>NC_090439.1:672419525-674968153 GCF_031143425.1 Pleurodeles waltl
AGAAAGAAAACAGAGCTGTTTTTTACAAAGTGCCTAGCTTGTGGATTTTGGCCTCTAGCTCAGCCGGCACCTGGGGAAACCTAGCAAACCTGTGCATTTTTGAAAACTAGACACCTAGGAAATCCAAGATGGGGTGACTTGTGGGGCTCTGACCAGGTTCTGTTACCCAGAATCCTTTCAAACCTCAAAATTTGGCCAAACAAACACTTTTTCCTGTCATTTCGGTGACAGAAAGTTCTGGAATCTGAGAGGAGACACAAATTTCCTTCCACCCAGCGTTCCCCCAAGTCTCCCAATAAAAATGGTACCTCACTTGTGTGGGTAGGCCTAGCGTCCGCGACAGGATATGCCCCAAAAACACGACGGTGGACACATCACATTTTTAGAAAAAAAACAGAGCTGTTTTTTACAAAGTGTCTAGCTGTGGATTTTGGCCTCTAGCTCAGCCGGCACCTCGGGAAACCCAGCAAACCTGTGCATTTTTGAAAACTAGACATCTAGGGGAATCCAAGATGGCGTGACTTGTGGGCTCTGACCAGGTTCTGTTACCCAGAATCTTTTGCAAACCTCAAAATTTGGCCAAAAAAACACTTTTTCCTCACATTTCGGTGACAGAAAGTTCTGGGATCTGAGAGGAGCCACAAATTTCCTTCCACCTAGCGTTCCCCCAAGTCTCCCGATAAAAATGGTCCCTCACTTGTGTGGGTAGGTATAGCGCCCGCAAAAGGATATGCCCCAAAACACGACGTGGACACATCACATTTTCAGAAAGAAAACAGAGCTGTTTTTTACAAAGTGCCTAGCTGTGGATTTTGGCCTCTAGCTCAGCCGGCACCTGGGGAAACCTATCAAACCTGCACATTTTTGAAAACTAGACACCTAGGGGAATCCAAGATGGGGTGACTTGTGGGGCTCTGACCAGGTTCTGTTACCCAGAATCCTTTGCAAACCTCAAAACTTGGCCAAAAAACACTTTTTCCTGTCATTTCGGTGACAGAAAGTTCTGGAATCTGAGAGGAGCCACAAATTTCCTTCCACCCAGCTTTCCCCCAGACTCCCGATAAAAATGGTACCTCACTTGTGTGGGTAGGCCTAGCGCCCGCGACAGGATATGCCCCAAAACACGACGTGGACACATTACATTTTCAGAAAGAAAACAGAGCTGTTTTTTACAAAGTGCCTAGCTGTGGATTTTGGCCTCCAGCTCTGCCGGCACCTGGGGAAACCTAGCACACCTGTGCATTTTTTAAAACTAGACATCTAGGGGAATCCAAGATGGGGTGACTTGTAGGGCTCTGACCAGGTTCTGTTACCCAGAATCTTTTGCAAACCTCAAAATTTGGCCAAAAAAACACTTTTTCCTCACATTTCGGTGACAGAAAGTTCTGGGATCTGAGAGGAGCCACAAATTCCTTCCACCTAGCGTTCCCCCAAGTCTCCCGATAAAAATGGTACCTCACTTGTGTGGGTAGGTATAGCGCCCGCAAAAGGATATGCCCCAAAACACGACGTGGACACATCACATTTTCAGAAAGAAAACAGAGCTGTTTTTTTACAAAGCGCCTAGCTGTGGATTTTGACCTGTAGCTCAGCCGGCACCTGGGGAAACCTAGCAAACCTGTGCATTTTTGAAAACTAGACATCTAGGGGAATCCAAGATGGGGTGACTTGTGGGGCTCTGACCAGGTTCTGTTACCCAGAATCTTTTGCAAACCTCAAAATTTGGCCAAGAAAACACTTTTTCCTCACATTTCGGTGACAGAAAGTTCTGGAATCTGAGAGGAGCCACAAATTTCCTTCCACCTAGCGTTCCCCCAAGTCTCCCAATAAAAATGGTACCTCACTTGTGTGGGTAGGTATAGCGCCCGCAAAAGGATATGCCCCAAAACACGACGTGGACACATCACATTTTCAGAAAGAAAACAGAGCTGTTTTTTACAAAGTGCCTAGCTGTGGATTTTGGCCTCTAGCTCAGCCGGCACCTGGGGAAACCTATCAAACCTGCACATTTTTGAAAACTAGACACCTAGGGGAATCCAAGATGGGGTGACTTGTGGGGCTCTGACCAGGTTCTGTTACCCAGAATCCTTTGCAAACCTCAAAACTTGGCCAAAAAACACTTTTTCCTGTCATTTCGGTGACAGAAAGTTCTGGAATCTGAGAGGAGCCTCAAATTTCCTTCCACCCAGCTTTCCCCCAGACTCCCGATAAAAATGGTACCTCACTTGTGTGGGTAGGCCTAGCGCCCGCGACAGGATATGCCCCAAAACACGACGTGGACACATTACATTTTCAGAAAGAAAACAGAGCTGTTTTTTACAAAGTGCCTAGCTGTGGATTTTGGCCTCTAGCTCTGCCGGCACCTGGGGAAACCTAGCACACCTGTGCATTTTTTAAAACTAGACATCTAGGGGAATCCAAGATGGAGTGACTTGTAGGGCTCTGACCAGGTTCTGTTACCCAGAATCTTTTGCAAACCTCAAAATTTGGCCAAAAAAACACTTTTTCCTCACATTTCGGTGACAGAAAGTTCTGGGATCTGAGAGGAGCCACAAATTCCTTCCACCTAGCGTTCCCCCAAGTCTCCCGATAAAAATGGTACCTCACTTGTGTGGGTAGGTATAGCGCCCGGAAAAGGATATGCCCCAAAACACGACGTGGACACATCACATTTTCAGAAAGAAAACAGAGCTGTTTTTTACAAAGCGCCTAGCTGTGGATTTTGACCTGTAGCTCAGCCGGCACCTGGGGAAACCTAGCAAACCTGTGCATTTTTGAAAACTAGACATCTAGGGGAATCCAAGATGGGGTGACTTGTGGGGCTCTGACCAGGTTCTGTTACCCAGAATCTTTTGCAAACCTCAAAATTTGGCCAAGAAAACACTTTTCCTCACATTTCGGTGACAGAAAGTTCTGGAATCTGAGAGGAGCCACAAATTTCCTTCCACCTAGCGTTCCCCCAAGTCTCCCAATAAAAATGGTACCTCACTTGTGTGGGTAGGTATAGCGCCCGCAAAAGGATATGCCCCAAAACACGACGTGGACACATCACATTTTCAGAAAGAAAACAGAGCTGTTTTTTACAAAGTGCCTAGCTGTGGATTTTGGCCTCTAGCTCAGCCGGCACCTGGGGAAACCTATCAAACCTGCACATTTTTGAAAACTAGACACCTAGGGGAATCCAAGATGGGGTGACTTGTGGGGCTCTGACCAGGTTCTGTTACCCAGAATCCTTTGCAAACCTCAAAACTTTGCCAAAAAACACTTTTTCCTGTCATTTCGGTGACAGAAAGTTCTGGAATCTGAGAGGAGCCACAAATTTCCTTCCACCCAGCCTTCCCCCAGACTCCCGATAAAATGGTACCTCACTTGTGTGGGTAGGCCTAGCGCCCGCGAAAGGATATGCCCCAAAACACGACGTGGACACATTACATTTTCAGAAAGAAAACAGAGCTGTTTTTTACAAAGTGCCTAGCTGTGGATTTTGGCCTCTAGCTCTGCCGGCACCTGGGGAAACCTAGCAAACCTGTGCGTTTTTGAAAACTAGACATCTAGGGGAATCCAAGATGGGGTGACTTGTGGGGCTCTGACCAGGTTCTGTTACCCAGAATCTTTTGCAAACCTCAAAATTTGGCCAAAAAAACACTTTTTCCTCACATTTCGGTGACAGAAAGTTCTGGGATCTGAGAGGAGCCACAAATTTCCTTCCACCTAGCGTTCCCCCAAGTCTCCCGATAAAAATGGAACCTCACTTGAGTGGGTAGGTATAGCGCCCGCAAAGGATATGCCCAAAACACGACGTGGACACATCACATTTTCAGAAAGAAAACAGAGCTGTTTTTTACAAAGTGCCTAGCTGTGGATTTTGGCCTCTAGCTCAGCCGGGACCTGGGGAAACCAAGCAAACCTGCACATTTTTGAAAACTAGACACCTAGGGGAATCCAAGATGGGGTGACTTGTGGGGCTCTGACCAGGTTCTGTTACCCAGAATCCTTTGCAAACCTCAAAACTTGGCCAAAAAACACTTTTTCCTGTCATTTCGATGACAGAAAGTTCTGGAATCTGAGAGGAGCCACAAATTTCCTTCCACCCAGCTTTCCCCCAAGACTCCCGATAAAAATGGTATCTCACTTGTGTGGGTAGGCCTAGCGCCCGCGACAGGATATGCCCCAAAACACGACGTGGACACATCACATTTTCAGAAAGAAAACAGAGCTGTTTTTTACAAAGTGCCTAGCTGTGGATTTTGGCCTCTAGCTCTGCCGGCACCTGGGGAAACCTAGCAAACCTGCGCATTTTTTAAAACTAGACACCTAGGGGAATCCAAAATGGGGTGACTTTTGGGGCTCTGACCAGGTTCTGTTACCCAGAATCCTTTGCAAACCTCAAAATTTGGCCAAAAAAACACTTTTTCCTGTCATTTCGGTGACAGAAAGTTCTGGAATCTGAGAGGAGCCACAAATTTCCTTCCATCCAGCGTTCCCCCAAGTCTCCTGATAGAAATGGTACCTCACTTGTGTGGGTAGGCCTAGCGCCTGCGACAGGATATGCCCCAAAACACAATGTGGACACATCAGATTTTCAGAAAGAAAACAGAGCTGTTTTTTTACAAAGTGCCTAGCTGTGGATTTTGGCCTCTAGCTCTGCCGGCACCTGGGGAAACCTAGCAAACCTGCGCATTTTTTAAAACTAGACACCTAGGGGAATCCAAAATGGGGTGACTTTTGGGGCTCTGACCAGGTTCTGTTACCCAGAATCCTTTGCAAACCTCAAAATTTGGCCAAAAAAACACTTTTTCCTGTCATTTCGGTGACAGAAAGTTCTGGAATCTGAGAGGAGCCACAAATTTCCTTCCATCCAGCGTTCCCCCAAGTCTCCTGATAGAAATGGTACCTCACTTGTGTGGGTAGGCCTAGCGCCCGCGACAAGATATGCCCCAAAACACAATGTGGACACATCAGATTTTCAGAAAGAAAACAGAGCTGTTTTTTACAAAGTGCCTAGCTGTGGATTTTGGCCTCTAGCTCAGCCGGCACCTGGGGAAACCTAGCAAACCTGTGCATTTTGAAAACTAGACACCTAGGGAAATCCAAGATGGGGTGACTTGTGGGGCTCTGACCAGGTTCTGTTACCCAGAATCCTTTCAAACCTCAAAATTTGGCCAAACAAACACTTTTTCCTGTCATTTCGGTGACAGAAAGTTCTGGAATCTGAGAGGAGACACAAATTTCCTTCCACCCAGCGTTCCCCCAAGTCTCCCAATAAAAATGGTACCTCACTTGTGTGGGTAGGCCTAGCGTCCGCGACAGGATATGCCCCAAAACACGACGTGGACACATCACATTTTTAGAAAAAAAACAGAGCTGTTTTTTACAAAGTGTCTAGCTGTGGATTTTGGCCTCTAGCTCAGCCGGCACCTCGGGAAACCTAGCAAACCTGTGCATTTTTTAAAACTAGACATCTAGGGGAATCCAAGATGGCGTGACTTGTGGGGCTCTGACCAGGTTCTGTTACCCAGAATCTTTTGCAAACCTCAAAATTTGGCCAAAAAAAACACTTTTTCCTCACATTTCGGTGACAGAAAGTTCTGGGATCTGAGAGGAGCCACAAATTTCCTTCCACCTAGCGTTCCCCCAAGTCTCCCGATAAAAATGGTCCCTCACTTGTGTGGGTAGGTATAGCGCCCGCAAAAGGATATGCCCCAAAACACGACGTGGACACATCACATTTTCAGAAAGAAAACAGAGCTGTTTTTTACAAAGTGCCTAGCTGTGGATTTTGGCCTCTAGCTCAGCCGGCACCTGGGGAAACCTATCAAACCTGCACATTTTTGAAAACTAGACACCTAGGGGAATCCAAGATGGGGTGACTTGTGGGGCTCTGACCAGGTTCTGTTACCCAGAATCCTTTGCAAACCTCAAAACTTGGCCAAAAAACACTTTTTCCTGTCATTTCGGTGACAGAAAGTTCTGGAATCTGAGAGGAGCCACAAATTTCCTTCCACCCAGCTTTCCCCCAGACTCCCGATAAAAATGGTACCTCACTTGTGTGGGTAGGCCTAGCGCCCGCGACAGGATATGCCCCAAAACACGACGTGGACACATTACATTTTCAGAAAGAAAACAGAGCTGTTTTTTACAAAGTGCCTAGCTGTGGATTTTGGCCTCCAGCTCTGCCGGCACCTGGGGAAACCTAGCACACCTGTGCATTTTTTAAAACTAGACATCTAGGGGAATCCAAGATGGGGTGACTTGTAGGGCTCTGACCAGGTTCTGTTACCCAGAATCTTTTGCAAACCTCAAAATTTGGCCAAAAAAACACTTTTTCCTCACATTTCGGTGACAGAAAGTTCTGGGATCTGAGAGGAGCCACAAATTCCTTCCACCTAGCGTTCCCCCAAGTCTCCCGATAAAAATGGTACCTCACTTGTGTGGGTAGGTATAGCGCCCGCAAAAGGATATGCCCCAAAACACGACGTGGACACATCACATTTTCAGAAAGAAAACAGAGCTGTTTTTTTACAAAGCGCCTAGCTGTGGATTTTGACCTGTAGCTCAGCCGGCACCTGGGGAAACCTAGCAAACCTGTGCATTTTTGAAAACTAGACATCTAGGGGAATCCAAGATGGGGTGACTTGTGGGGCTCTGACCAGGTTCTGTTACCCAGAATCTTTTGCAAACCTCAAAATTTGGCCAAGAAAACACTTTTTCCTCACATTTCGGTGACAGAAAGTTCTGGAATCTGAGAGGAGCCACAAATTTCCTTCCACCTAGCGTTCCCCCAAGTCTCCCAATAAAAATGGTACCTCACTTGTGTGGGTAGGTATAGCGCCCGCAAAAGGATATGCCCCAAAACACGACGTGGACACATCACATTTTCAGAAAGAAAACAGAGCTGTTTTTTACAAAGTGCCTAGCTGTGGATTTTGGCCTCTAGCTCAGCCGGCACCTGGGGAAACCTATCAAACCTGCACATTTTTGAAAACTAGACACCTAGGGGAATCCAAGATGGGGTGACTTGTGGGGCTCTGACCAGGTTCTGTTACCCAGAATCCTTTGCAAACCTCAAAACTTTGCCAAAAAACACTTTTTCCTGTCATTTCGGTGACAGAAAGTTCTGGAATCTGAGAGGAGCCACAAATTTCCTTCCACCCAGCCTTCCCCCAGACTCCCGATAAAAATGGTACCTCACTTGTGTGGGTAGGCCTAGCGCCCGCGAAAGGATATGCCCCAAAACACGACGTGGACACATTACATTTTCAGAAAGAAAACAGAGCTGTTTTTTACAAAGTGCCTAGCTGTGGATTTTGGCCTCTAGCTCTGCCGGCACCTGGGGAAACCTAGCAAACCTGTGCATTTTTGAAAACTAGACATCTAGGGGAATCCAAGATGGGGTGACTTGTGGGGCTCTGACCAGGTTCTGTTACCCAGAATCTTTTGCAAACCTCAAAATTTGGCCAAAAAAACACTTTTTCCTCACATTTCGGTGACAGAAAGTTCTGGGATCTGAGAGGAGCCACAAATTTCCTTCCACCTAGCGTTCCCCCAAGTCTCACGATAAAAATGGTACCTCACTTGTGTGGGTAGGTATAGCGCCCGCAAAAGGATATGCCCCAAAACACGACGTGGACACATCACATTTTCAGAAAGAAAACACAGCTGTTTTTTACAAAGTGCCTAGCTGTGGATTTTGGCCTCTAGCTCAGCCGGCACCTGGGGAAACCTATCAAACCTGCGCATTTTTGAAAACTAGACACCTAGGGGAATCCAAGATGGGGTGACTTGTGGGGCTCTGATCAGGTTCTGTTACCCAGAATCCTTTGCAAACCTCAAAACTTGGCCAAAAAACACTTTTTCCTGTCATTTCGGTGACAGAAAGTTCTGGAATCTGGGAGGAGCCACAAATTTCCTTCCACCCAGCTTTCCCCCAGACTCCCGATAAAAATGGTACCTCACTTGTGTGGGTAGGCCTAGCGCCCGCGACAGGATATGCCCCAAAACACGACGTGGACACATCACATTTTCAGAAAGAAAACAGAGCTGTTTTTTACAAAGTGCCTAGCTGTGGATTTTGGCCTCTAGCTCTGCCGGCACCTGGGGAAACCTAGCAAACCTGCGCATTTTTGAAAACTAGACATCTAGGGGAATCCAAAATGGGGTGACTTGTGGGGCTCTGACCAGGTTCTGTTACCCAGAATCCTTTGCAAACCTCAAAATTTGGCCAAAAAAACACTTTTTCCTGTCATTTTGGTGACAGAAAGTTCTGGAATCTGAGAGGAGCCACAAATTTCCTTCCATCCAGCGTTCCCCCAAGTCTCCCGATATAAATGGTACCTCACTTGTGTGGGTAGGCCTAGCGCCCGCGACAGGATATGCCCCAAAACACGACGTGGACACATTACATTTTCAGAAAGAAAACAGAGCTGTTTTTTACAAAGTGCCTAGCTGTGGATTTTGGCCTCTAGCTCAGCCGGCACCTGGGGAAACCTAGCAAACCTGCGCATTTTTGAAAACTAGACACCTAGGGGAATCCAAGATGGGGTGACTTATGGGGCTCTGACCAGGTTCTGTTACCCAGAATCCTTTGCAAACCTCAAAACTTGGCCAAAAAAACACTTTTTCCTGTCATTTCGGTGACAGAAAGTTCTGGAATCTGAGAGGAGCCACAAATTTCCTTCCATCCAGCGTTCCCCCAAGTCTCCTGATAGAAATGGTACCTCACTTGTGTGGGTAGGCCTAGCGCCCGCGACAAGATATGCCCCAAAACACAATGTGGACACATCAGATTTTCAGAAAGAAAACAGAGCTGTTTTTTACAAAGTGCCTAGCTGTGGATTTTGGCCTCTAGCTCAGCCGGCACCTGGGGAAAGCTAGCAAACCTGTGCATTTTTGAAAACTAGACACCTAGGGAAATGCAAGATGGGGTGACTTGTGGGGCTCTGACCAGGTTCTGTTACCCAGAATCCTTTCAAACCTCAAAATTTGGCCAAACAAACACTTTTTCCTGTCATTTCGGTGACAGAAAGTTCTGGGATCTGAGAGGAGCAACAAATTTCCTTCAACCTAGCGTTCCCCCAAGTCTCCCGATAAAAATGGTACCTCACTTGTGTGGGTAGGTATAGCGCCCGCAAAAGGATATGCCCCAAAACACGACGTGGACACATCACATTTTCAGAAAGAAAACAGAGCTGTTTTTTACAAAGTGCCTAGCTGTGGATTTTGGCCTCTAGATCAGACGGCACCTGGGGAAACCTATCAAACCTGCGCATTTTTTAAAACTAGACACCTAGGGGAATCCAAGATGGGGTGACTTGTGGGGCTCTGACCAGGTTCTGTTACCCAGAATCCTTTGCAAACCTCAAAACTTGGCCAAAAAACACTTTTTCCTGTCATTTCGGTGACAGAAAGTTCTTGAATCTGGGAGGAGCCACAAATTTCCTTCCACCCAGCTTTCCCCCAGACTCCCGATAAAAATGGTACCTCACTTGTGTGGGTAGGCCTAGCGCCCGCGACAGGATATGCCCCAAAACACGACGTGGACACATCACATTTTCAGAAAGAAAACAGAGCTGTTTTTTACAAAGTGCCTAGCTGTGGATTTTGGCCTCTAGCTCTGCCGGCACCTGGGGAAACCTAGCAAACCTGCGCATTTTTGAAAACTAGACATCTAGGGGAATCCAAAATGGGGTGACTTGTGGGGCTCTGACCAGGTTCTGTTACCCAGAATCCTTTGCAAACCTCAAAATTTGGCCAAAAAAACACTTTTTCCTGTCATTTTGGTGACAGAAAGTTCTGGAATCTGAGAGGAGCCACAAATTTCCTTCCATCCAGCGTTCCCCCAAGTCTCCCGATATAAATGGTACCTCACTTGTGTGGGTAGGCCTAGCGCCCGCGACAGGATATGCCCCAAAACACGACGTGGACACATTACATTTTCAGAAAGAAAACAGAGCTGTTTTTTACAAAGTGCCTAGCTGTGGATGTTGGCCTCTAGCTCAGCCGGCACCTGGGGAAACCTAGCAAACCTGCGCATTTTTGAAAACTAGACACCTAGGGGAATCCAAGATGGGGTGACTTATGGGGCTCTGACCAGGTTCTGTTACCCAGAATCCTTTGCAAACCTCAAAACTTGGCCAAAAAAACACTTTTTCCTGTCATTTCGGTGACAGAAAGTTCTGGAATCTGAGAGGAGCCACAAATTTCCTTCCACCCAGCTTTCCCCCAAGACTCCCGATAAAAATGGTACCTCACTTGTGTGGGTAGGCCTAGCGCCTGCGACAGGATATGCCCCAAAACACGACGTGGACACATCACATTTTCAGAAAGAAAACAGAGCTGTTTTTTACAAAGTGCCTAGCTGTGGATTTTGGCCTCTAGCTCTGCCGGCACCTGGGGAAACCTAGCAAACCTGCGCATTTTTTAAAACTAGACACCTAGGGGAATCCAAAATGGGGTGACTTTTGGGGCTCTGACCAGGTTCTGTTACCCAGAATCCTTTGCAAACCTCAAAATTTGGCCAAAAAAACACTTTTTCCTGTCATTTCGGTGACAGAAAGTTCTGGAATCTGAGAGGAGCCACAAATTTCCTTCCATCCAGCGTTCCCCCAAGTCTCCTGATAGAAATGGTACCTCACTTGTGTGGGTAGGCCTAGCGCCCGCGACAAGATATGCCCCAAAACACAATGTGGACACATCAGATTTTCAGAAAGAAAACAGAGCTGTTTTTTACAAAGTGTCTAGCTGTGGATTTTGGCCTCTAGCTCAGCCGGCACCTGGGGAAACCTAGCAAACCTGTGCATTTTTGAAAACTAGACATCTAGGGGAATCCAAGATGGCGTGACTTGTGGGGCTCTGACCAGGTTCTGTTACCCAGAATCTTTTGCAAACCTCAAAATTTGGCCAAAAAAACACTTTTTCCTCACATTTCGGTGACAGAAAGTTCTGGGATCTGAGAGGAGCCACAAATTTCCTTCCACCTCGCGTTCCCCCAAGTCTCCCGATAAAAATGGTCCCTCACTTGTGTGGGTAGGTATAGCGCCCGCAAAAGGATATGCCCCAAAACACGACGTGGACACATCACATTTTCAGAAAGAAAACAGAGCTGTTTTTTACAAAGTGCCTAGCTGTGGATTTTGGCCTCTAGCTCAGCCGGCACCTGGGGAAACCTATCAAACCTGCACATTTTTGAAAACTAGACACCTAGGGGAATCCAAGATGGGGTGACTTGTGGGGCTCTGACCAGGTTCTGTTACCCAGAATCCTTTGCAAACCTCAAAACTTGGCCAAAAAACACTTTTTCCTGTCATTTCGGTGACAGAAAGTTCTGGAATCTGAGAGGAGCCTCAAATTTCCTTCCACCCAGCTTTCCCCCAGACTCCCGATAAAAATGGTACCTCACTTGTGTGGGTAGGCCTAGCGCCCGCGACAGGATATGCCCCAAAACACGACGTGGACACATTACATTTTCAGAAAGAAAACAGAGCTGTTTTTTACAAAGTGCCTAGCTGTGGATTTTGGCCTCTAGCTCTGCCGGCACCTGGGGAAACCTAGCACACCTGTGCATTTTTTAAAACTAGACATCTAGGGGAATCCAAGATGGAGTGACTTGTAGGGCTCTGACCAGGTTCTGTTACCCAGAATCTTTTGCAAACCTCAAAATTTGGCCAAAAAAACACTTTTTCCTCACATTTCGGTGACAGAAAGTTCTGGGATCTGAGAGGAGCCACAAATTCCTTCCACCTAGCGTTCCCCCAAGTCTCCCGATAAAAATGGTACCTCACTTGTGTGGGTAGGTATAGCGCCCGGAAAAGGATATGCCCCAAAACACGACGTGGACACATCACATTTTCAGAAAGAAAACAGAGCTGTTTTTTTACAAAGCGCCTAGCTGTGGATTTTGACCTGTAGCTCAGCCGGCACCTGGGGAAACCTAGCAAACCTGTGCATTTTTGAAAACTAGACATCTAGGGGAATCCAAGATGGGGTGACTTGTGGGGCTCTGACCAGGTTCTGTTACCCAGAATCTTTTGCAAACCTCAAAATTTGGCCAAGAAAACACTTTTTCCTCACATTTCGGTGACAGAAAGTTCTGGAATCTGAGAGGAGCCACAAATTTCCTTCCACCTAGCGTTCCCCCAAGTCTCCCAATAAAAATGGTACCTCACTTGTGTGGGTAGGTATAGCGCCCGCAAAAGGATATGCCCCAAAACACGACGTGGACACATCACATTTTCAGAAAGAAAACAGAGCTGTTTTTTACAAAGTGCCTAGCTGTGGATTTTGGCCTCTAGCTCAGCCGGCACCTGGGGAAACCTATCAAACCTGCACATTTTTGAAAACTAGACACCTAGGGGAATCCAAGATGGGGTGACTTGTGGGGCTCTGACCAGGTTCTGTTACCCAGAATCCTTTGCAAACCTCAAAACTTTGCCAAAAAACACTTTTTCCTGTCATTTCGGTGACAGAAAGTTCTGGAATCTGAGAGGAGCCACAAATTTCCTTCCACCCAGCCTTCCCCCAGACTCCCGATAAAAATGGTACCTCACTTGTGTGGGTAGGCCTAGCGCCCGCGAAAGGATATGCCCCAAAACACGACGTGGACACATTACATTTTCAGAAAGAAAACAGAGCTGTTTTTTACAAAGTGCCTAGCTGTGGATTTTGGCCTCTAGCTCTGCCGGCACCTGGGGAAACCTAGCAAACCTGTGCGTTTTTGAAAACTAGACATCTAGGGGAATCCAAGATGGGGTGACTTGTGGGGCTCTGACCAGGTTCTGTTACCCAGAATCTTTTGCAAACCTCAAAATTTGGCCAAAAAAACACTTTTTCCTCACATTTCGGTGACAGAAAGTTCTGGGATCTGAGAGGAGCCACAAATTTCCTTCCACCTAGCGTTCCCCCAAGTCTCCCGATAAAAATGGAACCTCACTTGAGTGGGTAGGTATAGCGCCCGCAAAAGGATATGCCCCAAAACACGACGTGGACACATCACATTTTCAGAAAGAAAACAGAGCTGTTTTTTACAAAGTGCCTAGCTGTGGATTTTGGCCTCTAGCTCAGCCGGGACCTGGGGAAACCAAGCAAACCTGCACATTTTTGAAAACTAGACACCTAGGGGAATCCAAGATGGGGTGACTTGTGGGGCTCTGACCAGGTTCTGTTACCCAGAATCCTTTGCAAACCTCAAAACTTGGCCAAAAAACACTTTTTCCTGTCATTTCGATGACAGAAAGTTCTGGAATCTGAGAGGAGCCACAAATTTCCTTCCACCCAGCTTTCCCCCAAGACTCCCGATAAAAATGGTATCTCACTTGTGTGGGTAGGCCTAGCGCCCGCGACAGGATATGCCCCAAAACACGACGTGGACACATCACATTTTCAGAAAGAAAACAGAGCTGTTTTTTACAAAGTGCCTAGCTGTGGATTTTGGCCTCTAGCTCTGCCGGCACCTGGGGAAACCTAGCAAACCTGCGCATTTTTTAAAACTAGACACCTAGGGGAATCCAAAATGGGGTGACTTTTGGGGCTCTGACCAGGTTCTGTTACCCAGAATCCTTTGCAAACCTCAAAATTTGGCCAAAAAAACACTTTTTCCTGTCATTTCGGTGACAGAAAGTTCTGGAATCTGAGAGGAGCCACAAATTTCCTTCCATCCAGCGTTCCCCCAAGTCTCCTGATAGAAATGGTACCTCACTTGTGTGGGTAGGCCTAGCGCCTGCGACAGGATATGCCCCAAAACACAATGTGGACACATCAGATTTTCAGAAAGAAAACAGAGCTGTTTTTTACAAAGTGCCTAGCTGTGGATTTTGGCCTCTAGCTCTGCCGGCACCTGGGGAAACCTAGCAAACCTGCGCATTTTTTAAAACTAGACACCTAGGGGAATCCAAAATGGGGTGACTTTTGGGGCTCTGACCAGGTTCTGTTACCCAGAATCCTTTGCAAACCTCAAAATTTGGCCAAAAAAACACTTTTTCCTGTAATTTCGGTGACAGAAAGTTCTGGAATCTGAGAGGAGCCACAAATTTCCTTCCATCCAGCGTTCCCCCAAGTCTCCTGATAGAAATGGTACCTCACTTGTGTGGGTAGGCCTAGCGCCTGCGACAGGATATGCCCCAAAACACAATGTGGACACATCAGATTTTCAGAAAGAAAACAGAGCTGTTTTTTACAAAGTGCCTAGCTGTGGATTTTGGCCTCTAGCTCAGCCGGCACCTGGGGAAACCTAGCAAACCTGTGCATTTTTGAAAACTAGACACCTAGGGAAATCCAAGATGGGGTGACTTGTGGGGCTCTGACCAGGTTCTGTTACCCAGAATCCTTTGCAAACCTCAAAACTTGGCCAAAAAACACTTTTTCCTGTCATTTCGGTGACAGAAAGTTCTGGAATCTGAGAGGAGCCTCAAATTTCCTTCCACCTCGCGTTCCCCCAAGTCTCCCGATAAAAATGGTCCCTCACTTGTGTGGGTAGGTATAGCGCCCGCAAAAGGATATGCCCCAAAACACGACGTGGACACATCACATTTTCAGAAAGAAAACAGAGCTGTTTTTTACAAAGTGCCTAGCTGTGGATTTTGGCCTCTAGCTCAGCCGGCACCTGGGGAAACCTATCAAACCTGCACATTTTTGAAAACTAGACACCTAGGGGAATCCAAGATGGGGTGACTTGTGGGGCTCTGACCAGGTTCTGTTACCCAGAATCCTTTGCAAACCTCAAAACTTGGCCAAAAAACACTTTTTCCTGTCATTTCGGTGACAGAAAGTTCTGGAATCTGAGAGGAGCCTCAAATTTCCTTCCACCCAGCTTTCCCCCAGACTCCCGATAAAAATGGTACCTCACTTGTGTGGGTAGGCCTAGCGCCCGCGACAGGATATGCCCCAAAACACGACGTGGACACATTACATTTTCAGAAAGAAAACAGAGCTGTTTTTTACAAAGTGCCTAGCTGTGGATTTTGGCCTCTAGCTCTGCCGGCACCTGGGGAAACCTAGCACACCTGTGCATTTTTTAAAACTAGACATCTAGGGGAATCCAAGATGGAGTGACTTGTAGGGCTCTGACCAGGTTCTGTTACCCAGAATCTTTTGCAAACCTCAAAATTTGGCCAAAAAAACACTTTTTCCTCACATTTCGGTGACAGAAAGTTCTGGGATCTGAGAGGAGCCACAAATTCCTTCCACCTAGCGTTCCCCCAAGTCTCCCGATAAAAATGGTACCTCACTTGTGTGGGTAGGTATAGCGCCCGGAAAAGGATATGCCCCAAAACACGACGTGGACACATCACATTTTCAGAAAGAAAACAGAGCTGTTTTTTTACAAAGCGCCTAGCTGTGGATTTTGACCTGTAGCTCAGCCGGCACCTGGGGAAACCTAGCAAACCTGTGCATTTTTGAAAACTAGACATCTAGGGGAATCCAAGATGGGGTGACTTGTGGGGCTCTGACCAGGTTCTGTTACCCAGAATCTTTTGCAAACCTCAAAATTTGGCCAAGAAAACACTTTTTCCTCACATTTCGGTGACAGAAAGTTCTGGAATCTGAGAGGAGCCACAAATTTCCTTCCACCTAGCGTTCCCCCAAGTCTCCCAATAAAAATGGTACCTCACTTGTGTGGGTAGGTATAGCGCCCGCAAAAGGATATGCCCCAAAACACGACGTGGACACATCACATTTTCAGAAAGAAAACAGAGCTGTTTTTTACAAAGTGCCTAGCTGTGGATTTTGGCCTCTAGCTCAGCCGGCACCTGGGGAAACCTATCAAACCTGCACATTTTTGAAAACTAGACACCTAGGGGAATCCAAGATGGGGTGACTTGTGGGGCTCTGACCAGGTTCTGTTACCCAGAATCCTTTGCAAACCTCAAAACTTTGCCAAAAAACACTTTTTCCTGTCATTTCGGTGACAGAAAGTTCTGGAATCTGAGAGGAGCCACAAATTTCCTTCCACCCAGCCTTCCCCCAGACTCCCGATAAAAATGGTACCTCACTTGTGTGGGTAGGCCTAGCGCCCGCGAAAGGATATGCCCCAAAAACGACGTGGACACATTACATTTTCAGAAAGAAAACAGAGCTGTTTTTTACAAAGTGCCTAGCTGTGGATTTTGGCCTCTAGCTCTGCCGGCACCTGGGGAAACCTAGCAAACCTGTGCGTTTTTGAAAACTAGACATCTAGGGGAATCCAAGATGGGGTGACTTGTGGGGCTCTGACCAGGTTCTGTTACCCAGAATCTTTTGCAAACCTCAAAATTTGGCCAAAAAAACACTTTTTCCTCACATTTCGGTGACAGAAAGTTCTGGGATCTGAGAGGAGCCACAAATTTCCTTCCACCTAGCGTTCCCCCAAGTCTCCCGATAAAAATGGAACCTCACTTGAGTGGGTAGGTATAGCGCCCGCAAAAGGATATGCCCCAAAACACGACGTGGACACATCACATTTTCAGAAAGAAAACAGAGCTGTTTTTTACAAAGTGCCTAGCTGTGGATTTTGGCCTCTAGCTCAGCCGGGACCTGGGGAAACCAAGCAAACCTGCACATTTTTGAAAACTAGACACCTAGGGGAATCCAAGATGGGGTGACTTGTGGGGCTCTGACCAGGTTCTGTTACCCAGAATCCTTTGCAAACCTCAAAACTTGGCCAAAAAACACTTTTTCCTGTCATTTCGATGACAGAAAGTTCTGGAATCTGAGAGGAGCCACAAATTTCCTTCCACCCAGCTTTCCCCCAAGACTCCCGATAAAAATGGTATCTCACTTGTGTGGGTAGGCCTAGCGCCCGCGACAGGATATGCCCCAAAACACGACGTGGACACATCACATTTTCAGAAAGAAAACAGAGCTGTTTTTTACAAAGTGCCTAGCTGTGGATTTTGGCCTCTAGCTCTGCCGGCACCTGGGGAAACCTAGCAAACCTGCGCATTTTTTAAAACTAGACACCTAGGGAATCCAAAATGGGGTGACTTTTGGGGCTCTGACCAGGTTCTGTTACCCAGAATCCTTTGCAAACCTCAAAATTTGGCCAAAAAAACACTTTTTCCTGTCATTTCGGTGACAGAAAGTTCTGGAATCTGAGAGGAGCCACAAATTTCCTTCCATCCAGCGTTCCCCCAAGTCTCCTGATAGAAATGGTACCTCACTTGTGTGGGTAGGCCTAGCGCCTGCGACAGGATATGCCCCAAAACACAATGTGGACACATCAGATTTTCAGAAAGAAAACAGAGCTGTTTTTTACAAAGTGCCTAGCTGTGGATTTTGGCCTCTAGCTCTGCCGGCACCTGGGGAAACCTAGCAAACCTGCGCATTTTTTAAAACTAGACACCTAGGGGAATCCAAAATGGGGTGACTTTTGGGGCTCTGACCAGGTTCTGTTACCCAGAATCCTTTGCAAACCTCAAAATTTGGCCAAAAAAACACTTTTTCCTGTCATTTCGGTGACAGAAAGTTCTGGAATCTGAGAGGAGCCACAAATTTCCTTCCATCCAGCGTTCCCCCAAGTCTCCTGATAGAAATGGTACCTCACTTGTGTGGGTAGGCCTAGCGCCCGCGACAAGATATGCCCCAAAACACAATGTGGACACATCAGATTTTCAGAAAGAAAACAGAGCTGTTTTTTACAAAGTGCCTAGCTGTGGATTTTGGCCTCTAGCTCAGCCGGCACCTGGGGAAACCTAGCAAACCTGTGCATTTTTGAAAACTAGACACCTAGGGAAATCCAAGATGGGGTGACTTGTGGGGCTCTGACCAGGTTCTGTTACCCAGAATCCTTTCAAACCTCAAAATTTGGCCAAACAAACACTTTTTCCTGTCATTTCGGTGACAGAAAGTTCTGGAATCTGAGAGGAGACACAAATTTCCTTCCACCCAGCGTTCCCCCAAGTCTCCCAATAAAAATGGTACCTCACTTGTGTGGGTAGGCCTAGCGTCCGCGACAGGATATGCCCCAAAACACGACGTGGACACATCACATTTTTAGAAAAAAAACAGAGCTGTTTTTTACAAAGTGTCTAGCTGTGGATTTTGGCCTCTAGCTCAGCCGGCACCTCGGGAAACCTAGCAAACCTGTGCATTTTTGAAAACTAGACATCTAGGGGAATCCAAGATGGCGTGACTTGTGGGGCTCTGACCAGGTTCTGTTACCCAGAATCTTTTGCAAACCTCAAAATTTGGCCAAAAAAACACTTTTTCCTCACATTTCGGTGACAGAAAGTTCTGGGATCTGAGAGGAGCCACAAATTTCCTTCCACCTAGCGTTCCCCCAAGTCTCCCGATAAAAATGGTCCCTCACTTGTGTGGGTAGGTATAGCGCCCGCAAAAGGATATGCCCCAAAACACGACGTGGACACATCACATTTTCAGAAAGAAAACAGAGCTGTTTTTTACAAAGTGCCTAGCTGTGGATTTTGGCCTCTAGCTCAGCCGGCACCTGGGGAAACCTATCAAACCTGCACATTTTTGAAAACTAGACACCTAGGGGAATCCAAGATGGGGTGACTTGTGGGGCTCTGACCAGGTTCTGTTACCCAGAATCCTTTGCAAACCTCAAAACTTGGCCAAAAAACACTTTTTCCTGTCATTTCGGTGACAGAAAGTTCTGGAATCTGAGAGGAGCCACAAATTTCCTTCCACCCAGCTTTCCCCCAGACTCCCGATAAAAATGGTACCTCACTTGTGTGGGTAGGCCTAGCGCCCGCGACAGGATATGCCCCAAAACACGACGTGGACACATTACATTTTCAGAAAGAAAACAGAGCTGTTTTTTACAAAGTGCCTAGCTGTGGATTTTGGCCTCCAGCTCTGCCGGCACCTGGGGAAACCTAGCACACCTGTGCATTTTTTAAAACTAGACATCTAGGGGAATCCAAGATGGGGTGACTTGTAGGGCTCTGACCAGGTTCTGTTACCCAGAATCTTTTGCAAACCTCAAAATTTGGCCAAAAAAACACTTTTTCCTCACATTTCGGTGACAGAAAGTTCTGGGATCTGAGAGGAGCCACAAATTCCTTCCACCTAGCGTTCCCCCAAGTCTCCCGATAAAAATGGTACCTCACTTGTGTGGGTAGGTATAGCGCCCGCAAAAGGATATGCCCCAAAACACGACGTGGACACATCACATTTTCAGAAAGAAAACAGAGCTGTTTTTTTACAAAGCGCCTAGCTGTGGATTTTGACCTGTAGCTCAGCCGGCACCTGGGGAAACCTAGCAAACCTGTGCATTTTTGAAAACTAGACATCTAGGGGAATCCAAGATGGGGTGACTTGTGGGGCTCTGACCAGGTTCTGTTACCCAGAATCTTTTGCAAACCTCAAAATTTGGCCAAGAAAACACTTTTTCCTCACATTTCGGTGACAGAAAGTTCTGGAATCTGAGAGGAGCCACAAATTTCCTTCCACCTAGCGTTCCCCCAAGTCTCCCAATAAAAATGGTACCTCACTTGTGTGGGTAGGTATAGCGCCCGCAAAAGGATATGCCCCAAAACACGACGTGGACACATCACATTTTCAGAAAGAAAACAGAGCTGTTTTTTACAAAGTGCCTAGCTGTGGATTTTGGCCTCTAGCTCAGCCGGCACCTGGGGAAACCTATCAAACCTGCACATTTTTGAAAACTAGACACCTAGGGGAATCCAAGATGGGGTGACTTGTGGGGCTCTGACCAGGTTCTGTTACCCAGAATCCTTTGCAAACCTCAAAACTTTGCCAAAAAACACTTTTTCCTGTCATTTCGGTGACAGAAAGTTCTGGAATCTGAGAGGAGCCACAAATTTCCTTCCACCCAGCCTTCCCCCAGACTCCCGATAAAAATGGTACCTCACTTGTGTGGGTAGGCCTAGCGCCCGCGAAAGGATATGCCCCAAAACACGACGTGGACACATTACATTTTCAGAAAGAAAACAGAGCTGTTTTTTACAAAGTGCCTAGCTGTGGATTTTGGCCTCTAGCTCTGCCGGCACCTGGGGAAACCTAGCAAACCTGTGCATTTTTGAAAACTAGACATCTAGGGGAATCCAAGATGGGGTGACTTGTGGGGCTCTGACCAGGTTCTGTTACCCAGAATCTTTTGCAAACCTCAAAATTTGGCCAAAAAAACACTTTTTCCTCACATTTCGGTGACAGAAAGTTCTGGGATCTGAGAGGAGCCACAAATTTCCTTCCACCTAGCGTTCCCCCAAGTCTCACGATAAAAATGGTACCTCACTTGTGTGGGTAGGTATAGCGCCCGCAAAAGGATATGCCCCAAAACACGACGTGGACACATCACATTTTCAGAAAGAAAACAGAGCTGTTTTTTACAAAGTGCCTAGCTGTGGATTTTGGCCTCTAGCTCAGCCGGGACCTGGGGAAACCTAGCAAACCTGCACATTTTTGAAAACTAGACACCTAGGGGAATCCAAGATGGGGTGACTTGTGGGGCTCTGACCAGGTTCTGTTACCCAGAATCCTTTGCAAACCTCAAAACTTGGCCAAAAAACACTTTTTCCTGTCATTTCGATGACAGAAAGTTCTGGAATCTGAGAGGAGCCACAAATTTCCTTCCACCCAGCTTTCCCCCAAGACTCCCGATAAAAATGGTATCTCACTTGTGTGGGTAGGCCTAGCGCCCGCGACAGGATATGCCCCAAAACACGACGTGGACACATCACATTTTCAGAAAGAAAACAGAGCTGTTTTTTACAAAGTGCCTAGCTGTGGATTTTGGCCTCTAGCTCTGCCGGCACCTGGGGAAACCTAGCAAACCTGCGCATTTTTTAAAACTAGACACCTAGGGGAATCCAAAATGGGGTGACTTTTGGGGCTCTGACCAGGTTCTGTTACCCAGAATCCTTTGCAAACCTCAAAATTTGGCCAAAAAAACACTTTTTCCTGTCATTTCGGTGACAGAAAGTCCTGGAATCTGAGAGGAGCCACAAATTTCCTTCCATCCAGCGTTCCCCCAAGTCTCCTGATAGAAATGGTACCTCACTTGTGTGGGTAGGCCTAGCGCCCGCGACAAGATATGCCCCAAAACACAATGTGGACACATCAGATTTTCAGAAAGAAAACAGAGCTGTTTTTTACAAAGTGCCTAGCTGTGGATTTTGGCCTCTAGCTCAGCCGGCACCTGGGGAAACCTAGCAAACCTGTGCATTTTTGAAAACTAGACACCTAGGGAAATCCAAGATGGGGTGACTTGTGGGGCTCTGACCAGGTTCTGTTACCCAGAATCCTTTCAAACCTCAAAATTTGGCCAAACAAACACTTTTTCCTGTCATTTCGGTGACAGAAAGTTCTGGAATCTGAGAGGAGACACAAATTTCCTTCCACCCAGCGTTCCCCCAAGTCTCCCAATAAAAATGGTACCTCACTTGTGTGGGTAGGCCTAGCGTCCGCGACAGGATATGCCCCAAAACACGACGTGGACACATCACATTTTTAGAAAAAAAACAGAGCTGTTTTTTACAAAGTGTCTAGCTGTGGATTTTGGCCTCTAGCTCAGCCGGCACCTGGGGAAACCTAGCAAACCTGTGCATTTTTTAAAACTAGACATCTAGGGGAATCCAAGATGGCGTGACTTGTGGGGCTCTGACCAGGTTCTGTTACCCAGAATCTTTTGCAAACCTCAAAATTTGGCCAAGAAAACACTTTTTCCTCACATTTCGGTGACAGAAAGTTCTGGGATCTGAGAGGAGCCACAAATTTCCTTCCACCTCGCGTTCCCCCAAGTCTCCCGATAAAAATGGTCCCTCACTTGTGTGGGTAGGTATAGCGCCCGCAAAAGGATATGCCCCAAAACACGACGTGGACACATCACATTTTCAGAAAGAAAACAGAGCTGTTTTTTACAAAGTGCCTAGCTGTGGATTTTGGCCTCTAGCTCAGCCGGCACCTGGGGAAACCTAACAAACCTGCACATTTTTGAAAACTAGACACCTAGGGGAATCCAAGATGGGGTGACTTGTGGGGCTCTGACCAGGTTCTGTTACCCAGAATCCTTTGCAAACCTCAAAACTTGGCCAAAAAACACTTTTTCCTGTCATTTCGGTGACAGAAAGTTCTGGAATCTGAGAGGAGCCACAAATTTCCTTCCACCCAGCTTTCCCCCAGACTCCCGATAAAAATGGTACCTCACTTGTGTGGGTAGGCCTAGCGCCCGCGACAGGATATGCCCCAAAACACGACGTGGACACATTACATTTTCAGAAAGAAAACAGAGCTGTTTTTTACAAAGTGCCTAGCTGTGGATTTTGGCCTCTAGCTCTGCCGGCACCTGGGGAAACCTAGCACACCTGTGCATTTTTTAAAACTAGACATCTAGGGGAATCCAAGATGGGGTGACTTGTAGGGCTCTGACCAGGTTCTGTTACCCAGAATCTTTTGCAAACCTCAAAATTTGGCCAAAAAAACACTTTTTCCTCACATTTCGGTGACAGAAAGTTCTGGGATCTGAGAGGAGCCACAAATTCCTTCCACCTAGCGTTCCCCCAAGTCTCCCGATAAAAATGGTACCTCACTTGTGTGGGTAGGTATAGCGCCCGCAAAAGGATATGCCCCAAAACACGACGTGGACACATCACATTTTCAGAAAGAAAACAGAGCTGTTTTTTTACAAAGCGCCTAGCTGTGGATTTTGACCTGTAGCTCAGCCGGCACCTGGGGAAACCTAGCAAACCTGTGCATTTTTGAAAACTAGACATCTAGGGGAATCCAAGATGGGGTGACTTGTGGGGCTCTGACCAGGTTCTGTTACCCAGAATCTTTTGCAAACCTCAAAATTTGGCCAAGAAAACACTTTTTCCTCACATTTCGGTGACAGAAAGTTCTGGAATCTGAGAGGAGCCACAAATTTCCTTCCACCTAGCGTTCCCCCAAGTCTCCCAATAAAAATGGTACCTCACTTGTGTGGGTAGGTATAGCGCCCGCAAAAGGATATGCCCCAAAACACGACGTGGACACATCACATTTTCAGAAAGAAAACAGAGCTGTTTTTTACAAAGTGCCTAGCTGTGGATTTTGGCCTCTAGCTCAGCCGGCACCTGGGGAAACCTATCAAACCTGCACATTTTTGAAAACTAGACACCTAGGGGAATCCAAGATGGGGTGACTTGTGGGGCTCTGACCAGGTTCTGTTACCCAGAATCCTTTGCAAACCTCAAAACTTTGCCAAAAAACACTTTTTCCTGTCATTTCGGTGACAGAAAGTTCTGGAATCTGAGAGGAGCCACAAATTTCCTTCCACCCAGCCTTCCCCCAGACTCCCGATAAAAATGGTACCTCACTTGTGTGGGTAGGCCTAGCGCCCGCGAAAGGATATGCCCCAAAACACGACGTGGACACAATACATTTTCAGAAAGAAAACAGAGCTGTTTTTTACAAAGTGCCTAGCTGTGGATTTTGGCCTCTAGCTCTGCCGGCACCTGGGGAAACCTAGCAAACCTGTGCATTTTTGAAAACTAGACATCTAGGGGAATCCAAGATGGGGTGACTTGTGGGGCTCTGACCAGGTTCTGTTACCCAGAATCTTTTGCAAACCTCAAAATTTGGCCAAAAAAACACTTTTTCCTCACATTTCGGTGACAGAAAGTTCTGGGATCTGAGAGGAGCCACAAATTTCCTTCCACCTAGCGTTCCCCCAAGTCTCCCGATAAAAATGGTACCTCACTTGTGTGGGTAGGTATAGCGCCCGCAAAAGGATATGCCCCAAAACACGACGTGGACACATCACATTTTCAGAAAGAAAACAGAGCTGTTTTTTACAAAGTGCCTAGCTGTGGATTTTGGCCTCTAGCTCAGCCGGGACCTGGGGAAACCTAGCAAACCTGCACATTTTTGAAAACTAGACACCTAGGGGAATCCAAGATGGGGTGACTTGTGGGGCTCTGACCAGGTTCTGTTACCCAGAATCCTTTGCAAACCTCAAAACTTTGCCAAAAAACACTTTTTCCTGTCATTTCGGTGACAGAAAGTTCTGGAATCTGAGAGGAGCCACAAATTTCCTTCCACCCAGCTTTCCCCCAAGACTCCCGATAAAAATGGTATCTCACTTGTGTGGGTAGGCCTAGCGCCTGCGACAGGATATGCCCCAAAACACGACGTGGACACATCACATTTTCAGAAAGAAAACAGAGCTGTTTTTTACAAAGTGCCTAGCTGTGGATTTTGGCCTCAGGCTCTGCCGGCACCTAGGGAAACCTAGCAAACCTGCGCATTTTTGAGAACTAGACACCTAGGGGAATCCAAAATGGCGTGACTTGTGGGGCTCTGACCAGGTTCTGTTACCCAGAATCCTTTGCAAACCTCAAAATTTGGCCAAAAAAAAACTTTTTCCTGTCATTTTGGTGACAGAAAGTTCTGGGATCTGAGAGGAGCCACAAATTTCCTTCCACCTAGCGTTCCCCCAAGTCTCCCGATAAAAATGGTACCTCACTTGTGTGGGTAGGTATAGCGCCCGCAAAAGGATATGCCCCAAAACACGACATGGACACATCAGATTTTCAGAAAGAAAACAGAGCTGTTTTTTACAAAGTGCCTAGCTGTGGATTTTGGCCTATAGCTCAGCCGGCACCTGGGGAAACCTAGCAAACCTGCGCATTTTTGAAAACTAGACACCTAGGGGAATCCAAGATGGGGTGACTTGTGGGGCTCTGACCAGGTTCTGTTATCCAGAATCCTTTCAAACCTCAAAATTTGGCCAAAAAAACACTTTTTCCTGTCATTTCAGTGACAGAAAGTTCTGGAATCTGAGAGGAGACACAAATTTCCTTCCACCCAGCGTTCCCCCAAGTCTCCCAATAAAAATGGTACCTCACTTGTGTGGGTAGACCTAGCGCCGCGACAGGATATGCCCCAAAACACGACGTAGACACATCACATTTTCAGAAAAAAAACAGAGCTGTTTTTTACAAAGTGCCTAGCTGTGGACTTTGGCCTCTAGCTCAGCCGGCACCTGGGGAAACCTAGCAAACCTGTGCATTTTTTAAAACTAGACATCTAGGGGTATCCAAGATGGGGTGACTTGTGGGGCTAGGACCAGGTTCTGTTACCCAGAATCTTTTGCAAACCTCAAACTTTGGCCAAAAAAACACTTTTTCCTCACATTTCGGTGACAGAAAGTTCTGGGATCTGAGAGGAGCCACAAATTTCCTTCCACCTAGCGTTCCCCCAAGTCTCCCGATAAAAATGGTACCTCACTTGTGTGGGTAGGTATAGCGCCCGCAAAAGGATATGCCCCAAAACACGACGTGAACACATCACATTTTCAGAAAGAAAACAGAGCTGTTTTTTACAAAGTGCCTAACTGTGGATTTTGGCCTCTAGCTCTGCCGGCACCTGGGGAAACCTAGCAAACCTGCGCATTTTTGAAAACTAGACACCTAGGGGAATCCAAGATGGGATGACTTGTGGGGCTCTGACCAGGTTCAGTTACCCAGAATCCTTTGCAAACCTCAAAACTTGGCCAAAAAACACTTTTTCCTGTCATTTCGGTGACAGAAATTTCTGGAATCTGAGAGGAGCCAGAAATTTCCTTCCACCCAGCTTTCCCCCAAGACTCCCGATAAAAATGGTACCTCACTTGTGTGGGTAGGCCTAGCGCCCGCGACAGGATATGCCCCAAAACACGACGTGGACACATCACATTTTCAGAAAGAAAACAGAGCTGTTTTTTACAAAGTGCCTAGCTGTGGATTTTGGCCTCTAGCTCTGCCGGCACCTAGGGAAACCCAGGAAACCTGCGCATTTTTGAAAACTAGACACCTAGGGGAATCCAAGATGAGATGACTTGTGGGGCTCTGACCAGGTTCTGTTACCCAGAATCCTTTGCAAACCTCAAAATTTGGCCAAAAAAACACTTTTTTCCTGTCATTTCGGTGACAGAAAGTTCTGGAATCTGAGAGGAGCCACAAATTTCCTTCCACCCAGCGTTCCCCCAAATCTCCCGATAGAAATGGTACCTCACTTGTGTGCGTAGGCCTAGCGCCCGCGACAGGATATTCCCCAAAACACGACGTGGACACATCACATTTTCAGAAAGAAAACAGAGCTGTTTTTTTACAATGCGCCTAGCTGTGGATTTTGACCTGTAGCTCAGCCGGCACCTGGGGAAACCTAGCAAACCTGTGCATTTTTGAAAACTAGACATCTAGGGGAATCCAAGATGGGGTGACTTGTGGGGCTCTGACCAGGTTCTGTTACCCAGAATCTTTTGCAAACCTCAAAATTTGGCCAAGAAAACACTTTTTCCTCACATTTCGGTGACAGAAAGTTCTGGAATCTGAGAGGAGCCACAAATTTCCTTCCACCTAGCGTTCCCCCAAGTCTCCCAATAAAAATGGTACCTCACTTGTGTGGGTAGGTAAAGCGCCCGCAAAAGGATATGCCCCAAAACACGACGTGGACACATCACATTTTCAGAAAGAAAACAGAGCTGTTTTTTACAAAGTGCCTAGCTGTGGATTTTGGCCTCTAGCTCAGCCGGCACCTGGGGAAACCTAGCAAACCTGCGCATTTTTGAAAACTAGACACCTAGGGGAATCCAAGATGGGGTGACTTGTGGGCTCTGACCAGGTTCTGTTACCCAGAATCCTTTGCAAACCTCAAAACTTGGCCAAAAAACACTTTTTCCTGTCATTTCGGTGACAGAAATTTCTGGAATCTGAGAGGAGCCAGAAATTTCCTTCCACCCAGCTTTCCCCCAAGACTCCCGATAAAAATGGTACCTCACTTGTGTGGGTAGGCCTAGCGCCCGCGACAGGATATGCCCCAAAACACGACGTGGACACATCACATTTTCAGAAAGAAAACAGAGCTGTTTTTTACAAAGTGCCTAGCTGTGGATTTTGGCCTCTAGCTCTGCCGGCACCTAGGGAAACCCAGGAAACCTGCGCATTTTTGAAAACTAGACACCTAGGGGAATCCAAGATGAGATGACTTGTGGGGCTCTGACCAGGTTCTGTTACCCAGAATCCTTTGCAAACCTCAAAATTTGGCCAAAAAAACACTTTTTTCCTGTCATTTCGGTGACAGAAAGTTCTGGAATCTGAGAGGAGCCACAAATTTCCTTCCACCCAGCGTTCCCCCAAATCTCCCGATAGAAATGGTACCTCACTTGTGTGCGTAGGCCTAGCGCCCGCGACAGGATATTCCCCAAAACACGACGTGGACACATCACATTTTCAGAAAGAAAACAGAGCTGTTTTTTTACAATGCGCCTAGCTGTGGATTTTGACCTGTAGCTCAGCCGGCACCTGGGGAAACCTAGCAAACCTGTGCATTTTTGAAAACTAGACATCTAGGGGAATCCAAGATGGGGTGACTTGTGGGGCTCTGACCAGGTTCTGTTACCCAGAATCTTTTGCAAACCTCAAAATTTGGCCAAGAAAACACTTTTTCCTCACATTTCGGTGACAGAAAGTTCTGGAATCTGAGAGGAGCCACAAATTTCCTTCCACCTAGCGTTCCCCCAAGTCTCCCAATAAAAATGGTACCTCACTTGTGTGGGTAGGTATAGCGCCCGCAAAAGGATATGCCCCAAAACACGACGTGGACACATCACATTTTCAGAAAGAAAACAGAGCTGTTTTTTACAAAGTGCCTAGCTGTGGATTTTGGCCTCTAGCTCAGCCGGCACCTGGGGAAACCTAGCAAACCTGCGCATTTTTGAAAACTAGACACCTAGGGGAATCCAAGATGGGGTGACTTGTGGGCTCTGACCAGGTTCTGTTACCCAGAATCCATTGCAAACCTCAAAACTTGGCCAAAAAAACACTTTTTCCTGTCATTTCGGTGACAGAAAGTTCTGGAATCTGAGAGGAGCCACAAATTTCCTTCCACCCAGCTTTCCCCCAAGACTCCCGATAAATATGGTACCTCACTTGTGTGGGTAGGCCTAGCGCCTGCGACAGGATATGCCCCAAAACACGACGTGGACACATCACATTTTCAGAAAGAAAACAGAGCTGTTTTTTACAAAGTGCCTAGCTGTGGATTTTGGCCTCTAGCTCTGCCGGCACCTGGGGAAACCTAGCAAACCTGCGCATTTTTTAAAACTAGACACCTAGGGGAATCCAAAATGGGGTGACTTTTGGGGCTCTGACCAGGTTCTGTTACCCAGAATCCTTTGCAAACCTCAAAATTTGGCCAAAAAAACACTTTTTCCTGTCATTTCGGTGAAAGAAAGTTCTGGAATCTGAGAGGAGCCACAAATTTCCTTCCACCCAGCGTTCCCCCAAGTCTCCCGATAGAAATGGTACCTCACTTGTGTGGGTAGACCTAGCGCCCGCGACAAGATATGCCCCAAAACACAATGTGGACACATCAGATTTTCAGAAAGAAAACAGAGCTGTTTTTTACAAAGTGCCTAGCTGTGGATTTTGGCCTCTAGCTCAGCCGGCACCTGGGGAAACCTAGCAAACCTGTGCATTTTTGAAAACTAGACACCTAGGGAAATCCAAGATGGGGTGACTTGTGGGGCTCTGACCAGGTTCTGTTACCCAGAATCCTTTCAAACCTCAAAATTTGGCCAAACAAACACTTTTTCCTGTCATTTCGGTGACAGAAAGTTCTGGAATCTGAGAGGAGACACAAATTTCCTTCCACCCAGCGTTCCCCCAAGTCTCCCGATAAAAATGGTACCTCACTTGTGTGGGTAGGTATAGCGCCCGCAAAAGGATATGCCCCAAAACACGACGTGGACACATCACATTTTCAGAAAGAAAACAGAGCTGTTTGTTACAAAGTGCCTAGCTGTGGATTTTGGCCTCTAGCTCAGCCGGCACCTGGGGAAACCTATCAAACCTGCGCATTTTTGAAAACTAGACACCTAGGGGAATTTCAAGATGGGGTGACTTGTGGGGCTCTGACCAGGTTCTGTTACCCAGAATCCTTTGCAAACCTCAAAACTTGGCCAAAAAACACTTTTTCTTGTCATTTCGGTGACAGAAAGTTCTGGAATCTGAGAGGAGCCACAAATTTCCTTCCACCCAGCTTTCCCCCAGAATCAAGATAAAATTGGTACCTCACTTGTGTGGGTAGGCCTAGCGCCCGCGACAGGATATGCCCCAAAACACGACGTGGACACATTACATTTTCAGAAAGAAAACAGAGCTGTTTTTTACAAAGTGCCTAGCTGTGGATTTTGGCCTCTAGCTCTGCCGGCACCTGGGGAAACCTAGCAAACCTGTGCTTTTTTGAAAACTAGACATCTAGGGGAATCCAAGATGGGGTGACTTGTGGGGCTCTGACCAGGTTCTGTTACCCAGAATCTTTTGCAAACCTCAAAATTTGGCCAAAAAAACACTTTTTCCTCACATTTCGGTGACAGAAAGTTCTGGGATCTGAGAGGAGCCACACATTTCCTTCCACCTAGCATTCCCCCAAGTCTCCCGATAAAAATGGTACCTCACTTGTGTGGGTAGGTATAGCGCCCGCAAAAGGATATGCCCCAAAACACGACGTGGACACATCACATTTTCAGAAAGAAAACAGAGCTGTTTTTTACAAAGTGCCTAGCTGTGGATTTTGGCCTCTAGCTCTGCCGGCACCTGGGGAAACCTAGCAAACCTGTGCATTTATGAAAACTAGACATCTAGGGGAATCCAAGATGTGGTGACTTGTGGGGCTCTGACCAGGTTCTGTTACCCAGAATCTTTTGCAAACCTCAAAATTTGGCCAAAAAAACACTTTTTCCTCACATTTCGGTGACAGAAAGTTCTGGGATCTGAGAGGAGCCACACATTTCCTTCCACCTAGCGTTCCCCCAAGTCTCCCGATAAAAATGGTACCTCACTTGTGTGGGTAGGTATAGCGCCCGCAAAAGGATATGCCCCAAAACACGACGTGGACACATCACATTTTCAGAAAGAAAACAGAGCTGTTTTTTACAAAGTGCCTAGCTGTGGATTTTGGCCTCTAGCTCAGCCGGCACCTGGGGAATCCTAGCAAACCTGCGCATTTTTGAAAACTAGACACCTAGGGGAATCCAAGATGGGGTGACTTGTGGGGCTCTGACCAGGTTCTGTTACCCAGAATCCTTTGCAAACCTCAAAACTTGGCCAAAAAACACTTTTTCCTGTCATTTCGGTGACAGAAAGTTCTGGAATCTGGGAGGAGCCACAAATTTCCTTCCACCCAGCTTTCCCCCAGACTCCCGATAAAAATGGTACCTCACTTGTGTGGGTAGGCCTAGCGCCCGCGACAGGATATGCCCCAAAACACGACGTGGACACATCACATTTTCAGAAAGAAAACAGAGCTGTTTTTTACAAAGTGCCTAGCTGTGGATTTTGGCCTCTAGCTCTGCCGGCACCTGGGGAAACCTAGCACACCTGTGCATTTTTGAAAACTAGACATCTAGGGGAATCCAAGATGGGGTGACTTGTAGGGCTCTGACCAGGTTCTGTTACCCAGAATCTTTTGCAAACCTCAAAATTTGGCCAAAAAAAACACTTTTTCCTCACATTTCGGTGACAGAAAGTTCTGGGATCTGAGAGGAGCCACAAATTCCTTCCACCTAGCGTTCCCCCAAGTCTCCCGATAAAAATGGTACCTCACTTGTGTGGGTAGGTATAGCGCCCGCAAAAGGATATGCCCCAAAACACGACGTGGACACATCACATTTTCAGAAAGAAAACAGAGCTGTTTTTTTACAAAGCGCCTAGCTGTGGATTTTGACCTGTAGCTCAGCCGGCACCTGGGGAAACCTAGCAAACCTGTGCATTTTTGAAAACTAGACATCTAGGGGAATCCAAGATGGGGTGACTTGTGGGGCTCTGACCAGGTTCTGTTACCCAGAATCTTTTGCAAACCTCAAAATTTGGCCAAGAAAACACTTTTTCCTCACATTTCGGTGACAGAAAGTTCTGGAATCTGAGAGGAGCCACAAATTTCCTTCCACCTAGCGTTCCCCCAAGTCTCCCAATAAAAATGGTACCTCACTTGTGTGGGTAGGTATAGCGCCCGCAAAAGGATATGCCCCAAAACACGACGTGGACACATCACATTTTCAGAAAGAAAACAGAGCTGTTTTTTACAAAGTGCCTAGCTGTGGATTTTGGCCTCTAGCTCAGCCGGCACCTGGGGAAACCTATCAAACCTGCACATTTTTGAAAACTAGACACCTAGGGGAATCCAAGATGGGGTGACTTGTGGGGCTCTGACCAGGTTCTGTTACCCAGAATCCTTTGCAAACCTCAAAACTTTGCCAAAAAACACTTTTTCCTGTCATTTCGGTGACAGAAAGTTCTGGAATCTGAGAGGAGCCACAAATTTCCTTCCACCCAGCCTTCCCCCAGACTCCCGATAAAAATGGTACCTCACTTGTGTGGGTAGGCCTAGCGCCCGCGAAAGGATATGCCCCAAAACACGACGTGGACACAATACATTTTCAGAAAGAAAACAGAGCTGTTTTTTACAAAGTGCCTAGCTGTGGATTTTGGCCTCTAGCTCTGCCGGCACCTGGGGAAACCTAGCAAACCTGTGCATTTTTGAAAACTAGACATCTAGGGGAATCCAAGATGGGGTGACTTGTGGGGCTCTGACCAGGTTCTGTTACCCAGAATCTTTTGCAAACCTCAAAATTTGGCCAAAAAAACACTTTTTCCTCACATTTCGGTGACAGAAAGTTCTGGGATCTGAGAGGAGCCACAAATTTCCTTCCACCTAGCGTTCCCCCAAGTCTCCCGATAAAAATGGTACCTCACTTGTGTGGGTAGGTATAGCGCCCGCAAAAGGATATGCCCCAAAACACGACGTGGACACATCACATTTTCAGAAAGAAAACAGAGCTGTTTTTTACAAAGTGCCTAGCTGTGGATTTTGGCCTCTAGCTCAGCCGGGACCTGGGGAAACCTAGCAAACCTGCACATTTTTGAAAACTAGACACCTAGGGGAATCCAAGATGGGGTGACTTGTGGGGCTCTGACCAGGTTCTGTTACCCAGAATCCTTTGCAAACCTCAAAACTTTGCCAAAAAACACTTTTTCCTGTCATTTCGGTGACAGAAAGTTCTGGAATCTGAGAGGAGCCACAAATTTCCTTCCACCCAGCTTTCCCCCAAGACTCCCGATAAAAATGGTATCTCACTTGTGTGGGTAGGCCTAGCGCCCGCGACAGGATATGCCCCAAAACACGACGTGGACACATCACATTTTCAGAAAGAAAACAGAGCTGTTTTTTACAAAGTGCCTAGCTGTGGATTTTGGCCTCTAGCTCTGCCGGCACCTAGGGAAACCTAGCAAACCTGCGCATTTTTGAGAACTAGACACCTAGGGGAATCCAAAATGGCGTGACTTGTGGGGCTCTGACCAGGTTCTGTTACCCAGAATCCTTTGCAAACCTCAAAATTTGGCCAAAAAAAAACTTTTTCCTGTCATTTTGGTGACAGAAAGTTCTGGGATCTGAGAGGAGCCACAAATTTCCTTCCACCTAGCGTTCCCCCAAGTCTCCCGATAAAAATGGTACCTCACTTGTGTGGGTAGGTATAGCGCCCGCAAAAGGATATGCCCCAAAACACGACATGGACACATCAGATTTTCAGAAAGAAAACAGAGCTGTTTTTTACAAAGTGCCTAGCTGTGGATTTTGGCCTCTAGCTCAGCCGGCACCTGGGGAAACCTAGCAAACCTGCGCATTTTTGAAAACTAGACACCTAGGGGAATCCAAGATGGGGTGACTTGTGGGGCTCTGACCAGGTTCTGTTATCCAGAATCCTTTCAAACCTCAAAATTTGGCCAAAAAAACACTTTTTCCTGTCATTTCAGTGACAGAAAGTTCTGGAATCTGAGAGGAGACACAAATTTCCTTCCACCCAGCGTTCCCCCAAGTCTCCCAATAAAAATGGTACCTCACTTGTGTGGGTAGACCTAGCGCCGCAACAGATATGCCCCAAAACACGACGTAGACACATCACATTTTCAGAAAAAAAACAGAGCTGTTTTTTACAAAGTGCCTAGCTGTGGACTTTGGCCTCTAGCTCAGCCGGCACCTGGGGAAACCTAGCAAACCTGTGCATTTTTTAAAACTAGACATCTAGGGGTATCCAAGATGGGGTGACTTGTGGGGCTAGGACCAGGTTCTGTTACCCAGAATCTTTTGCAAACCTCAAACTTTGGCCAAAAAAACACTTTTTCCTCACATTTCGGTGACAGAAAGTTCTGGGATCTGAGAGGAGCCACAAATTTCCTTCCACCTAGCGTTCCCCCAAGTCTCCCGATAAAAATGGTACCTCACTTGTGTGGGTAGGTATAGCGCCCGCAAAAGGATATGCCCCAAAACACGACGTGAACACATCACATTTTCAGAAAGAAAACAGAGCTGTTTTTTACAAAGTGCCTAGCTGTGGATTTTGGCCTCTAGCTCTGCCGGCACCTGGGGAAACCTAGCAAACCTGCGCATTTTTGAAAACTAGACACCTAGGGGAATCCAAGATGGGGTGACTTGTGGGGCTCTGACCAGGTTCAGTTACCCAGAATCCTTTGCAAACCTCAAAACTTGGCCAAAAAACACTTTTTCCTGTCATTTCGGTGACAGAAATTTCTGGAATCTGAGAGGAGCCAGAAATTTCCTTCCACCCAGCTTTCCCCCAAGACTCCCGATAAAAATGGTACCTCACTTGTGTGGGTAGGCCTAGCGCCCGCGACAGGATATGCCCCAAAACACGACGTGGACACATCACATTTTCAGAAAGAAAACAGAGCTGTTTTTTACAAAGTGCCTAGCTGTGGATTTTGGCCTCTAGCTCTGCCGGCACCTAGGGAAACCCAGGAAACCTGCGCATTTTTGAAAACTAGACACCTAGGGGAATCCAAGATGAGATGACTTGTGGGGCTCTGACCAGGTTCTGTTACCCAGAATCCTTTGCAAACCTCAAAATTTGGCCAAAAAAACACTTTTTTCCTGTCATTTCGGTGACAGAAAGTTCTGGAATCTGAGAGGAGCCACAAATTTCCTTCCACCCAGCGTTCCCCCAAATCTCCCGATAGAAATGGTACCTCACTTGTGTGCGTAGGCCTAGCGCCCGCGACAGGATATTCCCCAAAACACGACGTGGACACATCACATTTTCAGAAAGAAAACAGAGCTGTTTTTTTACAATGCGCCTAGCTGTGGATTTTGACCTGTAGCTCAGCCGGCACCTGGGGAAACCTAGCAAACCTGTGCATTTTTGAAAACTAGACATCTAGGGGAATCCAAGATGGGGTGACTTGTGGGGCTCTGACCAGGTTCTGTTACCCAGAATCTTTTGCAAACCTCAAAATTTGGCCAAGAAAACACTTTTTCCTCACATTTCGGTGACAGAAAGTTCTGGAATCTGAGAGGAGCCACAAATTTCCTTCCACCTAGCGTTCCCCCAAGTCTCCCAATAAAAATGGTACCTCACTTGTGTGGGTAGGTAAAGCGCCCGCAAAAGGATATGCCCCAAAACACGACGTGGACACATAACATTTTCAGAAAGAAAACAGAGCTGTTTTTTACAAAGTGCCTAGCTGTGGATTTTGGCCTCTAGCTCAGCCGGCACCTGGGGAAACCTAGCAAACCTGCGCATTTTTGAAAACTAGACACCTAGGGGAATCCAAGATGGGGTGACTTGTGGGCTCTGACCAGGTTCTGTTACCCAGAATCCTTTGCAAACCTCAAAACTTGGCCAAAAAACACTTTTTCCTGTCATTTCGGTGACAGAAATTTCTGGAATCTGAGAGGAGCCAGAAATGTCCTTCCACCCAGCTTTCCCCCAAGACTCCCGATAAAAATGGTACCTCACTTGTGTGGGTAGGCCTAGCGCCCGCGACAGGATATGCCCCAAAACACGACGTGGACACATCACATTTTCAGAAAGAAAACAGAGCTGTTTTTTACAAAGTGCCTAGCTGTGGATTTTGGCCTCTAGCTCTGCCGGCACCTAGGGAAACCCAGGAAACCTGCGCATTTTTGAAAACTAGACACCTAGGGGAATCCAAGATGAGATGACTTGTGGGGCTCTGACCAGGTTCTGTTACCCAGAATCCTTTGCAAACCTCAAAATTTGGCCAAAAAAACACTTTTTTCCTGTCATTTCGGTGACAGAAAGTTCTGGAATCTGAGAGGAGCCACAAATTTCCTTCCACCCAGCGTTCCCCCAAATCTCCCGATAGAAATGGTACCTCACTTGTGTGCGTAGGCCTAGCGCCCGCGACAGGATATTCCCCAAAACACGACGTGGACACATCACATTTTCAGAAAGAAAACAGAGCTGTTTTTTTACAATGCGCCTAGCTGTGGATTTTGACCTGTAGCTCAGCCGGCACCTGGGGAAACCTAGCAAACCTGTGCATTTTTGAAAACTAGACATCTAGGGGAATCCAAGATGGGGTGACTTGTGGGGCTCTGACCAGGTTCTGTTACCCAGAATCTTTTGCAAACCTCAAAATTTGGCCAAGAAAACACTTTTTCCTCACATTTCGGTGACAGAAAGTTCTGGAATCTGAGAGGAGCCACAAATTTCCTTCCACCTAGCGTTCCCCCAAGTCTCCCAATAAAAATGGTACCTCACTTGTGTGGGTAGGTATAGCGCCCGCAAAAGGATATGCCCCAAAACACGACGTGGACACATCACATTTTCAGAAAGAAAACAGAGCTGTTTTTTACAAAGTGCCTAGCTGTGGATTTTGGCCTCTAGCTCAGCCGGCACCTGGGGAAACCTAGCAAACCTGCGCATTTTTGAAAACTAGACACCTAGGGGAATCCAAGATGGGGTGACTTGTGGGCTCTGACCAGGTTCTGTTACCCAGAATCCATTGCAAACCTCAAAACTTGGCCAAAAAAACACTTTTTCCTGTCATTTCGGTGACAGAAAGTTCTGGAATCTGAGAGGAGCCACAAATTTCCTTCCACCCAGCTTTCCCCCAAGACTCCCGATAAATATGGTACCTCACTTGTGTGGGTAGGCCTAGCGCCTGCGACAGGATATGCCCCAAAACACGACGTGGACACATCACATTTTCAGAAAGAAAACAGAGCTGTTTTTTACAAAGTGCCTAGCTGTGGATTTTGGCCTCTAGCTCTGCCGGCACCTGGGGAAACCTAGCAAACCTGCGCATTTTTTAAAACTAGACACCTAGGGGAATCCAAAATGGGGTGACTTTTGGGGCTCTGACCAGGTTCTGTTACCCAGAATCCTTTGCAAACCTCAAAATTTGGCCAAAAAAACACTTTTTCCTGTCATTTCGGTGAAAGAAAGTTCTGGAATCTGAGAGGAGCCACAAATTTCCTTCCACCCAGCGTTCCCCCAAGTCTCCCGATAGAAATGGTACCTCACTTGTGTGGGTAGACCTAGCGCCCGCGACAAGATATGCCCCAAAACACAATGTGGACACATCAGATTTTCAGAAAGAAAACAGAGCTGTTTTTTACAAAGTGCCTAGCTGTGGATTTTGGCCTCTAGCTCAGCCGGCACCTGGGGAAACCTAGCAAACCTGTGCATTTTTGAAAACTAGACACCTAGGGAAATCCAAGATGGGGTGACTTGTGGGGCTCTGACCAGGTTCTGTTACCCAGAATCCTTTCAAACCTCAAAATTTGGCCAAACAAACACTTTTTCCTGTCATTTCGGTGACAGAAAGTTCTGGAATCTGAGAGGAGACACAAATTTCCTTCCACCCAGCGTTCCCCCAAGTCTCCCGATAAAAATGGTACCTCACTTGTGTGGGTAGGTATAGCGCCCGCAAAAGGATATGCCCCAAAACACGACGTGGACACATCACATTTTCAGAAAGAAAACAGAGCTGTTTGTTACAAAGTGCCTAGCTGTGGATTTTGGCCTCTAGCTCAGCCGGCACCTGGGGAAACCTATCAAACCTGCGCATTTTTGAAAACTAGACACCTAGGGGAATTTCAAGATGGGGTGACTTGTGGGGCTCTGACCAGGTTCTGTTACCCAGAATCCTTTGCAAACCTCAAAACTTGGCCAAAAAACACTTTTTCTTGTCATTTCGGTGACAGAAAGTTCTGGAATCTGAGAGGAGCCACAAATTTCCTTCCACCCAGCTTTCCCCCAGAATCAAGATAAAATTGGTACCTCACTTGTGTGGGTAGGCCTAGCGCCCGCGACAGGATATGCCCCAAAACACGACGTGGACACATTACATTTTCAGAAAGAAAACAGAGCTGTTTTTTACAAAGTGCCTAGCTGTGGATTTTGGCCTCTAGCTCTGCCGGCACCTGGGGAAACCTAGCAAACCTGTGCTTTTTTGAAAACTAGACATCTAGGGGAATCCAAGATGGGGTGACTTGTGGGGCTCTGACCAGGTTCTGTTACCCAGAATCTTTTGCAAACCTCAAAATTTGGCCAAAAAAACACTTTTTCCTCACATTTCGGTGACAGAAAGTTCTGGGATCTGAGAGGAGCCACACATTTCCTTCCACCTAGCATTCCCCCAAGTCTCCCGATAAAAATGGTACCTCACTTGTGTGGGTAGGTATAGCGCCCGCAAAAGGATATGCCCCAAAACACGACGTGGACACATCACATTTTCAGAAAGAAAACAGAGCTGTTTTTTACAAAGTGCCTAGCTGTGGATTTTGGCCTCTAGCTCTGCCGGCACCTGGGGAAACCTAGCAAACCTGTGCATTTATGAAAACTAGACATCTAGGGGAATCCAAGATGTGGTGACTTGTGGGGCTCTGACCAGGTTCTGTTACCCAGAATCTTTTGCAAACCTCAAAATTTGGCCAAAAAAACACTTTTTCCTCACATTTCGGTGACAGAAAGTTCTGGGATCTGAGAGGAGCCACACATTTCCTTCCACCTGGCGTTCCCCCAAGTCTCCCGATAAAAATGGTACCTCACTTGTGTGGGTAGGTATAGCGCCCGCAAAAGGATATGCCCCAAAACACGACGTGGACACATCACATTTTCAGAAAGAAAACAGAGCTGTTTTTTACAAAGTGCCTAGCTGTGGATTTTGGCCTCTAGCTCAGCCGGCACCTGGGGAATCCTAGCAAACCTGCGCATTTTTGAAAACTAGACACCTAGGGGAATCCAAGATGGGGTGACTTGTGGGGCTCTGACCAGGTTCTGTTACCCAGAATCCTTTGCAAACCTCAAAACTTGGCCAAAAAACACTTTTTCCTGTCATTTCGGTGACAGAAAGTTCTGGAATCTGGGAGGAGCCACAAATTTCCTTCCACCCAGCTTTCCCCCAGACTCCCGATAAAAATGGTACCTCACTTGTGTGGGTAGGCCTAGCGCCCGCGACAGGATATGCCCCAAAACACGACGTGGACACATCACATTTTCAGAAAGAAAACAGAGCTGTTTTTTACAAAGTGCCTAGCTGTGGATTTTGGCCTCTAGCTCTGCCGGCACCTGGGGAAACCTAGCACACCTGTGCATTTTTGAAAACTAGACATCTAGGGGAATCCAAGATGGGGTGACTTGTAGGGCTCTGACCAGGTTCTGTTACCCAGAATCTTTTGCAAACCTCAAAATTTGGCCAAAAAAACACTTTTTCCTCACATTTCGGTGACAGAAAGTTCTGGGATCTGAGAGGAGCCACAAATTCCTTCCACCTAGCGTTCCCCCAAGTCTCCCGATAAAAATGGTACCTCACTTGTGTGGGTAGGTATAGCGCCCGCAAAAGGATATGCCCCAAAACACGACGTGGACACATCACATTTTCAGAAAGAAAACAGAGCTGTTTTTTTACAAAGCGCCTAGCTGTGGATTTTGACCTGTAGCTCAGCCGGCACCTGGGGAAACCTAGCAAACCTGTGCATTTTTGAAAACTAGACATCTAGGGGAATCCAAGATGGGGTGACTTGTGGGGCTCTGACCAGGTTCTGTTACCCAGAATCTTTTGCAAACCTCAAAATTTGGCCAAGAAAACACTTTTTCCTCACATTTCAGTGACAGAAAGTTCTGGAATCTGAGAGGAGCCACAAATTTCCTTCCACCTAGCGTTCCCCCAAGTCTCCCAATAAAAATGGTACCTCACTTGTGTGGGTAGGTATAGCGCCCGCAAAAGGATATGCCCCAAAACACGACGTGGACACATCACATTTTCAGAAAGAAAACAGAGCTGTTTTTTACAAAGTGCCTAGCTGTGGATTTTGGCCTCTAGCTCAGCCGGCACCTGGGGAAACCTATCAAACCTGCACATTTTTGAAAACTAGACACCTAGGGGAATCCAAGATGGGGTGACTTGTGGGGCTCTGACCAGGTTCTGTTACCCAGAATCCTTTGCAAACCTCAAAACTTTGCCAAAAAACACTTTTTCCTGTCATTTCGGTGACAGAAAGTTCTGGAATCTGAGAGGAGCCACAAATTTCCTTCCACCCAGCCTTCCCCCAGACTCCCGATAAAAATGGTACCTCACTTGTGTGGGTAGGCCTAGCGCCCGCGAAAGGATATGCCCCAAAACACGACGTGGACACAATACATTTTCAGAAAGAAAACAGAGCTGTTTTTTACAAAGTGCCTAGCTGTGGATTTTGGCCTCTAGCTCTGCCGGCACCTGGGGAAACCTAGCAAACCTGTGCATTTTTGAAAACTAGACATCTAGGGGAATCCAAGATGGGGTGACTTGTGGGGCTCTGACCAGGTTCTGTTACCCAGAATCTTTTGCAAACCTCAAAATTTGGCCAAAAAAACACTTTTTCCTCACATTTCGGTGACAGAAAGTTCTGGGATCTGAGAGGAGCCACAAATTTCCTTCCACCTAGCGTTCCCCCAAGTCTCCCGATAAAAATGGTACCTCACTTGTGTGGGTAGGTATAGCGCCCGCAAAAGGATATGCCCCAAAACACGACGTGGACACATCACATTTTCAGAAAGAAAACAGAGCTGTTTTTTACAAAGTGCCTAGCTGTGGATTTTGGCCTCTAGCTCAGCCGGGACCTGGGGAAACCTAGCAAACCTGCACATTTTTGAAAACTAGACACCTAGGGGAATCCAAGATGGGGTGACTTGTGGGGCTCTGACCAGGTTCTGTTACCCAGAATCCTTTGCAAACCTCAAAACTTTGCCAAAAAACACTTTTTCCTGTCATTTCGGTGACAGAAAGTTCTGGAATCTGAGAGGAGCCACAAATTTCCTTCCACCCAGCTTTCCCCCAAGACTCCCGATAAAAATGGTATCTCACTTGTGTGGGTAGGCCTAGCGCCCGCGACAGGATATGCCCCAAAACACGACGTGGACACATCACATTTTCAGAAAGAAAACAGAGCTGTTTTTTACAAAGTGCCTAGCTGTGGATTTTGGCCTCTAGCTCTGCCGGCACCTAGGGAAACCTAGCAAACCTGCGCATTTTTGAGAACTAGACACCTAGGGGAATCCAAAATGGCGTGACTTGTGGGGCTCTGACCAGGTTCTGTTACCCAGAATCCTTTGCAAACCTCAAAATTTGGCCAAAAAAAAACTTTTTCCTGTCATTTTGGTGACAGAAAGTTCTGGGATCTGAGAGGAGCCACAAATTTCCTTCCACCTAGCGTTCCCCCAAGTCTCCCGATAAAAATGGTACCTCACTTGTGTGGGTAGGTATAGCGCCCGCAAAAGGATATGCCCCAAAACACGACATGGACACATCAGATTTTCAGAAAGAAAACAGAGCTGTTTTTTACAAAGTGCCTAGCTGTGGATTTTGGCCTCTAGCTCAGCCGGCACCTGGGGAAACCTAGCAAACCTGCGCATTTTTGAAAACTAGACACCTAGGGGAATCCAAGATGGGGTGACTTGTGGGGCTCTGACCAGGTTCTGTTATCCAGAATCCTTTCAAACCTCAAAATTTGGCCAAAAAAAACACTTTTTCCTGTCATTTCAGTGACAGAAAGTTCTGGAATCTGAGAGGAGACACAAATTTCCTTCCACCCAGCGTTCCCCCAAGTCTCCCAATAAAAATGGTACCTCACTTGTGTGGGTAGACCTAGCGCCGCGACAGGATATGCCCCAAAACACGACGTAGACACATCACATTTTCAGAAAAAAAACAGAGCTGTTTTTTACAAAGTGCCTAGCTGTGGACTTTGGCCTCTAGCTCAGCCGGCACCTGGGGAAACCTAGGAAACCTGTGCATTTTTTAAAACTAGACATCTAGGGGTATCCAAGATGGGGTGACTTGTGGGGCTAGGACCAGGTTCTGTTACCCAGAATCTTTTGCAAACCTCAAAATTTGGCCAAAAAAACACTTTTTCCTCACATTTCGGTGACAGAAAGTTCTGGGATCTGAGAGGAGCCACAAATTTCCTTCCACCTAGCGTTCCCCCAAGTCTCCCGATAAAAATGGTACCTCACTTGTGTGGGTAGGTATAGCGCCCGCAAAAGGATATGCCCCAAAACACGACGTGAACACATCACATTTTCAGAAAGAAAACAGAGCTGTTTTTTACAAAGTGCCTAGCTGTGGATTTTGGCCTCTAGCTCTGCCGGCACCTGGGGAAACCTAGCAAACCTGCGCATTTTTGAAAACTAGACACCTAGGGGAATCCAAGATGGGGTGACTTGTGGGGCTCTGACCAGGTTCAGTTACCCAGAATCCTTTGCAAACCTCAAAACTTGGCCAAAAAACACTTTTTCCTGTCATTTCGGTGACAGAAATTTCTGGAATCTGAGAGGAGCCAGAAATTTCCTTCCACCCAGCTTTCCCCCAAGACTCCCGATAAAAATGGTACCTCACTTGTGTGGGTAGGCCTAGCGCCCGCGACAGGATATGCCCCAAAACACGACGTGGACACATCACATTTTCAGAAAGAAAACAGAGCTGTTTTTTACAAAGTGCCTAGCTGTGGATTTTGGCCTCTAGCTCTGCCGGCACCTAGGGAAACCCAGGAAACCTGCGCATTTTTGAAAACTAGACACCTAGGGGAATCCAAGATGAGATGACTTGTGGGGCTCTGACCAGGTTCTGTTACCCAGAATCCTTTGCAAACCTCAAAATTTGGCCAAAAAAACACTTTTTTCCTGTCATTTCGGTGACAGAAAGTTCTGGAATCTGAGAGGAGCCACAAATTTCCTTCCACCCAGCGTTCCCCCAAATCTCCCGATAGAAATGGTACCTCACTTGTGTGCGTAGGCCTAGCGCCCGCGACAGGATATTCCCCAAAACACGACGTGGACACATCACATTTTCAGAAAGAAAACAGAGCTGTTTTTTTACAATGCGCCTAGCTGTGGATTTTGACCTGTAGCTCAGCCGGCACCTGGGGAAACCTAGCAAACCTGTGCATTTTTGAAAACTAGACATCTAGGGGAATCCAAGATGGGGTGACTTGTGGGGCTCTGACCAGGTTCTGTTACCCAGAATCTTTTGCAAACCTCAAAATTTGGCCAAGAAAACACTTTTTCCTCACATTTCGGTGACAGAAAGTTCTGGAATCTGAGAGGAGCCACAAATTTCCTTCCACCTAGCGTTCCCCCAAGTCTCCCAATAAAAATGGTACCTCACTTGTGTGGGTAGGTAAAGCGCCCGCAAAAGGATATGCCCCAAAACACGACGTGGACACATCACATTTTCAGAAAGAAAACAGAGCTGTTTTTTACAAAGTGCCTAGCTGTGGATTTTGGCCTCTAGCTCAGCCGGCACCTGGGGAAACCTAGCAAACCTGCGCATTTTTGAAAACTAGACACCTAGGGGAATCCAAGATGGGGTGACTCGTGGGCTCTGACCAGGTTCTGTTACCCAGAATCCTTTGCAAACCTCAAAACTTGGCCAAAAAACACTTTTTCCTGTCATTTCGGTGACAGAAATTTCTGGAATCTGAGAGGAGCCAGAAATTTCCTTCCACCCAGCTTTCCCCCAAGACTCCCGATAAAAATGGTACCTCACTTGTGTGGGTAGGCCTAGCGCCCGCGACAGGATATGCCCCAAAACACGACGTGGACACATCACATTTTCAGAAAGAAAACAGAGCTGTTTTTTACAAAGTGCCTAGCTGTGGATTTTGGCCTCTAGCTCTGCCGGCACCTAGGGAAACCCAGGAAACCTGCGCATTTTTGAAAACTAGACACCTAGGGGAATCCAAGATGAGATGACTTGTGGGGCTCTGACCAGGTTCTGTTACCCAGAATCCTTTGCAAACCTCAAAATTTGGCCAAAAAAACACTTTTTTCCTGTCATTTCGGTGACAGAAAGTTCTGGAATCTGAGAGGAGCCACAAATTTCCTTCCACCCAGCGTTCCCCCAAATCTCCCGATAGAAATGGTACCTCACTTGTGTGCGTAGGCCTAGCGCCCGCGACAGGATATTCCCCAAAACACGACGTGGACACATCACATTTTCAGAAAGAAAACAGAGCTGTTTTTTTACAATGCGCCTAGCTGTGGATTTTGACCTGTAGCTCAGCCGGCACCTGGGGAAACCTAGCAAACCTGTGCATTTTTGAAAACTAGACATCTAGGGGAATCCAAGATGGGGTGACTTGTGGGGCTCTGACCAGGTTCTGTTACCCAGAATCTTTTGCAAACCTCAAAATTTGGCCAAGAAAACACTTTTTCCTCACATTTCGGTGACAGAAAGTTCTGGAATCTGAGAGGAGCCACAAATTTCCTTCCACCTAGCGTTCCCCCAAGTCTCCCAATAAAAATGGTACCTCACTTGTGTGGGTAGGTATAGCGCCCGCAAAAGGATATGCCCCAAAACACGACGTGGACACATCACATTTTCAGAAAGAAAACAGAGCTGTTTTTTACAAAGTGCCTAGCTGTGGACTTTGGCCTCTAGCTCAGCCGGCACCTGGGGAAACCTAGCAAACCTGTGCATTTTTTAAAACTAGACATCTAGGGGTATCCAAGATGGGGTGACTTGTGGGGCTAGGACCAGGTTCTGTTACCCAGAATCTTTTGCAAACCTCAAAATTTGGCCAAAAAAACACTTTTTCCTCACATTTCGGTGACAGAAAGTTCTGGAATCTGAGAGGAGCCACAAATTTCCTTCCACCTAGCGTTCCCCCAAGTCTCCCGATAAAAATGGTACCTCACTTGTGTGGGTAGGTATAGCGCCCGCAAAAGGATATGCCCCAAAACACGACGTGAACACATCACATTTTCAGAAAGAAAACAGAGCTGTTTTTTACAAAGTGCCTAGCTGTGGATTTTGGCCTCTAGCTCTGCCGGCACCTGGGGAAACCTAGCAAACCTGCGCATTTTTGAAAACTAGACACCTAGGGGAATCCAAGATGGGGTGACTTGTGGGGCTCTGACCAGGTTCAGTTACCCAGAATCCTTTGCAAACCTCAAAACTTGGCCAAAAAACACTTTTTCCTGTCATTTCGGTGACAGAAATTTCTGGAATCTGAGAGGAGCCAGAAATTTCCTTCCACCCAGCTTTCCCCCAAGACTCCCGATAAAAATGGTACCTCACTTGTGTGGGTAGGCCTAGCGCCCGCGACAGGATATGCCCCAAAACACGACGTGGACACATCACATTTTCAGAAAGAAAACAGAGCTGTTTTTTACAAAGTGCCTAGCTGTGGATTTTGGCCTCTAGCTCTGCCGGCACCTAGGGAAACCCAGGAAACCTGCGCATTTTTGAAAACTAGACACCTAGGGGAATCCAAGATGAGATGACTTGTGGGGCTCTGACCAGGTTCTGTTACCCAGAATCCTTTGCAAACCTCAAAATTTGGCCAAAAAAACACTTTTTTCCTGTCATTTCGGTGACAGAAAGTTCTGGAATCTGAGAGGAGCCACAAATTTCCTTCCACCCAGCGTTCCCCCAAATCTCCCGATAGAAATGGTACCTCACTTGTGTGCGTAGGCCTAGCGCCCGCGACAGGATATTCCCCAAAACACGACGTGGACACATCACATTTTCAGAAAGAAAACAGAGCTGTTTTTTTACAATGCGCCTAGCTGTGGATTTTGACCTGTAGCTCAGCCGGCACCTGGGGAAACCTAGCAAACCTGTGCATTTTTGAAAACTAGACATCTAGGGGAATCCAAGATGGGGTGACTTGTGGGGCTCTGACCAGGTTCTGTTACCCAGAATCTTTTGCAAACCTCAAAATTTGGCCAAGAAAACACTTTTTCCTCACATTTCGGTGACAGAAAGTTCTGGAATCTGAGAGGAGCCACAAATTTCCTTCCACCTAGCGTTCCCCCAAGTCTCCCAATAAAAATGGTACCTCACTTGTGTGGGTAGGTAAAGCGCCCGCAAAAGGATATGCCCCAAAACACGACGTGGACACATCACATTTTAGGAAAGAAAACAGAGCTGTTTTTTACAAAGTGCCTAGCTGTGGATTTTGGCCTCTAGCTCAGCCGGCACCTGGGGAAACCTAGCAAACCTGCGCATTTTTGAAAACTAGACACCTAGGGGAATCCAAGATGGGGTGACTTGTGGGCTCTGACCAGGTTCTGTTACCCAGAATCCTTTGCAAACCTCAAAACTTGGCCAAAAAACACTTTTTCCTGTCATTTCGGTGACAGAAATTTCTGGAATCTGAGAGGAGCCAGAAATTTCCTTCCACCCAGCTTTCCCCCAAGACTCCCGATAAAAATGGTACCTCACTTGTGTGGGTAGGCCTAGCGCCCGCGACAGGATATGCCCCAAAACACGACGTGGACACATCACATTTTCAGAAAGAAAACAGAGCTGTTTTTTACAAAGTGCCTAGCTGTGGATTTTGGCCTCTAGCTCTGCCGGCACCTAGGGAAACCCAGGAAACCTGCGCATTTTTGAAAACTAGACACCTAGGGGAATCCAAGATGAGATGACTTGTGGGGCTCTGACCAGGTTCTGTTACCCAGAATCCTTTGCAAACCTCAAAATTTGGCCAAAAAAACACTTTTTCCTGTCATTTCGGTGACAGAAAGTTCTGGGATCTGAGAGGAGCCACAAATTTCCTTCCACCTAGCGTTCCCCCAAGTCTCCCGATAAAAATGGTACCTCACTTGTGTGGGTAGGTATAGCGCCCGCAAAAGGATATGCCCCAAAACACGACGTGGACACATCACATTTTCAGAAAGAAAACAGAGCTGTTTTTTACAAAGTGCCTAGCTGTGGATTTTGGCCTCTAGCTCAGCCGGCACCTGGTGAAACCTATCAAACCTACACATTTTTGAAAACTAGACACCTAGGGGAATATCAAGATGGGGTGACTTGTGGGGCTCTGACCAGGTTCTGTTACCCAGAATCCTTTGCAAACCTCAACACTTGGCCAAAAAACACTTTTTCCTGTCATTTCGGTGACAGAAAGTTCTGGAATCTGAGAGGAGCCACAAATTTCCTTCCACCCAGCTTTCCCCAAGACTCAAGATAAAAATGGTACCTCACTTGTGTGGGTAGGCCTAGCGCCCGCGACAGGATATGCCCCAAAACACGACGTGGACACATTACATTTTCAGAAAGAAAACAGAGCTGTTTTTTACAAAGTGCCTAGCTGTGGATTTTGGCCTCTAGCTCTGCCGGCACCTGGGGAAACCTAGCAAACCTGTGCTTTTTTGAAAACTAGACATCTAGGGGAATCCAAGATGGGGTGACTTGTGGGGCTCTGACCAGGTTCTGTTACCCAGAATCTTTTGCAAACCTCAAAATTTGGCCAAAAAAACACTTTTTCCTCACATTTCGGTGACAGAAAGTTCTGGGATCTGAGAGGAGCCACACATTTCCTTCCACCTAGCGTTCCCCCAAGTCTCCCGATAAAAATGGTACCTCACTTGTGTGGGTAGGTATAGCGCCCGCAAAAGGATATGCCCCAAAACACGACGTGGACACATCACATTTTCAGAAAGAAAACAGAGCTGTTTTTTACAAAGTGCCTAGCTGTGGATTTTGGCCTCTAGCTCTGCCGGCACCTGGGGAAACCTAGCAAACCTGTGCATTTTTGAAAACTAGACATCTAGGGGAATCCAAGATGGGGTGACTTGTGGGGCTCTGACCAGGTTCTGTTACCCAGAATCTTTTGCAAACCTCAAAATTTGGCCAAAAAAACACTTTTTCCTCACATTTCGGTGACAGAAAGTTCTGGGATCTGAGAGGAGCCACACATTTCCTTCCACCTAGCGTTCCCCCAAGTCTCCCGATAAAAATGGTACCTCACTTGTGTGGGTAGGTATAGCGCCCGCAAAAGGATATGCCCCAAAACACGACGTGGACACATCACATTTTCAGAAAGAAAACAGAGCTGTTTTTTACAAAGTGCCTAGCTGTGGATTTTGGCCTCTAGCTCAGCCGGCACCTGGGGAATCCTAGCAAACCTGCGCATTTTTGAAAACTAGACACCTAGGGGAATCCAAGATGGGGTGACTTGTGGGGCTCTGACCAGGTTCTGTTACCCAGAATCCTTTGCAAACCTCAAAATTTGGCCAAAAAAACACTTTTTCCTGTCATTTCGGTGACAGAAAGTTCTGGAATCTGAGAGGAGCCACAAATTTCCTTCCACCCAGCTTTCCCCCAAGACTCCCGATAAAAATGGTACCTCACTTGTGTGGGTAGGCATAACGCCCGCGACAGGATATGCCCCAAAACACGACGTGGACACATCACATTTTCAGAAAGAAAACAGAGCTGTTTTTTACAAAGTGCCTAGCTGTGGATTTTGGCCTCTAGCTCTGCCGGCACCTAGGGAAACCTAGCAAACCTGCGCATTTTTGAGAACTAGACACCTATGGGAATCCAAAATGGGGTGACTTGTGGGGCTCTGACCAGGTTCTGTTCCCCAGAATCCTTTGCAAACCTCAAAATTTGGCCAAAAAAACACTTTTTCCTGTCATTTCGGTGACAGAAAGTTCTGGGATCTGAGAGGAGCCACAAATTTCCTTCCACCTAGCGTTCCCCCAAGTCTCCCGATAAAAATGGTACCTCACTTGTGTGGGTAGGTATAGCGCCCGCAAAAGGATATGCCCCAAAACACGACATGGACACATCAGATTTTCAGAAAGAAAACAGAGCTGTTTTTTACAAAGTGCCTAGCTGTGGATTTTGGCCTCTAGCTCAGCCGGCACCTGGGGAAACCTAGCAAACCTGCGCATTTTTGAAAACTAGACACCTAGGGGAATCCAAGATGGGGTGAGTTGTGGGGCTCTGACCAGGTTCTGTTATCCAGAATCCTTTCAAACCTCAAAATTTGGCCAAAAAAACACTTTTTCCTGTCATTTCGGTGACAGAAAGTTCTGGAATCTGAGAGGAGACACAAATTTCCTTCCACCCAGCGTTCCCCCAAGTCTCCCAATAAAAATGGTACCTCACTTGTGTGGGTAGGCCTAGCGCCGCGACAGGATATGCCCCAAAACATGACGTGGACACATCACATTTTCAGAAAAAAAACAGAGCTGTTTTTTACAAAGTGCCTAGCTGTGGACTTTGGCCTCTAGCTCAGCCGGCACCTGGGGAAACCTAGCAAACCTGTGCTTTTTTGAAAACTAGACATATAGGGGTATCCAAGATGGGGTGACTTGTGGGGCTCTGACCAGGTTCTGTTACCCAGAATCTTTTGCAAACCTCAAAATTTGGCCAAAAAAACACTTTTTCCTGTCATTTCGGTGACAGAAAGTTCTGGGATCTGAGAGGAGCCACAAATTTCCTTCCACCTAGCGTTCCCCCAAGTCTCCCGATAAAAATGGTACCTCACTTGTGTGGGTAGGCCTAGCGCCCGCGACAGGATATGCCCCAAAACACGACGTGGACACATCACATTTTCAGAAAGAAAACAGAGCTGTTTTTTACAAAGTGCCTAGCTGTGGATTTTGGCCTCTAGCTCAGCCGGCACCTAGGGAAACCTAGCAAACCTGCGCATTTTTGAAAACTAGACACCTAGGGGAATCCAAGATGGGGTGACTTGTGGGGCTCTGACCAGGTTCTGTTATCCAGAATCCTTTCAAACCTCAAAATTTGGCCAAAAAAACACTTTTTCCTGTCATTTCGGTGACAGAAAGTTCTGGAATCTGAGAGGAGACACAAATTTCCTTCCACCCAGCGTTCCCCCAAGTCTCCCAATAAAAATGGTACCTCACTTGTGTGGGTAGGCCTAGCGCCGCGACAGGATATGCCCCAAAACACGACGTGGACACATCACATTTTCAGAAAAAAAACAGAGCTGTTTTTTACAAAGTGCCTAGCTGTGGACTTTGGCCTATAGCTCAGCCGGCACCTGGGGAAACCTAGCAAACCTGTGCATTTTTGAAAACTAGACATCTAGGGGTATCCAAGATGGGGTGACTTGTGGGGCTCTGACCAGGTTCTGTTACCCAGAATCTTTTGCAAACCTCAAAATTTGGCCAAAAAAACACTTTTTCCTGTCATTTCGGTGACAGAAAGTTCTGGAATCTGAGAGGAGCCACAAATTTCCTTCCACCCAGCTTTCCCCCAGACTCCCGATAAAAATGGTACCTCACTTGTGTGGGTAGGCCTAGCGCCCGCGACAGGATATGCCCCAAAACACGACGTGGACACATCACATTTTCAGAAAGAAAACAGAGCTGTTTTTTACAAAGTGCCTAGCTGTGGATTTTGGCCTCTAGCTCAGCCGGCACCTGGGGAAACCTGTGGGTAGGTATGGCGCCCGCAAAAGGATATGCCCCAAAACACGACATGGACACATCAGATTTTCAGAAAGAAAACAGAGCTGTTTTTTACAAAGTGCCTAGCTGTGGATTTTGGCCTCTAGCTCAGCCGGCACCTGGGGAAACCTAGCAAACCTGCGCATTTTTCAAAACTAGACACATAGGGGAATCCAAGATGGGGTGACTTGTGGGGCTCTGACCAGGTTCTGTTATCCAGAATCCTTTCAAACCTCAAAATTTGGCCAAAAAAAACACTTTTTCCTGTCATTTCAGTGCACATTTTCAGAAAGAAAACAGAGCTGTTTTTTACAAAGTGCCTAGCTGTGGATTTTGGCCTCTAGCTCAGCCGGCACCTGGTGAAACCTATCAAACCTACACATTTTTGAAAACTAGACACCTAGGGGAATATCAAGATGGGGTGACTTGTGGGGCTCTGACCAGGTTCTGTTACCCAGAATCCTTTGCAAACCTCAAAACTTGGCCAAAAAACACTTTTTCCTGTCATTTCGGTGACAGAAAGTTCTGGAATCTGAGAGGAGCCACAAATTTCCTTCCACCCAGCTTTCCCCCAGACTCCCGATAAAAATGGTACCTCACTTGTGTGGGTAGGCCTAGCGCCCGCGACAGGATATGCCCCAAAACACGACGTGGACACATCACATTTTCAGAAAGAAAACAGAGCTGTTTTTTACAAAGTGCCTAGCTGTGGATTTTGGCCTCTAGCTCTGCCGGCACCTGGGGAAACCTAGCAAACCTGCGCATTTTTGAAAACTAGACATCTAGGGGAATCCAAGATGGGGTGACTTGTGGGGCTCTGACCAGGTTCTGTTACCCAGAATCCTTTGCAAACCTCAAAATTTGGCCAAAAAAACACTTTTTCCTGTCATTTCGGTGACAGAAAGTTCTGGAATCTGAGAGGAGCCACAAATTTCCTTCCACCCAGCTTTCCCCCAAGACTCCCGATAAAAATGGTACCTCACTTGTGTGGGTAGGCATAGCGCCCGCGACAGGATATGCCCCAAAACACGACGTGGACACATCACATTTTCAGAAAGAAAACAGAGCTGTTTTTTACAAAGTGCCTAGCTGTGGATTTTGGCCTCTAGCTCTGCCGGCACCTAGGGAAACCTAGCAAACCTGCGCATTTTTGAGAACTAGACACCTATGGGAATCCAAAATGGGGTGACTTGTGGGGCTCTGACCAGGTTCTGTTCCCCAGAATCCTTTGCAAACCTCAAAATTTGGCCAAAAAAACACTTTTTCCTGTCATTTCGGTGACAGAAAGTTCTGGGATCTGAGAGGAGCCACAAATTTCCTTCCACCTAGCGTTCCCCCAAGTCTCCCGATAAAAATGGTACCTCACTTGTGTGGGTAGGTATAGCGCCCGCAAAAGGAAATGCCCCAAAACACGACATGGACACATCAGATTTTCAGAAAGAAAACAGAGCTGTTTTTTACAAAGTGCCTAGCTGTGGATTTTGGCCTCTAGCTCAGCCGGCACCTGGTGAAACCTATCAAACCTACACATTTTTGAAAACTAGACACCTAGGGGAATACAAAATGGGGTGACTTGTGGGGCTCTGACCAGGTTCTGTTACCCAGAATCCTTTGCAAACCTCAAAATTTGGCCAAAAAAACACTTTTTCTTGTCATTTCGGTGACAGAAAGTTCTGGGATCTGAGAGGAGCCACAAATTTCCTTCCACCTAGCGTTCCCCCAAGTCTCCCGATAAAAATGGTACCTCACTTGTGTGGGTAGGTATAGCGCCCGCAAAAGGATATGCCCCAAAACACGACGTGGACACATCAGATTTTCAGAAAGAAAACAGAGCTGTTTTTTACAAAGTGCCTTGCTGTGGATTTTGGCCTCTAGCTCAGCCGGCACCTGGGGAAACCTAGCAAACCTGCGCATTTTTGAAAACTAGACACCTAGGGGAATCCAAGATGGGGTGACTTGTGGGGCTCTGACCAGGTTCTGTTACCCAGAATCCTTTGCAAACCTCAAAACTTGGCCAAAAAAACACTTTTTCCTGTCATTTCGGTGACAGAAAGTTCTGGAATCTGAGAGGAGCCACAAATTTCCTTCCACCCAGCTTTCCCCCAGACTCCCGATAAAAATGGTACCTCACTTGTGTGGGTAGGCCTAGCGCCCGCGACAGGATATGCCCCAAAACACGACGTGGACACATCACATTTTCAGAAAGAAAACAGAGCTGTTTTTTACAAAGTGCCTAGCTGTGGATTTTGGCCTCTAGCTCTGCCGGCACCTGGGGAAACCTAGCAAACCTGTGCATTTTTGAAAACTAGACATCTAGGGGAATCCAAGATGGGGTGACTTGTGGGGCTCTGACCAGGTTCTGTTACCCAGAATCTTTTGCAAACCTCAAAATTTGGCCAAAAAAACACTTTTTCCTCACATTTCGGTGACAGAAAGTTCTGGGATCTGAGAGGAGCCACAAATTTCCTTCCACCTAGCGTTCCCCCAAGTCTCCCGATAAAAATGGTACCTCACTTGTGTGGGTAGGTATAGCGCCCGCAAAAGGATATGCCCCAAAACACGACGTGGACACATCACATTTTCAGAAAGAAAACAGAGCTGTTTTTTACAAAGTGACTAGCTGTGGATTTTGGCCTCTAGCTCCCCGGGACCTGGGGAAACCTAGCAAACCTGCGCATTTTTGAAAACTAGACACCTAGGGGAATCATAGATGGGGTGACTTGTGGGGCTGTGACCAGGTTCTGTTACCCAGAATCCTTTGCAAACCTCAAAACTTGGCCAAAAAACACTTTTTCCTGTCATTTCGGTGACAGAAAGTTCTGGAATCTGGGAGGAGCCACAAATTTCCTTCCACCCAGCTTTCCCCCAGACTCCCGATAAAAATGGTACCTCACTTGTGTGGGTAGGCCTAGCGCCCGCGACAGGATATGCCCCAAAACACGACGTGGACACATTACATTTTCAGAAAGAAAACAGAGCTGTTTTTTACAAAGTGCCTAGCTGTGGATTTTGGCCTCTAGCTCTGCCGGCACCTGGGGAAACCTAGCAAACCTGTGCATTTTTGAAAACTAGACATCTAGGGGAATCCAAGATGGGGTGACTTGTGGGGCTCTGACCAGGTTCTGTTACCCAGAATCTTTTGCAAACCTCAAAATTTGGCCAAATAAACACTTTTTCCTCACATTTCGGTGACAGAAAGTTCTGGGATCCGAGAGGAGCCACAAATTTCCTTCCACCTAGCGTTCCCCCAAGTCTCCCGATAAAAATGGTACCTCACTTGTGTGGGTAGGTATAGCGCCCGCAAAAGGATATGCCCCAAAACACGACGTGGACACATCACATTTTCAGAAAGAAAACAGAGCTGTTTTTTACAAAGTGCATAGGTGTGGATTTTGGCCTCTAGCTCAGCCGGCACCTGGGGAAACCTAGCAAACCTGCGCATTTTTGAAAACTAGACACCTAGGGGAATCCAAGATGGGGTGACTTGTGGGGCTCTGACCAGGTTCTGTTACCCAGAATCCTTTGCAAACCTCAAAACTTGGCCAAAAAACACTTTTTCCTGTCATTTCGGTGACAGAAAGTTCTGGAATCTGGGAGGAGCCACAAATTTCCTTCCACCCAGCTTTCCCCCAGACTCCCGATAAAAATGGTACCTCACTTGTGTGGGTAGGCCTAGCGCCCGCGACAGGATATGCCCCAAAACACGACGTGGACACATCACATTTTCAGAAAGAAAACAGAGCTGTTTTTTACAAAGTGCCTAGCTGTGGATTTTGGCCTCTAGCTCTGCAGGCACCTGGGGAAACCTAGCAAACCTGCGCATTTTTGAAAACTAGACATCTAGGGGAATCCAAAATGGGGTGACTTGTGGGGCTCTGACCAGGTTCTGTTACCAAGAATCTTTTGCAAACCTCAAAATTTAGCCAAAAAAACACTTTTTCCTCACATTTCGGTGACAGAATGTTCTGGGATCTGAGAGGAGCCACAAATTTCCTTCCACCTAGCGTTCCCCCAAGTCTCCCGATAAAAATGGTACCTCACTTGTGTGGGTAGGTATAGCGCCCGCAAAAGGATATACCCAAAACAGGACGTGGACACATCACATTTTCAGAAAGAAAACAGAGCTGTTTTTTACAAAGTGCCTAGCTGTGGATTTTGGCCTCTAGCTCAGCCGGCACCTGGGGAAACCTAGCAAACCTGCGCATTTTTGAAAACTAGACACCTAGGGGAATCCAAGATGGGGTGACTTGTGGGGCTCTGACCAGGTTCTGTTATCCAGAATCCGTTCAAACCTCAAAGTTTGGCCAAAAAAACACTTTTTCCTGTCATTTCAGTGACAGAAAGTTCTGGAATCTGAGAGGAGACACAAATTTCCTTCCACCCAGCGTTCCCCCAAGTCTCCCAATAAAAATGGTACCTCACTTGTGTGGGTAGGCCTAGCGCCGCGACAGGATATGCCCCAAAACACGACGTGGACACATCACATTTTCAGAAAAAAAACAGAGCTGTTTTTTACAAAGTGCCTAGCTGTGGACTTTGGCCTCTAGCTCAGCCGGCACCTGGGGAAACCTAGCAAACCTGTGCATTTTTGAAAACTAGACATCTAGGGGTATCCAAGATGGGGTGACTTGTGGGGCTCTGACCAGGTTCTGTTACCCAGAATCTTTTGCAAACCTCAAAATTTGGCCAAAAAAACACTTTTTCCTCACATTTCGGTGACAGAAAGTTCTGGGATCTGAGAGGAGCCACAAATTTTCTTCCACCTAGCGTTCCCCCAAGTCTCCCGATAAAAATGGTACCTCACTTGTGTGGGTAGGTATAGCGCCCGCAAAAGGATATGCCCCAAAACACGACGTGAACACATCACATTTTCAGAAAGAAAACAGTGCTGTTTTTTACAAAGTGCCTAGCTGTGGATTTTGGCCTCTAGCTCTGCCGGCACCTGGGGAAACCTAGCAAACCTGCGCATTTTTGAAAACTAGACACCTAGGGGAATCCAAGATGGGGTGACTTGTGGGGCTCTGACCAGGTTCAGTTACCCAGAATCCTTTGCAAACCTCAAAACTTGGCCAAAAATCACTTTTTCCTGTCATTTCGGTGACAGAAATTTCTGGAATCTGAGAGGATCCAGAAATTTCCTTCCACCCAGCTTTCCCCCAAGACTCCCGATAAAAATGGTACCTCACTTGTGTGGGTAGGCCTAGCGCCCGCGACAGGATATGCCCCAAAACACGACGTGGACACATCACATTTTCAGAAAGGAACAGAGCTGTTTTTTACAAAGTGCCTAGCTGTGGATTTTGGCCTCTAGCTCTGCCGGCACCTGGGGAAACCTAGCAAACCAGCGCATTTTTGAAAACTAGACACCTAGGGGAATCCAAGATGGGGTGACTTGTGGGGCTCGGACCAGGTTCTGTTACCCAGAATCCTTTGCAAACCTCAAAATTTGGCCAAAAAAACACTTTTTCCTGTCATTTTGGTGACAGAAAGTTCTGGGATCTGAGAGGAGCCACAAATTTCCTTCCACCTAGCGTTCCCCCAAGTCTCCCGATAAAAATGGTACCTCACTTGTGTGGGTAGGTATGGCGCCCGCAAAAGGATATGCCCCAAAACACGACATGGACACATCAGATTTTCAGAAAGAAAACAGAGCTGTTTTTTACAAAGTGCCTAGCTGTGGATTTTGGCCTCTAGCTCAGCCGGCACCTGGGGAAACCTAGCAAACCTGCGCATTTTTCAAAACTAGACACCTAGGGGAATCCAAGATGGGGTGACTTGTGGGGCTCTGACCAGGTTCTGTTATCCAGAATCCTTTCAAACCTCAAAATTTGGCCAAAAAAACACTTTTTCCTGTCATTTCAGTGACAGAAAGTTCTGGAATCTGAGAGGAGACACAAATTTCTTTCCACCCAGCGTTCCCCCAAGTCTCCCAATAAAAATGGTACCTCACTTGTGTCGGTAGGCCTAGCGCCGCGACAGGATATGCCCCAAAACACGACGTGGACACATCACATTTTCAGAAAAAAAACAGAGCTGTTTTTTACAAAGTGCCTAGCTGTGGACTTTGGCCTCTAGCTCAGCCGGCACCTGGGGAAACCTAGCAAACCTGTGCATTTTTGAAAACTAGACATCTAGGGGTATCCAAGATGGGGTGACTTGTGGGGCTCTGACCAGGTTCTGTTACCCAGAATCTTTTGCAAACCTCAAAATTTGGCCAAAAAAACACTTTTTCTTCACATTTTGGTGACAGAAAGTTCTGGGATCTGAGAGGAGCCACAAATTTCCTTCCACCTAGCGTTCCCCCAAGTCTCCCGATAAAAATGGTACCTCACTTGTGTGGGTAGGTATAGCGCCCGCAAAAGGATATGCCCCAAAACACGACGTGAACACATCACATTTTCAGAAAGAAAACAGAGCTGTTTTTTACAAAGTGCCTAGCTGTGGATTTTGGCCTCTAGCTCTGCCGGCACCTGGGGAAACCTAGCAAACATGCGCATTTTTGAAAACTAGACACCTAGGGGAATCCAAGATGGGGTGACTTGTAGGGCTCTGACCAGGTTCAGTTACCCAGAATCCTTTGCAAACCTCAAAACTTGGCCAAAAAACACTTTTTCCTGTCATTTCGGTGACAGAAATTTCTGGAATCTGAGAGGAGCCAGAAATTTCCTTCCACCCAGCTTTCCCCCAAGACTCCCGATAAAAATGGTACCTCACTTGTGTGGGTAGGCCTAGCGCCCGCGACAGGATATGCCCCAAAACACGACGTGGACACATCACATTTTCAGAAAGAAACAGAGCTGTTTTTTACAAAGTGCCTAGATGTGGATTTTGGCCTTTAGCTCTGCCGGCACCTGGGGAAACCTAGCAAAGCTGCGCATTTTTGAAAACTAGACACCTAGGGGAATCCAAAATGGGGTGACTTGTGGGGCTATGACCAGGTTCTGTTACCCAGAATCTTTTGCAAACCTCAAAATTTGGCCAAAAAAACACTTTTTCCTCACATTTCGGTGACAGAAAGTTCTGGGATCTGAGAGGAGCCACAAATTTCCTTCCACCTAGCGTTCCCCCAAGTCTCCCGATAAAAGTGGTACCTCACTTGTGTGGGTAGGTATAGCGCCCGCAAAAGGATATGCCCCAAAACAGGACGTGGACACATCACGTTTTCAGAAAGAAAACGGGGCTGTTTTTTACAAAGTGCCTAGCTGTGGATTTTGGCCTCTAGCTCAGCCGGCACCTGGGGAAACCTAGGAAACCTGCGCATTTTCGAAAACTAGACACCTAGGGGAATCCAAAATGGTGTGACTTGTGGGGCTCTGACCAGGTTCTGTTACCCAGAATCCTTTGCAAACCTCAAAACTTGGCCAAAAAAACACTTTTTCCTGTCATTTCGGTGACAGAAAGTTCTGGAATCTGAGGGGAGCCACAAATTTCCTTCCACCCAGCGTTCCCCCAAATCTCCCGATAGAAATGGTACCTCACTTGTGTGGGTAGGTATAGCGCACGCAAAAGGATATGCCCCAAAACACGACGTGGACACATCAGATTTTCAGAAAGAAAACAGAGCTGTTTTTTACAAAGTGCCTAGCTGTGGATTTTGGCCTCTAGCTCAGCCGGCACCTGGGGAAACCTAGCAAACCTGCGCATTTTTGAAACCTAGACACCTAGGGGAATCCAAGATGGGGTGACTTTTGGGGCTCTGACCAGGTTCTGTTACCCAGAATCCTTTGCAAACCTCAAAACTTGGCCAAAAAAACACTTTTTCCTGTCATTTCGGTGACAGAAAGTTCTGGAATCTGAGAGGAGCCACAAATTTCCTTCCACCCAGCTTTCCCCCAAGACTCCCGATAAAAATGGTACCTCACTTGTGTGGGTAGGCCTAGCGCCTGCGACAGGATATGCCCCAAAACACGACGTGGACACATCACATTTTCAGAAAGAAAACAGAGCTGTTTTTTACAAAGTGCCTAGCTGTGGATTTTGGCCTCTAGCTCTGCCGGCACCTGGGGAAACCTAGCAAACCTGCGCATTTTTTAAAACTAGACACCTAGGGGAATCCAAAATGGGGTGACTTTTGGGGCTCTGACCAGGTTCTGTTACCCAGAATCCTTTGCAAACCTCAAAACTTGGCCAAAAAACACTTTTTCCTGTCATTTCGGTGACAGAAAGTTCTGGAATCTGAGAGGAGCCACAAATTTCCTTCCACCCAGCTTTCCCCCAGAATCAAGATAAAAATGGTACCTCACTTGTGTGGGTAGGCCTAGCGCCCGCGACAGGATATGCCCCAAAACACGACGTGGACACATTACATTTTCAGAAAGAAAACAGAGCTGTTTTTTACAAAGTGCCTAGCTGTGGATTTTGGCCTCTAGCTCTGCCGGCACCTGGGGAAACCTAGCAAACCTGTGCTTTTTTGAAAACTAGACATCTAGGGGAATCCAAGATGGGGTGACTTGTGGGGCTCTGACCAGGTTCTGTTACCCAGAATCTTTTGCAAACCTCAAAATTTGGCCAAAAAAACACTTTTTCCTCACATTTCGGTCACAGAAAGTTCTGGGATCTGAGAGGAGCCACACATTTCCTTCCACCTAGCGTTCCCCCAAGTCTCCCGATAAAAATGGTACCTCACTTGTGTGTGTAGGTATAGCGCCCGCAAAAGGATATGCCCCAAAACACGACGTGGACACATCACATTTTCAGAAAGAAAACAGAGCTGTTTTTTACAAAGTGCCTAGCTGTGGATTTTGGCCTCTAGCTCTGCCGGCACCTGGGGAAACCTAGCAAACCTGTGCATTTTTGAAAACTAGACATCTAGGGAATCCAAGATGGGGTGACTTGTGGGGCTCTGACCAGGTTCTGTTACCCAGAATCTTTTGCAAACCTCAAAATTTGGCCAAAAAAACACTTTTTCCTCACATTTCGGTGACAGAAAGTTCTGGGATCTGAGAGGAGCCACACATTTCCTTCCACCTAGCGTTCCCCCAAGTCTCCCGATAAAAATGGTACCTCACTTGTGTGGGTAGGTATAGCGCCCGCAAAAGGATATGCCCCAAAACACGACGTGGACACATCACATTTTCAGAAAGAAAACAGAGCTGTTTTTTACAAAGTGCCTAGCTGTGGATTTTGGCCTCTAGCTCAGCCGGCACCTGGGGAATCCTAGCAAACCTGCGCATTTTTGAAAACTAGACACCTAGGGGAATCCAAGATGGGGTGACTTGTGGGGCTCTGACCAGGTTCTGTTACCCAGAATCCTTTGCAAACCTCAAAACTTGGCCAAAAAACACTTTTTCCTGTCATTTCGGTGACAGAAAGTTCTGGAATCTGGGAGGAGCCACAAATTTCCTTCCACCCAGCTTTCCCCCAGACTCCCGATAAAAATGGTACCTCACTTGTGTGGGTAGGCCTAGCGCCCGCGACAGGATATGCCCCAAAACACGACGTGGACACATCACATTTTCAGAAAGAAAACAGAGCTGTTTTTTACAAAGTGCCTAGCTGTGGATTTTGGCCTCTAGCTCTGCCGGCACCTGGGGAAACCTAGCAAACCTGCGCATTTTTGAAAACTAGACATCTAGGGGAATCCAAGATGGGGTGACTTGTGGGGCTCTGACCAGGTTCTGTTACCCAGAATCCTTTGCAAACCTCAAAATTTGGCCAAAAAAACACTTTTTCCTGTCATTTCGGTGACAGAAAGTTCTGGAATCTGAGAGGAGCCACAAATTTCCTTCCACCCAGCTTTCCCCCAAGACTCCCGATAAAAATGGTACCTCACTTGTGTGGGTAGGCATAGCGCCCGCGACAGGATATGCCCCAAAACACGACGTGGACACATCACATTTTCAGAAAGAAAACAGAGCTGTTTTTTACAAAGTGCCTAGCTGTGGATTTTGGCCTCTAGCTCTGCCGGCACCTAGGGAAACCTAGCAAACCTGCGCATTTTTGAGAACTAGACACCTATGGGAATCCAAAATGGGGTGACTTGTGGGGCTCTGACCAGGTTCTGTTCCCCAGAATCCTTTGCAAACCTCAAAATTTGGCCAAAAAAACACTTTTTCCTGTCATTTCGGTGACAGAAAGTTCTGGGATCTGAGAGGAGCCACAAATTTCCTTCCACCTAGCGTTCCCCCAAGTCTCCCGATAAAAATGGTACCTCACTTGTGTGGGTAGGTATAGCGCCCGCAAAAGGAAATGCCCCAAAACACGACATGGACACATCAGATTTTCAGAAAGAAAACAGAGCTGTTTTTTACAAAGTGCCTAGCTGTGGATTTTGGCCTCTAGCTCAGCCGGCACCTGGGGAAACCTAGCAAACCTGCGCATTTTTGAAAACTAGACACCTAGGGGAATCCAAGATGGGGTGACTTGTGGGGCTCTGACCAGGTTCTGTTATCCAGAATCCTTTCAAACCTCAAAATTTGGCCAAAAAAACACTTTTTCCTGTCATTTCGGTGACAGAAAGTTCTGGAATCTGAGAGGAGACACAAATTTCCTTCCACCCAGCGTTCCCCCAAGTCTCCCAATAAAAATGGTACCTCACTTGTGTGGGTAGGCCTAGCGCCGCGACAGGATATGCCCCAAAACATGACGTGGACACATCACATTTTCAGAAAAAAAACAGAGCTGTTTTTTACAAAGTGCCTAGCTGTGGACTTTGGCCTCTAGCTCAGCCGGCACCTGGGGAAACCTAGCAAACCTGTGCTTTTTTGAAAACTAGACATATAGGGGTATCCAAGATGGGGTGACTTGTGGGGCTCTGACCAGGTTCTGTTACCCAGAATCTTTTGCAAACCTCAAAATTTGGCCAAAAAAACACTTTTTCCTGTCATTTCGGTGACAGAAAGTTCTGGGATCTGAGAGGAGCCACAAATTTCCTTCCACCTAGCGTTCCCCCAAGTCTCCCGATAAAAATGGTACCTCACTTGTGTGGGTAGGCCTAGCGCCCGCGACAGGATATGCCCCAAAACACGACGTGGACACATCACATTTTCAGAAAGAAAACAGAGCTGTTTTTTACAAAGTGCCTAGCTGTGGATTTTGGCCTCTAGCTCAGCCGGCACCTAGGGAAACCTAGCAAACCTGCGCATTTTTGAAAACTAGCCACCTAGGGGAATCCAAGATGGGGTGACTTGTGGGGCTCTGACCAGGTTCTGTTATCCAGAATCCTTTCAAACCTCAAAATTTGGCCAAAAAAACACTTTTTCCTGTCATTTTGGTGACAGAAAGTTCTGGAATCTGAGAGGAGACACAAATTTCCTTCCACCCAGCGTTCCCCCAAGTCTCCCAATAAAAATGGTACCTCACTTGTGTGGGTAGGCCTAGCGCCGCGACAGGATATGCCCCAAAACACGACGTGGACACATCACATTTTCAGAAAAAAAACAGAGCTGTTTTTTACAAAGTGCCTAGCTGTGGACTTTGGCCTATAGCTCAGCCGGCACCTGGGGAAACCTAGCAAACCTGTGCATTTTTGAAAACTAGACATCTAGGGGTATCCAAGATGGGGTGACTTGTGGGGCTCTGACCAGGTTCTGTTACCCAGAATCTTTTGCAAACCTCAAAATTTGGCCAAAAAAACACTTTTTCCTGTCATTTCGGTGACAGAAAGTTCTGGAATCTGAGAGGAGCCACAAATTTCCTTCCACCCAGCTTTCCCCCAGACTCCCGATAAAAATGGTACCTCACTTGTGTGGGTAGGCCTAGCGCCCGCGACAGGATATGCCCCAAAACACGACGTGGACACATCACATTTTCAGAAAGAAAACAGAGCTGTTTTTTACAAAGTGCCTAGCTGTGGATTTTGGCCTCTAGCTCAGCCGGCACCTGGGGAAACCTAGGAAACCTGTGCATTTTTTAAAACTAGACATCTAGAGGAATCCAAGATGGCGTGACTTGTGGGGCTCTGACCAGGTTCTGTTACCCAGAATCTTTTGCAAACCTCAAAATTTGGCCAAAAAAACACTTTTTCCTCACATTTCGGTGACAGAAAGTTCTGGGATCTGAGAGGAGCCACAAATTTCCTTCCACCTAGCGTTCCCCCAAGTCTCCCGATAAAAATGGTACCTCACTTGTGTGGGTAGGTATAGCGCCCGCAAAAGGATATGCCCCAAAACACGACGTGGACACATCACATTTTCAGAAAGAAAACAGAGCTGTTTTTTACAAAGTGCATAGGTGTGGATTTTGGCCTCTAGCTCAGCCGGCACCTGGTGAAACCTATCAAACCTACACATTTTTGAAAACTAGACACCTAGGGGAATATCAAGATGGGGTGACTTGTGGGGCTCTGACCAGGTTCTGTTACCCAGAATCCTTTGCAAACCTCAAAACTTGGCCAAAAAACACTTTTTCCTGTCATTTCGGTGACAGAAAGTTCTGGAATCTGAGAGGAGCCACAAATTTCCTTCCACCCAGCTTTCCCCAAGACTCAAGATAAAAATGGTACCTCACTTGTGTGGGTAGGCCTAGCGCCCGCGACAGGATATGCCCCAAAACACGACGTGGACACATTACATTTTCAGAAAGAAAACAGAGCTGTTTTTTACAAAGTGCCTAGCTGTGGATTTTGGCCTCTAGCTCTGCCGGCACCTGGCGCATTTTTGAGAACTAGACACCTAGGGGAATACAAAATGGGGTGACTTGTGGGGCTCTGACCAGGTTCTGTTACCCAGAATCCTTTGCAAACCTCAAAATTTGGCCAAAAAAACACTTTTTCTTGTCATTTCGGTGACAGAAAGTTCTGGGATCTGAGAGGAGCCACAAATTTCCTTCCACCTAGCGTTCCCCCAAGTCTCCCGATAAAAATGGTACCTCACTTGTGTGGGTAGGTATAGCGCCCGCAAAAGGATATGCCCCAAAACACGACGTGGACACATCAGATTTTCAGAAAGAAAACAGAGCTGTTTTTTACAAAGTGCCTTGCTGTGGATTTTGGCCTCTAGCTCAGCCGGCACCTGGGGAAACCTAGCAAACCTGCGCATTTTTGAAAACTAGACACCTAGGGGAATCCAAGATGGGGTGACTTGTGGGGCTCTGACCAGGTTCTGTTACCCAGAATCCTTTGCAAACCTCAAAACTTGGCCAAAAAAACACTTTTTCCTGTCATTTCGGTGACAGAAAGTTCTGGAATCTGAGAGGAGCCACAAATTTCCTTCCACCCAGCTTTCCCCCAGACTCCCGATAAAAATGGTACCTCACTTGTGTGGGTAGGCCTAGCGCCCGCGACAGGATATGCCCCAAAACACGACGTGGACACATCACATTTTCAGAAAGAAAACAGAGCTGTTTTTTACAAAGTGCCTAGCTGTGGATTTTGGCCTCTAGCTCTGCCGGCACCTGGGGAAACCTAGCAAACCTCTGCATTTTTGAAAACTAGACATCTAGGGGAATCCAAGATGGGGTGACTTGTGGGGCTCTGACCAGGTTCTGTTACCCAGAATCTTTTGCAAACCTCAAAATTTGGCCAAAAAAACACTTTTTCCTCACATTTCGGTGACAGAAAGTTCTGGGATCTGAGAGGAGCCACAAATTTCCTTCCACCTAGCGTTCCCCCAAGTCTCCCGATAAAAATGGTACCTCACTTGTGTGGGTAGGTATAGCGCCCGCAAAAGGATATGCCCCAAAACACGACGTGGACACATCACATTTTCAGAAAGAAAACAGAGCTGTTTTTTACAAAGTGACTAGCTGTGGATTTTGGCCTCTAGCTCCCCGGGACCTGGGGAAACCTAGCAAACCTGCGCATTTTTGAAAACTAGACACCTAGGGGAATCATAGATGGGGTGACTTGTGGGGCTGTGACCAGGTTCTGTTACCCAGAATCCTTTGCAAACCTCAAAACTTGGCCAAAAAACACTTTTTCCTGTCATTTCGGTGACAGAAAGTTCTGGAATCTGGGAGGAGCCACAAATTTCCTTCCACCCAGCTTTCCCCCAGACTCCCGATAAAAATGGTACCTCACTTGTGTGGGTAGGCCTAGCGCCCGCGACAGGATATGCCCCAAAACACGACGTGGACACATTACATTTTCAGAAAGAAAACAGAGCTGTTTTTTACAAAGTGCCTAGCTGTGGATTTTGGCCTCTAGCTCTGCCGGCACTTGGGGAAACCTAGCAAACCTGTGCATTTTTGAAAACTAGACATCTAGGGGAATCCAAGATGGGGTGACTTGTGGGGCTCTGACCAGGTTCTGTTACCCAGAATCTTTTGCAAACCTCAAAATTTGGCCAAATAAACACTTTTTCCTCACATTTCGGTGACAGAAAGTTCTGGGATCCGAGAGGAGCCACAAATTTCCTTCCACCTAGCGTTCCCCCAAGTCTCCCGATAAAAATGGTACCTCACTTGTGTGGGTAGGTATAGCGCCCGCAAAAGGATATGCCCCAAAACACGACGTGGACACATCACATTTTCAGAAAGAAAACAGAGCTGTTTTTTACAAAGTGCATAGGTGTGGATTTTGGCCTCTAGCTCAGCCGGCACCTGGGGAAACCTAGCAAACCTGCGCATTTTTGAAAACTAGACACCTAGGGGAATCCAAGATGGGGTGACTTGTGGGGCTCTGACCAGGTTCTGTTACCCAGAATCCTTTGCAAACCTCAAAACTTGGCCAAAAAAACACTTTTTCCTGTCATTTCGGTGACAGAAAGTTCTGGAATCTGAGAGGAGCCACAAATTTCCTTCCACCCAGCTTTCCCCCAGACTCCCGATAAAAATGGTACCTCACTTGTGTGGGTAGGCCTAGCGCCCGCGACAGGATATGCCCCAAAACACGACGTGGACACATCACATTTTCAGAAAGAAAACAGAGCTGTTTTTTACAAAGTGCCTAGCTGTGGATTTTGGCCTCTAGCTCTGCCGGCACCTGGGGAAACCTAGCAAACCTCTGCATTTTTGAAAACTAGACATCTAGGGGAATCCAAGATGGGGTGACTTGTGGGGCTCTGACCAGGTTCTGTTACCCAGAATCTTTTGCAAACCTCAAAATTTGGCCAAAAAAACACTTTTTCCTCACATTTCGGTGACAGAAAGTTCTGGGATCTGAGAGGAGCCACAAATTTCCTTCCACCTAGCGTTCCCCCAAGTCTCCCGATAAAAATGGTACCTCACTTGTGTGGGTAGGTATAGCGCCCGCAAAAGGATATGCCCCAAAACACGACGTGGACACATCACATTTTCAGAAAGAAAACAGAGCTGTTTTTTACAAAGTGACTAGCTGTGGATTTTGGCCTCTAGCTCCCCGGGACCTGGGGAAACCTAGCAAACCTGCGCATTTTTGAAAACTAGACACCTAGGGGAATCATAGATGGGGTGACTTGTGGGGCTGTGACCAGGTTCTGTTACCCAGAATCCTTTGCAAACCTCAAAACTTGGCCAAAAAACACTTTTTCCTGTCATTTCGGTGACAGAAAGTTCTGGAATCTGGGAGGAGCCACAAATTTCCTTCCACCCAGCTTTCCCCCAGACTCCCGATAAAAATGGTACCTCACTTGTGTGGGTAGGCCTAGCGCCCGCGACAGGATATGCCCCAAAACACGACGTGGACACATTACATTTTCAGAAAGAAAACAGAGCTGTTTTTTACAAAGTGCCTAGCTGTGGATTTTGGCCTCTAGCTCTGCCGGCACTTGGGGAAACCTAGCAAACCTGTGCATTTTTGAAAACTAGACATCTAGGGGAATCCAAGATGGGGTGACTTGTGGGGCTCTGACCAGGTTCTGTTACCCAGAATCTTTTGCAAACCTCAAAATTTGGCCAAATAAACACTTTTTCCTCACATTTCGGTGACAGAAAGTTCTGGGATCCGAGAGGAGCCACAAATTTCCTTCCACCTAGCGTTCCCCCAAGTCTCCCGATAAAAATGGTACCTCACTTGTGTGGGTAGGTATAGCGCCCGCAAAAGGATATGCCCCAAAACACGACGTGGACACATCACATTTTCAGAAAGAAAACAGAGCTGTTTTTTACAAAGTGCATAGGTGTGGATTTTGGCCTCTAGCTCAGCCGGCACCTGGGGAAACCTAGCAAACCTGCGCATTTTTGAAAACTAGACACCTAGGGGAATCCAAGATGGGGTGACTTGTGGGGCTCTGACCAGGTTCTGTTACCCAGAATCCTTTGCAAACCTCAAAACTTGGCCCAAAAACACTTTTTCCTGTCATTTCGGTGACAGAAAGTTCTGGAATCTGGGAGGAGCCACAAATTTCCTTCCACCCAGCTTTCCCCCAGACTCCCGATAAAAATGGTACCTCACTTGTGTGGGTAGGCCTAGCGCCCGCGACAGGATATGCCCCAAAACACGACGTGGACACATCACATTTTCAGAAAGAAAACAGAGCTGTTTTTTACAAAGTGCCTAGCTGTGGATTTTGGCCTCTAGCTCTGCAGGCACCTGGGGAAACCTAGCAAACCTGCGCATTTTTGAAAACTAGACATCTAGGGGAATCCAAAATGGGGTGACTTGTGGGGCTCTGACCAGGTTCTGTTACCAAGAATCTTTTGCAAACCTCAAAATTTAGCCAAAAAAACACTTTTTCCTCACATTTCGGTGACAGAATGTTCTGGGATCTGAGAGGAGCCACAAATTTCCTTCCACCTAGCGTTCCCCCAAGTCTCCCGATAAAAATGGTACCTCACTTGTGTGGGTAGGTATAGCGCCCGCAAAAGGATATGCCCCAAAACAGGACGTGGACACATCACATTTTCAGAAAGAAAACAGAGCTGTTTTTTACAAAGTGCCTAGCTGTGGATTTTGGCCTCTAGCTCAGCCGGCACCTGGGGAAACCTAGCAAACCTGCGCATTTTTGAAAACTAGACACCTAGGGGAATCCAAGATGGGGTGACTTGTGGGGCTCTGACCAGGTTCTGTTATCCAGAATCCGTTCAAACCTCAAAGTTTGGCCAAAAAAACACTTTTTCCTGTCATTTCAGTGACAGAAAGTTCTGGAATCTGAGAGGAGACACAAATTTCCTTCCACCCAGCGTTCCCCCAAGTCTCCCAATAAAAATGGTACCTCACTTGTGTGGGTAGGCCTAGCGCCGCGACAGGATATGCCCCAAAACACGACGTGGACACATCACATTTTCAGAAAAAAAACAGAGCTGTTTTTTACAAAGTGCCTAGCTGTGGACTTTGGCCTCTAGCTCAGCCGGCACCTGGGGAAACCTAGCAAACCTGTGCATTTTTGAAAACTAGACATCTAGGGGTATCCAAGATGGGGTGACTTGTGGGGCTCTGACCAGGTTCTGTTACCCAGAATCTTTTGCAAACCTCAAAATTTGGCCAAAAAAACACTTTTTCCTCACATTTCGGTGACAGAAAGTTCTGGGATCTGAGAGGAGCCACAAATTTTCTTCCACCTAGCGTTCCCCCAAGTCTCCCGATAAAAATGGTACCTCACTTGTGTGGGTAGGTATAGCGCCCGCAAAAGGATATGCCCCAAAACACGACGTGAACACATCACATTTTCAGAAAGAAAACAGAGCTGTTTTTTACAAAGTGCCTAGCTGTGGATTTTGGCCTCTAGCTCTGCCGGCACCTGGGGAAACCTAGCAAACCTGCGCATTTTTGAAAACTAGACACCTAGGGGAATCCAAGATGGGGTGACTTGTGGGGCTCTGACCAGGTTCAGTTACCCAGAATCCTTTGCAAACTTCAAAACTTGGCCAAAAATCACTTTTTCCTGTCATTTCGGTGACAGAAATTTCTGGAATCTGAGAGGAGCCAGAAATTTCCTTCCACCCAGCTTTCCCCCAAGACTCCCGATAAAAATGGTACCTCACTTGTGTGGGTAGGCCTAGCGCCCGCGACAGGATATGCCCCAAAACACGACGTGGACACATCACATTTTCAGAAAGGAACAGAGCTGTTTTTCACAAAGTGCCTAGCTGTGGATTTTGGCCTCTAGCTCTGCCGGCACCTGGGGAAACCTAGCAAACCAGCGCATTTTTGAAAACTAGACACCTAGGGGAATCCAAGATGGGGTGACTTGTGGGGCTCGGACCAGGTTCTGTTACCCAGAATCCTTTGCAAACCTCAAAATTTGGCCAAAAAAACACTTTTTCCTGTCATTTTGGTGACAGAAAGTTCTGGGATCTGAGAGGAGCCACAAATTTCCTTCCACCTAGCGTTCCCCCAAGTCTCCCGATAAAAATGGTACCTCACTTGTGTGGGTAGGTATGGCGCCCGCAAAAGGATATGCCCCAAAACACGACATGGACACATCAGATTTTCAGAAAGAAAACAGAGCTGTTTTTTACAAAGTGCCTAGCTGTGGATTTTGGCCTCTAGCTCAGCCGGCACCTGGGGAAACCTAGCAAACCTGCGCATTTTTCAAAACTAGACACCTAGGGGAATCCAAGATGGGGTGACTTGTGGGGCTCTGACCAGGTTCTGTTATCCAGAATCCTTTCAAACCTCAAAATTTGGCCAAAAAAACACTTTTTCCTGTCATTTCAGTGACAGAAAGTTCTAGAATCTGAGAGGAGACACAAATTTCTTTCCACCCAGCGTTCCCCCAAGTCTCCCAATAAAAATGGTACCTCACTTGTGTCGGTAGGCCTAGCGCCGCGACAGGATATGCCCCAAAACACGACGTGGACACATCACATTTTCAGAAAAAAAACAGAGCTGTTTTTTACAAAGTGCCTAGCTGTGGACTTTGGCCTCTAGCTCAGCCGGCACCTGGGGAAACCTAGCAAACCTGTGCATTTTTGAAAACTAGACATCTAGGGGTATCCAAGATGGGGTGACTTGTGGGGCTCTGACCAGGTTCTGTTACCCAGAATCTTTTGCAAACCTCAAAATTTGGCCAAAAAAACACTTTTTCTTCACATTTTGGTGACAGAAAGTTCTGGGATCTGAGAGGAGCCACAAATTTCCTTCCACCTAGCGTTCCCCCAAGTCTCCCGATAAAAATGGTACCTCACTTGTGTGGGTAGGTATAGCGCCCGCAAAAGGATATGCCCCAAAACACGACGTGAACACATCAAATTTTCAGAAAGAAAACAGAGCTGTTTTTTACAAAGTGCCTAGCTGTGGATTTTGGCCTCTAGCTCTGCCGGCACCTGGGGAAACCTAGCAAACATGCGCATTTTTGAAAACTAGACACCTAGGGGAATCCCAGATGGGGTGACTTGTAGGGCTCTGACCAGGTTCAGTTACCCAGAATCCTTTGCAAACCTCAAAACTTGGCCAAAAAACACTTTTTCCTGTCATTTCGGTGACAGAAATTTCTGGAATCTGAGAGGAGCCAGAAATTTCCTTCCACCCAGCTTTCCCCCAAGACTCCCGATAAAAATGGTACCTCACTTGTGTGGGTAGGCCTAGCGCCCGCGACAGGATATGCCCCAAAACACGACGTGGACACATCACATTTTCCGAAAGAAACAGAGCTGTTTTTAACAAAGTGCCTAGATGTGGATTTTGGCCTTTAGCTCTGCCGGCACCTGGGGAAACCTAGCAAACCTGCGCATTTTTGAAAACTAGACACCTAGGGGAATCCAAAATGGGGTGACTTGTGGGGCTATGACCAGGTTCTGTTACCCAGAATCTTTTGCAAACCTCAAAATTTGGCCAAAAAAACATTTTTCCTCACATTTCGGTGACAGAAAGTTCTGGGATCTGAGAGGAGCCACAAATTTCCTTCCACCTAGCGTTCCCCCAAGTCTCCAGATAAAAATGGTACCTCACTTGTGTGGGTAGGTATAGCGCCCGCAAAAGGATATGCCCCAAAACAGGACGTGGACACATCACGTTTTCAGAAAGAAAACGGGGCTGTTTTTTACAAAGTGCCTAGCTGTGGATTTTGGCCTCTAGCTCAGCCGGCACCTGGGGAAACCTAGGAAACCTGCGCATTTTTGAAAACTAGACACCTAGGGGAATCCAAAATGGTGTGACTTGTGGGGCTCTGACCAGGTTCTGTTACCCAGAATCCTTTGCAAACCTCAAAATTTGGCCAAAAAAACACTTTTTTCCTGTCATTTCGGTGACAGAAAGTTCTGGTATCTGAGGGGAGCCACAAATTTGCTGCCACCCAGCGTTCCCCCAAATCTCCAGATAGAAATGGTACCTCACTTGTGTGGGTAGGTATAGCGCCCGCAAAAGGATATGCCCCAAAACACGACGTGGACACATCAGATTTTCAGAAAGAAAACAGAGCTGTTTTTTACAAAGTGCCTAGCTGTGGATTTTGGCCTCTAGCTCAGCCGGCACCTGGGGAAACCTAGCAAACCTGCGCATTTTTGAAACCTAGACACCTAGGGGAATCCAAGATGGGGTGACTTTTGGGGCTCTGACCAGGTTCTGTTACCCAGAATCCTTTGCAAACCTCAAAACTTGGCCAAAAAAACACTTTTTCCTGTCATTTCGGTGACAGAAAGTTCTGGAATCTGAGAGGAGCCACAAATTTCCTTCCACCCAGCTTTCCCCCAAGACTCCCGATAAAAATGGTACCTCACTTGTGTGGGTAGGCCTAGCGCCTGCGACAGGATATGCCCCAAAACACGACGTGGACACATCACATTTTCAGAAAGAAAACAGAGCTGTTTTATACAAAGTGCCTAGCTGTGGATTTTGGCCTCTAGCTCTGCCGGCACCTGGGGAAACCTAGCAAACCTGCGCATTTTTTAAAACTAGACACCTAGGGGAATCCAAAATGGGGTGACTTTTGGGGCTCTGACCAGGTTCTGTTACCCAGAATCCTTTGCAAACCTCAAAATTTGGCCAAAAAAACACTTTTTCCTGTCATTTCGGTGAAAGAAAGTTCTGGAATCTGAGAGGAGCCACAAATTTCCTTCCACCCAGCGTTCCCCCAAGTCTCCCGATAGAGATGGTACCTCACTTGTGTGGGTAGGCCTAGCGCCCGCGACAAGATATGCCCCAAAACACAATGTGGACACATCAGATTTTCAGAAAGAAAACAGAGCTGTTTTTTACAAAGTGCCTAGCTGTGGATTTTGGCCTCTAGCTCAGCCGGCACCTGGGGAAACCTAGCAAACCTGTGCATTTTTGAAAACTAGACACCTAGGGAAATCCAAGATGGGGTGACTTGTGGGGCTCTGACCAGGTTCTGTTACCCAGAATCCTTTCAAACCTCAAAATTTGGCCAAACAAACACTTTTTCCTGTCATTTCGGTGACAGAAAGTTCTGGAATCTGAGAGGAGACACAAATTTCCTTCCACCCAGCGTTCCCCCAAGTCTCCCGATAAAAATGGTACCTCACTTGTGTGGGTAGGTATAGCGCCCGCAAAAGGATATGCCCCAAAACACGACGTGGACACATCACATTTTCAGAAAGAAAACAGAGCTGTTTGTTACAAAGTGCCTAGCTGTGGATTTTGGCCTCTAGCTCAGCCGGCACCTGGGGAAACCTATCAAACCTGCGCATTTTTGAAAACTAGACACCTAGGGGAATTTCAAGATGGGGTGACTTGTGGGGCTCTGACCAGGTTCTGTTACCCAGAATCCTTTGCAAACCTCAAAACGTGGCCAAAAAACACTTTTTCCTGTCATTTCGGTGACAGAAAGTTCTGGAATCTGAGAGGAGCCACAAATTTCCTTCCACCCAGCTTTCCCCCAGAATCAAGATAAAAATGGTACCTCACTTGTGTAGGTAGGCCTAGCGCCCGCGACAGGATATGCCCCAAAACACGACGTGGACACATTACATTTTCAGAAAGAAAACAGAGCTGTTTTTTACAAAGTGCCTAGCTGTGGATTTTGGCCTCTAGCTCTGCCGGCACCTGGGGAAACCTAGCAAACCTGTGCTTTTTTGAAAACTAGACATCTAGGGGAATCCAAGATGGGGTGACTTGTGGGGCTCTGACCAGGTTCTGTTACCCAGAATCTTTTGCAAACCTCAAAATTTGGCCAAAAAAACACTTTTTCCTCACATTTCGGTGACAGAAAGTTCTGGGATCTGAGAGGAGCCACACATTTCCTTCCACCTAGCGTTCCCCCAAGTCTCCCGATAAAAATGGTACCTCACTTGTGTGTGTAGGTATAGCGCCCGCAAAAGGATATGCCCCAAAACACGACGTGGACACATCACATTTTCAGATAGAAAACAGAGCTGTTTTTTACAAAGTGCCTAGCTGTGGATTTTGGCCTCTAGCTCTGCCGGCACCTGGGGAAACCTAGCAAACCTGTGCATTTTTGAAAACTAGACATCTAGGGGAATCCAAGATGGGGTGACTTGTGGGGCTCTGACCAGGTTCTGTTACCCAGAATCTTTTGCAAACCTCAAAATTTGGCCAAAAAAAACACTTTTTCCTCACATTTCGGTGACAGAAAGTTCTGGGATCTGAGAGGAGCCACACATTTCCTTCCACCTAGCGTTCCCCCAAGTCTCCCGATAAAAATGGTACCTCACTTGTGTGGGTAGGTATAGCGCCCGCAAAAGGATATGCCCCAAAACACGACGTGGACACATCACATTTTCAGAAAGAAAACAGAGCTGTTTTTTACAAAGTGCCTAGCTGTGGATTTTGGCCTCTAGCTCAGCCGGCACCTGGGGAATCCTAGCAAACCTGCGCATTTTTGAAAACTAGACACCTAGGGGAATCCAAGATGGGGTGACTTGTGGGGCTCTGACCAGGTTCTGTTACCCAGAATCCTTTGCAAACCTCAAAACTTGGCCAAAAAACACTTTTTCCTGTCATTTCGGTGACAGAGAGTTCTGGAATCTGGGAGGAGCCACAAATTTCCTTCCACCCAGCTTTCCCCCAGACTCCCGATAAAAATGGTACCTCACTTGTGTGGGTAGGCCTAGCGCCCGCGACAGGATATGCCCCAAAACACGACGTGGACACATCACATTTTCAGAAAGAAAACAGAGCTGTTTTTTACAAAGTGCCTAGCTGTGGATTTTGGCCTCTAGCTCTGCCGGCACCTGGGGAAACCTAGCAAACCTGCGCATTTTTGAAAACTAGACATCTAGGGGAATCCAAGATGGGGTGACTTGTGGGGCTCTGACCAGGTTCTGTTACCCAGAATCCTTTGCAAACCTCAAAATTTGGCCAAAAAAACACTTTTTCCTGTCATTTCGGTGACAGAAAGTTCTGGAATCTGAGAGGAGCCACAAATTTCCTTCCACCCAGCTTTCCCCCAAGACTCCCGATAAAAATGGTACCTCACTTGTGTGGGTAGGCATAGCGCCCGCGACAGGATATGCCCCAAAACACGACGTGGACACATCACATTTTCAGAAAGAAAACAGAGCTGTTTTTTACAAAGTGCCTAGCTGTGGATTTTGGCCTCTAGCTCTGCCGGCACCTAGGGAAACCTAGCAAACCTGCGCATTTTTTAGAACTAGACACCTATGGGAATCCAAAATGGGGTGACTTGTGGGGCTCTGACCAGGTTCTGTTCCCCAGAATCCTTTGCAAACCTCAAAATTTGGCCAAAAAAACACTTTTTCCTGTCATTTCGGTGACAGAAAGTTCTGGGATCTGAGAGGAGCCACAAATTTCCTTCCACCTAGCGTTCCCCCAAGTCTCCCGATAAAAATGGTACCTCACTTGTGTGGGTAGGTATAGCGCCCGCAAAAGGAAATGCCCCAAAACACGACATGGACACATCAGATTTTCAGAAAGAAAACAGAGCTGTTTTTTACAAAGTGCCTAGCTGTGGATTTTGGCCTCTAGCTCAGCCGGCACCTGGGGAAACCTAGCAAACCTGCGCATTTTTGAAAACTAGACACCTAGGGGAATCCAAGATGGGGTGACTTGTGGGGCTCTGACCAGGTTCTGTTATCCAGAATCCTTTCAAACCTCAAAATTTGGCCAAAAAAAACACTTTTTCCTGTCATTTCGGTGACAGAAAGTTCTGGAATCTGAGAGGAGACACAAATTTCCTTCCACCCAGCGTTCCCCCAAGTCTCCCAATAAAAATGGTACCTCACTTGTGTGGGTAGGCCTAGCGCCGCGACAGGATATGCCCCAAAACATGACGTGGACACATCACATTTTCAGAAAAAAAACAGAGCTGTTTTTTACAAAGTGCCTAGCTGTGGACTTTGGCCTCTAGCTCAGCCGGCACCTGGGGAAACCTAGCAAACCTGTGCTTTTTTGAAAACTAGACATATAGGGGTATCCAAGATGGGGTGACTTGTGGGGCTCTGACCAGGTTCTGTTACCCAGAATCTTTTGCAAACCTCAAAATTTGGCCAAAAAAACACTTTTTCCTGTCATTTCGGTGACAGAAAGTTCTGGGATCTGAGAGGAGCCACAAATTTCCTTCCACCTAGCGTTCCCCCAAGTCTCCCGATAAAAATGGTACCTCACTTGTGTGGGTAGGCCTAGCGCCCGCGACAGGATATGCCCCAAAACACGACGTGGACACATCACATTTTCAGAAAGAAAACAGAGCTGTTTTTTACAAAGTGCCTAGCTGTGGATTTTGGCCTCTAGCTCAGCCGGCACCTAGGGAAACCTAGCAAACCTGCGCATTTTTGAAAACTAGACACCTAGGGGAATCCAAGATGGGGTGACTTGTGGGGCTCTGACCAGGTTCTGTTATCCAGAATCCTTTCAAACCTCAAAATTTGGCCAAAAAAACACTTTTTTCTGTCATTTCGGTGACAGAAAGTTCTGGAATCTGAGAGGAGACACAAATTTCCTTCCACCCAGCGTTCCCCCAAGTCTCCCAATAAAAATGGTACCTCACTTGTGTGGGTAGGCCTAGCGCCGCGACAGGATATGCCCCAAAACACGACGTGGACACATCACATTTTCAGAAAAAAAACAGAGCTGTTTTTTACAAAGTGCCTAGCTGTGGACTTTGGCCTATAGCTCAGCCGGCACCTGGGGAAACCTAGCAAACCTGTGCATTTTTGAAAACTAGACATCTAGGGGTATCCAAGATGGGGTGACTTGTGGGGCTCTGACCAGGTTCTGTTACCCAGAATCTTTTGCAAACCTCAAAATTTGGCCAAAAAAACACTTTTTCCTGTCATTTCGGTGACAGAAAGTTCTGGAATCTGAGAGGAGCCACAAATTTCCTTCCACCCAGCTTTCCCCCAGACTCCCGATAAAAATGGTACCTCACTTGTGTGGGTAGGCCTAGCGCCCGCGACAGGATATGCCCCAAAACACGACGTGGACACATCACATTTTCAGAAAGAAAACAGAGCTGTTTTTTACAAAGTGCCTAGCTGTGGATTTTGGCCTCTAGCTCAGCCGGCACCTGGGGAAACCTAGGAAACCTGTGCATTTTTGAAAACTAGACATCTAGAGGAATCCAAGATGGCGTGACTTGTGGGGCTCTGACCAGGTTCTGTTACCCAGAATCTTTTGCAAACCTCAAAATTTGGCCAAAAAAACACTTTTTCCTCACATTTCGGTGACAGAAAGTTCTGGGATCTGAGAGGAGCCACAAATTTCCTTCCACCTAGCGTTCCCCCAAGTCTCCCGATAAAAATGGTACCTCACTTGTGTGGGTAGGTATAGCGCCCGCAAAAGGATATGCCCCAAAACACGACGTGGACACATCACATTTTCAGAAAGAAAACAGAGCTGTTTTTTACAAAGTGCCTAGCTGTGGATTTTGGCCTCTAGCTCAGCCGGCACCTGGTGAAACCTATCAAACCTACACATTTTTGAAAACTAGACACCTAGGGGAATATCAAGATGGGGTGACTTGTGGGGCTCTGACCAGGTTCTGTTACCCAGAATCCTTTGCAAACCTCAAAACTTGGCCAAAAAACACTTTTTCCTGTCATTTCGGTGACAGAAAGTTCTGGAATCTGAGAGGAGCCACAAATTTCCTTCCACCCAGCTTTCCCCAAGACTCAAGATAAAAATGGTACCTCACTTGTGTGGGTAGGCCTAGCGCCCGCGACAGGATATGCCCCAAAACACGACGTGGACACATTACATTTTCAGAAAGAAAACAGAGCTGTTTTTTACAAAGTGCCTAGCTGTGGATTTTGGCCTCTAGCTCTGCCTGCACCTGGCGCATTTTTGAGAACTAGACACCTAGGGGAATAAAAAATGGGGTGACTTGTGGGGCTCTGACCAGGTTCTGTTACCCAGAATCCTTTGCAAACCTCAAAATTTGGCCAAAAAAACACTTTTTCTTGTCATTTCGGTGACAGAAAGTTCTGGGATCTGAGAGGAGCCACAAATTTCCTTCCACCTAGCGTTCCCCCAAGTCTCCCGATAAAAATGGTACCTCACTTGTGTGGGTAGGTATAGCGCCCGCAAAAGGATATGCCCCAAAACACGACGTGGACACATCAGATTTTCAGAAAAAAAACAGAGCTGTTTTTTACAAAGTGCCTAGCTGTGGATTTTGGCCTCTAGCTCAGCCGGCACCTGGGGAAACCTAGCAAACCTGCGCATTTTTGAAAACTAGACACCTAGGGGAATCCAAGATGGGGTGACTTGTGGGGCTCTGACCAGGTTCTGTTACCCAGAATCCTTTGCAAACCTCAAAACTTGGCCAAAAAAACACTTTTTCCTGTCATTTCGGTGACAGAAAGTTCTGGAATCTGAGAGGAGCCACAAATTTCCTTCCACCCAGCTTTCCCCCAGACTCCCGATAAAAATGGTACCTCGCTTGTGTGGGTAGGCCTAGCGCCCGCGACAGGATATGCCCCAAAACACGACGTGGACACATCACATTTTCAGAAAGAAAACAGAGCTGTTTTTTACAAAGTGCCTAGCTGTGGATTTTGGCCTCTAGCTCTGCCGGCACCTGGGGAAACCTAGCAAACCTGTGCATTTTTGAAAACTAGACATCTAGGGGAATCCAAGATGGGGTGACTTGTGGGGCTCTGACCAGGTTCTGTTACCCAGAATCTTTTGCAAACCTCAAAATTTGGCCAAAAAAACACTTTTTCCTCACATTTCGGTGACAGAAAGTTCTGGGATCTGAGAGGAGCCACAAATTTCCTTCCACCTAGCGTTCCCCCAAGTCTCCCGATAAAAATGGTACCTCACTTGTGTGGGTAGGTATAGCGCCCGCAAAAGGATATGCCCCAAAACACGACGTGGACACATCACATTTTCAGAAAGAAAACAGAGCTGTTTTTTACAAAGTGACTAGCTGTGGATTTTGGCCTCTAGCTCCCCGGGACCTGGGGAAACCTAGCAAACCTGCGCATTTTTGAAAACTAGACACCTAGGGGAATCATAGATGGGGTGACTTGTGGGGCTGTGACCAGGTTCTGTTACCCAGAATCCTTTGCAAACCTCAAAACTTGGCCAAAAAACACTTTTTCCTGTCATTTCGGTGACAGAAAGTTCTGGAATCTGGGAGGAGCCACAAATTTCCTTCCACCCAGCTTTCCCCCAGACTCCCGATAAAAATGGTACCTCACTTGTGTGGGTAGGCCTAGCGCCCGCGACAGGATATGCCCCAAAACACGACGTGGACACATTACATTTTCAGAAAGAAAACAGAGCTGTTTTTTACAAAGTGCCTAGCTGTGGATTTTGGCCTCTAGCTCTGCCGGCACCTGGGGAAACCTAGCAAACCTGTGCATTTTTGAAAACTAGACATCTAGGGGAATCCAAGATGGGGTGACTTGTGGGGCTCTGACCAGGTTCTGTTACCCAGAATCTTTTGCAAACCTCAAAATTTGGCCAAATAAACACTTTTTCCTCACATTTCGGTGACAGAAAGTTCTGGGATCCGAGAGGAGCCACAAATTTCCTTCCACCTAGCGTTCCCCCAAGTCTCCCGATAAAAATGGTACCTCACTTGTGTGGGTAGGTATAGCGCCCGCAAAAGGATATGCCCCAAAACACGACGTGGACACATCACATTTTCAGAAAGAAAACAGAGCTGTTTTTTACAAAGTGCATAGGTGTGGATTTTGGCCTCTAGCTCAGCCGGCACCTGGGGAAACCTAGCAAACCTGCGCATTTTTGAAAACTAGACACCTAGGGGAATCCAAGATGGGGTGACTTGTGGGGCTCTGACCAGGTTCTGTTACCCAGAATCCTTTGCAAACCTCAAAACGTGGCCAAAAAACACTTTTTCCTGTCATTTCAGTGACAGAAAGTTCTGGAATCTGGGAGGAGCCACAAATTTCCTTCCACCCAGCTTTCCCCCAGACTCCCGATAAAAATGGTACCTCACTTGTGTGGGTAGGCCTAGCGCCCGCGACAGGATATGCCCCAAAACACGACGTGGACACATCACATTTTCAGAAAGAAAACAGAGCTGTTTTTTACAAAGTGCCTAGCTGTGGATTTTGGCCTCCAGCTCTGCAGGCACCTGGGGAAACCTAGCAAACCTGCGCATTTTTGAAAACTAGACATCTAGGGGAATCCAAAATGGGGTGACTTGTGGGGCTCTGACCAGGTTCTGTTACCAAGAATCTTTTGCAAACCTCAAAATTTGGCCAAAAAAACACTTTTTCCTCACATTTCGGTGACAGAATGTTCTGGGATCTGAGAGGAGCCACAAATTTCCTTCCACCTAGCGTTCCCCCAAGTCTCCCGATAAAAATGGTACCTCACTTGTGTGGGTAGGTATAGCGCCCGCAAAAGGATATGCCCCAAAACAGGACGTGGACACATCACATTTTCAGAAAGAAAACAGAGCTGTTTTTTACAAAGTGCCTAGCTGTGGATTTTGGCCTCTAGCTCAGCCGGCACCTGGGGAAACCTAGCAAACCTGCGCATTTTTGAAAACTAGACACCTAGGGGAATCCAAGATGGGGTGACTTGTGGGGCTCTGACCAGGTTCTGTTATCCAGAATCCGTTCAAACCTCAAAGTTTGGCCAAAAAAACACTTTTTCCTGTCATTTCAGTGACAGAAAGTTCTGGAATCTGAGAGGAGACACAAATTTCCTTCCACCCAGCGTTCCCCCAAGTCTCCCAATAAAAATGGTACCTCACTTGTGTGGGTAGGCCTAGCGCCGCGACAGGATATGCCCCAAAACACGACGTGGACACATCACATTTTCAGAAAAAAAACAGAGCTGTTTTTTACAAAGTGCCTAGCTGTGGACTTTGGCCTCTAGCTCAGCCGGCACCTGGGGAAACCTAGCAAACCTGTGCATTTTTGAAAACTAGACATCTAGGGGTATCCAAGATGGGGTGACTTGTGGGGCTCTGACCAGGTTCTGTTACCCAGAATCTTTTGCAAACCTCAAAATTTGGCCAAAAAAACACTTTTTCCTCACATTTCGGTGACAGAAAGTTCTGGGATCTGAGAGGAGCCACAAATTTTCTTCCACCTAGCGTTCCCCCAAGTCTCCCGATAAAAATGGTACCTCACTTGTGTGGGTAGGTATAGCGCCCGCAAAAGGATATGCCCCAAAACACGACGTGAACACATCACATTTTCAGAAAGAAAACAGAGCTGTTTTTTACAAAGTGCCTAGCTGTGGATTTTGGCCTCTAGCTCTGCCGGCACCTGGGGAAACCTAGCAAACCTGCGCATTTTTGAAAACTAGACACCTAGGGGAATCCAAGATGGGGTGACTTGTGGGGCTCTGACCAGGTTCAGTTACCCAGAATCCTTTGCAAACCTCAAAACTTGGCCAAAAATCACTTTTTCCTGTCATTTCGGTGACAGAAATTTCTGGAATCTGAGAGGAGCCAGAAATTTCCTTCCACCCAGCTTTCCCCCAAGACTCCCGATAAAAATGGTACCTCACTTGTGTGGGTAGGCCTAGCGCCCGCGACAGGATATGCCCCAAAACACGACGTGGACACATCACATTTTCAGAAAGGAACAGAGCTGTTTTTTACAAAGTGCCTAGCTGTGGATTTTGGCCTCTAGCTCTGCCGGCACCTGGGGAAACCTAGCAAACCAGCGCATTTTTGAAAACTAGACACCTAGGGGAATCCAAGATGGGGTGACTTGTGGGGCTCGGACCAGGTTCTGTTACCCAGAATCCTTTGCAAACCTCAAAATTTGGCCAAAAAAACACTTTTTCCTGTCATTTTGGTGACAGAAAGTTCTGGGATCTGAGAGGAGCCACAAATTTCCTTCCACCTAGCGTTCCCCCAAGTCTCCCGATAAAAATGGTACCTCACTTGTGTGGGTAGGTATGGCGCCCGCAAAAGGATATGCCCCAAAACACGACATGGACACATCAGATTTTCAGAAAGAAAACAGAGCTGTTTTTTACAAAGTGCCTAGCTGTGGATTTTGGCCTCTAGCTCAGCCGGCACCTGGGGAAACCTAGCAAACCTGCGCATTTTTCAAAACTAGACACATAGGGGAATCCAAGATGGGGTGACTTGTGGGGCTCTGACCAGGTTCTGTTATCCAGAATCCTTTCAAACCTCAAAATTTGGCCAAAAAAACACTTTTTCCTGTCATTTCAGTGACAGAAAGTTCTGGAATCTGAGAGGAGACACAAATTTCTTTCCACCCAGCGTTCCCCCAAGTCTCCCAATAAAAATGGTACCTCACTTGTGTCGGTAGGCCTAGCGCCGCGACAGGATATGCCCCAAAACACGACGTGGACACATCACATTTTCAGAAAAAAAACAGAGCTGTTTTTTACAAAGTGCCTAGCTGTGGACTTTGGCCTCTAGCTCAGCCGGCACCTGGGGAAACCTAGCAAACCTGTGCATTTTTGAAAACTAGACATCTAGGGGTATCCAAGATGGGGTGACTTGTGGGGCTCTGACCAGGTTCTGTTACCCAGAATCTTTTGCAAACCTCAAAATTTGGCCAAAAAAACACTTTTTCTTCACATTTTGGTGACAGAAAGTTCTGGGATCTGAGAGGAGCCACAAATTTCCTTCCACCTAGCGTTCCCCCAAGTCTCCCGATAAAAATGGTACCTCACTTGTGTGGGTAGGTATAGCGCCCGCAAAAGGATATGCCCCAAAACACGACGTGAACACATCACATTTTCAGAAAGAAAACAGAGCTGTTTTTTACAAAGTGCCTAGCTGTGGATTTTGGCCTCTAGCTCTGCCGGCACCTGGGGAAACCTAGCAAACCTGCGCATTTTTGAAAACTAGACACCTAGGGGAATCCAAAATGGGGTGACTTGTGGGGCTATGACCAGGTTCTGTTACCCAGAATCTTTTGCAAACCTCAAAATTTGGCCAAAAAAACACTTTTTCCTCACATTTCGGTGACAGAAAGTTCTGGGATCTGAGAGGAGCCACAAATTTCCTTCCACCTAGCGTTCCCCCAAGTCTCCCGATAAAAATGGTACCTCACTTGTGTGGGTAGGTATAGCGCCCGCAAAAGGATATGCCCCAAAACAGGACGTGGACACATCACGTTTTCAGAAAGAAAACGGGGCTGTTTTTTACAAAGTGCCTAGCTGTGGATTTTGGCCTCTAGCTCAGCCGGCACCTGGGGAAACCTAGGAAACCTGCGCATTTTCGAAAACTAGACACCTAGGGGAATCCAAAATGGTGTGACTTGTGGGGCTCTGACCAGGTTCTGTTACCCAGAATCCTTTGCAAACCTCAAAATTTGGCCAAAAAAACACTTTTTTCCTGTCATTTCGGTGACAGAAAGTTCTGGAATCTGAGGGGAGCCACAAATTTCCTTCCACCCAGCGTTCCCCCAAATCTCCCGATAGAAATGGTACCTCACTTGTGTGGGTAGGTATAGCGCCCGCAAAAGGATATGCCCCAAAACACGACGTGGACACATCAGATTTTCAGAAAGAAAACAGAGCTGTTTTTTACAAAGTGCCTAGCTGTGGATTTTGGCCTCTAGCTCTGCAGGCACCTGGGGAAACCTAGCAAACCTGCGCATTTTTGAAAACTAGACACCTAGGGGAATCCAAGATGGGGTGACTTTTGGGGCTCTGACCAGGTTCTGTTACCCAGAATCCTTTGCAAACCTCAAAACTTGGCCAAAAAAACACTTTTTCCTGTCATTTCGGTGACAGAAAGTTCTGGAATCTGAGAGGAGCCACAAATTTCCTTCCACCCAGCTTTCCCCCAAGACTCCCGATAAAAATGGTACCTCACTTGTGTGGGTAGGCCTAGCGCCTGCGACAGGATATGCCCCAAAACACGACGTGGACACATCACATTTTCAGAAAGAAAACAGAGCTGTTTTTTACAAAGTGCCTAGCTGTGGATTTTGGCCTCTAGCTCTGCCGGCACCTGGGGAAACCTAGCAAACCTGCGCATTTTTTAAAACTAGACACCTAGGGGAATCGAAAATGGGGTGACTTTTGGGGCTCTGACCAGGTTCTGTTACCCAGAATCCTTTGCAAACCTCAAAATTTGGCCAAAAAAACACTTTTTCCTGTCATTTCGGTGACAGAAAGTTCTGGAATCTGAGAGGAGCCACAAATTTCCTTCCACCCAGCGTTCCCCCAAGTCTCCCGATAGAAATGGTACCTCACTTGTGTGGGTAGGCCTAGCGCCCGCGACAAGATATGCCCCAATACACAATGTGGACACATCAGATTTTCAGAAAGAAAACAGAGCTGTTTTTTACAAAGTGCCTAGCTGTGGATTTTGGCCTCTAGCTCAGCCGGCACCTGGGGAAACCTAGCAAACCTGCGCATTTTTGAAAACTAGACACCTAGGGGAATCCAAGATGGGGTGACTTGTGGGGCTCTGACCAGGTTCTGTTATCCAGAATCCTTTCAAACCTCAAAATTTGGCCAAAAAAACACTTTTTCCTGTCATTTCGGTGACAGAAAGTTCTGGAATCTGAGAGGAGACACAAATTTCCTTCCACCCAGCGTTCCCCCAAGTCTCCCAATAAAAATGGTACCTCACTTGTGTGGGTAGGCCTAGCGCCGCGACAGGATATACCCCAAAACATGACGTGGACACATCACATTTTCAGAAAAAAAACAGAGCTGTTTTTTACAAAGTGCCTAGCTGTGGACTTTGGCCTCTAGCTCAGCCGGCACCTGGGGAAACCTAGCAAACCTGTGCTTTTTTGAAAACTAGACATATAGGGGTATCCAAGATGGGGTGACTTGTGGGGCTCTGACCAGGTTCTGTTACCCAGAATCTTTTGCAAACCTCAAAATTTGGCCAAAAAAACACTTTTTCCTGTCATTTCGGTGACAGAAAGTTCTGGGATCTGAGAGGAGCCACAAATTTCCTTCCACCTAGCGTTCCCCCAAGTCTCCCGATAAAAATGGTACCTCACTTGTGTGGGTAGGCCTAGCGCCCGCGACAGGATATGCCCCAAAACACGACGTGGACACATCACATTTTCAGAAAGAAAACAGAGCTGTTTTTTACAAAGTGCCTAGCTGTGGATTTTGGCCTCTAGCTCAGCCGGCACCTAGGGAAACCTAGCAAACCTGCGCATTTTTGAAAACTAGACACCTAGGGGAATCCAAGATGGGGTGACTTGTGGGGCTCTGACCAGGTTCTGTTATCCAGAATCCTTTCAAACCTCAAAATTTGGCCAAAAAAACACTTTTTCCTGTCATTTCGGTGACAGAAAGTTCTGGAATCTGAGAGGAGACACAAATTTCCTTCCACCCAGCGTTCCCCCAAGTCTCCCAATAAAAATGGTACCTCACTTGTGTGGGTAGGCCTAGCGCCGCGACAGGATATGCCCCAAAACACGACGTGGACACATCACATTTTCAGAAAAAAAACAGAGCTGTTTTTTACAAAGTGCCTAGCTGTGGACTTTGGCCTATAGCTCAGCCGGCACCTGGGGAAACCTAGCAAACCTGTGCATTTTTGAAAACTAGACATCTAGGGGTATCCAAGATGGGGTGACTTGTGGGGCTCTGACCAGGTTCTGTTACCCAGAATCTTTTGCAAACCTCAAAATTTGGCCAAAAAAACACTTTTTCCTGTCATTTCGGTGACAGAAAGTTCTGGAATCTGAGAGGAGCCACAAATTTCCTTCCACCCAGCTTTCCCCCAGACTCCCGATAAAAATGGTACCTCACTTGTGTGGGTAGGCCTAGCGCCCGCGACAGGATATGCCCCAAAACACGACGTGGACACATCACATTTTCAGAAAGAAAACAGAGCTGTTTTTTACAAAGTGCCTAGCTGTGGATTTTGGCCTCTAGCTCAGCCGGCACCTGGGGAAACCTAGGAAACCTGTGCATTTTTGAAAACTAGACATCTAGAGGAATCCAAGATGGCGTGACTTGTGGGGCTCTGACCAGGTTCTGTTACCCAGAATCTTTTGCAAACCTCAAAATTTGGCCAAAAAAACACTTTTTCCTCACATTTCGGTGACAGAAAGTTCTGGGATCTGAGAGGAGCCACAAATTTCCTTCCACCTAGCGTTCCCCCAAGTCTCCCGATAAAAATGGTACCTCACTTGTGTGGGTAGGTATAGCGCCCGCAAAAGGATATGCCCCAAAACACGACGTGGACACATCACATTTTCAGAAAGAAAACAGAGCTGTTTTTTACAAAGTGCCTAGCTGTGGATTTTGGCCTCTAGCTCAGCCGGCACCTGGTGAAACCTATCAAACCTACACATTTTTGAAAACTAGACACCTAGGGGAATATCAAGATGGGGTGACTTGTGGGGCTCTGACCAGGTTCTGTTACCCAGAATCCTTTGCAAACCTCAAAACTTGGCCAAAAAACACTTTTTCCTGTCATTTCGGTGACAGAAAGTTCTGGAATCTGAGAGGAGCCACAAATTTCCTTCCACCCAGCTTTCCCCAAGACTCAAGATAAAAATGGTACCTCACTTGTGTGGGTAGGCCTAGCGCCCGCGACAGGATATGCCCCAAAACACGACGTGGACACATTACATTTTCAGAAAGAAAACAGAGCTGTTTTTTACAAAGTGCCTAGCTGTGGATTTTGGCCTCTAGCTCTGCCTGCACCTGGCGCATTTTTGAGAACTAGACACCTAGGGGAATACAAAATGGGGTGACTTGTGGGGCTCTGACCAGGTTCTGTTACCCAGAATCCTTTGCAAACCTCAAAATTTGGCCAAAAAAACACTTTTTCTTGTCATTTCGGTGACAGAAAGTTCTGGGATCTGAGAGGAGCCACAAATTTCCTTCCACCTAGCGTTCCCCCAAGTCTCCCGATAAAAATGGTACCTCACTTGTGTGGGTAGGTATAGCGCCCGCAAAAGGATATGCCCCAAAACACGACGTGGACACATCAGATTTTCAGAAAAAAAACAGAGCTGTTTTTTACAAAGTGCCTAGCTGTGGATTTTGGCCTCTAGCTCAGCCGGCACCTGGGGAAACCTAGCAAACCTGCGCATTTTTGAAAACTAGACACCTAGGGGAATCCAAGATGGGGTGACTTGTGGGGCTCTGACCAGGTTCTGTTACCCAGAATCCTTTGCAAACCTCAAAACTTGGCCAAAAAAACACTTTTTCCTGTCATTTCGGTGACAGAAAGTTCTGGAATCTGAGAGGAGCCACAAATTTCCTTCCACCCAGCTTTCCCCCAGACTCCCGATAAAAATGGTACCTCACTTGTGTGGGTAGGCCTAGCGCCCGCGACAGGATATGCCCCAAAACACGACGTGGACACATCACATTTTCAGAAAGAAAACAGAGCTGTTTTTTACAAAGTGCCTAGCTGTGGATTTTGGCCTCTAGCTCTGCCGGCACCTGGGGAAACCTAGCAAACCTGTGCATTTTTGAAAACTAGACATCTAGGGGAATCCAAGATGGGGTGACTTGTGGGGCTCTGACCAGGTTCTGTTACCCAGAATCTTTTGCAAACCTCAAAATTTGGCCAAAAAAACACTTTTTCCTCACATTTCGGTGACAGAAAGTTCTGGGATCTGAGAGGAGCCACAAATTTCCTTCCACCTAGCGTTCCCCCAAGTCTCCCGATAAAAATGGTACCTCACTTGTGTGGGTAGGTATAGCGCCCGCAAAAGGATATGCCCCAAAACACGACGTGGACACATCACATTTTCAGAAAGAAAACAGAGCTGTTTTTTACAAAGTGACTAGCTGTGGATTTTGGCCTCTAGCTCCCCGGGACCTGGGGAAACCTAGCAAACCTGCGCATTTTTGAAAACTAGACACCTAGGGGAATCATAGATGGGGTGACTTGTGGGGCTGTGACCAGGTTCTGTTACCCAGAATCCTTTGCAAACCTCAAAACTTGGCCAAAAAACACTTTTTCCTGTCATTTCGGTGACAGAAAGTTCTGGAATCTGGGAGGAGCCACAAATTTCCTTCCACCCAGCTTTCCACCAGACTCCCGATAAAAATGGTACCTCACTTGTGTGGGTAGGCCTAGCGCCCGCGACAGGATATGCCCCAAAACACGACGTGGACACATTACATTTTCAGAAAGAAAACAGAGCTGTTTTTTACAAAGTGCCTAGCTGTGGATTTTGGCCTCTAGCTCTGCCGGCACCTGGGGAAACCTAGCAAACCTGTGCATTTTTGAAAACTAGACATCTAGGGGAATCCAAGATGGGGTGACTTGTGGGGCTCTGACCAGGTTCTGTTACCCAGAATCTTTTGCAAACCTCAAAATTTGGCCAAATAAACACTTTTTCCTCACATTTCGGTGACAGAAAGTTCTGGGATCCGAGAGGAGCCACAAATTTCCTTCCACCTAGCGTTCCCCCAAGTCTCCCGATAAAAATGGTACCTCACTTGTGTGGGTAGGTATAGCGCCCGCAAAAGGATATGCCCCAAAACACGACGTGGACACATCACATTTTCAGAAAGAAAACAGAGCTGTTTTTTACAAAGTGCATAGGTGTGGATTTTGGCCTCTAGCTCAGCCGGCACCTGGGGAAACCTAGCAAACCTGCGCATTTTTGAAAACTAGACACCTAGGGGAATCCAAGATGGGGTGACTTGTGGGGCTCTGACCAGGTTCTGTTACCCAGAATCCTTTGCAAACCTCAAAACGTGGCCAAAAAACACTTTTTCCTGTCATTTCAGTGACAGAAAGTTCTGGAATCTGGGAGGAGCCACAAATTTCCTTCCACCCAGCTTTCCCCCAGACTCCCGATAAAAATGGTACCTCACTTGTGTGGGTAGGCCTAGCGCCCGCGACAGGATATGCCCCAAAACACGACGTGGACACATCACATTTTCAGAAAGAAAACAGAGCTGTTTTTTACAAAGTGCCTAGCTGTGGATTTTGGCCTCTAGCTCTGCAGGCACCTGGGGAAACCTAGCAAACCTGCGCATTTTTGAAAACTAGACATCTAGGGGAATCCAAAATGGGGTGACTTGTGGGGCTCTGACCAGGTTCTGTTACCAAGAATCTTTTGCAAACCTCAAAATTTGGCCAAAAAAACACTTTTTCCTCACATTTCGGTGACAGAATGTTCTGGGATCTGAGAGGAGCCACAAATTTCCTTCCACCTAGCGTTCCCCCAAGTCTCCCGATAAAAATGGTACCTCACTTGTGTGGGTAGGTATAGCGCCCGCAAAAGGATATGCCCCAAAACAGGACGTGGACACATCACATTTTCAGAAAGAAAACAGAGCTGTTTTTTACAAAGTGCCTAGCTGTGGATTTTGGCCTCTAGCTCAGCCGGCACCTGGGGAAACCTAGCAAACCTGCGCATTTTTGAAAACTAGACACCTAGGGGAATCCAAGATGGGGTGACTTGTGGGGCTCTGACCAGGTTCTGTTATCCAGAATCCGTTCAAACCTCAAAGTTTGGCCAAAAAAACACTTTTTCCTGTCATTTCAGTGACAGAAAGTTCTGGAATCTGAGAGGAGACACAAATTTCCTTCCACCCAGCGTTCCCCCAAGTCTCCCAATAAAAATGGTACCTCACTTGTGTGGGTAGGCCTAGCGCCGCGACAGGATATGCCCCAAAACACGACGTGGACACATCACATTTTCAGAAAAAAAACAGAGCTGTTTTTTACAAAGTGCCTAGCTGTGGACTTTGGCCTCTAGCTCAGCCGGCACCTGGGGAAACCTAGCAAACCTGTGCATTTTTGAAAACTAGACATCTAGGGGTATCCAAGATGGGGTGACTTGTGGGGCTCTGACCAGGTTCTGTTACCCAGAATCTTTTGCAAACCTCAAAATTTGGCCAAAAAAACACTTTTTCCTCACATTTCGGTGACAGAAAGTTCTGGGATCTGAGAGGAGCCACAAATTTTCTTCCACCTAGCGTTCCCCCAAGTCTCCCGATAAAAATGGTACCTCACTTGTGTGGGTAGGTATAGCGCCCGCAAAAGGATATGCCCCAAAACACGACGTGAACACATCACATTTTCAGAAAGAAAACAGAGCTGTTTTTTACAAAGTGCCTAGCTGTGGATTTTGGCCTCTAGCTCTGCCGGCACCTGGGGAAACCTAGCAAACCAGCGCATTTTTGAAAACTAGACACCTAGGGGAATCCAAGATGGGGTGACTTGTGGGGCTCGGACCAGGTTCTGTTACCCAGAATCCTTTGCAAACCTCAAAATTTGGCCAAAAAAACACTTTTTCCTGTCATTTTGGTGACAGAAAGTTCTGGGATCTGAGAGGAGCCACAAATTTCCTTCCACCTAGCGTTCCCCCAAGTCTCCCGATAAAAATGGTACCTCACTTGTGTGGGTAGGTATGGCGCCCGCAAAAGGATATGCCCCAAAACACGACATGGACACATCAGATTTTCAGAAAGAAAACAGAGCTGTTTTTTACAAAGTGCCTAGCTGTGGATTTTGGCCTCTAGCTCAGCCGGCACCTGGGGAAACCTAGCAAACCTGCGCATTTTTCAAAACTAGACACCTAGGGGAATCCAAGATGGGGTGACTTGTGGGGCTCTGACCAGGTTCTGTTATCCAGAATCCTTTCAAACCTCAAAATTTGGCCAAAAAAACACTTTTTCCTGTCATTTCAGTGACAGAAAGTTCTGGAATCTGAGAGGAGACACAAATTTCTTTCCACCCAGCGTTCCCCCAAGTCTCCCAATAAAAATGGTACCTCACTTGTGTCGGTAGGCCTAGCGCCGCGACAGGATATGCCCCAAAACACGACGTGGACACATCACATTTTCAGAAAAAAAACAGAGCTGTTTTTTACAAAGTGCCTAGCAGTGGACTTTGGCCTCTAGCTCAGCCGGCACCTGGGGAAACCTAGCAAACCTGTGCATTTTTGAAAACTAGACATCTAGGGGTATCCAAGATGGGGTGACTTGTGGGGCTCTGACCAGGTTCTGTTACCCAGAATCTTTTGCAAACCTCAAAATTTGGCCAAAAAAACACTTTTTCTTCACATTTTGGTGACAGAAAGTTCTGGGATCTGAGAGGAGCCACAAATTTCCTTCCACCTAGCGTTCCCCCAAGTCTCCCGATAAAAATGGTACCTCACTTGTGTGGGTAGGTATAGCGCCCGCAAAAGGATATGCCCCAAAACACGACGTGAACACATCACATTTTCAGAAAGAAAACAGAGCTGTTTTTTACAAAGTGCCTAGCTGTGGATTTTGGCCTCTAGCTCTGCCGGCACCTGGGGAAACCTAGCAAACATGCGCATTTTTGAAAACTAGACACCTAGGGGAATCCAAGATGGGGTGACTTGTAGGGCTCTGACCAGGTTCAGTTACCCAGAATCCTTTGCAAACCTCAAAACTTGGCCAAAAAACACTTTTTCCTGTCATTTCGGTAACAGAAATTTCTGGAATCTGAGAGGAGCCAGAAATTTCCTTCCACCCAGCTTTCCCCCAAGACTCCCGATAAAAATGGTACCTCACTTGTGTGGGTAGGCCTAGCGCCCGCGACAGGATATGCCCCAAAACACGACGTGGACACATCACATTTTCAGAAAGAAACAGAGCTGTTTTTTACAAAGTGCCTAGATGTGGATTTTGGCCTTTAGCTCTGCCGGCACCTGGGGAAACCTAGCAAACCTGTGCATTTTTGAAAACTAGACACCTAGGGGAATCCAAAATGGGGTGACTTGTGGGGCTATGACCAGGTTCTGTTACCCAGAATCTTTTGCAAACCTCAAAATTTGGCCAAAAAAACACTTTTTCCTCACATTTCGGTGACAGAAAGTTCTGGGATCTGAGAGGAGCCACAAATTTCCTTCCACCTAGCGTTCCCCCAAGTCTCCCGATAAAAATGGTACCTCACTTGTGTGGGTAGGTATAGCGCCCGCAAAAGGATATGCCCCAAAACAGGACGTGGACACATCACGTTTTCAGAAAGAAAACGGGGCTGTTTTTTACAAAGTGCCTAGCTGTGGATTTTGGCCTCTAGCTCAGCCGGCACCTGGGGAAACCTAGGAAACCTGCGCATTTTCGAAAACTAGACACCTAGGGGAATCCAAAATGGTGTGACTTGTGGGGCTCTGACCAGGTTCTGTTACCCAGAATCCTTTGCAAACCTCAAAATTTGGCCAAAAAAACACTTTTTTCCTGTCATTTCGGTGACAGAAAGTTCTGGAATCTGAGGGGAGCCACAAATTTCCTTCCACCCAGCGTTCCCCCAAATCTCCCGATAGAAATGGTACCTCACTTGTGTGGGTAGGTATAGCGCCCGCAAAAGGATATGCCCCAAAACACGACGTGGACACATCAGATTTTCAGAAAGAAAACAGAGCTGTTTTTTACAAAGTGCCTAGCTGTGGATTTTGGCCTCTAGCTCTGCAGGCACCTGGGGAAACCTAGCAAACCTGCGCATTTTTGAAAACTAGACACCTAGGGGAATCCAAGATGGGGTGACTTTTGGGGCTCTGACCAGGTTCTGTTACCCAGAATCCTTTGCAAACCTCAAAACTTGGCCAAAAAAACACTTTTTCCTGTCATTTCGGTGACAGAAAGTTCTGGAATCTGAGAGGAGCCACAAATTTCCTTCCACCCAGCTTTCCCCCAAGACTCCCGATAAAAATGGTACCTCACTTGTGTGGGTAGGCCTAGCGCCTGCGACAGGATATGCCCCAAAACACGACGTGGACACATCACATTTTCAGAAAGAAAACAGAGCTGTTTTTTACAAAGTGCCTAGCTGTGGATTTTGGCCTCTAGCTCTGCCGGCACCTGGGGAAACCTAGCAAACCTGCGCATTTTTTAAAACTAGACACCTAGGGGAATCGAAAATGGGGTGACTTTTGGGGCTCTGACCAGGTTCTGTTACCCAGAATCCTTTGCAAACCTCAAAATTTGGCCAAAAAAACACTTTTTCCTGTCATTTCGGTGACAGAAAGTTCTGGAATCTGAGAGGAGCCACAAATTTCCTTCCACCCAGCGTTCCCCCAAGTCTCCCGATAGAAATGGTACCTCACTTGTGTGGGTAGGCCTAGCGCCCGCGACAAGATATGCCCCAATACACAATGTGGACACATCAGATTTTCAGAAAGAAAACAGAGCTGTTTTTTACAAAGTGCCTAGCTGTGGATTTTGGCCTCTAGCTCAGCCGGCACCTGGGGAAAACTAGCAAACCTGTGCATTTTTGAAAACTAGACACCTAGGGAAATCCAAGATGGGGTGACTTGTGGGTCTCTGACCAGGTTCTGTTACCCAGAATCCTTTCAAACCACAAAATTTGGCCAAACAAACACTTTTTCCTGTCATTTCGGTGACCGAAAGTTCTGGAATCTGAGAGGAGACACAAATTTCCTTCCACCCAGCGTTCCCCCAAGGCTCCCGATAAAAATGGTACCTCACTTGTGTGGGTAGGTATAGCGCCCGCAAAAGGATATGCTCCAAAACACGACGTGGACACATCACATTTTCAGAAAGAAAACAGAGCTGTTTTTTACAAAGTGCCTAGCTGTGGATTTTGGCCTCTAGCTCAGCCGGCACCTGGGGAAACCTATCAAACCTGCGCATTTTTGAAAACTAGACACCTAGGGGAATTTCAAGATGGGGTGACTTGTGGGGCTCTGACCAGGTTCTGTTACCCAGAATCCTTTGCAAACCTCAAAACTTGGCCAAAAAACACTTTTTCCTGTCATTTCGGTGACAGAAAGTTCTGGAATCTGAGAGGAGCCACAAATTTCCTTCCACCCAGCTTTCCCCCAGACTCAAGATAAAAATGGTACCTCACTTGTGTGGGTAGGCCTAGCGCCCGCGACAGGATATGCCCCAAAACACGACGTGGACACATTACATTTTCAGAAAGAAAACAGAGCTGTTTTTTACAAAGTGCCTAGCTGTGGATTTTGGCCTCTAGCTCTGCCGGCACCTGGGGAAACCTAGCAAACCTGTGCATTTTTGAAAACTAGACATCTAGGGGAATCCAAGATGGGGTGACTTGTGGGGCTCTGACCAGGTTCTGTTACCCAGAATCTTTTGCAAACCTCAAAATTTGGCCAAAAAAACACTTTTTCCTCACATTTCGGTGACAGAAAGTTCTGGGATCTGAGAGGAACCACAAATTTCCTTCCACCTAGCGTTCCCCCAAGTCTCCCGATAAAAATGGTACCTCACTTGTGTGGGTAGGTATAGCGCTCGCAAAAGGATATGCCCCAAAACACGACGTGGACACATCACATTTTCAGAAAGAAAACAGAGCTGTTTTTTACAAAGTGCCTAGCTGTGGATTTTGGCCTCTAGCTCTGCCGGCACCTGGGGAAACCTAGCAAACCTGCGCATTTTTGAAAACTAGACATCTAGGGGAATCCAAGATGGGGTGACTTGTGGGGCTCTGACCAGGTTCTGTTATCCAGAATCCTTTCAAACCTCAAAATTTGGCCAAAAAAACACTTTTTCCTTTCATTTCGGTGACAGAAAGTTCTGGAATCTGAGAGGAGACACAAATTTCCTTCCACCCAGCGTTCCCCCAAGTCTCCCAATAAAAATGGTACCTCACTTGTGTGGGTAGGCCTAGCGCCGCGACAGGATATGCTCCAAAACACGACGTGGACACATCACATTTTCAGAAAAAAAACAGAGCTGTTTTTTACAAAGTGCCTAGCTGTGGACTTTGGCCTCTAGCTCAGCCGGCACCTGGGGAAACCTAGCAAACCTGTGCATTTTTTAAAACTAGACATCTAGGGGTATCCAAGATGGGGTGACTTGTGGGGCTCTGACCAGGTTCTGTTACCCAGAATCTTTTGCAAACCTCAAAATTTGGCCAAAAAAACACTTTTTCCTGTCATTTCGGTGACAGAAAGTTCTGGGATCTGAGAGGAGCCACAAATTTCCTTCCACCTAGCGTTCCCCCAAGTCTCCCGATAAAAATGGTACCTCACTTGTGTGGGTAGGCCTAGCGCCCGCAACAGGATATGCCCCAAAACACGACGTTGGCACATCACATTTTCAGAAAAAAACAGAGCTGTTTTTTACAAAGTGCCTAGCTGTGGACTTTGGCCTCTAGCTCAGCCGGCACCTGGGGAAACCTAGCAAACCTGTGCATTTTTGAAAACTAGACATCTAGGGGTATCCAAGATGGGGTGACTTGTGGGGCTCTGACCAGGTTCTGTTACCCAGAATCTTTTGCAAACCTCAAAATTTGGCCAAAAAAACACTTTTTCCTGTCATTTCGGTGACAGAAAGTTCTGGAATCTGAGAGGAGCCACAAATTTCCTTCCACCCAGCTTTCCCCCAGACTCCCGATAAAAATGGTACCTCACTTGTGTGGGTAGGCCTAGCGCCCGCGACAGGATATGCCCCAAAACACGACGTGGACACATCACATTTTCAGAAAGAAAACAGAGCTGTTTTTTACAAAGTGCCTAGCTGTGGATTTTGGCCTCTAGCTCAGCCGGCACCTGGGGAAACCTAGGAAACCTGTGCATTTTTGAAAACTAGACATCTAGGGGAATCCAAGATGGCGTGACTTGTGGGGCTCTGACCAGGTTCTGTTACCCAGAATCTTTTGCAAACCTCAAAATTTGGCCAAAAAAACACTTTTTCCTCACATTTCGGTGACGGAAAGTTCTGGGATCTGAGAGGAGCCACAAATTTCCTTCCACCTAGCGTTCCCCCAAGTCTCCCGATAAAAATGGTACCTCACTTGTGTGGGTAGGAATAGCGCCCGCAAAAGGATATGCCCCAAAACACGACGTGGACACATCACATTTTCAGAAAGAAAACAGAGCTGTTTTTTACAAAGTGCCTAGCTGTGGATTTTGGCCTCTAGCTCAGCCGGCACCTGGGGAAACCTAGGAAACCTGTGCATTTTTGAAAACTAGACATCTAGGGGAATCCAAGATGGGGTGACTTGTGGGGCTCTGACCAGGTTCTGTTACCCAGAATCCTTTGCAAACCTTAAAACGTGGCCAAAAAACACTTTTTCCTGTCATTTCGGTGACAGAAAGTTCTGGAATCTGAGAGGAGCCACAAATTTCCTTCCACCCAGCTTTCCCCCAGACTCAAGATAAAAATGGTACCTCACTTGTGTGGGTAGGCCTAGCGCCCGCGACAGGATATGCCCCAAAACACGACGTGGACACATTACATTTTCAGAAAGAAAACAGAGCTGTTTTTTACAAAGTGCCTAGCTGTGGATTTTGGCCTCTAGCTCTGCCGGCACCTGGCGCATTTTTGAGAACTAGACACCTAGGGGAATCCAAAATGGGGTGACTTGTGGGGCTCTGACCAGGTTCTGTTACCCAGAATCCTTTGCAAACCTCAAAATTGGGCCAAAAAAACACTTTTTCTTGTCATTTCGGTGACAGAACGTTCTGGGATCTGAGAGGAGCCACAAATTTCCTTCCACCTAGCGTTCCCCCAAGTCTCCCGATAAAAATGGTACCTCACTTGTGTGGGTAGATATAGCGCCCGCAAAAGGATATTCCCCAAAACACGACGTGGACACATCAGATTTTCAGAAAGAAAACAGAGCTGTTTTTTACAAAGTGCCTAGCTGTGGATTTTGGCCTCTAGCTCAGCCGGCACCTGGGGAAACCTAGCAAACCTGCGCATTTTTGAAAACTAGACACCTAGGGGAATCCAAGATGGGGTGACTTGTGGGGCTCTGACCAGGTTCTGTTACCCAGAATCTTTTGCAAACCTCAAAATTTGGCCAAAAAAACACTTTTTCCTCACATTTCGGTGACAGAAAGTTCTGGGATCTGAGAGGAGACACAAATTTCCTTCCACCTAGCGTTCCCCCAAGTCTCCCGATAAAAATGGTACCTCACTTGTGTGGGTAGGTATAGCGCCCTCAAAAGGATATGCCCCAAAACACGACGTGGACACATCACATTTTCAGAAAGAAAACAGAGCTGTTTTTTACAAAGTGACTAGCTGTGGATTTTGGCCTTTAGCTCAGCCGGCACCTGGGGAAACCTAGCAAACCTGCGCATTTTTGAAAACTAGACACCTAGGGGAATCCAAGATGGGGTGACTTGTGGAGCTCTGACCAGGTTCTGTTACCCAGAATCCTTTGCAAACCTCAAAACTTGGCCAAAAAACACTTTTTCCTGTCATTTCGGTGACAGAAAGTTCTGGAATCTGGGAGGAGCCACAAATTTCCTTCCACCCAGCTTTCCCCCAGACTCCCGATAAAAATGGTACCTCACTTGTGTGGGTAGGCCTAGCGCCCGCGACAGGATATCCCCCAAAACACGACGTGGACACATCACATTTTCAGAAAGAAAACAGAGCTGTTTTTTACAAAGTGCCTAGCTGTGGATTTTGGCCTCTAGCTCTGCCGGCACCTGGGGAAACCTAGCAAACCTGCGCATTTTTTAAAACTAGACATCTAGGGGAATCCAAAATGGGGTGACTTGTGGGGCTCTGACCAGGTTCTGTTACCAAGAATCTTTTGCAAACCTCAAAATTTGGCCAAAAAAACACTTTTTCCTGTCATTTCGGTGACAGAAAGTTCTGGGATCTGAGAGGAGCCACAAATTTCCTTCCACCTAGCGTTCCCCCAAGTCTCCCGATAAAAATGGTACCTCACTTGTGTGGGTAGGTATAGCGCCCACAAAAGGATATGCCCCAAAACACGACATGGACACATCAGATTTTCAGAAAGAAAACAGAGCTGTTTTTTACAAAGTGCCTAGCTGTGGATTTTGGCCTCTAGCACAGCCGGCACCTGGGGAAACCTAGCAAACCTGCGCATTTTTGAAAACTAGACACCTAGGGGAATCCAAGATGGGGTGACTTGTGGGGCTCTGACCAGGTTCTGTTACCCAGAATCCTTTGCAAACCTCAAAACTTGGCCAAAAAAACACTTTTTCCTGTCATTTCGGTGACAGAAAGTTCTGGAATCTGAGAGGAGCCACAAATTTCCTTCCACCCAGCTTTCCCCCAAGACTCCCGATAAAAATGGTACCTCACTTGTGTGGGTAGGTATAGCGCCCGCAAAAGGATATGCCCCAAAACACGACGTGGACACATCACATTTTCAGAAAGAAAACAGAGCTGTTTGTTACAAAGTGACTAGCTGTGGATTTTGGCCTCTAGCTCAGCCGGCACCTGGGGAAACCTAGCAAACCTGCGCATTTTTGAAAACTAGACACCTAGGGGAATCCAAGATGGGGTGACTTGTGGGGCTCTGACCAGGTTCTGTTACCCAGAATCCTTTGCAAACCTCAAAATTTGGCCAAAAAACACTTTTTCCTGTCATTTCGGTGACAGAAAGTTCTGGAATCTGGGAGGAGCCACAAATTTCCTTCCACCCAGCTTTCCCCCAGACTCCCGATAAAAATGGTACCTCACTTGTGTGGGTAGGCCTAGCGCCCGCGACAGGATATATCCCAAAATACGACGTGGACACATCACATTTTCAAAAAGAAAATAGAGCTGTTTTTTACAAAGTGCCTAGCTGTGGATTTTGGCCTCTAGCTCTGCCGGCACCTGGGGAAACCTAGCAAACCTGCGCATTTTTTAAAACTAGACATCTAGGGGAATCCAAAATGGGGTGACTTGTGGGGCTCTGACCAGGTTCTGTTACCAAGAATCTTTTGCAAACCTCAAAATTTGGTCAAAAAAACACTTTTTCCTCACATTTCGGTGACAGAATGTTCTGGGATCTGAGAGGAGCCACAAATTTCCTTCCACCTAGCGTTCCCCCAAGCCTCCCGATAAAAATGGTACCTCACTTGTGTGGGTAGGTATAGCGCCCGCAAAAGGATATGCCCCAAAACAGGACGTGGACACATCACATTTTCAGAAAGAAAACAGAGCTGTTTTTTACAAAGTGCCTAGCTGTGGATTTTGGCCTCTAGCTCAGCCGGCACCTGGGGAAACCTAGCAAACCTGCGCATTTTTGAAAACTAGACACCTAGGGGAATCCAAGATGGGGTGACTTGTGGGGCTCTGACCAGGTTCTGTTACCCAGAATCCTTTGCAAACCTCAAAACTTGGCCAAAAAAACACTTTTTCCTGTCATTTCGGTGACAGAAAGTTCTGGAATCTGAGAGGAGCCACAAATTTCCTTCCACCCAGCTTTCCCCCAAGACTCCCGATAAAAATGGTACCTCACTTGTGCGGGTAGGCCTAGCGCCCGCGACAGGATATGCCCCAAAACACGACGTGGACACATCACATTTTCAGAAAGAAAACAGAGCTATTTTTTACAAAGTGCCTAGCTGTGGATTTTGGCCTCTAGCTCTGCCGGCATCTAGGGAAACCTAGCAAACCTGCGCATTTTTGAGAACTAGACACCTAGGGGAATCCAAAATGGGGTGACTTGTGGGGCTCTGACCAGGTTCTGTTACCCAGAATCCTTTGCAAACCTCAAAATTTGGCCAAAAAAACACTTTTTCCTCACATTTCGGTGACAGAAAGTTCTGGGATCTGAGAGGAGCCACAAATTTCCTTCCACCTAGCGTTCCCCCAAGTCTCCCGATAAAAATGGTACCTCACTTGTGTGGGTAGGTATAGCGCCCGCAAAAGGATATGCCCCAAAACACGACATGGACACATCAGATTTTCAGAAAGAAAACAGAGCTGTTTTTTACAAAGTGCCTAGCTGTGGATTTTGGCCTCTAGCACAGCCGGCACCTGGGGAAACCTAGCAAACCTGCGCATTTTTGAAAACTAGACACCTAGGGGAATCCAAGATGGGGTGGCTTGTGGGGCTCTGACCAGGTTTTGTTACCGAGAATCCTTTGCAAACCTCAAAACTTGGCCAAAAAACACTTTTTCCTGTCATTTCGGTGACAGAAAGTTCTGGAATCTGAGAGGAGCCACAAATTTCCTTCCACCCAGCTTTCCCCCAAGACTCCCGATAAAAATGGTACCTCACTTGTGTGGGTAGGTATAGCGCCCGCAAAAGGATATGCCCCAAAACACGACGTGGACACATCACATTTTCAGAAAGAAAACAGAGCTGTTTTTTACAAAGTGCCTAGCTGTGGATTTTGGCCTCTAGCTCTGCCGGCACCTGGGGAAACCTAGCAAACCTGTGCATTTTTGAAAACTAGACATCTAGGGGAATCCAAGATGGGGTGACTTGTGGGGCTCTGACCAGGTTCTGTTACCCAGAATCTTTTGCAAACCTCAAAATTTGGCCAAAAAAACACTTTTTCCTCACATTTCGGTGACAGAAAGTTCTGGGATCTGAGAGGAGCCACAAATTTCCTTCCACCTAGCGTTCCCCCAAGTCTCCCGATAAAAATGGTACCTCACTTGTGTGGGTAGGTATAGCGCCCGCAAAAGGATATGCCCCAAAACACGACGTGGACACATCAGATTTTCAGAAAGAAAACAGAGCTGTTTTTTACAAAGTGCCTAGCTGTGGATTTTGGCCTCTACCTCAGCCGGCACCTGGGGAAACCTAGCAAACCTGCGCATTTTTGAAAACTAGACACCTAGGGGAATCTAAGATGGGGTGACTTGTGGGGCTCTGACCAGGTTCTGTTACCCAGAATCCTTTGCAAACCTCAACATTTGGCCCCCAAAACTATTTTTCCTGTCCTTTCGGTGAAAGAAAGTTCTGGAATCTGAGAGGAACCACAAATTTCCTTCCACCCAGCGTTCCCCCAAGTCTCCCGATAAAAATGATACCTCACTTGTGTGGGTGGGACAGGTGCCTGCAACAGTAAAAGGCCAAAAACTTGTAGAGATTGAGGGGATAGCACAGTGAGTTGATAAGCACATATTCTTCTTTTATACATCTTTAGGCTGACTCTGCTTTGGGGACCCACACAAGTGAAGTGTCATTTTACTTGGGAGACTGAGGGAATGCTGGGGAGTAGGAATTTTGTGCTGGAGCGGTGATCATACAAAGAAAAGTCAGGTAAATATGCTTTTTAAAGCACATTTTGAGGTTTGCAGAGGAGTCTGGGTAAGAAATGTTGGGGGATCCATACACGCCACACCTCCCTGGACTCCTTGGGGTGTCTAGTTTTAAAAAATGTATGGGTTTGGTAGGTTTCCCTAGATGAAGGTCGCACCCAAGACCAAAAACATAGGTGCCCTCTCCCCCCCAAACACAGGTAGTTTTGTAATATATCATTTTGATGTGTCCACATAAGTCTGTGATGTGGCAAACACTAAAATTGTGAAAAGAAACGCACTTAGGTTATGTGAAAAAGACCCCTCACCCACCAATCAAGTTGGTGGCATGCTTCATCATTGGGTTCCCACCTGAGACACCTAGCATGTCACAAGTGTGCTGCGACGCCTGATTACAGCAGAGCAGGTTTTGTCATTTTTAACCACACATACTGGTTGGATTTGGCACGAGGGTGAGTGATGGTTCAGCAGATCAAATTTTATTAACAAGAGATTTCACAAAAGTGAAATGCACTGTTAATAACTAAAAGGCCAAAAAACTGAACCAATGACTCACAGCTCGTGAGCTGTAAAGCCACGGCAAGGCACCAACCGCTTTACAGTCCATTCACACACCTTTCATACATGACATGCACAAGACCATTCACGCCGCCAGCCACGGGCCCAGCACATTACAACACTCGCATCGACAGACAGCGCCACTCAAGGACCCATCACTTTCATACGCCCACATGCCTGATACAGCAATCACACCAACTGATGTGTGTGGACTGGCGTTTGGCTGGCACCGCCAGCCAAGCGCCACCCCACACACACCGCCAGCCAAGCGCCACCCCACGCACACCACCAGCCAAGTGCCACCCCATGCACACCGCCAACCAAGCACCACCCCACACACACCGCCAGCCAAGCGCCACCCCACACACACCGCCAGACAAGCGCCACCCCGTGCACACCACCAGCCAATCGCCACCCCACGTACACCGCCAGCCAAGGGCCACCCAACGCACACCGCCAGCCAAGCACCACCCCACGCACACCACCAGCCAAGCGCCACCCCACATATACCATCCCTTTTTTTTTGTTTTTAAACAACAAAGAAACCACTAATCATAAATAAGTACAAAAACTACAAACACAAAAGCTCTAACTGAATACATGACTAATGTCAACCGTGAAACTGAACATATAAAAATATAAAACAGCAGTCCCAATAATTCTTCTGTGTGTGGTAGCTCCTGAAACAGCCACCCACACACAGCCCAGGCTTTGAAGGACAATCAGGGCAGTACATCCTAGTCTCCTTCCTGATACCTCTTCGAGCACAGACTCTACATCTCATAGCAGGAAAGTTTTTTGGGGCTGCGGGAGGAATGTGCTCAGCAAAGTGACGATCTTTCAACCTAGCCACATCCTCCACCACTGCTTCTCTAGGAACTCTTGCCTGTTCCAGCACAACAAGGCTATCTATGATAGACTCCTGAAATTTCACAAATGTCATCCTTGACTCTGGAGAACTATCCTTGAACACAACAAAAGCTTTAAAAGTTGCCAAGTGGAACAAGTGAACAGCTAATTTCTTATACCAAACATAAGACTTACGAGCAGCAGTGTAAGGTTCCAACCTCTGATCTACTCTATCAACACCACCCATGTGCTTATTATAGTCTAAGATGCACACAGGTTTGCACACTTCGGCAACCTGACCCCAAACAGCCACTGGTGAAGTACTCTCATCATGGATGGTGCTTAGTATGTATACATCCCTCTTGTCTACAAATTTCAGAGCTAGCAGCTCATCGTTCCGCAAGGCACTGCACTGTCCCTTCTCAAGTGTTTTACAGACAAGCTCTCTTGGATAGCCTTTCCGATTAGAGCGGATTGTGCCACAAGCAACAGTGTCCACTCTGAACAACTTCTTGAACAAAGGTCTACATATAAATGGTGACCTTTGTTAAACAGTGGCCTACCAAGTTCCCACACAATTTTCTTACTAACTCCAAAAGTGGGTGGACAACCAGGGGGGTCAATATTGGAATCCCTACCAGTGCAAACCCGGAAATTATAAACATATCCTGTACTACTTTCAGACAGCATATAAAATTTCATTCCATACCGTGCCCCCTTGCTGGAATGTACTGCCTAAAAACTAAATGACCCTTGAACAGGACCAAAGACTCATCCACAGATATTTCTCTCCCTGGAATATAGATCTCTGAAAACCGATCTACCAAATGATCAAGGACAGGTCTAATCTTAAAAAGACGGTCAGAATCAGGATGATCTCGTGGCAAGGCTAAAGCATTATCTACAAAATGCAACATCCGAAGAAGAAGCTCATACCGGTTAAGACTCATGATGGCAGGAAATATAGCAGTTGCCATCAAGGGACTAGTAGACCAATATGAATACAGCGATGGCTTCCTTATCAGCCCCATCAAAAAAGTTAAACCCAAGAACTTTTTCAACTCTTCCAGATTTGTGGGAATCCACCGGCTAGCTCTAGAGTGTGGCCTAAGTCTGGCAGCGTTGTCCCTCAAAAACTGCTCTGCATACAAATTAGTCTGCTCAACAATCTCTTCCAAAAATATATTGTCCAAAAAAGTTGCCGGGCAAAAAGTTTTCCGTATTAACTCGACACCCTGGAAAACCAGTAAACGCAGGCAACTGTGGCTGCTCCATGTTTGGTGCAACCCACGTGTCAGGTCTTCCAATGGGAAGCCTTTCAGCCGCTGGCTCCTGCACCATCGGCACATCACTGTCCTCCTCTAAAACAGGCCCTTCATCAGCACTGAGAGTGGCTTCATCATCAGATGATTCATCTCTGACAGAAAATTCACTTCCAGAATCCTGCACTTCCTCCTCTGCCTCAGATGCAGTCAGTCTCATATTCATGGTCAAAAGATGACTCAAAAAGCACACTAACAACCTGCTGAGCGGTCATCCTACGGCTAGCCATGATCCTTCCTACAAAAATTAACTGGACAAATACACCACCAACAACCAGCACTGTGTAAGATAAGTAACAAAGTGTAGCTTTTTCACTAAGAGTTATAAACTAAAAAAACATACTGCTCACTTGCCTGAAAAAGCTTGACTCACCAGCAACTACTCTGCACAGCCACAGCAATCACCAATGATATTCCACTAAAAAGAGAAAACCAAAAAGCAAATTAGACATAAGACAACACAATAATCATTGTGCATAAATCTAAGGGCAATTTAACACACAATCCTGCATTCATTACACCACCTACAAACATGTCATTCATGCATGGCAACAATACTCACTTGGAGTAAATTTATTTACTTACCTAAAACATGCAACTACGCAAAGCGCAGGACAACTACTGCCAAAACTGCAACAAGCCACAGCAAAGTCAGCAAAAGCTTTGAACTAGAACAAAAAGGAGAAAAACTGTTATTATCATAAAAGCAAATACTTCGCCAGTTGACAAACACTCCGCCACCAACCATTTTTTAATTTTCCCTTGTGTCTAGTGTTCTCTGCTTGGGGGAAGATGGGCTTAAAAAAAATAGGCCATTCTACCCCCAAGGGGGGGGGGCAGAAATCGCCCAGATTAAATTGCCCCCTTTGGGGGGGCGACCCTTGCCCAAGGGGCCACACCCCCACACAAAGCACCCCCACACACACACATATAGTATCCCTGGCGCTATGGGGGCAGAAAGGCCTAAAAAAAATAGGCCTCTCTGCCCCCCTCAGAACTACCCAATAATACATACGGGCCCCTGGGGGCGACCCTTGCCAAAGGGGCCGCCCCCCAACACAAAAAAAAACCAACAACAATAAAATCCCTGGTGTCTAGTGGCTTTCTGCCCCCCTTGGGGGCAGATCGGCCTAAAAATAAGGCCAATCTGCCCCCAAGGGGGGCAGAAACGGTGATAAATACATTGGCCCCCCAAGGGGAGCGACCCTTGCCCAAGGGGCCACACCCCCACACAAAGCACACACACACATAGTATCCCTGGCGCTATTGGGATTCTGCCTCCCTTGGGGGCAGAAAGGCCTAAAAAAATAGGCCTATCTGCCCCCAAAGGGGGCATAACTTCCCAATAATACATATGGGCCCCTGGGGGTGACCCTTGCCCAAGGGGCCGCCCCCCAACACAAAAAAAAAAACAACAATAAAATCCCTGGTGTCTAGTGGCTTTCTGCCACCCTTGGGGGCAGATCGGCCTAAAAATAAGGCCAATCTGCCCCCAAAGGGGGGCAGAAACGGTGATAAATACATTGGCCGTTCCAGGGGGAGCCACCCTTGCCCAAGGGGCCACCCCCCCACACAAAGCACACATACACACATATAATATCCCTAGCGCTATTGGGATTCTGCCCCCTTTGGGGGCAGAAAGGCCTAAAAGAAATAGGCCTATATGCCCCCAAGGGGGGCAGAAAGGACGAAAAATACATTTGCCCCCAAAGGGGAGCGACCCTTGCCCAAGGGGTCGCTCCCCCACACTATAAACACAAACACAAACACACACATACTGAAAGCCCTGGTGTCTAGTGGGCATTCCTGCTGCCCGATCGCATTGCGATCGGGCAGCAGGAATGCTCAAAGAGACATTGAGGGAAAGGAAAACCTTTCCTTTCCCTCGATGCCTCTTTCAGAGGTATCCCCCCCGCACGAAGGTGAAAAACTCACCTTCTCCTTAGACGCGTTGGAAGCAAATGGCTTCCAGCGCGTCTTTCCCCCTTTCATGATATCAGTGCGCGATCGCGCGCTGACGTCATGGGGGTTGGGGGGTGAACTGGGAAGGGATTCCCCTTTCAGCCCTGGCCTGGGGGGGTAGGGGGTTGTCCCTCGGGGGAGCACTAGCGCTTCCCCCGACGGCCAGTCCCAGGACGTAATGGTTACGTCCATGGCGCCACACGGGCGCTGCCATGGACGCAACCATTACGTCCATGGCAAGGAAGGGGTTAAACATTTGAAATCTGATGTCATGGTGCAAATATGTTTTCAGAAATGTGCATCTGTTTTCAGCATCTAATGCTAAATGTATTCTATACGGATCAGAGAATTATGTTAATACTAATGTTACAGAGACTTATAAAGCTCACACGAATACACAGATGTATCAAGGTGCTAGCTCTGAGTGAAACAAACATTGATAAAAACCTTACCTGAGAAATAATGAGGTTTCTAATTCCGTCCTGAATGATAGTAAGTTAGGTTTAGTTCTAATATGAAGAGGGTGTTGGTTCCATTTTTTGCAGTCGAAGTGACAAAGCGTCTTCCTCCCCAATTGGTCTGTTTGAACCTGGGAATCACCAGTTTCACAGCACCACTAGAATTAAGGTTTCTCAGATGACTGTACAGTTTAAAAGATTTTTTCAAATAGTATGGGCCTATGCCATGGAAAGCTTTGTAGGCAATACAAAGGGCTTTGAATCTGATGCGCTTCTTGTCAGGAAGCCAGTGAAGCTTTCTGATGGCTTGTGAAATGGACATGTGATGGGGACTACCTGCCAACAACCTAGAGGCAGCACTCTGCAAGACTATTAAGATACAGACGTTGCAGCAGTCTATATTAGATACAACCAATGCAGTTACCACTGTTTTTTAAACATTCAAAGGTATAAAAGGGAGAAACTTTTTAAGCATCCTTAATGTGTAGAAAGCGGAAGACATTATTGCATTGACCTGCTGTCTAAAGTCTGTTGTCCACTAATGCTACCAAATTCCTTACCTTGCTAACTGGAGAGGGCAATTGGGGTCATTCCCAAAGAAGATGACCTCTGTTTTACCAGAGTCCAGTTTCAAGCAGTTTAAGTTCATTCACCTTTCAATTGATGCCATGCAGTCATGGAATTTCACATTTGTACTTTTGTCAGAAGAGCTCATATCTACCATAATGTTGGTGTCATCAGCATGAGACATGAGGTCAAACCCAAAAGCCCTTATCAAGACTGTCAGAGGTTTAATCTGAACATTGAACAATGTAGGGCTAGGTGAGGATCCCTGTGGAACTCCACATGGCTAGGAAAAAGGCTTGGATAGAAATTGATACAATGCCATCACTTGCTTTCTTCTTATTGGGATTTCTTTAAAGGAAGGACCTGCAGTCAGGTGATAAGAGCATAGATAAGTACATTCCTACTGTGCACTCAACTGTTCAGCAATTTACATTCACCCAGTTCTATCTTTCTCCTAACCTGTATCTTTTGAGAGACTTGAACAATGTTAACTTAATATCTTCTTTTCTCCAGGAGTCAGAGGTTTCCAAGGTTCTCTGGAGAACAGTTCAAAAGTACACAAATATGCAAACTACTAATGTATTTTGCAGGAAATAAAAACTCCTTCTCGAGGTTCAGTTTTCTCAATTACAGTCTTTAGGAATTAGTCTGAGCCAGTGCTTAAATTGTAAATACAAAGGTGCCGGTGCTCAAAGCCCTCCTCTTAAACATGCAGCTGCTGTAATTCAATGTGTGAACATGGAATACTAAAGCGGCGTAATCCTGAAGCCATCTTGGGCCTCTTCAATCCATATAAAACCACTCACTGCCCCTTCATCTCATTCTTGCAGCTTTTTACTTTCTCCCTATGTGACGCTTTTTCATTTTTCCCTTCATTCGTCTTTCTTATATGTGTCTATTGCTCGCAGCAAGTGTTTGAGGCATAAGAATAAGCCCCAGCCTTCAAATATAAGTGCCGGTGCTCAGCACCAGAAACAACAAGCACAAATTAAGCACTGGTCTGAGCACTGAGGTTTGTCTTTATGACTGACAAGTCTGCAAAGCGAAGAGTTCTTCAATATATATGTACATACATATATATATTGGCAAGTCTGGAAATGATACAAAAGGATTCCTTACTGCAGTTGCTTAAAGTTCTGCTAAGCCAAAATGAATTCTCCTCAGAAAGCTGATAGCCAGTTGTTGGAAGATTCAGCTTCTTCACAAGGGAAAAAGTAGCTGGTGTGCACAAGGCCAAATCACAGCCCATGAGAATTAATTACTCAAAACTAGAAGAATTCTCTATGAAATGAAGCGCCTCAGAAACACTGCTCATTCTCCTAAGGATGACAGTTGAAGTGCAGGGCTCCCAGAGGGAAATAGGTGGAAGGAAGCTTCAGCACGAGACTAAGGTAGAAACACTAGAGCGCTGACCTCACAAGGATTTGCAGCCACCATCTTGAGTGGCAGTTAAACCTAAAGAAGCTAGTTCTTAGAACAGCCTCCGCAAGAGCCATTGGGAGTGAGGACGCCGCTGCAACGAATGTAGTCACAAGGAAAAGGGGAATCGTTTTTGCTGAGGGATGAACTTAACAACTTTGGCAATAGTTTTCCTGACAATAGTTTCCGATGTGGGCTGTTTCTGAAAGCTAATTAAATGGTATACAGCAGTTGGTTAGACTTTACAAACAAAGCTAATTTCTGGCTCATCGGCTTTTCTGCAACCTTCTCTGGTAAATGTAGTCGAGAGATAGGCTGAAAATTATTTCGGTCCTTTAGATTTAGGAAAGGTTTTTTTTAGTAGAGGCAGAATGGACCCTTCCTTCCTTTGGGTAGGAAAGCATCGGACCTCAAACACTAAATTGATAATATTTGTCAAATAGGTGGCCACCCTTTCTGCTGCTAAAATGATGATTGCCACAGGGCATGGATTCTTAGACAAGCGAGATCTGAAACCTTGAATTAACAAGGTTACTTGATTTACTGAAATCGGTAAACTTGGGGGAATCCTCATGAGATGCAGGTTGAATTACGCCATCCCGTTTGCTAGTACTATTTTGGTCAAATTTGTTAAAAATCTGAACCACTTTGTTCAGATAGAAATTTGCAAGTGTATCACAAAAAGCCAGACGGCTATTGATTGTTTCATTCATAGGGACTGAGGAAAAATGTGGACACAACCTGAAAAAGTGATTTTGGGCACTTTTTGACAGCTTCAATTTTTTTTTGTAAAATAAGCTTTTTTTTCTATTGTGTTTTCTAGTTCTCCATACACATTTTATTCTTGTCTTTTCCACTTCATTATATTATTTCATCCATTTCTACTCTTGCCTTCTACAGACTAGCTTTTGTAGTCTAAGGTTTTTGGTAAACCAAGGGGCTGAAGGTTTACTTGTTCGAGAATGTACTACTCTAAATGGGGCAGAGATGTATAAGGCTAGGTTTAGCCATTAGGTGTGATTCCGGATTTTGTTATCCACATTTCCAACATATGTGGGCAACGTGTCTGCTAATGTTTGACTTAATATGCGTTTCTGTACTTTATCCCAGGCAAGGGATTTAAAAGACTGATGGAGAGGCATAATGTAAATCATGACTGCATGATCATCTGTCCTGGCAAACGGCAGGGACTTTTGTATTATCACTTGACGGATGTTAGTAAACAGCCCATCTAGTGTGCCCCCCGCGGTATGGGTAGGATCAGTAACTCGTTGGGACAGGCCGAAGCTCGGTTAGGGCCCATGTTTTGCTATTTAGAGTGTTTTTCAAATGAAAATTAAATCGCCAAGAATAATAATATCTTTCTCACATAAACCAGACAAATTGCTGCACTTAGTTGGACTTACCATACATCACTAATTCTTATGGTGAAATTGAAACATATATTCAATATTTTCTTGAAAACGGTCTCATTTTTATTTTTAATTGGAGGTGTCAAATGTCCTTTAGTTCACCAGAGTGGGTACTTTTTTACATTGGACTTTTCATGTTATCTCCACTACATATAAGGACAAACCACGTTTATGACGGGAGTTTGAGAGATGGGTGTGTGATACTTTACTATGATGAATAATTCAACTGCCAACTCATTGGTTGTCTACTTAGTCTATTTTCTAATCTGTTTGTGCGTTTATTTGAACGTGAAGTCAGTTGTTCGGATCCCCTGGGCCCTTATGTAGTAGGGAAGCTCTGTCTGCTGTTCTTCCATAGATGCTTCTGACCCATATCTATTGTAGGAGTGTGTTTGGACACTACAACATGCCTTGGAGTTATCATGTGTTTGTTTGGAGACTCTGTCGTCAGTGCTGATTGCTGATTTACTGTACCACAATCCGGAAAAATCAATGATATAGATTCTTTTTTATCAGCATAGTCAAATTTTTTGTAATTGCATATCTGAAAGCAATGTCTGCAGCACAGAACAACAAAACGTGGCTGGGAATGAATAGAGAATAAGTGGAGAATGAGAGTGCCAGAAACGAGTGTATGCAGTGTTTGAAGTAGTAGATAAGCATGGTTTACAACTACTGCAGTATACATATCATATTAGTTGACTACTTATATCTTAAATTGATGACAAGACTTACTGAGGGTGACACACTATTGGCTTCTCGGTCTATTGTATTTATTAACTCTACTTTCTGTACAAAACGAAAGGGCAAGGAACATACACATAGCAAGAATACTACTTTTGGGATCTAGCCATAAACTAAAATTAGCAATTTACAGTAATAAGCAAGTCCAAAGGGCCTTTACCTTTTTTTCTTCTTACCATGTTATTAATTTCTCACGTCAAGTGTATGTCAGATACACAGGGAAAACAAGATACATGTCAAAATTAGTCAACTCAAATGCAACTTGCAACACTTTCATGTTCAACATCTGACTCTCGATTCTAGAAATGCATTCCAACATACACATACACAATAGTACAAAACTAGTTTCTCTAGCTAAATATTATTTTTCATTGACTGCTAGCAATCGCAAATCATGTAACCATTTCTTCACGTTTAGACTTCTACAGTCTCTTGATAATTTTCTCTGCCTCATGTAAACCTTAACAGTAAACATATTTATAGAAGTCTGAAGTCCAAGTACAGAAGAATTTTAATTCGTCTTTATTTCCATGGCTGTTATCCGAAGGATATTCATCTTTTTGCAATATCTTTCATTTTTTAGCTCTAGTTTGCACTACCATTTTTCATTTTTAAATTGTCTTCATGCGAAAAGCTCTGCATAGTCTCATAAAGTTTAAATGTGGTATACATGTTTGAAATAAATCTCCTTAACTTCCATCTCAAAAGGTAAGGGGCTAAAAACACAATGGTGCAAAAATAGCAGGCCTGTAATTTGCAGAAACTCAGCTTTCCCAACTTTCTTTAGGAGGATGATACACATTTTAAATTCAGTGTGTAAATACAAGTATGGCAAAATGAATGGAAAGAATGGGATTATTTATCTAGAACTCCTTGTCTACCCAAGTCAAAAAGGAAGATCTTCGTGGAGTCATTCTGAAGTCATCTGATGACTTCATCTGGGCTATTCCTGTAATTATCTGCTGAAGTCATCCCAAGCCATCCTGAAGTATGTGTATAGGGCGAAATATTTAAATGAGATGACTCCAGAGTCATCACAACAACTATTCCAGGATGATGCTGTGATTACTCCCTTGGAAAACGTGTGATTATCTCTAACTACTACAGGATGACTGCATGACAACTAGGGGAAGACAGCAGATTACTTCACGATGACTCCTTGACATCTCAGGGATGAAAGCAGATTACTTCACAATGACTCCATGACAACTAGGGGATGAGAGCAAATTACTTAATGATGACTCCATGATGACTAGGGGATGACAGCAGATTACTTCACAATGACTCCATGACAACTAGGGAATGGGAGCAGATTACTTAATGATGATCCCATGACAACTAGGGGTGACGGAGCAGATTACTTCATGACTACTTCAGGATGTATTTGTATTACTACAGAATAAATTAATGAGTACTTCAGGTTGTGGTTTCATTGCTTCAAGGTGACTCCGTGAGGACTTCTGGATATGTTTTTTTCTACTCCTAACAGAATCCAAGATGATTGCTTTAAGTAATTCTCAGTGTTAGGTTGCTCTCCAACTGAAGCGTACTGTTATGCATAAACATACAAGGCCTGAATTAGTTCATGTCAGAAACCAACCTGACATACTGTTGCTGTAAAATTACAATTCCACCAAGTGTATGCAGATTTCAATGGGGAATAACATGCTTTTAAGTGTGGTTTGAAATGTCAGCTCCTTTTCAAGTTGCATAGTTAGCAGCAGCTTTCAGTGGAGTAAAATAGAATCACTGCAATTCTAAATGAAGCCACATCACTTTAGACTAAACTGAAATAATCATGTTAAATTAATGGAATTTCACATACTGCTTAACAACATGTTTTTTTGCACTTATAACATTTTTTTACAGGGGCCAGAGAGAACTAAATATCTTTAGCATACTTATCTCAGTCTTAATAACCATCCCCTCTTTTTGTTCTTGTTGGCTGACTGTGACCAGTGATGGGTAAATGGTAATTACAGTGGGAGAACATTGAGAAGCCATGGGTGAAAGGTTGTGGATAAGCATTGTTAGTGGATATCAAATTACTTCTGAATTCTGCCAGTAGTTAATACTCTCAGTCTGAGTGGGGTAACAGATGATAGTTTTGTTGTGAATAGCTATGGATGAGGGGCTGGTCAACTGACTTACAGGTTTCTGAGGTTAAGTGAGTTTCTGGGGTGTAGTAAGATATGTGAAAAGCATTGTGTGTGTCTTTAAGTGGATAGTGTTAGTAAGGAAAAGAGAATGGTAGTGAAAGTGAGGGATTTGAGTGGTCAAATTAGAAGAATGTGAATCACTGAAGAGTGGTCAGTGGGTATTTCATCAGTGTGTGCTAGAGACTGGTGTGAATTAATGGTGTTCAGAAGTTAAGAGATACTGAGTAACTGTGTGATGTGACTGAGGAAAATGAAGGTGTAGCGAGTGGTTGTGGGTGTTTAGTGTGAATGGTATGCTGTAGTAAATGGATGGAATGAATAAGTAGCATTGGTGGCTGTCTGTTGGTTTAGAGTGTCAGGGAGTGGTACTGTAAGTACTTCTTCACAAGTGGTGATAAGAGTGGCCTATCAGGTAGTGCTGTGAGTGGCACTGCATTAGAAAGAGTGAGTGGCAAGTATATCACAGAAGTGGCTGTAGGTGAATATGTATTGCATGTGAGTAAGGGTTAAGTACTGTGGGTGATGAGTAAGCAGTGAGAGTGCTGTACAAGTACCTGACAGTGAGCTACGATGTGAAGCATTTTAAATGGCAGCATTTAAATGGTATAATTATTTATGTGATCTTTACTTAAGACTTGGTTTTAATTGCAAGAGGATGGGTGTGAATGATGATCTAGCCAGGGTTTAAGATAAGAAGATGTGCTCAAAGATGCTTAGTAAGTATGAATAGAGTTTATCAATGTTAATAAATTGGATTATTTGGGGTGGGTGACTAACCCTCTCAAAGGACAATTACAGCCCTTGTCAGGCTGAACCCTTAAAGTCACTAAATTAACCAAAGCATCATCTCCTTGCAGGTATGACAGGGCAGACAAGCTTAACCATGCCCAATGTGTAAATTGTTTATGCAATCCCAAAACAGTAATAAAGCGGAAATGGGAAACAATAAAAAACACAAACTGAATTATGAAAATAGAGTAAAATTTAATAAACAAAATGCAAAAATCCAATAAGGGAACCAGAGACATACATTTTTTTAAAACTTATAAGTAGGAATAGCACAAGAAGAAGCACAAAGCGCACATGATAGTCAATGTCACAGTAGATCCCGACTTAAGTGCAATTTGAAGCTGGCCACGATGAAGCATTGGTTAGAACACCAACCAGGTTCGTCCTGGACAAAGATTTTACCTTCTGACTTACTCCTTTAATCTGAATTCACCACAGAAGTATGTCTAAAGATCCCCAGTACCTCATGGGAGGCACTTGGAGACTAACAGGGTACCAGGCAAAAGGCAACAGCAGGGTCCAGACCAGGTACAGTTGCCACTGGTCAGCTTGGCAGTTGCAGGAAAAAGGCTCTTGTAGCTTGTTGTGTCCCTGTGGCTTGAACATGTCAGCCTTACAATCCTTGGAGTCAATTTCTTTGTCCTGGGTACAAGAGAGAGCAGGTCCACTTCTTCATTGCTTTTCACAGGGCACGGAAAGCAGTTTTAGTCCTCTTCTTATCTTCCTCAGGTCTGGGAGGGTTATGAAGAGGATGCCTAGAGATGCCACATTTATGCATGGCACTAATTTGTTGGTGGGAATGACTCCTGGGCATGCCGTAGCCAATGGGATAAAAGTTTCCTGGGCCAGTCCTACCCACTTTTGGCATTTTCAAGATGTTGAAAGTCATAGGTGATGTAGATGGTAGCATGCAAGCGAATAGGGTTATCTACAGGAATTATGCAGAGAGTGATATAAAAGATGGATATCCTATGGAAAGCCTGGAGAGACAATGAAGAGGGCTAAAAGTCAACTGTTAGGAAGCAGATGTAAATGATTTACAAGGAATGCAGCGTGGATCTACTGCACAGAAAGCAGAAGTGGTATGTGTAAAATCTATAAAGCAGATTTGAACTGCAAATGTACAGGGTGAAGTGAGGACATGGAACTTGGGCAGTTGAGTCAAAGAGCTCTGCTTGAAAGGGGAGGCACAGATGTAGAGAATTGATAGAGAGGAAGGACAGATGGATGGTACAAGTGCAGGGTGGAAAGCATATATAGCTGGTGGAGTTCCAAAATGAAGGATGAAGAGCTTGTGTGGAGATAACAGCAAAGTACAGACGTTTTGTGGTGCCTGGTGTCAAAGTAGCTGGTATCAAGTAGATAGTCGGGATGGGGGTGATTCAGTAAATATACAATATCATGGGGGAAATGGAAAGCAGATGTGAAGAGAAGAGATTAAACATGATAAGAGCGGAAGCGGGCTGTAAAGTGAAGATGTACATGGTGGAAAGAGGATGCAGAATCTGCACACAAAGAATGCTGAGGTGTGTGAAAAACTTACAGAAGGAAGGGTTCGGACTCTGGATTACAGAGTGGAGTGTGCATGTGCAGAGTGGAAGGATGAAGAAGGAAGTAATAGGTGGCCACTTGGAGAGCATGTTAGGGCTGGGGTGGAAAATGCACCTAGCAAGAGGTGATTATATTTGGAGGATGGAAAGAATAGCTGGAGGGTAGGAGTGCAAGTACAGAGTGGCAAAGACAAGTGGAGGTTTGTAGCCAAGGAGAATGATATGCAGAGTGAGGAGCACATGAAGTATGGATGTATAGTTTGGGGGGCAGATGTGAAGAATGGTTGAGTGTAGAGAGCATATCTAAAGGATGGAGGCAGCATGTCAAGAGTTCAGAGAAGATGTATAGGCTGGAGAGAAAATGTACAGGGTGAGGAATGTGTGTACAACCCATGCGAAGTGTTTACAAAAGATGTACTTAGTGAAATGAAAAAGTGTACTTAGTGGAGAGTAGATGCGTATGGTGGAGGGTAAACAGAGGATGGACAGCACATATATAGTATCAGTAGCACGTGTGGAGAGCAGATGTTCAGGTTGAAGAGCAGATTTGAGGGAGGAGACAAGTCATGGTGAGTAAATGTTCTGGGCAGAGGGCACATGTTGGAGGGTGAAGAGTGGATGCAGCAAGCAGATGAGTATGTGGAGAGACAATGTAGACGAATATATGGAGAGTGACCAGAAGTGTACAAGACAACTGAAAATGAAAGCACTGAGAAAGGATGCATATCTATAGAGAATAGAGCGTTGCAGGAAGTGGACATGGAAAGCAAATGTAGACAGTGAAAAGTGGAGTTGAGGCTTGGAGAGTGGAGAGCAGGTGTACAGTCTGGATAAAGAGAGAAGGGAAGGTGTAGCTGATGCACAATGGTTGCAGTGCTTGGACGGAGGATGTGTTATGCAGTGACAAGAAAGAGTGGATGTAGATTAAGGAAAGTCAAGAAGAAACTTAGTGTGAGTGCATAGGGTTTTGAATGGATTTATATAGTGGAGTAAAGATGTGGAAGGTGAATGCAAAGGGAGGACAAAGGAATTGAACAGTGGATATTGCACATAGACTGTGGCATAGCCAAAGTGCCATGGATCCTAAAGTAAAAACAGAAAACGGGCATCCTAGCCCCTGTTAAGGTAGTGAAAAACATCCATAATCAGGGTGCATTGGACCCTTGATATTCCCCCCTGGAATGCAGTGACACTGTGTCTGCTTCACTACTGATAGCTACTCACCTGCACAAGGATAGGCACATGGAGGATGAGAGAATCTGGAGAATGGAGAGTACACGTAGGGATCACAAATGGAGGGTGGAGAGGAGATGTACAGGGTGGAGAGCTTGGGTGGACAGTGCATGTAGATGGTGGAGAGGAGACACGGAAAAGACGATAAACAGGGCAGAGAATACATGTACAGTTTGGTGAGGGGTTTGAGTGCAGCTATGAAAAATGGATGCAGAGCACAGATGTTGGATGTGGCATTTAGCATTTACAACAAGGTGTTTATCAGGATGGACATTACAACACAATTCTTTACAAGGCAGGTAAGTATAACAAGGAACCTTTTTAGGCATTTTACAACTCAGGTAACTATTTTTATTTGTGAAATAATTTTTATGTGACTTAAAAACAAGCATTATCAACTTGAATAGGTCTTGCCTACACAAGGTATTGACTTTTTATATGTTTTATTCATGCAATACAACAGCATGGCTGAAAGTTAAGAACATGGGATGACATGGCCAGGACTGGTAGAGTGATAAAATGAGAGCCTAAATAAATGAGCAGTGCAATGACAATTCATGTGTCAATGCTGCAGGGGAGGGATGAACACACAAAGACGAAGGAAGCATTCATCAGCTGACCAATAAGAAGTGAGCAAATGACAGTGAAGCCAACTAAAGGTAAGGGGCAATATCTAAGCCCACTGATAGAAAACAAAGGGTCTCAAAGAGACCACCCCAAAAGGGAGCGCTTAAGGGTTAAGGGATGGGGTAATAAAGGATCAGAGGAAGGTAAAAGAGGCAAAGAGTTTTTTAAGGTTGAGGGGAGTCAGGTTAAGGTCGGGTAGAGGTAAAGAAATATAATGGGTTACAATGGTTCAGGGATTTGTTGGGGTAAAGGGAGTAAGGGATTTTAGGGTTGAGTAGTATTAAATTGGGTTAAGATCTGTTACTGTTTTAAAAATGCAATCAAATACATGATACCAAACATACTATTCTGGTCAGACAGGACTTACTAATGTGTAAGAGCATCCACAGTGTGATTACTAGAGGTGGGGGTTTTGAAGCGTATTTGGAGTCTCTTCCCTAGTGACACATACTCCCAGCTGGATATAAAAGATAAAACAGGTTAGTGATGGCAATTACAGAGCGGTTTACTGCTGCTCATGTTTTCAGCTTAAAACGAAGCCCTGTTATCAGCATAATTCTTGCTTTGGCCAGAGCATGGCGCCCGACCTGGGAACATTTGAGGCCCCCCTAGGGTGCCAGCCCCCAGGTCTGAAAACCCCTGAAGCAAAGAAAGGTATGATGTTTCAGGGTTCTGTAGAGGGAAATGGAAGAAAGGTATTTTTTTAGGTTTTAGAGGTGGGTAAAGGTAGGGTTAAAGAATAAATGTATATGTGTATAAAAGGTGTGAATAAATATAAGTAAAAATGTAACAAATAAAAATTTAAGGCAGGTTTGAGAGGTCTTCCCCCAAACAAACAAAATAAAGACATAGCGATATATATACACACACACACATATGTATAAATATATATGAGTGTAACTGGACATTTATATAAGATTGTGTGTATGTATATATATATATATATATATATACACATATATATATATACATACATATATATCAGCCTTCACAACCAAAAATTTGTTGCAACAGTACATCAAATTAAAACAATGTGTTGTAAAGGCCAATGAGTTGTATTACATGTGTCGTACAGGTACGCTTTATAAACACATGTGCTGTAAAGTCGGATATCCAGTGGTTGTGGACCACTGAATGCCTATGTACATGGTGAAGAATGGATGTAGTCGGGGTAGCAGATGTGAGGAAGTGGTGTTGAGAACAAATATAGAGTAGGTGTGGATCATATGGAGTGTGGAGAGTTGGCGTACAGAGTAGAGAGCCTGTGGCGGATGGAGAGCGTATTTGAGGGCGGTTGGCCACACACGGAGGGGGAGAGTGCATATGAAATGTTGGAAGCAATACACAGGGTGGACAGCAGAGGTGGAGGGAAAATGCTGAGAATGGAAAGTGCCCATGCAGGGGTGAGAGAAAATGTATTAAGAAAGAGAGGAAAGGGTGAAGAATATAAATAGAGGGTAAAGAGGACAAGGAGAGTGTAGATCACATGCCTGAAGTAGAGTGACAGACTGGGAGAAGATATAGAAAGAGAATGTGTATTTTGGAGAGCGGGACATGTCGAGTAAACATGGATTGGGTGGGGGGAATTCAATGGAGGGCTGAGTGCAGAAAGAGCATACAGGTTCTAAATATACAGTGGTGAATGGCTGTTGAGGGTTGAGAGTGCATGTGGTGAGTGGATTGCCTCCATGGAGGTTGGAGACCAGCATACACGGAGGAAAAGCGTGTGCATATCAATATATCCATATGTGTAACTTAAGTGGTGCTCATGAAAAGTGCTCCAATACCTTGGGGTTGAGTTCTTGCTATACAAAAATTTAAAAAATAAAAAAAAAGACAGCGGATGTATCGATGGGAATGTTGGAGAGATGTGTAGTTTAAAACACATTAGTACAGACAGCAGAGAAGTGGATTTACAGAGAGAAAATGCACGAGGAACAAAAGGTGGAGAAAACGAACAGAAACCTGATGGAGAGGGATATGGTGTGAAACCAAAGAACAGAATGTATTGATAGGAGAAAAAGAAGTTATGCTAAAAGGATTAGGAGTAAAAGGCGTTCCCATCCATTCCTATTTAAAAAAACGAAACTGGTCAAGCTCTCGCTTAGGGAGAGGCTCCCTGCCTCACTCACCGTGTTTATTTCCCTGCTATCCATACACCTTTCCCTCCTGCCACAACGCTGCACTCGGTTTAACACCCTGCACCTTCCATCGGCTTTATTTCGAAAGAGGTAAATAGAATTCCTGATCCCATCCCATCTGTTTTAGCTCCCTGTATGCACCGCTCTAACTGTTCGGCATTTTGCCTCCGATGCAAGTGTTCAACATGGGGACAAAGAGCTGCACGAGTTTAGCGCGAAGAACCTGATGGCTGGTTTGGACAAAACATCCCCCTGCTGATTGGCCAAGTGGTCTGGGCCGGACACAGGTCAACAAAGGGTGGTTGCAGGAAAGCACTTGCCCATTTCTTTTCAACAATCTTTATTGGAAACATGAGATTAACAAGCAAAAAAAAAACAATCGCAAGAATGTGCCTATCATTTAAAATATTGTATGCTTGGTGCCTGGAAAGAAGAGGAAATCACCTTCATAGGAATGCAAACTTTTGTTGTGTTTTTATGCACAGCTGCGTCTGAAGGGCAATAAAATGTGACTCACTGCCAGAGCTACGCGCTTGGAGCTGGAGAGACAGACTTGAGTCTCGGCGTCTGCTTAGAATCCTGTGATTCTGGGCAAATCACTTAATCTTCCCCAAGTGCCTACCGAAAATGAATGTCAGTGGATAAAGTGACTGGTGCTCATGTAGAGCTCCCATACGTTCGGTAGAGTTTGCACTATATAAAAATTAAAACTTCATCAAATGGTTTCACAAGAACTCTCATCACGCCCGTTTTTTGGCTGTGAGCTGACTGAATACCCAGGATAGGAGGGGCTACCTGTTGATTCACAGAGAGTAGGACATTTGCATACTGCACTCAGTGCTTAATCTGTAAATAATATAGTGCTGGTACCCTAAACTCTCCTCTGAAACAAGCGGCCGTTGCAGTTAAAGTTGCGAGCACGGAATACTGAGCCAGCAGACTCCTGAAGCCATCCAGGGCTTTAATCCATTCACTGCCTCTCCCTGCTCCTTCAGCTCACTCTTGCTGCTCTCTCCTTTCTTCCTTTTTGATGCTTTTTCGTTTTTCTTTTTCTGCGTCTTTCCATATGTCTTTATGCTTGAGGTAGAAAAATAATTGCCGACCTTCAAAAATAAATGTCGGTGCTCCGCACCGGAATCAACAAACACAAATTAAGCACTGACTGCACTGTACAGCGAGGCAGTATTTCTAAGTGACCTGAATTCCAAATACGGTTTGTCTACTTGTCCGCAAGTGGTCTTGGATAAATTGATTTTTTTTTTTAACAGTGGAAATTCCATATTAGTTAGTTATAAATGGTTTCCACTACGTCATATTGCTGACTTTTTTTTTATATCTACTTAAATGATATAAGGTAGCAATATAGAGACAAACACCGTAGCATCTATATGTGATGTTTAAAAATCAGGAGGCTGCTTGGACACATTGGCTGAGGAAAAATACAAATTCCCTGGTGACAGTACTTTATTTTATTGGACCATCTTAAGCAGCAAGTTGAGACATTCTAGTCACTGTGCGCTAAAGGATTTCATGCCACCGCCATCTGTGTTCATCGCTTTTTGAACAATACACGCATACAGAGACCTTTAATGGACATTGGTGCATGGTTCTATAAACGTGAGAAAACAACGGACAACCCTCTGGGTGACGGCACCACTGCCCTACCGGGCAAACTGAAGCGATTCCGATCACAGAAGAGAGTTATTCATATTCACTCGCTTACCACCCAATCATTCATTTACACACCTAATTACCATCTCATCACCCCAGCCGTCCACTTACTTATCAGACTGTCCACCCATCAGTGCATCTACCCTCCATCCATCCAACTACATTTCCGTTCTTCCCTAATTCTGCACACACATTCATCCCTCTCTGCAGTGCTTCATCTGCAGCTTGCCATCGCTTTGGCTCTTAGCTTGAAAACTATTCTGTCCTCATTGTCGAATATTATAATACAGTTTCCTAGTGGAGCTGTCGGTATAGTTGCAAAAAATCAGAGCTCATCCTGAATGCTAATGCCAGAGCTACCCTCTTTATAACTAGGGAAGCAGGTTCGAGACTCGGTGTCAGCTACACATCCTGTGATTCTTTGCAAATCACTTTAACTCCTTGACCCTAAAAAAACATGAATGTGCCCTTGTATAATATAACTGGTCAGAAATACCTTCAGGTCACGTTCGTGCTGCCTGTATAAAACAGCAAAAAATACATTAAGAGAGATGTAATTATATGTTAAAAGACTATGGGGGTGATTCTGACCCCGGCAGGGTCGGCGGGAGCACCGCCGACAGGCCGGCGGTGCCCCGCAGGGCATTCTGACCGCGGCGGTTCGGCCGCGGTCAGAAGAGGCAAACCGGCGGTCTCCCGCTGGTTTACCGCTGCCCTTAGAATCCCCCATGGCGGCGCAGCTTGCTGGGGGATTCTGACACCCCCTACCGCGGTTCGCCCGCCAGGAACAGGATGGCGGTAGGGGGTGCCGCGGGGCCCCTGGGGGCCCCTGCCATGCCCATGCCAATGGCATGGGCACGGCAGGGCCCCCGTAAGAGGGCCCCGCAAAGTATTTCAGCTAAGCAGACACTGAAATACGCGACGGGTGCAGCTGCACCCGTCGCACCCCTGCAACTCCGCCGGCTCAATTCTGAGCCGGCGTCCTCGTTGCAGGGGCATTTCCTCTGGGCCGGCGGGCGCTCTTTTGGAGAGCGCCCGCCGGCCCAGAGGAAATGTCTAAATGGCCGCCGCGGTCTTTTGACCGCGGTGCGGTCATTCAGCGGCGGTACCTTGGCGGACGGCCTCCGCCGTCCGCCAGGGTCATAATCAGGCCCTATGTGATATAACTGCATATGTATTTATTAAATTTACTTTTATATGTGCTGTCACTAAATTTTAGAGCGGGGATTTGCCGTCCAAGTCAACGCGTTTAGTTCCAGGAAGTTTGTGCTGCAGTCATGGCTTTCCCAATTGTCCTAACAGCGTGCTTCTGGGCAAAGCACGATATAATAAGCGCTATATAAATACGATTACAATACAATACAATACAATATATCTTTCTATTGTAACAGTGAGTGGAGCCCCAAAAAAAACCAAGAAGGAAAGAGAGGGACCTTTCCAAACATTTAGGGAGACTTGTTTGGAGGTGGGGACGGCATGTAGGAGAGTTGGAGAAGAACGAGAAATGGTGTTTACTAATTGCTGCCTGTCTTAAGAAAAGTCACAAGTCCAAGCAACAAGGCTGATGCTTAAGGTATAGCTGGCCATTTAGAAAATGCACCTCCACCGCCTTCGGGCATCATACTTTCACACCTCCCATTGAACGCTTATTAGCTGCAGAGCAGTGACAACACCTTAAAACAAAGCACATTGACCACCTGGTCCCCACCGACTGTTTCTGTCTCTTTAAAGTCACGATGTTTTAAATAAAAAAACAGCTGCCTTCCCAATTTCAATGCACAGTCTACATGTGCTGAAATGGGCATTTCCAAGAGAAAAAGAGTGTAGAGTCCTTTTTTGTGATTAGAAGGCACCTAATGTGAAACTGCGCAGCAGTGGCCTGGCCTAGAATAAAAGCAGAGATAGGCGAGCTAACAAATTGATATGACAGCAAAGACAGTGGTGTGGCTTGGCTCTCAGAGTCCATTAACGAGCAGAGCCATGCATGTGCCATTCCAGAAATGATCCAAAAGTCATGCCACTCTTTTATTCCCTGGAAAACAGACCTAAATATACTCTGCTTCTCTGGAAGTCAAGCGTTAGCGATACAGATGCCTCTGTGTCAGACAGCAGACAACCTGAGAAGGTTAGAAATCACTGCATCTTACCCTCAGTCACTGGCCTTTTTAATGGGACTGAGTGAGACTAGCATCTCATTACCTCTCTTCAGGTTGAGCATTGATGAACTGAACTATTTTATTAAGGCTACAACATTAGCTGGAGTTTACACAGCACTTTCTGTACTAGTGTACATGTATCATTTTAGTAAAAGAAAGACACCTGCAGATTATCAACTGTTTTCTGCAGCAGGTCCAACTATGCTGCTCCTACATAAATATGTAGTCAACAGATTAAAAACAGATATTGTATCACATAATGAACTCATGGACATATTGTAACTAGACGGAGATGCACCTGTAACGTACAAATTGATCTCTGCAGCAGGTAATGTTTCTGTGGTTGGAACCAAAGAATGAAGGATACATAGAAGTGGATGCAGCAGACAATAAGCACACTGAGCTGCCTTGCTTGGAGGAATTTGTAGTTTATATGTTACAGAAGGACCCCGGAAGAAACTTAATTCCCTTCTCCCCAGTAAGCTATTTCATAGGATTGGACATGTGACCTGCAAGTTTACAGAGATTTTAACAGTACTTTTTTCTTTTTGCATACAATACAAAACAACTCCCATAGTAAATTACTTTGTGAGCATTTCTGAAAACATTCAGCACATGTTCTACTTTAAGATAAGCTTAACCTAAATGGTTGATATGCCTGTAAAGTCAGCAACATTTTTTTCTTTACCTGTTTGAAAAAGGTTTGAATGAATACAAAATGTTAGCTCTCTTGAAGTAATCAACAAATCATTTTCAAATCATCCACAGGTCATCAAGAACATTCTCCTCTTCTGACGTAATCAGATACTCATCCTCAAATCATCATGAACAATCCTATTTTGTGAAGTCATCAAATACTCATTTTCAAGTCATCTTCAGATCATCAGTCTCTGGTTTCTAAGCTTTACTGATGACTTCAAGAGCTTGATGATGTCCGATGATGAGGAAATTACTTCTAAGGTAGTTCAATGATCATCGGATGACTCTGAGATGGCTTCTAAAGTAATCCTCTTTGACCTAGGTATGTTTCTTAAGTTGCCACATTGCTTGCCTGAAGTGTTACTAAAGTGAAAGAAAGGGGCCGATCTCGTTGTTCTGGCTCAAACCTCGTGGTTCACAGCTATTTGTATTAATTCCTGACTGTTTTTCGTTGGCCTACATGGGCCAGCTCTTTGTTCTTCAAGTGCTGATGCACAATCTACAGAAAGGGTGGAATTTGCCTTGCACACACACGTCATATTTCCCTTTCAAAGGGTATCCTACGACACAGTCCTTTTTTGCAGAAAAGCCATGTCAGTCACAGCAAATTCTTTTACAGGATGAGAATGGAGAGTATGGTACCTGGGATGATAGAGTTATGAATGAACCAGACTTAGGCAAGTTTACGAGAGGAAGAAAAAGGACCAAAGGAATTCACGCAGACGTACAATCGCCTGAATTCCTCACCTTTTTGCAACAGGAAATTAGTTGCAGTTTAAAAATATGAGGTGGGGAAACTGTGAGGGTTTTAGTTTGATTTACTCAGGGGTGGTGGCCAATAACAGACTGAGGTTGTTTAAAAAAGCAAATAATACCTTTGTGAAGGCTCTAAGAGCTGCATTTAATAGAAGAAGAGAATATCTTGCATGCCTGAAGAATTCTCGGGTGGACTTGATAGAAGATTTGTCTCCAGCTGTACATACGTTTGCTGGGGCTACGCAGCTGCTCCAAGGGCTAAGGAAGAAACACTTTCCCATGCCTAAAAGGATTAAATGCTCCATGTGTTATTTCCAGCTCCTGCCTTGCGGAGCATGCTTGCGTGTCTTGCTCCTCTCCTGAAGTTGGGGAGTACAGACGAACATGGAGACATGGGAAGCTGCATCCATCCAGAAGAGAACAAGAAGAGCTGGTAAGTTGACTTGCACTCCATGTAAAATTTCTTCAAATGTCACTGTGGATTAGAAAATGCCCCGAGGACTCAGGGAGTTAAAGCCACCGTAGTGGAAACCCAACCAGTTGTAACTGAACATCCTTCTGTGGACCTGAAAGGGAGCTGTCAGAATCTTCCCTACAGCTTGACATATGGCTTGGTGTCCATGAAGCCTTCCTTGAAACTTTTGAGTCTACGGGGGCAGCTGTGAGCAAGCTACAGAACATTTTTGAAAGGATAGTACTTAGACATTTTTCATCTGTGGAGGTGTCGAACAAGTTGCTAATCCTATCTGAAAGGGGTTCAGTCTCTCCGGCTGTGATTTGGGGCCATATGTACGAACACATTTTCCCATAGACACAGAATGGGCAAAACTGCTTGCTACATCTGGCCCTTGGTCTTGTTTCCTATTTTTAGTTTTTAAGTGTGATATTTAATTCTACTTTGTGACCACAAAAAGCAAATATATTACCTTAATGAACCCTGTTTGGCTATTTTGCTGCTGATATATAACATGGATAGTTTTTTGAGGAATGCCAACCTATTTGAGCCAAGCAACTAAAGTTAAGCCGTAGTCTTCATATATCTAGGCACAGGCACAATTTTAACAACACCAGCAGCATTATTGGAATTTGTGAATTTTGTGTTAAACAATATTTTTTTGGCATTATTTCATTTTTCAGCTTTAAGAGAGCTATAAAAGGTTAGCACAGAATGTGTCGTGTGCATGTGTTTTGTGCAATTTCTAGAAATAAAATATAGTTTCACACACCCCTACTTTTAGCCGCTAGGTAATAACAATGTTTTGGCTTTGGATGAGCTCAGCCACTGCTCACATAAAAAGGCCTCTCTCCTAAATAAATCAACATTCTAGTTTCCTAAAGTATGAGTGTCAACCTGTATATTACATTACAACAGAATACTTTTCCTTGTCCATCTTAATAATTTCACAGAATCCCCTGGACAGGAAAAAGGTAATGTGATGTTTCAGCAAAATAGTTTAGTTAAAATATTCCCACAGTGGCAGTTTTCATATGCAGATACGTGGTAATGTATGAAACAACTGAAGACATCTTTCTATCAAAGTGTACACAAACAGAAGAGACTGAAATGCTAACTGTTCCAAATTGGGTTTCTGGTTGGCAGAGTTATGCACCCCATCCAAGTAGAAACCACAGTCCTTGTCAGGGGAACTCAAAAACACACCCTAGTATTCACCCTCTGGTATACCAAGATGCTCCGAGCCCTCCAACCCCCAGATCCGACCCATCGAACTACCACTGACCCTGCACTGTTGGACCACCCTCACCACAGAAGACAGCTGCATCCACTCCAGAGGCCCTCTGGACCAGTGTCTTCACCACATTTTCAACAAGGCCAATACATCCATCGTACCTGAGCTCCAACACACCCTCAACTGTTCCATAGAGACAGCCACCTTCTCAGAGGACTGGAAGTACACCGAGATCCGCCAGCTCTTGAAGAAACCCATGGCTAACCCCCTGGATCTCAAGAATTAATGCACCATCTCTCAGGCTGCCTTTCCTAGCCAATGTCAATGAAAAGGCCCTCAACACTTAGCTCCATAAGCACATTGAGGACAACAACATCCTGGATACCTCCCAATCAGGCTTCAGTAGCAACCACAGCACAAAGACTGCCCTCCTCACCTCCAAAGATGACATCTGCTCGCTCCTCGATCGCACCAGTACAGCAGCCCTCATCCTACTGGACCTATCTGCCACCTTCAACATAGTCTCACATCTCATCTTCTGCTCCAGGCTCCATGAAGCTAGCATCTGCAGACAGACCCTACATTGGATACGCTCCTTCCTATCTGGCAGAACACAGAGAGTCAGACTCTTGCCTTACCTGTCAGAACCTATGGAGATCAGCTGCAGAGTTCCACAAGGCTCCTCTCTGAGCCCTACACTCTTCAACATCTACATGGCCCTGCTCACATCCATCGTCAGGGACTATGGGCTGACCATCGTCTCCCTCACCGACGATACCCAGCTGATCATCTCACTGATCGAAAACCCCACTACTGCCAAAAAGAATTACCTCAATGGGATGGAAGCTGTCACTGCCTGGATAAAGGACAGCTGCCTCAAGCTCAACCCTGGCAAAACCAAGATCCTCATCCTGGAACCAACCAGATCAGCTTGGGATGACTCCTGGTGGCCATCGACCCTCGGGAACCCTCCCGCCCCAACAAACCATGCTCACAACCTCGGTTTCATCCTGGACTCATCGCTCACATGACCCGCCAAGTCAACTAATTTGCATGCTTCTGCTTTCACACACTCTGACTTCTCCAGAAGATCTACAAATGGATCCCCAAGGACTGCAGCAAAACTGTGACCCATGACCTGGTTACCAGCAGACTTGACTATGGCAACACCCTCTATGCTGGTACCACCCAGAAGAACCTGAAGAAACTACAGCACATCCAAAATGCCTCCGCCAGACTCATCCTAGATATTCCTTGCCTTGAACATGTCTCCAATCACCTAAGATACTTTCACTGGCTTCCTCTTGAGAATATAATTATATACAAGCTCCTTGTCCATGCTTACAAGGCCCTCCATGACCTAGGACCTGCCTACCTCAACCCCCACATCATGTTCTACCCCCCCACAAGACCTCTCCACTCCACTCAACAATCACTAACCACCGTACCCCTACAGGGTATGAGGAAGACCTTGGCTGGTGGAAGATCCTTTGCCTGCCTCCCGGCAAAGAGCTGGAACACCCTCTCCCTGCACTTCAGGCAGTCACCATCGCTACTTCAAGTCAGGAAAGACCTTAAAACCTGGTTCTTCAACTGAATCTCAGAGAACAAACACCCTTAGCGACTTGTGACCCTTCTGGGTGAGTAGTTGTGCTTTATGAGCCCTGATTTGATTTGATTTTGGAAGCGTAGCGCAGGATCAAATTGACAAAAATCCAATAGGTAGAACTTAAGTTATGAATTTTTATAAAATGCAACAGTTTTTAAAGGCATAAAGCACCAACTGAGGATATATCGAAGCACTAAACCAGGTTAAATTGAAAAGTTCAAGCCAACCACGATGGAGAATGATTTGGATACAGTCACAGAGAAGTCCATCAGAAGTTATACCTTCTCATGAATGGGGTCAAGAGCACTGTTTTTGGGGAAGACGTTCACTGGGAGCAAGACGAGCATCTATGGCAGTGGTCCGTGGGTGCGAAGAGCTGGCTGGGCATCATGGACGGGGGGTCTGAAGCCTCACTGTTGTGAGCAGCAATGCTTGCTGTTTAAAGAACCGATCTTACGGTGGCCCACACTGATTCTTTGGGTGAGCAGCATGGTTCAGGAGTGAACTGCCCTGTTTGCATTCGCAAGGAGCCCAAAATCTTGTTTTCAGAAGTGGAACAACCACTTCCAAGTATCCAGGACCTGAGGGGTACCTCTTGGGGGTCAGGAGCTTGTTGAAGATGAGTCCAGGAGTTGGGGGGAACCTGTTACATTACTGTGGCTCAGATCAGGAGGCCAGTAGACCAGCCCTTGGAGTCACAATGGGGTCCTGGGCTCACGATGATTACAGGTCCTCCTTCCCCAGGCAAGAGGGCAAAAGGCAGCAAGTCAGCACAGTAGGTCATCAGTCCCTTGTAGAAGAGCAGTCCTGAAGAGTAGCAGTACTTGTAGCAGCACAGCAGACCTTCTTCCTGGCCGAGCATCCATAGGTCTAGAAGTGTACTGCCTTGGTGGTGTCAGAGGTCCAGTACTTATACCCAGTTGTGTCTATGAAGTGGTGGATACTTCAAAAATGTCTTTGAAATGCACAGTGCACCTCCATTCCTGTTCTGGCTCCAGACTCACTCAACGGGGTATGTAGCCTTTTGTGTGGGGACAGTCTGCCTAGTCAGGTGTAAGTGTCACATCCCCCCTCCCTCCCGTCCTACCCAAGATGCCCTATCAGGCTGTGGATGGACCATCAGTCACACCTAAGCTCCCTTTGTGTGTGGCTGTCTAGAGGGAAAGCAAAAGCCTGATTGTCACTCCAGCCCAGACCTGTGTTGCAGGCTATCATTAGGCAGCAATGGGCTAAAATAAGAAAATGCACACTTTCTAAAAGTGACACTTTCAGACTGCAATTTCAAATCTGACTTTACCTTATGTTACGATTTTAAATTGTAAGTCCAGAGACACCAAACTTGGAAAACATATCTCTTGCAGATTGGGAATTGCACTTAAAAGATGTAATAGGGTCATCCAATCCTATAGGAGAGATAGGTCTTGCAGCAGTGAAAAATGAATTTGGGAGTTTTCCACTACCAGGACACGTAAAACCTAGATGTACATGTCCTACCATTTTAATAAACTGCACCCTGCCCCTGGGCTGTCTAGGGCCTTCCTTAATGGTGAATTAAATGTATTGAAAAGAAAGATTGATGTCTGGCAAGAAGTTTAAATCACCAGGGTGGCATGGCAGTTTAAAACTGCACACACAGGCTCTGCAATGACAAGCCTGAGACATGGTTAAAGGGCTACTAATTGGTTAGCACAACCAGTGCTACAGGGCCACTAGTACAGGTCCTGGGCACATGTAATGCACTTTACCAGGGCCTTAATTGCATTAAATATGCCAATTGGGTATGAGACAATATTGCCATGTTTAGAGGAGAGAGTGCCTGAGTCTGATGTCCTATGCAAAGGACACTCAAATTGTGGTGTCAGTTGCACACAATGTAGAGCCACCTAGGGGAAAGTTATTCTGCTTGCATAATTGAACTAGCAGGCTGCATGCAGGAAAACTATCTAAAACTCACAGGGGGTAAAAAGGTTGTACTTCTGTTTGGTAAGCAGACCTCAAAATGGTCGTCCACCTGATAGCCTGAACAGCAAGACAATCCACTTATACCCATGACATGCACAAGAAATCTGGGTACCCTCTTGGATAATCAGCTATCCTTTTCCGTACATAAAAATAAGGTTGGCTCAGTTTGTTTTGATCATGCATATGCCAAACAAATTCTTTCCATTGCTACCTATTACCTCAAGGAAGACATTTCAAAGCAAAGATTGGTTTTAGACTGGAGAACAGGAATGCACTTTTTCTGGGCCTACTGCAATATCGTCTACAGAGGCTTCAACAGCCAGAATAATTAAAGGATTGATTAAACTTACGTCAGAGTCTGCATAACTGGAAACACTGCACTGGCTGCTAGTGAAGAAAATAATCTGGTTTAAAATTCTGTGTTTTGTGGGGAAAGCCTAATACTCCTGTGGGCCCTCTTACCTCAGTTGCAAAATGCAGAAATATGTCCCCAGAAGATGCCTCAGCTCAGCATGTAAATGTCTAGCAGTGACACCAAAAACTAAGCTTGGTAGACAAGGAGGAAAAGCCTTTCCCTGGATTGCTCTACCTCTCTGGAATCATCTTCTATTAGAGTTGACGATAAATAACAACCTTCTATCCTTTCAAAACATCTAAAAACCTTCCAGTTGATCTCTCTTCCTCTTTTCATGGCTATTATAGAAGGTCACTCTGGATACTTAGGCCCCTATTGCAAATCTGGGGGTCCTGGAACCGCCATACTTGCAGTGGCATTCGGACCGCTGCCAAAGCAGCAATCCAGCCTCCATATTATGACTGTGGCAGAGCTGCCACCGTCCAACTGCCGGCACCGCCAGGTTGCCCACAGTCGAAAGCCTGGTGGTGGCGGTGGTGGTGGCAGTGGCGGAGGCAGCAGCAGTCTTAATCCACCAGGGCAGCGCTGCCCTGGGGATTATGAGTCCCCTTTCTGACGGCTTTTGCATGGCGGTGTAACCACCATGCAAAGGCTGTCAGAGATGGGGTGCTGCGGGTCCCAGGGGACACATGCACTGCCCATGCACTTGGCATGGGCAGTGCAGAGGTCCCCATGGACAACCCCCTCATGCTTTTCACTCTCTAAAAAAGGCAGTGAAAAGCGCAACGGGTGCTCTCGTGCCCGATGCACCACAGCATTGCCACCAGCTCGATTATGAGCAGGCGTCAATGTTGTGGCCTGTTTCCCGCTAGGCCAGCGGGCAGAAATGCTGTTTCTGCCTGCTGTCCTATCAGGAAACTCATAATAGGGACAGCAGGCAGAAAACTGGAGTGGCGGTTTTCCTGGCCAAAGAATTTGGTGGGCGGCCTCCACCGCCCGCCAAACTCATAATGAGGGCCTTAGTCCTGAACATCCATACCTAACTGTCCCACTCTAGAAATCACAAATCAAATCAAGAGTGCAAGTACTGATAAGATCTCAGTACTGGCACTACTTTTCCCCGTCTTAAGTAAGAGAACTTACTTGCATTTTCTTGTATTTTTTTAGCGTTGTTGAGCATGCAAATCAATGTGTCCTTCTTTACCCCAAACCTCTAGACTTTCATATTTCTTAGACCATTCCTTCTATACCAGACTGAGTAATTTACTCTTTTGCAACAACAAATTATCAACATTTCTATATTGGATCTCCTACCCAATACCAGTAATTGTTGCTCCAGATGATTGTGAAAGACACAGCCTTGTAAAATGTAAATATTGAAAACATTGAAAAGCAGAAATATATGCAAACAAACCATTTCAGAGAACTGTTTAGATAATAAAACACCATTAATATTTTATTTTTCCTTCAAATTCCAAACATAGTTTAACAATATTGCGAAATCACCTCAAGATAAATCTTCTGGACTCTTACATGCAGTTTGGGGAAAAAATCCAGATTTCCCAGACATGAAAATATTATAGCAACATATCTGAGGCTAATCAAATCTTTTGAGATGTGGTATTACAATTCAGCCGTCCTAAACTCATTGTTAAACTCTAGTGTTCTGCTGAGTAGTTTTCTCCATAATTAACACATATAAGAGTAGCCTCACTCTGTGGCATCCTCCACATTTTTCAAACTAACTTTGTTGTGGCAGGCAAGTAAACAGCTTTTCACCATCTGATTGTCAATGAAGGAAGAACAGATCAGTACATTCATTGTTACCTCATTTCTGTCTTATGAAAACACATGGTTAGCACATAAATGCAATGGGGCACTTTCCTCAATACAGTTTATTTGCATAATGATTACTAGGGTGGTAATCCATGTACTGTGACCTTTACAAAGTAAATAATGTAATCATCCCTATGGGGTCTCCATACAATTTAATTAATTTTTAGTCAGTCCCAACTACAATCCCAGGTATGGATATATTGACCATTTTCTGTACTTTGGCCCATCTTTACTATTCACACATCCTTCTATGTTATTCTCCTGCTGGGTTTCTTTTTTTTAAGCCCCTGTATTGTTTTCTCTCATACTTCCCTACAGAAGAAATATGGGAAATGTACTCCACCTTTACTGGCAACCTAATGTCCTAGTTATTGGTTTTCTTCCTACCAATCTTCTTTACACCATCCAGATCATCAACGTTTGACAAATCCCTTTTTGCTATCCTCTTGCATCCAGATTCAGAGTTGGTAATTATTACTTGAGGTTTAATACCCTTAAACATGGTTCTCACAAAACCTCATTTGTAAACAATTTCTTAAGCAAAATGTCTTTATCATAAGTTGTTCACATGATTTGATTTTCATTTTTACCACTTGTTCACTCCCCCCTAGGTGTTTGGCACACAGATCAACCTGCTGCATAAGCTTTTCATGCAGACCCACCCCTTGTGACATTGCTTTTCAAGGCATGATTAAAACATGTATCTGTCTAAAGATTTAAGAAACACCCTAACCTTCACATGGATTCAACATAATACCTTGAGAACTTTAACAAGAAGATCAAGGTCCTGGTCAGAATCAGTCAGGTATTTACATGGTAATTACACATCTGAAGTTAGGATAATTAAGGAGACCATAATATTTGACTGCTATTTTTGTTCTTGCTTGCTTGTATGGAGGTCCCACCTTGTACTAAATATATCAATCCTGTCTTGATGTCAGGCACAAATTCAAATTTAGATGTCCTTACAATATAGAAACTCTAATTGCCCAGTTCCACTCCTAATCTGTCATGTTTATACACAGAGACATCTGGTAGAATGAAGTCCTCAAAGAATGAAAAGGAGGCAGCCAGCAGTAGACAACCCTGCTTATCAGCCCTGATTGTTCCTTATGATTTTAGAATCCCGTTGCCCGGAACTTCCCAGGTCCACTAATGATTCAGATATAAGGGTGACTACAGCAATGCCAGTTCCTATTTCCCCCTCTTTATGGCTCAGATATTCAGAAGCCTTCCTATAAAAACGGCAAGCACATAGATTTTAGAAACAGGAGACCAGGAAACGTTCCTACCACCAATTAATTTGCCTCAATTGCCTTCCTTTTATTTTCTTAATCATCATATCTAAAATACATTTAAAATAGTCTGGAATGGTGTCTGGAATTGTCCTGTTCTTACTCAATCTTTTCAATGGGTACTTCTATATTCATTACCTTACTTTAAGGGAGGTTTCAAATAATTTTAGAAGAGCAATGTCTAAAAACGCTTTCTTTCTATTGTATGATATCTGATCTTTGGTTTGTCAGCCAAGCAAGCAATAAATGAAAAATGAAGATACACTGAATATATATATATATATATATATATATATATATACATACATACACACACACACACACACACACACATATATATATATATATACATATACATATATATTTGAAAGAAAAGATGTCCTGATCTGCGTGTTACGGCGCACTTAATTCTCCGGTGGTATAAATATATATATATATAATTTTAAAAAACAAAGTTGAAAGGAACGTTATAGTTGGGCTCACATTTCCCAAATGTACAAAAACATAAAAATTCAGCAGTTATAGTTACCCTGTGCTAACTATAACTTTGGCCCCTGTAATGCACTGCTTATGAGCTCACATAATACATCACTCATGGTCAATGACATCACTGATGACATCTCATATGCCATCACTGATGATATCATCCACAGAACCACTCACATAGCCGCTCACACCCACATGCATCACACACAGCTCACACACATACTCATTCACAGAACCATAAAACTAGTAACACAGACCCACTCACTCACGCAACTGACACAGCTACTCACTCACCCACACAGTACTAACTCAGCTATTCATACACACATACAGCCCCCTCGCCCTGGGGGATGCAGCCCCCTCGCCCAAAAAATTTAATAATTAGGCCAGGCCCCACATGATGAGGTATATATGTATTAAGTATGGTAATCAAGAATACTGAGTGAAAGAAAGAAAAGCAAATTAAATATGCTGGCCCACCAGGCACTCACCTTGCCTTGCAGTCAGTCAGCCATCCCATCAGCAAAGCATATGCAGCATTTAGGGTGCTGATATGTTGCACACTATCCGTATTAGCTTGACAGCACATATGGATGGGTTCACTGCTCTTTCAGGAATTAAAGCCGAACAATGCTTGGGACTTGATTTACTAGTCAGACCAGAGCTGTTAGGTCTGTACCCTAAAACTCTTCACACCATCAGGAGAAGATCCCAAGGTGCTCATTTAGTTAGCCAATAACTAGAGTTGGAGATACTGGACCTGCAACTACCAATTGTGGGTGGGGTTTCTACCCCAGGTATGAACCGAGTTATATGAGCCCAGTTCACATCCCAGAATAACATGTTAGACCAAGAATTACAGGATCTGTCATTGCATGTGTTTTCAGCAGGATTGAAATGTGTCTGTTACTGAACCTGGAATAAATCTCAATTGTTGTATATCCCTCAGAGATTCCACTCCGTATGACTCAGAATGAAGGCCACAGGCTAAAGAAGACACCTAAGAGCAGAGTTAAACTAATGAAGTGGGCTTCAAATCACCTTGTTAGAACTTATGAGTGGGTGAGTGGTACTGCCACAGACCAATGTCAATACACATTCAGGGGCTTTATTTCTTCGTAAGATCTACTGATGCAAACCATGAGCTCCTCAGACAATCCCAAAGTTCTATGTGTAATCAACAGCTTTTTAAAGGTTATAGAATCAACCAGAAAACAAGCAGCAATGCTATTTTCATGAAGCTGAATGAGGTGTGAATGCTACACTAATGCTTGATAGAAGGTTATTGTATATAGCGAGGAAATTCTGCATATATGTGGGTGGCTAGCAGAAGGATGGACAGATGCTGTACAGGGGAGCTCTTCAGATGAGAGAAAGCAATAGACATAGGCATTAGAGAATCTGGGCAAATGAGCCGTTGTGTAGTATAAGGAAGGTTAAAAGATAATATTAGATTGGTCGCCCTTTTACACATGAACAGACACCACAACAGATCCACTTGCATGAGAGATAGAAATGAGTATGCAGACATAAAGAATTTGGCAATTCTATTAAATGCCGCATCTTGTAGCCCACCCACAACTTAACAAATTTCAGAGCTCTCACCAGCTCCACAATTTAAATACCCCCTCTTTCTTGAAACTCCTTTCTTCAACAAAAAACGCATCTTGATCCAATCTTTGTCTGGCTGTACCCCACAAATCTGGAATGTCGTACTGCCTGCTATTCAGATTATTGCCTCTCGACCTGCTTTCATATGGCTACCAAAACTCTTCCGCTCCGACCAGTTCTACCTTCCTCTCTCTAATCTTCTGATACATACTTTGACGCACCAACTGAAGTGCTACATTGTGTTGTAATTGATAAGGGAGAGTTTTGTATAAGCCTGTCTTGATGATTCTGTGATGAAACATTTGAACTGCCCAAACAACTTCTTGTACATATTCGAAATTTCCACAGACATAGCTGAGTTCACGAATCTCTTGTGCCCTGCACGTAAGCCTGAGCAACCATAGTGATATCTTCTCCAATTGTGCATTGTGTAATAACTCAGGCTTCTCTTGTTTCGTTTGTCTCACATGTCTCATGACCTTCGTCAAGTATTGTATTGGTCTGGGCATCTATTATTTCTCTGACAACTTTAATATGCTAACTCTGTCTTATCTTTTGACTGGGTATTTTCACTTACTAATATGTTTCCAAGGCGATCCCAGTTGTGTAGACAGATTTGTAAGGTCTATGATGCTCCCGTGTAGTATCCATCTAGAATGACCTCTGTAAAGTGATCTAAAGTTTTTTGACATATACTTTATAAAATGTCTAAATATGTGGAGTCTTCAGTGGCATTTTATTCTAACTGAGGCAGAGAATGAAAGTCCATTTTCATCGCATTGTGCTCTCAGTCATGGTCCACAATGGTCAAAGAAGCACGTGACATGTCCACCGAAAATTCAATGCATTTTTAAGGGTATGAGGTGCTATATAGATGAAAAAGCAAATTAATAAATACCGTACCTAAGCAGGCCCTCCAAACACAGTATGTGTGTTCCTGTCCTTTCGCATTAAAAGCACTCATACAAGGAACACTGACACTGAATCTGAACATTAGGCCTTCTATCAAGGCAGCAGCCATACATCTGTGCCGGGTGAATACAGTGGAAATGCCTATACACACACACACACAGAGACACATGAGCACACAGAAGATGCTTCTAATATCATGTAGATTCGATAGCAACAAATAATGGTACACTGGATGCTGCAGGAAGAAAATGTATTGTTTTATTAAAAGGCAAATCCATATGTTATTCACTAGGAACCAAGACCAGGACAAATGAGGTACCGGCACTTGGCAGCAGGGGTAAGCCAGAAATTGCGGTTGTGTCCTGCTAGGCCATACACTCAATTTGTATTACCGACCCAGCCTCTAAGGCAGGGGCGGCTCCTCCGTTAAAGCAAAGGAGCATCGCTCCACTAACTAAATAACCTCCAGAGAAGAAAAATAAAATTGCAATAAAGTTCATTTATTACCATTTTATTTTTCAATACCCATCCTGAGCTGAGGGTCAGGGCAGATGTGAGGTCACTCTTATATGGCAGCAGCAGAGAGCAGTGATGGGCAGGGCACTTTAAGTAGTGTGTATGTCTCTTTGGCCAGCCAGCCGTCTTGCCATGGCCAGCCAGATATGTTCATTTTACACCTCTCTATCCCAGCTGCCTAAAAAAGCTGGGTTAGAGAAAGAACAGGCCTCCAGTACTCTACAATCCAATCTGCTGGTTAACAGCATGACAGCAGCGCCAGAATTGATTAAGGGAGTTGACTGGAGCCTTGAGGAGAGCAGAAAAGAACCGGAGCAGGCTACAGCAAGGAAGGTAAGTTATTTTTTATTTTATTGCCACCCATTTGCCCACCCCGCTTCTCTAAGAGTTGCCAGTCAGCACTGCTCTTAGGCACGGATCAAACAAAAAAGTAAGGCTTAGTACCAAAACCCTGTAGTAAAGGTAGCCACCTCTCACCTTTCTGATACATATGAGACTAGTAAAAATGTGCCCCAAGGTCGAAAATCGGTCAGAGTTGTAGTAATTTGTGGCCCGTTTTATACTCTAAGTGGAACACTAATTTGCCAGGCACCCAATGCCACACATTCCAATGACTCACACTAACTGCTCCCTCCATTGTGCCTCATTTACACCTTCAAGAACAAGTGAATGTGGCCAGAGGGGCAGAAAAGATAGTCTTTGTGTGAAAACATGTATAAATAAATGCATTCCCTCTTATCCTGTTTAGGTCACATTACACTTTTCTAGAATCTCTGCCTTTTCCATTTCTAGAATGAAATAGGGAGAGATGTTCTACCTTGTACTTTTTACATTGGAGAATAAGCAAGACATTTCAGCAACTCTGATTGTTGAATCATGAGCATAAACAGTAAGAGGAAATGTAGGAGTTCCTATGTAATTCTGATTCAGGCAGAGAATGCCCCTAATCCGAAATAAGCGTTTTGCAGAAAACTATGCACAGTCTGGAAGTTTCACTAGCACTTTACCAAAGGAAGGACGAGTGCATTTACTTTACCAAGAAAAATCAGTAGTGCGTATGCATTGGAACACCTCTTCAATTGATGTATTCTTTGTTCCAGTGAATTCAAGCTCTGAGGTGATACTAAGAGCCTGACTGCAAGTGGCCCGGTGGGAGAACAGGATTTTATTGCACCCAATAACTTGTAATGCCGCTGGTTCCAGAGTTTATCCAAAAACACCTATTCTGACTTTTTGGGGAATAGTATGCATACTTTGTTGCAGTAAGCACCAAAATCTGCATCTCCAAGAAAATACCTGAACTCCTCACCTGTTAAATTTCAGCAGGATTGACTTGGCAAATATATTAGAAGGTACAAATTTAGGGCCGGATGTACAAAGCCATTTAGCATTTCCTAACAGTCCAAATTGCTATTTTGGCCCCTTAAGAAATGCAGAATTTGCTTTTCAGACGCACAAAGCCCCTTGGAGGATGGCAAATTGCGATTTCTACCCAGTAAAAATTATATTTTGCTATCCTCTAAATAGGAAATCGCAAATAGGGATTCCCTATTTGCATTTCCTATTCAGATGCACAAAGCATCTCCTAAACCCAAATTGGGCATTTAGGAAATCCAAAAAAACAAAGATGCCTTTTTCAAAGTGCTGTAGAGCACACACATGCCCTCAAGGCATATATGTGCTCAATACTTGCACCACAATTTTTGGGGTGCATCACAGGGGGCTTTTCGCCCATAACCATCCTTGGTTTCGCATTTCCAAAATAGTTATTTCCCAACAGGAAATTTCTATTTTAGAAATGCAAGACTGACCCACTGTAACAAATGATATGGGATTTCTGAAGTGCGACTTCCTAATCACAATTTGTATTTCGTATGAATCGCTATTAGGAAATTGGTACTTTGATACATATATTTCGTATTTCTTAAATAGTGCTTTCTATTTAGCATGCTATTAAGGAAATGCAAATATAGATCTATGAACATCTGGCCCTAAGTGTGACAAACATCGTACTGCATACAACTGTGATCCCTGCACAAACTGGTGTGTGTTCAGAGATGCCAATGTTACCAGCCGGTTGTAATTAGGCCCTAAGAGACCCATTCTATCCTGGCTGCAGTGAACAGCACAACTGCAACCCATACAGGCATTTTGCAGACATGTATCCCTTCCCTCCCTGACAATGGTGGTTGAGCATTGAGCAAGTTTTGACATTTTTACATTTTTTTCATATGAACTCTATGAAATGAAAAAAAAGACACTGTGAGTTAATATTTCTGCACATTTTGAAAGGAGGAATTTGTTTAAAAATGAATGTGTGTTAATTGTTTATCAACAATAAAATTGAAAACAGGTGATGTCAGAAAAAAGTTGGGCACTGATAGTGACATCAAATGCCTGCTTCGTGCAATAGGGAGGAATGTATATTCAACCAAACGCGATTTGTAATTCTTTTAAAGCTGTAGCCTGCCTCAAGAAAAGGAGAGTAAGAATAAGGAGGAACGATTCCTTAGGCAATAATTACTTTCATGAAAACAGAGTAGCACGGCTCTGCTAGTTCTCTGAATAAGAGACTTTCATTTGCAACTATTTGTAGTCTGGTTCTTAAGGCCTTTTGTGTGCTGTTATATCCTGGTTGGAGTAGGTGTAATATTGTGGCATGAAGCAACAAGTCCTATGCAGAACAAAGGCCCATTGACGCCGTTATACTATCTGTGGATTGAATAATTTAGAAATTTGGTGGTAAACATGAATGAAAACAATATTCATTTGAGAAAGTTTGGCTCGGGTTAAAAAACTCTAAATGAAAAGGCCTTCAGGAGAAATAACTGATTTACAACTACCACGTATGTCTATTTTATTCTATAAATAAATATCTTCAGAAACTAGAAAGTTGAACACTTAAAAATGGAAAATGCTTTCTTATTTCCAGAGGGCTGAACAATGCTAGATGATTAGTTCATCTCAGCAGCATTTTTGCTCCTGTGCTTGACTTCCCAATCCAGTAATCTGTTGTCAAATCTTTGTGTTTCGTAATTGCTTTGCAATTTGCAATCAAACTTGCCATTAAAAATGCATGCACTGCTGCCTTTGCACATTTCGAATTTTGTTTTTAGATTGTGATGCAATTTAAGAGGACTAATTTCCAAATGTAATTTGCAAGAGAATGGTGGCAGGTAATATTGCAGTTTTTACTCCAACGTGGCAAAAAACGAATCTTCCCCTAGTCTTGTATTTGCAATGTCATGCGGGCTTCGTGCGTTCTTAGCATGAATTGTTTCAAGCAATTTGATAAATTCCCCATACATGTCTGCCGTGCATGGCACCTAAAGCGGCACATGTAGTTTTACCTTAGCTCTTTAAATTTAAAATTCCTTATAGTGGTAAGAAAAGTGGGTAAAGCTCTTTGCAATTAAGTAGGTACAAAGTTAGGGCCCTGGTAATGACAAGAAGTAATTCCCTCATTTGTTTAGGGGTATGCACTGTGCAAACGAAGGAACGCAGTATCTGAGACAAATGTGTGCCCCAGCCTTTCAGTTCCCCTAACCCTTCAATAGGAGATGCAGGGGCCCTGCTTCACATTCTTCCGCCTCCCAATTGTTTTGGGTTATACTACAGAAGGGATCCCTCTATCTAGTCACATCTCCCTATTCCGAAACATTACAATGGGAAGATGCTTCAATTTAAAAGCTCCAATCAGGTAGAGTGTCCTTGAGTTCTCAAAGGGCACTTCTGTGGGGGATTCCTGACACACTTCCAAAGGGAAGCAAGGGATACCCATGTGTTAGCTCTGAATTTGTGAAAGGGGCTAGGCTTTCAGTATCCATGGATGGTCATCTTGCATGCTGGCCACTGTTGGACTTTTTTGCTTATGCATGGTCATCCCCAATCTTTTTGCCTCCTGCCTCCTATTTTTTTCTGACCTGTTGCTGTTGGCTTTTGAACTCTGAGCACCTTACCATTGCTAACCAGTGCTAAAGTGCATATGCTCTCTGTGTAAATTGTATTGTTGATTGGTTTATCCATGATTGTCATATTTGATTTACTAGTAAGTCCCTAGTAAAGTGCACCGGAGGTGCCAGGGCCTGTAAATCAAATGCTACTAGTGGGCCTGCAGCACTGGTTGTGCCACCCACATAAGTAGCTCTGTAATCATGCCTCAGACCTTCCATTGCAATGTCTGTGTGTGCAGTTTTCACTGTAAATTCAACTTGCCAGGCCTAAACCTTCCCTTTTCTTACATGTAAGGCACCCCTAGGGTAGGCCCTAGTTAGCTTCAAGGGCAGGGTGAAGTGTATGGTTAAGGAAGGACAAACAGTAATGTTTTTTTATGTGTCCTGACAGTGAAATATTGCTAAATTCGTTTTACACTGTTGCAAGGCCTGTCCCCCTCATAGGTTAACATGGGGGCTACCTTTAAATCTGATTAAAGTGTAGATTCCCTTTGGGAGCAGATGGACATGTGGAGTTTGGGGTCTCTGAGCTCACAATTTAAAAATACATCTTTTAGTAAAGTTGATTTTAAGACTGTGTGTTTGAAAATGCCACTTTTAGAAAGTGAGCATGTTGTTGCTTAAACCATTCTGTGACTCTGCCTGTTTGTGGATTTGTTTGACAGTTGGGCTGGTTGCACCTCACACTAGACAGTGACACAAAGGGAGCTGGGGTGTAGTCTGCATTTCCTGATGAGCCATCTGTGCTAGGAGGGAGGAGAGGAGTGGTCACTTACACCTAAAAGGGCTGTGCCTGTCCTCACACAATGCAGTCTCCAACCCCCTGGTGAGTGTCTGGGGCCTGGCATGGAAAAGGCAGGATTTCACATTCACAAGAGACTTTGCTTTGAAGTAGGCCTACTTCAAAGGAGAAATTGGGTATAAGAAGGGCACCCAAAACTACAGGCTTTAGATCACTTCTGGATATCAAGAGGAATCTCTGACTGGAGAAGAGCTGAGGAGACGTGCTGCCCTGCCTGTGACTGTGCTTTGTGGAGCTATCCTGCAGTTGCTGCTTCTGCCTGTGCAAGGGGACAAAGACTGGACTTTGTGTTATATTCCTGCTTGAGAAGGACTCTCCAAGGGCTTGGACTGAGCTTGCCCCCTGTTCTGAAGTCTCAGGGCCATCATCAAAGACTTCCCTTACCAGCACCTGGACTCTCTGCTGAGACTCCTACCCTGACAAGGGGTGCCCTATCCAGTCTCTGTGCCCTAGAAAGGAAAAGCTGGTGAGAATTCAAGGAAATCTACTTAGGACGACTCCGGACACATGCTGCTGCTGAATCCAGTGACGCCGCCTGCAACCGACTCCGTGATCTTTGCTGGAAAGCGACGACCTTCGCAGGCCCGACACCGCTGCAGCCCCACCGAAGTCTGCGACTCCATGGAAGTCACCGCACCACGTCATGACCGACGCCGCTCAAAGTGCGCAAATTTAACGTTTCGCACAGACGCTGCAATCCCTGACTTCGAACATCGGCTTGTTTTCATTCTTCAGCAAGGTACTGTACCTGGCGGTCCGCGTGACCCTCTGGTGTTGGATTGTTGGGAACGACTCTGTCACGACGCCGTGTTAACACCTCATCGAAGCATTTTGTGTTTCTAAGCGCTATTTTTGAATTTAATCTTTCAAAATTCATAACTTGACTTGTGTATATCGGAGTTTTGTCGTTTTGGTCTTGTTTTGTTTAGATAAATATTTCCTATTTTTGTAAACCTGTGTTGTGTCATTTTGTAGTCTTGTCATTAAGTTACTGTGTGTGTTGGTACAAATACTTTACACCTAGCACTCTGAAGTTAAGCCTACTGCTCTGTCAAGCTACAAAGGGGGTAAGCAGGGGTTATCTGAGGGTGATTCTCTTTTACCCTGACTAGAGTGAGGGTCCTTGCTTGAACAGGGGGTAACCTGATTGTCAACCAAAGACCCCATTTCTAACATCCACCAAGAATGAGGTGAAAACATTGACTGCAAACATCTTTGGAGGGCCCTTTAGTGGCTTCCTTAGGGGTCACGGTGAGCACCTGCACAGAAAGCTGGAGTGGCAGGTGATTTATTCTTTCTTGTTGTGCTGCAGAGTCTCCAGTAATGAGTTACTGGTAATAATAAGGATGCTTTGTGGGACCCAGGGAAATAGGTGATCAGCAAAAGAGGAAACATTATGGAGAAAATCGGTAGAAAGTAAAAGATGAGGCGAGGCAGTAGGGGGTAACACAGGGCAAGATGAATGGTATTGTGGTTGGAAATCATACTCACACTAATATATCCCTGTATGTACCCTGAAAGAATGAGTTCTCTTGATGCCTCACAGTGCTTGTGAGAGCAGAACCTTTTGAAGTCTGTATTTCTTTATCGGGTGAGTGCTTCAGTTAAGTTTATAGATAAGTGATTTAATTAATACATTATGTCTTAGGAAAGGGCCTGAACGCAGCTAAGGCAGCAGTCCTGAGTTTGTAACAGAGAATCACTTCAACACTATGGCATAGTGCCCTGGAAACCCAAACAGTGAGCATGCTACATTGTTACCTTTTTTAGACAAGAGTAGAAGTTATCAAATAAACATGGTCTTGACCTTTCGTTTTTGTTTTTTCTCTATCCCTCAGAATATTTGCTGTTGAAATTGAAACCACATGGAGGGCTTCTTGGAATGAACAACTGTTTTTTTCTATGTCAGTTCTCCTCTGTAAATCGTGTAGGAAACAGCGTTTTAACTAGATGAGTGTGTTCTTTGACAGATAGAATTCCACGTCAGAAGTGATAATGAAAATAAGCACATCTGCTATGAAAGACCTAAAACAGAGGGCAAGCCAGATAAAAGAAGCTCTGATCAAGGTCAGTTCAATAATGATGGAATTGCGTTTCTAAGTAGAACCTATTCATAAAAACAGTCTTGAAGAACTTTGATCCTGTCAATAATGGTTCACTCTTTTATAGAGCATTTTCTTTGTGGCATTTCTTGGTAGGTCCGCTGCAGACAGTTTAAGCCATTTGTCAGAGCTCCTGGCATCAACCCCACAAAAAAAAAAATAACATTTACAAATAGTGACTTTAGGTTCGCCACACCAGCCATTGCCTCGTTTGGGTCACCTCCTTTCAGCAATTGCTTGATGAGAATGGCATTCGCATTTTAGGTGAGTTCGGAGGGGGCATTTCTGCCTCACCGTTAACTATTGGCTAACGGGTTTGTTGGTGCATCTGCGTAAAGATTGATGTGAAACACATATGGCCTGCAATGGAGGCCGATTTGTTTTTTTTTAAGTGTTTCAGCAATTTGGTTCATGCTGTGCCAACACACATTTTGCATTAAAATGTGATTTTACACCTAAACATACTTATACTGTTATTTGTGCTTCTCAAGCTGTTTCCGTATTCCGTATTCCTGCTAATGTTGCACGTGATTTAGCATTTTTATGCAATTTTTCACTAATAGGTTCTTTTGCGGTTAGGTATGATACTAAAATGCTACTTACTTTGCACCAATGGTTATTTTCATACGTAAAAGGAATTTTGCACACCTAAATGTGATTTGTGCGTCTTTCCTCAAGGGTGATTTTGCACTCTAATGTCCTATCGACGAGATCCTATATCACACTGGCTCAGACCTGCTATATCTACTGTGCCATTTTGCTGTCATATTTGCTCTAATAACTAAATGAACTGCATCCACATATATTTGTGCACAAGCATGTGAATTTTGCTCCTAAACTGGTTTTGCACCTAATAATATCTCCCTACTCCTGGAGATATGGAACCGAGATTGCTTTTGTACCAGAGTGTTTTATCCTTTTAAAAATGTGCTCTTAACCATGGTCCATATATATATATATATATATATATATATATATATATATATATATATATATATAGTATATATATATATAAAATATATATATATCATTTTATTTATTTATTTTTAATGACAAAAACAAAGGTTACTGGGACATTATGGTTAGGTTCCGATTTTACATACAAAACCATAGAAATTCAACAGTTTTAATTACCTGGGCTAACTATAACTTATGTCCCCCGCAATGCACTGCTTATGACCTCACATATAACATCACTCACAACATTTTTCAAAAAAGTGCCACCTTGATTCTTGTTGAGCCTAGAAAGTTTTGGGTCAATCGGTCAGTCAGAGGTTGAGAAAAAGGGGGGTCAAAAAGTTGAATTTCCCAGGTTAATTCCCATAGGACCTTTAGGCACGACTACAGCCCGAACTGCTGAACAGAATTACACCAACATTTGGCAGAAAGCCAGCTTTTGGTACACAGATTAAGCTTTCACTTATTTGGTGTACATCCATTGAGTAATTTTAAGAAATTAAAGGCAATCCAAATTTGTAGATCTTTGGCCGCAACGACTTTGCAAATAATGACGAGCTCGTGCAGTGAAATGCACAACTCTGATTGGCTGCCAACACCTTCTGGTTGGGCTTCAGCTGAGTCTCTCATAAAATGTGAAAAGAAAGAAAAGGGGCCAGGATAGAGACACCCTGGCCCCTTAGCTCTAGTGCTGGGGTCCCAGAGGGACACCGGCAGGGCAAAAATAGCATTTAAAAAAAACAATAATGATTTTTTGTTGTGAGTTTGTGACATTGCTGAATTTGTGGCGACGTTTTTTTTTTAAAGAGGTGCAGGCTCCATTCTTGTTTTTCTTAAAGCCCCCAGGAGGCCCAGGTCCCTGGAGCAAAGGGACAAATAAGGAGGGTGTGTACTGGCCCCACTCTTGGGCTTTTCAGTGCCCTGGGGACCACCACCTACCCAGGGGTTATTTTTGCATTTACCGCAAGGTGCTGCACGGACCCCCCACAGCCCCGGGCACCACCACATCTCTGGAGGTTGATTGTGTTTGAATGGGTGGATCTGCATGGTCCCCACAGTCCCAGGGACCTCCACCTCCCCATGGCTTCCTTCTATTTGAATATGGGGGGCTGTGTGTTCCCCTCCCACTGAGACCGAGGGACCGCCACTTCCCCATGGCTTCCTTCTATTTCAGTGTGGGAGGGCCACCCCCTGCCCCCGCAGCACCAGGGATTACCACCTCCTTGGGTCAAACCTGAAAAAAAATAGAGGATGTCTGTTTTGGACCCCCCACAGCCCCGGGGACCTCCACCTCCATGGGGCTAAATTCACAGTTGGATGGGGTCCAGGCGGCCCCTCACCAGGAGCCAATGATAGCCCTGCGGATCACCACCCCCACAGGGCTGGCTCCTGCTATGTCACAGGTTGCCCACCCCTGGAACATAGCTGTTTGCTTTCAGCAAGTGAGAGCTTTCAAACAGTTCTCACTTTCTGAAAGCAGAGTTTTCATCTGTCGGAGCAAACACTTCTGTTCCAGCGTGTGAGAACTGTCAAACAGCTTTCACTTGTTCGAAGCAGAGGTTTCCTCTGCTCTCTGCATGCTGCGATGCAGGTAGGGTAACAGAGGAAAGTATTTTTCTCATAGAGGGGGAGCTTCATGTTTAGCCGCTCCATCTCTGTGACAGGAATGCTGGCTTCTGCATGAGGGGGGGAGCCAGCTGGCACGTGGGGGCCTTCAGGCTCCTCCTATGGTCCGCAACAGTGGTGACTGAGTGCCCTGGGGGACACCCAGGTGACATGGCTGGACTCTGGGGGTTTAGGTCCCCAGGGCTGGGATTGAATTGGGAAGGAAGGCCGTGTGGCCCACCTTCCCCCCACAAATAAAATGTTTAGGCTGGGTTCCAGGGGGAGAGGTCCCCGGGGCTGGGATTGGCCTTGGGAGCCAATTATGTTTTTGATAACATCATTGATAATATCAATGTAGTATATGCAGTGAAATATTTGAAAAATAAACTGTGCATGGTGGGGGCGCAAGTCATAGTTATCTTAGGGCACGAGTTTTAGCTACTTGAGGTAACTCTAACTATAACAGGTACATTTCTAGGGTTTTGCACATTTAAAATGTGAGTCTAACTATAGCGTGTGTATATATATATATATATATATATATATATATATATATATATATATATATATATACTCTCATATCTATCTATCTATCTATCTATCTATCTATCTATCTATCTATCTATCTATCTATCTATCTATCTATCTATCTATCTATCTATCTATCTATATGTCGATTACCTACAGGTGGCCAGCAGTATGTAGTGATAGTTAGGACCTAGTTTCCCTGGGAAAAGCATTTTCTGTTCTGCTAATAACTATGGGGTCGTTTGATGAATCTTCACAACATTTTCAAAACTACTGTGTCAGCCACATCAGCTGCTGTCTGTAAAGTTTCAGAGTGGTCTGTCGTGCAGGGCCCAAGAAAAAGCAGGGTCCCAAAAAGCATTTTCCCCATGCAATTTACCATAGGGATTTTAGACTACAGTCCAAACCGCAAAATGGAATTTCACCAAAATTGGCAGAAAGCTATACCTTGGTCCAGAAAGAGTGCTGTTTGTAATTTTCTGTTAATCTGTTTAGTAGGTTTGGAGCTATTAAAGTAAAAATGATTAATGAATATCTAGGGAAGTGGGTCAGGGTGGATTCATGGATCCACGCACCAACAGCAATGCCATGATTGGCTGGCCGCAATCTGAGTGGAAATTTGCAGCTGCCATTTTGCTCATTGGATCTCAGTTCACGGGGGACTAAAATTTAAATGTGATAGAAGTTGTTAGGGCAGAAGTACTCTGACCCGATCGGACTGATGAAGGTTTCTGTGAGGAGACCACGCATGGGCAAGAAATTGTCCAATAAGATTTATTTTATGAGCGCACAAGGATCTGCAGATCCACCCGTATCATCCCAGATCCTCCCAGATTTAGGTGGATTCAGGTGGATCTAGACTCCAATTAAAAAAACCACATATACTTACTCACATGCCCACACACCTATGCATACATTCACTCACACCCCCACTTACCCACACAACCACACACATACCCACTCTTACACCCACACAGCCACTCACACACGCTCAAAGAGCCACAGAACCACTCATCCACAGACTCACACAGCACTCACACACCTACTCACACACCCATACAGCCACTAACACACCCATTCACAGACTAACAAAGCCACTCACATACCTATGCAGCCACTCACACACCTACTCCTGCACCCACACAGCCACTCCGCCACCCACTCATAGATCCACACAGCCAGTCACACATGCACTCACACACCCACCACACACTCATACATCCACTTACACACCCACACAACCTTTCACACACCCTTTCAGAAACCACTCACACACCCAGATTACTGGGACATTATAGTTAGGTAATAGCATTACAAATTTAGAAATCCACTGAAAAAACAAAGGTTACAGGGATGTTATAGTTAGGAAATAAAATTTAAAAAATCCTTAGAAATTCACTGAAAAAAACAAATGTTATAGGGACATCATAGTTAGGTTCAATATTTACAGACAAATCCATTGAAATTCAGCAGTTATAGATGCCCTACATATTATATCACTTATGACATCCTCAATTACATAAATGATAATATCATTCCAACATTTGCAGTGAAATTATTGATGAGAAAACTGAGTATTGCGTGAGTTATAATGACCTTAGGACATGAATCATAGTTACTTGAGATAACTATCCCTATAACTGCTGAATTTCTGTGGTTTCTATGGTTTTGTGTGTAAAATCTGAACCAAGCTATAACGTCCATGCAAACTTTGATTTTCAGTGATTGAGGAAAGAAGGCTGCAGGAAGCAGCAGAAACAGAGTGAAGGATATAAAAAAGCACCAGCAAACTGTATAAAGCATGTTATAATAAAAAGGTGTATGCAGGAGAGAAGTTTCAAAAGGGGAGAGATATAAGGAGAAAGTAATTATCAAATGAATTACCACTTCTACCTTCCACTTAGGGCACCAACTCACATCAGAGTCCCCTTGCTCTACAAGTTCATCCTTTTACGATTTAAATGCCTTATTTGATCCCAGGTCTCATATTTAGACCTCCATTGACCCCACAGTCCAATTTGTCAGGCTCTGAAAACCTTTGGACACACCTTCTGGGTTTACATTCAAAACTAGGATGAAAAGGCTTGCTCTACCCCTGAAGAAGATCTTTATGTGTTTTTCCTTATTTTCTAGTGCAGCTGAGAGCCTAAGAAGGGCATTGACTGAGCCCTGAAATATTACCAGATCATGTACTTGTTATTGCTGGCTCTTTAATCAGGCTGCTAGACATGCTAACACATAGCACCCAGCGTCCTGATTTGATAAGCTCTCTCCAAAGCCGGACACAAAAAGCTACATATCTCCTCAAAGACACAAATGTGACTATCACAGCTGAACGCAGAACGTATATTCATGTGCGTCTTTAACAAACAATTGTGGATATTGCCACTAACAAACACTTGACTTGGAGGATTTCTGTTCAGTCACTCATTTTTGAAGGACATTTCTTTGTATCCCTGTTCTCAAAAAAATATTTTTGGCCAGAAAGGCCACCCCACTGACATTCAACACCAAATTTCCCTTCACTTTGTCACTCAGAGCAGTGGGACTCTAGACCCCTAGTTTGGATGTAGGCCTACCTCTGGAAGGAGAGGCTTCCCCACTGGAGGCCATAAAAGGGCCTTTTTTCCAACCTCCTTAAGCTTACTCTAGCTTCATCTCAGGTAAGTCGTCTTCCTTCCTTCCCTCCCTCCTCATTTGCTGTCTTCCCTACAAACTTTTTCATGTTCAGAAAACATATTAGCAGGCCTGTCTTATCACTCATTGTCCTATAAACAGCCAATCGGTGGTCCTCCTTTCCTCAAGCAATCTTTCAGCTGGAAAGCTCTCCCACTTCACTCAGATTTGCCTTACTCAGCCCTGATCTCCCCAAACAAGGAATGTTGAATGAATGTAGTGTGATGGCTGACAAACATGGAGGCCTAGAATGGCATTACATCTTCAGCCCCACTTAAGGCCTCATTATCAAAGCCAGCATGAAATATTCCCATTGGCGATAATCTCCAGAGCCTTTCTTCTGGTGGCCCTTGGTCCCTGGAGGTATCCACAGTCCACATCAACTCTCAAGAGCTGTAAGCTGTTACCGTCACCATCAAGAGTTTCCTCCACCACAAGCTCAATTGTTGTATCCTCCTTCATGTAGATGCAATTTTAGCGGTCTGCTGTGTGAAAGAAAGTGGAGAAGACCTGGTCCAAAATTCTGACCTCCCTCTCCGAGCACTGTTGGAAATTTTGCCTGGAAAAGAATCTTACAATGAAAATGTAATACCTTCCAGGCAACTACAGTTTGGGAGCAGAGTGGTTCTGCCTTTACCTCCACAGTTCCAGCAACTGGATTTGGAGCAGTCAAATCATCTTAGGAATCTTAGGCCCGTTAGAGGTAGACTGGTCTCCATCCTAACTCAAGAGGCACCTCTGGAAACTTGTAAGATGTTGTTTATATCCAGGTGCATGGCCAGTAGGTACCTTCCTCTAAGACTGGACTTATATTTAGTGTTATGCCTTTTTCCTCTCATGTCAGATTCATTGTGTTCACCTTCGCTTTTAAATTGTCCTTCACTGTTGGTCCTTATAATCCCATTCTGATCCTCCTAAGCCTTCTAAAGGAACTGAAATCAACTTTAAAATGGTAGCAGTGGAGACCATAAGCCACACATCTACTATTTAGGTTGCAAAATTTAAGTCAAAACAGTAGGGCTATAAACAGCAATATTAAATAAGGTGCTACACCAGACTACACTCTGTCACCAAAGAAAGGCTCTAAAGGCATGAGGGGGGCTGTCGCATGAATAAGGTTAGTCAGGAGCACACAAAGCACTGATTATAAGTGCAGTATTTGTTAGTAATGATTGATCAAAAGATATGAACTCAGTATAGCATTTTAAAAGTTAGACCACCACTGATAGTATTGACAGAAGAATCTGTGTTGATATAATGGCGAGGTCAGAAAAAACAAACAAGTATACTTCGTTTTGGGACATATGAAAGACAATTATGTGACCTATGCATGTTCTGACAGTTCAAGCCAAATGAATGACACAAACAACATTTTCAAAGATGAAAAATAGAAGTATCACAGGGCCCGGTGCAGTTCCAAGGTAAAGACCAGAAGGTATTCCAAGAAGAAAGCCAGATAATAATAGTTATAGTACCAAATAGTGTATGAGGGTGCCCCACTGAAAATCATAAACCTCACTCTTGGAGGAAAGTGAGAAGGGTGATGAGAGAGAATTCAACATTGTCATATATGGGATTCAAGTTGAAAAATATTTGCTCAGAGTGAGTGGGTGAGCAAGGCCATACCACAGGTGTGTTACTACAGATCAGGAAACAGTGCAAGGACAACATTTGCAACATTGCTCCAAATAGCTACCTAAAGATGAGCTGAAGGTAGAAAGAATTATCTAAGTCTTGTGTATGAATATACTACCATAGGAGAACTATGTATCATAAGATAAAATGAATATGAGAGGCAGACAGTATTGTCCAGGGTTGTGGGTACCCACATTGATATGCAACAGCATATGATTTTGAGAAGACTATGTAGTGTCCTTGAATTAGAGGAACTCTGTATATGGAACCCGCCAGGAGTAAAGGTATGATAGCCTATGCAACCTAAAATGACAAATGCTAAATTGGTACATATTGTAAGCCTCATTTGGTGGCTAGTATAATATAGGGCCTCGTTACGAGGATGGCGGTCACCTGCCTTGCTGTGGCGGTCAGAACGCCACAGCTGTGATGGTCTGACCGCCAAATGACATGTTTGTCAGTCGAACCTCCAACTGACTGCCATCTCCACCAGGATCTTAGATCTTAACGGGGTGACAGAAGTCTTGGTTGCAATAAGTCAGGGTGGCGCTGACTTCAACGCTGCCCTGCTGATTAAAACCTTGTTCTCCACCAGTCTTTTCATGGCAGTTTCCCCACCATGAAAAGGCTAGAGGAGAATAAGTGCTGTGGGTCACAGGGGGAATTCTCACTGTCTGCTTAGCTTGTCGGCCCCCTCTGTGCTACGAGATAGCACCCACCTCCTTTAAGGGAGATGAGAGGTTATCTCATAGCACTGTTCCTGTCAGTCACTCTATTCCAAGATGTCCACCGGTCAGCCAGGTATGACCGACTGAAATCTTGTAATTTGGTGGGGGAAGTGGGTACCACTGCCATGGCAGTGGTGTGCCAAACTCGTAATGAGCCCTATGATAAAAAGCCAACCCAGGGAGAAAATTGGTCGCAAAGGTGTGATTTACTAATGTCATGAGGCCCATGCGTGCTATGTATCCCCTTTGCAGATAAACTGGAAACACAATCATAGGATGTGGAGCAGCATTAATTGATAATGTTCCAGTGATAGTGGTCAGAAATTTAGAAGAGTTAATAAACTGTTATTAGACTGGAGAGACCAAGTTAGTGGGAAGTGCTGTAGGTTAACCAAAACATTTTGGAGAGTTAAAATATAGCTATTGGCAAGGAGGAGCTAACCAGTGCCCAATGTAATGGCTTAGCACAAAGGTATGGAGAGTACTTTAAAACAAAATAGGTAATGTAATGTAGTAAGTAACAAAGAAATGGTTACAGACATGATACCTGATTAGCTGCCCATGAGGCGCAAAAAAGTAACACTGCAGTGTCCCTCTTAATGTCAGTCAGAGATGTGAGAATAAGGAAGAACACCACAGTGGCATAAATGAAGAAACAAATATATTTAACAATCGTGATTGTGAAAAATACGGCAAGTTGCTCTAAAAGCAAAAAAGGTACCTGTAGGTATTAATTAATTGTGAACGTAAATATTGAACGTACAAGAGGAATTTAGAGGTAGCCATGGACACATGTTTATGGCCTTATTCCTATTAACACATTAAAGGGAATTGTCTCATCTTTGTCCTCAAGCCATACAGTGGGTAGAAATGGAAGCACAACTATAAAATTGCCCACTATTATAAATACTTTATACTGTCCTGAGGCTGAGGGACTACCTGGAATCGTACACTATTACAGAATATAAATATTTTGAAAGAAAGGAAAGAAATAGCAAATAACTGTGGACTCTTATAGAAAAAGTTTACGGTGTCTTTGTAAAAGGCATACTACATAATGGTGACCTACAAGTCAGGTGGTAATGGTCTAGCTAGGCGTCAAGTATGCGGAGGGGTCTAAAGTCTAAAAATAAGGCATTAAAAAACGAGCCTGTGGAGCTGTCACTGTAAACTAACATGGTTTAAGGGGCAAAGGTTGTTAAGTGTGGTGGTGCTTCTGGCAGCCATTTAAGTTAGAACAGACAGGAAGGGGATAGGCAATCACGGGAGGCAATGCCTCAGGCCCCATATTAAATGGATAGTTTTGGAATCATTAATGATAATATTATTGTAAGACAGATTTAAGTTATAAATCCAGCTCCCAGTTTTATGGTGTTTATTTTGTTGACATTTCCATCTGCATTAATTCATATTTATTTTATGACCATCCTAGTGGTAATTTTCTACCCCCTGAGCGTATTACAATGTTTCCGCTGGGCTGACCGATGGGAATACGCGTTCCCATCGGTCAGTCTGGCGGGAACAGTGCTACGATATAGGACTAGTCTCCCTTAGGGAAGCCGAGTCCTATACCGTAGCACAAAGGGGGCCAACCAGCACACTCTTAATGCGCACTGCCTGCCAAGCAGACAGTGTGCATTCTGACAGCGCTGGTAGGAGGAGCCCTGGCACTGGCTTTCCACCAGTCTTTTTATGGCAGGGTCCCAACCTTGAAATGTCTGCCAGAAAGTGGGGTTGTAATCAGCCAGGTGGAACCGAGATCAGTACAGCCCTGGCTAAGTACAACCCCGACCACCGTCACCCCATAATGAGGCAGTTAGTATGTGTTTTGAAAATAAATGGAGATATAAAATGGTACATTGTTCAATTTATTTACCTGATTAGCATGCACCCATACTTTGATACCTGGTGTGTTTTATCTAATTAAGCAGCCAAATATATCAAAACACTACACCCACAGGTAAATATTAGCATTATATAAAAAATATTTGTTAATGTATGCCTATATTTAGGGATATTGAAACCTGTTCTTTCTAACTCTCTACAATGTCTATCTACTCCGCTGTTGGCCTAGAATTCAGGAAGGCCAGCATAGAGAGTCACTCACAAGAAGCAACATTTTCAGTATTTTTTCACTTTTAAAAATAAATATGAACAGGAAACACATTGTTTTCTGTCTGCATCACCTGTGAAAATCAGTAAATTGAAAAACTGTAATCCCTAATTATAAAAAGTATGCTAATGTTGGTAAACACCCTGTCAGGTATGGAAGGTGTGGAATGACATCAGGTATGCTCTAACAGCTATAAAGCTGATGACAAACATTTTATAAGAACTAACCTGTAGACACAAGCCACTTAAATGAACACACATGGTATGATGGAAATTTGTTTTCTATGTTTTGGTGGTACCTGTGATGGCCATGGAAATTACACAAGATTGAAAAAGAACAAGCAATCCCTTGGTGCCATTTTGCAGAGGATGGTACCAAAGAATTACTGGTGATGATAAAGCAAGACAGCATGAAGTGGCAAATATTCAAAAAGAGTAGTCATTGAAGATAAGATGTTGTGATGAAAAGCATGCTTTGACTGAGGAGTGTTATTAAGAGGCAATGACAACCATTTTCTTGTCAGAGATAGTGAAAGAAAAGATAGGATTGTGACAGAGATTACCCCAGGCCCCATGTCAAAAAGATGAAGGTCTAATAAATTAGGCTACTTTTAGACCAAGGAACGAACAAATAGACAATGAAGGCTGAAAAAGTATTCTTGTTCAGTGGATAAATGGCATAATGAACCAAGTATGAGAAGTAGCTGGCAAAAGTAAAAAAAGTAACACATATCATAACAGCAGCCTGAGTGTATGGAGGTTGAGATATTGGAAGAGTATAAAATAATGCAGGAGTTAGTAGTCAGGCAAATAGAGTGTTAGAATGTCTTCCGATTGGGTTATAAAAAGAGAATGAAGGCAAAGAGAGTAATGAAAGTAACTGCTGTAATAATGTTGATTCTTAGTTGGGTTAGCAATAGTTTTAACATGATAGTCAAAGTGCATAAATGAACCAAGCAGAACAGGATATTCTTATTAGACTGTGAGGTAGAAGAGGAAAGCTTTAACAGTAGGCATATGTATAATATGGATGGCATGTGCTAATGGCTTAACTGATCTGGTTTAATTTGTTGTTGGGAACACAAAAATAGATTAAGGTTGTCTAATATAAATTGTAGAATGCCACATAATGTGATAAGTATTATAATCACATTTCAGTAGTTATCTTATATATTAAAAATGTTATAAGTTTGTACTTTTCTTTGCAATGCAAATATAGAAACATAACCAAGGTATAGTCTTGTTCAAGTGTCCGATACGCAAAGGAAGATTACTGTTAGGACATCAATTGTTTGAACAACTGTTAGAACATACCTAAGTTGTATCATTGTTTTCAATGTGACATAATAATATATTTTAGTTTGTCGCAGTAACAAGTCTGCTGTGTAATCTCTTGAGCACTTTGTCTTTTTTGCAAATATTATGCACTGCTTAATAGAAAGTGTGTACGTGTGTGTTTTTCCTGACCATACCTCTACAATGAAATTAATTGTTCTGCCACTTCTAGCTGTGGTTGTCTAAAGTTTGCTTGAAACAATATGTATATAGGAAATTGTATGACTATCCCATATCATTTGAACAATCACCACAATCACTTATTCTCACTGCCTGTTGTGCTCCTTACAAATCTTGTTCTGTATAAGATCCAGGGGGAACCCTCACCCTCTAGTTCTCAGCAACCATCTGTCACTGCTGACCTGGCTAATCTCAAGAAGAACAGAGCAGGTATTAATATGCCAAGAGCATAATATTCGGACCCCAGCCCTTTTGACCAAATCGCCTAAAAAAGTTAGTTATAAAATTCTTCAATGGTTTCTTAAGAGAAGAGTGGATTTCGCTAGAAAATATTTAATCCCCTCTGTACATTTTGACACCCCACTCTCACAGATTTTTCTAGGTTCAGGGACTCAGCTTAACAAAATCACGGTGAAAAGGTGGGAGCGCGCTGGATATAGTAAAATTGGAGATTTCTGGGTTGAGGGTAACTGGGAAGCCCCATGGAGAATCATGATCACAGTCAATAATGATCTTTTGCTGGTCAGATCCTACAATATTTTGCTGAGGGTTTTTATAGACTTAGATACTAATTCTATCATTAATACCCAATCATTGATATCAGAATTAGTCACTCCTTCGCGGGTAGGGAACGCAGGGGCATGGAGAAGGCTCTTGGCAGAGAGGTTTAAAGTGGATTTGGGGATAATAGCTCAGAAGAAATGGGTTAGACAGGAGGGCATGACGCTCTCAAGTGAATACTGGGAGACTATTAACCGCCTAAATTTCTCTGCGCTACGAGGGGCTAATTGGCACAGAATGATATTTTTTAGCAAATGGCTGCTGTATCGAACCCCGCAGAAGTGTGGAGAAGTGTGGCTCAATGGTTAGAGCGGCAGACCCTGAAGCAGTGATCTGGCTCAAGACCAGGGTTCAAGTCCCGCTTCGGCAGGTCTTGGGCTCAATTCCCCTTGACCAGATAATTCTCGCCTCGGTGCCTAATCTAATTCATGGGTCCCACTCTGCAACTCTGGGCAATAGCTTGCTTAATCTCCACAACGGCCCCAACAGTGCCTGGCTTCACCCTGGGGGTGCTCAGGAGGGGTGCCTCACAGGGAAAAGCCAGGAGGGGTTCCATAGTGGTATGAGTACAGTGCCTTGAGACCCTAACGGGTGAGTAGTGCGCTATACAAGTGCTAATTTACATTTTACATTTGCAAGCCCTATCCCGTATGGGGATCGGCCACCCAATTTTTTTTTTGGGTGCAAGGAAATAAGGGCAGCTGGCTGGATACATACAATAGCGACATGTAAATGTATACAGAGATACTGGGAAGAGGTCTTTGCAACATTAACATCCATTGTGTCGGTACCCATATCTCCGAGTATTCACCTGTTGAGTCTGGGCTATGATCCCGAGGCAAGACTCTCCCCTCGACTCGAGAAGTTCGTATTTATAGCCACAGTGGTTGCTAGGTCACTGTTGCTGAGAAACTGGCGGTCTGAATTATCTCCTACTAGTCAAGGATGGTACAATAGGATGATTCAAGTTAGACTTCAGGAGATGAGATATGCTGGGAGAATAGGCATTGTCAAAAAGTTCTCTCTAATCTGGGGAAATTATTTCTTGGACAAGCCTGATTGATCCTTTGTTTTTTTTTTTCTTTTCGTTTTATTCTCTGAAAGTGACAATGTATCTTGTTGTGTACTGATAAAAAAAATAATACAAATATTAAAATAAAAAATAAATAAAAAAAAAAGAACAGAGCAGGGACCCATCTTACGAGCGTGACTTCCGAGCTCCTAGGAGACTCATGGCCACTGAGAAACAAAAACATCTACCACTCAGACTGGGCCACATGGGTCTGCTTGTGCATAGATGGGTTAATTGATCACCTACGTGCATCTCCACTCACCCTAGCTAACATTCTCTTTTTTATGCCATCCATGTTTTTACCTGATATCTCCGCAGATCATCTCCTTTCTAATTTGTTTCCTTTGGGCAAGCCCTCCACCTTGTTTGTAGACTTATGATAGGCATCCGTCTTCCACATGTTGCCCCTGTTGCACCATTTTGTGGAATGTCAGTTCAGTTCTTCTGGAAATGTCATCCTGGACCCCAACCTAGATTTGTCTTTCAAGAAACTCTCTGCCACACGAACCATCCTCTTCTCTATGATTCCAGTAAATGGGGATAGGACATCAAAGTCACATCTGTTATCCAGTGCTTCCTCACCCCAGAAGTTGTCTTATTCAATTCTGAAATGACCAAGACCAATTTCTTTTGTCTACTTTACATTTATGTCCCACTGCATCCACAACTCTTCATTGCTAGCCATCTTAAAAAGTATGAAACACGTAGAACCTCCCTTAGGCCATCACCCCCTAATCACATTCATGTTTCTTTCAGGAAATTCTACCAAGAGGTTAGCTCCCAACTCTAGTTTGATGGGTTCAGTTAATTTCTGAAATAGACATCGACAACTCTCATTATCCATTCTACTTGTGGAGTTATGGCTTCTGAAGGCTCTCTTTCTGGCTGCAGGCTAGTCAATATACTTCAGACTGCAGATTGGTCCAGTGCTAGCATTTGTCAGATATTCTACTTCAAACCAATTGAGAATGCTGCAAAAACGAAAGTTATATTTTGTTAAAGACAGAGGCAGGCTATTTCCTGATTCCACCTGACAGGTGGTATGCTGTTATATGACTTGCATTACTGTTATCGTTTTGCACTACTATGATCCTTGTATCATGTTGTTGGACTTTTTTCCTTCTGCAGTGTCATCCCAAATCTTTTTGCCTCCTGCCTCCTATTTTTTCTGACCCTTTTTTGTTGGCTTTAGAACTGAGCACTTTACCACTGCGAACCAGTGCTAAAGTGCATATGCTCTCTGTGTAAATTGTATTGTTGATTGGATTTCAATGATTGGCATGTTTGATTTCCCGGTAAGTCCCTAGCACAGTGCAATAGAGGTGCCCAGGGCCTGTAAATCAAATGCTATTAGTCGGACTGCAGCACTGGTTGTGCCACTCACATTAGTAGCCCTGTAATCATGTCTCAGACCTGCCACTGCAGTCTCTGTGTGTGCAGTTTTAAACGGCCAATTCGACTTGGCAAGTGTACCCACTTGCCAGGCCTAAACCTTCCCTTTTCTTACATGTAAGACACCCCTAAGTTAGGCCCTAGGGAGCCCCATGGGCAGGGTGCAGTGCATGTTTAAGGTAGAACATATACTAATGTGTTTTATATGTCCTAAGTGAAATACTGCCAAATTCGGTTTTCACTGATGCAAAGCCTATCCCTCTCATAGGTTATCATGGAGGCTGCATTTAAATATGATTAAAGCGTAGATTCCCTTTGGGAGTGAATAGACATGTGGAGTTTGGGGTCTCTGAGCTCACAATTTAAAAATACATCTTTTAGTAAAGTTGATTTTAAGATTGTGTGTTTGAAAATGCCACTTTTAGAAAGTGAGCATTTTGTTGCTTAAACCATTCTGTGACTCTGCCTGTTGTGGATTCCCTGTCTTGGTCAGTTTGACAGTAGGGCTGTTTGTACATCTCTCTAGACAGTAGCAGAAAGGAGCTGGAGTGTAGCCTGCATATTCTGATGAGCCATCTGTGCTAGGAGGTAGGGGAGGAGTGGTCACTCACACCTGAAAGGGCTGTTCCTGCCCTCATACAATGCAGTCTCCAATGCTGTGATGTGTGTCTGGGGCCTGGCCTGGGCAAGGCAGGATTTCACAAAGAAGAGATACTTTTCTTTGAAGTAAGCCTACTTCAAAGGCCAAAATGGGTATAAGATGAGCACCCAAAACTACATACTTTAGATCACTTATGGAAATCAAGGGGAACCTCTGCTTGGAGAAGGCCTGAAGAGATGAGGACAAGTGCTGCCCTGCCTGTGACTGTGCTTTGTGGTGCTATCCTGCAGTAGCTGCTTCTGCCTGGTGAAAGGGGACAAAGACTGGACTTTGTTTTCCATTTCTGCTTGTGAATAAATGTCCAAGGGCTTGTCCTGAGCTTGCCTCCTGTTGCTGAAGTCTCAGGGCCATCAAAGACTTCCCCTGCCAGCACCTGGACTCTCTGCTGAGACTCCTGCCCTGCCAAGTGGTGCCCTATCCAGTTCCTGGGGTCTTGATAGGTGAAGCTGGCAGACCAAGATTGAAAATCCACGCACAGACCGCTGTGCAGGGACATTTCTGGCGCAGCCTCCGAGACCCGGCTGAAGAAACGATACGCATCCAGCTCCGTGGCTGAAATCGACGTACCGCCTTCAGCGCAGCTGGAAGATTGACGCACGAGGCCGGAGAAACAAAGCACTGCATCGTTAACGGAGGCTGGTAACATAGCAACCCGCACAGTGCAGTTTTGCTGATACTGTGTGGCAGGATTTTCGGCGCAAACCTTGCTGGACGCTTAAAAACAACGCAACGCCTGCCCGGACCCGGGTGCTGCCTGGATCGATGCATCACCCCCCTGCAGAGAGGAAAAACAACGCACACCAACCAGAGAAGGAGAAATGACGCATGGTCTCGCTTGCGGGTGAGAAATCGACGCATTGCTTACCTTTTTTGATGCACACTTGCCCATGCGTGTTAGTTTGACGCTACCCAGGTACTTTTCAATGCTAAAAGTGTTTTACCTGTTTACAAAAGGATTTAAGACTCTTTTGCTTTTAAAATTAATAACGACTTGTGTATGTTGGATTTTTGTCGTTTTGGTCTTGTTTTGTTTAGATAAATATTTCCTATTTTTCTCAACCTGCAATGTGTCATTTTGTAGTGCTTTCACTGAGTTAATGTGTGTGTTGGTACAAATACTTTACACCTAGACTTTGAAGTTAAGCCTGCCTGCTCGTGCCAAGCTACCAAGAGGGTAAGCAGGGGTTAGCTGAGGGTGATTGTCCTTTATCCTGACTAGAGAGAGGGTCCTTGCTTGGATAGGGGGTAACCTGACTGCCAACCAAAAACCCCATTTCTAACACATGTTAACATGTTGCATTTTTGTCTTACTGAATTGAACAGTTTTTCTTCCTCTGACACAGGGTTTTCTCTTCATCTACTCTAGCATCTATATCTTCTGCCATGGAGGAACCGCTATTGTGATTTGTGGGTCGTAATTGGATCAGAGGTTTTTTGGCAGGCTGGTGGTGCTGGTAGTGAGACCGCCTTTTTCCCACCCTCCAGTGTCCTGGCAGTTTTAGAATTTTGGCTGTCTTATAACGGGCTCGGCTGTGCAACTTGTAATATGGTGGGCTATATGACCGCAAACATGGCAGTCTTTTGGGGGCCACCACCACCGCAGCGGTCTTACCGTCAGACCGCCAAACTAATACTGAGGCCCATAGTAGGGATAAGACATTATGCAATATACACCATCAGCTCTTTAGACATTTGTGGCATGTGCTAAATACCTTTTATTTCTTACTCCTTTAAAAGTGAAGTATAACATGCTTAGTTGGCATTTAAAAGACTAAGGAACTTATTACAAAATTGGCGGTTGGACCAGCTGTCCACCAATGCCACCGGGAGGATGCCACTGTCATACCAGTGGCATCCCCCCACCCTATTACAGCATTCCCGTCAGACCAGCAGGAATATTGTAATAGAGCATTCCCGTTGGTCACTCCGGCACTAATAGTGCTACGATAGAGGGCTCAGCTCCATTAAGAGAGGCGAGTTCTATACCGTAGCACAGAGGGGTCAACCAGCAGCCTCAGAATGCGCACAGTGTGCAAAGCTAACAGTGCACATTCCAATGGTGCTGAGCAGGGGGACCCCAGCACTGGCTTTCCACCAGCCTTTTCGTGGCGGGATCCCTGCCATTAAAAGGCTGTCTGAAAGTGGGGTTGTAATCAGCCAGGGTTCAGCGCCACACTGGCTGGTTACAACTCGGGCCACCGTCATCCCATCGGGATCTTGACCCCGGTGGAGACAGCGGTCCCCTGGTGGTCCGACCACCAGGGTTGTAACCTGTCTGTCTGACCACCAGGATTGTGAAGGTCCAATTAGAACCACAATTCTGCTGGTTCTCTGGTGTCCAGACTCGTAATCAGGCCCTGAATTTTGTCATTCTTCTGCCCCTCTTTCCCCCTGAAATTTCAACAAGTGTTTCAGGGAAAAAACATATCATCAATCTGAATTCTGAAAAATGCCCAAATTCCTGTTTGCATATGGCTAGAAATAAAACCCCTAGCATTCACCAGGACCATAGTTTCTCAATGAAGCTCAAAGCAAGCCATTTATTTACTGGTTCTTTAGAACACTGTCCACCAGCCTAGATAACAAGCTCACCATTCAGGTGGCATGGACGTCTGCTGTCCCTCACATGCCTCCATTCTTACATTTGCAGCCGTTAGCAGGGTGACACATCTTGGCTGCTCTCTTATAAACTTTGATAAGTCAGGGATTTTGCAACTCTGTGGGTATGGACATTTTAGGATACTACTCATTAGTACATCAATTGCATCAAAATATTATGGCAAAGCTGCAAACCAGTGACTGTACAAAAAACTAAAATACAGCTGAATTACAACCTTGAAACGATTCTTCTAGCCCTTAGTTATCTAACTGATATAAAGGGTAAATGGTTAATGATAACACACATGATAGGTGTTGTATAATAGTATCTGACTTCCCCAGGATCCAGAGAACACTTCTAATATCTATGGGCTGACTTTATTAAACTGGATAGTGCAGTGCTTCCAAAATATATGCTAACACATTTACTGTATACATATGCAAACATGTTTTTAACCTTCACAGGATTCAAATGCTTTGCTGAGGTCAACAGACCTTTTGACCTGGAAAGAAGTGCGGTGAACCACACACAAATGTACTTCAACACCACCCCAGCAATTTAGACACCATGACCAATGTGGCCACAGAAAGACAACTCCAATCAGAAATAAAGTTTAAAGCTTTATTTTACAACCATAAAGGTAGTGTCAAAAAGACAATGTGTAAAATCAAATTGTAAAGAAATATGATCACCATAGACACAATTAGGCATTGAAGAAGAATTAAGCATCATTTCATTAATGAAATTATCTTTGATACAGAAATGTATCAGATTGTATCAAGAGGAGTATGCAATTTGGGGCAAGGCAGAGGTTAATTCTACAGCTAACCACATTAGGAATTGCAGGTGCGAGGACAAACACATGCAGGCAAAAATATAAAAATGGAGACAAAACTGATCTGAGAAAATTATGGCCCTCATTACAACCCTGCGGGGGGTGCAAATAGGGCGGTGAGACCGCAAACAGGCCAATGGTCTCCAGCCCAGTGGCCGTCACTAGTCATCCTGCGATATCAAGACCCCACATACCGCCATGGATTTCATGGGGTTTTCAACGGCTGCAAAACCCATGGCGGTATGCACCATCAGTGCCAACGAATTCGTTCCCTGGCACTGATTGAGGTCTCCCTCTTCCTCCTCCCCCTCCCCTGAGTTCACCTCCAACACTCACGAACCCTCTACAACCCCCCAAAGGTAGTAGGACCCTCTCCCCACCCTGACCATCATTGAACCCTTCAAACATACCCCCCACACCCCCCTACATGCACGCTCATACCAATCACACACATACACGCGCACATACAAGCACACATGCACACATACATACATGTTACATTTCCCCTACACACATTACACCACCGCATACATACACGCACTCACACAACCCCTCTACACACTCACACGCACAACCCCATGCATGCACACACCACACAACACCCCCCCCGCCCTCCTCCCCTAACAGACGATCACCTTACCTGCTCCGGTGATCCTCCGGGAGGGAAGGGGATCCATGGGGGCTGCTCCGCCGCCAGCACCCCGTCACCAGAACACTGCGACGCCGAATACTGAGTCGTATTGTGGTGGGTGGTGTTCTGATGACTTGGGGATGGTGGAGGAGCAGCCTCCACTACAGCGCTGACCACCAGTATGGCTGCTGGCAGCTCTCCATCCAAAAAACAGCGGAGGGTCGCCAACCGTCATAAAATGGTTGACGGAAGACCGCCAACACTGGCGTTCTTCGACCCGGCGGAACCTCAACGGTCTCTGGAGGAGACCGCTGAGGTTGAAATAAGGGCCTATATCTTGGATTACGGAATGCTAGCTAGAAAAATAAATGAGTGAGAGTCAGCATGATAGGTTCTATTCTAAAATAAGGGACATGTCAAGGGACAATGGACATCAGCTGAGAGAGGTATACCTCTCCAAGAGATAGCATTCAAGTTTTCTTCATCTGCAAAGCATCCAGATCAGCAGCAAAGTTCAGTCAGAAATGTCATCTGGAAAATGCAGATAGTGACTGCTAAGGGGACAGGGTTCTGAAGATCCGAAGAGAGACTACTCTAAATTTCAAAGTCCATCCCTAATATAAAACACATAAATCATGTTGATTCTTTGGTTTAATGGCATCATGTCATGCAAAAAGGCTTAATCCAATAAAAATAAGTGGACAACTTTACTTTACAACAGTCTGGTTTTCTCTCATGTCTGTCATGTGAACATCTCCTCTTTCCATGTGACTCCAAACAGTGGGAACAAAAGTATTTGTTTACAACACTTTGATTGGTTCCCAGGTTTTACTATACGATCATCTCAGTTCTCTCCGAATCTATGTACTGGTGGCAACTATTTGTTTCACATTAAGTCCACAGGCCATGATGTTTCTTTCCAAGGTCACTAAACTAACACCAGAATAAGTAAAACATGTCATTATAAATTGTACAACTTTGTTATTACATTACATTAGGTATAACAGAAGTGTATTTTTATCATATGCACTTATTTTCAGTCATTCATTCTTTCACTAAATATTAGAAATGCAAATTTGTCTTGATACTAGCAATTAGCCTAGTGTCTAAAATACACATTTCACTAATATTTTGTTTAATAAGGAAGGCACAATTGTGATCACCAACAAATGAAAACATAAGCACATTTAAAATGTGTATCAGTGCAGCTTTTTAACTTAGGATGTCAAACATGAGACATAAATAGTCACCTTCTGCTGAAGTCTGGGTCACTAAAAGCATTACTAAAATGTACACTCCATCACATGTATGTTATAGAAATATTAAATATGCAGACAGTGGAACCTGCGAAGCCCTCACTGCATAACTTTGTGTAAAAAAATATTTTGTGTCCCCTTTATAATAAGGGCTCTAGTCCGATAACTGAAAATCTTTATGTAATTGAAAGAGTCCGAAAATGTTTTGGCTCATCAATATTTTTCGACAGACCATTCCTTTACTACCATTCCTTTTTGTCTGAGGGACAGTTCTAAATAACAAAAGAAGGAAAGTATTTCAATCTGATGTGCTTGTGGTCAACTTACATTAAATATGCCAACTTAAATCTGAAAAATGAAATAAAAGAGGCAAACGTTTTGCTGGTAGAGATTATGAGCCATTTGTACATTGAATAGACCGGTCGTAACAGTCATCATGCATATGAACACTTTTAGGCGTTAGAAATGATTTCATGTCTTCCTCAGCTGGACTTTTTGTAGCTTTTGGACAGACGCCAAATGTATGTTTTCTTAACTATTTAAAGGCATAATTCAAGCTCTGTTTATCCAAAATGTACCTGTGAGATATTTCCAGGAAATAGAGTTGACCTTCTTCTGTGGTCAGTATCACTCACCAGAACTCTCAAGATTTGGCTCTACATTCAAGTAATTATTAAGAATTTGCAGCCATCAATCACTGTTTTAAAATAGCTATATGTAATAGCGGCAACAGAAACAAATACACTAGCTTCGAGGTTAATCTTCAGGCCAGTGTAATGAATCCACGAAAACGGCAGTAACGGTAATCATCTTATTGAATGTGTAGTTTTCTCTTATAAACAACGGTATTACAGATGCATTCAATTGTATAAGTAAAATAGATTTCAGTAGGTTAGCTGAAGAGGAATAAGTACACGTCATTATAACACTAGTTATCACAACATACAATGGAATTTGCTGAGAATGTCGCACACTTTGTGCACATTTTATACATTTGCGTTGGTGATGAATGCAGTTCGTTCTTGTTATTTGCCTTCTGAAGTCACACGCTAATAACGTGCCTGCTTTTTTCTCCTTTACAGTACCATAGTTATATCTGCAGTGGCAATTATTTTGCATATTGACCGCTCTGACTTGCTAACTAAGCTGATAATTTTGTGCTAGACCTTTGGAGATTCTTTTAAGCCCTACTCTTACCTCAGGTCTGGTTTTGTTTTCCTCAGCTGCTGTTGATAACAGGTGGCCTCTTAGAACCAGATGCCAGGACCACAGAATGACTAATGGTCCACACATTCTTTTTAATCTTGCCATCGATGACCAATATAAAATGAAGATACCTTCATTATGTATAGGCAATTTCATTTTCCACCATACCTATTACCCACTGTCATCACTGACTCAGTATCACACACTGAGTGCAAGTAAGAGATCACCACCAAAGAGCCCCAGACTGGAGTACCTGATATGATTTTCCCAGCAGAGCTAGCATTGAGCAGAATCCAATTATGAAGCATGTTACCTACATGGGTGATGTTCTCCCATCCTAAGAATGGCATTTCTGGTGATCCCTATAGAGAACATTGTAAAAATCTTCCGTGTCCAGCCCTCTAACCCCAATGTAGGCTTGGTCAGCTTCTGCTGCCCTCCCCAGCTCCTCCTGCTGCTACCGCTGCTGCCACCGGATCAAACTGAGAGCCTGCTGACTCTCAGTTTGAGGCCCTCTTCCATCCGCAGGCTCCTGCCTACACCTCAACGCTGGTGGCCTAGTGGCCTCCTTCAAGTAAGTCTCTCCGATCTTTCTCTTTCTTTCTCTCCTTACTTCACTCTTTACACCTGCCTCCACCTCTGCTTTACATCATGCTGCTTTTTTTCCTTTTTTCCTTTTTTCCTTTTATTTTCCATTTTTTTCCTTTTCTCCTCCTTTCTCCCTCTCTCGTTGCTGCTGCCCCTCCGGCCCCATCCCACTCCCCCACAAAGTGCCCTCCCACCTCCCAGCTGACCAAAAAACCCCCTTCCCTCCCCTTCTTAGTGTCACCCGCAGCGCAGCCATGCAGTGGACGAGTCTCTGGAGCACCAAAGGCACGCAAAAGGCAAGCCCATTTGCGCGCGTCCGTGCCTGGACCGCGCCCAGCCCCAGGAACCCTGGATTTCCGGTAAACTGTTCCCTGTCCACCCTCCATTGCCTCAACACCGGAATCTCAGCACCTGCTGCACTGCATCTGCTAAGGACACCTTTGGACCTTTTTCCTGCTGGACCTGCAACCTCATTTGCAGCCACAACAAACAGCCGGAAAACCAGACACCAAAAACACCAATACACACTATAACCTCATCAACTGCCTCCTTCTGAATATACGCACCCTCCATAAGCACGCCACTCAAATCTGGTACCTGATCGTCTCTGCCCGACCAGACATCGCATCCCTTACTGAGACCTGGACCAACCCTACCTCTGGGCCAGACATCGCCATCGCTATCCCGGAAGGATACAACATCGTAAGGAAGGACCGGCCCTCTCATCCGGGTAGAAGACTGGCCATCATACACAAGTCCTCACTACGCATCACGATCAACATGGAGGAACACTGCACCACAATGAAAAACTTGTACTTCCTGATCCACGCCAACAACAACTCCTTCCTCCACGGCACCCTGGTCTACAGGTCGCCTGTCCCCCACCCAGCATTCATTAACACGATTGTAGACATTGCCACCCCCCATGCCCTGGCGTCCATCGCCCCTGAGCTCCACAAGAAGCTGAACTGCACTGTCAAACACAGCCATCTTTCCCGAAGACAGGAAACATGCCAAATTACACCCTCCCCTGAAATAACCCTTGGCCGACCCATCAGAGCTAAAGAATTTCCATCCCATCTTGCTGTTACCCTAACCAGCCAAAGTTCTGGAAAGGGCTATCAACTCACAGCTGTGGCAATTCATCAAAGACAACAACTCACTGGACACCTCCCAGTCTGGCTTCCGCAGCAACCACAGCACATAGACAGCTCTTCTTGCAGCAGGTGATGACATCAGCACACTCCCTGACCGCAGCCACACTGCAGCACTCAGGCTTCTTGACAGCCTTCGACACAGTCTCCCACAGCACCTTATGCACCAGACTCTAAGAAGCAGGAATCCTTGGAAAAGCCATGCAATGGATCCACTCCTTCCTCTCCAGGAGAACACATAGAGTCAGGCTCCCACTGTACGCATCCAAACCAACAGAAGTCAGCTGTGAAGTTCCTGAGGGACCCTCCCGGAGCCCAATTCTCTTCAACGTCTACATGGCCCAGCTTACAGCCATCGTCAGGGACCACGGAATGAACATCATGTCATACTCCAATAACACACAACTCATCATATCCCTCACTGAAAACCCGGATGAGGGTAAGCAGAACATTCACACAGGAAAGGAAGCTGTTGCCCCTGAGCTCATTATCTTTGAAAACTCAACTTTAGCCTGAGACGACTCCTGGTGGCCCACATCGCTCAGCGCCCCGCCTTCTCAGAGTGACCACACCAGCAACCTAGGAATCATCCTCAACTCTTCCCTGTCAATGATGCGACAGCTAAACATGGTCAGCTCCTCCTGCTGGCACACCCTCTGCCAAATCTGCAAAATCTTCAAATGGATCCCAATTGAATACCGCGAGAGAGAGTCACCCACGCCTCAGTCACAAGCAAGCTCGATTACAGCAACACACTCTACGCAGGCACCCCAACAAAAAACATCAGGAAACTACAGTTCATCCAAAACACCGCCGTCAGGCTCATCCTAAACCTCCCTCACCAGGAACCTATCTCCCAGCACCTAAGGACCTTCCATTGGCTCCCGGTGGAGAAACAAATCATGTTCAAACTACTCACCCACACCTACAAGGCCATTCACAACATCGGACCAGCCTACTTGAACTATTGCATCTCCTTCCATAACCCCACCAGACCCCTCTACTCTGTCTAGAAGTCACTAGCTACCATCCCACGCATACGGAAAACCACTGCCGTAGTAAAGTCTTTCCCCTACCTTTCAGTTAAGAGCTGGAACAACCTGCCCATGCACCTCAGACAAAGCCCATCGCTCACCATCTTCAGGCAGAACCTCAAGACTTGGCTCTTCGGATGATGGCCTGTCCCTCCCCCAGTGCCTTGAGACCCTCACGGGTGAGTAGTTGTGCTTTACAAAAACTGATTGATTGATTGATTGATCTCACAGGAACATCACACTTTGGCATAATACTAAGGTATTAACATCTCTGCCCTCCAGATCTTGTTTGAGGACTCTTACATCCACCATTAGGGCATCTCAAAGGATTCTATAGAAATCACTATACACCATGAATTGAAGAATGCACATCTGAACACTCTGTGTAATATTTTTGTCTGGAAGCAGGTCATCCCTTACCTTCTAGTGTCTTTCTGGTCTGGTGCATGTGGGTTGATTTGCAGAAAACATTATTTGGTGTAATCTGATTAGGCTTTAGGGCTAATGCCAGTGTCCTGTACGAGTTCTGCTATGGTATGGTGATCCAGGTAATGGTCCAATTTGGCATAGGCTCTATGAAATGAGGAATTGTTTGTGTAGTCAATATGGTCCCCATGTTGCTCATGCTAAACATCTGTGAGGCCTATTATCGTCAACTGTTCTTCAGTCTCCTTTGACGAAGAGCCCATCTTACTGAGGCTCATTGTCATTCGCTCCTTTGTATTGTATTGTCCAGAACTCTGTTTCTGAATCCTCCAACCTCCTTTCTGTATAATTCCTTCTGCCACTTATAGTGGTTCCACTTTTGGAGCAGCCACACTTGATCTGTACTAGGTGTGTACAGATTGACCAAAGAACATCTTTATGTTCCCTTCTGTAAATTAAATGACAAGCATCCACCATTTGTGTCAGTGTAGCCTTTCACTACGTCCTGCCATGCATTCTGCCAAGACATGATTTCCGCTCCTCCTTTCTTGGTGTTGCTTGAGGAGAACCACTTTGATCTCAGGTGTAAACAGTAATCATGAAGTAGTCTCATTTAATAGGCATGTATCCTTGTCATATCTTTCAGCATATTTAAGATTGCTGTGTACTTTACTGAAGCACTTAGGCCCTCATTCTAACCCCGGCGGTCTTAGACCGCCGGGGCCAGGGTCGGCGTGAGCACCGCCGACAGACCGGCGGTGCCCCGCAGGGCATTCTGACCGCGGCGGTTTGGCCGCGGTCAGAAAGGGTAAACCGGCGGTCTCCCGCCGGTTTACCGCTGCCCTGGGAATCCCCCATGGCGGCGCAGCTTGCTGCTCCGCCATGGGGGATTCTGACACCCCCTACCGCCATCCTGCTCCTGGCGGTTCGCCCGCCAGGAACAGGATGGCGGTAGGGGGTGCTGCGGGGCCCCTGGGGGCCCCTGCCGTGCCCATGCCAGTGGCATGGGCACGGCAGGGGCCCCCGTAAGAGGGCCCCACAAAGTATTTCTGTGTCTGCCTAGCAGAAACTGAAATACGCGACGGGTGCAACTGCACCCGTCGCACCTTCCCACTCCGCCGGCTCAATTCTGAGCCGGCATCTTAGTGGGAAGGTTGATTTGCCCTGGGCTGGCGGGCGGCCTTTTGGCGGCCGCCCGCCAGCCCAGGGCAAATCCCAAAATACCCTCAGCGGTCTTTCAACCGCGGAGCGGTATTTTGGTGGGGGAACTTCGGCGGGCGGCCTCCGCCGCCCGCCGAAGTTAGAATCACCCCCTTAGACTCTTCACATTAACACTAATGGCTTTTATCATGGAAGGTGTGTATTAGAATAGGCTGATTCATATGCGACCATTCGCATTGCCAAGTGTTTGTGAATTGGACTATGTTGTGCAAGTTTCCATGGTGCAGTGAAGTCCTTCCATTGCCCTGTAGTAATTATAAGAAACAAATAAACCAAAAATGACCGCACTAACAAACAATACGCTTGAAACTGAGCTCAGCTTGAGATTGAATGAGGTTGATTTGACCACCTCAATTTGGGCCTCATCCTTTCCATTGATCTCTCCGTGTTCCCTAGCCCTCAAATCTGTATATGGATGAGGAGTGTTTCCCCTTTCTGTGTGTTCTCCAGAATGCGGTACCCATAGAAAAAGGAAAAAATGGGAAGAAATTATGATATTTCTCCCTGTTGCGTCACTCTTACACCACCCCTAAGGGAGCAAAAGAATCTGACGCATTTCCAGACTTGTAAATCTTGGAATGCATCAGATTCCTTCTGGGTCCATGGGTGTTTAGTGGGAACACCCCACGCAACACCCATAGAATGCCCCTTTCACGCAGTGTTATGCGTGAAAGGGGCCATATTTACAAGGCCATAAAAAAACATGCAAGGTGGTTTTGTGTAGCCTTGTAAATATGGGCAGACACACTGCACCACCAGAGAATTAAAAAAAATTATGCTTCAGTGGCACAGTGCACCACTAGAGCCGTGTGAATGAGGCCCTTAATGCTTCCTGTTGGCTCCTTCAGGGCTCTAGGCTATTTACTGGTCTGCTTTCACTATCATGAACCCATGAACCATTCATTGTGTTCAGCAGCTCTGGCTTCTGACTTGATGGTGAGGGGCTTAGAGGTACTTACATTGTGGTTCAGTAGCTAATGGGCCAGTAAGAGCCCCAGACCAACTTCCCTATAGCAATTTATGGGCCCCACTACTGTCCTTATGCTATCTATTAGATTTTTTGAGTGGTCAGTAACCCACCCTTTTTCCAAATCAAGTTCATTCTGGGAGGCTGGTCAGCTCTCACCACATAAGGTGGTCCTTTGCAGGAAGATACAGCCAGGGTCCCAGCAGTTCCCCCTGCCTATGGATGAGCTCCTCCATAGGTGGCACCAGCAGTCCTCCTTCTTCTTCTTTTTTTGTTTAAATGTTATAATTGAAGATGCGTTATTTCTCAGTACAATTACATAGTGATCCCCAGAAGGGGAGAAAAACCATAGGAATAATGATCTGACATTACATTAGAATAATATTCCTAAAATGAGATGTATGGGGCGATAGAGAGGAAGGGATAAGAATAACTAAGGAGGTTATGGGAGAGACTGTGGAGTCCATTCCTGTAGGAGCTGTGTGCCCATATTCAGGTCTATAGCTGTAGACACAGACCTCGAGTCCCCCTTTATGGGTAGAGATCAGCCCATGATTAGGTTATAAAAGAAGAGGTCGTGAGAGTTTTAGTCACAGGGTAGATCCTAGGGCGGGGGAGGCAGCTAATGGTGTATTGAGTCAATTTACCAGTGACGTGTCGGGTGGGATTCATGGGTAGCCGCTGGGTGCGTAGGCCTTGATGAGGCCTGTTAGGACAAGCAGTGAGGAGGATGATACAGCAGAAGGTATGTATACGAAGGTTGCTATTGCTCAGGTAGACTTATAGTTGGTGCAAGGTGAATTCTCAGTCAGTAGCTACTCAGTCTATTCAGTCAGTGGTCAGTAGGCTGTGGGAGGGAGGGGTGTGGTGAGATTGAGGGGGTAGTGAAAGCAGTGAATGGTAAATCTGTATTTGAATAGCCATATCTTTCTCCTGCTGGTAGTTGGCAGGGGTAACCTATCCAGCCATTCTTGGATTCAGGGGTCTCTCTAATGAAAGGCGACCAGATCCGGGTGAAGAGGGCCACTTGATCTTGAAGAGCATATAGGTCTCTTTTGTGGGTTGTGGTATGTATCATTGCTACCAGCCATTCCTCCGGGGATAGGGGGGTGGAGGACCTCCAATGTTGCAGAATACAAACTTTAGCTGTCGTGGGGGCCGTGTGTAGGAGTCGGCGTTGGGGTTGTGACAGTTCTGGAGTGTCTCCTGTGTCATGAAGGAAGATGAGCGAGGGTGTCAATGGCTTTCAAATAGGCAAGGTTATTCTCAGTGTATTACCAACTTCCTACCAAAGGGGCTGAATGGAGGGTGTGAGAAACTGGGGCTGATTGCAGAGGCCCCCTAACTTTTTGCCCCCATTTTCCACTTTATGCTGGTGTTTTCCTGACTCTGATGGTGCCCTGGGTACTGCTAACCAGTCCCAGGGCCTGTGCTCTGTGTAAAATGGATATGCAAATTAGGCTAATTATAATTGGCTAAGTTAACCTACCTATAAGTCCCTAGTATATGGTAGGGCATGTAGGTTTAGGGACCACAGCATAGGTGGTAAACACCTAGGTGCATTGCTGAGGTGCCCAGTGTCATTTTAAAAGCAAGCCTGCCTTGCTGGCTGCTTTTAAATTAAAGTTATATGCAAATTCGACTTTGGAATTAAAGGTACTTCCAAAGTCTTAAACTACCTTATTTTTACATATAAGTCACCCCTAAGGTGTGCCCTATGTGCCCCTAGGGCTGGGTGCCATGTAACTATAAGCAGGGACTTTATAAAAATAGATTTATAAGCCCTGGTGAGGTAAAAACAGCCAAATTCGTTTTTCCCTCATTGAAGTAAATGGCCTTCATAGGCTAGAATGGGCAGACTTTATTTCAAATTTTAAAGTCTCCTTAAATGTTACATACCAAGAATTTGGTATCAAATTGATTGTTATAATAAATCCCACAACTTCCAGTTGTTGGATTTAATATAACTAGTGCAGGTAAAAAGTTTAGACTTTACCTAAAAAGTTGCCAATTTCAGCTCTGCATTGTTTTTGCTGCTGTGCTCTGATTGGCCAGCCTGCAGCAGCTTCTGCCAGGCTACTTTAATGAGGTGTGAAGTGGCCTGACTTTACAAAAAAGGAATGTGCTTGGGGGAGAGAATCTCCCCTCAGCAGATGGGGAAGCAGGAAGGGGGAGGGCTGCCAAACTGGTCTTCAAAGGCAGAGAAGGACATCTGGAGCACCCAGCAACACCCCCACATCCTGCAACCCCAGACAGCTAGGTGCCCCCTTGATTAGATTAGGAGAGGGGTGTGTTTATGATTTTTAGCCACACCAGTGGGTGGGCTCAGCCAGATCTCTCCTCTAAAAATCAGATTCATCCATTTTGGATTTTTAGAGACTGTTGCCTTCTGGGATGGATTTTTGCCACACTTCCCAGGAAGTGGTCATCACAGGGGGACGACCCTGTCCCTGATTGGAGGACCAGGGCCCCCCTGCTTTTCACCCAGGAGCAAGGATAAAACTGGCAGACCTGCACCCACGCCTCAGATCCCCACCAAATTTCAAGAAGAAAGAACTACAAGGAGAAGAAGGACTGCCCTGCTGGACCCCTGGCCTGCACCTGGACCCTGCACTCAGAAAGACTGCACCAGCTGCACACTTGGGCTTCACCACAAGAAGGACTTTGCCTGGCTTCCACTGGTTCAAGGAGGGACTCCCTGTTTGCTACAGGTGAAAAATTGCTAACCAGAGTCCCCTGCACCAACTCCTGAAAAAGTGACCAGCTGACCACTGCCCAGTGGCCAAAAAGGAGTTTGCGCCAGGTGCACTCTGGGAGTTGAAGTCCGCACTTCCCAAGGACCATCACAGAACTTCTGGACCCTTGGGGTGAGCTGTGGACCCCAAAAGAACCTTAAAAGAACATCTGGGTGAAGCCCCAGAAGTTTGGAAAAGATTGGAGAAATTTTAGAAAAAAGCTCCATAAAGTGACCGACTCGACGTGGAAATTCTAGCCGGCTTGCCTCAACCGCGACCCGGCCTGACTTCGTGGTTCGTCCCGGTCAAGAAAAACATCCGAAAAAAAAGACTAAGTCCGAACGTAAAAAGTTGACCGGGACCTTCCAGCCATCGTATCCGAGAAGGGCTCCACGGACGTCGGATCAAGATCCAGGTTTACCCCGGTCGAAGGATTTTCATCTCGAAAAAACGACTAAGTCCGAAGGTAGAAATCACCACCGAGGAAACCGACTTCGCGTATCCGGACAAGGGCTCCAGGAGGTCGGATCCAACTGGCAGGTTCGTCCCGGTGAAGAAAAACTTCAAAATAAAGACTAAGTCAGAAGGTAACTTTTTAACCGAGGCCTCCCGCGACCTGTAGCCGAGCAGGGCTCCATCGCGGTCGGCCTGAAAGTCTGACTTTGTCCCGGTCCTGGTGCAACCAGATGACCCGATTGGCGCTTTTTGTTTCTATGCGCTAGAAAATAATAATACTTTAAAAATTCATATCTCCGGTTCCCCTGAACCGATTTTAATCGTTTTTGTGTCATTTTAAAGATAAAAATATAAGCTATTTTTATAAATTGGTTTTGGATTTTTAAACTGTTTCCTGTGTTTTATTTAATTACTGTTTTGTGATATTTGAATGCTTTACACTTTGTCTCCTAAGTTAAGCCTTGACGCTCGATGCCAAGCTACCAAGGGTAGAGCTGGGATTAATTTACTGAGACCTAACTGTACTTATGTGGAGGTTTGTGGCTTGTTGCTAGGTGTAGGTACCTACCTGCCCTACCAATAACCCATTTTCCAACAGAGGGGCAGTCCCAGAGTATGTGCATGATACCACAACAGTGATCTGGACATCTCTAGCAATTTGCATGCTGTAACAGCCCCGCCCTGTGTAATCTCAGGGGTGTCCAGTGCCAAATAATGTAGGGTCTTAAATAGGCAACATTTCAGTCTCACTTCCCGCACCCCTTTGTCCAGTGTCTCTAGTAGGTCCGGCCACCCTTCCTCCTCTATGTCTACTTTCAGTTGTGTTGACCATTTGGTGCGTAGGTTGACTAGGAGGGTTTTCGAGAAAACATGATTGGTGAGGACTTCTTAGAGACCCAACATCACCCCCTTAGATCGTCCCCAGGTCATGACGTAGGACCCCACTTGGGAAGATGCCAGGGGCACCGGGGATGTTCCGAGGCAACGACATAGAGAATGCAGTAGCTGTAGGTGTCACCATTTGTGTTGGGGAGGTAGACTGTACGTCTCTCGGAGGTGCTCAAAGGACACAATTCCATCCTCCGTAATTACTTGTTCATGGGTTAATATACCAGCCGCTTCGCACTGGGACCATCTGAAGGACGACCCACCGATTCGGAGAGTGGCGTTGCCTCACAGAGGAGCTTGTTGGTGCAGGCTGGGCTGTGCTCAAAGGACACAATTCCATCCTCCGTATTTACTTGGTCATGGGTTAATATGCCAGCCACTTCGGACTGGGGCCATCTGAAGGACGACCCACGATTCGTAGAGTGGCGTTGCCTCACAGAGGAGCTTGTTGGTGCAGGGTGGGCTGTGCCTCCAGTAGCTCATGCGTCCTAGTCCAGGCCATCTGCATTGCCTGGATCACCGGATTAGGAGATCGAGATTGGGTTGGTTGTTGCTAGTACAGCGGAATAAAACCCTTGCATGTCAAGTGGTGCATCAGGTACCTTTCAGTCATGATCCACTGGGGTGGGTTCGGTATTCCCGGGAGCAGAAACGCCAATTGGGATAGTTGTAAGGCTAAAACATAATGTTCCACTGAGGGAAGCCCTAGACCACCAGTGGTCCGTCAGGCCATTAGTTTAGTGGTGGTCAGTCAGGGACGGAAGGCACCTTATACAAAGCTACGTATCTCCTCATCCACCAGTCGGAGTGTCAGCAAGGGCATCCGTATTGGTAGCATACCCAGGACATAAGTGCAGCTTGGAAGTGTCATCATTCGTACGGCTTGCACTCTGCCCCAAAGGATGAGCAGTAGCTGCGACCATTTGGCAAAGTCTAATCGCATACGTGTGAGAAGTGGATCTAGGTTGATCACTACCATACTATCAAGGCCTCTGTTTATAAAAACTCCCAGGTATTTCAGGCGTGAAGGCATCCATCGGAATGTAAAACCATGGACCGCCCCCTTGGTAGTAGAGATAGATAGGGGCAGTGCCTCACTTTTGTCCCAATTGACCCTGTGGCCTGAGAGGAGCGCAAAGCCATCTATAATCTCCAATAAGGCTGGAAGGGATCGGGTCAGGTCCGCTAGTGTCAGCAGGATATCATCTGCGAATAGATAAATTCTTGACTTCCCCCCTGCTACTCGGATCCCCATAAGGAGTGGTGACTGTTGGAGAGTGGCTGCCAGGGGTTCTAAGGTCAATAGGAACAGGAGGGTTGAGAGTGGGCATCCTTGCCTCATCCCTCTTCATATTGGGAAGGGATCAGAGAGGAAATCACCACAGTTTACTTGCGCCATTGGGTTTTCGTATAGAAGACAAACCGTTGCTGTAAATTGGTCCCCCAACCCAAATTTCTGCAGTACAGTAACCAAATAGTTCCATTCTATGTGGACAAACGCTTTTTCTGCATCCAATGATAAGGCTATGGCTTCTTCTGGTCTATCTCTGGGTTCCCATAAGGCGTGGGTTAGATTCCTAAGGTGATTCCTGGAAATTCTCCCTGAGACGCACCCCACTTGTGTATGATGAATCAGGCAGGGTATGACTTTGCGGAGACGGGTCACTAGGATACTGGCTAATATTTTAACATTGCTGTTCTATAGGGAGATGGGTCTATAGCTATCACAGTGGAGAGGATCCCTCCCCGGTTTGGGTATTGCCGCTTTCACAGCTCTGTTAGAGAGGGATCCTAGAGACTCTGCATCGCAGTCCTCTAGAAGTTCCCTGTGAAGGGCGTCAGTTGCTCCTTTCCATGCCCATTTGTAGAATTCTGCTGGGAATCCGTCCTCCCCGAGGGATTTATGGTAGGGAGGTTGGTTATTGCCTTTCGTATCTCTTCTTAGGTAATCTCTCCCTCCAAGAGGGCTCACCCTGCATCTGACAATTTAAGTAGTTGTGCTCTTTCCAGGAAGGACGCTATTTGTTGGGTAAAAGCCACTGATTCTGGGGTGTATAGTAATTTGTAGAAGTCAGCGAATTAGTTTACTATTTCCTGCGGTTTTGTGAGAATCTCCCCTTGGGAGGAAGTAATGGCAGGTATCGCCTTGGCCCCTTCAAGCTGCCTGAGCTGGACTGCCAATAGCTTTTTCGTTCTGTTCATAATGGCGAGTTATGAGAAGTTGTAGGGCAGATTCTGCCTTTGTTGTATATTATTCATTAAGGGCTGCACGATCTTGTTCTAGTCTATGGCGGATGGGTAGTGTGGAACTAGTCACAGGTGAGGGACGAGATATGATTTTTGAGTTCTTGCTGTCGGCTCACCGCCAGTTTGTTCGCCAGAGCTGAGTCCCGCATCATGCACCCCGTAATGGTAGCTTTCGCCACTGCCCAGAGGATTCCCTGGGAGTAAACAGAGCCTTTGTTATCTTGCATATATTCGGAGACATGGGATTGGAGATGTTTCTTACCCTGTGGGGTGCGGTAGCTATGTGTAGCTAGTCGCCAAGGTTTGTGTCCTGGAGAGGTGAGTCCTAGAGTCAGTGACAGTATGACAGGGGCATGATCTGAGAGCGCCATCTCTAGGATCTGCGAATCCACCACTGTGGCTATCAGTGACTGTGAGGTGTGGGAATAGACCAGGAGAGACTGGGTGGCGTGGACCAGGGATAGGAAAGTAGTCCTTGTCTGTAGGATGTGTAAGTCTCCAATGGTCAACCATTCCATGGTCCGAAATGATGTCCCTCAATAGTGCTGTGTCAGAATTATTGCAAGTGTCTATGGGGGTCATTCTGACCGCGGCGGACGGCGGTCGCCGCCCGCCAAGCGGTTCCCGCCGAAAGACCGCTCCGCGGTCAAAAGACCGCGGCGGTCATTCTGGCTTTCCCACTGGGCCGGCGGGCGACCGCCAAAAGTCTGCCCGCCAGCCCAGCGGGAAACACCCTTCCCACGAGGACGCCGGCTCAGAATGGAGCCGGCGGAGTGGGAAGGTGCGACGGGTGCAGTTGCACCCGTCGCGAATTTCAGTGCCTGCAAAGCAGACACTGAAATTCTTCGTGGGGCCCTCTTACGGGGGCCCCGCGGCTCCCCCTACCGCCATCCTGTTCCTGGCGGGAGAACCGCCAGGAACCGGATGGCGGTAGGGGGTGTCAGAATCCCCATGGCGGCGGAGCGCGCTCCGCCGCCATGGAGGATTCTCAAGGGCAGCGGGAAGTCGGCGGTACACCGCCGACTTTCCGTTTCTGGTGCGGCTGACCCGCCGCGGTCAGAATGCCCAGCGGTGCACCGCCAGCCTGTTGGTGGTGCTACCGCCGACCTCCGCCATGGCGGTAATTACCACCAGGGTCAGAATGACCCCCTATGTGTCCTGTCCAGTCTAAGATGGCGTCAGGAGCTAGGTTCCTCACCCAGTCGCAACTTTTGGGATTCAATGTCATCCAAGTGCGTGTCCTGGAGGAGTGCCACATCAACATGTTTTGGCTGGAGATAGGAGAACACTTTTTTGCGCTTCACATAGTGGGTGAGCCCATGTACATTCCATGTCAGAACCTTGAGCAGATGGGCAGTGCGGGATCTAGGGTGGGTGTTTATTTATGTACGTTGACCGTGAATCCATGGGGGGGGGCATAAGGCAGTGATTTTTTAATATAGGGAGGCTATTTGTGTGTGTGGGAGGGTCAACAGCAAGGATATTGGCAATGGGGGGTATGTGTATGAGGGTGGGACCCTACTGAACTCTTTTGAGGAGGTACTAGCAAGAATGCTGGCCACGAACTCACAGAAGTGGGGGCATTTCTACCCTGAGGTGGGGTAAGTGGTGTAGAAGTACGAGGTCAAGGGAGGCACCAAAAGGGAGGGAAGAAGAGGTCGGTAGTTCGACACTAGTCAAAGTCAGGCCCCTAGTGCTCAACTCTGTAGTCCGCGGGTCTAAACTTGGAGGGTATCTGCGCCGCTGGCCGGTCCGGCCTGGCGGGAAGAGCACCCCAAGAATTTTTAATGGCTGAATTTGGTGTTTCAGAAGGAGTGAGAGGGAGCAGATGGGGGGAACAGGTGTGCCCAGTTGGTGAGGACAGGGATGAGGATGAGAGTGAGAATGGGAATAAGAAGTAAGGAATAACGAGGGGGGGAGAGGCACAAGGTAGGAGTTGCCTTCAAATAAAGAGAACCGTAAACAGCTAAACAGCAAACAGTGAACATTGATAGAACTGCAAAAAGTGTTAACATGCATAATGTTTACATTGAAGTATCTCTGGGAATCAACCGGATATAACTATTCCGCACAAAAGTCCATTGCCTCGAATGTGGTCTGTAGTGTCAAGCGTTCTGTAGAGTTCTGTAGAGTGCAGGCTGTATCGCCAGGGACATGGGTTAATGTCATATACTTTGATATCAGTGCTTTCTAAGTCATAAGCTGTACCCATAGAGGTCACTATGGGGCATGTCCGCCTTGTAGATCAATATAGGATAGATATGTCTGCCCTTCATTCTGACCCTGCAGTGTTCGGGTAACTTGTAAGTAATAGTGGTTTATGTTCTGATGTCTGCCAGTGCATGCATACGTGTTGTAGAGCTTAACTCCACAGTGGGATTATTGCATATCTTAGGCCCTCCACCCATCCTCAGACAAAAGGACAGTATGGTTAGGCTTTAGTATGCGAGCAATAAGAAGGACAGTGTGTGTCACAAGTAGTGCAGTAAGCTTGAGATGATGAGCATCAGATTTGGGGTATAGAAAACATTAAAGAGGTGGGTCTTTGGTCATGAGAGTAGGCTTCTTGGTACTTATCCATGTGCTGGAGCATTGTTTCTTGACATTGCTCGATCTCCTTGAAGTGCTGGGTAGGTCGGGGAGGCTGGTTAAAGAGCACTGCTGCCTCAGTCGGGGGAGGCTTGGGCTTCAGCGGCGAGCAGGATTTGTCTCTGTCTTGAAGCTGGGTGAGGTTGGCCACTGCCAAGTGCGTCTGATCCCTGTCCTCCTTAGGTCGGGAGAGTTTGCTGTGATCTCTTCCCATGTGGTGAGAGACATGTTTGTTGTGTGGGTGGACCTCCCAGGCCACCAAGAGAGGCAAAGGCGGCGTAGCGATTGCATTTGGGGATGCCATTCCAGAGGTCGCATCCCTGTCCATTTGTTATTCCATGAGCTTGTCTAGGAAAAGACACAGATCCTCTGGGTCAAAAAAGTCTCTGGATTTAACCTGGCTGGTGATCCACATCCTTGCGGGTTCATAGAGGCCGTATTTTATGTGTAGCTGTCAGAGCTGGGGGTGGAGGGAGAGGAACGTTTTGTGTTGACTGTTAGTTTCTTTAGAGAAGTCCGCTGCCATGCGTATCTCGTGTCCCTCATGACTGTATGGTCCATGGGTGCGGGCCTCGGTGAGGAGCTGATGTACCTGCTCATATCTCAGGAAGCAGGAAATGACGGGACGGGCCTTGCTGATCCTTGAGGGCATTTTGTACCCATACGGGATGCTCTTTGGAAGTCCAAAGGAGGGTCAAACGTGAGTCCAGTGATCGCCGGGAGGGCTTGGTGAAGGAACATTGCGATATTCGTGTCTCCTTGCTGTTCTGGGAAGCCAAGAAAATGGACGTTGTTCTTTCAGCTCCGATCCTCTAGGTCTATTACTTTACTGCATAAGAAGAGAAGTTCCTGGCCACAGTCTGGCATCACATTGAGGTGGGCTTCCACTGTTGCGACTCACTTTTCTAGCCCCTGAACTCTGTGTTGGAATCTGTCAATATCTTGCCGTATGGTTTTAGTCTCAGACACTAAATCTATGACCCACCATTGTTATTTCCTGCAGAATTCGTTCCATAATGGGGCCCTGTATCATATCAGAGGAGACTTTTGTGTGGTCTGGTGGTGGTGCTCCTCCTAGGGGGAGCCATGGTGTGGGGTTGTTGTATCCCTTCTGAGAATAGAATTTTTCATATGGACTTGTTGCCAGGTTTGTGCAATTTTCCTGAGGACATCTCTTAACTGTTCACCAGTGTTCCAGCTTACCCTCCCACAATGAAGATGCTGTAATGGTGTGTTGAAGCGCCTATGAATAACCACTAGACCAGGTACTCTGGTACGTGGACCCCTTTGCACTGGGGTCGACCACTGCCACAGTGTCTGGGCCTAGCTCAAGCAGGCAATCCCCCTTTCTGTGGTTCCTGATAGCAGGTGTGGTTATGTGCTGGCACCTGGGGTCATTAGCTTATTCCTGCCCATTGGCCGGGTAAGTGAGGCCAGGGAGCATCTCCAGGCCTCACTCAGGAAACGTTTATAGAGCATGCCCCTCCCGATCTCTGTTCTCTCTTGCCTCAGGTTGGGCATGCATGCAGGCACGATGAAGGGGGGAAGGGGCAAGGCTTCGGCATCTTGCGGTGTCTCCCCCGAATACGGCTCCCCGGTTACTGACCGTGTACTCTCTAAGGCCGTGGGGGATCAGTTGTGTGTGCGGTCCACAGTTAGTGGTGTTGCAGTGCCCTGCCCACTAGGCGGCACTCTCAGTTGAGCTGGATCGGCAGTCCTGGGGCCCCTCCCCTGGCATCATTCCACTGTCCGGAGATTCGGGACTGCTCCGGGTGATTTTGTACGCCCCCCTCGGTCTCTCATGGGTGCTGCCCTCTGCCGTTTGTGCCCGCTAGCATGTGGAGCTCCTGTTTCAAGCTGCCATTTTGAGCTGAGGCCAGACCACGTCCCCCAGTCCGCCTCCTTCTGCTATCTCAGGCTCTTAGCCAAGCTTGTAACTCAGCTCCGCTGGATGCTCCAATACATTGTGAGCTCAAATCAATGTTCACAGTCTAAATCTGGATTTATTCCCAGTAGTCTCAGATCCATGGTTAGTTTTGTGAAGGGTTGTCTGCCATCACCACTGCATATGGCATTATGCATATGGTATGCTGATCTAATCGAGACCCACCCAGCCACCTCATTGGGAAAAATGTGTCTTCCATCTATCCTTTTCAGGGATGTCTGATGCCATAGCTTCACCCAACTTTAGCTTTCAATGGCTTCTGCAGTTCTCTGCCTTTTGGATATGCATGGGGATAAGCTGATAATTGCTGAAGTTTAGGGGTTGGGCAGAGAGTCGAAACAGTGGCAAATCCTCCATACCCCTGCTTGCCAAGCTCATGATATATATTGTTTTACTCTTGCACCTTCATACAGGCATTTCAATGAGTAGTGTAGGAGCCTGGCTCTCCATATAGCGCACAAAAATTATGTGCACAGAGAGTCTGAGCAACCCCACCTTGGTTTACAGAGGTAAAAACTAGACCACCTAATGCTCTAATTTTTGTGGTAGGTTGGTCAAACAGGCCAATTTTGGAGAAGTGTGAAGCATTTGTTGTAGTCACAGTACCAATAAAGATGGACACATACTCAAAAGAATAACTTGAGGCTAATTTACAAAAGTACTTCAGATTTTTATAACATTTTTAACATTTTTAAGACCAAGATCATTAAAATTGAGTAAGTCCTTTTTGAGTTATAATTATTCAAAGTTTGGCAAAGATAGTCTTTTTTGTGCCTAATTACGCACCAATGGAATCAATGGGAAAAAGCTTAAAAAATGCATATAAAATCAGGCGATGTGTTTACCAAGTCTCCTTCTGTTTTTAGGTTGAGATCATTGAGGAGTCCTGTGGGTTTTGTAGTTTGGATTCATTGTTCTGAGTTGTTTGATACCAAACAACCCAAGGTTCAGAGTGGCTATCATGTAGCCGGGAAACTTGTACTGACCAGTGCCCAGCACATGCATTTAAAATGCCTGCTCTGTACACTTACTATGTCCCAGGTTTGGCAAGGACACAGTAGGAGCATATTGCTCATGAATCCTTGCCCACACATGCAATATAGTGCACCCTGCCTTAGGGCTGAAAGACCTTCCAGAGGGGTGACGTACCTATAATGCATGCAGTGTGTAGTGGGACAAGTCACACAGGCTGTATGCCATGTCGATTTTGAATTTTAGGATTGCGCCAGGAATTGCATTGCAGGGTGCCCTTTGATGCATGGTCCCTAAGGGTGAGATTATGAGTGCTGCTGCCCTCAGGGGCCTACCCTTAGTGCCCCATGCCCTAGGTACCTAAGTACCACTTACTAGGGACCAATAGTGGCAGCTAAAGGTATTGCCAATTGTGTCAATGCATCACAACAGTCTTGGGAAAGAGATCAGGCCCAGGGAACCTGGTTTGCAGGGGCCCTGGGCACTAACAACTTTGAAACCACATCAAATACCACACAAAAAGTGGTGAGCTAACCATGACAAAAGAGGCACATTCTCACAATTAGTACAGCAGTCATATCGGTCAATCAAGGGAGGGCTTCTATTACAGTGAATGAATAACAACATGCCCCTTCAATGAACTGGAATCTCAGTGATGAAACATATTCTGATTTCACTTATACAGGTTTAATGAAGTAATTTAAAAAGCCTCCATGTGATCAAACGTGTGACTTGTGAGTAGGCCTTTTTTTAAGTGAGAGAATTTGAAACAATTGTGTGATCCTTCTAGTGAGGAAGGAGCTAGCCGTGTTTTATGGCTGAACTCATAATAGCATACCATTCAAAAAGAAAGGGTATGAGAGGATTGGTATCATTCATATTCCAAAGTTGTGCCCTATAACTCAAAGAACAAAAATTGAATGGTGGACCATATAAGTACCTTTTTTTTTGTTTTAAATACCTTTAGCCACCCTATTAATAGAATGCTTTATCACTGGATCTGATCCTGGTACCTTTAAAACAGGATTGCCTCAACCTTGGTCTCGGGAGCAATTTGAAAATGTCTTCTCAGAGTATGATTAAAATATCTAAGATCTACCCCAGTACCTTTTATTTTGGGTGCCCAACATATATTTAAAAATTAGTATGGATGTCTAGTGATACCATTGACCATGCATCCCAGCATTTGTTGAAATGCTTGAGCAATTATCTAAGGCTTCAAAGGGTCCTCTGAGTTCCTCAAGACAAAAGGTGATCCCTGTTGTTGTATTTGCACAGTTATATCCATACCAGTATGGTTTATTTTGTGGGAATACATATAAAAGGTGCAGACTTACATCGCCCATTGGTCTAGTTGCACCTAATAGTGTCTGGCAATGACCAAATATATGCAGACCCATCAGAATTATTTCACTAATGTTGTTAACCTCTTTCTGATATCATGTGTAAACGAAGGTGTGCAATACCATAGCCATAATGGACACACAATGCAAAATGCAGCACATTACATACAATAAAATCAGTGGATACACAGCACTGCAAGTGTAAAGTGATAAAGAGATAACTATCCATGTCAAAAATGCATCTCCCACTATTTATGTTTCGTAATATTTTTTAAGGAAAGTACAACGATATTCTCCTGTAGTCACACTATAATGTAAGTAGGACAGTAAGTGAAGCCCAGGGTTGTCCATTCAAAAGGTAGGGTTATTAACCCCGCTCTTTCATACCACTATCTACCATTCCATTGTTGTTCTAAGGGTTCTTGGATACCTCCAGTAGTATACACATGTACGCAAGCCATGCCTGCACTATTAAGAATACTTTTTTGGAAGAGCTTTGCAACAGAACGGATTACCTGTCAAAGTCTTTACCACTTGAGAATAAGTTCATCAACATTGAAGAGAAAATTATTGTCCAGCATTTAAAGAAGGATGATAAGAAACCCCTTCCCATCAGTTTATAAATATGGCTGCTTCCAACCCACTACCAATACGTTAAATAGGAGGTGGACTACTGCGAAAACCATTCCTCCAACTCTGAGAGTGGGTCTGCTGAACCTAACCCTACACACGAGGGTTCTCTGCAGCTTGCTGCCTAAAAATTGTATGGACCCTCCTGGAAAATCCATAACCACAGTGCTGTTAAGTGACATATAGAAAACCCCTGCCACACTGCAGCGTAAAATCTAAAAGATTGAATAAAAAAGTGCTCAGCCCTGGGATATAGACTCGCACTCCCCTTCCTAGGCATCCCCACTTTGAGGACCCTCCAAGCGCAAATGCAGCTCAGTGCAGGAACAGAGCCCCAATCACTTTTCCCTGGAAGAGCAGCATACCCCTGCATGTGTGTGATCCTCAAAGTGGGCCTTTGTCTCATTAGTTTCTGCCTAGGTCTGTTTTTTCATGTGGAATGGGTGTTCTGCATGTTTCTCTCCTGTCGAGATCATTGTTTAGCCTTTTCTAGCGCTGAAGCCGAAGAAGATTCTCATTTTTTTGTCCTGAGTTTTATGGAGGCCTCAAAACAAGTCCTACTGTTTCATCATAATAGCCAGTATGAGGTTACATGCATATAGCAGGCTTGACATTCACCACTACAGGAACCACTGATTTGAGTCACACAACCATTTTGCAATCACAAACTCTGTGATTCGCAAAATCCCAAAGTTTAAAAAGGCAATTTTTTTTTGACAATAAATACATTTACATTCCAAGTCAGAAATGCATGTCCAACTCGAAAAATGGGTTTGATACATGTCAATGGTTTGCAAAAAATGTTGAAGTTACAAACCATTGACCAGTTACCAACACCTCAAAGAAGGTGGCAATTGATTTATGAAGGAAAAGGTTTCCATTTGGGACCCCTTCTTCAATAATAGTATTAGGTGACTTGGGGGTGAACAGGCAGTAGCCCCAAATGGAAAATGCTTTTTTTTAAGTTTCCCCTATAAGGATCCTTTAAGGATCATGGGTGACTTTTAAAAAAGTTTCCTGTTTGAGCGTACAAACACATGGACCATAGCCTGCTTATCCTATCGGGCCTCTAAAAAGGAGGTGCACAATTGAACCTTTCTGTGCCAAGGCAATTATCTTTGTATAAATGCAACATTTCTGTGTGGATCTATTTGATCTCCATTGTCATCTTGCATCACTTCGCGCTATTGTTACTTAACTTCTGCTGTTGTGGCTTATTGTAAATTAGGATCTCAAGTTTGCCTATTCACGTTCTCGGATATAAATGGTGTTTTTGGTGTCATAGCATATTACATCAGACCCCTCCTTCACTAGTGATGAAGCAGAAAAAGAAAGACTAACAGACATTCATATATCATGTAACAAAATCGTATAAGGCAATGTGATTTTAGCAAAGAAAAGTAATGTATGTAGAAAAATTGCCCACGAAGTAGATCGCCATTATTATAAACAAGCTTAATTAATCATGAAAACTGACCAATGTATTAATGTGTCATGATTGCAGATATATTCTATGATTTTCTCATTAAAACTGTTATATACTTAGCTTAAATTTAGCAGAGGCTTTAGCCTAGTTGCCTGGTCTCAATTTTAACTGCATAGTTTTCACTTGTATAACAAAGACGTGTTTTAAACCTTTAGAGGCTGTATTTTTCCAGTAGAATGACTAATACACTTATCTCAAAAGTTGCGTGCTAGGCAAGTTTCATCCCCTTTGAAGCAAGGTCAGTTTCTGCAGGTGCAGGCAATAAGGACAATGATGCAGAATTAATTGGCAACTTTGTTGCACCTTGTGTTCCAAAACTCCAAGGACACCTTATGCGTAGGTGAACATTAAGAGAAGGACACTATTCATTGGTTAAAGAAAAACCGCCCCATGGACCCTCCAATGGAAGACCTTGAAGAATTTGGAACATTTCTTATTTACTCCCACCGGACGAAGAGAAGTCAGCCATTTTTTTTTATGCCATTTTGAAGCCAGATTCGAGAAGCCATTTTGATGACACTTTGATGCTTTTTCTCTATCCCAGAGAGAGAGAGACTTTAAAGAATTCCCACCCTAGAGACTTTAACTTTAACTTTACTTTGCCTTGCCCATTCCATAACTTTTGTTCCCCCATTTTCCTTGCTGCTGCAAGGAAAACTTGCCTTAAAACTTTGCCCCTTGAATTCTGCCCCATGCTGATCGAACCGGTACCTGAAGGACGAAGACTTACCTTGAATGCTGATTGTATTTGGTAATTATGAAAGGATAAATGTATTATGCATTGTATTTTCCTTCTTAGGTACCAACTGCTTATTTTGACAGAGCCTAAGCTAGAAGTTTTCCAAATTTATGCTGATTAAATTCATTTTGCATGAAGCCCCACATGCCAATGCTAATCAGAGGTTAGTTGAGGTATTCATTTGATGCACCATGCTGAATTGAAATCTTGTTATGCTGACCGATGTATGCAATTAGTCAAATTCAGTTACTCTTAATAGTGATTTGCATTGCTATAACTGAGTGCTTTATAATCCAAATTTTGCGTAGATTGCGTTTCTTCCGTCGCTATGGACAGCTAGTAATGTTCATATATGTGTATCATTTGATTTTAAGACTTACTTACATTGTGTTAGCTTTGTTAATATAGGGAAATAAACTAATTAACCTTTAATAAACAGGTGTGGGTATTCATGACTGAAAGGTCATGGTGTGTCAAATTACTAATTAATATTGATTCTGAATTCGTTGTTTGATTACTAATTGGTTATTGAATATTGATTATTGATTTGAGGATCGGACAATTCTTTGGATGAGGAGAACTCAACCCGGACAAAAAGGTTCACCGACCTCCGGCGTGTCCAAGTATAAGTAATTTATAAGGACTGGACGTGCTATAAGTAGATGGTAGCAGAGTTTGATGGTTTGGCCCTTTGGGACCCCATCCGAATAATAGACGGAGTCAAGTTAGAATTTTCTTTAATAAAACAAGTTGGAGAGATGATGATGCCCTAAATCCCCAATGACTTTCCCGGAATCTCGGAGCTTGTGAATGGAGGAAATGGAAGTGTGAGGATGTTTTCGGCGTTTCTAGTGACGGTATGAGTGAAGTTAGGGTTCGCGCTTGCATAGCTTATGCTGCAGATGAATTGTGAAGTTTGTGAGGATTTTAGGAGGTTACGAACTCCAATTAAAATTTTAGAGGAGTGATACTCCAAAGTGTGAGAGTAGGGAAGTCGTCGAACTTCATATGAGTGTAGCGCTTTGTGCAGGAAAAATTGTCCACGTGGTTGTTGATGTTGACACGAGCCCTGCGAGGTCAAGAGACTCCGGAGTATGTTGAAAAGTGTATGAGACACTTGATTGATGTTGTAATTTGTTCGGTTTCATAGGTTGATTGGGCATGGTCAACAAGTCAGTACGAATGTTAAGGAATAAAAGAAAATTTTCGACTTTGAGATTTGACGAATTCTAAGGTGCACTAGAATAGTTCATTGATCAGTTGAGAGTAAAGTTTGCGGGTCAAATTTTGCTTGCGAAAGTGGGAAACCGAGAAATATGGAATAACTGCCAAGGCTAGTGAAAAATCCCTAAGGTTTCTAAAGCGATTGTATTACCTTCCCTGTGGCAAACCGACAGATTTGTTTTCTTCTTTTGATTAGTGCTCGCGATATATTGCAGAAATTATTTTTGAGTGAAGCTGTATGAAGGAGGACAAGCCGTGAGACTTTGTCAGCCGTAGTGTGTGAGTGTGACGTCACTAGGAGCCGTGCGGGATAGGTTGGTTGGTGAGAAGGGTCGCGCACAGATTGGACGCAGTCCATGAAGCACAATTGGTGGGGAAAGGCAAGCGAAGAGTATTCTGGGAATTAAAGTCACTTATTGATTACATTTTAAGAAAATAAAAGACGGAAAGATGAAATTTTTCACAGCATTTAAGAGTGCCGTAAGGGGAGATGTATATATTAAAGCAAATGTAGGAGAGGAAACACCGCCTGAGGGTACACCAGCTTATATCGTAATTGAAGAAAAGGGTGTCGCACCATGTCTTTGGTTAAAACAATGGTGTAAATTAACAGAAAAGCATGGAAGTGTAGCGTTTCCCATCCATGGGACGTTTAACCTAAGAATCTTGGAGAATCTAAGATTTGCGCTATACGACATGAAAATACCTCCAAGACCAGCACAGTTTGAAGCATTAGCAATTTGAGAACAAATGGCTAGAAGGCAACTACAAAATAAATTTGAGACAAGAGTGAGAAAAGTAGAAAACACACTAGCGGATGCTAGATGGGATAGCACCCAAAAAGCTTGGAGATTAGATATATTGCAGGGAATTAAATTGTTTCCAGCAATTACTGACGAAGAAGAGATGGAAGGAAAGAAAGCTACCCATAAAACAAACAGGAGTCAGTCCAGAGATAGAGAAAACAAGAGAAACTCGAAAAGGTCAGACAAATCAGATGATGAGGAGTTAATTCTGCAATTGCTAAATGACCGTCCACAACCATATGTGGAAAACGAAAATGGCCCAAGCACTAGTACTGCCCCTCCAGAACCAATACAGGGTACTGTAGCTCCAAATTTGAGAATATTGAAGAGGCAAAGTAGTCCCGATATGCCTTTTACACCAGAAATACCACAACTCCAGAGAATATATCCTGACATGACTAAACTGAAACCTGTTAATGATTATCAGCCACAGGTCCAAAGACGCTATTATGATGAGCATAATTTGGAAATGACTTCTAATTTAATGGTGCAGGGAGGACAGAATTACCAAAGACCGACATTGATTCAAACCGAACCAACACAAATTTTGATGCCTCAAAAGCAGATGCAAGAAATGCCAAAGTACATTCAAACAGCAGAGACACAGTTAGACATGCCAGTAATGATGAACCATAATGTGGGAATTAACATGCCACAGAATTCGGGTAACAGACAGAATCCGGATGCAATATCTTTGCCTATCACTGTAGGTCCGCCAGTACCATTATATATACAAGCAAAGCCAAGTGTATGCGATCAAGGTTTAATGATGCAGAATGAGACAGGAAGAAGATACATAGAAAATACCCAGGAAACGACTCCCGTAGGAACACTGTCAAATAGATCTGGGTCTTTATTGAAATTTAGTCCAATTCCAATTTGTGTTCCGTCAACTGTGGTAAGGTCAAGTCCACCACTAATAGTACCGCTAACTTCAAAAACAGAAACATTACAGAAACCATCAGTAGCAGTAGACGTAGATGCCACATTAATGGGACTAAATGCACAACAGTTAACACAATGGTTGAACAGTCTGAATTCCCCACAGAGTACACCCAGCGGGAAAGGAGAAGAATATTTGAATCAAATAAGATTGGGCATGGAAGCAGGTGAACTCGTAGATGGAACGATGGGTCTGAACAGGTTAGAATCATACACAGAAGAAGAGCTGAGATACATTTGCCCTAGAATTACAAGAGAAGTAAGCAGCATACATAAGAGGTTACAAGAAATTGTAGACAGACACAAAATAAGTACACAAAAGGAGAGCGCTGGGAGTGTAGCTAGCCCACACCGTCTCCCAGGAGAAATCTGAATAATCACTAAAGGTGTGGGGTACCCCACACCTTTAGTGATTATTCAGACAGACACAAAATAGACATAAGTAAAACCAAGCACTTGAGCAGAAGTTACAGGTTAGACTTTGAGACAAAAGATTTTGAACACATGAGGTCTGCAGGAATGAAAACACACCTTAAAGAAATATTGCAAAGCGCGCAGGTTTGGAGATGTTTAAACAAGTGAGTGAGTAGGTGGGTTAAGAAAAAGGATAAGAAGAAAGAAAGTACCCCAGATCGGAATGATAAAGTACAACAGAATGATGATATCATAACCATGTTACCAATGAGAGAAACAGCAGGGGGAAAACTTACCCATGTTCCATGGCACAGGTGTGATATTCAATCCTTTACAGATGATTACCCTAAGTTAAGAGAGAAACCGATCGAATAGTATCAACAAACAGATAGATTTGTAAAACTCGCAAAATGTCTTTGGGAAGACCTGAATACTTTATTCGAAATTGTAGTTCCGGCAGATTTGTGGGAAGATTGTAAAAAGGCTTTAGATTGGCCAACAAGTGAACCAGAAAGAGATAGGGACACAGGTGCACCATCGCCTAGGGTAATGAGCATATACCATAAAGTGATTGAGTATTTGAAAACAAAAGTTGCGTCAAAAATGTAGCTTGGCAGAAAATTGACAGAACAGCACAGGAAGTTAAGGAGTCGATACATGCATACTATGAGAGATTGTTGAAAGCATTTAAAAATTACAGTGGCACGGAAACGATTGAAGCAAAGGACATACTCCATTTTGTGTTCAGATTTGTGGAAGGATTGAGACCCGAAACTAGCCATATGATTAAAATACATTTGATTTGTTGGCAGTCAAAATCGATTGATGAAGTGTTGAACTATGCAAAATACTGCAGTGATGAGATTGAGACAAAGCAGAAAAGGTTGAAAGAAAAAGTGATGGTGATGCAGATTAGAGCAGCTCAGACAGGTTTGCAAGGTTTCCATCAACAGTTGCAGCAGCAGCAACAGCAGGGAAATGCTATGTTTCAGCCACAGATGAGAGGCAGAGGCCGAGGAGGTTTTGTGAATAATGGTCCTGATTTAAATACTGTCGCGATTCCTATTGGCATACAGGCAATGAAGAAAGTGATGCCATGTCACACGTGCGAAATCGTCGGGCATTGGAAACGGGAGTGCCCAATGTTGGTGCAGGAAGGTGTAGGTCAGCAAAACAATGATGTCAATACATTCCAGAATATGAGAGGACCAAAATTGAGAGGTCCAAACCCAAATTTCCAAAATAATGTAAATCAGATGCAGGGTGTACAACCAATACAACAACAGCAGGTGCAAATGCCCCGTGTACAAATGGTACAATCGCAGCCAATGCAACAGCAGTTTCCTTTGGTACCTAATCAGCAAATGCAAGTATCTTTAGCCCCAATGAATCAGCAACAAGTAATGCTTCCTCAACAGGTTACAGTTCAAGGAATTAATCAAAGTAACACAGTACACCAATTCCCATTACACAGTGAGAATGGAATAAACAATGAATGGGAGAGTGAAAGTTCAGATGAGGAGGGAAATTGTATGCTTGCAGCATCTTTGGAAGTTGATCAAAAGGGACCATATGTGGAAGGAAGAGTTATGGGTCACAACGTTTTATTTTTGGTTGACACATGAGCTACACGCTCTACAGTTAGAAGTATCAAGGTACAAAATTTGCCACTTTCAGGGAGAACAGTTCAAGTAGTGGGAGTAGCAAATAGGTATCTGACGAACCCAATTACAGATCCAGCGCAAGTCAAAATTGGTAACTTTCAAGGGTTACACAAATTTGTGGTCCAATATCCCTATTAGGAAGAGATCTATTATGCAAATTAGGATGCTTGATTATGTGCTTGCATAATGGAATTAAAATTCAGACAAACAGTGATGAAGAAGAAGAGGACAGTTTAGAAGAAGAAGAAATAGAAACTGTTGATGAAGAGTATCCCCTGATTACTCTTTATCCTATGCTCACTGAAGCAGATATTCCAGCTGATTTACAAGAAACAGTTGAGAAGGAAGTGTGGGATATGACAGGAAAAGAAGTAGGATTAGTCAAAGGAGCAGAACCAGTGAAAGTGACTGTAAAACCTAATGCACATTTTCCACAGACTCCACAATACCATATGTCACAATATACTTTCATGAAAGTCACCCAACTCATTGACAAATTTGTGAAACAGGGAGTACTGAAAGAAGTACAAAGTAGTCCATGTAATTCACCAATTATGGGACTAATAAAACCAAGTGGAAAGGTCCAAATTGTTCAAGACTTGAGAAAAATAAATGACATAATAGTCAAATGTTGTCCCGTAGTACCAAATCCAGCTGTAATAATGTTCCAAATTCCCTGTGATGCAGAGTGGTTCTCAGTCATTGATTTGTCACAAGCATTCTTTTCTGTGCCTCTTCATGAGGACAGCCAATTTCTCTTTTGTTTCAAATTCCTGGACAGAGTCTACAGTTGGTGTTGAATTTCTCAAGGGTTTTCGGAGTCACCAATCAATTTTCAATCAGATTCTAAAGAAAAATCTGGAATCACTGGAATTACCTTTTGAATCAACCTTAGTACAGTATATTGACGATTTACTGATTGCATCCAAAAGAGAAAATGACTGTACAGTTGACACTATTGCCCTACTGAACCATTTGGGAAGGAATGGACACAAAGTGTCTCTTTCAAAATTGCAATACTGCCAAAAGAAAGTGAAATATTTGTGTCACCAAATAGAAAAAGGGTCTAGAAAAATAATGAAAGAAAGAATAACGAGTGTACTTCAAATGAGTCCACCCAAAACAAGAAAAGAGGTGAGAATGTTTTTGGGAATGGTGGGCTACTGTCGCCAATGGATTCCCAATTTCTCAACTCTAGCCAAACCTTTACTGAAACTGACCCAGAAAGATGCGCAGGATGATATAATGTTGAAAAGAGATGAAATGGATGCCTTTATTGAATTAAAGGAATTCATGTGCAGAGCTCCAGCTTTAGGTATGCCTGATTACACAAAGCCTTTCACATTGTTTTGTCATGAACGTGATGCATGTTCCTTGTCTGTCTTGACTCAAGCCCATGATGGCGTAAACAGACCAGCAGCATATTTTTTCAGCTACTTTGGATCCAGTCGCAGCAGCCTTACCAGGATGCTTGCGTGCTGTAGCAGCAGTTGGTATGAGCCTGAATCAAAGTGAAGGAATAGTGATGGGACACCCTTTAACAGTTATGGTCCCACACTCAATTGAAATACTTTTGACACGTTCCCGAACACAGCACATGACTGGTGCTAGGCTTACAAGGTACGAGACAATAATTTTGGGATCACCTAATGTGCAGTTAAAAAGATGCACTACATTAAATACAGCAACTTTGTTTCCCAGTGAAAATGTTGAAATTGAAAACGCTGATGATATCGAGCATGATTGTCTTCAAGTGACTGAATTTTGTACAAAACCAAGACCTGATATAAAAGATACTCAATTGGAAGAAAATGATCAGATTATTTTTGTTGATGGTTCATGTTTAAGAGATGCACTAGGAATACTGAAAGCAGGATATGCTGTATATATAATAACTGGTGTTCTAGAAGCATCTTGGCTTCAAGGAGTTTACTCTGCACAAGTGGTGGAACTAGTAGCCCTAACTAGAGCTTGCCAACTTTCCGCATTAATGAAAGTCACCATTTACACTGATAGTCAGTACGGATTTGGGATAGTGCATGATTTTGGACAATTGTGGTCACAAAGAGGCTTTATGACCTCTTCAGGATCACCTGTGAAAAATAGTGAAAGAATAAGAGTTACATGCTATCCAGTTACCAGGGGAAGTAGCAGTGGTAAAATGCAGTGCACCCTCGAAATCACAAGACTTCGTTTCTTTGGGAAATGGATATGCAGATCAAGTCGCAAGGTTTTGCGCATTGAACTGTACATTGCTCAGAGACTAATGGAATTCGATAAGTGATCCAGAACTTGAACCAAATGAAGCCTTTGCTCTAAAAGTTGTAGACACAATAAAAGAATTGAAATTCCTACAAAATAATGTTAGTAAGAATGAAAAACTCTCATGGAGTAAATTACAATGCGTAAAAAAGCCAGATGATTTGTGGGTTTCAAGTGAAGGGAGATTAGTTTTGCCAGATAGTCTTTTGACACAAATAGCTAGGCTATACCATGGACAAGCACACATAAGAAGAGATGCCATGATTAGATTATTCAAAATTGATTGGTTTAATCCCAAATTTCGCCAAGTTGCTGAAGCAGTTTGCCATCGTTGCGTCATTTGCCAACAAATGAACGCAGGGAAGGGAACCGTAGTAAATTTGAGCCACATTGGAAGAGCAGGTGAGACATTCAGCAGGATGCAAATGGATTTCATTGAGATGCCTATGCATGCAGGCCTGAAGTATGTGTTGGTGATTGTGTGTATTTTTAGTGACTAGATTGAGGCATACCCTACACGCAGAAATGACAGTCTCACAGTTGCAAAACTACTCTTGAGAGAACTAGTATCATGTTTCGGATTTCCGATCTCTTTAGAATCGGATAGGGGAAGTCACTTCAATAATGAAGTAATCAAATTATTATGTGCAGCACTGAACATTGAACAAAAATTGCATTGTAGCTACCGCCCTGAAGAATCAGGAATAGTGGAGCAAATGAATGGCACGCTGAAATCAAGAATGGTGAAAATATGCGCATCCACAAACTTGAAATGGCCTGACGCGTTGCCCTTGGTGTTAATGTCAATGAGAAATACACCTGATAGAAAAACTGGACTATCACCGCATGAAATACTCATGGGCAGAGCCATGAGACTTCCAGCAGTTCCTGTGAATGCTCTTGTAAATATTACAGATGATATGGTATTGGACTACTGCAAAGGTCTGGCTGATGTGGTCCGCTCTTTTTCTTACCAGGTGGAGGCAACCACCTTGCCACAGATCCAAGGTCCAGGACACACCCTGAAAGCAGGTGACTGGGTTGTGATAAAGAAGCACGTGAGGAAGTTGTGTTTGGAATCCTGTTGGATAGGACCCTTTCAAGTGATTCTGACAACTACCACCGCTGTGAAGTTTGTGGGAGTTCCCAACTGGATTCACGCCAGTCACACGAAAAGGGTGACGTGTCCCACAGAAGAGGAAATTGAAGCACTGAAATTACCGACAACTAACAGGAAAGTACCAGACATTGAGACAGAACGAAGAGAGCCTGAAAGAGAGCAAGAAGAAATTGAGACAGAAGAAATATTCTCTGAGGAGGACTAAGTCGATCCTTTTGAGGACAACAGAGAAGAAGCCTCAGGAGGTGACAAAGATCCTATCTCAGGTGAAGAAGCAGGAGAGCCTAATAAGAGGAGGTCTTTCCCAGAAGCAGACGATACCGGAAAAGAAGGAGAAAACTTGATTGACCTCCTAGGGGAAGGAGACAAGACAGAGCAAAGTGAAATTGTTCCAATTCTTCCAGAACCGGTCGCAGGTCCATCAGATGAAAGCAACGCGAAACGGAGACAAAGCATATTGAAGACTGAGGAAACTTTAAACGAAAACAAATGGCCAAAATGGAAGGAAAAAAGAAAGGAAGTGTCTATCATAACCACATCGAATGAAGAAAAGACACAGCCAAAGAACAAGACATAAGCGAAAGAGAATCGAAAGGAGATGCAAAATTGAAAAGGAAAAGAATAGTGAGCAGAAGATATTCTGGTCCAGAATGGGCATACACAGCCACTAATGATTGGTCAGACGAATTTCTATCTCTCAGTCTAGAGAATGAAGAAGCAGAACTACACTTTGGTACTTGAAAAGTGAAATTTCATGAACATTACCGAATAAGACATTGATAACCTGATTGACTTTTGAACCGACTAAGACATTGATAACCTGATTGACTTTTGGAACCGATTTTGAGACAAAGCTGCTAAACCAATGAGAGACTAAGCTAATAAAGAAAACCGTGTGAACTTTGACCTCGTTGATTCTTACATATATATATATATATATATATATATATATATCCAGAGAAATGGTGTATTTAAATCGCACACCAAGGGCTGCACATCATTCAATACCAGCTGGTAAAATACTCAAAAAACCACTTATTATCGATAAATTCATCGGCTGCTATTTATTGAAAAAAGATTAGATTGCAGGTAAATCACACCAGCAAAAGTTGGTACAAAAAGCACAAAAAAAAGATCGACAATGTGCCCACCATTCAAAAGACACACACGCTGTCCCAACCAAATGTCTACGCGTTTCGGCCGAAGCCTTCAACAGGACATTGGCAGACATTTTACACTCAACTATTTAAACCATATAGTCCTTCTTTGATGTTCATTGCATAGCTCAAGAGAAGTGCAAATGGAGCGGCCATTTTATAACGTCACAATTTTAACTTAAAAATGAGAAACTCCTAATCCTGTGCATGTTTTGAAATAAACTATGAACTAAAAATGTGACATTATATATTTCTCTCATATTATAATACATTATCACAAATATAGTCTGGTCACCTGTGAACACTAAAAAATTAATTAATTGTAATCACAGTCTACAATTCTTGAATACAAAACAAATCCCATGTATGCTATTTTTTTCTCTCTTTCTCTTTTTCAATTTTCATTTTTCCTTTTTCCTTTTACTCTTGATGTCCACATATTGCCCACTTATACCTAATAATTTTAATTTTGATTTTGATTTTAGTTTTAATTTTAAAAGCCTGATATATAAATGTAATTAATTAATAATATAAATATATAAATATATAAATATATGTACTGCCAATTGATTGCAATACATCCATATATATATCTGCAAATTTGATTTGATAAACTATCTTCAACTCTCTGATTCTATATAGATCATGACAGACAATACTACACAAGGACATAAAATGAAATATTGTACATAGATGTGTATAGGTCTAATAATTGCATGTGTACTAATAATTATGGCAATAATTCTTGGAATGCATAGAGGGAATGAAAGAGACACGAATGATGCTTCTACTTTTAAAACTACTACTGAATTAACTTCTTTGAAGAAACTCGAACAAGATGAAAAATATTTACACGACAAGAAAGAACTCTCATCCAACATTTTCTATCGCTTGCTGAAAGAGTATGTTGAGACAATGGACGTGAAAGATTGTTATGTATGTACACAAATACCTACCTCAGTAATTGAAGGGGTGACATATCATAGCATGCCTCTTACGTATGGAATAACATGTAGTTTGTTACTAACCAGATTTTATGGCCAGGAGTATATTCAATACTTCTATTCCAATCATGATGTCGTATTTTCATATGTCCCCATAATTGAGTACTTGAGTAAAATAGCAAGAGATTATTATGTAAAATTAGTTAGAGGTTTCTTTGAACCATTAACACCTTTTTCCACATAAAGAAAACCTTACATGCTTACTTTCACTCGTAGAGAAAAGTTTTTTAGATCACACTGAAGATAGCAGGAAAATGGTAAAGGAAAAATTAGAAAAATAATTACATAAAAGGACATCTGTAGATAACTATGCTTTTGCTGCAATAAAGACACAAGGGAAACTAGCTTTAGACGCAATACATACAGGGAAACTTTGTATATATAGACCTAAATCATACTATGACACAATCTTTGTAGGAACGAGTGAATGTAAACACGTGTTTTTATTCCAGAGTAAATGGACATTCATGTTAAATGGCCTAGATCCAGCTACTCCAGGAGTATACTATATTTGTGGACTCAATGCCTATTATCGTCTTCCAAAAGGATGGTATGGGAGATGTTATTTGGGAATAGTATTTCCAAAGATTTATCAACTAGACGACTTAAAGAAATTTCCAAAGCTGTCTGAATTTCATCGTATTCAGAAAAGGGAGACAGCTTCTGGTGTGGTAGGAGACATATTTGGAGCAATAATTCCTTCAGTAGGAGTTATATTGAATTCAATCAAAATACGAAAGTTGTCTACTATTGTGGATAACATGCTGACAAAATTCTCAAGAGAAATGATCCTGATGGATACTGAACTCGCTGCAGAAAGGGCTATGACTCTTCAGAACTGGCTTGCTTTAGACATTCTTTTAGCAAAGAATGGCGGCATTTGCAAAATGCTTAGTGCACGTCACTGTTGTTCTTATATACCAGACAACAGTAAACAAATTAGAAATATGCTTACAAATTTAACCAACAATAGCACAGATTTGAAAGAATTGAAAGAACCAGGAGTATGGGAAAAGATTGGAAAAGGATTTGCTTCCGTGGGAAATTGGCTCAGCAACATTTGGAATGGAATATTACTGAAAACAGTAAAAGGGATATTAATAATATTAATCTGCTTAATAGGTAGTTGGGGAATATATTAAAGCTATTAAAATACTGAAATCAAGAAACAAGAGAAGAATTGAAAAGAAAGAACAAAAAGAAATGGTAAAATTATACAGGGAAAAATCAAAGGGAGTGAAGAGGAAAAGGGAAATGAGTGAAATGCAAAATTATTAAAGTAGAATTTTAATGAAATAAAATTTGTGATGGAAAATTTAATGTGATGACATAATTAGTCTTCAGAGGAGGGGTTGACGAAGCAGAAAAAGAAAGACTAACAAACATTCATATATCATGTAACAAAATCAAAAAAGGCAATGTGATTTTAGCAAAGAAAAGTAATGTATGTAGAAAATGTGCCCACGAAGTAGATCGCCATTATTATAAACAAGCTTAATTAATCATGAGAACTGACCAATGTATTAATGTGTCATGATTGCAGATATATTCTATGATTTTCTCGTTAAAACTGTTACATGCTTAGATTAAATTTAGCAGAGGCTTTGGCCTAGTTGCCTGGTCTCAGTTTTAACTGCGTAGTTTTCACTTGTATAACAAAGACATGTTTTAAACCTTTAAAGGCTGTATTTTTCAAGTAGAATGACTAATACACTTATCTCAAAAGTTGCGTGCTAGGCAAGTTTCATCCCCTTTGAAACAAGGTCAGTTTCTGCAGGTGCAGACAATAAAGACACTGATGCAGAATTAATTGGCAACTTTGTTGCTACTTGTGTTCCAAAACTCCAAGGACACCTTATGCGTAGGTGAACATTAAGAGAAGGACACTATTCATTGGTTAAGGAAAAACAACCCCATGGACCCTCCAATGGAAGACCCTGAAGAATTTGGAACGTTTCTTATTTAATCCCACCGGACGAAGAGAAGTCATGCTGATCGAACCGGTACCTGAAGGACGAAGACTTACCTTGAATGCTGATTGTATTTGGTAATTATGAAAGGATAAATGTATTATGCATTGTATTTTCCTTCTTAGGTACCAACTCCTTATTTTGACAGAGCCCAAGCTAGAAGTTTTCTAAATTTATGCTGATTAAATTCATTTTGCATGAAGCCCAACATGCCAATGCTAATCAGAGGTTAGTTGAGGTATTCATTTGATGCACCATGCTGAATTGAAATCTTGTTATGCTGACCGATGTATGCAATTAGTCAAATTCAGTTACTCTTATTAGTGATTTGCATTGCTATAACTGAGTGCATTATAATCCAAATTTTGCCTAGATTGCGTTTCTTCCGTCGATATGGACAGCTAGTAATGTTCGTATATGTGTATCATTTGATTTTAAGACTTACTTACATTGTGTTAGCTTTGTTAATATAGGAAAATAAACTCATTCACTTTTAATAAACAGGTGTGGTTATTCATGACTGAAAGGGCATGGTGTGTCAAATTACTTATTACTATTGATCCTGAATTTGTTGTTTGATTACTAATTGGTTATTGATTATTGATTTGAGTATCCGACAATTCTTTGGATGAGGAGAACTCAACCCAGTCAAAAGGTTCACCGACCTCCGGCGTGTCCAAGTATAAGTAATTTATAAGGACTGGACGCGCTATCACTAGCTGGAGAGGCATCAGAAAATGTGATACTGCAGATAATAACTATAGCCATTACAATCACAATCTCATCTAACTGGGTCAGAGTCAGTAAATATATGGACTGCTGCATTTAAAGTACAGCAGAATTGGAGATTGGAGTTTCCAAATGTACCACGTAGATTGCCTAGATGGATAGTCGTATGATTCATGTTGTTATATATTTTGCATCAGCACCTAGCAGAGGTTTTCTACAGAGGGTAACATAATAATTCAATGTTCACATTATAAAGAATAACCAGTCTTTGGGGCGCATTTGCTGTTGTTTTACATAATGCAGTGTCGCAAGGGACATTACAATGCTGCATTGCATGTGAGGGAGAGAGCAGAAATGCTCGATTTTTACGAAGATATGAAGCATTACTGCTCTAGCATTGCGCTCGTGTGCTGTGTGATGCCTAGCACCAACTCAGGATCTGGTGCAACATACTGCAAATTGTCCCTGTGCTATGGGCAGGATTGTTCTTCTGCAGGAAACTACACATGGAAATAAGAAATAGCCATGGAAAGAGGAAATAATGAGAAGAAATAAAGCTATTTCTCCCATTTATGTCTCTGTTGGGTAGGCACACGATTTTGGCACAAACCAAGATTTAGAAGTATTTGTAAATCTGGTTTTGCATCAAAATACATGGGTGAATCCATAGGAAAGCCCATGCTCCACATACCCAACGCAATGTACTGCTAGGCATCACAAAGCACTGCTTTGTTTTATTTGTATTTACTGAGCCAATCAAGGTCATGCAAAGTGGATTTGCATGGTTTAGCAAATGCCAAAATTGATATTGTGTCAGAGGTGGGATACAAAAGTGATGCCACCCCTTTGCAAAATCATAGTAAATGTGGGACTTTTTGAGCTGCTCCAGGGAATTGTGAATCAAGCTTATAAAGAAATGTTGAGCTGATAAAAGCACTGTGACAAGTCTTCCTACTGCCACATATTTGTCTTCGAAGTTAATAGCCCAAGAAGAGGTAAACTGCCTTGTCACATTAACTGACGCCGTAGTTTCCTCCTTCATCATTAGTGTAGGTAAACTAACCATCCCATTGCTTTTAAAATATGTTCCAGTTTTTGTTGTTATTGGTCTTCTCTAAATCCTCATTTGTTTGCTTTTTGATTTTGACTGATGTTAACTAACAGCGTAATCGTCATATTGCATGTTTTACATAGTGTTGTTTACGTTGCACCACAGAAATACTTATCCAAAAATCTAATGTTACTTAAACCTTTGTAAACTCTAGCTTTACTTGCTGGTAAAGTACCTACCTTCTGTTATGTTACTGTACTATCTCTAATGATGCTATACATTCATACATTTATGTATTTCTATTAATTGTAGCATAGCAAACATCCATCACAATATATAAACCAGTCTGATACTTCTTAATTATTTCCCTAATACCCATTGCTGCATTAACTAATATTTGTACATTGTGAACATAACAATAGACTTTGAAGATGAAAAAGATACTTTCCCTTTCCTCATATAGTGAAGATCTGAAAATGTGCTATATATAATATAGTTCAATATTTCAACAAAGTCTTTTAGGCACAGTATTTCAACTATTAAGTTCATATCAAAGCATAATCCACAGAGTATGCCTTTAAGCAACAAAATCCAAGACTTCCACAGGTTCCAATATCAAGGTCCTGGATGCAGTGACCAAGCCAAGCATTTGCTCTGCCAAGACCCCATTAATCTTAAGAAAACCGGTACCTAATGAGTTTAAGATGACCACCACCTTTTCCATCAATGGCAGAGTTCAGTGGACTCATAGGAGCTTATGTTTTCATCAGTAACTGGTGCATATTGCATGCTGTAGAGACACAAAGGGCCTGATTCACAAAGGTAAACATACACTTTTGTGTTTATACTGCCCACAAGACCCCCCAATAGTGGCTTCTAATCATACTGTGAATAGTGAGGGAGCAGTGGCCCTCTACTGTTGCCTGGACAGTCAGACCTACAGTGATAGCCAAGAACATTTATCATCAAGACTAACCTGAACCAAGATCCACCATATGATCAGGATGGCTCTTCCCCAGACCACATGACAGATCTCGAGAGTGGCCCAAGTCAAGTTACTCACAGTACACAAGGGTGGCGAGGACCCAGCAGAGAGTGTTGGGGAACCCAAAACCAGCTATGCAAAGGGTTATTTGTTACTGGCCTTGCACCAACATACCACAGGTGCCTGTTGCTAGTATCTGCAGCTCTATTAGGCATTTTTGGGTGATCAGGCTGCAGTATTAGAATACAGATCTGTGGGGAAGCATGAGAACTTGGTGTGGGCCCCCTAGCTGTGTAGTGTGCGCTGTTTCCTCCCTGGCCTTTACTTCAATACTCGACTACCTGTGGTATTCTTGAATCTGTCTGGCACACTGGATCCTAAGTGATTGCTATATTCCACGTCTACAGTGGCATCTGATGAGGGATCAGATGCACTGACTGCTAGCAACCACCTGTCTCATGGGACGGGCCTGTTGACCAACACCCTCTCCAGCATTCCATTGACCTGGCAATCCTTTGGCCAGCTTTGGTCCTGAGTTCAGCAGAAAAGTAAGTAAGCATTGGTTCCTCTCCTTTAAGTGGACAGCTCACCCCTCGCATGGTCAACATGGATAAATTAGTTGTTCTCACTTTAGAGTGGCTAATGTAGGTGCCACAATAGATCGCTAGATGGCAAACACTGGACACATCACTGCAGCACTGTATGTTGCATCACAAGCCCTCTGCCTGTTAGCTGTTGTTCCCAGGGGCTGTTAGCCGTACTAGACAATCATGAGAGGTAATCTACTTGCCAATGCCACCAGGCCACAAAATGGAGATGCTTCTTAAGACGATGTAGGCCTTTAGAGCCACCCTTACTACTATGCATGCTAAAATGTATAACCTTGCATTTGAGGTGAAATCAATGCGGCAAGAGACATCTACAAAGCACACACACCTGGAAAAGGTAGATCAAATGTTTTTGGTGGAATCCAAATATTAATGCTTTCCAGTCTGTGGATGAGGCAATGAGTTCCTCCAGCAAATAGTCACTTATCTGAAAGATAAGATTATAAGAGGCAATTTTTCACCTAGGGGTCCCAGAGGGAGTGTAAAAAGACAACATGGTTGACTATCTATCCTCAATGCTCTAGACACTCCTCAACTTACAGCACCCTTGGAATTCCCGAGAGCCCACCAAGTCTCATCATATACACCAGCCTATTCTAACATATCCTGACCAATCATAGAGTGTGCGCTACAGCACTAGCTTACCTGGCTCATCTTGCCGGTGGCCTGCAGCGTGATAAAATTAATGCTCCTCTACTCTAAAGTCATTGCATCTCTGTCTCATACCAACACTAAACTAATGGGATTCCTTGAACTCCACTGTTAACTTAAACAAAAAGACCTTGATTCTTTGTGCATACTTGTAACCACTGATGTTAAAATGAAAGAAATAATTCTTGGACTCCCGGGTACTGGAAATGTTCCTTGATACCTTGGAAGGCACCACCATGGCCTCAGGGGCTACTGGAACTGCTGTGACCTCTCAGCAGGGCAGTTTACTCCCACCAAGAAGGTGATCTGGATATCAGCCCAAACACCAGATTTTGGAAGGAGGAGGGACTCACCAAGTCTTTGACAGTATGGGCCTCCATCAGATTGTGGTGAAACTCCATAACGAACAGGACAGGGATAAAGCTAGATACAACTGAACCAAGAACCATAGGAACAAAGAGTTTTGGGCAGAGGATCAAACAAGCTTCTTGCCTGGTTCCTTGGGGTCTGTCTTTGTGTGATCTGACCAGCATCTGGCTCTCTTTTTAGCGTCTGCTATACTCTGTTTAGTCCTCATATGCACCTAGATTTTCTTCATTATAGTGTTCTTGCAGTATTAATGATTGGCTTACCCAAACACTTAGTGCTGTCTAATGACCACGTTGACAGGCCACCATCTGGAGTGATTACTCATCAAGAGGGACAGTTGGTGGATCGGAACTACAGAGGGTGTGTGACCTCCCTAACAATGCCCTGCTCCTACTGTTCTCCCATTCATGCTTTTAACACTTGCCTGGGTGCCCTAAGGGCACAAATACTGGGGCTCACACTCTGTTTTTTATCAGTCACATTCCTGCTGCACAGGCTGGTTGCCATGATTGGGGTCAGGTGCTGGCATCTCCCTGAGAATGAACTAGCTCTAGGCTTAAAGTTTTGGGTTTCCTTCCTTGTCACTGCCCTGCTTCCCCCGCAGTTCCACGTTAGTGAAACCCCTGCATACTATCCTACACTCTCCCTTCAGAGGTCTTAGCCACCTCTGTTACTTCCTAACAATATTGTATGTTTAACTCAGTTGGAATAGTCCTGCTCTTTCTGCACCAGTGTTCGAGCTATGGCCCTATACCATATTGCCGGGCCCCGGTTTGGTTCATCAGAGTGACCTTGACCACTTCCCTCACCATCTATAGTGAGAGGCTTTTCTTCCCTCCCTCCTCCCGATAGTTCACACAATAATTAGCCCCATTAAAAGAAAAGGCCTCTTTTTACAAAATCATCATACTTTTTTGGGACTGATGTTGTTGATTTTACACTCTGTTTACTGGGAATGTGCTGGCAAGCCCCAGTGCATTTGCTATGAAACCTAAAAACTTGTCAAATTAGTTAATATTCCTAAATGGAACATTTAACTTACCTGTAAATCCATAGTATATGTCACCCTGTGTGCCCAGGGCCTGTAAGCTAAATGTCACTCGAATACTGCTGCACCTATTGTGCAACTCCTGAAGTGACCATTTAAAGCATGACTTTAGTTTTAAAATTGCCATTTTGACCTATCAACATAACCCTTTTTCCAGGCCTAAACCTTCCGTTTAAAAAGTAGTAAGTACCCCTACTGTAGGACATACCAGCCTTAAGGCTAGGTGCAAAGTATTTGAAAGTAGGACACCTGTATTTAAAGTTTTTACATGTCCTTACAGTGAAAAAGTCCCCAAACTCCTTTTTTTAATGTAGCAAGGCTGGCTGTGCCATAGAATACGCTGGGTTACTTTATTACACTTAACAAAGCTAATGTCATATTTTCACTAGCTAGGAAAACATGTGAAACACTTTTCCTATTGTTCAAGAAATCTCCTCCAACCACAGGTAGGGCTAGGCATAAATGAGTCACTCCTTCTTCAGAGCACATCAGGACCTGTGCAAGAGAAAAGACGGACTACACCTGCTGTTGAATCTGCTGTAAGTGTCTTCAAGGGCTGGGCCTGCTCCCACTTGTACCCAGGACAAAGAAGTAGACTCTAAAGATCATTTGGCTGACCTCTTGTTAAGCTACTGGGCCACATAAACTGCAAGACTTCTACTTTTTCCAAGTGCCCAGCTGACCATTTCCAGCTGGATTTTCCCTGGACCCTGCTGGCGGTTTCTCAGGGAGTTGTGCCCACTAGGTCTTGACCCTTAGCTGGCGTTAGAGTGTGCTCCTCTGACTCTGAAACCTGAAAACTTGTAATCTGTAGAATGTTTTTCAGAAATTTTCTGAATGGGAGGGACTTCACCGAGGGCAACGCCGAACATGTGACCACTGACGAGAACTTCCTGGGTACAGATATTGAGTTCACCAGCTTGGAGCTTCCCACTGCCAAACATGCCAAGTTTTCCACCTGAGCTGAAGTTCACAATGAGGACCCGAGTTTTACAAGGCATCCATTGCCAAGGTCTCCTTCAGATCCAGCCTGTATGCCAGCCTGCCAACAAACAGTCAACCAGGACTTTTCTGGAGAAAATCTTCTAAATCAGAAGGTAAACTTTTTACAAAACTAGGCCCTGCACCGAACTGGCAGTGGCTCCTGGTCAGCATTACTGTTTGGCTTGAATTTGCTATTTTGACTTAAAACTTTTAAAATCATATCTCAAGTTCCTTGTATTTGATGTTTGTCATTCTGGTGTCTAGTTGTTCATTAAATTGTACTCTATGTTTATAATCTGGAGTGCTTTTCTATTGTGCTGTGTTTGTTTCTTATTACTATTTTGTTACTGATATATGCTCTGTACATTTCTCCTAATTTAAGGCTGTTTGTTCTGTGCTATGTTTACCAGGGGTTGAGGACAGTGTTAATTATTGAGACATAGCTGGACATATTATGGAGTTGTGCCATTATTACTTGGTGAGGACTAACTTCCTCCCCAATAATACACTTTCTCACCCTTGTGATATATCTAGGACACTACTGATACCTGTATGGTGACCCTCGGAGATGAACCATTATATTAAGTGAAATCAAGTCCTGCACTACCTATGCAGAAAGCAGACAGACATAGGTCTCCTGCAAGAAACTAATCTCTCTCCAAAAGAATCCTCAAAGCTTAAGTGTGAATGAGTGGGCATAGTGATCATTAGTAGCAGAAGTGAGGATAATGAGACCTCTCCCTCGAAAGGTTGTTCAAGACAATGTTGTGTGGCCATCCTCATTGGAAAGCGACCTCCATGTAAGGTTCTCCGGCCTTAGATAGATGATGAGGAACCCTGGGTTCTTGCCAAGCTGTGCATATTTGCCAGAACTCTTACCATTAATGCACCCGCCACAGAAAATACTCACTTTCTGGCATCGCTATCCAGGCTCCTGTCCCCTATTGGGAAGAAACACATCTTGTTAGGGAGACTCTGGAAGTGTTTGCCCAGACTTACATAACAGTAACAATAGAGCCCCACTCCAGGAGATACTGGGTGATCATGCATTCGTTGATATATTCAGCTTGCTGCACGTGGTGACTAGGGACTATACCTCCTTCTTTTGCACTCAAGGAGCTAAGTCCTGTACTGATTACTTTCTCTTCCAGAGACAGTTACTATCTCATGTGGCCAACTGTGATATTTTAGAAACCAGTCTTTCTTATCACAGCCCAGTGTTTTGAGGCCCAAACCATAGGATTATGCCACCCCCCAGTCAGTTGGCAGATTAAAGCCTATGCTTATAAATTCCTGACAAAGTGTCCCTTTGAAGTCATATTCGATCTTACTTCATGATAATGAAGGGTTGGTGGATTCATGGGGAGTCTTTTGGGTAGCTGGTAAGGCAACATGTATGGGTATGATGATGAGGAATTTTGCAATAGCAAAACATAAAATCTTAACAGAATTTCCTATTCAGAAGGCTACTATGTTCAGTCGCGATATGCCAATAACCTCACTCCTCTTCAGAAAGAGAAAGAAGTAACGAAAGCTCAGCTCAACAATCTTTTTACAGTTTTAGAGTGGCAGTAGAGAGCATTTGTCAGACTTAACAGCTATCCCAACATTAGGGAATTGAGGGGAAACTTATTGGTCCATCCCCTGGACTTTGTGAATTGCTTAGATGACTATTACTCCCCTCTCTATACTTCAGAACTTGCTGCACCACCCAGGCAAGTGCAGGCCTTTCCTGCTTTGCTGCATCTTCCTGTTTTCTTAGGGTAAGGCTGAGCTCTGCTAGCAGGGGCCTTCACAGACAAGTAGGTGGTGGAAGCTATCACAGAGCTACCAACATGAACATTTCAAGGCGAAGATGGGTTCCAAGATGGGGGACTTCTACAAGACCGACAAGTCGTTGTTTGTGTGAAACCTAAGCCAGGTCTATCAAGAAGCCACAGAGGCCGGTTCCTTGGGGGCATCCACATGAAGCCATAATTACCCTTCTCTATAAGGAGAGGAAGGACCCAATGGACTGTGCTAGCTATCGACCAATATAATTGCTCAACTAGGATCTGAAAAACATTAAAATATTACTAGCAACATTGCTTGGGTAAGGTGATCCCCCAACTTATTCATGAGTTCCAAGTAGGGTTTATCCCAGGAAACATTTCCTCGAATCATCTTTGAACACCGGCACACTTCCTCTGGCCCACTAAAGATGACCTGGAGGAAAGACTGGTGCTGTCATTAGATGCTGAGAGAATGTTTGACCAAGTGGCAGTATTGTTTCCAGGTCATGTCCCACATGGGCTTATGAGAGAATTATATATATAGGTCCATCTCTTATATGAAGCCCCAATCATGGTAGTCACTTGTTAAGGTTTTATCTCCACACTTTTCAGGATAGGTCAAGTCACCGGACAGGGATGCCCTGTCTCACCACTCCTCTTCGTCTTGGCTCTTAAGCCCTTTGCAATAGGGCTCTGCTTGACACAGGGAGGGGTGGGCATGCCCACCAAGGTCAGAGAGGTCTAACCCCTCCTTTATGCTACAAACATTCTGCTCCTCTTGTCTCACCTCTAGTCCTCCATCACTGTGGCGATGTCCATCATTGATGGTTTATGGTGGATTTCAGGCTACAAGATCAACTTGGTGAAATGCAACTCACTCCCCACAGTAAGGCCCTGATTTATACATTTTGGTGCAAAACTGCACTAATGCAGTTTTGCACCGGCTTGCACTATTTCTGCACACCAGCCAGGCACCATAGTTGCCGGCGCAAAGGGTGGGCTAGTGTAAAACAAAATGACATTAGTCGAGTGGGGCTAGCTGGATGGAAGAAGGGGGCTTTGCACCAAAAAATGATGTTAGGCAGGTTAGAGTAAAAAAAATTACTCTAACCTGCCTAGAGCCATTTTCTGACGCAAAACCATCCATACCACATTACTCCTGTCTTAGAAAAGGCAGGAGTCATGCCCACCACCCCAATGGCCAGCACAGGGGACCAGTGTCCCGTGGGCATGGCCATTGCAGCCAGTGCATGTAGGGGGGGCCTTTTCAGGACCCCTATGGCACTTTAAAAAATAAAATGCAGTACTTACCTGTACTTACCTGTACTTACCTGGGATGGGGTCCCCCATCCTCTGCAGTCCCTCTGGTGTAGGGGGGAGTGTCCCTGGGGCTTGGGGAGGGCACTTGTGGGCTTGGTCCATGTGTTCCACCATGGAAAGAGACCCACAGGTCCCCTAACTCCTGCTCTCACCCAGGTGTTAAAAAATGGGGCAAAGCAAGCTTTTCACCATTTTTTGACCCCTCCTCCCTCCTGTGCACCATTTTTGCATGGGAGTATAAATATGGCGTTAAGGCCATAGAGTAATTTTTTGCACGGGAATGCCTACCTTGCATCTCATTAAGGCAAGGTAGGTTTCCACTGCCAAAAACTGACTTTAACTCCATAAATGTGGCGGTAGATGAGTCTAGCGCCAAAGTATAAATATGGAGTTAATTTTGCACCTAATTAGAGTAAAAAAAAAATGAGGCTAATTTGGTGCAAACAGAGTATAAATATGCCCCTAAGAGTGTACAACCAGTACACTGGGTCCCGAAGACCCTCTCTCACACTGTAAATCATGTCTCTCTTACCCAGTTGCCCTTTCTTCGCCGCTCTGCCATCATCTGATACCCACCTAATTTCCTCTTACTCCCCCTTTTACAGGGTAGGCTTTGATGTTCTGGTATAGCTATAATTGCTGCATGTTTTTTTCAGGGTCTTTTTTTATAGTTTCCTGAATGGCCTGGTATCCCCTCTCCCCCAAGAACGCATTACATTGTATGTGAAGGAGGGTTTATCAGTGGTTGTGAATCTCTGGCAATTAAAGTTCCAAATTCAAACACTTTATACATAGGTCTTATTTTGAAATTATATACTAGTTTTCTAAATAGCCATCAAGTCACCCTTAGTGTTTCTTTCCGACACACTGCAAAAGGTGGGTTAGACACAGAATTACATGCAAAATATTATTGCAAGGCAAAAAATGTAGAGTGAAGCACACTCAAAATTATATTATCTGTTTGTAATTAAGAGCCTAAATATGCAGTTATTCTATAAGGGCAATAAAGTACTATGCGCTCTGTCTGGGTAACTCTACTCCATATTTAGAGATTTCCGCTCCCCAAACTGACATCTCTTACAGAACAATCATTGTGGTTCCTGTCAAAGCATTGAAAGTTTGCTGTACAGGTATGTAATGTTGACAGGATTTTCAATTTGATAAATAAAGGAATGTCCCCTGTGCCATGGGTGTTTTCTCTCATGGCTTGAGTGTCATTGTAATGTTCTTACTTTCACTTACTGTCAGGTTTTGGATAGAGATAAGAGAAAGTAAAAACTTGCCATTTGTTACTCCACTCAAAATAAGGTGGACGGACACATATAAAAACCCCTGATAGCTCTTACTGCATCTGGCCGTCAAAGGTGCATGTCAGCAGCAGAGACAGTGTAGTCGCTACTGCTGACATACTGAAGGTCCACCTAATTCTAAATGAGGCTGGTGGACTTTCAGTATGGTGGAAAGGATACTTTGTCACTGTTGTGACAGAAGACGCTTTCGGCCACACTCCAAATCAAGACTCTAAGCATCCCTTTTCTACTTGTGGGCTAGTGGAAACTAGCCAATTGAGCTTTTGGCTGCTTTGGTGTGCCACTATTTATTACAATTAAGCACCTATTTTAATATTGTTTAGCACAACAATGACTTGCATTAGTTGGAAATGGGCAACACAATATTATCTGAGACCTAAGAATCCTTTAGATGGCATTCTTTTTTAAAATGCATGTGTAAAAGGCTAGTGAAAGAATGTCGGTCCTAACTTGCATTGGAAACACAGAGGAGTTGCTTTATAAAATGCAGTTGTGTGCTGCAATTAAGTGTGTAAGTCAGATTTTTTTTAATTGGTAAAGTAGTGGAAAAAGAAGGGTTATAAAATATGAATTATAAAGTGCATTAGGCGTCAGAGTTAAAATTTCATATATTAATCAGAATCACCTAGCAATACTCAATTCGGCTTAAATTTCCAAAGCTGGAAACCAGTAGTAACACTATGTAGACATCCCATGCCCTAGAAGCACAGTCCTTACTATCCAGGGTCATATCCAGAGAACAGCTTGCACAACCAACCTCGCAGGGTATCCCAGGTTCAAAGAAACTTTGGGCCATATGTATGACCCAGAGTTTTGCGACTTGCAATTTGCAACTCATTAGCGAGTCGCAAATTGCAAGTAGCAAAACCCTACGTACAACAGTGTACTTCACACTGTATGCGATTTCCAGTGGGGTTGCAAATGACCTACCTCATTAATATTCATGAGGTAGGCCATTGGGAATGGCTGCACTCACAGGGATGTTGGCCTGCTGGGGACAGCAGACCACCATGTCCGTGACTGCTTTTTTAAAATGCAGCCCGTTTTCCCTGGGACCATTGCCTGGTTCGGAAAAATACTTTCGCTATCATTCACAGAGGGGAAGGGGTCACCTGAGGACCCATTGCTGTTTGCGAATTGGTTAGTACCAATTTGAAATTTGTGCTAACTGCAATTGTTTTGTGACCGCATTTATGGACAGAAAACAATCATACATCGCACTGCAACTTGCAATTAGGAAGGGAACACCCCTTCCAAATTGCGACTCGCAAACCTATTTTCCCATTCAGTAAATAGATTACCAAATCGCAAAATAGGGTTTGAACATACCAAAATGCTTTTTTCTTGTCGCAAACAGCCTGATTATCTGAATCAGCCCATTTGCGACAAAAAAAAAAGCTATGTGTATGTGGCTCTTTGTCCTGTGCGTATCGGTTTGGCAAACCAACATTTCTAGGCCACAGAGGGTGACAGCAGCCACCACTGCAACAGCCAAAGTGCTTCTTTCTGAAGACAATTTCACACCACGCTGAGCCTGGCCAATGCATTTGCCATAAAATATTTACCAGCAAAACACAGAGCAATTTCCGGGGAGTGCCTGACCATAATCAATTTAGGATCTCAAGGATATGCTCACTCACCAATCAATTCGTCTTATGAAATACAACATTCTAGTATTTTCCTACTGTTAAACATGATGTAAAGATATGAGTAGCACTGGCTTCCTCTGTAGCACATTAAAAGCAAAGAGAATCCTGTCTTGTGCCCCACTTATATAACTGTGAGCATGTGTAAAATCAATAATTTTGAACTGGTGTACCTTGATGCGAGAAACATTAAGGGGCAGATTTATGAAAAGTGGCACTGTGCCTAGTGCAGCGCCCCTTTTCTTGCACCCCTTAGTGCCCCCCTAACACCACCATGTTTGCCACATATTTAATATACAGTGTACTATGGCGGTAGTTAGAATTTTTTACACTAGTTTGGCGCTTCGCAGGATTAGCACCAAAAATTCTGATGCTAATCCTGCAAAGCACGCGGAGGCCCATTGAAACCAATGGGAGCCTCCTGTTAACGCTTGCTCTGAGCAGATATTAAAAGTGCAGAAACAAATGATGCAAATAAATCTCTTAGATTTCTTTGTGCCCTCTTGTCAGCCCCCCTAAAGGAGGTATGCCCTCTTTGCATACATTATGCCTCGCATAGGCATAATTTAGAGCAGTGGTTCCCAACCTGTGGTCCGGGGACCCCTAGGGGTCCTTGAAGCCCCCTAAGGGGTCCGGGCTGCTTAGAAAATTAAATAATATTAACAGATTAGATCCCCATCTTTCAGTAATGACTCAGTGGGGGGGATCCCCGGATTCCAATAATGATTCATTGGGGGTCCCTGGGTTCCAGTAATGATAAAGTGGGGGTCCACAGAAGTCAAAAGATTGGGAACCATTGATGTTGAGCAAGTGGTTATAAAGTTGCGCCACTATGTAAATTTGGAGCAGCAATTTTGCCCTCGTTCAGCCACAATATTGTAAAATATTACCCTAATCATGAAATGTGACCAGCTGGCCTGAATCTCAAATCCGTTTAAAAGCTAGAAGATTGAATCTAAACATCCCTCCCTTGCTGAGGCTTCTATGTGTCACTGTAGGAATCCTCATCTTGAAATCTTCATAATGAACTCTAAAAACTCGTTGTGCAACAGATATTTCTATAATCGCTAGAAAAGTAAGTTGTTATAAATATTTTCGAAATCCTAGCCGAGGTAATACCTTTTCACATCACAACTGTTTGAAAGCGATAAGTTACCCCTCCACCATTACATGCACTAGAACTGTACAATTGCAGGGCCGCCAGCAAGATAAAAAAACTGAAAAGTGGTGATTTTGGGAGATTAGGATTGTAGCTGATGAGACTGCTCATGATATTTTCGAATTCCAGATAATTTCCTAATTTGTGTCCAAAACCCCGAGAGTCTTAAATTTAGGACTGTATTGCATAAACCATTGAAACGCTCTGCAATCTTCCCGATCTTTTATACTCAGAAAACATTTTTCCCAGTGCAACTTTACCCCACCCATAATGGTAAATAATTGAAAAATAAAGGCTGTAAAAAACGAAAGCCATAAAGAAGGCAAAGCTGCGCCATCCTCCGGACCTGGTAGCTGTAAAGGTTGGATAGTTCATTGGCACCTTCGATATCCCCAGATACATTTTTTGCAAACGAGCTTCCTCTTTATGAAAAAGAAACATTAGAGAGATATAAGTGTGCAGTTCTGAAATATTACAGATAGCGGGGCAGAATAACCATTTTTTGAGTGTTTCAATACCCTATAAGGCTTAGCGAAATCGGTCCCACTTCTTTTTTAAATCAATGATATCCACCATATTATATGCACTTCCAAACGCAGCACTGAACTGAGCCAGCAGGGTTCATTTTGCATATCTAAGTCGTTGTATGCCAAATGGAGTTTTTTCAATATTAAGGGGGTCATTACGACACCGGCGGTCGGTTCTATAGTGGAGGTATTACCGTCAACAGGCTGGTGGTACCTACCTCCACTATTATGACATTGGCAGTTTGGCCAAAGCCAAACCGCCAAGTCAACACACTGACTGCCACAGCGGTAATGACTGCCGGGCTGGAGACTTCAGTCACCAGCCTAGCGGGGGTCTCTAGTCCGCCCATGGCATTTTAACCCTGCCCACCACCATGGTTACCGTGGTTTCTGTACCGCCACGGAAACCCTGGCAGTAGGCACTATCAGTGCCAGGGAATTCCTTCCCTGGCACTGCTAGGGGTCTCCCCATCCTCACCCTCTCCCCAGAGTCCTCCCCCATGCTCACTTCCCACTCCTGACCCCCCCACATATACACGCACGTACATACACACCCATACATACACACATTCACCCCTGCATGCATACATTCATACACAATCACAGCAACACTCACAAACATACATCCAGGCACACACGCAAGCACATGACACAACATGCACATACACACACAACCACTCATGCACACACGTATTACACATGCATGCACGCATTCACACACAGTCACACACACACCCACACACGCACACAACACCCCCACCCCCTCTTCTGTTGGAGAACCCGACTTACCTATTTGCAGGGGGTCCTCCGGAAGGAGACGAGATGCGGCGCTGTTGCCAGCAGCATCGTCCGCCAGCAAAACACCGCCAGGCCATATCATGGAACATGATACAGTAGGCGGTGTTTTGCTGGCGTGGCTCCACCTTACTGCCGTCCGTTGCCATGACCGTCGGAATTCTGGCTATGGTCATAATGGCATGGACCCTCGGTAGCCACGGCCTTCCTTACTCACTGTCAAGGATTTGAAAGGTGAAGGTGTTAATATGGTAATGTCAATGGCATAAGCCAGAATTTTCACCTCAAACTTATGAATGTAAAATCTTTATTGGGTCAGAACAATTCAGAGCTTGTATATGAGGGTATATTGACAGAGGTAAAGTCAGTGTTGAAAAATGACTACCCTGACTAGTTCTTCTAATAATTCAGATACTAGCAGACCAAACCACTGGCACATATGATATGTGCAGTCAGTGATCCATGTAAGGCCCTCACAGACTCATAAAAGTGGAATCAAACCCCATATATTGCATGACCATCCACAAGAATTGCCAGTAAACCATATGGAATGCCTTCTCGGCGTTGAGCAGTATCAGCCCAACCGATGTGTACTGTACACATGCCATGACAAATGCAGCTATCACCGTGTTAACATGCAAGGAGGTATCTCTGCCAGGAATAAACCTGTGCTGCACAGGATTGACAAGTGAGGAAATGATTATCAACAGCTGGTTAGAGAGTATTCCTGAGTACATTTTTAATTTGAATTGATAAGAGAAATAAGTTGGTAAGAGCCACATTTGGTTGGATCTTTCTCTTCCTTGAGAAATAATGCAATATGTGTTTCTCCCCAACATAAAAGCATGTGTTTGAAGTCAAAGAAAGATTTGAATAATTCAACCATAACAGGGATCAGAACTTTGGAAAACATTTTATAAAACTAAAGCAATAGCTAATGAGGACCAACTGCTTTCCCCAATGCTAGCTGAGATACTACCTTTTCAATATCTTTGGCCGTAATTATGGCCTCAAGGATATCCCACTGTGCTGGTATGACCACCTGCAAAGGAAATTCCTGTAAGAAGGTTTAAATCTGCCCTGATGATGAATTGCATGTCTCTAAATGGAGATTGGAATATTGTGCAAGAAAAGCCTCTCCAATCTCTGCAGGGGCCTTAATCAGCCCCCGCTATTTTCAATTTTATCAATCAAATGTTTTGTTTTATTTTCTTTGCTTTGAAACATAAGCCTGCATCCAATTTCTTTCCTATTTTCGAATTTTGATATGCCGGGATTTTCTTTTGAACCTCTACCACATCCTCTTCTTAAGTGAAGTCTGCATGTCAATAAGTTGTTAATAACCTATAAAGATTCTACACCAGGAAACGAACAATACATTTAGCATATTCTGTTTCCGATGCACATAACCACTGCTAATCTCTACCTTCTTCTGTTTCGCTTCCCAGCTTTTACCAATAGTGAAATTCATTGTTTGTCCCAGACGAAGGCTTTCAATGCATCCCAAACCACTAGAATAGACGTAGTTCCCAAATTGATCTCTATAAAATGTCTAAGTATGGCTTCTATACTTTCAATATGGTGCATAGCTAACAGAAATTTCCTATCAAAGCAAGAAATACAATACACAAAGACTTACCCTAAAAATATATATATAGAGAAAGAGACAGTATTATGCTCTGCAACCATCCTTGGATTAAGATCAATAGATAAGCTTGAAGCCAAGTGTGACCTGCCAGGAACACATTGGGGGTCATTCTGACCTCAGCGGTAAAAGGCCCTTACCGCCGGTCAGAAGTCCGCCATTCTACCACCGCGGCCGCGGTAGACCGCCACGGTCATTCTGACCACCAACTGTGAAACCGCCAAAAATCCGACATCCAAGGAAGGCCGCCACATCAGCGGGCCGCGGAAAACTGGAGATGACCAAACCTCCACCGTCACGCCAACACAAACACGCCCATGCCATTCTGACCCACGAATCCACGCGGCGGTCTTTCAACCGCGGTATTCCATTGGCGGTACACACCGCTGCGGTCAAAATACACACACAGCACCAAAACACTGCCACATTGGACATTTTGAAATACGCACACCTGAGACACATACAAACAACGCTCCCACACATCCAATCAACTATAAAACACACACCCACATCACCCACAAACCCCCACTAGTTGGAAATCGGAGCGAAGGCGAGAGCGAGAGAGATAGAGATAGCGAGCACAGCATTAGAAAACCCCAACACACACAGGAACACAACTTCATCACCCACACCACATCTACGCACACATCACCACATATCACCACGCACATCACCACAAACACCACCCCACACCTCATCCACACCACCCCATGGCACCCCAAAGACACCCACGGTTTTCGGACCAAGAACTCCGGGTCATGGTGGAGGAAATCATGAGGGTTGAGCCCCAGCTCTTCGGCACACAGGTGCAGCACACCACCATAGCAAGGAAGGCTGAGCTATGGCAAAGGATCGTAGACAGGGTCAACGCTGTGGGACAGCATCCCAGAAATCAGGAAGATATCAGAAAGCGATGGAACGACCTACGGGGGAAGGTGCGCTCGATGATCTCCAGGCACAACATCGCTGTGCAGCAGACTGGCGGCGGACCCCCACCCACCCCACCCCAATTCACAGCATGGGAGCAAGAGGTGGTAAACATCCTGCATCCTGATGGCCTCGCTGGAGTACACGGAGGAATGGACTCTGGTAAGTCGAATCTCAACTACTTCACCCCCCCAACCACCAGCATGCCAACCCCCCCCCAATATCACCCCCCAGCACATAACCTCCCTGCCAATGTCTCACCAGCACAACCCACCCTAAACAACACCAACCCCTGAATGCCAACACAAACCATAGACAGTCACCACCAAAGCATGACCATTGCAAATACCCATACACCCCCCCCCAAACCCTCACAACACCTCCCACAAGGGAATGCCAGCACTGGGGGACAAGGGCACCCAAAATGCACGCCATGGCACACACAGAAACAATAACCATACTCCTTCACCCCTGCAGGGCCCGAACGCCAACACACCGCCACCAAGGGTCCAGAGATGTCCATCCCACCCCCAGAACAGGCCCCCAGCGAGGACAGCAGCTCTGTCGACCTAGAACCTGACGACCAGCCCGGACCATCGGGGATCTCTGGACAGTCGGTTCCCCACACACAGACACAGGCCACAGCAGACCCAAACCCCTCTGGGAACACCAGCACAGCTCCCACCCAGCGGGCCCATGCCTCTGTCCCGCGGACGCGTCAATCAGCGGTGTGTCCGCCACTACAGGGCACCCAGGCTGACCCAACACCCCAACAACAACAGGGACCTGGGGGCAGTGGTAGTTGGCACACCGTCCAGGGGACAGAGGCCCGGGGAAACAGGGCAACTGGGAGGGCTGCTGTGCGACGGGGGGGGAGGACAGGCCCAGGGAACCGACTCTCCAAGAGGCCCTCACCACCATCATGGGAGCATACCATCACTCCCAGGAGACGATGGCGACGGTACTGGCCAGGTTCACCGAGATCCAGGCACAGCAGGAGGAACGGTACATGGGGTTCAGCAATGAACTCCGGGACATCGCTACCGCAATGGGGACCATAGTCCAGGCCCTCAACCGGATAGAAACCACATTGCGGGACCATGTGGCACCGCAAAGGGCCCCTGTCACTAGCCAGGAACAGCCTACCACCTCCGCCGGCGCTAGTGGTCAGGAGGCCCCCACAGAACAACGGGCCACCAGAACCCCACCTCCTGCTGAAGAACAACCACCCCGCAAGAGGAACCTGAGATCTCAAAGGAAGACAGAGTAGGATGCCAAGACCCCTGCCAGTCTAATATCCCCCCGGATGTCATTCCACTGTCCCACAGTGTCACCCTGTCCAACCTTGAACTGCCCCTGCTCCATCCTTCCACAGCCATATGAACAATGCACCTGTGCGACCGAGAACTGGACTCTGCCATGGACATAACTCCACCCTCACCCTTCACCGTTTTAATATCATGTACCAAAATATAGCACTAAAAATAAATCACTCATTGCACATAAATCATTCTGGAGTCAGCCTGTATTATTTACAAATGTATAACACATTACTTATCAATAATGTTCTGTTATTTATGTGTGGACAACATACCGATGTCAATAAGCATTAGTCCATGGGCTAACCAAGCAGAAGTCACGCAGTGGGTCATACAGCACTGAAAAGGGAAGGGAAAAGTAAACTTCAGTTTAAAAGAACTGGGGGGAAATACACAAAGTAAAGATGCAGGGGGCATTCAGTAAATGGTAAATGGCGTGGGTGATTCCTACCTGTGTGCTACTGAAAATACTGTTGGATAACTCTGTCCCTGTTGTCTAGGTCGTCCTCTTCGTCTTCCTCCTCTTCACTCTCCGCAGGCTCCACAGCTGCTTCAACACCACCATCTGGACCATCCTTCTGCAGGAAGGGCACCTGACGTCGCAATGCCATATTGTGAAGCATACAGCAGGCCACGATGATCTGGCACACCTTCTTTGGTGAGTACATCAGGGATCCCCCTGTCATATGTAGGCACCTAAACCTGGCCTTCAGGAGGCCAAAGGTTCTTTCAATGACCCTCCTAGTTCGCCCATGGGCCTCATTGTACCGTTCCTCTGCCCTGGTCCGGGGATTCCTCACTGGGGTCAATAGCCAAGGCAGGTTGGGGTAACCAGATTCACCAATTAGCCACACACGTTGTCTCTGTAGCTGTTCCATCACATAAGGGATGCTGCTATTTCGCATGACATACGCGTCATCCACTGACCCAGGGAACATGGCATTCACATGGGAGATGTACTGGTCAGCCAAACAGACCACCTGAACGTTCATCGAATGGTAACTTTTCCTGTTTCTGTACACCTGCTCATCGTCTTTTGGGGGTACTAAAGCCACATGGGTCCCATCAATGGCACCAATTATGTTGGGAATATGTCCAAGGGCATAAAAATCACCCTTCACAGTGGCCAAATCTACCTCCTCAGGGAATACAATGTAGCGCCGCATGTGTTTCGTCAGGGCAGACAACACTCTAGACAAGATCTTTGAAAACATAGGCTGAGACATTCCAGATGACATGGCCACTGTTGTCTGGAATGAGCCACTTGCCAGAATATGGAGGACTGACAGAACCTGCAATAGAGGGGGAATTCCTGTGGGTTGGCGGATGGGGGACTTCAGGGCTGGCTCCAGCTGGGCACACAGTTCATGTATAGTGGCTCGGTCAAGTCGGTATCGTAGTATGATGTGGCGTTCTTCCATTGTCGACAGGTCCACCAGCGGGCGGTACACGCGAGGATTCATCCTTCTCCTCGCAAGTCCCAGTGGACGGTGCCTAGGAAGGACAACATGGAGCACAGAGTCAAGCAAGTCACAGGTACGTTCACCACTGCATGCATAGCACACGATTATCTATGTATTGAAAGGCGTGTATGTGTGGCAATGCAAGGCCTAGGCCTGTGTGACGCAGTACAAATAATGCCATGTGGGCCCTTGAAATTGCGGCTGCCTGACCTGTGAAGTGGGACAATGGGATGTGAGGTCAATGCGCTGGCGCAGCACACCGTGGTGGTAGGCGGTCGAAGACCGCTATACGAAGCCGCATTGGCTAACATTGAAGCCTATGGGTTTCAGGAGCCAATAATGAGGTGCGCCGGCGGTCGCGGTACGCACCGCCGCAGTACGCACCGCCGCGTGCGTGACCGCCATTTTCTATCTGCTTAATCACTCGAGACCTGATCTTCCACAGGAGAGGACCTATACTGCAAGTGCTGCTGTGACCTCGGTCTGGAAGTGACAATGGCTGCTGCGACTGGGGAAGGGCCCCCGCCTTCAGTTCCGAAGAGTTGGAGAAGCTCGTGGAAGGGGTCCTCCCCCAGTATGCGTTACTCTACGGTCCTCCAGACCAACAGGTAAGTACACTGGGTGCACATTGAATGGGCCATTCCTATGTGGAGTGGGGTGGATGCTAAGTTAGTGGGGTGGGGGGCGAATGAGGAGTGCAACGCACAACAGATGAGAGCATGTGCCATATGGCAAGGTTGGGGAGGGGGGGCCAATCGCATCTAACATGCAGGAATATGATGATTTCTCCTTCCCACCCTGTACATGTCAAATAGGTCAGCGCCCATCAGAAAGTGGACATATGGCGTGCCATCGCCAAGGAAGTCCGGGCCCTGGGGGTCCACGTCAGACGGGGCACCCACTGCCGCAAGAGGTGGGAGGACATCCGCCGCGGGACCAGGAAGACCGCCGAGTCACTGCTGGGGATGGCCTCCCAACCTAGGAGGGGTGCCAGTCGTACCCTGACCCCCCTGATGTCCCGGATCCTGGCGGTGGCCTACCCTGATTTGAATGGGCGCTTGAGGACATCACAGCAGACACAAGGGGGTGAGTATCAGCACATTCTGCTATCTCTCTGCGCAGTGGAGGCGTCTGGGTGGGGGAGGAGGGTTGGGGGTGACATTAGGCCAGGGCGCTTTCTGTTGTGTAGTCAGCTCCTTTAGGCATGGCCCTGTGCTCCCGGACCCCACCTCTGTAGGGTGACAAGTACAGCTATCGATGGTCCAGCATCGCACATGTGCGCCTTTGGCGTCTCTAGACCTCTAGTCCTAGTCCGAAGTACTGAGTAGTGTACCCCGAATGCGCGGCTTAGTGCATGAGGCTCCTGTGTCTGTCCTCTCCGCCAACGGTGTTGACATTGCATGCACTCAACCTGGTCTTCGTTTTTCTCCCCCCACCCTTCTTCTTCGTCTTCTTGTGCATCTGTGCATTAGCATCATCAGGCGGAGGAGAATTGGCATCGGAGCACGAGGGAGCTGCAAGTCACAAGGCCCCGGTGGGACCAGGAACAGACACCAAGGGCACCAGTGATCCGGAGGGCGAGGGGAGCACCACAACGGGGACACGTCCTCGGATGGGAGCTCCCTAGCGGTGGCGGCAACATCCAGGCCCCCGCCTCTCCAGGTACAGCCGCCACCCAGCGCACCAGCCCCGCCCTCCCAGCAGCCCCTCAGCCTACGCTCCGTGCCCGCTCGCCCAGGAAGGCGGGCGTCTCCTTCGCCCCAGGCACCTCAGCCCCTGCCCCTGTTACCCCTGCTGCCCTCAGTGAGGAGGTCATTGATCTCCTCAGGACACTCATTGTTGGGCAGACTACCCTTTTGAATGCCATCCAGGGGGTAGAAAGGGAGGTGCATCGGAGCAATGCCTACCTGGACAGCATTCATTCGGGTCAGGCTGCCCATCAACGATCGTTCAATGCTCTGGCCTCAGCACTGACGGCAGCCATTGTCCCTGTTTCCAGCCTCCCTCTTCTGACTGCCTCCAGCCTGTCTCTGTCTCCTGTTCCTCAGCCTATCCCATCCACACCATCAGACCAGCCTGCACACACCTCAACACCCAAGGGAAGCTCATCCAGACACAGGCACCACAGAAGCCACAAGCATTCATGCAAGCAACACCCAGATGCAGACATTCCAACAGTCACTACCACCTCTGTGTCCCCCACCTCCTCGTCTCCCTCCTCCCTCCCTGTCACGTCTACACTCACACCTGCATGCACACCACCATCAGCCAGTGCTTCCATCACCAGCACACCCTCCAGTCCAGTCCGCACACGTGCAGTCACCCCCCCACTACCATTTACACGTCCCCTGTGTCCTCTCCCACTGTGTCTGTCACCCCCTCTTCCAAGACACACAAACGCAGGCAGCCACCCACCCAACAGCCATCCACCTCACGACAGCCTCCAGCACATGCACCTGCACCCAAAGACAGCACACCTGACTCTCCTACAACCACATCCTCTTCCTCCACTTCCATCTCCACTTCCCCTACCTTTTACCTTGGTCCTAAGAAAGTTTTCCTTGCTAATCTTGACCTCTTTCCCTCCACTGACCCACCCCCTCCATCTGCAAAGAGTCCCAAGAGCACCTCAGCCACCACCAGCCCAGCTTCGAGTGTCACTGTGGTGCATGGGTTCTGGAGCCCACCCTTTGCCAGCAGTGACACCTCAATCAGCAGCAAGGGGACAGCCAGCCCCCCACCAGGCAAGAAGACCAGGAAGGTAAAGGGCCGCCGTGAGAGGACTGACACGGCTGCCCCCAAGGAGCCAAGTTCTCCCACATCACCAGCCACAACAGCTAGGGGAGGCAAGGGCCCGAGAGCCCCATCTAAGGAGCGAAAGGGCAGCAGGGCGGAAAAGTCAGCCAGCAGGAGCGCGGAGCAGGAGGGGCCCACAAGCCCCATCCCGGGTGTTAGGAAGGACACCAAAGGGCCCAGGACTCCGTCACTGAAGGGTCCAGCAACAGCACTGTCGGAGGGCGAGTGAGCAGGGAGTCCAGGTCTGGCTCCCTTGACCTACTGGACGAGCACCGCTGAAGAGGGCCCCGCCATGCAGAAGAGCACCGCTGAAGAGGGCCCCGCCGTGCAGAAGAGCACCGCTGAAGAGGGCCCCGTCGTGCAGAAGAGCACCGCTGAAGAGGGCCCCGCCGTGCAGAAGAGCACCGCTGAAGAGGGCCCCGCTGTGCAGAAGAGCACTGCTGAAGAGGGCCCCGCCGTGCAGAAGAGCACCGCTGAAGAGGGCCCCGCCGTGCAGAAGAGCACCGCTGAACAGGGCCCCGCCATCTCAAGCACCGCTCCGCTGGGCACCGCCGTCTCAAGCACCGCTCCGCTGGGCCCTTCATCTCAAGCACCGCTCCGCTGGGCCCTTCCTGTCAAGCACCGCTCCGCTGGGGCCCACCATCTCAAGCACCGCTCCGCTGGGCACCGCGGTCTCAAGCACCGCTCCACTGGGCCCTTCATCTCAAGCACCGCTCCGCTGGGCCCTTCATCTCAAGCACCGCTCCGCTGGGCCCTTCATCTCAAGCACCGCTCCGCTGGGCCCCGCCATCTCAAGCACCGCTCCGCTGGGCCCCACCATCTCAAGCACCGCTCCGCTGGGGCCCGCCATCTCAAGCACCGCTCCGCTGGGCCCTTCCTGTCAAGTACCGCTCCGCTGGGGCCCGCCATCTCAAGCACCGCTCCGCTGGGCACCGCCGTCTCAAGCACCGCTCCGCTGGGGCCCGCCATCTCAAGCACTGCTCCGCTGGGCCCTTCCTGTCAAGCACCGCTCCGCTGGGGCCCGCCATCTCAAGCACAGCTCCGCTTGGCCCTTCCTGTCAAGCACCGCTCCGCTGGGGCCCGCCATCTCAAGCACCGCTCCGCTGGGCACCGCCGTCTCAAGCACCGCTCCGCTAGGCCCTTCATCTCAAGCACCGCTCCGCTGGGCCCTTCATCTCAAGCACCGCTCCGCTGGGCCCTTCATCTCAAGCACCGCTCCGCTGGGCACCGCCATCTCAAGCACTGCTCCGCTGGGCCCCGCCATCTCAAGCACCGCTCCGCTGGGCCCCGCCATCTCAAGCACCGCTCCGCTGGGGCCCGCCATCTCAAGCACCGCTCCGCTGGGCCCCGCCATCTCAAGCACCGCTCCGCTGGGCCCTTCCTTTCAAGCACCGCTCCGCTGGGGCCCGCCATCTCAAGCACCGCTCCGCTGTGCACCGCCGTCTCAAGCACCGCTCCGCTGGGCCCTTCCTGTCAAGCACCGCTCTGCTGGGGCCCGCCATCTCAAGCACCGCTCCGCTGGGCCCTTCCTGTCAAGCACCGCTCCACTGGGGCCCGCCATCTCAAGCACCGCTCCGCTGGGCACCGCCGTCTCAAGCACCGCTCCGCTGGGCCCTTCATCTCAAGCAACACTCCGCTGGGCCCTTCATCTCAAGCACCGCTCCGCTGGGCCCTTCATCTCAAGCACCGCTCCGCTGGGCACCGCCATCTCAAGCACCGCTCCGCTGGGCCCCGCCATCTCAAGCACCGCTCCGCTGGGCCCCGCCATCTCAAGCACCGCTCCGCTGGGGACCGCCATCTCAAGCACCGCTCCGCTGGGCCCCGCCATCTCAAGCACCGCTCCGCTGGGCCCTTCCTGTCAAGCACCGCTCCGCTGGGCCCCGCCATCTCAAGCACCGCTCCGCTGGGCCCTTCCTGTCAAGCACCGCTCCGTTGGGCCCCGCCATCTCAAGCACCGCTCCGCTCGGCCCCGCCATCTCAAGCACCGCTCCGCTGGGCCCCGCCATCTCAAGCACCGCTCCGCTGGGCCCTTCATCTCAAGCACCGCTCCGCTGGGCCCCGCCATCTCAAGCACCGCTCCGCTGGGCCCTTCCTGTCAAGCACCGCTCCGCTGGGCACCGCCATCTCAAGCACCGCTCCGCTGGGCCCCGCCATCTCAAGCACCGCTCCGCTGGGCCCTTCCTGTCAAGCACCGCTCCGCTGGGCCCCGCCATCTCAAGCACCGCTCCGCTGGGCCCTTCATCTCAAGCACCGCTCCGCTGGGCCCCGCCATCTCAAGCACCGCTCCGCTGGGCCCTTCCTGTCAAGCACCGCTCCGCTGGGCCCGCCATCTCAAGCACCGCTCCGCTGGGCCCTTCCTGTCAAGCACCGCTCCGCTGGGCCCCGCCGTCTCAAGCACCGCTCCGCTGGGCCCTTCCTGTCATGCACTGTTAACGGTTCACTGTGCCCACCATGCCTCCTCCTTGACCAGTGGAGACTGTAATCCACCTGATGGACTGTGGCTTTGCACTTCCCAGGATGGAACAGTGGGCAAGCCACCCACTGTAGAGACTTGAGAGACTGTGGCTTTGCACTCCCCAGGATGGCCGAGTGGGCATCCCACCCACTGTAGAGACTTGAGAGACTGTGGCTTTGCACTCCCCAGGATGGCCGAGTGGGCATGGTGGCCCCTTCGTGGATCTGGCGTCGTGGAATCATGTGGCTGTGGTGCCCCCCCCTTCCCTTCCCCCTGAGGTGCCTGTAGTTTTTTCATCAGATGCCCCTGCAGTGTTTTCTCCAAAGGACTCAGGTCTCCTGTGTGGGCTTTGCCCTTGTGTTGCTACACTTTGGCCCACGGACACTTTGAATCTCGTTAGATGTGCAGGACTTTTTGCCTCGGTATTTCGTATGCACTGGATATTGATTTTGGAGATTTGAGTTGTTATTGGTATTTGACGTGACTTATCAGTGGTTTTTATTTCCCATAAATTTCGAGTCACTATTTAATGATGTCCTTGTTTTCTTTACGGGGGTTTGGGTGGTTTCACTGTGACTTGTTGCTCTGCATTGGTGTGTACATGGTTTGGGGGGGAGGGTGTATCGCGTATGTGTGTGCACGTGACCTTTCGTCCTCCTCCCTCCCCTGTGTCGTAGGTGCAGTACTCACCGTTGTCGTCTGCGCCGGCGTTCGTACTCGTGGTAGATGAGCAGGTAGACGAGAGCAGGTAGGATGTTTAATTCGGGTTCCATGCTGTCCTCCTTCCTCGTGGAGTGCGTAGAGGTGCGCGTTTTCCCGTTCGTAGTCTGTTTCCGCCGTGTTTTTATCGGCGGTGCTCCCGCCCCGGAAAAGGTGGCGGATTGGCCGGTCATGATAGTGTGGGCGGAACATTGTCTGCCACCTGGCTGTTGGCGGTGACCGCCGCGCTGTTTGTCGCTCCCGCCGTGGCGGTCGGAGTGTTAAGTTGGCGGGCTGTGGTGGCGGTTCCCGCCAGGGTCAGAATTCCATTTTTTGGACCGCCGGCCTGTTGGCGGGTTGGCCGCCGCTTTATCACCGACCGCCAGGGTTAGAATCACCCCCATTGATCCATGAGATTGATTTTTTTGTTTTTGTGTGGGGCAGAGTTGTATGTGAAGCAATTCTCTAATGGGTGGCAATATCGCTGAATGCAACATCCATTAACCTGTCTGTCTTCATAATCTGAATAACCGCGCCTCTTGATTTATACTTGCGGCTTTCTTCATGTAACTCAATCAGAAAAGCATATCTAAGTGTCTCAGGCCACTCGGATGGAACTCCCCTAACAGTAAATTATATATTTTTTGTTCATCTAAATTGAGGCCATAAATAATACATATGGCAAACTGCACTCCACTTTTCCTTATCTGGGCTATCAATCACTGCCTCCCATTTCAGCCCTAGCATTATGAACTTGCCTGTCCCGACCAGAAACCACGAAAGCAACACCTCACTGTGCAGTATCAATCCCTGCCATACCACAACTTCATAGCCAAGTTGGGAAGCTCAATCATTTCTTTTGGGTAAAAATGATCACCTTGAAGTCATAAAATTTGCAGTTTGAGCAAGAAAAGTTCTGGCACACTTAATAGATATCACACTGTTAACATTCCAGCTCAAGATGTGAAGATCTTGAGTGCTAGTTTTAATAGCAGTATTCGCTAGAAACATAGTTACAGCATGTTCTTGACCTCCGATACAATTGACCTTCTTTCCAAATCATTCTGTTCTCTTTCTATCTTTTAAGTCTTTTCTATTTTAATGATACTCTCCCACAATCAAAACTAATCTAGTGCCTGAAATAGATCACAAAGAATAGAACTTAATGGAATCCTCCATATCCTCCTCGTGCCTAATCACAGAACATCCCATCCACCCAAATACTGTCCACAGTGATGACAGTATGAACCTAAACCACTAATCCACCCCTAGGTGTCAGCTACCTGGGGGGAGGGGAGGGAGCCCCGCAGCCCCCATCTAATCATGCAGTTAGAAAACAACAAAGGAGAAAAAGAAGCAAGGGAAGAGCATGGGAGAACAAAACAATTAAAACACATAGAGCAGAAAAGCCATGCAAAAGATAAAGAGCAATAGAGTGATTCAAAAGTAATGCACGCTCATCACATTATAGAGCCTTATAATGCCTTCACCCCTAGACCAACTTGGTGTAACAGCCTGCATCCATTATTTAATCAAATCCTTATCTTGAACTAAGTAACTGCAAAACAATTCTTGCCATTGTAACTGATTTTTAGGGTAGCAGATTCAAGTAGAAAAACAGTTTCCTCCACCCTCTGAAACACAAGAATTTGTTCTGGTAAAAACCAACCAATACATTTTCTTAGCAAAAATCTGATCTCACAAAAAATTTAATCCCACAACCTCTAACCAGAAAACAGAGGTGGGCTGCCTGACAAATGAACTGTTGCAAAGTAAAGTTACCAACATAAATCAGAATGACACAGAGGTATTCATCTGCTCAGACTTAATTGGTTTGCAGAATGGGAATCTAAGGCCCTCATTGCGACCCTGGCAGTTGGTGATAAAGCAGCAGTAATACTGCCAACAGGCTGGTGGTAATAAATATGAAATTATGACCACAGCAGAAACTGCTCAGTCAGACAGCCACTTTAACACATCTACCGCCAGAGCAAAATCAACAGGCAACACAGCTGTAACCACCTACAGCCAGGTGGAAGACAATGTTACGCTCACTAAATTATGTAGGCGGTACCAACGACATCAGAAGCCTGGCGGAAACAGATTTCAGAAGTCAAAGGACTCACCCGCGGAGATTCAGGGAAGAACCACACCGCCATGGAGCCTGAGTTGCATGTGTTCCCCATAATCTTCTACCTTCTGTTCCATTATGAACACCAACTCCGGCAAAGATGACCACAGTGAGTACTGCCGCCTAGCACAGAGGCAAGGGGGGAGGAAAAAGAGAGTGACACACACTCAACACCCTCACCCCCAACAACATACACATAACCAGATGCAGTAACATTACATATACACCCCTGTTCCCCTCAGGACTAATGCAAGGACAAAAGGAATTGATTAAAGTGAGTGTAATAAGATAAAATACTATAAACATGTGCATCCAAATCAACAAGTATATACATATCTACAAATGTAGGGACACTGCCCAGTCCTCAATGTCGGTGGACCACAGGGTCACATCTCATAGTCCAAGGCCCCACCTTACTCCTTACATGGAGAGAACACTTCAGGGGCATCAGGTTGAAAATAAACAGGCACCTCAGAGGGACGGGGAATACGGGGCACCTCAGCCAGAAGATGGTACAACACCACTGGAGGGGGCAACATGCCCTGTGCTTGGTTCTGGGGAGTGCAAGGCCAAAGTCTCTCAAGTGGGTGATTTGCCCACTGCCTGGTCCTGGGGAGTGCAAGGCCACAGTCTCTCAAGTGGGTGATTTGCCCACTGCCTGGTACTGGGCAGTGCATGGCCACAGTCTCTCGAGTGGGTGATTTGCTCACTGCCTGGTCCTAGGGAGTGCAAGGCCACAGTCTCTCAAGTGGGTGACTTCTTCCATTGGTTCTGGAGGGGGCATTGTGCCCAGTGAGCTTCATCCTGTGGAGGATGGGGTGAGTGGATGGCTTCTTCCACTGGTTCTGGAGGGGGCATTGTGCCCAGTGAGCTTCATCCTGTGGAGGATGGGGTGAGTGGATGGCTTCTTCCACTGGTTCTGGAGGGGGCATTGTGTCCAGTGAGCTCTATCCTGTGGAGGATGGGGTGAGTGGATAGCTCCTTCCAATGGTTCTGGAAGCGGCATTGTGCCCAGTGATGCAGATCGTGGGGACTGCAAGGTCACAGTCTCTCAGCTGGGTGTCAGACCCAGAGGATTTGCTGGGGCCAGGCCGCACAACAGCCCATGGCCGCAGGACTACACACTGTCTGCTGGTGGTGACGGCTGGTGGTAGTGGTGGTGCTGCTGGTGGAGCTGGCGGTGGCAGGTGGAGGCTCCAGCCCTTCCCATGCAGCCTCGGACGGCTGCCCACTGGGACTGCTGCTACTGGCAGTGGTGCTGGTGGCAGTGCCGGTGGCGGTGCTGGTGGCGGTGCAGGTGGCGGTGCTGGTAGTGGTGGGGCGAGGCTCCAGCCCTTCCCCTGCAGCCTTGGACAGCTGCCCACTGGGGCTGCTTCTGCTGGCAGTGATGCTGGTGGTGCAGGTGGCAGTGTTGTTAGTGGTGGGGGGATGCTCCCGCCCTTCCCCTGCAGCCTCGGACGGCTGCCCATTGGGGCTGCTGCTGCTGGCAGTGGTGCTGGTGGCAGTGGTGGGCGGTGCAGGTGGTGGTGCTAGCAGTGGTGGGGGGAGGCTCCAGCCCTTCCCCTGCACCCTCAGACAGCTGCCCACAGGGGCTGCTGCTGGCAGTGGTGCTGGTGGCGGTGCTGGTGCAGGTGGCAGTGCTGGTGGCAGTGCTGGCAGTGGTGGGGGGGAGGCTCCAGCCATTCTCTGCAGCCTCCGACGACTGAACCACCATGCTTGGTGGTGGTGGAGGCTCCGACTGAGTCCCAGCACCAGGCCTCTTGTCTTTTCTGCCTGCTGGTGCAGGCCCCTTGCCCTTACCTTCAGCAGCAGGGATTGCTCCTTGCCCTTCCGTTTAGCAGCTGAGGGTGCCTACTTGCTCTTCCATTTAGCTGCTGGGGGTCTCTCCTTGCGCTTCCTTTCAGCAGCTGGTGGTGCCTCCTTGCCCTTCTTTTTAGCAGCTAGCAGTGTCTCCTTGGCCTTCCTTGCAGCACTTGGTGCAGGCACCCTTTCAGTGTGGCTGCCTGGTGCCCGGGATCCTCTCCCACCAGGAGTAGCTGTGGACACTACTGTGCTCGTGGACTGGGTGGCTGAGGTGCTTGCCTGGGTTTTGATCGCCCTGGCCTGATGTGAGGGACGGGGGATGGGTAGGAAAGAGGTCAATGGCGGAGAGGAAAAGCTTCTTAAGGACATTGGGGCGGGAAGAGGGAGATGTTTGGGAGTGGAGGAAGAGGGAGTGGTGGTAGGAGGTGTCTGTCTGCTGTGTTTGGGTGCAGGTGCATGGGCTGGATGCTGTTGTGAGGAGGATGGCTGTTGGGTGTCTGAGTGCTTGTGTTTGTGTACTTTGGGAGGAGGGGGCAAAAACACAGTAGGAGAGGACACAGGGGACGTGTGCATTGAAGTGGGGGTGGTGACTGCCAGTGGGGGGGCATGTGCTGCTAGGTGTGCTGGTGATGGGGGTAGTGGATGAGGATGTAGTGCATGCAGGTGTGAGTGGAGACGCAACTGGGAGGGAGGTGGACGACAAGGAGGAGGGGGCCACAGTGGAGGCAGTGGATGTTGGTATGTCTGATTCTGGATTGTGTTTGTATGAGTGCCTGTGGGATGAAGTGTGGTGCTTGTGTTTGCCATGTCCACTCTTGTGTGTTGGCCTGGGTGCATGCTCATCTGACTGTGTGCTTGGGGTTGGGGTTGGGGTTGAGGGGAATGGGATTGGGTAGAAGAAGTTGGAGGGGGAGGCTAGAAACAGGGACAATGGCTGCCCTCAGAGAGGAGGCCAGAGCCTTGATTGATCTATGTTGGGCCGCCATGCCAGTGTGAATGCCCTCCAGGAATGAATTTGTATGTTGCATTTGGGCTGCCGGCCCCTCGATGGAATTCACAATGGTTGACTGCCCAACAGAGATGGATCGCAGGTGGTCAATAGCCCCCTCGCTCAGGGCAGCAGGGCTAACTGGGGCAGGGCCTCAGGTGCCTGGGGTGAAGGAGATGCCCACCCTCCTGGGTGAACGGGCACAGGCAAATCGCTGAGGGGCTTCTGGGAGGGAGGTGCTGGTATGGGGGTGGTGGCTGTATCTGTAGCTGGGGTGGGCAAAGATGTGTCCGCCACCACCAGTGAGCTTCCATCGGAGGAGGAATCTGTGTCCAAACTGTCCCCTCCTGTCTCTGCCGTGGTGCTCCCCGCACCCTCTGTCCCACTGGTACCCTCACTGTCAGTGGATTCGGCATCCTGGGTCCTTTGGGATGCAGCTTCCTCCATCACCGGTGCCTCTGCTCTTCCGCCAGAAGATGCTAATGCACATAAGGGCAGGGTGACAAAACAAAAAAGTGGGGAGATACACAAAGGATATACTTGGTCAATGGCGCCAACACCACCACCATTGACGTACACACAGGGAACAGCCCTACGCACTAGGCAATGCACTACCAGTCACAATGCTAGTCACCAGCCCATGGATAGGGACACCAACGCCAATTGCAGCATACCTGAGATCCACTGACCCCTGCCCAGTAGTGGATGCCTACTAGCTTGGTTGGAGTACTTTCACATCAGAACCCTACCAACATGGGACCAACCCTGCTATACCAGGCATGGTCTAGGAGAACCCACAGGGCCCTCACCCCCCATTCGGATCCCACTCCACCATACGAAATTTGTATATTGGGGCATTGTACTCACCCCCTTGTGGCTGCTGTGATGCCCCCAAGCGCCTATCCAGCTCCGGATACTCCAATGCCAGTATGCGGGCCATCAGGGGGGGGTCAGGGTTCGACTGACACCCTTTTCTCATTGGGAGGCCATCCTCAGCTGGGCCTCCGCGGTCTTCTGTGCCCAGCGTCTCAGGTCCGCCCACCGTTTCCAAAAGTGGCCGCTCCTCCAGCTGTAGGCCCCCCAGGGTCCGCACTTCCTTGGCGATGGCACACCATATACCCTTCTTTTGATGGGCACTGACCTGCAGGGAAATGGACACAGGGAAAGGTATTAGTTCAACCATCCTGCCTGTTAAACTTATGGCCCACCATGCCTCTTCTCACCCCCAGTAGCACAGTCATGTCCCACCATACATGCTGCACGCTGCCCAGGGCCCATCCACCACCCTTCACACATAGCACTCCATGCATTCATGCACCATGCATCGTACTCACAGTGTACTCCCCTGTTGGTCTGGCGGCCCATACAGCATTTGGTACTAGGGTAGGACCCCATCCACCAGTCGCTCTAACTCTGCCAAGGTGAAGGCAGGGGCCCTTTCCCCAGTCACTCAAGCCATGGTCAGTTCCAGGTCACAGCAGCACATGCAGTGTAGGTGCTCTCCTGTTGAAGGTCAAGTAGCAAGTGAGCGAACAGATAGAAAATGGCGGTGACGTCCGCGGCGGTGCATGCCGTCACAGCCGGTGTACATCACCATTGGCTACTGTACCCCATAGGGCCCAATGTTAACCAATGAGGAGTTGCACGGCTGTTTTTGACCGCCCCCCGCAACGGCGCACAACGTCAGTGGAATTACCTCATATCCACCTGTCCCTCCATACAGGACAGACGGACGCCATTTCAGGGGAGGGCAGGCCATGGATCGTAACTGCATCACAGCAAACAAATGCACCATTTGGACATCTCCAACTAAATAAAGTTACAATCACAACATGCAGTGAACTGTAGTGATTGGAATTAAGAGATAATGACAAGCTATTTACCATTTTGCCCCCTAGATTACAACCGCTGCGGATGAATAGGAGATGGAGACATCCCCCTGTGCACAGACCCCTGGTGGACTTGGCAACAATGGAGGACATGCACACTATCCTCACCTATGGACTGGACAGGGCCACAATCACAGAGCTGTGTGCCCAATCGGAGCCTGACCTAATCTCTGCTATCCGTCACCCCACCGGGATCCCACCTCTTGGCAACAGGCTCCTTCCAAGTGACAGTGGGCTTGGCAGCAGGAATGTCTCAGCCAATGTTCTCAATAGTGCTGATCAGAGTGTTGTCTGACCTGATTAATCACATGTGCAGCTACATCGTTTTCCCCCAGGTTGAGAATTTGGCCACAGTGAAAGCTGATTTCTATGCAATTAGACATATCCCCAAAATTATTGAGGCAATTGATGGAACACATATTGCATTTGTTCCCCCCTCCTCCCGGCGAAATGAACAGGCAGAAATTGAAAGAGCATTCATTGAGTGAATGTACAGATAGTGTGCCTGACGGACCAGTACATCTCCCACATCAATGCAAAATATCCTGGGTCTGTGCATGATGCCTTTATCCTGAGGAATAGGAGCACCCCAAATGTGGTGGCTCAACTCCAGAGGTACAGTATGTGGCTAATAGGTGACCCTTGGTTCCCACCAAGTATATGTTGGTGTATGGATATGGTGTGGGCCCTAAGGGTTAGTGTGTGGCTAACAGTTGTCCCTCGATATTTGCAGGTGACTCTGGTTACCCCAACCTCTCATGGCTCCTGACCCCTGTGAGAAATCTCAGGACAAGGGCAGAGGAACGTCACAATGAGGCACATGGGCGAACAAGAAGAATTATAGAGAGGACCTTTTGCCTCCTAAAGGCCAGGTTTCGTTGCCTCCATCTAACAGGTGCACCTGTGTTACTCACCCAAGAAGGTCTACCAGATCATCGTGGCATGCTGTATGTTGCACGACCTTGCTTTGCGTGGCCAGGTGCCTTTTCTGAAGGAGGAGGAGGCTGGAGAAGGCCGTGTGGCAGCAGTGGACCCTGTGGACAGTGAAGATGAGGAGGCAGAGGATGAGTACAACAGAAGTGCAATAATTTGTCAATACTTCCAATGACACACAGGTAAGACAGTGTAAATTCACATTTAATTAACAGTTTTGTTTATGACATTGTTACTGACAGTCTGTTTTTCCAACTTCTGTGGACACTCACTGTACCCTTTGGCATCTCTATTTGCAGATATTTGTGCCCCACTATCGCTCCTGGTATGTTGACTGCAGCCAACTACAGGTCTTTCCTATGTATACATTACTGTACAGTTAAATTGCAATGTTTAAACCTTGTTAAAGGAATACATACTTAAATCATTTGACATACCCGATACTTGTATTTTTTCAAAAGGTGTTTATTTAAGTGCTAAGAAACAGAGGGGATGGTGGAATGGGCTGGGTTGATGATGGAGGAAAGTCCAGGATAGAGTCCAGTCTATTTGTAACACAGGTGCATTGTCCAAGGGGGGAATAGGAAGGGGAGCTATGGCAGTTCGAGGTGGACAGGGTGACAGAGTGGGACACAAGGGGGACAATCAAGAGAGTCTTATTTCCTAACGGGATCTTGGCAATAGTCTCTGGCTTCTGCCTGGATCGCAGGGAACATTTGTGGGGGGTTCTCCTTCTGCAGGGAGAGGGGTGCTGGTGGCCTGTTGGTCCTGTGGTTATGCCTCCTGTCTACCAGCTGCAGTGGAGATGGAGGGCTGTTCATCGGTTTCGCTTGTTTCATGAGCCCGGTGGTGTGCCACTGCCTCCCTCAAAGTGTTGGCCATGTCTGCCAGCACCCCTGCAATGGAGACCAGGGTGGTGTTGATGTCCTTTAAGTCCTCCCTGATCCCCAGGTATTCTCCCTCTTGCAGCCGCATTTTCTCCTGCAACTTGTCCAGTATCTGGTCCAGCATATCCTGGGAATGTTGGTATGCTCCCAGGGCCGTGGTGATTGCCTCCTGGAGAGTGGGTTGCCTGGGCCTGTCCTCCCACTGTCGCACAGCAGTCCTCCCAGCTTCAATGTTGTACTGTGCCTCTGTCTCCTGAACCGTGTGCCCACTGCCACTGATCCCAGGTACTAGGTGATTCTCTCCAGTGTGCATGTAGTGGTGATAGGTGTCCATGCAGGTCTGTAAGGGGTGTCCATGCATTGGTGTTGGATGCAGGGCTTGGTTTTGGGATGAATGGGTTGTGATGATGTGGTATGTGGGAGATGTTGAAGTGATGGGAAATAGTGTGAGGGTATGTGATGGCATGCAGGTAGGGGGTGAATGTAGTTCAGAGTTGACTTACCAGAGTCAGTCTTTCTCCTACTCGTGCCAGGCCCTCAGGATGCATGATTGCCAAGACTTGCTCCTCCCATGTTGTTAGTTGTGGGGGAGAAGAAGGGTGTCCACCACTAGTCCTCTGTACAGCTAGTTGGTGACTAGCTGCCACAGAACGCACCTTTCCCCGTAGGTCGTTCCACCTCTTCCTGTTGTTATCCCTTGTTCTGGGGTGCTGTCCCACGGCGTTGACCCTGTCCACGATTCTCCACCATAGCTCCATCTTCCCGGCAATGGATGTCTGCTGCACCAGTGATCCTAATGGCTGTGGCTCTACCCGGATGATTTCCTCCACCATGACCCTTAGCTCGTCCTCATAGAACCTGGTGTGTCATTGTGGTGAAATGGGTGTAGTGTGAGTGGGGTGGGTGAGGGTGTGTGGGGTGATGTGTTGGGGTGTGTGATGTAAGGTGCGTGGATGGTGTATAGGTGATGATGTTTTGTGGCTCTGGCTGTGTGGGTGCTCTTGCTGTATGTCTCTCTTGTGGCAATTCTTTCTAGTCGTAAAGGGTTGTGGGTAGTGTGGGTGTGTGTTTTATAGTGGTGTGGGTGTGTGGGTGTGGAGTGTGTATGTGTGTCAGGTGTGTGTAGTTTGAATTGGCCAATGTGGTGTAGTTCTGCTTGAGTGTGTGTATTTTGAGCACAGAGGTATGTACAGGCATTGGTTTACCACCATTGAATGTCCGCCGCTGTGATTTGTGGGTCATAATGTTGTGGGTGTAGTTCTGTTGGCGTAATGGTGTGGGTTTGGATACCACCAGTTTATCACTGACCTTTGTGCTGGGGGACTTGTGTGTGTGGCTATATAATGACGGATTGGAATGTGTGTGTCACAATAAGCTTGGCGGTAAACCGCGGCGGTGGTGTTACATTGGCAGCAGTCAGCATGGCGGTACATGGGATTTTCCGCCAATGTCATAATGAGGGCCTATGTGCCTTTTCAATCAGCAAACTGGGGAAATGTTTCCTTAACCAGATGGACAATGACAGCCCTGGTGTCATCTCCCTGCTTCCTCTCAGGTATCCCAAGGACCTTTAATGTGTTCCTATGTAGAGGGTTTCCCATATTCTCCACTCTTGAAGATAAATGCTTTAATTTGACCCACTGTAGTTCAATTTTAGATTGGTTACTATGGACAACCTCCTCCAGAATACTATGCCTGGCTTCCATTTTTGTAATTCTGGTCTGTAAGATGTCCACATTTTTAGAAAATTTATGCAACAAAATGTGTGGTTTGAGGTGGGCAGTTTTTAAAGACAGATTGTCCTTTTGATTCTCATCTCTGTGGATCTAAATTAGCTTGTAGATGGATGATTTTGGCTCTTGCTGAACCATATGAGTGGACTCATTAGGTGCCCTCTAGAACATGGGGGTCAGCACCATTACACCCCTTGCCCTGCTCTAAAAAGTCTGTCTACTGTTTGCAGGGGCTCCTGTGGTGCTTACTAGTAGGAGTAAGCTCCATACCCTCAAGATCCCCTGTTAGTTGATTCTCACCAGACGGAACAAGGTCCAGAGCCCCATCGTCAAATGCCTGCGTCACTAAATCTCCCACTTGTTCAGTTGACAATGACAGAAATTGGTCGTCACTAACTCCCTTAGGGAGTCCTTCTTGCAGGATGATCATTTGTGATGCTGCCTTAGGATGTTCACTACCCTTATGTGCCCCACAATTTTCTATTTCTACCCCTGAGAGTGAAATGAAAACTTCTATAGCCTCCTGTGTGTCATAAATCTCCTGTGAAAACTCACATCTCATCTGCTGTTTATTTTGGACAGAAAGAGTGCTGGCTTGATCAAAGTTATTAGGTGGCCTCACAGGGGAATACCCTCATGCCAACATTTCAATATATTGCCCAAAATGAATGACTCATTATCAGCTGTCCCCTGTGGATCTCCAATATCCCTCCCCGATGGACCTGTTACTATCTCATGAAGTGCAGCACAAGCATTATGACCGTCTGACCCACTTGTGTATACATTAGTCAGTAATGGGATAACTAAAGCAGATCCACCATCAGATCGCTAGTCATTTCTCCCCCGAGAGGATCAGCTGAAGCTAGTGTGTGGTTATATTCATTGTTCAGACAGGCCTCCTCTCTCATATTTCCTATGCTGACAAAATCCTTATTCGGGTTCTGAGAGATGTTATCCATTGCGGCTTCCATTGGCAGAACTCCTTTTGACTGCCTGTAGAGTAATCCCCCCTATCTTGGGGTTACCCCCCTCTTCTGCATTGGAAGTCTGCAGACCTCTAAGTTCAGGTGACTCTTTGCAAGTGGTAGATTCTGTTGTAAGATGGCCTGCCACCCGGCTGCTGCCTCAGAAGTATTTGTGCAGTATTTGACATCTAGAAAATTGTCATACCTGAGTCTTTGAGATAGCCCAAACTACCAAAGCAGCTTTGAGAAACCAAATTGCCAGATACTGGCCACATGGCACACCTTCCTCCAAATGTATTGCAGGACCTGCCACAGCTTACAACCACAGAAAGCGATAGCTTGCTGTCCTCACTGCGCCTTACTGCCGACATCAAAATGAATCCGTGCAGCGATTCTCAACACGTGGGGTATTCCTGAACTGTTGTGTCAACTTTGCTCTGCTTTTTTCCTGCGCTATTCAACAACTATGTTCATATGCACAACAAATACACCACTCCTTAATTTCAACACCTTACTATGGCCTTCAAGCACTCTGACAGCTTTAACCAATAAAATCAAAGAAACAGTTACACCAACAATATAAAAGGCACACTAATTTAAGAAACTAAACACTTCAAAAATGGCAAATGCTACAGGAGGAGGAACATGACTATCTAAATAACGAGAAGCAAATCCTAATATTCTCTACAGCAAACAACTTAATAAAACTTAGCTAATGCCAAACCTGGATGATGGATGGGACCTGGAAAATGTGTCCCAAGCAATTCATTCAAATATACAGCATACATGATGAATATCAACACATCAATATCACTTTCATATATTCTTTACTACCAAACAAACAAAACAGCACTTACTACAAACTCTTTAACTATATAAAACAAGGAGCATATTACTACTACTACCCCTAAGAAAATAATTATCGATTTTGAGCAAGCCATGATTCAAACCGTTCTAAAAATATACCCACACACAGCCATTCAAGGCTGTTAATATCACTTTAATCAAAGTATATGGAGACACCTTCAAAAATCTATGCTAGCTTACAATATTCCACTAACAAACAATCTTCTTTTTAATTTATTATTTTAATCTGCAATTGATAACACCAACTGCTGTTGGTGTTATCAGTTACAGATTAAAAGAAGAAAATCAAGAATCCTGTGTGTGCCACATCATTGACTTTGTGTCAAATTTGTGTGGTGATATATATATATATATATATATATATATATATATATATATATATATATATATATATATATATATATATGTATACACATATATATATATATATATATATATATATGTATATATATATATATATGTATATATATGTATATATATATATATATATATATATATATATATATATATATATATATATAATAATCACATCAAATAAATGCAAAACATAATGCAAACAATCCACATATTATTTTCAGAAACATAATATCTATCTATCTATCTATCTATCTATCTATCTATCTATCTATCTATCTATCTATCTATCTATCTATCTCTACATCATGTTTCCTGCCCAAAATACAGAGACATAAAACTTACCGTACTGTAGCTGCAACTCATTCTCCATCTCCAGGCAGGAAATAGCAATCCACAAAAAAGGAAGTAAATAAATTCAAAAAGCCCAAATGTCAAAAGAATCCAATCAAAATCCCACAAAGTGATCCAAAGACTAGAAGTTTTGAAAAAAAATGAAAAAGTGATTAAAGAAAAATTTAACCATTCTAGAAAACCCGTAAAAAAAGGACATCTAAGTAAAACCCATTGGTTTATAATAAACAAAGAAGATTTCCTTAAAAAGAACATACACCTAAAATGCCCATAGCAAGCATTCATAGAAAAAACCTGTAAACCGACTGCACAATACATTATATTCCCAAAAATACACATGCATCCCATTTAATCATTTAAATATATCTAACATCACAAAAATTAACATAACATATTCATACATTACTAAAACTATGTAAAAAATGCAAAACAACAAACTACTGTAAAACACTCACAGCAATAAATCTAAATATAGCAAAAGCCCTCAAACAAGAATATAACCAAGTTTTAAAAATCCCTTCTAAATCCCCTTTACCCTCAAAAATCTTTAAAAAATCTTTAAAGGAGACTTATCTGTTCCGACAAACAGCACCATCTTACTGCTATCTACTTCTGGATATATGGACTCAAAACAACACAAATAGTCCACAAAATAGAGGGGGGTAAAGCTGAATGAAGCTAAAAAACATTGAAAAAATATAAAAAAATATTAAAAATGCAAAACAACTCTAACAATGTTATAAAAATAAATAAAAAAAATGTAAAGTATAAATTAAGTAATAATATAAAAATCAATTATTTGATGAATGATATTAAAACATATGTTGACATAATGATAAAAAATGTATTTTAAAAAGTTAGGAAATGTAAAAAAGTGTGAACAATTAAAAATAACAATCTACAAATGCATTTAAAATGTGGTTTACTTGTTAAATATTAAAAATCAATAAATATGTTTTATTTAGTCAGCTTTATATCTTTTACTTTTAACTATATAATTTTCAAAATGTAAAACATTAAAATAAATTACAATTAAATTAAATTAAATTAAATAAAAAAGTGCAATATCTCTTTATTATACTCAATGTGGGGGTAGTGTTGAACACTAACCGGGTAACATTTACAATCTCCTCTCCAAAATAAACCAATTTGGGGGAAGTTGTTGGGCACTAAAGGGTGATATTAAGTACTCCCACTTCAACCAAAACCAATTTGTAGTAAGATATTGGACACTAAAGGCGTGACACTCACTATCCCTACTTCAATCCAAACTTACTTGGGGAAGGTGTTAGACACTAAAAGGGTGAAATGTACTATCCCTACTCCCATCTAAACCAACTTGGGGAAGAGGTTGGACACTAAAGGGGTGACATTTACTATCTCACTCCAACATAACCAATTTGAGGAAAGGTGTTGAACACTAAAGAGATGACATTTGTTATTCCCACTCTGACATAAACCAATTTGAGGGAAGGTATTGGACACTAAGGCTCTCATTATGACTATGGCCGTAAAAACCGCTGTGTTCATGCTGGCGGTCAAAACACTGACCCGCAGCGTCCCCGGATCCCCGCCGGCTGTATTAGGAACATTCCTGTGGGCCGGCAGGTAGAAACATTATTTCCGCCCGCCGGCCCACAGGAAGGCCTGTCCGGGACATTGACGGCAGCTCCACATGGAGCTGCTGCCAATGCCTCTGTGCATGGGCAGTGCAGGGGCCCCCAGGGGTGCCCTAGTGCACCCCTTCCGCCAGCCTTTCCCTGGCAGGGAATCCCACCAGGGAAAGGCTGGTGGCTGAGGAAACATTATCCGACAGGGCAGCACCGCTGCCCTGTCGGATAATGTTTCCGACCGCCACCAGGCTGCCTGACAGAGGCAGCCTGGTGGCGAGTGAGGGCTGCCGATGGCGGCCCTCATGGGGTCCATTATGTGGCCGTGTGGCCTGCCATGCCGGCTGGCGGTTTTACCCACCACGGCCAGCATGGCGGGCCACACCGCCATGTTCATAATGACCGCCTAAATGTTTGAGGTTTACTGTTACCACTCCAATCTAAACCAAGTTAGGGAAAGGGTTGAACACTAAAGGGGTGACACTTACTATTCCCTCTCCGGCACAACCAATTTGGGGGGAAGGTGTTGGGCAATAAAGTGGTGACAGTTACTATTCCCTCTCAATCCTAAATGAAGGTAGGTGTTAGATGCTGAAAGGATGACATTTTCTATTCCGACTCAGATCTAAACTAATCAGGGGTGATAATTACTATTTCCACTCCAATCTCTACCAATTTGACGAAAGGCATTGAACACAAAGGCCCTCATTACAACCCTGGCGGTCGGTGTTAAAGCGGCGGTAATCCTGCCAACAAACCAGCGGTAAAAAAAATGGGATCACAGCCACGGCGGAAACCGCCAACACATACAGCCACTTTAACACTCTGACCACCACGGCGGTAGCAACAAACACCGCTGCAGTAACCGCCAACAGACAGACTGAAGTCAATATATCGCCCACCCCATCACAACCAGCCCATCTGCCAGCTTTTCTGGAACAGTACCAATGCCATCAAAAGAACGTCAGAAACAGTACCCAGAAGGGGAACCACTCACCTTTCGACACTCAACAAAGAACCAGGACGCCATGGAGCCCGATCTGCATGTCCTCCCCTTGCTGGTCTACCTCCTCATCTACCAGGGGTACGAACAGTGGCGGCGACCACCACAGTGAGTACTGCACCTAGTACACAGGGGAAGTGGGGAGGAAAAAGAGAGTGACACACACATGCAATAGGCAACACGCAACACTCCCACCCCCACCCCCACCCACAACAACATACACACAAACACATGCAACAACATTATATTTACACCCCGTAACCCCCTGGAATAACGCAAGGGCAAAAGCAATAGAGTCGAATCAGTGATATTTTAGAAATAGTCAGATATACGTAATAATTTTAAAAACAGTATTTACAAAAATTTACAATATATACATAAGGCGGTACATTCTCCACTCAAAATGTCAGTGGGCCACTTGGCCAAAACTCATAGGCCAAGCCCACACTTGACTCCTGCCTCAATACGGAGAGAACACTGCAGGGGCATCAGGTCAAAAACACACAGGCACCTCAGGGGGACAGGGAAGAGGGGACACCTCAGCTGGAAGATGGAACAACACCACTGCTCCCGGAGGGGGCTTCATGCCCACAGCAATGTCCTGGGGAGTACAAAGCCACAGTCTCTCTAGTGGGTGGTTTGCCCAGCTTGGTACTGAGAAGTGCAAGGCCACAGTCTCTCTAGTGGGTGGTTTGCCCACTGCTTGGTCCTGGGGAGTGCAAGGCCGCAGTCTCTCTCTCTAGTGGGTGGTTTGCCCGATGCTGGGTCCTGGGGAGTGCAAAGCCACAGTGTCTCAAGTGGGTGGTTTGCCCAGCTTGGTACTGAGAAGTGCAAGGCCACAGTCTCTCAAGTGGGTGGTTTGCCCACTGCTTGGTACTGAGAAGTGCAAGGCCACAGTCTCTCAAGTGGGTCGTTTGCCCACTGCTTGGTCCTAGGGAGTGCAAAGCCACAGTCTCTCAAGTGGGTGGTTTGCCCACTGCTTGGTCCTGGGGAGTGCAAAGCCACAGTCTCTCAAGTGGGTGGCTACTTCCACTGGTTGTGGTGGGGGCTTTGTGCCCAGTCTGCTTTATCCTGCCAAGGATAGGGTGAGTGGATGCCATTCTCCACTGGTCCTGGAGGGGGCTTTTTGCCCAGTGATGCAACACTTGGGGTATGGCAGACCACAGTACCTCACCTGGGTGTCTGAGGCACAAGATTTGCGGGGACCAGGTTGTATGATAGTCCATGGAGGCAGGGCTAGACTCCATCAGGTGGCAGCTACGTCTCCAAACTGGTGGTAATGCTGGTGCTGGTGGGGGTGCTGCCAGTGGAGGAGGGAGGCTCCAGCCCTTCTCCTGCAGCCTCAGACAGCTGCCCACTGGGGCTGCTGCTGCTGGTAGTGGTGCTACTGTCAGCAGTGCAGGTGGCGGTGCAGGTGGCGGTGCTTGTGACGGTGCCTGTGGCGGAGCTAGCAGTGATGCAAGTGGTGGTGCGGGCTGTGGTGCACGTGCCGGTGCTGCCAGTGGTGGAGGGAGACTCCAGCTCTCCTCCTGCAGCCTCAGACGGCTGCCCACTGGGGCCACTGCTGCTGACAGTAGTTGTGCTTGCGGTGGTGCAGGTGGCGGTGCAGGTGGCGGTGCTTGTAGCGGGGTTGTTGGCAGTGCTGCCCGCGGTGCAGGTGGCGGTGCTGGTGGTTGTGGTGGAAGCCACCAGTCCTTCACCTGCAGCCTTGGGCAGCTGAAGTGCCTTGCCTTGTGTTTTCTGTACCTTCCTCACTTTGGCAGATGGTGGTGTGACCTTGGGTCTGGCAGCTGGAGTCTTTGAGGTGGCCTTGTTGGGTGGTTGTGGCTCCTTCCCCTTGCTGAATGCAGTCCCCCTCTTCACCTTGCCAGGTGGCGGGATGGCTTTGGCCTTGGCAGGTGTTGGTGGCACACTGGCTGGGCTGATGGGTGCCCCCTTTGAGCCTCTGATAGCTGGAGGAACCAGGCGAACGTCGACTTGGTAGCTGAGGTGCTGGGCTGGTTTCTAGCCACCCTGGCTCGAGGGGAAGAATGGGGGGAAGAGGTCAATGTTTCCCAGGAAAAGCTTCTTCCGGACACTGGGGCAGGAAGAGGGAGAGGGTTTGGGAGTGAAAGAAGAGGGAGTAGTTGTAGGAGGTGTCTGTCTGCTGAGTTTGGATGCAGGTGCATGGGCTGGATGCTGTTGGGAGGTGGATGGCTGTTTGGTGGGGGGGGCTTGCATTTGTGTACTTTAGGAGAAGGAGTCACAGACACACTGGGAGAGGACACAAGGGACGTGTGTATGTATGTGGTGGTGGTGACAGCCAGTGAGGAGTGTGTTGTGATGGACGTGCTGGTGATGGAGGTAGTGGATGAGGATGTACTGCATGCAGGTGTGAGTGGGGACGCTACTGGGAGGGAGTTGGATGATGAGGAGGAGGGGGACACAGTGGAGGCAGTGGATGTTGGTGTGTCTGCATGGGGATGATCCTTGTGTGAGTGTCTGTGAGATGAAGTGTGGTGCTTGTGTTTGCCTGAGCCACTTTTGTGTGTTGATTTGGGTGAATGCTGGTCTGAAGGTGTGCTTATGATAGGCTGGGGTTGAGGGGATTGGGACTGGGTAGAGAAAGTTGGAGGGTGGAGACAGGGACAATGGCTGCCATCAGTGCAGAGGCCAGAGCCTGAAATACTCTCTGTTGGGCCGCCACACCAGAGTGAATGCCCTCTAGGTATGCATTTGTTTGTTGCAAATGCCTCTCGACACCCTGGATGGCATTCAGAATGGTTGTCTGCCCAACAGTGAGGGATCTCAGGAGGTCAATAGCCTCCTCACTGAGGGCAGCAGGGCTGACTGGGGCAGGGGCTGAGGTGCCTGGGGCGAAGGAGATGCCCACCCTCCTGTGTGAGCGGGCATGGGAAACATGCTGAGGGGCTGCTGGGAGGGTGGTGGTGGTAGGGGGGTGGCGGCTGTACCTGTTGTTGGGTTGGGCACAGCGGTGTCCACCACTGCCAGGGAGCTGCCATCGGAGGAGGAGTCGCTGTCTGTGGTGTCCCCTCCTGTCCCTGTTGTGGTGCTCCCCTCGCCCTCCGTCCCACTGGTGCCCTCACTGTCAGTGGATTTGGCCTCATGGCCCATGTGGGATGCAGCTCCCTCCGTCACCTGTGCCTCTGCTCCTCGGCCAGATGATGCTAATGCACACAAGGACAGGTTTACAAAACAAAAAGGGGGGGAGAGACAGAGGATACACTTGGTCAATGCCAGCAACACCACTACAGTTGGCATACAGAACACACAGGGAGCAGCCCTATGCACTAGGCCAAGCACTACCAGTTACTAAGATAGTCACCAGCCCATGGGGTACAATGCCTAACACCATTGGCTGCACACCTGAAACCCACAGGACCCTGCCCAGTAGTAGATGCCCACTAACACTATTGGGGTTGGAGTGCTTCAGAGGTTGCCCAACAAGGGACCTACCCTGCCATGTTCGCCCTGGCCTAGGGGCACCCACAGCCCACATCCCCCACCCAGGTAAACCTTAACGTGTGCACAGTCATGATTCTGAATCTGTACTCACCCCCTTGTGGCTGCTGTGATGCCTTCAAGCACCCATCCAACTCCGGATAGGCCACCGCCAGGATGCGGAACATCAGGGGGGTCAGGGTACGACGGGGCACCCCTTCCTCGTTGGGAGGGCAGCACCAGCTGCGCCTCCGCTGTCATCCTTGCCCAGCGGCGCAGGTCCGCCCACTGTTTGCGACAGTGGGTGCTCTGCCTCTCAATGAACCCTAGGGTCCGCACCTCCTTGGCAATGGCACGCCAAATACCCTTTTTCTGATGGGTGCTGACCTGCATGGAATAGACAGCAGAAAAGGGAATTAGTTAACCGTCCAGACCGTCACACTCATGGCCAACCAGATCCCTTCCATCCCCTGACGCACATACATTGACCCCCATACATGCAGCACTCTGGCCAGGACGCTTAAGCCCCCCCTACATGTGGCTTAAAAACATAGAAATCCATTCATTCATGGCTCACCCATCATGCTCAAAGTGTACTCACCTGTTTGTCTGGAGAACCATAGAGTAACGTGTACTGGGTTAGGACCCCATCCACCAGTTTCTCAAACTCATCCGCAGTGAAGGCAGGGGCACTTTCCCCAGACACATGAGCCATTGTCGCTTCCAGACACAGGTCACAGCACCACTTGCAGTGTGGGTCCTCTCCTGTTGAAGGTCAGGTAGCAAGTGATTGAATAGCTAGAAATTGGCAGTCACCTCAGCGGCGGTGCTTACCGTCACCATCGGCGTACATTGCCATTGGCTCCTGGAACCCATAGGGCCCAATGATAACCAATGTGAAGTTGCGCGGCTGTCATCGACGCCTTCCGCAACGGCGCACAACGCCAGCGAAATTACCTCATTTCCACTTGTCCCTCCTCACAGGTCAGGCAGCCACCATTTCAGGGGGGAAAGGCTATGGCACCTAACTGCATCACAGCAGACATTGGCACATCAACTAACTCTCTCATTCACATACAGGTTCTGTAAAGGAAAAGAAGCATAATTATTTCAATTGATGTGTGAATATGACCGTCTGCTCACGGTTTTCCTCCATAGGCTTCAACGGCTGAGGATGAATATGAGATGGCGACATCCTCCAGTGTACAGAACCCTAGTGGACATTGCGACAATGGAGGACAGACACATTATACTAACATACAGACTTGATCGGGCCACAGTCCAAGAACTGTGTGCCCAATTGGAGCCAGACCTGATTTCAGCTCTCCGACAGCCCAGAGGTATCCCCCTCCAGTGCAGGTCCTGTCAGTGCTCCATTTCCTGGCAAGTGGTTCCTTTCAAACAACAGTGGCCATGGCATCAGGAATGTCTCAGCCAATGTTCTCTATTGTGTTGACCAGAGTTCTGTCTGCCCTGCTGAAACATATGTGCAGCTACATCGTATTCCCCCAGGTGGAGGATTTGGCCACAGTGAAAGCTGACTTTTATGCCCTGGGACACATCCCCAACATCATTGGTGGCATTGATGGTACACATGTGGCATTTGATCCCCCCGCCCCCCTCCCCCGGAGAAATGAACAAGTGTTCAGGAATAGAAAAAGCTATCACTCTATGAATGTGCAGATGGTGTTTTTGGCGGACCAGTACATCTTCCATGTGAATGCCAAGTATCCTGGCTCTGTGCATGATGCCTTCTTCTTGAGGAATAGCAGCATCCCATATGTGTTGGGCCAACTCCAGAGGCACTGGGTATGGTTAATAGGTGAGCCCCAGGTCCCCACCCTGTATAAGTTGGTGTAAGGGTATGGGGTTGTCCCTAAGGCTTAGCGTGTGTCTAACAGATATCTCTTGATATTTGTGAGTGACTCTGGTTACCCCAACCTCTCATGGCTACTGACCCCAGTGAGGAATGCCAGGACAAAGGCAGAGGAACGTTACAATGAGGCACATGGGCGTACAAGGAGGATAATTGAAAGGACCTTTGGTCTCCTGAAGGCCAGGTTCCGGTGCCTCCATCTGACAGGTGGCTCCCGGTACTACTGTGCCAGATCATCGTTGCAGGTTGCATATTGCACAATCTGGCCTTGAGACGCCAAGTGCCTTTTCTGCAGGAGGATGAGCCTGGAGATGGTCTTGTGGCAGCGGTGGAGCCTGTGGACAGTGAGGAAGACAAGGCAGACGAAGAAGATGTTGACAACAGAAGCAACATAATACAACAGTACTTCCAGTGACACACAGGTAAGACACTAACTTAACTTAACTTATCAGTTTTCAGTTGGACATTGTACATGGCATCCTGATTTCCCTATGTCTATGGCCACTTACTGTACCCTTTGGCATCTCTATTTTCAGATTTCTGTGCCCCACTGTGGCTCCTGGTATGTTTACTGCTGCCCAATAAAGGTCATACCAATGTATATATTACTGTACTGTACATATGACTTGCCATGTTTTCAGACTGTTGTACTAATACATATTTCAATCATTTGACAGACTCAAGATTTGTATTTGTTATAAGGGTGTTTATTTAAGTGTTCCTACGTAGAGGGGGATGTGCAATGGACTGGGGTGATGGTGGAGGAATGTCCAGTTAGAGTCCTGTCTCTTGGTATCACAGGTGCATTGTCCAATGGGGCATAGGAAGGGGAGTAATGGCAGTTCAAGGTGGACAGGGCGACAGAGTGGGACAGAAGGGTGACAATCATTAGAGACCTATTTCCTGGTGTGGGTCTTGGCAATGTTTTCTGGCTTCTGCCTGGATCGCAGGGACTGTTTGCGGGGTGATTCTCCTTCTGCAGGGGGTGGGGTGCTGGTGGCCTGTTGGTCCTGTGGTGGGGCCTCCTGTCCACTAACGCCGGCAGAGGTGGAGGGCTGTTCTTTGGTGTTGCTAGTGTCAGAGGGCCATTGTTGTGCCACTGCCCCCCTCATGTTCTTGCCCATGTCAGCCAACACCCCTGGATTGGTGACCAGGATGGTGTAGATGTTTTTGAGGTCCTCCCTGATCCCCACGTACTGACCCTCCTGCAGCCGATGGGTCTCCTGCAACTTGTACAGTATCTGGCCCATGGTCTCCTTGGAATGGTGGTATGCTCCCAGGATGTTGGTGAGGGCCTCCTGGAGAGTCTGTTCCCTGAAACTGCCCTCCCCCTCTCGCACATCAGTCCTCCCAGTTTCCCTGTTGTCCTGAGCCTCTGTCCCCTGAACCTTGTGGCGACTGATCGTCCTGTGTTTGCGAGGTTGCCTGGGGTCCCTGTAGTGGCGGACACACTGCTGATTGACATGTCCTGGGGACAGTGGCATGGGCCCACTGGGTGGGTGCTGTGCTGGTGTTTCCTGAGGGGGGAGGCTTTGTGGTGGGTTGGGACTGTGGCAGGGTAACCGACTATCCAGACGTCCCTGATGAGCCAGGTTGGTCATTGTGATCGAGGCATGCAGAGCTGCTGTCATCATTGCGGGCCTCCTCTGAGGGGGAACTGGATGTTGGTGGCAACTCCTCTCCGGTGACGTTGAGTAGGGGTCCGGTTGGGATGAAAATACAGTGTTATTATATCTGCGTGTGCCATCTTGTGCATCAGTGTGTTTCCCTGTATGGTTGGGATTGCCCTGTTAGCTTTGCCTTGTGTGTGTGGTGATTTTGTGGGCTAGGTGATTCTCTCTAATGGACATGCTGTGGTGATGGGTCTGTGATGGGGTTCATGGATTGTTGTTACATGCAGGGCTTGGTTTTGGGATGGGTGGGTTGTGATAGAGGGGTATATGTGAGGTGGTGGAGTGATGGGGTGATGGTAGGGGTAGGAGTTTGTGATGACATGCAGGTAGGGTGGGGGATATAGTAGTAAAGATTGAACTTACCAGAGTCCAGTCCTCCTGCTACTCCTGCGAGGCCCTCAGGATGCATTACTGCCAAGACTTGCTCCTCCCATGTTGTTAGTTGTGGGAGAGGAGGTGGGGGTCCTCTGTACAGCTACCTGCTGTCTTGCAACCACGGAACGCACTTTCCCCATAGGTATTTCCACCTCTTCCTGATGTCATTCCTCGTTCTGGGGTGCAGTCCCACGGCGTTGACCCTGTCAATGGATGAACAACAGTCGCCTGAAACTCAACTCCAACAAGACGGAAATCCTCATCCTCGGGCGCTCTCCTTCGGCCTGGAACGACTCATGGTGGCCCGCCGACCTCGGACCCCCACCCACCCCTGCCAGCCACGCAAGAAACCTCGGCTTCATCCTGGACTCTGCACTCACCATGTCCAAACAGGTCAGCACCGTCTCCTCCTCCTGTTTCAACACCCTCCGCATGCTCTGCAGAATCTTCAAGTGGATTCCAACAGAGACCAGAAAGATGGTGACCCAAGCCCTCGTCAGCAGCAGACTTGACTACGGCAACGCACTCTACACAGGCATCCCAACCAAAGACATCAAACGACTCCAGCGTATCCAAAATGCCTCCGCCCAACTGATCCTCGACATACCCTGCCGATGTCACATCTCCCCTCACCTGAGGGAACTCCACTGGCTCCCGGTGGAGAAGAGGATCACCTTTAAACTCCTCACCCACGCTCACAAGGCACTTCACAACGCCGGACCCTCCTACCTCAACTCCAGACTCAATTTCTACGCTCCCACACGTCAACTTCGATCCGCCAACCTCGCCCTCGCCGTCGTCCCCCGAATCCAGCGCAAGACCTGCGGCGGCAGATCCTTCTCCTACCTCGCCGCCAAGTCCTGGAACTCTCTCCCCACATCTCTACGCCAGACCCAGGACCTCCTCACCTTCAGGAGACTCCTCAAAACCTGGCTCTTCGACCGCTAACTGCAGCACACCTCCACCCCCCCCCCCTTTCCCCCCAGCGCCTCGAAACCCTGACGGGTACATAGCGCGCTTTATAAATATCGTGATTGATTGATTGATTGATTGTCCATGATTCTCTGCCATAGCTCCAGCTTCCCAGCAATGGACGTCTGCTGCACCTGTTATCCGAATTGCTGTGGCTCTACCCAGATGATTTCCTCCACCTTGACCCTTAGCTCCTCCTCTGCAAACCTGGGGTGTCTTTGGGGTGCCATGGATGTGGTGTGAGATATATGTTTGAGGATGTGTTGTGGTGTGTGCTGTGAGGTGTGTGGATGGTGTTCTGTGGCTCAGATTGAGTGGGTGCTCCTGGCTTGTGTCTCTCCGTGTTGGTAATCTTTTTTTTCAGTGAAAGGGTTGTGGGTAATCTGGGTGTGTGTTTTATATTGGTGTGAGTGTTTGGGTGTTGTGGGTGTATGTGTGTCAGGTGTGTGTATTTTGAATTTTCCAACGTGGTGGTGTTTTGTAAGTGTGTGTGTATTTTGAGCTCGGCGGTGTGTACGCCAATGGTTTACCGTGGTTGAATGTCCGAATGTGATTCGTGGGTCCTGATACTGTGGGCGTATTCCTGTTGGCGTAACAATGTGGGTTTTGGTACCGCAAATTAATCACTGACCTTTGGTCTGGCGGACATGTATGGGTGTCTGTATAGTGGCGGATTTCTCAGTGTTGGTCAAAATACACCTAGCGGAATACCACTGTGGTCACGAATTGTTGGTGGCCGTCAGCACAGCGGTAGGCGGCATTTACTCCCAGGGATGTAATGGGGGCCTAAGATTTTATATTTACAGTATTCACTTCAGAATGGAACATTTTACCTAATATATTACAAAATAAAAAGAATATTACATACACAATAATATTTCGCATTCTCACATTTTTCTTAAATATAAAGATAACAAAACTGTTATCTAAAAATACACTAATGTAAAGTACAAACCTTTATAATAATATGTATACTTTAAATTGTAATATTATTGTTTTAATGAATATTAAAAATGTATTATTCTAAATATTTACTACCCTTCTTAAACTTTAAAAAATAAAATTCGGTAAAATTCTGAGTACAAAATTATCCATCATAATTTTAAATTTAAATATTTGTTTCATTGCATTTTACAGAAAAATAGAAACAGTACCAGTCAACCTCACCTACATCCAAAGCCCTGTGGGGTAAGGAAGAAACAAAACAGATTACCTAAACTGGGGATTCAGGGGGGAGGTCAGAAAGGGATCAGATGGGGGGAACATAGAGGAATATGAGGGTAGTGCAGGTCACATTTCTCAGCAACTTATGTGACGATGTAATTGGTTCAATAAGAACAATGTTCAAGTTAGGGATTAGCTACAGCAACTCCAAGGAGTTCTTCCTGGGTGAGGTGTAGTACTCTTGAATATCTCAGGCATAACAATTCTTGAAACATTTGAGAGAGGATGCATCTGTAGGCTTCCTATATCCTATTAAATTGTGGGAGCCTGTAGTCCACCACTGTAGTCAGTTTTTCCATACCCAAAAGGCACAACAGTTTATGAAGCCAGTCCAGCTTCATCTGAACAGTGCTGGTTCCTGATTTAGCTAAGATGGTTTGTTTTGCTCCACATAGAGCGAGAGTAATAATCTTGTCCTGCATCAATTTTAAGGGGTAGGTTAGCACACTAAGGAGTCCTAATAATATGAAGCTGAGGAAAAGTGGTATATCAGTGTTGTACATCTCATTAATATCTGCCATTACCTCTGAACAAAAGGACTGTACTTTGGGACACTACCAGAGGATATGTGTTAGCATCCCCGGCTGACCACAATGCCACCAACAACTGGCCTCACCTCCTGGCTTCTTTTTTGCCAGCCCTACAGGTGTGTACTACTAGTAATGTCCAATTTTTATGAGGGTATCTTGACCACTAGCACTGCAAGTGGAAGTTTGTGTTTGATGCAAGATGTCTGCCCACTCCATAGGTGTAAAGGATCATTCGCACTCCAGTTCCCATTGCAGTTGTGCAGAGGATGGGACCTAACGTGTTGTGTGTTAAGAAATGTATATATGCCTGACAGGAGCTTCTTGTCTGTATTGCAAGTTAGAAGCCATTGCTCGAATGGCATGAGAGGGAGAGTGGCATGTGGCTGGATATGAGGTGGTGTGATGCAGTGTCTAGTAGCTAAATGCTGCCAGCATGCAGTGGAAGGCAGGGCATAGTCTGATTGGACTTGTGCAAAATCTAATAGGCCATCGAAGCCAAAGAGTTCACCCACCCTCTTAGAAGAGGCAACATGTCATTGTGAGAATTATGGGTCATGCAAGACAGGGGGAAAGTCAGAGTTTGCAAGAGTCAGTGTTTGAGGTGAAATGCGAGAGGACAGATTCTTTGTGAGCTGTACCTTGTCCCAAGTGCCCACTATCACCCTGAGTAACAGGGAGATATAGACCCTCCTTAGTTTGTGTCGTTTCAGGAGCCAGCTTCATCAATTAAGCACCAGTGTTTCAGTGTCTCCTGTCTGGCCAACTCCACCATGTATCTTAGTTGTGCTGCTTGGTAATTGTTTGTCAAGTTTGGATTTTCCAGTCCATCCTCCTTCCGGGGCCAATAAGCCTGGCTCCTGGCCATTCTGGCCTTTCTTGGGATCTCATATGTATTTCACAATTAACTGTTGCATCTTCCCTAGAATGTGGACAGGAGGTTGGAGTGGCAATGTCTGCATCACATAAAGTATTCTGAGCAGGAGAGCCATTTTTACTGCCGCCAGGCCCTCCATCCGGGAGAGAGAACTTCCTTTCCAGGACTGCAGGTCTGTTTGAATTTATATGTGACTTTCCACTGTTTTCTCTAGCGTAGATTGAATTTGGAGGCCTAAATAGGGGACTCCCTATGTAGCCCAGGAAAAGAGAAAAAGACTACTGTGTTGTTAAATATCCATCTGCGGGACTGTGAGCCCTAGTATTTGCACCTACTGGAGATTAACTTTAAATCCGAATACCCTGCCAAAAGTGATTGATATCATGACCGTCTGCATACATGGCCAGTTTGTGTTCCCTGCCTCCCATAGGTATGTCTGTTATCAGTGGATTACTCCCCTTATGCTCTCCACCAATGACTTCATATCTAAAGCAAAAAGAAGAGAGGGCGGGGAAAGCCCTGTCTGTTACCACGCACAGTACTAGGAGGCAGTGACAGTACTCCATATACTCTAATATGTGCCTTTGGATCATTATAGCTGCACCAAACCCACTTTTGGAACCATCAGCGGAGTCCAATCTTGTCTAGCACTGATCTAAAGTACGACCAGTGTATGAGGTCAAACACTTTTTCAGTGTTGACTAAGGGAAGGAGCACTGGTATATAGGAGAGATGAGTTTTGTCTATGCCGTGGCAGAGGCACTGAGGCCCTCATTAGGAGTCTGGCAGTCCTTGAACTGCCAGTCTTGCAGTGGCGGTCTTACCATATTAAGACTTTGGCGGTTTGGCCAAAGACAAACCACTGAAAAGCCACCTGTACTGCCAGGGGGGTCGTACCGCCAGGCCGGAGGCGAGCACCTCCGGCCCAACGGTATCCATAAAACCACTATAAGTATTATGACTCAGCAGACCGCCAGCATTTTTGTGTTGGTCACACCGCCAAAAAAATGCTAGTAGTCATGCACCCGGTGACAGTAATCTCCATTCCTGTCACTGGCAGACACACCCCAACATGACCACTCAAATACATTCACCCCCCACTCACTCACGCATTCACTTACATACAGCCCCACACACTCGTACCCAAATACGCACTCATATACACCCATTAATTTGCACACACTCTCCCAGATACACCCATTCACTTGCATGCACACACCCAAGCAGACACATGCACTCCCATGCATGCACACAAACAGACACATACACTTGCATGCAGTCACTGAAACTGACACCTACTTCACCCCTCCACATTCACACAAACATACATGCACTCACGCACACACACAACACCCCCCTCAGCATACACGCACACACAAACGCACACACAGACACCCCCTTTCCCCTGCATTCACACACAGACACCACTCACATTCACACAACACCCTCCAACCACCAACCCCCCGTTTCAGATGATCAACTTACGGGCTTCAGGAAGGTTGTTTTCCGGGCGGGGATGGGTCCCGGTTCTTTCCACTGCCAGCACCTCCTTGCTGTATTACGGTTCATAATCCGGCAGGTGGTGTCCTGTTGGCGAGGCAGTGCTGGCAGTGGAAACCGTCTCTTTTAAGACATTGGCCAGGCTGACGGTGTTGGATTTCCACCTAAAATCAGACGGAAATTGGTACAACATCGTAATATGGTGGTCAGCGGTCTTTTGGCGCCTGCGGCTTTGGCTGTCTTTTGAAAAGACCACCAAAGTCAGAATGAGCACCTTAGTGTTGTCTCTACAGCCTCTTTCAGGAGTGAAGCCAGTCTGGTCAGGGTTTACCGGTCCCTGTATATATGGGGCTAGACGGGATGCTAATATGCTAATGAATATTTTGCCATCCACATTCAATAAGAAAACAGAGTGGTATGAGGCAGAGTGTACTGGGTTTTTCCCTGTTTGCGAATCACTGTTATTATGGTGTTTCTCATTGTGTCTGTAAGGGTTCCTTTGGTGCTGAAAGAATAATATAAATGGACTAAGGGGAGGCCAATATTGATGCGAAGGTCTTATAGAAGTCTGAGGGCTAGCCATCCTGTCCAGGTGCCTTAACTGGCTGCAGTTGAGTTATAGCTGCAAGCATTTCTGATTTGTGAACTTCACTATCCACATAAGAAGACTCCTTGTCTGGGATATACTCCATGAGTAGCAGGACAATGCAATGGTTTGCTTTACATAGATCTAGTGTCGCTGCTATGTACAGTGATACATAAAATTGCTCAAATTCCTGAGCAAGTTGTGAGTCTTGACAGACTGTGTCACCCTGCAAAGTCTCAATCTCAAGTACCCTATGCGTGAAGGCTTTGGCTTGTTATCTATGTAGTAGTAGGTGCCAATCTTGTTACTACCCTTGGTGTATACATTTTGCTTAGTAAGAAGTAGTGCATATTTGGCTTTATCAAGAGACTTAAGCTCCTTACGTGCTAATGTAAGTTGACATCCTCGTGGTGGGAGTCTGTTTGTTTTTGTTCCTCTTCTAGCTCCAACACCCAATTCTCTGGATGGAGCATCTTCTATTTTCTGTTTTTATTGTGTCATGCTTAGATAGCTATGAAGGTGCCCCTTATAACCACCTTTAAGGTGTCCTAGAAGAGAGTCAAGGGAGTGTCTGGAGTGTTGTTAAGGTCAAGGAATGTGCATTTTGCAGTGGCAATTTTGGTGTTAACTGAGTCGTATATTGCAATAGTTTGGTTTTAAGATTGCAAGTGTCAGATTGTTGTATTAGGCTATGTGGAGAGCGTAGAGTTATGAAAATGGGTGTGTGGTAGGACACCCCTGTGATGGCAGAAGTCAAATATGGGGAAGAAAAATGTGAAACCCTTCTTCTGGGGTGTTTTATTTGCCACAGGTCCGGAGCCCCATATCCTTAAACCATTGAAGCCCTGCTGCCGTAAATGCCCCAGTTTGTCCTATTCTCTGAGCAGATTTGTCCATGAGGGTGTCTGGTACTATATTGAAGTCACTGCCTACCAATATGTCACTGTTTGGGGACACATTACCCTCTGCAAGGCATTCAGGATGATTGGCTCCTGATGGTCATTGGGGGTGTATACTGTGGCCACTGTAAACGTGTCGGTATGTAATGCAATGCAAAGTGCAAGCTTTCGCCGTGCCATCTCTGCCTGCATTTGTAATATGCAGCCAGGGAAATGTGTGGCCAAAAGGGTCACTACTCCATCCCTTTTTTGAGGACAGAGGAAAAAATCTGTCAATCAAAACATTGAGAACGGAAGTGACTGGTGGGGATGACTAACAGTGAGTGTTTGATGAGTTGGGTATGGGAAAGTTAGAAAAACAACAATACAACAATGTTCCCATTCCTGGGGACCAACATTTTCAAATAACAGGGATCCATGTTCATGATGATCTGGTGTTCCATAGACATACGGGAAGAAGGGGGAGCCCCTCCACATGCTGATGTCATGAACGTTTAGTTGCAGCTCAGTGCAGTAGTTCTCAGCACTTAGGCGGTCATTCTGACCGCGGCGGTCGGCGGTCGCCGCCCACCAAGCGGTTCCTGCCGAAAGACCGCACCGCCGTCAAAAGACTGCTGCGGTCATTCCGGCTTTCCCGCTGGGCCGGCGGGCGACCACCAGAAGACCGCCGGCCGGCCCAGCGGGACAGCCCCTTAAACGATGAAGCCGGCTTGGAATGGAGCCGGCGGAGTTGAAGGGGTGCGACGGGTGCAGTGGCACCCGTCGCGATTTTCACTGTCTGCTAAGCAGACAGTGAAAATCTTTGTGGGGCACTGTTAGGGGGCCCCTGCACTGCCCATGCCAGTGGCATGGGCAGTGCAGGGGCCCCCAGGGGCCCCACGGCACCCATTCCCGCCATCCTGGTTCCGGCGGTGGCCACCGCCAGAAACAGGCTGGCGGTAAGGGGGTCAGAATCCCCATGGCGGTGCTGCAAGCAGCGCCGCCATGGCGGGTTCCCTGGGCCAGCGGGAAACCGGCGGGAAACCGCCGGCTCCACTTTTCCGACCGCGGCTTTACCGCCGCGGTCAGTATCGCCCAGGAAGCACCGCCAGCCTGTTGGCGGTGCTTCCGCCGCACTCCGCCATGGCGGTCATGGACCGCCAAGGTCAGAATGACCCCCTTAGTATGGAAGTACGTACTCAATATATTGGGCAGGAGTCACCAGTCAGGGAGTTAGTCATTTTTAGGTTCTGAAGCACTCCCCTGTTGTTGGAGTTGTTGCAAGAGTGCCACCCATTCCTTCTGACTTTCAGATGTGGAAGGTTTAGCTGGAGTCTTCTTTATTATGCAGTAGTGCAATTTTGACTTAGCAGTGGAGTGAGATGATGTCTGAGTCTTAGGTTGGTGCCCCACATCATCTGGCATTGTCTCAAAGCCTAGAACCATGCGTGCCTCTTCAAGGGTATGTATTGCATGTGTCTCCACCTTCCAGGCAAATATGTCAGAAAGGGTGTCCCTCATCTATAGCGAATCCCTTTTTCGTGCAAGAGTTTTTTGGCCAGTCGCAATGTCCTGTGTCAGTGAAGTGTGAGTGGGAAAAGATCCTGGAACACCCCAACTTTCACACCTTCAAAAGCTATGGAGGTCATGTCACAGACAGCTCCCATGATGATTTTTTTTAGCCTGTATGAGTGTAATATCTCAAGGCATGCCACAGGTCTTTGCTGGTCTGCCCACTCCATGGGTGTGGTCCAGTGCAATGTCCTTGTCCTTCAGCTCCGGTGCCACCTGTGGGAACAATTACACTACATACACCTCCAATTGCCCTGAGTCCACCTGCAAAGGCGCACTCCTATTACAGATGTTGGAGAAGTGTGATCTATTTTGCAGGTCTTTTAGTTGGCAGTACAAGTCTTCATTCTTTTCCCTTAGCTCCATCAGTCCCCTCAGTTGCTCATTTAGTTCCTCCTCTCGTTGGTCTCCCAACCTCTCCAGTGTGTCCAGGCTCTTTCGCAACTCTCCCAGGTCCTTCTTAAGTTCTTTTACATTGGCTGCCATATTTCATTTGAGGGCCACACTATCTTCTCTCAGGGCTCCAAAGAGCTGTTCCAGGAACGTGCGGGTCACAGGCTCCTCTGTCAGGTGTGCTTCAGTCTCAGGACTGCCACTTGGAAGGAGGTGTTGGGTGGGGTGTCAGGACGTTGTTGTGGGTTCTTGGTGGAGCGTTTGTCAGCATTTCTCTGATATTGGTGTCATTTTTGAAGCAATTCACAGCCATGTTGCATAGTGGAGTGCACATGCTCACTGGTAATGACTGATTTCCCCCAAGTTATGTTGTTGCCCAGGTGGAGGTACCCCTATTGCCAAAGTTCAGGGTCCGAGGGGTGAGTTTCATGGGTGGTGCTTCACAGTAGTAGCAGGTGCCCTACGTGGGGGGGGTTGATGCAAGCGCAGGGGTCCCACTGCCTCTGCACCCTCCCAGCGCACAACTGGAGCGACCAGTGTTGGTCTGTCATGACAGAGGCCTTATTTACCCCCAGGCATAGAGTATGAATTGTAGGCCGCTGCTAGTCCAGTCTCCAATGGCGAAGCATTGCTTTACAGGGCATCTTTAATGGTAGGAGGCCTTTTAGTAGGCTGCAGGAGTGTCTAGGCACAATCCACACTCTACACGGCTATCCAATGCAGTTAGCCTCTCAGGGTGCTTTACTGCCCTATCCTAGGCAGCGCCCAGTAGCAATGCAGGCAGGTAACCACAATTCCAGCGGCAACCATGCTGAACACCTCCCCACCCTTCTGTGTTTGTCTGGGAAGCTGGTGGCAACCCCCCATCATGCTGTACAGCTACAGATGTCTTTGTGGCAACCCTCACTTACCCAGCTGAGGTGGGAGGCTGTGCTCGGTGTTCTGGTCTCTGCTAGGCCTCATGTGCTGGGCTCTAGGGCCTTTTAGCAGCTCTGGCAGGACCCTGCATGCCATCTGAAGTGCTCCCAGTATTGCGGAGTGGACGCCATCTTGAGCCTTCGGAGTCTGGCAATGTAATGCTGCAGATCTCGTTTCCTTTGTCTCCTGGCATCACCATCGGTAAAGTCAGCACCGCTAACATTCATGAGTGTCATGAAGCCACCCTGACATTGTAACTGCCTCAGCGACACAGTCAATAGTGCTTTTTTCATGGCATGCGGCAGAGCTCCACAATAGAGCTGCTACTTGGTTGCCTTCTTGGCCACACTCAATCATGATTTTAATAAATATTTTTTTACATTTTTATATTTTCAAATGTTTCTAAATTTTAATCTACAATTATTATTTTTCAATTCCATACAATTAAAAGCATTTCTTAAAAATAAAGGCCCTCAATATGACTCATGGTGGCGGGGGGACCCCCACGGTAGTGGCGGTCCACCTGCCCTATTATGACTGTGGCAGAAATGCCACAGTGGAAACGCCACCACCGCCAGGCAGCCTGGTGCTGGCTGCGTTTCAGATCTGTCAGGGCAGCGCTGGCTGCGGATTATGAGTCCCATTCCACCAGCCTTTTCCTGGGCTGGCGGAATGGGTTACTCGGGCCCCTTAGCATGGGCAGTGCAGGGGCCCCCATGCACAGCCCCCTCATGCATTTCACTTCCCAATTATGGGCATGGAAATGTGCGACAGGTGCTGCTGCACCTGCCGCACTGTCACATTGGCATCGGCTCCATTTGGAGCCGCCGTCAATGTAAAGACGCAGCGGTAACATCATTATAGAGCCGGCGGGAGCTTTGCTGCGCTGGCGGTCTTCCGTCGACCGTCAGCGCGGTTGACGGCGGGCTATCCTGCCAGTATCATAATGAGGACCAATGTAATACTTTTAGTTTTCAACTAAAAATAATTCAAAATAGACTACTTTATAAAACATGAAAAATATTTTTTAATTTTTATAATATTTAATCTCTCATTTTAAAAATATAAATCCATTAAAATATCTCTCAATTAACATCAAATTTAAAAATATGAAAAATGAATATAATAAAATATCTTTTACATTTAATTTGTTTTTAATTTTCATATCTGTAAAATTGACTATCAATTCAAAATTAAACATATTTTTGAAAGGTCTCCTCACAATTATCCCCTAACATCCTGCTAATAAAAAAATACAAAAAATAATTATAAACACTAAGACCATTAAAATTACAAATTTATACTATTTCAAAAGTAAAACATTGTACACACTAAAAAACAAATAGAAAAATGAAGAAACACATAAAATCTAAAAAACTACAATATATTACACACTAACACAAAAATGATATTATTTTGAATAATATTTATAATATCAATATTTAACACAACAATATTAAAAACAACACTAAAAATGATATTTATACCTTCGACATTCCTGTTCACTATATTTGTGAAGTTTTGATATTTTTGACATTATATTTTTGTAGCATGATATGATTTTTTCCAATATTTTGTGCAAACACTGTATATTTTGGGATTAAAAGACCCTTCTTCTTAGGTCTTCCCTTATCACTATGCTATAAAAGCATAGGTCCCCCCACTTGTTTTTAAGTTCCTGGACAGTCCTAAACTGTTCTTGTTGGGTTAGGCTGAGTCACATTCCTCCTTTAAGCCATCCTACCAGTGTCAAGCCATTGTCTGTGCTGTGAGAGGACTCAAACCTATTCAAAGGAGCATTGACAGGCCTGTTGCAGCCTATTCATTACTGCATAGCCTGCAAGGAATTCAGGTAGGAAAAGTATAAATGTTAAAAAGGTACTGTCCCTGAATTGTTATCGAAAATCCTATTTCACCAGTTAATGGGATTGTGATAACTATTAAAAACAGTGGTTGAACTGTCTCTGTAGCTTATTCCAAAACAAATATATGAAATTAATTTATTAACTGTACTTTAGCTGTTTCTTTATAGAAACAGGTATAACCCTCACTGAAAAAATAGCTTTTGGAGACTGTTCAATGTAAGAACAAGCAAACATTAAAAGCCTGATTTATACTTTTTTAGCGTCACATTTGTGTCATTTTTCGATGAAAAAGTGGCGCTTTTGCGTCAAAAAGTGACCCAAATGCAGTGCTAAAAAAAGTATAAATCAGATTCTAAATTCTTACATGTTCTACTTTTAAATACCAGGGCACCCTACCTTGTGGGCTAAAAGGCTTACATAAGGGCGATCTCCTTAATATATACAACCTGGGTTTCCCTCTTGTCAAAAGATTTATTTTGACAGGGCTATCTGCAGAAATGAAAGTTGCAAATGTCAGCCCTCACTTATAGGCTGACACCATGTGTTCCTTGTCAGCCCAGTGAATAGAACAATAGGTGCTCTATTCCCTTGAACTATTCTCTGATATCACATTCTATGGCCTTGCTCGAAAGTTAAATATGCCAAATGGGGATTAGCAAATTTTACCATGTTTTAGGAATCAGTTCATATGCACTGGGGACCAGACAGCAGTGCCCTAATGCACAGAGTTAACCAATCTGCAACATCTGTCCATAAACAAATGGGGGGCACCATGCAAAAAAACAGTTTCTCACATGTTGCGTTTGCATATTATTGTTTTACTCTAACTATCAATTTACTATGACACAACCATAGTACTATATATCCAAAAAGTGGTATTAATGAAGTGTGTGTGCCTGTACCTGCAGGTAAGATGTTACTAATCATGAAACCTTTTACACATGCATTTTGATTTTATTAAAGATTCTGCTTGTGGCATTTGAAATGCTGCAGTTTTGTCATACTTTGCATGTACAGTACTAGTCAAATTAAATTGTGTATACTCACTTCCCAAGGCTCACATCAGCAGGGGCAGCGGCAGGACTCAGGCAGGTCGCATTGGTGTTGGTCAGCTGGGCAGTTGCAGGAAAACCTATGGAAGCTTGTTGTGCCCTTGTAGGTCAGACAGGATGTCAGCCAACTGAACCTTTGACACACTTATGGGGAGCCTGGAGTCAAGGCAAGCAGGTCCAATCTTCCTTCTTCAGACCGCAGAGGAGTCCTTCTTCTGAATCTTCCACAGGTCCAGGAGCATTCTGATGAGAGGTTCTGAAGGTGGCACTTTTATACCTGGTGTCAGTCTTTGTGTGGAGGAATTTCTTGGCCAACTCCCAAAACTGATTCTGGTCAGCTAGTCTATCACCCCTGGCTTCAAATACTTTATGGTGACAGTGGCAAGGGCAGACCTGGTGTCAGGCTCCTTTGTGTGTGCTGTAGTCAGGCAACATTGAAATGTAATCAGGGCACAGCTCTTCCTCAGCCATTCTTTCAGGAAGACCCTCTGTCTCCACACCTCAGGTCTCTTTTGTCCACAAAAAACACCACAGGAGAGCCATTCAAAGTCATTAGGAAGGATAGTGAAATTGAAGACCTTTTCTCCATGTCAGAAAAATGTATTGTTTTCCTGGATTTGATGGATCATCTTTTCCACAGTTTTCTTTCCTACTGTCTTCCAAGAGATTAGAGACATAAATCCACAAAATTGTAATGTTTACAGTTCTCTAAATGCATAAATATCCTCATGAACTATCTTCTGACATGTTGAGCATATATCTCCAAATGAAGCCCTCTACTAGTTGATTCCATAATACTCTACTGTGGCATCATCACACAGCGTCAACTACAACATTTTGGCCCTCATTACAACATTGGCGGTATTGACCGCCTACCGCCACAGCAACGCCTGCCAACATACCGCCACTGTGGCTACCAGCCATTTACGCATATCATGACCGCTGACGGTATTCCACCAGAATGCTGGCGGAACACCGCCTAGGGTCATGGCGGCGGATGGCGGTAAGGCAGCGCTGCTGACAGCAGCACTGCCATGTCAGCAAGACACCGCAGACTGTATCATGACCAATGATACATCCTGGTGGTGTTTTGCTGGCCGACGCTGCTGCTGACAGCAGCGCCGCGGACCGTCTCCAGCCTGAGGACCACCTGCAAGCAGGTAAGTCAGGTTCTCCGACCGGAGAGGGGGCTGGGGAGTTTTGTGTGTATGTGTTGGGGGGTGTGTGTATGTTTTGGTATGCTTGCATGCGGGTGTGAGTCACGTAGGATGCATGCATAAATGAGTGATTGTGAGTGTTGTGTGTTGTGAATGCATGTGTGTGACAAGATATGTTGGTGTGTGTTGCAGTGTGTGGGTATGTATGTGTGCATGCTTGGGTGGTGGTGGGTATGCGTGTGTGCATGTGTGTATTTGGGTGAGTGTGTATATGTGCGGGGGCAGGAGAGGGAGTGGGAGGGTGGGGGAGGACTTTTGGGAGGGGGAGGGGCGGGGGAGACCCCATCTGTGCCAGGGAAGGGTTTCCCTGGCACTGATAGTGCCTACCGCCATGGTTTTCATGGCGGTAAGATTGGCACAAAAACCATGGCATTAGGCCGAGTCATAATCCGGAGGGTGGGATTGTGAGGGCCGCTGGGTTGGAGACCGAAGTCTCTAGCCCAGCGGCCGTTACCACCCTGGTGGCCGGTGTGTTAAAGTGGCGGTCTTGGATGGCGGTAACCGCCATGGTCAAAATCCCAATTTGTTTACCGCCGGCCTGTTGGCGGTATTACCGCCGCTTTAACACCGACCGCCAGGGTTATAATGAGGGCCTTTGTATTGATGGCAATTGCAATATGCTCCTGGCTGCCATTTTCAGGAACTGGGGCGGCGGAATTTGCAGCATTTGCTGTAAAGTGGCTGAAGGGAACAAGAAAAATATAGGGTTTTGGTGTATTGTTTATTGCAATTGTTTAGGTAAAATCTAATACTTGTCTCATAATCAGTGTGGAGTGGACTTTGTGGTCATTTTTGTTATTATGTAACTTGAAAAGATAAGCAATAGTTAACAGATTTCTCATTAAAGAGTATTGGCTTGGAAAGTTTTTATGGTCGGTTAAAGGTACCAAATGAATACAAAATAAAAGAAAAATCTTCAAGAAATGGATAGTCAAACACTGACAACATTTTAACTATGCAAGACTTGCTGGTGGAAGGATCTGTAATGTCTTTTTAGATTTTCTTGGTTTAGTTTTTCAACTTATAGCAGCACAGGTAAGAACCATTTTCATCTACACATTCAGCCTCCTGCAAACTGATGCGAGGAATTTTAGAGCAGTGTGCACACCAGTGTGGGAATAGTTCATGGGCGAGGTTAGCATTCAAGGGTTAGATGTACTATTTAGTGCTCAAAAATACTTTTTGCATTTTGCAACCAATAAATAATTTTCTTAACAGACCTATGTACAAATAAGTCAGTTCAGAAAATTCAGATTCAAAGTAGGTTTCAATCTAAACTGCCTCATTAATATTTATGAGGTAGGTTGCATATATTACAATATTGTTGGGGGTCACTAGACCTCCATGTCTGTGAGGGCCCTTAATTAATGTAAACTTTTAAATGAATCCAATTTCCTTTGCAGACACCAGGACTGCATTTATAAAGCAAACTTTACTTACACACAGATTACTCATCATTAACTGTTTTTTACATGAAAAGAGGAAGGTATCTTAAATTAACACTTTACCTTTTGAGAATGGACTACCACCCCAGTTTGGGTTAGATAAAATGTCAATGCTTTGTGACTTGCAGGCTCTATGCATTAATAAGCATAGGTCTGATTTGTAATATGGAACATATGCCTATAACTTGGCTTTTCCAGGTACCAAATTGGTATCCTTTCAAGTAGAGGTGCTCTGGTAAGCTGTGAAGCAGATTATGACATATACATGGGGTGTGGATTTAGCTACTATTCATTCCATCATGAGTGCAATTGGATGGGTAATGTGAAATTTGAGGAATCTTCACTAAATGGATATGACAACTGAATCCATTTGCCCGATATTTATTGAATTACCTAGCCACTCCTCTAACTGTGTGAATAAGAACAGTCTTTTCCATTACATTATGTGGTGTGTTTAATTAAATTCATGAACTAGTGTTGAGCTACAGTCATAATAATGTAATCTTGCCCATCCTTTAGCATATACTTCAATAGTCTCCTTTTCCACATTTACATTCCTGTTTTGGTTGTGTTGGTTGTATCTTTTACTTACATACCAATTAAAATATTGGTCCTTCTTCCTGTAGTAGTCTTTCTTTTAAGTCTGTTACAACCCCTTCACATCTAAATTACTATTTATTTTTAGATATTATTCAATGAAGATTTTTTGGTGCCTTAAGTAATTTTTAGAATACACAATTTTTAATTTCCTTAAGCTAGCTCCATAGTGAGCATGGTACTGAGGCCACCATATCTGTGCCTATTTGAATGCTGTTAACCTTCCACGCATCATGTCACACTCAAGACTAAGCATTGATTCCAGTTCCTGCACTGATGAGTGTTCTCTTTACCTTCCACAAGATGTAATCGTTTGACCCCCATGTTGAGATTTTTAAAGTTTTAAGACACTAGGGGGGTCATTACAACATTGGCGGTAAAAGCTGCATACCGCCGTGCAGAAGACCGCCAATACACCGCCGCGGCAGCAGAATTCCGCCACAGCTATCATGACCCACATCTCGGATTCCCCCGAAATTCAGACACCCACACAAGTCCGCCACATCAAAGGTCAGCGATAAACTGGCAAAAACAAAACCTCTACCGTCATGCTAACAGAAACACGCCCATGCTATCACGACCCATGAATCCACGCGGTGGTCTTTCAACCGCGGTATTCCATTGGCGGTACACACCGCCGCGCTCAAAATACACACACATCTCCAAAACACCGCCACATTGGACAATTCAAAATACACACACCTGATACACATACAAACACCACTCCCACACACCCATTACAATATAAAACACACACCCACATCACCCACAAACCCCTACGACCAAAAACTATAGACGAAGGCGACAGACAGAGAGCATAGCAATAGACAACCCCACCACACAAAGGCACACAACACCATCACCCATACAACATCCACGCACAAAACACCCCACACCACCACACATCACCACACTCACAACACATACACCACCTCACACATCACCTACACCACCCCATGTCACGCCAAAGACACCCCAGGTTTTCTGAGGAGGAGCTCAGGGTCATGGTGGAGGAAATTGTACGGGTAGAGCCACAGCTATTTGGATCACAGGTGCAGCACACCTCCATAACTAGGAAGATGGAGCTATGGCGAAGAATCGTGGACAGGGTCAACGCTGTGGGACAGCATCCAAGAAATCGGGAGGACATCAGGAAGAGGTGGAATGACCTAAGGGGGAAGGTGCGTTCAGTGGTCTCCAAGCACAACATTACGATTCAGCGGACTGGCGGCGGACCCCCACATCCTCCCCCACAACTAACAACATGGGAGGAGCAGGTCTTGACCATCTTGCATCCAGAAGGCCTCAGAGGAGTCGGTGGAGGAATGGACACTGGTAAGGCAAATCTTAACTATCATATCCCCCACCCTACCTGCATGCTATCACACACGCCCACCCTCACCCCCTCCCGTATCACTCCAACTCCTCACTAATGTACTAATAACACAAACCACACATCCCAACACCAAGCCCTGCATGACACAACTAAGCATGGACACCCATCACTAAAGCAGTCTCACTGCACATACCCATAACACCCCCCCCAACCATCATCACACAAGCCCCCACACAGGAATGCTTGCACTGGGGTACACGCACACCCACCCATTGCACACCATGACACACACACATGCAATAATCATGCTCTTATACCCCTGCATGACCACTACGTAACATCACCAGACAGGAGGGTCCAGACATCTCCAGTCCACCCACAGAAGAGGCCCACAGTGACGACAGCAGCTCTGGCCAACTGGATCCAGATGACTAGCCCGGACCATCGTGGGCCTCAGGACAGTCGTTCCCCTTGAACAGGCACAGCCCAACACTGACCTTCCACCCTCTGGTAACACGAGCACAGCACCCACCCAGCAGGCCCATACCTCTGTACCCAGTACACGTCAATCAGCTGTGTGTCCACCACTACAGGGAACCCAGGATAACCCACCACCCCAACAACAACAGGTACCTGGGGGCAGTGGTAGTGGGCACACAGTCCAGGGGACGGAGGCACAGGAACACAGTGAAACTGGGAGGGCTGCTGTGCGACAGGGGGCAGACAGGCCAAGGGAGCCCACTCTCCACGAGGCCCTCTCCTCCATCATGGGAGCATACCACCACTCCCAGGAGACGATGGCTACGGTCCTGGCCAAGTTTCAGGAGACCCAGCGCCTGCAGGAGGAACAGTATTTGGGGATCAGGGAGGAGCTCAGAACCATCAGCTCCGCCCTGGGCACCATCGTAGGGGTGCTGAAGGACATACAAAAGGCCATGAGGGACACCGTGGCACTCCAAGGGGCCCCTGACACTAGCCTGGACGATGAACTGCCCACCACCTCCGCCGGCGCTAGTGGTCAGGATGCCCCACCACAGGACCACCACACCAGCACCCCACCCCCTCCAGATGGAGAACCACCCCACAAGTGGTCCCTGAGATCCAGGAACAGGACAGAGCAAGATGGCAGGACCCCCGCCAGGAAATGAGACCACCCTGATTGTCATCCCACTGTCCCACTTTGTTACCCTGTCCAGATTGGAACTGCCCCAGCTCCACTTCCTATGCCCATATGGGTAGTGCACCTGTGAGACTAATAGACTGGACTCTGCCATGGACATTCCTCCACCATCACCCATCACCATTTTGCCACCCCCTCCAATAATTAGCACTTCAATAAACACCCTTGAACCACAAAACAATCTGGAGTCAGTCTGTGATTTTGAAAATGTGTATTAGCAATGACAGTGACAAAATGCGTTTTCAAATGAAATGGCAACATACCTATGTCACACATTACAAGTCCATGAAGGATGCAAGCAGATGACACACGTTGGTAACCACACCTGTGAAACCGTAATGGAAATGTACAACTCAGTTACCATATACTGCTTCAAATTGACAGACAGGATAGAGGTAGAAGTGTGAAAGTGAATGTAATAGTAAAAAAATTGTTTTCACCTGTGTGTCACTGGAAATATTGCTGTATGACTGACTCCCTGTTGTCTATGTCTTCTTCCTTAGCTTCCTCCTCATCACTGTCCACAGGCTCCACAGCTGCCACAACACCGTCATCTGGACCATCCTCCTGCAGAAAAGGCACCTGGCGTCGCAAAGCAAGATTGTGAAGCATCGAGCAGGCGATGATGATCTGGCACACCTTCCTTGGTGAGTAGAATAGGGAACCACCTGTCATATGGAGGAACCTGAACCTGGCCTTCAGGTGGCCGAAGGTGCGTTCGATCACCCTCATAGTCCACCCATGGGCCTCATTGTAGCGTTCCTCTGCCCTGGTCCTGGGATTCCTCACTGGGGTCAATAGCCATGACAGGTTGGGGTAACCAGAGACCCCTAATAGCCACACACGTTGCCTCTAGAGTTGACCCATCACATACGGTATGCTGCTATTCCGCAGGATGGAAGCGTCATGCACAGAGCCAGGGAACATAGCATTTACCTGGGAGATGTACTGGTCTGCCAAACATACCATCTGTACATTCATCGAATGATAACTCTTCCGGTTCCTGTACACCTGTTCACTCCTGCGGGGAGACCAGAGCTACATGGGTGCCATCAATAGCACCTATGATGTTGGGGATATGTCCCAGGGCATAGAAGTCACCTTTAACTGTAGCCAAATCGTCCACCTGAGGGAAAACGATGTAGCTCCTCACGTGTTTCAGCAGGGCAGACAACACTCTGGACAACACGTTGGAAAACATAGGCTGGGACATCCCTGATGCCATGGCCATTGTTGTTTGAAATTATCCACTTGCAAGGAAATGGAGCACTGATAGCTACTGTGAGATGGCGGATTGGTGAGATCAGGTCTGGCTCCAACTGGATACACAGTTCCTGGATTGTGGCACAGTCAAACCTGTAGGTGATGATCAAATGTCGCTCCTCCATTGTTAACAGGTCCACCAGCGGTCGGTACACCAGAGGATTCCGGCATCTCCTCAAGTGTCCCAGCTGACGGTGCCTAAGTAGGACAACAGCGACCACAGAGTCAACAAATTCTCAGGTATGTACCCACAGCTACACAGAACACGACACCAAATACAAAACGCTTCCTGTATGTATGTTGAGTGTAGGCCTAGGTATGTGTGACGCAGTAGTAAATGAAGCCATGTGGGCCCCTGAAATGGCGGCTGCCTGACCTCTAAACTGGGACAATGGGATGTGAGGTAACTGCGCTGGTGTTGTACACCGTCGCGGTAGGCGGTCGTAGACCGCAGAGCAATGCTGCATTGGTTAACATTGGACCCTAATGGTCCCAGGAGCCAATGATGAAGTGCGCCGGCGGTGATGATACGCACCGCCGTGGATGTGACTGCCATTTTCTATCTGTTAAATCACTCGATACCTGATCTTTGACAGGAGAGGACCTACACTGCAAGTGCTGCTGTGACCTCGGTCTGGAAGAGACAATGGCTGCTGCGTCTGGGGAAAGGGCCCCTGCCTTCACTGCTCAGGAGTTGGAGAAGCTCGTGGACGGGGTCCTCCCCCAGTACACGCTACTCTACGGTCCTCCAGACCAACAGGTAAGTACACAGGGAGCACGTTGTATGGGCTATGCTGAGTGGAGAGGGCTGGATGTCAGTAGAAAGGGGGCAGAGTTCTGCGACCATGAAGGACTGTGAATGCATGTGCCACATGGCAAGGGTAGGGATGGGGGCCACTCACTTCGACGGTGCAGTTGGTAGTGACTTCTCTTCTTCCCCTGTACATGTCATGTAGGTCAGTGCCCACCAGAAGAAGGACATTTGGCGTGCCATCGCCAATGACGTCCGGACCCTGGGGGTCCACCAGAGATGGGGCACCCACTGCCGTAAAAGATGGGAGGACATTCGCCGCTGGAGCAAGAAGACGGCGGAGGCTCAGCTGGGGATGGCCTCCCAACGTGGGAGGGGTGCCCATCGCACCATGACCCCCCTGATGTTCCGGATCCTGGCGGTGGCCTACCAGGAGTTGGATGGGCGCTTGAGGGCATCACAGCAGACACAAGGGGGTGAGTACACTCTCATTCTGCGGACTTTGCGCGCAGTGGAGGGGTCTGGGTGGGGGAGGAGGGCTGTGGGTTTCCCTAGGCCAGGGCGAGTTACGTAGGCTAGGCCCCTTCGTAAGGCATGGCCCTGTGGACCCCCACCCCACCTCTGCAGAGTGCCAAGTACAGGTATACATGCCCCTGTGTCATCTATGTGGACAGCTGACACTCATAGCCATGTAGGCCATATCCCAGGAATTGCATCTGTAGAGGCCAAGAGCACGGCGTAGTGCAGGGGGCTGCTGTGTCTGTATTGTCCGCCAACGGTAGCGGTAAGCCATGCACTCAACCTGTCTTTCTTCTGTCGCCCTCCCCCTTTTTGTGCTCTCCCTGTTCTTTTGTGCATCAGCATCATCAGGCGGAGGTACAGTGGCACCAGAGCACGAGGGAGCTGCATCCCACATGGCCATGGAGGGCCACACCACAGACTCAGAATACACCATTGGGGCGTAGGGCGAGGGGAGCTTCACGTCGGTCACCGGATCAGCAAACAGCGACACGGACTCGTCCACCGATGGGAGCTCCATTGTGGTGGCGGCACCATCTGTGCACCCCACTTCTACAGGTACAGCCGCCACCCCCCCTACCAGCACCGCCCTCCCAGCAGCCCCACAGCCTTCGGTCCGTAGCCGCTCACCCAGGAGGGTGGGCATCACCTTTGCCCCAGGCACCTCAGCCCCTGCCCCTGTCACCCCTGCTGCCCTCAGTGAGGAGGCCATTGACCTCCTCAGGTCACTCACTGTTGGGCAGTCTACCATTGTGAATGCCATCCAGGGTGTAGAAAGGGAGTTGCAACACACTAATGCATTCCTGGAGGGCATTCATTCTGGTCAGGATGCCCATCATCGAACCCTGCAATCTCTGGCCTCAGCACTGATGGCAGCCATTGTCCCTGAGTCTAGCCTCCCCCCTCCAACTTCCTCCACCCAGACCCAATCCCCTGTACCCCAGCCTATCACAACCACACCATCAGAAAAGCATGCACACACCTCAACACACAAAAGTAGCTCAGGCAAACATAGGCACCACACATCCACAGGCACTCACACAAGCATCACCCACATACAGACACAGCAACATCCACTGCCTCCACTGTGTCCCCCTCCTCGTCGTGTCCCTCCTCCCTCCCAGTGTCGTCTACACTCTCACCTTCATGCACTACATCTACAGGCACTAGGATTCGCACCAGAACACCCAGCACCACACCCCGCTCACCTGCACTCACCAGCCCCACTACCATTTACACGTCCCCTGTGTCCACTCCCAGTGTGTCTGTGACGCCCCCTCCCAAAGTACACAAACGCGGGCACCCACACACCCATTATCCATCCACCTCACGACAGCCTCCAGTACCTGCACCTGCACCCAAATCACCTAAAGTTACACCTCCTACAACCACCTCCTCTTCCTCCACTCCAAGACCCCCTCCAGCTACCCATCCCAGTGTTCGTCAGAAACTCTTCCTGAGCAACGTTGACCTCTTTCCCACCACCCCCACCACCCCCACCCCTCCAATTCATAGGTCCTGCAGTAGCACCTCAGCCAAAAAAAGTCCGGTACCAGTGGTGTGTGTTAAAGGTCTGTGGAGTGCATCGGCCACCAGGGCAGCCAGTGTGACACGGAGCCAAAGCACTGCCAGTCCACCCCCTGTAAAGCACCTTAAGTTGGAAAGTGCCCGACGGGAGAGGGTGAAGACTCCTGCTGGCAAAACAGCTCACAAGGGTCCCAGGGGGAGAGCCGAGTCAGCTGTGACTCCTCCCAAGGTGGTGAAGGGGCAGAAGAAGTCTCCAAAGTCTGGTAAGAGCAGCACGGCGGAGAAGGCCGCCATCCTTCCGCCGGCCGGGACGCCACCACCAGCACTATCGTCACTGGTCCGGAGACCACCGCCAGAGTCAGTGCCCTGGAGGGCAGCACTATTGTCACTGGTCCGGAGACCACCGCCAGAGTCAGTGCCCTGGAGGGCAGCACTATCGTCACTGGTCCGGAGACCACCGCCAGCGTCAGTGCCCTGGAGGGCCCCGGCAGCCACAGCCCCGCTGGGCACTGAGGGACCGTCATGCCACACACCGCTGCACAGGTCAGAGACAGCAAAGTCAAGCACTGCTGAACAGGGCAAAGACCGCCATGGTGAAGACCGCTGAGCAGGGCAAAGCACCGCTGAACAGGGCAAAGACCGCCATTGCAAAGCACAGCTGAACAGGTCAGAGACAGCAAAGTCAAGCACCGCTGAACAGGGCAAAAACCGCCATGGCAAAGCACCGCTGAGCAGGTCAGAGACAGCAAAGGCAAGCACCGCTGAACAGGGCAAAGACCGCCATGGTGAAGACTGCTGAACAGGGCAAAGCACCGCTCAACAGGGCAAAGACCGCCATGGTGAAGACCGCTGAACAGGGCAAAGCACTGCTGAACAGGGCAAAGACCGCCATGGCAAAGTACCGCTGAACAGGTCAGAGACAGCAAAGTCAAGCACCGCTGAACAGGGCAAAGACCGCCATGGCAAAGCACCGCTGAACAGGTCAGAGACAGCAAAGGCAAGCACCACTGAACAGGGCAAAGACCGCCATGGTGAATACCACTGAACAGGGCAAAGCACCGCTGAACAGGGCAAAGACTGCCATGGCAAAGCACCGCTGAACAGGTGAGAGACAGCAAAGGCAAGCACCGCTGAACAGGGCAAAGACCGCCATGGTGAAGCCCACTGAACAGGGCAAAGACCGCCAAATCAAGCATCGTTAGCCCATGTGCAACTGGGACAGTGAAGGAACTGGGACCGTCACGGGGAGCGTGATGCAGTCTGGGCACCATTTCCCCCTCCAGAACCAGTGGAGAACAGCATCCACTCCATCTGTCCTGCACAGGATGAAGCACTCTGGGCACCAGTCCCCCTCCAGAACCAGTGGAGACCTGCATCCACTCCGTCTGTTCTGCACAGGATGAAGCACTCTGGGCACCAGTCCCCCTCCAGAACCAGTGGAGACCTGCATCCACTCCGTCTGTCCTGCACAGGATGAAGCACTCTGGGCACCAGTCCCCCTCCAGAACCAGTGGAGACCTGCATCCACTCCGTCTGTCCTGCACAGGATGAAGCACTGTGGGCACCAGTCCCCCTCCAGAACCAGTGGAGACTGTTATCCACTTGAGAGACTGTGGCTTTGCACTCCCCAGGATGGTACAGTGGGCAAACCTCCCACTTGAGAGACTTGAGAGACTGTGGGTTTCCACTCCCCAGGATAAAGCAGTGGGCAAACCACCCACTTGTGAGACTTGAGAGACTGTGGCTTTGCACTCCCCAGGATAAAGCAGTGGGCAAACCACCCACTTGTGAGACTTGAGAGACTGTGTCTTTGCACTCCCCAGGATAAAACAGTGGGCAAACCACCAACTTGAGAGACTTGAGAGACTGTGGCTTTGCACTCCCCAGGATAAAGCAGTGGGCAAACCACCCAATTGTGAGACTTGAGAGACTTTGGCTTTACACTCCCCAGGATAAAACAGTGGGCAAACCACCCACTTGAGAGACTTGAGAGACTGTGGCTTTGCACTCCCCAGGATAAAACAGTGGGCAAACCACCCACTTGAGAGACTTGAGAGACTGTGGCTTTGCACTCCCCAGGATAAAGCAGTGGGCAACCACCCACTTGTGAGACTTGAGAGACTGTGGCTTTGCACTCCCCAGGATAAAGCAGTGGGCAAACCACCCACTTGAGAGACTTGACAGACTGTGGCTTTGCACTCCCCAGGATAAAGCAGTGGGCAAACCACCCACTGGAGTGACTTGAGAGACTGTGGCTTTGCACTCCCCAGGATACATCAATGGGCATTGGAGCCCCGTTGTGGATCTGTCGTGGTGCTCTAATTCGGCTGAGGTGCCCCCCCTTCCCTTCCCCCTGAGGTGCCTGTTGTATTTCTATCTGATGCCCCTGCAGTGTTCTCTCCGTTTGTGGACAGGTATCTAGTGTGGGCCTCGCCCATGCATTGTGGGCCGAGTGGTCCACGGACATTGATATGTGCATACCTGCAGTACTAATCGTGATGTATGATTTTTAGAATGTTTATATATATCTGTATATATTTGGTTACTGTATTTTGATACATTACAATGTTTGAACTGATTTCCTTTTGTCTTTGCATTCTTCCGGGGGGGTTGTGGGTTGTTACTGTGCTATTTGGAAATGCATTGGTGTGTGTGTTGTAGTGGGTGAGGGTCAGGTGGGGGTGGGGCTGTTGCCTGTGTGTGTCCCTGACTTTTGCCTCCCCCCTCCCCTATGTCGTAGGTGCAGTACTCACCGTTGTCTTCGGCGCCTACGTTGCTGGCGTTGGTAGAGGAGGAGCAAGACAAGCGCAGGGAGTATTTGTAGTTCCGGCTCCATGGTGGCCTCCTTCCTCGTGGAGTGTGTTGAGGTGAGCGTTTTCCCACTGTAAAAGCTGTTTCCGCCGTGTTTTTATCCACGGTGAATGCGCCCCGGAAAATGTGGCGGATTGGCGGGTTGTGATACTGTGGGCGGTACATTGTCTTCCGCCTGTCTGTTGGCGGTGACTGCCGCGCTGCTTGTCTGTACCGCCGTGGCGGTCGGAGTGTTAAAGTGGCTGTCTATGTTGGCGGTTTCCGCCACGGTCATAATTCCCTTTTTTTTTTTTCGCCGGCCTATTTGCAGTATTAACGAAGCTTTAACACCGTCCGTCAGGGTTGGAATGACCACCTAAGATTTTGTTTTTATTTTTATGTAAAGCTTCCAGTATCAATCATAATAATTTCCTATGGTATTTCAGTACGTTTTCTGTAGATACTACCCTACACACCTACATAGTTAGTTTGGAATATGTAATTATTATAATTTTGGTTGGAGCTAGCCTATTGTAATGGGTAAGCTTATCCTATTGTGTGTTTTGAAACACTTGCTTAGCAGTGTGTTTTGTACCTCCTTTTTATTTAGAACTGCAGTTAGTAGCATTGATGTACCCCCTTCTATTTGTGTCTGATTTTTAGTACAAATAATTCACTGGACTGTTTGCAGAGGCATGCCTTTTATTTCTTATCCATTGTCACACCCATGATCTCATTTTTTGTCCAATACTGACTTTATTAATTTCCCCAGGTGCTACTATGTACATAATACATTGATAGTACCTTGATGAACGCCCATTTAAAATCGTTATCTTGGTATTGAAACTTTAGAAAACTGATGTTTTGGACTTTAGTCATTTCATATGGGTAGCAATCATTAATAATATTAATGAATTGCTCTTTTCTATGCTTATCCTGTGCAGCCAAGACCTTATAAATATTTTTTTTTAATGCTCTTGTGTTTTTTGCTGTACTTATTTTTTCACGTATTCACAATTCACATGCACTGCACCATTAAACACCAATGATAGATCCTTGAAATGACAATTATGTCTCTGGGGATATGATGTAGTTTTCCTTCCCCCAAAAATGTTTTACAGTGCATATATGTTGACTGTGGTTAATTAAGTTACACGGTTTCATATTCTGTGGATGGTAATCATACTGTTTCTTTCAAAAACTCAATTTAATTTTGATTGAGTCAGAATAAACTACTGTTTGCATATCTCCAAATTTCTAATTGGTATGGAATCAATGGCTCACAATAATGTGGACAGATTGTGGTCCTAAAAGGGAACATTCAGGGGTCTAACATTAAGGGGGTCATTACGACCCTGGTGGACGGTGGCATTTTGGGGAAAGGTACTGGCAACAGGCTGGTGGTACCTTTCCCCAAAATATGACATTGGTGGTTTGGCTCAAGCCAAGCCACCAATGTACCACTCCGTCTGCCAGGGCGGTAACAGCGGCCGGGCTGGAGACTTCGGTCTCCAGACAGGCGACCGTCACAATCCCACCCATGGGATTATGACCCCACCTACTGCTATGGTTTTCGTGGCAATCTTACCTCCACGAAAACCATGGCGGTAGGCACTATCAGTGCCGGGGAATTCTTTCCTTGGCACTAATAGCGGTCTCCCCGCCCCTCCCCCACCCACATGTCTTCTCCCACCCTCTTCCTCCCCCTTCTGCCCCCCGACATACACACACATACACGCGCACACATACACACTCATACACACACGCATACCGACATCCACTAACGCATGCATACATACATACACACACACACTGCAACACACACTAACATACATTGAAGCACACACGCATTCACAACACACAACATACACGTACACTCACATCCATTCATTCACACAGCATTCCACACGGCTCACACCTGCATGCATGCATACAAAAACAGACACACACCCACACCACAAACACACACAACACCCCCCATCCCCCTCCCCTGTTGGAGAACCCGACATACCCGCTTGCAGGGGGTCCTCTGGCAGGAGACGGGACGCGGCGCTGCTGCCAGCAGCAGCATCCGCCAGTGGAACACTGTCAAGCCGTACCGAATGCGGCGTTCTCCTGGCGCCACTTTACTGCCGGTCGCTGCCATGACCGTAGCTAAAATTCCACCAGCCATCTGGCGAAATTCCGGCTACGGTCATATTATGGTGGATGGTAGGTAGCCACGGCGATGGTCTTTTGGAGGCCAACACTGTGGCGGTAGGCAGAATTTTCCACCTATGTTATAATGAGGGCCTAAGTGTAGGCGTGGGTATAGGTCCACAGACACACTCATGCCTTGCTGCATTTGATATCTGATTAGCTTGCAAGTGCACCTCTGCAGTGCAAGGTAGAGTATATAGAGGGATACAAATGTGATTCATTATCACTTCTTCCTGAACCAAGGCCACTGAAGGTGGTGCTGGGTGAGTATTCAATCCTGCACTAGATTGTCGTTGGTGGGACCCTGAAATGAGAAAATTGGGAAATCTCATTGAAATGCACAAGGAAGCATGCACACTGGAAGAGAGAGTGCTGGCATGCAGAATCTCCATTCAGTTCCTCTGCTTTTGATGATTGGTTTGGGAAGTCCTTCTCTAGAGAGGGTTTATTTGTACTTCTTGTTCACATAGCTGGTCTCCCTGAGCCGACTGGGTTACCAAACACAAGCAAAGCTGCAGTAGGAAAGTTCAGTAGATACTCAATAGAGCATCAAACTTATTAGCAAACTTTAGGAAAATAGCCAACACTCTGTATACATTCAGGAAGCACCACAGCATAGTCCTTGGAGGTCTGTGACTGAGGTAGATCTATTCACAATCCTTGGCATTAAGGCTGCGACAATCAGTTGAAGTACAATGGAGAGGGTCAATAAAAAAATAAACGGTCAGATAGGAACAAATATTCTCACTGAGAAGCGTGTGCTGGGTAGAGTGAGGCTTGCTCCAGTTTGCCACAATATATTCTGAGTGCCGGTACCTACATAACAACAGACAGGTGTATCCTATTACGGCAGTCTCAAAGTAGTAAGTACAAAGGAACAAAAATTAAGAAAAATTAGGAAGAAGTAGTGATAGATGAACTGAACCTGTTGTTTATCTGTGGGTAGCAGCTATCCTACATATATACTCAATGTTCATGCAGAAATAGGTTTCTGATCATCAATGGTTACCCTTAATGAGAAGCGCACAGAAGATAATCACAATCTGTCTTCATTTTGCTGATTGTGATGCTTGTGATCATTATTATAAGCACAGTCCATACAATGTTTGTGGACAATATCATGAATTAAAATAAACACAAATGCATCCCTATTACTCACAGTAAGTGGATTTATTTTCAGACGGCCAGTAAGCAATGTAATGTTATATGTGTTTCAAAAATGTGCTCTCACCATCGAGGGTATCCTGGCACTGAGCAGATGTGCCCCTCTACCCCTGCTGATGGTATGTTGGTTAACTGAAAAGCCAGGTCTCCAGCTTCTTGGGGATTCAGAAAAAGGAGGAGAAGGCTATGTTGTGGAGTTTTATGCAACTCATAAAAGTATTAACAATCCTGCTAGCCGGGACCTCAAATAAAAGGGTCAAACTGGGCATCCCCTTTTGACTAATTGAATGAGGATACCAGTTAGGATCTTTGACCCACATTACACTTAGCATGCCCCTGTAGAGGAAATTATTTTTATTTTGGGGGTTCCCTTGGAATTAGGGCTCCTCAACCCGACCAAAGAAGAAAAACATACTGGGAAAAATTAGGGATGAAGGAAAATGGTGGCCATGGGACTCAGTACTTGTAGTTGCACGTTAGTAACATTTACACCTTTGCATTATTTCATAGCATACATCAACATAAATAGATGTGTCCCATGGGCCCATATGAAATTAACTTCAATAATCTCTGAATTATTTGACTCATATTTTTTCTGGTGTGCATAATTTATGAAATTCTCTTGTTAAGTGACTTGCACACTAATTTAAATTTGTTGATTTTGATGGGGTGTTATCTATGGAACAAACAAAACTACGTCATTTATAACGTATGCAAAATCACTTCTTTCGATTGGTATATGGTTAGCATTTGCAAGCTAATTATCATCATTAAGCTAGATGTGTTTATTGATTTTCTCCCAGACAAGTTCATAAAAGTAGACTAATTAAACCGACGTTACCATACACTTTACCTCTAGTATGTTACTAAAAGTATCAGAACCTTGGGGAAGGGATTTGTTTTCCAGCGAATGCATGTAATTGAATTCACTGCTCTTCCTTAGTTTAAGAAGTAATGAGAAACCTTTCATAAATCATTGTAATCGCTGCATCAACAGATTTCATAATCCTACCAAAATGCAAATGTCTTAGAATTTAAGTGGGGTTTACATTCCTGTGATAACCCACTGCCTTATTATATTTTCTACAAATAAGTGTATTTTTTCCACAGTGTTATAGCTCTATGGACCAACGAACATAATAAATGACTTGTAACCCTGATTGTGTGAATATGTATTGTCAACGTATTCTCTTTCTTAACACCGTCTTTGCTGCATGAAGTGTAGGAGTGTGACGAGGGAGAGTAGAACGAGGTGTGATGCCTGTAGAGAGCATACCTGATGTTTACAAATATATTGAGTGTGCTCCTCTGCTGCGGCTATTATGTGAGCTAGCGTGTCACGGGTCTTAAAAATGATAAATACATTTATCATCAAAGCAGAGCCAGGAGCAGATTCAGAGGAGATTTTCAAAGGCAAATGAAGCTATTATTTCTGGTCATGTCACATCAAATGGTTACTGAATTTCCCAGGATGCAAGTATCATGATCTCTATCTGCAGCCTTTAATAATAGGTTACAATGTGGTGTAGGTGCACTGAAACGATGTCAAATAGCTTTATAAAGCTTTGGGTTTTGTCGTCCTTTGCATTGATGCCCTTCAGTCAGAAGGTGGTTAAACTTGAAACTAATATCATTTAAAATTGCCCCAAAGAATAGTTTCTGATTTATAATAAGCAGAGCTAAACATATTTATATAAAATACTTGTCAATTCCTTTAACCATGACCATAATTAAGTTTTCAGATACTATTTGCATGTCAACCAATTATTTTGTTTGCAGGAAAATTATTTTCCTTCCGGAGCTCCCAGTGGATTGTTTGCCATGTGAATCTGTGTCCATGGCCCTATATCTTTGGCTGTCCAAAGTGTTTTGCCTCTACTATTCTATAAGTGTGTTTTGCCTCTTCTCTTCCACAACTAAAGTAACTGCCTTTGAAAATAGAGCAACAACCTCCATAGTTGGCTGGCCTGTCTGCCTTTATCCACAGCTCTTCAACAGAACTGATCCAAATTCTTCAGTAACATTTGCTGAAGGAGAGTTTGACCTTAAGTTTCATGGTAAGCCTGATAGAACAGCTTGTAGTATCTAGACAAAATTGTGTAAATTGCAAACCTCATACTGTGATTATGGGTAGGTGAGGAGTTCAACTAATGGTCCAAAATAGGCATGTTGTGCTGCTTGTTCTGATTTTTAGCTCTGGATGCTCATTCCACACTGAAAAATGAATGAAACAACAACACTCGGCGTGTCAGAAGATGCTGCTTCTTGAGTTGATTTTGCTCCTGCTTGAGTAGATTTTCTACTCAAGGGGAAGCTTTCTGGCTGTGAACAGTCTCAACCACCTGCGTTGCAGAAATCTTGCGAGGTGCCCACCTAGGGACCGAAAATCGTGCTAGGGGATGCCAAATCTCACTTGCAGTCGCCAACTCAGCATTGATGAGCCCCGCACAAGACCACTCACGGTTGGCAGAATTTGGCCAGAACTCAGCATTACTAGCAGAATTCAGAGTGGTCAAAATTCCGCCAACTCCGCTGGCATAGTACATGTTATTGCCCAGCCCAAACTGTCAAACTATAGCCTTATTTTTGACTGGTTATTAGAGCATAATTTGGATCTCAGTATTGGTCATACCATTAAACTGTAACCTTCATCTTAGTTGTCAACTAATTAAAAAACATTATCAGTGAAATCACTGAATTTTAAGGGTTGATACATAAAGATCAGAGCTCTCTTATTGACCCTCCAGCTGGAATTCTCCCCTTGTCAAATGTTTCCAAATTACTTGCAAAGTAATGTATCTGATGGATCAAAAACGTTATTGGGTTTTTAGGGTTTCCCAAGCAGTTGCAATGCTTTCAGAGGTTCCCAACTAGTATGTGCATGTCTAAAAGCTTGAAACAAAACAAGCATCAATGGTAAATGACATACACTAAACTATGGGGAACATAAAATGAGACAACTGAGTAGTAAAGCAGCTACTGAACAAGAAAAAATGCTATCATAATTACAGTAATGAATTTATTTAGAAGTTAATCAAATAAACTCTTTAAAATCCATGAACAGAATTGGTAATATTTCTTCAAAATCTTTAAGAGTACATCACTCAACGAACCTACAAAATTGAATATTAAATATTTTTTAGGGAAAATTGAAACATTATGTCATAATATCAGTGACTCACTGGATTCCAGTTTTAGTAATCCCTTTTCTCTTGACTTTAACACATGCTAATCTCATTTCCATTGACCTGTTGATGTCCATCAGTAGTTATTTCTTCAAGTTTAAAGAAACTGCCATCCCTGATGTCCGTTCCATCTAGGTCTAAAAGGAAATATAATTCTGCTCGTGGAGTTGGCAGAATTCTGAAACACCCCCCTAGGCTATGGTATACTATGGGACTGGAGGCAAAACAGCTCATAGGAAAAAGCATCATGCAATCCGGTGGGATGAGCACATAAAATAAATTGTTGAAAGGTGGTGGTGGTGATGAGGAGAGAGGGCAATCAGCTCTAATCATGGTGGGAGATGAAGGTGATGAGAAAGAACAGGGTGACAGCTTCACACAAAACAGACCTGTCCCATCACCCATCTCAGCAACCTCCAAATGGCACAAGAGTTAGATGGAGACACCATAGCATACAGTGACTGCCCCAAGATGCACATTGAGTCTACCACCTTGTTGTTCTTTTCGCAAGACAAAAATCCAGGCTACTATAATGGACATGAACACAACCACCCACCAGCACGTTTGTAGAACGGGACGCTGACTAAAATCTTAGCGCTGGACCTCCTTCCTTTTTTCTTTGTGGAAGGAGTGGGATTTTTAGAATTTGTGGAGGCTATCCATCCGAAATGGAAGGTTCCCAGTCAGACCTACTTTGCCAGAGTTGCTGTTCCAGTGCTTCATCACAATGTGCTGCAATTGGTTGGTCAAGCTTTACAGCAGAGTACTGTTTACATCATCCACCTGATGACAGACATGAGGACCAGTTATCAAACAACTTATTAAATGTGTGTCACGGCAAACTGGATATCTTTTGTGGGAGTTAGGCAAAAGCTACCTCAGGCCTCAGTTCTGACAAAACATTTAAGCACATTTAGCAGCATGCAACAGTAGCCATGCTCACCATGGAAAAACACCATACACTGCAAACATCTTGGAAGACATTAAGTGCAAGATGTTTAAATGGCTTGGACCCAGAGAACTCAGCCTTGAATGTGTTGCCACGGACAATGGCAATAATATAAATAAGGCCGTGGCAGATGCTGGCTATTTCAGGGCCCTGTGCTTGGTGCAGTGTATCAACCTGATTGTGCAGGACTTTCTAAAAAAAAGATGACATAGCCAGCAACATACTAACCACCTGCAGAAGAATCTGAACTCATCTCACCCATTCTTTTAAAGCCCTGAAGCAGTTGAAGATCATTCAGTGTGCTAATAGAGTACCAGTCTTCATACACAATGTGAAAACACATTGGAACTCGACCTTTTACATGTTGAAACATATGTTTGAGCAGTACAAACTGATTAATGACTATGGGGGTCATTCTGACCACCAGGGTCACCGACCACGGGAGCACCGCCAACAGGCTGGCGGTGCTCCGTCGAGCATTCTGACCGCGGCGGTTCAGCCACGGTCAGAAACGGAAAGTCGGCGGTCTCCCGCCGACTTTCCGCTGCTCGGGAGAATCCTCCATGGCGGCGGAGCGCGCTCCGCCGCCATGGGGATTCTGACACCCCCTACCGCCATCCTGTTGGAAAAGGATGGCGGTAGGGGGTGCCGCGGGGCCCCCGTAAGAGGGCCCCACAAAGTATTTCAGTGTCTGCAAAGCAGACACTGAAATACGCGACGGGTGCAACTGCACCCGTCGCACCTTCCCACTACGCCGGCTCCATTCGGAGCCGGCGTCCTCGTGGGAAGGTAGATTTGCCCTGGGCTGGCGGGCGGCCTTTTGGCGGCCGCCGCCAGCCCAGGGCAAATCTCAAAATACCCTCATCGGTCTTGCGACCGCGGAGCGGTATTTTGTCGGGGGAAGACTGGCGGGCGGCCTCCGCCGCCCGCCAGTCTCAGAATCACCCCCTATATGTTTCAAAGTGAAGGGGCTGCAACTGGGAAAAGCAACCATGGAGGTTGACAAATGGGACCCAGTCAAACGCCTGACACTGATGCTGCTCCTTGAGGTTTTCACACAGAAAGTCACCAAGCAGGACATTGCAATGAGCCAACCTATTGCATTGTTGCATCTGCTACAGGATCAGTTCAAAAAGGAATTTGCAAAGGTTCACCAGTATGAATGGCAATAGAGAAGCACATGAGTTGGTTTAAATCTCAGTCCTTTACTTGGCTGTTAACCCAAGAATGCAGCGACATCATGTTGTCCAAAGAGTACATCTGGGCCACAATAGTTGATATACTGTACAATAAAATACTGGCCACTTTCATTTCTTTTTCAGAAGGGGATGTTTTACTATGCAAGACATGGATTGTTGATCAAACAAAAGACCTAAAAGAAGAATGGTTGGAAATTAGAGTCCCGAGCAGAGGTTCTGGTGTGCAGTCATTCAACCTCCAGAGAGGGCATTGCTGTTGTTTCATAGCAGCCAACACCAGCAACAACAACAGCAACTGAAGAATCAGAACCAACCTATGTAATGGCAAGGTTTCAAGTGAAAGGGCTTAAGTCAAGAACAGAGGTGAAGTTAAAAGAGGTTGAGCAAATGCAGCACCAATGACCATTCAGAGGATGTTCCAGGACTATCTGGATGACCCAAAAGAGGTCTGCGTGGATTAAAATCCATTGGTTTATTGGTATGGGAAGGTGCACCAATGGACAGAGCTCAGCAGGCTCGCAATAAAGTATCTGGCTTGTCTGGTAGCTAATGTGTCTGCTAAGTGTGTGTTCAGTGCAGTTGGTGCAGTTGTCTCAGTTGGAAGGACCAGTTTCTTACCTCAAAATGTGGAGTGATTGACCATAATTCAAATGACCAATACTACACACCACATAATTATACTTTTCGTGAAACACCACAGGCGGAGGAGGAGGATGAGGGTGATTGGTCAGACTCAAGTGTGTTAACTGATCATTTTCTGGGTGAACTACCTGAGTTTGATTTTGAACTCTACTGACATGACTGAGTAAGCCACAATAGAACTTTTTAATTATTGTTGAACTGCTTTGTCAAGAAAAATATATAGCAAGAGGACCATTATATAACATGTTTGTGTCTGACTTATGAAGCCCAACCATTTTAGGCACTTTTTTGGCCAGATAGGAGTTGTGCCAGGGTGCAGTGAAGAGGCCTCCCCGTTCCCTTCAAGGGCATTGGTGGCAATGCCTGCCTCTTTTCTTCTTTTTTCATTCCAGAGTAGCTCTACCCTAGTAAAGATCATTTGATTTACAAGACTGCAAAATTGCCAATGTAATGTGTTGCTTCCATCTAAAACAGGAGATACTATTGTGTAACACAGCACTTGGATTGGAACAGGTAACTATTGCTCCAATGAGGGATATATGATTGAGCGTTTGTGAATGATGATTGATGATTCATAAAGTGGAATACGGTCAGGAAGGGTATTCAACTCATTTGTAAACTTGGTTTTGATGATTTGTGCAATGTTTAGATCCTGATGATTGATTTATTTTGTCTGAAGGTGATTGGACCTTTCACCCTTAGCTAGATTTACTTGAAAGGTCCACACCTTACTGCACCTTTTATCTGGTTCTTAATAGAAAACAGAGCAATCAGTTTAGTTAGCAAACACAGATCTACACAAAATGGTCAAATTCTTTTCCTCTTCTTATTCCTCATCAGCAGTGCACTACAGATCGATCTCTCTCAAATCATTTGGGTTGGGAGGGAGTCAGACTGATTCATTACTCTGAGTCAGAACTTAGGACAGAATTACCTCAAAAGCCAAAAGAAGGAAGTTATCGACTTCAAAGAGAAACCAACATGATGATGACTCTGGACTGGAAGAAGGTGCTTTGATTTGGGATATGCTGCTGAATAGCGTGTGTGCTGGCTCAATTGTGAAACTCATGCGGTTGTGTTCAGGGGTTTGTTGTAACTGGAGACAGACATGTGATGTCACATCATCTTCACACGATTGATGCACTTGGCTAATTGTTATGATGATAGTTGTGAGAATGATCAACCCGGTGCATGCAGCTACTTGTCTGAGATTGGTTGCAAAATTGCTTTCACTTCCCAGTTAATCGCACATGAGTCATAATGAAGTCTTTCAGCAGCATTCTATGATCTTTCTCTGCCTCTTGGTACACTCCTCATGAAGCTTACCTTCTGTCCTTCTCCTTGACTCTACAATATCATTTCTGTTCTGCATTCCACAGGTCTTCCTTCTCCTGAGCAAAAGGCGAGAGCGCCATAACACTCCTGCTTACCTTTCTGGACCAATTCAGCCAGGCACCAAAGATAGACATTCTGAGAAGAATGCAGATACACTGTCTAATACGGAATCTCTTTTCTTTTACCAATCATAATTTGTTTGAACTGTGTAGGCTCGCTTCTCCATAATTTATATTTTTCCATCTGAGATGGCAGAACATTTCAATATTTAATAACTTGGGTCTCTGGAGTTAAGAACTGTTTGCAATGTGTTTAATTGAACTGTAATCCCTTCATTTCCTTTCACAGGTTTGATGATGATGATAATGGGCTGATCACTGCCATGATGAATATTTTTGTTGTATAGTGTTTGTCTTTGTGACATATTTCCCAACTCCCCTTTCCTATCCATTCATCAAATGCCTAACCATCTTCCCCCAGGTTATGTGATATATTGAGGTGTGACTTAATTTACACCATAAATGGATCACGCACTTGGTGGAGTGGATGTGGTGAAAGTGACACCAACTCACTGCAGGATCTTCCATTACTTGAGCAATAGCCCACACCAGCCCCACTTACCCACCCACACATAAAAAGGGTCCATAATTTACATATATAAAATAATTCGTCAACATCATCATTCAGGCCTCGTGTTGCATAAACACTTTACTTTGTCCTGAGTACACATCTCCTGATTTGAGGATTTCATAAGTTTAGTTTTAATTGTGTTAATAAATTAAATGCTAACTCTCCACTGCTCAGAAGAAGAACTACTAGATTTTGCTGTAATATTAGTCCTTTGTGTCATGATGGTAGTCTGGTCTCAGTCGTTGATAGTTATGATATAAATAAATACCCCACCAACTCTTAGGCTCATTTACAACAAAAAGACACAGCTTGGCACTGCAATCCAGCTTGCTGCACTCGGTTGCATCATTTTGAAAGTGCAGAAATATGATGCATCCCTGTACTTTCTCTGTGCTGGGGCACAAACTGCTGCCTAGCGCCAACACAGGCACCCTTGTGCCATGGCGCAAGTGTGTCTGCATCAGAGGAATGATTGTTTATATGAAGTAAGGGAAACTTTCCTGCACATAAACAATCATTAATGGAATTTCCCTCTTACTGTGTGTACTGCAGAATGCAGCATACAATGAAAGAGAAAAAAACGGGGAGAAATCATGATATTTCTCCCTGTTGTACCACTTTAACACAACCCCTGAGGCAACATGGGAATCTAATGCTTTCCCAGCCTTATAAATCTAGTATTGCATCAGATTCCATGTGTGTTGCGTGGGAACACCCACAGCAGTACCCAGGAATGCCCCGTTCAGAGGTCTGCGCGAAAGGGGTCATATATAAAAGGCCATGCAAAGCCACGCACCACCTGAGCATAAAAAGAAATTATGTTCCTGTGGCATGGTATGCCGCAAGGGGCTTCTAAATTATGCCCTCTGTATTTCTTTCTAGTTGGAGTTCAACTAGGTGAAAGTGGGACCCCAGTAGTAATGTTTTCCCTGTTAGCGTGCTAGCCTGCTCCCACTATCACCACTATTAAGAAGACACCATGGGGGAAACCCTGCAGTCATAGTTTGGAAGATTGATAGAGGTAGCAGCCATCACTTTATATATTCAGGTAAGAGAACTATGCAATGAAGTGAACTAGTTTAGTTAGTAACTAACTTCTACTGAAGAATAAGATTTGTAGAGTAGGTTGTTGAAGGCAATATATGTTAAGCATATCCACCAGTGGTCAATATGGTTACAGAAGGTAGTAGCACAAGGGTATAAGTAACTGGTATACACTCTGAAATGTGGATAAAAAAAAAAAAAACAGGCTGCTCTAAAAGGCAGCAGTACAAAGTAAAACACATACTGCCATAAGCAATTTTCTTTTGATTTTTTTAACAATAAAAGCCCACCCACTCCACCGTTAACAGGCTCACCCCTGTTCCCAAACAAATAAATAAATCATCCCAACCAATGTCCAAAGAAAGAACAAAATAAAGTCCATAGTGCAATGCCCTTCCCAATCCCCATCCTCTCCACCCACAAGAAAAGTCCCTCCCACCCAAGCAAATAATTAAAAAGGGCATTTGAGGGCATCATCGATCCAGCTATGAAGGCATGCTACCTCTCAGCGAAGCAATGACATGTTTCATAACACACAGCATTGGAAGTGATCTGGATATGATGAGGGGAGGGGCAACAGTGGTGGATCCCAGCTGCGAGCGGCACTGCTGATGTTCTGGCCTGGATGGAGGTGCTGGCCCCTGACTGGAGATACTGGGTCCCGGGGTAGCAGCAAGTGCCTTCGCCTCCTCCTCCAGAGCCACCAGCTCGAGATATTTGGCCCAGATGGCCTCCATTCATTGTCACCGCAGCTGGGCTGCTATCTCTAGACAAGATGGTGGACCAGCTGGAGTAGCTATATCAAGAAAAGAAAAAACACAACTATAAAAAATGCTTAGCGTAAACACTTGTTTATATAGTGGCACCATGGTAGTGCATTGCTCGTCACTTCGGGCCATTGGAATTCTTGAAGTGATTGGTCACATGGACAAGTTTTCTCCACACACACATCACATAAAAGCACTGACTTGCTGCAAGGAATTAAGACAGAATACCACCAGATTAAAACAAAGTGATTTTTTTCTTTTAAAGGATTTCCTAGTGAAAAAATAAAGTGGACACTGTGGGCCTGATTCACAAAGGGCCTCCACACTCATGGCTGAGGCTTTACAGTCATAGGGAAGTCGCCACACACGGAGCAGATCTCTGCAATGAGAATTCTCATTCAGGAGATTCCACTCTGAGTGTGGAGGCTTCCCCGTGACTGTGGGGCCTTTCTATTCTAGCCTGACTCCAAAAGAGGCAGATTAATAATAATGATAATAATACTATGTCACACATGTCACGTATAACATGCAGATATCTTGTCTGCCATAAATAGACATTAGAAAAAAACAATGCACTGCAATACAGGGAAAGGAACAGGATATCGATTTTATTTGGCACATTCGTCACAGAGTATCTCATTTGCCAAACTCTAAATCAGGCACTTAGTCCCACTTCACTCCCTGGCCTCACCTTCGAACACAAATTATTTCCAACAACTACCTTCGCTTGGCAGTAAGGAAAGTTACTCTACTGCAGGGTTAGAAGGATTATACTAGGTAGAGGTTTTGCTATGGAATAGTGGAGTGTCATTAAGCTTTGGCTCAGACATTCACTGTAGTTGACGAATGACAAAAGGGAAAAATTTGAACAGACAAATCTGTTATGAAAGCCACAAAATATATATACATAAATCACTTGGCCAGCAAAATGTGGCATATGTCAAGAATTAATTTTTCAACTTTTTTGGTATTCTGGGATGGAACTAAGGAAAGAATAATGGAGTGAAGTACTAGTAGAAGGTGACTAAGGGGGCACTGGGAAACACACCTTGCTTTCAGCTTGTAATGCATTGAAAAATTCATTATGTTGCAGTAACTGAGGTAGACACACATTGCACAGCCAACACAGCAGTGTCAAATCGAACTATGCTGCAGTTAGGCCCACAGGTGGTGAAATGCCATGGGCAGGGAGGTGATGAATGGTGATGGGTGGGATATCTGCCTCACTTAACAAATATTGTATACTTGATTTGCAAATAATCAAGCAATGTGACTTACCCCAAACCATCCCTGCTGCCACTGGTACTCCCCCTCCAACCGCCCCCAGGGACATACGGGTGCTGCTAATGCTGCTGGCCCCGGCACTGGTGGTCTGTACGACTAGAAATAAATTGCACATTTCAGATGCCAGATTCGCCTCATGCGTAATTATTATTATTTTTGCACAAAGTGTAACCGCAGTACCTCAATACAGTCCGGTTAGCAGTATCTTCTATCAAAACTATTACTTCAGGAGGTTTGTTGGTTCACAATGTTGGAAAAGCCAGATAGACAAGCCAACCAAAACCTTTTCATAATTGAGGGGCAGAGCTATGATGACTCTGAGACACTGAAGCACAATAAAGGGTTGGAATGGTCAATGAAATATGGTCCTGGTTTACAAATGCAATGTGATCTCATACTATCCTGCCATGCTGCACTGTCATGGAAACTGCTGCATGCTGTCCAAATGAAACTGTTCTCTTACAGTATCACAAGATATATAAGGGGAGCGGGAAAGCGCACTAACAAAGTAGAAGAAAGCTACAGAGTACAGACAGGAGGAAGTCAGCTACAAAAACATGCAATATAGAAAAAAGGAAAATGCAGGCATAGCAAGGAATTTATTAACAAACATAAGTTGGAGGAGTATAAGATAGAAACAAGGAGATATTATTTTAATAACAGGGAGAGGAAAACGTTAGGGAAATCATAATAATAACTGGACTTACTGGGGCCAGCAGAACCATTGGTCATGGTGCTGGTAGTGGTGATTCAACCTGCTGTGGCATTGGGGGGGCCCCTTCACTCACCTGTGATGCCCTCCTGACCTTGGAACCTGATGTGAGAAATAAACAAGATAAAAAAATATTAGTAGTACAGTTAATCTCCCAAAACTATTTTGACAGGCTGAAGCAGTAGCATTGTACTTTTCTAAATCAGATCTCCTGTAGTACTAGTACAGAGTTGACTGATTCCTAATTTCCTAAACCTAAGCCCTATTCATAATTTCCTAAAAAATAAACTACATTTTGAACTACCAATGCACTGCAACAATTGATCTTTGCTTGATCTTTGCTTCACAACCCTTTTGATGGGCCAACTCAGTCTTCCTTTTCAATGTATAGATACTACACATTACTGGGATTGGAACTGCATGAGCTACATCAAGAAAGACACTGAGAACGCCTACTCACTGATATACTACCACTATCTTAGTGACTGGACGGAGGAGTCTGCATGAATTCTCAAATAATCAGCCCAAGTGAACGCAGATGGATTTGTGCCGAGCACCTAGCTAGCTCAAGCTGGATCAAATAATATTTATAACGTAAACTTAACTTACCCCTGAGTGTCAGCAGCATGCTATTTGAGAAAAAATAACATTTTCAGAAAACATCAAATAAATAATTACTCATCAAGCCCTACAACCTCAATACCCAGGGTATTAAGCAGGTCCTGTTTGCGATCTAGCAGATCTACCCAGTGGTCTCCCCCAAGCCTGCTGGCAACATTTCAGGGAGGATAAAAAGGATAAATGAGGGGTGGATGAGTGAGATAAGGAGAGAATTGGTAGAGATTAAAAAGAGATTGAACAAACAGGCCCAGCACTTTGCACAAACATAAATTAGGTAAAAAGAAATTCCCTGTGTGGTGCCGTTCACACTGAATTTTCAGCTCTGAATGCGCTACTGGCCTGAAAAAGCTGCATGGATGGGATGACGAACATTCTTCCATTGGTTTGCGGAGTTCTATAGAATCTTGCTGAGTTATTTTGGAACCACATGGAATTCTGTGGAGCATAACTCGGAGAAACCTACTCAGGCCTAGTTCCATCATGAAATGCAAAAATATGACTCATTGAGATGATTCTAATACAGTTATTAGAGTACATATTTGGATGAACTTATACCGTTCATCACCTGTTCTAATAATTGCTCCTTCTTACTGGCTCAATTCATACCTCACTCCTTAAAATAAGCATGAGACCCCCCCCCTTCTGAGGAAAGGGATTTCTGAATAAGAATTTAATGTACAGCTTAATTATGACCATCGTTCCAAAAGTGACCCTCCTCCTTATGAGACCATGAGAAGCTAGCTATAGTTCAAATTCACTCTCACCTTTGGTCCAATATTTTCTAACCTGCTGGTCAGAGGGGCACATAAACATCCCTTTGGGACTCAATCTTTTATTTGTGTGCAAATTCTATTCTAATCTTTTCTTTGAGTCTTATACATTGCGGAAGGCCTCCCAGTGCTGCCCAAGACAATGAGAGAACAGTGGAGAAGGCAGAGTTGAATGTCAAAAAAGCCAGGTCATCAATGCTTTATGAAAGAAAAGTTCATGCTGTAAACTGTGCTGTTTCAGTGGCAGGGAGTTGCAGAGTCTGGGGGCCAGATAGGATTTAGAATGACCCACCCATCTCACCCTGTGGACTCTGGAGACCTTCAATAGGTGAGCAGATGATGAGCACGGCAATCTCTCCAGAAGGTAAAGACAGGCAAGAAAACGTAGCAGGGCAGGGTCTTTGGGCCTGATGTATCAATTCCAATAGTGATTACCACTGCCTGCTCTTAAAAAAATGTTTTCACATGCATTCACAAAGGGGAAGGGGTTCCTTAGGGACCCCTTCCTCTTTGCGAATGGGTTAACACCAATTTGAAATTGGTGTTAACTGCAATTGTTTTGCAACCTCATTCATGTTCCCAAAACAATCATACATACCTCTGCAATTCGGTATTAGGAAGGGATGCCCTTGACATGCCCCTTCCTAATACCAAATCAGTATGTAGTCGCAAATCCAATTTGCAATTCGGTAATAAGTTACCACATCCAATTGGACTTGGGACATCCCAAAATGCATTTTTGCAATCGCAATCGGCCCGTTGGGCCATTTGTGATTGTAAAAATGTTTGATACATCTGGCCCTTTCTTATTAACAGCCCTGAGCATAATTTAAAGGATTCTAAACTGTACGCAGTGTATAACTGGAAGCCAGTGAAAATCCCTAACGGCTGTGGAGGCTGGCATATCTTTGGAAATAAACATCAGTAAGTGTGCAGCAGCATTTTGTACCATCTATAGCTTCTTGGTGACATAGCAAGGGGAGCCTAAGAACAAGGCATTCCTATAATCAAGCCAGGCTAACACCAGAGCCTGCACAGAAAATTGTCTGGCCTCAAGAGGATGGAGAAGAAGGTCCTTATGCAGCACTTTCAGGGTGCCATAGCAACTGGCAGCAAGCTTTGTTGCATTCTGACCCATGGTCAAACACGTGTTGAGACATATGCCCCGCTATTTATTGACTCTTTGCGGCTGGGCAGGTCACAGAAGCAGTTCAGAAGAGTCCTAGAGATAAGATAGCTGAAGTTGTTACCCAGTAACACAATCTCTGTTTTATCCTCACTAAGCCTCAATGTGGAGTTCAACATCCAGTTGGCTACCTCCTGAAGGCATGAGGATTGGGGGGAATGACCTCAATGAGCATCAGGAGAAATTGACATAATCAGCTGCGTGTCATCAGTGTAAGATACCAAAGAATACCCATGAGTCTGGATGATCTCAGCCAGAAGACAAGGGACAGTGGACAAGGGTTTTGTATCTCTGTTAATCCTTTTGGAAATGTCAGCTATTTTTAACATCCTCAACGTCATGAGCCATGCTAGGTAGCAGGCACACAGGAGCTGGAGGTGCTGGGGAACAGGTCTGTGGAAGTTTAGATAGGTTGAAACATTAGACTGCTCTCATTTAGTGCACTCACTTCCTGATTTGAGGCCATTTCCAGGTTAGGAGGGTTAGATCCTTATCTAGCCTCCTTGGAGGCATTCGTTCTTTGTTGCATGGTTGTATTGACTTTTCCAGCTTTCTTTATAGTTCATTCTCTGTTCCTTTGTTTCCCATTAATCCTTTCCTTGCCTTTTTCTGTTGGTTGTGCTGTCCTTGTCCCATTTGTTTGTAGAGTCTTACTAGTGTTTGTTGAGCACTGCCCAAAGGCCTTTGCCAGATTCCTAGATGGCTCCTTGTTCATCTTTATTCCAATATTCTTTGGTGGAACAGGCAAGCCTTGTTTCATTTGTTATTTGTTGTTTGAGACTCAGCTATTAACATGTACTGACTTTATACCCTCTGACCTAGCTGGGCAAACCTATCTTGTTCCACAACAACAAGACAGACAATTCCTAAGAGAGTGAGATCTAGTCCAGGACTTCTCTCTCACTCCTATCCCTGTTTCTTCCCCTAATTCTGGTTCTAGTGATAAATTCCATTCTGTTCATCAGCAAACATTTTGGGATTGCAGGGACTTTCATCAGTTTTGCAATTTGTAAACCTAACACTTGATCACCAGTCCTGTAGTGTCAAACTAGCTCTAAATCTGGATATGCCATTCCATATACAAATTTTCAGATGACACCCAATATATATTTAAATCATTTGTAATCAGTGACTCTAGCTGTCCCCACATAATTTAAAGTCTCATCAGACATATAGGAAGACAATAAAGGCATTGCTGTAATAATTATAAATTGTGATAGGCCATTGTTTAACATGGTGCCCTCTCAACTAATATCATAAGTCACAATGTTGCAGCCTCAAATTATATATACATTCTGCATTCCCAGTCACCCCTACAATACTCATCACATTTTTCGTTCTGAGGTTAATTGTTACATCCTTTGCCCAGTATGCCATTATGTCTAACTTGTTCTTCTGCTCAGCCTTCCTCAAGTGGGCGTACCCCAAGCCTCAGTCCTCAGTTCTCTTCTCTTCAAGAACTACAGTACCTCTTTTTGGGATATTATATTCTCTTTCAAGAACTTATGTCACCTTTTTGCTGATTAAACAAATAGCCTTGTTTCATTTTCTACTATCTTCCTACAGCCAATAAAATCAAATACTGCCTTTACCCATCAGTAGCTGGATAATTCTCCACTTTAATACTGAACTCAGACAAAACTAAGATCATCTAAATTCCCTTATCTACTACATTCAAATCGCTGCCTGCCCTTCCCAGTATCCCTCCCTTAAAACATCCTCTATGTCCATCAGCCAGAAATCAGGTGTGCATTTCAACAGTCAAACTAATTGGCTCAACATTATTAGCTCCCGTGTGACAGGTGACTGCTTTAAGCTCTGTAGTCTACCCAAAATCTGACCACACCCAATTCCAAAGTTCCACATCTTTTCATCAATTTCCCTGTCTTTAAACAAACTTACCAACTACAAATTCCTCTTCATTGCTCCTCACCAATATTTTCCAATACATTTCTACCCTAATACACAGACTTACCTATGTTTGTCAAAAGTCTGCTCTGTAATATAAGACTAAATTTGAATATGAATACAACCAGTTTGCCACACTAACCAATACTCTGACTCCTTTGTACTTTGGGAAAAACAACAGCATCATGCACCCACACCGAATAATCCATGAACTATAACCTCCTTTTGTCTCAAACAGTATTTAGAGCATTAAAATTGAAGGGGCGTGCTGCCTCCAACCCCTGTTCGGGAACTTTCTTCCCCTAGACCTGAGTTGATGGCCTTCACATCAAACAATAAGGACAGCCAATAAATGAGTCATTCTCTTCAACTCCCATGCAATTTAGCATTCTTTAGCCCTGATGTTCTACTATATTTATACTTTTATTCAACTGCCACTTGCCAATCTGGTTGACCTCATCAGTAAACACCCTAAAATGATTGGCTGCATTTACAATGGAGGCACAGATTAGTCCATCCATACCTACCTTGATATTACCACTCCTGAGGCTGTTGTTACCTCAAACTGATACATCACTGTAGGGATGAGTTTTGATGTACTCTTAAAGAACCAATAAATGCAGGACAGATTGTCAGGTAACCCATCAAGAAACTCTGCTGAAGACTATGTTGGCTTTCCAAGTCTAATCAGTGCTATTCTATTTCCCCTTGCCTAAGTGACCAGGTTTTGAAAAATATAGGCTTGATTGCAGTTACTTAGAATATTTATCTTTCCTTGTGTTTTTCTGGTCATTACCTTTGTGAGAAATGGGGTTGCTGGTTCATTGACATGTTAACCCTGTACAAGCAACAGTCACAATCCATGTCAGTGTGACCCACAAATGTCATTAAATTACTCTGTGCTTAACCCTCTGGTAGCTTGTCACAGCTTAAATTAGAGGTAATCTGTATCTATGCAGCACATGAACAGTAATAAAGAGAATACCCTACTCAGAAAATACCCAAAGAATTTAGAAAACTAAAGTAAATATTAATAATGATTTGACACCCAAATGACAAAAATCCAATGAGAAGAGCCGGTGTTATGATTTTTTAAAGATTTAGGTAAAAATTAGAACCTAAAAGATCTAAGTGCCAACTGCACACCTCTAGTCGCGTCAGACTGGGTCAAAGTAAAAAAAAATGGCCAGCAGCAATTCAGATGCAAAAAGTGGATGTAGCCCAGTCGGCGCTTACAATCGGATATAGAAGGAACTTCAGAAAAAAGTGTTCTGAGAAGGTAAAGTTCAGTGGGGCAAGGCTGCAGGCAGTGTCCGAGGAGGAGGCCTCATCATCGGAGAGCCGCTGGACAAAGTCCTGGTGACAATTCCTTCTTGCCAGTCACTTCATCGGGTAGTGTCAGCAGCAGACCTGATAAGAGTGCCAAGTTGGCAGTATTTAGATGTTACAGAACTCACTGTGGTGTACTGGTGGCAGTTTGCTGATTGAGGGACGACATTGTGGGACTAAGTGGGCACCAGCCAATGGTGGTGGCTACAGAATGGAGGTAAGTGACACACATACACACTCTACCTTTGCCACATCTGTCCCCCTGCATCCTCCTGCATCACACACAACACAACTTACCACAAACACACCCATGTCAATTGCCATTCCACCATTCCATCACAACACAATGAGGACGTGCCGCAAACACACATTGTTGAACATTCATGACACAACATATACAAAACGTTGACACTGCACTCACACACAACATAACCACAAGAACCAACACAACTTCACACTCATCTACACATAAATGGACACACAACCAGAACTACACATCGCGACAATAATCACCACACACCACTCACCTGAATATTGGATGTAGCAACACAATACACAATAAAACAGACACAAGAAAATCAATGCTATATGCATGGGGCATGCATACTTACACATCCACTTTACGTACTCCAGCTCCATCCACCTCACCTGCCAATCCCATCACACAAACACATACATGTACTCACTCACACACACAACTTGCTGCCCAACATTACATGAGCAGGTCCCCTGGCAATATGCACACATGGACGCAGTTGACAGGTGGGAATGTACCATCATTGTGGTACCAGCATTAATTTGCCAATGAATACTGACACCATAATGACAGTTGCATATGTGAGCAATATGTGTTGTGTACCAGTGTGTCCACACCCATGTCTGACCCAATTGTGTCCCTGACATATATATGTCACAGTAGCTTAAAAAGATTACTGTGACATTATTATGTCTTCAGTGGTCCCGTGCTCTTGTGTAGTGACCCCCCCACAAATGTACACAGTCAATGCGGGTTCCCTACATTTGTGTCCAGCGATGGGTGGTTTGTGTTTTCTCTGTGGTCTCGAGGCAGCCACAATGGATTGTGTAGTCCAGTCATGTCTAGTCAAAAATGGGAGTGGAATGGCAAAAAAAAAGGTTTTCACTCTTTTTCCCCCAATCTGCCAACTCAGACTTGAAGGTTGGACTGCCACTTTTTCCTTGGCAGAAAGGCAAATTCAAATCTGCTTGGCGGAAAGTGTGGCTGGAGTCCCGACATCAGCCACTTTTTCCTATGGCGCCATCGACAGGGGTTGCAATTCCTTGGCAGAGTCAGAAGGACTCAGGTGGACTTTTGCCTTTCGGACCACCAACATCTAAATCTATTGGGTAGACCACCAAGGGGACGGAGATGGTTTTCAGTCAGAAAAGCATCAGCAGCACTGTTACCGCCAAGATCTAAATCAGCCCTTTGTCTGTTTTTGTAAGTTGAAAATCTTAAGTGGGACAAGAGTTCCACAAGGCCAAACACCCCTTAGTTGAAGGACCATCGAACACGATTTGCTGCTGTGAAGAAAAATGCAACTGGGCCTGTCGCAAAGTTAGGCTGACCCATGATGCACCTTGGTCAGATAGACAAGCAGATAGTTTCAGTCTTTCCTAGACTCTCAGGGCAGTTTTTTACCAAAGAGTTTCAGTAACACGTTTTTAGCTTTTGGCTCTCTGGGCACCGTAAGCACCACCACCAAGGGCCCAGGACTGGAGGTGTAGCTCTTGGGGATTAGGACTCACTCAGACGGAGTCCAGGTGCAGGTTCAAGATGGTTGGAGCCTTTTCTGTCCATGAGGCTCTCCGACTAATCCGACTAACTAGCCCTTGGAGTCCCTCTGGTAGTCCTGGGTGCAGCACTAGAACAGGATTCAAGGGCAGGACAGGCCTCTGAGGGTTTAAGGCAGCATCTAGGCACGAAAGCAGCCCTGCCAGGTACAGCAAAGAAGTCTTGTGGAGTACACAGCATACAAGAGCAGCAGGCAATCCTCCTTCCACAGGTCCATAAAGCACACTAAAGAGTGGATTTGAGTGTCACATTTTGTACTTCATGCCTTCTTTGAAATAGGAAAGGTTTCTACAGAAATCAATTGAAGTGCTTGAAGTTTCCTGCATCCTCTGACCTGGTTGTCTGAATAAGCAATGCAGGGTTGAGAAGTCCTTTGTGTGAAGACAGAGCACAGACTATTCATTTGCAAGAGGGACTGTACCCAGTTCTGCACCCATCCTGCCAGTTGACGGTTCATGCAGGCACATCTAATCCCTCTATTATGTGGCTGTCTGAGAAGAATAAGCAAAGTACAACTGCCAACTACATCCAGTCATGTAACCCAGTAACACCGAATTGCAAGGACAGGAAAATGTAAACTTTCTAAAAGTGGAATTTTCAAAAGTTTCAAAAATGTGACTTAACTTTCAGCTTTACCAATAAAAATGGTATTTCATTACAATATTTCAACACCAAACATAAAATGTTTGCCTTATCCTATGGAAAGGCAGGTCTCACAGTCATGAAAAATAAATTCAGGTGTTTCCACTGCCAGGACATGTAAAACATTGAAGTACATGTCCAATCTTTTACTTACACTGCACTCTGCTTCATGGGCTACCGAGGGTCTACTTTAGGGGTGATGTACATTCAACAAAAGAGGAGCTTAAGGCTTGGCAAGGGGGTTATATTGCTAAGTTGGAATGGCAGTTTAAAACTGCATCCAGGCTGCAATGACAGACCTGGGATGTGTTTTAAGGGGCTTACTAAGTAGGTGGCACAATAAGTGCAGCAGGCGACTCCACTAGTATAATTTAATTTACAGGCCCTGGGTATAGGGTATACTATTTTACAAGGGGCTTAGAAGTAAATTAAATATGCCAATCAGGTGTAAGTCAAGCTTACCAAGTTTAAAGAGCACAATCACTTTATCACTCATTAGCAGAGTAAAGAGCACAGTCTCCTAGTGCCAACAAAAGCAATGTTTAGCAAAAAGTGGAGGGTGAAGGCAAAATGTTAGGGGGAAGACCACCCTAAGGCTGGCAGGTCTACCAACATTAATGCCTCATTCATATTTATCAACAGTTTTCTACTAAAATTGGCATATGTAGCTCAATTTGTTAGATCATTCAAATAGTTTTGGTGGCTGGAAGAGATGCAGTCTTTAAATATCATTAATTTACAGTAATGTTCTTGTGCATATTGAGTAAACCAATAGTAATTCTTCGCGAGAGGCACTTAGGCCAAGATATACTATGATTTTGCATCAGGGTTGCAGTACTTTTGTGGCACAGCCCAACTTTGGCTTTGTGTGGTTAAGTAAAAATAAAAAAACACAGCACAGTGCTTTGATCTGTCCTACGTTGCTTTGCATCTGGTAGGCATTACATGGTGGATCATGAACAGTGCATGCATCCACTCATGTATTCTGATGCGAACAAGGATTTACAAAGACTTGTAAACCTGGATTTGCACCAACATGGTACACATACAAGAGGTGTAACAAAAAATGTCTTTATTTCTCCTTGTTGCATCATCTTTTCTTGTGTGTTTCATTTTGCATTTTAGATAAATATGCCTTTTGTAAATATGCAGCATTTCTGCTCATTCTCTTTCACACAACACAGGACAGCAATTTCCCTTGCTGCACCACATTGAGTGAAATAATAGTAAATGTGCCCCACATTACCTTTGGTGATCATTTTAAAAACTGTTACAACTCTGTTCAATAGGCATTCTACCGCTCTCTAACAACTAGAGTAATTTCTCAAAGGAATCCTTGAAAAAAGTTAACGTTTTCCAGTGTCTTTCAAATGTATAATAATCTGTCTCATGTTAAATCGCTCAGAAAATCATTAAAGGGGAACACTGAGGGCCTGATTCACAAAGGCAAACTTACATTTTTGTGGAAGTTTAGGATTATTCAGTATTCATAAAGGGATTTACTAGTAGTACCCCTAAGAGTGTGGAGTCTCCGCATATAAAAAGATAGGACAGTCCTCCTATTGTGAATCATGACCCAGAGTTTTGGCATCTCTGTAATGCCTAACAGTGTTTGTTTGGCTATGCGTGATTCTTCTGCTCTTTATTATCTTCTATGGATTCAAGAATGTCTGCACCATGAATTTAAGAATAGCTGTGCACTAAAGGTGAGTAGAACTCAGGGAATTTAACCCAATGGAATTCTGTGGATTTACAATCAAACTCAGTGAGATTTCGCAAATTCTGTGAATGGGTTGAAAATGCACTTCATGCTGCTAGTGCTGCGAATTAGTGCTAGTAGCACATTCATCGTTGAAACATCAGTGCGAACAGCGGAATATAATGTGCAACATACGGCCATTGATTGGAGGATGCTACAATGCAGGCATTTACCACACAGGTCTTTACCACACATTTTTTACAACACATGCATTTACTAGGCATCTGTCTTTACCATGGATACCTTTATGACGCAGGTAAATATATATAGGATAAGTGAAATGCATTCATTTTATTTTTATCGGAGGGAAACCGCCACGTGGCAGAGGTTTTTGCTCACTCGCAGTTCACCAACATTAAGTTGGCAAGCGTAAGCGAGAGTTTGTGTCCCCTAGCACAATTTTGGGGCACTAGAATGTCTCTCATCATGATTTTTCAATGCAGGCGATGGTGGGGGTACACAGCCGCTCACTTTGAGTACGGCTGCTCGAGTAGAACATTTACTTGAGCGGCTGAAACAAGCAGCACCCTAGGTTTACACTGATTTTACAAAGCAGAACAGGCTCCTGGCACTAACAATCAACAGGAGCAGTGCAACATGCCTGAATTCGGCCCACTCTGGGAATCTTGCAGAATCTTCATGTTACTCTGTGGAGTTCTGTGGAGTGAAACTCCATGAGTTCCACCCAGGCCTACTTACAGCTCAATACCCTTATCCACCCCTAAATCTTAAAAGTACAGTTACAGCCCAATACCCCTACCCTGCCCTAAACCCTAATACTACTGTTACAAGCCTATACCATTATCCACACCCAAACCCTAAAAACACCCTTTCAACCCAATATCCTTGTCCACCTCTAAAAATAACCCTACTACCCAATACCCTTACCCTACCATGAAACCTAGAAGTACCCTTTGCACTCTATATCCTACCCAACCCTAAATTCTTAAATGCATGTGTATACATGCATTTCTGTATAAATGATATGGGATCATGAGCAGTGTACTCTATGAGGCGCAGAACAGAGCTACCCTTTTTAGATTGTTTGACTTCTATCCCTTGTGCAGTCCTGTAGGGCTATTATTGCTCTTTTGGGGGGTTTCAGACACAACACAATCAACCCATCTATTCACCCACTTTCCAATCCCATCTTTTATGTAACTTTGACTGATTTTCCCTGTATTTATGTTTCTGTGTGTGTTTTTTGTGACTTTTTTGGATTTTGGTTTTTGTTTTCCTTTCCTGGTCTGTCCTCTCTGACTGTCCTCCTGATTTCTTTCCTGTTCCCATCCTAGTCCAGCTCCCTCCCAGTGGCAGAACAAGCAGGCAGCACAACCTGCAGCCCCTGTGGATGACGCAGGCAGCACAGCCTGAAGCCCTTGTGGATGATGCAGGCTTCCAGGAGTGCATACCCGCCCAATCTTCAGCGAGTCGGAGGTCGCTGCAGTTGTTTTTTTGTTACAACTCTACCTCCCCCACATGCTGGCAGCAGGCGGCAGGGCGTGTAAAAGTTATGCCCTGCTGGAGCATCTGGTGTCCTGGGTCAAGTCACTAGTAAAATACTGTCCTTGTGTGCTTACAATTTACATTTTTAACTCCAATTCTAATGGCTGTTATCTCTGTATTTCCCTGTGTTTTCTATGTTTCCTGTTTCCGCAACTTAAATTCTCCTGTCTGTAGCTTTCTTCTGCTCCCCCTTTGAGTAATATTCCCTTAACCCATCTTTTACATGTCTTGTGTAGTACTGTGAAGAGGAGAATAGATTTTTGGCAAAGTAAAGAGGATCACAGCCAGGCCCAAGTATCAACCAAACATGTTGCTTGAGAAGGCTTTCTTGAGCAAAGAGTCAAAAAAGATGAGGACCCTGTTGTAGGTTGGCTGATATCAAGTACACCAGATGGATTGTGTCTATAGGTAAGTACAGTTTATTGTTATTTTACAGAGTACTTTCTGATGGGTATGTCTGAGGTAGTTGGTTTCAGATGTCTTCTCTCGTCTGGGTGCTAATCTCGTCTTCTTCTTTCTTTCCTCTCAATAGGCCTCTCGGAAAGCATGTGGGGACAGAAGAAGAATAGGTACGATAAGTGATTGCTTAAACGCTCTCGTTTCCTTTTCTCTCTCTCTTCCTTTCACTTTAGGGTCTTATTCTCTACTTTCTCTTTCCCTTTTCCTGTCTTCCGCTCTTGTCTTGTCTGTTCCTTACTGGCTCTTCCTTAACCTTGGTTTCTGGTCTTTCCTTTCTTCTCCTGATTTCTGTCTTTTCTTGTCCCTATCTGTTTGAGTGCTTCTTCTGACCACTTTCTCTTTTTCTCCTGTATCTTTCTCTTCTTTCCCTTCTTCTCAGGTTCTTGAGTCTTCTGCTCTTTGTATTGTTAATCTCTCTATTTGGTCCTTCCTGCCGGGTCTGCCTCTGTTTCTTTTCTGATCAATCACCTAGTTGGTGCTGATAGTATTTCCCCGTTTGCTTGTATTTTCCTTTACCCCCCCTTTCTATAAAAAGAATTCCCGCCTGTGCCTGTGTTATTTCCCCGTGGACCACCTCCTCCTCCGGTTTCCGCACACCCTACCCGTCCCTAGCTCCGTACCTGGCTTGGCCACGCTTCTCCTGAATTGTGGCGGGTCCTAGGCGAATGCTCCCCGGGGCCAGCGATCTTCGTCCCGGGTTGGGACTGTGAGGGCTCTTGGATCCAGTCGGGTTCTCTCCCTGGACCTCCAGACGACTGTAGATTCCTCTCCTCCTTGGTCTTTTCGTTCCTTCGGGTCCGCTCTGTTGCTGCTTCCTGGAGGTTTCCGCTCCGGACGATCTCCTCCTGACACTCCGGGACCTCCCCTTTTACGGCCCACACGTCCTGAGGGCACCACGGAGAGCCAATAGGAAGGGCGGCTCTCTGGGTTGCTTCCGGGACACCACCAGCAGAGACAGCACTAGGCGCAATTGTGTGCGGGTCGGAACGGTCCGACCCGTCACAGACCCCTAATGTTGTCTTGTACTAGCAGTATCCATCACAATGAAGCATGGCAGGAATGAGACACAATTACCAACCTTTTAGCCCTGTCAGCTTTATGGTGGGCTTAACCCAAATATCTTGCCTCACCTCCTTCATTTTTGCTGCACTTATGTTTGTTGGGCTCAGGGCTCTTTGCACTTTACCCATGCTAACCAGTGCTAAAGTACTTGTGCTTCCTCCTGTGAAACATAGTTAAATTGGCTAATACCTAATTGGCATATTTTATTTACATGTAAGTCTCTTTTAGAGTGATATACAATACACCCAGGACTTGTAAATGAAATGTTTCTTGTAGGTCTGTAGCACTTATTGTGCCACCCACTTAAGTACCACCTTAAAACAAGCCCCAGGTCTACCACTACATCCTATATGCAGTTTTAAACTCTCATACCAACTTGGCATTAAAACCCCCTTGTCAAGCCTTAATCTCCTCTTTTATCACATATATCACCCTCAGGATAGGCCCTTCGGAGCCCATAGGGCAGAATGCTGTGTAATTGAAAGGATGGACATGTACCTTTAAGTTTTACATGTCCTGGAAGTGAAAAACACCAAAATTCATTTTTCACTACTGTGAGGCCTCCCCCTATAGGATAGCATTGGGATTCCTAATTGCATCCAACAGTGCTGAAATTTCCAGATAGGAGCTGGTAGCTATGTTGTGTTTTTGTGGGTAGGTATCTTTGGAAATGTAATGATAATTGTAAAATCAGGTTTTTAATTACAATTTATAAAATACCACTTTTAGAAAGTTGCCATTTTTCTGCCCTTAATACTTTTGTCCCTATAGCTTGACCTGGGTCAGATGACTAGTTGTAACCGACAGTTAGACTTTGAAATTCATCCATGACAGTTTCACAATAGCTAGATTAGGTATGTCGGAATGGACCATCTACTGCCAGGATGGGGGGCAGAGCTGACCACTATTACAACTGAATAGCCTATGCTTTACCTTCACGACCCCAAATTGTTACTGAAGCCAGGGCAGAGGAAGCAAAAAAAATCCATGCACTTCAAACCCACAGTTTAAAAGCTTTTCCCACCTTCCAGAACCTTCCTTAACCAAGGCACCAGGGTTTAAATATACGACCTCAGACATCAACTCTTCAGTACACTTCTGGACCTGTGGAAACTCAGCCAGGAAAAAGGACTGCTGTGCTGCTAGAAGGACTTCCTCTCTGTTGCATTGCTTTTCTGTTGCCCTGCTGCTCTGTTGCCTTCTGCCTGGGTGGGAGGATTGGATCTTCATCTGTACCAGGACCTCTGAGTTCCTCAAAAGTGGTAGTTTGCTTGCCTCCTGTTCAGATCAACAGGGACACAAAACTCTTCTTCCATCTTGAACTTTCATCTGGGCCCAGGATGAGTGAGTCCTGACCCTCCAAGTGTTGCCCCCCCAGTCCAGGAGCCATGGAAGGGATAATAACGGTGAGCATATAGCCAAAATCCAAAAGTGGAAACTTGCAAATGTTTTAGCTAATTTGGCAAAAAGTGTTCTGAGAACCAGGAGGAGACTGAGATCATCCTGCTTGCCTATCTGCCTGAGCCTGAGGTGCATCGCCAGCCAGAATTAATTTATTGCTTCTCTCAACACGTTCTTCTCTGCAGCATCAAAACCTTTTCAGTGTTTTTTTTTGTCAAAGGGGTATCCGACCTCTTATAGCTGTCTTTGGCTACAGCCCTCTGCCTCTTCTCGCTAAAGATTTTCCACTTCCATTTCAGAGACTAAGGGCCAGATGTAGCAAACTGTTGCGAATCGCAAATGGCCCGAATCGCTATTTGCGACTCTGCAAAATCGGAAATGGGATGCAAAAATCCCATTTCCGACTCGCAAAATGCGATGCGAGCCGGTACCGACACGCAAAATTTGCGACCCGCTAATAGGAAGACGCAATTTGCGAGTCGCAAACCATATGCAATAGCAACTCGCAAATTGCGACTAGTCGCAAAAAGCCCAGTTTGCATTTCCAATTTACCACTAACTCAGAGCAGGTGGTAACCATTACCAAAGTATAAAAGGAGACCCAGAAGGCATCTGGGTTACTCAAGATGGCAGAGATATACCTGATAGCAGTGAGGAGGAGAGCCCATGCAGCCCAGCAGAGGAGGAGCCAGAGACAGAAGAAGATTTACAGAACAAGGCAGACTCTTTTCCAGCAAACTGAGGAGGAAATATATGACAAATACAGACTTAGCAGCGCAGCTATACTAGATTTAATAGATGTACTCAAACCACAGCTAGAATGCCAGACTGTGCGCGGCTGCGCCATCCCTACACATGTGCAAGTGCTATGCTCACTGTACCTCTTGGCCTCGGGGAGCTATCAGGGGGTCATTGCTGTGGCAGGTGGGGTATCCCAAAGTGCACTATCAAGGTTCCTCAGGGCATTCCTAAATGCCTTACTCACACACATGTCCCGATACATATACCTACCCAGGAATGAGGCAGAAATCAACAGCACCAAGTTGGACTTTTACCGGATTGCCAACTTTCCCCATGTCATAGGGTGTGTAGATGGGACACATATTCAAATATGCCCTCCTGCAAACCTGGAATATCTGTTCCGCAATAGAAAGTGTACCCACTCACTCAATATTCAGGTGGTATGTGACGCCCATTATGTCATCACTGACATGGTTGCTAAATTTCCAGGCAGTACTCATGACTCCTACATTTTTAGGCACAGTGGGATACACCAACGCCTGGAACGTGGGGAGTTTGGAGACGGATACCTCCTAGGTAGAGCTGCATACACCTTGTAGACATGCACACAGAGCAATGTGCAAACCAACCACGACTTGCTAACAGTGTACGTTTTGTGCCCAACAGGTGACAGTGCATATGCACTACGGCCATGGATACTGACTCCGTACTTAACATCCAGCAATAAATGTGAGAGGCGATACAACAGTGCACATAAGAGGACCAGGAACTTGATTGAAAGAACCTTTGGACTGCTGAAAGCACGGTTCAGATGCCTCCACCGAAGTGGAGGTGCCCTCCAGTATACCCCCATAACGGCATTCAAAATAGTTGTTGCATGCGCTATCCTGCACAACATTGCCACCCGACGTGGGCTACCTCTCAACCCTGCAGACCCAGATTCTGAGGATAAAGAGCAAGAGCAACCACATCGCCATCATGGGGATAGGAGCATCGCAAATCAAGGCAGACTGAGACGGGAACACATTGCAACCCAATACTTTGGAAGGTACGTGCCAACTTCTACCATATTCACCAATAGAACAAACACTCCATGTGTTAAGTGTAACAAACAAATTATTTAATATGTGCAAAATCCCAAACTATATACAAGGATAAACTGTTCAGGGACTTCAAAATGTTCACCTGGCATGGGACACATTGCCATCATGTGCCCCAACATCAGGGACAGTGGTTAGTTCACAGCCTACGGCGGGCTCGGGCAGCCTGGCTGGTACCAGGTTGCTCAGCAGTGCTCTGCCTTGTACTCCCACTCCGTAGCACCCTGGTGTCACCAGCAGAGACACTGCTGACAGTGGAGCCCTCCTCACTGTCTTGTGGGGTGTCACCTGTACCTCTGGACACCTGCTGTGCCTCCATGAGGTCTATTGCATGGGTGATCCGGCCCAGTCCCCATGCCACATCACCCGCAAAGTGGCCCATGTCAACCTGGAGGCTGACTGTTCTCCTTGACAGCCCAGTTGTGTTCACTGCCAGTGTGACAATAGAGGAGGCCATCCTGTCCAGCCTTTGGGGCAGCTGGCGGTCCCTGCGCTGCGCACCCTCACTCTGCGTTAGCAGTCCAGCCACCAGTTTGCGCATTGACAGGGCTAGGTCACCTGTGTTGTTCCCAATGACCTCCAGTTGTGCATGCACCTGCTGCATGCTGTTGGCATGGTTCCTCTCGAAGCGCTGCAGAACCCCACTAATCCGCCCTAACTGTTGATTTTGCAGGCGCTGACCCCTTAGCAGTTGGGCCTCCGTTGGTGTTGTGGATGGAAGCCCTGACTCTGCCTGCTGCCCTGTGATGTCTGATGTGGCACTCCGGCTTGTAACTGGTGCAGGCTCCAAGACCACTGTTGCAACGGGTGTTGCCAGAGAGGGGATGGTGTTGGTGGTGCAGGTGGGAGTGGTGGCTGCTTCTGTTGTCTCCTCTTGGGGCTGGCTGACCATTGGCACCTGGCTGCTTTGGCTGGTGGGGGTGTCTTGTGGGAGACCCGGGGAAAACACTGTCAGTGTCTACTATCTGTTAAACACTTCCTAATAAACATTTGCCTATTAACTGCCTACTTGACTACATTGCCCATAATGCATCATGCTGGTGTTTGCTACTCTGAAATGGAGCTATCTTGGTTGTGCATGCCCCTGTGTACATGGTGGGTGGGGGTATGGCATAGATGGGGGTACAGGCATATCACATGGTACTCACCGGTTGATGGTTCGGGCTCAGGGGTGTCCAGTTCTCCAAATCCAGTTACAGACTCTGGCTCCAGGGTCTCCTCCACCCTTTCCTCCAGGGGTGTGGGTGGTGGTATGGAAGATGGTCCCCCTCCTGTGCCTCTCATCTCCCGGAGCCTTTCTGCCACCCTCTCCTTGGTCCGGGAGCGGAGGTCGTACCACCTCTTCTTTAGTTCATCCACACTCCTGTGGCTGACCCCCAGGGAGTTTACCTTCTCCTGAATTTCCTGCCAAATTTGTTTTTTGGCAGAGTCTGGCACATTGAGGGCTGCCTTCCCAAAAAAGCTCATCATGGTGCTGACAGCACTCATCTGTGAGCACCTCCAGCTCCTTCTCTGCAAACTTGAGCTTTCTCTTCCTGGGAGTGTCAGCCATGGTTGCTGGTGCTCTGTTAGCTGTTAGCTGTGCTGCAGTTAAAAAGGGTGTGGTCCTCCCTCCTCCCAGGTGTATTTGTAAACTTCCTGGCTGTGATGTCATCTTCATGTGCCAGGAAGTGTTTTCCTGAGTGTTCTGGAGTGGTTTCTGGAGTGTTCTGCAGCACCTGCTTTCAATTTTCAGCACAGTCGCAATTTGCGACACCCACTCGCAAATTGCGAGTCCGTTTTTTGCGCGGTCGCAAACAGCGGACTCGCTATCTGCGGTGCGACTCCGGGTGCGAGTCGCAATTTGTACGCCCACTTTCTACCTGCATTCCAGTTAGCGACATGCAAATTGCGAGTCGCACATGCTCGCAAATTGCGAGTCGCTAATTTTTTTGTACCTAAATCTGGCCCTAAGTACCAATGTAGAAATCTTCACTGCGCCTTTGACCCAAGGCTGTCTGATGACAACACTCCCTCTTTGGAGAACTCCTGCAGCCTTGCCCGCTGAACTTTATCTTCTCAGAATATGTTTCTCAGAACTTTTCTGAAGATAAATGCTGACCAGGCCCAATCCACTTTGTGTATCTGAATGACGCTCCATCATGCTCTGCATATTTTTCAGTTTTGGTTCATGACTGGTGTTTTGATCTTTTAGGCGTTTGTTTTCACTAACATTTTGAAATTCATAACTTAGGATCTACTGATTGGATTTTTGTAATTTTTGTGTTAAATAATTTATTAAAATGTACTCTATTTTTCTAAATTGGTTTGCTTTTTGTGCCAAGCTATCCATGGGTAGCACAGGTAAATTTAGTGGGTTCCTTTTGTAGTTCACCCTGCAAGCGATTGTGGCTGTTGCATGACCAGGTCTCACACCCCAGTCAACCAACAACTCAATTTCTAATAGAACAAGTATCATATGTCCTTTGCATTCCCTCCAATCCCTTCACTGAGTTTCACTTATAAACTATGCCTGTCACTAGATGAGAAAGGTTATTTGTTCACTCAATGGCTACCTGTTTTTAAAAATGTAGTTAACCAACAAACAAACCTTCCAAAGTGATACACTGGATAGAAGATACCAATAGATTGCTAACCTAACTGTAGTGAGGTCTTGCTGTTTTACCTTGCGCAAAATAAATACCTAGGTGTCTGATCTGGTATCTAAAATGGGTGTGTTATGTATTTCTCTGGACATACAGACCTCCAATACTACTGCAACCAGCACCAACCAGCCTGGGACTTTGTATAAATTCCCAGCAGGTCAAAGTGTGGGGGGGGGGACAGTTCCAACAGGGACAAGTAGTAAGTCACCTTGCTTTCTTTTTGACAAGACTGTATCTGTTAAGAGAAGTCGACATCGCACCTATCACCACCAGTCCCTTCCCAAGGCATTACGCCACCAAAAAATGCAGTATGGTTTAGTTTGCATTACAGTGCAGGCAGTGAATAGTGTTTCGGCTGTGGCACAACAAAGTGTTCAATGCATACACACCAAAGGGAAGGCATATTTCCCAGTGCCCAGTCATGCACCTACTAGCATTTTACTTCATCAATCTTTCTTTCTGTCCCAGCCTACCCAAAAATAGAAATTCTTTCTCTGCATGTGCCACATTTTTCTGTCCAAGTGTCTTATATTTCATGGTTTCCATTACAGATTTGCAGTTCCATTCTAATTGACAGTTCCATTCTGCAACACACATAGAAACAGAGAAATGACTCTCTGGATATGCTTCCAACATAGTTTTGCAATTTTCATTGTGGTAGTCAATATTTCCTAATTTGTACATTTGTAGTTTGTGAGGAAATGATGTGTAAAACACGTCGCAGAATTCACAAAGTAGTACGTTTCTGAAAGTAGGTGAAATTCTGAATCCAGACAAGGGTCATTGGCTAGATCGCTCATGGTTTACTAAAAGGAGCTAATTGTTGAAATGAAATCCTACAAGAAGTAAGTAGGAAGAAATAGAAATTGGTGACAATATTTTCATTTGTAATTTCCAGCTTCCCCACTGAAGGACAATCTACAAAAGTAATACACCATTACATGTGTCAGACTCTTACAGTTGCTGGGATGTGCAGAAAATGCTCAAAACCTTGAAATTTCAATTTTTCTAGAGATGTGCATAGCTCTGGTATTTGGGCTCATGATAGGCCAGCACTCGGGGAAACCTACCATCCCAGACATTTTTGAGAGCTAGATATTCCAGTGGGGTCTCGGATGTTATACTGGCTGAACTATCAAACTGTAGCTAAAATCAGATAATTTCCCCATGTTTATTTGAGTCAAAGTTTCATTATCTTTGAGGATTGACAAATGTCTTACAACTCAACATTCCCACACTTCTCACACTTCTGATAAATTTGGTAGTCCACTTGTGAGGGTGAACCTATTTACCATGATTGAAAAGGCCCTAAAATGTCACGCGGAAATATCACACCTTTTCCTTGGAAATTGATCTGAAGGATTCTGCATTTAAATATTTCTTGATAAAGATCCTTTATTTTGACTAGTACGGTCTCAAGACTGAATGTAAAGATGAGCGGATGGAGGCTATGAGGCATGCCAGACCCAGCCTCTGATCCTGTGATGAGAGCTCTTTTTGCAGGAGGCCATACCTCCATGAGTAATGACATGCATTGCTGCTCCAGGTAGAATGCCAAAGAATGAAGCAGAATCAGCTAGCCCCTGTGTATGCATGAGGACAAAGCAATTTGAGAAGACGTTTTCTTTTTTTGCTGAACTGCTGCACTATGGAAAAATGGGTTGGGAGAAGGAAGCAAGTGCAGACCTGTGTAGAGCACATCAGCTCACAAGGAGAGAGAAAGACAATGTACAATTGGATGGATGTCCATGCACATTATATACTGAGGGCCAAATGTAATAACATTAGGACTACCAATTTCCTAATAATGATTCTCTCCGAATAGCAATTAGGAAATAGGTATTCCTAATGTATGAAACTCTTTTGAGTTTCATTAGTGATTCCTAGTGGGTTGCAAATGGGCCTACCTCATGCATATTAATTAGGTAGGTCGCGATTTGTACCCCTTTAGAAATGGCAGCCATCACAGGGATGTGGCCTTCTGTTGTCAGCAGACCACCATGTCTGTGATTGCTTTTAAATAAAGCAATCTTTTTTTTTAATGTAGCCCATTTTCCTCAAAGGAAAACGCAATGCATTTAAAAAAAAAAAAAAAAAAATCATTTTTATTTCATGCCTGATCTTAAAAATGTATTTTAATATATTTTTAAAGTGGAAGGAGTCCTAGTGGGACCTCTTCCCATTTGCGAATGGGTTCCTACCAACTTTGAGTTTGTGGTAACGTATGAATATTTTGCAACCATGATTTAGTCGCAAAACATTCATACATCACATTCTGATTTGGTACTTGGAAGGGAGGCTCCAAACATGTTCTTCCAAATACTGAGTCATATATATTTGCAAATTCAATCAGTGATTCAGTAACATGTTATGGAATCACAATTTGGGATTAATACATACCAAAATGAATTTTTCCTGTCACCAACTGCCAGGTTCTGTGAATCAGAATGTTTGTGACCAGAAAGATGCTTGCTGCATCTGGCCCTGAGTGCCTAATTTGAGCCGGGGGTTGCAGGAGGGGTACAACAGCACTCATTTTTTGGGACCACCACTTATTTTTCCTTATCAGACTTTGACCCTGGACAAGTGAGAGAAAATCAAAAAGGGCAAAAGAAGAAAGAAGAGAAAGATGGAAAAAGGCAGGGGGAGGAAGCATAGATGGGGGAGTGCCTAGTGAGGGATGAAAGTGGCATGAGGTGGGCTCAGGACTACTCAGACTTGGTATTAGCAAACCAACATTCAATAGTGCCCGTTCCGGGAGACTGAGGAAACCTTTGAGCCTTGCCATTTATTATTCTACAAATTAAGCACTTGATGCACTGAGGCACTGCAGGCAGCTGTTGCATCCAAGGCCTTTCTTGCTCATGCTAAAAGTTCCCAGTGCTGGAGTGACATCTTAGGGAATGTTCAATTTATGGAGAGCTGTAGTCAAGCAGTGGACCTTAAGGTTGACTACATTTGTTTTTTCTATCTGGTGGCGCCTCATAATTGAGACATAATTTCACAGGTGAAAGTATCTACCAAGAAAGATTAAAAAAGAAGCTGCCAAAACTAGATAGCAGCCTGTGGAGCAAGATATTAGAAAGTTAAACAGAGCGGTAACTGGTAGCAATTATCAATCATTTGGCTTGCAGTATGGGGTAGGATCAATTTCATTCTCCCCTCATCTCAAAAATATTAAGAGTTGATTATTGCACGAATGCAGATGTATAAGCTCCTCAAAGCCTATCTCTTACACATGAGAAGTTTTGGGGGTTATCTCTCATAAAAAAGTAAGATCTAAATTAAAGGGTACTTTGAAGTCAAGTATCATCCCTTCCACAAAATGTGATATGTGGAAGTAATTTGGAAAAGGCTAAAATCTCAGTCACGAGCTTGACTGACAGAGAAGTCAGGATTTACAGCGTACTCATGTTTTTCATCTAGAAGACGAGAAAGTGTTTTTCATAGTTCAAAATAATGTATATTTAGCTGTGCTTAAGTTAGCATAATTGGGCCACAAAGTGATATTACTGGGCTTCATCCTGCTTGCACTGCCATCCATTTTAAAGCTGCTGAAGAAAAGGTGATCCTTTAATTTTATATGAATAACTTTTCATGCTCATGTTTCCCTGGTGTTTTTCATTTTCAGAAAATAAAATACATTAAATGTTCATGGTGCTGTTCAAATAGCAAATACAATGTATTAATTTGCTTCTTGAGAAGGAAGCCATGCTCCAGGAGATGTGCAGCATGAGTAACATTTCCAGGGCCAGCTGGCAAGGCCACAATTGTACTTCATTCATTTCTAAATAGCTTACTGTAATTTGTTTGCTTCAATAGTGCAGCGTTCTTCCCTTGTTTGCAGGGTAAAGCCTGTTCAATAATTATTTACAGTGAAGGTCTTTTCGTAGAGTAGCGTATGTTATGTAGCATAATGTTTGTTGGTTTATGTCATGTATCTTTGTCAGTACAGCCCTATGATGCTCCTTTCACATCACGTCAAGTGTGGTTTTCCCGCTCTGCAACTTATAAAATGTTGACTTTCTGTGATGAGTGTCAGACTTTCAAAGGAGCAGTCTCTGTTGCCTACTGTTATCAGAACTGTCTTACTTTTCAATATATGCAGTCTTCACATTAGACTGTTGGCTAATTTATAATCAGATCCCTTGGCTTGTTCTTTGGAAGTAGACTTTGTGTCGGGCCTCATACTGATTTATATTTAGACTCTCCCTTGACTTATGAGGAGATTTATGCTAATACTATGCTAACCAGTATTTTGGTTTGGCTAAATTACTAATCTTATAATCTCCCACATTCGGTGTCAGTTTGATGCTCTATTGATGATGATTTGAATCTAAAGAAGTAATCATTTTTGCCTTCTGTAATGATTCTTAAGTTTTGAATAAACCTTTATGGTTTTGACTTTGAACTTTTTTCCACAAGTGTTTCTGTTCTAATTTTAACAGCCACCATTCTGTGGGGCTCTCATGGCCAGATTCTGCCAATCGGTCCTTAAAATGTATTTAACCCCTCGGGTGCCCTGGATGTAACGGCTAAGTCCTGGGCAACACTGCTCAGATGCCCAGATGCAACTGTTACGTCCAGACAGGGGCACTCGTGAAAAGAGTAAGTGCTCCCCCCAGGAGCCTTGCACCCCCTTCCCCTGGGCAGGGATGGAAGGGGAATTGCTTATAATGCTAAAATGTCCATAGTGTCGCAGACATATGCTTGTGTTTGGGCCACAAATGGTTTCAAAAGATATCAACGTATTGGGCCAAAGGTTAAAAGATCGACCCACATGCTGACACAATCGGTCTGCCTGAAGTGTTCTCTAAATTTTTATGTATTTTGGGCAGAATATAAAAGCGGGGAATCCTCCTATCGCTTTGGTTCAGGAATTAATATTCTTTTGTACAGATCTACTTATTATCTAGGGCTTCTCTTGTGATAGATTCAATACTGGCTTTTAACCATTTTGATTGATCTTCATCAATGACACAATAGTGTTCTTGGCTGTTAAGCTGTCTTGTTACTTCAAGATCATATAGGTCTTTACTCTATATTATTATACCATCTCCTTTATCAGCAGGCTTTATAATAATATCCTGATTATTGGCCAAACTACGAATTGCTGCTTTTTCTTGTTTAGTGCAATTTTCCCTAAAATAAATTATTTGTGTATTCAACGTGTCAATCTCTCTTAATACTGAATCTTCAAATACTGTTGTACTCAGGAGGCATGTCTTTCTTCTCAGGGCAGAAAGACGATTTAGGTCTCAAACCACTCCTATTGGAGTCTTCTATACTATTAGAATCTTGGAAAAATGCTTTCAACCTAATTTTTCGCAAAAACCTGAGTACTTCCGTCTTGATTTCAACTGGATCTGGATTTTGAAGAGGAACAAAGGACAGACCTTTGTTCAATATTTGAATTTCAGTGGGCGTTGGAGTATAGGTAGATAAATTATAGATGGGTATGAGATCTTTAGATGTGTTCACCATCTGTCTGTCCTCCGTCTTGTACGGAAGAATTCTTGTTCTTGGTATTGGCCTCTCTGTGTCCCTCCGCCTCTGCGGCCCCCTCTGCCAAAAAAAGGCTGTACCCCAGAGAATTGTGTAGTAGGAGGCAAATGCCCTTGATTACTTTGTTCAGAATCTGAGGAAGTATCTGAAAATGTGATAAATTGTCTTCTTGAGCGGGTTTGATGTTGAAGGTTCAAAATACTTGGGTTATTGTTTTTGTAGAAATCTTCTTTTAGATAGGGGTAGGTATTTATAAAATCAAAATTTTTGATGTTGCATGCCAATATTGTCTTTTTTTAATTAACAGTGTGAGTTTTAAATTCCGAAATAGTTTTGTTCACACTTTCCAACAGTTGCTTCACATCCTGATTTGAACTGTCTTTCAAACATTCTTGTTCTAACTCTTCTGTTTCTTTTAATTCTGTTTCACTAATCCTCAATGCTGTTTCGATTGATAGAGCTAACCAGTCTCGGGAACATTTAGTCCAACATCACTGAATTGAGAAAGATATGTTTTATCAAAAATAAATATAACTGGTATATTTCTAACTTGCAAACCTTGCGGTATTGTGTTGTTCTTCAGATGTTCTAATAGCACTTGGGCATGAAGCTGGGTTCTTATGTTCTTCTTTTTTAGTTGTTTTAATCTTGCTATCTTGTCTAACCTTACAGGTGCATTGAATGTCTGGTCTCCACTCAATAATGAGGGGTTTTCTAAAAGTTTAGAGATTTGGGCTTCTGAATAGCTAACTACATGGGGTTCTGACATTATATCTTAAGATGGTGTATTTAACTGCCTAGGTCGTTGTTGTCTTTTAGTGGGGGGTGGGATTATTTATTTACTAGTTAAACTAAAAATACCAAGGAAAGAGATTAGACAACCTGCCCCACACCTAACAAGGTGTAATCTGAATACTGTGAAAGAAACAGGGGTTTACCCACTTAACCCACCAAGACCTGGGTAATATATAACTCTGTTTTTAGGAAAAAGTGGTTAAGTTGTAGGAAACAATATATATACACCTGAGTTCCGTCAATGATGCGATAAATCAGTCATTGAACATGCAATTAAATTGCTTTTTTAATCATAGCATCTTACTCCACCTACCGACTAGGACAACCGTTCAAATTATAGCAGTCATGTTTGTATGTGCATCAACCAAAGTCAACATTTCAAATCCTTCAAGTCAATGTCTCACATCTAACAAACTGTGTTTCTTTCACAGTATCCAAGGAGCAGAAAGCCCACCAGAGACCAGCTAAGGTTTTTTTTCAAAATAAGAGGGTGGGGGTATGGCCATGCCCCCACTCCAAATAAATGGGGCCAAAGTTGTTCTGCCCACCAGTGGGCAAATGGGGCACTTATCCCTGATCCACACCCTGGGAAGGGGGGGCAGAGAGTCTACTAGATGCCAGGGAATTTAAAAAAAAAAAAGTGGGGTGGTGGCTACCAACCAGTATGGGCATGGTTATGCCCTCACCCCAACTGAAGGTGATAACAGTCTTTCAGCTCTCCCCCTGCACACCAAAACATCTTATCCCATGGCAAGCAAGAGAACATTTGATTGTTTTACATTTGGGCCATGAGAGCTTGGCTAACTCACAAAATTGTCCCACTTGGAATGGTGAGGGCTGCACTTTTTAGACTTTGGCACGCTGCCATGTAGAAAAATCGAAAAGACCTAGAAACATCTGAAAACTGTGCTTCATATGCACCCTGCACCATTTTCTTACCCACAATGCCCTGCAAACCTCCAACAAGGCTGGAAATCACAAATATTTCCACATTTTTGTGATGGAAACTTCCAGAAACTGCAGGAATCCACAAAATTCCTACCACCCAGCATTGTCTCATCTATAACGATAAGAATTTGCCCCACTTGTCAGCCTAGAAAAGTTGTTTTTTTCAGAACTGAACTTTTGGACCCACTTTGGTTCCCCCTAAATTTTGACATTTTTTGGCTCTTCCCTGTCACAGCCACTTGGCCCACCTACACAAGTGAGGTATCATTTTTACCGGGAGACTGAGGGGAACGTTGGGTGGTGGGAAATTTGTCCCAGTGCAGTGATCCCAAAGAGAAATGTGGGAAAATGTGATTTTTTTAGCAAAATTTGCGGTTTGCTGAGGATTCTGGGTAAGAAAACACTCGAGAATCCACACAAATCACACCTCCATGGACTCCCTCAGGTGTCTAGTTTTCAGAAATGTCTGGGTTTGGTAGGTTTCCCTATATGGCTGCTGAGCCCAGGACCAGAAACGCAGGTACCCCCCCCCCCCGCCCCCAGAAAAACAGGTAGTTTTGTATTTGATAATTTTGATGTGTCCAGATAGGGTTTTTGGTCATTTCCTTTCACGGGCACTAGGCCTACCACACAAGTGAGGTACCATTTTTATCGGGCACTTGGGGGAATGCGCATTAGAACCTGGTGAGAGCCCCACAAGTCACCCCATCTTGGATTCCCCTAGATGTCTAGTTTTTAGAAATGCACTGGTTTGGCAGGTTTCCCTAGGTTCCGGCTGAGCTAGGAATAAAAATCCACAGCTAGGCACTTTCCCAAAAATGTGATGTGTCCCTGTTGTGTTTTCTGTCACATGTGTTAGGCCTGCATACACAAGTGAGGTACCATTTTTATCGAGAGACTTGGAGGAACACAGAATAGCAGAGAAAGTGGTATTGCCTCTTGTCTTTCTCTACATTTATTTGAGAAATTCACTGCAATTCACATGCTAGTATGGGGACCCCAGAATTCAGAGATGTGCAAATAACCACTACTTCTCAACACCTTATCTTGTGCCCATTTTGAAAATACAAAGGTTTTCTTTATACCTATTTTTCACTCTTTATAGTTCACCAAATGAATTGCTGTACACCCAGTATAGAATGAAAACCCATTGCAAGGTGCAGCTCATTTATTGGCTCTGGGTAACTAGGGTTCTTGATAAACCTACAAGCCCTATATATCCCCACAACCAGTATACTGCTTTCACAAATCTGACATCGCAGGAACATGTTACAGAGTAAAACGTGGAAACAAATGTCTGTTTTTTAGCTCAATTTCAATATTTTTTCATTTCAGTTGTTATTTTCTGTAGGAAAACCTTGAATGATCTACACAAATGACCCCATGTCTATTTTCTAGAAATGTTTAGCTTTCCGGGATCCAGCATTAGCTTCATACCCATTTCTGTCACTAACTGGAAGGAGGCTAAAAAATAGTTAAAATGGGGTATGTCCCAGTAAAATGCCAAAATTGTGTTGAATAATGTGGTCTTCTGATTCAAGTCTGCCTGTTCCTTAAAGCTGGGAAGATGGTGATTTTAGCACCGCAAACCCTTTGTTGATACCATTGTCAGGGAAAAAATCACAAGCCTCCTTCTGCAGACCTTTTTGCCCATTTTAAAAATTGGCTAATTTCTTGGTCTCCTTCAGGGGAACAACCTCTGGATACCTCTTGAATCCCTAGGATGTTGGAAAAAAAGGAATCAAATTTGGCGTGAGTAGCTTATGTGGACAAACAGTTATGAGGGCCTAAGTGCGAACTGCCCCAAATAACAAAAAAAGGCTTGGCACCTGATGGGGAAAAGGCCTGGTAGCAAAGGGGTTAATAAAAAGTGCCTACACAGCAAGATCCTCCCCATGGAGGTAGGAGTTACCCTAAAAAAAAAAAAAATCACAATATGTCTACCTCCTCTACAATGAAACACAAAGGGGAGAGAAGAGGGTTGGCCCAAAATTACATTACAAGCTTTCAAAAACCAAAGTGTTCTACAAAACCATCTACTTTATTCAAGATTTAGGGTTGGATTCCTTATACCAAAACAGAAAGAATAAGAAGTCAAAAGGCAGAAATGTATCTGATAGTACGTTGGAAAAATAATAAATGAATTTCACACTTGTATTTTCCCCCTGGATTGTCGGCAGTCGGACTCATGGTCAGCCAGAGCGGTGCTGAACTCAGTGCCACCATGCTGATAACAACTCCTGTTTCCACTAGCCTTTCTTTGGTAGGGACCCCACCATTGAAAGGCTGGTGAAAACACAGAGCTGGGGGCCACAGGTGCCCCACCTACCCAGCACCCTTAGAATGTGCACTGTCTGCTGTGCAGACAGTGTGCATTCCTAGGGTACTGTTGTGTTAAAATATTTGCCTCAGCTCCCCAAAACAGTATAACTGTTCCCGCCGGTCAGCCCAGTGGGAACATCATACTTCAAATTTCCCACTGGTCAGCCCAGCAGGTGCATTGTAATATGATGTGGGGAATGCCGCCGGCATGATGGCAGCGTCCTCCCCGTGGCTCTGGTGGTCCCAAAGTGGGACCGCCAAAGTTGTAATGACCCCTTAATTCTGCTGCTCAGAACAATTATTTTTTTACCACACTCCCTCCACACTTGTAGTAACTGCAGGGTGACCAATAGTAGATGAGTTCACTACACAATTAAACTTTCAATCTCAATACTAATTGGTACAAAGATGAAATTAGGGTGGCAAATAAGCTAGTTGCTGTTTGATGATAAAGAGTGGACAGTTGACATTAATTTGTTTATAAATGATTTAGTTGATGCAAATATTATGAAGACAGATAATCTCGAAAACTGTAATTATAAATAAAAAATAGAAGAAAATAATTTTGGGAATTGGAGACTTCAATAGAGGATACCCAAAAAGTCTTCATGAAAACGAAATTAGCCACAGATACATAAAAAGAGTGGGGTGAGGCAAACAATTCTTAACTAGGTTATTAAATAAATCTGAACAGCTACCCTTGGCAAATGAAGTCCAGCGCTAGTGTGAGGTCAGAGAGTTAATTGGAAAATGTTAGCTCGGCCAGCCAAGGTAAAGTTTAATAATTTCAAACTAATGCCTGTTAATAATCACCAACAAATAAAATAGCATCTAAATCAGAAAATAAATTAGCAAATGTCCTTAACTCATTGTGGGAAAATGGATAAAGAAGATTAGAAATTAAAGAAAGGGTAAATTCCCAATGATTCAGAAATCAAGTTCATGCACCTGAACTTGATTTAGCTAACATTACGTTGTGTTTTTTGACAGAGGAAATGGAGAAAGTCATAACTATATTAACTAACTGCAAGGTGTATAGGGACGATGGGATCCCTTCACAATTGTACCACAAATTCACAAAGTTACTATCTCCATTTATTACCTGAATAATGAACAAGCTGATATGAAGAGGAAAGTCACTTACTCTCATGTCAAAAAGGGAAAAAAAGTCAGCCATGTCAAATGTCCAGAAGATGTTAACTTATAAAGACCACTCAGTTTGTTGAATACAGACTATATTATTGTTATAAAGGCAGTAACAATCTCAATATCGAATGTGGCATTTCCAGTAACGCAAAATGGCAGAATAGCTTTGTGAAGGGAAAACAGCTTATGGAAATACGCATTTCCTCATCAAAGAACTAGATCAGCTGTTCTAAACAAGAATATCTAAGCTGTAGAAATCATGTTAGATGCCGAAAACTCATTTAAACTTCTGAGCCGAGAATCGTTATTCAATAATTTTGGAGACATTTTGATACTCTTCAAAATTCACAAGTCAATTGCAAATATAAATAATAAAGCTAAGACTAATATAATGATTAACTATTTGGACATTAGATTTATTGAAATCACCAGAGGCATAAGATTGGGGGTACAATGCCACCAATTTTCTTTGCCGTATATGTTAGTCATTACTCTCAATATCTGCGCAACTCCTAAGAATCAATACTTTCTCAAACTCAAATTTTATGTGACTGAGGTTGCTCTACAGTTGAAGGTAGACAAAGAAAATATTCAATTACCATTGGAACAAGCAAATAGATGTTTTGCAATGTGCACGGGAGTATAAACTTAGCTGTCAAAAAAGAAATATTTAATTCTTCAAATAAGATATTCCCTGACTCAATTAGAGAGGGGGGTTTATATCACCCCAACCAATATCTAGAGATATATATGTGTGTAAATCGTGAAGGTGCCTAAGTTACAAACCACTGCTTACATTTGAAAAGACAGGATCTGCTCCCATAATCTATCATGAGTTGAGTTGCCTTGCCTTGATCAAAATATCAGCACCACATCTGTTCTGTTTATTTATTTGCTAGTTTATCTGTAGTTTTACATCACTTTTTCCACATTAACCAATTTTATTTAGAATAAAAAGTGACCCAGACTGGCGATGAGCAATATCTATCTTCCAAAGGAACGCAGTAAGCTGAAATTGCCTACTAGTTTATTTACGTTTATGGCCTTTACTAGTTACTAGTTACTAGTTACTAGTAGCAAACTGGCCCCCGACTATAGCTTTTCAAATTTATGACAATATTGTGATTGATAGTAGAACAAACAATACTGGGTATCCCATGTGTTCTTAGATACCCTGAAATTCCACGAGAGTCACATACAAGACGCTATCAAAGTGTTTGGGGTTTTTTCAATTAGAGATTTTTTAGGTTCTTTAAGATCCTCCTAATGAACTCTTAGACCTGATTGATTGATTTTCTTTTTTTGACTATACCAGAAATCAAGCATTGGCAAGATGATTAATGTATCTTGTTGAGAAATCTTCTTATTGCAATTGAATGCTCACCAGAGTTGAGTGCAGTGGGATGCTCATCAAAGTTGCTTTAATATGTTTTGTACTGAAATGGTTATGGCATTGACTAGAAAGTGGTTAATCGGTTGTCAGATTTGGCTGAAATTCTTCAAATTCTTTTAAAGCCAGAGGTCAAATGCGTAGGTTATTGGTAAAACAAAATCTTAAAGAAAAGTTTCCAGTTTAATTCTTCTCAGAAACTGGTTTATAAATGGGTCAAAGAGGCAAGAATTAAGAATGAACTTTGATGCACTGCCAGGGGCATTTTTGTACCATATTTGTTATTTCTTCAAATCATATGCATCCATGCTGCCCGGTTTGCAAGGATTACAGCAACTGGATGCATATGATGTAGACTAGCCAAGCTTGAATGAACTAATGTATACGTCTATTTATCTATGTTGAACTTCACCCAGTTATAGTTTTTTCCGCAATTAAGGAAATCTTTATTGCTATGGTACTGGCAACATCCATTATCAGCATCACTTTGAAATTATCTAGATTCACAATATTCGAAGACTGGGTGAAGTTCAGTAATGTTCAGAATTACTTTTCTAATGTCTGTAATAGCAATGGAAGTAAACAGTCATATTCAGATTTTTTGCTCATCCATTTTAAGTATTTTGAACTACATTCAATGAATTGTTTATTTGTGTGCACCATTCTTTATAAAATAAATAAATAATAAATTGGATGTAAAGTGGTATTTAAAAATGTCTTGGCAAAAACGTTTTGCTCTGGTTTATACCCATCAAGAACCAGGGCCTTACAATTATAATTATTTTGTAAAGTGCACTTTCAACCACAGGTATCTTTCTGTTGAATAAAAGGTGTTCATTGTTACCCAACTCAATGTAGTGCATGGAAGCCTGTGTTCACCCACCAGAGTCAAGATTGTTACCATGGGGTTGTTAAAAATTGAGTCTCTGGTTGGCAGTCAGTTTGCACTCTGTCCAAGCAGGGACCCTCACTCTAATCAGGGTAAGGGAGATACACACCTATGGGTACCCCTGCCCACCCCCTTGGTAACTTGGCACAAACAGTCAGGCTTACCTCAAAGGCAATGTGAAAGTGTTTGTACAAACATTCACAGTAACACAGTGAAAACACCACTAAGAGACTAATAACCAATATTTATCTAAATCAAACAAACCAAAACGACAAAAAGCTAACATATACACGCAAGAGTATGGATTTTTAAAGTGAAAAGTCTTAGGTCGTCATTACAACCCTGGCGGTCGGTGTTAAAGCGGCGGTAAGACTGCCAACAGGCCGGCGGTAAAACATTTGCAATTACGACCGTGGCGGAAACCGCCAACATAGACAGCCACTTTAACACTCCGACCGCCACGGCGGTACAAACAAACAGTTTGGCGGTCACTGCCAACAGACAGGCGGAAGACAAAGTACCGCCACAGTCTCACAACAGGCCCATCCGCCACCTCTTCTGGGGCGGATTCACCGCAGACAAAAACACGGTGGAAACAGAATTCCGAACGGAAAACGCTCACCTCTACACACCCCACGAGGAACTAGGAAACCATGGAGGCGGAACGCCAAATTCTCCCTGCGATAGTCTTCCTGCTCCTCTACCAGGAGCACGAACGCTGGCGGCGAAGACCACGGTGAGTACCGCACCTACGACACAGGGGAGGGAAAAAACAGGGACACACACGTGCAACCCCCACCCCCACCCTCACCCACCACAACACACACACTAATCCATATTGATACATCACAGTTACAGCCCCCAACCCCCCAACACCCCCCCAGGAGAATGCAAAGACAAAAGGAAATGAGTGTAACCATTGTAATATATTAAAATCAAGTAGGCAAAAATATATATATATACACCATTAACAAAATATACACCAAGCATAGTAGTCCACTAGTCCAGGTAGTGCTCCAATTAAGTCCGTGGAACACTGGGCCCACACGGTATGGGCTAGGCCCACACAAGATCCCCGACCATGACGGAGAGAACACTGCAGGGGCATCAGATAGCAAGAAAACAGGCAACTCAGGGGAGGGAAAGGGGGGGCACCTCAGCCGGTTGAGTGCACGATGCCAAATCCACGAGGGGGCCACATGCCCACTGTTCAATCCTGGGGAGTGCAAAACCACAGTCTCTCAAGTCTCACAAGTGGGTGGGTTGCCCACTGTTCAATCCTGGGGAGTGCAAAGCCACAGTCTCTCAAGTCTCTGCAGTGGGTGGGTTGCCCACTGCTATATCCTGGGAAGTGCAAAACCACAGTCTCTCTAGTGGATGACAGTCTCCACTGGTTCTGGAGGGGGCATGGTGCCCAGAGTGCTTCATCCTGCTAAGGACTGAGGTAGTGGATGACAGTCTCTACTGGTTCTGGAGGGGCATGGTGCCCAGAGTGCTTCATCCTGCTAAGGACAGAGGTAGTGGATGGATCTCTCCACTGGTTCTGGAGGGGGCATGGTGCCCAGAGTGCTTCATCCTGCTAAGGACAGAGGTAGTGGATAGATCTCTCCACTGGTTCTGGAAGGGGCATGGTGCCCAGAGTACTTCATTCTGCCCATGACAGACTCAGTAGCGTCAGTGCCCTTGGCACTCATGGCCCAGCGGTGCTTGAGACGGCGGTGCCCTGTTCAGCGGTACTTGAGATGGCGGTGTCCTGTTCTGCGGTGCTTGAGACGGCAGTGCCCTGTTCAGCAGTGCTTGAGACAGTGGTCTCCTTTGCAGTGACTCAGCTGCTGGTGGTCCTTCAGGGCCCAGCGGGGCTTGTGCTGGTGGTCCTCTCTAGCTCAGCGGGGCTTATGCTGGCGTTCCTCTCTAGCTCAGCGGGGCTTGTGCTGGCGGTCCTCTCTGTCCCAGCGGCCAGAGTCTGAAAAGCTCGCTGAAGGACCGCCTGACCAGAATGAATGCCCTCCAGGAATGCATTTGTTTGTTGCAACTGCTTTTCTACACCCTGGATGGCATTCAAAATGGTTGACTGCCCAACAGTGAGGGACCTGAGGAGGTCAATGGCCTCCTCACTTAGGGCAGCAGGGGTGACTGGGGCAGGGCCTGAGGTGCCTGGGGCAAAGGTGATGCCCACCCTCCTGGGTGAGCGGGCACGGGGCAAAGGCTGAGGGGCTGCTGGGAGGGCGGTGCTGGAAGGGGGGGTGGCGCTGTACCTGTAGATGGGGGGGCACAGATGTTGCCGCCACCACAAGGGAGCTCCCATCAGTGGACGAGTCCATGTCACTGGTCTCAGCTCCTGTCCCCGCCGTGGAGCTCCCCTCGCCCTCCGTCCCACTGGTGAGGTCTGATTCCGTAGTGTGGCCCTCCATGGCCATGTGGTATGCAGCCCCCTCGTGCTCCGGTGCCACTGCTCCTCCGCCTGATGATGCTAATGCACACAAGAACAGGGAGACCACAAAAAGGGGGGGAGGGGACGACAGAAGAAAGACATGTTGAGTGCATGCATTACCGCTACCGTTGGCGGACACAACAGACACAGAAGCCCCCTGTACTACGCCGCGCTCTTGGGCTCCACTGTTCAATTCCTGGGAAATGTCCTACTAGGCTATGGACGATATCTGCACACATGGATGACACAGGGGCATGACTAGGTGTACTTGGCACTCTACAGAGGTGCGGTGAGGTGCCACATGGCCTGCCTTACGGAGGGACCTTGCCTACGGAACTCGCCCTGGCCTAGGGAAAACCACAGCCCTCCTCCCCCACCCAGATCCCTCCACTGCACGCAAAATCAGCAGAATGAGAGTGTACTTACCCCCTTGTGGCTGCTGTGATGCCCTCAAGCGCCCATCCAACTCTGGGTACCCCACCGCCCACCGCCAGGATCCTGAACATCAGGGGGGTCATGGTGCGACGGGCACCCCTCCCACGTTGGGAGGCCATCCCCAGCTGAGCCTCCGCCATCTTCTTGTTCCAGCGGCGAATGTCCTCCCATCTTTTCCGGCAGTGGGTACTTCGTCTGTGGTAGACCCCCAGGATCCGGACGTCCTTGCCGATGGCACGCCAAATATATATTTTTCTGGTGGGGGCTGACCTACATGATTTGTACAGGGGGAAGAGACACCTATTACCAACTGCACCGTCACAGTCATTGGCCCAACATCCCTACCCTTGGCATGTGGCACATGCACTCACCGTTGTTTCATGCACGCCGCACTCTCTCCCCTTCCTTCTTACATCCACCCCTCTCCACACAGGCATAGCCCATACAGCATGCTCCCAGTGTACTTACCTGTTTGTCTGGAGGACTGTAGAGTAGCTTGTACTGAGGGAGGACCCCATCCACGAGTTTCTCCAAATCCTCCGATGTGAAGGCAGGGGCCCTTTCCCCAGACACTCAAGCCATTGTCTCTTCCAAACCGAGGTCACAGCAGCACTTGCAGTGTAGGTCCTCTCCTGTCGAAGATCAGGTATTGAGTGATTGAACAGATAGAAAATGGCGGTCACGTCCACGGTGGTGCGTACCGTCACCGCCGGCGTACATCCTCATTGGCTCTTGGGACCCATAGGGTCCAATGTTAACGAATGCAGCACTGCGCCGCAGTCTTCGACCACCTATTGCAACGGTGTACAATGCCAGCGCAGTTACCTCACATCCCATTGTTCCACTTTACAGGTCAGGCAGCCTCCATTTCAGGGGCCCACATGGCTTCATTTTCAACTGCGTCACACATATCTAGGCCTAGACTCAACACACATACAGGCCACTTTTTAGATTATGATTGGTGTTCTGTGTAAGCAGGGGGTACGTACCCTCTGAGTAGTTTGACTCTGTGCTCGCTGTTGTCCTTCATAGGCACCGTCCGCTGGGACATGTGAGGAGATGGCGGCATCCTCCAGTGTACCGACCGTTGGTGGACCTGTCGACAACAGAGGAAAGACATGTGATCATCACATACAGGCTTGACCGTGCCACAATCCAGGAACTGTGTACCCAGTTGGAGCCAGACCTGATGTCAGCTGTCCGCCATCCCACAGGAATCCCCCCTCAAATGCAGGTGCTGTCAGTGCTCCATTTCCTTGCAAGTGGGTAATTTCGAACAACAGTGGCCATAGCATCAGGGATGTCCCAGCCTATGTTTTCCAATGTGTTGTCCAGAGTGTTGTCTGCCCTGCTGAAACACATGCGGAGCTACATCGTATTCCCTCAGGTGGAGGATTTGCCTACAGTGAAAGATGATTTCTATGCCCTGGGACATATCCCCAACATCATAGGTGTCATTGATGGGACACATGTGGCTTTGGTCCCCCCCCACAGGAGTGAACAGGTGTACAGAAACCGGAAGAGTTATCATTCGATGAATGTACAGATGGTATGTTTGGCCGACCAGTACATCTCCCATGTGAATGCCAAGTTCCCTGGCTCAGTGCATGATGCCTACATCCTGCGGAATAGCAGCATCCCTTATGTGATGGGTCAACTGCAGAGGCACTGTGTGTGGCTATTAGGTGAGAACCTGGAAGCTAGTCAGTGGGAATGGTTGTCTGTGTCTGGGGATATCCCTCCAGGTTAGTGTGTGTCTAACAGTTGTCCCTCGCCATTTGCAGGTGACTCTGGTTATCCCAACCTGTCATGTCTACTGACCCCAGTGGAGAATCCCAGGACAAGGGCAGAGGAATGCTACAATGAGGCCCATGGGCGAACTAGGAGGGTGATCGAGCAGACCTTCGGCCTCCTGAAGGCCAGGTTCAGGTGCCTCCATATCACAGGTGGATCTCTATTCTACTCACCAAAGAAGGTGTGCCAGATCATCGTGGCCTGCTGTATGCTTCACAACTTGGCTTTGCGACGACACGTGCCTTTTCTGCAGGAGGATGGTCCAGATGGTGGTGTTGTTGCAGCTGTGGAGCCTGTGGACAGTGAAGACGAGGAAGCAGAAGAAGAAGACATGGACAACAGGGACTCAGTAATCCAGCAATATTTCCAGTGAGACACAGGTAAGAATACAAACCTGCCTACTACATGTACTTAAACACTACTACCTCTCTACGGTCTGTCGTTTTCACCCAGTGTATGGTCACTGACTTGTCACTTTCCCTTACGATTTCACAGATGTGGGTCCCACTGTGTGACATCTGCTTTGATTCCTCATGGACCAGAGCTGTGTGACATAGGTATGTTGACATTACAATTGAAAGAGAATTTTGCCACAGTAATTGCTAATACAGTATTCTGAAATCACAGACTGACTCCAGATTGTTTTGTGCTTTAAGGGTGTTTATTTTTGTGCTCAAAATTGGAGGGGGTAGCTAAATGGTGAGGGGTGATGGCGGAGGACTGTCCATGGCAGAGTCCAGTCTATTAGTCTCACAGGTGCATTGCCCAAATGGGCATTGGAAGTGGAGCTGGGGCAGCTTAAGGATGGACAGGGTGACAAAGTGGGACAGTAGGATGACAATCAGGGTGGTCTAATTTCTTGATGGGGGTCTTGGCATCGTTCTCTGTCTTTGTCCTGGATCTCAGGGACCACTTGCGGGGTGGTTCTCCCTCTGCAGGGGGTGGGGTGCTGGTGTGGTGGTCCTGTGGCGGTGCCTCCTGCCCACTAGTGCCCGCGGAGGTGGTGGGCTGTTCATCGTCCATGCAGTGTCAGGGGCCCCTTGTAGTGCCACAGTGTCCCTCATGGTGTTGAGTACTTCCTACAGCACCCCTATGATGGTGCCCAGGGTGGAATTGAAGGATCTGAATTCCTCCCTGAAGCCCAAATACTGTTCCTCCTGCAGGCGCTGGGTCTCCTGAAACTTGGCCAGTACCGTTGCCATTGTCTCCTGGGAGTGGTGGTATGCTCCCATGATGTTGGAGAGGGCCTTGTGGAGAGTGGGTTCCCTGGGCCTGGCCGCCCCCTGTCGCACAGCAGCCCTCCCAGTTCCCCTGTGTTCCTGGGTCGTGTGCCCACTACCACTGCCCCCAGGTCCCTGTTGTTGTTGGGGTGGTGGGTTAGCCTGGGTTCCCTGTAGTGGTGGACACACAGCTGATTGACGTGTCCTGGGGACGGAGGTATGGGCCCGCTGGGTGGGTGCTGTGCAGGTGTTTCCAGAGGGGGAAAGCTCTGTAGTGGCCTGTGACTGGGTGAGGGGAACCAGCTGTTCCGAGGTCCCTGGTGGGCCGGGCTGGTCATCTAGATCCAGTAGGACAGAGCTGCTGTCATCACAGTGGGCCTCTTCTGTTGGTGGTGTGGAAACGTGTGGACCCTCCTGTCCGGTGATGTTGGGTAGGGGTCCTGCAGGGGTATAAAAGGATGTTTATTACATCTGTGTGTGCCCTGGTGTGCAATGGGTGGGTGACCGTGTACCCCAGTGCTTGCATTCCTGTGTGGGACCTTGTGTGATGATGGTTTAGGGGGGTGTATGGATATGTGCAGTGGCCAAGCTTTAGTGATGGGTGTCCATGCTTTGTTGTTGCATGCAGGGCTTGGGGTTAGGATGTGTGGTTTGTGATATTGGGACATTTGTGAGGAGTTGGAGTGATGGGGGTGAGGGTGGGGGTATGTGCTGGCATGCAGGTAGAGTGGGGGATGTAATAGTTAAGATTTGACTTACCAGAGTCCATTCCTCCACCTACTCCTGCAAGGCCCTCATAATGCAGAATCGCCAAGACTTGTTCCTCCCATGTTGTTAGTTGTCGGGGAGGAGGTGGGAGTCCGCTGCCAGTCCGCTGAACCAACAGGTGGTGTCTTGAGACCACGGAACGCACCTTCCCCCGTAGGTCGTTCCACATCTTCCTGATGTCATCCTGATTTCTTGGGTGCTGTCCCACTGCGTTGACCCTATCCACTATTCTTCGCCATAGCTCCATCTTGCTTGCAATTGAGGTGTGCTGCACCTGTGATCCGAATAGCTGTGGCTCTACCCGGACGATTTCCTCCACCATGACCCTGAGCTCCTCCTCCGAGAACCTGAGGTGTCTTTGCCGTGCCATGGGGTGGTGTAGGTGATGTGTGGGGTGGTGTGTGGGGTGATAAGTGTGCTGATATGTGGTAGTGTGTAGTGTAAGGTACGTGGAAGTTATGTGGGTGATGGTGTTGTGTGCCTGTGGATGCTGGTATTGTTGCGCTATCCCACAGCGTTTGTGTTTTGCTATGTCATTGTTGATGGTGGTGTCTCTCTCTGGCCTTCGTTTATGATTTTTGGTCGTAGGGGTTTGTGGGTGATGTGGGTGTGTGTTTTATATTGTATTGGTTGTGTGGGAGTGGTGTGTGTATGTGTATCAGGTGTGTGTATTTCGAATTGTCCAATGTGGTTGTGTTTTGTAAGTGTGTGTCTATTTTGAGTGCGGCGGTGTGTACCGCCAATGGAATACCGCGGTTGAAAGACCGCCGCGTGGATTCGTGGGTCGTGATAGTGTGGGCCTATTTCTGTTGGTATGACGGTGGAGGCTTTGTTTTTGCCAGTTTATCACTGACCTTTGGTGTGGCGGACTTGTGTGGGTGTCTGAATTTTGGCAGATTCTGTGCTGTGGGTCATAATAGCTGTGGCGGTTTTCCGCGGCCGTGGAGCAATGCATCAACTCTTTCCTCGCAGGGAAGAGGTGTGTTGATTTCCAGATAAGCAGCCTCAGGTCTGTAGGGTGATGTTGCTGTTTTGATGCCCAGGGACGATGTGTGGAAATTCCAGACGCACAGCAGTGATGAATTTGCGCTGGGCTGGCGATGCATCGACTTTGCCAGTGCTGCTTCAATTTTCTGGCTGCAGTGCAGGCGCTGCTTCAATTTTTCTTCAGCTCGGCTCCAGTGCATGGATTTTCACCTTTGGGTTCACCAGTTTCTCCTTTCAAGTGACTAGGAACTGGATGTGGCCCCACTTAGCAGGGTAGAGGTTTAAGCAAGAGAGACCATGTACTGGCAGATGAAGTCTGTGATGGCCCTGAGACTTCAGAAGAGGGGGAAAAGCTCAGTCCAAGCCCTTGGAGAATCTTCACAAGCAGGATACACAGCAAAGTCCAGTCTTTTTCTTCTCTAAGGCAGAAGCAACAACTGCAGGCCAAGCCAGCAAAGCACACACACTAAAGGGGCACTACTCCTCCACCAGCTTTTTAGCTCTTCTCCTTGTCAGAGGTTCCTCTTGATCGAGAAGTATTCTAAAAGTCTGGGGTTTTGGGCCCACTACTTTTTGCCTTTGAAGTAGGGAAACTTCAAAGGAAAGTCTCTGTTGTTCACAAGATCCTGTCTTGCCCAGGCCTGGGCCCAGACACATCAGGGGATTGGAGACTGCAGTGTGTGAGGACAGACATAGCCTTTTCAGGTGTAAGTGTCAGCTCCTCCCTCCACAATGTAGCCCAGGAGACTTATCAGGATATGCAAAACACTCCTCAGCTCCCTTTGTGTCACTGTATAGATGGAATTCAGAAACAGCCCAACTGTCAGTCTGACCCAGACTTGGATTCCACAGGTAGGCAGAGGCACAGAATGGTTAAGCAAGAAAAAGCCCACTCTCTAAAAGTGCCATTTTCAAACTTACAATCTAAAAACCAACTGTACCAAAAGATGTATTTTTAAATTGTGAGTTCAGAGACCCCAAACGTCATATCTTTTTCAGCTCCCAATAGGAAACTGCACCTAAAAGTTATTTAAAGGTAGTCCTGAGGTTAACCTATGGGAGAAATAGGCCTTGCAAAAGTGAAAAATTAATTTGCCAGTATTTCACTATCAAGACATATAAAACACATCAGTACATGTCCTACATTTAATATACACTGCACCCTGTACATGGGGATACCTAGGACTTACCTTAGGTGTCCAGTGCCTTACATGTACAAAAAGGAAAGGTTTGGGCATTGCCAGGAGGAATTGGCAGTTTAAAACTGCACGCAAAAACATTGCAGTGGCAGGTCTGAGCCATGTTCACAGGGCTACTCATGTGAGAGGCACAATCAGTGCTGCAGGCCCACTAGCAGCATTTGATTTACAGGCCCTGAGCACCTCTAGTGTACTTTACTAGGGACTTACTAGTAAATCAAATATGCCAATCATGGAAAAGTCAACTACAAATACAGCTTGCACAGAGAGCACTTGCAGTTTAGCACTGGTCAGTAGTGGTAAAGTGCCCAGAGTACCAAAACCAGCAAATGCGAAGTTCAGCATGCAGTCAAAAACACAAGAAGTAGAGGCAAAAAGATAGGGAAAACCACACCAAGGATGCCGGTCTAACAGGGGTCATTCACTGATTCCTGAAGTCAATGTCTTAGTCCACTCAGCCATCTGCACTTGCTTTTTGGAATTTTAGTAGACTATGGCTGTCATTCTGACCGCGGCGGGCGGCAGTCACCACCATTTGGCCGCTCCGCGGTCAAAAGACCGCAGAGGCCATTCTGGCTTTCCCGCTGGGCCGGCGGGTGCCCGCCAAAGGAGCGCCTGCCGCCCCAGCGGGAAAGGCCCTGCAACATTGAAGCCGGCTCTGAATGGAGCCGGCGGTGTTGCAGGGGTGCGACGGGTGCAGTTGCACCCGTCGCGATTTTCACTGTCTGCAATGCAGACAGTGAAAATCTTGCTGGGGCCCTGTTAGGGGGCCCCTGCACTGACAATGCCAGTGGCATGGGCAGTGCAGGGGCCCCCAGGGGCACCACAACACCCGTTCCCGCCATCCTGTTCCTGGCGGGAAAAACCGCCAGAAACAGGCTGGCGGGAAGGAGGTCGGAATCCCCATGGCATGGAGGATTCTCCCAGCCGGGGGAAATCGGGCGGTAAACCGCCGGACCCGGCTGGGCGACCGCGGCTTTATAGCCGCGGTCCGAATCCCAAAGGAATCACCGCCAGCCTGTTGGCGGTGCTTCCGTGGTCATCCACCCTGGCGGTCGATGACCGCCAGGGTTGGAATGACCCCCTATGTTTCTCTTCAGTGTTAGTGACAGTCCACAACTGCTCAAGCACAATATGATTTAATCCACTTCTGAAGAAAACCACTTTGAAACCAAACTCTCTTTGCTAGAACACAAACAAAACTTGTCTTCCCCAAATATCCAACATATTGAAGCCTTTGGGAAAATGTAGCAGTCATCTCAACTGGAAAAGTGCAATGTTCAGAATGATTGTTGATCCAGGTTCCCCCTTAAGTTTGGAATGAAGATCTCCATCATTAACATCCAAAGCAATTACTTGCCACCTGAAAGAAGCACTATCTTCCGCTCTGCCTTCATGTTGTGTTCAACACAGGTGCACAGGGTATGCTTTTATAACCCACAGCAAAGTCTAAGAAACATCATTTACATGGTTTTCCTCAGTCTTGTCCAAAACGCCTGAACAATCTGTCTTGCTTGGCCGACATCTAATGCTCTCCCCAACATCTACATAACACCACTTGCAAATATCTTTCAGTGCTACACATTAGGCTATCATGTCTCGTGACTGAAATGATCCAAAACTGCCTCTTTCTTAAAGCCAATAAGACCAGGTTTATGGTCCTACATCTAGATGATTCACTTCCATTCCTTTTGAACTAGTCTCCTTCTATGAAGTCACACCAAGAATAATAAATCAAAAACCTTTCTAATTGTGTATCTTGACTGAGCCTTCTTCAGCTCTTCTTCCTCATAGAAGTGCATATGTGCTTTCAGTTGAGACTGCACCTCTCTTACCAACACTGCTTTACCTTGCTAATAATATGCACAAAAACTGTAATTGAGCACCTAGAAGAATGCAACATTTTACATTGATTTACTTGATCTCTATTTAAAATACTTTACTAGCATTGTTTGTAGAATCACTAGACGTGCTTCTTTCCTAATTTGATATGAAAAGATGACTGTAGACACAACGGCTTACAGCTGAAGATTTGACCTTCGCGACAAGACTGTTGGAGTTTTTGGTCATATTTATAGCATGTAAACTGGAAAAAAACTTTATGAAATTAAAGTTGTTAACTCTTTTTATGGAATCATCACCAAATACATTATGCACAGGTTCTAAATACATATGACAAATTTGTTTTATACAGTTGATCTCTGCTTGTACTTTAGAACTTCACTCCATCTAACAGAAGAAGCCTCAATGCAAACATGCATCAAAATTAACGCACAAGCCAAGTGTAAACACATTTGCCCTTTAAAGCCATAAGAAATTGCTTTCCCTGCACCACTGTTTTCGTGAGTATATTGATGACAAATAGCTTGATCTCCTTGTTAGTATTATATATGAGGTATTTTCAGTTTCATCTTCTTCCTATAGCCTTTGTTTGATTGAAGTTCATTGCTCCTGCAACCTTTTCCCAAGTTACAGTTGATGTTATGCACTCAGCAACCTCTGACAGATAACAAGATTATGGGCCTGAATTAGAGTTTGGTGGATGGGTTACTCAGTCACAAATGTGATGGATATTCCATCTGCTGTATTATGGTCACACTATGGACCTAATTATGAGTTCAGCAATCAGATCCCCAGAACTCCAATAAGGCAGTGGGGAGGCAGCCACCAAGCCAGTGGCCTCCTCACCACCGTATTACAATGTTTCTGCCAGGCTGACTGGTGGAAACTGTGCACCCGCATTAGCCTTGGCTCCCAAAGAGAGACACAGCAGACAGTACACATTCCAAGAGTCCTGAGAGGGGAAGCCCCGGCACTGCCCATGACATTGCCCTTGTCAGTCCAGAGGCCCCCTTGTGGTCCCAACTTTGACGTTCCGCCAGCCTTTTCATGGCAGGGACCTCACCATGAAAATGCTGGTGGAAAAGAAAGTCGTGATCAGCACGGCAGTGTCGAACTCAACTCTGCCATTGCTGACCACGGTGTTCATTGCTGCCAACCCATCATGATCTCTGATACTGGGAACGGCAGGGGTGTTGTGGTGGTCTAACTGCCAGCATTGTAATCTGGTGGGTGGACCATGAGGGATGCGCAGTCTGACTGCCACAGCAGGTATGGCAGTCCTATGGACCACAGTGCTCATAATCATGCCCTTTATCCTGTGGGAATTGTGATACAGCAGACAGGATATTCGTCACGTTTGTTATGGAGTAACCCATTTACTAAACTCTAAATCAGGTCCTTAGCCACTTATTTTGCGAAAGAGTATTTTCTTCCTTTGCATGCACCAACGTGAATAGAAACACACTATAACTGCTCATGAAGAGGAACAGAATATTTTCCCAACATATTTAAAATTAATATGCTTCTGATTTGAGAGAATTCACTGTCATAGTTGCTCTCACATGCTGTGTATCCTGTGTCAATTACACTGGTGGTCACTGTGTATTGACTTTGCACTGCAGTAGCCTGCGAGGCTGATAGTAATACAATAATGGGTTGATTATATTGATTGGACTTTAATAAAAGCCTGGTATAAGGCAATTTAGAAATCAAACAAAAACTGGGTTATCATTGACTGTTAGAAGTCCTGACAATGGAATTTCTAATTATCATGAAACAAAAAAACTGAGTACCCCTTCCAAAACCATAATATTTACTTAAAGATGATATTCGTGAGAGAATTATACAAGCTGAAGGAACTATTTACAACTGGATTTTGGGGTACTTGAAGTAGTTTTACTGTAGTACTAATCACATACTACAGGATGCTGGTGGACACTTCCACCTTGCTTATCTTTTCTACATGGAGATCTCCACCAATATGGCAGAAATCTACACACTCATAAGTATATAACTCAGCTACAAGTATGGGGCGGACTGGGGGAGTGGTAGGAAATTGGTGAAGCATACATAAAGATGGTAGGGGTTTAGAGAGGGATGTGCAACTTCAAATGCACACCCAAAAAGAGTAAAGCATTTGCCATTCACAAGCTATGCTTCTTAAGTTACTACAGACCTACAGGTTACAAAACAGGTGTAAATGTATCCAAGACCATCCTTGAAAATCACTCATGGCCACTCATAGGAACTGTAACACACTCCCATCGAAAGTCATGGAGACATATTTTAAAATGTAATAGTTCATTTATTTAAAATAAAATTATATTTTTTTATAAAGACATATACATATTAATTTACATTAATTTGATGCTTAAGGTTCAATTAACTGTACCAAATATCAATTAGAAATAAACATGACAGTGAGGGTAGTTTTTTTTTAATTTTACAAAAAAATAAGTAGGTATTAACTAAATTAAAACATGCAAATTGAATTATTTTAATCATTTAATAATATCTTATGTTGACTGTTAATGTGCTGTAAAACGTTATTTAATTATTTGTAGGTAGGAGATTGTATATTAACATTTTATATAAAATATATTTTTTTTTTATTAATAAACATTATTTATTGTCCCTAGACTGGCACAAAGGGAGATGTCTGCCCCAGTGGCGAAGATCTCCACTCGCATGTAAACTCAGACTTAAATGTTTCCAAGACGATTTCAGGGGTGTGAGGTATGTAGGCCGACTTCTAAATGCAAATGCACACTAGGAACTTATGAATGCCACAAAGGTAAGATTTACACCGAGTTACAGGTGTAGATTTATATGTGAGTGAATTTACACATACGATTTTACCTTTGTGAATAGGCTCCTATGTCTGAAGAAAAGAAGCCAAGCTTGTTTATCTGGCGCAAAAATATTTTCAAAATGAATGCGTCGGCTCGATCCCATCAAAATGAAAAGGGAAGTGGATGCTCATTAAAAACATATCAGCCAACGCAGTCCTGCTATTGCAGAGAACCATTTTAGATCATTGTAATAAATAAACCAAAATAGAAACAACTGCCATCACAGTCAATGTACACGTCTTTTTTCTCATAGAGTAAAAGTACAAAACACTGCTCATGTCGGCACCATAAAATGAACAGCCAACGTGAGTGGTTGCATTTTCCAGCAACATATATATTTGCATTTCACTAAGAAAATCGTATAAATTCAACATTTGAAATCAGATATATTCATGTTCAGGACATAGCCTAATAGTAGAATTTTCCAGTTCATAATAAAAATTGCTCCTTATGACATCAAAAGATGCAAAATGATATTGTTATATTTAATAGTGGAATGTTTAGGTATAGGTGGTTTTCAAGTGAAAAGCAATGCCGTAGATCATACATAATGGCATACACCCACAGATATACATGCTTTATGTACTTGTTTTTATTTTTCTATTGTTTTACAAATATGAACACATTGGAACACCATTCAATGGGTACATTTTGAATGATCTTTGAGCCCACATTCAATTGCGTAGAATGTTTTCATCGATGTACTATCAAAATAATTAAGTATTTAAAACCCATCATAAAACTGTGCTGACAAAAAAAAAAATTCTACATCTTGCAAGTGAGTATTACTTGCCACTTGTCCTTTTTACATGAAGCACTATACCAAGGGTGCATTGGAGGTCTTACACCTGATGAGGCTTTGCAGTGCAATGCATGCTTTCAATTTTCGTGTTGCTTAGACCACATATACAAGTCTGCAAGCTACCTACTGCCAGATGTACCAAGAGACAGGTCATAAAATGTGATCACACATTTTGCACAGATTTTCTCTGAGAGCACGTTTGCTGTAAGACCTATATACTAAAAGGTCGCATCACAAAATCTCCAGTTATAGGGATCACTGTTGCCGACTCCCTGTGTAAAACTGAAAAATATTGGGTGGTGGCTGGCAAGGAACAATAGACAACCATTGCGGTGTTTGAATTCCTATGTGGGAATCTTTTTTTTAAAGCAACCTTCCTTAAAAATAAACAGTGCTACTTACAAAACAAAAATCCTGTTTCAGAAAACTGCAGGGTGATTGCCTACTCCCCCGAGGTCACAAGACACCACTAAAAGTACACTAGTGAAGAAAAATATTTATTAAAAGTGAATTTTTTGCCACCTCCTTTGAGGTATTGGTAACTGATCAATGTTTTCTGACCACAAACCAGGGCAAAAACCAATGCTAGGTTGCTTGTGTTCCGGTTTAGGGAGGACCTGGCCTGATCGTTCTGGCTGGACTGTTCCCATGAGGAGCAGGATCAAGACTGATTTTCATACAGCTGGGTCCAAACAGAGGTGGCATTGTGGGCAAAACAACAATGGATGGAGATGTGGCCTCAAGCAATTGCCAGTGGCTAGGATTAATTCAAGCACTCATTCCATCACCTTGTTGTTTTTGCATTTGGCACCCCAGGTGTTGTGGCTAGAACTTGAAACCTCATTGCTTGCAGTCCACTGATAGATACAAATAAACAGAATTGTAAAGAGAAATTCGGATATTTCATATGTTTCAACCCATGCATCGATGAAATAATCAGAAGTGTAACAGAAAAGTAAAACTTTGTTAGTTGCAATACAGACGCAGACCTGATTAACTCCATTCGGAATTGCTCGGGAAAGCTGAAACATCATTGGTTCAAACACAGCTTTTGATGAGGCCAATGAGAAGTGCAGAGGAAAACTGAAACTTTATTGCACTCAGACATTAAAAACGTCAATCTTAAATGTAACCTGAGCCTTGAAATAGCATTGCTTTGTTTAATGGGCATTGTACTGATTGTCAAGGCCATAATTCTACGATCTGTCACTAGAAACAATAAAGATAACTTTTGACACCAAGAGATAGTGTCTGCCCAAAAAGCAAAGTGTGTTGCCAGGTAAAAAGTACAAAAAGAATGATTCTCAAAGCAACTTTGCATAATGGCAAAGCTATGCATCATAAAATGTAAATGGACGACTACTAAAAAATTAAAAAATCGGGAAAATGATTTTTGAAATGGTAAACAACAAAGATATACAAATACCACTCTTTTGCAACATAGTATTTGGAATTTCCCAAGAAAAAAAGACAACCATTGTTAGAAATGCGGTCTTTGGTTGGCAGTCAGGTTACATCCTGTCCAAGCAAGGATCCTCACTCTAGTCAGGGCAATAGAGAAAAACACATGGATAAACCCTGCTTACCTCCTTCGTAGCTTGGCACAACCAGCCAGGCTTATCCCAGAAGCAATGTGTAAAGTATTTGTAACACCACACACAGTGAGACAGTGAAAATACTACAAAATGGACACCACCCCAGTTTAGAAAAATAGGTATTGTTTATCTAAATCAAACAAAACCAAAATGACAAAAATCCAACATACACAAGTTAAAATATGAATTTTCAAAAGAATAAGAGTTTTACTCCACGGGAAACAATGGAAACATTGATTTTACACGAAGTACCTGGTTATCGTCAGAAATAAAGCTGCACGGGTGAGCATGCTTCGGAAATGGCAGCAATGAGTAAATTCCTTCCTCGCAAAGGAGGCCGTGCATAATTTTTTTTCTGGTAGATTCGGCGATGCAGCATTTTTCCCCCTCGCAAGTGAGCGATGCATCAATTTCCATTCAGGGCACCTCAGATCTGAGCAGAGTTGGGTTGACTTTGACGCCCAGGAATGATGCTTGGAAAATCCGGTCACATGGTGTTAGAAAACGGCACTGCATGGGGTTTGCGTTGTTCTCAGCAGCTGCAAGCGGGGTGTTGTGTGTCGCTTCTGCAGCCATGATACGTCGCTCTCCCGGCCGTGAGTGTCGATTTCAGCAGCAAGGCCGGCGGCGTGTCGTTTATCAGCCATGTTGTATATGATGCAGATGATGCATCGAATATTTCCCTGCAAGCATTCGGTGCATAGATTTTCATCTCTTGATTGCCAACTTCACCTTTCCAGGGCCCAGGGACTGAATAGGACACCACTTGGCAGGGTAGGAGTCTCAGCAGAGAGTCCAGGTGTTAGAAGAGGAAGTCTTTGATGGCCTGGAGACTTCAAAACAGGAGGCCAGCTCAAGTTCAAACCCTTGGAGATTCTTCTCAATCAGGAATATACCACAAAGTCTAGTCTTTGTCCCCTTTCATGGGCAGAAGAAGCAACTGCAGGATAGCCAAACAAAGCGCAATCACGCAGGGGCAGCACTTCTCCTCAGCTCTTCAGCTCTTCTCTTCGGCGACAAGAAGTGATGTAATTTTCAGGGGTTTGGGGTCAAATAATCATACTCCTTTCTGCCTTTGAAGAAGGCCTACTTCAAAGGAAAGTCTCTGTTATTCACAAGATCCTGCCTTGTCCAAGCCAGGCCCCAGAAACACACCAGGGGGTTGGAGAATGCATTGTGAGCGGGCAGGCACAGCACATTCAGGTGTAAGTGACCACTCCTCCCTCCACTCTAGCACAGATGGCTCATCGGGATATGCAGACTACACCTCAGCTCCCTTTGTCTCACTGTCTAGAGGGGATTCACAAACAGCCCAACTGTCAAACTGACCCAGGCATGAAATCCACAAACAGGCAGAGTCTCAGAATGGTTTAAGCAAGAAAATGCCTACTTTCTAAAAATGACATTTTCAAACTAACATTCTAGAAGCCAACTTTACTAAAAGATATATTTGTAAATTGTGAGTTCAGAGACCCCAAACTCCACATTTCCTCCAGCTCTCAAAGGGAATCTGCACTTTAATAATATTTATAGGCAGCCTCCATGTTAACCTATGAGAGAGATAGGCTGTGCAACAGTGAAGACTGAATTTAGCAGTATTTCACTGTCAGGACATGTAACACACAGCAGTACATGTCCCACCTTTATCATACACTGCACTCTGCCCATGGGGCTACCTTGGGCCTACCTTAGGGGTGGCATACATGTATAAAAAGGGAAGGTTTAGGCCTGGCATGTGGGTACACTTGCCAAGTCAAATAATCATTTCAAAACTGTTATACACAGACACTGCAGTGGCAGGTCTGAGCCATGTTTACAGGGCTACCAATGTGGGTGGTACAACCAGTGCTGCAGGCCCACTAGTAGCATTTGATTTACAGGCCCTGGGCACCTCTAGTGCAATTTCCTAGGGACTTACTAGTAAATCAAATATGCCAGTCATGGATAAGCCAATTACACATACATTTTACATAGGAGCACTTGCACTTTAGCACTGGTTAGCAGTGGTAAAGTGCACAGAGTACCAAAAACAGCAAAAACAGAGTCCAGCACACATTAACAACCTGGGAAGCAGGGGCAAAAAGTTAGGGGAGACCACACCAAGGATGCCAAGTCTAACAATCATGTACCGAAACATGCTGATATTCGTGACAATTGTATCAATTAACTTAGTGCATTCATCCTTACACCAACATGTCTAGTACTCAGGTATATTCAGGAAGCATTTTGAAGGGAGGATCAGAGGTTCTATGAACCACACCTGTGAATAAAAACCAACACTACTTACCACAAACATTTCACACATGTATTGATAAATTAATTATTTATTCTGGGTTTATACATACTGCTCTTCAAAGTAATTACATCAACAGATGAAATTAAAATAAGCCAAGATAGTGCTCATGTTGTAAAGTGAACTAATCTGCCAAAACAACGCTAATAAATCAAGATTAGTTATAAAGTTTGGTACATATTCATCATTATTTCACGCAGTGCAACAAGGCAAGGCAACTTGCTGCGCTGTGTGAAAGGGCGAGGGCAGGAATGTGCCATATTTACCAATATATGGTGGATTCCTGCTCTCTACCTATGCTGGTGCAAAGTCTGCTGACTAGCTCCAAGGCAGGCATCATTGCACCATGGTGCCTCATTGCTTCCTCTTTCTGAGTGTGCTGCAGAATGCAGCACACTCAGAAAGAGGAAGCAATGTGGCCATAACAAAGATATTACTCCTTGTTGCACTTCTCCCGGAAAGGGGTAGCATTTTGATGCATTCCCAGGTTTCCCAGTCTTCGTAAATCTGAGAATGTACCAAAATCGATGGGCGGATGTGTAGTAACACCCATGCTCCACCCAATTAATGCTTTTCCAGGGCAGAGTAACACAAGGCAGCAACTTGCATGCTTTGTGTTACACCAGATTTACCAAGCATGGCCTTGGGTTGCTTGGTAAATCTGACTTAAGTATTGCTTTGCTCTTATGACACCATGTGTGACACAAGAGCAACTCAATACAATGATAAATCTGGCCCGTAATTTACTGAAACAAGTGGTACTACAGAGCTGTCAGAAAAAACTTCAAAGCCAGAGATTCTACTTGTGTACAACCAAAACCCTGCACTCTACACAGACAGTCAACTCTTTCTCAATGATGCCCCATGCTGTTGATACCACCTGCACTGCTTCAACATTTCCATGACACAATGTTCCCATTTCCAGCCTTTACACTCTTTACATATCCAGGATACGTAAATGATAATCCTTCATCACCCCTTACTGGTAGCAAGCACAGCAGGAACATCACATCTGCGAAATGTCTATTTGAAAGAAAACTCAGAACTGTTTATACTTTGAGGCTGATGCGGGTTATAGGGTTATAGTGTTGGGAAAACCAGCACATTTAATGACAGCCAACTATCCAAATGTGAACGTAAACTACTGTGGAGAGCATCTGAGGAAATATGCACAAATGTGTTAATATACTGGATGAAACGCTGTAAACAGAGCTTACTGTAAATATGTCAGGGTAACTTTAACAGAATGCCTGAGTTCACCCACACGCTGTGACAAAGACTAGGGACTCGTTTTTCGGTTAAAATCCTTCCAAGATTGAAAATATGAGGGAGTACAGGAACTGATGGAATCAGGGATGTTAAAAAGTGATTGGGATTGTGCACATTCACAACTGGTACGTCAACTGGTCATTCTGTTTGTTGCTTTCTATGCTGGCTTGTCTGTAGAAGCCTGTCTGCAACCTTATCAATGCGACCAGTGGCCTACTGCTCATGTTAAACCAACCCTATTCCAAACTTCATTGACGCTACCACTATCTTTGTCAGTTCCACCAACCACCCTCTTTACACCTCTCAATTTATCTTAATTCCTTTATTCTCCAAGCCCATGTGAAAGACTTGCACACCAGGACCATCCAGTCTTCTAGTCTCTATGGGCCAGATGTACAACCTTTTGTTTTGCGACTCGCAAGTGGCGATTCCTTTGGGAATCGCAAATTGCAAGTCGCAAAACAAAATGTACAACAGTGTTAAGTACACTGTTTGTGATTACCAGTGGGGTCGCAAATGACCTACCTCATCAATAGTCATGAGGTAGGTTGCAATTTGCAACCCCATTTGGAATGGCCACACTCACAGGGATGGTGGCCTGCTGGGGAAGCAGACCACCATGTCTGTGACAGCATTTTAAATAAAACAGTTTTTTTTTTTAAATGCAGCACGTTTTCCTTAAAGGAAAATGGGATGCATGTCAAACAAAAAAAGGAAAACATTTATTTTTATTTTTTCAGAGTAGGCAGTGGTTTGTGGGACCACTACTACTCTGAAAAAATATTTTCGCTTCCATTCACAAAGGGGAAGGGGTCCCATGGGGACCAATTCCTGTTCGTGAATGGGTTGTTACCAGTTTGAAATGGGTGATTACTGCGATTGTTTTGCGACTGCATTCATGGTCTCAAAACAATCATACATGGGCCTGCAAGTCGCTATTAGAGAGGGATGACCTTGGAGTGCTCTTCTTGATTGCGACTCACAATTCCTTAAATAGATGACTGAATCACAAAATTGGGTTTGTACTTTGGGAAATGCTTTTTACTTGTCACAAACTGGCCAAATCTGTGGATCAGGCCGTTTGCGACATGAAAAAAACCTTTGTATATCCGGCCCTAAATTTTGTAAGTCAAGAGTTTCTACTTAGCCCTCATTGCCAGTGGACCAGAGTCATGGAATGGTTGAATCTGCTTGGGTAACTAAAAATTTGCATCTTTCAATTTTACTTAGGGTGATCCGAGGTCGGATTCAGGAATAAAATGAGGAACAAGCGTAGTAACACCAGTAACGTTTTCCTTGATTTCGACGTTTTCCTTGTGCTGATTTTGGCAGATACTTTACAAAATATGCACAGGGAAAACACACAGTGGTGCCGTATTACTGTGTTACTGTGTTTGCATCTGATCATGGTATTTCCAACCAAATTGTAACATGGGCTTTAATCCTCAGCTGTTCCACGGGAAGGGAATGTGATAGCCAGAGGCTTTCTTCGGAAGACAGCACATCGCAAACTGAGATGAGCCATAGATGCCTGTCAATTACCATACAGTGGACATTTACATGAACACACTATCAATCCGATTATCGTGAAACCACATCAGCTGGCCACGTGACTCTCAATGGTTTGCCAAAAGGTGCATTCACTTTTGTGTACACTTTCAGGTATCCTGTTGGGCAAGGGTGGGATACGTTTTTATTAAGACATGATAAATAATTCTTTTTTTAAGCGTTGCAAAGCAGGTAACTGCATTTTAACATCATTCAAAAGGGAATGGCAGAGACAGGTGAACGATCGTAGTGTATGTAAGAGCAAACGCAGAAGTGGAAATTAAACAGAGTCTTCGGCAGTAAAGCACATTGTGTTGGGGATTAGCAAATGTGAGGGGACAGTCATCAAAAGGCACCACCCCCTTTAATCAAAGCAGTTAAACATTTATAGATCGCACAATTGCTGGTGAAAACGCAGACGTAGGCAAAGTACAGGACCAAGGAAAAAAAGAAAAACATATTCATTCTTGGGAACATTAATATTTGATTTACTTCTAAATGGATTCGTCAGCAGTCGTCAACATAAGCTCTGAGCACAACAAAAAAAGAATTTCTTAAAAACAGCTTTGAAAATCCAGCGAGCATAACCTTCCTCCAGAGCAGAAAAACACATTCGATGCAAAAACATTTATCTGGACACAAACTTCAAATAAGTTATTTCCTACACTTCAAATAGTGCATTTTATTGTACTTGTTACGTGTTCTGGTGCTGAGTAAAGAGGTTTGGCAAGGGTTGTAACGTTTATCGATTAACCCCCACCTCATGGCTGCATGCTCTAATGTTCAATTCAGTGAATAATTCTTTCCATAATATTCAAGTACTGGATCCTTTCTTCCAAGATTTAATGCTGAAAATGGAGCATCCCACTCAAATGTATATATTAGAATGGCTATGCTGTCTGAGATGTGATCCGGTTTTTTAAATTCTCCGTTTTTCTTTTATGGGAAATTAAACACTGTTTACCGAATTGCTTGTGTTTTTTCATCCGTGATTATGCTAATATTAATATGTTTATCTGGAATTAAATCAAATACTAAAGTGATTTGGAATTTGCACCATGTTTTCCCTAAAATATTAACAGCAAGAGGTTACATCAGTGCAACCACCAAAACGACGTAAAACTGTATTATGTTAATATAATCATTTCGATTGTTTACAAATAAGGTTATCCCATAATTGTTAAAGGTATATGTTAGAAATGTTCATTATTAATAATAACAGGAGAGTCAAGAAAGAAATAAAATGTCTGCTTAAGTAGATGCACCAAAAGTAGATTCCAGAAAGGGCTTATAAGGGGCTTTCGTGTCAATATCTCAGGATAGACAAAGGCATGTCCTGAACCCCAGCACTTTTTGAGAACACATAATCTCATGATGTTCAACTGCAGTCAAGAGTACAGACTAACAAGCGCAAGGTTTAAGGCAGCGACAGCAAAGTTTTGATTTTAATTGGAAAAGTATTCTAAGTGGTTGACTGTCCAAGAAATCATAATTTCTGTTTTTCCTGGTTTGTTGCAAACAGTGTAAACCTAGGGTACTCAGTCACAATTTTGACAGACATTCCATCCACCGTATTACATCTTCCATAGGCTGTAATGGAATTGTAATATGGTGGACGGGATGTCCATCACTTTTGTGAAGGAGTGACCTCGTCTGCCAAACTCTAAATCAGGCCCCAAGTTTGGAAAAACAATTCTTAAACAACCTGGGTGAAGAATTGTTAAATACACAGGGGCATATTTATGAAAAGTGGCACTTTTCTTGCACCCCTTAGCGTCCCCCTAAAGCCACCATGTGTGTGCCGTATTTAATATACGGCGCACCATGGTGGTAATTAAAGAACTTGAGTCAGAATTTTTTACGCTAGTTCGGCGCTTTGCTGGATTAGTGTAAAAAATGTTGACGCTATTCCTGCAAAGCACTCAGAGGTCCATTAAAACCAAGGGGTGCCTCCTTTTAACACCTGCTCTGAGCAGGCATTAAAAATCCTGGAAAAAATGACATAAAGAACTCTGTCAGATTTCTTTGTGCCATTTTTTCTGCACCCCTAATGCATGCAATGCTTCACTTTGTAAATATGGCATGACGTTTTTGGCCTTCTAACGCCACATTAGCGTAAACAAAAATGATGCTAATGTGGCGTTAAAATGACGCTAGGCCCTCTTAAATCCAGGCTATGATGTTATAATAATTTTTCTGAAGTTTGAGGCACCAAATACTTTGTTATAGAGAAATCCACTTTCTCCATGAACACCTAAAGAACTTCCAGTCATCTTGAAATTTAAAATCCGTGGCCAGCACAAACAAACACAACTGTAGGTCCACTGACATCAGTGACAGCATGGGAACGTATTCCAATGTTTTCTCTTCAGCAACCAAAATGGACAGTCTACGTAAGCATTTGTATATAAAACCTGATATTTCAAATGAAACCTGATCCCTGTTTAAGTCTCGCCCACAGAGGACAGTTTTAGCTGTCTGCTAAGAGTTCATGTCATCACATAACGGACAGCAACATGACATACAACATTAATATACACAACATACACATGCATATACAGATAAAGAGGCTTTTGCAACACCTCTTTCAGCCATTGGCTAATGTTGTTTCCAGTGGTTTTTGGCATTGGTTTAAGGGGTTGTCAATCAGCATCTGTATTAGCCCAAGGCATTTTGCTTATGAAATCTATAATTTAAATTAGTTTGCCTAAGCAAACTACTTAAAAAATATAGTTTACTCCCTCATTGCTGTTAATTTATTTTTATAGACTTTTGCATTTCATTATAGGCCCCCAACTCCCATTTGTTCAACCTTCCTCAGGAAGTTGGTCTATTGCCTCTTGGTGCTCCCCCATGCTACCTAACACTGTCCCATTCCCTGTTCTTTATTTTACGTTCATTTTTTGAAACCCCAGCAGCTGCTAATTCCTACCTGGACATTGCTTTTTATTTTTCTGCACAGCTGCACATATTTACTTTGAGTTTTTATTTTAATGGATGTGAGAAAATGGGCTGTTGGTTGAGGGGGGTGTGAGCCATTCCAAGCAATATCCACAATTCTTGTGAGGATAAACCACAAATGTCACTAAATTAACCTGTGCTTAACCCTCTGGTAGCTTGGCACAAAAGCAGTCAGGCTTAGCTTAGAGGCAATAAGTAAGGTATTTATGCACTTAAACAGTAAAAAAGCGAAAATATACAAGAAAAATGCCACACCAATTTAGAAAAAAAAGAATAGAAAGGATCAAAGCACCATCTACAGACATCTAGTGGAGCAAGACCGGAGCAAAGTTGAAAGTTATGGCCGACTGTGATGGAGGGGGGTTTGGATACACACAGGCCCGGTCTATGCTCACAGCAGGCCACAAGAAAAAGGACAGTCCTTTGAGCGTCCTCTGCCAGTCCAGATGTGACTGTCAGAGTGTGTCAGAGGGTCCTAATTTTATACCTGGTGTCAGCTGTGAAGTGGAGAATCTTCTGGAGTTTTGCCCCCACAGATGTGTCTGACATTTCCTGCCTCTCTGCCATGGTCCCAGGTTGTCTGGGAGCATGAAAAGCAAGTACAAAGTTATTTGTGTGTATGCTGAGGCAACTGCTTTGAAGTGCAAGTGGGGCTGTGTATCGCTACCCCCATCCTGCTAGGATGGGCCATCCTGCCACCACCCCCTAGTCCATCTATTGTGTAGTTGTCTGGGAGAAATACACATGGGCCAACTACACCTAGTCATGTAAGCAAGAAAAGGCTGCAGGCACCAAATGGTTAGGACAAGAAAATGCCAACTTTCTAAAAGTGCCATTTTCATCATTGTGACTTAAACTCCAACTTTACAATTAAATATGTTTTAAAATTCAAATACCTTAGACATCAAACAAGTATTCTAACTGCTTCTAAATAAAAGTTGTCACCTAATAAATATAATAGGATAATCCAATGTTATCTTATTAGAGATGTAGACCTCACAGCATTGAAACACACATTTATGAGTTTTTCGTTACCAGAAGATGTAAAACTTAAAAGAACATGTCCAACTTTTTAAATACAATACACACTGATCTATGGGCTGTTTAAGGCCCATCCTTTGGGTGGCTTATGAGTATTACGAAGAGAGTTTCAGGCACAGCAAGAGGTTTATATTTCCAAGTTAAAACAGCCAGTTTAAACTACACACAGGTAGCAATGGCAGGCCGGAGGCATGTTTTAAGGGGCTACTTAAGTGGATAGCACAAGTCCTGCAGGTCCTCTAATACTATTTAACTTACCATCCCTGCGCACATAGTATACCACTTTACTAGGGACTGATAAGTAAACTAAATGTGCCAACCAAGTGTAAGCCAATGTTTCCATGTTTTAGAGAGTGAGCACAAGCCCTTTAGCACTGGTCAGCAATGGCAAATGCACAGAGTCGTAAGGCCAACAAAAATAAATTCAGAAAAACAGAACAAGAGAAGGCAAAAAGCTTGAGGGAAGATCACCGTGAGTGTGACAGGTCTAATAGTCATGACTAGGGATACCAGTTCCAAAGGCTGAGTTCCATGCTGGCATCCTGGATATTTAGAGGGTGCTGAATCTGGCCATTTCTCCAACTCGAGGGAGTTGAAGATTATATGGAGGAGCTGGCAGACGTTGTCTTCACTGCTCCACTAGAGAGATGTTGTTGTATAGATGGACAACACAATTTCAATGGCAGGAAAATAATCTGGGTGTCATCTGGGATGCACAGTTGAACGTGAATATACAACTTGGTTCTGGTGTTAAATCCAGATTCTTCTGTCTAAGATAGTTGAAACAATCCATGCATCATAGTGAGAAAAATATTCTAAAATGAATGCCAAGACACATGTAAATTCTAAATTAGACTATAGCACTGCTTTCGTGGAAGGTCTTCTTAGCTATCAAAATCCCATCTCTAGGTAGAACAGAAAGCAGACTCCTAGTTGATTGAGAATATGAAGAAGAAAAATAGCATTGTCAATGGAACTGGGGTCCTAAATTTGCTTCCAGATAAAATGGTTCTCATTTAAAATGCTTTGGTTTGTCTATAAAACTATTAATGATCGTATTCTCTTGTATCTCAATAAATAAACACAAAATTCTGTCCTGTGGGATCATTTGATCCCAAATTGTTGACAATTTTGGGAACACATTTCCTCTAGAAAAGCGACCAGAGGTTTTCTGTTGATGACCCAAAAGACTGAGTCACTGTACCTTTGAAAGTGAGGAACAAATCTTCATGCCTATGTTTTAAGAAGAACCTTAAAATTTGTATTTTCCTGATGGAAGGTCTGTTCAGTAGCCGACCATTCTTGGCCTGGTGTGTTTATTTTTATATGTTTTATTCGAAAGAGCCTAAAACCAATTTATTTTTGGTTGCACACAATAAACACAAATAAATAAACAAAACTCTAATAATCCTCTGCGTTGAATGAGATCTGTGTCTTTAGCTACAAACATAATCTTCAGCCTGAGTGTCAGCTGTCCTCTGTGTATGCAGTAGTTTCATTTTTTAAAGGGAAATTTCACTTTTGTGTACTTATTTTTAAGGAAAGCTTCTTTTTGTCATGATTTTCTTATTTTTTGAGACAATGTTTTTGTTGTGGGCAATGTTTTTTGTTAGTAAAATAATGTTGGGGAAAGAAAAGCTTGAATTGCTTTTTGTAGGAATATTTTTCAGCAGTATCAGAGGTGTGGATTCAGGTGGGTTACACCCCCTGATAAATGTATTTTCTAATGAATAGTTGGGTGCTTTCAGTCGGGTATGGTTAGGAGTCTGTCGGATTTCACCTGGGATCACTGCGTGCAAACTGTGAGGATTTGGTTGTACTCTGTGATATGGCTCCGGGGCCTTATCGTGCAGTACACTCCCAAATACCGTCTTTTGTCCAGTCAGGCTCACTTACTTAACCTTAAGCTTAACACTGCCTAGCTGTGGTTGCGAGAAGTAAGGCTTAACAAAGGAACTAAATGTAAAGCATTTAATAAGAAATAAGAAAGTCACAACATATGAAAGAAAGACACCAATTTATAAACATAGATTATATTTTCCTGAATTTTTAGAGACCTCAGTGTACAAAACCCACCAGAGGGTTCTGGAGATACAGATTTTCAAAGATAGTATCACTTTTAAGTGCAAGGGCAAACAAGCATTGGTCAACAAATACTTTAGAAACTTTTTGAAAAGTTTGAAAACAGTTAGGCCCATATTTATACTTTTTTTGCGCCACATTTGCTTATTTTTTTTACTCAAAAGCAGTGCAAATTTTCAAAATATAATTGTATTTTGTAAATTTGAACCGCTTTGTGTAAAAAAATGACGCAAATGTGGTGCAAAAAAAAGTATAAATATGGGCCTTAGTTTGGCTACTCTGGTCCGGGTTGGGTGATACATTTTGGCAGGGTAGAAGCCTAGGAGGCCAGATGTGATGCTTTGGACACTTACCTGGCCACCAGAGCATTTTCAAATCAATGCAGTGTTCCCTATGATGAGGGATGCAGGCAAAAGATGATCAAATTATGCTCTGGTTGTGGCGCTGTCAAAGGAGGTGTATTTGTGGTTGCTCTTCAGTCCACAGGTGAAGTGAGGGTAAACTTAGCCACAGAAATCGGGCTCCCTCAAAGTCATCTATATTACATCACTGGGCTTCTAGTCGGTCTGTCTCAACATCCTTAGGTCAAGGACAGTGCCATTTAGGTGCGACAAATCAGGACTTGGATTGCACTCCATGGGTCAGGCAAACTTGGGTACAAATCTTGGCTATCTGAAATTTTATCTTGGGTGCCCCGCGACTGAAAGAAGCAAAATGTCTGCAATTGCAATCAACTTTTTTGGTTTCTTCAGCTCTTGTGTCCCTAGTGCTGGTTCCAGGAGATCAGCTGACTGATCCTTGGAGTTACTGCTTTTGGTTGGAGCTGGGAATCAACTTTTCCCTGAGCTAGGAGCCGCAGATACAGTATATACTTTACATGCACAAAGTGCAGCAGGTGCAGTCCTTCCGATGGTGCAGCCTCTCTTAGTACTGGTCCAAGGGCAGCTGAACAGCCCTTCTTCAGTTCTCTCTCTGATTACAGAATGATCTGAGGTTTAGGGGGACGGGGTGCCATATTCATCCCAGGAAAGTGCCCTAAGGGCTACTTCCCTTGCAAAGGTGGCTTCCCCTTTGAACCTCATCTTTTGGACTAACACCCTTGACTGGCCATTGCTGGAGAGGAGGTAACACTTCACTTGGTGGCAACTACCTTTGTTCCTGGGACTTATTCACACATCTCCCTTGTAGTCAGAAAGCTGCCAGTATGCCAGTAGGGTGATTTTGCCATTGATGTGAATGGCAAAGTGGAACTGGCAGTGTAAACACTGTCCTTCCAGGCTGCAGTGGCAGACTAAGAGCCATTTTGTGCTTTGTCACACACAAGGTGGTATAAACAGTGCTGCAGCCCTGAGTGGGCAGTCTGCCTTACATGCCCTGGATACCCAGGGTACCATGTACTAGGGACTTATAAGTAAGACATTCCTTGCCAACTGGTTGTATCCAATTCAACATAACTTTTGTAAAGGGATTGAAAACAAATACTGAGTCTGGGCAGCAGGCCTCATGGACTCGAGCTGAAAAAGCAGCAGGTAATAGTCCAATGGGAGGCTACAGTGAGGGGACACCTGCAGAAAGCCTGCTGCCTTACACATACACTAAACATACACATGCACACTCTCTTTCAAAATATTTAGTTTCTCTCACTTAGTACTCCCATTAATCTGCATCCCTCTCCCTTTCCACTGACCCTTAAGTCCCATTTATGCAGCCTGCATGTATATAATGTATTTTAACATCATATGCCAGCGTAATCTGAAATTGACATCCAACACAATCTTACTGAACAAGCTAGGCCCCTGATCATTATAAGTATGCTTATTCAGATAACAACAAATATCCATGAAAAAAATGCAAGCAAATTATTATTTAAATAGTCCAAATCACACAAAAACATAATACAGACAAGTATGCACAGCAATAGAACGCATTGTTCCAGACAAGTGCAAATTGCTCGACCTCACCATTTTTTGGAAATGTTCAGCAAACTTTAATTCCGCTTTGTTTCCTGTCCTTACAAATCTAACTTGAGTGTCAGGTCCTTTGGTACTATCCATAAGGGACCCATCTTATCTTACTAGCTCATCTACTGCAGCAGCGGCCACCGCAACCCTCAAGGGGAGGGGGGGCATGGGGGCTGGAGTGGAGGAGGAATAAAAAATAATTTAAAATAACTTACCTCCTGCCATCGCCGCCGCCTCCTCGACCATCTTCTAGTGTCCAAGCATTCACTAGGATGCAACCACAGGCTCCCCAGCAATCTCGGTACTGCTTTCATGTTAAACCTAGCATGAAAGCAGCATCAGGATTGGTCTGACCAGCTTGGACTGCTGCTCGGACACAAGGTTGGGGTCTTTGCAATTTCTCCAGCCTGGCTGTTCAACACAACCAAGCACGAGAAACCTAAGTGCGCATGTGTGTTTGGCAAGCTTGAGACAGCTGGCCAAGCACACATGCACACTTAGGTGCACTCTCTCTTTCTCTCCCCTCCCACCTCTCATGGCTGAGCCCGCTGCTCCCTTCACAGGAAAGATAAAACAGTGAAAAAAAATATTGTTTTATCTTTCAGCTCCTGTCTTAGCCAGGGGGGCGACATTCCTTTGCCATTGCAAAGGAGCAGCCCTTGATCTACTGTTGTTCTTGCATTCTCAGTGTTAGCAATTTCTGACTATGGTAGTTACATATTTTATCAGAATGACCAGGATCCCCACTTTATTTTTTTGAAGCAGGACTATGTCATGTAAATGTTTTTCAATTAGGGTTTTTGATGAAATTGTTATGTTTTCGGTTGTGTAATTAAGGTCTGACTTTTATGTTGATTGTGACCTGAAATATTTTGATATTTTGATTTTTGTGGTTTGAAATGGCACATATTGACATGTAGCAGCATGTTGGTATTCATTTTTCTTTTTGCTGTTTTAATGTTATTTTATATCATAGGGGTTTATATTGTCTCATTTTAGTTCTCTTGACATTAGGCTTAGGTTTGGCTGCCCTGGTGCATTATATTTTATCTGTGGAAAGGCTTCATCATCAAAAGCCTCTGGGTGACTCCAACCAATCAAAGTGACCCCAGAGAAATAGAAATCATCCCAATTGAGTACGGCATGCATTTTCATATGACAGTATTTTCCCATCAGTCTACAAGCTGCCCAGGTCTGTGCCCAACTTTGAAGATTTGGATCTGAATAATTTTGGAGGGCTGCACGTGCCCTCTCGCCCAGTATTTCCACTGCTGCCATTGCTGCCAGTCTCACTGTTGTAATATGACTTCTCGTCAGCTTCCTAACCATTCCTGTCTGGCTTATTCTGTCTCTGTCACTGCTTCCAATGAAATTCTTGGTAGTCTCTCACATCATTGTTCACAGCCCATTTCTCTTCCCAAGCCCAGACTTTTCTCAGCTCTTTGGAGAACAAAGCTTTTTCACTATCAAGTATTTTCAACTTGGCAAGGATTTGCAGGACCTATTTCAGAACTAATCTACAAAGATTTCCCTTCATTTCCAGAAAGGAATTGTGCTTATTTTGAATGGCGACAGTGTAAATTACAATTATTAGGACTATGCTTTTACCAATTATGGAGACTATTATGCCTGGCTCTTTGTTATAGCAGATATCAGTCTCTATAGTTAAACTAGCTAATACTGGGTGCGGTGATACCTCAGGTGCCAGAGGAGGCACAGGATCCTGTGTTCTTGATCTATATGGAGATTCTAGAAAGAATCTCTGGAGAAACATGTTTTCTAAATTAATCTTCAAGATACAGTTCCATGTTGGACCTTTAGCCTCTTGGGCAATTCTATGGTCCTCATGTTTCTTCATAAGCAAATTTACACATTTCAGCATAATGCAGAAGGAATTTTATTCTTTATTATATAGTCTCTATTACTTTCTCTGTGAGTTTCTTCCAGTCAGCACCCCCATGAATCCCAGGTCTAGGGCAATCACATCTATCTTAACTGATAGTCCTTCCTGGTTTCTGTGGCTGCACCAAGGATGCAATCTAGCTTTCCCTGGACTTTGGGAGCATTAGAGTTATATGTGTGAGGAGACTTGTGTGTCATTATGGATGTTTGATATTCGAGCTGTGGCTTGGTTGGCTTGCTATGCTACTATTTCACTGACTGTTTCACTCCCAGCTGCCAACCACAGCAGCAATCTGTGTATGTTCCTTCCATCACGTTCACCAGGTTCCCTGGGGATTCAAGATTTCAGACATCCGGTGTTCTTATCAACACATGTAACTCAGAGTTTCCAGTTGCTTAGTTCAACACTGGAAGCAACCCAACAGTGAGGCAATTAGGCAGCCCAACTGACAACCAAAAATATATTCCTGCCTTTCTCCAGGGTTTATTTCATATATTCAGTTTAATGTTTATACTAGCTTGCATCACAACATGATAGTATCTTTGTTCAACAATATGTGACCAGGGGTCTCTTCCAATTCTCTATAGGGTAACACTCACAACTCCTAGATATCTGCAACTCATATGTTTAATGTTATCACTCCTAGTTGAAATGGCTAGCCAAATCAAGTATATACTTAACTCATGATGGTGGAGAGTCAGTGTCCACACCTGGATTCTAGCCCAGTAACTGTGAGATATGTATTTATTTCCCATTGCAGATCACTATTCTTGGGAATAGCCAAATGGCTTCTTTGAGGTGTCTGTTCGGTGTGTAAAGCAGATAGTTGTTGCACTCATATACACTAACCTCTTCTTAACTGTAAGACTGTTTTTTCAAATTAAACTGGACCCAGTTCTCTGTGTCTGCAACTGCTTTATTTGTAGGTATCATGGTTGACACAGGTCCTGTGAGAGAAAGGGGTCACCCCTCTGAACTTTTAACCCCTGCAGAACTCAGTAGCTGTGGGCAGCCGTTACTACAGTTGTTTCTGCCTCTTTGCATCTCCTGACTTGCTTCCACCCACTAAGTGCCAGCCACAGGCATCACCTTTCCTCTGGGGTCTGGTGGTTTTGTGATGTCACACTGACAACAAAAACGTCTCTTTTGTGGCACCAAACCTTCTCTTTTGAGTTGCACTACTATGAATCTAGGGTGTGTGTGCCCCAGGCAAGCTAAAGAAAATAGTCTATGATAGCATCAGGTTTCAATGGGCATCATTTTGCTAGCAGCACCAGCTCTAGCTCCTCTGCTGATTACCCTGTCAGGGTGCACTTTCAGTGTCCTACCACTTTTCAATGCAGTGTCAGTCAGGTTGCTCAGTCTGGGGCCATAACCCAGGACGAAAGAGGTGCCCTAGATTTAAGAATTGATGTTGTTTCACTCTATCAGCTGGCAGCCTTAACCTTATTGTGACTTCTGGGCCGACTGCTATGGTGTAAACAAAAGTGGTGGACGAGTAATATTCATTAGAAAGGAACATAAGGTGTGGGTGCGTGTGGAGTGGTGGGAGAAAGAGGTGCTAGATGTTGAGCAACTAATGGAGCAAATCCAGCAAAAGAGGCAACAGGAAGGTAAGTGGCTTGAGGTCAAATGAGGAGGCGGAAGCGCTTAAATGTCAACATTTAAATGTAACCTGGAGGTTAGTTGTTGAGGCCTAAAAGGCACAGTTGGAACCTCGTGGTCCAATTCAACTCAAATGCAGGTGGAAGAGCATGGTAGTCATGTCCCCAAACACTCTACAGATTACTGGATGCCAAAACCGAAAAATAAAGAACACTTCTGCTACCATCGTCCTTTTGAACAGGTCATTATTCCAGGTTTCCTGAGAGATTGCCAGTTGATAATGCTAAATTAGCAGTGTGCGCTGAGTGACAGAGGTGGATAAAGAGGAACATTTTGCCTCCCATTTACTGGGTATTTAGCCCCACCAAACAGAGGCACATGGCAAAGGATAACCGCGGGGAGGAATTCTGTTAGAAGCAGTTTGCTGGTCCCTCACTGAATCCTGCATAACCTCATTGTCACAGACAATACTGTTGGTGGTGTATTAACCAAACATCATACTTGCCCTATAACCTTTGGTTCATGCAGACATGGTATTGTTTCCACAAACTGTAGAGGAAAGCCACTGGGAATCAATATCTCAGAGTGAAAGTGGCATGGAATAATTCAACATGGACTCTAACACTAATCCGGCAAGCAGCTTGGTACATCTGCCTACTGTGTGATGAAATCACCAGATTTGGGAATGGGATTTGGAGTGGTAAGGGGTGTTTAGGTTTTAGGGTGGGTATGGGTTTTTGGGTGGTAAGGGCATTTTTAGATTTTAGGGTGGGTATGGGCTTTGGAGTAGTAAGGGTGTTTTTAGGTTTTAGGGTGGTTATGGCTTTTTGGGTGGTAAGGGCATTTTTAGGTTTTAGGGTGGGTATGTGTTTTGGGTGGCAAGGGCATTTTTAGGTTTGAAGATGGTACGGGATTTGGGGTGGTAAGGGATGCTTAGGTTTTAGGGTGGGCATGAGATTTGGAGTGGTAAGGGGTGTTTAGGTTTTTGGGTGGGTATGGGATTTGCGGTGGTAAGAGCAAGTTTAGGTTTTAGGGAGGGTATGAATTTTGAGGGCATTTTTAAGTTTTAGGGTTGGTGTGGGTTTTGGGGTAGTAAGAGAATTTTTAGATTTTAGGATGGTATGGATTTTGGGGTTGTAAGGGCAGTTTGGGATTTTAGGGTGGAGATGGGTATTTGGGGGAATATGCATTTTTAGGTTTTAGGATGGGTATAGGATTTGTGGTGGTTGTTTTTTGGTTTTAGGGTGTGTATGGGATGTGGGGTGGTAAGGAGTGTTTTTAGGTTTAAGGGTGGTTATGGGATTTGGGGTGGTAAAGGTATTTTTAGGTTTTGGGGTGGGTATGGGATTTGGGGTGGTAAGGGCATTTTTAGGGTTTAGGGTGAGCATGTGTTTTAGGGTGGTAAAGGGTGTTTAGGTCTTAGGGTGGGGTATGGGTTATGGGGTGGTAGGTAATTCTTAGGGTTTGGGTAGGTAGGGTTTTTGTGTGGAAAGGCGTCCGTGTATATATATATATATATATATATATATATATATTATTTTTTATTTTATTTTTTTAAACAAACACTCTGAGTAAAGTTTCAGTGGCGCACTCTGTTGCCGGTGCTGGTGATGGAGGAGACCAGCCTCGAAGTAATATTTATATCCAAAAAGATGCATTGCACTCCAGAAGGCTCCCGCCGAACAGTAGTCTTTATTCCAAATCTTCAGCAATTACCAACGTGTTTCAACTCCAGAAGAGTCTTGCTCATAGTCATGTTTTTGTATTGACTATGATATCCAGAATGCCTCATTATGGGCAGGATGGCTTATCTACTATTTAAGGGCAATAGTAGAAGAACTCACTGACCGTGACCAAAACTCTTTTGGAGTTGAAACGCATTGGTAGTTGCTGAAGCTTTGGAAGCCTTCTGGAGTGTGATGAATCTTTTTGGATATAAATGTGTATATTGTAAGCAAACTTCAACAAATAGCATTCTGCACGGTAAAAGCTTTCACCCTAAACCTCTTATAAAGAGTATCCCATATGGGGTGTTACTTAGAATGCGCAGAAATTGTTCCAATGATCATGAAGTTGAGTTAAAATATCAAGATACTATACAGTGATTTAAACAAAAAGGGTATAATCAGAGGATTCTACAAAAGAATTTAGAAAGAGTACGAACTATCCCTCGGGATGAAACATTAGTTCCGAAACGAGTGAGGACAAGACAGGATAATTCTGGTGAAAATAAAGTCAGAATGATATTGGATTATACATAGGAAAGTGGTCTAATTAGAAGAATTCTATGTAAACATTGGCATGTTATACAAAAAGATCAAGATTTGGGTCCTAAAATTGGTTTCGCTCCATTGATAACGTATAGGAAAGCACCTTCATTAAAAGATTATCTTATAAGTAGTCACTTCACCATAAAAAATCAACAAAATTGGTTGACAGAACAATAATTTGGATTTATTAAGTGCAATAGTTGTAAAGCATGTAAAATTGGTAAATCAACTAAAGAAGTGAAATTGTGGAATGACATGAAATTGAAGATAAAACATCGAATTTCTTGTAATACAAAATTTACAGTTTATGTAATTGAGTGTCATTGTGGTTTGAAATACATAGGCAGGACAATTTGCATGCTAAAGAAAAGAATTTTAGAACATATCAGAGCGGTTCTGCACAAGGATTTTACATATGCTATTGCTAAACATTTTCAGCAACATGAAGTAAACTGTTACGGTATTATGGAATTGACCATATTCCTGAACCTGAGAGTAGTGGAGATAGAGTAAAAAAACTCAGATAACTTGAATTCAAATATATTATTTTAATGCGGACAAAGAGCCCTTTGGGATGGAATAATGATGAGGAACTTTTTGTTAATCTTTACATTTTTGAATATTGGTAATTGCAATGTTAATGATGTCTTTATGGAATTAGAATACTTCAATTTAAGATAAATGTCAAAATGTGAATCTAAAACATTTTTTGTATAATAATGACTGTGGCTAATCCTCAAAAGTATTTCTAATTAATCATGTACAGAAGTTCATTATTTCTTGCCAACCTTCTAAATCATATAATTTGATAATTATTAATTTATGCAAATGATTATTTGTTCCTTCCTCCATAGTATTTTGTTTAGACATATATATTTTTTTTTAATCCCAATGCATGTGTTATTTATTAAAGAATTCCTTTCAGGTTAATTATATGATAATATATATATAAAAAAACTACTGAGACCATAATGCATTGTAATGACTTTGGGAATGAAGCACTATAAATAGTGAGAATGGAGAAAGGACTGTAAAACCAGGAAGAAGACTGTAAAGTCGAAACGCGTTGTTTTCTCCTTTTTTTGCATCAAATAAACCTGATTTATTTTTTGAGGAGCTGAACGGAGTGCGTGGCATTTATCTTTTGTTCACAAAATGAATCGAGGGCTCAGCCACCCTCTTTGCCTCGCACCAGCTGAGTGCGCGTCGTTTTCCTTTGGCATGCTTTGTTCTGAACCATTATTTTTCAAAGCGACAGCTCCCGGCAGGATACAAGTTTTCCGTCTAAATGCGGCCCCTGAAATCAGTTCTGGGAGGATTGGAGTCGGAGGGCGCCTTCCGAGCAAACTGCTGCTAAACGGGGTAAGACCGTGTACACGGACATATTGGATACATTGTATCACTGTTTTGACTACTGAGACTTGCTACTGCCGAAGCGGCCCTTGCGTAAAGAGAGTAATTGTTTCCTTTAACGCAAGGGCGGTTCAGTCTCTGGAAATGAAATGCTGGTGATTATTTTTCGATGCTTTATTTATGAATGACAAATACAGTGTGATATTTTGAAATGGAAGCAAGGCATATGAAACGGCTAGCAGTGGCCACTAAATTATTTGATGAGGATGTCTCCACCTCTTTATCAGAAACCACACCAATGCAGAGGAACACATCATTAAAACATTTATTTTTTCAACTGGAAAAGATTTATAAGAAGGAAATTAGTAAAAGCTGGGAAGTATTATCATTAGAAAAATATATTGAAGTGAAAAGAATACCAAGAGGCCTACGCATATTTACCATACCAACATATTCAGGAGAAAATTCTGAACTATTCAAGGAGTGGGAAGAGAACAATACACAGTGTTCACTGAATATGATGAGGATTCTCATAAAATATGCTAAACTTGATTTGGAAGAGATTTATAATCAAGTTAAGAAATTGGAGGAACAGATTGAGAATAGTGAAGAAAAGGATGACAAAATATTATTGAGAAAAAATATGGAAGGTACATTGGAGAAATATGAAGTTGAAATACAGGAACGCAAGAAAAATACATTTTTATGGGATGAAAAAGATTATAAATATGGTAGGATTTTAACTTTTGCAAGAAGATTTGAAAGCCTCAAACTGGACATGCGACGAAAGAACTTTAGAACTGTTCCTAGCAATGGTGATACTCCCAGTGAATCGGATGTAGATGTAAGTGAAGGGGAAAGCTCTTCAGAACGTATGGAAATTCCAAGTAGGAATACTTTTTTAGAGGAAATGCAAGTAGTATATCTGGATCAACGATTAATGAGGGGCAGAGGAAAAAATTACAATCGAGGCTCTGGAGGAAAGACAGACCAAATGGTAAACAGAAGAGAAAAACCAGAAGAGCCAAAAGAAACAGGAAAAAGACAATATCCCCTCAGAAGTCAGAAGAAACAACATTAGATCTGCCAAATTTGGTGATAAATCTTTCAGACTATGAGTTAACTTCATCTGAACTTCAATTATTAAATAAAGGTTTATCATTTTGCCCTGAGAAAATTTTTGATTATGTAAATACTCGTATTGACATTTATAAATGTATTCGAAAATTTAAATTGGCAAAATACTATTCTATATATTCCAATAATACAGATCTAGATCATGAGGAGGTATTAACTGACAATTCTAAAACAACAGATTTGCAAATTGATCAGATTGCAGATTTGAAAACTTTATTTGACTTCTATCATGATTTACCGGATGAGGAGTATACTGAATTAGAAGTCCTTCGAGAATTGGAAGTGGACACTAATAAACATCAATTTAGCAATTTTAAAGAAAGATCAAAGTTTTGTCGAGTTTTATCACCTGGTAACAAAATTGATATATTTTCTGAATTAGTGATGGAGGATCTAAATAGATTACAAAAGACTAGACATCATGGACAACGGGAAAATGTAACCAAAGATGAACGATTGGCATTGAAGAAATTGACTAACAATAATAATATCATAATAAAACCTGCGGGTAAAGGTGGAAATATTGTGATTCTTAACATACAGAGTTATATGTTTGAGGCATACAGACAACTGAATGATGAATCTAATTATAAAAAATTAAATCATAATCCCATCAATCGAATGATCCATCAATTACATTCAAGACTTGATGACTGGTACGAACAATCACTTTTGAAAAAGGAAGAATATCAATTTTTGATAAAAGAAAATCCAACCATACCCACAATTTACTTCTTACCTAAAATACATAAATCTTTAACAGCACCACCAGAGAGGTCAATAGTTTCGGCGTGTGATTTATTATAAGAGAGAATTTCAGATTATGTGGATTATTATTTAGCACCCATCGTGATGACCTTAAATTCATATATTAAAGATTCAGGAGATTTATTGCGAATTATATCGGATATAAATTGGTCAGATTACTATTTATTGGTCACAATTGATGTTGTGTCGTTATATACATCTATTAATCATGAAATTGGCTTGAAAGCATGTGAATATTTTTTAAGGCAGAGAAGTATTGTGGAGTATGAGCATCCAAAAATGTTACTATCTATAATAGAATTATGTCTTAAAAATAACATCTTTATTTTCAATCATGAAATTTACCAACAAATGTGCGGAACGGCAATGGGCATTTCCCTTTCTCCGAATTATGCCAACCTTACAATGGGTTGGTGGGAAAGGGAAATTGCTTGGGGCAAGGATAATGATTTATTTATGGATAAAATCGCACTTTGGGTTCGTTTTATTGGTGACTTATTTATAATTTGGCAGGGATCACAGGAGGATTTTCAATCGTATTTTAACAAATTGAATAACAATGATTTAGGTTTACAATTTACATGTGAAATGAGTAAATCATCAATTAATTTTTGGGATATTAATATCTATGTGGAAAATAATAAATTAGAAACCACAGTATACTGTAAGAAAACATCAACAAATAGCATTCTGCATGGTAAAAGCTTTCACCCTAAACCTCTTATAAAGAGTATCCCGTATGGGGAGTTACTTAGAATGCGCAGAAATTGTTCCAATGATCAGGAAGTTGAGTTAAAATATCAAGATACTATACAAAGATTTAAACAAAGAGGGTATAATCAGAGGATTCTACAAAATAATTTAGAAAGAGTGCGAACTATCCCTCTGGATGAAACATTAGTTCTGAAACGAGCGAGGACAAGACAGGATAATTCTGGTGCAAATAAAGTCAGAATGATATTGGATTATACAAAGGAAACTGGTCTAATTAGAAGAATTTTATGTAAACATTGGCATGTTATACGAAAAGATCAAGATTTGGGTCCTAAAATTGGTTTCGCTCCATTGATAACATATAGGAAAGCACCTTCATTAAAAGATTATCTTATAAGTAGTCACTTCTCCATAAAAAAATCAACAAAATTGGTTGACAGAACAACAATTTGGATTTATTAAGTGAAATAGTTGTAAAGCATGCAAAATTGGTAAATCAACTAAAGAAGTGAAATTATGGAATGACATGAAATTGAAGATAAAACATCGAATTACTTGTAATACAAAATTCACAGTTTAAGTGATTGAGTGTCATTGTGGTTTGAAATACATAGGCAGTACAATTTGCATGCTAAAGAAAATAATTTTAGAACATATCAGAGCGGTTCTGCACAAGGATTTTACATATGCTATTGCTAAACATTTTCAGCAACATGAAGTGAACAATTGGAAACTGTTGCGGTATTGTGGAATTGACCATATTCCTGAACATGAGAGGGATGGAGATAGAGTAAAAAAACTCAGTCAACTTGAATCCAAATATATTATTTTAATGAGGACAAAGAGCCCTTTGGGATTGAATAATGATGAGGAACTTTTTGTTCATCTTTCAATTTTTGAATATTGGTAATTACAATGTTAATGATGTCTTAAGGAATTAGAATACTTCAATTTAAGATAAATGTCAAAATGTGAATCAAATTTTTTTTTTGTATAATAATGACTGTGGCTAATCCTCAAAAGTTTTTCTAATTAATCATGTACAGAAGAAGTTTATTATTTCTTGCCAACCTTCTAAATGATATAATTTGATAATTATTAATTTATGCAAGTGAATATTTGTTCCTTCCTCCATAGTATTTTGTTTAGACATTTCTTTTTATCCCAATGCATTTGTTATTTATTAAAGAATTCCTTTCAGGTTAATTATATGATAATATGTATATAAAAAAACTACTGAGACCATAATGCATTGTAATGACTTTGGGAATGAAGCACTATAAATAGTGAGAATGGAGAAAGGACTGTAAAACCAGGAAGAAGATTGTAAAGTCGAAACGCGTTGTTTTCTCCTTTTTTTGCATTGAATAAACCTGATTTATTTTTTGAGGAGCTGAACGGAGTGCGTGGCATTTATCTTTTGTTCACCAAATTAATCAAGGGCTCAGCCACCCTCTTTGCTCGCACCAGCTGAGTGCGCGTCGTTTTCCTTTGGCGTGCTTATATATATATATATATATATATATATATATATATATATATGTTATACTTACTTCTCCTTTTTCTTTTTACCATATGCCTTTACCAACCATGCCTTTACTACAAAGTTTTGGTGGTAAAGACATGAGCGGTAAAAGCATATGCGCAGTAAAATCAGTTAGTGGTAAGTGCATGTGTGGCAATGACAATGCGTTGGACTTACCATGTTGTAAAGGCATGTTTGGAAAGTGCATGCGTTCCGTCATACATCCCTTTGATGCTGAGCATAGTTTTCAGTGTGTTTTGCAAGACGTATTATTGAGTGAAACCCACAGCAAAACGATTAATATAAACCCTGAAAAGGCAAAACATTAAAGCAACACTCCCAAAAAAGACAAAAATAATAAAATACCCAAATGAAAGATTACACTTTGTTAAATGTTTTGGCGTTATGTTTTGAGTGTTTAATGCAGGTAAGGTTTAGAGTTTCAAAGCAAGTAGGATGGTAGTACATTTTCATCTTGTGTGGGCTGGACAGATGGTTGGTTGTTATTGATTTGTTAATATTTTCAATCAGTTAATGGAATAAAAATTCCTAAACATAATCAATAGACAAGGTAACTAAGAAATGTGAATAGAACCAGACATCCTCACATGTGTTGCACTATGTTTAATGTGACTGATTTTCATTTAACTTACAGTGCATCCTTTCTTGCTCCTTACCTTCCATGCGAACATCCCCTAACTTAGTAGACCGCCACATGTTGGTAAGTATGAAATGGTATGAATGGTTCTCTGGACCTACACTCTTCCTGAGTCGGCCTAAACCACGAGTCTGCAATTTTCTTTAGCTCTCACACGCTGAAACCGAAGAGGATGAACCTTCGTGGACATGCAGTTTTCTTCCAGACTGACCGCGGTTTATAAGAGAAGTCACCCTTTTCCTCTGAATTTCACCTGCTGTTACCACACCGAAAACAATTATATAGAACTGCAGTTTCCCCAATCAGTTTATATGTAAACCCTCACATTCTGTTACATGCATTTACCACAGGGAAATCACTTCCCTGTCGAAAAGTGTAGACTTCACAAAGAGTTCAGAGTCTATATTATTCACTTGGGTGTGTCGTGGATCTTAAAAGTTTGCAAACTCTAGACGCATATGGGCCCTGTTTAAATGTAAACAATGCAATATGTCCTAAATTTTTTGGTTTAGGAGTGGACTGTGGTAACTCATCAACTGAAATTAATGTGTTTTTTTTTAAATACGCCCTGTTGGTCGAGTCAGCGGACCTGTCACACCTAGCAACAAGGTCAAGACTTCTGAAGTCTTGGAGCATAGAGGAGGGACATCCAGATATTAGGGTTTTTCTTGGGCTGAAGCTTCATTTAAAATTCAATCACATCAAAACGTGTCTGGCCCCGATTTAAGAAAAGTGGCGCTGCACCTAGTGAAGCCCCACCTTTCTTGCACCCTTTAGCGCCCCCCCTAACGCCACCATGTGTGCTGCGCACCATGGCGGTAGATAGGGCAAGTAGCATCAAATGTTTTGACGCTAGTTTGGGACTTTGCAGGATTAGTGTAAACATTTTTTATACTAATCATGCAAAGCCCATTGAGGCCCATTTAAAACAATGGCATGCCTCCTTTGAACGCCTGCTCTGTGCCATTTTTTCAGCCCCCCCAATTGTGCCTGGCGCAGGCACAATGTAGCGCAAAGGGTTACAAAGTGGTGCAATGCATGCATTGCTCCGCTTTGTAAATTTTGGCCCCAATGGGCCACATTAGCATTAAAAAAATATACTGTAATGTGGGGCAAGGAGGATACTAGGGGCTCTTAAATCAGCCCCTCTGTTTTTTTTGAGCAACAAGAGCCAAATCTACTTTTTCAGTGAGAAGAGCAGTTGTTAGTGGGACTCATTGCTGTATTATATTTCATACCCGTATCGACTCAACAAAGAAGTAGGTTTCAGGGCCATCATCTGCTTCTCAACAAGAAGGAAAAAAAGTCATCTGAACATAAACTGTGGAGAGGTAGAGGAATACCAAAGACTCCATTGTTTGTGATTTGAAAGGTAATGCCCAAAGTGTAACATGTAAACTGCGTGACATAAAGGTCAGCAAATAGCTAAGTGGTTAATGTTCTTATGGCACATCAACCATGCAAAGGTATCTTAAGGAAAAGCACGAGAAGGAGCTTGAAAAATTCCTAATTGAACAATGTAAAAAAAGTCATAGGCCACAGGTGCATCAGCAAATGTTCCTACAGAGATGCCACTTTGAGTACTAGAACTAACCTCATCTCTGCATTTTGCATTTCCCTTTACTCCTACTATGTGGAAATGAAAATCCTGGAATTAAAAAACAAGATGATGGACCCCACTAAAAATAACAACATCAGTAAACGAAAAAACATTGTTTACAGTTTTAAAGTACTCGTAGACTACTACAGTGTGCGTGTGTAATTTATTGAAAACACATACCTGTCTGTGCTTGCTCCCAAGAGTAATTCTGTTCAGCAGGTTTTGGTTACCATTTACTTTTTCCCATGAATGAATCGCTGTAAATTGTGGCATGACCACGTGTTTCTCTCTTTGATTGGAAAGATTCATACAGAGAAATCCGCCGTCACTAACTCATTAATTGTGATTTATGCACATATATTTATATAAAGTTAGGACCATAGAAAATCATTTTGTGATGCCTAGAACTTTGGCATCGTTTGATGACTCTTCATGAAATTCACCCCAAAAAAGTGTGCCAGTGATTCTTGTTGTGCACAGAAAGTGTCCAGGTGATCTGTCAAGAGGGAGCTGAGAAAAAGGGGAGGGGGTTAAAAAACATGCATTTCCCATGTTAATTCCCGTAGGAATTTTGAACATGACTACAGCACCAAGCGCTGGACGGAATTACACTAAATTTGGCAGAAAGCTAGACTTTGTTCCACAGATTGTGCTTTTTGCTATTTGGTGTAAATCTGTTCAGTAGTTTTTGCAGAGCTCTGATTGGCTGCCAACACTTCGACCAGAAAGTGTTGGCACCTATCTTGGTACTCCTAAAAAAAAAGTAAAACAATGTAAAGGGGCCAGGTTAGGGACACCCTGACCCCTTAGCTCTGGTGCTGGGGTCCCAGAGGGACCTTGCTAGGACATAAAACACTGTTTCAAAAACTATTTAGGGTTTAGTCACATCGACGTCGCAAATTCCATGCTGTTTGATTAAAGTCTGTGGGTGGGCCAAGTCCCAGGGGCATGTTTAAAATATAGGAGTGGGCGCACAGGGCCCCTCGCCTAGGCTTATTCCTGCACCGGGAACCACCACCTCCTTAGGGCTTTTTTTCTATAAATAAAAGGGGCCACGCACCCCCTGTACCACAGGGACCACCACCTCCCCGGGACAAAATGTTTTTAATGTACTAGTGGGGGGATCTGTGGACCCACTCGAGCTCTGGGGACCCCCACCTCCTCAGGCCTAGCATAGACTTGCTAAAACATGTGCCCTCACCATGCACTGCTATTTACCCCAGATATTACAGCACTCATGACAACTTTTATAACATCAATAAAAATATCAATGAAACACTAGAAGAACAATTATTGAAGAAAAAACTGTGCATGACGGGGGAGCAAGTTATAGTTACCTTAGGCTGCTAGTTATAGTTACTTGAAAAAACTCTAAGGCCCCTATTTAAGAAAAAGTGGTGCATCAGTACTGATGCGTCACTTTTTCTGCACCCCCCACACAACGCCTAACAACACCATGATTGTGCTGTACTTACAACACGGTTCACCATGGCAGTCGTTAGCACAATTGCATCAAAATAGTTGCTGCTATTGTGGTGCTGTTGTTTAGCCATTTTAGCCATAGCTCCATGCACGTTAGTTTAATAAATTAGGCCGCTGTGCACTTTGACCTAGATATATTTTATTCAGCTTTGCATTGTTATTTTTACAAAAAGCAGTTTTACGGTCTTGTTTTAATTTCATCTATCTAACTGTTTTGCTTAGCCCAGCACTGTGTTCTCAAACAAGACATTCTTGATCACTTTGTGCTTCAGTCAAGGCTATAGTTTGGTACATTGTCGGTGAACGTGGTAGAAGTTTAGTCTCCAACATTCGTGGAAAATACACATCCTTACGTAGGGAAATTTTCTTAGAACATTAGCTGTGTTATTATTAAAACACTGCCTAGTCCCATTACACGTTAAGATGGATATTCCAGCCAGGGAACCATGACTCTATGCTGATTGCTGAATGCTTTGCTGCAGATGCTAAGGCAGACTACAGGCCTTTGCTCAGGTATGATGGTCGATGTCCTCCCGGGGGACCCTGAAAGCAGAACTAGAGCTTAACATGCTGTGCTCAAATTATGACTCAGATAGAAAATAGTCCATCGATTCTAGTGGCAATATGATAGCGTTATTCTTATGCTTCACTCTCATCGTCACCATTTTAATATTGTCATGTTGTGTCATTCTGGTTATTTGCTATCTAAAATGCATTTGTTTTATTAAACCAGTCTTTAAAACTCATACTGCTTTTATTGTCATTTATATATGAGACTGAATTGCGAATGAGAGAACCGGATGCAACCTGAGTGACCACGACTTCCCTGAGAAGTATGATATGTCATGAGCTCGGCTGCCCAATCATCTCTACCTTTTGGGAGAGATGAGGCACTGCTAATTAGCCGGAGCAAAACCCGGATTTGCAGCGACAGGTGTCACCTACTGTGGGTCAGACTCAGTCTCCCACACCGTGGACGATCTTGCTGCTCAAAATCTAGTAATTTCATTAAAATAATGAGAGCCTACGCGACAGTGCTTTGCTATATGAGCATCAAAAATGTTGCCGCTAGTGTATCAAAGTGCAAGAAGGCCCATAGTTTCTATGTGAGCGTCAAAATGACACCAAAAATGGTGCAGTGAAATCTGTTAAATTTCACTGCGCCATTTATGTGGGCCTCCTAGCGCCAGAACGCCCCCTTGCATTCATTATGTCTGGTGCAGGCATAATGTGGTGCACCGGTTTTGTAAATATGGCATGTGGAAAGAGCCACTTTAGTGCCACCTTGCCATAAAAATAATTATGCTAAGTGCTAAGGTGGCGCTGGGGGCTGTCAAATATGCCCAGCCTATGACTGATGAATCTCTATGGTTTTGTGTGAATGAATTCAGAACTTCATTATAATGTCCCTGTAATCTTTGGTCTTTTAAGTGAATTTCTATGTTTTTTTTTAAATTCTATTTCCTAACCATAACAACACTGTATCACTGAACATATTCAATTAAACAAACCAGTCGAAGTAAAGCAATGATCACAAATGACAGCAGAAAAAACACTGACATTTGTGACTTATGGTTATCTCCTCAAATCGTTACTTGCACAGCAGCATTGTAAACAATACCCACACACCAAATGTAGTGCTTATGACCTAATGAAATTTAAAGCAAAAAGTAACAACACGTACATGAAACATGATTAAATAACAACACATACTGAAACCAGTCAATAAAACTATATATTCACAATTGTCTAATTAAAAAGATTAATAATAATGTAATACATGATCCCTCTTGTAGGAGCACTTATGCCATTGGTAATTATATCTGTTATGTCAAGAGCGAGTTCATAAGCATTACATTTAATGTGCAAGTTACCATTTTCATTGTTGTTGTGCAAATGAGGGTTATCAGAGTCAATAATTGGTAAATTTCAGTGTTTTCACATATTTCAATTACCTTTATAGTGGTTATTATGTGAATTAGGGAGGTATTTTTAAATATACTTTTATGAGTTATCAGCAAACATAACAGTAATTACATGTTAAGTTTTTGCGGTGAATCTGTGTATTCTGATGAGTCTGTTTCTAATCTCTAATAAGGCAACACCTTCTTTACTTTGCATTACTTTCAGCCGCAAGGCTTGGTTTTTGGCTTGATTCTGCCTCCAATGTGATGTAGGCAGCCAACTCCCACTGAGCACAGCATTCAACTGTGGGCAAATTACTGTTTTGGTGCACCGAACACCATGTTGATTAAAATAAGACAAAAAGGGCAGTTTGTGGTGAGCAATGGTTGGCTTCTCACAAGACAGTTGGCCATTTGCAGTAGTGCACAGTAGGGGTTGGCAATCAAGAGGAGTTTGGAAACAGGGCCTGTACCATGGCCTGGTCCTGTGACCAACACACTGTGCATTGCCGAAGACAATGGGGAACGTGGGATGGCTCAAGGGACTGGCATATCATTAGTCCCTGTGCCCAACCCATAATGATTGACCAACCCCAGTTGCACACAGCACTTGGCCAGGCCGCAGTACAGGTCATGGTCACAAAAACCTAGTAGAGGCCAACCACTACTGTGCATGACCTTTGGCCATGCACAGTATGGGTTGGCCACCTGGCCTGAGAGAAGACAACCCCTGCTAAACACAGTATGCCCTCCACGTTGACCTGTTGACAGAGATCTAACTGCATGTTCACAGATTTATAGATCTAAATTTCGATCTGTTCATCTATCAAGAAAAATGGGTGCAGTTTTTTTTCTTTGCTTTTGGGAGCAGTATCGGCCTCTCTTGCGCACTTTTTACATTCTCCACAAATCCTGTTTCAAATTGATATGATTATTTTTCAAATGTTTTATCCTCAAAGGATGTGACACTACAGATCTGCAAATTAATATCTGTAGACTGAACCCTCACCATGCACTGCTAATTACCCAAGATATTACATCACTCATGACATCTACTATGACATCATTGATAATATGAACAGTAACATTTGCAGTAGAATTATTGATGAAAAAAATGTGCATGGTGAGGGCATGAGTTAAAGTTAAAATAGGGCAGGAGGTATAGTTACTTGAAATAACTGTAGCTTTAAAGCTGAATTTTTCTGGTTTTGTGCATGTAAAATCTGTAACTAGATATAACTCCCTATAATCTTTGATATTTTAAGTGCAATTCTATGTTTTTTAAACTCTATTTGCTAACAATAACTTCCCTGTAACCTTTGGTGTTTTCAGTGAATTTCTGTTTTTTTACATAAAAGTACGTTAATCCAACCACTGCCACGCATGGCCTACAGCTGTGCACAGTGGGGGGTAAACTCCCTATAAACTTCCAGCCACTTGCGACATACGTGTGTGGCTAGACCATGTGGCCAACCCCTATAACAACCACACAAACAGTTGCAGTGCATGGCTTTAGTCTTGCGCAGTGGGGGTTGGCCACAGGACCTGTATAGTTAGGTCCCCCCCGGCAACGTTAAAAAAAAAGAAAGTGTGTCCCTATGGGACCCTCGCCCTGGGCACCCCCCAGGGCTGTGTCCATTGGAGGCGGGCCGCACAGCCCCCTTGGTAGAGACACTGATGGTCCTGGGGACCGCCACCCCCCAGGGTCGGCTCCTGCTATGCTCCGGGGTGCCCATCCCCTGGACATAGCTGTTTTCTGTGGCTTGGCTGCAGCGCTGCAGTTGCAGCCAAGCCACAGCAAACACCTCCAGTTTTGACAGCGGGCCTTTAAAGCAGGTCCCGCTGTCAAAATCCAAAGTTTCATCTCTTTGCCTTGCACACGCAAATTTGATCAACTGAACCATCACTCACCCTCGTGCCAAATCCAACCAGTATGTGTGGTAAAAATGGCAAAACCTGCTCCGCTGTAATCAGGCGTTGCAGCACACCTGTGAAACACTAGGTGTCTCGGGTGGGACCCCGATGATGAAGCATGCCACCAACTTGGTTGGTGGGTGAGGGGTCTTTTTAACATAACCTAAGTATTTCTTTTCATAATTTTAGTGTTTGGAACATCACATAAGTATATGGACACACCAAAATGATCTATTGCAAAACTACCTGTGTTTTGGGTGGGGAGAAGCACCTATGTTTTTGGTCCGGGCTGCGGCCTTCGTCTAGGGAAATCTACCAAACACAGACATGTTTAAAAAATAGACACCCCAAGGAGTCCAAGGAGGTGTTGTTTGCCTGGATCCCCCAACATTTTCTTACCCAGACTCCAAGGCAAACCTCAAAATTTGCTTAAAAAATCATATTTTCCTCACTTTTCTTTGTAGGATCCCCTCTGCAGCACACATTTTCTACCACCCAGCATTCCCATGAGACTCCCAAGAAACATGATACCTCACTTGCATGGGTCCCCAAAGCAGAGTCAGCCTAAAAGATGTATAAAAAAATAATATGTGCTTATCAACTCGCTGTGCTATCCCTTCAATCTCTACAGGTTGTTGGTATTTTTCTGTTGCAGGCTCCTGGGCTACCCACACAAGTGAGGTACCATTTTTATTGGGAGAATTGGGGGAACGCTGGGTAGAAGGAAATTTTGTGGCTCCTCTCAGATATCAGAACTTTCTGTCACTGAAATGAGAGGAAAAAGTGTTTTGGGGCCAAATGTTGAGGGTTCCAAAGGATTCTGGGTAACAGAAACTGGTCAGAGCCCCACAAGTCACCCCATCTTGTTCTCCCCTAGGTGTCTAGTTTTCAAACATGTGCAGGGTTGCTAGGTTTCCCCAGGTGCCGGCTGAGCAAGAGGCCAAAAGCCACAGCTAGGCACTTTGTAAAAAACAGCTGTTTTCTTTCTGAAAATGTGGTGTGTTCACGTTGTGTTTAAGGGTATTTCCTGTCGCGGGAGCTAGGCCTACTCACACAAGTGAGGTACCATTTTTTTTCGGGAGACAAGGAGGAACGCTAGGTGGAAAGAAATTCGTGGCTTCTCTCAGATTCCAGAACTTTCTGTCACCGAAATGAGAGAAAAAAGTGTTTTTGTTGGCTGAATTTTGAGATTTGCAGAGGATTCTGGGTAACATAACCTGGTCAGAGCCCCACAAGACACCCCATCTTGGAATCCCCTAGATGTCTAGTTTTAAAAAATGCACAGGTTTGGTAGGTTTACCCAGGTGCCGACTGAGCTAGAGACCAAAATCCACAGCTAGGCACTTTGTAAAAAACAGCTCTGTTTTCTTTCTGAAAATGTGGTGTGTCCACGCTGTGTTTTGGGGCATCTCTGGTCGCGGGCGCTAGGCCTACCCACACAAGTGAGGTACCATTTTTATCGGGAGACTTGGAGGAACACTGGCTGGAAGGAAATTTGTGGCTCCTCTCAGATTTCAGAACTTTCTGGCACCGAAATGAGAGGAAAAAGTGTTTTTGTTGCCAAATGTTGAGGTTTGCAGAGGATTCTGGGTAACAGAACCTGGGCAGAGCCCCACAAGTCACCCCATCTGGATTCCCCTAGCTTTCTAGTTTTCAAAAATGTGCAGGTTTGGTAGGTTTCCCTAGGGGCCGGCTGAGATAGTGGCCAAAATCCACAGCTAGGCAATTTGTAAAAAACAGCTCTGTCTTCTTTCTGAAAATGTGGTGTGTCCATGTTGTGTTTTGGGGCATTTCTTGTCGCGGGCGCAATGCCTACCCACACAAGTGAGGTGCCATTTTTATTGAGAGACTTTGGGGAATGCTGGGTGGAAGGAAATTTGTGGCTCCTCTCGGATTCCAGAACTTTCTATCACCAAAATGAGTGGAAAAAGTGTTTTTTTGGCCGAATTTTGAGGTTTGCAGAGGATTCTGGGTAACAGAACCTGGTCCGAGCCGCACAAGTCACCCCATCTTAGATTCCCTTAGGTGTCTAGTTTTAAAAAATGCACAGGTTTGGTAGGTTTCCCCAGGTGCCGGCTGAGCTAGAGGCCAAAATCCACAGCTAGGCACTTTGTAAAAAACAGCTCTGTTTTCTTTCTGAAAATGTGATGAGTCCACGTTGTGTTTTGGGGCATTTCCTGTCGCGGGTGCTAGGCCTACCCACACAAGTGAGGTACCATTTTTATAGGGAGACTTGGTGGAGCGCTGGCTGGAAGGAAATTTGTGGTCCTCTCAGATTCTAGAACTTTCTGGCACCGAAAATGTTGAGGTTTGCAGAGGATTCTGGATAACAGAACGTGGTCAGAGCCCCACAGGTCACCCCATCTTTGATTCCCCTAGCTTTCTAGTTTTAAAAAATGTGCAGGTTTGGTAGGTTTACCCAAGGGCCGGCTGAGCTAGAGGCCAAAATCCACAGCTACGCACTTTGTAAAAAACAACTCTGTCTTCTGTCTGAAAATGTGGTGTGTCCACGTTGTGTTTTGGGGCATTTCTTGTCGCGGGCGCTAGGCCTACCCACACAAGTGAGGCAAATTTTTATTGGGAGACTTTGGGGAATGCTGGGTGGAAGGGCATTTTTGGCTCCTTTCAGATTCCAGAACTTTCAGTCACCAAAATGAGTGGAAAAAGTGTTTTTTTGGCCGAATTATGAGGTTTGCAGAGGATTCTGGATAACAGAACCTGGTCAGAGCCCCACAAGTCACCCCATCTTAGATTCCCCTAGGTGTCTAGTTTAAAAAAATCTACAGGTTTGGTAGGTTTCCCCAGATGCGATTGAGCTAGAGGCCAAAATCCACAGCTAGGCACTGTGTAAAAAACAGCTCTGTTTTCTTTCTGAAAATGTGGTGTGTCCACGTTGTGTTTTGGGGCATTTCCTGTCGCAGGCGCAAGGCCTACCCACACAAGTGAGGTTCCATTTTTATTGGGAGACTTGGGGGAACGCTGGCTGGAGGGCAATTTGTGGCTCCTCTCAAATTCCAGAACTTTCTGTCACAGAAATGAGAGGAATAAGTGTTTTTTGGGTCACATTTTGAGGTTTGCAAAGGATTCTGGGTAAGAGAACCTGGTCAGAGCCCCACAAGTCACCCCTTCCTCGATTCCCCTGGCTGTTTAGTTTTCAGAAATGTGCAGGTTTGGTAGGTTTCTCTAGGGGCCCGCTGAGCTAGAGGCCAAAATCCTTAGGTAGGCTCTTTGCAAAAACACCTCTGTTTTCTTTGAGTAAATGTGATGTGTCCACTTTGTGTTTTGGGGCAATTCCTGCCGCGGGCACTAGGCCTACCCACACAAGTGAGGTACCATTTTTATCGGGAGACTTGAGGGAACGCTGGTTGGAAGGGAATGTGTGGCTTCTCTTAGATTCCAGGACTTCCTGTCACCGAAATGAGAGGAAAAAGTGTTTTTTTGTCCAACGTTTGAGTTTTGCAGAGGATTCTGGGTAACAGAACATAGTCAGAGCCCCACAAGTCACCCCTTCTTGGATTCCCACATGAGTCTAGTTTAAAAAAATTAGCAGGTTTGCTAGGTTTTTCCAGGTGCCAGCTGAGCTAGAGGCCAAATTCCACAGCTAGGCACTTTGCAAAAAACAGCTCTGCTTTCTTGTTAGCGGACGCTAGGCCTACCCACGCAAGTGAGGTACCATTTTTATCGGGAGGCCTGGGGGAACACAGAAGAGCAAAACAAGTGTTGTTGCCCCTTCTCTTTCTCTACATTTTTTCCTTCCAAATGTAAGACAGTGTGTAAAAAAGACGTCTATTTGAGAAATGCCCCGTAATTCACATGCTAGTAAGGGCACCCCGGAATTCAGAGATGTGCAAATAACCACTGCTTCTCACTACCTTATCTTGTGGCCATTTTGGAAATTCAAAGGTTTTCTTGATACCTATTTTTCACTTTTTATATTTCAGCAAATTAATTGCTGTATGCCCGGTATAGAATGGAACCCCATTGCAAGGTGCAGCTCATTTATGGGCTCTGGGTACCTAGGGTAATTGATGAACCTACAAGCCCTATATATCCCCACAACTAGAAGAGTTCAGCTGAGTAACAGTATATTGCTTTCAAAAATCTGACATCGCAGGAAAAAGTTACAGAGTAAAACGTGGAGAAAAATGGCTGTTTTTGTTCACCTCAATTTCAATTTTATTTCAGCTATTATTGTTGTAGGAAACACTTGTATTATCTACACAAATGACCCCTTTCTGAATTCAGAACTTTTCATAAAAGTTTAGCTTTCTGAGATCCAGCATTTGTTTCTCACCCATTTCTGTCACTAACTGGAAGTGGGCTGAAAGCACAAAAAATAGTAAAAATTGGGTATGTCCCAGTAAAATGTCAAAATTGTGTTGAAAAACAGGGTTTTCTAATTCAACTTTGCCTGTTCCTGAAAGCTGGGAAGATGGTGATTTTACCACCACAAACCCTTTGTTGATGCCATTTTCAGGCAAAAAAACCACAAGCCTTCTTCTGCAGCCCTTTTTTCCCATTCTTTTGAAAAAAACTAAATTTTCACTGTATTTTGGCTAATTTCTTGGTCTCCTTCAGCGAAACCCACAACGTCTGGGTACATCTAGAATCTCTAGGATGTTGGAAAAAAAGGACACACATTTGGCCTGGGTAGCTTATGTGAACAAAAAGTTATGAGGGCCTAAACGCGAACTGCCCTTATAGCCAAAAAAAGGCTCGGCACAGGAGGGGAAAAGGCCTGGCAGAGAAAGTGTTAAAGAGCTTTTGATTAATTATTTTTATTTATTTGAAATAAATAATATGAAATTGCATAAAGCACTAGAAAAAAATAAGAAAATAGAAACCCCATAGCTCAGTGTGAGGGTTGCAGACCTTCACACCAAGCTTTGGGGGTCGGAGTCCAGCTGGACTCATTTCTATTTTTTTTTATTTAAAAAAATATAATGTTTAAAATAAAAAATAAAAACTTTTTTATATTTTAAATTGGAGACTGTTGGACTTTTGGCCATACGCATGGTCATCCCTAGTCTTTTTGCCTCCTTCCTCCTGGTTTTTCTGACCTCTCGCTGTTGGCTCTAGGACTCTGAGCACTTTTTCACTGCTGACCAGTGCTAAAGTGCAGGTGCTCTCCCATCTAAAGTTGGTATGTTTGGCTTATACCTAATTGGCATATTTAATTTACCTATAAGTCCCTTGTACAGTGGTATCTCTATACCCAGGGCCTGTAAATTAAACACTACTAGTGGGCCTGCAGCGCTGCTTGCGCCACCCACTGAAGTAGACTTTCAAACCTGTCTCAGGCCTGCTAGCGCAGGGCCTGTGTGCGCAGTTTTCTGCCACAGGGACCTGGCATCTAAATTTACTTGCCAGGCCCAGAACTCCCCTTTTACTACATGTAAGTCACCCCTAAAGTACGCCCTAGCTAGCCCTATGGGCAGGGTGCCATGTATGTAGAAAGGCAGGACATGTGCCATATTGCATGGCCTGTCCTGATAGTGACAAACAGCCTAACTTGGTGTCTCACTGCTGTGAGTGCTGCCTTCTCATAGGATTGCATTAGAAATGCCCTGCCTTATGTGTTAAGGGTATTGTCTGATTTATGAGGGGTAGCGTAGGCGTGTTTGGTATGGGTGTGATGGTGATAATAAATACTGCTTACTGGTGTGGGTGTATTTTTTATTACTATCACAGAAATGTCACTTCTAGAAAGTGCGCATTTATCTGTGCTTATGATTCTGGTGTTTTGCAGCTTGACTCCAATCCACGTCTGGGCAGAGTGACAGTTGGGGCTTTGTGCATACTTTTCAGACAGCCTGTACACAGGAAGGGTGGAGGTGTCACCAAGGTGCATCTGCATACTGAATAGTCTTCCTGGGCTGAGAGAAGGGAGAGGCGGGGCACACCTACATTTGTAAAGGCTGTGCCCTGGCCTCACACAATAGGGTCGTTAACCCCCCACTGATGTTTGGAGCCTGTGCTGAAAGGAGAGAGGGGACACTCCCAGAACCAGTTGTAACTGGCTGGAACCTCCTCTCCCTGGCATTGTAAAACACTGTAAAAATGGACTATAAGTACAGGGGAATTTTCCCCACAATTTGAACATTCTTGGAACTTGGAACTGGACACAGAACGCTGATGAATGGACTCACCAGGAAACCGCCATGGACTGCTGCTGCTGTGCTGACCTGTGACCTGCCTGGTCACTAGGAGGAACTGCCACCATCTGCACCCTTTGTGCTGGCCTGTAGCTGAGCCCACCAGCCCTGTGCTCCCTCTTGTTAAGTTGTTCCCAGGGGCAGGGTGCTGTGGCCCCTGACCCCTGCAACGATCTTCTACATCTTTGACAGGATGCTGGAGGAGAAACAGGCATTCTTTTAAGTGCTGGGCTGCTGATGCACTATAGCGCTTGGAAAGCGCTTTTCTTTTCCTAAAAGAAATCACCGCCGCAGCCCTGGCTTTTAAATTGTGCCCTTGCGCTTCCTGGAGCGCGTTTCTGCTGAGAGGAAATCACCGCCGCAGCCCAGGCTGCATAATTTTCGGAAGCGCTGTGAAAAGCGCTTCGTGAAAGAAAATCACCGCCGCAGCCCGGGGAACTTAATTCTGTAAAGCGCGAGGATCGCGCTCCGTTCCGTGCCCCCGGGGCACAAGAAATCCACCTGGGACGTGACAAGGAGCAAGCCTGCTCCTAGCGGTGCCCCCGGGGTAGGGATCGCTCCGAGGAGCGCCCCCGGGGCACCGGCCGGCCCGACCGGGTGCCGGCGTTGTGTGCGAGCAGGAGGGAGAGGAGGACGCCTCTCCCTCACCTGCTCCAGCCCCGGAGGGCTCTCTCGGCGCGTGCGGGCGGGGCAGCAGCCTCATCGGAGGCTCGCCCGTGCCACCGGCTTTCTGGTGGGCCCCCTCGTGGGCCCAGGGCAATTGTGAAGGGGTCTCCCCTCTGAAAGGGCCAGCGGAGGCCCCGGGAGACCCCAGGAGTTTGCGGGCCCCCAGAGGGGCCTGTTCGCAGAGTGGAGGGGGTGCGTGGCGCCCCCCTCCAGATCCTCAGGATTTCCCTGACCTTGGCCCCCCACAGGAGGGCCGGTGGAGGCCCGGGGGGCCCCCAGTGATTACGGGTCCCAGGAGGGGCCCGTCAGGAACGCTGAGAGGGTGCGTGCCGCCCCTCCTTGGCCCAAATATGCACAGGAGGCCCCCGTTTTGCGCAGAGGAGCGCCGGGGGCCCCATTGGTTGTTTAGGCACTGGAAGTGCCGCCCCATTATTCGTTTTAGGCACTGGAGGTGCCTTTTCATCATTTTTCAGGTACTTTAAAACGGACTAATGTAACGTTGATTTAAAGTTCTTTTTACAGACTTTGTAATTATGTTATATTGCCTGCCTGTCCTATGATGTGTTTACATATGTGTGCACATGTTCCTTTTATGGGCATGACTTGCTAATATGTTTGCTTAACTTGCCATAGGTTTTCTAATGTTCCTACTATGGGCGTTTTATGATATTCTTATGACAAGTGTGCTAATGTGATAACGTGTTTCCTGACTACTGCTTATGTTGCAGAATACTGAGTAACCTGTGTGTTATGTGTGACTACTGCTAGTTTGCAGAGTAACTAATGTGTAACGTTCTGACAACTGCTAAGGTAGCAGGATAGTACTGTTATGTGATGTTGGTCTAATAATTACGTGGTGTACAATACAGTGTATTTTCATATAATCTGGTGTTGTGTTTCCTTTGTGGTGGGGATATTGCGTCACATGTATGTGTGTGTTGTGCAAACGCTTTACGCATTGCCTCCGGGTTAAGCCTGACTGCTCGTGCCAAGCTACCAAGGGGGTGAGCAGGGGTTATCTTGGACGTGTAACTCCCTTGCCCTGACTAGAGTGGGTAAGTTCTGCCTGGCTGAGGTGCATACCCTAGCCAACCAGAAACCCCATTTCTAACATTGGAAGTCAGCGGTGAGGATAGGACTTGCGCTTGCACAATACCATTGTGACTCATTATTTCACTACAAGGATTGCGTTTAGACCATCACATGTTTGGCTTCTCTTAACTTTCTCTCTTTGGTCATTTTACCTGTTTTCAGTTCTCACGCTTGGGTATTGTGGTTGTCACAGTTGAGTTATTTGTACCTTTTCAAGATGGGGCTTACCTTTGATTTAGAGGACCTGCCGTTTTACACGCAGGGGGAATTAGAGGGGTTCTGTAGAGAGAGAGGGCTGCCTGTAGAAGGGGACCTCAGGAGATCTCTGAATTTCTTTGAAAGGTTTGTGACATTTACCCAGGGAGGGAGTGTGCTTAGGAGGCACCCAGAGGATCCTGAGTGTAGCGAGGGTTCCCAATGGGAGGGCTCCCAGACCTCATCCCTAGAGAGTGGTAGAGAGACTGATCAGGAGGGTGAGAATGACCGGTTGGGGACACCAGTTGACAGGGAAGGCCCCAGTGATAGGGAGTCCCTTGCTGGGTCCAGGGTAAGAAGCAGGGCTACCTCTCATTCCTTGATGCCTGATGAGCTAAGAGATAGGCGGGAAGAGAGGGACCTGAAGTTGCAGTTAGCGCGCCTAGCTGTTGAGGAGAGAAGGGCTGAGGTAGAGAAGGCCTTAGTACAGGAGAGAATGGCAGAGGCAGAGAGGGCCTTTGCCAGAGAAAGACTCGCTCTAGAGCGCAGTCTGAAGGTTCTGGACTCACCAGCGCTGCAGGTGGAGTCCAGTGGTGGCAGCAATGTACAGTGCTGTAGCAAAGATGTTCCTCACATACCCATAGATCTGGTACCTAGGTTCCAAGAGGGGGGTGACATACGTCAGTGGTTAAAGGAATATGAGAGGGCTCTGGTAGAGCGCAGGATCCCTGAGAAGGATTGGGGAACTGGCCTAGGGAGTTTTATTCCTGAGGAGGGGAGGGATGCCCTACTGACTCTAGAAGAGAGTGACAGGGAGGGGTACTCCGCGGTGAAGAACGCACTGATTGTGAAGTATGGTTTTTCCCCTGAGGAATACAGAAAAAGGTTTAGGGGTGGTAAGAAACTGTCCCACCAGTCTTGGGAGGAGTTTGTGGAGGATTGCTGCATTGCACTAGATGGATGGGTGAAGGGTAGCACAGTAAACAATTTTGAAGGGCTGTTTAATCTGATTCTCAGAGAGCACCTGTTTCGTTGTTGTTTTTCAGAGTTACGCCAACACTTGTCAGTGTGTGAGCTCTCTGACCCCAGGGAGCTCGCAAAGGAGGCAGACTTCTGGTTGCGTACCAGAGGGTCTGGTGTGACATTAGGGGGTGTTCCTAATGAGAGTGGTGTAGGTGTTTCCCAACAAGGTGTGGTGGGAAAGGAATGGAGTGTCCCAGGTAGGTCCCAGTGGACTGGGGTGGGTGAGGGACCCCATGTCCCGTCTCCGAGGAGAGGGAATGGGGCTGGGCTGAGGCCCAAGGTGCCCGAGATCCCGTCCCAGGCCCCTGAAGGTTCCATGAGTGAACGCCAGGAGGTGAGCCTAACCTGTGCCGTAGGGCCAGCTGTTCAGAAGGATCCCATTTTGTCATTAGGACTTAGGCGGGTGGCTGGTGATAGCGTTCCGCCGGTCCTGGTGTCTGGTAGTCTCGCTCTACAGCGGAGGAGGCGGAAATCCAGGCATAGGGTTGAGAGGGGGCTGCGGGCCCCAGTGGAGAACCTGGAGGGTCAGGGGTCAGCTCTGAGAGCAGAGCCCCCCAGGAATGACCTTGGTGAGACCATTTCTGGGCTGGGGGGAATCCAGACTCTGTCCGATGGGCAGAGGTCAGGAGACCTGCGCCAGCCAGACTCTTGTGTGGCCCTTGGGGAAAGTGTTTCCCTGGTGGGGGGTAGGTGTACCCCCAGGAAGTCCTGGTGCGCCAGGCAATGATTCAACCGCAGGGTGGTGACTCTGGGTTGGATGATCAGGTTCAGGGGGTAAACTCTGACCTGATGGGGAGTACGTGTGCTCCCAAGGAAGTCCTGGTGCGCCAGGCAGTGGTTCAACCGCAGGGTAGTGACTCTGGGTTGGATTGCCAGATTCAGGGGGTAAGCTCTGATCTGGTAGGGGGTAGGTGTGCTCCCAAGGAAGTCCTGGTTCGCTGGGCAATGGTCCAGTCTAAGGGTGTCGTCCCTGGACTAGATAGACAGGTTCAGGGGGTAAACTCTGACCTGGTTGGGGGGGCGGTTAGTGTGCTCACCCCCATGTGTGAAACTTCTGGTGGCTTCTCCCGAGGTGGGGAGACGCAGGACTCTGGAAGTGGGGTTCAGGGAGGGGGAAGCCCGCCCCGCACCCCGGTGCAACCCAAGGGTGTCGTCCCTAGGTTGGGTGGTCAGTCGCCAGGTAGTGATCCTGGGCTGGCGAGAAAGTTGTGCAGGGCTGCGGTACCCAGCACCCTGGCAAGTGTGGATTCTGGTGATACCCCTCCTAGGAGAGGAGGGCGGGATCCTAGAAGGAGGGGTAGAGGGAGGAGAGCCTCGCCTCTAGCCCTTGTAGAACCTATGGGTGCGGACCCTAGGTTGGTGGATCAGTGGCAGGGTAGAGCCCCTGAACTGATCGGAAAGGGAGTGGAGACAGGTTGCTTTGCACCTGGGGCTACCGCCCCCCACTCATTATGGTTTCAGAGACCAGAGGCTCCTAGATGGCCTGGGGCCTGGTTCTGGCCATTGGCAGCTAGAGAATCCCCGTGGGTTGGTCTAGGCTGCCTGGGACGCATTGACAGAGAGATCCCAGTGGAGTCAGGAAGGCGTAGAACTGGAACATGCCCCTGCTGTTGTGGGCCTGGGTCCTTGTTCTATTGCCCCAATCAGGAAAGTACATCAAGGTATTGATTGTTCTCCCCTGGATTTTGGCTGGTAGGGGGTTGTGTTGGACTTTTGGCCATACGCATGGTCATCCCTAGTCTTTTTGCCTCCTTCCTCCTGGTTTTTCTGACCTCTCGCTGTTGGCTCTAGGACTCTGAGCACTTTTTCACTGCTGACCAGTGCTAAAGTGCAGGTGCTCTCCCATCTAAAGTTGGTATGTTTGGCTTATACCTAATTGGCATATTTAATTTACCTATAAGTCCCTTGTACAGTGGTATCTCTATACCCAGGGCCTGTAAATTAAACACTACTAGTGGGCCTACAGCGCTGCTTGCGCCACCCACTGAAGTAGACTTTCAAACCTGTCTCAGGCCTGCTAGCGCAGGGCCTGTGTGCGCAGTTTTCTGCCACAGGGACCTGGCATCTAAATTTACTTGCCAGGCCCAGAACTCCCCTTTTACTACATGTAAGTCACCCCTAAAGTACGCCCTAGCTAGCCCTATGGGCAGGGTGCCATGTATGTAGAAAGGCAGGACATGTGCCATATTGCATGGCCTGTCCTGGTAGTGACAAACAGCCTAACTTGGTGTCTCACTGCTGTGAGTGCTGCCTTCTCATAGGATTGCATTAGAAATGCCCTGCCTTATGTGTAAAGGGTATTGTCTGATTTATGAGGGGTAGCGTAGGCGTGTTTGGTATGGGTGTGATGGTGATAATAAATACTGCTTACTGGTGTGGGTGTATTTTTTATTACTATCACAGAAATGTCACTTCTAGAAAGTGCGCATTTATCTGTGCTTATGATTCTGGTGTTTTGCAGCTTGACTCCAATCCACGTCTGGGCAGAGTGACAGTTGGGGCTTTGTGCATACTTTTCAGACAGCCTGTACACAGGAAGGGTGGAGGTGTCACCGAGGTGCATCTGCATACTGAATAGTCTTCCTGGGCTGAGAGAAGGGAGAGGCGGGGCACACCTACATTTGTAAAGGCTGTGCCCTGGCCTCACACAATAGGGTCGTTAACCCCCCACTGATGTTTGGAGCCTGTGCTGAAAGGAGAGAGGGGACACTCCCAGAACCAGTTGTAACTGGCTGGAACCTCCTCTCCCTGGCATTGTAAAACACTGTAAAAATGGACTATAAGTACAGGGGAATTTTCCCCACAATTTGAACATTCTTGGAACTTGGAACTGGACACAGAACGCTGATGAATGGACTCACCAGGAAACCGCCATGGACTGCTGCTGCTGTGCTGACCTGTGACCTGCCTGGTCACTAGGAGGAACTGCCACCATCTGCACCCTTTGTGCTGGCCTGTAGCTGAGCCCACCAGCCCTGTGCTCCCTCTTGTTAAGTTGTTCCCAGGGGCAGGGTGCTGTGGCCCCTGACCCCTGCAACGATCTTCTACATCTTTGACAGGATGCTGGAGGAGAAACAGGCATTCTTTTAAGTGCTGGGCTGCTGATGCACTATAGCGCTTGGAAAGCGCTTTTCTTTTCCTAAAAGAAATCACCGCCGCAGCCCTGGCTTTTAAATTGTGCCCTTGCGCTTCCTGGAGCGCGTTTCTGCTGAGAGGAAATCACCGCCGCAGCCCAGGCTGCATAATTTTCGGAAGCGCTGTGAAAAGCGCTTCGTGAAAGAAAATCACCGCCGCAGCCCGGGGAACTTAATTCTGTAAAGCGCGAGGATCGCGCTCCGTTCCGTGCCCCCGGGGCACAAGAAATCCACCTGGGACGTGACAAGGAGCAAGCCTGCTCCTAGCGGTGCCCCCGGGGTAGGGATCGCTCCGAGGAGCGCCCCCGGGGCACCGGCCGGCCCGACCGGGTGCCGGCGTTGTGTGCGAGCAGGAGGGAGAGGAGGACGCCTCTCCCTCACCTGCTCCAGCCCCGGAGGGCTCTCTCGGCGCGTGCGGGCGGGGCAGCAGCCTTATCGGAGGCTCGCCCGTGCCGCCGGCTTTCTGGTGGGCCCCCTCGTGGGCCCAGGGCAATTGTGAAGGGGTCTCCCCTCTGAAAGGGCCAGCGGAGGCCCCGGGAGACCCCAGGAGTTTGCGGGCCCCCAGAGGGGCCTGTTCGCAGAGTGGAGGGGGTGCGTGGCGCCCCCCTCCAGATCCTCAGGATTTCCCTGACCTTGGCCCCCCACAGGAGGGCCGGTGGAGGCCCGGGGGGCCCCCAGTGATTACGGGTCCCAGGAGGGGCCCGTCAGGAACGCTGAGAGGGTGCGTGCCGCCCCTCTTTGGCCCAAATATGCACAGGAGGCCCCCGTTTTGCGCAGAGGAGCGCCGGGGGCCCCATTGGTTGTTTAGGCACTGGAAGTGCCGCCCCATTATTCGTTTTAGGCACTGGAGGTGCCTTTTCATCATTTTTCAGGTACTTTAAAACGGACTAATGTAACGTTGATTTAAAGTTCTTTTTACAGACTTTGTAATTATGTTATATTGCCTGCCTGTCCTATGATGTGTTTACATATGTGTGCACATGTTCCTTTTATGGGCATGACTTGCTAATATGTTTGCTTAACTTGCCATAGGTTTTCTAATGTTCCTACTATGGGCGTTTTATGATATTCTTATGACAAGTGTGCTAATGTGATAACGTGTTTCCTGACTACTGCTTATGTTGCAGAATACTGAGTAACCTGTGTGTTATGTGTGACTACTGCTAGTTTGCAGAGTAACTAATGTGTAACGTTCTGACAACTGCTAAGGTAGCAGGATAGTACTGTTATGTGATGTTGGTCTAATAATTACGTGGTGTACAATACAGTGTATTTTCATATAATCTGGTGTTGTGTTTCCTTTGTGGTGGGGATATTGCGTCACATGTATGTGTGTGTTGTGCAAACGCTTTACGCATTGCCTCCGGGTTAAGCCTGACTGCTCGTGCCAAGCTACCAAGGGGGTGAGCAGGGGTTATCTTGGACGTGTAACTCCCTTGCCCTGACTAGAGTGGGTAAGTTCTGCCTGGCTGAGGTGCATACCCTAGCCAACCAGAAACCCCATTTCTAACAGAGACAAATAACTCATTCTAAGTATATCACACATCAAAGCCTTAAAAACTTTCTCTCTCTCCCTCTCACTTTCTTTCTCTCTCTCTGTCCCTGTTTCAATCAATTCTCCCACTCGGACACTTGTGCACCACTCACAGATCACTCAGACTCTTACGTAGCCACTTATAGACCCGCTGAGACCCTCATGCACTCACTCACAGCCCCAGTCGGACCTTCATGCATCCACTAAAACCCACTCAGACAGTTACACACTCACTCTCACACCCACTCGAACCATCACACACCCACTCAGACACCCATTGACACTCTTATACACACATACTGATGCACCCACTAGAACACTAATGTATGGGCTCTCACACCCAGACAAATACTCTGTCAGCCACTCTTACCCCCAGATACAATCTTGCACACCTATTTTCACACCCACAGAGGCTGTGGCTAATTTCTGCCATGCATGGACAAAAAGCTGTGCACAACATTGGGTTGGGGATTAGCTGCAGACCAGCCCTTGCATGCAACCCCTACTGGGCATGGGAGAAGGCAGTGGATGGTGCAAGGTTCAGAGCTTATAGGGGAATGACCTCATATTCAAAGGCAGTGTGCAGTGGTGGTTGAATTCACGTATAGCAATTCAAATTACTATTCATAAAAAAAAAATCGACATTTACTGAAAACACCAATGGTTATAGGGACATTTGTTATATATATTTATATATATATATATATATATATATATATATATATATATATATATATATATATAAAGAGAGAGAGAGATTAGAAATGGAGAAATGGGATCTCTGGTTGACAATCAGTTTGCACTCTATCCAAGCAGGGACTCTCACTCTAGTCATGGAAATATACACTTCAATTCAAAGAAGCTTTATTGCGGCTACAAGAGCCAAAAAAGCGCGAGCAGTAATAAATACAAATAAATGCACATGATAAAATAAAATTGCAGGTAAATATGGTGATAAAAGGGAATGAAATATAAATAAAAATTAAAAATGGAATAAAAATGAGATAGAATAAAATGGAATGAAATTAGAAAAAATGAAATGAAGTGAAATGCACTCTGCAGGATGTTGGGACAGTCTTATTTGGAGTCTTTGTCCAGGAGAGTTTTCCCTCTAATAAGCCAACTAGCTCCGAGGAATTTGGCGATAGCGATCACTAGCGTTGGTCTGGTGTCTGATCTGAGGATTCGCAGAGCTAGCGCAGAGCAGCGTGCTCCCAGTAGTCTGCATGCCGGGGCCAGCCATTTCCTACGGGGGGCAGTATACGCGGGGCATGCAAAAAGGAGGTGAGGGAGATTCTCCACGGGGGCTTTGCAAGCAGGGCATGCAGTGGATTCGTTGTTTGACCAGCTGCTGGTGAAAAGTCTTAATGGGAGTGTTCCAATGCGGAGCTGGAAGTACAGTTTCCTTTCCCTTGGGGCCGTGATTAGGTCCCAAAAAGTTTCGTACTTGCATGACTCTTTTAGGTTGGCAAAGTCACAAGATAATGTAGTGTGGAGTGCAGCCCGAGTGTCTTCGTTGTTGGCCCTTTGCCAGTAAAGTTTCTTTAGTTCGCTTTTCGAGGGAAAGACTGACGTGGCTGGTGAGTTCCAGAGATCATCGAGCCCGATAGAGTGGAGTAAATCCTTGATGGATCGTAGCCAGGGGATTCTGTGCAGGTGGTCGGCTTTTAGGATGACCTGTAGAGCTTCGGTGAAGATGACAAGTTCCGGAGTGGTCCAGAGACGCCGCCAGTACAGCAGAGGTCGCAGGCGGGCTTTGTGACCAATGCGTTTGATGCCGAGGTCCTTGAAAAGAGGGAACAGTGGGGTGCTTAGCGGAAGGGACACAAGGTTTCTTAAGAAGTTGTTTTCAGCGGTGGTTAGGTCTTGGGTTTTGGTATAACCCCAAAGTTCAGCCCCGTAGAGCGCTGAGGAAACTGCCTGGGCTTCGTATAATTGTAATGCTGGGCGAATTGGTTTTGTGTGTGAGAGGTGGAAGTTTTTTAGTAGAGCCCCAGTTGTTTGTCTTAATTTAAGGGCTTGTTTTCCTATGTGTGGCTTCCAGGACATGTTGTCAGTGAGTGTTATGCCCAGGTAGCTGAAAATGCCCACCTTCTCGAGTGAGGAGCCCTCTAGAGTAAATTTCCCTTTGAAAGATCTGTGGGGATTAAGGGTCATTAGTTTGGTTTTCGTTGCGTTGATTTCGAGTCCCTGGGATGAACAGAAATGCTCGAAGCACGCAAGGAGTTTCCTTAGACCACTAGGGGTCTTAGATATCAAGAGAGTGTCATCGGCAAAGAGTAAGACTGGGATTTTTTGTGTGCCAAGTGAAGGTGCGTCAGCCTGCAGTCTGAGGAGGGAGGGGACAATTTCGTTGATGCACTTAGATAACCCCTGCTTAGCAACTTGATAGTTTGGCACAAGCAGACAGGCTTATCTCAAAGGCAGTGTGTAAGGAATTACACACCAGTTTAGAAAAATAGCTAATAATGATCTAAATCAAACAAGACTAGTACAACACAAATCCAACACACACAAGTCAAGATATGAATTTTCAAAGTAAAGAGTGTTACTCCATGGAAAACAATGGAAACGTTGATTTTACACAAAGTACTTGGTTTGTGTCAAACATAAAGTCGCATGGGCGAGTGTGCATTTGAAAAGTCAGCGTTGCGTTGATTCCTTACTCGTAAATGAGGCCATGTGTTGTTTCTTCTCCAGTCGGGTATGCTCTGCGTCATTTTTCTCTCCTGCAAGAGAGCAATGCATCAATTTCCGGACAGATCACATTGAATCCACTCAGGTTCATGATGACTTCGATGCCCATCAACGAGGCATTAGAAATCCAGTTGCACAGCGTTGGAAAACCACGCTGAGTGGGGTTTACGTAGTTATCAGTAGCCGCAAGCGGGTGTTGCATTGTTTCTCAATTCACGATGCATTGGTGCGCCGATTTCAGCAGCGAAGCGGGTGGCGCATTGTTTTTCAGCCCAGTTGTAGGTGGTGCACCAACATTTTCCCCGACATGGCTTCCTGTGTGCAGATTTCCGTCCTTTTTCTACCAGCTTCTCCTTTCAAGGGCCCAGGTCCTGAATGGAGCACCACTTAGTAGTCTCAGCAGAGTCCGAGTGCTGGCACAGAAAGTCTTTGATTTCAAAACAGGAGGCAAGCTCAGTCCAAGCCATTGGGCATTCTTCTTAAGCAGGAAAAGTCCAGTCTTTTTCCCCTTTCACAGGCAGAAGCAGCATCTGCAGGATAGCCCAACAAAGCACAATTACAGGCAGGGGCAGCACTCCTCCTCAGCTCTTCAGCTCTTCTCCTTGGTAGATGTTGCTCTTGAAACCAGAAGTGATCTAAAAGTCTGGGGTTTTGGGTCCAATACTTATCCCCCTTACTGCCCAACTTCAAAGGAAAGTCTCTGTTGAACACAAGATCTTGCCGTGCCCAGGTCAGGCCCCAAACACACACCAGGGGGTTGGAGACTGCATTGTGTGAGAGCAGGCACAGACCTTTCAGGTGTAAGTGACCACTCCTCCCTCCACTCTAGCCTAGATGGCTCATCAGGATAAGCAGGCTACACCCCAGCTCACTTTGGGTCACTGTCTAGAGAGGATTCACAAACAACCCAACTGTCAGTCTTACCCAGACTGGGAATACACAAGCAGGCAGAGCCACAGAATGGTTTAAGCAAGAAAATGCCCACTTTTTAAAAGTGGCATTTGCAAACTAACAATCTAAAAAACAACTTCACTAAAATATGTTTTTTTAAATTGTGAGCATATATATATATATATGTGTGTGTGTGAGTGTATATTGTAATGGGCCTCAAAAGAAAGAGAGAAGGCCCACTCTGGTCAACACATGGCTTAAAAGGAAAACATGCAGGAGCATATACAGTGCTAGATAAATACAGGCCTAAACCAGGGTATCATGTTACAATGGAATACAGAGGTTGAAAGTAAAAGGAAGGAACAGGCCAGGTGCAGGGCAGAGTAGTTGCAGCCGGTCCTCGCATACCACAGATAATTTAGAAGGCCACACATACGAGAGCCTAATCCACGTCCCGATACGAGTGTTAGGAGGAGGGGTACATCATGGCAGATTTGAAAGAAAGACACAGGATTCTTGTGAGTCTCAAGGATGGCAGAGGGAAGAGGATAGGCCATAAAACTTCAGAGTATGGGAACAGTGTAGGGAAAAAACACAGATAAAATTCCAAGGGGGAGATCAAAAGAAACTGAGCTCGTTACAGGATGCATACATATATTATATGAGCTACAGCTGCATTTTTAGTGACAGGTAGTCAGATGCATTTTTGAGAACTATTGCTTGTGCCAAGAATGACGGTAGATAGCATCATACTGAGCTACTCTGTTAATTGGAAATGAGATAAGAAAGCATATGCAAATTAAGGCGCTGAATTATACTTTTTGGTGCAAAACTGCACTAACGCAGTTTTGCACCAAAAAGTTTAGCACCGGCTTGCACCATTTCTGTGCACCAGCCGTGCACTATGTTTATGAAATGCTGCAAGCCAGTGCAAAGGGTAGGCTAGTGTAAAGAAAAATGACGTTAGTCGGGTGAGGCTGGCGATATGGAGGAAGCGGGTTTTGCACCAAAAAATGACATTAGGCAGGTTAGAGTAAAAAAATGACTTTAACCTGCCTAGAGTCATTTTCTGATGCACAACTATCCATACCACTTGACTCCTGTCTTAGAAAAGGCAGGAGTTATGCCCACCACTCCACTGGCCAGCACAGGTGACCAGGGTCCCCTGGGCATGGCCATTGCACCCAGTGTCACGTAGGGGGGCCCATTTCAGGGTACCCATTGGCACTTTAAAAAAAATACTTACCTGTACTTACCTGGGATGGGGTCCCCCATCCTCCGCTGTCCCTCTGGTGTGGGTGGGGGTGTCCCTGGGGCCTGGCGATGGCACCTGTGGGCTTATTCCATGGTGTTCCTCCATGGAAATAGGCCCACAGGTCCCCTAACACCTGCCCTGACCAAGGCATTAAATAATGCTGCAAAGCAAGCTTTGCCCCATTTTTTGACCCATCCTCCCTCCCATGAGTGATTTTAGCATGGGGGATAAATATGGCGCTATGGCCTTGGAGTCATTGTTTGCACGGGAATGCCTACTTTGCATCTCAAAGTTTACCTTTGCAAATCAGGCCCTCTGTGTCCTCTGTGTTTACGTTGGCGAGGGCCACAAAGAGATGGTTGACTGTGTGAGGAGCAGGTCATTGCTAGAGCTTCGCTTTGCAGATGATGCAGGCAGTCGCTGTTTGGCACAAAGAACAGGTCACCCTCTGTTCTTCACTTTGATGGGAGATGCAGTGCTCACTGCTAATGCGAGGAGCCTGCTTGTGGTCACAAAGAGCCCCAAATCTCTAAATTTTGATATAGAGTTCAGATTTGAGGCAGAAGGAGTACACGCCAATACCAGTTAAGTATCCAGGACCTGGAGGTGGGGCATCTTCGGGATCTGGACTCACTCCAGCAGAGACCAGAAGCAGAGCTCAGGCATGTCTAGTTGGTAGCGGTAAGCTGGGCAGCTGCAGGTAAGTCCCCTTAAAGCCTGTTGTGACCCTGTAGCTCAAACAGGATGTCAGCCAACTAACTCTTGGAGTCATATCTGGAGAGCCTGGATTAACAACAAGCAAGTCCAGTATTCCTACTTTAGACAGAAGGGCAGTCCTTAGGAATTTTTCACAGGTCGAGGAGTGTTTTGACGAGGTGTTCTGATACCCATCCCAAATCTGTGGGTAGGGAAAGCCCCCTTTGTCTGAAGGCAGGCAAGCCTAGGTGTGAGTTGCACTTGTCAGTGGTGGGGCAGGCAGCCTTATAATCAGAAAAACGATGGGCACATACCTCAGGGTACTGTTGGAAATTCAAGAAGGGCTGAGGACAACCCCCCAGACATTCCTGCTCAGGAGGGGGACACCTGGCACACACCCAGGACCCTGTTGTTCCCATCTGGAAGGAATATAGAACACACCACAGGAGAGCAATTCACAGTCATAATACCAGAACACTGGCACATTTGGTTTAGGCAGAACAATACCAAGTTTCTAGAAGTGGCATTTACACAATCACTTATAATTCAACTTTATTATTAAGTGTAGAAGGTAACACAGTGTTAGTCTATCGGAGAGATAGACTTGGTACAGTGCTACTTTGGTGTGTGGTAGAATGGGTGCCGTCACTTGTAGCATTTAATTTACTGGCCATGGATACATATAGTATACTTATACTAGGAATCTATAAGTGAATTAAGTGTGTCAATTGGGTGTACACCAATTTCCCCATGTTTAAGCTACAGAGTGTAGGAAAGTATTCTTTTTGGCATGTTACCACCAATTTCTGCCTGATGTCAGTATGTTTGACTGTGTCACTGGGATCCTGCTAACCAGGACCCCAGTGCTTATGCCCTCTCTCCTCTCAATTTTGCCACTGCATACTGGTAACTCAGTATTTCATCCCAAATTGGCACACGGGTCACCCCTTATAAGTCACTACTATATGGTACTTAGGTACCCAGGACATTGGGGTTTCAGGGGATCCCTATGGGCTGCAGCATTACTTTTGCCACCCATAGGGAGCCCATGCATAGGCTTCTGCACAACTGCCATTGTAGCCTATGTAAAATGGTGCACCCTTTCACTGCCATTTTCACTGCACCAGGTAACTTAAAAGTCACCTATATGTCAGGCCTTCCTACCCTGAAGGCTGGGTGCAAAGTACGTGTGTGTGAGGGCACCCCTGCACTAGCAAAGGTGCCCCCACATCATCCAGGACTTCCTGAGTGTGGGGACGCCATTTTATATCTATATCTATGTCTAGCTGCATAATGGTAACTCCGAATATGGCCATGTAAGGTGTCTAACATCTTGGAATTGTACCCCAATACTGATTCTAGTATTGGTGGTATGATTCAATGCACTCTGGGGGCTCTGCAGTGGACCCCCAGTACTGCCATTCCAGCCTTCTGAGGTTTTCCTGGCAGCCCCAGCTGCTGCCACCTCACAGACAGGTTTCTGCCTTCCTGTTACTCAAGCAGTTTGAGCCCAGGAAGGCAGAACAAAGCATTTCCCTAGGAAGAGGGGTGTTACAGCCTCTCCCTTTGGAAATAGGTGTTACAGGCATGGGAGGGGTAGCCTCCCAGAGCCTCTGGAAATGCTTTGAAGGTCACAGATGGTTCCCTCCTTGCATAATCCAGTCTAAACTGGGTCAGGGACCCCCAATCCCTGCTCTGGCACGAGACTGGAAAAAGGAAAGGGGAGTGATCACTCCCCTGTCCATCACCACTCCGGGGGTGGTGCCCAGAGGTCCTCCAGAGTGTGCCTTTGTTTTGCCATCTTGGATTCCTAGGTGGTGGGGCACTCTGGGAGCATTTGAGAGGCCAGTGCCAGCTGGTGTCATCAGAGCCATCCCCTGATAGGTGCTTACCTGTGTAGCTGACAAATACCTCTTTCAGGGCTATTTAGGGTCCCTCCTCTGAGTGTTTCCTCAGATTCCGATTGCAGGACTTCAGAAGGAATCCTCTGCATCCTTTACTTCACCTTCTACCAACGAAACTGCATCTGGACCCTCCAGGAACTCTACAAACTGCAACAAAGAAGCCAAGACAACTTCTGCAACATTGTATCTTCAGCTCCTGCCAGCAACTCAGAGGGCACACAGTCTTTAGCCTGCACCAGAAGAACAAATGAATCTCCCTTAAAGTGAAGGAGTCACTTCCCTGCTTCAGCAGGCAGCCCTCTGCAGTGATGATAGCTGATGTGGGTCCCCTCTCCTGACAAAGTGCATGGATCCAGCAACACCGGTGGTGGACAGAAGTGGTCCCTTCGGTCCTAAGGTCCAGCTGTCCAACTTTGGTGGAGGTAAAAGCTTACCTACCCATGCAAGACAGTACCCCCATGCACAGCATGTTTTGCAGTTGCCAAGGCTTGTGTACGAGCTTCCATGAAGTTATTCGTGCACAGCACAGCTCCGGCCCCCAACACTCCTTCCTGTGATTCGCAGCTTCCTGAGTGGCAGCTTGGGATCCCTTTGTGTAGAAGTGCATGGGCCTCCATTTGCACCTTCTTTGTCCCCGTGCTGTGGGACTCCTGTGTGTGCTGGATGGTCTTCTGAGGGTTCTCTGAGTTGCTGAGAGCCCCCTCTGCCTCCCCCTCCTGAGTAAAGGCCACCAGGTCCCTCCCGGTCCCGGGCAGTGCCATTTTTCTCTTACCACGTGCTTTGCGTGTGCTAAGGCATGTTGGAGGAATCCAGCGACACAAACCAGACTACAACCATCCATCCGGTGTGGGACAACATCTGCACCAACCAGGAACCCGCATCCGTCTTCATTGGTGCATCACTGACTGTTCTACTTCCCCAGTGGTTCTTCTTTTGCACCTTCATCCGGGTGGGCAGGGGCTCCTGTTCGCCCTGGACTCTTCAGTGCTTCTTGGACTTGGTCCCTTTCTTCCACAGATCTTCAGCTCCAGGAATCCATAGTTGGTGTTTTGCAGTCTCTTCTGGTTCATACATAGGGGGTTATTCTAACTTTGGAGGAGGTGTTAATCCGTCCCAAAAGTGACGGAAAAGTGACGGATTTACCACCAGCCGTATTACGAGTCCATTATATCCTATGGAACTCGTAATACGGCTGGTGGTATATCCGTCACTTTACCGTCACTTTTGGGACGGATTAACACTCCTCCAAAGTTAGAATAACCCCCATAATCTTTTATCACGTGTTCTTGTGTGTTCTGGGAAAGTTACTGTGGTTAACTCCTGCTTTCCTGGGCTCTAGTGGGGGTTATATTACTTACCTTTGGTGTTTTCTTACACGCCCAGCACCCCTCTGCACACTACACTTGCCTAGGTGGAAACTCGAATTTCGCATTCCACTATTTTAGTAAATGGTTTGTGCTCCCCCATTTCTAACTATTGTGATTTTCACTATTTGCACTGTTTTCTAACTGTTTTTACAGTGAATACTGCATTCTAGTGCATATACTGTGAATATGACTTACCCCATAAGGGAGTATAGTCTCTAAGGTATTTTGGCATTTGTGTCACTGAAATAAAGTACCTTTATTTTTGTAACACTGAGTATTTTCTTTCATGTGTGTAAGTACTGTGTTGCACAAACTTTGCATGTCTCCTAGATAAGCCTTGGCTACCCTTGCACAGCCTGGCTTCTAGACACTAACTACCTTTCATTAATAAGGGATAACTGGACCTGGTATAAGCTGTAAGTATGTTTGGTAACCACTACAAACTAGGCCAGCCTCCTACACAGAGCACAAGAATCTTTCCACTGGTAAGAAGCAGTAAGGTGTCCAGAGTCCTAAAAGAAAACAAAAATGGATTCAGCAAACAAAGGAAAAATCTATGATGATGACCTGTAGAAAAGACCTGGTCCAACAGCTATTAGGCGCAAGGCAATGGTAAAGCTTAGCATTGTGGTTTGGGTCTGTTATTATCTAACAGAATTGCCAAGTTTAGCTACTCTTTAGTTCGAGGCATATAACTTACACTGAAGCTAAGCTTTCCATTAGGTGAAATTCATATCTGGAAGGAATTATGGCATATGAGCAAAATACTATAAGTAATGGTTAAAAACAATTACTTTATATGGATGGTGGTGTGTGTGTATGTTAACATGCATACAAGGCACCTCTGTGATGGGCCTCATCTTTTTTTTTTTAATACATAACCACTTCCCTCTTTCACAATAGATGAAGGAAGTGTGTTGGAAATGACAGTCTCTGTAAAGTCACCCCCAACCTTTGTGTCTTTACCCTCCACTTTTTGCAGAATTAATTTTGTTGGCCTTAGAACTCTGTGTACTTTACCCCTGCTAACCAGTAATAAAGTGCTTGTGATCACTCCACTAAACATGTTTTGATTGGCATATACTTAATTGGCATATTTAATTTAGTTGAAAGTCCCTTGTAGAGTAGTATATCATATACCTAGGGTCTGTAAATTAAATGCTACCATTGTGCCTGGAGAACTTATTGTGCCTCCACCTGTAGTCCTCTAAAACTTGTCCCTGGCCTACCACTTCAGCTTGAAGGCAGTGTCACACTGCCATGTCAACGTGGCATTTAAACCTATTTGCCAAAAGGTATACTCCCTTTTAATGAGGTATATCACCCCTAAAGTAGGCACAGGTCGCCCATAGTACAGGGAGCTGTGAAATTTAAAAGTATGACATGTACTTTTAAGTTTCACATGTACTGTTAGTGAAAAACTCCCAATTTAGTCTTTGGCTACTGTGAGGCCTACTGATCCCGTTGGATAACATTGGGGATTTCTCATTCCATTTAATAAGCTGTAATTCCTAATACAGAGGAGGAAGATATATCATGTTTGGTACCTATGCAATTGTAATGATAAACCCTCTTTAAAGATAAAGTAACATTTCTCATTACAATTTTGAAAATGCCACTTTTAGAAAGTTGGTATTTTCCCAACCTTTCCCTTTGTGCTTGCAGCCAATCTAGTGTCAAATGACTGGGTGTAGCTGACAGACTTTGTAAATTCTTCCCAGACAGTCACACAATAGTCGGATTAGGTTTGCCTTAATGGACCATCAACTGGCAGGATGGGGGACAGAGCCGATCACAGCCCCACTTGCACCTGAATAGGCTATGACCTGTCACTTTACAATAGGCCTAATGACCCTGTATTGTCACTGCAGCCAGCTTGGAGCAATGGGCAGGGGAGGCAGCCCTTCAGTTCAAAGAACCTTTCTGGAAGCTTTCAGAGAGGGGCACCAAGGTATTTAATTGGACCTTCAGACCCACTCTTCAATTCACTATTTGTGTCACTGGATTCAGGCCAGTCTGGCTGACGAAGGGTGATATCATGAAACTGGTCCCAGGATGCTTGTTTCCAGTCTGGGGAGGACCTGGCTTGGCAGTTCGGGGTGGACTGTTCCCATGAGAAACAGGGTCGAGACTGATTTGCATATGGCCGGGTCCAAACTGGTGTGGCATAGTGAGCAAAAGAATGATGGATTAAACTCAGATCTGTGACTGGGTGTGAGTGCATGGTTCAGTACTCTGTCTATCATCCTTTTGTGTTGCAAATAATTTATTAAAATGTACTATATTTTCCTATATTGGTTTGGGGTTTTACTAATGTTGTGTTTTCACTGTATTACTGTTTGTGGGCTGCATAAATACTTTACACATTTCCTCTAAGTAGAGCCTGACTGATTTTTGTGCCAAACTAACCAGGGCTAATCACAGGTTAATTTAGTGACTTTTTTGTGGTTCACCCTACAAGCAATTGTGTTTGCTGCTTGATCAGGGCTCACAGCCCAGTTAACCAACACCTCAATTTCTCAAACAGGATCAACAACCTTCCCAGACTTTTAAAAGGTCATTAGTAATGTTGAACTTTTGCAATCCACAGAAGCAGCTAAAGCAATTGTTTCAAACAATAAAAACATTTCCTGTGGAATTCCCTGCCCAACAAACAAATAAAACATTCAAATAAAAAGTTGTTGTTTGGGTGGGTGAGTGGCCAAGATGGCAGTTGCATAAATTTGACACCATTCAATGCTGTGAGCCCGCCCTTGGGAGTCGAGACATGGTGCTGATTCTAACCTCCCCCATGCAGAGCAAAGCTATTGCTGGACCAGTGGAACTCACATTGGCAAGGCCACATGGGACGAGGTGGTGAGCAGCAGGAGATGGCAGGCATGCAGGTCACTGCAGCCCACTTGGTGACCCACGGAACAAGTGAGGATGTGTTGTGCTGTTGGAAAGTGCCAGTCCTGAGGTGAGAGGCCAGGTGACAGTGGTGACTGAGCGCTGTTCTGGTTAGGAGGTTAGGTCCAGGAGTGGGGCCCCTGCATGACCCGGCCAGGCATGGTGGGCCTGTCTGCACTGGCCCAGATGGTTGAACTGTCAAAGGAGGGGTGGAGGAGTCAGCAACAGCAGCAAGGCCTTGTGGAAAGAAGCAGCCAGTGGTATATGGGAGGAAGGCAGTGGCTCGCCCCTGGGGCTATGTGAGGAGACTCTATGCAGTTACACCAGGATGCTGCCTCACAAAAGTGGTGCCAAGAGGTGAAGCAGGGGTGAGGCCTGTGGAGTCCTGACCAGGGGCTCTGGGGTGGTAGTAGAGGAACTGGACAGTGGGGGCTCCCAAACAAAAAACTGTGAGGAGCAGCGCTCGCTGTGGGTTTCATGCCTTGGGGGTGAAGGTGCAGCAGTGATCCCACAGGGCTGGCAGCATTCGCTTGGAGGCCTTGTGCAGGCATGGTGCGATCGGAGACAGTAACCCTTTACCAGTGGCTAGGTTCCAGGAGACCTTAGGACCATGAACTGATGAGGTGGTGCCTCCTGGGTTTTTGGAGTGCAGAAAAAGAGAAGGTGATTGCTGAGACAGGTAAGGAGGTGATTGCTGAGACAGCTGCTGGACTGCACAAATTGGGTGCTCTTGATATGTGCCTACCAGCATTGTAGTGCTGAGGTGCCCCCTTCCTGCATGCTCTGAGGGCAGTGAACTGATTCCTGCGTTGCCTCACTTGATTACCCCAGTTGTGTGTAGATAAAGCATAATGGGCGAGGACAGAGCTAAAGACCGTCCCCAGGAGAAGATTGACAAGTTCACCAGACCTGCTGTGGACCTGTAGGGAATGCAGCAGAGACAGGATCGTGCTGGGAAGCACCCCACCAGACTCTTCAGTCTCCATTCTCCAAGCTATTACTGAATATTACTGGGGACAAAACTGGTGAACTGAGTATTGACCTGTCCATTCTCTACTAAGATCTTTGCAACACAGTGGAGAGAGTTTTGGAGGCAGAGGTAGGCTGTTCAGGATGGAAGACACTATGAAGACATTTAAGGCCTCAGTGGATGCCCTTTAGTGCAGAGTGCACCTCTTTGAGACCATAACCTAGAATGCTGAGGGCAGGTGTCGCCGGAATAATGTCCATATAGTGGGGGTACCAGAGGGGGCTGAGGGCCTCAACCCACCACCTTTATTGTGGACTGGATCTGCTCATGGATTCCGATGACGATACTATCAAGCTGTTTTGTGGTGTAGTGCGCCGCCATAGCTGCCAGGCCAACCCTGGGGCACCCCTCAAGACCCATCATTGCCCAGATCCTAAATTTTGTGGAGAGGGATGCTTTGCTCCAGGAGGCTCGGAATTCAGGCGAGTTGCACTGTGGAAGGGCTAAGGTCATGCTCTTTCCTAACTATAATTTGAAGGTCCAGCAGCATTGCACTTTTTAGGCTTAGGGCCAAGCAGATCACATACATGTTGCAACTTCCAGCATGCCTCAAGCAGATCCACTTTTCTTTGACACTCTGTAGAGCGCCTGTGCCTGGGTGAAGGAGCGGGTCACTCTCCACTCCCAGTAAGGATTTGGTTGACAGTCCATGGAGGAAACAGATAGTGACATAGGTAGGACGAAGTGAGGCCTACCGCCTACAGCTCATGCGAACAGCATCTGTGAAGGACTCCCCCAGACCTGAGAGAGAGGTGGAACAGTAAGACTGCTTGCAACACCCTGAGCTCTAAGGGCTGCGGTATGGCAAACACAGCATATTGAACAGTTATAGCCCACTGGTGGCCATGGGAGACTCAACCCTGGTAGTGTTTAGTTTGGGAAGTTTAGTTATGTGTTTACAAGGGCAAGAGATGCTTCAACGGGGAGAGTGTAGAGTGTTTAATTCCTGTTGGTTGCCAGGGTCCAAAAGGGTTGTTTGATTTGCAAATGTGTTATCTTGGTTTACACGAGATATGGGGCCTCACTCAGGTCTCACTTACCAGTTTGTTTATGATGCAGTGTCAACCACTATGGTTGTGGAAACAGTGGCAGGTCCATTAGACGACTATACAATAGTCACTTGGAATGTAAATGGCCTTAACAACAAAATTTAGTGGGAAGCAGTAATAGCATATGCCAGGCGATACCATCCTGCTGTTCTCATGCTTCATGATATGCACCTCCTGTGATCCAATTGCTCCTTTCTTTAGGGGTTTGGGTATGTAAGTGTCTATCATTCAGGTTACACAAGGGAGTTTAGTGGAGTCACTGTTTCACTCAAAAATATGTTTCCAGTACTGTGCAGGAAGTGCATACAGATAGCCTTTGGCAGTTAAGGTTATGCATAGGACTCTCAAGAGTCTAACTTTGATGTTGGGGAGGGTCTATGTTCCTACTCAGATAGTGAGCACCACACTAGAGGCAGTAGCCCTTCTTATGATGCTATGTCTGGATTTGCATTCCTGGGGAGAGATTATAATTCGTAATGGACCCAGAGATGATTACCACCTCCTCCACAGGTATAATTTGCTCCACATGCCTGTGGTCCTGGGCTGAGGCTTTAGGGATGGTTGATGGTTGGCTGATGTAGCAGTGGGCCGATTGACAATTTACATATTACTCACATCCTCATGGCACCTCCTTGCACCTTGATTTCTTGTTCCCTCCTCAGACTTTGATTTGGTTACACAGTCCCCCATCCTTATCCTATGCGGGGTTTCACGGACCACTCCTTGGTATTGCTGGCAGTTGGGGATAGAAGTTTGGGGTGAGGAAGGTCTGGGGGCATTAAGGTCCTGATTTATACTTTTTGATGCAAAACTGCATTAACGCAGTTTTGCACCAAAAAGTTTAGCACCAGCTTACACCATTTCTGAGCATCAGTCGGGAACCATATTTCTGGAATGGTGCAAACCAGTGCAAAGGGTAGGCTAGCATAAAAATAAAATTACATTAGCCAGGTGGGCCTGGCGGTGTGGAAGAAGGGGGTTTTGAACCAAAAAATGATATTAGGCAGGTTTGAGTAAAAAAATTACTCTAACCAGCCTAGCGTCATTTTCTGATGCCAAACCATCCATACCACATGACTTCTGTCTTGAAAAGACAGGAGTCATGCCCACCACCAAAAATGGCCAGCACAGGTGGCCAGGGTCCCCTGGGAATGGCCATTGCATCCAGTGCCATGTAGGGGGCCCACTTCAGGGCCCCCAATGGCACTTTAAAATAAAATTATTGTACTTACCTATACATACCTGGGATAGGGTCCCCCATCCTCTGCTGCCCCTCTGGTATTGGTGTGGGTGTCCTTGGGGCATGTGGAGGGCACCTGTGGGCTTATTCCAGGGGGTTCCACCATGGAAATAGGCTCACAGGTCCCCTAACGCCTGCCCTGACTCAGGCATTAAATAATGGTGCAAAGCAAGCTTTGGACCATTATTTAACCCCTCCTCCCCCCTGTGTGTGATTTTAGCACAGGGATAAATATGGCGCTAAGGCCATGGAGTCATTGTTTGCACAGGAACGCCTACTTTGCATCTCATTGATGCAAAGTAGGTATCCATGTCCAAAAAATGACTTTAACTCCATAAATTTGGCACTAGACAGGTCTAGCACCAAAGTATAAATATGGAGTTATTTTTGCACCGAATGTGCGTTTTAAAAAAATGACGCAAATTTGGTGCAAAGCAAATATAAATATGCCCCTAAATGCCTGGTGGTTTCAGCATGGAGATGTCACAGAGGAAATCCTGGAGGCCATCACTGACTACTTAGCCCTCAATAAAAGAGCTGCTTCCTCTCTCACTACCCTCTGGGAGGTGTTCAAAGCACTCCTCAGAGGACTGGCTTTTTTGTCCATAGGTGGGTGTACTAAGCGTAAGGAGGAGGAGTTACTCTGACTAGAGAATGAGATTAAAGGCCTTGAGTGGTGATGCCAGTGTCGCCATCTCAATCTACGCAGCGTGGGTTAGACCAGGCTTGCCTGGCCCTTTGCCATAACCTTTTGACTCTGTGAAGCTGAGCTGGCTTCTTTCCCAGGGTAAGGTGTATGAAATGGGGGACAAGGCAGGAAAGCTCGTCTATTGACTGGTGATGGCTAGCTGCCCCTGCAGCCTGGTGCCAGAGCTGTGGACTGCTGCGGGTGTGATATTCAAGGGCTCGGACATTCTGGTGTGTGAATTTGCTTCTGACTTCTGGCCATGTGTGCCAACAGGGTTCCCACTGCTCAAGAGAATGACAAGTCCATCATCCATGGCCTGACCTTATGGTTGCTCTCAGTCACTGAGAGTGGAGACTTGGATCTTCCAGTTACTGCTGAAGAGATACAGCAGATGATCTCAAAGATGCCCTCTCAGAAGGCCCCCAGTCCAAATGGGTTCCCACTGGAACTATATAAAAGGTAGTCCTTCCTCTTAATCCTGCATCTGTTGAAGTTATACAAAGATGCCTTTACTTGAGGGGTACTCTCCTGGACCTCTGGGGAGTGACTAATACATTAATACTTAAGCCTAGTAAGCTACTGGAGGATCGTGGACTTTATCGCCCCCATCTCCTTAATCAACTTGAAAATCCTAGCCAAAGTACTGGTCTCGCCCTTAGCCACAGTGATTTTGTGGGTAATGCATGCTGACAAGAATGGCTTCATGCCGGGCAGGAGCACTAGACATTGCTTGCACCGCCTCCATCTGGCTCTAGCCCATGTTGGTGAACCGCCAGGGAATGCTACACTGCTCCTGATTGATAAAGAATGGGCCTTGGATATGGTGTGTTGGCCTTATCTTTCAGTGGTCCTTCGGAGAATGCAGTTTGGGTATTCCTGCTATGCAAAGATCTGTGGGCCCAGGTCTGCATCTGTCACCCAAATCTCCAATTGATAGGGACACCTGGCAGACCTGTCCCCTTTTCCCACTATTATTCGTGTTGGTGATGGAGTCACTTGCGGAGCTCATTAGAACTGACGCCAGGCTGGGTAGGTTTATGTGGTGGGGAGCAGCAGAGGATCAAGCATTGTTGCATTTGGATGTTACGTTCCTTTTCCTTCAGTGACCTGGTGATAGCATCCCGAGCTTAATAAGATCCTGGAGTTATAGAAGGAGTTGTTAGGGCTCAGAGTCAACCAGGGAAAGTTAAAACTGGTACCTGTGCTGGGGGAGATGGGTCATGGGGGTAGACCACCTTCTACGCACAACCGAGAATAGTTTTCATTATTTATGCATGACAGTGAACCTTACCACATTGAGGTACTGCGAACATATTGTGACCCCGCTGCTGACCAGGGCTCAATGGGACATGGATGAATGGGCTAGGTGCCGCTTTCAAAAGCAGGCCATGGCTCAATCTTATATATCCCTCACCCATTTCCCATATATCCTACAGCCTTATCCCCATTCAATCCTGTCTAGTTTTATTTTTCACAGAGCAGCAGGCACATATCACTAGACATCTACAGCATCATTCGAGAAGCGTTGGCTCCCTCCATTTGAAGTGGGACTAGGGTGGACTGATATACGACTATATTATTGAGTGTCACAGTTGATCAGAATCAACAACTGGTTTTGAGCAGACAGAGGTGACCCTGCTCACAGGTTCGAGCTGGACCTGTTGGATCTCAATGCCGTACTTCCATTGCTATATGGAAGGACACAGCCCTATTGCCACTTTCAGCTGAGTCACGCTCCAGAGGGCTGTAGAGAAAGACTATACTCTCTTGGAATTTAACCCATTAGAATGCAAACTAGTGACAGATGAGTTAGGCAAGTGGGTATCTCGAGGAAGTATAAATCTTTGGTAGAGGACACACCAGACACCCTGTGCACCCTGAGGACACAGTGGGAACAGGATGTTGTGGCCCTCAACAATGAGGAATGGGCTGAGGCTAAGATTTGATCTTAGATGCTGGTTACATCCATGTGCTTCAGCCTAATCCAGTTCAAGTATTTTCATAGGATTTATTATGCCCTGGTGCATCTGTGGTGCATAGGACAGGCCTCGAGCAGGAGTGTCTGTGTTGCTGCTGCTCCCACGCCCCTTATATCATTTACTGTGAGATTGTCCAATAGCTCAAGGGTATTGGAGAGAGGTCACCAATCAGATTGGGCAGGTTGTGCACTTGCCATTTGCCCTGGACTCCTAGGTAATACTGTTGCGGATTCATGATACACTGGGGGAGGCACATGCAACACAGCTCTTGTTGCCATAGCTTGTGGCTTATTTGGTGGTCAAGAGGGACCTGGCCAAACACTGGAGGGAAGTGCGGGTGCCGCTGATACATGAATAGGTCCAGGGCATGGACAACTGTGTAGCAATGTATAAATTGGTGTGGAAATCACAGGGGTTCCCCAGTATGAGAACACTTAGGACTCCTGGACCAGATTTAAAGGGCCCATGGACTGCTAGCAATGCTAGTTGCATCGGGGACCCAAAATGTGTCTGCTGTTATGTTTGACAGACTGTTGTTGGTTCTGGGACTGTATTAATGTATATGTGACACAGATTGATACCTTGTGTGTTGCACTTCACCTGAACATGGGCCATGTGGCCCGGAGATTTGTTATTTATGATTTTACTTTTGACATGAAACTAAGAAAATGTGTTATAAAAAACTTTGTAAAGATCATCACAATTTTTTGCTCTGTCTCAGTGTTCAGCACTCCGTCCATCATCCTTTTGTGCTGCTAAAGTTGCCCTAAGTGGGAAGGGTATGCCCAGACGTGGGTCCCTTGCTCACTGTGCCACTGGATTCAAGCTAGCCTGGCTGATGAAGGGTGAAACCCTGAAACCGGTCCCAGGATGCTTGTTTCCAGTCCAGTGAGGACCTGGCTTGGCAGTTCGGGCTGGACTGTTCCCATGAGGAACAGGGTCAAGACTGATTTGCATATGGCTGGGTCCAAACTGGGGTGGCATGGTGAGCAAAAGAACGATGGATTAAACCCAGATCTGTGACTGGGGGTGAGTGTTTGCATTGTTCAGCACTCCGTCCATCATCCTTTTGTGTTGCCTCAGTGTTCAGAACACCCAGAGCCATTAAAAACAAATACTAGCAAAGACATTTTCTGGCCTTGGCAAGCTGTAGTAATGGTTATGTTTTGCTATTTTTTATGGCAAACGTGTGCCAAAAAATGAAGAAAAAAAATGTGGAGGTCTCATGCTTAAAATAAATCTTTTAAATTGTAAAATATAACCATTATATGATTTGCTTCCTAAGAACAAGTAAATACACCTTTTGTATAGTTTTGATGCACCAAGCACAACAAGAGAAGTAGAGGGAAGCACACCACATGTCCTTCCAAAAAAAATACTAATCAAGAGCGGTGTGGTGGCATTGAACCTAAAGTGTGACAGGACAAGCAGCTGGCAGCAAGAAGAGTAGGGTACTACCACACGATGTACCTTTGGGTGAGTGTGTGACAACAAACCCCTCAAACAAAGGCTACCTTCAAGGATCACTTCCCACTCAGGGAGGTCCTGAGTGGCCCCTCTCTCCTTTCCTTGGGTAGTACTCCCTGGGTTTTGACTTTAGGAATCCCCAGCCCTGAAGAAAGCCCAAACCTCTTAAGGTTCGTAGACCGGGCAGAAACATGGTGGCAAAAGGAGACAGTTAGTGTAGTTAGGCGCGGATTACTGTCTTTGAATGTTTTTAACCATATCCTTGGACATCAATAATAAAGGTGAATAACACCAGGAGTCCATGAGATATTCTTAATTATGATCTGGATCCCTGACATTATCCAATAGGCCTTTATATAAGAACTCCATTTGGTACAGGTTTTACCGAGAGGTTGAGCCAGCCCTGGTGGCATTGTCCTATCAGGGTGGGGACAGGTGGTCAAGGATGAAGCATGACACATAGGCCCTTATTACGACCCTGGTGGTCGGTGATAAAGTGGCAGAAATACCGCCAACAGGCTGGCGGTAACTACCACCAAATTATGACCATGGCGGAAAGATCTCCAAAAGACAGCCAATGTACCACACTGACCACCAGGGCGGAAACAACAGGCACCACGGCGGTAGCCGCCTACAGCCAGACGGAAGTCAAAGTTCTGCCCACCATATTATGACCAGACAAATTGCAACCTTTTCCGGGGTGGTACCAACTACATCAAAAGCCTGGCAGAAACACTGCACAGAAGTGAAAGGACTCACCATTGGAGACACAGGGAAGAACCACGCAGCCATGGAACCAGAACTGCATGTGTTCCCAATGATATTCTGCATCCTGCTCCACCACGAACACCAACACCGGCGAAGACAATGATGGTAAGTACAGCTGCCTAAGACACAAGGGAGGGGGGAGAAAAACGAGAGCGACACACACACACACACAACGCACACCCCACACACATACCATACACATAACCAGCTGCCCAAGAAAACAAGTTAATCCCCCTGAATCGGATAAATAATGCAAGGACTACAGAAATTGACTAAAGTGACTGTAATAAGATCAACACAGTATAAATATTAAATATGCCAATGCAAAAGATATGTACAAATGTACAAAAAAAGGACACTGCCCAGTCCTCTGTTTGAAGGCAAAGTCCAAGGCCACACTTTTTACCTGCATCAATACGTGGAGAACATTGCAAGGGCATCAGTTGGCAAAACGCAGGCACCCCAGGGGGATGGGGGCACATCAGCCAGAGGCGGAAACAAGACCACTGGTTCTGCAGGGGGCAACATGCCCTGTGCTTTGTCCTGGGGAGTGCAAGGAAACAGTCTCTTGAGTGGGTGTCTTTCCCACTGGTTCTGGAGGGGGTAACATGCCCTGTGCTTGGTCCTGGGGAGTGAAAGGCCACAATCTCTCAAGTGGGCTTCTTGCCCACTCGTTCTGGAGGGGTTAACATACCATGTGCTTGGTCCTGGGGAGTACAAGGACACAGTCTCTTGAGTTGGTGTCTTTCCCACTGGTTCTGGAGGGGGCAACATGCCCTGTGCTTGGTCCTTGAAAGTGCAAGCCCACAGTCTCTCTAGTCGTTGTCTTTCCAACTGGTTCTGGGGGGGGCAACATGCCCTGTGATTGGTCCTGGGGAGTTCAAGGCCACAGTCTCTTGAGTGGATGTCATTCCCACTGGTTCTAGATGGGGCACCATGCCCTGTGCTTGGTCTTGGGGAGCCCCTGCACCCTGCGATGCCTGCACTGTGGTGGTAGTGGAGGTGGTGGGAGGCTCCTGCTCAGCCCCTGCACCCTGCAATGCCTACACTGTGGTGGTAGTGGAGGTGGTGGGAGGCTCCTGCTCTGCCCCTGCACCCTGCAATGCCTGCACTGTGGTGTTGGTGGAGGTGGTGGGAGGCTCCTGCTCAGACCCTGAACCCTGTGATGGCTGCACTCTGGTGGTGGTTGAAGAAGTGGGAGGCTCTTGCTCAGCCCCTGCACCCTGCGATGGCTGCACTGTGGTGGTGGTTGAAGTAGTGGGAGGCTCCTGCTCAGCCCCTGCACCCTGCAATGGCTGCACTGTGGTGGTGATGGAGGTAGTGGGAGGCTCCTGCTCAGCTCCTGCACTCTCTGATGGCTGTACAACCATGGTTGGTGGTGGGGGCTCTGTGACAGCTGCTGGTGCAGGCTCCTTCCCCTTCTTGCTTGCTGGTGCAGGCTCCTTCCCCTTTCTGCTGGCTGGTGCAGGCTCTTTCCCCTTCTTCCTTGTTGGTGCAGGCTCCTTCCCCTTTCTGCTGGCTGGTGCAGGCTCCTTCCCCTTCTTGCTTGCTGGTGCAGGCTCCTTCCCCTTCCTGCTGGCTGGTGCAGGCTCCTTCCCCTTCTTGCTTGCTGGTGAAGGCTCCTTTCCTTTTTTGCTTGCTGGTAGAGGTTCCTTCTGCTTTCTGCTGGCTGGTGCAGGCTTCTTCCCCTTTAGAATTTGTGAGCGGATGGAAGTGGTCCCGTGGAAGGTGTGGCTGAGGTGCTTGGCTGGGTTCTTGATACCCTGGCCATACGTGCAGGGTGGGGGGGGAGGTAGGGAAGAGGTCAATAGTGGAAAGGTAAAGCTCTTAGGGACATTGGGGTGGGAAGAGGGAGAAGTGATAGTTGTGGAGGACGAAGGAGTGGTTGTTGGAGATGTTTGCTGGATTTGGGTGCAGGTGCATGGGCTGTATACTGTTGTGAGGTGGGTGGCTGTTGGGTGTCTGAGTGCTTGTGTTTGTGTTCCTTAGGAGGGGGGACAGACATGGTGGGAGAGGACACAGGGGACATGTGCATGGATGTTGTGGAGGTGCCGGCCAGTGAGGTGTGTGTTCTACTTGGTGTGGCGATGATGCAGGTAATGGATGATGATGTAGTGCATGCAGGTGTGAGTGTGGATATTACTGGGTGGGAGGTAGAGGAGGAGGAAGAGAGGTAAACAGTGAAAATAGTGGTTGTTGGTGTGTCTGCAACTGGATGGTGTTTGTATGAGTGCCTGTGGGATAGTGTGGTGCTTGTGTTTGCCTGTGACACTCTTGGTTGCTGTCCTGTGTGCATGCTTGTCTGGCTGTGTGCTTGGGATGGGGTTGGGTTGAGGAAAATGAGACGGGGAAGTGGAAGTTGGAGGGGGGACGGTAGAAACAGGGACAATGGCTGCTATCAGAGAGGAGGCCAGAGCCAGAATCAACCTCTTTCGGGTCATCAAACCAGTTTGAATGCCCTCTAGGAATGTATTAGATTGTTGCATCTGGGCTGCCATCCCCTGGATGGCATTCACAATGGTTGACTGCCCTACAGAGATGGCTATCAGGAGCTCAATAGCCTCCTCACTCAGGGCAGCAGGGCTCACTGGGGCAGGTAGTGGGGCAAAGGAGATGCCCACCCTCCTGGGTGACTCGCTGAGGGGCTGCTGAGAAGGCTGTGCTGGTACAGGGGTGGCAGCTGTACCTGTAGCTGGGGTACCTGTAGCTGGGGTGTCCACCACCACAAGGGAGCTCCCATCGGAGGAGGTATCAGAGTCTGTATTCTCCCCTCCTGTCTCTGCCTGGTGCTCCCCTCACCGTCCGTCCCACTGGTGCCCTCAGCGTCAGTGGACTCTGCCTACTGGTTCCTGTGGGATGCAGCTCTGGTACCGGTGCCTCTGCTCCTTCGCCAGATGATGCTAATACACATAAGGACAGGATGACAAAACAAGAAAGTGGGGAGAGACAAAGGATACACTGGGTCAATGACTGCACCAACACCACCGTTGGTGTACATAGCACCCTCACACACAGGGAACAGGCCAATGCACTATGCTATTCATTGCACTACCAGTGATATTGCTTGCCACCAAGGCATGACAAGGAGCACACACAACCAACTGCAGCACACCTGGGACCTACGCAGCCCTGCCCAGTAGTGGATGCTAACAAGCTAGGTAGCTATCATTTTCCAATCACACCCTAGCCACCAGAGGACCTGTGCTGCTGTGTCTGACCTGGCCTAGGAGCACCCAAGGACACACACCCACCACCCAGATACCACTCCACCAGGCATAAGCTGTAATGATAGCCACTGTACTCTCCAACTTGTGGCTGCTATGTTGCCCTCAAGCACCCATCCAGCCTGGATAGGCCACTGCCAGTATGCGGGCCATCAGGGGGGTCAGGGTTCGACGGGCATCCCTTCCTCTTTGGGAGGCCATCCCCAGCTGGGCCTCTGCGGTCTTCCGTACCCAGCATCTCAGGTCCTCCCACTGTTTGCAACAGTGGGTGCTCTGCCTGCCATAGACCCCCAGGGTCCGCACCTCAGTGATGGCACGCTATATACCCTTCTTTTGATGGATGCTGACCTGCAGAGTCAAGACTGACAGGAGAACACCATTAGACAAACAGTCCAGCCTGTCACACACATAGCCTACCATAACCCTTTCCATCACCATTGGCACATACATAGGCCAGCTCACAACATGTACACCGCCAACAGATAATCCCCCCTTACACAATGCCTTCACACACATCTCCATGTATCCATGCCACATGCATCGTGACCACAGTGTACTCACCTGTTTGTCTGGAGGCCCATGCAGCAGTCCGTACTGGGGTAGGACCCCATCCACCAGTCACTACAATTCCTCCGAAGTGAAGGCTGGGGCCCTTTCCCCGGTCACACGGGCCACGGTATGTCCCAGACACAGGTCACAGCAGCACACGCACTGTAGGTCTTCTCCTATGGGAGGTCAGGTAACAAGTGAGGAATATGATACAAAATGGCAGTCACATCCGCGGCGGTGCGTACCGTCGCCACCGGCGTAGATCACCTTGGGCCACTGTAACCCATAGGGCCTGTTATTAACCAATGAGGATTCGCACAGCAGTTCCCGACCGCCTCCCACCACGGCGCACAACGTCAGCAGAATTACCTCATTTCCACCTGTCCCTCCACACAGGACAGGTGGACGCCATTTCACGGGTGGAGCCCTATGGAATAATGCTGCATCACAGGAGAGATAGGCACATACTGGACAAATCACACTGACCCATTACATGTTCACAGAATGCAAACTACTGTTGTGGCTCAATTGTTCAGTTTGTGACAGGCTCATCACTATTTTGTCCCATAGATTCCTGCTGCTGCGGATGAATAGGAGACGGAGACATACCCAAGTGTACAGACCCCTGGTGAACTTGGCTACACTGGAGGACAGGCACATTATACTCACCTATAGACTGGACAGGGCCACAATCACAGAGCTGTGTGCCCAATTGGAGCCTGACCCGATATCTGCTATCCGTCACCCCACTGGGATCCTCCCTTTTGTGCAAGTGCTATCAGTACTCCATTTCCTGGCAACTGGTTCTGTCCAAGTGACAGTGGGAATGCAGCAGGAATGTCACAGTCAATGTTCTCAAATGTGCTGACAAGAGTGTTGTCTGCCCCGATAAAACACGTGCAGCTGCATTGCATTCCCCCAGCTTGAGGATTTGGCCACTGTGAAGGCCGAATTTATGCAATGGGATTTATCCCCAATATAATTGAGGCGATCAATGGAACGCATATTGCATTTGTTCCCCCGCCAGATTGAACAGGGTTTCAGGAATCGTAGGAGTTTCCACTCCATGAATGTGCAGATGGTATGCTTGGAGGACCAGTACATCTCCCACGTCGATGCTAAGTATCCTGGGTCAGTGCATGATGCCTTTGTCCTAAGGAATAACAGCAACCCAAATGTAATGGCCCAACTACAGAGGCACAGGGTGTGGCTTATAGGTGAGCCCTGGTTCCCACCCAGTATATGTTGGTGTGTTGGTATTTTGTGGGCCATATAGGATAGTGTGTGGCTAAATTTTGTCCCTCAAAATTAGCAGGTGACTCTGGTTACCCAAACCTATCATGGCTGCTGACCCCTGTGAGGAATGCCAGGACAAGGGCAGAAGAACATTATAATGAGGCACATGGGCGAACCAGAAGGATAATTGAGAGAACCTTTGGCCTCCTGAAGGCTAGATTTCGGTGCCTCCATCTAACAGGTGGATCCCTGTGCTACTCACCCAAGAAGGTCTGCCAGGTGGCATACTGCATGTTGCAAAACCTTGCCCTCAGACGTCATGTCCCTTTCCTGCAGAAGGAGGAGACTGGAGATGCCCCAGTGGCAGCAGTGGACCCTGTGGACAGTGAGGATGAGGAGGCAGAGGATGGAGATGAGGACAACAGAACATCTGTGATCTGTCAGTACTTCCAATGACACACAGGTAAGACAGTGTAACTTTACATTTCAATGACTTTGGTTGTAATCTGTGTGGCATTGGCATGCTGGTAATTCCCAATTCAATGCCCACTTACTGCTCCCTCTGGCTATTCATTTTGCAGATGTTGGTGATTTGACAAATACTTCTGGGGTAATCACTACAGCCAGATACAGGTCATTAAATCTATGTTCATTCTATATGCAGTTAATTTGCAATGGTTGTACCTGTTTCAAACAATACAGATTTGATATACATGACAGACTCAAAATCGATTTTTGTCAAAGGGTGTTTATTGAAGTGCTAATATATAGAGGGGAAAGTGCAATGGGATGGGGTGATGATGGAGGTATTGTTCCAATCTGTTTGCAGCACAGGTGCAGTGTCCAAGGGGACATAGTAAGGGGAGCAATGGCAGTTTAAGGTGGACAGGGTGACAGAGTGGGACACAAGGGGGACAATCAGGAGAGTCTCATTTCCTGGTGGGGGTCTTGGCAAGTGTATCTGGCTTCTGTCTGGATCACAGGGAACATTTGCGGGGTTGTTCACCTTCTGTAGGGGGAGGGGTGCTGGTGGCCTGTGAGTCCTGTGGCGGGGCCTCCTGGCCACTAGTGGCAGCTGAAGTGGATGGCTGTTCAGATGGCTGGCTGGTGTGAGACTGCCTCCATTATAATGTTAGCCATGTCTGGCAACACCCCTACTATGGAGATCAGGGTGTTGATGATGGCCTGCAAGTCCTCCCTGATCCCCTGGTACTGTCCCTCCTGCAACTGCCTGTTCTCCTGCACGTTGTCCGGGATCTGTTCCATCGTGTCCTGGGAATGTTGGTAGGCTCCCAGGATCTCGGAGAGTGCCTCCTGGATAGTCGGTTCCCTGGGCCTGTCCTCCCACTGGCGCACAGCACTCCTTCCAGTTTCCATGTTGGCTTGCGCCTCTGTCCCTTGAACCATGTGCCCACTGCCACTGACCCCGAGGTGTAGCCTGGGATCCCTGTACAGGTGAACACACTGCTGTTTGACGTTTCCTGGGAACAGAAGTATGGGTACACTGGGTGTGTGCTGTGGTGGTGTTTCCTGAGTGGGAGGCCCTGTGGTGGTATGTGACTGGGCTTGGGTAACCGGCTGTCCAGTGGTCCCTGATGGGCCAGGTAGGTCCGCCAGATCCTAAAGTCCAGAGTTACTGTCATCACTGTGGGCCTCTTCAGTTGGAGGACTGGATAGTGCTGGCACCTCCTCTCTGGTGACACTGGCTGGGGTACCTGTGGGGATGTAAATGATGTGTAATGGTTAATATGTATGACATTTGTACATCCCTGGCTTTCCCTCTATGGTTGGTTTTGCCCTGCCAGCTTTCACTTTTGTATGTTAGTGTATGGTGGGATTGTTAGTTCTCTATGCTGTGCATGCTTTAGTGATGGGTGTCCATGCAGGGCTGTGCAGGGTGTCCATAAATTGGTACAGCATGCAGGGCTTGGAATTTGGGTTAGTGAGATGTGATGGTGGAGTGTGTGGAATGTAGTGGAGTGATGGGAGTGAGGGTATGTGTTGGCATTCAGGTAGGGGGGTGATAATAGTAGAGAGTTGATTTACCAGGGTCCAGTCCGCCTCTGACTCCGACCAGGCCCTCAGGATGCAGTATTGCCAAGACTTGCTCCTCCCATGCTGTGAGTTATTGGGGGGGAGAAGAAGGGGGTCCACCTCCACTCCTCTGGATAGTGAACTGGTGTCTTGCTGATATGGAAAGTACTTTCCCCCGTAGGTCGTTCCACCTCTTCCTGATGTTGTCCATTGTTTTTGGGTGCTGTCCCATGCCGTTGACCCTGTCTACGATTCTCCGCCATAGCTGAATCTTCCTTGCAATGGATATTTGCTGCACCTGTGCTCCAAATACCTGTGGCTCTACCCTGACAATTTTCTCCACCATGACCCTTAGCTCCTCTGTGAAACAGGGGTGCCTTTTGGTGCCATGGGTGTTATGTGAGATGTGTTGATGATGTTGTGTTGGTTAATGTGTTGGGGTGTGTGATGTGGAGTGTGTGAGTGGTCTATGGGTATGAGTAGTGTGTGGATCTAGTTGTCTCAGTGGTCTTGGTGTCTCTCTGGTTGCACTGATTTTAATCGCAAAGGGTTGTGGCTAATGTGTATGTGCTTTTTATAGTGGTGTGGATGTGGTGTATATAGGTGTCAGGTGTGTGTTGTTTGAATTGGCCAATGTGGAGTTGTTTTGTTTGTGGGTGTCCATTGTGAGCATGGCGGTATGTACCGGCAATGGTTCACCGCCATTGAATGTCCGCCATGGTGATTCGTGGGTCATAAATTGGTGGGCGTTGTTTTGTTTGCGTAACGGTGTGGGTTTAGTTACCGCCACTTTAGCACTGGCCTTTGGACTGGTGGATTTGTGTATGTGGCTGAACTCAGTCAGATTGGTGTGTGTGTGTCATAATATGGTGAATGGATATCCGTCGCCACAGCGGTAAGTTGGCGCCCGTCAATGGGGGGGTAAGTGGGATTTACCGGCAGTGTCATAATGAGGGCCATAGTGTGTAAAACCACCTATTCCATTAAGAAAATATTCTGACAGATAGATGAGAGCAACATTCTAAGAACTAATGGAAACAAATGGTTTAGCCTACTAAAAGTTGACAAAACATCACACTTTAATTTCAAAGCCACCACACTGCTTGTGAGTAGTAGTTTTGATGCACATCAAAGAAAAATAGGATTCTTTTTGGCAAGAAGAAAATGTACTATCAGCTTTTTTACTGTAGTCAAAGAACATAGTTTGCACTCCAGGATGAGTGGAAATGAGAAAAATGATAGAGAAAGAAAAAAAAATATTGGAAAAGTAAACTATTGTTTCACCAGCCCTGACTGTGAATGGTACCTGTTTTAAGGCAAAAGTGCACATATTATTGAGCAAAATGGCATCACTCAAAGCTCATGACAGCCAGTGGATGTATTTGGCAGACCTATTGCTACATCCTATATGCAGCTGTGAGAAGAAGCAAAATGTTAATTACAGTTCAAAAGATCAATGGAAGAAGAAGACTGATCCAAAGACCTTCTATGGATGCATATATGTATGTATTTGTGTTTTTTCATAATATGAAGCTTGTATCTAGTAAAGAACTAAAAATAAAGGCTAATTTAATTATCTTCATTACATCTGTAAAACTATTAGCATTTATTGGTAGCTATAATCACCATCTCTTATTTTCAGTGACCTCTTCAGCAGAGCTCCTCAGGGATTCTCCCTGAGTATGATGCTCTTCAATGCATACTTGACCACGCTAGCTAGCATCATGCTCTCACAACATCAATGTCCTCTCCTACCCTATTGACATGCAACCTATTCTCTACCTCACTGACAAGTTGTCCAGTACTCAGTTCATTGCCTGGTTGACTGAAATCACCCACCAGATGAAGCCCAACTTTCTAAAGCTGAACACTGACAAGACAAAAATCATGGAACAGCACTTCACAGTGTGACTCCACCTGGTGGTCATCAGAGCTAGCATCGATCCCCACCCCCATCACCCAAACCAATTGCCTCACCACCATCAGGGAAAGGAAATGCAACATGACCGCCCAAGTCAGCTCTTTCACTGCTTCCTGCATTCCTACCCTCCATGTCAGCACCCAGAAACCGTCACATATGCCATGGTCACAAGCAGGTTGGACTACAGGAACACCCATATGCTGGGATCAACAAAAAACTCACCATAATGCTGCAGACTATTCAGAGCTCGGAATACAGATCACTCTCAACATCCTACACCACACTTCCATCACACCACACCTAATGAAGCTCCACTTTCTCCCCATACACAAACAGAGTTCAAACTCCTCCCTCACACGTTCAAGGCACTACATAACACTGGCCCTACACACCTCAACAATCACAGCTGCTGTCACCAATCTTCCAGCCATCTCCACTCATCTTAACTCCTACTTGCCTGCATCCCATGCATACGGAAAAATAGATCCAGCAGTTGAGCATTGTTCTACATTGGTCCTAAAGTGTGAAATATCTTGCCAATACACATCGGAGTCTCCACCTTAGTTCCTGACCTCAGCAAGAAGTAAACAAAATGGCTTTTTGAGTAGTTCCAATTGGCCCTAGGTTTGGCTAGGCTCACACCTGCTCTGCACCAAGATACCCTCCCATGTAATAATGAGCTCTATAAATCTGCATAACATAATAATGAAACACAATTAGACAGTCTTTTTTAAGCATTTCAATTCCACTGCCATTTTATTAAAACATTCCACGTAAGCAATCATGTTTCTGTTTCCCCAATGGATATCCAAGTTTCCCTTTGTTGTAAAAACAATTTCTATGTTCACAGATATGAAAACTGTATTTGTAATTCTTCATCCTGCTGTAATCTCAAGTAGAATCACCATGTAATATGATTGGTTTTACCCTCACTGATATTCCTCCATCCAAATTAGAACCGAACACCCACCTTTACTTTGATCATTTGGGAAACAATTCGAGTGTAGTGGAAACCATAATTGACAAGGAGTATGAAATATGCCTACCCTTTGGGCACTCGGTTACCCTTGATGCTTTCGTTTCTCTCTCAAATCTGGGACATGCCCTAAAAATGTTTCTGAAAAACCTATCGTGTAAAGATCTTCTATAACTGTTCCAGAAATGTTTAAATGCATATTATTCAATTAGTTAGTGGCCAAATAAATTTGGGAATAACCCTGTTAGCATTCACCAAGTACTCACTAGGTTGCTGCCCGTTCTTACTGTAAACCTCACACCTTCTTCGTCTAATACCTCTTCTCCATACATTTTGTTGTGCCCCTAATCCTCAAATGTACCCCCCGCCGCACAGTGCTCTGTTGCTTTCCAGCTGTGTTCACGCTATATAGATCTACACGTAAACACATAGTTATGCATATATGTAAAGACGATATTGTTGCATTCTACAAACAGAAGGGCATTTCTTGAAAAGAAACAATTAACTGCTGGATTTTGAGAAAGGTTGGGACTGTAAGGTTGAGGTGGTCTCTGTTGCTTTTATAATATTTGCATTCTATTCATAGTGCACACTTTAACTTACCCACGCATTGCTAGGTATAAAAGATAATACTAGGTGAAAAGATAATACAATGTATCAACCTTGAATGTTTAGCGATTTTGTCACCGTACTCCTTTGTGCATGGTAGTTGTAGAGCAAAACACTTTTATTAGCTGCCAACAGCATTTGCCAAACCTTTTAAATGGAACATTAAACAGGATTATAAGGAGTAGTTATATTTTATGCTGGAAGTATTTGTGAATTGGAGAATGCAATTATTTTTTACTGTTTCTTCTAGTATTTCATATGCAGGTCTCTTTCAGTACCAAGCCAGTGTTAGTTAAAAGGGAAGTTAATGTTATGGAAATATTCATATATTTTTCACTAAAACAATGGATATGTCTTTGGTTCCTTCATAAGTAAGCAACTTCTTTTGATTTTTTTTGCAGAGGCAGCTGGTGAACTTTGAACGTAGTGGGACATACAAATATTTGCGAATTTCACAAAAAGAGTAAGTAAATCAGTGAGCCCAGTTTTACCTTTGTGGGGAATAGGGCGTCCACCCCGGACCATATTAAAAGCTATGGTGCCAGTGGTAATTTGTCCGCACAATTTTCAAATGCACTGCTTAAAAGCACGTTTTTCTTGGACGTTATGCATAGCCATTTACGCAATAGTCAATACTGTCGACTGTGATGCAGTGCTAACAAGCATTAGCTTTCTTTATCTGCAATTATTATGTAATCAATGATGATTGGGAGCAGTGTTCATAAAATCTCATGCAGGCACGCATATAATCAAACAAAAATACACAAAAAGGCACAGACACACAACTAATTTCCTATTTGCACCACATGGCTGCCCTTCTTTTCATCAATCATACATCAGAGGTGCCAACATGCAATTTTCATTATTTATCATTAATCATTATTTGTGTAGTGTTGGTGTATGCACATAGTGTAGGTGCGGTGATTTTGCATTGTTTTTAGGTTGGTAGGTATGCAGTGTTTGTAGGACTCTGTTTATATGTAATGCCTTAGCATGCATGTGTTTTTAGCATCTATAAGTAGTCTAGTAGTTTCTGTATGTAAGATGTCAAGGCTTATCCTGAACTTTGATGTGTGAAAGAAAGCTTAGTTCATCAAACACATATGTAATACACAGCAAATAAATTGGTAAAACCTTATGTTTGTTATGTTTAATTACTGATCCTGCATGTTCACTTACTCTGTTGTCGATTATGATCATTCTTTATCTTAGTATATATTTAAACCAGTGGTTAATTTGTGTCAGTGTTTTCATGTGGCTTGCACCAGCACCTATTTCATAACACCGGCACATACTTATGACCATCCACCACATGGTGGAGGTCAGTTCACATTACAAAAAACAAATGAGTAAAGTGTTTAAAATGTCAGTATGTGATTAAAAGAGCAGTAGTGTCAGGGTGTTCAGGCTGTCCTCACAGCTTTGGATCACCTTGAATAGTCCAAATTGTCCCATTCGTAGACCTGTAATAGTAAGTAGATGTCCTTGGTACTGATAGTTGGCAGCGCTGGCAGAAAAGAAATCGTGGGTGGTGCCAGCTACAGTGGACCCCCAAGAAATTTCTTGGACTCTGGTACTTAGGGCCTGATTTAGATCTTGATGGAGGGGAATACTCTGTCACAAACCTGATGGATATCTTTTCTGCGATATTTTGAACCCATTATGGGGATCGTAATAGGGCAGCCAGGATATCCGTCATGTTTGTGACAAAGCATTCCATCCACCAAGATCTAAATCAGGACCTTACTATTTTACAAACTAAGTACTGATTCAAGCTGCAAGGAGGTTTGGCATAAACGCAGTGTCTTGTCCAGGAGAGAGCATTCACACACCAGTCCTACTTAGACTCGCTCAACGCACACAGAACGATCGTTTAGGGTAAGCAGGGAAGTCGGAAAAGCTCACTAGGCCCTGGCATCACTCACACTTTGACATGTCGTTCTGCTGACCACGCCCATTAGGCAGACAAGGCTCTGTGGGACTGCGTAGAAGGGACCTATCCGCTGAGTTTTCCATCCAGTTCATGCAACAGCTACTGATCTATTCATGCTGTGCCTAGAGCTCGAGTAGCTGGTGGCGTGAAGAGGGATAGCTGTTTTTCTTTCTGTCTTTCTAAGCACTGGGGTAATCACTGAAACGAGAGCTTATAAAAACGGAGCAAGATTTTATGTGAGGTCAGTTCCGGCTCCATTCTCTCTGTTTTCTGTCAATTTTTTATTATACCAATAGTGAATAATAGCATATTAGTCACTATTAAAGTAAAAAACAATGGGGTAAAATTAGCTGGAATATGCCCTTCCATGGCAGCTGAGGTAAATGAAAATGCTTTTAAATGTATGTTGCCGGTTGTGAGCATGCTTGCCGGTGAGAGTGCGTTTATGAGAGAGGGTGTATGTAAATATGAATCTATATGTGTGTAAATGTAAGTATGTGTGCGTGAGTGAAAGTGGAGGTCAAAGGTCATGTCACTTCCACTACCCCTGGCATTTTGGTGAAGTGACATCAATGCACAAAGCTGGGATTTAGGGTGCTATCTTCAGGCAATGTGCTAAGTGAATAGTCATTCTTTTATTTATGGTTATCTTGCCAACCGCCGCGACTCACTCAGAAATCATACATTGTTTAAATTATTGGCACACTAATCCACTTTCTATTTCTTGCTGATGAAGACATGTAAACTGCAAGAACAGACTACTCTATGACCAAAATGTACCTGAGGGTTGCCCCAAAATTGCATCGCTGATTCACAGGATTACTAGGTTTAAGGCAACAATAAAAACAACCTCCTTAATACCTACAGTGTTAATAGATCAAGGCAGAAACTATCTTAAAGAGATAATTTGAACAACCTAGGAGCAATTTGAACAGCAGCTCCCAATATCCAACATAGGGGTAACACCCTTTACAAAAACGTATTCGTATAATAGTTCAATTTTGGGCAGATCCATTAATGGAGACCCATTATGTATGTGTGAAAGCAAATCTGGAAACTATGATCTGCCATCATAAAATCATCAGTGACAATACGTGATGTACCAGGGAAGAAAGCAGCTCCTCAAGTTTAGCAATATTGGTTTCACATATTTTGGTCATGCCCACTTCTGTATGAATACCAGGAAAAATGATTGTATGCATTGAAACTCTTTATTTGGAAGTCTGTTAACTTCGTGAAATCTTTTATCACAATGCTGGTAGCCAGGTTGGTAATAACCAAAAATTGGAAAAACAATAAACCACCCACATTTGAAGAATGAGCTCCTAAAATGATCAAAGTCCAGTGATTAATTGAGCCAGTGGTTTCCTCTTCTTTGCACCAGCACTTATTTGTGAACGCCCAAACCTATGACAGTCTGACACATGGTGGTGCTTTGACTAATTCCTGCTGCCAAAGCTATTCTTTCAGCTTTGGGGGCCTGGAATAGTCTGGATTGTCAGACTCGTAGGAGTGTGAAGTTTAGTAGTTGTGTTGGTACTGTCACTGGCAGCACCAGCAGGGCCAATAGGTGGTGCAAGGTGCAGTGACCTCATGGCGAGGGCCTTGGCACTTTTTTCTTTGACAAAATTAAGCACTGTCAAAGTCTGAGAACTTTAAAGAATTTATGCTGAAAGACTATGGGGCATATTTAGACCGCAGTGCCACCGGATCATCACTCCTGGTGACGCTCCTGTGGCGCTAAGCGCTGCTCCATATTTACAAGGAGGTGTAACGCCACTTTTTTGGGGTGTTATGCCTCCTTGTAAATATTGGCCCCTCTGACACAGTTTTCTGCATAAGAGGAGAGTGCAATGGGTGTAGCAGTGGGTGTTTCACCGCAATCCCCATTGCTTTTGATGCTGCAACAGATTTACGGGTTGTTGTAAACCTGAGGCATCGGCAAAAATTAATGCCACCCCAAGGGGTGGAGTTAGCATGGCAAAACGAGGAGGAATGCTTTTACTCCTCTTCGTTTTTTGCTCTTTCTATGTCTGCTGCATTCTACAGCACACATAGAACAAGCAAAATGCCAAGGACGATTGTGTACATGCAGGAAGGGACACCTTCCTGTACATAAACAATCATTCAAAATGATGTTTTGGTACTTCTATGTGTGCTGCATTTTGCAGCACACATAGAAGTGCCAAATTTGCATTATAGATTGTTTATGTGCAGGAAGGGACACCTTCCTGCACATAAACAATCTATCCCCTCAATGCAGACACCCTTGCACTATGGTGCAAAGATGCCTGATTGGCCCTAGGCAGCTTAACTCAGTGCTAGCACAGAGGGAAACGCAGGGGTGTGCCGTATTCCTCTAAACACGGGACACCTCTGCGTTTCTAAAGTAGTGCAGCCCAGCACTGCTATTTTTGGTGCAGCACCGTGCTGCACCACTTTAACATAAATCTGGGCCTGTGTGCTTTTAGATTTATAGGCTTTCAAGCACTAAATCCATTCTGTGTTTAATTATCTTACCAGGTATGGCTTTTGCATTTGTAATATCTTTGCAACTTTGTTTGTTCCATGTACTTGATAGACCTAGACTTGACAAACCTAGTTCCTGGTGCAGTCCTTCCTTGCAGTAGAATATCTGCATTAACAAAACCAAAGAATCAATATCTGTACAAGTATTTGGATGAATTGTTGGATTTGGGAGTTAGAAGACATTCTACTATTTTGTTGCCTCTTTTCTTCGTGGCAAAACAATCCGGAGATATGCAAGCTTGTATTGATTACAGAATGGTTAATAAAGCAACCATCAAAAATCCTTACCCCATGCCTCTGATACGGTCCAACAAACTCGGGGGTCTACAATTTACATAAAGTTAGACTAGCGTGGAGCATATCACCTGATCTGTGTCAAGGAATGAGACAAATGGAAGACCACCTTTTAGACAATGGGGGTCATTCCAACCCTGGCGGTCGGTGTTAAAGCGGCAGTCAAACCGCCAACAGGCTGGCGGTAAAAAAAATGCAATTCCGACCCTGGCGGAAACCGCAAACAGAGACCGCCACTTTAACACACCGCCCGCCATGGCGGGACAAACAAACAGCGCGGCGGTCACCGCCAACAGACAGGCGGGAGACAATGTACCGCCCACCCTATCACAACCCACCAATCCGCCACCTTTTCCGGGGCGGTAGCCCCGCCGATAAAAACACGGCGGAAACAGACATTTCAAACGGAAAACGCTCACCTCCATACACCCCACGAGGAATCTGGACAGCATTGAACCCGAACTACACATCCTAACAGCCATTGTCTTCCTGCTCCTCTACCAGGAGCATGAACGCCGGCGCAGAAGACAACGGTGAGTACTGCACCTACGACACAGGGGAGGGGGAGGCAAAAAATTACGGGGACACACATATGCAACACACCCACCCTCACCCTCAACCACTGCAACACACATTTCAATGCATAGCAACACATCACAGTTACACCCCCAAACCCCCCGGAAGAATGCAAAGGCAAAAGGAAATGATTATAAATATAGAATTATATTGTAAGACTGAGTATAAAATATATCACACATCTATAACTTCATATACATAAATTGTTTAGTCCGATATGTCCATCAGCCATTGTTCGTGGGCCACTGGGCCAAAACACATGGGCAAAGCCCACACAGGATACCTGCCTCCAATGGAGAGAACACTGCAGGGGCATCAGATAGGAAAACTACAGGCACCTCAGGGGGAAGGGAAGGGGGGGCACCTCAGCCTGATGAGTCCACGACGCCAGATCCATGAGGAGCCTCCATGGCCACTGTGCCATCCTGGGGAGTGCAAAGCCACAGTCTCTCAAGTCTCTACAGTGGGTGGCTTGCCCACTGCCATATCCTGGGGAGTGCAAAGCCACAGTCTCTCAAGTCTCTACAGTGGGTGGCTTGCCCACTGCCATATCCTGGGGAGTGCAAAGCCACAGTCTCTCAAGTCTCTACAGTGGGTGGGTTGCCCACTGTGCCATCCTGAGGAGTGCAAAGCCACAGTCTCTCAAGTCTCTACAGTGGGTGGTTTGCCCACTGTTCAATCCTGGGGAGTGCAAAGCCACAGTCTCTCAAGTGGATAACAGTCTCCACTGGTACTGGAGGGGGACTAGTGCCCAGAGTGCTTCGTGCAGCCCTGCCCGACACAGATGCGGGCCTGCCCCTTCCGCCAATGGGCCAGCGGTGCTTGAGATGAAGGGCCCAGTGCAGCGGTGCTTGAGACGGCGGTGCCCAGCGGAGCGGTGCTTGAGATGAAGGGCCCAGCGGAGCGGTGCTTGAGATGAAGGGCCCAGTTCAGCGGTGCTTGAGACGGCGGTGCCCAGCGGAGCGGTGCTTGAGATGAAGGGCCCAGTTCAGCGGTGCTTGAGATGAAGGGCCCAGTGCAGCGGTTTTTGAGACGGCGGTGCCCAGCGGAGCGGTGATTGAGATGAAGGGCCCAGTACAGCGGTTCTTGAGATGGCGGTGCCCAGCGGAGCAGTGCTTGAGATGAAGGGCCCAGTTCAGCGGTGCTTGAGATGAAGGGCCCAGTTCAGCGGTGCTTGAGATGAAGGGCCCAGTGCAGCGGTTCTTGAGACGGCGGTGCCCAGTGGAGCGGTGCTTGAGATGAAGGGCCCAGTGCAGCAGTGCTTGAGACGGCGGTGCCCAGTTCAGCGGTGCTTGAGACGGCGGTGCCCTGTTCAGCGGTGCTTGAGATGGCGGTGCCCAGTTTAGCGGTGCTTGAGACGGCTGTGCCCTGTTCAGCGGTGCTTGAGATGAAGGGCCCAGTTCAGCGTTGCTTGAGACGGCGGTGCCCAGCAGAGCGGTGCTTGAGATGAAGGGCCCAGTGCAGCGGATCTTGAGACTGCGGTGCCCAGTGGAGCGGTGCTTGAGATGAAGGGCCCAGTGCAGCGGTTCTTGAGACGGCGGTGCCCAGCGGAGCGGTGCTTGAGATGAAGGGCCCAGTTCAGCGGTCCTTGCCCTGTTCAGCGGTGCTTGCCCTGTTCAGCGGTGCTTGCCTTGGCGGTCCTTGCCCTGTTCAGCGGTCCTTGCCCTGTTCAGCGGTCCTTGCCCTGTTCAGCAGTGCTTGCCTTGGTGGTCCTTGCCCTGTTCAGCGGGGCTTGCCTTGGCAGTCCTTGCCATGTTCAGCGGTGCTTGAGTTGGCGGTCCTTCATTGCCCAGCTGGGCTGTGGCTGGCGGTCCTTCATTGCCCAGCTGGGCTGTGGCTGGCGGTCCTTCATTGCCCAGCTGGGCTGTGGCTGGCGGGGCCCTCCTGGGCAGCTGGGCTGTGGCTGGCGGGGCCCTCCTGGGCTGCAGTACCGGGCCTGTGTGTGTCCTCCTGCACACCTGAGGTGGGGCTGGTGGGGCCCTCCTGGCCAGCTGGCCTGCTGCCGGACTTGTCGGGCGTGCTGCCCTTCCCACCCTTCCCTGCACGCTTGTGGCCCTTTCCCACCTTTGGCGGTGTGCCAGGTGGCACCTCACTTCCTGACGGTGCCAATGTAGGGATTTTGGTCCCTGGGGTCTTTAGTCGCTCACGCCGGGCACTGGCAATCTTAGGATGCTTTTCCGGTGGTGGGCTGGCCGTGCCTTGGCTCCTAGCTGAACTGGATGCCCTTGAGGGTGGGGGACTCCACAGTCCATGGACAACAGTCTTCACTGGTCCTGGTTTTGTGGTGGCTGAGGTGCTGATTGGAGTCTTATGAGATGGGTGGGGGAGTTGTAGGAAAGAGGTCAAGTTTGGAAAGGAAAATCAATTTGGAAAGAGAGGGACGGGTAGGTGTAGTGGGTATGGGAGTGGAGGAAGAGGATGTGGTTGTAGGAGTGTGAAGTCTGGTGTCTTTGGGTGCAGGTGCTTGGGCTGGAGGCTGTCGTGAGGTGGATCGCTGTTGGGTGGGTGGCTGCCTGCATTTGTGTAGTTTGGAGGAGGGGGTGACAGACACACTTGGAGAGGACACAGGGGACGTGTAAATGGTAGTGGGGGTGGTGACTGCACGTGTGCGGAGTGTTCTGGTAGGTGTGCTGGTGATGGACGTAGTGGCTGAAGATATTGTGCATGCAAGTGTGAGTGGAGACGTCACAGGGAGGGAGGAGGGAGACGAGGAGGGGGACACAGTGGAGGCAGTGGGTGTTGGTATGTCTGCATGTGGATGTTGCTTGTGTGAATGCTTGTGTGATGTGTGGTGCTTATGTCTGGATGAGCTTCCCTTGGGTGTTGAGGTGTGTGCAGGCTGGTCTGATGGTATGTCTGGGATAGGCAGAGGTACAGGGGATTGGGTCTGGGTGGAGGAAGTTGGAGGGGGGAGGCTAGAGACAGGGACAATTGCTGCCGTCAGTGCTGAGGCCAGAGCGTTGAACGATCGCTGATGGTCAGCCCGACCCGAATGAATGCCCTCCAGGTATGCATTACTCTGGTGCACCTCTCTTTGTACACCCTGGATGGCATTCAAAAGGGTAGACTGCCCAACAATGATGGTCCTTAGGAGGTCAATGACCTCCTCACTGAGGGCAGCAGGGGTGACAGGGGCAGGGCCTGAGGTGCCTGGGGCGAAGGAGATGCCCACCTTCCTGGGTGAGCGGGCAGGGGGCAAACGCTGAGGGGCTGCTGGGAGGGCGGTGCTGGTGCGCTGGGTGGCGGCTGTACCTGTTGTTGCGGGGGTCACGGATGTTGCCACCACCACAAGGGAGCTCCCTTCAGAGGACGAGTCGCCGTCACTGACATCAGCACGAGTCCTCGCTGTGGAGCTCCCCTCGCCCTCCGTCTAACTGGTGAAATCCGAGTCAGTTGCATGGCCCGCCATGGCCATGTGAAATGCAGCTCCCTCGTGCTCCGATGCCACTTCTCCTCCGCCTGATGATGCTAATGCACACATGAACAGGAAGACCACAAAAAAGGGGGGGAGGAGAAATAAAGACATGTTGAGTGCATGGATTACCGCTACCGTTGGCGGACAAGACAGACACAGAAGCCCCATCCACTACGCCGCACACTTGGGGTCCACTACGCAATCCGTGGGACATGGCCTACAAGCCTATGGACGACAACTGCACACATAGATGACACAGGGCCATGGATACCTGTACTTGGCACCCTACAGAGGTGGGGGGCCGGGGCACAGGGCCATGCCTTACGGAGGGGCCTAGCCTACAGAAATCGCTCTGGCCTAGGGATACCCACAACCCTCCTCCCCCACCCAGACACCTCCACTGCGCGCAAAGTCAGCAGAATGTATTTGTACTCACCCCCTTGTGTCTGCTGTGATGTCCTCACGCGCCATCCAAATCGGGGTAGGCCACCGCCAGGATCCGGGACATCAGGGGGGTCAATTGACGACTGGCTCCCGCGTCGGATGTCCTCCCACCTCTTCCGGCAGTGGTTGCCCCTGCTGTTGTGGACCCCCAGGCTCCGGACGTCCTTGGCGATGGCACGCCAAATCTCGACTTTCTGGTGGGCGCTGACCTATGTGACATGTACAGGGAAAGAAAAATTGTCATCACCTTCTGCATGCTCGATGTGAGTGGCCCCCCATCCCCACTCTAGCCATGTGGCACATGCTCTCATCTGTCGTTTGATGCATGCCTCAATTGCTCCCCTCCCCACCATCTTTCATCCACCCGACTCAACCCAGGCATTGCCCACTAAGCATGGTCCCAGTGTACTTACCTGTTGGTCTGGAGGACCGTAGAGTTGCGCATACTGGGGGAGGACCCCATCCACAAGTTTCTCCAACTCCTCCGCAGTGAAGGCAGGGGCCCTTTCCCCAGTCGCATGAGCCATTGGGGGTCATTCTGACCCTGGCGGTCATGGACCGCCAGGGCCAACGACCGCGGGAGCACCGCCAACAGGCTGGCGGTGCTCCCATGGCATTCTGACCGCGGCGGTACAGCCGCGGTCAGATACGGGAAACCGGCGGTGTACCGCCGGTTTCCCGCTGCCCAAGGGAATCCTCCATGGCGGCGCTGCAAGCAGCGCCGCCATGGGGATTCCGACCCCCTTACCGCCAGCCTTGTTCTGGCGGTTTTGACCGCCAGAACCTGGCTGGTGGTAACGGGTGTCGTGGGGCCCCTGGGGGCCCCTGCAGTGCCCATGCCAATGGCATGGGCACTGCAGGGGCCCCCTAACAGGGCCCCACCAAGATTTTCAGTGTCTGCCACGCAGACACTGAAAATCGCGACGGGTGCAACTGCACCCGTCGCACCCCTTCCACTCCGCCGGCTCCATTCGGAGCCGGCATCCTCATGGAAGGGGGTTTCCCGCTGGGCTGGCGGGCGGCTTTCTGGCGGTCGCCCGCCAGCCCAGCGAGAAACTCAGAATTACCGTGGCCGCCCGCCAAAGTCAGAATGACCCCCATTGTCTCTTCCAGACCGAGGTCACAGCAGCACTTGCAGTGTAGGTGCTCTCCTGTCGAAGATCAGGTATCGAGTGATTAAGGAGATAGAAAATGGCGGTCACGCCCGCGGCGGTGCGTACCGCGACCACCGGCGCACATCGTCATTGGCTCCTGAAACCCATAGGGTTCTATGTTAACCAATGCGGCTTAGCGCCGCGGTCTTCGACCGCCTACCGCCGCGGTGTGCCACACCAGCGCATTGACATCACATCCCACTGTCGCACTTCACAGGTCAGGCAGCCGCCATTTCAAGGGCCCACATGGCCTATTTACCAACTGCGTCACACATGCCTAGGCCATGCACCAACACTCATACAAGCCATTCAATGCATTGGGAATCGTGCTATGTGCAAGCTGTGGTTACGTACCTGTGGGTTGCTTGACTCTGTGCTCGCTGTTGTCCTTCATAGGCACCGTCCGCTGGGACATGCGAGGAGATGGAGGAATCTTCCTGTGTACAGACCGCTGGTGGACCTGTCGACAATGGAGGAACGACATGTCATACTGACATACAGGCTTGACCAAGCCACTATACAGGAACTGTGTGCCCAGCTGGAGCCAGACCTGATGTCACCCATCCGCCAACCCACAGGGATCTCTAGTGCAGGTGCTGTCAGTACTCCATTTCTTAGCAAGTGGGTCATTTCAAACAACAGTGGCCATATCATCAGGGATGTCCCAGCCTATGTTTTCCAAGGTGTTGTCCAGAGTGTTGTCTGCCCTGCTGAAACACATGCGGAGCTACATCGTTTTCCCTGAGGTGGGGGATTTGCCTACAGTGAAGGGTGACTTCTATGCCCTTGGACATATCCCCAACATTATAGGTGCCATTGATGGGACACATGTTTCTTTGGTCCCCCCCAGCAGGAGTGAACAGGTGTACAGGAACAGGAAGAGTTATCATTCGATGAATGTACAGATGGTGAGTTTGGCTGACCAGTACATCTCCCATGTTATTGCCAAGTTCCCTGGGTCAGTGCATGACGCCTACATCCTGCGGAATAGCAGCATCCCGTATGTGATGGGTCAACTCCAGAGGCACCGAGTGTGGCTATTAGGGGACTCTGGTTACCCCAACCTGTCCTGGCTACTGACCCCAGTGAGGAATCCCAGGACAAGGGCAGAGGAACGGTACAATGAGGCCCATGGGCGGACTAGGAGGGTGATCGAGCGAAACCTTTGGCCTCCTGAAGGCCAGGTTCAGGTGCCTCCATATGACAGGTGGATCCCTAATGTACTCACCAAAGAAGGTGTGCCAGATCATCGTGGTCTGCTGTATGCTTCACAACCTGGGTTTGCGCCGCCAGGTGCCTTTTCTGCAGGAGGATGGTCCAGATGGTGGTGTTGTAACAGCTGTGGAGCCTGTGGAGAGTGAAGAGGAGGAAGCCGAAGAGGACGACATAGAGAACAGGAACACAGTAATACAGCAGTATTTTCAGTGACACACAGGTAAGAGTAGACACTGGCATATTACATTTACTTAATGACTCCTACCTCTCTACTGTCTGACTTTTTCCCCCACTGTATGGTAACTGTGTAGTGACTTTCCCTTCCGTTTTCAGAGCTGTGGGCCCCACTGCGTGACATCTGCTTTGTTTCCCCATGGACTACAGCTGTGTGACAGCGGTTTGTTACCATCACAATGTAATGAACATTTTGGCACGGTCATGTCTAATACATTTGTTCTAAATCACAGCCAGACTCCAGATTGTTTTGTGCAATAAGTGTTTTTATTCAAGTGCTCTACATTGGATGGGTGGTTGCAAATCTGTGAGGGGTGATGGTGGAGGATTGTCCATGGCAGAGTCCAGACTATCAGTGTCACAGGTGCATTGTCCAAATGCCTGTGGGAAGTGGAGCAGGGGCAGTTCAAGGTTGGACAGGGTGACAATGTGGGACAGTGGGATGACAATCAGGGCGGTATCCTTTGCTGGCGGGGGTCTTGACATCTTACTCTGTCTTCTTCCTGGGTCTCAGGGCCCGCTTGTGGGGTGGTTCTCCTTCTGCAGGGGGTGGGGTTCTGGTGGCCTGTTGGTCTTGTGTCGGGCCTCCTGTCCACTAGCGCCGGCGGAGGTGGTAGGCAGTTCTTGGTGCATGCTAGTGTCAGGGGCCCTTTGAGGTGCCACAGTGTTCCGCAATGTTGTGACTACCTCATTCAGGGCCACTACGATGGTACCCATGGCGGAACTGATGTTTCTTAGTTCCTTCCTGAACCCTATATACTGTTCCTCCTGCAGAAGCTGGATCTCCTGAAACCTAGCCAGGACCGTCGCCATCGTCTCCTGGGAGCGGTGGTATGCTCCCATGATGGAGGAGAGGGCCTCGTGGAGAGTGGGTTCCCTGGGCCTGTCCCCCCCTGTCGCACAGCAGCCCTCCCAGTTCCCCTGTTTCCCTGGGCCTCTGTCCCCTGGACCGTGTGCCCACTACCACTGCCCCCAGGTCCCTGTTGTTGTTGGGGTGGTGGGTTAGCCTGGGTTTCCTGTAGTGGTGGACACACCGCTGATTGACGTGTCCTGGGGACAGAGGTATGGGCCCGCTGGGTGGGTGCTGTGCTGGTGTTCCCAGAGGGGGGAAGGTCTACTGTGGCCTGTGGCTGTGAGAGGGGAACCAACTGTCCCGAGGTCCCCGATGGGCCGGGCTGGTCATCTAGATCCTCACTGTGGGCCTCTTCTGGGGGTGGAGGGGACATTTGTGGACCCTCCTGCGCGGTGATGTGGCGTTCGGGTCCTGCAGGGGTATAAAAGCATGGTTATTGCTTCTGTGTGTTTCATAGCGTGCAATGGGTGGGTGCCCGTGTACCCCAGTGCTGGCATTCCTTTGTGGGGGCTGTTGTGACGGTGGTTGGGGGGGGGGTTTGTATGTGTATGTGCAGTGGGCATGCTTAGGTGATGGGTGTCCATGCTTTGTGGACGCATGCAGGGCTAGGTGTTGGGATGGGTGGGTTGTGATGGTGAGAAAGTTGCAAGGAGTAGGATGTGATGGGGGTGAGGGTGAGGGTGGGGGTATGAGTTGGCATGCAGGTGGGGTGGGGGGGAGAAGTAGTTAAGATTTGCCTTACCAGAGTCCATTCCTCCGCCTACTCCTGCGAGGCCCTCAGGATGCAGGATGTTCAAGACTTGCTCCTCCCATGTTGTAAATTCTGGGGGAGGTGGGGGTCCGCCGCCAGTCTTCTGCACCGCGATGTTGTGCCTGGATACCATGGAACGCACCTTCCCCCATAGGTCTTTCCACCTCTTCCTGATGTCGTCCCGATTTCTTGGGTGCTGTCCCACAGCGTTGACCCTGTCCACTATTCTGCTCCATAGCTCCATCTTCCTGGCAATGGTGGTGTGCTGCACCTGTGCCCCGAACAGCTGTGGCTCTAATCGTACAATTTCCTCCACCATGACCCTGAGTTCATCATCAGAGAACCTGGGGTGTCTTTGCGGTGCCATGGGGTGGTGTGGGTGATGTGTGGGGTGGATTGTGTGCTGCTAAGTGTGGTGATGTGTATTGTTGTGTTGTGTGAAGTGCGTGCAAATATTGCTGGGTGACAGTGAATTGGGCGTCTGGGTGCTCGGATGTCTTTTCTCGGTGCGTGTTCACGAATCTCTAGGAGTGGAGGTTTGTGGGTGATGTGGGTGTGTGTTTTATATTTAATTGGGTGTGTGGGAGTGGTGTGTGTATGTGTCTCAGGTGTGTGCATTTTGAATTGTCCAATGTGGTTGTATTTTGTAAGTGTGTGTGTATTTTGACCGCGGCGGTGTGTACCGCCAATGGAATACCGCGGTTGAAAGACCGCCGCGTGGATTCGTGTGTCGTGATAGTGTGGGCGTATTTCTGTTGGCGTGACGGTGGAGGTTTGGTCATCGCAAGTTTCCCGCTGGCCTTTGGTGTGGCGGACTTTTGTGGATGTCTGTATTTTGGCGGTTTGCCTGTTGTGGGTCAGAATGACCGTGGCGGTTTACCGCGGCCGCGGCGGTGTTATGGCGGTCTTCTGAACGGCGGTAAGCGCCTTTTACCGCCGAGGTTGGAATGACCACCAAAGTTTGGTTTGTTTGAATACACTGTGATGTCCTTTAGTCTTTGCAATGCCCAGGTGGCATGGTTGGTTGTTTTGTCTCAGAAATTATGGTTAGTGCTCTAGAAACCTATAATTAGGACACATTTTCCATGATCTCTCAAAATTATTTCCCATCTATGTCAGTAAAACATTCTGACATGCAGATTAAAACGTGTTTCCAACACCATCAGCAGTCGATCAGTTAACTCCACAGTATGCTACTGCAGCTTCCCACAGTGCTCTAGTAAATAACTACAGCACTAGCATTAGTATTTGTAACAAAAGTGTGGTACGCTTGAAGCCCTCTTGATGGAATCAAAGCTGTGGAACCTAAAACATTTCCCTTAGAAATTAATAAAATTAGGAGGACATTTTTGTCATAGAAATTATGGTTAATGCTCTAGAAAACTAAAGTGATGACAAGCAGGTGGCAAGGACAGAGGCAGCACGATGGATCAAGCTGGGCAGGAGGGAGGGTGCATCAGCAAGCAAACACACAAGAGCTTGGGTGCCAGTGCAGCAAGCTGACCATGGAGGGAGGGCCTGCCTGGGCATTGTCAGTACAGCAGACCAAAGAGAGCAGGAAGGGGAGGACAGGAACATGCACATGCAGACAGGTGGAAGGAAGGAAAGGGTGCAGGAACAGAGATAGCAAGCTGACCATGGGTGGTAGGTTGGCATGGTAAGCATTTTGCTCATGAAGTGCAGGTGGAAGTGGGCAGAAGCATGCAGATGGTGAACAGAGGGCCGGTGAGAGGATCAGGAGGAACAAGCTGACCACATAGGACAGGACCACGCAGAGCAGCACAGAGGGAGCAGAGGTTTGCATGTGGAGAATGGAGAGCATGGGGGATGGGTGCAGAGGTAGCTCCTGACTATAGAGGATAGACCAGCATGGGCCTGGGCAGCATGCTGACTATGGAGAGCAGTAGGGACAGGACAGGGCAGGGGTAAAAAGCTGCACATTCAATACAGACCAGCATGGGCAGAGGGCAGCACAATAGACCATGGAGGGAGGGTGGAACAGGAAAGGCAGGGGCATCAAGCTCACCATGTCAGAGAGTTCAGCCTAGGTAAAGGCAGAAAGCTAACCACTGATGCAGACAGGAGTGATCAGGACTGATGGAGAGAAAAGAGCTGGTGGGTGGGAGAAAGCTGAACATAGAGGGCAGGCCAGCATAGGCAGAGTAAGCACAATAGACTATGGAGGGCAGGAGGAAGGTAATATGGGCACACAAATGGAGAACTGATGGCATGGGGAAGGGTAATGGTCATGATAGCAAGCTGACCATGGTGGGCAGGCCGGCATAGGCAGGAGCAGAACAATATATCACAGAGGGCACTGTGAAAGCGGGAAAGGCATGCAAGCAGAGAAAGTAGGACAGGTGCAGCAGACTGACCACCAAGGATAGGCCGGCATGAGCAGAGGCAGCAATCTGACGACAAAAGGAACGCAGAAGGGGCAGAGGTAGTCAGACAGAAGACAGGGGAAGAGTGCATCTGTCTATTCAGGCCAGGCTGGCATGGGTAAGGGAAGCAACCTGGCCACCGAGGGCAGGAAAGAGGCTGTAGAGGGATGCAGTTGAAAAGGAGCGAATGAATGGCAGGCAGGAGAGGGCAGAACACACACACAGACAGCAAGCTGACCAAGCAGGGCTGTTGGCAGGGCCGGGGCAGCAAGCACACCAAGGAAGGCAGCCTGCTGTGAGGTGGCCAATCATGGGGGTGGGTCTGGGCCAATCCCCTGCTGCACATGGCGTTGGTGTGTTGGATAAATTTGAAAAAATAACCCCCAAAAAATCACTGAAAGAAAGAAACATTCAGGAGACATTATACTTATATATGATAACAATATGATCTTCCCTTTAAATAAAAAGAAAACCGAAATTCACTGAGAAAAACAGGGGGGGGTAAAGTGATGTTACAAATAGAGGTTTAATTGGGTTAAAAACTTAAAGTTTATAAACATAAAACACTGACATTCACCAGTTATATTTCAGTGAACTAACTATAATGCACGCACCTGCTTATGACCTCGCATAGTTCATCATCCATGATATGTTAAATGATGTGACATCACAAATTAGTGGTGACATCTCAAACAACATTACTAAAGGCATCACACATGATGTAATCCAAGCTACTGCTCCTCTACTCCCTAGATTATTTACAAACTTAATCACAATGTCAATTTAACCATTTGTTTTATATATATATATAATATATATATTTTTTTTTACAACAATTGACAATTAAGTCAAAATGCGGCACTCCAAGAATTCCAGTCATCTGATATTTAATGAGTTCCATAGACCAAAACATCCATCACCCGACGCCTTCCGAACAGTTAGGTCTTGTTCACGGTGAGTGAGCATATCCTTTGGTTCCCCTTTATATAGTTTCACATCCAATGCCATTATGTTGCATTATGGGATATGTAGTTACATCAAGTAAAAAACAATATACATACTTCAAACCCAAACATAAATTAGTGTAATTATAAACTCATTTATAAACTTGCATCCGTTCCATTATGTATGTATCATAAATTGACTCATACCAACAGACATATGTTTATACTATCTCCAAATTGTTAGCAACTTTAATACAATATGCACTAGCACTATGCTATACGTCTACTGCCAGTATTACTCTTACATACCCCTTCATATCATATATGGGGATTCATTTCTGGGTATAGTACCCTCATATTGTTTTTCTCTCAACATATATATGTATGGGATCTGTTCCAGCTAGTTCTTCCAGAGAGAAATCATAATCCAAATTACATATTTTATAAATGGCAATATAATTCTTCATCCCCATTGGTACCATGCAGAGCCTCTGTTTTGAGTCTAAAAATAAATTTATATTCCATAAGTCTCAGCTGTAGTAATCTGTCTTCCCCTCTCTCTTGTTTTTTGATTCTGGCTATCCCAAAATATTTCATATGCAGCCAATCTGCACCACTATGATTTCTAAGATGTTTTGTCATGGCATAATTTGAGTCCCCATTCTGTACCGCCTTGATATGCTCTAATATTCGCTTTTTTAGTGGACAGATGGTGCTCCCCACGTATCTCATCGAGCAGAGGCATTCTATTACATACACCACAAATGTTGTATCGCATGTTATTCTGTCGAAAATGTGGATTTCTCTTCCCTGACCATCCATGATTTTGTATTTATTACATCCAAGAGGCACTGCCCTCCGGATTACGAGACACCATTCTGCCAGCCTTTTCATGGCAGTTCCACCGCCATGGAAAGGCTGGTGGAATGGGAGTGTCGGGGGTCCCCATGTACAGCTGAGTCACTCATTCCACTGCCCGAATTATGGGCAATGGAATGCGCGACGGGTGCTGCTGCCTGCCGAACCACTGTATTGCCTCCGGCTCAATTACGAGCCAGCTGCAATGTTAAGGCCCTGTTCACCGCAGCGCTGGCAAGCGGAAACAGTGGTGAACTCCAAATAGGACCTGTGGTGTTTAGAGCACACAGGGGGTCTCTCGGTGGTTTGAGTTTGGCAGGCAGCAATCTCATAATGATGGGCATAATCCTAACTATAACTACCTACTGGTGGCCGCCAGTAGGCAATATATGTGTGTGTGTGTGTATATATATATATATATATATATATACATTACCTTGTGGAGGTCGCCATTAGGTAATCATAGTTAGGACCTGTGAAAAGAGTTTTTTTACTTGCCTTTATCTTTGGTGCCCCTTGACAAATCTTCACGAAACTTTCTGAAAGAACTTGCCAGTAAAGTCAGTATATATATATATATATATATATATATATATATATATCTACTGAAAAAACAAAGGTCAAAAGACATTATAGTTAGGTGAAAATGTCAGTTGAAACATACCTTTGTAAATTAACAAAAACACTGAAATTCACCAGTTCTACTTGTTTCAAGTAACTAAAGCTCATGCCCTACAATGGCTATTTCTCGCACTCCTGCCATGCACAGAGTTATCATCAACAATGCCATTTCAGATGTTGCAGTGATGTTATCAATGATGTCATAGAATATCATGAGTGATGTAATATATGAGGAAATTAGCAGTGCTTGGTGAGGGGACAAGTTATAGTTCACTGAAATATAAAAAGTGAAGGTCAGTGCTTTTTCCTACATAAACTTTACTATTATCCTAGTTTAATGCTTATGTTTTAGTTACTTTAGGACACAAGTAATAGTAACTTGAGATGACTATAACTGGTGAATTTCAGTGGTCTTGTTGGTATGTTTTAACTGACATTTTCACTTAACAACAATGTCCCTTTGAACTGTTTTTTAATGCAAAGTCAGATAATATTAGCATATCTAGCTATAACATCAATTTAATATTAGTTTTTTTCAGTTAATTTCTAGGTTGTTTTTTTTACTGTAAATCGAGATGTTATTATCCCATGAAATGCCAACACTATGCCAAGCATGGCTTTTGGACATGAGCAGTTAGGTGCAGGCCCTGTGTCCAAACCTTTGTGGGCAGCCATCCCCACACTAAGCACTGCCTTTGTCTGTCTACAGCATGGGGTTGGCCACAGAGCCTGACCTTTAGCTTGGCCCTGTGTCTAAACCCTCATGGGCAGCCAACCCCACACCACACATGGCTTTTAGCCGTGCAGTGCATGGTGTTGGCCACATGGCCTGCATTCAACTGCACACAGACTGCAAGGCCCAAACCAAACATGACCTTAGGCCGTGCACAGTATGGAGTTGGCCGTAGCCCGTAACCAGGCCCTGCATCTAACCAGTCCCAGCCAGGCAACCCCACATTGCATATGGTCTTCAGCTGTGCCCAGCTTGGGGTTGGCCTAGCACTCTGCCCTGTCTGGCTGAAAATAAGGTGTTACTTTAAGTAATGCGTATATACTAACTTTGTGAAAGGGTTAGAACAAAAAAATATAAAATGTGGGTCAGTTGGCTTCATAAGCAGGTGAGGACATCAATATATATATATATATATATATATATATATATATATATATATATATATATATATATATGCCTCATGTATTGACTTTGTTGAAAAAAATCCAACAATTATAATAAATTATATATTTTCAAGAATTCCGACAGTTCAATGTTTAATAAAAGTGATTATCAAGAAAGAAATGAATAAAGCTTCAGTTAAAAAAATTAACACGTCTTAGGGTTTTTTAAAATATTTTTCAAGCTACAAAATGGAGTATAACACCAAACAGAAGGGGGCTTTCTGGTTGAAAAGCTTAGAGCTCTAGCTTGGAGTGTTTTAAAAAATGGCAAGCTTTCCAGGGGTGATATATTTAATGATCCAGGATACTTACTGTTTTTTTCTACGTTGCAGGGGGCTAGTGTTCTCCCTGCAGCTCCCCACAACAATAAAAACATTCTTGGTGGGGCCCTTGCTTCTGCTAGGAAAAACATTTTTTTTAAATGCCCTCACAGGGCATTGTGTGGTGCTCTTTGCAAGCTGCTCATTTATTATTCATATTTTTTAAATTTGTTTGGGCTGAAGCCAGCTCAATGCATTTAGAGATTTTAGAAATGCAAGAGAGAGAATGATGTTCCATTTAAGACCTGGATTCACTGTGTATTATGTTACTGGGGGAAGGGGTGAGAGACGTAGAGGAGAAGGAATTTGAGTCCCTTTATCAATTGATGGTGAAAGAGTGACTCAAGTCTTCCCCACTTAAGCAATACCTGTGCAAACTGACAGAGATGGTTCCTGAGAAGTTTGCAGTGTTGGCTGATAGGTGGTTAGCTGACAAGATTCACAAGTAGCAGCATGATTTTAAGCCAAAGGGGGAGAGGAACTTTCTACTGACTGGTTCCAAACCAGAGGATAAGAGCCAAACTAAATCTCATAGGACCCAAGGGGACCCAAAGGGTGCCCAGGTGAAATGGGAATGGTAATAACATGTCAATAACGAGACCTGTGAAAACAGAGGACAGGGAACTTCTTCCAGTCCAAGGAGGTGACTTGCTTTAAGTGCCTTCATGGATTCTCAGTCTAAAGCCCCTGTATCAGCTGCACCTGTGATAGCAAGTATTTGTGGTTGAAGGGACTCAAGAGGGCCCAGTTGCATTCAAGCTAGTTCCAATTGACATCTGGGAGAGGGACCCCGATGCCTTGAAACACAGTCATCCTAACACCATGGGGTTTCTACAGGAAGTCATAAATGGGAGGAAAGTACCAGCCCTCAATGATGCTGGTGCCTTCCTAAATATGGTTGAAAAAAAGTACATTAAGTCTACGGAGTTATTACGTGGTAGGAAAGATAAAGGTTTGTGCATGATTGGCAACGGGCAGTCCCAGTTCTTCCAGTAGCCATCTTGGTAGCCAGCAGATTAGCCACTGTAATTGCACCACTAAATAATAATGGTTGAAGTTAGGGGCCCTGAGGCCCTCCTTCTCCACTGAAAGCTGCAGCTTATGTTGTGCAACTCAGCATCTGCTTTTATTCCAGGGAAAGCCCCCCCCAGCATAACATGCAGGCCACAAAATGTGCTGTGGGGGGTGTGTACTGGGAGATTGTAAAAGAAATATATCAAGTAGGGAATATCACTGTTTTTGACAGTGATACTCTGCCTTGGACAATGAGTGGGAGTGTGCTCCAGAATGCCATCTGAGGGAGGCGATTGCTCTTGTGAGATTGCCATCTATGAGATCTTGTATGGTATAATAAAAGTGTATGCCCAAATGTTGGAACATGTGTGGCTCCCAGCAGAGAAAAAGCATGTCAACCAACAAGTGCTGTGGCGGGCAGTCCAGGCAAATTGAGAACAAACAAGATTTAGCCCAGTTCACTCTCAAGCCTGAAGTGGTAAGGAACTCCATTTAGATGTCTCTAATCTCTGCTATACCATTTTGGATATCACTGACATAGAGTACAGTGTCCGCTTATAAAGATGCAAAATGTTTTCATATGCCCCACGCCTTATGTTCTTGCCTAAGTCTCGGAACCAGAGACTCTATTGTTAAGGCAAAGAGGATCAGGGGCAAAGGACAACCCTTGGCATCCCTCTTCTCACAGTTAGTGGGTCAGACATACATTGCCCTATCTTCACCCAGGCAGCGGGCTCTGTGCAGAGGAGTCTAATGGGTTGTTGAAGTCTACCCGTGATGCCCATTGATGTCAGTGTCTAAAACATGAACTTCCAGTGTACAGTATCAAATGCCTTTTCCAAGTCTAATAATATGCATGCCACATAAGGCCAGTGGCCAGTGGCCAGATCCATTACTCTATGGAGTGTCTGAATATTTAGAGTGATTGATCTGCTGGGATGAAGCCATTTTGGTCTCAGTGGGCCAGGTTGGGAAGGCAGTCAAGGAGATATACATCTATGGTCATGTTTAGGATTCTGTAATCCGTCCCAAGCATAGACAGAAGGTCTATGTCATCACCTATAGTGGATTCTTGTCGGGCTTTAGGAGGGTCAAAGGGACACAAGTAGGAACTTGCAAAGTGTTGGCTTAGGGGCAGCCCTCCATTAAGGCATGCTGATTCAGCTCAAGCAGCTTGGCAACCAGAAGGTCTTCATAGGCTTCATAGACATCGACTAGCATCCCATCAAATCCTGGAATCATACTTGTGGCAGCACCTAGGATGGCACCCCTGATTTTTTGTATCGTGATGGGCTCATTTGTACTTCCCTGACTAGGAGGTCAGCTGCTGGCAATGTAATCCTGTCGACTGAGTCATGGATGCTGACCTGGTGATCTACTGGGGGGAATAATAAAAGGATTTCATAGTGACCAGTAAATGTGGCATGTATGTCCACTGGATAAGCTTCAGGTAGGTTGGGGTCATTTTAAGCATCGTGATAGGGTGCTCAGTATTGAATTCCTCAGTTGCCACTTCAGTAGGTGGCCTGACTTGTCCCCTTCTACATGCATTTTCTCTTGATAGGCTGTCAAGTCTCGACGGTGCAAGTGCTTCAGTAGTTGGGCATGGTGCTGTGTGGATGTTGCCAAAGCTTGTCATTTGGGATTTGTACATGCTACTGCCTCTAAGGCTCCTAAAGTTGTCTCTGTCTGGGCCAGGTCTCTATGAAGGTCAGCTCTCACACCCACGACCATATGAATACAATGCCCCTGGATGACCACTTCCAGTGCTTTCCATTCCACTGACCTGAAGGTAGCTATGCACCAGTTCTCTATCAGGTAGCAGGTGATTGCCTGGCAGGTCCCATCTCAAAATATTGGGCCTTCCAGCATGGCCGGCTGAAATCTCCAGGTAGGGACCAGTGGACGTGGTGCACCCCACTCGAGATGCAATTGGAGCAGGTAGTGGTGTGAGAATGTTTTCCCTTAATATTCAGTATATACAGCCTACAGTTGGTTGGTAGGTGACAAAGCATGTGGTCTAGGAGCACATGTAGGTCACATAGAGGTGAGTAGTAGGAGGAGTCTCTTGCATCTGGATTGAGGGTCACCAACTATCTAGCAGGGACCAGTGTATGAGCCATTGAGAGAGGCAGGTCAGAGCCGCAACTACAGAAGAGGTTGGTAAAGGAGGATATGGACAATCCAGTTGTGGATTTAAACCACAATGAATATATCTCCCAATAATCCAAGGGATATGTGCCCATCTGGTAAGTATTACGATGAGGTGGACCACAAAAGCTTGTTGTGCTACATTCATTGCATACATACTACCTAACAGAAGGGGCCTACCATATAGCTGTCCCTCCACCAGGACATATCACTCTTCGGGGTCTATTTCCTTGGTTACGCATCTAAAGGGAACCATAGGTCTGATAAATGTAATAGCTCCTTAGGAGAAGCCTAATAAGTAGCATTATAACATTGACTGTACCAGCGTTTTTGCAGGTGCGTGTCTTCTCTTCTGGCTATGTGTTTTTCTTGGAGGAATGGTATCTGGGTTTCTCGCCTTCTGATGTATTGTTGTATTAAATGCTGCTTGTGTGCTACTCCCATGCCTCGGGCATTCCACATTAGGATACGCAACTGAGCCATAGTGTATTGTGCAGTGAAACAGGGGAGAAAGGGAAGCATGGGGGTGCCAGCACGTAGGGTAGGCAGTACTCAGGGCTGGACAATAGAAAACTGTATGACCTTGCAAACAAGTAAAACAGAATCCCCAACTCCCAACCCATGGTAATCAAGGAAACTGCCCATACAAACAACAAACAGTCCCATTGATGAAATTCTTCACTTTGTGTATTTATATACAGAGTTTCTTTCAAGGAGAGTGCTTGGGAACAGCTGACACGCTGCGACCTGGAACAGTTCAGGTGTAAACGTTATGGCCAGGTGGAGTTTGAGGGTGGGACTGTTGACCAATTGTGATTTAGTGAAAGCCAGGAATATAAGAAATCGGGAATGGGCCACACTAAAAACAAGTGTCTGAGCTGGACTCACATGGACACACTCAAGTTATGGAGAGGGTGCAACCCATATCATTTTCCCGTCAAAGAGGCCATCAAGCACTCATCTCCAATTGATTACAGTCGGTTAGGCCATTTTACAAGTATGTCTCTGCATGCCTTACCTGCTGTCTCTTCAAACCAAAGGATCTGCAGTCTGTAAAGTAACATCTGGTATGATGACTATTGTGACACTGCCTATAGAAGTACTCAAGCGTGTCATTGGGAGCACAAGGTGGCAGGAACACCATTCAGCCAACTAGGTGTTTGCAGTCGATAGCGCCTGGATTTGTTCTTCTCTGGCCTGAGCTGGGGTAGGGACACCATTGACTCTGTGCTCTTCATTGCCATGGTTGCCCACCGTTCGGAATAATGGTGCTGGTGGAGTCGAGCACTCATACAATTGCTGCTCCACCCAGTCCCAGGCGTCTGCTGGCTCAGTGAATAAATAGGTGGATCTTTTTACAATGACCTTCAGTTTTGCTGGGAATAGTAGCGAGTAGGTCAGGCATTCTTGTATCAGATTTTTTTTTTATCAAGTAGGAAGCCCTGTCGCTCTGCACTGCCAGAGGGTAATCTGGGAACAGGAATATTCACGTGTCCTTGTCTCTGTAGTTCATTAGTCTGGCTAGCACTGGCCTGGGAGGAGCCTCTGGCAGTGGCTGACATGCTGTCATATGGTGGACACCTTTTACAAGATAATGAGCCAAAAGTATTGTGTGTGCCACTGCCTGTGTTAATCATGTCTCAAATAATAAAATTGGAACAGAGCCCTGTGCCCCTTCAGGGAAGCCTGCGATTCTCAAACAATCCTTCTCTCTGTTCTCCAGCTCATGGACCTTGGCCATGAGGGAATGCAGCTGCCCCTCTAGGTTGGACACTGTGAGCCGACTCTCATCCAGCCTGCTCTTTGCTTGTGTTAGTAAGTTTTTGTTAGACCTGACAACCTTGGGTTGGTCATCCCCCAACTTTGTCCCTGCCTCCCTCCACTTTTCAGACACTGTTCTGGTGGGTTTAGGACTCTGCACACTTTACCACTGTTAACCAGTGCTAAAGTGCACATGCTCTCTCCCTTAAACATGGTAACATTGGTAAACTCCCAAACTGACATTTTTGATTGACTTATAAGTCTCTAGTAAGGTGCACTACATGTGCCCAGGGCCTGTAAATTAAAAGACACCAATGGGCCTGCAGCACTGTTTGTGCCACCAACATAAGTAGCCCCTTAACCATGTCTCAGGCCTGCCATTGCCAGGGCCTGGGGGTGCCGTTTTTTACTGGCACTTCGACTTGGCATTTAAAAGTACTTGCAAATCCTTTAACTCACCTTTTTCTACACATAAGTCACCCCTAAGGGAGGCCCTAGGTAACCCATAGGAGAGGGTGCTATATAGGGTATGAGGCAGGGCATGTACATTTGTGTTTTATATGCCCTGGTAGTGAAAAACGGCTAAATTTGATTTCCACTACTGTGAGGCCTGCTCCTTTTATAGGCCAGCATTAGGACTGCCCTGATATAATTTTTGAGTAGTAGATTCTGATCTGAAAGGGTCATATTTAGTATGGCCAGAATGGTAAAAGAAAATCCTGCTTATTGGTGTGGTTGGTTTTCATATTACTATTTCAGAAATGCCACTTTTAAGAAAGTGAGCATTTCTCTGCACTTAAAAAACATCTGTGCCTTACAGCCTGTCTCCAATCAATGTCTGGGCTGGGCTGGTTGACAGCTCCATTGTGCATTTCACCCAGACAACCACAAACACAGGACACTCAGTTACGCCTGCACTCACCTGCATATTAAATGGGTCTTTCTAGGATGGAAGAGTGGAGGGCCTGACACTTACATATCTAAGGCTAATGGCCTGCCCTCACACAATCGATCGCCAAACCCCCTATTGGGACTGTGGCGGACAGGACTGTACTGAAAGGGGAACTTGCACATTTCAAAACCACTCTTTGAAGTTTCACCCACTTCAAAGGCATTTTTGATTTTCCGACCCCACTAACTCAGACACCATCTCAGACACTTCTATACCTACACCTGCACCCTTTCAAGAGGAACTGCCAGGCTGCCTGGCTGCCCAAAGGACTCATCTGGACTGCTTTGCTGAGAAGGACTGCTGCCCTGCTGTTTCCCTTCTGCCCTGCTGGCCTTTGACTGTGCTGAGAAGGACTTTGCCTTCCCCAAAAGTGCTCTCCAACGGCTTGGATTGAGCTTGCCTACTGTTTTCTGAAGTCTCAGGGCCAAAAAAGACTTCAATTCTTCAGAAAACTCCTTGTGCTTCGCAAATTGATGCACCGCCTGCCGGAATCAATGCAACACCTGCATTGCGACCGAGAAATCGCTGCACAGCTGACCTGAATGATGCAGCCCTGACTGCCTGACTGGAAATTCAATGCAGCGCCTGCCTTGCGACAGAAAATTTGACGCATCGCCTACCGGTTTGATGCAACACTTGTGTCTACTTCCAGCGCATCAAGGATTTTCCCTGCATTGTCCCTGGGTGTCAAAAGATCCCTGCATCGCAGTGAGGAACCAAGACTGCTTGCCGAAAAATGATGCAAACCCCTTGCAGCGTGGAAAGAAACAACGCATTAGCTGTGCCACATCTGAAAGTCAGACACAACACCCTATTTTTCCATGCATCTCTTCCTCTCAGGTCTCAGTGCATGATATTTTTCACACATGCCAGGTATTATGTGTAACAAAGAGACAGCTTTTCATTTCTAAGGATTAAGACTTTTAAAACTTTTATTAATCCTGCAAAAGTGATATCTCAACTTGTGCTTATTGAATCTTTATAGTTTTGACCTTAATTTAACCAGATAAATATCATATATTTTTGTAAACCTTTAGTAAAATCATTTTTATTGATATCTTTTATTGATACTGTTTAATGGGTATACTCACAAGCATCACTGAGCATGTTTTTCACGTATTGATTCTATGTATAGGGGGTTACATTTTCAATAATTGGGTTATACAATTTTGGCTTCACACGAAGTGGTGTGTGCACATAGGGATTTGTTGTTTTGTAAATTAGAGATTGGTATTTTATTGTACAATGTTTGGAATCACGGTTTTCACATGTGATTGTACATCAAGTCACATTGGATGGTGAGGGGTCATTAGACTGACATTTACATTTTAAAACATAATTATATTGTATGTATTGAAATAGTTTGTTGTAGAAACTCCTGAAGAAGTCAAGGGCTATTCCCCAGATGAAACACGTGTTGACTGGGACGGTAAAATGGGACTATGACATGAGCAATTTTGAATACAAGAACTTTCAAGAAGAATAAAGAACATTACGGTTGAATATATGGAGGACTGTTTTATTTATGGACATTCATAATTATCAAAGTATTTTGTATTAGGAATATCAGATGTGTGCTGTTCAAATTAATTATATTGGATAACAGTTGTTGTTATCATTCTGGGCTTTTTGGGGGATTTCCCAGTGAAGGGCACCGCTTGGATAATTATTGGGATAATTTGAGAGGGGGCACCATTTACTCGATATTAAATCACCCCTTGAGAGTTTTTTACAATTAAAGTTTAGTCTGCATTTTGAGAAGAAAAACATGAAGGGTAATTACAGTTAGTAGAGAAAGATAGAAGAGCGAAGTGAAAAGGAAGACTGGTGTTGGATGTAAGCATTCTGTATGAACTACAAAGATGTAGTGATTTATTTAGACAGGCCAATATACACAGAAGCGCAATAGTTTATATCGGGCTAAGCAAAGGTTTGAAGGAATAGTTTCAAGAAAGACTAAGGGCCAGATGTAGCAAAGGGTTTTTCCCATTCTGTGTCAATGGGAAAATGTGTTTGTACATATGGCCCTAAATTAAAAAATAATTACTTTTATGAATGTATATATGTAAGAATGGATGTGTTTTTATATAGCATAAACCTTGACGTAAGGCAGTGGATTTCTGTGAAGGTCCCAAGGCTAAACGTGCAAATGGAGCAGCAACTAATTTCTTAGGGCACAATTGAAATTTTACTATATTATGTATTGTTTTTTAAAAGGTGTGTCTTCAGCTTTTTCCTAACTTAAGCCGGTTGTGATGTCTTTTCATTTAGTGCAGTTGGCTTTAAGGATAATGCAGGCCAAACAAGGGAAGTCATTGTAGTTCTAACAGCATAGTGGTGATGTGATCGTATTTTTTGGGCTCCTGATGAGGCATGCTGCTGCATATGGATTCCTCTTAAGGAGAGTGTGGAGGTTGGGAGACTGTAGAGTGGGGTTGCGCTGCCCTCCAGATGGAAGAGTATGAGGTTTTGAAAGGCTGTTCTGAAGTCACTTTCTGTGATAAATCGCTTCACTTTCTTTGGTAGAGTGAGCTGGCACCAGGCTGTCTAAGTTGTCTTGATGATGTGTTCTTTGAGGGTAGGATCAGTGTACAAGGTGTATCTGAGTGACTTGAATGTTGAAGTTTGAATATTTCGAATTTCATGTTGTCAGGCTACATTTTCACTAGTCGTTACTCTTGGCGAACATTAGGGTTTTGCTTCACCTGGGTACTGGACATCTAGGCCTGGTTGAGTTACAAGCAATGTTTGAGGATGTCTGGACCAGAGCAGACCCTCAGATACAAATGTATTGACATAGTATTAGTGTTTTTGTTCATCTGTGAGTAGTGCCCTAAGGGGCTTCATGTAGTGATGACAAGGGCTTCTCCTGGAGAATCATGCATGTGAGAGATATTCTGGGACCTAGGGGTGCCCATGTAAATGACCTCTGCCAGTTAGACAGGTAGGAAAAGAACCAGAGGACGTTGTTTACCATGAATCCAGTAATATCAAGAGGCCAGAGGTCAACTTAATATGTGGCAAGGAACTACCTATGATATGTAAGTTAGCTGCCTACAAGCTGCAGCATGATCTGAAGCATGATTGATAGTCATGCATGAGCTGTTTTTGATGATGGGATCTTGAAGTTGTGTATAGCCTGCTTTATTGTTGCTTTTGCCAATGAAGGGAAGATGAGTGAAGGACCATCGTTTAGCAGTGCCATCAGCGTAGATGCAGGGTTCTTCATGAGTGGGAGGATCTGACCAATATTGAGAGCTTCAGGAAAGATGCCTTCGGTGAGTAAGACATTGGAGAGTATGTGGAAGGGTGGCAGAGATTCTGCAAGGATTGCTTTGATGAATGCTGAGGTAAGATATCATCTTCAGAGCCAGTGGTTTTGATGGAGCAGAGGATGTCTGTGAGAATTTTGAAAGCCAGCAGCTGAATGATGATTATTGAAGGTTGCAGCAAAGAGGATTTGGTGTCAGACAAGAAGCCAGGTTTGGTGTTGTTAACATGCTGTCAGATCTTTTGTACGTTTTCATTAAAGAAGCAGTTGATCGTATTGCATTTGCCCACAGAGAATGGATTTGGATTATCTGGTATAAGGGTGGTTCAGTGGTTTGATTGATTGATGTAATGAACTGTATTTGTTAAGGGAAAGTACTTCAATAGTGGTCATTGTGAGTTCTGTTTATCTTCCATGTTATATTTCGTCTGCATAATCAGTTTTTGTCATCTCAAAGCCTTTGGAGTACCAGGCAGCAACACCGCTCTCATATTGATCTATCTGACTTCAAGCATGTAAACTTTCCCTTGAGATGCACAAAAAAAAACTACCAACTCCTTCTGCAGACACACTATACACCAGCTCTGTTGCAGTCCACATTTCAGTCTTCGGCCTAAAGCTCTCAAACATGACAAATCTTAAGCAAATACAACACACCCGTTGAAGCCTGTGCAATAGCTACCCACATATGTAACCACTTGAACAACTGCAAAAGGGTGCAATGCAGATTAATCACAAAAAGGACACAACAGCTAAACTAGACGTGCACGAATACACCTGTCCCCAAACATGTTTAGAGCATGAGAGCAAACAAAATAGGGCAACTTTAGATACATACATGCAAATGGCATGGCGAAACCTAGTGATCAAATTAAAAAAGGCATCTTGCACAACCCGAGTGTGTATCAACCTTGGAGGGCACTCGTCAAATCACAGCGGACAATTATATTCAAAATGAGCTTTCTACGTGAAAATACATTAATAGTTGTTCCACTGTGGATGACAAAAATAACAGATGCTGTAGCAAAATATGATGTAGCAAGATATACACTAAACACACTACAAATTAAGAGGAGAAATATTGAAGTTGAAAATCAAACAGTGAGCAATTGTTCTAGGCCTAACGCTTTCTGTGTATTTGGCCATAAAACATTATTTTGATTACACTTATTCTGTTTGGCAACTGTGAGCATGCTAGAAAATAATTTCAGTTTGTTGAGTGCAGGCGAATATTGCTATTATGAAAAGTAAATGAACAGGATGTAGCCATATTTGTCATTGTCGCAAGCATTATCTTCAGCAGTACACGTTGCTGCACATTCAAATCGATAGAAACACTTGGTTTGCTGCAACTGGATTCTTTGTGTTTCTTTTTAATTTTGAGGAGGAAAAAGCAAGCACTAGCACGCCATCAGAATGAATCTGAAAACACAATCTCATGAAATGATTGCACGAGTTTGAACCATGATCAAAATGCGCAGATTGAATTTTGATTAAAGTAGGGAGGTTTCTGAATGATTGATGCAAGAGCCTTCCCTCTCAAATGAGAGATTTGTCACACATGTAAGGTTTTCATCAGCCAACAAATGTGCGGGAATCATTTTCAGACTTTCTTCATATTTTTTTAGAACATGGTGAATTACAAAAAATAATGCATTTGGGGGGATGCCAGCAAGCGAGGAAAAAGACCCTTGTGTCTTCAAGCTGGTAGAAACTGAAACCCAATCATTCCAAATGTATTACTTTAGTCATCTGGTTTCATTCTATCAATGGCCTTTAACATCTGCAAAAATATTGTGAGAAGCTAATTTTGTTTGTACTGAGGTGGTGCAGAACAGTTTCTAGCTGTCAGTCTAGGATGTGCTATAAAATCAAATTGTCCTTCTGGGAGCCTGACAAAATCCTACTGTATATGTTCAGTTTATTTACAACAGCCAGTAATGAAAAGAAAATATAATCCAAAATCATACGGGGTGGGGTGGTATTTCAATCCATTCCCAAGCAAGGCCCTTCTGAGTCCACGTGCATTAAACATGATACCATTTAGAGGTGCTATCTTCCATACATTCAGCTAAACTATTCCTCGCAAATCTCTTTACCAGTAAAAGGGAATGTTCTTTCTGTGTTGACCATTTTTACTGCAATAAAACATACATCAAATCCGTATTTCTTCTATGTAGGATGTCTGAATTGGAAGTTTACAGTGAAGGATTATATCAATTGTTTCAACCTGACAAGCGATCTCTATGTCTCTACACCGTCCTTATGTTTCCCTCCCTTTATATGGGTCAATCCGAACCCATTGCACGTTAAAACGGCACTGGGCCCTTCCAGCCTAATCCATCAGCTGAGCTATCCCCTAAACCAGTTTTAATGGAGTGTCTTCAAGAACGAATGGATGTATTGCTCTGGTCGTTAAACTGTTATTAATCTGCTCTTTTGATCATGCAGTGCATCTCCCGTAGCCGTTTGTCAACCCCCAGACATTTATCTGGCTTCCACAACCGTAATATGCATATTTTGGCCATTGTGCGTGTCGTCGTGAACCATCTGTTGCTTTGTGGTGTGATTTTAGGATACGAGGAAGCAACATTCAGGAGTGTTGCTCAAATGTTTAGTGGATAGGCTATTGCTAGGGATTGCTTAATTATGTGACATACTTCTTGACAATATTTTTGCAGTAACATTGTCATAGTATGTGTACTATGCTGCAGTCTAAGGAAGGACAACACCGACATCTCGTGTTACAAAAGCCTGCTTCACCCGATCTCTCCGGAGACCATAGCCACCTGTTTAGAATTGTGTAATAATTTAACTTTAGTCAGTCTTCTCATGGACTTTTTATTGCGCAACTGCACCATGTAGACCAGCCTCTGCTACAAATGTAAGTCTATGGTACTACCAGGCCTCCAGCTGTTCGGCTATAGTTCTTAAGAATGTGAGGTATGTTGTTATTTTATATATTCCAGGGACTGCTATTCATATGTGCCCCAAACAGTAATATATTTTAGAGGATTCCTAGAGGGTTTCAGACCTGAGACTCAAAATATTTTTCATGACCTGTCTCAGGCGCTGAAAATTCTCAATCTAGGCCCGGAGGACACTGAAATCAGATTGGATTTCAGTGAATGTCTGAAGTCTGTCCCCATTTATTGTGTCATGTATTTTAAAAATCCCTTTGGACTCTAATCTGACCAGAACTTGCACAGAAGTAAACTGTTATCATAATAGACTTAAGGCATCATGCACAAAGCATTTTTATCGTCGTAAAGGTGAATTGGAGCTTTGCTACAGCAAAATGCCATAGTTTAATATACAAAATCCAAAATGCGAGTAAATAATGAAGCGATATTTGGAAGAGACCTGTAAAGGGCTTCCCTTCCAAAATACTGATTTCTGCAGCTACGTATTAAGGTTGTTAAATGCTCTTTCTTAAAACACAATTTTGGATGACAAATTGTTTTGATGAATTATTAATGTTGCACTTAAAGTTGTGACATTTAGAGGCGTGTGTATACATGTGACTTAGTTGTGCCACATTTTCACAAAGGTACCATTTTATTAATATCAATGTTGTTCTGATGTTCTTTTCATCTTGCTTTTGCTCATTCCCCCTCCCAATCAGTGTCCCCCTGCATATCTTCTCTACTGAAAGTCTTTAGAGAGCACAGAAGACAATGATGAAACTAGTTAATTTTCTTAGTGTGCATGCATTGTGAATGAGAGTTTCTTTGTAAAATAAATATTGAAACTGTGAGTGTGAATTTTAAATGTGTTAATTAATGATTTTCGTATTAATAATGAGTGATTAACCAATGTGTAAAACGAAAACGTTTTTACTTAAATGGGCAAAAATATATTCAGATGCTGTAGTTATTTTCCATGATTCCAAGCTTTAATAATAAATGTTTTCAAGCTTGTGTAGATGTATCCACAGCTACCCCTAGCGGGTTGTGGTGACATGTCCTACAAGGTCATATATTGACCGAGCATTGAATAAGTTGAAATGTCCTATTGTTGGAGAATGTTACTAATATCTGGTCTTTCCTCGAGGATGGAAGTAAAATGTTGCCAACAGAGTTTCTTCCTGAGAACAAGATATGCAAGAGGCAAATGAGACAATGAAGTTACAGACGAGACGGGATGAGAGTGTATCTACTGAAACAAAATGTTATATTTAGAGTAGGTTTGTCAAGTTTAGGTCATCAAATTAGTTGTCGATAGGCTGAAATGAAAACACCCCATAGACTGGCCAATCAGGAGTTGATTAGGATTTAGTATAATAATCTGTGTAGACTAATTAGGTTGTTCTCGGAGAGAGTAGAATGCTAGGACCATGGGTTTGTTGTTCCTTGAGAACAGTCGAGTGTCGAGTTTAGCTGTTGTAAGGCCCAGAGCTGTTGATGGTATCCTCAAGTGGAAGCTGATCTATTGATGTTGCTACTATTGTGGTAATGTATGTTATTAGATATGAATTGTGTCTCTCTTGCCTTTCAGGTACCAACTACAAATAATGATTGTATCGCTGCATGTTATTAACTTTTATAAATTGACATAATTGAGAAAATAATTTTCTAAATTTGTGTATCTAAATTTTTTTCATATAAAGGCCAACATATAATGCTAATTTGTGGTTAACGCAGGGAAATAATCCTCTATTGTTTATCATCTGGTTTGAGATCATTTTAATGCTGAGCTAATGACTCCTGTATCATCATTAATGGTTTTTGTAATATTAATAAGTGTGATTCTTTTGGATATTATTTGCTTAACTGTATTAATCAAATTGAGATATATACGTCGTTACAATGAGCCACTATTGATTCTTGATGCTTATTATCTGCGTTTGAGAGTTATCTTCGTGACCTTAGCATTGTTAATATAGGGAAATAAACATATTTATTCTTGTTACTAAACTGGTGTGATTATTGACTAAAGGCTTTTAATATTGAATATTGCTAAATTGGTATTTGGAGTATTGGTACTCACAATTCCCATTGGTGACATCCCCTCAAACCTATGTCGCTTCGATCCATTGTCCTCTAGCGCAGGATCCTTTGTATAATATTAGTAAAATTTGGATCGCATGGCGCAATCACAAAACCCAAAAAGGACATTTGCAGTGCATGTCTGAAGTGGACTTAGTAGAATACACTCATGTATGGGTTATTATTTGAAAAATGTGTATTGTAATCCACCGCAAGGAATAGCTTCGCAAAATTGGACAACATTTTGATAATTTAAGCCTGGGTTCAAGCCCTGGTAGCTATGGCACAGAGCAGACAGGTGTCACTTAAGAAAATATGTTAAATATTTTGCAGTAAGAAAACAGAAAGTCAAAACACAACACAATTAATATCACACAACTGATTTATGAAAATAAGGAAACATTTAAAGAACAAGATGGCACTCAAAGCCCTAAAAGGGGTACCAGATATATTAATTTTCAAAGGTATATGGCAAAAAGCACTTCGAAAAAGTAAAATGCCAATGTGTAGTCAATGGCTGTGGTTAGGGACCTATACATGATTTTGGACCAACCACTTCTAAGCCATTGTTCCTAATCCTGGTGAAGTTTTTATACCTCATTAAAGGGAAGCACTGATTGGTCCATCTGCCAGGTGGCTAATGCTAATTAGCCCACTGAAGGTTCAGGCAGGTGAAGTGTAACTTTTGAAAAGTAATTTTCACTAAATATTTATTACAAATCCAGTTTTACCAGTAAATCGAATTTTAAACATTAAAAATAGTGTATAAATTATTCCAGTAGCTTGTACCAAACCATTGACAGTAGTTTACGATTTTATTCTGAGCTCCAGCTTTTTCTCTCCTAGGACTGCTACAGCCCTTCACAGTGAAAAAATAATTTGGGGCCTAACGACTGTAGGTACATGCCAACATTAAGTTTCTGCATGTACCACCTTTAAATAAGCTTTCTACCTTGTGGGCTTCAAGGCCTACGTAGGTGTGCCTTATTTAATATTAGGATTCATTCCTGTCAAAAGAGTTATTTTGAGAGGTCCCACTGCAGGTTTAAAGGCTGCAGGAGTTAGGCTATACAGGTAGTCCTGAAGCCTTTATTTCTTCATCTGGCTAGTTGATGGCACAATAAGTGCTACAATCTACAGATGACATTTAACTTTACATGCTTTCGGTTTATTTTCCTGCACCATACACTATGACCTGACTGTAAAGTTAAATACTAGTCCTGGGTGAAACTTAAATGACACTGTCATAATCAGTGTCATTTTGGTAACTTTATGTAATGAAATTTGTGCATAAATATTGATATTACTCCAATATGCCTTGACACATAACAAGACTCTCAACTGGGAGGAATTGTAAAGCAAGATGTAGGGAACAACTCGGCACAAACACAAGCAGCATCTTCCCAATGAAAGGAGCAATTCCTTTAACGCTTGCGGTCAACAAACAATTCAGGTAGTTTTTTTTATCCATGTTGGCCATTTGGGTAATTTGTGAGTGAGAAACTGGAAATACAAATGTGAGCACCATTAATCCCACCATGAGAGACAGTTCCTTTAAGTCAGATGGTCAACAAACATCTCAGGTCGATTTTTTACCTAAGATGTTGTTTTGCTTTCACTAATGACCGAGCTGACAAAAATCTGTGGAATGCACTTCTTAGTTCAAAGAAGGCATTTATTATTACTACACCACGAAGTTCCTAAAACAAGAAGGAGTTTAAAAATAGTCACAGCAATGAACAGAAAATATATCAAAATGAATCTCAACTGCAATGTACACAGCAAATATATGTGATTATGTTATGCATAATTACAAAGCAAAGCATAAAGTAAAAATTCACCACCGTAGGGCCTGCCAAGCTTTTCATCTTTCTCATGCCATCAAGAAGATGACCCAATTCAACTGCGGGAAAGATATATCCACCCTCACGGGACAAGTGTCTGTGTCAGGCATTCAATGTCTAATCCTGACCGAGGTCATGGAAATTCCCTCTCTACTGAGCAGGGCCACCTCTTTATACCTTTAAAAAAACCAAAAGGGCTTCCTAGAGAAAACCCCTCCTCTCAAATGGAAATATTCAAACATGCTGGCTACTGTATGTCAGAGTTGGAAAAAAAACGTTGAAAACTAGCCAGCCTTTCAAGGCTCTCCTTCCATGGCCGACCTGTTCCCTGCACTGAAGAAAACAAAAAATATGTGCTCTCTTATCATGAACTGTTCGTGTTCGGTGAGGAAAAAATAAAAAGAAACAAGCTTACTTTAACATGTGGAAAAACACAGTTCAACTGCAATGTCTCAGCTGCAATGTCTAACGCCACGATAAAGCCAATAGGCAGCTAAACTGAACACAAAATGTAATCTGCAACTGGTGAACACTGAACAACTAATATGCAAAGTGGGGCAACACAAAGTCAGTGGTCAAACACATCTATTTTCACTACAGATGTCTGTTCAGGTAACTTTTTGATCCTGAATTTAAAATTCCGAACGTGAAGTCCAAAGTTTTGAACTTGTGCAATGGGAAAATCAACTCAAAATTGCATTTTGGAGTTTAATTACTTCCTGAAAGACTTGGTAATTGTATTGAGAGCGAAATGTATTTATCCTTTTTAGAATAAGCAAGAAGACAGTGCCATATAGACTTGGAGGCTCCTCTGCATACTGTAGCAACTTCATCTTCCTAGTCTGAGACTCCTCCCTCTGTTTTCTCCAGCCTTTGTCATTTTGGATTTGGATTTTGAAGTTAAATCATCTCTCGCTATCTGCTACATCTACACCCTTGAAATGTTTACACTTTGGGACAAATCAAGTAAGTTCAGGGGAGAAATTTGAAAAGGTGTGTTGTTTTAGAGAGGACAAGCACAACTATTTTGGTTCCATTTTAGTTATTTTCTTTTTTGTTCTTTACTGTTGTATGTCCTGGAGTTAGCAATAAGGGCCCTTGTATGATTAAGTTATTTTAAGGGATACTGTATGCACATTCTTGGCATGGTAGAGGCCAGTTTTGTTAAGTACATATTTTCGATTTCCTTTTGTTTTTTAATGAATTGTGTACAGATTTGTAATAATTTTACTGGGTTGTACATCATATGCTATGCAGTATGCATTTTGTGTATGATTTGGTGCATTTTTCTCACTGCCTCAATGCTACATGTTTTTAATAGATTTAAGGGCTTGTTGATGGTCTTGTATTAAATGCAAAAGGAAGTTTATTTGTTTGTCTGTGCCTCTTGATGGCTAGGGTTGGAGTGGCTTCTGTAGACATATTCCTTTGTACTCTGCTACCTTCTTACTCATGTGCTTGCCCACTATTTTCTATGAGTTTGTGCATGTGTGACATATTGTGTTCTACTTTTTTCTCGCGATTTTTAAAAGTACTTTCAAAAGGTAATTGGTGTTGCCATCGGCTGTATGGCTATAGGTTCTTATTTGAGACCTCATGCTTTTAACCACAGTTTGGTTTTAGTTTTCATGTAAATAGCACTGCAACACTTATACTAACACATAATTTACTCACACTGCGCCGTTATACAGGAGCACCTCAATTACGTTACTTTAAATTGTTGAATTTAAGTTTCTAATAAATGTGATATATCACTCACAAACCTCATCAGTACAGAAAGTTTTTTATGGTACAACCACTGTCATGGAGGTTAATTCATATCCTTCCCCCAAAGGGATCAAAACGTATTTTATTCATGTCTCATTTTTGCGTGCCTCCCTTGCCTACTTTGGAACCCCCCTAGGTCCTGGAGGGGCACCAGCAATTATTTAATTATTGCTTCTAATTTTTACCTATTTCCCCACCTACCAAAGAGTACCCATGGTCCCTGGAGGGACACCAGCAATTAATGTGTTCATTTCATCTTTTTTGACTGCCTCCTACCATACCTCCCTGAAAGTCCTGTGTGTCCTGGAAGGGCACCAGCAATTATGTAATTATTTGATTCAATCTTTACCAATTCCCCCACCTACCATAGAGTCCCCATGGGTCCTGTTGGGGTACCAGTAATTATTTAAATACTTTTTTGATTTCTGCCTTCTTCTTTCTGCTTCCCATTGAGTCCCCATGCAGACTGCAGAGACACCAGCATTTATTGTGTTTCTTTATTTCATTTTTGTCTACCTCTACCCACGCCTGCATAAAATCCCCTATGGGCCTTGGAGGGGCATCACCAACTTTTTAAGTCATATATTTATTTTTTGCCTGCTTCTCATAGAGTACCCAATTTCCCTGGAGGAATAATAGCAATTATTTAATTATTTCCTTAATTGTGTTGCTTTCCTGCAGCAGCCTACTATTAATCTAACTAATTTGTGCCCCCTCTTCCCCACCTGGCATAGAAACCCCAGTGGGCCATTGAGAAGTACAAAGTTAACTTTTCTTGTGTGATATCTAGCAAACAATAGTTTATGCATGAGCACACAACGGTTAAGCATTGATGATGATAATGATGGTGACTTGTGTTGAATTGGCTAGGTTTCCTAAATCTCACTGTCTTTCTGCTTTATTTTGGGTTTTTTTGTGTATAGGTTAATGAGACATCAGGTCACACACAAATACTGAGTCTGAGAGAAGTCTATGAATCAGATGACAGTGACACCAGAGTCCTCTGCTAAGTTCTTCTTCTTGTGCTAACAGCTACTGCTAACCCATGAACGAAGATGACCCTAAAGAAGGAGTCTCCTGCCAAGTAGGTTGCCAGTGAGCAGAAGAGGAAGCCTGTTGCCACCACAGGCATCAATCTGTCCTCGTAAATGCCACATATCTGCTGCATGATTCTCTGTGCCGGAAGAGAGTTGGGATAAGGATCACTCATTGACAAAGAGCACCACCAAAACCTAAGGCCATGTCTCTCATTGCTGCAGTGACTGCAGACATTGAGAGCAGTGACTGAATTTGAATTGTCCCATAAGCTACCAAAACCTTCACTGCAAAGTCAACAAAAGGAACCACGGCCTATAACACCTCTTTTTCTGGTGGGACGAGTAGATCAGGAAGTTGAGCTTGCTGCAGAGGAGCATGTTTACTCTTACACTAGGCACATCAGCTTCACAATCTCCATAAAGAAAAGTAAAGAGTATTAGCCAATCTTCTCCAAGCCCCTCTTCTGATGATTCGGATATGGGGTGAAATTCAACTGAGACTTGCCACAAGCAATAAGAAAGAAACATAATTCCTGAACCCCTTCAAACTGAGGAAGGTGATGATGACCCAGCAACTTTTAGTGTGAAGAGTGGCACATGTGGATTACAGCTCACTTTGATTCAACCTGCTCTTAATCATGTAATTTCACCAACACTGCCTGCTCCCAACTCTTCAAGACCACAAATACCTGCAGCAACCACCATCCTTACCTCAATCACAGCCTGCCATAGAGGATAGCAAACACAACAATAGCCCCAGTCCACTTCAAAAAGTTATTCATGCTCTAGCATCATAAGAAAGTTCTTCTCTCCATTTTGGCACTTCCTTACACTCAGACTAAATAAGAGGTACATCACAAAATGCTGAGGTGGTGGTGAAGCAAAAGAAGAGAATGTCAGTGGCATGCAAAGCAGCCCTACGTCTATTGCATAGTGTGTGCAGTCATCACCCACAGAAACCTCAGAATGGCCAAAGAGACAGAGGGCTATTTTAACCCAAATTGCCCAAGCAGCCTACCTGCTGTCCATTGACGACAACCACTGAAGGTATCACAAAGATTGTCCCAACAATGAGTCATAAAGGCTGTGTTCACCAAGACGTCACAGTACCACAAATCCACTAGAAAGTCTGTTAACCAATTGGAAGCTGGCAAAAATATTAATGCTTTACCTCCCCCTTTTTTGGGGGGAAGGAGAAGGGTTATTTCAAATGGTGGAGACCCTCTGCTGAAAATTATAAGTTCCAAGCCTGACCTATTTTTCCAATGTACCTGTGCCAAGTGCTGCAATTGGGTGGCGACAATATGAAGGAGAGCGCTGTTCAGTTCTTTCACTTCACAAAGGGTATGTGGACCAGTTGTCAAGCAACAGATTACATATGCATCATTACACATTGGATCTCTTTCAAGGGGTAATGGTGGGTCTCACTGCTCAAGATGTGTTTCTGGGCATTCAGCAGCATTGAACAGTTGCTCTGTTTGCCTTGGAGAAACTGCATATAATTGCCAAAATCTAGATACATTTAATACTAAAGTGTATAAATGATCTCAATCCAGAGGTCTCAGCATTAGATTTATTGCCACCGACAATGGTAGTAATGTCATCAAAGCAATGGCTGATAGAGGGTCCCTAGGGCCTTATTTAGAACTTGGCAGACAGGTTACTCCATCACAATGGTGACAGACATCCTGTCCACCAAAATCTAAATCTCATTTTATCCTGTGGGAATTAGAAATTGTCAGGCGGGATATCTGTCACAGTTGTGACAATGTAACCCGTCCGACGAGTTCTAAATCAGTCTCTTTGTTCAGTGTTTAGTGCTGCAGTACATATTCCTAATTGTACTGGACTTCCTAAAAAATGAAGGCATAGTTGGTAAGACACATAATTTTAGTAATATCGCTAAAGCAATGGCTGATAAAGAATTCTTAGTCCTATATTTAGCACTTTGCATTAACCTAATTTTGCAAGACTTCCTCAAAAATGAAGAAGCAGTTTGCAAAACACTAAGGATTTGCATTCATTTTAGTCATTTGTTCAAAGTCTAGGAGCACTTGAGGATCATATAGTGTGCTAATAAACTGCAAGTAAAGGCCTCATACATGAGATGCCAGTATGTTGGAACGCAGCCTACTACATGCTACAAAGATTGTGTAATTCAAAGGAGAGGGTATGCTACTGCCAAAACCATGAGAATGGACGTGAACAAATAGGGGCTAATGGAGTGTCTGATAGAAATGCTACTTCCTCTCAAGATACAATGAGAATTTCTCTCACCAGTGCTTTGGCTTCTTGTTTAATAGGATACTGAGGTTGGATTTGTGAAGTGGATCTTAATGGAATAACAAGTTAGGGAGAATCCCTATCTCACCCCACACGTATGTGGTACATCACTTGAGCCTGTGCCAAAGCCCTGTCTGTGCCATATGCTTCTTTTACTATATCTCAAACAATGACTGAGAAAGAAGGTAAAATTACATTACATTACAGACATTTCAGGTGGCCAATCTTTTTCCCTCAATAGTATGCCATCATTTAGTGTTAGTCTTCTCCAGAAGATACCTTTAATGGTGTGCTCAATGTCTCTCGCAATCTTAATTTTTAATTTGTAAACCCTGCCGGGTGGGAAGACTCACCTGTCTACTATTTCAGCTTCAAGGAAGTCATTAGTTTTAGTCACATCCAGAAGAATTTGAAGATCTAGAAGATTATGGTGAACTATTGTGACCTCTGTTGCACTGTCTTTGCAGAGACACTGCCCACATCCTGTTCTTAAGGAATGTTTTCAATATTTGTGGCTTGTTTAGCCAAAATTGCTGCAACCTTTTTCTTTTCAAATTGGGGTTTTTATTGTAAAAGTTTCTCTTCCTTGTTCACCCAAGACTCTTATGAGCATAGTGACTCCTTTCTCTGTTTCACATACTAGTTTCAGTGCTCTGACCGTCCTCCTCTCTCACTTGGTTTGTTGGGTGAGCCTTGGAAGGAACATGATTGGCGAGTATCAGTATACTGACATCTGTCAGGAGTTTTTAAAGTTTCCCTATGTCTAAGGTTGCATCTTTTTTCTGAGGTTTCAGAATACGGAGATTCTCCTCTTTGAGTCTTTTTTTCTGTATTAGATTTTTGCTTGTCCGTGTTTTTTGGAGCTTTCTTGTGCTCGCTTTGTATTTTTCTCACCAGAATTACTTTGTAGTTGTGGTTTAGTCGGTCTGGCCCCTAAACTAACCGGACCTATGCTTGCAAAAGTTTCCAAAATAATCTTTGGCAGCTCACATTCCTGATTTGGTTGAGGAACATTGCACAGTCACTGGCGTTTTGCTAGAACTTCTGCTTCCCCTTCAATGTTACTTAAAATAATAGAGGACACTGTTATAAAGTTACGCATCAACTTCATCCCCAAGCAGTGCCTGCCTGTGTTCAGTTTGGATATTTTTTAACTCTTTCAGAAGATTTACAAGTGTTGGTGTACCATGCGTAGTGGGATAAACTGCAGCAAAGACTGTGCCCCAAGTGCAGCAGTCCTCTAAGGAAGGAACCATCCCAAAAGGCAAGCATATTGTGAGCATTCTCTGTTTATCTCAGGGTCCTGTATGGGGAAACACTGATTCCAGCTGATTTGTTTTTGTGCAATCCAAAATGGAATCTCCTCCCATTCGGTGGGTACTTTAACCATTATTGAATGGATAGCTTGTGGATTTATCCCTGTTACAGCCAAATTATTTATGGCTGGAGCAGCCCTCGCTGGGGCGGTATTTAATGTCAGCATTAAGAATTGTATTAAGCATCTATATATATATAAATATATATATAAATATATATGCAAGATTGTTATACTAAGTGCACACTTCTGCTACTTGCACAGTTGGTACATTAGAATGTGGTGTGCATGTAGCCAATGCTGGCCATGTAGGCCCATCATTACTTAGGGGACATGGTCTAATGTGTTGTATTACATATGGGAGGGTGCCTTCAAACCAATTTTGGTAATCTTGATAAGTTAGACGTATCTCAAAATATCGTATGCTCCGTACCTCTAAGGTACATTCGCAATTGTGTATGTATGAAATGCATGTAAGCCTGTGTTTATTGCAGAAAAGGTAACCCAAAAGTAGAACACTTCTGTTCTTTACACTTTGTGTGCCTCTACCACAACCATAATGTCCCCACCCTCATCAGTTAGTCCATTAGCAAGTAGGTATCTGTGACTGGTTGTCTTCTATTTTCTGTTATTATTCTGGCCTTGTCATATCTAAATATAGGAAGCAGAATCAGGAACACCAACAGGGGAAAGCCTTTTGAGATTCAAGTTTGAACTACCTACAGCCTACGATAGGTGCTATCTATTTAGCTGAGGAGGATATTTCCATAACACCTCGGACATCCCTGTATAATGGTGATTAGGTTACCATGTGAGAGACAGAGATACTCAGGAGATCTTTAAAGTTAGTGCTTGACCATCATTGGTGGTGCCATGTTGTAGGATTCAGATCTTGGGGGTAGGACTGCTGCATTCGGGTGGCAGCACCACCATGTGTAGGTGACTGAGTCGGTCCCACTCTGGCAGGATCGGTCGGCCTGACCTTTCCGGTTAGAAAGCAGCAGCTCTCCAAAACCTGAAAAGTAAAGTTGATTTGTGGCAGCCTAGAATCATGACACTCTGACTCCTCAGGGAAGTCATGGTCGACAGACCGTACCCCTTTCTTTCAGTTACACACTGTCTCACACATGCAGAGGCAGACAAAAAGATGCAGAGCGAGTTGCAATGCATGTTTGGAAATGACTGCATTCTAAGATAAAAGACATGAGCTGTGAATATTAGGAGAATGAAACATATAGCAGTCAGGATTGTGACCATTAGGGTAAACCAGATGAAAATTCCCAACATCCTGAAATAAGCACGTGTATTACAACTCCTACCTACACCCTATTCTCTACATGACTGCATAGCAGTGTTAGCCCTTTCTGCCAATCCCAATTTACGGAAGAACCCCAGAACCCATACCTGAGAGATAGGCAGGGTTCTTGCCTGTTGGTCTGCTTGGCAGTCCACTTGGGTGGCTAGAAAGTTAAGGCCAAGATCAGTGAAGCTGCAATGAAGTGGCACACAGCATAAGATTGCATCTCTGGCTGGAATGTCCTCTCTAACCTCCTTTGGCCTGTGTGGTGTTTCTATAACAAAATATGTTGTGTTCTGAGAATAGGCCCCATACTAAGTAAATTATCATATATATACATATATATGCATATATACATAATATATCTTTGAGTAGATCACAGAACCAAAGCATACAAAGTGCAGATACATATCAACATGAACAAGATGTGTTTTCTAAGGATGGCAGCTGATAAAACGTAAAGGCAACAAGCTGAAAAGCTAGCTGTGGTAAAATACAAAAAATAAAAGGTGAATAAAATGTTGTGCATGCCTTAAAGGCACAGTCTATGGACCTATAGGCTAACATATGGGTGCCCAACCTAGGTGCTAAAAGGTGACAAAGCAATTCCATTGTTGCATCTGCTAAGGAATCATTTGCAAAAGGTGGAACAACTATTTACCAATGTAAATTAAGTAGTTCTTTTGATGAACAGTTTAATCCTTTGCTTGAACATTAAGCAAATGCTTCAAAAAAGAGATTGAGCCAATCTATTAGTACACTGGGCCACAATACTGGATCCATGGTATAAAAGAATTGCTGGTCACATTAATTGCTTTATTCAAATTGAATGTTTCAATTTAAAAGGCTTGGATTGGCTGGAAAGTGGTGGATAGGGCGGGACTAAAGTGCAGACTTTAACATTTAGAGAGGGTGGTACTGTTGACTCTTAGGCTCTGCAGCAGCAACCAACTCCATCTCTTGCTAGTACTAAACTGACAACAACAACAACTTCACCGCCCACCTCCGTAGTAGGTTGGTTTAAAACGGCGGGACTTAAGTCAGCTGCACAGGTGCAGACATGACAATTCGAACAATGGTCCAAGAACATCTAGATTACCAGACAGAGGTTTACCTAGAACAAGGCCCATTGACCTTTTGGCATGGAAAGAAAGAACAGTGGCCAGAACTCAGCAGGCTGACTTTCCACTTCTCAGTGGGATAGGTACTTTCATTGCCCTTTAGTAAACCTATGTCCTCATCTCTAGGTCCTTCTAATACCAGTCAGTTTACCTAAACTAAGCCAATCATCAAATTCATTCATTTTAAATAAAACAGATTGATATATTTTGTATGAAATATTAAAGTACTGCTGACAACAGACAGGAGAACAACGATTGCTCATCTACCTAAATTGGGGGGCAGGATGGCTCAAAGATGCCCACCTCTACGAACTGCAGAGTGGTGCATTGATTAGGATAATACAGACTAGCGCCTCTACTGGCAAACTCTAATTGAGCAAGTTCTAGTCTTGTGGTCATGTTTCATGATGACAAAGCCAAGTATTGTTATCTTGTTGTTTGACTGATCAGTTGGGCACATGCAGCTAGTTGTTTCTAGTTGTTTGGGATTGGTATAAGATCTTCTTAGTTCTTAGTAAATAAGACACTAATGTGCCAGCCTATGCTTTGTCTTCTAGCTCCTCATTCACCATACTTACCTTGACTATCCAATATTGGTTTTCTATGTTTGCATTCCACAGGCCTTTATTTAATGCAAGAAAGCTCCATGGTATTCCTGCTCTGTGGTTGAGTCCTACACCCAAGAAGATTCGAGCAGAATGCAGTTGCACTAACCATTTGTTTACAGTATAATTTGTCTTTTATTATAACTATTTTTGAAACTGTATGGGCCCTCCTTACTTTGCATGTTTTAATCCTAGGTAACGATTAGCTGACTTGACAGTTTGGGGTCTGAACACTGTTTGAATTTGCTAAGTGAACAGTGATCTTCCTTCCATGACAGATGTGATGTGCTCATTGACTTGACAAGTGTTGTGTTTCTTTATCTTTCACCTGTCACTAATTTCCCTATCCACCCATTCCTGAAATCCTCGCTCCTCTTCTCCCAAGTTGTGTGATCTTTTCCACCATCAAAATATCTTACATTTGCTGGGTCCACCCCTCCTACCCAAGTAAGAAAGAGACAAAATAGTGCAGGGAATTAATTACAACAATGTTTTGACCTGGATAGGTAGTGTGCAATTGTATCTAAAATCTATTCCCACCAAATTCTACTGAAGCAACCTTCTCATGACTCTTGGCATGAGACCTAGGGGTTTATGCTTACCAAATTAAAGTAATATAACTGGGCACTATGTGGATCTGTAATGGTTTCTTTCTGGAATTTTCCACTCTGTGTTTCTTTCAGTTTAGATGTTTGTAGCAGAACGAGCATCCTTTCCCTGCTTAACCAGCTTCATTACCAATAAAAAGCACCTTGTTTTTCCTGTGACATCTGCCAATAAAGACCGCCAACAGTTAAGCAAGGAAGAAATACCTTAGCAAATGCAGCAATAACCTCCAGTAGTAAGACCCTTTGAAAAACCTTGCATCAGGTACTATTTAGTAAATTGAGAGAGGTTGTAGCCACCACGTTTTACTACTCAAGAAAGAAAAGAAGATGTTTTCCAAATTTGAATAAGGGAGTGGTTGAGGTTAACATTGGACTATGTTCTCTTCCTTTACAGATTAGTGCAGAAAGTAAGGCAGTGCAATCAACTACTCCTTATGGGAGGGTGGGTGCTGGTTGAGCTTGTCAACTTTCTCTAAACACTGATAACTGGAGGGTGGACTAGCCTAGCAAACTGGAGATGGTACTGGCAGACTGGTACTGAGGAGCTCTGGCAAAGATGGACTACAGAGATGGGGATGGACACAGCAGAACAATTTCTTTGTGATGGGACCAGGTGTGCGACTCAGTCTCGGGTAGATACTACATTGATTGAGCTTCCTGTTTTAATTAACGAAGGTGCTATTGCTAAACTGTAATTCATGGGTAAAAACTATGAAAAATCAAAGTTACAATAATCCTTTTTATTACACAAAAACTCCATCACCAACAGCAGCTAGCCCACACCCTCCCTAAAATCTAATATATGCCTAACACACATACAACCCCTTTCCCAACTGTTACCACCCATTCCATCTGCAACTGGCCCACCACCTCTCTAAACCACCTAAACTAATCAAATTAATTTACCCCTTCCTCATCTGTTAGCAACTGGCCACCCCCTCCGAAACCATAAAACACTTGAACTAATCCAACCTCCCTTCTCCAAATTCCCCCCACACCTCCCACAAGTGAACCTCTCTCTCTCTAACTACTTTTTCAAGCATCCCTCTATAATGTCCAGTCTGCCAAGGATCTCCCTCTGGGTTTCTTTAACTTGTCTCAGGTCTTATGCCACCTCCTGAAGGATGACCGCTATGCTTGAGGGAGTGGGGTCTGAGCTGGTCTTGCTGATGGTAGTGGTAGACGTTGTCACCTGCAGTGCCTAGAGCCACAGGACTTTTTTGGTGTGTGATTCAGTGTCACAGGGACTTTTCTTTTTACACCAATTTCACAGACTACTCTATTTGCAGAACATGACATTGATTACTCCAGGAGGACAACTTTTATAGTTAAAATAAAAAGCAGCAATTGATTAAAACTGTAAATAAATAAATAAAATTCACAGTGGACACTTTCACCAGATACTTATTTATTTGTGATAAAAAATGACTAAACTGCATATTTATAATTAATGCCACAGGAATATATGGTGAATGAATTATTCTTGTAGGACAGTATCTTTAAGTGTATCTATCATGTAAAATTAGTTGGGATAACCAAGATTAGAGGAATCTGCTTTGGGCAGCTAGTGACACAGAATTATACCAACAATACTTAAAATGCCCCTACTCCTTCCTTACTCCAAAGTCTGGCCATGTATAGCAGAAATCTCACTCTACACTCTGCTCCCAAAATACTTTTGGTACACAAATATAACTTGTTTAGGTCACTACTCATTACTTGCTAGTCAGTGTTAGGTGAGGTCTTATATTTAAAACGTAAAGTCTTGGGATAGTTTCAGGTTTACTGATGGACAATTTAGGTCACATGACATGACTCACATATGAAGCATCATGGATAATGGAGGTAGAAGACCAGTGTAAGGTGACAGAAGGCAAAAGGAAACTTAGGGAGAAGCCATGGGAGAGATGTGTCAGGTGTCGGGATGAGTGAGCACTGGGCAGTGGTCACTTGGCAAAACACCTCTTCTGCACATAATGTAATTGCCACCAAGTCAGAGCCAGAAATTCATAAGGTGGATAATGTAAAATGGATTGGGGACAAGAATTAAGCAGGAAAGGAGTACCTTTTTTCACACACTTTTTATTGGGTTTTAGCACTGAAGCCGGTGTAGTAGAAAACATAATTTGTGGCACACAGACCAATATTGACCGCCAACATTAAAACAAGGAAGAAATACCCAACATATGCAGCAATAGCCACACTACGGGCTGTAGAACTCATGGACTGTGCACACTTGGAGGGATACTGCCATTAGCCCCACTATGGACTTACCCTGCTCATTAAGTGCCAATGGCATTAGGTTTGTTGCTACTATCCCCACAATCCTTAGAGCTCAAAGGGAATATCTGTAGTGAGCTGGTCTATTTGTCTGTCATTTGGTAGGTGCCTAGGTGGTTACTGATTCTCTTCTGGGCCTTCAGACACCTTCTTTAAAGTCCAGTCAATACCATGGGTCCTCGCCACTTCTCAGAGTACCAGTTTTCTTGCGCCCCTTAGTGCTCCCCTACCACCACCATGTGCACACCATATTTAATATATGGCACATCATGGCACAGGGTAGGGGTAATAGCGTCAATGTTTTTGACCCTATTGATGTACTGTGCAGGATTAGCACCAAAACTTTGGCACTAATCCTCCAGAGTACATAGGGGCCCATTGAAAAGAATGATATGCCCCCTTTTAACACCTGCTCTGCATAGGCATTAAAAACAGCTGCTACAAATGGCACAGTGGAATCAATTACATTCAACGGTGCCATTTTTGCAGTCCCCCTAATGGGGAAATGCCCCCCTTGCATAAACTATGCCAGGTGCAGGCATAATGTGGTGCAAGGGGTTAAGAAGTGGTGCAATGCATGCATTTGTAAATATAGCACGGCGAATTTGGCCTCATTGCGCCACATTAGCATCATAAAAATGATAACAATGTGGCCCAAGGAGGTGCTAGGCCCCCTTAAATCTGGGCCTAAGTTCATATTACTTTCTCTAGGTGCACATGGATACCAGTCTCATCATCACTTATCCCCTTGGAGAGTGCTAGTCCTCTCCATTCCTGGTTATTTGCTTCCCATTTACCTTACAATGCATGCCTTCTAGTCCTTGATCGCCAATATATGACTAGGCTATAACCTAACCATAGATGAGGAATGCTGTGCATGTTCAAAAGGTTAAATAGATGAAAAAAAACTACTTGTGTTAGCGCCAACAAGGCTGCATCAGCGAGGCACACTCCCAAGCACACTAGGGATCCAAGAATTCTAGATGCATGCTTTAACATAGCCCACACTTGCACTTAGGCTCCTCCTTCACGAGCATACGGGGCCCGCCACATTCAAAACTCATATACTGCAAGCAATTGCATTGCATTGCAGACCCACACTATTCTTGGAGGCCCGTAAGTTGTAAAGAGGCTAACGGGGCTGCAGATGAAGAGCACAACATGAAACCATTACCCAAGTTACTTGCAATTGTACATTTACTGCCAATTTACATTAATGTATTTTCCATCCTTTAGACCCCTCTGCTGACTTTGTGCAGCACTGGTAGTGGAAAGCATTACTAATAAAACACACATTTCTATAATAGTTTATCAGTGCAAAACACTAATACAAGGCATAACTGATCCACCTCAAATCTGCAGAGATTAACAGGTCACTAATTTTGAGAATACAAACACAGCTCTTACCCAGTAGGGTCAGAGATGCATGGAATTGCCACCCTGGCCCCCTACACATAAAATTGCACAAAACAAGGTAGCCCCTTTGTTGTGTTTTGAGGATGTCTTTTGTCCAAGCCCCCCATCCCTGATGATAAACTGTCTGAAATCAGATGGTAAGGTAACTAAGGAATGGGCTAAGCCCATGGTGCATCAATGAGCCTTGAACCTGCAGGCAACTCGCTGCAATATCATGGCTGTCATTGACAGCTGCTCTCATGACCACATGACCACAAGATTCTATATCTGGTTATTCACTGTTGTTTCACACTGTTGCTTGATTACAAAGGAATTCCAGTCTATTCTATGAGGCATCCCAGTGCAGCGCCATTGAAAGAGAGTGCAGCTTTGGAAGGAGAGGGAAGGTGGGCAGAAACCACAGGAGGTCATGCATTTTTTTACAGTTGGGAAAGGGAGGAGAGACCATATTATGCACGGCTTCCTCATTACACCTCTGTCATTGCAAAGCAGATGTATTCAGTGGCAAATGATTTGGGGCCATACAGAACATAATATCGATGATAAAAATGTGGATTTCACCTCAAGATTCTGAGTAACATCATAAACAATGCGAACTTCACTTTTATTGTCTATTTAATATTACTCAGAACCCCTCAGTGAAAAACATTCCCATTATTCACTGTTACCCACCTACAATTCTATATGTTGTGTGTGGATCTCACTGAGCCCCACTGGCACAAATGCTGGATTCTAAAACACGAATTAAGTAGCAACAGTGGCTAACAAAAGTTATGTCAAAAGGGAATTGCAGACTGCTTTGGTACAGACCCTGCAAGTGAAGCAGAGTGGAGCAGAGAGCACATCCAAGGGTAGAATGGCGAAGGAAGGCACAGACGACAATAGTGGTGTCTGGCAAGAGGTGATACTTTTTTGAGACAAAGAGAAGAGGCCAATTTCACTCCCATCATTCCTCTGTCCCTTTGTAATACTTGAAAGCATGGGCAGATGATTTGGGTGGGCAATTTATAACGTAGAGTTATAGATGAATAACAGTGAATAACAGAGATGTATTTTCACCTGGAGGTTCTGAGTGACATCATAGACAACCTGAGCTTCACACTCAGCTATTTGATGTCACTTAGAACCCCCTGGTGAAACACATCCCCAATATTCACTGTTATCCATCAATAATTCCATTTATAATCTCTTAGGGGTCAAATTGTATACCACAGAGATTAATATTGTAATGTGGATCATTATTATTGGAAATACAACCACAGCAACTTTCGCAAAACAGACAACTCACAGAGCATTTGACTGAGTAAAATAGAGGCCTATTGCTACAGTGTTTCAGAATGGCTTGTACAGTTATACAAATCAAGAACAATGCCTTATGAAGCATGAGTTATCTTGGTAGAAACATGTCATATATTACTTAGATAAACTGTACCAGAGGAAATTTTAGATGATCACATTCAAAAAGGCAACTGTAAGTTGTTAGTAAAGATGTGCAGTCATGTACTTAGAACTTGTAAAACAGTACTTATCAACAGCAAGAAATAAATAGTAAAATGAAAATTCAGTGCTAGCACTTGCTTATTCTGTGTTTTTGTAAATATGCAATACCTACATATCAATAAGAGTAATATGATTGCACATTATGTTAATTGCATAAATTGTGCTACGTTGGAAACACAATTAATTCCTTGAAGTAACATGAGTAGTGATCTTATTTGGTTCACGGTATCTGTAAGATTTGGAAGATATAGAGCCCAATTTACTACTCTGGTGTGCAAAACAAAAATCAAAATTTCGCACTGACTTGTTAGAGAATGATAATACAATTTGCCATGTGATCTATGTACTGATAGGTCAAATCACAAATTGTTTATCCGCAGAGTGGCAATGTAACTTACCTATTTAATAGTCATTAGGAGTTCTCAATCTGTGAACCATTTTGACTAAATGCAAGGATGCAGTCCTGCAAGGGTCAGCAAGTGGGCTCCATCTCTGTACTGCTTTCCAAAATTGAAGCATTATATTTACAAATACCCTTTCCTTTAAGTGGACAAAAATGTGTCCTGTTTGGAAGCACATCAGGGGAAGCAGGCAGTGTTACTTTGAACCATTGCCTACTCCCCCCTGTCTTCCAACCCAATTCCTAGAGGAGACTCTATCCCACAGGTACAGTTACTGATTTGCAAATCAGATCAGTTATCACTCCAACTTGGTTGTTGGTAAGCAATCTATGGCTTGTGACTGCAACTATGGTCAAAATCAATTGATGCAGACTGTTAGACCTGTCGGCCTTAGGGTAGTCATTCCTCCAATCATGTTTCCTACTCCCCTTCTTCCTGTTTGCTGAAATTTGTTTTTGTTGGCTTGAGGACTCAGCACACTTTACCCTGCTAACCAGTTCTAAAGTGTTTGGGCCCATTCCTTAAAACATGGTAGAAATTGCCCTACAACTGATTGGGCACATTTAATTTGCTAGTACGTCCTTCATAACAATGTGCAATATGTACCCAAGGCATGACATTTAAATGCTACTGTTGGGCCTGCAGCACTTCTTGTGCCACCCACGTCAGTGGTCCTTTAAAACTTGTCTCAGGCCTGCCTTTGCAGCCTGTGTGCAATTTTAAATTGCCAATTGAACTTGCCAAAATAAACCTTTTGCTAGGTCTAAAACTCCTTCTTTTAATACTTATGTCATCCCTAAGGCAGGTTCTAAACAGCCCATAGGGTAGGGAACAGTGTATTTAAAACTTTGGACATGTACGTTTAATTTTTACATTTCCTGGTAGTGAAAAACTCCCAAATTTGTTTTTCACTAGAGTGAGGTCTACCTCACAATTGGGATAAGATTGGGTTACATTGTTATATTTAATAAGTGATAACCTTTGTTTGGGAACAGGTGTCTACGGACATTTAATTTATAATCCACTTTAATGGTAAAGCCAGTTTTTAAATCTGAAAATGCCACTTTTAGAAAGTTGGCAAATTCTTCTCCTAACCATTTGGTGTCTGCAGCCTGTGTCCTGGGTCACACAGCTGTAATTAAAGCAGTTGGCCTTTGTGTATTCCTTTCAGACTGTTAGACAAAGCAGGACTAGATGTGAGGCAATCTCCAGAAGTTTCTATCACTTTAAAGCTGGCACCAGGTTTAAAAATAGGATTCTCTAACCCACTCCTAAGTTCATTCCAGGACTTGCAGAGGACACTCAGATGGCCTGACTTGTATTTCAGAGGAGTGCCCTACTGCTTGAGGCCTGCTTTGTTCTTCAGATGACTGCCCTGCTGCTCTCAGACTGCCCTGCTGCTTGAAACCTGATTTGAACTCTCCAGGACTCCCTGCTGGTTGAGGACCTGTTTGATGCTTCTACCCAAGACTGTCAGAAAGACTTTAAGGGCTATTTGGCTGGCTTCATTCCTGAGCTACAGAGGCACAAAAGCTCCAACAATTTGAACATTGCACCTGGAATCTGTATGGTGAGCCTTACCCTCCCAGTGGTGTCCACCCAGTACTTGACCCTTGGAAGTGGCGCTAAAGGTGTCCAAACAGCCAAAATCCAAAACTTGGGACATAAACATTTTCCAGCCAAAACGTCCCCTGAGAACACATAGAAAGAGGAAAACACTTCTTGTGAAAACAATCATTCCTGTAAAGCAGGCAAGGGTGACTGCGATGGCAATAGGCAGAAATTTGTGTGCCAGTGCAGGGGGAGAGGAAACAAATGTACAGTATCTTGTAGATATGGCGAATTTCTCCCCTTTCTGAGTGGCACAGAATGGTGCAGTAAGGCACTTGCTGTGCCGCTCTGCATCACGGGCCTCGTAAATGAGGCCCAGTGTCTCTAAGTTTAGCCTCACTGCTTTTCTACCAAAGTAACAGAGAGTTAAGCACAGTTTAATTTAGTGACTTTTGAGTTTAACCTTGACAAGGATTGTGGTTGTTGCTTGAGAAGGGTTTTCATCCCTGGCAACCGAAAGCCTATTTTCTAACACACACCTTTCAATGTTGCAAATACTAGGTCTTTTTCAAGCCCACTCATTAGTGTTTTGGAAAAGATTGAAAATGACCTTATATTCATCACAAATGCTTACCTGGCTTTTTAAAGGGTCTTTTATACTTTGTGAACAGCCTTTTAGCAGTCACAGTCCATCTGATTTTGTGAGTAACAGGTTTGCAGCTAGAAGATAGCATTGTAGATCTGACCTTTAGTCCACATAGATAAAGTCATACCATCTTTATTTTTCCCAAGCTAAACACCAACACTACTAATAGGGAGCTGCTCTCCCTATTATCATTATTTTCATCCAAATAGGAAATATTCAAAATTAAAATAATATATTTTGTTCAATGTCTAATCTCACTAAATGGAGAAAAATAGTAGAAAAAAGGAAGGTGATCGACATGTAAAGGTAAGTTCATAAATCTCTCCTAGCTTTAAAAGGACCCTGACCTAAAAGAATTGCATGAGAGACACAATCAGAGCACAATTAACCTTAGCCCTAGAACTTACAGCAAATTATGTAACCAAAGATGGGTTATTCTGAACAGAACAACATATGCTATCCCATAAGTATAGTTCAGGTCAGTTTGATTTATTTTAAAGCAACTAAAAGTAAAGGGTATCCAGGCACTTTAGGCAGTTCCAGCTGAACTAAACCTGCTGAACAAATGTGTATTCAGCCTCTTCTTAAAATAATTAAAATTCAGAAATCATTAATGTCCATTGGGAGGAAATTCAAAAGGTGAGTCCCAGGAACTGGCAATTCTTTGCCATAAAGAGAACTCTTTTTTAATGTTCTGAATCATAGGAAGTGTTTTAGGTTTTGAACAGTGATCTCTCTTAGGGAATATGACAAAGGATCCTGACTCCCTGGTGATCTGGGCCATTCTCCTGACTGGTCCTACAAACCAACATAGCACGACTACATTTTATTTCAGTAGCCAGTAATGCCTTTGCAAAAATGTACAGTTATTATAAAGTCAAGGTTAGACACAACACAAAAAAAGATCTTTTTTATGTGCCATTAAAGAGCGTTTCTACAGGATCCAAGAAACAATTTGTTTAAGCGACACCCGACAATGGCTCTAGCAGTAATCCCCCTTTTTTCCCTACCAAAAATAGTCCATTATGGCAAGACATTTCAGATCGAAACGCAGACCTTAGTTAGACAGTGAACAAGTTCTCCTGTACACATTCTAGAATAAGGGAAACTGTTGTTATGTATTATGTCTTCCTTTGACTATTAAGTACCTTTATCTGAGTTTAGTTATGGTATGTCAAACCTTCCATGTACCCCTTCCTTGTTCTCATATGAGTTGCCTACTGCATGGTACTTTCCAAGATTCTAAGGACAGTTGTGACAGTTACAGCTGTGAGGGGATTCTGACTGAACAGCTAGGGCTGAGGAAGGCTGTCTCTTGGCATAAACAAAGATGACTACTTGGTATTGTGTACGCGTGTCTTTATAAAATGTTTGGCAACAATTGCTAGCAGGGGACAGTGGCAACAGTCTCTTCCCCTGATATTTAAGAAGTCACTGCGAGAGACATGAGAAATTAATTTCAATACTTCACATATTTATGTTTTATGGCACATGAAACAGAGGTGAGAAGCAATCCAGTGGCAATTCAGGATTTAACTATTGACCTTGTAGGATAACTCCTTCATTATATCTCGCTGAGCTATCACAATTAAGTAACTGTTCAGTCACGTTAATTTTGCCCACAACATATGACCTATGAGAACAATCCTGATCCTTTTAGTGTGGTATATCGTAAAACAGTCTTTTAGTAAATATTCAGCAAGTATACATTCTATCACTAGAGAGAAGTTCACCATAGCCACTAATATCTCTTCAGAACAGTGCTATTAATCAAGTATAACAGTCATCTTGCCTAATGTCTTTGTGAAACATAATGTTGGTCGGCCTGTCACACTGACAAGCACAGTGAGAAGCTAATCTGAAGAGCGACTCATAATGTGCTGACGTGCACAGCTTAAGCAAACTAGTCCGATTTCACAGAGAACACATGTAAATCCTAAATCCTGGGTAACACAGGTGAATACTCAGCTTAACCTAATAGGGCAATCACCACATATTTTATATTAACGCATGGCTATTAATGTAATATATCACCTGTCTTGCTGATAGGCACAGCAAAATTGAATTTAATGACTCAATTGTCATGAGGACACACAAAGTAAAAGGAGACCAGGATAGCGATCGCCCTTAGAAACTGAGGAAACCTCGTCAATATGGAGCTACATCATTAAAACAATCACTCCTGCCACATATAGGCCTTCATTACGACCATGGCGTTCGGTGTTAAAGCGACGTTAACAGTGCCAACAGGCCGGCGGTAAAAAAAATGGGAATTTGACCCTGGCGGTAACCACCATCACAGACAGTCACTTTAACACACCGACCGCCTGGGTTGTAATGGCTGCTGGGCTGGAGACTTCGGTCTCCAGTCCGGCGGCCGTCACAATCCCACCCTCAGGATTACGACCCGACCTACCATTATGGTTTTCATGCCAATCTTACCGTCACGCAAACCATGGCAGTAGGCACTATCAGTGCCAGGGAATCCCTTCCCTGGCACTGATAGGGGTCTCCCCTGCCCCCCTCCCCAGAGTCCTTCCTCACCTCCCCCTCCTGCCCCTGCACATGTACACACCCACACGCACACCCATATACACACATGCGCATACGCATACCCACCACCACCCACGCATGCACACAGACATACCCACACACCGCAACACACACCAACATACTTTGTCGCACACACGCATTCACAACACACAACATACGCTCACATTCAGTCATTCACACACTCATTCAATGAGACTCCCACCTCATGCACGCATACCAAAACATACACAGCCCCCCACATACACCCCCCACATACACCCTCCACATACACACAACACCGCCCACCCCCCTCTCCTGTCGGAGAACCTGAGTTACCTGCTTGCAGGGGGTCCTCTGGCTGGAGACGGTCCACGGCGCTGCTGTCATGATACGGTCGGCGGTGTTTTGCTGGTGTGGCGGTGTTGCTGTCAGCAGCGACGCCTTACTGCCATCCGCCACCATGACCGTCGGCGGTATTTCACCAGCCTTCTGGCGGAATACCATTGACAGTCATAATACGCGTAGACGGCTGGTAGTCACAGCAGCGGCTTGTTGGCGGCTGTTGCCGTGGCCGTAGGCGGCAGTTACCACCAAAGTTATAATGAGGGCCATAATCTCGTACCCATTAAAAGAATACATTGCTTATCTCGCTGATTGGTACAGCAAAATTGAATTTAACAACTGGGTTGTCATGCGGACACATGTATCAAAAGAAAAAACAGACATCAATTTGTTTTGCAGAGTGCAGGGAAAGAATGCAAAAGTATCATCATACATTGCTGTATTGAAGGTGGGGGCGTGGCCAAGATGGCGACTGAGACGGGTGCCTGAATCGCAGGCTCCGTCCCGGACCCGAGTCAACATCCTATTCGGCGCCCTTGAACGTTAAAAGTAAATAAGGTCAGGTTGCCGAGACCCTCCAGTTGCAGTAGGGAATGTAATAAGGATCCAAAACAGAGCGGATGCACCCCCGCGACCGTCGGAGAAATTGGGGGCCTGAGCGCAGCCGAGACTGGGACCTTGAGTTGACTGAGGAGGAAACCGCACATTGACGGCATAGGGAGCACAGGGAGGAGCCACGTTGCTTGGGAGAGATCGCATGAATGACCGGGCCAGAGGCCTCGGGCGCTTGGAGGCATGGGAGTCTGCTGCACCCCTCCTGACTCCAGAAAGAACGCAATGGAGAACCACAACAAGGCAGAAGTGCCTCGTGGCTGTCCGTCTGAGTAAGATCCAACAGAGGATCGTGGCTGGAACCGTGGGAGTTGAAAGGTGCCGGAGACTGGCGCTGGAGGCCCCGGGCCTAGCTGGGACCAGAGAGACGGTACCACATGAAAGGTGCTGTGAGTGGCTTCCGGGGGGACTCGGAGGGGTTGTGCGGGCCACGCAGCCCTTTCGTCTGCCGCACCCCTCCTCCCACCCGTACCGCAGCACTGCCGGACCCCGCCCAAGGAGAGGAGCGGGCCCATAGGAGAAGATCGGCGGACCTACGCGAGGCCCTTGGGAAGCAATGAAACAGCATGGACATAAAGTGGAACTACCACGGGTTGGCCGTTCTATAACCTCTGGCTAAGACTCGGGGCAATTAAGGTACGCTGCTTGAGCGGATGTGAGAACTTGGAGGAGGAAGGGAGGGCAGGAGAAAATAAGGTCTGAAGCTGAGAGACCGGTAACCAGGTGGGCAAAATAACTATGATAAACACCTGAAGGGAAAGTATGACTTACCTGGTTGGGTGAGGAGACCACTATTGGAGGCATGTGCCCCCCCCCTCCCCTTGCGCCTACAGTACAATAACCAGCAATCAAGCCCAGAACAAGGTCCGCAACGGGAAACCAGGGAATCCTGCTGAACCGTTGGTGACATCATATAGAGCTGGGACGCGGGTAGAGAAGAACTCTACCACCCACTGACACATTGCAATAGTCACTGCAATAGGTAACAGGGAACCGGGGTCCAGTTATTTCGCGAGCCCGTCTGTGTAATGCTACTCCTCCCCTTCTTCTGAACACATAGAGACCTTCACAAAAGCTGAATTAGGGGAGTCTGGTAGGAGCGACTGCACTTCTGACTGCCTGGGGGACCCCAGAGGAAGAAAACCACTGCCAACCACACACTCTAGGAAACTGCATATCAATAGAAGGAATTGAAAGTGTGAAGGACATGGCAGGCAAATCTAAGTCAGCAAAGGTGCAGAAGCGACCAGTACCAGTGGAAACAATAGGGGAGCAACAAACAACACCCTGCTTACAATCCCTAGGACAAACCTTACTGACCCACTCAAAGCAATTTGAAAAAATACTCCAAGCGATAATGGACACTAAATCCTCATTAGAAAACAAAATTGATAAAGTGTCCCAGGATCTCAATCTACTGCGGGTGGATCATCGTAACCTAGCAGAGCGTGTTGGGATAACAGAGAACACACTCAACGAGCTAAACCCGGTAGTAATGGAGAACCAAAAACAAATCCAACGGCTGGATGCTGAGATGAGGGTCCTGTGGCGCCGGGCAGAGGAAGCGGATGGCAGGTCCCGATGCAACAATGTTCGCTTTCTGGGGTTTCCCGAAAGGTCGGAGGGACAAAACTCTGAAATATTCCTGGAACAATGGCTAATTAAAAAGGTGTTACATGGCTCCCCTTCAAAGTTCTTTTCAGTGGAAAGAGCACACAGAATTCCTGGAAAACAGCCGGCCCCGGGGCAACAACCCAGATCACTAATAGCGAGATTCCTAAACTTTAGGGACAGAGACGCAATACTGCAGCACTTTCGCAGCAAAGACCCCGCACAATACGAGCGCTCCTCCATCACGGCGTACCCGGACTTTACCCAGGAGGTACAAAGAAAATGTAACTCCTACATAAAAATCAAGCAACGGCTCCGAGAACATGACATTAAATATGCTTTAATGTTTCCTGCCAAGCTAAGAGTCATCTCGGGAGACCGGACACACATCTTTGCATCCACTGAGGATACATGGACGTGGTTACATGCTAAAGGATTAGCGCAGCCGCAGGAAGGCCAGAGAGAAGACGAAACATGGCACTCCACGACATCAAGGAGAAGATCCAGGAAACGGTCAAAAGCCCTACCCACAGGAACACAAGCGCCCGGGGAGAGGGCCAGAGTGCTAAAGGAAGCGTCACTTCACACACAGAACTCCTTTGATGCACTACAGACTACCAGAAAAGATCACACAGATTCGTACTCAGTAAGTTCCGACTCCACGATCCTGGAGGCCCTCAGGGGCCCATAAGTTACACCTAGATCGGCGGATACACTCTGATGGTTTTCAGTTAATCTGAGAGTCAATTTGTCTCCTGGGGCAGCTCAAAGCAATATGATGAGCATGTGCCTTAGAAATGGGTCTGAAAAGATGGTTATCAGTTGCACGGACATAATGGCTAAACTGCAGCACTTATCCCATCATAGACTTGGAACATACAATATCTACACTATCGAGACTGGAGGGCCGGCATCTCGAGGGCGCCAAAATGAGTAATTAGAATTTTTTCAGGGTGGGAGCCCCCAACGAGAGCCACCACTAGGTATCGCCATGCCTCCCCAGAGGATATCCATATGGAAGCAGGTTCTTGTTGCTGAGAGAGATATAAAAACTTTGATGTCAGGGATGATGACTAAAACAATGCACACACAGCATAATTGTTGGGGATTAGTTAGGGCAGCGGGGTGGTGGAAATGTTTACACATTAGTTTAATGGGTCTTTTCAAAATGTGCAATCATTTACCACAGCTGCTATATCAAAATGCAAGGAAGGCGAACGATACACCGGGGCGAAACGATATTATTGGCCTCAACACACGCAAGACTCCCTCACAACAGGTTACGACGCAGGCTGCAACTCATGTGATGCATGAATATAATATAATAACGTGGAACGTACAGGGATGGTGACACATGGTTAGAAACACTGCATACATGCTCGTCTCAAACGTCTGGGGATACACATTGCCATCCTACAAGAAACCCACTTATTGGAACCCGATCTGAAAAAACTCAGAGGACAATGGGTGGGCAGATCATAGGCACATCATACTCGACATATGCCAGAGGGGTATTGATATGGATAGCACAAAATGTACCATATGTTCATCACCATTGTAATTGGGCAGAAGCAAAATACTGTTCGAAGTTAGGGGCGCCAAGCCCTCCCTCCTCCAGTGGGCGGTATATGGTGGCTAGTGCCACTCGGTTTCTGCCCGCTCCCCATATCAACCCTGTTAATTCTGTACTTAGTTCGCAGAAGAAGCTCTTGGGCACCACAATCGGCAATGCTGCAAAGAAATAGAGAAGACGAGGTAGTAATAACATATTCGCCACTGCCACTCTGCCTAGCGGAGATAGCGGTAGCGAGCACCAGAACTGCAGGGATCCTTTCATAGATTTCAGAGCTCGCCCCAAGTTACCATCCCCGAGGTCTTCAGATTTGTGATAGATATGGAGCCCTAGGTATTTAAATGTGTCAAAGCACCACTTCAGGTTACCCGGCAGAGCATTCTCTCTATTTTCCGTAGGCCAGTTGGTCAGTGGAAATACACAGGATTTGTCCCAATTCACCACTAAGCCTGATATTCTCCCATAGTCTTCCAACAGGGATATCACCAAGGGCATCAACACATTTCCCTGTCTTACATATATCAGTGCATCATCTGCATACAATGATATGATGTGGTGAATTCCTGCTCTGGTCACCCCCCATCTCTCACCCATTGCCTGCATTTTAGTGGCCAAGGGCTCCATAGCTATGGCAAATAATAGAGGAGATAGCGGGCAGCCCTGTCTAGTGCCTCTGCCTATTGGGAAGCTATCAGAAATTATGTCCCCCGTTTTCACTCTGGCCCGGGGTTCCGCGTATAGTGTCTGCACCCAGCGAATATAGCTAGGACCAAATCCCATTGTTCGCATGGTGGTGAACAAGTAGTCCCACCCCAGTGTGTCGAATGCTTTCTCTATATCCAGCGACATCGCCACACTGTCATATTCTTCTGTCGGGGTATCTCCCATTATGCTCAAGAGTCTGCGAATATTTAAAAATGTGTTGCGTTTAGGGATAAAGCTGTTTTGGTCTTCATGTATTAGGGTGTGTATAATGGGGGGCCAGCCTATTTGCTAATATCTTACCTTGGATTTAACAGTCTAAGTTAACAGTCTAAGTTTAACAACAAGAGTGGTCTATAGGATTTAACATTTGTTGGGTCCCACCCTGGCTTGGGCAGGACCACTATTAATGCTTCTCTTCGTGTGGGTGGAAGTGTCTTATTGGACCAAGCTTCCTCAAACACCACCAGAAGTTGTTGTTTCACGTGTTTAGAATAGGTAGTGTAGTATTCTATCGGTAGGCCATCCATGCCTGGCGCTTTGTTTCTAGAGATCTGGTTAATGGCCGCCTCCATTTCTTCCATTTGTATAGGGGCTTCTAGAGCTTCCCTATCTGATTGTGTTAATTTTACAAGTGGTGTCCCACCCAGAAATGTGTCTAATTGCTGATCTGTGCATTCTGTCTGCCCCCTGTATAGGCCGGTGTAGTAGTCCCCAAATGCTTTATTGAATGCTGCCTGGCTGGTGGCCACAGTTCCATCAGCCAGGCGTATGAAGCCTATGGGGGAACGCAGGTGGTCCTCGCGTAGGAACCACGCCAACAGTTTCCCTGATCTATCTCCTTCGGTTTGTAGTCGTGCCAGATGATAATTGTAGTCGAGTCTGCGAAGCCTCAGATCTGCCTCACCACATTTAACACACATGTCTTTTAATTCTGAGTATAATATTCTATTTTGTGCCACTGCCACTTCCAGTTTCCTGATTTCCTTTTCTAAGTGAGTGACCTCTACGTGGAGGGAGCGCCGTACCCCCCAGCTGGCTGACATACAATATCCCCGGACCACAACCTTATGGGCATCCCATTCCATTGCTCTTATGCCTGCTGAGTCTTTATTAATCTCCCAATATTGTTTTAATGTGGTATTCAGTTCTTCCCTGAAAGCTTGGTCCTGAAGAGCCTCCACCTGTAAATGCCATGTGGGGATCGCATGGCGTCTCCTCCCCCATCTTATTGTTATTCTTAGTGGGGAGTGATCGGACAGCGTTTTGGCCAGGTACTCAGTGTCTCTTGTTAAGGAGCATAAGTCTGGGGTTTCCCATATAATATCTATTCTGGTATGCATCTTATGTGGTACAGAGTAAAATGAATACCATATGTTCAACACGCGCTTAGAATAGAACAGGGAGGCCGATATGTGGTAATAGAAGGGAAATTAGATGGTAGACAGCTCACGCTAGTTGGGATATACACCCCCTAATTCCTACAACCATTAACGCCAGCACTCCTGATCAACCCTGAGGCCCCAGCTATTTGGGGCGGGGACTTCAATAGTATGCCGGACATGGAATTAGACGGATCAGAACCACCTCCAAGGGGATTAACACAGGGAAATAATATTAGCCCACTAATGACATGGGCAGGAGTCACGAGGATACACTATGGGGGTCATTCTGACCCTGGCGGTCCATGACCGCCATGGCGGAGGGCGGCGGAAGCACCGCCAACAGGCTGGCGGTGCTTCCTGGGCGATTCTGACCGCGGCGGTAAAGCCGCGGTCAGAAAAGGGGAGCCGGCGGTTTCCCGCCGGTTTCCCACCGGTTTCCCGCTGGCCCAGGGTATCCACCATGGCGGCGCTGCTTGCAGCACCGCCATGGGGATTCTGACCGCCTTCCCGCCAGCCTGTTTCTGGCGGTGTCCACCGCCAGAACCAGGATGGCGGGAACGGGTGCCGTGGGGCCCCTGGGGGCCCCTGCACTGCCCATGCCACTGGCATGGGCAGTGCAGGGGCCCCCTAACAGGGTCCCCCATAGTGTGCCCCTGGGTCCCCTGGGCATAGCCATTGCACCCAGTGCCATGTAGTGGGCCCATTTCAGGGCCCCCAATGGCACTTTAAAAAGAAAAGAAAAATACTTACCTGTACTTACCCATACTTACCTGTGATTGGGTCCCCCATCCTCCGCTGTCCCCCTGGTGTGTGGGGGGGGTGTCCCTGGGACCTGGAGAGGGTATCTGTGGGTTTATTCCATGCAGTTCCACCATGAAAAGAGGTCCAAAAGTCCCCTAAAGCCTGCCCTGACCCATGTGTTAACAAATGGTGAAAAGCAAGCTTTGCACCAATTTCTGACCCCTCCTCCCTCCCCTGCATGATTTTAGCAGGGGGATAAATATGGCACTGAGGCCATAGAGTCATTTTTTTGCACAGAAACGCCTAATTTGCATCTCATTGACGCAAAGTAGGTTCCCACATCCAAAAAAATGACTTTCACTCCATAAATTTGCAGCTAGATGGGTCTAGCGCCAAAGTATAAATATGGAGTTAGTTTTGCAAAAAAAATGATGCAAATTTGGAGCAAAACAATTATAGATATGGCCCTTAGATTCATTGACTTATCCTCTGCATATTACCAAATTGAATTACATCCAGACTCAAGACCCCTTACATTCTTCATAACATCGTTTGGTGCTTACAGAATTTGCAGAATGCCGTTTGGACTTGCGTCTACAGCGGCCATATTTCAGAGAGTAATTAAAAAAATATTAGACGGCATTAAAAACCTTCTGTTTCCAAGATGCCATACCGATTTATGGGGAATCGAATAGCCAACACAGCCACACACAAAATGAAGTGTTAAAAGCATCTTTAGAAAAATACAGGATACAGAGTCAGTAGAGAAAAGTGCAAGATTGGATTAGAATTGGTTGATTGTCTTGGCCACACTATTTCCAAATAAGGTATCAATCCAAAAGAAGATTTGGTTAAAGAGGTGAGGGATGCACCTTCTCAAAGAAACAAAGATTCATTAAAGTCCTTTTGGAATTAGTGGAATATATGATGAAATATGTGAAAAATGTTGTAGTCATAAAAACACCCTTAAGAAACTTGTTAAAGAAAGGTGCTGCTTTCACTTGGGACACAACTTGTCAAGAATCTTTTGAACCAATCAAAAGAGCTATAGTAAATGTTCCTTCGTAATTCGGTAATTCGGTAATTTTGATACAAAAAACATCAAAATGATGTGGTCCACCAATGCCAGTGGCACTGGCATTGGTGCAGCCTTACTGCAAATAAAAAATGAGATAGAAAAGATAATAGCCTTTGTGGCAAAAGCCTTAAAGGCAGCCAAACAAAATTATTCTATGGTGGAAAGAGAAACCTTGACTGTGACTTGGGCCATTAACCACGTCAAATCTTTTCGTTGGGGTTTACCCTTGACACTACACACTGAACACTAGTCATTGGAATACATTTCGGTGGTCATTACAACCCTGGCAGTCGGTGTTAAAGTGGAGGTAAAACCGCCAACAGGCCAGCGGAAAAGAAATTGGAATCACGACCATGGCGGAAACCGCCAACATAGACAGCCACTTTAATACTCCGACTGCCAAGGCGGTACAAACAAACACTGCGGCGGTAACCGCCAACAGACAGGCGGAGGACAGTGTACCGCCCACATAATTCCAACAGTCCAATCCGCCACCTTTTCCGCAGTGGATTCACCGCAAACAAAAACACGGGGGAAACAGGACTTGGAAGGGAAAACTCTCACCTCTACACACCCCACAAGGAATCAGGATGCCATGGAACCCGAGCTCCAGATACTGCCAGCCTTTATCTTCCTGCTTCTCTACCAGGAACAACAAAGACGGCGGTGAAGACCACAGTGAGTACTGCACCTACGACACAGGGGAGGGGGGGAAAGAGAGTGACACACACACGCAACACACAACACCCCCACCCCCACCCTCACCCACGACAACACACACACTAATACATCATGATACATTACAGTTACACCCTGCAACACCCCCTTGGAAGAATGCAAGGACAAAAGGAAATGAGTCGAATGATTGTAATATATTCAAATACATGAATCAAAAATATATACATATATAAAGATATTCACACTATAAACAAATATTTACACCAAGAATACAAGTCCAAGGGATTCAACCATCATAGTCCGTGGACCACTGGGCCCAAAATGCATGGGTGAGGCCCACACTCAAAACCCGAACAAGACAGAGAGAACACTGCTGGGGCATCAGATAGAAATAAAACAGGCACCTCAGGGGGAAGGGAAGTGGGGGCACCTCAGCCGGATGAGTGCACGACGTCAGATCCACGAGGGGGCTCCATGCCCACTGCTGTATGCGGGGGTGTGCAAAGCCACAGTCTCTCAAGTCTCTCCAGTGGGTGGTTTGCCCACTGCTTTATCCTGGGGAGTGCAAAGCCACAGTCTCTCAAGTTTCTCCAGTGGGTGGGTTGCCCACTGCTTTATCCTGGGGAGTGCAAAGCCACAGTCTCTCAAGTCTCTACAGTGGGTGGGTTGCCCACTGCTTTATCCAGGGGAGTGCAAAGCCACAGTCTCTCAAGTCTCTACTGTGGGTGGGCTGCCCACTGCTGCATCTTGGGGAGTGCAATGCCACAGTCTCTCAAGTCTCTCCAGTGGGTGGTTTGCCCACTGCTTTATTCAGGGGAGTGCAAAGCCACAGTCTCTAAAGTCTCTCCAGTGGGTGGTTTGCCCACTGCTTTATCCTGGGGAGTGCAAAGCCACAGTCTCTCAAGTGGATAACAGTCTCCACTGGTTCTGGAGGGGGCTTTGTGCCCAGAGTGCTTCATCCTGCCAAGGACTGAGGTAGTGGATGGATCTCTCCACTGGTTCTGGAGGGGGCTTTGTGCCCAGAGTGCTTCATCCTGCCAAGGACTGAGGTAGTGGGTCCCTTTCTCCACTGGTTCTGGAGGGGGCTTTGTGCCCAGAGTGCTTCATCCTGCCAAGGACTGAGGTAGTGGATGCCTTTCTCCACTGGTTCTGGAGGGGGCTTTCTGCCCAGAGTGCTTCATCCTGCTCGTGGCGGCGTCAGAATCTTTGGCGCTCACTGGCCTGCGGTGCTTGTTGCGGCGGTGTCCTTGGCAGTGGTGCTGGTGGCGGCAGTGTCCTTGGCAGCGGTCCTGGTGGCGGCGGTGTCCTGTTCAGCAGTGCTGGTGGCGGCGATGTCCTTGGCAGGGGTGCTTGTTGCGTTCTTGTCCGCCGTACAGGTTTTCCCAGACTTGTCGGTTTTACTGTGCCTCTTCCCCTCCTTGGATGGTGGCGCAGCTGTCTCCACACTCCCAACTGTACCCCTGGGAGCGGCTTTGGTGGCAGATTTTTTTCCTCTCTCCCGAGGGGCACTGGCCAACTTTTTATGCTTTTGAGGTGGGGGACTGTCTGTGCTCTGGCTCCTTTCCACACTGGCTGCCCTGCTACCTGGCGCACTCCAGAAGCCGGTTACTACTGGCACCACTGTTCCCGCAGATGTTGTGGCTGAGGTGCTGGTTTCGGACCTGGAGAGGTGGGCCTGGGAGACTGAAGGGGTGGGGGAGGTGAAGAAAAAGAGGTCAAGGTTGGACAGGAAAAGGTTTTTGGGCACATTGGGATGGGTAGATGGAGAGGGTTTGGGAGTGGAGGAAGAGGTAGTGGTTGTAGGAGGTGTACGTTTGCTGACTTTGGGTGAAGGTGCATGGGCTGGAGGCTGTTGTGAGGTGGATGGCTTTTGGGTGGGTGTGTGGCTGCGTTTGTGTACCTTGGGAGGTGGGCTCACAGACACACTGGGAGAGGACACAGGGGATGTGTGAATGGTAGTGGGGGTGGTGAGTGCGCGTGAGTGAGGTGTGGTGGTGGGTGTGCTGGTGATGGAGGTAGTGGCTGACGATGTAGTGCATGCAGGTGTGAGTGGAGATGAGACAGGGATGGAGGAGGGAGATGAGGAGGAGGGGGACACAGTGGAGGCAGTGGATGTTGGTATGTCTGCATGTGTATGATGCTTGCGTGAGTGCCTGTGGGAAGTGTGGTGCATATGTTTGCCTGAGCTTCCCTTGTGTGTTGACGTGTGTGCATGCTAGTCTGATGGTGTGCTTGGGATAGGCTGAGGTACAGGGGTTTGGGTCTGGGTGGAGGAAGTTGGAGGGGGGAGGCTAGAGAAAGGGACAATGGCTGCCATCAGTGCTGAGGCCAGAGTCTGAAAAGCTCGCTGTTGGGCTGCCTGACCAGAATGAATGCCCTCCAGGTATGCATTGGTTTGTTGCAACTGCCTCTCTACACCCTGGATGGCATTCTAATGGTAGACTGCCTAACAGTGAGGTACCTGAGGAGGTCAATGGCCTCCTCACTGAGCGCACCAGGGCTGACAGGGCAGGGCCTGAGGTGATTGGGGCGAAGGAGAAGCCCAGCCTCCTGGGTGAGCGGCCACTGGGCAAACGCTGAGGGGCTGCTGTGAGGGCGGTGCTGGTATGGGGTTGGCGGCTGTACCTGTAGTTGCGGGGGGCACAGATGGGCCCGCCTCCGCAAGGGAGCTCCCATCAGAGTAGGAGTCCGTATCACTGGTCTCAGCTCCTATCCCCACCGTGGAGCTTCCTTCGCCCTCCGTCCCACTTGTGAATTCAGACTCCATTGTCTCACCCTCCAGGGCCATGTGGGATGCAGCTCCCTCATGCTCCGGTGCCACTGCTCCTCCGCCTGATGATGCTAATGAACAGGGAGACCACAAAAAGGGGGGGGAGACAGAAGAAAGACATGTTGAGTGCATGCAATACCGCAACAGTTGGCGGACACTACAGACACAGAAGCCCCCTGCACTACGCCGTGCACTTGGAGTTCCCTAATCAACCACAGGGACATGGGTTACAAGGCTATGCCCGATTGCTGCACACATGGATGTCACAAGAGCCTGACTAGGTATAGTTGGCTCTGTACACAGGTGGGGTGCCACAGGGCCTGCCTTCAGAAGGGACCTTGCCTACTAAACTCGCCCTGGCCTAGGGGAACCCACAGCCCACCTCCCCCACCCAGACACCTACAATGCGTGCTGAATCAGCTGAATGAGAGTGTACTAACCCCCTTGTGGCTGCTGTGATGCCCTCAAGCGCCCATCCAACTCCGGATATGCCACCACCAGGATCCGGAACATCAGTGGGATCAGGGTGCGACGGGCACCCCTCCCACGTTGGGAGGCCATCCCCAGCTGGGCCTCCACTGTCTTCTTGCTCCAGTGGCGAATGTCCTCCCATCTTTTCCGGCAGTGGGTGCTCTGTCTGTGGTAGAGCCCCAGGGTCCCGACTTCCTTGGCGATGGCACGCCAAATATCCTCCTTCTGGTGGCCGCTGACCTACAGGAATAGTACAGGGGAAAAGGAGAAGATATAACCGTCCGCACCATCACAGTCATTGGCCCGCATCCCTACCCTTGCCATGACGCACATGCACTCACCGTCGTTTCATGCATGCCTCATTCTACCCCCCATCTTTCATCCACACCACTCCAAAGAGCCATTGCCCACACTCCATGCTCACATTGTACTCACCTGTTTGTCTGGAGGTCCGTAGAGTAGCGTGTACTGGGGGAGGACCCCATCGACTAGTTTCTCCAACTCCTCAGGCAGGGGCACTTTCCCCAGACACACGAGCCATTGTCTCTTCCAGACTGAGGTCACAGCAGCACTTGCAGTGTAGGTCCTCTCCTGTCGAAGATCAGGTATCAAGTGATTGAACAGAGAGAAAATGGCAGTCACGTCCGTGGCGGTGAGTACCGTCACCGCCGGTGTACATCGTCATTGGCTCCTGGGACCCATAGGGTCCAATGTTAACCAATGCAGGAATGCGCCGCGGTCTTTGACTGCCTACCGGGACGGTGTACAACGTCAGCGCAGTTACCTCATATCCCCTTGTCCCACTTTACGGGTCAGGCAGCCACCATTTCAGGGGCCCACATGGCATTATTTTGGACTGCGTCACACATATATAGGCCGAGCTTAAACACCAATACAGCCATATGTCGATTTGCAAACATTTTCCGATTAAGTTGTGTTTACGTACCTCAGAGTTGGTTGATTCTCTGCTCGCTGTTCTCCTACATAGGCAACGTCCGCTGGGGCAGGTGAGGAGATGGTGGCATCCTCCCGTGTACAGACCGCTGGTGGACCTGTCGACAATGAAGGAGCAACATGTGATCATCACCTACAGACTTGATCGTACCACAATCCAGGAACTGTGTGCCCAGCTGGAGCCAGACCTGATGTCAGCTATCCGCCATCCCACAGGAATCCCCCCTCTAGTGCAGGTGTTGTCAGTACTCCATTTCCTAGCAAGTGGGTCTTTTCAAACAACAGTGGCCATAGCATCAGGGATGTCCCAGCCTATGTTTTCCAACGTGTTGTCCAGAGTGTTGTCTGTCCTGCTGAAACACATGCGGAGCCACATCGTTTTCCCTCAGTGGAGGATTTGCCTACAGTGAAAGGTGACTTCTATGTCCTGGGACACATCCCTAACATCATAGGTGCCATTGATGGGACACATGTGGCCTTGGTCCCCCTACGCAGGAGTGAACAGGTGTACGGAAACTGGAAGAGTTACGATTCGATGAATGTGCAGATGGTGTGTTTGGCCGACCAGTACATCTCCCATGTGAATGCCAAATTTCCTGGCTCAGTGCATGACGCTTACATTCTGAGGAATAGCAGCATCCCTTATGTGATGGGGCAACTCCAAAGGGACCGTGTGTGCCTATTAGGTGAGGACATGGACCCTATACAGTGTGAATAGGTGTCTGGGTCTGGGGATGTCCCTATGTGTTAGTGTATGTCTAACAGTTGTCCCTCGCCATTTGCAGGTGACTCGGGTTACCCCAACCTGTTATGGCTACTGACCCCTGTGAGGAATCCCAGGACAAGGGCAGAGGAATGCTACAATGAGGCCCATGGGCGAACTAGGAGGATTATAGAGAGGACCTTCGGCCTCCTGAAGGCCAGGTTCCGGTGCCTTCACATGACAGGTGGTTTCCTATTCTACTCACCAAAGAAGGTATGCCAGATCATCGTGGCCTGCTATATGCTTCACAACTTGGCTTTGCGATGACCGGTGCCTTTTCTGCAGGAGGATGGTCCAGATGGAGGTGTTGTGGCAGCTGTGGAGCCTGTGGATAGTGAAGACGAGGAAGCAGAAGAAGAGGACATAGACAACAGGAACACGGTGATCCACCAATACTTCCAATGAGACACAGGTAAGAAGACAACACTGCCTGCTACATCTGATGTAGTTCTACTACCTCTCATCTGTCTGTCATTTTCACCCAGTGTATGGTCACTGAGTTGTCACTTTCTCTTACGATTTCACAGATGTGGGTCCCACTGTGTGACGTCTGCTTTGTTTCCGCATGGACTAGAGCTGTGTGACATAGGTATGTTGACAATACAACGGACATTTCTATTTCCCTCAGTTATTACAAATACACAATTGTGAAAGCACAGACTGACTCCAGATTGTTTTGTGATTTAAGGGTGTTTATTTAAGTGCTAAATAGTGGAGGGGTTGCAAAATGGTCAGGGGTGATGGTGGGGGAATGTCTATGCAGAGTCCGGTCTATTAGTCTCACAGGTGCATTGTCCAAAGGGGCATAGGAAGTGGAGCTGGGGCGGTTTAAGGATGGACAGGGTGACAAAGTGGGACAGATGGATGACATTCAGGGTGGTCTCATTTCTTGGCGGGGGTCTTGGCATTGTTCTCTGTCTTTTTCCTGGATCTCAGGGATCGCTTGCTGGGTGGTTCTCCAGCTGCAGGGGTGGGGCGCTGGTGTTGTGGTCCTGTGGCAGTGCCTCCTCTCCACTAGCACCGGCGGAGGTGGTGGGCAGTTCATCGCCCAGGCTAGTGTCAGGGGCCCCTTGTTGTGCCACAATGTTCCTCCTGGTGTTGACAAGTTCCTTCAGCACCCCTACAATGGTGTCGAGGGTGGAATTGATGGATTTTAGTTCCTCCCTGAAGCCCAGATACTGTTCCTCCTGCAGCCGCTGGGTCTCCTGAAACTTGGCCAATACCGTTGCCATCGTCTCCTGGGAATGGTGGTAGGCTCCCATGATGTTGGAGAGGGCCTCGTGGAGAGTGGGTTCCCTGGGCCTGTCCTCCCCCTGTCGCTCAGCAGCCCTCCCAGTTCCCCTGTGTTCCTGGGCCTCTGTCCCCTGAACCATGTGCCCACTGCCCCCAGGTCCCTGGTGTTGTTGGAGTGGTGGGTTAGCCTGGGTTACCTGTAGTGGTGGACACACTGCTGATTGACGTGTCGTGGGTTACAGAGGGATGGGACCGCTGGGTGGGTGCTGTGCTGGTGTTTCCAGAGGGGGAAGCTCGGTAGTGGCCTGTGCCAGTGTGAGGGGAACCGACTGTCCCGAGGTCCCAGATCGGCCGGGCTGGTCATCTAGATCCAGCTGGACAGAGCTGCTGTCATCACTGTGGGCCTCTTCTGTGGGTGGAGTGGACATGTCTGGACCCTCCTGTCCGGTGGCGTTGGGTAGGGCTCCTGCAGGGGTGTAAAGGCATGATTATTGCATCTGTGTGTGCCATGGTGTGCAATGGGTGGGTGACCCTGTATCCTAGTGCTTGCATTCCTATGTAGGACCTTGTGTGATAATGGTTTAGGGGTTGTATGGGTATGCGCAGTGGACATGCGTTGGTGATGGGTGTCCATGCTTTGGTTTTACATGCAGGGCTTGGGTTTGGGATGTGTTGTTTGTGATATTGGGACATACGTGAGGAGTTGGAGTGATGGGGTGAGGGCGAGGGTGGGGGTATGTGATAGCATGCAGGTGGGTGGGGGATGAAGTAGTGAAAGATTTGCCTTACCAGAGTTCATTCCTCCAGCTACTCCTGTGAGGTTCTCAGGATGCAGTATAGTTAAGACCTGCTCCCCCCATGTAGTGAGTTCTAGGGGAGGAGGTGGGGGTCCGCCCCCAGTCCGCTGAACCTCAAGGTGGTGTCTTGAGACCACGGAACGTACCTTCCCCCGTAGGTCGTTCCACCTCTTCCTGATGTCATCCAGTGTTCTTGGGTGCTGTCCCACTGCGTGGGTGATGTGTGAGGTGGTGTGCATTGTGATGTGTGGGGTGATATTTAGAGGGGTGTTGTGTGAGGTGCTTGGATGTTGTGTGAGTGATGGTGTAGGGTGCCTGTGGATGCTATTGTTCTTTCTGGTGGTGTCTCTCTCTGGCCTTCAGTCGCAATTGTTGACGTAAGGGTTTGTGGGTGATGTGGGTGTGTGTTTTATATTGTATTGGATGTGTGGGAGTGGTGTGTGTATGTGTATCAGGTGTGTGGATTTTGAATTGTCCAATGTGGATGTGTTTTGTAAATGTGTGTGTATTTTGAGCGTGGCGGTGTGTACCGCCAATGGAATACCGCGGTTGAAAGACCGCTGCGTGGATTCGTGGGTCGTGATAGTGTGGGACTATTCCTGTTGGCGTGACGGTGGAGGTTTTGTTATTGCCAGTTTATCACTGACCTTTGGTGTGACGGACTTGTGTGGGTGTCTGGGTTTTGGCAGATTCCGAGCTGTGGGTCATAATGACCGTGGTGGAATTCCACGGCTGCGGCGGTGTGTTGTCTGTCTTCTGCACGGCACTAAGTGGCTTTTACCACCAATTTTTTAATGACCCCCTTATTCTACTAAGGGTAAACACAACACAGCTCCTCGCATAGCCAGATGGCTTCTAAGGACAAAGGGATTGAACTTTAAAACTGAGTTTGTTCCAGGTCCAAGAAATTGTGTGGCAGATTGCCTATCCAGACTCCCATGTGAAGAAAAGGTTGAAGACTGCAGTGTATTGAGACAGGACCACTCACCTGAAAAGCAGGATGTCTGCAGGAGCGATGGTATGCCCCCGACCTCCTGGAACACCTCTCGGCACATCCTGGTGGACACAGAAACCCCGGCAGGTGTCCCAAAAGGAAAGGGGGAGTGAACGAGAAAGAGACAAAACACTGCCAAGTCTTGCCGGTCCAGCCAGGCACCCTGTATCTGCGGGGGCAGGTCGTTGTTGACAGAGTGACAGTAGAGTTGGTGCACCCAACTTCCTTGAAACTGAATCTCTCTTTCTGATATGGGCATGGGAGCGGTAGAAGAACACCGGGATGCTCCAGCACTTTTCTTGGATAATAATAATTGTTGGAACAATTACTAACACTGCTTTACCAAAAACCTAAACTGAGTACCATAAAAATAAGTACTGTGACACTAGGGCTGGCTTCACAGAGATTCACTGTTGCACACCACAATTAGAACTGTGGTTGCACTTATCATGCACAAGAAAGACAAACAAGGGCTTTAATTAAATCACTTATAACTTTCCTGCATGCAAAGGGTTAAACTAAAAGGAACAAAAACAATCCAAAAAATATAAATGCCCTCCCTGGGTTTAAACAGTTAGGGTGGCACAGTTTGGTTTGGTTTCACTGTGTGTGTGAAAAACCCTTAAAAAGCAAATTCCTCAAACCTGAAACATAGGCATGAATGACACAATTTAAATCCAAGAGGTATGCTATTAGAGAAAGAAATGTCACGTAAATACTCTTTTAAAATTGCACTGTCACTTTTTGTAGTACTTGACCTCAAGCAGATTTCCTGAAGCACATTTCGGCAAGTAATTACAATAATAATGTAGAATGTTTAGAAATGAATTTGTCTCTTCAAGATAAGCACTCTGCCAAAATACGAGGTCTGAAATACACCAGCTATTCTAGGAAAGCGTGGCCCCCAAAGAACAAATTCCCTGGAGAATACTAGTTACTTAGCTGCAGTCTTTTCCGGAGTGTTGGAGGAATGCCCAGGGTCAGCTGGTACAGGAATGAAGAAAAGAATTGCCTCAAAAGTCCTGAATACGAGGATGAAAGCAGGGGCTGGACTGTCAAATCAGATGCTGAGCCCAGGAAGCAAAACAAAACCAAGCAGAGAGGCATGTTTCACTCTGCTATTTATAACCAATCAGGAAAGCAGTTGAGTTTCCACATGTGGATGAGTCACCACACCCAATTAGAAGCACATGTCTACACCACACCCAATTAGAAGCACATGTCTACAACTGTTCACAGTAACAAACAAGCATTGGTGAAACAAGCATTGATAAAACCAATTGTGTAACACAACGCATTATGTTTACTTTTAAACATGAAGGTTTAACCAAGAACAGAGATATGATTTAACCCTAATCCCTGGGGATGCTGACAGATAATGAAGGAGGCACCTTGGGGATTCCTGACAGTGTCAACCATGAATCTGCCTTGTTGGTGGACATTACTGGGATTTCAGAAGAGGAGTGGGATACAGGTATGGACAAAGACTTGACCCATAAACAAGTGAAAGAGAAAATAATTGAAGGATGGTCCATCAAACCTGGCATGTTTAATGAGGAACTAAAATGTACTAGTCAGTACGACATGAATCAAGTATAATCAACAACAAAATTATGAGAGGAGGTAGACTAGTATGACCTAAACACTTATGGGAGAGGATTGCAGAAATCATGCACAGCGCCATCTAGGTAGAGGGATCACTAAAGCTAACGTCATAGTCACATATTGGTTCCCAAGGATGGGCTCTTTAATTGAAGACAAAGTAAAAGATTGTTTAATTTGAGCTTTAAGTGATAAACTCAAAATCATAAGGAACACTCATTTATCCCTCATAAATGTTCCTTCCAAACCCTGGGACAAACTTGGATTGGATATCATTGGTCCTATTTAATTATTAATCTTGACTGGGAAATTCACGATAGTGTTGGTAGACTATCATTCACACTGGATAATGACTCAAGTTTTCATAAGGTTCTTTACGGAGGTGTTCATGTCAGAAGGACCAAGTACCATCATTACGGATAATGGGGTGCAATTCACCTCTGAAGAGATGTGTGACTTCCTAAAAAAATATCTATATGATATCACAGAACAGCACTGTAGTGCCCAAGGGAAAACGCACTTGTTGAAAGAGTCAACCGCATGATTAAGGATTGTTTACAACTAGCTCATACATCAAACATCCCGGCAGACCAGGCCCTTCAAAATATGCTTTCATCGTCTCACACTACACCTAACTTAGGGCCATATGTACAAACACATTTTCCCATTGACACAGAATGGGAAAAACCCTTTGCTACATCTGGCCCTTAGTCACTAACATCTCACTCTCTCTGGCCCTTAAAGGAAGATTGCATAGTTCCAAAATTTCCCAGAGTTGGTTGGAGAAGATGAGTCAACAAAGGGCACTCCACCAAGAGAAACAACAATAGATATGACTTGATGCATAGTACCAAGGTAAGCAAATGAAAAGTGGGGGAATGGGTGGCAGTAGAAACAAATGCAGTCACTCTTGAGGATGGAAGATTGTGGAGCATGGATAGATTGGCCCCCTATTACCACCTTCAAGTCAATGAAAATTTCAAGGTTAGGTCTGAGGAATGCACAGGGATCGAAGTGAATTATAATAAGGGAAGACAGCGTAAAGCCCAACGATGGCATGAAGATTACTTAATACAGTAACATTAGGATGGCATTGAACCTTGCTATTAAACCAGTTAAGTTAAGGGTAAAGAGGAGTTAGTGGGAAAATAAAGAATACTTTAATCTTGCAGAATTATGTGGATAATATATTTGTGAATGCTGAATTCAGTTCTAACCTTCAACACCTTCAACATGGTTGTCTATTCTATTCTATTTATATATTAATTAAATATATATAATTATACATATATATATTATTATATATATACATATGTATATATATATATATATATATATATATATATATATATAGAGAGAGAGAGAGAGAGAGAAGAGGGAGCTGTAATCCACTTTAGTTTCAAAAACTGCAATCAATTGAATTTCATAGTTAACTTTCGCAGAGAATGTTTTCTCATTTGTATAGGAGGAAGATGTATTGTACTGTATTATGTTTTACCTTGAGTAGTAAGTACTTTTGTCTAAGTTTATTTATGGTATGTCCCACCTTCCATGTGCCCATTCCTTGTTCTCATATACCCCCTTAGTTCCCTACTGCATGTTACATTCCAAGATTCTAAGGACAGTTGTGACAGTTACAGATGTGAGGGATTCTAACTGAACAGCTGTGGCTGAGGGAGGCTGCCTCTTGACATTAATAAAGATGACTACTTGGAGCATCATGTATGCATGTCTTTATAACAGAAACATTACAAGTATATTTATGTCACCCATCTGCATATATTCAGAAGGTTAATTTAATTGGAAAGGCAAGTGTTGGGAAGACACAAGGTGGACACATGAGGGACTTCGCAGTACATTATAAAGGCCACAGCCCTTAATTCTGGTTTCCTTTGACAATGCGAAAATATCACAAATCCCTTATCAATTCCTATTTTGTGTGTACTTAAAGCAAAACTTTGCTTACATTAATCTATGGACTGGTAATCTTCACTGATACATTCACCAAATGTTTGTTTGATGCCTGTCCCAGAGTACCTGCACATATTCGTCTGGAACTCTCTTTATTAAAGCAATCACACACCATTGAAAGTTTGTTTGTAAATATCTGCTTTAAAATCAGGTGGGCATATTTATGCTCTGTTTGCGCCGGATTTGCGTCGTTTTTTTTTACGCAAATCCGACGCAAAGCTAACTCCATATTTATACTTTGCCGTTAGACCCGTCTAGCGCCAAAGATCTTGGAGTTTGCGTCATTTTTTTGCGTGGACACCTACCTTGCGTTAATGATATGCAAGGTAGGCGTTCCCTTCTAAAAAATGACTCTAAGGCATGTGCGCCTTATTTAAACTCCCGTGCAAAAATGACGCACGGGAGTGGTCTGGCCTTAAAAAATGACGTCCAGCCGCTTTTGTGTCATTTTTTAACGCCTGGTCAGGGCAGGCGTTAAGGGACCTGTGGGCTCAGAAGGAGCCCAGAGGTGCCCTCCCATGCCCCCCAGGGACACCCCCTGCCACCCTTGCCCACCCCAGGAGGACGCCCAAGGATGGGGGACCCAACCCAGGGAACTTAAGGTAAGTTCAGGTAAGTATTTTTTTCGTTATTTTTTTGTGGCATAGGGGGGCCTGATTTGTGCCCCCCTACATGTCACTATGCCCAATGACCATGCCCAGGGGACATAGGTCCCCTGGGCATGGCCATTGGGCAAGGGGGCATGACTCCTATCTGTGCTAAGACAGGAGTCATTTCAATGGGGGTTGGGCGTCAAAAAAAATGGAGCAAATCGGGTTGAGGCCAAAATTTTGCCTCAGACCTGACTTGCCCCATTTTTTGACGCCCAAGCTCCATTTTCCCCTACGCCGGCGCTGCCTGGTGTGAGTAATTTTTTTTTGACGCACACCAGTCAGCTGCGCCGGCTAACGTCATTCAATAAATAAGGCGCCCGCATGGCGCTTTGGAATGGCGTTAGCCGGCGTTAAAATTTTTGACGCACAACTGCGTTGGCGCAGTTGTGCGTCAAAAAGTATAAATATGGCCCAGGATGTCTCCGTTGAGACTGTATTATGTTAAATCAATTTAGTGCTGCTTATCACTCTATGTATATATAACATTAGGGGTATGAAAGTGTCTTAGCAGTAATCTCATTTGCAGACTGCGGATAAAGGAAGATACATTGTAACGCATGATAAGCCTGATTTAGAGGTTGGCAGATGGGTTACTCCACCACAAACGCAAAGTATTTCCTGTCCGCTGTGTTAGAATCACCATAGGCTATAATGGGATCATAATACGGCCAACAGGATATTGGTCACATTTGTGATAGAGTAATCTTCTTGTCCATACTCATAATCTGGCTCTTTGTCTTGCATTGGCTCCTGCGAGAAAACCTTTTTTAGACATCATGCTTTACGACATTCCTGCCGGTCAGACTGCCAGGAACAGTGCTACGGTATTGGTCTCAGCTCCCTTAAGGGATCCAGGCCCAAAGATGTAGTACACAAGCACCCTCGGAATGTGCACACTCTGCAAGCAGACAGTGCACTTTTTGAACGTGCTGCGCAGGGGGGCCCATGTACTGCCAATGCCATGGGCAGTTCATGGCCCCTCCTACGCCCCCTGCACTCTGTTTCGGCCAGTCTTTTCATGGCAGGGTCCCTGCCATGAAAAGGTTGGTGGAAACTGTACTCATGAACAGCACAGTGCCACTGACTCAATGCTGCCGTGGCTGACCGCAACTCCAACCATCAGCCCATAGGGAACCATGTTTCTGGTGGGCACGGAGTTCATCATAGTGTGGCGGTCGGACTGCCTGGAGTGTGGCAATCCAACCGCCACTGCGGCATTGGTGGTCCTAGTACTGCCAATGCCATGATCAGGCCCTTTGACTGATACAATGTAGATTTACTGTAATTTCCTGTCTGAATGGTGAGAACTCTCAATTGGTCATTTTGCTAAATGTATGGAAAACATAGAGACTGATGTAATGAGAGAGTTAATGACTGCTATGAATTTCATCACTGGATTTAGATAACTGCACATTGCTAACTTATCAGCAGCATAGTGCACATTTTCTTTGGCCTTTTATTTCAAGGTTTGCTGTTTTGCTACCCCATCTTTTTACTTTTATTATTAAGTATTTATTTTCCAGGGTTATTTGCAATGATGATATGAAATTTCACACTAAGGTTGTAACTGAAGTTGAATCAACTCACTTTATCCGACAAATTGAGTCACTTATAAATGATGCAAACCAACCCACAAGTTAATGTTGACTCTTGCGTTAGACTCTAGCTCCTTGAGAAAATTGAAATGTTAAATCACATCAAAGGCAGTTGAAGAGAAGAGCAACATCATTAGAGCAGCTTTGCTCAGTTTGCAACTGTCAAAAGTAACTACCTGAGATAGAAGAAGGAAGGTTTGTGTGATTTGTGGTTTGTAAGGTAAAAACTTTTCTATAATTTTTTACAAGAATGAGGCACCCGCTATTGACAAAAACCTGTCAGAATTATCAGCGGCCAGATTTCAAGAGTGATTTAGAGCTTTGCGGAGTGGGAGAACTCCAAAGATAAAAGGTGGTGCTCCCATATCGCAAATCTCGCTGTTCCACTGCCCCATTTTGATATAGGGTAACAATGGGTTTCTACTGTTAGAAACTGAAGTGAGATTTTCATTGTGCTTTGTTTGCAACTTTTTAACTCTTTTGGTACTTCTAAATGCATCACACATTTTCTCTAAGTTAAGCCAGTCTGCTTTGTCCCATACTTAGGAGGGTTTGAACTCAAGTTTAAATTACTGAAAATGTTGCCTGGACCTCACATGTTTGTAATTTTATTACTTGTGGTAGTCCACAACCTACCCCAATCTATAATTTACTTTCTTACATTGATATTCACCAATTGGATCCAGAACTTGAGTTTAGCAGTACAACTCTTTTAAACATGAAAATTATGAAATCCCAAAATTTGATTCACCAAAAAAATTGTCTTTTAATTTTTAATTGGCATAAAGTCATTGATTAGATTGTTTGATGAAGATGGGTCTTAATGACTGGAAGATGGACTCTGAGAGGTCACCTCTGAGGAGGATGATGAATACTGGAATCACTAGTGAAGGGATAGGATGACCTCCCCAGGAACACCATCACCTATGTTGTCCAGGGCGAAAAGTAGTGTGTCCTCTCACAGTATGTGCTCATTAGGCCTGGAAGCTCACAAGTTAGATTTGGCAGACAGAAAGGCTGAGAGGGAGTTAAGGATGCAGCTGGCATCTTTGGACCTGGCAGAGAAGCAAGCAGCTCATGCATTGGAAGTGAAAAGAGAATCACTCGTCCAATGATGATAGTGGCAGCAATGGTGAGGTTTTGAAAGGGGTGCCACACACCTCTCACTTCTCAAAGATGTGATGCCTAGCTTTGTGGTGGGCATGACATAGGTAAATGTTTCACCTCCCACGAAAGCATATTTAGGATGCACAAGGTGGGCAAGCAGCACTAGGGAGTCTGACTGTGGGGGTTGGTACCTGTACTTGAGAGGAATACACTCCTAACATTAGAGAATAAGGTAGCTGACTCACACCTACATGAAGGATGTACTGGTGCAGACATTTGGTCTCATATATGAAGTATATCAGAAGTTCTCAAACACACATAAGCAGACCCATGAAATATGAATGGATTTTGTAGATGCCTCCTTAAAACACTGGAAGCAGGGAGAAGGACAGTTTTGTGAGTACCTGTGGTGGACTGCATAATGTGTTGATAATAGACTATGAGCCTGATTTAGATCTTGTAGTCTTAACACAAAGCCACGATGGGCCTGAAACAAGCCTCATGTCGGTGGTCTCCCACTTGCCGTATTTAGATGCATTGGGGCTAAGCCAAAGACCACCACAACTGAGTGTACTTTGTTGCACCAGCTGCATCCTGTTGCTGACATGGCAGACTACAATTTTGAAGATTAGCACTCCATCACGGTCCTGACGGTTGCATCTCTCCAAGCCTATTTAGATCACATAGCTGTTCCGGCAGTGTGTCAGAGGTTAGCCCATGATGGTGGGAGTTCTTCACCAGATCTTTTCAGTGGCTGTGGCCATTGGTTGAATGCTAGTAGTCCACACCTGTTGCAAATTATGAACACCTGAAAAATACACTGCAAAATACACTCCATTTCAGACCATGATCTTTGCCACTCCATTGCAGAAGACAAGACACCTAGCTAAATCCACAACGTAGGAGACAGTTTTTTTTTATTCTGTTTACCTCTCCCTCTGTGTCTTTGTTTGTTATATCTTATAGTACCCTTCATTTGTTTAGCACTAGTTTTGTTCAGATATATTTCACAATGGCAGGGAGAAGAAATATCTGTTTCACTGAGGGATAATTGTCTGTCATGGTGGATGAAATCATTAGAGTAGAGCTACAATTGATCAGAGCACAAGTCCAAAATACTACGATTTCTCAGAAAAATAACCAGCACACACAGGAGGAGATTAGGAAGAGATGGAACAACCTGCAGGGGAAGGTTTGTTTACTGGCCTCCAAGCATCTCCTGAAGCCTTCTCCCCCCATGACAACTATTTCCCTAGGAGGAGAATGTCTTGCATATCATCTATCCTGAAGGTTTGGCTGGAATTCCTGGTGGAGTGCAGCCTGGTAGGTCAGACCTATGTATGTCTATGTAATCACCAATTGAGTCCTGCCCTTAGGGCAGACTTTCAGAAGGCTACAACAACCTTAGCAACACACATAAAGCTAATTTTGACTAAACCAAATCCGCTATACCGAACAAATTACCAGAAGCATGGATGTAGCTGTCCTGCTAACAAAATGCAATATTGACAGTCAGATTGTGTGTAGTTCCCCATTGATCACCCCTTACATGGGCTTTGTCCATTACCTTCTATCAATATATGTTGTTGTGTTTCCAAACAAAGTTCCAGAACTACATCCACAGGAAAGTATGATGTTCCTAAGTTGTATTTGTTCCTAGCTACATTATATACATATGTGTGTACCAATTGCAAACATGTTTTTTTATTTCTAAGACAGTCTTTGAAAATGATATGTGTAACTTAATTTTCAAAGAAGTATTGTCCATGGTGTCAACAGACGATTACAACTACCATGAAGCTCTGTTATTGCATCTGAAAAACAATAGTGGAATGTAATGTTCTTCCATATGCACCCACATTTAAAAAACTAGTGCTTTTGTCAGTCACCATGTGATGTTATGGATTAAAACATCACATCTTGTGTTTCTCAAAGATGTTGACACCTGCTCACAGCTACACTGAATTAATGAAAATGCTTACATTATTCATTGTCTGTTGGATGCAAGATATCCAAAAATGTGTTGTGGAATGCTGATCAGAATTAGCAGCCACACACAAGTGACATTTTACTGTCCATTTACAGTACCATGTGTGTTATAAACCACTTTGTATCCAATGTTTTGCAGCCTGCTAGACCTTGGGATGGTCCAGTACTCCAGTCTACCCACCACTGTGTTGGGTTCAATTTCTGCCACATGTAACCTACAAATCTGAACTACACACTGGCTTTTCAGGACATCTGACAAGATCAGCACTGGAGTTGTGAACTGTGTAAATCAGTCTGCATGAATAAAACAATGACAATAACACAAAGGCCCGATCAGTCAATCTCAATCTTTCTAGCTTTTAGGTTGTCCCTTTTGTAGACAGATACATGAAACTACATTTTAATCACAAACCCTCTGTATCCTTCACAGGTCCCACTATCCGGTTGAGTGCACCAACGTCTGTCAGCCAACACACCTTCACTCCAGCCCAGAAGCAAGCCTTCAGTGAGGGCTCAAATGCTGCAAGTCTGGATAATGAGGAGCAAGCTGGTCCATCTGGTCAGCCTGGCCACACAGCTCCAGTGAGGCAAAGCCAGTCCACGTCTACATCTCCCACCACAGCTGCCACAAGACCTCACCTTGAGGACCCCTCTACTTCCTGTGCACCAAGAACCAGTACATCAATCCTGTGCCCTCAGTCCTGGCTACTCTTGAGCTACCAACTCAGCCTCCAGTTCTGCCAGGATCCAGTGGTTTTGGGCACCTTTCAAAGGCACAGGTTTGTGAGGGTAGGGTTCATGGGAGGGAATCTGTGGGCCAGCCAAGGGAGGCCACTGGGGTTTTGGTTAGCCAGATCACCCTTCACCAAGTCTTGGGATCAGTCCAACAGTCCCAAGACGTGATGGGCCAGGTCCTAAGTAAGCTCTGGGACATTATGCAGGTGCAGAGGGAGAACAATGTGGAGATGTAGAACATCAATTCCAATTTCTGCTCCTTGACTGGGGTGATGTATGACATTTATCACATTATGCACAGGTCTTTCCCTACCCATTTGCCCCGCTCTTTTGTCCCTGAACATCTGACCAAATTACAACATTGCCAGCCACAGACAGGTAGCCCTGGCACAGGATGAGCCTGCCTCTTCTCCCCCCAGTCCAAGCACCTGTGCCCTCCCCAGAGGGTACGGTCATCTGGGCCAGCAGCATAGGAGAGCAAGACCAACAACAACACCTCCAAGAGACTCTGAACCTAATTGCCTCCGTGTGTGCTTTCCAGTAACTCTGTGGAAGGTTTTATGGGCACATTTACCTTTTCAGAGGACAGTAGTATTTTGGGCATTGGACTTCAAACTGAATTTGGTTTACTACCATGTTTCTATCCATCATGAAAGTCACTTTTTAGTTTATTTCATCTTATTTTACTTCACCTCACACTTGTTTTTTTCATCATAATAAATGTGATGGACACAGAGTACAAACCTCTTGCATGATGATTTGTGGCATTTCCTTTGTCATGTCCATCTTTCACCATCATGTTAGGAAAACTATAGAACATCCATTTAGGAAACAAATGTTGCAATTTCAAAGAGAAAAAGTGTCAACAAAGTTATTGAAAGTAAACAAACTCTTCTGAGAATGTATGTGGAACATACAAATGATAGAAACAGGTCCTTGTAGAAATGGAGTCTGGGTTATTAAAACCATTCCTAACCCCAATATCTGTGACATTCAGGGTTATGTGCTCCGCTATCTTGACACCCTGGTGGAAAGGGAACATGCAATGGGAACAAATTATATAGGCAAACTATCACCAATGCATGACCTCAGTTGGAGCCATACATACTGCCCTCATAAAAGGAATCCTAGATCAATAATACCAGTAGTCTACACCATGGCAGTGACAACATTTGAGGCTACATGACCAACACAGGACACTGTGGCAATATCTGGTGAAATTACACATTCACCATTCAATGGTAAGCTAACTAAGCCTGGGTATAGAACTTTTCTCCCCAGGCAGAGTTTGAGAAATTCTGGCACTTGCGCTACATGAAATAGCACAGAGTTCCCGATTTCCACACTCCAGCAGAGTGTGCTCACGAGATTGGGTTTTTGCACTCTCTCACAAGGGTGCTGATATTCCTGGGCTGCTAGCAAGCACACAACACTTCACATTTCCTCATGTTGCTTTCAGGCATGACCACGACAAAAACAGTGCCGCTTGCGAGCGCTAACTCACTTCTGGAGTAGATTGTCTACTCTAGAGCCACTAAATCTAGTCATAAAGGGATTTTGACTGAATTTTCGACACCAAAATGGACCCTGCAATTTGTTTTTCAGATTGAGAAGCCTTTTTTTGTCAAACAGGTAGGAAGTGCTTCAGAGACCCCACCTTCTTTTTCTGTGCAGCAGGCTCTTCACAGTGCTTTGTCCATCTCCTGGTCACTTTACACTTGGATTTCGAGTTGGAAGGATCATTCTCTTTGTCTCCTGTATATACCTTTGGATTTAAGGACTTTGTTTTGTTGAATCACACAAGTAAGTTAAAAAAACGATTGTATAATGGTGTGGTTTGATTGCTTGGGTATGCACCAGTATTTCTTTTTACTTTAATTAGATGTTCAAATTTCATAGTGGTGGGTGGCTTGGAGTTTTAGTATAGGTCTAGTTTTAATTTATTTTGCATTTCATTGATTTTTCACCTTTTGTAATGGAAAAATATTGCACAGCTCTGTACCTTTTCTACATGTTTGTAACATATGCAATATTATTATACAGTAGTATGCAGCTTAGATTTTCAAAGGGACATCTAGCCAGTTGGAGCCAGCACTAGTAGTCATCAGTGTATTAAATAAATGTTTCAGTGATATAGGTTTTTAAAACTTAGGGCAGGGATGACGTTGGATTAATTAAACATGTTGGCTATTGTTTGTATTTCATGTTTTTTGGGGAAAAAAGTGTGTATGTTCCAGAGGAATATTTGATGGCATAGGAGGATGTGTGTGAAATGCTCATAGCTCAGTTAATGTTCATGTTTTGCATTGTTGAATTAATGTTGGTCACTTTTCTTCAGTGTTACCACCACCATGCCTCCTTATGGCGAGTGTGTGTGTCTGTGTTTGTCATTGTCCACCATTTCTTTTGTTCTCCATGCAGTGTGGCCAGTGGCCATTTTCTTTACATAGGCTTCCATGTGCTCTTTGTCCTCCATGCCTCTTTGTTCGCAGTTGTTGTTGAGAATGTGGCTGGCATCCACTTCATCCATCCATCTAGTGTCCCTTTGCCATAGGCTTGCATGCATTCTTTGTTTGTCATGCCTCTTCCTCCTTTTTGTTGTTGTTTGACCATATGACTGGCTGGCAGCCATTTTGTGCATGCAGGCAGTGTTTCTTTGCCAAAACCTTGCATGTGTCCTTCGTTTGCTATACCTCCTTGCTCCTAGTGGTTGTTGTTTGACCATGTGGCTGGCGGCCAATTTGTCCATCCACCCAGTGTCCCTGTACCATTAACTTGCATGGCTTTTTTGTCATACCTCCTTCCTCCTTGTTACTGTTGTTTGGCCGTGTGGCTGGCTGCTAGTCATTTTGTGCATGCAGCCAGTGTGTCTTTGCCAAAAGCTTGCATGTGTCCTTTGATTGCTAAACCTTCTTGCTCATAGTGGTTGTTGTTTGACCATGTGGCTGGCAGACGTTGTGTCCATCCACCCAGTGTCCCTGTACCATGAACTTGCATGTTTTTTTTGTCATACCTCCTTCCTCCTTTTTACTGTTGTTTGCCCATGTGGCAGGCTGGCGGCCATTTTGTGCATGCAGCCAGTGTCTCTTTGCCATATGCTTACATACAAACATTTAAAAAAAATGTATTTATGCTTTCCACCCAATTTAATACAGTAAGCAATTGCACCATCAGGGGTTACCAGTCCTCCCCTCCCTGGGTCCCCCTCCCTCCGGTTCCCCCACATTTCTTTCCCAATCAGGTACTTTTTGTAAACTTCCCAGTAGGGGGCAGGTCTACTAGTTTGGGGCGCCAACCTATTGTATGCTCCCGTTTGTGTGTTACAGTACACCTTGTCACTGTGCCATTCGTCTAGTGCATTGCTATCCGATGCTTAGCTAGTAGCAGCCCAATTGCCGTCACTCGGTGACTCGATTTCGGTGCTCCCCTATTCCAGCCAAGGAGTGCTAAAAGTGGCTTGTGGTCCAACTGATATCCCCCTATGCTTTCCAGTGCTGTGAATGTGTGCCCCCAAAAACGGTGAACGCCTGAGAATGACCATGACATATGGAGGAAGTCCGCTTGGTCCTCCCCACATCTAGGTCAGCTGGCCTCTGAACACAGCCTGTGTCTGTGAAGTCTAATGGGGGGTGTAATACATTCTATTGATATATTAAGTGTATCAGGCAGTGCCTGCCATTTAGGGAAACTGCACGAGTCCTCGAGCAGCAGTACTGCCACTGTTCATCAGTTAATTGCAGCCCCAGATCCCTCTGCCACTCAAGCCTAGCTTTTGTCATTTCATGCATACGTTCCGTTTGTGTATGTGCATAGAGCATGGATACTAAGCGCTGTGGCTGCGCTTCTGTTGATATCACAGACAGGGGCTGTACGTCCGGTGGTTCCCGCAGGTCCTCCCCCAGAAGTGTTCCCATTACATGCTGGGCTCGGTAATACTGATATTGCAGAAGAGGAGTCGCCCCCGTCTGTCCACTCCAACATCTTCTCCCATGCATCCATGCTCCCTTCTCAAAAAAGTCTCCCATGGTCATGATATTCAGCCTGTGCATGGCCTCTACCAAACCTCTATTGCGCCACAGTGTGTACGAAACCCCGAAACCGGTTACAGGATGCTTGTTTCCGGTCCAGGGAGGACCTGGTGTGGCAGTTCGGGCTGGACTGTTCCCATGGGAAACAGGGTCAAGACTGATTTGCATATGGCTGGGTCCAGACTGGAATGGCATTGTGAGCAAAAAAACTGATGGATTAAACCTAGATCTCTAACTGGGGGTGAATGTTTGATTAGTTCTGTATTCTGTCCATCAACTGTTCTTTTTTGCATTTGTTGCCCCAAGTGGGAAGGGTATGCCCAGATTTGGGTCTCGTGCTCACTATGCCATCAGATTCAAGCTAGCCTGGCTGAAGAGGGGTGATACCCTGAAACCGGTCCCAGGATGCTTGTTTCCGGTCCAGTTCAGGCTGGACTGCTCCCATGAGGAATAGGGTCAAGACTGATTTGCATATGGCTGGGTCCAACCTTGGGTGGGGTGGTGAGCAAAGATCCGATGGATTAAACCTCGATCTCTGTGACTGGGGGTGAATGTTTGATTTGCTCGCATTCCGTCCATCTTTTTGCTATTTATAAAATGGACATGGATGCCTAGATATCAAATAGACCCTGTTTCCCACTGAAGTGGAAAATCTGTAGCCACTGGCGTCGTGACTAGCATCAGGGGAAACATGATGGACTTGCCCAGTTAATCTATAGGCCTAAAAGGGCACTGTGTTTTATTATCTCTCTTGAAATTGGTGCTACATTGGCGTGGGCATCTCGAATATATAGCAAGGTATCATCCAGATCTCCAGAATATAATTCTGAAAATGAAGGCCCCAATGACTGTGATACTCCCACAGTGCACACGCCAGGGGTTTTAAACTATAGCATACATCAGGGGCAACAACGGACATCCCTGTCTCGTGCCCCTCATTACACGGAAGGCTCCCAAGACTGTACCATTGACTCGGAGCCTGGCCAGTGGCTCCCCATATAACGTTGTCACCAATCTTAAAAAGATGTCTTCCACCCCCATCTGTCTTAATACCACCATCATAAAGTGCCACTCCACTGAGTCAAAAGAATTCTCTGCATCTAGAAAAAACGCCACCGCTTTCACCTCCTGGCTTACATTCTGTATACCCCAAACAACATGCGGAGGTTAGCAGTGAGGCTGTGGCGTGAAATAAACCTTGACCAGTTTTGGTCAAATAAAGGCCAGACAGTCCGCCAGGACTTTCGCGTAAATTTGGGTGTTGAAATTTATCAATGACAACGGACGCGGGGTATGCCCTGCTTCAGCAGTGTAATTAACATTGCCTCCCGCATCGAGGAAGGCATTATACCAACCTCCACCATCTCTGCGTAAACTGCCCTCAGGTGTGGGAACAGTATATCTTTAAAGGTCTTATAGAACTTCACTGTCAGCCTGTCAGGTCTCAGAGCCTTCCCCCCTGCCATGCCCCCCAGAGCCCTGCCCATCTTCTCCAGGGTCAGAGGTACCATGAGGGACTCTCTGTCTGCTGCCTCCAGCCATGTCAATTCTATATGTAACAGATAATCCATCTCTCACCCTCCCCATAAACACGGGCTGTTGCATATTTCCCCATATGTTGGATCTCAGTGAGTGCCATGTCCTGAATATCCTTCAATTTAGTGTGCATGCTACCCAAGATCTGGTTATCAGCCGTGTTTAAGTGTGCCTGCTCTAATTGGGCAAGTCCAACCTCCCACAAATCGATCACAGAACCTCAGCATGCTTTGCTATAGTTATGCCTTGTATGTATACTTTGAATGCCTCCCACACAGTACATATGCTGTTCACTGACCCTATGTTAATCTGGAAGAAATCTTTTATGGCGGTAGCCAGCTCCTCCCGGAATACTGCATCCAAGAGTGAGTATGGGGGAAATCGCTCTGTAAACGGGGGGACCCACCTGGGGCTCAGAGTCATCACAAACGGGACCGGGGAATGGTCTGAATATGTTCGGGTCCGGGGGGGGCCTCTACCCGTATAGTGCCCAGCATGCTTCTAGAGACCAGCCAGTGGTCAATTCGTGTATATAGGTTATGTGCTGCCGAGTAGAGAGTATACCCCCTCAGCCTGATGCTTGCATCTCCATATATCTACCAACCCCAGCTCCTCCGCCATCTCTGTCAGCGCCCTAGCCGCTGATGTCGGTTTTCTGTATGTATCTTCCGATCTGTCGAGCAGAGGGTCCAGTGTGCAGTTAAAATCTCCTCTACAAATCTGTGGGAGTCCTCCTCAGGTGCCTGCCTTAGCTGCTAGATTGTAATAAAATTGGGGCTTTTCGAAGCTAGGTCCATAGATCCCGCCAGGAGGAACGTGACCGTGCCACTGTTTCAACACGCCACAATATATCTGCCATTAGGGTCCGTTTCGCTCTTTAACCATCTTGGCATGTCCGGAGGACATCGTTGCTTGTCCATCCTCCACCTCCGAGATGCACCTCTCTGACTGATCCAGCCTGTCTGCATGTTTATCGAAGCGCTACCTCATTCTGTCCATTCTAAAGGATAGTCTATTTTGCTGTCTATCTGGGCCAGGCTTTGTTGCATTGCCGTTAGTATTTGCCTGAGTTCAGGTACCACTCCCGACATCATGTCCCCTCCTCCTGGCACACCTGCGGCCGCGCGGTCCCCCGCGGACGCCTGCGACCTGCGCTGCTCAAACTGCAGTTTAGCTTGATTTTTGTCTGTTTGCCCATGTTGCGTGTCCTTGTTGACATACAGATTGTGCACCCCAGGAGGCACCACCCAAGGATGTCTACTCCGCGCCTATTTATGTCTGGTTACCTCTCAAAATCTCTGCAGCGCACCTCCAGAGAAGGGCGTCCATCGCCTCCAAGTCGCCGTGCAAATAGCCACCTCCGCCACTGTTTTCTGCCCTTGTTCTGATGTGTCTTTCTGTTGTCTGTACGGGCACCTGAAATCACCTCACAATGCTCTCCAGTTTCAAATGCCGGTCAATTTGCCCAGACACTCCTCAAATTACTCCCGGTCACCAGGAATTCACCAGGTGTCACAACGCCGAATACACGGCACTCTGCCCGCGCCAAACCCGACTGACATCTGAAGGACCGCCGCACGCACCTCCAGACACAGGCTGCACAGGTCGCAGTCCCCGGTGCCCAAAGTTGTCCACAGAAGCAGTCCCCAACGCTCTCCCGTCTCAAGCCATGCCTCACCGATACGGTCTCCCACATGGACCAGCACCAGCACCACACCCAAGCTGTCTCTGCTGGCCGCTATCTTTTACCTTGACCACTGCGATTCTAGCGTGGCAGCAGGGAGCTCCTACTGCCCCCCCCACAGGAGACGGCATCTTCCCAGGCCTCTGAACACCTATCTCTGTCATCGCTCTTCCTGTCCAGCAAGATCACCGCTCGATCGGCCGCCTTCAGCCAGCACGCCGCCTAGGTCATGAGAATCACTAGCGCAGGCCATCCCTTATGGCTCGTCAGCAGTCGGGCCTCCGTGGCCTCAGCCCGGGCTCCGCTCCTCAAGGCGCACCCGCAGCACAAGCAACAGGGGTCCCCACTGCCGAGCCGCCACCCCCAGAGGCAGCCCTGAAAGCAAGGTGTAATTTCACCATTCGACCACAGGATTATGAGACGGATGTAAAGGCGGCCGGCAGAGCTCCACTAAAACGTGGCCATCTTGCAGCCAGGCAACCCCCGACCCCTCGCTTACATACAAACATTGTTCAATATTGATAATTTGATAATTACGTTTCTATTTGTACTTTTTATTTTTTAATATTTTATTTTTTTATTTTATTTTCTATATTCTGTAACTACATTTGTTTTTTTTTGTTTTTCAAATTTTGCTTATTTAATTTTTATAGTTTAGTTTTTTTAATTTTTATCTATTTTTTTATGTTTTGCTTCACTGTTTTTATTGTTATTTTACATTTCATTTTTTACTTTCTTCAGTTTAATCATTATATTTTTGTTTTTTGTTTTTTTAATTTTTCTTTTAACTTTTATTTAATTTTGCATTTTGCCTTCATCTATCCATCCACGTCCATCCTATCCTCCATCCATCCATCCATCCAAGACATACTGCTGCACTACAGCATTCGGTTTCTTTAGGTGTAATTCTATGTCCTTCAGGACACCTTGGCTGCGAAGCACTGCAGACAAATCAACAGCATAATTCATTTTATTAATGACTATTCCATTTCCCCTGAATCACCTTGCCACCATAGGTTTTTAAAACCTATGGCCCTCCAAACTCTTTTAGTTGTGCATCTTAGTGCCACTGACAACCTGGAGCTTAAGATGGCCCTGAAGAAAGTTGCTCCAAAGAAAGTGGCCAGTGAGAAGAAGCAGGTTTTCGCCAGTAGCGTGCCAACTGTAAACATTTTTGGGGGACATATTCCTGCCACACCGGCCTCCAGGGAGAAACCTGGGAGTAGCACTGCCAAATCAAGAGTGTCATCCCAACCTAAGGCCAAGACCACGTCTGTCAGTAAGGCAGTCACTGCAATCATGGTGACGCTGGTGAGCAGTAATGTAGAATTGGACTTGTCCCTTCCTCAAAGCAGTACCCAATCATTTTAGGAAATATAGCAAAGTGGACAGCACCTGCAGCCAGCAATAGTAGATCTTCCCAAAGTTGGAGCAGAACAGGAGGTCAAGCTTTATGTCGAGCAAAAATCTCTTCTTTTCAAATCATAGGCTCACAGATCTCCAGCAAGAAGAAGGAAGGGTGCTACTCCACCACCTTCTCCAAGCACCACTTCTGATGACAATGATAGGGACATGGAGTGGTCCCCGGCAGAGTCCAGGAGACGTCAGAAGAGGCAAGGCAACAACAAAGTTCCTGAAAGCCTTGGAATCATGGACGGGGATGATGAGGATGATGACAACGAGCCAGTCATTGAGGAAGCCGGCACAGAGTAGTCTGACATTACTATCCAACCTGTTCCAAGGGATGTGGCACAGGCAGCACCACCAGCTCCCATATCTGTAAGGCCCCAGCAGAGACCTGCACCAACCCATACCTCAGTAGAAGCATGCACTGAAGAAAGGCAATTGACACACCCACCTACCTCCAGTTTTTCATCAGTCATTGGCAGTGGCCCAATAAGAAAGTACTCCTCCCCCATTTGTGCCTTTTTTAACTATTAGTCAAAAGGAGGAGAACATTGCGATATGCTCCATTTGCCACACAAGTGCTGGTCGTGATAAGCCTGGTTCACATTATGGTACTAGAGCCAGACGACCCATTTGAAAAAACATTACACAATCCGGTCTGAGGAGCACCTTAACAAAATGGCTGAATGCGGTCGCAGTAGTGAAGGTGAGGAGAGCCAGGAAGAATCGGCTACAACAGGTCAAATCACAGTGGAAGATGAGGAAGAAGAGGGTGACATCCTCAGGCAAAGCAGCCCTGTCTCCAGCAGTGCAACAGAATCACCCACTTCAGTGAACTCACAATGGCAGAGGAAGACTCAGAGTCAGATGGAGACACAGCAGCATACGGTGACTGCACCACAAGGTACATTAAGTCTGCCACCCTCAACTACTTCTTGAAATTTGCCTGCGTCAGTTGCCACAGAAGAGATGAGAATCCAGGCTACTATTATAGGCATTTTTAGGCAGGGGGGGCCCTACCACCGCAACCACCAAATGGCATGTTTGCATAATGGAAGCTGGCAAAAATGTTAGAGCTGGACCTCCTTCCTTTTTCTTTTGTGGAAGGAGTGAGATTCTTAGAGTTTGTGGCAGCCATCTGACTGAAATGAAAGGTTCCAAGTCAGACCTATTTTTCCAGAGTTGCTGCTCCAGTGCTGCATCATGATGTGCTGCAATTGGTTGGACAAGCTTTGCAGCAAAGTGTTGTCCTCACTACCCACCTGATGACCAATATGTGGACCAGTTGACAGGCAACTGATTACATGTGTATCACTGTACACTGGATCTCTTTCTCTTTTGTGGGGGTAAAGCAAAAGCTATCTACTGGTCTTGGCCCTCCAGAAATGTGTAAGAGCGTTCGGCAGCATGCAACAGTAGCCATATTTTCCATGGAGAAATCACACAGAGCTGTAAACATCTTGGAGGAATTTAATAGAAACATGCCGAAATGGTTGTGACCCTGAGGGGTTTGAATTTCATTTGTTGTCGCAGACAATGTCAGTAACATAGTGAAGGCCATGGCAGACATGGCTATTTCAGGGTCCTGTATTTGGTGCACTACCTCAACCTGGTAGTGCGAGACTTTCTTACAATCGAAGACATAGGCCCTCATTTAGAATATGGCGGTCTGGACCTCCATGCAGGCGGTGGCGGTAATTGCTGCCAATGGCTTGGCGGCCCAGAACGCAATACAATGAACAAGGCTGAGCCGCCACTTTTGAAACGCCACCACCCCCAGGCTTCCGCCACTAGGCAGCGTAGCGGTGGCGGCATTTCTGATCCAACTGAGAAACGCCCCGGATAATGAATCTGATTCCACCAGGCATTCCCTGGCAGAAAAGGCTTGTGTAATGAGTGACTCGGGCCCCCATGCACAGCCCTGTTGTGCATTTCACTGCACCCGCCGCATTGCTACATTGCCGCCGGCTCCATTTGGAGCCGGCTTCAATGTTCAGGCCCTGCATCCAGCTGGGCCGCCCGCTGGCCCAGCTGGATGTTTATTATGTGGCTGTCCGGGGGGTTCTACGCACTAGCGGTCTTCTATTGACCATCTGCGCCGATCTCGGTTGGTTTCCCCTGTCGAGATTGTAATAACCCCCTTAGTCAGCAACATACTGACCACCTGCAAACACATCTGCACCCATTTCAGTCATTCTTTTAAAGCTCAGAAACAGTTGCGAATTATTCAGCGAGATAATAAGGTAGCAGTTAAATCCCTGATACAGGAGGTGCCAACACGTTGGAACTCAGCCGATTATATGTTGCATCATTTGTTTCAGTAGTACAAACACATCAATGACTATGTCATTGAAAGAGGAGCTGATGCAATCGGGAAAGTTATGACCATGGATGGGGAAAAATGGGACCTAGGCAAATGCCCTACATGTATGCTGCTCCCTTTTGAGGTTTTCACAGAGTAATATAGCAAGGAGGACAGTGCAATGGGTCAAACTATCTCGTTATTGTATCTGATACAGAAGCAGCGTAAGAAGGTTCTGAAAGGTTCGCATTTGGGGCTGCAAACAAAAACCCAGAAGCGTATGCCTTGGTTGAGAACCTAAGCTGTTGCTTGACCTGTATTGCACAGCTGAAAAATATTATTATCTCCTCCAAAGAGTCAATTGCACGACCCTTCTTGAGCCACAGTACAAAAAAAAACAAAATCCCACTTTCATTCCTTTTTCTGAAGGGGATGTTTCATGGTACAAGAGTTGGATTGTTGAGCAAGCCAGAGAACTGTAAGAAGAATGGATAGAATATAGAGTCCCACAATGCAGTTCAGGGGTGCTGCCTTCAACTTCCAGAGAGGGCAGTCTTGTCTCACAGCAGCCAACATCAACAACAAAAACATCAGCGACAACAGCAACAGAGAAATCATTCCCAGCGTCTGCATTGGCTTGGTTTTAAGTGGCAGGTCTTAAGTCCAGTGCAGAAGTGAAGGCAAAAATGATCAAACAAGTGGCAGTACCAATGCCGATTCAGGGGATGTTCCAGGAGAAACTGGGTGAGAGGTGTATGTGGACCAAAACCTATTGGTGTATTAGCATGGGAAGATACGCCAATGGCTAGAGCTCAGCAGGCTGGCAAAAAAGGTTCTGGCTTGTCCTGTAGCCAGTGTTTATGCTGAACATGTGTTCAGTGCAGCAGGGGTAGTTGTTACAGTGAGCCTCTCACCTCAAAATGTGGGAGAGATTAACCATGATCAAAATGAACGAGCAATTTATAGCACTAGATTACACTGTTCCTGAAACATGATAGGAGGAGGAAGAGAATGATTGATCAGAATCAAGTGTGTTAGCTGACCAATGTCTAGGTGAGCCACCAGGACAGAGTATGCCACTGCCACCATAGAACTTTTTAATTCTTGTTAAACTTCTTTTTTTGTTTTCCTTCTTTGCACAAATGCTAGTGGAACATTATGTTTATGTTGGATTTGTGCTGCCCCACCATTTTATCGTCACATATAAGCTCAGAGTGGAGTTGGACCTATGTGCACTAAAGAAGCCCCCACATACCCTTCTGGACATTGCAAACTATGCATGCCTCCTTTGCATGCCTTTGGCTATCCTATTCTTTTTTTCTTCTATCACTTAGCAGATCATTGATTAGAAGACTATCACTGACAATGAAAATGCCAAATTCCAATTTGTTGATGATACCACCAAACAGGAGATATTCTGCTAAACCACCGTGCTTGAATTGGAAGAGGTAACTTCTAATAATTGCACCAGTGAGTGGTGATATATTGAGTGATTGTGAGTGATGACTGATGATGTATGTGGTTGCTGTCTGACAGTTAGGGTAAACTTATTTCTGATGATTTACAATGTTTGGGGGCTGATGGGTGATCATTTTGTCCTGAAAGTGATTAGTCTTTCAAACTTAGTGAAGCTAACTACAGGGATCACTCCTTTTTTTCTGGTTCTGCAGACCACACCAGTCACTTTAGTTACCAGCCACAAATCTAAACAAAATACTCCAGTTCTGTTTCTCTATTTGTTCTTCAACAGCAGAGCACTTAGCTACACAGGCCTGCCTCACTCGGTTTGGGACTGGGACTGAGTTCTTCAGAATCAGGATGAAGAGGTTGGAAGGACTCAGAATGGGACTGCCCCAACAGCTTGAAGGTTAAAGTTATCAACTTCAAAGACAAACCATGATGATGGCAAAGACTCTGAGGCCTAGTACTCACTCAGCTCTGTGGACTGGAGAGAGGTGCGTTGATCTGGTAAATGCTCCTGAATGTGTGTTTGCTTCATTGCTGGCTCAAACGTGAAACTCCTCTTTATGTTCTTGCTCTGCCTCTGAGTCTTCTTGGTGCCTTCCTGACTCCTTATGAAGATTACCTTGCTTCAAATCCTTTTGTTCTTTTCCTCTATCCTATAATATTGTTACTGTTTTTTTCAATACGCAAGCCTTCTTTTAGTTCTCCATGAACAAAAATGTATGAAAACTCAAGACTCCAGCTTATCTTCCAGACAGGTTTAGCCAGGCACCCAAGAGTGATGGACATCCCAAGAAGAATGGAGATGCACTGCCCAATCTGACAATACAGTATAATTTTCCTTTTTAGCAAACAACTTTTAGAACTGGTTGGGTTAACTTAGTTCAATCCCCCATAATTTGTATTTTTCAAACCTAGTAGACATAACATTATACCATTTAGAGATATACTATCATGGGTCTCTCTGAGGCAGAAAAACTGTTTGCAATGCATTTTACTGAACTTTGTGAGACTTATCCCTTCTTTGTTTCCTTCCACGACAGATTGATGGTGTGCTGTTGCATAAACACTTAACCTTGTCCCACCACTTTTAGATCGGAGCCCACTTCTCCTGAATCCATGATATCATTTCCTAACTTTAGTTATTATATATTAGCTCCCCACCATTGCTCAGAAGAAGTTGAAATTGTTAGTATTTTTATTATCATATCAGGTCTTCTTTGTTGTGTGTCATTGTAGTAGTCTGATTTCAGTATTCCTATAGTTATGATGTAATATGACCCACTAACTCTCTTTTTTTTTCAGTCTAGTTGACAGTGATGGATAACCTTTGATTAATCCTGCAGTTGGAGTTCATATAGGGGGGAGTGGTACCTTTGTCTTCCCTGTTAATGTTTTAGCCTGCTACTACTACTACCTACCACCCCCTTAAGATGCCATCTTGGAAAAAACCCTGGATTTGTGATTCTCTAAATTGGGTCATAATTTTAAGGAATTGCTATTTTAGCGATTCCTTAAAATTGCACAGTGAATGCCTTTCATACACCTTGAAAGGCATTTTTGCATTTGCAAATGGCTGAATTTTGCGATTCGCGCCGTTTGTGAATGCAAAATTGCTTGATACTTCAGGCCCTAAGTCACCAATGCTACTATGAGTTAACTGCAGTCTAGTTCAATATGACATTACAATAGCGTGTTCTGTGCAATGTGCATCTGCTTCAGTTAATGGAGCATTTACAAAGTTGTCAATGCATTGCAAACCTAAAAGTTGTGTTTCCCATCCCTCCCAGTGCCCAGCCTGTCACCTCCTAGTGCTTCAGTCCTTAATTTCTTTCCAAAGGTCTGCCCCAGCCACTCAAAATAAATTTAAAAATCCCTTGCGTGCGCCAACTTCATGTATAATTGATTAATATTTCATGGCTTCCATAATGCATTCATTCCAGTTCAAATCTTACCCTTTTGACATTCATCAACTACAGTGATGCATGTGTGGGTGAAAAATGGCCATGTGACTCATCGTAATCACAAATAGGGAATTCCTGTTTGTGATTTCCAAAGCACATGTATCAAGCATTTCCTAAATGCAAATTTAGAATTTAGGAAATGCAATTACCACCAAAACCAATTTGGTGGTAAGCAAGTGCAATTTTTAAGAATGCATTATAAATGCATTTTTAAAAATGATATGTAGCGCACACATGCCCCTACGGCATGTGTGTGCTTCACATGTCTGCAAATACTTTTTTGGGGTGTCTCAGAGGGGACCTTAAGCCCCCAGCACCCTGGGGTTTGCATTTCCTAATTTGCTAATTCCTAACTGAAATTCACAAATTGGGAAATACAAAACCATTCATACCTGTGGGCCTACATGCCCGTAGGGATAAATGGAGTGGTATTGAATGCGATTCGGTAAATGCAATTGCGAATTTTAAGAAATCGCTATTACCCGAATCGCTAATTTCATGCATCCCATTTTGCATTTCTTAAATAGCGATTTCTTAAATTTCACTATTTAAGAAATGCAAAACGGATCTTTGATACATCTGATGGGGAGGGAGGTATGATGATGGGTGGGAGGATACATATCTGCCTTGCTTCAACTACAGTGAGTTAAGGGAGAAGACAGAAAATGTAAATACCCCCACTTTGAACCAAAGCTTTGATAACCATGTAAACCAAGTGAGGTAGGTGAACAGCAGACTATCTCGCTCCACAACAGCCCCCTTATTTCTTGATCCAAGCAATTATACATTCCTCTTTTCATTCATATATTCTATTTACCCTTTGATTCCCACATTTAAGCTTTATACTCTCTCGTCCAGTCTTTCACTATTTCAGTACAACCATCCATATTTATCCAGCCATCAATCCATACACGTCACTCACCTACCCAATATCCACTATTTCAAACACCATGCTTTCACCTATCCATTTACTCATGTATCATGTGTTGCCATCCACCCTTTCCATACCGAGCATCAACTTTTACGTATCCACCCTTCAATTACTGAGGCATCCTTTCACTCTTTTCTCCCCTTTCATCCATACTTTCACCTATCCATGCATCTCCTATTCTCACCTATGTATCTTTTCCTTTCACCCACACATCCTTTCACTCAAATACCACTTCACATATTCTTTCTTTTAGCTGTTCATCCTTCGTTTGCTTTACCGCCAAGTCATCATTTGTAGAGTATGTTCATTATGAGCTTTTGTTTAATGATTTGCAGAGAGGAGAGGCCATTAAGAACTCAACCCCCTCTGCAGCTGCAGTGCTAAACCAAAGGCTTCACAAGAAATGCCCTTGCAGTAAATATATTAGTATTTGTCAATGAACAAGAGCAATATGACTTAACAGCGCCCGTCCCTGCTTCTGCCGGTTCTACCCCAGCAACTGCTGCCACGTGTGGTGCACTGGTACTTCTGCTGGCCCATGCACTGGTGGTCGGTGCGGCCGAAAAAAACACTACACATTTTAGTTCAAACAAAATATAACCATGATAGATCATTACAGTTCTATCTTCTTCTATCATTCACTTTAGGAATTTTGTCAGTTGTTAGAAAAGCCAGGTAGACAAATCAACCGCCAACATTTCATAATAGAGGGTCAGAGCTAAGTCACTGCAGTGCAATAAAGGGGCATAATACTTTGGTCAGTCCAGGAGAACATGTGATGAGGTCTTGGTTGGCAAATGAAATGGGCACGTGCAAGGCAAAGAAAACCCTAACAAATATGAGTAGAAAAGATGACTTGGGCATGCAATCTTTTTTTTTTCATTTGAATTGTCTTATTAAGAATATAGGACGGTACATAATGTATAGAAATAAGCTTTCAACTTTCAAAGCATTTTCATTTTACCGCAGGTGGTTCCATAATAGGTATATAAGCTCATACAATCAAACAAACAAATATTCCTGATTGGATAATTGAACAATTGTACGCACATTTTAAGAGTGAACAGGTGGTCGGTAAAAAAAAAAAAAGATAAGGTGGGGGATTGATCTTGGAATAAGGGAGAGATGGTGATGTCTTGTGAAATGAGGGATAGGGGAAGGAAGTTAGGGGGAAGGTTGTTAGGTGGGGAGATGGAGGGATGGATAAGGGAGTCCGTGAGTCCTGGAGCTAAACTGGCAGGACCGGAGGGTAGATTGTTCCATAGTTCCCCATCTGAAGTGAGTTACCGCCTGGAAGTGGGCAGTAAAATACATGGACCTAATTTGTTGTGATATGGGGCAAAGCAGAGGTAAGGGCTCCAGTATCTGTGGGGAGATAGCGCCATAAGAGGAATGGATGAGCAAAAAAAATAAAAAAATTGGCCATAGGGGCATGTTAGTTGTAATGAGGTAATTTAAAGAATGGATTCTTCTTATATGTGTTGGTTTCTCAAACACTAATTGCGTAAAAGGGCAAGGGAAGGTGTCAGGTTGTTTAGTCCAAGGTCCAGAGCGTTTGTCAAGGTGAGGGATCTAGAAGGTGATAGAGGGAGAAAAAGGGGAAGAAAAAATAACTGGAGAGAGAGGGAGAGGACAGGAGGGGGGAAGAAAGAAAATGATAGGTTCTAAGAGGACGGTTGATGTTCCTCGACTGTTGGTCATTGACCATTGACCATCCGCCAGCTGCTTCATGGTCTTGTCAGAAATGGACGCCAGACTTCCGCGAATAGCTCCGCTTGGTCCTGCAGGTTATAAATCACTCGCTCATGGGTGGCAGTTTGGTACATGGCAGTCATCCATTCTGTCATCCATTCTGTCGGTGTGGGGGCAATACTGGACCTCCAATGCCGGAGTATGCACATTTTGGCCGTAGCAAGTGCCGTATGAAATAACCTTTTATGGGCTTGTGATAGGGAAGGGTACGGGCGTGTATCGTGTAGAAGAATGTTACCACTTGGCAAAGTCCTGTTTCATTTTAGATACAAGGAGGTCTAGGTTGTTCCTGACCATATGTTCCAGGCCTCGATTAATAAACGTTCCTAGGTATTTGAGACGGGTATGGGGCCCATTTAAATTGGAGGCCATGTATTGCTACTCTCGTCGTTATGCAGGATAGTGGTAGTGGTTCGCTTTTGTACCAGTTTACCCGGTATCCGGATAGGGATGTGAAGTCCTCTATGGTAGAGAGCAGTGCTGATAGGGAAGTTTCCAGATCGGACAGGGTTAACAAAATGTCATCTGCATAGAGATAGATTTTGGATATCCCCTCGATTATATGAATGCCTTTTATCTGTTGGGAGTTCCGTATGGTAGCTGCTAGGGGTTCCACGGCCAATAGGAATAGGAGTGGTGACAGGGGGCAGCCCTGGCGCGTGCCTCTTCCAATAGGGAAGGGGTCTGACAAGAAACCCCCACAATTTACCTGTGCCATGGGATGGTCATATAATAGATGTACTTTGTAGATAAATTGTTCCCCAAGGCCAAAGTGCTTCATGGTAGTAATGAGGTCGAATGCTTTCTCCGCATCTAGGGACAGGGCTAGGGCTTCTTCAGGTAGTTGTAGATATTCCAGCAGTGTATGGCAGAGAGTACGCATGTGATTTCTGGAGGTGCAGCCCGGTACGAACCCCACTTGGGTATTGTGAATCAGAGATGGTATCACCTTGCATAGGCGTGCTGCTAAAACACTGGCTAGGAGTTTAACATCTCCGTTCAGAAGGGAGATAGGACGATAACTGCCACGGAGGAGGGGGTCTCTCCCTGGCTTAGGCAGGACAACAATTGTGGTTTTCTTGGATAGAGCGCCCAGGGAGCCTTCCTGACATGCTTCCGTCAGTGCTTCATGTACTGCGGTGATTGCCACTTCCCCGGCCCATTTATAAAATTCCACAGGGAATCCATCCTCTCCTGGAGATTTATGGTAGGGGAGGTTTGTTATAACTTGCGTTATCTCTTCTTTGCTTATATCACCGTCTAGGAGAGCCCTACCTGCCTCCGACAAACGAGGTAGGTTGGCCGCGTTAAGGAATACCTCCAGTTGTGTCTGATCGGTCGTTGTTTCAGGGGTATACAGATGCCGGTAGTACTCAGCAAATTCATTCACAATATCTTGCAGGCGGGTCAGCACTGCTCCTGAGGAAGATGTTATGGCCAGGATGGCAGAAGTAGCCTCTCTTTGTCGGAGCTGCGCCGCTAGGAGACGTCCTGCTTTTTCTCCTTGTTCGTAATGGCGGTCTCGTGATTTTTGCAGTGCATATTCCGCCTGAGATGTATAGAGTTCATTGTGTGCCATGCGGGCCTGTTCTAAGGAGCAGCGTAGCCTAGGGGACGGTTGGGCGGTGTATTGTTTAGTGAGGTCCTGGATTGTGGTCTCTACGGTTGTTTGGCGGGCTATTCTGTCTTTATTGGCCAATGCTGCGTCTCACATCATGTTCCCTCTCAGGGTCGCCTTTGCCACTGCCCATAGGACGCTTTTGGAGGTCACAGTATCTATATTCTTGGTCATGTATGTGGATACGTGGGCTCTTAATTGTTCCTTCCCTTGGGGGGAGCGGTATCTGCGGACAATGAGGCACCACGGTTTTCGGCCGGGGGGGATAATCCTACCTGGATCAGAATTAATATTGGACAGTGGTCTGAGAGGCCACTGCCTAGGATGTAGGTGTCTTGCATGTAAGGAATTACAGTATGTGTTACCAAGAAATAGTCATGGCGCGATTGGGTGCCATGGGCAGCAGATAGAAAAGTATGGGGGTTATTCAGACCTTGGCGGACGGCGGAGGCCGTCCGCCAAGGTTCTGCCGCCGAATGACCGCACCGCGGCGGCCATTCAGACATTTCCGCTGGGCCGGCGGGCGCTCTCCAAAAGAGCGCCCGTCGGCCCAGCAGAAATGCGCCTGCAACGAGGACGCCGGCTCAGAATTGAGCCGGCGTAGTTGCAGGGGTGCGACGGGTGCAGTTGCACCCGTCGCGTATTTCAGTGTCTGCAAAGCAGACACTGAAATACTTTGCGGGGCCCTCTTACGGGGGCCCCTGCAGTGCCCATGCCATTGGCATGGGCACTGCAGGGGCCCCCAGGGGCCCCGCGGCACCCCCTACCGCCATCCTGTTCATGGCGGGTTTCCCGCCATGAACAGGATGGCGGTAGGGGGTGTCTGAATCCCCATGGCGGCGGAGCGCGCTCCGCCGCCATGGAGGATTCAATGGGGCAGCGGTAAACCGGCGGGAGACCGCCGGTTTACCCTTTCTGACCGCGGCTGAACCGACGCGGTCAGAATGCCCTCGGGAGCACCGCCAGCCTGTTGGCGGTGCTCCCGTGGTCGGTGACCCTGGCGGTCACCGGCCGCCAGGGTCAGAATGACCCCCTATATTCCTTATCTTTCGGGTGTTGTATTCTCCAGCAATCAACTAGAACGACATCCGTAGTTAGGTCTGTCAGAAGTGCCCTATCATGATTGTTGCTTACATCAATGGGGCATGTCCTGTCCACTATGGCATCTTGGGTGAGATTCCAGTCTCCCCCGATTATATATCGAGTAGTTCCGATTTCTGTCAGCAGGTGATTTAGTTGTAGGAGGAATGGGCGTTTTGAGCCAGTTGGTGCGTAGATGGAGCCCACGCATAAGAAGGTATTCCCTAGTTTTAGTATTGCAAATATATACCTTCCTTCCGTATCGTTCCGTGTTTTAATGATTGTGATCGGAAGGGATTTACGCGTTAGTATCGCCACTCCTCATTTGCGGGGCGCACTGCTTCCGGGTTCTTGGTTCACTGGGCTGCAGCTGAAAGCAACCCTCCCTACCCAATCCTATTTATGTTGACTGGATTCCAGAGTGTCAAGGTGGGTCTCCTGGATCAGAACGATAGCTGCTTTTTTGGATTGAAGATAGGACAGTATCTTTTTCCGCTTAACATAACTCGTCATGCCATGTACGTTCCAGGGGAGTATCTGTAATGGTCTGTCGCTTGGGTGTTGTTCCTCGACATCCTGGATGAGTGTGAATAACCAAACTTGTTCCGGGGTTAGCGCTGGCGGAGGGGAGGGAGGGTGGGGGGGAACTAACTCAGTTGTTAGAGTGGGAGTTGTGTTTATTATAGTACAGTAGTTTATGGGGAGAGGGTAGCAGCTGGCGGAGGCCGAGGGTGCTCTCTGAAAAAGGGAAAGAAAAGGAAAGGGAGGCAGGGGTGAAGGGAGAGAAAACAGAATAGACAGAGCAAGAGCTGGGGGAGGATATGGAGGAAAGAGGAGGCAAGGAGAAAAAAGAGAGGAAAGGGAAAAGGAAATAAGGAAAGGGGGGATGAAAATGTCGATGTATATACTAAATTTAAGATTAAGAAAATAACAATAAAGCAAGAGGGGGAAATGAAGAGGAAAGGGATGGGGAAGCTAGGAGTCCAACCTCCTTAGCTAGATCTGAAAAAGGCGAGTCTGATTCCTCTTGGAGCTCACGTGCCGTCGGGGTGGTCCCTGTAAGGGGGAGGTGAGGGAGGGGCAGCAGGCAGCCAGCTGACGATATGTCAATAGCAAGGAGGGGTGGAGAGTACATGGTTGTGTCTCGAGAGATGGGCCTATTCGTCGGCGGTTGATGGCAATTATAGTGTTTATATAGCTAAAGTGTGTACTGTTAGAAGTAGGGGGTAGTTGATAGTCGTCGTGCCTGGGCGGTATTATTGTGAAGTGTTACTGATCATGCAGGAGAATTAGCAGGAAAGGAGGGGGAGAGAGGTTGATGCAGGCTGATACTTAATGCGTGATGCCTAGTGCTTGATGGTGTAGGGGACGTGGAGTGTTTTATGGGATCATAAGGTAGTATCGTAAAGTAAGGACATAGTAGATGAAAAGAAAGGGATAGGCAGGCGGGGGGGAGGTCAGGGCAGGGGAGGGAGGATGCAGACAGGGCAATATAGTTCTAGTACAGGTGAAGGTACATACAGATATAAATATATAGTACATCCTGAATATTTATTTTCAACTATAACATCACTTCATCACACACTACAACCTTTCTGTAACCTATTAATTCAATGAACATAATACGTCCTAGTACCTTATCGCATTATTGTATTATGAACCGTTGAACAAGGCGTCAAGCTATTTATCATAGAGTAGGTAATGCGTGCTGCTGAGCCCCAGTCTATGCGAGGGCAATATGTGTCTCACCCCGTTGTAGATATCTTGTTGTGTATTATTACATCATAATACTGTAAGGAGGAGTGTATTCATGTATTGCCAGTTTACTAGCTTGGCATGTGCTACCATCATGGTCATCCTGTCTTAGATGGGAGTTACAGGTAACGACAATAGTTAGTCTGGGGGCGGGTACATGCGTTCGGGGGCGGGGTCATTGGCAGTTTATATTGTAATATCGTAGTGTGGGATACCATATTATTTCGCTATATTAAGTGATATTGTATTATTTTATTTTATTTTATTTTATTTTATTTTATTTTATTTTATTTTATTTTATTTTATTATAGTAATGGGGGCATTGATGTACCTTAGGTCGTGTTGTGTTGTGTGTCCCAGGGTTTAGATTAATAAATCTTAGTTTGGTCTAATCCCAGCCCCTACGATAACTATGGGGGTTAGTTAGTTCTAGTGTCGGCGCTAGTTGTATGTGTTATGTGTTGGGGTAGGTTTGGGTTGTACTGTGTTGTTTGCTGCTATGGGATATTTTGTAGTGCGTTGAGAACATGTCAGTTTCTATAACAGTTAGTTGTTATTTGTTGTTTGATACCCCTTGTACAGTGTTGTAAGGCCAGGTCTGGACCCTTATGTAGTTTACGAGGAGAAGGTAGATCCTAGTCCCTGCATTGATGTGTGTACCCTATCGTTCCCTGAAAACAAATTACAATTTACTTGATAGTTTCACATTATAAGGCCTTATATCGAATCATGGGGAACATGGGCTTTTTAATCGCCTGATTTTAACAACAGCACTAGCAAACTTAGACAGTTATAGTAATGATACACATATATGATCTGAATAGGTACTCATCGGTCCACGGGGTCAGCAGCTGCTGTTTTTCGATTTTCAAGCAATTGTCCCTTATATACACAGCATTGCATCGTCTTCTCAAGAAGATGCAGTTGTTGGTTTTAAAGGAGAGCGGGATTTGTCTCTTTCCGATAGTTGGGTGTGAGTAACTACTGCTTGTAAGACCTGACCCCTGTCATCATGTGATCTGGCTAGTCTCTCTATGTCTCTGCCTCTTTCTCTGGCTTCAGTGTCATATAGAGCCGTATTCGTCTTCTCCTTTCCCAAGGGGAAGGTTCCGACACCTTCACTGTCTCCTGCGATATCATGCGAGCAGTCTGTACTAGTGGAGTCCATGGGTTGAGATTGGAAAGAATCAAGAAAAAGTCTCAGTTCGTCGGGGTTGTAAAAGTCCTTGGATACTCCGTTTCTGGTAACCAACATTCTTGCAGGGTCAAAAAGGTCATATTTCATCTCTAGTTAGCGAAGCCGGGGTTGTAGAGCTAGGAAGGCCTTTCTGCGTTCATTGGTATCCTTAAAATAATCATGCTGATCTATTCGGAAAGGACCATGAGTGCGTGCCGCTTGAAGTATTTGACGGGTTTGGTTATGCTGCAGCAAGCATGCGATGATTGGTCGGGGCCTTGAAGAGTTGTCAGAGCGTTTTGGGTCTATTCTGTGTCCCGTTGGAATTCCAGCGGTGGGTCTGAATCCAGTGAGGTCAGTTTTGGGAGGGTCGAGATCAGAAAGGCCTGCATATCCGTGCCTTCTTCATTTTCCGGGATCCCAAGTAGGCGAATGTTATCTCTCCGGCTTCTATCCTCCATGTCCGTTAGTTTACTCCTGAGGTAGAGGAGATCTTGGTCTTGTTCCTGAGACACATTGGCCTGCGCCTCTAGTGATATCATGCGCTGTTCCAGTCCTGTCACTCTAGATTGAAAGCCTGCATGTCAGATCGCATGGATTTGGTCTCTAGTGTTAGCGAAGTTATAGAGGCGTCCATCCTCTCAATGCGGCGACTGACAGTGGTGATCTCCTGTAGTATCCGGTCCATAGTTGTGGAGTGATCTTTATCAGACATTGTGGTGGGCTTGGTTGGAGGTGGCGATGTATGAGGGCTTGTCGTTGTGGGGGTTAGGCGTTTGTGATGTAGCGATTCTGAAAATAATAGCTGGCATGTTTATGGTTCGGTTTGTTACCGGGCATCGCCTCAACTGTCTGCAGAGACTGTCCACTTAGGGCCCGGGTTTCCCTCCTCAAGGTCCGATAAGGGTTTGGGTTTTCCGTGCCAGCCAGTTCTCATTTTTATTCTGTCTCTCCCCTTTTTTTGATTCTTGATTTTTGATTTTTTCCCTCCCTCTTGTGTCTGTGTCCGCTTATTTATTGTCCTGCACTTTCCTTTTCCCCTTTTATTTATATCCACCTAGCGATTATTGTGGGTTGTGACGGCCTGTCATTGTCTTCGGGTCGGACGAGAGGTCATGACAAGAAGAATTCCGCTGCCGTGGGGTCAATGTAGAGCCTACCGTAGCCCAGAGTATTGTCCACTCTCTGCCGTGCCTGGTTCTTCTGTGGTTGGCATTGATTGCTGTGAGTATTAGGGGGGGAGGGGAGGGGCGGGCTTGGTTTCCTCTAAGTCTTTTGCCAGCTGTCTGACCTGGGCGGGGGTATGTATGACTGCGCTCTCCACCTGTCGTCGCCAATAACCCCCTGGTAAATGTGGGTTGCTGTAAGGGCGTTGGTTCCTACTCTTGAGCCGAGGTGACCTGGGAGGAGGGGGGAGGAGTAAATGATGATGAGGCCCTCCCCAGTCTTCTAGCTTGGGTCACTTTCCCCTGATGTAGCTTTCTTTTCAGTATATCTTTTCGTGACTGTTGCCTTGTCTTTCTTTTGTTGTTTTTCCGTCTTGACTTTGGGCACTTTTTTTTTTTTTGGGTACCCTCCCGTTGTTCTCTGGTCCTCTCTTACTCCAACATGTCCTATGGGGAGGGGGGTATGGGGTGTTTGCCCCTCTCTGGATGTGATGAATTTTCTCATCCCTCCTCCTCTCTTCTCCTCTCTCCTGTCTCACTGCTCCTCCGCCTCCCTCTGTTCACATCTCGCTCTCTCCGTCTCCTCCGGCCTCTCCCTCTCTCCACCTCCTCGTCTCTTCACCTCTCCTCCGCTCCTCTCTGTTCCCCTCACTCTCCCTCCCCCTCCTGTTGTTCTGTTCTCCCTCCTCCTCCCCTGCTTTATTGATATTGTGGGGGGAGGGAGGATTAGACGTGGTGTCCCAATGGAGGGATATCGATGGCGTAGCTCACTGTCCCTCGGCGTCGGAAGAGAGGAGGGGGGGTTCGTACCTCTGCTGTCAATGGTGTTCTTCTGCCACATTGATTGCTCCGTCCTATGTTCGAGTGGCGCAGTCTCTCCTCTCTAACAAAACTCCTGCTCCCTCCACAGCCGTCGGAGGGTCTGTGCCGCTTCAATGGATCTCCCCGCCGGAGGCCAGAGGTCCATAAATAGGATTAAATAAAATAAAGTAAACAGGCGCGGGTCATCACAATATCCGCGGCTCTCCAGGCCGCCTTGCAGCCGCTGCGAGCGCGCCGGCCTCGGCCTTTGGGTGACACGACTCCGCCCCTCCAGTCAGGCCTTCTCCGCCAGGAGCGAGCCACGAGTTTCTGGCCCTCTGACCCTCTCTTGCGGAGTCCCAGGACGCAAATCAGAGGCACCACTGTTGCGGGTATAAGGAGCATCGGGTGCGATGGATTTTCTGGCTGTCCCTGCGCCCCCGTTGCCCCCCCGGGATTGCCGCAGCTCGGAGCTCACGCTCTAAGCCGCCATCTTGTTTTGTGGCCCAGCCACGCCTACTTGGGCATGCAATCTTGTCGGTAGAGTATGTTTCCTAAAAAAACTGTCCTCTTAATATTAAGTAACAGTCTGCAAGATATATAAGGGGAGAAGGAAAAGCTAAGCTTAGTAACCAAGCATAAGAGAGCTGGTACAGACAGGAGGAAGTCAGGTACAGAAACATGAAAAATAGATCAATGCAGGGATGAGTAGAATTTATTTAACAAAGCTGGCATAGAACAAAAATAAGTTAAAAAAAGACGTAGACAGGTGCAGTAAAACTAAAAGCAAAATTATTCAAAATGAGGGGAGGTGAAAATTAGGGAAATAATAATATAACAAGAAGACTTAATGGGGTCAGCAGATCTGCCAGCATCCGCATTGGCAGTGGCACTTGCACCCTCGTTCCCTTCTGGACCCGCAGACAATGTTGCCCTTGTCTTCCCCTTGGGTGTTGAGGTAAGAAATGAAGAGGATAAAAAAAAGATTAGTAGTACAGTTAACCTCCCAAAAATATTTTGGCAAGCAGACACATACATATTATCGTTATACTTTTCTAAATCTGATTGCCTAGTATGATGGACTAGCCTTCTTGCAGGAATGCCCTGCAGCAAAGGAAAAGGGTAGGAATGTGCTGTATCTATTACAGATATGGAACACTCCTGTCCTTGTCCGCTGGGTTGGTGGTGGCACACAATGGGCTGCCATGAGCCAATGGAGGGACCCCTGCACCATGCTTTAGGGGTGCCTGCACTGACAGGTTGATTGTTTTTGTGCTGGAAGAGACACCGTTCCAGCAAAACAAAAACAATCACAAGAGGAGTTTTCCTTTTCCTATGTGTGCCTCAAATTGCAGCACACAGAGAAAAAGAAAAAAACGAGGAAAAATAAAGGTAATCCTTCTTGTTGCACATCTCCTTTGTGCCTCCCTTGGGGACGCCTAGGCTTTTGATGCATTCAGAGATTCACAAAACCTTGTAAATCTGGAAATGTGTCAAATGCCATGGGTGTTGCATGGGAACACCCACCATAAATCCCATGGCACGCTTCCCTGGTGCAGGGTTTCAATGCAGTAACTTGTGCTACTTTGACTCAGTCCACATTTACAAGCCTATGAAGAGCCACACAGGGTGGCTTTACATGGCCTTGTAAATATGGGCCTGCAGTGTGCGCTGGCAGACCCTCACCAAACGTGACTTTTGGCGACGCAAAGGGCCTTGTAAATAAATATGCCCTACATGTACATCTACGTACCATTAGCAATGCATTCATATTGAAATGATCTATGCCTCGCTCAACCTTCTTTGATGGGGCGACATAGATGCTTACATACTATGATGAAATACACATCACCGGGAGATTGCGATTGGGAGGGACTGCATAAGCTACATCAAGAAAGGCACAGAGAAGGAAACGCTAATGCAGTGATATTACTTATTACTACTATTACCACTATCTTATTACTGGTGATAGGAGGAGTCTCTGTCTACATGGCTTCTTCAATAATGAGCCCATAGGCGCACCCACGAGTACAATCAGGAAGTGCTGACTCACCTTGCTAGCTCAAACTGGATCACATAATAAATAAACGTAACTTTAACTTACCTCTGAGAGTCAGTAGTGCTATTAGAAAAAAAAATAACATTGTGGGCCACAGACAACAGATAAGTAACTATTACAGACCAAGCCTGACACCTCAAAACAGATTGAGCAGGTCCTGTTTCCGGTCGATAATGTCCACCCAACAGTGCGTCAACTGCTCCTTGGTGCGCTTCACCCTAGCGTGCCGACAAAACTGTCAGTGCACCCTCCCTCACAGCAGTTGATGCTGCCGAAGGGCGCAACCATTCCCAGCCTGCTGCTAGCATGGAAGGAAGGTGGCGCTGCAAAAAAAGACTAGTTCTTTCACCTCTGCCTCAGAGCAAATCGGGCGAGGCTGCACCTGTAGGCGGCACCGACGCACAAAGGTAAGTGGCTGGCAGCTGCATCAGCACCGCCACTCTCTCTTCCGCCCTCTGTACTGCCATTTGATGGAGTTTGTTTGACCAATGACTTTGTGTTTCACCACTGCGCATATTAGTTGCTCAATGTTCACCAGTAGCACATGGTATGTTTTGTTCAGTTTAGCCGCCTATGGGCTTTGACATTGCATTAGTCATTACATTCTGAATTCTGCCTATTGGCTTTGACATGGCATTAGCCATTACTTTCTGTATTCAGTTGAGCCGCCTATGGGCTTTGACATTGCATTAGCCATTACATTCTGTATTCTGCCTATTGGCTTTGACATGCTGTATCCAGTCTAGCCGCCTATTGGCTTTGACATTGCATTCCTATTGGCTTTGACATGATGTATTCAATTTAGCTGCCTATTGACTTTGACATGCTATTAGATATTCTGCCTATGGGCTTTGACATGATATTATATATTGCATTTTGTATTCAGCTTAACTGCCTATTGGCTTTGACATGATATCATATATTACATTTTATATTCAGCTCAGCTGCCTATTGGCTTTGACATGATATCATACATTGCATTTTATATTCAGCTCAGCTGCCTATGGGCTTTGACATGATATTATACATTGCATTTTGTATTCAGCTCAGCTGCCTATTGGCTTTGACATGGCACTAGACATTGCATTTGATATTTAGGTTAGCTGCCTATTGCCTTTAACATGACATTGCATTTGATATTTAGGTTAGCTGCCTATTGCCTTTAACATGGAGTTAGACATTGCAGTTGAGAATCCAAGCTGTATTTTTCCAAGCTGTGTTTTTGCACCAGATGAACCAAGATGTTTTTCTCACAGTAGACTAGACCTGATAAGAGAGGGTACATGGGTGTTGTTTTTCTTCGCTTGAGCTTGGGAACAGGAGTAGTCTTGGAGACCTGGCCAGTCTCCAAAAGGCTTGCTCAGTTTCCCAGGTCTGAGAGGAGGGGGCACACCTTTGTAACGAATGTAACAGGCTGCAGAGAGTCAGATTCGAATCTGCCGGACCTCGTGCTGGAGCTTGGCGCCAGCTGCCAGCAATCCCGTGTGGGTAGATGAATCACTTTCTCGCGGCTGACAGGGGGTCATCAGCTTGCAGACCTTAGAAAGATGAAGCTGTAAATAGTTCCCACACGGTGAAGTATTTGTTTTGCTTTGCATTCAATATCTTATAAATATAACCTGCTGTGTATATTGCAAACTGATATATTTTGTTTGATTAACGCGGGCTTGAAAGCTACTAATTCGTCATTCATAAATATTGTGGTTGGGGAAGAATTAACAACAATAAAAGTCTTCTTTGACCTCAGAAGTGCATTTCTGTTGTGTTATGTTAGTGCTTAAAAACTAGATAAGAGGAAAGCACTAAAATTGGTACCAGAAGTGGGGTCGGTCATTAAGAGGTGATTAAGAGGGTGTTGACGAGTTGGTAGATTTCTAAGTGCACACTTTAAAAGTGTAATTGTTTTTGTTGTTTGGAGAATTACAGAAATTGTTTTTTTTGTTTGGAGAATCACAGTAGCACGGCAGACCATGTCTGAGAATGCATGTGTTGTTAAACTGCCCGATGGTGCTCGGAAAAACTGTGAATTGTTTTCTGTTTGGGGAATTACAGAAGCACGACAGACCATGTCTGAAAATGCATGTGTAGCTAAAATGCCTGATAGTGTTTTGAGAAATAATTTCTGTTGTACATATGTAGAAAAAGTGTCTTTTGGAAGTAATGATGACAGAAAGGTCAAGATACCTTTATCTGCTTACAGAGAAATGCAGGAGAAATGTAGGAAGTTGGAACATGAAAATAGGAATTTACGTGAGCAAATTAGCCCGACTGAAAGTTATAAAAAGGCTGTTTTAGAAGAATCTTTCTTGTCCCATTCCAGTAATGAGGGGGTTAAGACAGCTCTGAGCTGCACTGAGTTTTCGTGTGAGCCAGGGTTTTTGGCAGCCAAAGCGCATTCCTTAACTGATAACACGAAGAGAGCTCAGAATGTGATTTACGAGTTACCGTTGCAAAATGCACAAGTAAAACGAAAGATTTTAGAGAAAGAGACACCGAGTTTCATTAGCTTGTTTGATTTTTGGAAAAAGAATAGCTCTCATTTGAGTGAAATCCTAACACTTTTGTATATGGTCACTGTGAAAAATAATATGCAGCTGCGCGCTTGTGATTTGGCAAATGAAATAATGCAGACGTAGTCTTGGAGACCTGGCCAGTCTCCAAAAGGCTTGCTCAGTTTCCCAGGTCTGAGAGGAGGGGGCACACCTTTGTAACGAATGTAACAGGCTGCAGAGAGTCAGATTCGAATCTGCCGGACCTCGTGCTGGAGCTTGGCGCCAGCTGCCAGCAATCCCGTGTGGGTAGATGAATCTCTTTCTCGCGGCTGACAGGGGGTCATCAGCTTGCAGACCTTAGAAAGATGAAGCTGTAAATAGTTCCCACACGGTGAAGTATTTGTTTTTCTTTGCATTCAATATCTTATAAATATAACCTGCTGTGTATATTGCAAACTGATATATTTTGTTTGATTAACGCGGGCTTGAAAGCTACTAATTCGTCATTCATAAATATTGTGGTTGGGGAAGAATTAACAACAATAAAAGTCTTCTTTGACCTCAGAAGTGCATTTCTGTTGTGTTATGTTAGTGCTTAAAAACTAGATAAGAGGAAAGCACTACACCCTCTGCCATGGCGCTGGGTGGGAAATTGAAAGAGGAAGAAATAGAAGTAATGAAGAAAGAAAAAAATGTAAAGGGAAAAGCTAAAGTCGCATAAACACACCCAAAAAATTACAAAAATGTAAAATACACAATCACAAAGACACACACTGATAAAATAAAGGAAAATGAGGAGTGGATAATTTAGAAAAGAGTGCAATGGGAAAGATTACAAGTGGATGAAAGAAATAGGCCCATCATAATGCACAGAGACAGAGAAAACAAAATGTGCTGTGCCCATGCGAACCACACGGTGCTTTTCTCAAGATATTTGCAATGAGAGAATGCAAATTGCACTCGAGAACACGAAAAACATGGCGCAAACGAGTGCACTGAGCAACTGTACCCACTGACAGAGTTCCACGGAGCTTACGGAGTTTTTAAACCACTTCAGGGAATTCCACGTAGTGGGACTCTGTGAGTTCCGCCCATCCCTAGTGCTAATCACCTATGATGAAACACATCAACAGCAACCTCCAAGGTCCACAAATTTAAGATTTAGCTACTGTGATGGGAGAACAGTAGGATAGGGCTTGACATACACACGTGGCTTGAGCAACTCGAGTGGTACATATTGTCTTGATGGCAGCATCACACAGAAAACAGGTAAGATACAGTCTTCTGAACTTCCATGCTATCAGCGTGCGAGATGTCTTTGGAAAAGATTGTCCATCCCAAGTGGATGTCTGTCCCAGGATAAACACATGTACACATGTACTTCAAAACAGCAACATATTACAGCAAATGTCACAACGTTGAAATGCCCACATGAATATGACATGGTGAAGGACCCTGAAATAAAATAACAAGGGAAAATGAATTTTTCCACATATTAAATTGAATACAATTGAGGGCACACACACTTAGCACAAGCACAGTTCATTTATGTCAATGGCTAGATATCCCATTCTAGGGAAACTGATTCGCTAACATCTTTGACTTGAACTTTCCTGCACTGACCTTTCATAGCAAATTACCATAGCAGTCATATATGTACCCTAGGGCACAAGTTGTACTGACACTGGAGCTTAAAATGTGTAAAGGTAAACTTACACTCAGGTGAAGAAGTGGGCAATCACATCTTGACCTATGTCAGCTCCTTCTTCTTCACCACTGTCACCTTCATAGGGCATTTCACCATCCTCACCTGGGGGCTCATCATGGTCTCCATCCTCTGTAATTATAGGGATGTCTCTCCTCAGAGTGATGTTATGGAGAATGTAGCAGACAACCGTGTATTGCACACCTTATTAGTGAGTAGAGGAAGGTTCCACCGACCTTGTCTAGGCATCTAAAGCTAGCCTTCAGTAGCCCAAAAGCCTGCTCCACTGGCCCGTCCTCTTCCGTGGGTCTCATTGAAGCGGTCTTCCCCTGCCGTTGTTGGATTCCTCAGCGGTGCCAATAACCACAGTCAGTGAGGATACGCTGTGTCTCCTACACGGAAGCAACACATCAACAGATTACTCACATATGAAACCATTGTCCCTTCCTAAACTAGGATTCAGGTAAAAGATCAACAAGTCATGTTGTACTTACCAAGAAGCCATGCCCTTTCTGGTCCAAGCTGTGATATCTACATGTGTATTTTGCTGTTGCGCAGTATGAATGGATCATGTGTTGACCCAGAAAGAGGGCACACACACTTGAGATGTATAAGTCTGGTAAACAGAGAACTTGCACATTGATGGAATGGAAGTTCTTCCGCTTGTGGGAGACCTGTTCTCTGTTGTGTGGTGGCACCAAGGCAATATGTGTGCCATCTCTTGCTCCTAACCACATGTGATGTTCCACTCAAAGCATAAAATTCTCCCTTCACGGTGGCCAAATCCTGTGGACATGGGAATTGGATGTACCTGTTGATATTTTTCATCAGGGAAGCAAGGACTTCTTGTAGCACATCATGGATTGTTGGCTGGGACATGCCCTCAGAAACTGCCACAGTGTATTGAAAGGTGCCAGTGGCAACACAATCAAGCACAGCCATGAGTTTTGCTGATGGTGTTATGGCTGTTTGATTCCTATTGTGAGGCTGGAGATCAGGCTCCAACTGCTGACACAAATCCAGTATAGTTTGCCTATTTAGACGATATTGCTTGATGATGTCCCTTTCCTCCATGGTGGCAAGGTCTGGAAAGGGCCAAAACAACTGTAGCTGTGGCCTCCTACCCATGGATGGGTTCAGACATCCGTATCTATGGAACAGAAAAGATCAAGTGAAAAAGTCACTCCATTCTTTTAAGGTCAATACACATCTGACTTCTGGGTAACAATAGAAATGTCATTGGGTAATACATGTACACACATTGATATCAAGGCCCTCATTACAACCCTGGCAGTCGGTGTTAGAGCGGCAGTAATACAGGCCGGCGATAAAAAAAATGGGATCATGACCACGACCAACACAGACAGCCACTTTATCACTCTGACTGCCACGGCGGTAGCAACAAACACCGCGGCAGTCACCGCCAACAGACAGTCGGAGGACAATGTACCGCCCACCACATCACAACCCGCCTATCCGCCAGCTTTTCCAGGGTGGTACCAACACCATCAAAAGCACGGCAGAAACAGGACTTGGAAGGCAAACCACTCACCTCTCAACACTCAACGAAGAACAAGGACACCATGGAGCCCGAGCTACAGGTCCTGCTCATGCTGGTGTACCTCCTCATCTACCAGGAATGCGAAAGGCGGCGGCGACGATGCCCATGGTGAGTGCTGCACATAGGGGAGGGAGGAGTAAAAAGAGAGTGACACACACACGCAACACTCCCACCCCCACCCTCACCCACAACACCATACACGCAAACAAATGCATCAACATTACATTTAAACCCTTTAACCCCCCTGGAAGTACGCAAGGACAAAAGGAATTGAGTTAAATCATTGCTATTTTAGAAATAGGCAGATATACGTAACAATGTGAGAAACAGTATTTACAAAAATATACAATATGTATATAAGGCTGTACATTGTCCATGCAAAATGTCTGTGGGCCACTGGGCCAAAAATTAATGGGCCAAGCCCACACTTGACTCCTGCCTCAATATGGAGAGAACACTACAGGGGCATCAGGTTGTAAACACACAGGCACCTCAGGGGGACAGAGAAGGGGGGGGGCACTTCAGCCGGAAGATAGAAGAACGCCACTGCTCCTCGAGGGGACTCCATGCCCACAGCGATGTCATGGGGAGTGCAAAGCCACAGCCTCTCAAGTCTCTCAAATGGGTGGTTTGCCCACTGCTTGGTCCTGGAGAGTGCAAAGTCACAGAGTCACAAGTGTCTCTAGTGGGTGGTTTTCCCACTGCTTGGTCCTGGGGAGTGCAAAACCACAGTCTCTCAAGTCTCTCAAGTGGGAGGTTTGCGCACTGCTTGGTCCTTGGGAGTGCAAAGCCCCAGTCTCTCAAGTCTCTCAAGTGGGTGGTTTGCCCACTGCTTGGTCCTGGGGAGTGCAAAGACACAGTCTCACAAGTGTCTCTAGTGGGTGGTTTGCCCACTGCGTGGTCCTGGGGAGTGCAAAGCTACAATTTTTCAAGACTCTCAAGTGGGTGGTTTGCCCACTGATTGGTCCTGGGGAGTCCACAAGCCGCAGTCTCTCTAGTGGATGCCTTCTCCACTGGTTCTGGAGGGGGCCTTTTGCCCAGTGTGCTTCATCCTGCCAAGGATTGGGTGAGTGGATGCATATCTCCACTGGTTCTGGAAGGGGCCTTGTGCCCAGTGTGATTAATCCTGCCAAGGATTGGGTGAGTGGATGCCTTTCTCCACTGGTTCTGGAGGGGGTCCTGTGCCCAGTGTGCTTCATCCTGCCAAGGACTGGGTGAGTGGATGCATATCTCCACTGGTTCTGGAGGGGGTCTTGTGCCCAGTGTGCTTCGTCCTGCCAAGGACTGAGTGAGTGGATGCCTTTCTCCACTGGTTCTGGAGGGGGCCTTGTGCCCAGTGTGCTGTGTCCTGCCAAGGATTGGGTGAGTGGATGCATATCTCCACTGGTTCTGGAGGGGGCCTTGTGCCCAGTGTGCTTCATCCTGCCAGGGATTGGGTGAGTGGATGCCTTTCTTCACTGGTTCTAGAGCGGGCCTTGTGCCCAGTGTGCTTCCTCCTGCCAAGGATTGGGTGAGTGGATGCATATCTCCACTGGTTCTGGAGAGGGCTTTTTGCCCAGTGATGCAACACTTGGGGTGTGGCAGTTCACAGTCCCTCACCTGGGTGTCTGAGATTTGCAGGGACCAGGTTGCATGATAGTCCATGGAGGGAGGGCTAGACTCCATCTGGCGGCGGCTAGGGCTGCAAACTGGTGGTAGTGCCGGTGCTGGTGGGGGTGCTGCCAGTGGAGGAGGAAGGCTCCAGCCCTTCTCCTGCAGCCCGGATGGCTGGCCACTGGGGCTGCTGCTGCTGCTGGTAGTGGTCCTAGTGTCAGCGGTGCAGGTGGCAGTGCTTGCGGTGGTGCCTGCGGCGGTGCTGGCGGTTGTGCATATGGTGGTGCTGGCTGTGGTGCAGGTGCCGGTGCTGCCAGTGATGGAGGATGGCTCCAGCCCTTCTCCTGCAGCCTCGGACGGCTGCCCACTTGGGTTGCTGTTGCTGATAGTCGTGGTGCTAACGGCAGTGTAGGTGGTGGTGCAGATGGCAGTGCTTGCGGCGGGGCTGCTGGCGGTGCTGGCCACAGTGCAGGTGGCAAGGCTTGCGGTTGTGCTGGTAGCCACCAGACACTCACCTGCGGCCTCCGACGGCTGAAGTGCCTTGCTTGGTGTTTTCTGCCCCTTCCTCACCTTGGCAGATGGTGGTGTGACCTTGGCTCTGGCAGCTGGAGTTTTTGAGGAGGCCTTTCTGGATGGTTTGTGCTCCTTGCCCTTTCTGCATGCTGGCCTCTTCTTCACTGTGGCAGGTGGCGGAATGCTTTTCTCCTTTGCAGGGGTCTGTGGCACACTGGCTGGGCTGACGGGTGCCCCCTTTGAGCCTCTGTGAGTTGCAGGTACCACAGCGGTCGGCGACGTGGTGGCTGAGGTGCTGGCCTGGGTTCTGGACACCCTGGCCCAAGAAGAAGGACGGAGGGGAGGGATAGGGACGAGGTCAATGTTTGCCAGGAAAAGCTTCTTAGACACACTGGGGCGGGAAGAGGGAGAGGGTTTTGGAGTGGAGGAAAAGGGAATGGTTGTAGATGGTGTCTGTCTGCTGAGTTTGGGTGCAGGTGCATGGGCTGGATGCTGTTGTGAGGTGGATGGCTGTTGGGTGGGTGGGTTCTTGTGTTTGTGTACTTTGGGAGGAGGGGTCACAAACACACTTGGAGAGGACACAGGGGACATGTGCATGGTTGTGGGGTTGGTGACTGCTCGTGAGGGGTGTGTTGTGATGGGCGTGCTGGTGATGGAGGTAGTGGATGAGGATGTTGTGCATGCAGGTGTGAGTGGAAACGCTACTGGGAGGGAGGTGGACGAAGAGGAGAAGGGGGATACAGTGGAGGCAGTGGATGTTGGTGTGTCTGCATGGGGATGGGGATGGTGCTTGTGTGAGTGCCTGTGAGATGAAGTGTGATGCTTGTGTTTGCCTGAGCCACTTCTGGGTGTTGATTTGGGTGAATGCTGGTCTGAAGGTGTGCTTGGGATAGGCTGGGGTTGAGGGGATTGGGACTGGGTAGAGGAAGTCGGAGGGGGGAGGCTAGAGACAGCGACTATGGCTGCCATCAGTGCGGAGGCCAGAGCCTGAAATGCTCTCTGTTGGGCCGCCAGGTATGCTTTTGTTTGTTGCAAATGCCTCTCGACACCCTGGATGGCATTCAGAATGGTTTACTACCCAATAGTGAGGGATCTCAGGAGGTCAATAGCTTCCTCATTGAGGGCAGCAGGGCTGACTGGGGCAGGGCCTCAGGTGCCTGGGGCGAAGGAGATGCCCACCCTCCTGGGTGAGCGGGCACGGGAAATATGCTGTGGGGTTACTGGGAGGGCAGTGCTGGTACGGGGGTGGCGGCTGGACCTGTTGTTGGGGTGGGCACAGAGGTGTCCGCCATCGCCACGGAGATTCCATTGGAAGAGTCGCTGTCTGTGGTCTCCCATCCTGTCTCCTTCGTGGTGCTCTCCTCACCCTCCATCCCACTGGCGCCCTCACTGTCAGTGGATTCGGCCTCTAGGCCCATGTGGGATGCAGCACCCTCCGTCGCCGGTGCCTCTGCTCCTCCGCCAGATGATGCTAATGCACATAAGGACAGGGTGACAAAACAAAAATGGGGGGAGAGACTGAGGACACACTTGGTCAATGCCAGCAATAACACTACCGTCGGCGTAAACAACACACAGGGAGCAGCCCTATGCACTAGGCCATGCACTACCAGTTACAAAGATAGTCACCAGCCCACGGGGTACAATTCCTAACGCCATTAGCTGCACACCTGAAACCCACAGGACCCTCCCCAGAAGTAGATGCCCACTAACACAATTGGGGTAGAAGTGCTTCAGAGCCTGCCTAACAAGGGACCTACCCTGCCATCTTCGTCCTGGCCTAGGGGCACCCATAGCCCACTTCCCACTTCCCACACCCAGGTAAATTTTAACGCGTGCAAAGTCTGGATTTCAGAATATGTACTCACCCCCTTGTGGCTGCTGTGATGCCCACAAGCGCCTATCCAACTCCGGATAGGCCACCAATAGGATGCGGAACATCAGGGGGGGTATGGTGCGACGGGCACCCCTTCCTCGTTGGGAGGCCAGCCCCAGCTGGGCCTCCGCCGTCTTCTTTGCCTAATGGCACAGGTCCTCCCACCTTTTGCATCAGTGAGTGCTCTGCCTGTCAAAGACCCCCAGGGTCTGCACCTCCTTGGCGATGGCATGCCAAATACCCTTTTTCTGGTGGGCACTGACCTGCATGGAAAAGACAGAAGAAAAGTGAATTAGTCAACCGTCCAGACCGTCAGACTCATGGCCCACCAGATCCCTCCCATCCCCTGATGCACATACATTGACCACCTTACATGCTGCACTCTGGCCAGGACGCCTCTGTCCCCCAACATGTGGCTTACACACGCAGCACTCCATAAATTCATGGCCAACGCATCATGGTCACAGTGTACTCACCTGTTTGTCTGGAGGACCGTAGAGTAACGTGTACTGGGGTAGGACCCCATCCACCAGTTTCTCCAACTCCTCTGCAGTGAAGGCCGGGGCCCTTTCCCCAGACACATGAGCCATTGTCGCTTCCAGACACAGGTCACAGCAGCACTTGCAGTGTAGGTCCTCTCCTGCTGAAGGCCAGGTAGGAAGCGAGTGAACAGAGAGAAAATGGCGGTGACGTCCACGGCGGTACGTACCGTCACCGCCGGCGTACATCGCCATTGGCTCCTGGAGCCCATAAGGCCCAATGATAACCAATGCGAAGTTGTGTGGTGGTCATCGACAGCCTACCACGATGGCGCACAACGCCAGCGGAATTACCTAATTTCCACTTGTCCATCCTCCGAGGTCAGGCACCCGCCATTTCAGGGGGGCACATGCCATGGCACCTAACTGCGTCATTGCAGACATTGTCGCAGAAACTGATTGTCGGATTCACATACTGGTTCTGTAAACTAAGAAAATCATCATTAGTGTAATAGATGTGTGAATATGACCCTCTGATCACCGTTGTCTTCCATATGCTTCAACTGCTGAGGCTGAATATTAGATGGCAGCATCCTCCGGTATACAGACCCCTGGTGGACCTTGCAACAATGGAGGACAGACACATTATCACCACCTACAGACTTGATCATGCTACAATCCAAGTACTGTGTGCCCAATTGGAGCCAGACCTGATGTCAGCTATCCTCCAGCCCACAGGTATCTCACCTCTAGTGCAGGTCCTGTCAGTGCTCTATTTCCTGGCAAGTGGTTCCTTCCAAACAACAGCAGCCATGGCATCAGGGATGTCTCAGCCAATGTTCTCCAACGTTTTGACCAGAGTGTTGTCTGCCCTGCTTAAACACATGCACAGCTACATCGTATTTCCCCAGGTGGAGGACTTGGCCACAGTGAAAGCTGACTATTATGCCCTGGGAAATATCCCCAACATCTTTGGTGCCATTGATGGTACACATGTGGCATTTGCCCCTCCCCCCCCCGGAGAAATGAACAAGTGTTCAGGAATCGAAAAAGCTGTCACTCTATGAATGTGCAGATGGTGTGTTTGGCGGACCAGTACATCTCCCATGTGAATGCCAAATACCCTGGCTCTGTGCATGATGCCTTTATCTTGAGGAATAGCAGCATCCCATATATGATGGGCCAACTCCAGAGGCACCAGGTGTGGCCAATTGGTGAGCCCAAGGTTCCCACACAGTATGATTTGGTGTCTGGGTTTAGGGTTGTCCCTAAGAGTTAATAGGTGTCTAACAGTTGTCCCTCGATATTTGCAGGTGACTCTGGTTGCCCCAACCTCTCATGGCTACTGACCCCAGTGAGGAATGCCAGGACAAAAGCAGAGGAACGTTACAATGATGCACATGGGCGTACAAGGAGGATTATTGAAAGGACCTTTGGTCTCCTGAAGGCCAGGTTCCGGTGCCTCCATCTGACAGGTGGCTCCCGGTACTACTGTGCCAGATCATCGTTGCAGGTTGCATATTGCACAATCTGGCCTTGAGACGCCAGGTGCCTTTTCTGCAGGAGGATGAGCCTGGAGATGGTCTTGTGGCAGCGGTGGAGCCTGTGGACAGTGAGGAAGACGAGGCAGACGAAGAAGATGTTGACAACAGAAGCAACATAATACAACAGTACTTCCAGTGACACACAGGTAAGACACTAACTTAACTTAACTTATCAGTTTTCAGTTGGACATTGTACATGGCAGCCTGATTTCCCTATGTCTATGGCCACTTACTGTACCCTTTGGCATCTCTATTTTCAGATCTCTGTGGCCCGCTCTGGCTCCTGCTATGTGTACTGCTGCCCACCAAAGGTCATTTCAAAGTATATTTGACTGTACATTTGACTTGCAATGCTTTTATTATGTTGAACTAATATATATATGAATCATTTGACAGACTCCAGATTAGTATTTCTTCCAAGGGTGTTTATTTACGTGCTCATAAGTAGAGGGGGATGTGCAATGGGCTCGGCTGATGGTGGAGGAATGTCCAGGTTAGAGTTCAGTCTCTTGGTATCACAGGTGCATTGTCCAATGGGCATAGGAAGGGGAGCAATGGCAGTTCAAGGTGGACAGGTTGACAGAGTGGGACACAAGGGTGACAATCAGGAGAGTCCTATTTCCTGGCGGGGTCTTGGCAATGTTCTCTGGCTTCTGCCTGGATCGCAGGGACCGTTTGTGGGGTGGTTCTCCATCTGCAGGGGGTGGGGTGCTGGTGGCCTGTTGTTCCTGAGGCGGGGCCAGCTGTCCACTAGCACCGGCAGAGGTGGAAGGCTGTTCATCAGTTTGGCTAATGTCAGGCGCCCGTTGGTGTGCCACTGCCTCCCTCATGCTGTTGGCCATGTCACCCAGCACCCCTACAATGGTGACTAGGATGGTGTAGATGAGTTTGGGGTCCTCCCTGATCCTCAGGTGCAGTACCTCCTGCAGCCACTGGGTCTCCTGCAACTTGGCCAGTACCTGGCCAATAGTCTCCTGGGAATGGTGGTATGCTCCCAGGATGTTGGTGAGTGCCTCCTGGAGAGTGGGTTCCCTGGGCCTGTCCTCCTCCTGTGGCACAGCAGTCCTCCCAGCTTCCCTGTTGTCCTGTGCCTCTGTCCCATGAACCGTGTGCTCACTGCCACTGACCCCAGGTCCCTGATCGTCCTGCGTTTGTGGGGTTGCCTGGGGTCCCTGTAGTGGTGGAAACACTGCTGATTGACGTGTCCTGGGGACAGTGGCATGGGCCCACTGGGTGGGTGCTGTGCTGGTGTTTCCTGAGGTGGGAGGCTCGCTGGTGGTTGGGACTGTGGCAGGGTAACCGACTGTCCAGAGGTCCCTGATGGGCCAGGTTGGTCATCCTGATCCAGGCGTGCAGAGCTGCTGTCGTCACTGTGGGCCTCTTCTGGGTGGGGACTGGGTATAGCTGTCATCTCCTCTTCCATGACATTGAGTAGGGGTCCTGTGGCGATACCAATGCAGTGTTAGTGTATCTGCATTTGCCATCTTGTGCATGGGTGTGTTTCCCTGCATGGTTGTGATTTCCCTGTCAGCTTTGCCTTGTGTGCGTGGTGATTTTGTGGGCTGGGTGAGTCTCTCTACTTGGCATGCTGTGGTGATGGGTGTCCATGCAGGTCTGTAAAGGGGGTCCATGCCTTGGTGTTACATGCAGGGCTTGGTATTGGGGTGGGTGGGTTGCTATAGTGTGGTATGTGTGAGGTGGTGGAGTGATGGGGGTGAGGGTAGGGGTAGGAGTTTGTGATGGCATGCAGGTAGGATGGAAGATACAGTAGTAAAGATTTGACTTACCAGAGACCAGTCCCCCTGCTACTCCTGTGAGGCCCTCAGGATACATGATCGCCAAGACTTGCGCCTCCCATGTTGTTAGATGTGGGGGAGAGGGTAAGGGTCCACGCCAGTCCTTTGTACAGCTACCTGGTGTCTTGCAACCATGGAACACACCTTCCCCAGTAGGTCGTTCCACCTCTTCCTGATGTCATCCCTAGTTCTTGGGTGCTGTCCCACGGCATTGACCCTGTCCACGATCCTCCACCATAGCTCCATCTTCCTTGCAATGGACGTCTGCTGCACCTGTGATCCGAATAGCTGTGGCTCTACCCAGATGATTTCCTCCACCATGACCCTTAGCTCCTCCTCTGAAAACCTGGGGTGTCTTTGGGGTGCCATGGATGTGGTGTGAGTGATATGTGTAAGGATGTGTGGGGTGGTGTGTGGGGTGATGTGTTGGGGTGTGTGGTGTGTGGTGTGAGATGCGTGGATGGTATATGGGTAATGGTGTTCTGTGGCTCAGATTGAGTGGGTGCTCCTGGCTTGTGTGTCTCTCTCTCTGTTGGCAATCTTTTTTTCATTAAAAGGGTTGTGGATAATGTGAGTGTGTGTTTTATAGTGGTGTGGGTGTGGTGCGTCTATGTGTGTCAGGTGTGAGTAGTTTGAATTGTCCAATGTGGTGTAGTTTTGTTAGTGTGTGTGTGTTTTGAGTGCGGCAGTGTGTACCGCCAATGGTTTACCGCAGTTGAAGGACTACCACGGTGAGTCATGGGTCCTGATACTGTGGGCGTATTCCTGTTGGCGTAACGGTGTGGGTTTTGCTATTGCCATTTTATCACTGACCTTTGGTCTGGCGGACTTGTGTGTGTGTCTGTACAGTGGGAGATTTCTCTGTGTGGGACATAATACCCGTAGAAGATTACCACTGCGATCACGGTATGTTGGCAGCCCTAAGTAGAGTGGTAGGCGGCATTTACCACCACGGTTGTAATGAGGGCCCAAGTATTTGATCCATTAAAATCTTAAAAGAATACATATTTAGGATTTTTTGGTCATTGTGTGCAAATAAAACATTTGAACAGTATTGTTTGTACCTATTTTTTTAAAAAATACAAAAAAAACATTAACGAAGGTAGCACATCCCCTGCCGCACTATTGTTGTCAAACACAGTCACGGTTCAGATCCTGTCATATCTTGCCAAGAAAAGTGTCATTGTATTTTACATTTAGAAATGCACTAGCCTCCATTTTGAGTGCTATTGACACAAAAACATTTGTAAAATGCACAGCTTCACAACCCAAGTGGTGGCTGCCTGACCTTGCCGTCAGCGCTTTGGGTTCTGGATGCCCATCAGCATAAGTTGACAACATAGTAGGTGGTAACCTCGACGACAGACCCTGCCATAGGATAACATGTGTGACAGCCATGCACGAAAGCCAATAGCTGTGTCCGTCTCCGTCACATCCGCTGTGTACTTGTACGCTGTGTTGTGAATAAAACCTCACTTGACTCCTAACACTGCACCCATCAAGACCTCTTTTATTGCTGCTGTTGGTGACATATGTGAGCCAGGATGCCAGGCAACACAAGAGCAGGGCACATGACCTCTCCCCTGGGAAGCTAGAGCTCCTTGCCAGGGAGGTTCTGTCCCTGTACAGCCAACTTTATGGGAACCCAGAAGAACAGGCACATGTCTCGTCTAATTGGGGAATGTCTGACTAAGCAACATTTTCCTAGATGATTCACAGGTTATTTGAGTCATTTTTGGTAATGTGGGTGGTGTTGCGCTTGGAGTTGACAGAGTGATGTAGCTTTGACAGACTTTTGCGACCAATGTTTGAAATGTCTGTACATGTGAATGTTATGTCACTGGTCAGTAAGAGCTATAATGTGTGTACATGTAAAACACAAATCCTATTTTATCACACAAACTTCAGGCCACTGACTACCAGTGGCCAGTAGACAATGTGCCAACATGCAGCCAATGTTGAAATGACAGTGATGTTAGGTGAAAAATGTAGAGCGTCTGGAGTTGGCTGATGATGTACTGTGACGTGAAATTCCAGCACATGTTGTGTATCAGGTTGCTCTATATGGTTTCATTCTGTCATGGAGCCACATATAGGTTGACTTACTTTAGGTTCAGCAAGTTCAGCTGACATTGGCTTACCATCATCCATCCCAGTTTGTCCCATTAGAAGTCACACTTTTTCAACCCACAACTCCCTGCTATCATTGACATGTAGTAGCCCTCATATCTTGCCCTCTGTCACTATATGTGATGCAGACCATGGGCTCTTGGGAGTTTAGGCAGGCAGCCAATGTAGCTGTCAGTATGACTATGTTCAATGATTGTACAGGTGGTTTGGCCTTCAATAGCTCACAATGATTATGAGTGATTGGGGTGGCTTTCACAACAGGATTCGTTGCATAGTTCTGGCAAAGATGTTGTAGGCCTGATTAGGTAACATGAGAAGCTAGCAAATATTGACGGTGCACATGAGATCACTGGATCAGTATTTCCACTCTACCTATGGCAGTTTTATAGAAAAAAAATCTAGTGACTGCTTTGTAAATGTACGTATGAATTAATAAAATGCAATATCTCAGCAGTACTGCCCCTGAATTGAACTGACACTGAATTGTCTTTTCCTGTTCTTTTATGTTATCTATACAGTACAGGTCAACAATGAGCAGAAAATCTGGAACACCATCACCAAGAAGGTGCAAACCCTTGGAGTCCACAAGCAGCATAGTCTGCACTGTAGGAAGAGGTGGGAGGACCTGTGTCAGAGCTACAAGAAAATCAGCCGTGAGCCATGTTGGGCAGTCCTCCCAGCAATCCAGGCAGGTGTGCCGCACCATGACCCTCCTATTGACCTGCATCTTTGCAGTTGCTTACCCAGAGCTTGATGGGCAGCTTAGGGCCTAACATCCGCAACAAGGGGGTAGGTCATTGTTTGTAGATATTGGTGTGATTTAACCTCTTTACTTTCGAGCTATGTGGTATGCCTTCAAGTTTTTAGAAGACGCACATCCTAAGGCAATAATGATTTCAGGAGATTTAAGGTGATCAGGTTGTGTCTGATGCTGTGTGTGGTGTATTGCTTTCTGCTGTAGCATGCCATTAGATTCCTCGTCACAGTGCAATTACTGTTCTGTGGCAGACACTTGTCTGCATGCAAACAAAGGGATTGCCAGCAATTTCACATTGACCTGAGGGACAGTTTCACAAAACATGCCCCATGTCATGATTGGGTTAGGTCTGATGGTATGTCACAGATGTGTGTAGTGAATGTGGACTTCATTACTGGTGACTGTGGCAAAATTCACAATTATGAAGCAGCTGATATAGAAAACTTGACATTGCTAAGTTGGTGCTATAACACTATGAGAATGTGCATCTGCACAAACATTTTGATATTCTTTTTTCAGTAGCATCATTTCTTATCTGACACATTTTGAAAGCAGTTTCTCCAGAAAATGTAAGATACTTTAGTGGAGAGTAGCCGGTGGTCCTGAGTCCTAAGTCCTTCACAAATGTCCATGTAAGCCAGTCTGTGATTGCCTAGGTGAATTTCTATGCCAAACTGTATTGTAAGCAACAGACAGGAATTTGCCCACATTTGTGAGAGAGTTGTGTGTCACACGGATGACATTTCGGTGCCCTTAGTCTTGGGCAGATGAGAAATTGATTATTGAGAACAATGTGTTACTGAGAGTGACATTTGCATGTGGAAAGTAACATCATATAAATGTTGTGGTGTCCCATTTTGTGCAGACAATTTCCATCCAGAAATCTTACCCTTCGAAAGAAGGGAATCAATGTTGCCTCTGTACTGCAGTGGTTCAGACATGTAGCCAGTCCTATGTGTTTATTTATACTACTGGAACCCTGTCTTATGGAGTGAACAACAAGTGTGTAAGCGAAAAAGGCATACATGATATGGGTGCTGAGATGGCAGATAACTGAACGTGTGGCAAATGTTGTGTGATGCACATGTCCAATTGTATTCTCATAGATACACTACAATAGCATCAACTGGGCAAGGCAAAGGTGGTACTGGACACATCAGCGGGGAGGAAGCTGGCCACTGGGGATCAGATATGGATACCACAGATGCTAAGGATCCCAGGGGCATGGACCTTGAGGGGGCCGGCACAGAGGCCACAAGTGACTCTACATCTTCTTCTGAGTCCACCAATAAAGACCAGTCCCTAGTGAGGACCAACCCTAGAGAGACTGTGACACCTTTGTCTTCATCCGTCCCTTGCATTCTACTCTCCACCCTCCCTCATGCCCAACCCCCGGTTGGCCATAGCCGTTCCCCTAAAAGGGGAAGCATCAGCTTTGCTGCAGGAACCTCTCCCCCAACCCCAGTGTCCCAGGCTGCACTCCCTGAAGAGGCTGTTGAACTTTTAAGAACAATTACTGTAGGCCAGAATGCACTATTGAATGCCATCCAGGGGATCGCTGTCCAGAACACCCAGATGCTGGCTTACCTGAATGGCATTCAAGGGAGCCCTGTCCGGCCTACAGCTGAAATTCTAGGGTCTGGCCTCCTCATTGGCCACAGCCTGCCACCCACATCCCTTCCTGTCCAAAGCACACACAAACATGGACATGCACCCACGATAACACCCGCAAGCAGCACATCCCAACACAAACACATCAAAAGATATAAGCGCAGATACAGACATATAGACACAACAAACACCACCACCACAGTCATATCCCCAATCAATACACCCACCACTACACATGCACAGACCTCCATCACCACACCCACAGACACAACACCCACTGCTACAGCAACACCTACACATACCACAAGCACACCCCCAGTCATCACATCAACAACAACACATACATACACCACCACATCCACAGACACCACAGTAATAAACACCACAACCAAAACATGCACATCCACACACACACATTCTATACACAAACATCCACACTCACCCACCCAACAAACAATCCATAAAATAAACAAAAATAAAAAGCCCATATACCAGACCCTCAAGCACCCACACCTTCAACAGACACTTACACAGCAGACACAGGCACTCCCTCTACTTCACAACTCAAATTTCCTCTCAATTGCCCTACCCATTTTCCCAAAGAAGACCTTCTTTTCGCCCTGGCCATGACCACTTCCAAGTCCCAAACCACTCCTTCCAAATCCCAAACCGCCTCTACCAACCCTACTCCTCCCAAACACAAACCAAAACCCATCCCTCCAAAACCCAAACCAACCCCTCCCAAACCCAAGGACCCACCCCTGTAACATCATTGAGGTCCCTGCTCTCTGTCTCATAGATTCCCAATTCAGAGGAGGTTTATTCTGGCAGTGAATTTAGGAGGCAAAAGATGGGCCTGAAAGCCATTGTGGCCCACACGGGCTAAGACATTACTGTCCTAATTATGATGGACTTATAATATTTTTCATGGAGTGACTAACTCATTATATAAAGTCTTTTAGTTTGAGAATACCTTTGTCATGGCCTTATTATTGAATTATTACGAATTATTTACTGATTCTGGTCTGGTTCCTGTCTTAAATATGTGGTGTTTCTGTTTCCGGTGTCAGGCAGGAGGGTGTGGCGGACATGGAGATGCAGCGTAGAGGACCAGCATGCAGCAGCGGTCGAGCGATGCAGCTGGGCCAGAGTTGCCAGACTTGCGGCACAGACACCTGCGACCATTCAATAGTGGACTCTTGACCACCATGCAGGTAGGGCGAGCGGGAGGGAGTACCTGTTTTAACCTATCCATGTTGCTTCTGCTGTTGGTCTCACCCTTGCTTCTGCTCCTGTGCCCACGTCCTGCTTTGTTCAGCCGCTGCGCTTTTAGTTGGGTGCCAGCTCAGGTCTCCTCCTTTGTTTGTTGTGCCATGGTCAGTCTCCTCGCACAAATCTCCCTGCCAACCAGGTACCCTGCACCTCTGCTTCCCTTGGTTCAGGTCATTCAGGATTCCTGGGCCCACCAGGTGATGATGGGACAACAGAATGCAAGACTTGGAGCAGGCCAGAGGAGAGCCTAGTAGCCGAGCTGGTGAGCAGTCATTAACTACCAGTTAGCCATCAGTCATCTGGATTAACCAAGCGCTCTGGTGTGTTACTGCCTTAATCATCTATTACCCTATCTCCACAAAGGCTTAATGAATGACCATTGATGCTCACAGTCACTTTACTACCCACCAGAACCCAGGAAAATCAAGAAGATTTAAAGAAGAAATAGATACTGCTTGGCCTGCGTGGTAATGCCCCACTCCCCTTGCAGCAAAGGAGGCCAGGTTGAGGGGTGTGGTTGGGCAGCTTCACAAAAAAAACAAGCCTGAAGGCTGAAGCCAGACATACTTTGCAAGTGTAAGTCGCCCGGCAACCAGTGGGTGGGGCTGTGTGGCCAGCTTGCTCTTGTCCCCCTCACCTTGCAGCAAGGAAAGGTGGATAGAGGGGTGTGGTGGCGCAACTCTACCAGCTTCACCAGGGAGTCCAAAGCCTGAAATTAGTCTGAGGGGGTAATCCAAATTATATAAAGCAACTGAGCCACAGCAGCAAATGTAGAAGCGTAGCATCGCTTCAGCCTTTCCCCAGGCCCATCAAAGACCACATGTCCACAAAACCCTATGAGGAAAATCTCTTGCATTCAAATAGGGAAGAAACCAGAGGTCTTGAAGTTTCCACCAAGGCGAGGATGACCCAGCCTCTGGTCTCACACAAGGAGGTCAAAAAACAGGATCAAAGGTTTACCCCCAGTGGGAAACGTCCAACCCCGGACATCAGAGAGTACTTTGTTCAGGACTCCAAGCTGGACTCAAAATCAGAATTATCAATTTTAGCACACATAAGTTCAACTCAGGAACACAAAGTTGCCTGAAGGGGGTCAGACATGGGACACCTTAGCACGCTTGAAGCTATGGCCCAGGCACCATATTTACATGCAGACAAGTTAGAAGAGCAGATTTCCATCTTGCAAACGATTCCCACGTTAATCACAAAGATTGAAGGCAAATGTGATGCCCTAAACAATCTAATTGTCAGAGCTCAAGGTTCAGTTCAAATTGAATCAAAGCAAGACTGTGTGCTTGTGGGTCAATAATAGAAACATTATCTTCTCTCCCATCTATAATGGCTTTATTGATCAATAACTTCAAAAAGTCATCCACTCCCTAGGATAACAGCAATGACTCTACCCGATATCAAAGCCTTGGAGTTTGGAATTCTACCAGTAAGACATCAGGGCAGTCTGTGAACAAATACAGACGGATAAGGACACAGATCAACAAACAGGTGGAACAGGAATGACAAATGTAGTTGTTTTCCTCGAGGAACAATGCCCCTCCCATGTCTGGAAGCATTGTGGACCAGAACAGCCTCTTGCAGGGGACACAGCAATCAATAAATAATGATGTAAAAAAAATTACTCAATGTTTTCAGTGGATCGGCTATTACCTTTGTCAAGGAAAAACAAACAAATATTAAGGAAAGTAAATAAAAATAGGAACAATAGAAGATCAACCCTTCTCCAGAGGCTACGAGTAGAAACCACAGAGATGTTAAAGTATAAAAAGGAAGACAAATCCACACAAGAAGTGAAAGATGCCGACCCAGGAGGCTCTGTCCAAATGTGCCCTCTGGAGTCCATAGAAATATCAAAAAGGCCTATAATTTTGTGAAAAGAAGGTGCTACAACAAATTAACCAGAAAAAGTTGTGCTGAGTCCCAACTATGACAACCATCTCAGACAATGCAGCTGAAGTCAATGAGTTTGTCCGCCTTTGTAAGGCCCTCAGCAGGATCTGAAACAAGGCAGTCAATGCCAGCGACTGAAGACCAGGCAGATGAAGGCTGTCTGGGAAGCATAGGTGAGCCAGTCATCAGCTAGTGCTGCAACCCACTCTATCAGTAAACTGGAGGGAGTCAACAGAAAACGTTCCTGAATCACAACCACAACAGCCAACTCAGGCAACACAGCAGAGGGCAACAAATATGGCTAACCCCCTAAGGCCCTCAGTAGGGTCTCAACGATGCAATCAATTCCAATGCCTGAAGGCCAGGGAGATGAAGGCTGCCCAGGAAGCGTAGGTGAGTCACTGATATACTAGCTGCTGCATCCTGCTCCATTAGTAAGCTGGAGAGATTCAACAGGCAGGATTGAAAATTGTGGGGTTAGTACACCCATCAAAGAGCGGACTCTGCCCATAAACAAAGTGATTAAATGGGCAGGGGACCTCACTGAAAGCTCAATCAAATCTAAAAAATATTTTTCTACCCAGAATATGTGTAAAAGGGCACATGGGATGGCATCAATATGGGATATTTTTTCTAAACTTTGCGCCAATATAGCTGGCCTGGAACAGATTTGCCCCTCAGATACTGAAGGTGTGGCTTTCCTTCACCCTGGGTTGGGTGAGTACTAATGAGCGTTCTAAAAATTAACTCTAAAAGCCCATGTCTTGTTAAGGCCCTGTGGAAAAGTAAGAGGCAGTTCGAACAACGGGGCATAAAACTTGTCAAGCCCCGCAGTAAGCAAGTACCCTGTATGCTTTTTGGAGTCACCCGTCTGCTCAAACAAAGCAAATGGCCAAGGGGGTGAAACGGGATAAAAAGACAGGAAGGAGTTGGCTGCTGGTTCAGTTTTAGAGGGCACTAAAAGGGTATGCTGTTCTAAAGAAGGTGTGAATAAGAACTTAATAATCAACACAAGGCGATCTGGTGAAGGACAGCCATGTATATCTCAGGAGCACTTCCCAAAGGAGTGGGCATGGCTATCAAGTGCATTACATTTTCACCCTTAGCCCTGAGCCCCAAAAGAATAAAAGACGAAAAAGAGCACCTGGCCTAAAAACAAGCTCATGGAACATATGAGGGTTAACTGATGGTAGCTCCAAGAAAATAATTATCGACAAGTTGCGGAAATTTGATATTATTGCTTGTTTAAAAAACATGGGCAATAAACACTTCCCCATGGCAGAATTTTACTGTATATGTGTGAGAAAACAGGGCTGATTGCAGAGGCCCCATAACTTTTTGCCCCCATTTTCCTCTTTTTGCTGTTGTTTTCCTGACTTTGATGGTGCCCTGGGTACTGCTAACCAGTCCCAGGGCCTGTGCTCTGTGTAAAATGGATATGCAAATTAGGCTAATTATAATTGGCTAAGTTAACCTACCTATAAGTCCCTAGTATATGGTAGGGCATGTAGGTTTAGGGACCACAGCATAGGTGGTGCACACCTAGGTGCACTGCTGAGGTGCCCAGTGTCATTTTAAAAGCAAGCCTGCCTTGCTGGCTGCTTTTAAATTAAAGTTATATGCAAATTCGACTTTGGAATTAAAGGTACTTCCAAAGTCTTAAACTACCTTATTTTTACATATAAGTCACCCCTAAGGTGTGCCCTATGTGCCCCTAGGGCTGGGTGCCATGTAACTATAAGCAGGGACTTTATAAAAATAGATTTATAAGCCCTGGTGAGGTCAAAACAGCCAAATTCGTTTTTCCCTCATTGAAGTAAATGGCCTTCATAGGCTAGAATGGGAAGACTTTATTTTAAATTTTAAAGTCTCCTTAAATGTTACATACCAAGAATTTGGTATCAAATTGATTGTTGTAATAAATCCCACAACTTCCAGTTGTTGGATTTAAAAATAACTTGTCCAGGTAAAAAGTTTAGACTTTACCTAAAAAGTTGCCAATTTCAGCTCTGCATTGTTTTTGCTGCTGTGCTCTGATTGGCCAGCCTGCAGCAGCTTCTGCCAGGCTGCCTTGATTAGGTGTGAAGTGGCCTGGCTTCACACAAAGGAATGTGCTTGGGGGAGAGAATCTCCCCTCAGCAGATGGTGAGGCAGGAAGGGGGAGGGCTGCCAAACTGGTCTTCAAAGGCAGAGAAGGACATTTGCAGCACCCAGCAACACCCCCACCTCCTGCAACCCCAGACAATTAGGTGCCCCCTTGATTAGATTAGGAGAGGGCAGGAGAGGGGTGTGTTTATGATTTTTAGCCACACCAGTGGGTGGGCTCAGCCAGATGTAACCTCCAAAAATCAGATTCATCCATGTTGGATTTTTAGAGACTGTTGCCTTCTGGGATGGATTTTTGCCACACTTCCCAGGAAGTGGTCATCACAGGGGGACGACCCTGTCCCTGATTGGAGAACCAGGGCCCCCCTGCTTTTCACCCAGGAGCAAGGATAAAACTGGCAGACCTGCACCCACACCTCAGATCCCCTCCAGAATTCAACAAGAAAGGAACTAAAGAAGAAGAAGGACTGCCCTGCTGGACCCCTGGCCTGCACCTGGACCCTGCACTCAGAAGGGCTGCACCAGCTGCACACTTGGGCTTCACCACAAGAAGGACTTTGCCTGGCTTCAACTGGTTCAAGGAGGGACTCCCTGTTTGCTACAGGTGAAAAATTGCTAAACCAGAGTCCCCTGCACCAACTCCTGAAGAAAGCGACCAGCTGACCACTGTCCAGTGGCCAAAAAGGAGTTTGCGCCAGGTGCATTCTGGGAGTTGAAGTCCGCACCCCCCAAGGACCATCACAGAACTACTGGACCCTTGGGGTGAGCTGTGGACCCCAAAAGAACCTTAAAAGAACATCTGGGTGAAGCCCCAGAAGTTTGGAAAAGATTTGAGAATTTTTGGAAAAGAGCTCCAGAGAGGGACCGACCCGCCGCGGAAATTCTAGCCGGCTTGCCTCAACCGCGACCCGGCATGACTTCGTGGTTCGTCCCGGTAAAGAAAAACATCCAAAAAAGAGACTAAGTCCGAACGTAAAAAGTTGACCGGGACCTCCCAGCCATCGTATCCGAGAAGGGCTCCATGGACGTCGGATCAAGATCCAGGTTTACCTCGGTCGAAGGATTTTCATCTCGACAAAACGACTAAGTCCGAAGGTAAAAGTCTCCACCGAGGAAACCCACATCGCGTATCCGGACAAGGGCTCCAGGAGGTCGGATTCAACTGGCAGGTTCGTCCCGGTGAAGAAAAACTTCTAAATAAAGACTAAGTCAGAAGGTAACTTTTTAACCGAGGCCTCCCGCGACTTGTAGCCGAGCAGGGCTCCATCGCGGTCGGCCTGAAAGTTTGACTTTGCCCCGGTCCTGGTGCAACCAGATGACCCGATTGGCGCTTTTTGTTTCTAAGCGCTAGAAAATAATAATACTTTAAAAATTCATATCTCCGGTTCCCCTGAACCGATTTTAATCGTTTTTGTGTCATTTTAAAGATAAAAATATAAGCTATTTTTATAAACTGGTGTTGGATTTTTAAACTGTTTCCTGTGTTTTATTTAATTACTGTTTTGTGATATTTGAATGCTTTACACTTTGTCTCCTAAGTTAAGCCTTGACGCTCGATGCCAAGCTACCAAGGGTAGAGCTGGGATTAATTTACTGAGACCTAACTGTACCTATGTGGAGGTTAGTGGCTTGTTGCTAGGTGTAGGTACCTACCTGCCCTACCAATAACCCATTTTCCAACATAATTGGAAGAAGCGACGGGATCCTGTACTTGTGTTCAATATCACGTTACAGTTTTAGGTAAAACAAATTAAAAATCCTTTAAATTGTCCTAGTGCAAAAATTGTTTTTAATTTTTAATTTGGATTAATTTCAATTATTGAATTTTTGTAATTTTTCTAAATTCTTGTTTCCAATTTTTGCAAAAAGTTTTTGTTGACACAAAACTAGGGAACCATGGAGCTTGATCTGGCTAGCCTACCCACACTGACAGTAGTCCAGCTTAGGGGGTTGTGTATTGAAAGAGGGTTGCCTGCAACCACTGATCTCAGGAAGCAAAGCCTGATCACATCCCTGACAGCATGGGCTGAGGCCCAAGAGGTAGAGTCAGAAGAAGCTCCAGAGGAGGGAGAAAGAAGGGAGGATGCAAGCTCTAACCACTCAGGGGAGGGAAGGCATCTGAGCCTAAGTGAGGATGAGGAAGAACGGTCCTCAGTAAATACAGTCACTAGGGGCAGACCCAAAGCTAGTGGTGGGAAGGGGGTCCTTTCAGGAGGAGAGAACCCATCCATCAGAGAAAGAGAGCTGGAGGCCCAGCTAGCATACATAGCTTTGGAAGCAGAGAAGCTGGCCCTAGAAAAGAAAAAGTGGGCATACAAAGAGAAAAGAGATGGAGGCAGCGATAAAGAAGCTGAGGTGTCCATGGGTGGGGGAGTTTGCCCCAGATTACCCAAGGGGGTAGTTCCTGCTTATGTAGAGGGGGATGACATAGATAAGTGGCTGGGGGCCTTTGAGAGGGCACTCCAAATGAGAAGGGTTAGGCCTCAATACTGGGGTTCCCTTTTGTGGGAGTTGGTCCCCAACTCAGGGAGGGATAGGCTTCTGACCTTAAGGGGGGAGGAGGCAGATTCATACCCTAGTATGAAGAGGTGCTTAGCCAAGAAGTTTGGTCTGACCCCAGAGCAATATAGAATGAAGTTCAGGGACACCCAGAAGGTCAGTACCCAGTCTTGGGTTGACTTTGTGGACATTTCACTAAAGGCACTAGAGGGCTGGATTATTGGCAACAAAGTAAATACTTATGAGGGGTTATACAATTTGATCATGAGAGAGCACATCTTGACCAATTGTATCCAAGAAAGGTTACGCCAGCATCTAGTGGCCTCTAAGCAGACCAACCCTAGAGAGCTAGGGGAGGCAGCTGATGAGTGGTTGAGAACCAGGGTGGTTGTCAAGTCCCAGGGGGGAGACTCCAAGAAGGGGGGGCAGGTCCCCAAAAACCTAAGGAGGGAGGTGGTAAGCCCACCACAGAGACTCCCTCTGTACCCCAGAACCCTAAGAAGGAGGAGAGTAAATCCCACTCCCACTCTGACAAGCAGAGACAGGGAGACCCAGGGTTAAAAAAACTCTTGGACAGTAGGGCTTGCTTTGACTGTCAGCAGACAGGTCACTTCAGAGGAGATGCAGCCTGTCCAAGGAAGGTGGTTAGCACTGGGCTGTCCAGTGTAGCCATAGAGGAGGATTCCTCAGATGATGAAGTCCTCCTAGCATTGTGCTGGGAGACAGGACCAGATGGTAAGCTGGTGATCCCTGAGGGTGGGAGTTGGCACTTCCACCACATTCAAGTGAATGGGATCCCTACCACTGGCCTGAGGGACACCTGTGCCAGTCACACTATAGTGAGTGACCGGTTAGTGACCCCAGACATGTATGTCCCAGGAAAGAAAAAGAAAGTCAGGATAGCTACAGGGGAGGTCACCTCCAAACCTGTAGCCATAGTGCCCCTAGAGAGGGAGGGTATCCTTGACTGGATTAGGGTGGTAGTCAGTGCTGACCTCCCCCTAGATTGTATCCTGGGCAATGACCTCCCAGAGGTGAGTCTGGTCCCAGATGGGGTGGTCGACCCAGGGCGCCCCCCCAACCCAAAGTCCTGGGGAGTCAGTCCCTACAGTTAGGAGACAGGGGTCCCTAAGAAAAGGAAAGAAGAAAAGGAAGGGTAGGCCACTCTTAAAGAGAGTTCCAGGGAGCCAAAGGCCTTCTGCCCCAGTAGGGGGGGAGCCCAGAGTTGGCACTGGTGAGGCCTCACCTGACCCCAAGGAAGTCCTGAGTAGTCAGGCAGCTGTCCAGATGCAAGGTGTTGCCCCTGCACTGACAGAAGGGAGAGTGGAAGGAGGGTGTCTGCCACAGGAGGTGGTAGCCCCCCACTCTAGACAGCAAGAGGGGTGCCAGGACCCCAAAGTTGCCCTTAAAGCAGCTCAGCCACCTGTCAGTGGAGAGCTTAGGGTGTGGTTCTGGGTACTGACAGCTGTCAGTAGCCTCTGCTGGGTGCTAGCCTTCCTGGCAGCACTGTACTTGGCCTGGGAGGCAGACCCCAGGGCCAAAAGTAAAGTAGGCCATCTGACCCTATTGGTCATGGTGGGGTTGCTCAAGTGTTGGGTGACCTCTTTGGGTAAGCTAGGTGTTGCCCTAGCAAAGTTTGGAGTAGGGGAGGTAGGCACCTCACTACCCAAGTTGGCAGAGAGAAAGGAGGAAGACCCCCTAGAGGAAAGTTTCAGTTTGAGTTGGGTCCTTTTACTGTTGGGATGGCTTCACTACCCATAGGGAGTGACCCTGACAGGAGGATATAAGGCAGAGTAGGCCCTGCAAAGGGACAGCCAGTTTTCTTCACTGTCTTCCTCGCCTAACAAGCCAGGAAGACTCTCCCAGGGTTGGGCTGAGTCTCCTGGGCGTGTGGGCTGGGGGGGGGGTTGTGTGAGAAAACAGGGCTGATTGCAGAGGACCCATAACCTTTTGCCCCCATTTTCCTCTTTTTGCTGGTGTTTTCCTGACTTTGATGGTGCCCTGGGTACTGCTAACCAGTCCCAGGGCCTGTGCTCTGTGTAAAATGGATATGCAAATTAGGCTAATTATAATTGGCTAAGTTAACCTACCTATAAGTCCCTAGTATATGGTAAGGCATGTAGGTTTAGGGACCACAGCATAGGTGGTGCACACCTAGGTGCACTGCTGAGGTGCCCAGTGTCATTTTAAAAGCAAGCCTGCCTTGCTGGCTGCTTTTAAATTAAAGTTATATGCAAATTCGACTTTGGAATTAAAGGTACTTCCAAAGTCTTAAACTACCTTATTTTTACATATAAGTCACCCCTAAGGTGTGCCCTATGTGCCCCTAGGGCTGGGTGCCATGTAACTATAAGCAGGGACTTTATAAAAATAGATTTATAAGCCCTGGTGAGGTAAAAACAGCCAAATTCGTTTTTCCCTCATTGAAGTAAATGGCCTTCATAGGCTAGAATGGGCAGACTTTATTTTAAATTTTAAAGTCTCCTTAAATGTTACATACCAAGAATTTGGTATCAAATTGATTGTTGTAATAAATCCCACAACTTCCAGTTGTTGGATTTAAAAATAACTTGTCCAGGTAAAAAGTTTAGACTTTACCTAAAAAGTTGCCAATTTCAGCTCTGCATTGTTTTTGCTGCTGTGCTCTGATTGGCCAGCCTGCAGCAGCTTCTGCCAGGCTGTCTTGATTAGGTGTGAAGTGGCCTGGCTTCACACAAAGGAATGTGCTTGGGGGAGAGAATCTCCCCTCAGCAGATGGTGAGGCAGGAAGGGGGAGGGCTGCCAAACTGGTCTTCAAAGGCAGAGAAGGACATTTGCAGCACCCAGCAACACCCCCACCTCCTGCAACCCCAGACAATTAGGTGCCCCCTTGATTAGATTAGGAAAGGGCAGGAGAGGGGTGTGTTTATGATTTTTAGCCACACCAGTGGGTGGGCTCAGCCAGATGTAACCTCCAAAAATCAGATTCATCCATGTTGGATTTTTAGAGACTGTTGCCTTCTGGGATGGATTTTTGCCACACTTCCCAGGAAGTGGTCATCACAGGGGGACGACCCTGTCCCTGATTGGAGAACCAGGGCCCCCCTGCTTTTCACCCAGGAGCAAGGATAAAACTGGCAGACCTGCACCCACACCTCAGATCCCCTCCAGAATTCAACAAGAAAGGAACTAAAGAAGAAGAAGGACTGCCCTGCTGGACCCCTGGCCTGCACCTGGACCCTGCACTCAGAAGGACTGCACCAGCTGCACACTTGGGCTTCACCACAAGAAGGACTTTGCCTGGCTTCAACTGGTTCAAGGAGGGACTCCCTGTTTGCTACAGGTGAAAAATTGCTAAACCAGAGTCTCCTGCACCAACTCCTGAAGAAAGCGACCAGCTGACCACTGTCCAGTGGCCAAAAAGGAGTTTGCGCCAGGTGCATTCTGGGAGTTGAAGTCCGCACCCCCCAAGGACCATCACAGAACTTCTGGACCCTTGGGGTGAGCTGTGGACCCCAAAAGAACCTTAAAAGAACATCTGGGTTAAGCCCCAGAAGTTTGGAAAAGATTTGAGAATTTTTGGAAAAAAGCTCCAGAGAGGGACTGACCCGCCGCGGAAATTCTAGCCGGCTTGCCTCAACCGCGACCCGGCCTGACTTCGTGGTTCGTCCCGGTAAAGAAAAACATCCAAAAAAGAGACTAAGGCCCTCATTCTGACCCTGGCGGTTCTCTACCGCCAGGGCCAACGGGGGCGGGAGCACCGCCGACAGGCCGGCGGTGCCCCCTTGGGCATTCTGACCGCGGCGCTTTGGCCGCGGTCAGAACGGGAAAACCGGCGGTCTCCCGCCGGTTTTCCACTGCCCGTAAGAATCCTCCAAGGCGGCGCAGCTCGCTGCGCCGCCGAGGGGATTCTGACAATCCCTACCGCCATCCTGTTCCTGGCGGCTCGCCCGCCAGGAACAGGATGGCGGTAGGGATTGTCGTGGGGCCCCTGGGGGCCCCTGCAGTGCCCATGCCAGTGGCATGGGCACTGCAGGGGCCCCCGTAAGAGGGCCCCGCTAGTATTTCACTGTCTGCGTAGCAGACAGTGAAATACGCGACGGGTGCAGTAGCACCCGTCGCACCTTCCCACTCCGCCGGCTCGATTACGAGCCGGCATCCTCGTGGGAAGGGAGTTTTTCCCTGGGCTGGCGGGCGGTCTTTTGGAGACCGCCCGCCAGCCCAGGGAAAAACTCATTATACTCTCCGCGGTCTTCTGACCGCGGAGCGGTATAATGGAGGGCGGAATCCTGGCGGGCGGCCTCCGCCGCCCGCCAGGGTCATAATGAGGCCCTAAGTCCGAACGTAAAAAGTTGACCGGGACCTCCCAGCCATCGTATCCGAGAAGGGCTCCATGGACGTCGGATCAAGATCCAGGTTTACCCCGGTCGAAGGATTTTCATCTCGAAAAAACGACTAAGTCCGAAGGTAAAAGTCTCCACCGAGGAAACCCACATCGCGTATCCGGACAAGGGCTCCAGGAGGTCGGATTCAACTGGCAGGTTCGTCCCGGTGAAGAAAAACTTCAAAATAAAGACTAAGGTGGTCATTCTGGAGGACCGCGGGAGCACCGCCGACAGGCCGGCGGTGCTCCAATGGGGATTCCGACCGCGGCGGTAAAGCCGCGGTCGGACCGGCACCACTGGCGGGGTCCCGCCAGTGTACCGCCGCCCCATTGCTGCACCGCCGCGGGGATTCCGACCCCCCCTACCGCCATCCAGATCCCGGCGGTCGGACCGCCGAGATCCGGATGGCGGTAGGGGGGGTCGCGGGGCCCCTCGGGGCCCCTGCAGTGCCCATGCCACTGGCATGGGCATTGCAGGGGCCCCCGTAAGAGGGCCCCTACATGTATTTCACTGTCTGCTGCGCAGACAGTGAAATACGCGACGGGTGCAACTGCACCCGTCGCACAGCTTCCACTCCGCCGGCTCGATTCCGAGCCGGCTTCATCGTGGAAGCCTCTTTCCCGCTGGGCTGGCTGGCGGTCTGAAGGCGGCGGAGGTCAGAATGAGGGCCTAAGTCAGAAGGTAACTTTTTAACCGAGGCCTCCCGCGACTTGTAGCCGAGCAGGGCTCCATCGCGGTCGGCCTGAAAGTTTGACTTTGCCCCGGTCCTGGTGCAACCAGATGACCCGATTGGCGCTTTTTGTGTCTAAGCGCTAGAAAATAATAATACTTTAAAAATTCATATCTCCGGTTCCCCGGAACCGATTTTAATCGTTTTTGTGTCATTTTAAAGATAAAAATATAAGCTATTTTTATAAATTGGTTTTGGATTTTTAAACTGTTTCCTGTGTTTTATTTAATTACTGTTTTGTGATATTTGAATGCTTTACACTTTGTCTCCTAAGTTAAGCCTTGACGCTCGATGCCAAGCTACCAAGGGTAGAGCTGGGATTAATTTACTGAGACCTAACTGTACCTATGTGGAGGTTAGTGGCTTGTTGCTAGGTGTAGGTACCTACCTGCCCTACCAATAACCCATTTTCCAACAATATGAATCTCCCACAATGGTCTCACTATTAGAGGGGCATACTTCTGGTGGGTTATCAATTTATGTGAAGAACCGGCTAGTGGTAACAACCAGGGTACTAAACGCGGGAAAAGGAATTACATCATTGTGAAAATAATCCTCACTTGTAATAGGCACTTGAGGGTCAATAAAACCCTCATTGTAGGCAGTATATATTTACACTCCTCTAGGCTAAGAAGAAATGCAACTTTGTCATCACTGCTTCCAGTTGTCAGTAATTAGACTGTGCGCGGTCCAGGACCTGCCTGAACCTCCGCTGCACGTATTTGCAGCACATTATGAGCACCACTTGTCATCCCCTCTTGTTCCAGAAGTGATCCTCAGCGTCGCCTGCCCTAGGGTAAAGCTCATGTAGCTGCAGGATCAAGACATTGGAGGACAAGATGCACTCATCAGTGCCATCCTATGAAGGGACTACAATTCCCATGTTTTTAGAGGCAGCAGCCATCTTGGGGTGTGGCAGGCCTATAAAGCCCAGCCACACCCAAGCACGTTGCTCACTATTTTGAAGACTTCGATGCAGCCAGACCTCGTGAGGGTTTCTCTGGAGAAGAGCAGAGTTCCTGAATGGCAGATTGTCATCCAACCAAAGTATCCTTGTTTCCATGGTGCATTCAAAAACGAGTAGGTCGTACTTGTAGCGGTAAGGCCTTGCTGAATCCAAGTTTGAAGGAAGTTGTTACTTCCAAAAGGTAAAGCGCTCCTTAGCATAATGAGCAAAGCGTTTCAGGCCACACTGGTAAAGTGCCTCAGGCACGACATTTAAATGCTTCAGTTCACAGTAGTAAAGCGCACTTGGCATGGTATTCAAAGCGCTTCAGTTCACAGGAGTGAAGCGCATTTGGCATGGTATTTAAAGTGCTTCAGTTCACAGGAGTAAAGCGCACTTGGCACGACATTCAAAGCGCTTCAGTTCACAGGAGTAAAACGCACTTGGCACAACATTCAAAGCGCTTCAGTTCACTGGAAGTAAAGCGCCATTTGCACAGCAATCAAAGTGCTTCAGTTCATAGGAGTAAAGCGCTCTTGGCATGGTATTCAAAGTGTTTCAGCTCACGGTAGTAAAGTGCACTTGGCACGGCATTCAAAGCGCTTCAGTTTACAGGAATAAAGTGCATTTGGCACAGCAATCAAGCGCTTCAGTTCATAGGAGTAAGGCGCCCTTGCACAGAAATCAAGCGCTTCAGTTCACAGGAGTAAAGCGCCCTTGGCACAGCATTCAAAGCACTTCAGTTCATAGGAGTAAAGCGCCCTTGGCACAACATTCCAAGCGCTTCATTTCACAGGAGTAAAGCGCCCTTGACACAGCAATCAAAGCGCTCCAGTTCACATGAGTAAAGCGCCCTTGGTCCAATAACCGAGGCGCTTCAGTTTACATGAATAAAATTTTCAGGCCTAGGTGGCAAATGTGAAAACATTTCAAAGATAAGCAAATCATAGAGTCATTGTTTTTGTATGGATAATATGTGAGAGACATATTTAAGTCTTTGATGATATGTGAGATACATATTTAAGTCTTTGCGAATTTCTAGACTGAGACCAAACGTTTTATGTTTATGAATGGATAGTAGTGGCATGATTGATGTTCAGAGTATGTCCATGGTCCAAGCTCTTGCCTTCTCAGGGTTCAGAGGTCTCAGTTCGTTCTTGTTCCATGATTCAGAGAAGTGCCACTCCCAGTTTGGTTTAATGCTCATGACATCCTGAAGTATCATGATTTTACTAATTTTTCTTGTTCCATGATTCAGAGAAGGGCCACACCCAGTTTCGTTTAATGCTCTTGTCGTCCTGAAGTATCATGATTTTACTAATTGTTCTTGTTCAATGATTCAGAGAAGGGCCACGCCCACTTTTGCTTAATGTACATGACATCCTGAGGTATCATGATGTTACTAATTGTTCTTGTTCAATGATTCAGAGAAAGGTCATGCCCAGTTTTTTGCCTAAAGCTCATTCTATCCTGAGGTATCATGATTTTACTAATTGTCCTTGTTCCATGCTTCAGAGAAGGGCCATGCCCAGTTTTGTCTAAGGCTCATGACATTCTGAAGTATCATGATTCTAACAATTGTTCTTGTCCCAGGATTTGAAGAAGGGCCACGCCCTATCTATAAGGGTCTCAACACTTGCATTCATGGAGACGCCTTTGTCTATTCGATAAGGGTCTCAACACTTGCATTCATGGAGGCGCCTTTGTCTATTCCATAAGGGTCTCAACACTTGCATTCATGGAGATGCCTTTGTCTATTCCATAAGCGTCTCAACACTTGCATTCATGCGACGCCTTTGTCTATTTCACGAGGGTCTCAACACTTGCATTCATGGAGACGCGTTTGTCTATTCCATAAGGGTCTCAACACTTGTATTCATGGAGATGCCTTTGTCTATTCCACAAGGGTCTCAACACTTGCATTCATGGAGACGCCTTTGTCTATTTCATAAGGGTCTCAACTCTTGCATTCATGGAGACGCCTTTGTCTATTCCATAAGCGTCTTAACACTTGCATTCATGCGACGCCTTTGTCTATTCGATAAGGGTCTCAACACTTGCATTCATGGAGACGCCTTTGTATATTTGATAAGGGTCTCAACACTTGCATTCATGGAGACGCCTTTGTCTATTCCATAAGTGTCTCAACACTTGCATTCATGGAGATGCCTTTGTCTATTCCGCAGGGGTCTCAACACTTGCATTCATGGAGACGCCTTTGTCTATTCCATAAGGGTCTCAACTCTTGCATCCACGGAGACGCCTTTGTCTATTCCATAAGGGTCTCAACAATTGTATTCATGGAGACACCTTTGTCTAAGTGTTGATGTTGTATTGAACAAGTATATACATACATGCTTAACCATTTTCCTTTTCAGATCTCTCTCCTTGCAGTTCCCTATCCTAATTTCCCTTTCCCCCACTTGGCTTCATCAATACTCAGTATTATAATAACATTCTGAGTTGGTGACGCCGGGAGGTGGGCCATTTGTTCTACGGCGTACAGATCCCGAGGAAAGGGCACTGTGACAGAATACTGAGCCCATGAGTTTATGCTTTCCTCTCTGTCTGTATGTCGGCTGATCAAGATGGCCACCTCAAATACCCTCATGCAGGTAATTAATCAAGTGCAAAGTGATCTAACTGAATAAAATAAAAGATTCAGACAATTTGGTTGATAAGGTTCAGTGTGTCCTCACACAGGTGAAATCAAAGAGTCCCCTTTTGTATCATTGGTATCTGTTTGTTGAAGACTTTGAAAAAATATTTGACAGACGTTCAATTACCATATCCGCAGACACAGAGTTACTAGGATTATGTCGAGGAAACACTAAAGAGCCCAAGAAAAAACAAAGGAGATCTCTTATGCAAATTGACAATCCCTTCAGTCTGTGCTTGCACAAATCGCCATACCAAATATTTTCAAATCCTAGATCAACAAAACAGCACTAAATTCACAGATACCCAGAATCAAGCAAAAAAAAAAAGGCCCCTGAAATGGTTCATGCAGTTGATGGTAGTGAATTGGCAGGAGGCCCGTAACTATGCAAACCTCACGAATACAAATGATTTGCAAAGATGACAGAAATTGACCTGCCAAAACAGTATTCAGAATATACTGATGTCTTCATTGGAAAAGAGAACCAAGTTTTACGAGAATATCCCAATCAATGCTTAGTCAACAAACTAATTAGATCAGCAAGATCACTAGCAGCTTCTCTGTTGTTTTTCGAGCCCAAAGCTAAGGGCGTGCAAATGACTAAGAAAAAGATTCAAGCTGTAGCAGAGTGGCCCACACCAAAAATGGTATGTAACATTCAATGTTTTTTGGGCTTTACAAACTTTTATCAACAAGGCCTACCTGTACACAAATCTCGAGAGTTTTTGCCCACTGAAGAGTTAATGAAAAGAGATTTTTGGTGGTCTACATTTATTCATGACTTAAAGCAAATACTACAATCATGTAAAGTATGTGCAAGATATGAAAGTGAACACAGTAAACCTAAGGGTCTATGGATACCTCTATCCGTTCCCAACCATCCATGGAAACATATCACTATGGATTTTATTACTAGACTTCCTCAAGTAAAACAATACTTACGATGTTATGCAACAAAGTCTCCGAATACTTGTTTGAATCTTCTGAGGCTCGCAGAGCTGGCTCACAACAACTCCCCACATTTTATCCATCAGGCTGCCTACTTCTGCCCAAACCACACCAGAAGTTGTGGTCAAGAGTGAAAATATGTTCCATCCAAAGTTCATAGGGGCCTATGAAGTACTTCGACAGGTGAACCCTGTAACATACAAACTAAAGTTGGCGTCGGCCTTAAAAATTCATCAAGTGTTTCACACTTCACTTCCGAAACCTTCTTCGTCCTCAAGTGTCGCACAACCTGCTCCTCAATCAGGCCAAGGTCATTGGGAGTATGAGGTACGATCCATCCCAGACTCCAGATATCATGGGACTTCCCTTTGGTACTTAGTGTCCGGGAAGGAATACGGACCGGAAAATGACTCATGGGAACCTGTGAAACATGTCCATGCACCACGTTTGGTGCGACACGTTCATCTCCTCCACCCTGATAGGCCGGCCCTGGACCACGCTTGGGAGAGAAGTGTAATGTCAGGAATAAGACTGTGCGTGGTCCAGGACCCTCCCGAAACCTCTGCTACGCGTATTTGCGGCGCTTTATGCGCACCACTTGTCATCCCCTCTTGTTCCAGAAGTGATCCTCAGCATCGCCTGCCCTGTGGTAAAGTTCATGTAGCTGCAGGGTCAAGACATTGGTGGACAAGATGCACTTATCAGTGCTAGTGCTATCCTATGAAAGGACTACAATTCCCATGTTTTTAGAGGCAGCAGCCATCTTGGGGTGTGGCAGGCCTATAAAGCGCAGCCACACCCAAGCACGTTGCTCACTATTTTGAAGACTTCGAAGCAGTCAGACCTCATGGGGGTTTCTCTGGAGAAGAGCGGAGTTCCTGAATGGCAGATTGTCATCCAACCAAAGTATCCTTGTTTCCATGGTGCATTCAAAAACGAGTAGGTTGTACTCGTAGCGGTAAGGCCTTGCTGAATCCAAGTTTGAAGGAAGTTGTTACTTCCAAAAGGTAAAGCGCCCCTTAGCATAATGAGCAAAGCGTTTCAGGCCACACTGGTAAAGCGCCTCGGGCACGACATTTAAAGCGCTTCAGTTCATTGGAGTAAAGCGCACTTGGCATGTTATTCAAAGCGCTTCAGTTTACAGGAGTAAAGCGCACTTGGCATGGTATTTAAAGCGCTTCAGTTCACAGGAGTAAAGCGCACTTGGCACGACATTCAAAGCGCTTCCGTTCACAGGAGTTAAACGCACTTGGCACAACATTCAAAGCGCTTCAGTTCACAGGAAGTAAAGCGCCCTTCACACAGCAATCAAAGTGCTTCAGTTCATAGGAGTAAAGCACTCTTGGCATGGTATTCAAAGTGTTTCAGATCACAGGAGTAAAGTGCACTTGGCACGGCATTCGAAGCACTTCAGTTCACAGGAGTAAAGTGCCCTTGGCACAGCAACCTAACGCTCCTGTCCTTAGGAGTAAGGCACCCTTGCCACAGCAATCAAGCGCTCCAGTTCACAGGAGTAAAGCGCCCTTGGCACAGCATTCAAAGCACTTCAGTTCATAGGAGTAAAGCGCCTTGCACAACATTCAAAGCACTTCAGTTCACAGGAGTATAGCGCCCTTGGTCCAATAATCGAGGCGCTTCAGTTTACATGAATAAAACTTTCAGGCCTAGGTGGCAAATGTAAAAACATTTCAAAGATAAGCAAATCATAGATTCATTGTTTTTGGATGGATCAAATCAAAATCAAATTAAAACATTTATAAAGCACGCTACTCACCCGTGAGGGTCTCAAGGCGCTAGGGGGAGGGGGTTACTGCTGCTTGAAGAGCCAGGTTTTGAGCTGCCTCCGGAATGCAGGGTGGTCCTGGGTGGTCCTGAGGTTGGCAGGGAGGGAGTTCCATGCCTTGGCTGCCAGGTAGGAGAAGGACTTCCCACCTGCCGTGGTGCGTCGGATGCGAGGGACGGCGGCAAGTGCGAGGTTGGCGGAGCGAAGTTGACGGGTGGGCGTGTAGAAACTGAGGCAACGGATCAGGTATTCGGGTCCCTTGTTGTGGAGGGCTTTGTGTGCGTGGGTGAGGAGCTGGAAGGTGATCCTTTTGTTGACGGGAAGCCAGTGCAGGTGTCTCAGGTGGGCGGAGATGTGGCTGTTGCGGGGTATGTATAGGACGAGGCGGGCGGAGGCGTTTTGTATTCGCTGCAGATGTTTCTGGAGTTTAGAGGTGGTTCCTGCGTATAGGGTGTTTCCGTAGTCCAGGCGGCTTGTGACGAGGGCGTGGGTCACAGTTTTTCTGGTGTCGGCGGGGATCCAGTGGAAGATCTTTTGGAGCATGCGGAGAGTGAGGAAGCAGGAAGATGATACGGCGTTGACTTGTTTGGTCATGGTGAGAAGCGGGTCCAGGATGAAATCGAGGTTGCATGCATGGTCTGAGGGGGTTGGTGCGGTGCCTAGGGCTGTGGGCCACCACGAGTCGTCCCAGGTGAACGGGGTGTTTCCGAGGATGAGGACTTCTGTTTTTTCTGAGGTCAGTTTCAGACGGCTGAGTTTCATCCATTCTGCGACATCTTTCATTCCATCTTGCAGGTTGGTCTTGGCGCCAGTGTGGTCCTTGGTGAGGGAAAGTATCAGCTGAGTGTCGTCGGCGTAGGAGGTGATAATGATGTTGTGTTTGCGTACGATGTCGGCGAGGGGGCTCATGTAGACATTGAAGAGAGTCGGGCTGAGCGAGGAGCCTTGTGGGACTCTGCAGATGAGCTCGGTGGGGTCTGAGCGGAATGGAGGGAGGTAGACTCTTTGGGAGTGGTTGGAGAGGAAAGAGGTGATCCAGTCCAGGGCCAGTCCTTGGATACCGGTGGAGCGTAGGCGGGATGTTAGGGTTCGGTGGCAGATGGTGTCGAAGGCAGCCGAAGGGTCGAGGAGGATGAGGGCGACTGTTTCTCCGTTGTCCATCAGAGTTCTGATGTCGTCTGTGACTGAGATGAGGGCGGTTTCTGTGCTGTGGTTGGCTCGGAATCCGCACTGAGAGGGATCGAGTAGGTTGTTGTCTTCAAGGAAGTTGGTCAGTTGCTTGTTGACGGTCTTCTCGATGACTTTGGCAGGGAAGGGGAGGAGCGAGATGGGGCGGAAGTTCTTCAGGTTGCTGGGGTCCGCCGTAGGTTTCTTCAGTAGGGCGTTGACTTCCGCGTGTTTCCAGTTATCGGGGAAGGTGGCAGAAGCAAACGAGCTGTTGATGATGGTCTGGAGATGCGGGCGATGATGTCATCGGCTTTGTTGAAGATGAAGTGTGGGCAGGGGTTCCGAGGGGGCACCGGAGTGGATGGAGTTCATGGTAGCTTTGGTCTCCTCCGCGCTGATGTGAGTCCAAGTGTTGAGGGTGATGGCTGGGGTTGTAGGTTCTGTGGTGGTTGGCTGGGTCTGGTGTCCGAAGCTGTCGTGTAGGTCAGTGATCTTACGATGGAAGAAGGTAGCTAGGGAGTTGCAGAGGTCTTGTGAGGGCATGATGGAGTTGGAGTTGGCGTTAGGATTGGAGAGCTCTTTGACGATGGATAATATATGAGATACATATTTAAGTCTTTGCAAATTTCTAGACTGAGACCAAATGTTTTATGTTTATGAATGCATAGTAGTGGCATGATTGATGTTCAGAATATGTCCATGGTCCATGATTGTATTCATGGAGATGCCTTTGTCTGTTCCATAAGGGTCTCAACTTTTGCATCCATGGAGACGCCTTTGTCTAAGTGTATAATTGCATGTTGATGTTGTTATGAACAAGTATATACATACATGCTTAACCATTTTCCTTTTCAGATCTCTCTCCATGCAGTTCCCTATCCTAATTTCCCTTCCCCCCGCTTGGCTTCATCAAAACTCAGTGTTATAATAACTTTCTGAGTTGGTGACGCCGGGAGGTGGGCCATTTGTTCTACGGCGTGTAGATCCAGAGGAAAGGGCACCGTGACACCAGTCATGAGGGATCTTAGCACCACATATCCAGATGAGATGTGGGTATTCATGGGCGACTTCAATTTCAATCTAATGCAAAAGAACTTGAATAAAGCTTGTTAAATCTCAGTGATGAGACCCGGGACATCCAGCATCTTACTCCGCAATATCAAAGGAGCAATAGGCAAGGCAAAGAGTTGGCAGCACAATGAAACCAATTGGGCCTTCGCATTACATATGGTAGAGTAGCACCTGACATCCCAGCACCCTAAACACTGCTCTACTTTTAGAATGGTGACATTTGGGTGTCTGTGGATTATTTCTACTTTATAAGTGAATTTGAAGTATGCATGACTCTGATCAGTGATCATGCTATTCTCTGATGTGAAGTCTCAATTCTGCAACACTGCCACCCCATTGCAGTCCTAATTGGAAAGCAAGAGCATCTGGAATGAATTAATAGGGTGAGGTAGAATTTGGAAAATCAAGAGGAGTACAGAAATGTGTATGGGTGACTTCCTTGAAATGACTGTGATGGAGGGTGTGGAACACCGCCAAATAAATCTTTGAAAATGCTTGTCTGCATTCTTAAATGAGATAGATGGCTCTTCCATCAGAAATATTGCCTGCAAGGAATCATTCTAGCTCACTCCAGTAAGAAACAGTTCAAGTCAAATACAGGCTCTAAAACAACAAATAAATACAGTGTTGAAGTCCAGAAGCCACAACAGGGGGAAGAACAATTGGCTGCGAACACAGATCAGCACATATAGGAAAAAATACAAAAAGGCCCTCTATATTCAATAAAGGAAACAAAACAATTGGTAGATTCAAACTAAATAAAAAAATCAAAGGATCAAAGGACATTTTGGAAGTGGATTAATAAAACCTTGACCTCAAAGTCTCATGTGGCAGGTGGCAATGCTGTCCCATCTGAATAGGAACTATGGGCCAGATTTATACTTTTTGCCACAAACCTGCATTAGCACAGGTTTGGCGCAAAAAGTATAGCGCCAGCTAGCGCCATCCCCAGATGCCATCCGTGTGCCATACTTAAGAAATGGTGCTAGCCGGTGCTAAGGTCCTGTTAGCATCCTTAGAAGAGACGCAAACAGGGTCTGGGAGGCGTAGGGGGAAATGGGGCTTGTGCGCTAAATTATGGCGCTACACTGTTCAGTTTACTGCCTTTTTCTGGTGCACAAGCCCCATGGACATGGCTCCTGTCATTGTAAAGACAGGAGCCATGCCCACCACCAAAATGGCCATGCCCAGGGGACAAATGTCCCCTGGGCATGGCCATTAGGGCCTTAGCCGTGCAGGGGGCCCCAAGTCAGAACTCCTGAGCAGCATTGGACCAGAAAAAAAATACTCACCCGGACATACCTGCGGATGGGTCCCCTATCCATGGGTGACCTCCTGGTGAGGGTAGGGGTGGGTGAGGGTGTCCCTAGGGACAGGAAAGGACACCTGTGGGCAATTTCCAAGGTCCCCTTACGCCTGCCCAGACCCAGCCATTAAATAATGGCACCAAGAAGGCTTAGTGCGATTATTTAAGGCCCTCCTCCTGCGTGTGATTTTTGCACAGGAGGATAAATAAGGCACTAGGGCCTTAGAGGCATTTTTTGCCCGGGAACGCCTATCTTGCATCTCATTGACACAAGGTAGGATCCCACTGGCAAAAAATGACGTTAACTCCAATATTTTGGCGCTAGACATTTCTAGCGGCAAAATATAAGTATGGAGTTAAGTTTGTGCTGGATTTGCGTAAAATAAATTACACAAATCTGGTGCAAAAAGAGTATAAATATGGGCCTATATGTCTCAAGTTCATCCAGGGAACAGGTAGAAGTTACTACTACAAAGGGAAAGGAAATTATGAGCTCTGGCAAGACCTTGCATTGGCCTTTGAGATTATCAGTCCTGTGCAAGTAATAAAGGCAATCTAAGCACTGCGCCAAGGTGGCATGCCTGGTTTAAGTGGTATCCTGCCTGCAGTATATAAATGGGCCCCATCAAGATGGCATTGGTTATGGCTACCCTTTTCCAACAATACTTGCTGTGTTCTCCCATCCATGGAGGGGCTCACTACTTTCACCAAAACACAAAAAGGGGTCCCGGTCATCTCCTGAGAATTATAGGCTAATTGCCCTCTTGGACACAGAAAGGAAGTGCTTTACCAACATTTTAAATATGGAACTTTAAGCCTGGATTGAGAGGATCAAAGTAATTCTGTGTAGTCAAACAGGCTTTCATAGCAGAAGCCACATTGAGGACAATCTTTTTGTTTGGCCCATAAATTGCAGGGTTGGGCAATTCCATCTAACCTACTAAACACCATCACTGCCCTTTACAGGTGTTGCATGGGTTAAAATAAAGGTCAGCATCAAATGGGCCACTTCAGCTAAAATTAGGACAGGCAAGGGCAAAAAACAAGGATGCATATTGGCACTGCTGTTATTTAACCTTTATCTGGTTGACCTGCCAACAGAACCAGAGAGGGTGAGGATGTTCCCTCCAAAAATAGCCAGTATCAGAATACTATTGTTACAATATGTGGACGACACTGTGCTCTTGGACCAGACGCCCATTGGGTTGCAGCGATCACTCAATGCACTTGTGGTCTACTGCCAGGAAAATAGCCTAAAAATAAATGTTACAAAAACAAAAGTCTTGGTAATCTCATCCAAATTGAAAAAGCTTGGGGCCTGGTTCATTGAGAAGAACTCTGTGGAAGTGGTGGAAGCCTATAAATCCCTTTGGGGTTTGGTTGGACGACAGGGGCCACACTTCAGCTCATATCCATGGCCAGCAAGTTTTGTCTGATCACCCAACAGTGGGCTCTTAAAGTTAAATGTTTTATATGTGTTGTATGAAAGCTAAACAGGCAAAGGAAGGTTAATTTTAAATAGCATAATCTGGGATATTTTAAAAAATCACCAGAGCAAATGCGATAAGTATTTTAATCAAGCCCTGGATGCCCTTGAGGCTAGGGGGATCTGGGCAAGTGGTCGTCCAGTGCCAACAGTCTGCAGACTAATAACTAAACAAGCAACAGAAATCTCCAGGGACTAGAACTGTAAGACAATCGAGAAACTTGTGCATGGCAGATGGGTGTCCTCCCTCTATGCGTGGGGGTTTTGCCATTTATCTTTGCCTGCCTTTCAGTATGGGCCTAAAGCAGGAGCTAATGAGACTGTGCCTAGGGTTAATTCCATTAAAACCATACGGGTATGGCCAGAGACACTTTGAAGCCCAGGACAGGTAGTGTAGATTCTGCACCAAGCAGGAGGAATCATTCATCCATATCCTGTGTGTATGTGAGAAGCTGCTTCCCCTCAGAGTATTTTGGCTTTGACCAATATGACGTGTTTTACATATTCACACTTGTAGCACAACCGTGGAAGCATGCTTGAAAAGTTAGTGTTTACAGTTAGTAGCTAGATTTATAAAGTTCACAAGAGCGGTCTGGGTCCTATCACCAAATGCGTCAGGCAATACATTTTTCACTGTTGAATAGACTCCTGCTTGCCTTGGGGATTTCATAGATGTCTTTCATAGATGCGTTGAGCTCAATCTGAGACTAGTCTTGAATCCTATTTAGGGTCAAAATCTCACACTTTAGACTTCCCATCTTTTTAACTCTTGCTTTTAATAGACTATTGAACTCTTAGGTGGCTTGTAAAGTGAGTCGTCACAGTTGGCAGCCAGATTTACAAAGCTCCTGAGAACGGCCTGGGCCCTTTCACCAAATATATTAGACAAAACATCTTCCACTTTTGAGTAGACTTCTGCTCACCTTGGTGATCTCATAGAGGTCTTGAGCTCCGAATGAGATTAGTTTGGTTCTCCATTAAGGATCAAAAACTTGCACTTTAGAATTCCAGTCCTTTTCATCATTATTTTTACTAACACAATCAGGTGGCCAATACAAAATCATAATTTAAATTGGTCAAAATAAAATAATTCATGCATGTATGTTGTATTGTAATGACCTCAAATAATTGCACAATAAAGAATTAATCGATCAATAATGTTTCATGGTGATGTTATTTCTGCATATGTGTAAGCCACGCACCCACTCTCATTTGTGACACTGACAAACACAGGTTGTATGTTTTAATTGTTTTTTACATTTGATTTGTACACTAATGATGGACATATTAATTTTGGTGCAGGCATTCATATTGTTACTGGACACTTGACCAAAATGATATGTGTTTCTGTTTTTGTGAGTGGAGAATGAATGTGTGTTTATTTTGACATGATGTGTCAATAATATGCACATATCCATTACATAGATGACCTGGTATGTCCAGTTGAATATGATCTTATGTTTGTGATATATCACACACACCAAAGGGACATGTGACCTTCATACATCTCTGACATGTTTGCAGGTCAATAGTGAATATTGTGTTACATTCTGTGTACACCCACCTATAGCATGTTGTAGTGTTATTGCTATATTATCATGGGATTATTTGGTTCAAATTGGGGATATAGTTGATACTTAAGATCTTTTGGGTGCATTCTTGCACAGACATTTACAGACACCTTTCTATTTGTGATTGTTAAGACTTTTTGTGTAGGTGTACATTGCCATTTAGGCGGTGTGTACAAAATTGGTGGGTGTTACTGATATCTCTAGGGGCTAGATGTATCATGAAATGGCCTTGAGAATTGCAAATAGCGATTTTTAAGAAATCGCTATTTCCGAGTCGCAATAGGCCATGTATCACTATTGCGAATCGGAATTAGCGATTTCTTAAAATTCGCTATTTGTAGTTTGCGAGGCCCAAATTCCGAATCACAATTTGGGTTCTCAAAATTTGCAATTCGGTATTTGAAAATTGAAAATTGCGAAGAACGCACACCTGGAGGAGCTTGATGACTTCACAAGCAGGAAGTGAGTCATCCCAGGCAGTTTGCAGGTGCCACACCCAAACTAGCACTCAGAGAGAGACAGCCCAGCCACACTAAGCAAGTCTCTGAAGAAGGCAGCACAGCAGAACCAACATGGACACCTCTGCCCAGGGAAAGGAGAAGGGAGAAAGGAAGCGCAAACTGAAGTTTAGTGAGCAAGAGCTGGAGGTGCTCACAGAGGAGGTGGTCAGGAGCCATGACCGTTTGTTCGGCAAAAGCTCACTCCAGGTGCCTGAGAGTGAAAAGCGCAGACTCTCGGCAGATATCCAGACCAAAATCTGTGCTGTTGGAGTAGCGCAGCTCTCTGTCCAGGAAATAAAGAAGAGGTGGTACGACCTGCGGTCCCGTGCCAAGGAGAGGGTGGCAAGACGACTGCAGGAGGCCAGGAGCACAGGAGGCGGACCACCCTCAGAGACACCCTCCACCCGATGGAAGACCTAGTGGAGTCCACACTCCTCCCAGAAGCAGTCAGTGGGGTCACTGACATAGACACATCCGGCGCACCAAGTACAAGTAAAGGTAAGTGCAATATTGAAATGTAACACCATATGTGTATGCACAAAACCCCCCTAGGAATTAGCAAGTAGTTTAAAGCATTGTGAGAAGTAGTCCATTCCACATCTTAGAAGCAGCACAACAATGCCTTATGGGAGTGGTAGTCCACAACCCAGAGCTGAAAGTAGCACATACAATGTAATAGGCAGAGCGACACACAGAAGAACACAACACCCACAACATAGTGATGAGAAGTAACTGTACGTTTATTACCATTGTGTGACCATTATTGATACATACATAACTGACATGCTGCATATTGTCGTTGCAGGTGGCCCAGGCCCAGCAGCTACAGCCTGTGCCATTGCTGGGGAAACAGATACCCATCCTGCTTCGGACTCTAATACCAGCGAGTCACAGAACATAGCGTCCATCCGACTCAGGCCTAGGGCACTGCCACTACCAGAACTGAGCCAGGACTCTGATGAGCAGCAGGGTGACTCACACACACCTTCCCCAAGTGGCAGATGCACTTGGATGCAGGAGCCCTGTCCACACCAGAGCACAACACCCCGCAGGATGCCTACATATGCAGGCACACAGGCTTTTGAGGCCGGTGAGGGACCATCATTGTTTTGTGTCCTAGAATCGGCTATGTTAAAGCAGCAGCGCCTGCGAAACAAAAAAATCTCTGCTTTACAAAGGCAGATGCAGGCACATAATACAACCATGGGGGGGCTGCATCGCCAGCTGGAGTGTCTCAATGCCAACATCAAACAGCTGCATGAGGGACAAATCCAAGCATCGCAGGATACGAGGGAGCTGACTAGTGCTGTGAGGGAACTGTGTCAAGAGCTGCGCCACATCAGGGTAAGCCACCGCAGGCAGGAGAGACGCTTCATGGGTATGTTTGGCGGTTTCTGTCGCTCTGTCACTAGGCTGGCAAATTCTACAGCCCTAATATCGCATCGTGCTGTGGCCGCACAGGTTGAGGCAGCGCACAGTAGCAGGGATGTGGCCCAAGGACTGGTCCAGATCACGAATGTGACAGACAATATTATGGGTAACCGGTCAGCCACACCAAGTGAACTGGGACTGGGGGACACGGAGGACACATCGAGCCTCAGCATCTTAGCTGTGCCCACAACGGATGGCAGACGTTGCAGTGCCAGGCACAGCACTGTCACAGAGGCAGAAAATCAAAGTGCCAGTGAGGCAACTGCGCACTCGAGTGGCTTACGTGGCCGGAGGAAGTGAGTGTATTGGCCACAGGGGATTGTACATTTTTCTGGCATAAAGAACTATGAAGGAATAGTGATTTTCTGTTGACTGCTTTTGTTTATTTTCACAATTACTTTTGTTGGTACTAGTGGAACTGATATTACCTGACATTAAGGTAATAAATTTACTTACTACAAGTACATTTGTCAGTGGATTTGTGTTGTTCATAATTACATCTGAAATGGTTGTGTGTGATGTCAGCACGCCTTTGCCTGCCCTCTGCTGCACTGGCCCGGTCTGCTGGCTGTGTGTGGTATGGGATCATCATCCTCATCAGAGTCTGAATCAGATATTTCCACAGGTATGCCCCTGGTGGTAGCTATATTGTGCAAGATTGCACAAGTAGCCACTATTCTACATGTTGTCTCTGGCCTGTACTGTAGTGCCCCTCCACTTTTGTGGAGGCACCGGAAGCGACTCTTCAGCAGCCCAAAAGTGCTCTCCACCACATTGCGGGTTGACCTGTGTGCTGCATTGTATCTTCGTTCAGCAGGTGTTGTAGGACTGAGGTAGGGCGTCATCATGTAGGTGCGCACTGCGTAGGCACTGTCTCCTGGAATGAACAGATGGTATAATGAGTAAGTGAGCCATCTGACGTCACACTGCCATCAATGCACCAGTGTACAGAGGGACAATACAATACCTAGTAGATATCCTTCACCAAACTCCTGTGAATGCCGCTGAAGCGAAAGATGTATGAATCATGTGTGCTCCCTGGGTACCTGGCCACGAGATCAGTTATGATATAGGAGGCACTGCATATCACCTTAATATTCATGGAATGTTGGTATTTACGGTTGCGGTACACATATTCTGTGGCTGATGGTGGACAGATTGCTACATGTGTCCCATCTATGGCACCTAGGATGTGGGGAAACTGTGCTATCTGGTAGAAATCTATTTTTGTCTGCTGTATTTCCTGTGGGGTGTGGGGGAATCTGATGTACTGGTGTAGTCTGCTCAGCATGGCGTTGATAAATGCATTGAAAAATCTAGACTCTGTGAGACCCCTCCAGCTGCTGCTATGACCCCTTGATAGCTCCCTGAGGCGAGTAGGTGGAAGGAGCATAATACCTGCACATGGGTGGGGATGCTATGAGTCCTATGTGTTGTGCGCTGCAGTATGGGTTGTAGCTCAGCTATCAGGTCGAGTATCATGGCAGAGCTTAACCTGTACCTCTCAAATATTTCCTCCTCTGTCTTGTCAAAAAGTGTAATGCGCACTCTGAAAATGTGCTCCTGTCTCCTCCTCCCTCTCCTCAAACCTGCCAAGATCTTCATTCTCCTCGCCATGACGTAGAGTGCAGCCATTGTGGAAAAGAGTCTGAGGCATTCTGGGCCTCTTTATATAGGTTGCACCTGTTTACCACCTGCACCTCACAATTTCCTACTTGGAATACCGAATCGCTAATTGCGATTCGGTATTTCATGTCACAATTTGCGAGACGCAAAATGCGACTCGCAAATCCAAGTCGCAACGCAAAAAATCGGAATTTGTGATTTCTTATTTTTGGTCTGCAAATGCCTTTCATGCATCGCAGACCACGTTTTTGCATTCGCAAATGGCCAAATTTTGCGATTCACACCGTTTGCGAATGCATAAACGATTGATACATCTGGCCCCAGGTCTGTTCTGATGCATTTCAGGCTTCAACATTACACACTTCAGAACTGCACAACAGTATGGTGGTGTTTATATAAATTATTGAGCCAATGCAAAGTCCAGTATTACTATGCAGCTGCAACTCCAAGGGTCTCAGGAATGCCCGTGACTTACCTTCTTTTCCAGGGTTGACAGGGTTGAATTCTATCTTGGACCTGGCACAGGAGAAAAAAGAGGACTGGTATCAGCACGTTCTTGGCAACAGAATACGTGGAAAGCTTTGAAAAGTAAAGTTTCGTGATTACATAGCTGCCAATCCCCAACTCACCATTTAGCTGCTACGGTTGCATCATCAGGACTGAACATCATGATTGGCTTGGGCGTAAAAGGGGCTGGAGTCCTACCACTAGCCACTTTTGCCTATGGTGCCGCCTAGAGGGGAGAAGGTTTTTGCCGGTGACAGCAGCCTGTCTCTTGTCTTTTGCCTATGCTCATGCTGACATTTAAATAGGTTGGGCAGACTCTCATCGTAGCAGCAGTTTTCCCTTCAAAAAGTCAAAAAGTTAATAGCAGGACTGTTACAGCCAGCATCTACATCAGACCCTATATCTTGACTGTGAGAAATTGGGTTTTTAGTTGAAGAGGGTGAAAATCTACACAAGCAAATTCTACATCCCTCCGCAAGGAAAATACAAAAAGAAAACCCTAAATGAACTTTTGCTTAACCCTTGGGTAGCTTGGCACAAGATCAGTCAGGCTTAACTGAGAGACAATGTCTAAAGTATTAATGCAGCACGTAAACAGCAATAAAGTAAAAACACAACACAAGAAAATCCCACAATAATTTTTTTAATTAGATTACATTTTAATACTGTATTTGACACCCAGCCAACAAAATCAAGCATAATGTGAAAACTAGTGCCCAAAAGATCAAAGTGCTAAAGGTGGATATCCAGTCACAAGAGACCGGGGCAAAGTCGAAAGTTATGGCCGACCCAGGTAGAGTGTGATTCATATACAAGAAGTGATTGAACTCGTTTGCTGATAAACTTCGGACTAAGAAGATTTTTTAAAGAAAAATGTCTGAGAAGGTAAAGTTCAGTGAGGCAAGGCAGCCAGTGGTGGCTGGGGAGAGGCATCATCGTCAGTGAGCTGCTGGAAAATGTTTTGGTGAGATTTCTATGTTCGGATATAGTATCTTTTATGGAAGTCAAAAATCTCCACAGGGGCTAAGATGCAGGCTGTAACTGACGAGGGCTCCACAAGACTGGACACCCCTTCTGACAGGAGCTACTGTCCCTTAGGGTAGCCGACTACCAAAAGGTCAGACCATGCCTTAATTTAAGCTCTTCCTTTCTAGCTTCTAGTGTGGCCGTTATAGTGCTTCCATGTTGCCTTTACCATATCCCTATCTCTTGGGACAACATGGAGGGCATCTTTTAACTATTTGTGTGCTTTGCTGCAAGCATTATCAAACCATCAAAAGGGGTGAGGAAGATATAGAGGTTGATTAGTTGTTAACTCAGTTGATACTCATTGACATAGGGCCCCAAAGTCTTTAATCAAAACAATTGGACTAGTCTCCACTGACAGACATCTACATATCAAACTGAGGTTTTCCCTAACTCTTTTAGACTCGAAGATGAGCGGGTCAATCCGTACCCATTTGATTCTTAATTTGGGCTGTACTTGATAGTGACTGAGGTGGATTGTACAGATTCCCCCCCTGTGTTTCAAGCTTTGGTCAGCAACTAAAAGATTATGATCACTAGCACAGTTAGGAATGACACTGAAGTTAGTAACCTGGTGGCTATAGATGCTAGAGATTAACACTAAATCTGTGACACTTCGTTTGATCCCTCCTGAAAAAGTTAGGGGCAGTATAGAATTCCAATTTACACAATCAGACACAAAAATAAGGTCTGTAGCTGTAATAATATTGTTTAAAGATTCTCGGTGTTGTGAATGCCTGAAGTGTGTTATTGCGTGACCATCCTCATTTTCCAAATTACACACACTTGTGTTGCTGAAATTGCATAGAGATCAGTAAAATCCCTCACCCACAGAATACATAAGCGTTGGCTGTATGCATTGTCTGTCACAATTTCTTCATAAACGCTATCAGCAACACTGGTGGCTCATGGGTTGAATACATTATGATAAAAGTTGATTAACAAAATATCTGCAATACTCCGGGCACTTATTAGCAAAAGTTGGAACCAGGGTGAAGAATGCATAGGTTTAACATTTGCCTCACTACAGTTGTGGGAAATAAAGACGACCAGGCCTCCTCATACTCTGCATGAAGTGGCCAGTGCAGCAGGGTTACAGTACGATCGATACACATTAATATGAAAATCTATTAATGGCCACATTTCCTGGAGGCAAATTAAATCATTTCCTGTCACAAAATCTGACCAATCCTCCTTTCCTAGCTTGGTGTGTATCCCTGTGATATTCTAAGAACAAGCTTTTGAAGGGGTATCAATGCCAAGAGGCAAACAACCAGTTTTTACCCCAGCACCATTTTCCAGGACCACAGGGCTGTCTGTGATTTTTGTCAGGCTCAGAACTTCTCCCATTACAGAATCAGAGTCTGATGGAGGTTGCGAGGCGGGGGAGTCGGGGAACACCTTTGTTGGTCAATCGTTCTCATCTAGATTGTATAGGGTAGTAAAGTGTTTGTCAAGGCAAAGATCAAATGATGGTGGGCCATTCATTAAATGAGCAGGACCCATGGGCTTTACACATGTGCCTTCATTTAATCCCCTGGCTGGTGTGTAAAAATATCACAGTTGCAATGCTCTCACACAACCATGGGTGTCTGCCAAACAACTTAAAGAGGGCATATGTTTCCTCACCATGCCTGATGATCTGAAATTAATGACTACACAGTCACTGCCCGGGAGAGCTTGACGATAACCTATGCTCACCACCCATCTCACGGTAATCATCTCATGTCACAGAGCCATGATTCTCCCCACTTTAGAGCTGAGTCAGTGCAACACTTTATTTTTTAAAACATTTTACAAATCAAGCTCCCCATTGGATAAAGCAGGGACATGGTCTAAAATAATAATATAGGGTGTAGACTCTGGAGGGAGATGTGAGGGCGACTGGATGGAACGCTTAGTTATCAACATTAAGAAAGATGGTTCTACATTATCAGGGAGGGACGTTCTTGGTTGCAGACCAGCATAACTAACGTCAGTAGTGTTAGGAATAGGGCCGGGCTGTGTTATTGCCCGCCCATTCAGTTGCAGTGGACCATGTACAGAGTTTGGATGAGTGGATTCTGATGTTGTGGAGGGACAGACAAAGGATACACTATGGTTACTTGCAGATCAAAGCTCTCCATACAGTATGAATTAGGAACTGCTGACCACACAATGCTATAATCTTGCTCATGCCCTCTTCCAGCTTCTCATACAGGTCTTTTTAAAGTTGGAAACTAGTAATTCAATCCTTCAAAATAGATCATAATTACAAGATTTAGCTGGAGTACCTAGTTGATTAAAAATGTCTCCCTGGGAGTCAACAACTGCAGGGGTATCATGTTGATTTCCCTGGTTAGGAGCTGAAAGAAAGGATTTCATTTTTTTAGGCGATTGCTTATTACATGTGCTTTGCTTGAGTGGAAGTGGGTCGGATGGATGGCTAAGGACAAACGATATTACAGGTAGATTGTCAATAGGCTTTTTTGATTCATTGTGGCCACCCTGTGAATCATCAATTGCATGAGGACTAGATGTACCTGGATTTGTACAAGCTGCACCCAGTTCCTTGCTCAAATCCAGCGTAGCCTTGAGTGGAGGCATCACATCTATATATGGCACCAATTGAGCAGGGTGCACTTGCGTACTTGTTAAAGACAGCGAGCGACTTCTGATGGCGTCTATCCTTTTTTCAACCCTGCTAATTTCAGTGTTTAAAGGTGGAGTAGCTGCTGTTCCATTAGTTGTCTTAACAGGCACAGGCCTCTGCAATTTCCTCCTGCCTATTATCTTTAATAGTAAGAGAGAGTTTATATCATGCAGAAACTAGAACAGTTAAGGACTAATTTAAGCACAATAGGAACCTTCCTTCCAATTTCCCCCCTTCCTTATGATGACATAGAAGGCTTACCTGCAAATATTGGTGAGCAGCGCTTCCTCGAGCTGAGGAACAATTGAAGTGCTTTTCAAGTGCTGGTGATGACAAGCCCCTCCACAATTCAGGGTGAATGTTGAGAGACAGAGTTCCACTCCAGTAGGGCCTCCCAAATCAAGGTTCAGGCAGGATATGGGCAAACAATGGTGAGCAGGACTTCCCCACACTGCAGAACACCTAAGGTGTGTTTCAAGTGCTGGTGATGACAAGCCCTTCCTCTCTTCAGGGTGAATACTGGGGGACCGAGTTCCACCCCAGCAAAGCCTCCCAAATCAATTTTCAGGCAGGATACAAGCAAACATTGGTGAGCAGCTTTTCCCTGTGCTTCAGAACAGCTGAAGTGATTTTCAAGCGCTGGTGATGACAGGCCCCATCTCTCTTCAGGGTGAATGCCGGGGAACCGAGTCTCACCTCAGTAGGATCTCCTGAATCAAACTGAAGGCAGGATATGGGCAAACAATGGTGAGCAGTGCTTTTCTGTGCTGCGGAACCACTGAAGTAATTTTCAAGCGCTGGTGATGATAGGCCCCTTCTCTCTCCAGGGTGAATGCAGGGTGAATGCTGGGGGACCAGCAGGGCTTCCAAAATCAAGTTGCAGACCGGGTACGGGCAAACAATACTGAGCAGCACTTCCCCACGCTGCTGAACAGCTGGCGCTCTTTTCAAGCGCCAGTGATGACAGACCCCTTTTCTCTTCAGGTTAACTGCTGGGTGACTGAGTCCGACCCCAGCAGGGCCTCCCAATGGTGAGCAGTGCAAAGCAGGGCAGTCATTTGATAGTTCTTCTGCTGGTCCAAAAGTGAACTGAAGAGTGGGTCTGTGGGTCCTATTTTGATACCTGGTACCAGCCCTGAGGTGGAAGAAACAGCTGAAGTTTTTGTTCCACAGAAGTGTCTGGAATTTGTAGCCTTCCTGCTCTGGTCCCAGTCTGTCTGGGGGCAGAACAGTGTGAAGCTGAGGCAGTGTATATGAAGTACAAGTGTGGCTGTGTCACAGTTCCATCCCCCTATCCTGCTTTGATGGCTCAACCTGCCAACAACCAATCCTTCTGATGTGTCGCTGTCTGGAAGGAATGCACAAAGGAAAATTGCTCAATACACTGAGTCATGTGACCTTGGAAACAGGCTGCAGACATCAAATGGTTAGGATAACAAACTGCCAACTTTCTAGAAGTTGCATTTTCCAATTTGTAACTTAAAAACAGACTTTACCATTAACCAGGATTTTAAACTACAATTCCTTAGACATCAAGCATGCCATGTCTACCTGCTTCCAAATAAAGATTGGCACTTATTAATTGTACTAAGGGAACCCAATATTCTCCTATTGGAGACGGAGACCTCACAATAGTGAAAACAACATTTGTGAGGTTTTCACTAGCAGGACATGTGAGACTTAAAATGACCAAACCTTTAAATACAGTGCAGCCTGCTCGATGGGCTGTTTAGGGCCTACCCTAGGGGTGACTTACATGCAATAACAAAGAACTCTTTGGCCTGGAAAGGGGTTTATTTTGCCAAGTCAAATTAGCAGTTTAACATTGCATACAGAGGGTGGCACAATAAATGCTGCAATGCCAGTATTAGCATTTAATTTACCTGGGTATACCTCTTTACAAGGGACTTATAAGTAAATTAAGTGTGACATTCAGGTGATAGACAATTTTATCCTATTTTAGGAAGTGAGCGCAAGCACTTTAGAACTGGTTAGCAGTGATAAAGTACAGAGAACTGTAGGGGTAACACCAACGAATTCAGCAACATAGGAGGTGAGAAAGTAAAATGTTTGGGGAAAGACCACCTGAAGGCTGACAGGTCTAACACGGAGTAATTGTTCTTCAGAGTAGGACCAGCAGCAAGTGGATTCCAATCTGACTGACCTCAAGTAGCTTGTCAAGGCAGTTGCAGTATAGGTACACACTAGGGTGTCCAAAGGATTCCAGGGGATGATACCAATACATTGTCCCTCGTGGCCTTAACCCACATTCTACCAACCACACATCACATTTTCTGCTCCTACATGTTCTTTCTTAAGGCAGACCTTAATCTTTTCTCTGGAGGTGCTTCAATTAAACTCATGACAAATGAATAGAAGCCATGGTTCTGGTTCTCAGCCTCTACCACATGCAAGTGATGCCATGCTGCACTTAAAACCATTGACAGAGACCGTATAGCATGTGGGCCATTTTTTTGTAATCTTTTTTATCATCTGAATTCTGCTGTTAGCGGTCAAGTTGCATGCATCTAGGGTATCTTTGCTTCTTGAGCACTGAGAGCAATGATTCTGGCCAGTAACTGCCTTCAATTTCTTCTCTTGTGATCGATAATAAATAAACAGCTAGGAGGGAGTTTAAAATAGTAGAAAAGACCACAAGAGGAAACAACCATCCTGATTACAAGTCAGGGTGTATTGAAATATTGCGTAATAGCATTCATCAATTTTGCTCCACTTAAATATTAGTGGCCTGGCCTAATCTTTCTGGACAGAAAAGTCACATATGACCTTCACTGCAGCAATTACCAAATCTGATGCCACTTTGGGTTTTTTCTAGCGATGGGAAGGCTATAATCTTTCTGCATGCTAAAACAAACTCCACACACCAACCCTCACATACACTTACCACTCACTCAGAGAAGATAGTATATCTATGCAGTAAAACTACAATGGAACAGGGGATGCAATGTGGTTTATCTGTTTGAAAGGCCTACAAGGTATTTTCCCTTTCTTTGGAGTTTTACTCACAATCTCACTGTACTGAGGGGTTTTACAGCACTGAAACCTTACAATTGCATGACATTTTAGTGTTCAGTAAAATTGTCCTAGTGCTGTGCAGTTCTCAGTTAGAGTTAAAGAAGTTACATTTTTTTTTCCTAAGTAGATAGTGATATTTTGAACACTCCTTAGAAGCTGCCCTTGAGTGAATGACCTTTCCTTGACAGTCCTCTCTCTCTGAAGTATTATATTACAAGTATGCACTTCCAATATACCACTCTTCCACTCTACATCCTAAGCACCCAAAGATGCTCACAGCCACTCCTACAAGTTGCACAATACGCCTTGATGACACCTAGTGTGTTACATTTTATCAATGTTACACATACGTTTAACATTCTGAATCATCTCTATAATCCTCTAGCCCCTTCCTCTTACTAAGGTACATGTTAACAATTATAATAAGGAGCTCCAAAACTCATGTCCACCAGATTTTGTTGATTGCAGACTCCTACAGCTCAGAGCAATGTCAGGCATACAACTGTTAAATTATCTCTGAGAAATTACCTTTCTCCCCTGTGGTGATCTCTTTGTGGCAGATAATATGCCCTTCCCCAATGAGGAACCACATTGAGGCATTACGAAGTCTTTTTAAATCTAAAGACACTTTAGACATGCTTTATAAAGACTCCTCCTTGGCCTTGACACAAATGTAGATCTTCTTAGTCTGCACCATTGAAATCATGATATAATTAAAAACAGGGAAGTGGAAATAATAACACCCAATTCCATCCCTGCCTCCTTAGTTGTCATTCTTATTTTTGGAGCACATGCTTTTTCCTTTGCTGCAACTTTCCACGAGTATCTCCTCTATAGTACAGATTTGACTGCTTTATATTAAATCAGGCCTTTAATAAATTATTCTTTTTCGTAACAGGAATATTCTTTTCATTCCTACAGGCTCTAATGTGACCCCTCTAACTGTGTCTTTTCTTCTCTTTTCTCAAACATAACCAATAATGCTGGCATTGTTATTCACATACTTTTGAATCCTCCTGGTCTTTAACTGGTTATCTTGTTCTTTTGGTTATTGTCCCCATTAAAGTATCATTCAAAAGAGGTCTTGATCTGTATTGGCCATCTAACTTGTTTGCTGACATCAAGGTTTGTTTATGATGTCACATGGTGCTAAAAGGCCTTTAAATGAGAAAATGCATATCATTTCCACCACATTGTCTTCATGATTTCCTTGGTACAGGCTAAGGACATCTCAAATATACATACAAAGTTTTCTGTAAAGGACTGGGTAATAATGGTATTTATATTTCCCAGGTGCTTGGATTAGAGGCACTGCACAGGAAGATGAACGGCTCTTCACTCACTCCAATATTGCAAGTAGCCAAGCCAACGTCCACCCCATACTGGCCTTTGGGAGCAATGCTCTGAGGGCTGGGACAACACTGTGTTAGAAAACAAAGTATTGAAAATCTAAAGTTATATTTTCCACCTGCCAGCGTGTACATCCCCACACAAATTAGGCTGGAGCTCGACCCCGTAAAACAAATTCTGAGTCAGTAGACGGCCTATGTAAACTACTGATAAGGCCTAAATGGAGGGACCACTCAACTATGAGAGACTTCTTGCATATGTGCCTCACTACCCTTGCCTCTTATCTGCCTGGGCCTTCAAACCAAGCTGCAGCAAGCTAAAATGAATAATAAAACTAAACACCAATGCCCGTTTTCTTATGAAAGACAAGCAATCTCTGGCAAGGGGGAGCCACAGGTAGCTAACACACAGCAAATACATGAATGTGTCCCCTCAGGGCTATCTAGTGATACCACACAGTAATCATACGAAGGGACAGTTTTTAAGATATAGGCTGGGGATACTGCCTGCCTTAAAGCAATACCCTCCCTGGAGAAGAAAGGAAGATCAGGGACTTTGCAGGCTAGGCGGAGAAGCCTCTGAGGTCATCATTCACATGTTATGCCTCTGCAAAGCCACTTTGCAGGATCACCAGAAACTCCTACTCAAGAAATTAAACACTAGAGAGATAAGATCATGTAGAGAGGCAGCTGTACCATGTTTTTTACTCATACTGACTTAAGACTGAGTTGTGCACGGGTGAAATTCCTCCGACTTGTGGAGCAAAAGGTACTGGTCAAAGAACGTAACGAAGCAGCCAAGGCCCACAAAGAAGTGGGTATCCAGCCATGGGGTCCTTTTTGTGAATTACAGGGGAGACACATGAAAACACTTTACGCAGTGCAAAGGTATTTTGGCATATAGGCACAATTGCACTCTATATTTTGTGCTCCTCAATATCATGACACTGGCAGGAGGCTGTTAGAGCACTTCATGCTGCTACAAAAACTCCTTCTGTGAACAGCCACTAATGCACTTTAATGTGGTGTCCATCAACAGCATGTCTCCATCACAACCCTTTAAAATCTGATGAAAATGTTTGTTGTTGGTCAAACTGCATAACAGCATTTTATTCCCAGGTTCATGTTTTTGCTTGGCAATTTTAGTTATGCTATATACATAGCTACCAGGCACACACTCCTGCCATTTCCCTAAGACTAAATCTAATGGCAACCATGTGGCTAAGAGTGTAGGCTAACTATTCACTTTATTATCTCAATGTTTTAATTTGAACAAACTAGGAAGCCTCCTGCAAATGGCTAGGAGGTATAGCTAGAAAACTGACTGTTTCAATATGTTTTCAGTCTGTACAGAGTAAAGCTGATCAGGTTTGTGTATTATTGTATTTTAATCTTGCAAATAATGACTTGGTTATAGTTCTTTCAATTAACACACTTTAATAGCTTAAAATACAGCAAATGACAAGCCACATGATGTTTTAATGTTTCTATTAGATGTGGTTTATTGTATTGAGAGTTATATGTTTTGTAATGGGTTTAATTAACTACACAAATAAACTGTAAACTGAAACTGAAAAATATTTACCACCAGAGAATGCCTCAAGGTTTTCATCATAATCATGAAATAGTGATTATCTACCCACTGGGTAATACTAATACTGGTTACATTTATTTCTAACTCCTCAGGGGTAGTTGTTTTTTGTTTCAAGAGGGGATCTACAGAGTTGTCCAACTTTTCTAAAATGAGTGTCTTTACTGCATCACATTTTGGTTTGAATTATACCTCTTAGCTTATTAACCTTTCTTTTGACAATGTTTTGAAACAAAATAGGAATTACTTTTGCATCAATAATTTGTTTTCGACAAAGACTGATATTAGTAACTTTCTGGATGGTGCAAAATAATTATTTGGTGCAGTTGTAAGTCTCAGTTATTGAATTAGCAAAGTTGGTGATTATAGCCAGTTGAACTGGTTTCCTATATTTTACCCAGAGTTCATTCACACAATTTTATCACATTCAGTTTAAATGTGCCCCACTTATTGGTGGCTGCTTAAAGTTTGGATTTGATTTGTTAAAAGTCCTAAGTAACCTATTTTTTGTGACACTATGGCCCTCATTCCGACCCTGGCGGTCATAGACCGCCAGGGCCGCGGGTGATGGAAGCACCGCCAACAGGCTGGTGGTGCTTCCTTGCCCATTCTGACCGCGGCGGTAAAGCCGCGGTCAGAAAACCGGGTCCGGCGGTTTCCCGCCGGATTTCCCCCGGCTGGGCAAATCCGCCATGGCGGTGCTGCAAGCAGCGCCGCCATGGGGATTCTGACCCCCTTACCGCCAGCCTGTTTCTGGCGGTCTTTACCGCCAGGAACAGGATGCCGGGAACGGGTGTCCTGGGGCCCCCTAACAGGGCCCCAGCATGCTTTTCACTGTCTGCATAGCAGACAGTGAAAAGCGCGATGGGTGCAACGGCACCCGTCGCACACCTGCAAAACCGCCGGCTCCATTCGGAGCCGGCTTCAGTGTTGCAGGCCCCTTTCCCGCTGGGCCGGCGGGCGCTATCTTAGGTAGCGCCCGCCGGCCCAGCGAGAAAGTTGGAATGGCCCCAGCGGTCTTTTGACCGCGGGGCGGCCAAATGGCGGTTCCCTCCAGGTGGGCGGCAACCGCCGCCCGCCGGGTTCAGAATGACCCCCTATGTCTATTTCTTTGTTCAATGATTATTATTTTTTATGAGATAATTATTCAGTGATGTTTTCCAAGGAAATATTATAAAAGGCAGTCAGTGCATCCACAGCCCACAGAGATGGTGTATGTGACAAAGATTCAAGTAACTTTTCCAATGATTCCATCGACTAATTTTGAAGAATTGTGCTTTTATCCAATGTGAGTGGGCATAAGGCCGTGTGTCAACCAAGATAAAGGGAGCTGCAGAAAGTACCTTCATTTGTTACATTTTAGTGGGCAAGTCATGCTTCAATAGAGCTTTGCACTGAACTTCGCTATCTGAACACTTGCATCCATCGTACCTGCATTGTGCAACTTGAAACTTCATTGCTGGAACTGCTGGAGTGATAGAGCTAGTATGGCCTGGGAGAGAAGGGTAGAATGAATTCAGCAGTGAACATTGACCCCATGGCCATTGATGGTGTAACGCCTCAGAGGCCAAGCAGGTAGCATTCAAGATACTAAATTGACACAGGTGGTTGAGGGCTCAATCCACTGAAAGCAGTGCTACACTCTAGGGTTGGTGCAAAGATTGTAGGATGTTGCTGATGCTGACTTTTAAATAGCAGTGGGCTGGAAGCAGCAGCTCCACGGTGAGTGATGCAGTGAAGCTTTGGCCACTCTAGCATTGATGGGTCCATGTATAACAATAACATTTGTCGAGTGAGCAATAAGTCTGAGCAGCAAATAGTGGCCACGTTTTCACAACCAAGAACTCTGGCTTGGCTTGCTGAGTCATTAGGGTGGTGAGGTGCTGTGAGAAACGAGTTCATAAAATAAAATAAAAGACTATTAGAGGCTCTGCAGGACTAGCCCTTAGGCTGACTTAAGGTACTGACAGACCAATTAGGGAAAGAACAATCTGATGAAATGAGGCATGGAGACTTTTTACAAACTACAATTTCAGCAGCTGATCAACTTTATGCAGTCGCAATTAGAGGAGCGAATAGGCAAATATAATACTCTACCCGGTGATGGTGTGGACACAAATGCCATCATCATAAATTTAAAAGAGAACCTCATAACAATGGACAGAAAAATTTACATGACCACAACCAGACTGGACTAGCTGATATAAATAACTGACAGGCAAAACATCAGGCTGGATGGTTAAGAATATACAATGTCACCTCTGAAAGAACAAACTTTGACACTCAGCTGAGATGCTGCTTAGAGTGCTGAAAGTGATTGTTGTAACAGGAGCGAATAATAAAATCTTTGTGGAGTCATCATGCTGCAGTAATTGTGGGCCTGCCTAAATCCACCACTGTGTTGAAAGGATGCTGGTAGGAATCTTCAAGTGACCCTGCTTCTAATATAGGTTTTTGATTAAAAGAGAACACACTTTTCCTGGCCCAGAGGCCCCTGTTCAACTGACTTGACTTGGAAGTCATTTCGAGGCTGGCCAGTGTGAGGGTTCCCTTATAGTGCTAAGGCTCCACCATTAACATATATACAAAATTTATCATGGTAGTGCAAGAAGCTTGATGAAAATTTGCAGACCTAAAGACACACGTAAGAGTTCAGAAGGTGAAGTGTCACAAGTTATATCAGGCCAAAGTGAAAACTGAACTGTAAGGAAAGTCTTTCCTTTTCACAGATGCTTTAGACAATTCACAGGCTGTTGGGAAGAGCAAATATATTAGTCCCTCGACATGCCAAACAAGGCACTGATTCAGTGAAGACTGCTGTGGGTGCTATCAATGTATAACAACAGCAGAACGGTACCCCTCCACAGATCCACAAAGATTCATTTTGCCCACACAACCTTATGAGGCTGAAGATCACCAGAGTTCTTAACTGAGCTTGGAGTTACGTGACAATGGGATCAATCCAAATGGGCCATCATTTCCAAGAAGGTGGCAACCTTAAACACTCATTATGTGGCTGTAGGTACATCATGTAACACATAATGGAGGTGGGGGAATGGACAAAGATACATTCTCAGATGTGTGTACCACTCCAGGAACACTTATGGTTATTGATACAAGTTTACTGGAGTGAAGGATACTCATTGGTTAGTTGGAGTGAGTATGTGTGGGTGGCTAGGGCTGCTTTTCTGAATTGTGACAGGATAGCAACATTTCCGTTCCAGTCGACAGTGCAACAAGTAGACAGAGGTTTACTGACACTAAGCGAAAGAGAAATGTGACTATAAATAGGATTATTTCTCTCCTGTCTGAGGACAATTGGGTCTTAAATAACCCACAAAAAAGAAGACAGATATTGACATACCTGCACAGGCATGTGGCTGACCTGGCCATTCTCCAAGAAACATGCTTAGACCCTAACCAATAGATACATGTTGTGAAAAAATGGGGTCTGAACAGGTTTGTAGTCTCATTCAGTTCATGCGCTAATTGGTGTGCATAATAGTTTGTACGTTATTGATCTTTAAACTCAGGATGATGTAGACTTTGGAAGGCAGGTGCTGGGTTGCAGCGGGGACCACATTGGATAGGTTGAATACTCTTGTCAATACATACAGTTTCATCTTAGACTTGCAAGATTTCAGTAATAAGGTAGGAAGATAGAGGTGGGCACCATAATATGTTGAGTGGATATAATTATTAACCTAATAATAGATCTACTGAGGAATAGGTATAGCTCTGGGGCTGGGCATGCAAAGCAGGCAGTGAAGGCACTACTTAAAGATGTGGATTTGTTTGACTGGAGGACATGCAGTAGAGAATTGTGTTTCTCATTCAATTTCTCTGGAGTACCCTTGCAAGAGGCGATCAAATGTACATCTGAGTACTGGACCTCCCATGTACACTCTTGAATTACTCTCCTGTGAAACTGGTGCTAAGCCTGCCCCACAAGAGCCAACAAGCAAGGAGGGGTGCATTAAGCACTTGTGGAGATTGTGGAGATTAACATTTACATAAAGGTAATAGCCATCGTAAAACACGTAGGCACCCTAAAAGCCAAGCGCAATCAAATAGAATACATAAGGGCAGTTATGTGTCAGGCCTGGTTCCTTAGAAGTGATGCTCTCAAGATGCCCTCCTTCTGGGAGCACCATTTCCTAATTTCATATTTTACCAGACTATCGATAGAGCCAAGCAGGAGGAAGGGAAGATAGGGTGGGTACTGCAGGAAAGGAGACCTGGAAGGAAAAAAATTAGTCAAAAATTCTTGGTTCTACTTTCATCAAGAATTGTTTTTACATTTCACATAAGAAAGAGCAAAGTCCAGAATTATAGTTTCTTATGTTAAATACCACAGAGTTCTTGATACTCTTGAATCAAAAGCTGTAGCAGTTCTTTTGAAGGTTCATTGCAAGTTCCCAAAACAAGGCTATATATCCAAACACAAATCTCTACTGTGGGAGAACTAGGGGTCAGTTCCCAATGTGCCTCTTGGGTTAGGATCTGTTGATCCTCTTTCACCAGCCATTAGTGTAGACCTAAACATGCTCCCCAACTCGCCACCTTACTGGAGTGCTGTTTTTTTTCCCAAATTGCCAGAATAATTTTTGCTTGAGCACCAGAAGGTGGCACCTCATGCGAACATCTGATGAAGGTGAGCGGAGACTGAAAGAACAAAGTTAGAGAGTTGGATGTCAGGAACAACATGCAGACTGGACCTGTAGGAAGACTAGAGCAGTTCTCTATCATTGAGAAAACCTCTTGGGTGTTTGGTTCCTTGATGTGGCAGCTCCTTTCTAAACCAAACATAAATAGTTTGCACAGTTGAAAGTACACACACTTCTGAAATAACTCTCCAAGTTCATCTTGTTCAATGTTGATGACCAGAATTTAACAAGTTGCACAGGTACAGGTGTCAAATTTGTGATGCAGACAAGGTCAATTGTTACCACTTGTAGACATTCATCTGATTCTCTCACATTCTGAAACAGATAGTTCAAGATAACTGCTGAAGACAATGTGGAGTTCTTGCAAGGTGCTTACCTACTTTGATATCTGTAGAACAGTCTGAATAACCTCTCTGAAGTTTTGCATGGATGAAGTCTTGACCATTAGCAATTGTGACATATAGTCCACAACAACATCCGTTTTCAATGAGGACACATTTTAGAATTTAAATTCTTCAGGTTAAAGGTTTTTCTCAAGCTCTTGTATGAGTTTGTGCTTCACTGGTTCGGTTGCAGCATTTCCATTAAACAATACCTTTGTTGGAAGAAGATCATACAACAGAATGTCCTTGATAAATTTAACCCTTTCTTTCGCTACATCTATCTCTCTATGGGCCAGATGTAGGTAACAGTTTGCACGTCGCAAACAGCGATTTTCGCTGTTTGCGACGTGCAAACTGCACTATGCAATGCACAAAACCCGTTTTGCGATTCGGTAACCTGGTTGCCGAATCGCAAAATGAGTTTGCGAGTCGCAATTAGGAAGGGGAGTCTCCTTCCTAATTGCAAGTCGCAGTGCAATGCCAGATTGCTTTGTAACCGCGAACGCGGTTGCAAACCAATCACAGTTTGCACCCATGTGAAATGGGTGGTAACCCATTTACAAAAGGGAACTGGTCCCCATGGGACCCCTTCCCCTTTGTGAATCGAACTGCAAAAAAAAATTCAGAGCAGGCAGTGGTCTTATGGACCACTGCCTGCTCTGAAAAAATGAAACAAAAACGTCTATTTTTTTGTTTTTGTAATGCATCTCGTTTTCCTTTAAAGAAAATGGGCTGCATTACAAAAAAAAAACTGCTTTATTAAAAAGCAGTCACAGACATGGTTGTCTGCTGTCCGCAGCAGGCCACCATCCCTGTGAATGCCGCCACTCGCAAGGGGGTCGCAAATTGGGACCCAACCTCATTAATATAAATGAGGTGGGCCTTTGCGACCCCCATGCGAGTCGCAGATGGTGTCAGGGACACCATCCTACATTTCAATTTGCGACTTGCAAATTGCGAGTTACTCTGACTCGCAATTTGCAAGTCGCAAATTGGAATCTTCCTACATCTGGCCCTATGTGCTTGCAAAAGTTGTTTTTTGTAACCTGATTTGAAGTGGCTTGTTGGGCAAAACTCTCACTACGGCAATTAAAGTGTGGAAATTTAGGTTTAGTGATTATGTCAAACAGCTTTTTCAATTTCAATACAAATCTTCCATGCTTAAGTTCTGTGTGTAGTTTCGATCTATGTTTGAGGACATCTAGTACATATGTCTTTATATCATTATCCACATATTGGTCACAAATTTGTGTAGTCACACAGGCTCAGTCATTGCACATGGGTTTCCTTGCTGCTGCATGAAATGAAGAAGGCTGTCAACAGGTTTAATAAAACATGCCCTTCTCTTTCCTCAAGTTTGTGGTGAGGAGCAGTTTTATGATGATCCATTAATTTTGAAATTGTTGTGTCTCTGAAAACATTGCAAATATAAAGGACTTCATGGTAAACTAGCTGCCATTGAGCAACATATTCACTTTTATGTGTCTGACCAACAATTCCCTTGGAGCTCTTCTGTGATCTTTGGATCGTCTGTTCCAGCTTCATATATAGTATTGAACCTTCCCTCTCTGTCTTTCACCACAAAATGTCTTTAGATTAATTTTCCACGTCTTGCCTCTTCACTCGTTCTAAATACCACGACTCATATCTCAGGTTGCTATGCAATCAAATTCATGAAACTCAGTAATCAGTGACTCCACAGTGTTCTGGTGCAGCTCCCAATCACCTTCCTGATCAGTTTTTCACTAGGGCTATCATGTGCAGTACATTTTCTCAGTACTTTCAAAGTTCAGATTTTTCTTCTCATTCCTTGAAAAACTCTGTGAGCTTGGTTTTCAAGTTTTCTGATTTTGAACTGAGTGTACTGCCTGACTTTGCATTATGTCTTTTGAGTGAGGCACGCCTTGTATCTTGTTCACTTCGGAGATAAGATATGGACAACCTTATTTGTCATTCTTGTTCCAGAAAACATTCCAATGCAATGTGTCTATAGTCTCAAATATGATGAGCATAACTTATAATGAATGAACATAATGAGTTCCGCTGAATATTGACTGGACAGTTTTGCGTCCAAAAATGTCAGCCTTAATAAGTGCATTGTTTATGCCACATCCACTGACATAAAGTCCTTCACAAAGCAACACACCTTTTGTCATGTGATAAATGGCTATCTTTTGATGAAGATCATCAAATTCTTCAATTTCTTTGCTTATATCTTCAAAGCCATCATCAACGTTGTCGGCGTCTGTTCTGAACTCAAGAACTTTAGTCTGTAACAGTTTTGCTTTGCTGATAACAATGATGTAAAATCTTAATTTCATTATTGTGGAACAGTGCAGTTTCATCATTGTTGACCATTATCTCTCTGATTCCACTGAGTGTGAACCCGTAACCTGCACTCAAGAGAACATAAGGGGTCATTCTGACCGCGGCGGACGGCGGTCGCCGCCCGCCACGCGGTTCCCGCCGAAAGACCGCGGCGGTCATTCTGGCTTTCCCACTGGGCTGGCCGGCGACCGCCGAAAGTCCGCCCGCCAGCCCAGCGGGAAACACCCTTCCCACGAGGACGCCGGCTCAGAATTGAGCCGGCGGTGTGGGAAGGTGCGACGGGTGCAGTTGCACCCGTCGCGAATTTCAGTGTCTGCTAGGCAGACACTGAAATTCTTTTTGGGGCCCTCTTACGGGGGCCCCTGCAGTGCCCATGCCATTGGCATGGGCACTGCAGGGGCCCCCAGGGGCCCCGCGGCACCCCCTACCGCCATCCTGTTCCCGGCGGGAGAACCGCCAGGAACTGGATGGCGGTAGGGGGTGTCAGAATCCCCATGGCGGCGGAGCGCGCTCCGCCGCCATGGAGGATTCTCAAGGGCAGCGGAAAGTCGGCGGGACACCGCCGACTTTCCGTTTCTGGCCGCGGCTGCACCGCCGCGGTCAGAATGCCCAGCGGTGCACCGCCAGCCTGTTGGCGGTGCTACCGCCGACCTCCGCCATGGCGGTAATTACCGCCAGGGTCAGAATGACCCCCATAATTTGCTTTTTCAAAGGTTGCAAACTAAACTGAAGTCACGCAGTCTGGCAGTTGTGTTGCTGCTGGGAGCTCATTGTACATTCATATTTTCAAATTTATGCTTGACTGCAGTTTGGGTGGGAATACAAATTCCCTGCAAATTTATTCACCCTGCTGTTTAGATCAGCTTCTCGGCTGAAAACTTAATCGTGGAAGAAACTAGCTGCAGATAAAAACATATTTGGCCTTTGAGACACATAGGCCCTCATTCTGACCTTGGCGGGCGGCGGAGGCCGCCCGCCAAAGTCCCGCCGTCAGATTACCGTTCCGCGGTCGAAAGACCGCGGCGTTAATTCTGACTTTCCCGCTGGGCTGGCGGGCGGTCGCCTTCAGACCGCCAGCCAGCCCAGCGGGAAAGAGGCTTCCACGATGAAGCCGGCTCGGAATCGAGCCGGCGGAGTGGAAGCTGTGCGACGGGTGCAGTTGCACCCGTCGCGTATTTCACTGTCTGCGCAGCAGACAGTGAAATACATGTAGGGGCCCTCTTACGGGGGCCCCTGCAATGCCCATGCCAGTGGCATGGGCACTGCAGGGGCCCCCAGGGGCCCCGCGACCCCCCCTACCGCCATCCGGATCTCGGCGGTCCGACCGCCGGGATCTGGATGGCGGTAGGGGGGGTCGGAATCCCCGCGGCGGTGCAGCAAGCTGCGCCGCCGCGGAGGATTCAATGGGGCCGCGGTACACTGGCGGGACCCCGCCAGTGGTGCCGGTCCGACCGCGGCTTTACCGCCGCGGTCGGAATCCCCATTGGAGCACCGCCGGCCTGTCGGCGGTGCTCCCGCGGTCCTCCGCCCTGGCGGTCAAAGACCGCCAGGGTCAGAATGACCACCATACTCTCTACTTTGCTCTTTCGTCAGTTCCTTTGACCCTTGTTCTGGCTCAACCACATACAACACATTGAAGATCCTATGCTTTCTTATCATTTGTTGGATGTACACAACAGGGTAGCCACCAGTCTTCTCAGTGGATGAGCACTGGGTTTGGTTGTCATTGATTTCCCTGAAGACTCAAATTGTTGTGATTCACTGGTTTCTGCTATTTTTTTTTACCAATTCTTTTCAGGCTTGTAGCACTTGCTGTCACAATAATAAAATATTTGGTCCTCTTCACCCATCAGTTCCAATCTTTTGTGAACTCCATCTTGCATATTTATGCAGCATCTCAAACTCTCTTCTGTCCAGCCGCAGTTGGTTAGTTTTTCTTTAGGATTAGTTTGGCATACAACACATGGTTCTCTGTTGATGGAGTCTTCAGATTTTATAGTTAGCAGCACTCTGTCAGGAGGTAAACACCTCTCTCATATTTACGAATTTGAATCAACGGAAAACCTGAAACAAAAGCAATATTTAAATAAATTACCAGTATGATGGCTAAAACACCTCATTATAGATCCACCATTTTGGAAAATTGGAGAAGGGTTGCTCTTAGGAGTTATTTTCATCTCCATAAGACTAATTCACCCCAGAACGTGTGTTTTGACATTAAAATGAAAGATATAAGTCCTATGGTTTCTGAAATATTACATTATTACTGCAACACATCCACCATTTTTAAAAATGTCATCCAGAAAAAATTGGCCGGATTAGCAGTCTACCCAAACTAAATGACTTCTCTAATGATACAAAAACACAAATCATAAACGAAAATCTCTGGACAAAATTTTGTTATGGAGGTGTATTAGGGGTCTTGGACCAGTAGTATGGCTTAGAGGGTGGAGAAGAACATGATTTTAATTGTTGGCCTTTTTGCTTTCCATAAACGGCACTAGTCTTAATGAACTACAATCACAAGCCGTTATATTTCAAATGTTTGCATCGTATATATTACAAACCAGTATTACCGCATAGGATAGAACCTTTGATACGTCACAATTGTGAGAAATGCGAGCTCGCGTATGCAGAATTTATGCTCCTTGGATGGTACTGACCTTTAGTACAAGAGTATTGTGGTACAAGTAGATACATTATCGAGGACCACCCACTCCTAAACCTGACCTAAACCTCATACCAGGCATCTCCTAAAACTCATCCCTAACCTTTTTACACTTTAATTTACAGTCTATTTTCTTGCAGTCTAATTCTTTTTTTGGTCACTGCATTTTATTACTATCCCCTTTTATTTTTTTTTTATTTAAGGTAGACAGTAAACACTTTATGCTCCATCCTACAACAGTGTCAGAAACAAACGATTTTAGGGGCTGTTTCATTTGCACAACCACAATAAAAGCAAATTGCTAAGCATTACAAGGGTGAGTATTAATTCACCAACACAATATAGCAAACAAGCGAGTTTTTTATAAAAACAGTAAAGCCCCAAAGAAGTAAAACTTCTCTATGTGTCTTCCAAAATGCCTTCACGTTGGCTTCGGAGACCAATATTGCTCAGAATGAAACAAACTTCCATATGACGCACAATATAGTACTTAACTCTAATGCAAATGAGAAATTTACTTTTGGAGCAAAACAAACTCAAAAAATTCAACACGAAGTGAAAGTAGGGAAGCCTGTGTACAATTATAACAAAAGGTAATGAAATTATTACGCCGATGTTTGAAGGAATTTGAAAGAATTAGTGAAAACCCACCAATTCGGACACCATACAAATGACAAATAAATATTTCTTTAAAATCTGGGAAAAATGAGAGCAAATAAGAAGTTCCACTGGCTCAGTCATCCGGAATGTAAATTGTTCCCTGTGTTTTCCTGCTTTCTGGATAACACGTGCTGGAAAATGTCAGAATTAAATTGTTGTGCCCCCTTTCATAGGAGGCCTGATCCGGCTGTTTGGCTCTTGATTGTTCTTTATGAAGATGAACCAAGGTTGATTTTCGTATGGCTTGTCTCTGTTTGAAGTGGCATAGTCTGTGAAAAACGATGGACTGGATATGGTTCTAAGGGTTGCAGTAGCTAGGTCTTTTGAAGGCATTCCACCCTTCCACCATTCTGTTTTCCTCAGAACGACACCCTTAGCGGGAAGAGTATGCCCAGATCTAGAATTCATGCTTGCTGTACATCAGGGCTCAAATTTTGATTTGCCTTTTAAAGTCTAACTGTGAAAAACACCAGTTTGGGGTTACTTGTGTTCTTATTTAGTGGGGCTGTTGGAGTGTGACTTTTATAATCAATGTTAACATGAAAAATCTTGCAATGTAATGTCTAATGAAACCTCATAAATGTAATACTAATGCACACGTTTGAAATGTGGTCACCAATGTATACGATGACTAATGGAACTGACTAATAATGAATTAATGATGTATTTATGTATGATTTTGTATTAGCACTAAGAGTTATGTATGAAGGTTTTGCTAAATTACTCACTAGGCCTTAGTTAGCAAGGGTCTGGGCCTAGCTGCCTGTCTCATATTAACTGTGTTTTTTAACGTGCAATGTGCTGCTTCCCTGAAGGACACGACGCTGTACTTTTCCAGAAGCTAGAGATATGTGTGTAGCCATGGTAAATTCTTTCTCATGGGACCCGACTTGCTCAAGGAGACATTCTTGCCGAATGCAACAGTGTAATTTGCAACAGGTGCCACGTCACCTAAACTGGTAAAGACAATGGAACTACTGACTGGAGAGACAATCACAGGAGCCAATAAACTGCAAGAGAACTGTTTTAGGTGAAAAATCTAGTGAGGTGTGCAACGGATTATTGGACAGAGATAACGATGCACCAAATATTGCCCAATGGGAAATTAGGGACTTGTCCAACAACTTTGAGAAGGAGACAAGGATAAACCAGTCATTATCCTGAAATTCTTATCCTGCCATTATCGAGACATTCTTCATCATCCTTAGCCATTCTGAGAGACTTTGGTGGTCATTACAACATTGGCGGTAAAAGACGCTTACCGCCGTGCAGAACACCGCCGCTCTCGCGGAAATCCACCACAGCTATTACGACCCACAGCACGGAATTGGCCAAAATTCAGACACCCACACAAGTCCGCCACACCAAAGGTCAGTGATAAACTGGCGAAAACAAAACCTCCAACGTCACGCCAACAGAAATATGCCCATACTATCACGACCCACGAATCCACGCGGCGGTCTTTCAACCGCAGTATTCCATTGGTGGTACACACTGCCGCGCTCAAAATACACACACCTTTACAAAACACTGCCACATTGGACAAATCGAAATACACACACCTGATACATATACACACACCACTTCAACACCCAATACCATATAAAACACACACCCACATCACCCACAAACCCCTACGACCAGAATCACCGATAGAAGGCCAGAGAGAGAGACACCACCATCAACAAACTAGCATCCACAGGCACAGAACACCATCACCCACATAACTTCCACGCACCTCACACTACACACCACTACATATTAGCACACTTCTCACCACACACACCACCCCACATATCACCCACACCACCCCATGGCACGGCAAAGACACCGCAGGTTCTCGGAGAATGAGCTCAGGGTCATATTGGAAGAAATCATCCAGGTAGAGCCACAGCTATTCGGATCACAGGTGCAGCACACATCCATTGCTAGGAAGATGGAGCGATGGCGAAGAATAGTGGATAGGGTCAACGCAGTGGGACAGCACGCAAGAAATAGGGATGACATCAGGAAGAGGTGGAACGACCTACGGGGGAAGGTGCGTTCCGTGGTCTCAAGACACCACCTTGCAGTTCAGCGGACTGGCGGCGGACCCCCACCTCCTCCCCCACAACTAACAACATGGATGGAGCAGGTCTTGGTGATTCTGCATCCTGAGGGCCTCGCAGGAGTAGCAGGAGGAATGGACTCTGGTAAGTTAAATCTCTCACTATTTCATCCCCCAGCCAACCTGCATGCCATCACATACTCCCACCCTCACCCTCACCCCATCACTCCAAATCCTCACAAATATCCCAGTATCCCAAACCACACATCCCAACACCAAGCCCTGCATGCAACAACAAAGCATGGACAACCAACACCAAAGCATGCCCACTGCACAAACCCATACACCCCCCTAAACCATCCTCACACAAGGTCCCACACAGGAATGCAAGCACTGGGGTACAGGGTCAACCACCCATTGCACACCATGGCACACACAGATGCAATAATCATGCTTTTACACCCCTGCAGGACCCCTACCCAACATCACCGCACAGGTGGGTCCAGACATGTCCACACCACCAACAGAAGAGGCCCACAGTGATGACAGCAGCTCTGTCCAACTGGATCTAGATGACCAGCCCGGCCCATCGGGGACCTCGGGACAGTCGGTTCCCATCACACAGTCAGAGGCCACTACAGAACTTCCCCCCTCTGGAAACACCAGCACAGCACCCACCTAGCGGGCCCATACCTCTGTCCCCAGGACACATCAAGCAGCAGTGGGTCCACCACTACAGGGAACCCAGGATAACCCACCACCCCAACAACAACAGGGACCTTGGGGGCAGTGGCAATGGGCACACCGTTCAGGGGACAGAGGCACAGGAACACAGGGGAACTGGTAGGGCTGCTGTGTGACAGGGGGAGGACAGGCTAAGGGATCCCATTCTCCACGAGGCCCTCTCCAACATCATGGGAGCCTACCACCACTCCCAGGAGGCGATGGCAACAGTACTGGCCAAGTTTCAGGAGACCCAGCGGCTGCAGGAGGAACAGTATCTGGGCTTCAGGGAGGAACTCAGAGCCATCAATTCCACCCTGGGCACCATCATAGGGGTGCTTAAGGAAATACTCAACACCAGGAGGGACACTGTGGAACAACAAGGGGCCCCTGACACTAGCCTGGACGATGAACTGCCAACCACCTCCGCCGGCGCTAGTGGACAGGAGGCACCGCCACAGGACCACCACACCAGCACCCCACCCCCTGCAGAGGGAGAACCCCCCGCAAACGGTCCCTGAGATCCAGGACAAAGACAGAGAATGATGCCATGACCCCCGCCAAGAAATGAGACCACCCTGAATGTCATCTTTCTGTCCCACTTTGTCACCCTGTCCATCCTCAAACTGCCCCAGCTCCACTTCCTATGCCCATTTGGGCAATGCACCTGTGAGACCAATAGACTGGACTCTGCCATGGACATACCTCCACCATCACCCCTTCCCATTTTGCAACCCCCTCCAACATTGAGCACTTAAATAAACACCCTTGAAGCACAAAACAATCTGGAGTCAGTCTGTGATTTCGAATTAGTGTATGTGATGATCACGGGCCTGATTCCAACTTTGGAGGACGGTGTTAAACCGTCCCAAAAGTGGCGGATATACCACCTACCGTATTACGAGTCCATTATATCCTATGGAACTCGTAATACGGTAGGTGGTATATCTGTCACTTTTGGGACGGTTAAACACCCTCCTCCAAAGTTGGAATCAGGACCCACATGTCTTTCCTCCATTGTCGATAGGTCCACCAGCGGTCTGTACACCGGAGGATGCCGCCATCTCCTCACATGTCCCAGCCGACGGTGGCTATGAAGGACAACAGCGAGCACAGAGTCAACCAACTCTGAGGTACGTACCCACAGCTTACACAGAACACAAATCATAATCCGAAAAGTGGCCTGTATGTGTGTTGAGCCTACGCCTAGGTATGTGTGACGCAGTTACAAATCAAGCCATGTGGGCCCCTGAAATGGCGGCTGCCTGACCTCTAAAGTGGGGCAATGGGATGTGAGGTAACTGCTCTGGCGTTGTACACCGTTGTGGTAGGCGGTCGAAGACCACAGCGCAATGCTGCATTGGTTAACATTGGATCCTATGGGTCCCAGGAGCCGGCAGTGATGGTATGCACCGCCGCGGACGTGACCGCCATTTTCTAGCTGTTCAATCACTCGATACCTGATCTTCGACAGGAGAGGACCTACACTGCAAGTGCTGCTGTGACCTCGGTCTGGAAGAGACAATGGCACGAGTGTCTGGGGGAAGGGCCCCTGCCTTCACATCGGAGGAGTTGGAGAAACTTGTGGATGGGGTCCTCCCCCAGTACATGCTTCTCTACGGTCCTCGTGACAAACAGGTAAGTACACTGGGAGCATGCTGTATGGGCTATGCCTGTGTGGAGAGGGGGGGATGTAAGAAGGAAGGGGGGAGAGTGCGGCGTGCCACATGCCAAGGGTAGGGATGGGGGCCAATGACTGTGAGGGTGCAGTTGGTAATAAGTTTCTCTTCCCCCTGTACAAATCATGTAGGTCAGCGCCCACCAGAAAAAATATATTTGGCGTCCCATCGCCAAGGACGTCCGGACCCTGAGGGTCTACCACAGATGGAGCACCCACTGCCGGAAAAGATGGGAGGACATTCGTCGCTGGAGCAAGAAGACGGCGGAGGCTCAGCTGGAGATGGCCTCCCAATATGGGAGAGCTGCCCGTCGCACCATGACCCCCCTGATGTTCAGCATCCTGGCGGTGGCGTACCCGGAGTCGGATGGGCGCTTGAGGGCATCACAGCAGTCACAATGGGGTGAGTACACTCTCATCCTTCTGATTTAGCACGCAGTGGAGGTGTCTGGGTGGGGGAGGTGGGCTGTGGGTTTCCCTAGGCCAGGGCGAGTTTAGTAGGAAAGGTCCCTCCGTAAGGCAGGCCATGTGGCACCCCACCTCACCTCTGTAGAGTGCCAAGTACACCTAGTCATGCCCCTGTGTCATCCATGTGTGCAGATGTCGTCCATAGCCTAGTAGGCCATGTCCCAGGGATTGAACGGTGGAGCCCAAGAGCGTGGCGTAGTGCAGGGGGCTTCTGTGTCTGTCGTGTCCGCCAACGGTAGCGGTAATGCATGCACTCAACATGCCTTTCTTCTGTCGCCCCCCCTTTTTGTGGTCTCCCTGTTCTTGTGTGCATTAGCATCATCAGGCGGAGGAGCAGTGGCACCGGAGCATGAGGGAGCTGCATCCCACATGTCCATTGAAGGCGAAACTAAAGGGATTCTGAGTTCACCAGTGGGATGGAGGGCGAGGGGAGCTCCACGGCGGGGACAGGAGCTGACACCAGTGACACGGACTCGTCCTCTGATGGGAGCTCCCTTGTGGTGGCAGCAACATCTGTGCCCCCACATCTACAGGTACAGCCGCCACCCCCCCTACCAGCACCGCCCTCCCATCAGCCCCGTCAGCCTTTGCCCCGTGCCCCCTCACCCAGGAGGGTGGGCATCACTTTCGCCCCAGGCACCTCAGGCCCTGCCCCAGTCACCCCTGCTGCCCTCAGTGAGGAGGCCATTGACCTCCTCAGGTCCCTCACTGGTGGGTAGTCTACCATTTTGAATGCCATCCAGGGTGTAGAAAGGCAGTTGCAACAAACAAATGCATTCCTGGAGGGCATTCATTCTGGTCAGGTGGCCCTTCAGCGAGCTTTTTAGACTCTGGCGTCAGCACTGATGGCAGCCATTGTCCCGGTCTCTAGCCTCCCCCCTCCAACTTCCTCCACCCAGACCCAATCCCCTGTACCCCAGCCTATCCCAAGCACACCTTCAGACCAGCATGCACACACATCAACACACAAGGAAAGCTCAGGCAAACATAAGCACCACACACCCCACAGGCACTCACGCAAGCATCACACACATGCAAACACACCAACATCCACTGCCTCCACTGTGTCCCCTCCTCCTCATCTCCCTCCTCCCTCCCAGTCTCTTCTACACTCACACCTGCATGCACTACATCTACAGCCACTACTGCCATCACCAGCACACACACCACCACACCCCGCTCACGTGTAGTCACCTCCCCCACTACCATCCACACGTCACCTGTGTCCTCTCCCAGTGTGTCTGTGACGCCACCTCCCAAGATGCACAAACGCAGGCACACATCGACCCAACAGCCATCCACCTCACAACAGCCTCCAGCGCATGCACCATCACCAAACAAACACCTCCTACAACCACAACCTCTTCTTCCACTCCCAAATCCCTCCAGCTACCCGTCCCAGTGTCTCCCAACAACTTTTCCTGTCCAACCTTGACCTCTTTCCCGCACCTCCCCACCCCGTCCGTCTCCTAGGTCCCGACTCTCCAGGTCCCAAGCTAGCACCTCAGCCACAACATCTCTGGGACCAGTGGTGCCTGTAGTCACCGGAATCTGGAGTGCACCGGCCACCAGGGCAGCCAGTGTGGCATGGAGCCACAGCACGGACAGTCCCCCACCTGTCAAGCATCAGAAGTTGGCCAGTGCCCGGCGGGAGAGGAGGAAGACTTCAGCCACCAAAGCCACTCCCAGGGGTCCCAGTGGGAGTGTGGAGTCAGCTGCGACACCTTCAAAGGTGGGGAAGGGCCACAAGAAACCCCGCAAGTCTGGGAAGAGCAGCACAGCGGAGGAGACCACCATCATCCCCGCTGGGCTAGAGAGGACCGCCAGCACAAGCCTCGCTGGGACAGAGAGGACCGCCAGCACAAGCCCCGCTGGGCTAGAGAGGACCACCAGCACAAGCCCCGCTGGGACAGAGAGGACCACCAGCACAAGCCCCGCTTTGACAGAGAGGACCGCCAGCAGCTGAGTCGCTGCAAAGGAGCCCGCTGCCTCAAGCACCACTGAACCGGGGCACCGCCGCTCCAAGCACCGCTGAACAGGGCACTGCCGCTCCAAGCAACGCTGAACAGGGCACGGCCGCTCCAATCACTGCTGAACAGGGCACCGCCACCTCAAGCACCGCTGAACAGGGCACCGCCACCTCAAGCACCGCTGAACAGGGCACCGCCGCTCCAAGCACCTCTGAACAGGGCACCGCCGCCTCAAGCACCGCTGAACAGGACACCGCCGCTCCAAGCACTGCTGGTCCATGAGCGCCAAGGGCACTGACGCTACTGAGTCAGTCACGAGCAGGGTGAAGCACTCTGGGCACCAGGCCCCCTCCAGAACCAGTGGAGACTGTCATCCACTACCTCTGTCCTTAGCAGGATGAAGCAGTCTGGGCACCAGCCCCCCTCCAGAACCACTGGAGACTGTTATCCACTACCTCTGTCCTTAGCAGGATGAAGCACTCTGGGACCAGGCCCCCTCCAGAACCACTGGAGACTGTTATCCACTTGAGGGACTGTGGATTTGCACTCCCCAGGATGCAGCAGTGGAAAACCCACCTACTGTATAGACTTGAGAGACTGTGGCTTTGCACTCCCCAGGATGGAACAGTGGGCAACCCACGCACTGTAGAGACTTGAGAGACTGTGGCTTTGCACTCCCCAGGATGTTCCAGTGGGCAAACCACCCACTGTAGAGACTTGAGAGACTGTGGCTTTGCACTCCCCAGGATAAAGCAGTGGGCAACCCACCCACTGTATAGACTTGAGAGACTGTGGCTTTGCACTCCCCAGGATAAAGCAGTGGGCAACCAACCAACTGTAGAGACTTGAGAGACTGTGGCTTTGCACTCCCCAGGATGGTACAGTGGGCAACCCACCCACTGTATAGACTTGAGAGACTGTGCCTTTGCACTCCCCAGGATTGAACAGTGGGCATGTGGCCCCCTCGTGGATTTGGCGTTGTGCACTCAACCGGCTGAGGTGCCCCCATTTCCCTCCCACTGAGGTGCCTGTTTTCTTCCTCTCTGATGCCCCTGCAGTGTTCTCTCCATCATGGTTGGGGATCTTGTTTGGGCCTCGCCCATACCGTGTGGGCCCATTGTTCCACGGACTTCATTGGAGCACTACCTGGACTACTAAGATTGGTGTATATTTTGTTTATGGTGTATATATATATTTTTGCGTACTTGATTTTAATATATCACAATGGGAAACATCCTGAACAAGTAGGTCTAAACCACTACTTGCCTGAACCACTACTGCTAAACAACTAAAAAGTCTCTACAACTAAGTACTGAACAACTACTTTCTAAACAACAATTGTTGAATAACAATTGCCTGGACAACTAATTTTAAGGTAAGGTTTTCTTTTTTTGTTTTTATGGTTTATTAGTTGTTTAGAATATATATATATATATTAGTTGTTCAGGCAATTGTTATTCAGGGCAGTTGTTGTTTAGCAAGTAGTTGTTCAGTACTTAGTTGTAGAGACTTTTTAGTTGTTTAGCAGTAGTGGTTTAGGCTATAGTTGTTTAGGACCTAGTTGTTCTGTCACATATTCATTGTCTTCATAGGTTAAAGTCTTGTCATATCAGAAAGTCTGCAACAACAAGTAATTGAAGTAGCCAATGAAGGAATTTGGGGAATCGTTGCCACTAAACAAGTTCTCTGAGATCAAGTTTGGTTTCCTCATCTTGAGAATTGACAAGGAATTCATTTAATGACTTGTAACTGTCCTGCTACACTGATTTTTGGGAGTGCCATGACGAATAAGTTACCATAATGGAATAACAAGAGATCCACACCAAAGGGTGAACTTCATCAAAAAATGATGAAAGGATATGCTGTGCCAAGAACATTACTTTCAATAAAGGAGATCGAGCACTGGGGAGACAATTAAGGAAACATAAGTCTGATGTTCCCTTTGATGCTAAACCCTTTGTTTGAAGTTGTGACAAGGAAAGGACATGTGCCTCATCATTAACCAATTCCTCATGTCAAAGATGAGGTTGATTCATTTGAGGCTGCAGTCAGAATCCTCTGACTGCATCTGTCGCTTCATCACCAGCATGAGTCATGGATGCTTCTCCTTTCTCTTCCCAGTTGCGGAGGACACATACTGGTGGGAGATGTAGGCCCAGATTTATACTTTTTGACGTAAAACTGCGTTTGTGCAGTTTTGTGTCAAAAAGTATAGCGCTGGCTTGCACCATTCCAAGAAGCCAGCCGGGTGCCATATTAATGGAATGGCTCAATCCGGCGCAAAGGGTGGGCTAGCATGAAAAAAAGAAAATAACGTTAGCCGGGTGGGGGTGGCGGTACAGAAGAATGGCGTTTTGCACCAAAAAATGGCATTAGGCTGGTTAGAGTCAGAAAATATTACTCTAACCAGCCAGGCGTCATTTCTTGACGCAAAACCATCCTTACCACATGGCTCCTGTCTTATAAAAGACATGAGTCATGCCCACCACCCCAATGGCCAGCACAGGGGACACGGGTCCCCTAATCATGGCCATTGCACCCTGTGCCATGTAAGGGTCCCATTTCAGGGCCCCCAATGGCACTTTAAATTTTTTCTAAAATACGTATCTCTACTTACCTACACTTACCTGGGATGGGGTCCCTATCCTGTGGTATCCCTCTGGTGCGGGCGGGGGTGTTCCTGGGGCTTGCTGAGGGCACCTGTGGACTCTTTCCATGGTGTTTGACCATGGAAATCGGTTCACAGGTCCCCTAACGCCTGCCCAGACCCAGGCATTAAATAATGGCGCTAAGCAGGCTTAGCACCATTACTTAAGCCTGTCTCCCTCCCGTGCACCATTCTTTTGGGGGGGAACGCTCACCTTGCATCTCATTGACGCAAGGTGGTTTCACGCATCCAAAAAATGACTTTAACTCCAATATTTTGGTGCTAGACTAGCCTACCATCAAAATATAAATATGGAGTTAAGTTTGCACTGAATTAGCGGGAAAAATAAATTACGCTAATTCAGCACGAACAGAGTATAAATCTGGGCCACAGTGTCTTTTGAGTTAGTGATCATGGGACCCTTTTGGTTCCTAATGAACTCCATAGAACTGTGATGTAAGTGGTAAGGTGTAGTGAATAGATTTAATGTTTAAAATTTTGGGTTCGCACTTGTGCGCAGAGGAATAAAGACATGTAAGACCAAGCTCCTTGTGTGGCATGTTCATTTTCAAGTGCCCAGACTGGGGAGGATACTACCACTAGTGACAAAACAGGATACATTTCTGATGTGGTTCTACATCCTCCTTCAGTGGCTGCTCTCAATGATGAAATTGTGTATCAAAATATTTTAATACTAGCTCCCTAACTACCTCTATTGCGTGCCGTATCTTAATTACCGCGAACACATAGTGGTGTTGGGGGGCCTAAGGGGCGCAAGAAAAGTGGTGCTGCAGTGGACACAGTGCCACTTTTCTTAAATCTGACCCCTGATTTCTTCCTTTCAATTAGAAATGTCTGGGGGGAGACAGAGAGGTCTTTCTTAGCATAAATAAATGCAGAATTTCCTTGGGCTACTTATTAATTTGTAAAGAGATAACACTGCATAGAGCGTTCAATGCTTACATGGCTAACTTAGCATGTTATTTGGGAGGCAATACTATATGCTTGATCAAGCCATTTTTTCTCATGACTTTCTAATGGAAGTTACTTGATTCTGAATGACCAAGTGTGCTGTGGAATGAAGACAGATGTCCCTTATATTGTACTCTTTTCCAAGGTTGAGCCTTGCTTTTATAAATTTTCCCGGGGCCTGCACATTAAGTCCTACTAATGGACCTGCAGCACTGATTGTGCTACCCACTTAAGCAGCCATTTTTTTATGAAATGTCTCAGGCCTGCCATTGCAGAGCCAATGCATGCAGTTTTAATTTGTCATGGTGACCTGGCAAAATAAACCTTTTGGCAGGTGCAAACCTTCCCTTTTTAGGGGCGAGCACAAAGCGTTCCGTCCCATGCTGTAGTCTGTCTTTGGGCTTCTAACCACGCCGTTGTCACATCAGTCACTTTCATTGGTTCGTGGGCTTGCCTTTTAAAATCTGCTTGCTATCCTTTGTGAAAGGCATGCATACGTCATGTCTTCTCTGGTGTTTAGCCCATCTACACAGCACGGGTAAACTACTGAACCATTTGAGGCTCAATGTTTTTAGCATGGTTTTTGGACTACTTTATCTTTTTATTTTCCATGCAGTGCGATCACGCTGGGGTTTACATAGCGCAATCGCACTTAATTTTTCTGTTTTCAATTTCAGACCGGTCACGTTGCATTTTGCATGGCGCGATTGCGCTGTGTTTTCTTTCTTGCAATTTGTGCGGCAAGAAAAGTCCGGTTACGAGTTTACAACGCTAATAGCTCTAACTCGAGCAAATGCGAGACCCATTGAATTGCAAATGCTTGTTATAGATATGTCACCCGATGGTAGGCCCTGGATAGTCCTGAGGGCACAGTGCAGTATATTTACAAGATTTATATGTGCTGGTAGTGAAAAACTCCTAAATTAGTTTTTCACTACTGCAAGGGATATTTCTTCCATAGGATAGCACTGAAGTTACCTTATTGCATTTTACATGCTGAGTTTGGATTTTAAATTGAAGTTCTGAAAATGACACTTTTAGAAATTTTGAATTTTCTTGCCTTAGCCATTTGGTGCCTGCAGCCTCTCTTTAGTCACATGACTTGGTATAGCTGACAGTTAGGCTTTGTGTATTCCTCCTAGATAGCCACATACAATGAACAGGAACCAAGTTCACAATGTGAAAATAATCGGAAGGCAGGCATGTCACATTACAAAGCCCACAACACAGACACACTAATTGAACCGTATCTCATTGCAGAGGACGATGGCTCTCCTGCGGATATGCCTATCCAGGACTCCCCTGATGACATGGATGACGAGCTGACAAACATCAGCCAGCAGATTTCCCAAGATGTCCTTGGAACCCTCCAGACCCCACCTTCAGTCACAAGGAGGAGCACAGATACAGCAATCATCACAGAGGACACACCCACCAAACGCCATTCTGAAGCGCCATGCGGGCGCAGTATTTATTCAATGACGTTAGCCGGCGTTAGCCGGCGGCGCTGTCTGGTGTGCGTAAAAAAAAAACGACGTACACCAGGCAGTGCCGGCGTAGGGGGAAAATGGCGTATGGGCGTCCACAAATGGTGCAAGTCAGGCTGAGGCAAAAAAATCGCCACAACCCGATTTGCACCATTTTTTTACAAAGCCCATCCCCCATTGAAATGACTCCTGTCTTAGCAAAGACAGGAGTCATGCCCCCTTGCCCAATGGCCATGCCCAGGGGACTTCTGTCCCCTGGGCATGGTCATTGGGCATAGTGGCATGTAGGGGGGCACAAATCAGGCCCCCCTATGCCACAAAACAAAATAAAAAAAAAATCTTACCTGGACTTACCTTAATGTCCCTGGGGTGGGTCCCTCCATCCTTGGGTGTCCTCCTGGGGTGGGCAAGGGTGGCAGGGGGTGTCCCTGGGGGCAGGGGAGGGCACCTCTGGGCTCATTCTGAGCCCACAGGCCCCTTAACGCCTGCCCTGACCCATGCGCTAAAATCCGGCGCAAATGCGGGTTTTTTAGACCCGCCCACTCCCGGGCGTCATTTTTGCCCGGGAGTATAAATACGACGCGTATGCATCGCAGTCATTTTTTAAGACGGGAACGCCTACCTTGCATATCATTAACGCAAGGAAGGTGTTCACGCAAAAAAAATGACGCTAACTCCATGAACTTTGGCGCTAGACGCGTCTAACGCCAAAGTATAAATATGGAGTTAGTTTTGCGTCGAATTTGCGTCGAAAAAAACGACGCAAATTCGGCGCAAACGGAGTATAAATATGCCCCTAGATTTTACGATGGTCTCTTGGTCGTGTTTGCAGTGTTTCGGACTTGTGTTTTTTAGACGATATTTACGTGAAAAAATGTTCGGCCACTAGCACATAGTGTTGTCTTTTCCTGGCTTTGCATTGGTATTTGGAGTTTGTGTCGGATGGAAGCGATTGGCGTTTCTACCGGCACTATTGGTGGCTACTCTGTGTTATACAAAACTAAGTATGGTTCGGGCAGTTAGCGAAATATGATTTTGTGGCTAGCTTGTTTTCAGTACTTTTGTGTCTTTGCCTTTCTCTGTTCTATACAGGACAGAACTAGAATATTTTTCATATTATGGCCGATTCATGATTGTCGTTTTCAGTTTAAACCACTCCCAATTGATTAGGCAAAATTCCAGTTTATATTTTTTTCCCGCTATGCTGCTTCTGACAAATGCTGGACATATACAAATCTACCTTGGCCTTGCTCGAAACAGTCCAGGTAGATGTGCAAGCTATGGAACTGATAACGTGTCCCAACTTTGACAATTTACTTACAAGGGGACTCATTTTAGACCAATGAACCTTTTGACCCTGATTGGAGACTCCTCAGAGATATCTATTTAACATCTCAATTGATAGATCAATAACCTAACCAATATTCACAATAACTAATCAATCAAACTAATCAATAACATGTAATAAGAACGAAACGCATCATGACCCTTCATCCAATGAATAACAACACCAGTATAGTAAGAGTTAGGATATTTATTCCCTATTAGTTACAATCTACTAACATATTCATTAGACTCAATATCAATAAGCACATCAACAAAACTATGGTATGGCAACTCGAATAAGACTTTATCAGAGCATAGATCATGAACATTAGGTCAAAGAACGAGATCATCATGAATCAACTTTAGCAGAGTATCATTAGTACATTATTCAACAAAGCAAAGATTCAGTCATTTGTATATTTGCAACCGATTTTAGTGAACTCCTTATCTACCCTCTAATTAGCCTCAGGACATTGGGCTTCATGCAAAACAATTTAGCAACATGAATTTAGAAAAACATCTAATTATGGCCTCTATCAAAAGAGCAGTTAGTACCTAGAAAGAAAAGGCAAACAGATAATTACAATTTATCATCAGATAGTTACCCATCCAAATGGGGCGGCATACAGTGTCAGCCTTCGTCCTCAGGACATCAGTCGTTTCACCATCAGCCAGGATAGAACCGGTAAGACTCAGCAAGGAATAGCAAAAGGCTCTTCCCTCATAAGGAGGAGAAGTACGTAACAGGCAGGAGGTTACGTGAGGATTGTTTAAGTAAAACACAAAGGTGGTCATTAAAACCCTGGCGGACGGTGTTAAAGCAGCGGTAAGACCGCCAACAGGCCGGCGGTAAAAAAATTGGAATCACGACCGTGGCGGAAACCACCAACAAAGACAGCCACTTTAACACTCAGGTGGTCATTCTGACCTCGGCGGTAAAAGGCGCCTACCGCCGGTCAGAAATCCTCCATAATCCCGCCGCGGTCGCGGAAACCCGCCACGGTCATTCTGACCCGCAGAAGGCAAACCTCCGAAAATCCGACCGCCACAACAGACCGCCAGACCAGCGGTCGGCGGAAAGGTGGAGGTGACCAAACCTCCACCGTCACGCCAACAGAAATACGCCCATGCCATTACGACCCACGAATCCACGCAGCGGTCATTCAAACGCGGTATTCCATTGGCGGGACACACCGGCGCGGTCAGAATACACACAAACGAACAAAACTCAGCCACATTGGACGATTTGAATCCCACACACCTGATACACATACACACACCACTCCCACACACACAATACAATATAAAACACACACCCACATCACCCACAAACCCCTACGCTTAAAAATTCGTAAAGAAGACAAGAGCGAGACACCAGCATCCAAAACATAACAGCCACAGCCACTCAACACCATCACCCACACACTATCCACACACAAAACAACACACACCACCACACTCAACTCACTTAAATACACATACTCCACCTCACACATCATACACACCACCCCATGGCACCCCAAAGACAACCCCGCTTCACAGACGAAGAACTCAGGGTCATGGTGGAGGAAATCGTTCGGGTAGAGCCCCAGCTGTTCGGCACACAGATACAATACACCAGCATTGCCCGGAGGACGGAGCTATGGCAGAGGATTGTCGACAGGGTGAACGCAGTGGGACAGCACCCCAGAAATCGGGAAGACATCAGGAAGCGATGGAACGACCTACGGGGGAAGGTGCGTTCCATGGTATCCAGGCACAACATCGCCGTGCAGAAGACTGGCGGAGGACCCCCACCTCAACCCCCACAATTCACATCATGGGAGGAGGAAGTCTTGAACATCCTGCATCCTGACGGCCTCGCAGGAGTCGGCGGAGGAATGGATACTGGTAAGTTGAAGCTTCAATACTGCTTCCCCCCCACCTGCATGCCAAATCAGACCCCAACCCTCACCCCCATCCTCGAACCCCACCCTCACCCCCACCCCCATCCTCACCCCCACCCTCACCCCCACCACCATCCTCACCCCCACCACCATCCTCACCCCCACCCCCAGCACACCTATTCCCCGCCAATGTCTCACCATCACAACCCACACATCCCAAAACCTAGGCCTGCATGCGTCCACTAAGCATGGACACCCATCACCAAAGCATGCCCAATGCATATACACATCCCCCCCACAAGCCACCCTCACCAAAGCCCCCACACACGAATGCCAGCACTTGGGGACACGAGAATCCACAGATACACCCATATGCCACACATTGAAACTATAACCATACCTCTATACCCCTGCAGGACCCGACCGTCAACACACCGCGGCGGAGGGGCCAGAATTATCCACACCCCCCACCCAAGAGGCCGTCAGCGATGACAGCAGCTCTGTCGATCTGGACACCGATGACCAGCCCGGACCATCGGGGACCTCTGGACAGTCGGTTCCCCTCACACAGGCACAGGCCACTACAGACCCTAACCCCTCTGGGAACACCAGCACAGCTCCCACCCAGCGGGCCCATGCCTCTGTCTCCAGGGCGCGTCAATCTGCGGTGTGTCTACCACTACAGGGCACCCAGGATAACCCACCACCCCAACAACAACAGGGACCTGGGGGCAGTGGTAGTGGGCACACCGGCCAGGGGGCAGAGGCCCAGGGAAACAGGGCAACTCGGCGGGCAGCTGTGCGACAGGGGGGGAGGAGAGGCCCAGGGAACCCACTCTCCACGAGGTCCTCACCACCATCATGGGAGCATACAACCGCTCCCAGGAGACGATGGCGACGGTACTGGCCCGGTTCCAGGAGATCCAGGTGCTGCAGGAGGAACACTATCGGGGGTACAGGGAGGACATCAGAGCCATCAACACCACCCTGGTTACCATGGTAGGGCTGCTGCAGGACCTCGTAAACAGCAGGGCGGACACTGAACAACACCCAAGGGCCCCTGCCACTAGCCTGGACCAAGAACAGCCATCCACCTCCGCCGGCGCTAGTGGACAGGAGGCCCCCGCACAGCAGCAGCCCACCAGACCCCCACCTCCTGCAGGAGAAGAACCACCCCGCAAGAGGGCCCTGAGATCTCGCAAGAAGACAGAGTAGGATGTCAAGACCCCCGCCAGCAAAGGATACCACCTGATGTCATCCCACTGTCCCACATTGTCACCCTGTCCATCCTTGAACTGCCCATGCTCCATCTCTCCACAGGCCTCTGGACAATGCACCTGTGTGACTGTTACTCTGGACTCTGCCATGGACATTCCTTCACCATAGCCCCCACCCACTTGAAACCACCCATCCCATTTTGAGCACTTCAATAAACACCTATTTTGCACCAAAATATCAGGAGTCTGGCTGTGATTTCAATAGATTGTAATTGACATGACAGTGCAAATATGTCCTTGTACATGGTGAAGTCAACAAACAGCTGCCACAAAGCTGTAGTCCATGGGGAAACGAAGCACAGGACTCGTAGTGGGGACCCCAGATCTGAAATAGGGAGGGAAAAGCCAAAACTCAGTCATCATACACTGGGGCAAATAGACAGGCAGCAGAGATGCTGCAGAGTAGTTAACATTTACTAAATTATCTTTGAAATGTTACCTGTGTCCTATTGGAAGTACTGTTCAATGATTCTGTCCCTGTTGTCTGTTTCAGCCCCGTCGTCTTCCTCCTCGTCACTCTCCTCAGGTTCCACCGCTGCCACAACACCACCGTCTCGACCATCCTCCTGCAGGAAAGGCACCTGGCGGCGCAAAGCCAGGTTGTGAAGCATGCAGCAGGCCACGATGATGTGACACACCTTCTTAGGTGAGTACATTAGGGATCCACCGGTCATATGCAGGCACCTAAACCTGGCCTTTAGGAGGCCAAGGGTGCGTTCGATCACCCTCCTAGTACGCCCATGGGCCTCATTGTACCGTTCCTCTGCCCTGGTCCGGGGATTCCTTACTGGGGTCAGTAGCCACGACAGGTTGGGGTACCCAGAGTCCCCCACTAGCCATACACGGTGTCTCTGTAGCTGTTCCATCACGTAAGGGATGCTGCTATTCCTGAGGATGTAGGCGTCATGCACTGACCCTGGGAATTTGGCATTTACATGCGAGATGTACTGGTCAGCCAAACACACCACCTGGATGTTCATTGAATGGTAACTTTTTCTGTTCCTGTACACCTGCTCCCTGTCTCTTGGGGGAACCAAAGCCACATGGGTCCCATCAATGGCACCAATTACGTTGGGAATATGTCCAAGGGCGTAGAAATCACCCTTCACTGTAGCCAATTCGCCCACCTCAGGGAAAATGATGTAGTTCCTCACGGATTTCATCAGGGCAGACAACACTCTGGATAACACCTTCGAAAACATGGGCTGAGACATCCCGGAAGCAATTCCCACGGTTGTCTGAAATGACCCACTTGCCAAGAAATGTAGTACTGACATGACCTGCACCAGAGGGGGAATCCCTGTGGGTTGGCGGATGGGGGACATCAGGTCAGGCTCCAGCTGGGCACACAGTTCATGGATAGTGGCACGGTTAAGACGGTAGGTCAGGATAATGTGGCGTTCTTCCATTGTCGACAGGTCCACCAGCGGTCGGTACACGGGAGGATTCATCCGTCTCCTCGCCCAACCCAGCGGACGGTGCCTAGGAAGGACAACATGGAGCACACAGTCAGGCAACCCACAGGTACGTACTCACAGCTAGCACAGTATACGATTCTCTATGCAGTGAATGGCGTGTCTGAGTGGCTATGCAAGGCCTAGGCCTGTGTGACGCAGTTGAAATTGAGCCATGTGGGCCCTGGAAATGGCGGCTGCCTGACCTGTGAAGTGTGACAATGGGATGTGAGGTCAATGCGCTGGCGTGGCACACCGCGGCGGGCGGCGGGCGAAGACCGCGGCGCGAAGCCGCATTGGTTAACATTGAAGCCTATGGGTTTCAGGAGCCAATGGCGAAGGGCGCCGGCGGTGGCGGGACGCACCGCCGTGGTACGCACCGCCGCGGACGTGACCGCCATTTTCTATCTACTTATCCACTTGCGACTTGAACTTTCACAGGAGAGGACCTATACTGCAAGTGTTGCTGTGACCTCGGTCTGGAAGGGACAATGGCTGCTGCGACTGGGGAAAGGGCCCCTGCCTTCACTGGAGAGGAGTTGGAGAAACTTGTGGATGGGGTCCTCCCACAGTATGCGCTACTCTACGGTCCTCCAGACCAACAAGTGAGTTTAATTCAATATGGATTTGGGGCCACTGGCTGGCTTGGGGGCCTGGCGGGGATGGGGGGCATGTTGGGGCTGGCGGGGGGCCTGGCGGGGGGCCTGGCGGGGATGGGGGGCATGTTGGGCATGGCGGGGGCATGGCGGGGATGGGGGGCATGTTGGGCATGGCGGGGGGCATGGCGGGGATGGGGGGCATGTTGGGCATGGCGGGGGGCATGACGGGGGCCTGGCGGGGATGGGGGGCATGTTGGGCATGGCGGGGGGCATGGCGGGGGGCCTGGCGGGGATGGGGGGCATGTTGGGCATGGCGGGGGGCATGGCGGGGGCCTGGCGGGGATGGGGGGCATGTTGGGCATGGTGGGGGGCATGGCGGGGATGGGGGGCATGTTGGGCATGGCGGGGGGCCTGGCGGGGATGGGGGGCATGTTGGGCATGGCGGGGATGGGGGGCATGTGGGGCATGGCGGGGGGCATGGCGGGGGGCCTGGCGGGGATGGGGGGCATGTTGGGCATGGCGGGGGGCCTGGCGGGGATGGGGGGCATGTTGGGCATGGCGGGGGGCATGGCGGGGGGCCTGGCGGGGATGGGGGGCATGTTGGGCATGGCGGGGGGCATGGCGGGGATGGGGGGCATGTTGGGCATGGCGGGGGGCCTGGCGGGGATGGGGGCATGTTGGGCATGGCGGGGGGCATGGCGGGGATGGGGGGCATGTTGGGCATGGCGGGGGGCCTGGCGGGGATGGGGGGCGTTGGGCCACTGGAAAGGAAAATGCTGAGAAACTTGAACGTGGTATTTCTCCCTCCCTGTACGTGTCACATAGGTCCGCGCCCATGAGAAGATCGGGATTTGGCGTGCCATCGCCAAGGAAGTCCGGGCCCTGGGGGTCCACCATCGACGGGGCACCCACTGCCGCAAGAGGTGGGAGGACATCCGCCGCGGGACCAAGAAGACCGCCGAGTCTCTGCTGGGGATGGCCTCCCAACGTAGGCGGGGTGCCTGCCGTCAACTGAGCCCCCTGATGTTCCGGATCCTGGCGGTGGCCTACCCTGAATTGGATGGGCGCGTGAGGGCAGCACAGCAGACACAAGGGGGTGAGTACAAGCATTATCTACTCTGTTGTCGCGCAGTGGAGGTGTCTGGGTGGGGGAGGAGGGCTGGGGGTCCCCCTAGGCCAGGGCGATATCTGTAGGCTGGGCACCCCCGTAAGCCCCTGTGTCCCCAGCCACCACCCTCAGTAGTTTGTCAGTACAGCCATCCCTGGGCCGTGTCATCCATGGGTACAGTTGTCAACTCTAGGCGTGTAGGCCATGTTCCACGGAATGCGTAGCGTACCCCAAGTGCGCAACTTAGTGCAGGGGGCATCTGTGTCTGTCATGTCCGCTAACTGTACCGGAGATCCATGTACTCAATATCCCTTTATTTCTCTCTCCCCCCCCCTTTTTGTTTGTCTTTCTGTGCTTGTGTGCATCAGCATCATCAGGCGGAGGAGAAGTGGCATCGGGGCAGGAGGGAGCTGCATCTCACATGGCCCAGGAGGGCCATGCCACAGAGTCAGACTGGACCAGTGAGACGGAGGGCGAGGGGAGCTCCACGACGGGGACGACTGGAGCCTGCAGCGACACGGACACGTCCTCGGAAGGGGGCTCCGTTGCAGGGGTGGCACCATCCGTGCCCCCCGCCATTACAGGTACAGCCGCCACCCAGCGCACCATCTCCGCCCTCCCAGCAGCCCCTCCGCGTTCGCCCCGTGCCCGCTCTGCCAGGAAGCCGGGCATCTCCTTCACCCCAGGCACCTCAGGCCCTGCCCCTGTTACCCCCGCTGCCCTCAGTGAGGAGGTCATTGACCTCCTCCGAACGCTCATTGTTGGGCAGACTACCCTTTTGAATGCCATCCAGGGGGTGGAGAGGGAGGTTCATCGCAGCAATGCGTACCTGGAGGGCATTCATTCGGGTCAGGCTGCCCATCAGCGATCGTTCCAGGCTCTGGCCTCAGCACTGACGGCAGCCATTGTCCCTGTCTCCTGCCTCCCTCTACTAACTCCCTCCTCCCAGTCTCCTGTTCCTCTGCCTGTCCCACCCACACCATCAGACCAGCCTGCACACACCTCAACACCCAAGAGAAGCTCATCCAAACATAAGCACCACAGATCACGCAGACATTCACACACGCAACATTCCGATGCAGACATGCCAACAGTCACTACCACCTCTGTGACCCCCACCTCCTCGTCTCCCTCCTCCCTCCCTGTGACGTCTACACTCACACCTCCATTCACCTCACCATCAGCCAGTGTTTCCATCACCAGCACACCCTCCACTCCAGTCCGCACACGTGCAGTCACCACCCCCACTGCCATTTACACGTCCCCTGTGTCCTCTCCCACTGTGTCTGTCACCCCCTCTTCCACACCACACAAACGCAGCCACCCACCCACCCAACAGCCATCCACCTCACGACAGCCTATCCCTCCTGCACCTGCACCCAAAGACAGCAAACGTGACTCACCTACAACCACATCCTCTCCCTCCACTCCCATTCCCACTGTACCTACCACTCTCCATTGTCCCAAGAAGCTCTTCCTCGCCACTACTAACTTCTTTCCTGACCCTGAGCCCCCCCCTCCTTCTCGTCGGGGTAAGAAGAGCACCTCAGCCACCACCAGCCCTGCAGCCCCCTTGACAAGGGTGCAGGGGTATTGGAGCCCGCCAGCCCGCATGTCTGGATCTTCGCCCAGCAGCAAGGGGACAGCCAGCCCACCCCCTGGGAAGAGGAGCAGAAGGCGGAAGGGGCGCCGCAGGAGCCCGCCTTCTACATCCCCCCCGGACACCACCCAGAGACAGTCACCAGCCACAGCTCCAAAGGGAGGAAAGGGCCACAGGCCGACGACTAAGGAGGGCAAGGGCAGCAAGTTGGAGAGGTCAGGCAGCAGGCCTGCTGCCCAGGAGGAGCCCACAACCCCCATAGCCGCTGCCCCGGGAGGAACCGGCACAGCTGCCCCGGGAGAGCCCACCACCCCATAGCCGCTGCCCAGGGAGGACCCAGCCCAGCTGGCCAGGAGGGCCCCACAGCCCAGGTGGGCAGTGAAGGAGCACCATCCCCGCTGCCCAGGAGGGCACCACCAGGCAATTAGCAGTTGGCCATAGACCGTCCGCCGTCTCAAGAACCGCTGAACTGGGCCCCGCCGTCTCAAGAACCGCTGAACTGGGCCCCGCCGTCTCAAGAACCGCTGAACTGGGCCCTTCAAGGCAAGAACCGCTGAACTGGGCCCCGCCGTCTCAAGAACCGCTGAACTGGGTCCCGCCGTCTCAAGAACCGCTGAACTGGGCCCCGCCGTCTCAAGAACCGCTGAACTGGGCCCCGCCATCTCAAGAACCGCTGAACTGGGCCCCGCCGTCTCAAGAACCGCTGAACTGGGCCCTTCAAGGCAAGAACCGCTGAACTGGGCCCCGCCGTCTCAAGAACCGCTGAACTGGGCCCCGCCGTCTCAAGAACCGCTGAACTGGGCCCCGCCGTCTCAAGAACCGCTGAACTGGGCCCTTCAAGGCAAGAACCGCTGAACTGGGCCCCGCCGTCTCAAGAACCGCTGAACTGGGCCCCGCCGTCTCAAGAACCGCTGAACTGGGCCCCGCCGTCTCAAGAACCGCTGAACTGGGCCCTTCAAGGCAAGAACCGCTGAACTGGGCCCCGCCGTCTCAAGAACCGCTGAACTGGGCCCGCCGTCTCAAGAACCGCTGAACTGGGCCCCGCCGTCTCAAGAACCGCTGAACTGGGCCCCGCCGTCTCAAGAACCGCTGAACTGGGCCCCGCCGTCTCAAGAACCGCTGAACTGGGCCCGCCGTCTCAAGAACCGCTGAACTGGGCCCCGCCGTCTCAAGAACCGCTGAACTGGGCCCCGCCGTCTCAAGAACCGCTGAACTGGGCCCGCCGTCTCAAGAACCGCTGAACTGGGCCCTTCAAGGCAAGAAGCGCTGAACTGGGCCCCGCCGTCTCAAGAACCGCTGAACTGGGCCCCGCCGTCTCAAGAACCGCTGAACTGGGCCCTTCAGGGCAAGAACAGCTGGCCCTTTGGCAGACGTGGCAGGGCAGGATCTATCTCGGGCAGGGCTGCAGGATGTCCTCTGGCCAACTTGCCTCCTCCAGTGGCAGTGGGGTCTGTTATGGACTGTATGGACTGTGGCTTTGCTCTCCCCAGGATGGCCCAGTGGGCAGGCCACCCACTGTATGGACTGTATGGACTGTGGCTTTGCTCTCCCCAGGATGGCCCAGTGGGCAGGCCACCCACTGTATGGACTGTATGGACTGTGGCTTTGCTCTCCCCAGGATGGCCCAGTGGGCAGGCCACCCACTGTATGGACTGTATGGACTGTGGCTTTGCTCTCCCCAGGATGGCCCAGTGGGCAGGCCACCCACTGTATGGACTGTATGGACTGTGGCTTTGCTCTCCCCAGGATGGCCCAGTGGGCAGGCCACCCACTGTATGGACTGTTTGGACTGTGGCTTTGCTCTCCCCAGGATGGGCCAGTGGTCATGGAGTCCCCTCGTGGATCTGGCGTCGTGTACTCAAGTGGCTGAGGTGCCCCCCCTTCCCTTCCCCCTGAGGTGCCTGTCCTATTTTCTTTCTGATGCCCCTGCAGTGTTCTCTCCGTGGAGTTCTTGTCGTGGGACTGGGCCTTGCCCCTTTGCACAGGACCCCTGTGATCCACGGACAGTGGTTGGACTACATTTAGTAGCTGTATATATTTTGTACATAGTTTATTTATTTATTGGGATTAATGGTGTACATATTTCAATATATCTGCCCGTTTATGATCTCTTCTTTTGGTCTTTGCATTATTTCGGAGGGGGGTGGTTTGTGGGTTGTGACAGTGATCTGTGGGAATGCATTGATGTGTGTGTTGTAGTGGGTGTGGGTGGGTGGGTGTGTGCCGGTAATCTTTTCCCTCCCCTGTGTCGTAGGTGCCGTACTCACCGATGTCTTCCGCGCCGCCGGGCGTGCTCCTGGTATATGAGGAGGAATAGGAGTGCGGGGATGACCTGCAACTCTGGCTCCATACTGCCGGAATCTCGCGTGGAGTGCGTAGAGGTGAGCGTTTTCCCGTTCGTAGTCTGTTTCCGCCGTGTTCTTATCGGCGGTGCTCCCGTCCCGGAAAAGGTGGCAGATTGGTGGGTCGTAATAGGGTGGGCGGTACTTTGTCTGCCGCCGGGCTGTTTGCGGGAACCGCCGCGCTGTTTGTTTGTACCGCTGTGGCGGTCGGAGTGTTAAGTTGGCGGGCTGTGTTGGAGGTTCCCGCCAGGGTCAGAATTGCATATTTTAGACCGCCGGCCTGTTGGCGGCTTGGCCGCCGCTTTATCACCGACCGCCAGGGTCAGAATGAGGGCCTCAGACTGCTACGGCGGTACAGACAAACAGCTTGGCGGTCACGGCCAACAGACAGGCGGAAGTCAGTGTACCGCCCACAGTATCACAACCTACCAATCCGCCACCTTTTCCGTGGCGGATTCACCGCGGACAAAAACACAGCAGAAACAGCACTTCGAAGGGAAAACGCTCACCTCTACACACCCCACGAGGAATCTGGACGCCATGGAACCAGAGCTCCACATTTTTCCAGCCCTCATCTTCTTGCTCCTCTACCAGGAGCACGAATGCCGGCAGCCAAGACAACAGTGAGCACTGCACCTACGACACAGGGGAGGGGGAGGGGGAGTGAAACAACAGGGACACACACACGCAACACCCCCACCCCCACCTACTACAACACACACACAAATACATATTAATACATTATAGTTACACACCCCAACCCCCCGGAAGAATGCAAAGACAAAAGGAAATGAGTGTAACCATTGTAATAGAATATGTGACAGAACAACTAGGTCCTAAACAACTATAGCCTAAACCACTACTGCTAAACAACTACTGTCCCTGAATAACAATTGCCTGAACAACTAATATATATATATATATATATATATATTCTAAACAACTAATAAACCATAAAAACAAAAAAAGAAAACCTTACCTTAAAATTAGTTGTCCAGGCAATTTTTATTCAACAATTGTTGTCTAGACAGTAGTTGTTCAGTACTTAGTTGTAGAGACTTTTTAGTTGTTTAGCAGTAGCGGTTCATGCAAGTAGTGGTTTAGACCTAGTTGTTCAGGATGTTTCCCCCTTTTTAGGGTCAAAGTCTATGTTTCAGATCTTGATAACCCTTCCAAATTGGTGACAGATGTGCACTTTGACATCAATTAGTGTCTCACTGTCGTACAGAAATTACAAGACTTCTGAGATGAGTCCTCAAATGTGAACTCTAAACGATCTGCTGCTGACGAAGTGCAGGAGAAACCAGTGACTTTTGGTGGGATTCCTAAGGTTTGGGATCTAGTTTGGAAGAAGAATACAGTTAAGAAAAAATTCTGCCTGTCCTACAGAGCTCCCAGATCTGTGACTGGGGGTGAATGTTTGATTGGTTCCGCATTCCGTCCATCCAATTACGCTATCCCACAGCGTTTGTGTTTTGCTTTGCTTTTGCCGCCCTAAGTGCGCCGGGTATGCCCAGACGTGGGTCCCGGGCTCACTGTGCCACTGGATTCAAGCTAGCCTGGCTGAAGAGGGGTGAAACCCCGAAACCGGTCCCAGGATGCTTGTTTCCGGTCCAGGGAGAACCTGGCCTGGCAGTTTGGGCTGGACTGTTCCCATGAGGAACAGGGTCAAGACTGATTTGCATATGGCTGGGTTCAAACTGGGGTGGCATGGTGAGCAAAATAATGGATGGATTAAACCCAGATCTGTGACTGGGGGTGAATGTTTGATTGGTTCCGCATTCCGTCCATCCAATTACGCTATCCCACAGCGTTTGTGTTTTGCTTTGCTTTTGCCGCCCTAAGTGCGCCGGGTATGCCCAGACGTGGGTCCCGGGCTCACTGTGCCACTGGATTCAAGCTAGCCTGGCTGAAGAGGGGTGAAACCCCGAAACCGGTCCCAGGATGCTTGTTTCCGGTCCAGGGAGAACCTGGCCTGGCAGTTCGGGCTGGACTGTTCCCATGAGGAACAGGGTCAAGACTGATTTGCATATGGCTGGGTTCAAACTGGGGTGGCATGGTGAGCAAAATAATGGATGGATTAAACCCAGATCTGTGACTGGGGGTGAATGTTTGATTGGTTCCGCATTCCGTCCATCCAATTACGCTATCCCACAGCGTTTGTGTTTTGCTTTGCTTTTGCCGCCCTAAGGGCGCCGGGTATGCCCAGACGTGGGTCCCGGGCTCACTGTGCCACTGGATTCAAGCTAGCCTGGCTGAAGAGGGGTGAAACCCCGAAACCGGTCCCAGGATGCTTGTTTCCGGTCCAGGGAGAACCTGGCCTGGCAGTTCGGGCTGGACTGTTCCCATGAGGAACAGGGTCAAGACTGATTTGCATATGGCTGGGTTCAAACTGGGGTGGCATGGTGAGCAAAATAATGGATGGATTAAACCCAGATCTGTGACTGGGGGTGAATGTTTGATTGGTTCCGCATTCCGTCCATCCAATTACGCTATCCCACAGCGTTTGTGTTTTGCTTTGCTTTTGCCGCCCTAAGTGCGCCGGGTATGCCCAGACGTGGGTCCCGAGCTCACTGTGCCACTGGATTCAAGCTAGCCTGGCTGAAGAGGGGTGAAACCCCGAAACCGGTCCCAGGATGCTTGTTTCCGGTCCAGGGAGAACCTGGCCTGGCAGTTCGGGCTGGACTGTTCCCATGAGGAACAGGGTCAAGACTGATTTGCATATGGCTGGGTTCAAACTGGGGTGGCATGGTGAGCAAAATAATGGATGGATTAAACCCAGATCTGTGACTGGGGGTGAATGTTTGATTGGTTCCGCATACCATCCATCCAATTACGCTATCCCACAGCGTTTGTGTTTTGCTTTGCTTTTGCCGCCCTAAGTGTGCCGGGTATGCCCAGACGTGGGTCCCGGGCTCACTGTGCCACTGGATTCAAGCTAGCCTGGCTGAAGAGGGGTGAAACCCCGAAACCGGTCCCAGGATGCTTGTTTCCGGTCCAGGGAGAACCTGGCCTGGCAGTTCGGGCTGGACTATTCCCATGAGGAACAGGGTCAAGACTGATTTGCATATGGCTGGGTTCAAACTGGGGTGGCATGGTGAGCAAAATAATGGATGGATTAAACCCAGATCTGTGACTGGGGGTGAATGTTTGATTGGTTCCGCATTCCGTCCATCCAATTACGCTATCCCACAGCGTTTGTGTTTTGCTTTGCTTTTGCCGCCCTAAGTGCGCCGGGTATGCCCAGACGTGGGTCCCGGGCTCACTGTGCCACTGGATTCAAGCTAGCCTGGCTGAAGAGGGGTGAAACCCCGAAACCGGTCCCAGGATGCTTGTTTCCGGTCCAGGGAGAACCTGGCCTGGCAGTTCGGGCTGGACTGTTCCCATGAGGAACAGGGTCATGACTGATTTGCATATGGCTGGGTTCAAACTGGGGTGGCATGGTGAGTAAAATAATGGATGGATTAAACCCAGATCTGTGACTGGGGGTGAATGTTTGATTGGTTCCGCATTCCGTCCATCCAATTACGCTATCCCACAGCGTTTGTGTTTTGCTTTGCTTTTGCCGCCCTAAGTGCGCCGGGTATGCCCAGACGTGGGTCCCGGGCTCACTGTGCCACTGGATTCAAGCTAGCCTGGCTGAAGAGGGGTGAAACCCCGAAACCGGTCCCAGGATGCTTGTTTCCGGTCCAGGGAGAACCTGGCCTGGCAGTTCGGGCTGGACTGTTCCCATGAGGAACAGGGTCAAGACTGATTTGCATATGGCTGGGTTCAAACTGGGGTGGCATGGTGAGCAAAATAATGGATGGATTAAACCCAGATCTGTGACTGGGGGTGAATGTTTGATTGGTTCCACATTCCGTCCATCCAATTACGCTATCCCACAGCGTTTGTGTTTTGCTTTGCTTTTGCCGCCCTAAGTGCGCCGGGTATGCCCAGACGTGGGTCCCGGGCTCACTGTGCCACTGGATTCAAGCTAGCCTGGCTGAAGAGGGGTGAAACCCCGAAACCGGTCCCAGGATGCTTGTTTCCGGTCCAGGGAGAAACTGGCCTGGCAGTTCGGGCTGGACTGTTCCCATGAGGAACAGGGTCAAGACTGATTTGCATATGGCTGGGTTCAAACTGGGGTGGCATGGTGAGCAAAATAATGGATGGATTAAACCCAGATCTGTGACTGGGGGTGAATGTTTGATTGGTTCCGCATTCCGTCCATCCAATTACGCTATCCCACAGCGTTTGTGTTTTGCTTTGCTTTTGCCGCCCTAAGTGCGCCGGGTATGCCCAGACGTGGGTCCCGGGCTCACTGTGCCACTGGATTCAAGCTAGCCTGGCTGAAGAGGGGTGAAACCCCGAAACCGGTCCCAGGATGCTTGTTTCCGGTCCAGGGAGAACCTGGCCTGGCAGTTCGGGCTGGACTGTTCCCATGAGGAACAGGGTCAAGACTGATTTGCATATGGCTGGGTTCAAACTGGGGTGGCATGGTGAGCAAAATAATGGATGGATTAAACCCAGATCTGTGACTGGGGGTGAATGTTTGATTGGTTCCGCATTCCGTCCATCCAATTACGCTATCCCACAGCGTTTGTGTTTTGCTTTGCTTTTGCTGCCCTAAGTGCGCCGGGTATGCCCAGACGTGGGTCCCGGGCTCACTGTGCCATTGGATTCAAGCTAGCCTGGCTGAAGAGGGGTGAAACCCCGAAACCGGTCCCAGGATGCTTGTTTCCGGTCCAGGGAGAACCTGGCCTGGCAGTTCGGGCTGGACTGTTCCCATGAGGAACAGGGTCAAGACTGATTTGCATATGGCTGGGTTCAAACTGGGGTGGCATGGTGAGCAAAATAATGGATGGATTAAACCCAGATCTGTGACTGGGGGTGAATGTTTGATTGGTTCCGCATTCCGTCCATCCAATTACGCTATCCCACAGCGTTTGTGTTTTGCTTTGCTTTTGCCGCCCTAAGTGCGCCGGGTATGCCAAGACGTGGGTCCCGGGCTCACTGTGCCACTGGATTCAAGCTAGCCTGGTTGAAGAGGGGTGAAACCCCGAAACCGGTCCCAGGATGCTTGTTTCCGGTCCAGGGAGAACCTGGCCTGGCAGTTCGGGCTGGACTGTTCCCATGAGGAACAGGGTCAAGACTGATTTGCATATGGCTGGGTTCAAACTGGGGTGGCATGGTGAGCAAAATAATGGATGGATTAAACCCAGATCTGTGACTGGGGGTGAATGTTTGATTGGTTCCGCATTCCATCCATCCAATTACGTTATCCCACAGCGTTTGTGTTTTGCTTTGCTTTTGCCGCCCTAAGTGCGCCGGGTATGCCCAGACGTGGGTCCCGGGCTCACTGTGCCACTGGATTCAAGCTAGCCTGGCTGAAGAGGGGTGAAACCCCGAAACCGGTCCCAGGATGCTTGTTTCCGGTCCAGGGAGAACCTGGCCTGGCAGTTCGGGCTGGACTGTTCCCATGAGGAACAGGGTCAAGACTGATTTGCATATGGCTGGGTTCAAACTGGGGTGGCATGGTGAGCAAAATAATGGATGGATTAAACCCAGATCTGTGACTGGGGGTGAATGTTTGATTGGTTCCGCATTCCGTCCATCCAATTACGCTATCCCACAGCGTTTGTGTTTTGCTTTGCTTTTGCCGCCCTAAGTGCGCCGGGTATGCCCAAACGTGGGTCCCGGGCTCACTGTGCCACTGGATTCAAGCTAGCCTGGCTGAAGAGGGGTGAAACCCCGAAACCGGTCCCAGGATGCTTGTTTCCGGTCCAGGGAGAACCTGGCCTGGCAGTTCGGGCTGGACTGTTCCCATGAGGAACAGGGTCAAGACTGATTTGCATATGGCTGGGTTCAAACTGGGGTGGCATGGTGAGCAAAATAATGGATGGATTAAACCCAGATCTGTGACTGGGGGTGAATGTTTGATTGGTTCCGCATTCCGTCCATCCAATTACGCTATCCCACAGCGTTTGTGTTTTGCTTTGCTTTTGCTGCCCTAAGTGCGCCGGGTATGCCCAGACGTGGGTCCCGGGCTCACTGTGCCACTGGATTCAAGCTAGCCTGGCTGAAGAGGGGTGAAACCCCGAAACCGGTCCCAGGATGCTTGTTTCCGGTCCAGGGAGAACCTGGCCTGGCAGTTCGGGCTGGACTGTTCCCATGAGGAACAGGGTCAAGACTGATTTGCATATGGCTGGGTTCAAACTGGGGTGGCATGGTGAGCAAAATAATGGATGGATTAAACCCAGATCTGTGACTGGGGGTGAATGTTTGATTGGTTCCGCATTCCGTCCATCCAATTACGCTATCCCACAGCGTTTGTGTTTTGCTTTGCTTTTGCCGCCCTAAGTGCGCCGGGTATGCCCAGACGTGGGTCCCGGGCTCACTGTGCCACTGGATTCAAGCTAGCCTGGCTGAAGAGGGGTGAAACCCCGAAACCGGTCCCAGGATGCTTGTTTCCGGTCCAGGGAAAACCTGGCCTGGCAGTTCGGGCTGGACTGTTCCCATGAGGAACAGGGTCAAGACTGATTTGCATATGGCTGGGTTCAAACTGGGGTGGCATGGTGAGCAAAATAATGGATGGATTAAACCCAGATCTGTGACTGGGGGTGAATGTTTGATTGGTTCCGCATTCCGTCCATCCAATTACCCTATCCCACAGCGTTTGTGTTTTGCTTTGCTTTTGCCGCCCTAAGGGCGCCGGGTATTGCCAGACGTGGGTCCCGGGCTCACTGTGCCACTGGATTCAAGCTAGCCTGGCTGAAGAGGGGTGAAACCCCGAAACCGGTCCCAGGATGCTTGTTTCCGGTCCAGGGAGAACCTGGCCTGGCAGTTCGGGCTGGACTGTTCCCATGAGGAACAGGGTCAAGACTGATTTGCATATGGCTGGGTTCAAACTGGGGTGGCATGGTGAGCAAAATAATGGATGGATTAAACCCAGATCTGTGACTGGGGGTGAATGTTTGATTGGTTCCGCATTCCGTCCATCCAATTACGCTATCCCACAGCGTTTGTGTTTTGCTTTGCTTTTGCCGCCCTAAGTGCGCCGGGTATGCCCAGACGTGGGTCCCGGGCTCACTGTGCCACTGGATTCAAGCTAGCCTGGCTGAAGAGGGGTGAAACCCCGAAACCGGTCCCAGGATGCTTGTTTCCGGTCCAGGGAGAACCTGGCCTGGCAGTTCGGGCTGGACTGTTCCCATGAGGAACAGGGTCAAGACTGATTTGCATATGGCTGGGTTCAAACTGGGGTGGCATGGTGAGCAAAATAATGGATGGATTAAACCCAGATCTGTGACTGGGGGTAAATGTTTGATTGGTTCCGCATTCCGTCCATCCAATTACGCTATCCCACAGCGTTTGTGTTTTGCTTTGCTTTTGCCGCCCTAAGTGCGCCGGGTATGCCCAGACGTGGGTCCCGGGCTCACTGTGCCACTGGATTCAAGCTAGCCTGGCTGAAGAGGGGTGAAACCCCGAAACCGGTCCCAGGATGCTTGTTTCCGGTCCAGGGAGAACCTGGCCTGGCAGTTCGGGCTGGACTATTCCCATGAGGAACAGGGTCAAGACTGATTTGCATATGGCTGGGTTCAAACTGGGGTGGCATGGTGAGCAAAATAATGGATGGATTAAACCCAGATCTGTGACTGGGGGTGAATGTTTGATTGGTTCCGCATTCCGTCCATCCAATTACGCTATCCCACAGCGTTTGTGTTTTGCTTTGCTTTTGCCGCCCTAAGTGCGCCGGGTATGCCCAGACGTGGGTCCCGGGCTCACTGTGCCACTGGATTCAAGCTAGCCTGGCTGAAGAGGGGTGAAACCCCGAAACCGGTCCCAGGATGCTTGTTTCCGGTCCAGGGAGAACCTGGCCTGGCAGTTCGGGCTGGACTGTTCCCATGAGGAACAGGGTCAAGACTGATTTGCATATGGCTGGGTTCAAACTGGGGTGGCATGGTGAGTAAAATAATGGATGGATTAAACCCAGATCTGTGACTGGGGGTGAATGTTTGATTGGTTCCGCATTCCGTCCATCCAATTACGCTATCCCACAGCGTTTGTGTTTTGCTTTGCTTTTGCCGCCCTAAGTGCGCCGGGTATGCCCAGACGTGGGTCCCGGGCTCACTGTGCCACTGGATTCAAGCTAGCCTGGCTGAAGAGGGGTGAAACCCCGAAACCGGTCCCAGGATGCTTGTTTCCGGTCCAGGGAGAACCTGGCCTGGCAGTTCGGGCTGGACTGTTCCCATGAGGAACAGGGTCAAGACTGATTTGCATATGGCTTGGTTCAAACTGCGGTGTCATGGTGAGCAAAATAATGGATGGATTAAACCCAGATCTGTGACTGGGGGTGAATGTTTGATTGGTTCCGCATTCCGTCCATCCAATTACGCTATCCCACAGCGTTTGTGTTTTGCTTTGCTTTTGCCGCCCTAAGTGCGCCGGGTATGCCCAGACGTGGGTCCCGGGCTCACTGTGCCACTGGATTCAAGCTAGCCTGGCTGAAGAGGGGTGAAACCCCGAAACCGGTCCCAGGATGCTTGTTTCCGGTCCAGGGAGAACCTGGCCTGGCAGTTCGGGCTGGACTGTTCCCATGAGGAACAGGGTCAAGACTGATTTGCATATGGCTGGGTTCAAACTGGGGTGGCATGGTGAGCAAAATAATGGATGGATTAAACCCAGATCTGTGACTGGGGGTGAATGTTTGATTGGTTCCGCATTCCGTCCATCCAATTACGCTATCCCACAGCGTTTGTGTTTTGCTTTGCTTTTGCCGCCCTAAGTGCGCCGGGTATGCCCAGACGTGGGTCCCGGGCTCACTGTGCCACTGGATTCAAGCTAGCCTGGCTGAAGAGGGGTGAAACCCCGAAACCGGTCCCAGGATGCTTGTTTCCGGTCCAGGGAGAACCTGGCCTGGCAGTTCGGGCTGGACTGTTCCCATGAGGAACAGGGTCAAGACTGATTTGCATATGGCTGGGTTCAAACTGGGGTGGCATGGTGAGCAAAATAATGGATGGATTAAACCCAGATCTGTGACTGGGGGTGAATGTTTGATTGGTTCCGCATTCCGTCCATCCAATTACGCTATCCCACAGCGTTTGTGTTTTGCTTTGCTTTTGCCGCCCTAAGTGCGCCGGGTATGCCCAGACGTGGGTCCCGGGCTCACTGTGCCATTGGATTCAAGCTAGCCTGGCTGAAGAGGGGTGAAACCCCGAAACCGGTCCCAGGATGCTTGTTTCCGGTCCAGGGAGAACCTGGCCTGGCAGTTCGGGCTGGACTGTTCCCATGAGGAACAGGGTCAAGACTGATTTGCATATGGCTGGGTTCAAACTGGGGTGGCATGGTGAGCAAAATAATGGATGGATTAAACTCAGATCTGTGATTGGGGGTGAATGTTTGATTGGTTCCGCATTCCGTCCATCCAATTACGCTATCCCACAGCGTTTGTGTTTTGCTTTGCTTTTGCCGCCCTAAGTGCGCCGGGTATGCCCAGACGTGGGTCCCGGGCTCACTGTGCCACTGGATTCAAGCTAGCCTGGCTGAAGAGGGGTGAAACCCCGAAACCGGTCCCAGGATGCTTGTTTCCGGTCCAGGGAGAACCTGGCCTGGCAGTTCGGGCTGGACTGTTCCCTTGAGGAACAGGGTCAAGACTGATTTGCATATGGCTGGGTTCAAACTGGGGTGGCATGGTGAGCAAAATAATGGATGGATTAAACCCAGATCTGTGACTGGGGGTGAATGTTTGATTGGTTCCGCATTCCGTCCATCCAATTACGCTATCCCACAGCGTTTGTGTTTTGCTTTGCTTTTGCCACCCTAAGTGCGCCGGGTATGCCCAGACGTGGGTCCCGGGCTCACTGTGCCACTGGATTCAAGCTAGCCTGGCTGAAGAGGGGTGAAACCCCGAAACCGGTCCCAGGATGCTTGTTTCCGGTCCAGGGAGAACCTGGCCTGGCAGTTCGGGCTGGACTGTTCCCATGAGGAACAGGGTCAAGACTGATTTGCATATGGCTGGGTTCAAACTGGGGTGGCATGGTGAGCAAAATAATGGATGGATTAAACCCAGATCTGTGACTGGGGGTGAATGTTTGATTGGTTCCGCATTCCGTCCATCCAATTACGCTATCCCACAGCGTTTGTGTTTTGCTTTGCTTTTGCCGCCCTAAGTGCGCCGGGTATGCCCAAACGTGGGTCCCGGGCTCACTGTGCCACTGGATTCAAGCTAGCCTGGCTGAAGAGGGGTGAAACCCCGAAACCGGTCCCAGGATGCTTGTTTCCGGTCCAGGGAGAACCTGGCCTGGCAGTTCGGGCTGGACTGTTCCCATGAGGAACAGGGTCAAGACTGATTTGCATATGGCTGGGTTCAAACTGGGGTGGCATGGTGAGCAAAATAATGGATGGATTAAACCCAGATCTGTGACTGGGGGTGAATGTTTGATTGGTTCCGCATTCCGTCCATCCAATTACGCTATCCCACAGCGTTTGTGTTTTGCTTTGCTTTTGCCGCCCTAAGTGCGCCGGGTATGCCCAGACGTGGGTCCCGGGCTCACCGTGCCACTGGATTCAAGCTAGCCTGGCTGAAGAGGGGTGAAACCCCGAAACCGGTCCCAGGATGCTTGTTTCCGGTCCAGGGAGAACCTGGCCTGGCAGTTCGGGCTGGACTGTTCCCATGAGGAACAGGGTCAAGACTGATTTGCATATGGCTGGGTTCAAACTGGGGTGGCATGGTGAGTAAAATAATGGATGGATTAAACCCAGATCTGTGACTGGGGGTGAATGTTTGATTGGTTCCGCATTCCGTCCATCCAATTACGCTATCCCACAGCGTTTGTGTTTTGCTTTGCTTTTGCCGCCCTAAGTGCGCCGGGTATGCCCAGACGTGGGTCCCGGGCTCACTGTGCCACTGGATTCAAGCTAGCCTGGCTGAAGAGGGGTGAAACCCCGAAACCGGTCCCAGGATGCTTGTTTCCGGTCCAGGGAGAACCTGGCCTGGCAGTTCGGGCTGGACTGTTCCCATGAGGAACAGGGTCAAGACTGATTTGCATATGGCTGGGTTCAAACTGGGGTGGCATGGTGAGCAAAATAATGGATGGATTAAACCCAGATCTGTGACTGGGGGTGAATGTTTGATTGGTTCCGCATTCCGTCCATCCAATTACGCTATCCCACAGCGTTTGTGTTTTGCTTTGCTTTTGCCGCCCTAAGTGCGCCGGGTATGCCCAGACGTGGGTCCCGGGCTCACTGTGCCACTGGATTCAAGCTAGCCTGGCTGAAGAGGGGTGAAACCCCGAAACCGGTCCCAGGATGCTTGTTTCCGGTCCAGGGAGAACCTGGCCTGGCAGTTCGGGCTGGACTGTTCCCATGAGGAACAGGGTCAAGACTGATTTGCATATGGCTGGGTTCAAACTGGGGTGGCATGGTGAGCAAAATAATGGATGGATTAAACCCAGATCTGTGACTGGGGGTGAATGTTTGATTGGTTCTGCATTCCGTCCATCCAATTACGCTATCCCACAGCGTTTGTGTTTTGCTTTGCTTTTGCCGCCCTAAGTGCGCCGGGTATGCCCAGACGTGGGTCCCGGGCTCACTGTGCCATTGGATTCAAGCTAGCCTGGCTGAAGAGGGGTGAAACCCCGAAACCGGTCCCAGGATGCTTGTTTCCGGTCCAGGGAGAACCTGGCCTGGCAGTTCGGGCTGGACTGTTCCCATGAGGAACAGGGTCAAGACTGATTTGCATATAGCTGGGTTCAAACTGGGGTGGCATGGTGAGCAAAATAATGGATGGATTAAACCCAGATCTGTGACTGGGGGTGAATGTTTGATTGGTTCCGCATTCCGTCCATCCAATTACGCTATCCCACAGCGTTTGTGTTTTGCTTTGCTTTTGCCGCCCTAAGTGCGCCGGGTATGCCCAGACGTGGGTCCCGGGCTCACTGTGCCACTGGATTCAAGCTAGCCTGGCTGAAGAGGGGTGAAACCCCGAAACCGGTCCCAGGATGCTTGTTTCCGGTAAAGGGAGAACCTGGCCTGGCAGTTCGGGCTGGACTGTTCCCATGAGGAACAGGGTCAAGACTGATTTGCATATGGCTGGGTTCAAACTGGGGTGGCAAGGTGAGCAAAATAATGGATGGATTAAACCCAGATCTGTGACTGGGGGTGAATGTTTGATTGGTTCCGCATTCCGTCCATCCAATTACGCTATCCCACAGCGTTTGTGTTTTGCTTTGCTTTTGCCGCCCTAAGTGCGCCGGGTATGCCCAGACGTGGGTCCCGGGCTCACTGTGCCATTGGATTCAAGCTAGCCTGGCTGAAGAGGGGTGAAACCCCGAAACCGGTCCCAGGATGCTTGTTTCCGGTCCAGGGAGAACCTGGCCTGGCAGTTCGGGCTGGACTGTTCCCATGAGGAACAGGGTCAAGACTGATTTGCATATGGCTGGGTTCAAACTGGGGTGGCATGGTGAGCAAAATAATGGATGGATTAAACCCAGATCTGTGATTGGGGGTGAATGTTTGATTGGTTCCGCATTCCATCCATCCAATTACGCTATCCCACAGCGTTTGTGTTTTGCTTTGCTTTTGCCGCCCTAAGTGCGCCGGGTATGCCCAGACGTGGGTCCCGGGCTCACTGTGCCACTGGATTCAAGCTAGCCTGGCTGAAGAGGGGTGAAACCCCGAAACCGGTCCCAGGATGCTTGTTTCCGGTCCAGGGAGAACCTGGCCTGGCAGTTCGGGCTGGACTGTTCCCTTGAGGAACAGGGTCAAGACTGATTTGCATATGGCTGGGTTCAAACTGGGGTGGCATGGTGAGCAAAATAATGGATGGATTAAACCCAGATCTGTGACTGGGGGTGAATGTTTGATTGGTTCCGCATTCCGTCCATCCAATTACGCTATCCCACAGCGTTTGTGTTTTGCTTTGCTTTTGCCACCCTAAGTGCGCCGGGTATGCCCAGACGTGGGTCCCGGGCTCACTGTGCCACTGGATTCAAGCTAGCCTGGCTGAAGAGGGGTGAAACCCCGAAACCGGTCCCAGGATGCTTGTTTCCGGTCCAGGGAGAACCTGGCCTGGCAGTTCGGGCTGGACTGTTCCCATGAGGAACAGGGTCAAGACTGATTTGCATATGGCTGGGTTCAAACTGGGGTGGCATGGTGAGCAAAATAATGGATGGATTAAACCCAGATCTGTGACTGGGGGTGAATGTTTGATTGGTTCCGCATTCCGTCCATCCAATTACGCTATCCCACAGCGTTTGTGTTTTGCTTTGCTTTTGCCGCCCTAAGTGCGCCGGGTATGCCCAAACGTGGGTCCCGGGCTCACTGTGCCACTGGATTCAAGCTAGCCTGGCTGAAGAGGGGTGAAACCCCGAAACCGGTCCCAGGATGCTTGTTTCCGGTCCAGGGAGAACCTGGCCTGGCAGTTCGGGCTGGACTGTTCCCATGAGGAACAGGGTCAAGACTGATTTGCATATGGCTGGGTTCAAACTGGGGTGGCATGGTGAGCAAAATAATGGATGGATTAAACCCAGATCTGTGACTGGGGGTGAATGTTTGATTGGTTCCGCATTCCGTCCATCCAATTACGCTATCCCACAGCGTTTGTGTTTTGCTTTGCTTTTGCCGCCCTAAGTGCGCCGGGTATGCCCAGACGTGGGTCCCGGGCTCACCGTGCCACTGGATTCAAGCTAGCCTGGCTGAAGAGGGGTGAAACCCCGAAACCGGTCCCAGGATGCTTGTTTCCGGTCCAGGGAGAACCTGGCCTGGCAGTTCGGGCTGGACTGTTCCCATGAGGAACAGGGTCAAGACTGATTTGCATATGGCTGGGTTCAAACTGGGGTGGCATGGTGAGTAAAATAATGGATGGATTAAACCCAGATCTGTGACTGGGGGTGAATGTTTGATTGGTTCCGCATTCCGTCCATCCAATTACGCTATCCCACAGCGTTTGTGTTTTGCTTTGCTTTTGCCGCCCTAAGTGCGCCGGGTATGCCCAGACGTGGGTCCCGGGCTCACTGTGCCACTGGATTCAAGCTAGCCTGGCTGAAGAGGGGTGAAACCCCGAAACCGGTCCCAGGATGCTTGTTTCCGGTCCAGGGAGAACCTGGCCTGGCAGTTCGGGCTGGACTGTTCCCATGAGGAACAGGGTCAAGACTGATTTGCATATGGCTGGGTTCAAACTGGGGTGGCATGGTGAGCAAAATAATGGATGGATTAAACCCAGATCTGTGACTGGGGGTGAATGTTTGATTGGTTCCGCATTCCGTCCATCCAATTACGCTATCCCACAGCGTTTGTGTTTTGCTTTGCTTTTGCCGCCCTAAGTGCGCCGGGTATGCCCAGACGTGGGTCCCGGGCTCACTGTGCCACTGGATTCAAGCTAGCCTGGCTGAAGAGGGGTGAAACCCCGAAACCGGTCCCAGGATGCTTGTTTCCGGTCCAGGGAGAACCTGGCCTGGCAGTTCGGGCTGGACTGTTCCCATGAGGAACAGGGTCAAGACTGATTTGCATATGGCTGGGTTCAAACTGGGGTGGCATGGTGAGCAAAATAATGGATGGATTAAACCCAGATCTGTGACTGGGGGTGAATGTTTGATTGGTTCTGCATTCCGTCCATCCAATTACGCTATCCCACAGCGTTTGTGTTTTGCTTTGCTTTTGCCGCCCTAAGTGCGCCGGGTATGCCCAGACGTGGGTCCCGGGCTCACTGTGCCATTGGATTCAAGCTAGCCTGGCTGAAGAGGGGTGAAACCCCGAAACCGGTCCCAGGATGCTTGTTTCCGGTCCAGGGAGAACCTGGCCTGGCAGTTCGGGCTGGACTGTTCCCATGAGGAACAGGGTCAAGACTGATTTGCATATAGCTGGGTTCAAACTGGGGTGGCATGGTGAGCAAAATAATGGATGGATTAAACCCAGATCTGTGACTGGGGGTGAATGTTTGATTGGTTCCGCATTCCGTCCATCCAATTACGCTATCCCACAGCGTTTGTGTTTTGCTTTGCTTTTGCCGCCCTAAGTGCGCCGGGTATGCCCAGACGTGGGTCCCGGGCTCACTGTGCCACTGGATTCAAGCTAGCCTGGCTGAAGAGGGGTGAAACCCCGAAACCGGTCCCAGGATGCTTGTTTCCGGTAAAGGGAGAACCTGGCCTGGCAGTTCGGGCTGGACTGTTCCCATGAGGAACAGGGTCAAGACTGATTTGCATATGGCTGGGTTCAAACTGGGGTGGCAAGGTGAGCAAAATAATGGATGGATTAAACCCAGATCTGTGACTGGGGGTGAATGTTTGATTGGTTCCGCATTCCGTCCATCCAATTACGCTATCCCACAGCGTTTGTGTTTTGCTTTGCTTTTGCCGCCCTAAGTGCGCCGGGTATGCCCAGACGTGGGTCCCGGGCTCACTGTGCCACTGGGTTCAAGCTAGCCTGGCTGAAGAGGGGTGAAACCCCGAAACCGGTCCCAGGATGCTTGTTTCCGGTCCAGGGAGAACCTGGCCTGGCAGTTCGGGCTGGACTGTTCCCATGAGGAACAGGGTCAAGACTGATTTGCATATGGCTGGGTTCAAACTGGGGTGGCATGGTGAGCAAAATAATGGATGGATTAAACCCAGATCTGTGACTGGGGGTGAATGTTTGATTGGTTCCGCATTCCGTCCATCCAATTACGCTATCCCACAGCGTTTGTGTTTTGCTTTGCTTTTGCCGCCCTAAGTGCGCCGGGTATGCCCAAACGTGGGTCCCGGGCTCACTGTGCCACTGGATTCAAGCTAGCCTGGCTGAAAAGGGGTGAAACCCCGAAACCGGTCCCAGGATGCTTGTTTCCGGTCCAGGGAGAACCTGGCCTGGCAGTTCGGGCTGGACTGTTCCCATGAGGAACAGGGTCAAGACTGATTTGCATATGGCTGGGTTCAAACTGGGGTGGCATGGTGAGCAAAATAATGGATGGATTAAACCCAGATCTGTGACTGGGGGTGAATGTTTGATTGGTTCCGCATTCCGTCCATCCAATTACGCTATCCCACAGCGTTTGTGTTTTGCTTTGCTTTTGCCGCCCTAAGTGCGCCGGGTATGCCCAGACGTGGGTCCCGGGCTCACTGTGCCACTGGATTCAAGCTAGCCTGGCTGAAGAGGGGTGAAACCCCGAAACCGGTCCCAGGATGCTTGTTTCCGGTCCAGGGAGAACCTGGCCTGGCAGTTCGGGCTGGACTGTTCCCATGAGGAACAGGGTCAAGACTGATTTGCATATGGCTGGGTTCAAACTGGGGTGGCATGGTGAGCAAAATAATGGATGGATTAAACCCAGATCTGTGACTGGGGGTGAATGTTTGATTGGTTCCGCATTCCGTCCATCCAATTACGCTATCCCACAGCGTTTGTGTTTTGCTTTGCTTTTGCCGCCCTAAGTGCGCCGGGTATGCCCAGACGTGGGTCCCGGGCTCACTGTGCCACTGGATTCAAGCTAGCCTGGCTGAAGAGGGGTGAAACCCCGAAACCGGTCCCAGGATGCTTGTTTCCGGTCCAGGGAAAACCTGGCCTGGCAGTTCGGGCTGGACTGTTCCCATGAGGAACAGGGTCAAGACTGATTTGCATATGGCTGGGTTCAAACTGGGGTGGCATGGTGAGCAAAATAATGGATGGATTAAACCCAGATCTGTGACTGGGGGTGAATGTTTGATTGGTTCCGCATTCCGTCCATCCAATTACGCTATCCCACAGCGTTTGTGTTTTGCTTTGCTTTTGCCGCCCTAAGTGCGCCGGGTATGCCCAGACGTGGGTCCCGGGCTCACTGTGCCACTGGATTCAAGCTAGCCTGGCTGAAGAGGGGTGAAACCCCGAAACCGGTCCCAGGATGCTTGTTTCCGGTCCAGGGAGAACCTGGCCTGGCAGTTCTGGCTGGACTGTTCCCATGAGGAACAGGGTCAAGACTGATTTGCATATGGCTGGGTTCAAACTGGGGTGGCATGGTGAGCAAAATAATGGATGGATTAAACCCAGATCTGTGACTGGGGGTGAATGTTTGATTGGTTCCCGCATTCCGTCCATCCAATTACACTATCCCACAGCGTTTGTGTTTTGCTTTGCTTTTGCCGCCCTAAGTGCGCCGGGTATGCCCAGACGTGGGTCCCGGGCTCACTGTGCCACTGGATTCAAGCTAGCCTGGCTGAAGAGGGGTGAAACCCCGAAACCGGTCCCAGGATGCTTGTTTCCGGTCCAGGGAGAACCTGGCCTGGCAGTTCGGGCTGGACTGTTCCCATGAGGAACAGGGTCAAGACTGATTTGCATATGGCTGGGTTCAAACTGGGGTGGCATGGTGAGCAAAATAATGGATGGATTAAACCCAGATCTGTGACTGGGGGTGAATGTTTGATTGGTTCCGCATTCCGTCCATCCAATTACGCTATCCCACAGCGTTTGTGTTTTGCTTTGCTTTTGCCGCCCTAAGTGCGCCGGGTATGCCCAGACGTGGGTCCCGGGCTCACTGTGTCACTGGATTCAAGCTAGCCTGGTTGAAGAGGGGTGAAACCCCGAAACCGGTCCCAGGATGCTTGTTTCCGGTCCAGGGAGAACCTGGCCTGGCAGTTCGGGCTGGACTGTTCCCATGAGGAACAGGGTCAAGACTGATTTGCATATGGCTGGGTTCAAACTGGGGTGGCATGGTGAGTAAAATAATGGATGGATTAAACCCAGATCTGTGACTGGGGGTGAATGTTTGATTGGTTCCGCATTCCGTCCATCCAATTACGCTATCCCACAGCGTTTCTGTTTTGCTTTGCTTTGGCTGCCCTAAGTGCGCCGGGTATGCCCAGACGTGGGTCCCGGGCTCACTGTGCCACTGGATTCAAGCTAGCCTGGCTGAAGAGGGGTGAAACCCCGAAACCGGACCCAGGATGCTTGTTTCCGGTCCAGGGAGAACCTGGCCTGGCAGTTCGGGCTGGACTGTTCCCATGAGGAACAGGGTCAAGACTGATTTGCATATGGCTGGGTTCAAACTGGGGTGGCATGGTGAGCAAAATAATGGATGGATTAAACCCAGATCTGTGACTGGGGGTGAATGTTTGATTGGTTCCGCATTCCGTCCATCCAATTACGCTATCCCACAGCGTTTGTGTTTTGCTTTGCTTTTGCCGCCCTAAGTGCGCCGGGTATGCCCAGACGTGGGTCCCGGGCTCACTGTGCCACTGGATTCAAGCTAGCCTGGCTGAAGAGGGGTGAAACCCCGAAACCGGTCCCAGGATGCTTGTTTCCGGTCCAGGGAGAACCTGGCCTGGCAGTTCGGGCTGGACTGTTCCCATGAGGAACAGGGTCAAGACTGATTTGCATATGGCTGGGTTCAAACTGGGGTGGCATGGTGAGCAAAATAATGGATGGATTAAACCCAGATCTGTGACTGGGGGTGAATGTTTGATTGGTTCCGCATTCCGTCCATCCAATTACGCTATCCCACAGCGTTTGTGTTTTGCTTTGCTTTTGCCGCCCTAAGTGCGCCGGGTATGCCCAGACGTGGGTCCCGGGCTCACTGTGCCATTGGATTCAAGCTAGCCTGGCTGAAGAGGGGTGAAACCCCGAAACCGGTCCCAGGATGCTTGTTTCCGGTCCAGGGAGAACCTGGCCTGGCAGTTCGGGCTGGACTGTTCCCATGAGGAACAGGGTCAAGACTGATTTGCATATGGCTGGGTTCAAACTGGGGTGGCATGGTGAGCAAAATAATGGATGGATTAAACCCAGATCTGTGACTGGGGGTGAATGTTTGATTGGTTCCGCATTCCGTCCATCCAATTACGCTATCCCACAGCGTTTGTGTTTTGCTTTGCTTTTGCCGCCCTAAGTGCGCCGGGTATGCCCAGACGTGGGTCCCGGGCTCACTGTGCCACTGGATTCAAGCTAGCCTGGCTGAAGAGGGGTGAAACCCCGAAACCGGTCCCAGGATGCTTGTTTCCGGTCCAGGGAGAACCTGGCCTGGCAGTTCGGGCTGGACTGTTCCCATGAGGAACAGGGTCAAGACTGATTTGCATATGGCTGGGTTCAAACTGGGGTGGCATGGTGAGCAAAATAATGGATGGATTAAACCCAGATCTGTGACTGGGGGTGAATGTTTGATTGGTTCCGCATTCCGTCCATCCAATTACTCTATCCCACAGCGTTTGTGTTTTGCTTTGCTTTTGCCACCCTAAGTGCGCCGGGTATGCCCAGACGTGGGTCCCGGGCTCACTGTGCCACTGGATTCAAGCTAGCCTGGCTGAAGAGGGGTGAAACCCCGAAACCGGTCCCAGGATGCTTGTTTCCGGTCCAGGGAGAACCTGGCCTGGCAGTTCGGGCTGGACTGTTCCCATGAGGAACAGGGTCAAGACTGATTTGCAAATGGCTGGGTTCAAACTGGGGTGGCATGGTGAGCAAAATAATGGATGGATTAAACCCAGATCTGTGACTGGGGGTGAATGTTTGATTGGTTCCGCATTCCGTCCATCCAATTACGCTATCCCACAGCGTTTGTGTTTTGCTTTGCTTTTGCCGCCCTAAGTGCGCCGGGTATGCCCAAACGTGGGTCCCGGGCTCACTGTGCCACTGGATTCAAGCTAGCCTGGCTGAAGAGGGGTGAAACCCCGAAACCGGTCCCAGGATGCTTGTTTCCGGTCCAGGGAGAACCTGGCCTGGCAGTTCGGGCTGGACTGTTCCCATGAGGAACAGGGTCAAGACTGATTTGCATATGGCTGGGTTCAAACTGGGGTGGCATGGTGAGCAAAATAATGGATGGATTAAACCCAGATCTGTGACTGGGGGTGAATGTTTGATTGGTTCTGCATTCCGTCCATCCAATTACGCTATCCCACAGCGTTTGTGTTTTGCTTTGCTTTTGCCGCCCTAAGTGCGCCGGGTATGCCCAGACGTGGGTCCCGGGCTCACTATGCCACTGGATTCAAGCTAGCCTGGCTGAAGAGGGGTGAAACCCCGAAACCGGTCCCAGGATGCTTGTTTCCGGTCCAGGGAGAACCTGGCCTGGCAGTTCGGGCTGGACTGTTCCCATGAGGAACAGGGTCAAGACTGATTTGCATATGGCTGGGTTCAAACTGGGGTGGCATGGTGAGCAAAATAATGGATGGATTAAACCCAGATCTGTGACTGGGGGTGAAAGTTTGATTGGTTCCGCATTCCGTCCATCCAATTACGCTATCCCACAGCGTTTGTGTTTTGCTTTGCTTTTGCCGCCCTAAGTGCGCCGGGTATGCCCAGACGTGGGTCCCGGGCTCACTGTGCCACTGGATTCAAGCTAGCCTGGCTGAAGAGGGGTGAAACCCCGAAACCGGTCCCAGGATGCTTGTTTCCGGTCCAGGGAGAACCTGGCCTGGCAGTTCGGGCTGGACTGTTCCCATGAGGAACAGGGTCAAGACTGATTTGCATATGGCTGGGTTCAAACTGGGGTGGCATGGTGAGCAAAATAATGGATGGATTAAACCCAGATCTGTGACTGGGGGTGAATGTTTGATTGGTTCCGCATTCCGTCCATCCAATTACGCTATCCCACAGCGTTTGTGTTTTGCTTTGCTTTTGCCGCCCTAAGTGCGCCGGGTATGCCCAGACGTGGGTCCCGGGCTCACTGTGCCACTGGATTCAAGCTAGCCTGGCTGAAAAGGGGTGAAACCCCGAAACCGGTCCCAGGATGCTTGTTTCCGGTCCAGGGAGAACCTGGCCTGGCAGTTCGGGCTGGACTGTTCCCATGAGGAACAGGGTCAAGACTGATTTGCATATGGCTGGGTTCAAACTGGGGTGGCATGGTGAGCAAAATAATGGATGGATTAAACCCAGATCTGTGACTGGGGGTGAATGTTTGATTGGTTCCGCATTCCGTCCATCCAATTATGCTATCCCACAGCGTTTGTGTTTTGCTTTGCTTTTGCCGCCCTAAGTGCGCCTGGTATGCCCAAACGTGGGTCCCGGGCTCACTGTGCCACTGGATTCAAGCTAGCCTGGCTGAAGAGGGGTGAAACCCCGAAACCGGTCCCAGGATGCTTGTTTCCGGTCCAGGGAGAACCTGGCCTGGCAGTTCGGGCTGGACTGTTCCCATGAGGAACAGGGTCAAGACTGATTTGCATATGGCTGGGTTCAAACTGGGGTGGCATGGTGAGCAAAATAATGGATGGATTAAACCCAGATCTGTGACTGGGGGGGAATGTTTGATTGGTTCCGCATTCCGTCCATCCAATTACGCTATCCCACAGCGTTTGTGTTTTGCTTTGCTTTTGCCGCCCTAAGTGCGCCGGGTATGCCCAGACGTGGGTCCCGGGCTCACTGTGCCACTGGATTCAAGCTAGCCTGGCTGAAGAGGGGTGAAACCCCGAAACCGGTCCCAGGATGCTTGTTTCCGGTCCAGGGAGAACCTGGCCTGGCAGTTCGGGCTGGACTGTACCCATGAGGAACAGGGTCAAGACTGATTTGCATATGGCTGGGTTCAAACTGGGGTGGCATGGTGAGCAAAATAATGGATGGATTAAACCCAGATCTGTGACTGGGGGTGAATGTTTGATTGGTTCCGCATTCCGTCCATCCAATTACTCTATCCCACAGCGTTTGTGTTTTGCTTTGCTTTTGCCACCCTAAGTGCGCCGGGTATGCCCAGACGTGGGTCCCGGGCTCACTGTGCCACTGGATTCAAGCTAGCCTGGCTGAAGAGGGGTGAAACCCCGAAACCGGTCCCAGGATGCTTGTTTCCGGTCCAGGGAGAACCTGGCCTGGCAGTTCGGGCTGGACTGTTCCCATGAGGAACAGGGTCAAGACTGATTTGCATATGGCTGGGTTCAAACTGGGGTGGCATGGTGAGCAAAATAATGGATGGATTAAACCCAGATCTGTGACTGGGGGTGAATGTTTGATTGGTTCCGCATTCCGTCCATCCAATTACGCTATCCCACAGCGTTTGTGTTTTGCTTTGCTTTTGCCGCCCTAAGTGCGCCGGGTATGCCCAAACGTGGGTCCCGGGCTCACTGTGCCACTGGATTCAAGCTAGCCTGGCTGAAGAGGGGTGAAACCCCGAAACCGGTCCCAGGATGCTTGTTTCCGGTCCAGGGAGAACCTGGCCTGGCAGTTCGGGCTGGACTGTTCCCATGAGGAACAGGGTCAAGACTGATTTGCAAATGGCTGGGTTCAAACTGGGGTGGCATGGTGAGCAAAATAATGGATGGATTAAACCCAGATCTGTGACTGGGGGTGAATGTTTGATTGGTTCCGCATTCCGTCCATCCAATTACGCTATCCCACAGCGTTTGTGTTTTGCTTTGCTTTTGCCGCCCTAAGTGCGCCGGGTATGCCCAGACGTGGGTCCCGGGCTCACTATGCCACTGGATTCAAGCTAGCCTGGCTGAAGAGGGGTGAAACCCCGAAACCGGTCCCAGGATGCTTGTTTCCGGTCCAGGGAGAACCTGGCCTGGCAGTTCGGGCTGGACTGTTCCCATGAGGAACAGGGTCAAGACTGATTTGCATATGGCTGGGTTCAAACTGGGGTGGCATGGTGAGCAAAATAATGGATGGATTAAACCCAGATCTGTGACTGGGGGTGAATGTTTGATTGGTTCCGCATTCCGTCCATCCAATTACGCTATCCCACAGCGTTTGTGTTTTGCTTTGCTTTTGCCGCCCTAAGTGCGCCGGGTATGCCCAGACGTGGGTCCCGGGCTCACTGTGCCACTGGATTCAAGCTAGCCTGGCTGAAAAGGGGTGAAACCCCGAAACCGGTCCCAGGATGCTTGTTTCCGGTCCAGGGAGAACCTGGCCTGGCAGTTCGGGCTGGACTGTTCCCATGAGGAACAGGGTCAAGACTGATTTGCATATGGCTGGGTTCAAACTGGGGTGGCATGGTGAGCAAAATAATGGATGGATTAAACCCAGATCTGTGACTGGGGGTGAATGTTTGATTGGTTCCGCATTCCGTCCATCCAATTATGCTATCCCACAGCGTTTGTGTTTTGCTTTGCTTTTGCCGCTCTAAGTGCGCCTGGTATGCCCAAACGTGGGTCCCGGGCTCACTGTGCCACTGGATTCAAGCTAGCCTGGCTGAAGAGGGGTGAAACCCCGAAACCGGTCCCAGGATGCTTGTTTCCGGTCCAGGGAGAACCTGGCCTGGCAGTTCGGGCTGGACTGTTCCCATGAGGAACAGGGTCAAGACTGATTTGCATATGGCTGGGTTCAAACTGGGGTGGCATGGTGAGCAAAATAATGGATGGATTAAACCCAGATCTGTGACTGGGGGTGAATATTTGATTGGTTCCGCATTCCGTCCATCCAATTACGCTATCCCACAGCGTTTGTGTTTTGCTTTGCTTTTGCCGCCCTAAGTGCGCCGGGTATGCCCAAACGTGGGTCCCGGGCTCACTGTGCCACTGGATTCAAGCTAGCCTGGCTGAAGAGAGGTGAAACCCCGAAACCGGTCCCAGGATGCTTGTTTCCGGTCCAGGGAGATCCTGGCCTGGCAGTTCGGGCTGGACTGTTCCCATGAGGAACAGGGTCAAGACTGATTTGCATATGGCTGGGTTCAAACTGGGGTGGCATGGTGAGCAAAATAATGGATGGATTAAACCCAGATCTGTGACTGGGGGTGAATGTTTGATTGGTTCCGCATTCCGTCCATCCAATTATGCTATCCCACAGCGTTTGTGTTTTGCTTTGCTTTTGCCGCCCTAAGTGCGCCTGGTATGCCCAAACGTGGGTCCCGGGCTCACTGTGCCACTGGATTCAAGCTAGCCTGGCTGAAGAGGGGTGAAACCCCGAAACCGGTCCCAGGATGCTTGTTTCCGGTCCAGGGAGAACCTGGCCTGGCAGTTCGGGCTGGACTGTTCCCATGAGGAACAGGGTCAAGACTGATTTGCATATGGCTGGGTTCAAACTGGGGTGGCATGGTGAGCAAAATAATGGATGGATTAAACCCAGATCTGTGACTGGGGGTGAATGTTTGATTGGTTCCGCATTCCGTCCATCCAATTACGCTATCCCACAGCGTTTGTGTTTTGCTTTGCTTTTGCCGCCCTAAGGCCCGTATTTATACTCCGTTTGCGCCGAATTTGCGTCGTTTTTTTCGACGCAAATTCGACGCAGAACTAACGCCAACTAACGCCAACTAACGCCATATTTATACTCTGGCGTTAGACGCTTCGGGCGCCAAAGTGCCCGGAGTGTGCGTCATTTTTTTGCGTGAACCCCTTCCTTGCGTTAATGATATGCAAGGGAGGCGTTCCCGTCTTAAAAAATGACTCCCAGGCCTTTACGTGGTATTTATACTCCCGGGCAAAAATGACGCCCGGGAGTGGGCGTGGCCAAAAACGGCGCTTTTGCGCCGCTTTTTAACGCCTGGGTCAGGGATGGCGTTAAGGGACAAGTGGGCTCAAAATGAGCCCAGAGTGCCCTCCCCTGCCCCCAGGGACCCCCCCTGCCACCCTTGCCCACCCCAGGAGGACACCCAAGGACGGAGGGACCCATCCCATGGACATTAAGGTAAGTTCAGGTAAGTATTTTTTTTTTTTTTTTTGTGGCATAGGGGGGCCTGATTTGTGCCCCCCTACATGCCACTATGCCCAATGACCATGCCCAGGGGACAGAAGTCCCCTGGGCATGGCCATTGGGCAAGGGGGCATGACTCCTATCTTTACAATGATAGGAGTCATGTTGATGGGGGATGGGCGTCGAAAATAAATGGCGCAAGTCGGGTTACGATGATTTTTTCGACGTAACCTGACTTGCCCCATTTTAAGACGCCCATGCGCCATTTTCCCCCTACGCCGGCGCTGCCTGGTGTACGTGGTTTTTCTCACGCACACCAGGCAGCGCCGGTCTGCTTGCGCCGGCTAACGCCATTCAATAAATACGGCGCCCGCATGGCGCTTCAGAATGGCGTTAGCCGGCGCAAAACTTTTTGACGCAAAACTGCGTTAGCGCAGTTTAGCGTCAAAAAGTATAAATATGGGCCTAAGTGCGCCGGCTATGCCCAGACGTGGGTCCCGGGCTCACTGTGCCACTGGATTCAAGCTAGCCTGGCTGAAGAGGGGTGAAACCCCGAAACCGGTCCCAGGATGCTTGTTTCCGGTCCAGGGAGAACCTGGCCTGGCAGTTCGGGCTGGACTGTTCCCATGAGGAACAGGGTCAAGACTGATTTGCATATGGCTGGGTTCAAACTGGGGTGGCATGGTGAGCAAAATAATGGATGGATTAAACCCAGATCTGTGACTGGGGGTGAATGTTTGATTGGTTCCGCATTCCGTCCATCCAATTACGCTATCCCTCAGCGTTTGTGTTTTGCTTTGCTTTTGCCGCCCTAAGTGCGCCGGGTATGCCCTGACGTGGGTCCCGGGCTCACTGTGCCACTGGATTCAATCTAGCCTGGCTGAAGAGGGGTGAAACCCCGAAACCGGTCCCAGGATGCTTGTTTCTGGTCCAGGGAGAAGCTGGCCTGGCAGTTCGGGCTGGACTGTTCCCATGAGGAACAGGGTCAAGACTGATTTGCATATGGCTGGGTTCAAACTGGGGTGGCATGGTGAGCAAAATAATGGATGGATTAAACCCAGATCTGTGACTGGGGGTGAATGTTTGATTGGTTCCGCATTCCGTCCATCCAATTACGCTATCCCACAGCGTTTGTGTTTTGCTTTGCTTTTGCCGCCCTAAGTGCGCCGGGTATGCCCAGACGTGGGTCCCGGGCTCACTGTGCCACTGGATTCAAGCTAGCCTGGCTGAAGAGGGGTGAAACCCCGAAACCGGTCCCAGGATGCTTGTTTCCGGTCCAGGGAGAACCTGGCCTGGCAGTTCGGGCTGGACTGTTCCCATGAGGAACAGGGTCAAGACTGATTTGCATATGGCTGGGTTCAAACTGGGGTGGCATGGTGAGCAAAATAATGGATGGATTAAACCCAGATCTGTGACTGGGGGTGAATGTTTGATTGGTTCCGCATTTCGTCCATCCAATTACGCTATCCCACAGCGTTTGTGTTTTGCTTTGCTTTTGCCGCCCTAAGTGCGCCGGGTATGCCCAGACGTGGGTCCCGGGCTCACTGTGCCACTGGATTCAAGCTAGCCTGGCTGAAGAGGGGTGAAACCCCGAAACCGGTCCCAAGATGCTTGTTTCCGGTCCAGGGAGAACCTGGCCTGGCAGTTCGGGCTGGACTGTTCCCATGAGGAACAGGGTCAAGACTGATTTGCATATGGCTGGGTTCAAACTGGGGTGGCATGGTGAGCAAAATAATGGATGGATTAAACCCAGATCTGTGACTGGGGGTGAATGTTTGATTGGTTCCGCATTCCGTCCATCCAATTACGCTATCCCACAGCGTTTGTGTTTTGCTTTGCTTTTGCCGCCCTAAGTGCGCCGGGTATGCCCAGACGTGGGTCCCGGGCTCACTGTGCCATTGGATTCAAGCTAGCCTGGCTGAAGAGGGGTGAAACCCCGAAACCGGTCCCAGGATGCTTGTTTCCGGTCCAGGGAGAACCTGGCCTGGCAGTTCGGGCTGGACTGTTCCCATGAGGAACAGGGTCAAGACTGATTTGCATATGGCTGGGTTCAAACTGGGGTGGCATGGTGAGCAAAATAATGGATGGATTAAACCCAGATCTGTGACTGGGGGTGAATGTTTGATTGGTTCCGCATTCCGTCCATCCAATTACGCTATCCCACAGCGTTTGTGTTTTGCTTTGCTTTTGCCGCCCTAAGTGCGCCGGGTATGCCCAGACGTGGGTCCCGGGCTCACTGTGCCACTGGATTCAAGCTAGCCTGGCTGAAGAGGGGTGAAACCCCGAAACCGGTCCCAGGATGCTTGTTTCCGGTCCAGGGAGAACCTGGCCTGGCAGTTCGGGCTGGACTGTTCCCATGAGGAACAGGGTCAAGACTGATTTGCATATGGCTGGGTTCAAACTGGGGTGGCATGGTGAGCAAAATAATGGATGGATTAAACCCAGATCTGTGACTGGGGGTGAATGTTTGATTGGTTCCGCATTCCGTCCATCCAATTACGCTATCCCACAGCGTTTGTGTTTTGCTTTGCTTTTGCCGCCCTAAGGGCGCCGGGTATGCCCAGACGTGAGTCCCGGGCTCACTGTGCCACTGGATTCAAGCTAGCCTGGCTGAAGAGGGGTGAAACCCTGAAACCGGTCCCAGGATGCTTGTTTCCGGTCCAGGGAGAACCTGGCCTGGCAGTTCGGGCTGGACTGTTCCCATGAGGAACAGGGTCAAGACTGATTTGCATATGGCTGGGTTCAAACTGGGGTGGCATGGTGAGCAAAATAATGGATGGATTAAACCCAGATCTGTGACTGGGGGTGAATGTTTGATTGGTTCCGCATTCCGTCCATCCAATTACTCTATCCCACAGCGTTTGTGTTTTGCTTTGCTACAGAGCTCATGTGCCTGTCCTTGCTGTTCAAGGTTCTAGAAATATGATTTTGCCACTGCTTGCAGTAACAACACATTTACATTGGTTTAATCAACTTACATCACGTGGCCAGTTATCCAGAGAAGGCCATAAGGATATCTGTGTAGTTCCTTAGCTCCTCTTCCTACCCTGTAAGAGATCCTTCTACATACATTAAGCAGCCCCACTCTTACTGCTCCCCGGCAGAAGACTTTTGACTCAAAATTGTCCTTGGTGCCTGCTGCTAGTTAGTGTCTTGTAAGTTAGCAATTAAGGGACCCTTTTTGGTTCTTGATCAACTCTGTCGAGCGCCATAAAACCACCACTTCCATTCTATACCATCAAAAAGAAAAATATTAGTGACAGATTGACGGCCTGAATAGAAACATTTGATGATTCCATCAATGCTCTCTGTATTGAACCCCTAGCGGCCAGAATCCGAGCTAACTCAGAAAGTCAAGGCATCCAGCTTGGTTTTTATGAACATGAGATCTCACTGTTCACAAATGATATCTTTTTATTTGTTACCTCCCCCCAAACAGCTCTTTCTCCACTCCAGGCAGAACTCTCCATGTACAAGTTGGTCTTGGGGTTCCGGGTCAACCTTGGGAAATCCTAGTTGCTCAATGTGACAGACCCATCTCCTGAAGTGGAAGGCATAGCTTCTGTGACACACTTTCAGTGGGGCAAGAAGGAACTCAACTATCTAGGTATAAAAATTACCCATAAAGTATCTGATTTATGTAAGGCAAATTTCCCACCACTCCTTCGACGTCTGCAAATGGACTTCAGGTGCCGGGCTCAACTAAACCTCACTTGGGTTGGACACATAAATGCCATCAAGATGACGGTTCTCCCCTGTATATTGTACCTTTTCTAGGGTCTCCCAATCGAGGTACATAAAGATTTTTTTTTCGGAAGCACGCTCATTGATTACACAATTCATATGAATGGGAAGCAGACCCAATTTTACTATAAGTTACTCATATGGCTGAAGACATCTGGAGGCCTGGCCCTCCCAGATCTTCTGACGTATTATAGAGCATCACAACTTTGAATAATTGCTGAATGGTCCCTGAAGATGTTCGATAGATTATGGCTCCACATGGATGGTGCAGTGGTGGACAGGACAATCTCGGACATCCTCCGGAAGCCTAGCAAGGACTGACCAAGGAACACCAACCTCAGCACCCCCACGGTCACCACATTTAAGGTTTGGGATGTTGTAACAAAATCCTAGGAGGTAATTACTTTCCCCTCCCCACACACCCCATTCAATATAATGCAGCCGTCCCCACAGCACAATTCCAGGGACCTTTCGACAGGTGGAGGGAGGGAGGTTGCCTGAGCTATATGAGGTATATTTCATGGGAATTATATTTTGACATTTGAGAATTTATGCAGGGACTTTTAATTACCCACTTTAGAACATTTTCATTACACTTGATTGAGGTACTGGGTTTTACACCCACAAATGTGTTATGTGGTGACTAGAGAGCTACTCCTGATTGAGCAGTTCATATGAGAAGGGGGACTGGCAAGTGGAAGTATTTCTACACTCTACACGCTGGTGATGTCCGCACATCACACTCCTCCCCCGCACCATGTAACATTTTGGAAAAGGATGCGTTGGACCACAATAGAGGAGAAGCAGTGGGGCATATTATACTGAAACATTACCAAATATAATTACTCCATGGGTTTAAAAGAGGCACACTACAAACTTCTCTATGACTGGTATGTATACCCAGAAAAACTTCCCACATACATCTGATAGATGCTGGAGGGGTTGTGGGTTACAGGGTGACTTTCAACAAATTTGGTGGGACTGCCATCTACTCTTCCATAATTGGAGAATATACTATCACATCTTGGGTGATATTGTCTTAAATGCAAGCAAAACGTGCCTATACACAACCTGAAAAGGAAAGTTTAGCAGTTGTGTGGTTGGTAACATTTCAACCTATTCTTATACGGAAAACCTTGTAATTGATCATCAAGCATTGCCTACCATCTTTGGCACTCTGAAAGCCAAGGTGCCTTCCAGAATTGAATGCTGAGGTTTGTGACTACAGGAATATGACTACATAATCATGATACCAACCAGGGAAATATCAAAACGCTGCTGATTACTTTTCACAAGTGTCACTACAGTGTGATGATACCCTTTCCAAAGCAGCTGAAGCCTACATTAACTTCATCATAAAGTCAAACACCCCTGCTACTATTTCCTTTAACAAATTATTACAACAACAAGCAGTGACATGTTGATACTGAAGGTCATTATTGCACAGCAGTCCTGGAAACAATCCACTCAACCTTTCACACATGACAGCGAATATCAGCAGTTCAAGAATGTAAACAATGAACTAACTGTTGCTAAGTTATTGTCTTCGGGAAACATCCTGAACAACTAGGTTGAAACCACTACTTGCCTGAACCACTACTGCTAAACAACTAAAAAGTCTCTACAACTAAGTACTGAACAACTACTGTCTAAACAACAATTGTTGAATAACAATTGCCTGGACAACTAATTTTAAGGTAAGGTTTTCTTTTTTTGTTTTTATGGTTTATTAGTTGTTTAGAATATATATATATATATATATATATATATATATATATATATATATATATATATATATATATATTAGTTGTTCAGGCAATTGTTATTCAGGGACAATTGTTGTTTAGAAAGTAGTTGTTCAGTACTATTTGTAGAGACTTTTTAGTTGTTTAGCAGTAGTGGTTTAGGCTATAGTTGTTTAGTACCTAGTTTTTCTGTCCCATATTCCTAAAAAGGAACTCATGGGGGTATGACCAACCAAAGGTCTTCTAGGCAGATTGTTTAAAGCTCTCTGGACTCCATACAGGTGATGAATTCAACTGCACCCTGAACTTAATACCATAGTTGCTAAGGACTTCTTTAAGTCCTGATTCTTCAGCTTCTTTATTGAATTTCACCTCCCACTGCAGCACATGCTGACAAGTATTTATTATGAAATTATACTTACCTAGAAGCAAAATGTCATTTGATATGGGGTATCGTTCGTGCTGGAGAAATTCCTGTGTTTGTAATGTAGTGTCAAAAAAGAAACTAACATCAGTAGCTGTCAAGGAAATGGTCCACTGAATCCATTCTGAATGTAAGGCTTTGGCATTAGGAACGCTCACCATTATATCAGCCTCTATGGCTGGTATGGGAAAGACCACAATTATGGGCTTCCTCCGAGTTCATTATTTGTAAAATTGGCATTACACGGGCAGCAAACAGAACTGGACTATACTTAAACCCCTAAGGGAGCATAGAGAAGCATCTCTTGGTGCCTAGGGTGGTAAACACCATCACATCTCTGCTTTCAGTTGCTATATTTTGACTGAAAAAAGCCATTGGAAATGTTGAACATTTTTTTTATTTTTTATTGACAATATTGTTCATCAAAGCTGAGCTATGTGAATTTTGTAAAGCAAAAACATGGGTTTGACTGTTTAAGTGTCTATAGTCTAAGACTATGCTATAAGAATGATCTGGTTTAGCTATAAGAAAATAAAGGATTATTCAAAGGAGAGATACAAGGTTCAAAGTCACCTTGATATTCTAACTGTGATAGAAGGACCCCAACAAGGTGTTTATCTTCAAGTTTAATATGGTGTTTTGGTTGCACTTGCCGGCTGGACCTTATAGTTATAATGTAGCAAGGTGAGTCTTTGTCCTAGCCTGCTTGATTGCGATGTAATGCAGGAGCTCATGCAAGAACCCATCCTGCGGCATACACTTCTTCAATGTCTTCAAAAACAAGAACACAAAAGGATGGTAATAATACAACCTCCCCCTCTGGGACGTTTTAATAAACTCAGGTGGCCAATCTACTTAGGCCCATATTTATACTTTTTGACGCTAAACTGCGCTAACGCAGTTTAGCGTCAAAAAGTTTTGCGCCGTCTAACGCCATTCTGAAGCGCCATGCGGGCGCCGTATTTATGGAATGGCGTTAGACGGCGCAATCAGACCGGCGCTGCCTGGTTTGCGTGGGAAAAAACCACGTAGACCAGACAGCGCCGGCGTAGGGGGAAAATGGCGCATGGGCGTCTTAAAATGGGGCAAGTCAGGTTACGTCGAAAAAATCGTCTTAACCCGACTTGCGCCATTTATTTTCGACGCCCATCCCCCATCAACATGACTCCTATCATTGTAAAGATAGGAGTCATGCCCCCTTGCCCAATGGCCATGCCCAGGGGACTTCTGTCCCCTGGGCATGGTCATTGGGCATAGTGGCATGTAGGGGGGCACAAATCAGGCCCCCCTATGCCACCAAAAAAATATATAAAAAAAAAAAAATTATACTTACCTGAACTTACCTGAATGTCCCTGGGGTGGGTCCCTCCATCCTTGGGGGTCCTCCTGGGGTGGGCAAGGGTGGCAGGGGGGGTCCCTGGGGGCATGGGAGGGCACCTGTGGGCTCATTTTGAGCCCACAGGCCCCTTAACGCCTGCCCTGAGCAGGCGTTAAAAAGTGGCGCAAATGCGCCGTTTTTAGCCACGCCAACTCCCGGGCGTCTCTTTTGCCCGGGAGTATAAATACCACGTAAAGGCCTGGGAGTCATTTTTTAGACGGGAACGCCTCCCTTGCATATCATTAACGCAAGGAAGGGGTTCACGCTAAAAAATGACGCACATTCCGGGAACTTTGGCGCTATTCGCCTCTAACGCCATAGTATAAATATGGCGTTAGTTGGCGTTAGTTTTGCGTCGAAATTGCGTCAAAAAAAACGACGCAATTTCGGCGCAAACGGAGTATAAATATGGCCCTTAATCTGCAAGAATATTACTTTAGTTGTATGTGGTATATCCCCCTCGATTTGTATGTCCAAATCATACAGTCTATGACTAGGGCTTAGCCGCTGGTCTGGAGTTTCAGCTCTTGAAGAGACTGAACTATCATGACCTTTGCTATGCTGTGGAGCCATGTTTACACCCGGGTCTTGTTCAGAAGGCACGTCCTGAGTATCTGTGTCATATCTATCTGAAATTCCTGCCTCTTTCTTCTTTTTAAATTGTATATTTTGCTGTGGAAGTTTCTCTTCTTTTTTTATGATGAGATCAGAAGAGCACTGTGAGTCCTTTTTTAATTTCACATACTCTTTTTGTCTGTGTTCCCCCGTGTTCCACTCTCTCTGACTTTCTGTCTTTAGAGTCCTGAAAGGAATGGGAAAGACGTGGGTCCGAATTCTGATACCTATTGAGCTGTTTAAATGTATTAAAGGAAACTGTAGCATTTCAAAGTGGACTCCTGTTGTGGAGACCCATTCCGTGTTTATGTTTAATGTTTTTTGTTTTTATCCCAGTGTGTCTGCTTGGTGGTACCTGTATGGGATTTTGTTTTGAGTTGTGGCTTACCAGGCTAGGTTCACAGATTATCATGACCTATTAATTTGTTTTTTTTTTAAACCAGATTTTATTGATTTTATAAACAATTCAAAACAGTTTACATTGTACTTCCTTCTTCACATCTCTCTGTATAACACCATTGGATTTATTTATTTGCGCACTTACACTGGTAGAGATTTGATCTTAGTAAACATTATTTATTTGGTATCATCGAAATCCAACTCCCTCCCTCCCTATTCCCGCCCTAACCCCTCAGTCTGTGTACTTATTTGATGATATCACATCTGCAATATGAGAGTTGAAGACTTTCAATTAACTTAACTGAGTCTCTGGGGGTAGTTTGCATGTGTAGGGGTCAGCTGACTTTGACCATGGGAGAGCTATATTTTGTTTTTGAGGGCTGAATGCTTTTGTGTATTTGTATAAGCAACATGGGCGTGGTTACGGGGTGTTGGGGGAGTGCTGTATGGTTAGTTTGGTCTTTAGTGAATCCATTATTAGTTCCCAGTCATCCGATACTTCAGGAGGTCTGATCCCGGTTCTGGCTTCTTTTTGTAGTAGAGTACCTTCGGCAGTAGCCCACTTAAGTAGTTCGTTTTTCCAGTTTGTTAGTTTAGGGCCAACAGGATTTTTCCAATTGCTGGCTATTTCTCTTTTCACTAGGGTTAGGGCTAAGTCTAGGAATCTGTCTGAGGCTTTATGCTGTGTGAATGTGTGCAAGAGGCAGGTGTCACCTGAGCATGACACAGTCCTACCCAGTATCTGGGATAATTTTTGGCAAATCTCAGACCAATAAGGTGTCAGTGTTTGGCATTCCCAAAACATGTGGTTGAATTCTGCATCTATTGTCTTGCATCTTGGACAACCTTCTGTGGTTTTGTTAAAATATTTGTTAATACGGGTGGGTGTAAGGTAGGCTTGATGCAAGACATAAAAATGTATCAGTTTAAATCTGGCGTTCCGCGATGCTTTAGGTAAGTTCTGTAGTGTACGTTCCCATTCTGTTTCAGAGATATCTCTGTTAAAAGTTTTTTCCCATTGTTGTTTCAGATATGGGAGGGGGGCTGTATTATTTGTTCTAATCAATGCATATAAACTAGAAATAACCCTAGTCTTGGGAATTGAGGATGCCAGGTACGTGCACATACCCTGCGCTGGTGGTTCGGAATTTCTTGTTCGCCAGTGGTTGTCTATGCTAGCCTTTATGGTCCAGTAAGTTAAAAAATGTTTCGCTGGGATGTCATACTGTGCTCTAAGGGTCTCAAACGATTTCAACTTATTGTTCTCGAATAACGTGCCTACAGTATTAACCCCGGCCTCCAGCCAGTCTCTAAGCTCAAGTTCAGCCCTTTTCCGAGTTATTGCTTGCAGTGCACTGAGAGGAAGTTCCGCTGAATAGGGAGTTTTAGTTTTGCGTAAGTGTGATTTCCAACATTTAGCTATTATTTTCACTTCTGGGCTGTCCTGATTTCCTTCTTTTGTGGAGCCTAGCAATATTTCAAACAGTCTTGCTTTCTGTTGCAAGGAGGGTTCCACATTAGGTTGTGACCCCAGGCTGTAGGTGATCCAAAGTGCCAGCCATTGTAATTGAGCTGCAATGTAATATGACCCAAAGTCAGGTGTTGCTAGGCCCCCACCTGACATCTGTCTCTAGAGCTTTATTAGAGCCACCCTTTTCCTGCCGCTACCCCATATAAATGAGCTTACTGTTGAATTCATATCTATGAAGAAGGACTTAGGAATCCATATCGGAAGGGCTGCAAAATGGTATAACAATCTTGGTAGTACTATCATTTTAAGGGTCGCGATGCGACCCATTTCCGAGAGAGGGAGTGTTTGCCAGAATGTCATGCATGATTTTATGGAGCGGAGTACGCCGCCTAAATTTCCATCAAAATGTCTCTAGTCTCATGATATATTTTTACTCCTAGGTATCCATCTAACCATTCCCAAAGTCAGTGGGGGTTGATAATGTTTCACCAGGGGGAATAGACCCGTTTTGTCCCAGTTTACTTTTAGGCCTGAATGTTTATCGAAGTTGGACAGCATTAGTTGAGCTACAGGGAGATCTCTCTGCATGTCTCCCAAAAATATCAGGAGGTCGTCTGCATATAAGGCTATGAAATGTCTTACATTTCCGATCAGTATTCCAGATCCTCCCTGTCCCGCCCTGGACTCCGCAGCCAGAGGTTCAATTGCTATTGCGAATAACAGGGGGGAGAGGAGGCAACCCTGTCTTGTCCCGTGTTCCACCGCATATCTGTATGATATAATACGTCCCGTACGGACTCTTGCTGCAGGGTTAGTATAAAGCAGTTTCACCCATGCAATATAATCAGGGCCAACTCCCATTTGGGCCATGACCTTATAAAGGAAGTCCCATTCTAGGCTATCAAAGGCTTTTTCGATGTATACTGCCAATATGCCCGGAGACTCAGTCGAGGGGGTTATTCTGTTCATGACTGCGAAGAGCCTGCGTATGTTTCCTGCTGTGTTACGACCTGGGATGAAGCCTGCTTGGTCTGGGTGGATAAAAGAGGGCATCAGGGGTAGGAGTCTAGTTGCCAAGATTTTGCTGAGTATCTTATAATCAAGGTTCAGCATGGAGAGGGGCCTGTACGCCCCCATCCCAGTTGGGTCCTTGCCGGGCTTGAGCAGCGGGACTATAATGGCTTCCCTAGTAGTTTCCGGTAACAGGCCCTGATCTTTGGCGCATTTAAAAAAAAAATCCAAGCGGGGTGCGAGTATCTCAGCATAGGTTTTGTAAAATTCAGCGGGCAGGCCGTCAGTACCAGGTGTTTTTCCCCTTGCCAGGTCTTTCACAGCTCTTTTGATTTCATCTGGTGTGACATTTCCTTCTAGTGCATCAGTGGGTGTTAGTTTCCAGGGTTTTAAGTTTATGGTTAATAAATATTGCTCAGTTAGGTCCCTGTTTAGGTTGGATCTTTTTTGGTATAGTGATTCATAGAAAGCCAAGAACTGGGCGTTAATCTGTTTAGGGTCGTGTATTTGGGTCCCATCACTTGCGGTCAGGTTCATTATGGAGGGGGATTTTTCTGACTGCGATACTACCCAGGCAAGTAGTTTACTTGCTTTATCTCTTTCGCCATGCACTCTTGCGAGATATTGCTTATGGTCGAAACATCTGAGGCGTTCGAAACAGTGTGCTACTTTTGATCTGTTTTCCTGTATTTGGGGTTGTAAATGAGGGTTTCCAGGCCTATTTTTCTGTTTCTCTTAGTATATCCTCGGCCTTCTCAGTCTCTCCTAATAATGTCCTATGAATTCCTACTGTTTCAGCAATGCATCTCCCTCTTATTACTATTTAAAGGCATCCCATTCTGCCAGCCCGCTAGTCGTGGTGTTGTTGTTTTCTTCGAAATAATGTTCTATGGCTTGGTGGATATCATCTCGGAAGGGAGGATCTTCTAGTAATTCGGGTCTAAGTCTCCATGTGGGTATACATGGGATGGGGGACCCCCATCCTAATGACAGCAACTGGGGGTTATGGTCAGATATTGTGCGAGACAGGTATTTTGTGTTTAGTACAAGTGAGTGTATGTCTGGTGAGCACAAGAAGGAGTCTAATCTAACATGGAGCTCGTGAAGGGCAGAGAAAAAGGAGTAGTCTTTGGCACTAGGATGTAGTTTACGCCAGGTATCGATGAGGCCCCAATTTGCCTGCCAAGTGGTGAACTGTTGAGCTATCTTCACTAATGGAGAATGTGGTAGAGGAGGATGTGATCTATCTGCACCTATGTTGCTTACACAGTTAAAATCACCACCTATTATTACCAGAGCTTGCAGGAATGACTCTAACGAGTTGGATAGTCGTGTAAAGAAGTCGCCCTGTCCTGTGTTAGGGGCATATATATTAATTAGTGCTAGGTCTTTCCCCTCCAGTCTGCCCTTGATCGTTACGAATCTCCCCTCTGGGTCCACTTTGCTATCTGTCAACTGAAATGGGACCCCTGCTCGGATCCAAATCAGAGTGCCCCTCGAGTATGCTGAATAAGTAGTATAGAATGCCTGACCTCTCCATCTTTTTTGTAAGGCTTTGCCCTCTTTCGATGTTAAGTGAGTTTCCTGCAACATAGCTATTTGGATACCCCTTCTCTGCAGATAAGAAGATATCTTATATCTCTTGACTAAAGAGTTCATAGCCCTGATGTTCCAGGTAAGGATCTTATACAATTTTGGTGTAGTCATAGTAGTGTTTTCGTTGTTTTACTGAGGGGTGGTTTCTGGTAGCCTAGTATTATGATGGGGTCCCTGGTGATTCCTTGCTCCCTGCCCTATCTTGCAATTTCTGTGGTGATTCTCGGACCGATATTAAACCCTAGAAAATTCCCCAACATAATAACTACCCAACTCCCCATCCCTAGGACAAAAGTCGAACCTCTCTCGCCCAAACTTGTGTGGAATAAAAGTTAACTGTCCAACAACGTGGGGGGTGCTTCAGAAGGAAAACCGAAGCTCAGCAGGGCGACCTCTCCTCAGCCCCCGGGTGGAAGAAAAACTGAAATTCAGTGGCTCCATGATTTCAATTATCGGGTGTCAGTGGGCTAGTCTCTTCTTGCAGACTTTTAATTTGATTTTAGAAGCCGTAGATGTACTCCTGGTTGTCCCTGAGGTTTATATATATCATATCTCCCAGGAGCTCTGTTTGTAATTCAAGAATGTACTTCAAATTATGGTGTCTGACGTCCCTGAGGTTACATCCGTGCCCTTTGGTTAGACGTGAGTGACAAATCTGATTCATGTTCCGAGTCTGATTGGTTTACGTCACTATGTGTTTGCTTAGGTGAACTCTGTTCAGAACAGCCGAGGGACGCAGCTGCTTCCACTGCTTTTTGACGGTTGTTTAGAATCTCCAGAGGGGATGGACTAGTGCGTCTTGATGCAATTCTGCTGTTAGATTTTCCTTTAAGGTTTAGTTGGTGTTTTTCAGGGTTAATTTGTTTCTCGTTGAGATGTTGCCTGTCCAACCAGTTCCAAACCTCCTCCGCCGAGTTAAAAAACTGTGAGCCTGTTGTGGTTATTATTCGGAGTTTTGCCGGGAATAGCATTCCGTATTGGACCTCTAGATTTCTGAGTCTCTGTTTGGCCTCCCTGAAAGAAGCTCTCTGCTGTAACACCTCTCGCGAGAAATCAGGGAAGATCCGAATCACTTGGTTGTCCAATAAGCAATCTCCCTTTTTCCTGCTTTGGGTGAGTAAATGGTCCCTGTCTTTATAGTGCAATAGTTTGCCCACCACCGATCTAGCAGGAGCGCCCGGCGGAGGAGGACGTGCCAGGACTCTATGTGCTCTTTCCACTGCCAAAAATTGGGAAAATCCTTCATTCGCTATATTTTCCTTCAACCATTTTTCAAGGAAGTCAACCATGTTGGTTCCTTCGACTTTTTCCGGTAGCCCCATGATTCTAATGTTATTTCCTCTTGATCTGTTTTCAGCATCTTCTGCCCTCAGTTCCAAATCTTTTATTCTTTTCTCCATTTGTCTAGATGTTTTTGAAGCACTTTGAAGCTCGGGTCCCATTTCTTCCAGCTGTTTTTCTGCCGAGGTCACTCTTTCCGCAAGGCGCCGGTGATCTTCTCTGAGCACTGTGAAGTCTGAAGCTAGAGAGTCTATTTTCATCTCAAGAGCGGTCCTTGAGGCAGCGATAGCCTGTATTACATCCTGCAGGGTAGGCTCTTTTGTGGCTCCTTCCTCCACAGAGGAACATTTCCCCACAACCTCCTGTTCTGGGGGAGCATTGTCTGTTATATCCCTAGTATTATCGGCTTCTCGCCTTCTATTTGGTTTGCCCATCTCTGGCGGTGTGCGGCGCTCCTGCTGGTGATCGCTTAATAGTGTAACGGCCATATACAGTAGAGCCGATGATTGAGTTTACCTGTTTTCCAAAAGTTACTGGTTGGGCCCACTTGGGTCCAGCACCTGGGGGGTGGAGACCTGTCTTTTTTGTCTTAATTACCGATTATTAAGCTGGAGTGGCGAACAATCTGTTGGACCTACCGATTTGAGCTGATGGCTATTTTTATTATTAGCGTGCCGGAACTTAGGGGTAAAGCGTGGAGCCGGGCTGTATTTTAAAGTAACGCCACTGTTCCTTTCCTTATTCGATCGCTAGTTGATTCATCTATTAGAAAGGTCTGATTTGGATATTGGTAGGTCGGTGTCTTCCCAGCGGCCGTCTTTCAGTGTTCCGGTTTGGGGGGGTGTCCCTCTGCTCTGGTTCCCCGTATTGCTGGCCCGGTCGATCTCCCACCCCTTCTTTAGCGGTCTCACTGGGTTTCAGCCTCGTTATGTCAGGCCCCTTCTCACCTTCAGTTGCTTTCTCGCTATTCGGGTCTCCGGATTGCAGTATCCCGGGCCATCTCCTCCCGATGGGTTTATCACGGTCTACTGTGTCGGATGGTTGCGCTCTCGATCCCCTCTTGTCGCCAGTACTCCTCACCTCCTCTTATAACATCTCCGCTGTGCCGGGCCGCCTCCTCAGGCATTGCTTGTCTGCCGGTTTCTTTCTTCGCTCTGCTCGTCTTGGACCAGTAAGGTTCAATCTAGGCCTCCGTGTTTCTCTCAGTCAGCTGAGGTGACGCCCAAAGGTGCTCTCCCGACTGCCCAAGTCTCGGAGTGCCTGGCAGCTGCCATCTTGTCCCCTCGAGCTCTCTTCCGACTCGCATCTAGCCCGTTCGTATCGGAGCCCAAACTGGTGGTTTTCAGGGGGACAAAGCCGAACATCGATAGCCCGGGGGGGGGCACCACGCATTCCGCTCCAACTGCGCGGAATCTGGAGCCGAATTAAGTATTATAGCCCCGGGGGTGAGGAGAGATAGACGGGAGCCTCAAAAAGAAGCTGCTACCGCCATGGTGCCAAGCCACGCCCCCTCATAATGACCTATTAATGCATAGATCTCAGAAATAATTTTCGGTGGCTCACGTTCCTGATCTACAAGGGGAATCGCTACAAGACATTGGCACATCGCCAAAGATGCTGCCTCCCTTTCAATGTTGCTTAAAATCATTGAGGATACTGTAGTGAAATTGTCAATTAATTGCATCCCAAATCTAGGGCAGGAGGCTGCCCCGTATTCATTTTGAATGTGTTTTAACGTGTCAGGCAAAACAGTAATTGATGGGGTACAGTGTGTTATGGTACATATGGCAGCAATTGCTTACTGACTGTACCCCATATAGCACAATCTTCAACTGGAGAACCCATATGAGGTGGAAGACACATAATAGAGTTCTAAATTTGTCTTGGAATCCGATATGGGGAATCACTGCTTCAAGATGGTTTGTTTTTTGTTCAATTCAAAACGGAATTTCCTTCTGTTTGATGGGTATTTTACCCATAATAGCATTAATGGTTACCAGCCTTATAGCAGGTACAGCTAACTGTGGCTACCCTGCTTGAACAGCCCTTGCTACAGCAGTAGTCACTGTCTGCGTAACAAACTGCATCAGACATTAACACAGTCTAACTAAATGTATATATACACCACAAACTTCAACATTTCTTAATGTTTCTATTTTCTGATATTCTTTATAGTTGGCCAGGTTGCCACAACATTGCTGAGGGAACCCAGTCTTACCTGTTGCTGTGTGAGTGTGAGTGAGCTTTGGAACCAACTTTGTGGTCTCCTGAACTGTCAATGGTATTTCTAAATATTCATAGGGTCTGTATGCAGCTGGAACTACTGCCTCAGTGTATGTATGAAATGTTTGTGTATTAGCATTGACTGCTGGAAAAGTAAGCCAGGAATGAAAAAACTTTGCATTAATAATCTTTGTGTGCCTCAACCATGAAGAAACATCTCCCCCACCATTGACAAGCCCACATGCTGGTAAATGTGCAGTTACTACCTGTCTACAATTGACAGGAATATTCACTGGTTGCGCCATGTTTAAGGACAGGAATTCCAGGAAAGGTAAAACTATAGTGGGGCAATCCTTTTAAAACTTTCAAGCTTGAACAAACTAGAGGCATGGATAGGTGCTTTCTTTTATGCTGAGGAAGATGAATCCATTTCACCATGGATGTCTCTGTGTGGAGGTGAAAAAGGAGCCTTGGTCACATGAGAAAAAACGACTAAGGAGACTTATTGAATAAGTACCTGACTTAAAATGTTGGTGGCTCCATGTTATAATGAACCTGCAAGGTTAATAGGACTGTGTACATAACAACAAAAACTTTAGAATATAGAGACTTAGGGCCTGATTTAAAGTTTGGCGCAGGGGTTTCCAACATGAAAGATATCTTGTCCTCATTATGACGAACCCCATCGAATATTACGAAATCGTAATATGGCAGATGGGATATCCATCATGTTTGTGATAATGTAATCCCATCCGCCAAACTCTAAATCAGGCCAGTAGTTTATTTATATCATTTGTAATTGTTGATTTATTTCAGATAGCTCACAGTACCACATCCAAACCTCCAAACTGACCAGGGTAATAGATGATATCAGCAACCTTGAACATGACACTCTGATTCCTAAGAAATCTTTGGGAACAGACCAACTTTTTCATTTGTTTTTGGGAGGCAGGCTGTACCCAGTATCTATATCATGGGTACACAAGTGTGTAAACCCACTAGTGAGGTAAAATAGGGAGGCAAACTAATCCAGTAACTGTTCACAGTATTCCTCTGCTGTTCTGGGGTCAGGGTAGGGGAGAGGTTGACACCTTCCACTGACCTATCCTTCTCTTTAGATGATAGGAGACCAGGGAGTGGTACCTTCTCTTCTTCTTCCCCATCATCCATCACTAGCAGAATTGTAACTTAAGACCTCACATTGTGGGGTTTGAGGCAGATGAGTTGAGATTAACCCCTTCGCAGCCAGGCCTTTTCCCCCTCAGGTTCCAAGCCTTTTTTTGGCTATTTGGGGTATTTCGCGCATAGGCCCTCATAACTTTTTGTCCATATAAGCTACCCACACCAAATTTGTATCCTTTTTTTCCAACATCCTATGGATTCTGGAGGTACCCAGACTTTGTGGGTTCCCCTGAAGTAGACCAAGAAATTAGCCAAAATACTGTGAACATTTCATTTTTTTCCAAACAATTGGATAAAAGGGCTGCAGAAGAATGCTTGTGGTGTTTTCTCTGACAATGGCATCAACAAAGAGTGTGCAGTGCTAAAATCACCAGCTTCCCAGCTTTCAGGAACAGGCAGACGTGAATCAGAAAACCCAATTTGTCAACACAATTTTGGCATTCTACTGGGACATACCCCATTTTTATGATTTTTTGTGCTTTCAGCCTTCTTCCAGTCAGTGACAGAAATGGCTATGAAACCAATGCTGGATTCCAGAAATCTAAACATTTATGCAAAGTAGACAAAATTCTGAATTCAGCAATGGGTAATTTGTGTAAATCCTACAAGGGTTTCTGACAGAAAATGACAACTGAAATAAAAAATGTTGAAATTGAGGTAAAAAAACATCAATTTTTCTCTACGTTTTACTCTGTAACTTTTTCCTTCAATGTCAGATTTTTAAAAGCCATATACTGTTACGTCTGCTGGACTCGTCTGGTTGCGGGGATATATAGGGCTTGTAGGTTCATCAAGAACCCTAGGTACCCAGAGCCAATAAATGAGCTGCACCTTACAGTGGGTTTTCATTCTATACCGGGTATACAGTAATTCATTTTCTGACATATAAAGAGTGAAAAATAGGTATCAAGAAAACCTTTGTATTTCCAAAATGGGCACAAGCTAGGGTGTTGAGGAGCAGTGGTTATTTGCACATCTCTGAATGCTGGGGTGCCGATACTAGAATGTGAATTCCAGGGCATTTCTGAAACAGACGTCTTTTTTACACACTGTTTTATATTTGGAAGGAAAAAATGTAGAGAAAGAAAAGAGGCAATAACACTTATTTTGCTATTCTGTGTTCCCCCAAGTCTCCCGATCAAAATGGTACCTCACTTGTGTGGGTAGGCCTAGCGCCCTTGACAGTAAATGCCCCTAAACACAACGTGGACACATCACATTTTCCCTCTAGCTCAGCTGGCACCTGGGAAAACCTACCAAACCTGCGCTTTTTTTAAAACTAGATACCTAGGAGAATCCAAGATGGAGTGACTTGTGGGGCTCTCACCAGGTTCTGTTACCCAGAATTCTTTGCAAACCTCACAATTTGGCTAAAAAAACACTTTTTCCTCACATTTCGGTGACAGAAAGTTCTGGAATCTGAGAGGAGCCACATATTTCCTTCCACCAAGCGTTCCCCCATGTCTCCAGATAAAAATTATACCTCACTTGTGTGGGTAGGCCTAGTGCCCACGACAGGAAATGCCCCAAAACACAACGTGGCCACATCACATTTTTCCACAGAAAACAGAGGTGTTTTTTGTAAAGTGCCTGCCTGTGGATTTTAGCCTCTAGCTCAGGTGGCACCTAGGGAAACCTATCAAACCTATGCATTTTTTTAAACTAGACACCTACGGGAATCCAAGATTGGGTGATTTGTGGGGCTTTCACCAGGTTCTGTTACCCTGAATCCTTTGCAAACCTCTACATTTCGCAAACAAAAAAACGTTTTCCTCATATTTCGGTGACAGAAAGTTCTGGAATCAGAGAGGAGCCATAAATTTCCTTCCACCCATTATTCCCCCAAGTCTCCCGATAAAAATGATACCTCACTTGTGTGGGTAGGCCTAGTGCCCGCAACAGGAAATGCCCCAAAACACAACGTGGCCACATCACATTTTTCCACAGAAAACAGAGGTGTTTTTTGTAAAGTGCCTACCTGTGGATTTTGGCCTCTAGCTCAGCCGGCACCTAGGGAAACCTATCAAACCTATGCATTTTTAAAACTAGACACCTACGGGAATCCAAGATGGGGTGATTTGTGGGGCTTTCACCAGGTTCTGTTACCCTGAGACCTTTGCAAACCTCTAAATTTGGCTAAAAAAACACTTTTTCCACACATTTGGGTGACAGAAAGTTCTGGAATCTGAGAGGAGCCACAAATTTCCTTCCACCCATTGTGCCCCCAAGTCTCCCGATAAAAATTATACCTCACTTGTGTGGGTAGGTCTAGTGCCCGCGACAGAAAATGCCACAAAACACCATCTGGACACATAAAAATTTTCAAATACAAAACTACAGTTTTTTTGGGGGGGCAACCTACGTTTTGGTCCTGGGCTTAGCAACAATTTAGGGAAACCTACCAAACCCAGACATTTCTGAAAACTAGACACCCGAGGGAGTCAAGGGAGGTGTGACTTGCGTGGATCCCCCAATGATTTCTTACCCAGAATCCTTAGCAAACCTCAAATTTAGCTAAAAAATCACTATTTTCCCACATTTCTGTGCGGGATCACCACACCAAGACAAATTTCCTATCACCCAACGTTCCCCTCATTCTCCCAGTAAAAATGATACCTCACTTGTGTAGGTGGGCCAAGTGCCTGTGACAGGGAGAGCCAAAAACATGTTGAAGTTGAGGGGAAACCAAAGGGGGTCCAAAAGGGCAGTTTGAAAAAAAACATTTTTAAGCTGACAAGTGCAGCAGAATTTTTTGCGGTATAGATGGGACAATGTTGGGTGGTAGGAATTTTGTGGATTCCTGCAGATTCCGGGAAGGTTCCATCACAAAAATGTAAGAAACATGTGTGATTTTCAGCAAAGATGGAGGTTTGCAGGGCATTGTGGGTAATAAAATGGTGTGGGGTGCATATAAAGCACACCACCCTGGAATCAACCAGATGTTTAGTTTTCAGATGTGTCTGGGTCTTGTGGATTTTTCTACATGGCAGCGTCCCAAAGTAAAAAAAGTGCAGCCCTCACCATTCCAAGTTGGATGATTTTGAGAGTTACCAAGCTCTCATGGCCCAAATGTAAAACCAAAACCCAAAATATTCAAATGTCTTCTTGCTTGCCGTGGTATCAAATGTTTTATTGTGCGGGTGGAGAGCTGAAAGACTGTTACCCCCTTCAGTTGGGGTTTGTGATAACCAGGCCCATACTGGTTAGTAGCCACCACCCCACAATTTTTTTTTATTTTTTTATTCCATGCCATCTGATAGACTTTCTGCCCCCCGGGGTGTGGATCGGGGGTAATTGCCCCATCTTCCCACTGGTTGGTAGAACAACTTTGGCCCCATTTATTTGGGGTGGGGGTATGGCCATACCCCACCCTCTCATTTTGGAAAAAAATCTTCCCTGGTCTCTGGTGGGCTTTCTGCCCCCCTTGGGGGCAGATAGGCCTTCCAAAAATAGTGTAATGTGTCCTCATGGGGAGCGACCCTTGCCCAAGGGGCAGGCCCCCCAAACAAAATACTCACATGCACACACACCAATCTCTGGTGTCTATTGATTTCTGCACCCCTTGGGGGAAGATTGGCCTAATAAAAATAGGCTGATCTGCCCCCAAGGGGGGGCAAAAATGGCCATAACTACAATTTCCCCTCAAGGGGAGCGACTCTTGCCTAGGGGTTCGCTCCCCATACATAAAAATATTAAGTAAATAAAAATATTATATATATCCCCGTGTCTAGAGGTTTCTGCCCCCCCCCGGAGGCAGATCCGCCTAGTTATATTAGGGCGATCTGCCTCCAAGGGGGGGCAGAAAAGATCTAAAAATATTTTGCCCACCCGGAGAGCGGCCCTTGCCCAAGGGGCCGCTCCCCTTATGTGTAAGGATAATTAAAAAATACCTCCCTAGTGTCTAGTGGTTTGCCTAATTATATTAGGCCGCTCTGCCCGAGGGGGGCAGAAATGGCCTAAAAACAATTAGGCCCACCAGGTAGCGACCCTTGCCGAAGGGGTCGCTCCCTACACATGAGAAGTGGAGAAGTGTGGCTCAATGGTTAGAGCGGCAGACCCTGAAGCAGAGATCTGGCTCAAGACCAGGGTTCAAGTCCCGCTTCGGCAGGTCTTGGGCTCAATTCCCCTTGACCAGATAATTCTCGCCTCTGTGCCTAATCTAATTCATGGGTCCCACTCTGCAACTCTGGGCAATAGCTTGCTTAATCTCCACAACGGCCCCAACAGTGCTTGGATGCCTGGCTTCACCCTGGGGGTGCTCAGGAGTGGGCGCCTCACAGGGAAAAGCCAGGAGGGGTTCCATAGCGGTATGAGTACAGCGCCTTGAGACCCTAACGGGTGAGTAGTGCGCTATACAAGTGCTAATTTACAGTTTACACATAAAAGAAAAAAAAAATCCTGGTGTCTAGAGGTTTTCTGCTCCCCCTGGGGGCAGAAATGGCCCAAAAATTATTTTCTCCCCTTATACGTAAGTATAAGATAAAAAAATTCCCTGGTGTCTAGTAGTTTCTGCCCCCAGGGGGGCAGAAATGGCCTAGAAACAATTTGGCCCCTCAGGGAGCGACCCCAGCTGAAGGGGACGCTTCCTAAACATAAAGTAAAAAGAAAAGAAAAACAATCCCTGGTGTCTAGGAGGTCTTCTGCCCCCCCCCCCCCTGGAGGCAGATCAGCCTAATTATAGCCTAAGGAAATAGCCTAAAAATTATTTTACCCCCATGGGGAGCGGCCCTTACCTAAGGGGCCGCCCCCCTTATGTACATTTAAAAACAAACAAAATATCCTGGTGTCTGGCAGATCAGCCTAATTATATTAGGCCGATCTGCTCCTGGGGGTCAGAAAAGGCCTAGAAACAATTTCCCCCCCCAGGGAGTGACCCTTGCTGAAGGGTCTCGCCCTACACATAAAAGAGAAAAAAAAGAAAAAAATTATCCCTGGAGTCTAGAGGTTTTCTGCCCCCCCGGGGAGCCTGAAAATTATTTGCCCCCCTGGGGTGCGGCCCTTGCCCAAGGGGCCGCTTCCCTTATGTCCATTTCCCCCCCCAAAAAAAATTCTGGTTGTGTAGTGGGCATTTCTGCTGCCCGATCACATCGCAATCGGGCAGCAGAAATGCTTGCAGAGACATGAAAGGAAAGGCCTTTCCTTTCATGCCTCTGCTGGCCTCCCCTCCTGAGCGGAAGAAAAATGCTGAGCATTTGCTTCCAGCGCGATGGGAGGTGACCTCTGATGAGGTCAGCATGCTTTTGTGTGCTGACGTCATCAGACATCAGTGTGGGGGTTTTGGGGGGCCGGGGTGGAAGAGGAAGCGATTCCCCTTCCAGCCCTGCCCTGCGGGGTGGCGGACCTCGGGGGGAGCGCTAGCGCTTCCCCCGACAGCCGGTATATGGACGTAATGGTTATGTCCATGGTGCCACACAGGTGCAGCCATGGACGTAACCATTATGTCCATGGCGGCAAAGGGGTTAAATTGACTTAAGGGGCTCTTGAGGGTTTTGAGATCCATCAGATAGGTGGGATCTCCCTTATTCTCTTCTACTTAATATCACTCAGTCCAGTGATCTTGGAGATCCCTTGGCTCCACTGGTTCCATAACCCAGACTTTCTGAACAGGAAAAATTCTGGTTCTTGTGGGCTTGCGTGTACCTAACCAAATCCTAGAAGGAGTTTTCTTGTGAGCTCCTTTACCATGCTGAGAGGTCCCCGGTCGGGGTGATCATACAGAGGTTCAAATGGGCTAAAACCCCCTCCCTTCTGTGTCACCTATCTGTAAGCAAAGAGCAGGTATGGTAAGAGGACATCACACTTCCGCCTCATGGGCTCAGGCAGGCCTGCAACCATGACTTTAAGGGCCTTGTTGAATCTTTCAACAAGCCCATTGTTTTGTGGATGGGAGGGTGTGAAGAACTTATAAGTAACTCCCTACTCCTTCCACATAAATGTAATTTACACATTCATGAAGTTGGTGCCCCTGTCTGACACCACCTTTTTGGGAAAACCCACTCTGGCAAGAATATGCATTAGAGCCTCAGCTACTATAGAGACAATAATGGACCTCCATTGGATAGCCACTGGGTACCTAGTGGCGTGGTCCACCAAGGTCACGACAAACCTATGACTTAGGGCAGTCTTGGGGTGCTAAAGCCCTATATTTAAAAATTACTACCCTCTCAAGGGGTATGCCAAGTGCAGGCAGGGAAGCTTTTACTTTTATCTCAGTTTTCCCACTAGACTGGCAGACGAGACAGGTTCCACAAAATATGGCAACAGCTGTCCTCTCCTGGAGCCAAAAAAGGTGGGTGAGAAGCCTGTCAAAGGTCTTGTCCTGCCCCAGATGTCCTGCCAGGGGTATCTCAAGAGCCATTCCCTGTAGCAGGGCCCTGTAACATTGGGTAACTACCAATACACAAGTTGCGCTATGCTCAGGAGCCTTGGACCCACTATACAGGAGGGCATTTTCCTAGTACATAAGGTAGTGTCAGCACCTGCTTTAGCTTTAGCTGGTTACCTCAGGCCCTCAAGGGTTGGGCATCCCTTCTGTGCCCTGCAGAAATCTCCCTTGTGGGTCACCATTCTACATGCCATTCCTCATATTCAGGCAGGGTACCAAGGGAGTCTATGCCCTCTCCAGTGGGCTCCAGGGCAACCTTCTCCAGTGTTCCATCCATTTGTGCTGAGTGACATTAAGAGTTGGCTCCCCATTCCCCTTGCCCTTCCCTTTTCTGGTAGCTGGCAGGGCCGTTCTTCAATGCTCCAGGCATTATAGACTCTCTTCCTGAGTAGCCATGGACCTGGTGGTCGCACAAACCCACTAAGGCAACCCTAACATGTGACCTGAGCTCCACTTCCTTGCAGGCAGTGTGCTTCAAGTAATTCCCTAACAGAGAGTCCATCAGTGCAGCAGGGATCACAGCAGCTCTCAAAAGACCCGAGATACCCTCCACTCAAAGATAAGGGCAGCCTTGAGACAGTGGCTCTCCCAATTGTTTTCTACCACAACCTGGTGAAATGTATTGGGTCACTTGCTCTGAGGACACAAGATGATATCTTGCAGTAGTCCCTCAGAGCCTCCACCTTCTGCCCATTGATGGTGACCCACTGCCTATAGTTTGAAGTACTGGAAGGCAAGTCGGCTTTAGGCACAAGCTCTGCATTACCCAGGGATGCTAGAGTAACCTCACTGGTCTGTTCCACACTAACTGGGTCCATCTCCTCCCCAAGCACTGCACTGGCTATCCCCGGGGACTGCTGAACACAGAGGGGGGCAGTGCCCTTGTGAAGCACTTAGCATCTCCCTTCATATGCGCTTGCTCATAGAACTCATAGCACATAGGGACAAACATTCCAGTTATATGATCTGCCTTTCGTCTGGTGTTCAGATTGGGAGTGGGACCTTTTCCACTGTCAACTGTTTTAGGGGCATTGAGAGAACTCTTTGGTTGTATTTGTTTCTCACCCTCTTTATGCTTGTAGGAACACAGACCACCTTTCTGGAAGGATCCCCTAGACAGCTTCTTAGACAATCTGGGCTAATCTAGAGGTCTGCCTCCTCAGCAAGCGTCATGCAATCAGTAAGCTTGCTATCCACTAGGTGTTGGTGCAGCTCTGGAAATAAGTATTGAGCATGTGTTTCCTCAGAATTAGGTTATATAGCCCAGTAAAATCATTAACTTTGCTGCCCCTCACCCATCCCTTCGGTGCCTTGCTGGCATATTCTACGAAAACCACCTAGGACTGATTTGGGAGCTTGTGGCTGCCCCTAAACCTCTGGTCTGATCCTCTGCCTCTTCTGTCACAAGTGTGCCCCTCCCCATTACAGGCATGTAATTCTACTTCCTATCCCAACAGAGCTCACCTGGGATGTTATCTACCCTCAGTACAACTTCATAAGCAGCAAACCACTTGCCTATATCATCTCCCACCAGATAGTTGGCACCAGCTCCTAAGGTATGTTGAAACTCATCCAACCAGCTTACACAGTTGTTATGCTACCACCATCACTAGTGTGTGCTGTAGGTGGCTTTACCTTTTCCTTTTTAGTGTGGTTAGTTTTACGTATCCTTTGCGCATTAGCTTCAGGCTTTAGGCCTTTGTGCACTTTGCCCTGGATGTGTTTTATTCATTTGCTGGCAGCTTAGAGCCTCTGTGCACTTTGCTCTAAATGCTTTTTATTAGGCTTCGTACTGTTATTTTTCATATAACCAGTTCTACAGTGTTGTTTTTTTTATTCATTTCACACTGTTTTGCCTACTTCAGCACTGGAGTTCTCCATAACATATTCACTCTGTGCTTCAGTCAAGGATACAGTCTGGTACATTGCCAATAGACGTGGTAGGAGTTTAGATTTGGCATTCCTGCGTAGGGACATTTTGTGATCACGATGACATGTTAGTTATAAAATCACTTCCTTGTCCCAATACACGCAAGAGGGAGATTCCGACCAGGGAACCACAACTAGACGCTGACTGCCTCATTGCAGATGCTGAACCAGATCACAGGCCTTTGCTCAGGTATGAGGGCTGATGTCTCCCCAGTGATTCGGAAAGGCAAGCTAGAAGCTTAACATGCTGTGCTCTAAATAGAACAAGCAGAGGGAGAGTAGAAACAGTTAGGCACTATGATAGCTTTGTTCTTATATTTTACTCTCCTGGTGACTATTTCAATCCTACTATGTTGTATTGTTCTGGTTATTGCGGCTCACGCCTTATTATCTAAAATACAGTCGTTTTATTAAAACATTATATAAAACTTATACTGTCTTTGTTATTTGTATATGAGATCATATTGTAAATGAGAGAGTTGGTTTGGATCTGAGTGACCACGACTTCCCTGAGAAGTTCCAAAGATGTCATGCGCTCGGCTGCCCAATCATTTCTTCCCCGTGGGAGAAATGAGGCACTGCTAGTTAGCCGGAGCAAAAACCGGATTTAGGGTGACAGAGTTCTTTACAAGTCGGTCAGACTCAGTCCCCCACACCGTTATCGATCCTGCTGCCTAGAAATCCAGTAGTCTCATTTAGGATAATGAGAGCCCACGCGACATGGCGCCGCCAACGTTTGGTCTGGCTCTAATATTTAGGTCCGACTGACTCTCTCGGTCTCATATATATTTTGACTCCTCGGTTCCGTACGCGGAGACGTCCGTGGGGCTGAGGGTTTCCGCCACCACGGGATAGGTACATCCTATTGCTTAGTGGTTGGTTGTTCAAGCTTGAACTTTGAAAGGAAAAACCCCGATATTGGTGTGCCTTCTCTGACCTAGAGCTATTTTTTTTTAACAAATGGCGAATCCTAATGTAGTGAATATAGCAATCAATATGCGTCACCGGCTCACAGGACATCTGATAGCAAATGGACTGACGGTCCAGGGGGGACCGGTCACTTTTGTGGTGGACGACCATGCAGCCTATAGGACAGAACTTTTTTATTCTTGGGTCGTATTTCCAGCAGTTGATGGGGGAACAGGTACTTTTCACGAATACACTGTTGCGAATGCCCCAGGACAATACAGGGCTTACGCATACTTAGAGATACCTTTATCTTTTCAAGAACACCATAATTGGCTTAATGGCGCCCTCCCACACACAGTAGCACAAGTAAGGTTAGGTCCACTGAGTAATGATGGTCCGACCTGGCCTTTATTGGCTACTTACACACCATATCCTGCGGTTGCAAATTTGGCAGTGGCTGACGTGCGTCGTTTATATATAGAATTAGCAACTACATACAGAAGACTGGTTCAGTTTGTAATGCAGGCATTAAATACTAATGCAGTGCGTGCTGCTCCGGCTCACCCACAAGCAGTGGTTCCAGGTATCAATCCAGCGACTGTACACTCTGTTATGGGTAAGGTACCGGCTAAACGTGAGGAGACTCCATTTTGGCTGGCGCAGAAAATTAATATGCTGGAAGCAGTATTTCCCCATACGGGACCTCAGGATAAACATAGAATATTGACGATGTGTTTGCCGTATGGGATGGTTCCTCCGGTGGACCTTTGTAATACCTGGGGCACGGTGTTTGCCGCGCTCTACACTACAGCACACGGTACACCGACATTAGCTAATTTACCGGAAGTGCTTAAACAAATTCAAGATGAATATGGGGCTGCCACTGCCTTAGATTTGGGCATGCAGTTAATGGGCAATTTTGCCGCAGTTTCTTCTATTATTTTGAGTAATCTCAAGGGAGAGGCAGTAGCACTAGCAGTGCGAATGCGTCTTCGGGAAGTTCCGCAGATTAATCAGGAGCGGGAACTTCCAAGGATAATAGCAGAGACCTATTCCAGTATTGGTCGCGATAGCCTGGGGGCTAGACTGCAAAAACCCCAGTTGCAGGGTAAAAATAATAAAGATAATGCTAAGCAACAGCAACCTGAGGGTACAAAGAAGCGCTGGGAAAAGAAACAGCAAACACCTAAAAAAGATGGGGGACAGTCTCCGCAACCGGAGACCCCGCAGAATAGGTATAATCTCAGGAATAGGGATAATTTGAAGACGCCTGATAGATATCAACATACTGCTACACGCCAATCTCGTTCCTTTCAGGACTCCTCAGAGAAGAGAAGTGAGAGAAGTGGGCGATCAGAGCGGAGAACTGAGTATGTGAAACCGAGACAGGAATCACAACGCTCAACGGAGGTTTCTGTTAAACAGGAAGGGAAACCGCTCTAACAAAAGCAACAATTTAAAAAGAAGAAAGTGGCAGCAGTCTCAGTTCGACATGCCGCTCAAGAAGAGAGTTCTCTTGACGAACAAGACATGGGCGTTAGCACTGTTAGACAGCGCGTGCGAGGTCACAATAGTTCGCCGGAGTCTTCTAGAGCATCTGGAGGTGAAAGCAACTGATGACTTCATACAAGTCGAAACGGTGGATATGCGAGTCTCTGATCCTGATAGAGTATATCAAGTGACTATGCGATTAGAAGGGGACATTGACCACATTGTACACGCCATCTTTTGGGACCATGTGGTAAAATCATATGATGTTTTGCTGGCCGAACAGGATTGGCCACCTGACTTTGTTCGCGACTGTCCGGTAGGGGAGGAGGTTATTGCACCTTCCTTCTCACCACTTGTTCCGAGAGAACTAGCGGAGTCCTATAGTAAAACATGGGCTCTAGCACAGGCTCCCGCCCTGTATAGAAATAACGTGGGGTGGGATAGACAATCACCTTATCATGTAATTCCAATAAAGGGCGAACCTCAGCCGCAGTATCCTATCAAATTTGAGGCAAGGGCATCGGTTAGGAAAATTCTTACACAATTGGAGTACCAGGGGGTAATTGAGCCCTGTGTCTCGCCGATGAATAATCCCTTGTTTCCGGTTGCTAAACCGGACCATTCATATAGGATAGTGGTGGATTACAGACATTTGAATAGTCATACACGCACATATGCAATACAGAATTCACATAGAGCAGTGCTTATGAATAATATAGTACGTAAGAAATACAAAACAACGTTAGATATCTCGAATGGATTTTTCTGCCAAAATATAGCGCCCGAAAGTCGGGACTATACCAGTTTCAGTGCGTTTGGCTCTCAGAAAAAGTTTTGTCGTTTGCCTCAGGGGTATAAGAATAGCCCAGGACTGTTTTCGGCTCGTGTGACTGAAATGCTACACGAGTTGGACCCTGAAGCGTTATCATATGTTGATGACATATATCTGACAGACGATGAGATTCTGCAACATCTAAGGCATGTATCGCGCATTGTTGTGGGGTTTGCTGATATTGGCTATAAGTTTAATTTTAAGAAATCAAGGATTGCCTTCCTCAGCGTCATTTTCCTGGGATATGAGTTGTCGAGTGAGGGCAAGAGCTTAGCGCCACATTTTTTGGAGAAATGTGCTTTATTGCAGCCTCCTAATACGGTTCAGAAGCTCCAGTCATTGTTGGGGTTTCTGAATATTGGCAGAAGTTACATTCCTGATTATGCTACGCGTATAAAACCCTTATACGAATTGATTCGCCCAAATTTTTCGAGTAGATTTTGGACGATTGATCATACACACATACTGCGAGAGTTACAGACTGATCTCTTAGCAGTTAAACACTTACACACACGGGACAATAAGACACATTTAGTCATCAGGGTGATACCTGGGTCTGCTGGGTTTACGTATGTCACCTTTAATGAGGGTGAGACAGTCCCAATTGCATACAAGTCCCACTTGTATTCTGCTGCAGAACAACGATTTGCACAGAGTGAGAAAATACTCACTGCAGTACAGATGGCTGTGATTAAAGAAAGACCGCTTGCCCAGCGCCAAAGCATCATTGTCGTTTCCCCGATTCCGGCCTTAGAGGCTGTTACAAAAGCGAGTGTTCTTAATTCGAAAGCTTTACACCCGCGATGGATACAATGGGCTACGTCTTTGACAGCCACTGATGTAGATTACATATTTGACCCTAAACTGCAGACTCAAGAATTTCTTCAATATGAAATGGAGTACCCAGTCCCTGCTGGCACATTGCCTATTGACCAATATCAGGTGGTCATGTATACCAATGGCTCTGCGCAACCAGCAGTTGGGACTAAACAATAGTATTCTGCTGCATGTGCGGTATTGAGCGGCACTATGGAGGGGGAAGTGTTCTGCCCCCGACATACTTATACTAAAACCTTGGGAGATTGCACGGCACAGCTGGCTGAGCTCAAAGCTCTATTGTTAGCGTTGGAACACGCGGATCCAGCGACTTTGACCTTGCTGGTCTGTGACTCCTACTACTGTGTTCAGTCTTTCAATGAATATCTGCACTATTGGAAGTTGAATGGGTTCAGAGATTCTAAGGGCAACACCATTAAACATAAATTGTTGTGGGGTAAGGTTGCGGATCTGAAAGAAACGCTTCCTAAGGTCCATGTTGTGCATACACTTGGACACCAGCGCGTTGGAATACATGTTGCTGGGAATACTTTGGCTAATGAAGCCGCAAAGTCGGCTGTGGCTGTCGCCACTGTGGCCGCAGTGACTTGTTCGAGTTCCAAACCAGACACAGAGATTTCGGCTGTCATAAAGTCTACGGCTGATGGCACGCCATTTCCTAAAGGATTTCCTTCTAAATATAGTTACTGCTTGAGTAGTGCGCTGAATGCTGTTGTTAATATTCCAGGCACTGGTATGCGTGAACTACCCAATAAAATTGAGAGACCTCGATTAATTTCTGCAGCACATGAGGGGGTGGCGTCTGCACATGCTGGAGTGGCTGCCACGATTTCACTTTTACAGGCTCGTTACTGGTGGCATGGTCTCTATAAAGAGACAAAGCAATATGTCCTTTGTTGTGACGTTTGTCAACAGATTAAAGCTTCGTCGGCTAGACGCCCGCAGCAGACGCCCCGTCTGATTTCAAATAAACCTTTACAGTGTGTGTACTTGGATCATTGTGGTCCGCTGACACCAGATAGTGCATACAAATATATATTGGTTGCTGTAGATTCGTGCTCCAGATTTGTGTGGGTATGGCAACAACGCTCGGCTGACGCTCGAACTGTTATTAAAGATTTGCGCATCTTTGTCGATACATTTGCAGTTGCGGCTTTTCATTCGGACCAGGGCCCTGCTTTTGCCTCTAAGGCATTCAGGGACACCATGGCTTCGTTGGGGTCCAACTCCAATTCTCGTCTCCATTTCATCCCAGGGGAAATTCTGTTGTGGAGCGTTTAAATCGTGATTTAAAGCAATCCTTAACGGCCAGAGTTATAGGTACGGGTCGTAGTTGGCTAGCCCACCTGTATGGAGTACAGAGAGCACTTAATAACTTGCCTAGAAGGTCACTGGGGGGTCGTACTTCATATGAGTGCCTGTTTGGAACACGAATGTATGTTCCTGATCTAGATGGTCCTGGTGTGGAGGCGGCAGTTACGCCCTTTTGACATAAATGATCGTGTCACTGTTTTGCAGGATTTACAACAATTCCATGAGGATAACTCTTCTGCAAGTGCTGCCTCCTCAGGAATTAAGGATGAGCCAGTAACACCTACTGGTTGGATACCCAGGATTGGGGATCTAGTGCGTGAAAAGGTCACAGTAAAGAAAGAATTTGGTCCTTCTTATCGAGCACCTGTCCCTGTGTTAGGGGTAAGCGGCACGAGAACTGTGATTTTCCCGCCGCTGCAAGGGGCCAAAGGAAATCGCTGTGTTTCCATTGATAATGTCAAGTTACAACATGTGGCCGATTCTGCACAGCAGACCAAGAGGGACACCCAGTAGTTCCGGAATCCCTCTCGCTACTGGGGAAGAAGTCCCGCTGCAGGTGATTTACACCGACGCTGTTTCTTCTCCGAGCTTGGGGAGGGTGGATGATGATCTTGCGATTGTTCCTCAGACGACGATTAATTTGGAATTTTTTGATCAAGTTGCTGTACGTTCTACTGAGGTTTCTGAACATGTGGTTTATAGTGTGCCAAGGCGAGAGCCTCCATCTGCTTGTTTTTTCACAGATGCACCTTTTGCAAGAACTGCCTCTGGCTGCTTCAACGACACTGATGATGCAGTGTCCAACTCCTCGTCCTCGATGTCTTCTGTCCAAGGTCCACGTAAGCTGCTGTGTTGGCTTAAACGCACGTATTTTGTTTTTCCTTGGAACTATTTGTGGCTTTTAATGGCTGTAATGACTCTTTTTTTGTGGTTGGGATTTGTGGTTACTTTTTTTCTGGTAATACATGGTCCTTTTCTTCCTGATCGATCTGACATTGAGCACGTGGAGACTGTGTTAAAACCACATTTTTCGTCTCATATGGTTCGAAGAGACGTGTCCAATGTAAACATTTCTGCAATACCGATTCCGGATGGGATTGTGTGGGATAAAGTAATGTTTGATATATATGGTCCCACTGAATTGATTCAAATACCGTATGTCCTCAAGTTATCAATGAATGATATTGTTATACCAGGCATTGTTTCTGATGATTGGGATGTGAAGACAGTAGATTCTATGCTAACAGATTTGCAATATTATACTGTCTATGACGATGAAGATGCTTACCAATTTAGAGATAATCATGGTGACATGTTTTGCTACAACTATTATGGACACCACTTTATTCATCAAGCTAGTAGCCCTAAGTCCATATTTAATTATGTGCAATGGGAACATTGCTCGACTCCTCCACAAGGGAGTTCGAAAACGTATTATGATAAATTTGCATATTTTTCTGGGCATGATCAGCGAAATGCTAAGTCTTACTATTTTAAAGTTGCACCGTATTCTAATAAGCAAATTTTATTGACCGATACTAAATTACTGTATTCAAATTTGTTTGTATCTAAACTTTCGGTCGAGGGGTATGAATACTGGTTTAAGACTGTTGACTTGAAAAGTGTTTGGGGTACGAAAAATTGGCAGATGCAAGGCAGGGATACATTATTTAGAGCATGTATTATCCCTGTGCAGATGATTTTCCTCAATGACACAGTACAACAGACTAGCTGTTTGGGCTTGGCGACAATTAGAGAGTTGAATTTGCCTAGTATACCTGTCCCTTCCAAATTAAACAACTGGCAGCACTATGTGAATTCTACTTTTAGTGAATTTACACATTGGGTCCAGAATGGTACGCTTAACACTTCATTGTTACATCCGGGCGGGTGGTTATTATGGCCTGTAGACACTAATAAGTGTCATCAACGTTTTGTCACCTCTTCAGGGGGGTTCAGGACTAGTAGGGCAGACCCTCGTTACATTTTACCAGAACATGCTGATATTATAACTACATACAGCGTAGGGAAGCTTTGTCAGCAATGGTTGAAGTCATCCACGCTGGATGCAGTTAAGTCACATCTCACATTACTGTCTAATGATACTGATTTACAAGATTTTTTGTCAGGTCCCAAGGTACCACGGAAGAAAAGATTTTTATACGAAGTTTATAATGAGATTTGGAAGCTTTCACAACAGGAGGCTGCAGCCCGGTTAAGGCAGATTGATCAGGAAAATCTGATTCTGACCTTGGCGGTCTTTTAGCAAGACCGCCGAGTTACCGCCGCGGCAAAGACCGCCGACCGCGGCGGTATGCCGCTGCGCGTATTCCGACCACTGGGAGCGTTCCGCCGGAATACCGCCAGCAGCCACACTGGCGGTCGGCGGGAAAGTGGAGACTGGTCAACCTCCACCGCCACGCCAGCAGAACACCGCCCCGAGAATTACGACCCACATTTCTGTGTGGCGGTCTTCTGTTGGCGGTCTTCTGTTGGCGGTCACGTCCCTATGGCTCCCGTCGCCTCCCGGAGGACCAACGCACAAGGTAAGCTGATCGTCCGTGAGGGGAGGGGGTGGGGGGGTGTTGTGTGATGTGTGCGTGCATGGGGGTGTGTAGAGGGGGTGTGTGAGTGCGTGCATGCGGGCGGGGGGTGCTGCTGTGCCTTTGGGCAATGTGTGTAGTTCGGCGGGTGCGCATGTCGGCATGTATGTGTGCGGGTATGTGCCCCCGTTGTGTATGTGTGTGTGTAGGGGGTGTGCATATGTGCATGTTGGGGGTGCGTGCATGTCGGGGTGCGTGTATGTGCATGTCGGGGTGGGGGGGGCAGGGGGTTCGTACCACCTCTGGGGGGTGGCAGGGGGGTGGAGGGTGTGGGGGGAGGACTCGTGGGGGGCAGTGGGGGGTGGGGGAGACCCCTATCAGTGCCAGGGAAGGAATTCCCTGGCCCCGATAGTGCCTACCGCCATGGTTCGCATGGCGGTTCCCGACCGCCAAAAACCGCGGCGGTAAGCAGGGTCATGATACGGTTGGCGGTCTTGGGTCGACCGCCGGGCCGGAGTGTGCGAACTCCAGCCCGTCGGTCATGACCGCCGTGGCGGTCGGAGTGGGGAAGTGGCGGTCGATCGCGGCGGTGACCGCCGCGGTCAGAATGCCATTTTTTGGACCGCCGGTCTGTTCGCGGTCCAACCGCCGCCTCTCCGCCGACCGCCAAGGTGAGAATCAGGCCCTTTGTCTGTTGTTGATAATGGCATGCATACCCTTTCTGACCGTGTTTACACGATTGACAGCATTGTTTCCTCTGCTATTGACATTTTTAAATCGGACATGTCTTCTTTATATCATGGACAGAGTCAGATGCGGTCCATCATGCAGCTGGGTTGGACTGTTCAGACCTTTAAGGTGGGTCGCATTCCATGGCAGCACATTCGTGCCAGAGAGATCTTTATCTCCTTTAATTTGACTCGTCAACAACAGCTGATGGCTAAAAAGAAGCGACGTATGTCATGTTGAATATTGAGAAATTGGAGAAACTGCCTTTCACGGTTGCTGAGATTCTGTCAGCTGAGTGGTTGATTCATGGGGTTATTAATTTGCCTATCTCCACTCTGCAATTTACTTCTTGTTTGAAACACATTCCAGTGGGTAGATATGAACTATTGTGAGACAGTTACATACACGAGGTGTGGGAGCTTCCCTTTCAATACAGATGTATTAATGGTTTGAGGGAGGTTTTTCTTAGCGGTAGCGAATGCAAAGCTTCTGTCAGCCAATCCATGGTTTGTAAACAGCTGTCCTTGCACGGAGCGTGTAACGCTTCGATTGCTAACTTAGCTTGTTATCTGAAGGGAGTTCCAGTCCCGGTTATTAAAAACACTTTCCAGGTGCTTTCTAACGGCAGTTACATTGTTCTTAACAGCGAACGCTGCTGTGGCATGTGTGCCGGAATAGTTTACGTTGTCGTTGTCAACAAGGCCGTTACGTGCTGCGGGAATGTGTTGTTTCCCCCCACTCAAATTATGGAGGTGGCGGACATCTGGCCTCATATTGCTACTTCCAAGGTTAATTTCGACAAGTTGAGTCGGCTAAAAGCTTTATTGTTTCAAAAGCATGTGGCCCTTACATCTGTTAGCGAGACCTACGCACTTCAGGTGGCATGGTCATCGCCGGAGATACAGTCCCTTTTGAATACTAACTTTCCGAGTCACTTCGGTGTACTTGTGGGACGTATATTTAATGCATCCAGCACTGCTGGTATTGCACATTTTTTTAAAGCAGTCGGTGTTGATTTTGCTCACACCTTCTCTTCCATATTCGGTTTGATACCTTCGGCTATACACTCTATTTTCTGAAGCATTTTTGGGGGTTTCCCGATTACTTTGGCTTTGTTGGCTGGAGTTTTGCTATTGTTTCTATTTTTTCGCAATGGCTGTCCCGCCACGACGAGATCCTATATTGCTGCTCCCGTCAGCGCAGCTGTGTCGTGAACGCATGATGCAGCATTTTGGAGCAACACTCCTGGGACATTTGGAGTGTGACTGGTCTCTGTCATTCCGACCAGTTTTGGATTGTGTGCAACCCGTGTTTCGGTGCCTTTGGTGCTCGTTTGAACATGCACTGGCTTTCTGTCTCTCACTGCAGCGCCCTCCAGTGGTCGAAACTGATCTGTTGATGTTCCTGATTAGGGCTCATTCCCAGATTTGTGCACTACGGTTGCGTTTGCTTCGTGAGGCGGTTTATGAGATTCCCTTCCTGGAGGAAGATGGTGTTGTCTCTTTCCTAGGCCCTGCACCGGGTGCCGCCCTGGATGGTTTTGGGGCTTTGGAACACACCTGCTCCATGGTACTTTGTGGCGTGGATCTTCCGATATTAACATATATCGAAGTGGAGGAGCTCCTACGTTTTATTGCTGCTGTCTGACAATTGGATTTTTTTCTCTCCTGCAAAATTGACACTATATTGAATTTGGCTTTATCGTCACATGTTTCCTAAATTTATGACTTTGTTGTCTTCTGACCTTGTCGAAATATATAGTTTTATATATTGTTTATATTTGGGGCATACTTTTATATTATTGGAACCACTTGCTACCGACAAGGGGATGGTGTAGTGTGGTTAGTTTTACGTATCCTTTGCGCATTAGCTTCAGGCTTTAGGCCTTTGTGCACTTTGCCCTGGATGTGTTTTATTCATTTGCTGGCAGCTTAGAGCCTCTATGCACTTTGCCCTAAATGCTTTTTATTAGGCTTCGTACTGTTATTTTTCAAATAGCCAGTTCTACGGTGTTGTTTTTTTTAATTCATATCACACTGTTTTGCCTACTTCAGCACTGGAGTTCTCCATAACATATTCACTCTGTGCTTCAGTCAAGGATACAGTCTGGTACATTGCCGATAGACGTGGTAGGAGTTTAGATTTGGCATTCCTGCGTAGGGACATTTTGTGATCACGATGACATGTTAGTTATAAAATCACTTCCTTGTCCAAATACACGCAAGAGGGAGATTCCGACCAGGGAACCACAACTAGACGCTGACTGCCTCGTTGCAGATGCTGAACCAGATCACAGGCCTTTGCTCAGGTATGAGGGCTGATGTCTCCCCAGTGATTCGGAAAGGCAAGCTAGAAGCTTAACATGCTGTGCTCTAAATAGAACAAGCAGAGGGAGAGTAGAAACTGTTAGGCACTATGATAGCTTTGTTCTTATGTTTTACTCTCCTGGTGACCATTTCAATCCTACTATGTTGTATTGTTCTGGTTATTGCGGCTCACCCCTTATTATCTAAAATACATTTGTTTTATTAAAACATTATATAAAACTTATACTGTCTTTGTCATTTGTATATGAGATCATATTGTAAATGAGAGAGTTGGTTTGGATCTGAGTGACCACGACTTCCCTGAGAAGTTCCAAAGATGTCATGCGCTCGGCTGCCCAATCATTTCTTCCCTGTGGGAGAAATGAGGCACTGCTAGTTAGCCGGAGCAAAAACCGGATTTAGGGTGACAGAGTTCTTTACAAGTGGGTCAGACTCAGTCCCCCACACCGTTATCAATCCTGCTGCCTAGAAATCCAGTAGTCTCATTTAGGATAATGAGAGCCCACGCGACACCTTAAGCTGCTCCCTTATGTGCTTTTCATGCTCCAACAGTAGGTTTTGCTCAGCCAATGCCCTCTCAGCCCTAGCCTTCTCCTTTGCCAAGGCCCTCTCAGCCTCAGCCTACTTTGCCTCTATGGGCAATTTAGACTCCTACTTTTCCATCTTTAATTTGGCCAGCTCTATCCTGTGCTTCATTTTTCCTTCCTGCTCTCCGGTTCCTCTTGGGACTGGCTCCCTGAAGACACACTGCTCCCTGTACAGGAGGGAATTTGCAAATTTGTTACAGATCTCATCAACAGGCTGAATTGCAAGATCCTCCTGCTGGTCCTGCTCTGATCCTTCCTTATCATCTCTCCCTCCTCATTCTTCCTTATCACCCTCTCTCTCCTCATTATCTATTGACCACTGGTGGTCCTCTCCACATGCCCTTAAGGCCTTTTAGAGCTCCACCTTTCTGATGTGCCTTTTGACGAGCAGCCCACTCTCCTTGCAAAAACTCCATGAGCCTAACCGCAGTGTAGCTCTCCAGGTTGGCAAGCTAAAGCGCAATCTTAGCCGGTGGTGCCACAGACAGTTGAGTAGAGTGGGGATGAATTTATAATAAACAAAAAGGCTAATCAGGAAGAATTTTAAACTTCAATTAGTCTTAGATACGGGATGGTAGTGTAACCAAATCACTTTATGGCACTGCACAAACACAAGGCTGTGTTGCTGATCAGCAATATTAGAAAATGGGTTACCGATTGACTGGAGTGTGAGCTCTTGGTCAAGCATACAACAAAAATACTCGTCAAGGTATGACACAAGCAAATCCCAAATTAACCTAATCTCAATCCCCCGGTAGGTTGTTACAGAGCAGTCAGGCAACACTTCAAAGAGTAAAACAGTTAAACACCACACAAAAAGTTCCCCCAGCTTGTTTAGAGTAGAGTAGAATTTAATTAAAAAAAACAATACCAAAATGACAAACATCCAATCAGTAGAACTGGAGTTAAGAATTTTCAAAGAATAAACTGCAATGCAGTACCTAAAAACATAAAGTACCAACCACAGCTATCTGGTTGTGCTGGACGGGTTCAAAATTATATATTCAAGCCGGCCACGATGGAGAGCTGGTTGGATAAAGTGTAATAAGTCCCAGATTACTCCTGCCAAAGGTTTACCTTGTCAGGTTTTGTACCAAGAGTCCCCATCACATTGAAGAATGTTACCAGGAACAAGGAAAGCATCACTGGTGGTGGTTGGTCTGGCGTGAACATCAGGCCAGGAGTTGCAGATGGGCAGATGGAGCTTCGCAATGGTGGTCCATGCGGGTGATCGATGCTTGATGTGCAAAGTGACTGGCTGTCAACAGCTTGTGCTGAATTTCAGCATGAGTGGCACAGTTCCAGTGCAAACAGGCCATTTGCCATCGTAAAGAGCCCAAATGCTTGAATTTAATAGCTCAAGAGCCACACCAAGGGTCCAGGACCACAGAGGCACCTCGCTGGGGTCCGGAACTCGTTGAAGAAGTGTCTAGGGAATATTGGGGAGCCTGTTACGTACATGAAGCTCAGATCAGAAGAACAGCAGACTTTGATTCACTCTGGTGTCCTAGGTTCAAGATGGGATGCAGTTCTAGTTCTTCACCTCCAGGCAAGAGGACAATAGGCAGCAGGTCAGCACAGCAGGGCAGCAGTTCCTTGTAGAGCAGCAGCCCAGCAGAGGGGTAGTTCTTCTTCTAGCAGCATAGCAGTCCTTTTCCCGGGCAGAAGATCCTCAGGTCCAGAAGTGTACTGAAGTGCTTTTGTCAGAGGTCCTTCTTTTATACACTGGAGCCCTGGTTTTGGAAGTTGGGAAAAACTTCTTGGCAGTGTCTTTAAATTTAAGCTGGAAGAAGTGGGTATGCAGGGTGGTTATGCCCCTTGTGTGGAGACAGGAAACAGCCCATTTAGGTGTAGGCAGCTCTACCCTCCCATCCTGCCAGTGATAGCCCATCCAGTTATACCTAAGCTCCTATTGTGTGTGGCTATCTAGAAGGAACACAAAGCCCAACTGCCAACTACACCCAGGCATATGACCACAGACAGGCTGCAGGCACCAAATTGCTAAGGCAAGAACATGTCAGCTTTCCAAAAGTGACATTTTCAGAATTGCACTTTAAAATCCAAATTCACCATGTTAGGATTTGAAATGATGAATCGTGATTCCAAAGACACCAAACTTTCCCACTTGGAAACTACATTTATAGAATGTAATAAAGTAACTCTAATTTTATCCTAAGGGAGAGCCAGGCCTTGCAGTAGTGACAAAGGAAATTAGACGTTTCTCACTACCTGGTATGTAAAACTTAAGAGTACATGACTTACCATTGAAAGGTGCTGAACCCTGCCCTTTGGACTGTTTAGAGCACACTATGGGTGACATATCTATAAAAAGGGAAGGTTTGGGCCTGGCAAAAGTTTTATTTTGTCAAGTCGACATGGCAGTTTAAAACTGCATACACAGGGTCTGCAATGGCAACCCTGAGACATGTTTAAAGGGTTGCTTAAGTGGATGGCACAATCAGTGGTGCCGGCACACTGGTAGACTTTAATTTACAAACCCTGGGAACATGTAGTGCATTTACAAGAGACTTATAAGTAAATTAAATATGCCATTTGAGGAAAAGTCAATATGACCATGTTTTTGTGAGTCAGCACCCGAATTTAGTACTGGTTAGCAGTGGTAAAGTGTTCATAGTCCTGAGGCCAACAAAAATAGGTCCAGGAAAATGGAAGAAGAAAAGCAAAACGTTTGTGGGGAAGACCACCCTAAAACTGACAAGTCTAACACATGGACCACTTTTTAGCTACCTAATTCACTAATGAGGGTAACTATTATTTTGGTGCCCAGGCATCTTTTCTTTTCCAGTCTGACACTACAATAAGCACAGCGATTAAGTTTAACTGAGTAAAAACTACAAAAATAAAGCAATAAGTGAAACAAAAACAATTAAATCTTCTAGATATTTGGGAGATGAAAATTGTACTTCAACTACTTCTGCATAATGGTGAATGCTGGAAATATCACTAAATATAGGAACTCTTTTGTCAATATACCCAAATAACAGGAGAAAGGTAACTATGAATGAGGGAAATCAGTTAGTTGCAAAGCAAACACATTTAAATATAAATCAGAAGTAAAAATACAGTGAGTCTTATGGACACTTTAGAAGACTTTTTTAAACCACATTTTTTCATCATTTTCACCAAAAGAAACATAGGTAGCATACAGAATTACCCTCAAACGTTGATTACAGACTTATAGCGCTTCCACCACATCAGTGACAACAAGTGTGACTTAAGTACAATAGCGGTAGGAATTTCAGATCAATCAGTGGAAATGGAAGCATAACAGACAAAAACATATAAAAGTCTCCCAAAACAATTTCTAACAGATGTGGAGAAAAAGTTCAATCACTAAGAACAGAAAGGTTTTTGTTGATGCACATCCTTGCCGTGGCAGATCAGTTAATTCCTGGGAAATCTCTGTAGAAGTCCCATACGGGCTTCACTAGGTTATTCAATTCTTGTAGAGTGATGGTCAGAAACAAAACTGTGTTAGTGTGACAACCATGTATGCATTGACAGTAATCCAGTGACACATATCAGTATAAGAGATAGTACCTCAGTGTGTATGTTAGCATATCTTGCAGCATGGTAGATTTGGTAGAGAGCACAAGAACTAAAAGGTGTTGGGATGCTAGGCAAGTAAACTTACAATGTAGGCCTGCAGATCAGATAGCAGCACTTCTCAGTGAGCTGCAACTGGATATTTGAGCAGGGCTTGGATCTTTTTGCTTCTAAGCACCAATAGTTCCGCTCGACCCCCCTTTAAACATTGCCCTGCACCAGTACACCAGCCCTTGTAGAATCTCTGTCTTCCAGTGTATTGCAAAGAGGAGATGGACTATCAACAGTGTCAAATCTATGAATTGAGTACTTGCTTTTTTGTTTAGGGGCCATTTAAATAAGTCTAAAAGGGCTTCCTCCATCGTCCCCAAGTCTGAACGGCTGGTCACTACTCTCAAGGCTTCCAAAACCACCCTCCATAAGGATACCACCTCTGGGAAAGCCGAGAACATGTGCAGGAAGTCTGTCCCCTGCAGGGGACATCTGGGGAACTTTGAGGAGGAATGAAACATCCAATGCAGATGAGCAGGAGTGAGGTAGGCTCGCACTCCTGCTGCCTCCCAGGTTTCTATCGCTGCCCTGTCTAACATTCGAGCAAATGGTTCCAGGGAGCTTGATGGAATCTCAAAGGAGTTTCTGGGGATGTGTGGCATTAGTTGGAAACTGTGCTGGAAGCTGAGGAAAGCGATACAAAACAAATTGTTTGCCAATTGTAGTTTGGAGAGCGACACACGCCTCCTCCCCTTACTCCAGATAATACTGTTTAAGTCAGCATGCAACATCTGAAAGGTGTATTTGGAGACATGGACCGAAAAGTTATGGAAAAAATCTAAAAGTTTTGGCACCATCATCATACTAACCAATGCAACATGGCCTTGTACAGTCAGGGCTTTTGAGGCTGCAAGGGCATTGCTCTGGCTAGAGTGCCATAGATGACATCTTATGTCTCATGAGATATGTTTATTCCTAGGTAACAGAAAGAACGAGCTTCCCAGTGGATCGAGAAGTCATCAACTATATGGTGCTGTTGTGGGCAGTCCAGATGCAGGGGGCATAGGCAGGATTTGGCCCAGCTCTCCACCAATCCTGATGTCTCTCTGAATTTACATATCCCTCTCTGAATGTCAGTGATGCCCTCTCAGATGTCCCTAATACATATTAAGACATAGGGGGTCATTATGACCCTGGTGGTCACCAGACCACCAGGGTCACAGTGGCGGTCGGACCGCCGCAGTCATGGCGGTTAAAACATCACATTATGTCCGTGTCGGAGCTGCTACGGTCCCACCGCTGACACCGCCAGGCTGCAGCCTAGTGGTCCTGGCGGTTGTAATCCACCAGGGCTGCAAGCACCGCTGACCTGGGGATTACGAGTCTCCATCCATCAACCTATCCATGTCAGTTTACACCTCCATGGAATGGCTGGTAAAATGGGGGACCCAGGGGACCCCCATGCACAGCCCCATCATGCATTTCACTACCTGAATTACTGTGCAGTGGAATACACAACGGATGCTGTTGCACCCGCTCCACCGCCTAATGGAGCCAGCTGCAATGTCAAGGCTCTGTTCTCTGCTGGGCCGGTGGCGGGAAACTCAAATTAGGGCTGCCGGGGTTCAGGCCGCCCATGTGGCCTGATGGCAGAATGACAATTTCATAATGAGGGCCATAGTCTGCATATAATGAGACAATGTGGGACTCGCCATAAAGCTGGATACCCCAATCATGTCCCTGTTGCCTTAGTCACTGAGTTAGGCGCTCCATAGAAAAGACAAATAGGAGAGCATTCCTGTCTTGTCCCTCTACTCATTGTAAAGAAGTATGAAATGTATTTTTGTAAATTTTTACTCAGGCAGAGGCCCCAGTGTAAAGAAGGCTGATGAGACTCAGTATCTGCCCCATGTTGCCAAAGGCTATCAGGGTTGAGAGTAAATACTCCCAGTCCACTAGGTTGAATGCCTTCTCCAGAGCCAGTACTAACCAAGCTTCATAAGGTCACTTGACCTGGGACTACTCCGACATGCGGTGTAAATGATGGATATAAAGGGTTGTGGAGCACCCAGGCACAAACCCGTTCTTATCTGAGTGCACCAAATGCAGTAGGTGTCATATAAATGGCTGGCGATGATCTTATTCAGCACCTTATTGTCAGATCCCAGCATGGATAGCAGAAGATAGGAGGCAAGCTCCAATGGCTCTTTTCCCAGCATTGGTAACAAGACCAAAAGTGACTCTTTCATTGTGGGTGGAAGGCAACCCTCTTCTTGGGCAACCTGAAATACCTCTAGTAATATGGGAGTGAGTTTGGCCTTGTATGCCTTCTAAAATACTATAGGAAATCTATTGCGATCTGGGGTTTTTCCATCCTCCGAATAGCTCCCTGCACCACCTGTAAGGTAACGGCAGCATTCATATTGTTTCTTTCTAGCAGACCAATTGTAGGGGATTCACAGTTCCAAGGAAGCAGACTATGGCATCCCATTGGTTCACTGGAGGGGGTCATACAGTGCCTGATAATGTGTGGTGAATGTATCATGTATTCACATTTAATGCATTACTGTCAGACCGTCTATGCTCCTAATCATTGGGATCGGTGTAATTAGGGTGGTGCTATGCAGTAGCCATACCAATTGGCGACCGCACTTATTCTCCTCAGAGTACATCTTCGCCTGATACGTTAAAAAATCTACACATCACAATTGCTCAATGCGTTCGGAATGTAATTCTAAGCCTTCAGTATGCGCCCGAACATTTGCTCGGTCAAGATGAACCACAGTCTCTAAATCACACAGAGGCTCAACCGGCATCCGGTCCTTCTGTAGAGTTGCCTGTACTCCCACTGCTGCACATATGCTATATCCACACATCACCACCTTCATTGGTTCCCAATCTATCAATTTTCAGGAGGACTTTTCCCAGTTATCCATCAAGCTTTTGGGTCAATGCCTCTGCAACTGTGTCCCAAACCACTGGGTCCTCTAACATGGAAGGCTGCAGTCACCATGAAGGGACTTGGGTTCTTGGTGCTCCCCACTCAAATTGTAACTGCAGGGGATTGTGATCTGAGAAGGTTTTCTACAGACACTCTGTTCCCTTTGCCAGCAGTCTGTTGGCAGGATCACAAAGTATGCAATCTAGCTTAACATGTAAATCATGTGGAGCTGAATGGAAGGATTACTCCCTGGAGTCGGGGTGTATAGCCCTCTGGCAATTCATCAAGGAGCAATGTTGGAGCCAGTGGGAGAAGTGTGTCATGGTTGTGACTATCGGGGAGGCCAGTAGTGGTGGATGTGAGCGGTGTACTTGTGGGTCGAGGACACAATTAAAATCCCCCCCTCCATAGCCATGGTGTGTGCATCCATTTGGTTAGAAGTGCTGACAGTTTTACTAAAAAACATTTGCCCCATGTTAGGTCCATATAAGCTTCCAAATAATACTGCCCTTCCATCCAGCAGCCTCACCACCGGTACATAGAGGCCCTCAGGATCTATTTTGGTCTCCATGCTTTGGAAGGGGATCCTAGCCTGGACCCAAATTAGCCCACCTCGAGCAAAGCCAGAGTACCTTGTGCAGTAGCATTGACCCCACCAATGCCTCTGCAACCTAATCTCCTCCCCCAGCTATGTGTGTCTCCTGTAATAGGGCTATCTGTGTGGCCCTCCTTCTAAGGTATTGCTGAACTATATGTCACTTGCATACTGTGCCCATACCTCATACGTTCTATGTGATAATTCCTGCTTTGCCCATCTTAGTGGTAACACTCAAACATTACGTCCCAAGGGTGATTACTAATCACAACATTTGTAGAGCGTGTGTAAGGTGCACATGCATGTCATGTGAAGGATAGAGGATAATACACCATTTTATACAATAAACTGCATCAACATAACCCCACAACTCCCTACCTAGGGTGACCCGTGAACACATGGCCACCCAAACAATTACCATTATGTCCTATAAACGGGTCACTCCTACATGTGCAGGTGCACACACGCATATCGCCCAGGAGAGAGGCGAGGAGGTGAGACAGTAAATCCACAATGTCATAGCTTAAAGGCCAAGTTATAGGGCTAAATAGCATCGGCCCACTCAAGGGAGACCCTTTTGTTCCTCCATTATCTTGTTGCCAGAAGAATCATTTTGTTGGATTGCAGTAGATATCCAAAGTGCTTGTACCACTCATTAGATCTCCATGCATTCAAACTAGTTTTTCTGCCATGTGGGACATAACAATGGTCAATATCATTGAGACCATACTGCAAGTAGAGTGGAGAGAGTCTGGTTAAGAAGCTCCATCTCCTGAAGCAGTGGTCAAAGCCAATCTGCACTCTGCCCACAGGTTTGCCGTATCTGTTAGGACCTGAGCTTGCTCTTCTTTGGCCTGCTCTGGCGTAGAGCCCCCACAAGCTTGTGTGAATCCTTTGGCACAAAACGTATGTTTTTTGCAGTGCAGGGGACGAGTTGACTTTTGGTGGGGTGTTGGTGAGGGTGATGTAGAAGTCTCATATCATCTTTGTTCCACCCAGTCTCCGGCATCTCTGGGTTTGGTCAAGAAATAACCCTGACACCCAACGTTAAAAGAAGTGGGAAAAGAAGTGAGTACTGAAGCCCGGCCAGTCATAACTTCCGCTTCACCCCCAGGAAGGAGGCCCTGTGGCGCTACACAGAGAGGGTGTAATCTGGAAAGATGAAGGGGCTGATTTAAGAGCTAAATTGGCACCAGATTTACAAACTGGTGCAATGCATGCATTGTGCCATTTTGTAACTCTTTGCTCTTTATTATGTCCACACCAGGCATAATGTATGCAAAGGTGGCATTCCCCCACTAGGGGAGCCAAAAAATGGCGCAAAGAAATCTAAAAGATTTCCTTGTATCATTTATTTTGGAACTTTTAACGCCTACTCAGAGCATGCGTTAAAAGGAGGCAGGCCATTGTTTTCCATGGGCCTCGATGCGCTTTGCAGGATTAGCATCCAAATTGTTGCCGCTAATCCTGCAAAGCTCTGAACTAGCATCAAAAATTTAGAAACTAGTTCCCCTAAATGCCGCCATGATGCACTGTATCTTATACATGCTACACACATTAGGGGGGCGCTAAGTGGCGCAAGAAAAGTGGTGCTGCACTGGGTGCAGTGGCACTTTTCTTTAGGGCTGAAGACTATTGCGTTATCATATTGAAGTGGCGAGTGCTCCCCAGGTGCTTGAAGGATTGTATCCTTATCCCTGTAGTTCATCATCCTGTCCAATATAGGGCACTGCAAAGCCCACTCTGGGAGGGAGGGGGCATCATGCTGGGACCCCATGAGCACGTTCAATCAGGAAATGTGTGATGAGATGGTCCTGCGCCAGCTCCTGTGAGAGCCACGTTTAAAAAAAATGAGCCGGATCAGATCCCTCTGCTCCTTCTGGGGCCCCCATTATGTGGAGGTTTTTGCGGTGGGAGCAGCCCACTGAGTCCTCGGCCCAGACCTCTAAATCCTGTATCTTCGTGGTAAGGGAGCGTACCTGTTCTATAAGTTCTTTCATCGATGGACGCATTTCTGTAAGTTCTTGTTCCGTATGGGTGACAAACTTGACTAGTTTTTGTTCATCTTCTCAGACTAACCCCAAGTCTATCATCACTGCATTAACCCTGGTGCACACATCCTGGTGAGTGTACACTATGACAGCCAGAATTGTGTCCAATTTAAGGTTCATGGAGGGCTCAGTTAGGGATATCAGAGGAACGGGGGCATCCGCCAAGACTCCTAGACCGTCCTCTCATCTATCCTGCTGACATTGAGGCCCAGCTCCCCCTTTCCACCCCATGTTGCAATGTGAATCCCTGCATGCAAGTCTGTGTGAGACAAGGAATGCTGAAGAGCGATGCAGGTCGTGTGTACCAGCCAGGCAACCATTAAGTAGACCTCGGGTGGAATGAGCAGTATCACTGGGAAGGAATGGATGGGGAGCAGTAGAGCACGGTTGCCCTGGCCTGTGCACCACTGTCACCAGAAGTAGGGCCAAGAGTGCCCTACAGTTCACTGCTGATCAGTGTTCCATCCGACAACAGTATTGACAGATCTCAGGGGAAATGCACTAGGACCCACCTCACCCCTTTTCTTTTCCCCAGGGGTACATGAGCAGCCCCGGGCGCTATTCCCTCATGTTGCACCCCAGCTCCACTGCAGACATCTTAACCATAGTTAGAGGAATCACATAAACAGTGCAACTCACAGTCTCCAGGTACCATGCAGTCCCACACAACCTGGGCCCTCTTCCTAAGGAATGTCCCTCTCCACAGTCTGGATTATTTAGTTTCGTAGTGCCCCCTGGGGCTGAGTACACTGCATGGGCCTCAGACATCTTCAAAGCCCAATACCATCTGCCTTCTGAGGGGCCCCTCGACCCCCCCATCTGCGTATTAAGGTCTCCTCTGCAGTGTTTACTTGGTCCCGCCACTGTCCGGCTGGAAGCCGCCTCAGGCCCATGCTACTCCAAAGGCCGGTGCCATGCTGTGGCCTGTGTGCATTCCATGACCCCTCAGCACAGAGGGATCTGCACTGCTCTTGGCTCAATTGGTGCCTCCCCAATCACAGCGCCCTTAATAAAGGGCCCTGTATGGTTCAGATGGCACCACGTGTGGTCCGATGACAGGTCTCCTTCTCAGAGCTGCTCTAAAGTCCGACCGCCATCTTGCAGGGCCTGGTCACGCCACCTCATGTCACCTTAGGAGACTTTGTAAGTTGCTAGGCACTCACCCTATAACTTTGCAGTTGGAAGATTACTCCTAAATCATGAAGCATTCTTCAGGTTCTGCAATCATAAATTGCCACATCCAACTTTATCTACAAGACATGGCATAGAGGTTCTGAGGGATTTGTTTTGCCAATGTATGACACACTAGGTTCAAGGTTTTATTTAAATGCGTAATTAATAAAAACCAATGCATCATACATACATTTTAAGATGCATACATTTTAAGAAAAATCCTCCATTCCAGTCTAATATTTTACTTTTTGGTCTTTACGTGCAGTCCTGCATTGCTAGCCATAACTTTCCTAGTGTATATTATTTGGGAAAGATAATGCTTTTTAATGTTTGTTGCTGGTAATGACCTCCAATTTAGAGGTGAGCATATTATTGTCCGACAATTTTGTTGTAAATTACATCATTAAATAGTGCCCTCGTCTTTATACATGTGATCTGAGTATGCTATAAAAGTAATTCTTAAAAAGTAGGTGCTAGAAATATGTTCATACTTACTATATGACCCCATGACCCAGCATGTATCTATGCTATATTTTTACAAATTTTTAACTAGTAGTATTTTTTTTTTTATATCAAACGTAAAAACTTTGTACATTTTGCATTCAAGACAAAGTCAGAAGTTTTAAAGCAGGCAGTCACTGCTTGTCTACAGGACTGTATCCCTCTTTTGTTGAATGGCTACCTTTAATAGAATTTTTCATTCATTTCGTAGGTTGTTACAGATACAGATCAGGGGAATTATATCTTCCAGCCCACATCTGCAGAGCGTACACTGAGGAATTGTTACAGTGCGTTCCCATGGGGGTCGATGGGCATCACCAGGAATAATGCCAAAGCGATGTCTGATAAAGGAATCCTCGTCTGCTTTTGACCACCCAGCCTCCAGATAAGGCTGATATTTCAGGAGTTTGTACTCATTTATTACCATCCAAGAGTGCGATCTGGTAGCTAGTAGGCTCCTATCCATAATTACCGATCTTTTCTTCACTGTTCGGTTTAAGATTTTTTTTTACGCGCAGTAGAGGAGATTTGAGCCCCATAATTCCCATACTTCCAAGTCTTCTAAGGCCTGATCTAAATACTGCCTTGACATGGCTTTAGGATTTGAGCTGATATCCTTCCAGAGTGCCTGGCAGAACTGATTTCCTTTTGTGGACTGTAAATGTTTCCACGTTTTGATGTAACTGGATTGCCTAGCTAGGCACTGGTTTAAATATCCAAACTCCAGCCTAATTTGTGATTGGGAGGTATACCCTGGTAACTGGAATAGAGACCCTAGTACTTTTCCTGTGATTCTGTGTAGGATGGTGGCATCTCGTCCACGCAGTGCTTTGATGCTGTATCCTAGAGTCGAGTTTAGTTTAGCCGCAACGACTTGCAGCAAGGGACAGTAGCTAGGGCCATTAAGCACCTTCTTCAGGGTGTGAAAAGCAAGGAGTAGAACATTTCCTTTAGATGTAGTTCCTGCCTCTGAGGGAGAAAGAACCTCGTTCATCAAATAGTACTCCCAAGTATCTATATTGATTTACTTGTTCCAATTCTCCCCTTTGTGTGTGCCATTTTTTTGCTCTGGAGATTTTATTACTAATTTCCATCACTTTGTTATTTTTCTGGTTAATTTCCATTCCATTCTTCTCAGCATATTCCGATAACTTGATAATGAGCCGAAGTGTCCTACTTTGGTTTGACTCAGAAGTACTACATAGTCCACATATAGCAAATTGGAAATAAGCATGTCACCAACCTTAGGAGTGTGCGCATTCACCTTATTTAGCTTCATGGTCAGATATGACAGAAAAAGATTAAAAAGAAACAACGCCAGCACACAGCCCTGTTTCAGACCTTGTTTTATCTCAATTTCCCTTGAAAGGAAGGATCTGTCTCCTATCTTAACTCTAATCCATGTATCTGTGTATGGCTGCTGAATAGCTTTTAGCAGATTCTCCGGTATTCCCCAGGAGGGTCATTTTTCCCACAGAAGACATAATTGTACCAAATCAAAAGCTGATTTGAAATCTACAAAGCAAGCACAGATACAGAGGTTGGTTCTTTTGTTTGCATTTGTAAATGATAACGGAGAGAGTTAGTATATTTGTGGCAACTCCAGGGCCCTTTGCAAAGCCTGTCTGATTGTGGGGAATAATGCTGTTCTCGGTTGCCCACCTGCGAAGATGCACAGTAGTAGCCCAGCATAGTATTTGGCCTCAAAATCCGTTAAGGTAATCAATCAATGAATCTCGGGATTGGATTTACAACCTTCTTTAAATATTGGGTGGATTATCGTCCCCCTCCAAGATTTTGAAACTGTACCTAATTTTATGCAGTTGTTGTAAGTCAAGATCAGCTTTTTTCCCCAAAGGTCTGGATTCATTTTGAACAATGCATTTGGGATCCCATTTGGACCTGGGGCACCTCCACTTTTGCTTTTCTTTATTAAGTTTACAAGTTCTGATGTTGTGAATGTTAATTTTTCAAATTCCTTTTGGACAGTAGGGGACTTTAATATAACTCCTTTTGGATTTAAGACATTTGTTGTCTTGTCTAGGTTTTTGATAGTTCCCTTATTTCTGCCAAAATGGTGAATTAAATAAGCAGACCATATGGATTCTGAAATATTGGAGCTAGTGAGGGTCATTGGAGTTTTATTCAAGTCATTTACCATTTTCCAAAATCCCTGTACATTTGATTGTTTGCTCAGGAATAAAGCCTTTGCCCAAAAGTCATGATTCTCCTGTCTTTTATGATCCTATACTTGGTTCCGATAGATATTGTTGGAATGTCTTAGGTCAGCCTTGACACGGCAATCAGTTGGATTTATCTTATATAATTTTAGGAGTCTATTTCGTTGTCTTCTTAATTTAATCATGTGTGCTGACATTTTTATATTTTTTGTTTGTTTTTGCTTTCCCGTGATTTAGTTAGTTCTTTTGTGATCTATCTGTGAGCAGATCAACTGCAAATCTGTCCAGGAACTTCGACCAGATATTTATTGAGTCGCTAGTTGTACTGTTGTAGCAAAGGTCAATTATCGCCATTGACCGTTCGCCAATGGATTCCAGTGATCTTTCAGTCCATCAATGTTTTTTGTAGTTCGTTGTAGTGACATCCCTTAGTGCAGTTGGTGCAGGATTAAATATCGGAAAGCCACATCCAATCACCAAGCATTGTTGACCATGATCACTTTTATCTGATTTTACGATGTAGTACTTAGTAATTAAAGTAAGTAGAAATAAAGAGGCCACAGTGTAGTCAATTGTTGCTTGAGTTCCAGTGACATAGCAGGTGGTTGCTGGTGGAGTATCCTGTGGAAACCTCCCGTTTAGGAGTCTGAGCCCAATGGCCTCAAAATCTTTTACTAGGGAAAGTACTGTTGTGCCTGGTTTACCTCACTCTATTGGCCCCAAAGACTACTGTGGTACTGCCCACAATTGATCTTGCATGATGGTTTGGGCATCCCTTTCAAAGGGATTTAGTAATTTCAAATAGATGTCCCCAGCTATTAGAAACTTAAGGGGTCCTAAGTCCTGATGGGCAGTTAATATTGTATCTATCAGATTGGTGGATATATGTTTCTTATATCATGCATCTGGATGGATATAAACATTTATTAGCAGGAGTGGGCTTGAGTTTTCTTCATTCAATCCATCTAGCTTTACTAGCAGAAACTCTTCATTTTCCTCGTATAGTCGTGTACATGATATATTTAACGCTGCTGAAATAAAGATTGCTAGCCCCCTTTTGGATGTCCGAACCTTTTTCCCTGGTATGACACACTAGAAATAAGCAATAAGGTCCCCATGTTTTTTAGCATAGATTTGTGACATAGATTATTTTAGTGTCAGAAGAAGAAGCCTGAGATTTCTACATTCACTGTTGTCCATCAGTCTCTATTGCTAGCATTCTTTAAATGTCTTTCCTTCCACAGTAAATCAATGATTCCAATGTTATTGGCAATGCTAATAAAAAATCTCCCTAATTGTTTGGGCTATAAGAAGAACAGAACAAGAAGGATGGTTGAAGTTAGAACAGTGGAGACAGGAGAGGTAACGTTCTTTTATAAATGTAATGGCCAAGTGTGAGGGAAATCGACTGAGTGAATCTTGTCTGATGAGCTCCTGACAATGGTTTCTGGAGCATGATGTTTCTCTCGTTTCTTCATCACTGACTCTGTTAGCTCTTTCAACTACTTTTTCAGTTTGGTAATTGACACATTAGTTTGTCTACTCTGGCAACCATATAACTTTGCAGGTGCAGGAGCATACGCATTTCTAGTACATCAGTATCACTAAATGCCACCACCAACTTAAAAAGGTGTATGTACTATGTTTAACCATCTCCCAGATTTGGTAATCACAGATGTATGGCAACGGGAGCCCTACAATAAACACAAATGCAGATTATGCAATAAATAAATTTAATAAACCTTTAATACGTCATTGTGACAAATAAGAGGTATTTTATTCTGTGATTTGTATTAGTATAAATTGTGTTTTTATGTATATTAGCAAATTGAATTAGAATTTAAGATAACATATTACAAATGTTACATTTTTTGTAATATAACTGTTCGTATAGTTTGTATAAACCAACCTCAAACTTTACCTGATCTTCAAAAAAATCCTCTGTTCACGATCTTGACTATTTGTGGCCTCCCACCCTACAGTGTTTTTTGACGGACGCACAGCACCCTGGCCACTTTGTAAAATGGTGGTATTTTCTAGATATGCTCCAAACCCACTCTAAGATGTTGTCTTCCTAGACCTGGAGTATTCTCAGGTTGGGTTTTAAAGGTTACGTTCAATGGCACAATGATCTTCAACAACGGCAACGTGTCATAATGAACCTTGACCATCCTGTCTTTGAGATTATTTCCCCAATGTCATCTCTGTCGGTCTGCAGCCTATCTCTGCTTCAGTTATTTCAAAGGTTTGTTATTTGAAATCATAGATAATGTGGGTATTGGAGATCCTACGTCAGAGCCTGGCAGAATTGTCTCAGCTCATGGTGGTCATGAATAGGGTCTGTAAAACTAGGGAGATTACCCAGTTTTATGACCTCTAGTAATCGGAAGAATCTCTTGCCATGATACTGCCTATATGCCAGCTTGCTCTATTCCCCAAGGAAGGCGACTTTGTTCCACCAGTTTCCCAAAGCTCCTCTCCTTGCAACGCTATTGAGGAGTGAATGAACATCACTTTTAAAATACTGATAGTGACCTCAAGGAGGTAACCCTGGACCTATGAAAAGAGTAAAGATGTTCTAGTTTTGAAAGAGCCATTTGACTACTGGCATTGGTTCTCACAGTCCTTCCATATCCAGAGGCTGGTTTTCACACCTTGGATGTCAGGCAGAACTACTACGGAGGCATGGAACCGTAGCATACCTGCAGGGTCGGGCTGGCCTATAAGGCAATCAGGCAGTGTGTGGGTCATTTTTTGGCTGTTCATGGGCCTGCTTTATGGTGTGATGGGCCGGTTTTACTGTTGATTTCCTTGATAAACAAGCGTTGCCTTCCGCAAGCACTTCCATACCTTGCAAAACCCTTATACAGAGGCTCCTTACAAGTTCAGAACTGCCCCAGTTTGTAAACATGGGCAGCCCTTTTTAGCTATGTAATTCAGTAATGGGGGCACTTTTATTTTGGACCCTGGGGATTTTTCTGTCCCAGTCCGACTGCCTGTCTGATAACCAGTGATCTATCATGAGCAACTTTACAGGTGTGATAGGCTAACCTCACCTAGGCTATGTGATAAACAGTGAACAGGCTACAGTGCTATATGCACAACCCAATAAAGAAATGGTGAAAAAAAACCATGTCAATAAACCCAAGGTAATGCCTCTGGACTACCCTTTTTATAACCAACTCAAGCTCTGGGTGCCTTCTTCTATCAGGAATAAGAACATTCTGCTGGTGGCTTCCCCTGGGTACCTAAGTCGTCTCAGTGTTCGGTCTCATTCTATTCTCTAGGCCTCTTTCTGGCCAGTGCTCCACATCTACTTCCACGTCTATTTCATTCCTTCCCACTGTTAGGCAGCATCACCACCATTAACTGTCGAGAGACTGGATTAAATCCTCCCTCATCAGAACCACCAGATGTCTACCAGGGTCTTCTGTAATGATGTGGACACCTGAACCTCTCAACAGCCGAACCTCATTGGGAGTGATACGACAAGCTTCTCCACCGGCGCTGAAGTGTGAAAAACTAGCATCTCAGGTAAGGTACCCATAATTTGCAGAAACACAGATGTTTTGTGTCTTTATTTGGTGAATCTGTTTGCACGGTTATCCAAAAGAATCTGCTTCCTTTGGCCCTTCTACAGCACGTCCACAACAGTGAGCACTCCGAGAGGGGTTCCTTTCACCCTCTCTCCATCACATAGAGTATCAACCACCATGGAATATTTTTCTACCTACCTGCATCAAATCTACTGATGTACTCATACAAAGACATACTGTGAATGTAAGTGTTAGACCTGACAGCCTTAGAGTGGTCATCCCCAACTTTTTGTCTGCCTCCCTCCCCTTTTCTGACACTGTTTTGGCGGGTTTTATGACTCTGCACACAATCAGTGCTAAAGTACATATGCTCTCTCCTTAAAACATGGTAACATAGGTGCATACCCAATTAGCATATTTTATCTACTTGTAAGTCCCTAGCAAAGTGCACTACATGTGCCCAGGGGCTGTAGATTGAATACTACTAGTGGGCCTCCAGCACTGGTTGTGCCACCCACATAAGTAGCCCCTTAACCATGTCTCAGGCCTGCCATTGCAAGGTCTGTGTGTGCTGTTTCACTGCCACTTCGACTTGTCATTTAAAGGTACTTTCCAAGCCTGAAACTCCCCTGTTTCTACATATAAGTCACCCCTAGGGTAGGCTATATGTAACCCATAGGGCAGGGTGCGGTGTAAGTAAAAGGCAGGACATATACCTGTGTGTTATACATGTCCTGGTAGTGGAAAACACCTAAATTAGTTTTCCTCTACTGTGAGGCCTGTACCTTTCATTGGCTAACATAAGGGCTACCCTAATATTCTGTTTGAGTGGTAGATTCTGATCAGAAAGGGGTAAAAAGGCCATGTTTAGTATGGCAGAATGGTAATAGAAAGTCCTGCATATTGGTGAGGTTGGATTTTGTATTACTGTTTTAGAAATGCCACTTTTAGAAAGTGAGCATTTCTCTGAACTTAAAATCCCTCTGTGCCTTACAGCCTGTCTCAAATCCATGTCTGGGTTGGGCTGGTTGACAGTTCCCTTGTGCATTTCACTCAGACAACCACAAACGCAGCATACTCAGTCACACCAACACTCATCTGCATACTGAATTGGTCTTCCTGGGCTGAAAGGGTGGAGGAGCATGACACTTACATTTCTAAGCTTAGTGGCCTGCCCTCACACAATGGACTGCCAACCCCCCTACTGGGACCCTGGCAGACAGACCTGTACTAAAAGGGGACCTTTTGCACTTTAAAACCACTCTTTAAAATCTCCCCTACTTCAAAGGCATTTTTGGGTATAGAAGCTGGGTCCCTGACCCCACCAAATTAGACACTTCTGGACCAGATCCTGCAATCTGTTAAGACGACCTGCCTGGCTGCCCAAAGGACTTACCCGGACTGCTTTGCTGTGAAGGACTGCTGCCTTGCTGTTGCCCTGCTGCCTTGCTGGCCTCTGACTTTGCTGAGAAGTGCTATCCAAGGGCTTGGATTAAGCTTGCCTCCTGTTTCTGAAGTATTAGTGCCAAAAAGACGTCCTCTCTTCTATGAAACTCCTTGTGCAGCGAAAATCAACACCCAGCCTGCTAGAAACGACGCACAGCCTGTGCTGCAATGAGAGAATCGCTGCATCGCCAAACTGGAACGATGCAGCCCGGCTCCCCTAGTGGAGATGGACGCAGCGTCTGTATTGCGACCGGAACTTCGACGCACAGGCACAGCGGATCGACGCACAGCCAAGCCGGAACGACGTAGCCCGACTTCCTAGGTGAAGAATCAATGCAAAACTCCAACACATTGCCCATCAGGTTCATGCAGCACCTGTGACTTTGTCCTGCATGCCCAGGATTTCCACTCATTATCCCTGGGCATCAAAAGACTCCGCATCACAGTGAGGATCCATGACTGCACACCAGAAATTGGCGCAAAGCCCTTGCAGCGTGGGAAGAAGCGATGCATCATCTGTGCCGCGACGGGGAATCCGATGCACACCTTCCTTTTAACATGCATCTCCTCCTCTGTGGTCTCCGTGCATGTAATTTTGACGCAAACCAGGGACTTTGTGCACACAAGAGACAATTGCTGATTTCTAAACACTTAACATTGCAAAAGTGATATTTCAACTTGTGCTTATCAAATCTTGATCATTTTGACCTTAATTCAATCAGATAAATATCTTATATTTTTCTAAACTTGTGTGGTGTATTTTTTTGGTGTTTTTACTGTGTTATTGCATGATTTATTGCACAAATGCTTTACACATTGCCTTCTAAGTTAACCCTGACGACTCAGTGCCAAGCTACCAGAGGTTGGGCACAGGATAATTTGGATTGTGTGTGACTTACCCTAACTAGGATTGTGGTCCCTAATTGGACAAGGGTGTATACCTTTGCCAACTAGAGACCCCATTTCTAACAGTAAGGCTCTATTTCCAATCAATGTTCCCATGATTGAAATCTGTAATGGCTTTGGTTTTCATTCCCAAACAGAGAGCATTGTGAGTTTTTAAATCAGCAGAAGTACCATAGCAGGTACACTCTGTAGTTGATTTCTACTGCACCCACTAGTTTCTAAAGAACTGCATTTCAAACCATTTGTGCTAAAATAAATTCCAGTCCACAAGGTTGAGAAATTATTTTGTCATCCACTGCTTTCAACTATAAAGGTTTGTCTTTTGTAGTGAGCAGTGATTTTAACATTTGAGTGGATTGTCGTTTTGATGTTCGAATCCAAGTGCATTTCAGATTGACCTACAAGCATTCGCAGCGAGCTTTCCACTCTTGCACTTAATGCAACTGTATCTACCCATTTCTTGCTTTTTTATTGTAATAAAATATTGTTACAGAATTGCAGACAGTGAAAAACAAGAACTTGATGAGTGGAATGCTTGAATTAATCTCAGACCTTTGCATTTTTTCAGGGCATTTCATTCCCTCTTTTTTTTGCCCACCATGCCAGCTCGACAGGGACAAGCCATATGCAGAGCAGCATCGGTTCTTCCACTAGAAACAGTCCATTGCAATATGTCAGGCCATTGCTGCTCTGAAGGGGACCGCAAGCTGCCCCAGACCAGTTTCAGCCTATTTGGGCCTCATCAGTATGTTGTATCTTGAATACTATGGCACAGTGAGCATAATTGGGCTGTGTGATTTGACATCCCTGGTGTGGTTTTTCCTCTACTTTTTGTCTTCCAGGCTCATGTTTTTGCTGACTTCATCTCAGTCCTGCCTTTACAGACTGTGGCCCTCATTACGAGTGTGGCGGTCTCAAGACCGTCACATACTCAATGGCAGTCGGACCACTGCAGACAGGGCAGTCCGACCGCTCTATTATGACCGTGGCAGATGGGCCACGGTCCGACCGCCAGCATTACCAGGTTGCCGCCTGTCGACAGCCTGGTGGTCTCTGTGGTCGCAATCCGCTGCCCTGGGGATTACAAGTCCCCTTTCTGCCAGCCTCTGCATGGTGGCCTCACTGCCATGCAAAGGCTGGAGGAAAGGGAACTCGGAGGCCCCATGCGGGGGGCCCTGTTGGGCTTTTCACTGTCTGATTTACAGGCAGTGAAATGCGCAACGGGTGCTCTCGCACCTGCGGCACCACAACATTGTCACTGGCTTGATTAAGAGCTGGTGTCAATGTTGTGCTGAGTTTTCTCCTTGGCCAGCAGGCGGAAATGCTGTTTTTATCCACTGGCCCAATGGAAAACTTGTAATAGGGCGGCCAGCATACTGCCAGCAGTGGCAATATGCTGGCTGCAGTGGCTTCCCGAAGCTGTAGTGAGGCCCTATGTGTGCAGTTTTAATCTGCCATTTCGACCTGGCAAAATTAACCTTTTCACAGGCCTAAACCTTTCTTTTTAATACATGTAAATCACCCCTAATGTAGGTACTACACAGACCAGAGGGCATGGTGCAGTGTACTTAAAGAGTTGTCATGTTATTCAAGTTTTACATTCCTTAGTAGTGAAAAAGACCATTTGTTTTCTACTGCAAGGCCTACCTTTCCCATAGGATAACATTGAGTTACCTTCTTATACGTGATAACTTTCAATTGGGAGCAGGTAGACAGATCAGGTTTGATATTTAAAGAATTCTACTTAAAATCCCTCTTCAATGGTAAAGTTGAATTGTAAGTCAAAATTTTGAAAAGGCCACTTTTAGAAAGTTGCCATTTTCCTGTCCTAACCATTTGGTACCTGCAGCCTGTTCCAGGGTCACACGCCTAGGTATAGATGGCACTTTGTCTTTGTGTATTGCTCATGACAGCAAGACAAAGGCAAGGTAAGTGTTAGCAGGATGGGTCACTCTGACTTAATGAGGGGGAAGAGCTGTCACCTACCACACTTGCACATCTTAAAGGCTCTGCCTGAGCGCTCTCCCAAAGGGTTTGCCACTGATCTATTGTGATCGCAGAGATGCAGGGGCCAGGGCAAGGTGGCAGAAAACTACAAGCATCTTTGGGCAGTGGAAACCTCTAGAAGCTTATCCTACTTCATAGTGTGTTCCAGCTGTAAATATTGGACCCCCTACATCCACAGTTCAGTACACATCTCGAAAAATGGGAGACTCAGAAGGAGACCTGCTGTGTTGCTCTGATGCAAGAAGGACTGCCACTCTGCTGCCCTGCTGTGCTTCCCTACTGCCCTTCTGGCTAAGCAAGAAGGCCTGGACCTGCTTCTTGAAACCAGGACCACCAGAGTTACTCCAAGGGCTAGTTAGCTGGCCTCCTCACTAGAAGCCTAGGGACAGAACAGGTATCCCTCCATCTTAAACCCAGCACCTGGACTCTGCCAGGTATGAGTTCTACCCACCTGTGTGGTGTCATCCCACTCCTGGGCCCTTGGAAGTGGGCCTGAAGGTACTCTGCCAGCCGATCCATGCCAGCACCATAATTGGTACATCTCTTCTGCTGTGTGGCACATCTCCAGCAGAACCAAAACATGGGCTCCTAACACAGGACTTTGCATTGTAGCATGCAACCCATCGAAACTGCCGCAGCATGATGCATCTCCATGCAAAGACCTTGCATTGCTCATCGCAGCTCCTGAAATCACTGCTGCACAACACATTTAAACACAAGGACCTTCCATTGCTTACTGCTACTCCTTGGAACTGCTACTGTATGATGCATCTTCACACAAGGACCTTGCATCACCTCTGCTGCACGATACAACCCTCAAGGCAGAACTACCAGAGCTTCCCAATCAGGATTTGAGACACTGTGTTCAGTGGGCCTAACTTGGTCCCTGCAGCCAGGCCAGGCTCCATCACGGCCAACCTAAACTTGTGGCTTTGTCCCGGCCTAGCATGACCAGATAACCACAATTGGTGCTTTGTGTTTTTTGGCGCTATTTCCACTTAAATATTTAAAATTGCATAACTTTGATTCTACTGATTGAATTTTTGTTGTTTTCTTGTCAAATAATTTATTAAATCTTACTCTATTTTTCTAAATTGGTATGGAATTTTTGTGGGTGGTTTCACTTTATTACCATTTGAAGTGCCACATAAGTACTTTACATATTGCCTAAATATTCAGCTTGACTCCTTTGTGCCAAGCTACCAGAGGGTTAAGCACAAGTTAATTTGGGTTTTCCTATGTTGCATCTTGACAGAATTTGTGGTTCCTGCTTGAGTATGATCTCACCCATACTCAAATAGCAATACAATTTCCAACATGGGCATATCTATCACTGTTAGGGAGTTGCACTAAGAGAAACAAAAAAGTGATGGGTGGATATAGCTTGAATTAATCTCAGCTAACTTGTAAATACTTTGGGTTGCATAACAGTTGATTGTTTTGCTCACCAGGCCACCTCAGACAAGAACCCGCCATTTGTCAATCAGTCATGGTCCTGATCCAATAGGAAAGATGGATTGGAATTCAGTCCAAGGCTGAAATTAATTCAAGCATTTTTTCTTCTACTTTTTTTCTTACCATAGAATTACAGACAGAAGAGCCCAGGGTTGTCAAAATCTGCTAAATATTGCTGTTGTGGTGAGCATGCAAAGTGCAGTTGTTCAGCCCTTCTGGGAACAAGTAAATCTGCATCAGTGTATTAATCATAGTGGGGCCTTTTTTCGGTCTCCAAAAGCTTGTAAGCATTCTAAAGCAAGACAATAATTATTTTGCCTGTGATACTATACATTACCAAGCATACAATATAATACGGGGGATTCCATATGCACAGATAAAAAAATTAAACAAAAAAGATAAAGCTAACTCAAACTAACAGTGCCCATCTATGGCTGTTTGTTTTGTTTGTAGCTACTACATCGTTTGAGAGATTTCACTTTTTTAACTTAGCACGCCACATTTCTACAAATTATTGCATTACAAAATGCTGAGGATCTATTGCACATTGAGCAATTGCACACTATTTCATTGATAAAGGTTAAAGGTATATTGAATACTGAATTACCGGATTCGTAATCCTTTACATGTTGAGGAATCCACCACAATTAATATAAAAATTGGACAATCGATTTTTAATTTAAAAAGTGCAAATTCTATTTTAAAGTTGTTCTGGAATGTTTTGTTATGAACTAGAACATTGGAATGCTGAGCACTCCATTGGAGAAAATGGAGTAGTTCCGGGCTTCTAGTGCCTGGTAAAAGCTCAGAGCTCCAACATTACAATGTTTGTCTTCCTGTTTTTCCCTTTTTAATTTAGAACATTCTACTCTCAGAGGGTGGAACATTCTAATACCCCTATAGCCCTGATAGCTCTTTGTATCTCAGGCTATAACAGTTGTTAATGGTCCTCACCCTGAAAATTATGACAAAACAGGGTAAAACAAAAATAAAAGGGTACGGTATCATATCTAAGATGCATACATTACTGTGCCTCAATGTGTGATCCAAAAGCCCCTAACTCATGGTAAATGTGGGTCATGACCTTATTGTGTATGAAATTCCAGGTAGAGGAAATCCAGCCCACTCTCAGAGCATACGTCCACTCTGGAGTTCTATGCACAACTTGCAATTGGTGTTCAAATGTGAGCATGTGCAATCAGTTTATAAAACAACATAGATCTCACACAAAACTATATTTATGGCTAAAATGAATCATAAGTCTTCACAACTTATTGATCAATAGCTCTGTTTCCCAATTCTAAGCCATCAAGATAAATTTCTCAATCTGCATTCTATTTCTTGTAGGCCAAGATTTATTAACCCCTTAGATGCTGGGCCTTCCCAACCCCCCCCCCCCCCCATGCTGAGCCCTTTTTTTGGCCATTTGGGGTAGTTCGTGCTTATGCCTTCATAACGTTTTGTCCACATAAGCTATCCATGCCAAATTTGCGTCCTTTTTTTCCCAACATCCTAGGGATTCCAAAGGTACCCATAATTTGTGAGTTCCCCTGAAGGAGACCAAAATATTTGCCTAAATGCAGCGTTTTTGTTTTTTTAAGTGGGAAAAAAGGCTGCCGAAGAAGGCTTGTGGTTTTCTCCCTGAAAATTGCATTAACAAAGGGTTTGCGGTGCTAAAATCACCATCTTCCCAGCTTTCAGGAACAGGCACACTTGAATCATAAAACCACTTTTTTCAACATCATTTTGGCATTTTACTGGGACATACCCCATTTTTCCTATGTTTTGTGCTTTCAGCCTCCTTCCAGTTAGTGACAGGAATGTGTGTTAAACCAATGCTGGATCCCGGAAAGCTAAACATTTCTGAAAAGTAGACAAAATTCCTAATTCACCAAGTGGTCATTTGACTAGATCCTACAAGGTTTTCCTACAGAAAATAACAGCTGAAATGACAAAATATTGAAATTGAGCTTAAAAAAACCAGCCATTTTTCCCTATGTTTTACTCTGTAACTTTTTCCTGCGATGTCATATTTATTTTTGAAAGCAATATACTGTTTCATCTACTGGACTCTTCTGGTTGCGGGGATATATAGGGCTTGTAGATTCATCAAGATCTCTAGGTACCCAGAGCCAATAAATGAGCTGCACCTTGCAATGGGTTTTCATTCTATACCGGGTACACAGCAATTCATTTGCTGAAATATAAAGTGTGAAAAATGAGTATCAAGAAAACCTTTGTATTTACAAAATGGGCACAAGATAAGGTGTTGGGAAGCAGTGGTTATTTGCACATCTCTGAATTCCAAGGTGCCCATACTAGAATGTGAATTACAGGGCATTTCTCAAATAGACATCTTTTTTACATACTGTCTTACATTTGGAAGGAAAAATGTAGAGAAAGACAAGGGGCAATAACACTTGTTCTGCTATTCTGTGTTCCCCAAAGTCTCCCAATAAAATGGTACCTCACTTGCTTGGGTAGGCCTAGAGCCCGCGACAGGCAATACCCCAAAACACAACGTGGACACATCACATTTTCCCACAGAAAACAGAGGTGTTTTTTGCAAAGTGCCTACCTGTGGTTTTTGGCCTCTAGCTCAGCCGGCACCAAAGGAAACCTACCAAACCTGTTCAGTTTTTAAAACTAGACACCTTGGGGAATCCAAGATGGGGGGACTTGTGGGGCTCTCACCAGGTTCTGTTGTCCAGGATCCTTTGCAAACCTCAAAATTTGGCCAAAAAAACACTTTTTCCTCTCATTTCGGTGACAGAAAGTTCTGGAATCTGAGAGGAGCCACACATTTCCTTCCACCCAGTGTTTCCCCAAGTCTCCTGATAAAAATGGTACCTCACTTGTGTGGGTAGGCCTAGTGCTGCTACAGGAATTGACCCAAAACCCAACGGGCGAAATTAAAAACAAGGAAACCATACAGCTACTAAAAAAATATATATCTATTACTATTGCTATTGCTGCCTAAAAGCAACAGCTGAAACATATCAGTTGAAGTATGTGCATTGCTTTCAAGACGCAAGCTGCAACTGCAAGACAAATGGTGGTAAATAAATATATATATATATATATATATATATATATATATATATATATATATATACCACTTTTATAGGTGGGTCCGGTTTTCCTGGGGGTCGATTGCAGCCACACACGCATTGACAAAAGTGATCTATATATGTTTATGTATATATAGATATATATATATATATATATACATATATATATATCTATATATACATATCTATCTATATAGATATATCTGTCTACACAGATAGTAATATACATATATTTTTTTACTAGCTATATGGTTTCCTTGTTTTTAATTTTGCCCCTGGGAACACCTACCTTTTTAAAAAAAATAAGCCCCGGGGGTTGGGGGTGGCCCATTTGCCGAGGGGGGCCGACCCCCCCAAGTGAAATCCCTGGTGTCTAGTGGGGTTTCCTGGCCTTTGATCGCAACGGGAAAGCCTTGTTTGAAAGGTGAGGGTCTCTCCTTTCAAACGAGACCTTCCCAAATGTCAGGAAGGCCGCTTGGGGCCTTTTTCCCCATCCAATTCCCATTCCCCGGAAGGCCGCTTCCTGCTCGATGGAGAAAACAAAACAGTGACTGGCGTCACAAAGGGGCGAGTGGTGGGTCAGGGGTATTTTCTAACCTACTCCCTGCTGTCGGCCACTGGCCGACGCCGGCACTCTAGGGGTTAAACACATTTCTTTCACACATAAAACAATACTATATCCAAGATACCCGTTTTCAGTGCCTGCATTGAACTTCATAATTTATTGTCTGCACCCTATCTTAATGTAAACAAACAAAATACCATTTCACATTGTGGAAAACATATTTTCATACACAGCACAGTACCTAAAAGAAAGTAAGTGCATTGAGTAGGCAAGTAGATGGAAGGAGACTGGTTTGCCCTATAATGGCAGGTGCTTTAGAAACATGAGGCCTAGGTATCACTCTTAAAAGTGCCCAAACCGACCTTTTACTAGGGACATGTGCTTTAATAACTTTGAGCAAAGCACCCAGTGAAAATGAATACACATGGCGGGAATGTGGATCGCACAGTGATGTCCAGAACAAATTACAAACATTTTTAGTGTACATTTAAACTAAACTTGAATTGCCTGTTATAATTCACTAACACCAGGTAACCCAAATCATGTCTCATATAGTCTGTTACTGATAGTAAGGTAATTTTCCCCTTATGTACTTTTAGGAATTCATCACAGGTCTTCTCTGTTAGTAATTGGGTTTCTGGTTGGCAGAGGTATGCACCCTGTCCAAGCAGGACCCACAACCCTAGTCAAGGTAAGTCACCAACATACCTTAAATTAACCTGTTCTAACCCCATAGTGCTTGGCACAGAGTAGTCAGCTTTATCGTAGGCGGCAATGTGTTAAGTATTTGTGCAACAGTAAAACAGTGAAACTACCACACAAAGAGATACCACATCTTAGCGACAAAAGAATAAAGTTAGTTGTAGTGCTTAAAAGCATAAAGCACCAACAGGGATTATCTGGTCACACTCGACCTGCTCAAATGTCAAGGCGACTGGAAGGAGTATGGGTCAGAATCGGGGACCAGACTTGGCCTGCTGAAACTGTACCTTGGTTCAGAGTTGCTTCAACATTGTGAACAAGATGCGAAGAGCAGAGGAGGCAATGTGTTGGTGTTGATACCGATGATGTAGGCCATGCATTGGTTCTGTGCCACGCAAAGTCAGAGAAACATCAGAAATAGAGACAATGCATCCCGCAGTTGGCAATGCGGTGTTCTTAATCATTGTAGCAGCAGTGATGTGCCATTGTTGACGGTGATGTGGTGTCCCGATTCTCGCAGCAGTGATGATGCATCAATGGATATGTGGAGATTCCGAGCAACACAACGGCAGCACATTTGCGACGATGGGCGGATTTTAATTTGGAGCAGCACTTTATACCTACTCCCAAGGGCCCATGACTGGATTGGCATCACTTGGCAGGGAAAGACTCACAGATGGCATAGTCCAGATGCTGTAGGTGATGAGTTAGAAGTCTTTTGTGTCCCTGATACTTCAGAAGAAAAGGAGGCAAGCCTGCAAGTCTTTTCAGTTACTCCGGTTCAGTGTTCAAGTGATGAGGGTCCTGTCCTTCTCACTCAAGCAAAAGGGGCTCCAGGCAGCAGGTCAGCACAGCAAGAAATCAACTCTTCTAGAGCAGTAGTCCAGAGCGGGAGTCCTTGTAGCAGCACAGCAATCCTTCTTCCTGGCAGTCTTCTTCACAGGTTCAGTAGTGTACTGATTTGGTAGGGTCAGAGGTCCAGTACTCATACTCAGTTGTGCCTTTGAAGTGGGGGTGACCTCAAAGAAGGGTCTTTGAAGTAGACAGAGGTCCTTTCTTCCAGCCCTGGCTTCAGACTCACTACAGGGCGTTATGCAGCTCTTTGTGTTGAAGCAGGAAACTGCCTATTCATGTGTGAGTGCCAGCTCCTCCCACCCAACCTGCCTATGATAGAGTAGGATGTTAATGGCCCATCAGTCACACCTACGCTCCCTTTGTGTGTGACTGTCTGGAGGGAATGCACAAAGTCCGTCTGTCACCCAGCCAAGACGTGTATTGGAAACAGGCTGCAGGCACACTGGACTAAGAGCAGAAACATTGTAACAATAAATCCAATTTCACCATTAAAGAAGATTTATCATTACAATTCTATAAGTACTAAATATGACAGGTCTAACCCTTTTCAATCAGGAATCCCAAATAAGGAATCCCCAACATTATCCTTTGAGAGTGATTGGCCTCACAGTAGTGAGAGTTTTTCACTACCCAGACTTGTAAAACGTACAAGTTGATATCCTCCCTTTTAATTACACAGCATCCTGTCCTATTGGCTACCTAGGGCCTAACGTAGGGGAGATTCATATGTAATAAAAAGGAAATGTAAAGCTTGGCTAGGGGTGTTAAATGTCAAGTTGACACGGCAGCGTAACACTGCATTCAGGAAGTCTAGAGGATGCCACATGTTTTCATTACATGCAGGTTTCAAATTTTGAATGTCACTTACTGAAGATTTCTATGAAAAATCTTGGAGTTTTGTCATAGTGATCACCAACATTTTCAGGGCTCTCTCATGTGCTCTAGAGAGGTTAGTGCACTGATAGTGTTTTTGCGCAAAGACAATGATAGTTCTTAAAGGTACTACACAAGCTTATCTGTATGTTTCTTGCTTTTCACAATTGTAGAAAAAAATGTTTTGGGTACTCATCAGGATCTCTGTGTTCTCAATCTCACCTGGATTCCCCATTCGATAATAGGTTAGCAAAATACATTTTTCACTTAGCTTAATTCTTAGCTACAGTTCTGTCACTTTTCATGTGTTCATAATTTCTCCTACTGGGATTACAATTGTTCTTGGTTGAACTTGATGTTTATCTACAGCAACACATCTTTGCTCGACCTAACCCTTTCCCAGTTTAGTTGCTGGTGACTTTTTTTGTATATGAGTATATGCACATTTCCGACTGACTCACATGGTTACAAATCCATTGTGTTTTATTTCTTCACTCTGTTTGCTGTAGCGAAGTGGCTGTCCAACTTTCTGCTATACACTGATTTGCGCACACCTTTTAAGCATGGCACTTTTCAGTGGACCCTCTGGCTTGACTAGGGCGGCTATCATGCACAACCTGTGCTAACTCTTAGAAGTATTCTTGTCATATAGCTTATTATATTTGGTGTGTTTATGTACTTCCACAGCCTTAAAAAAGTCACTGTTTTGACGAAACTTGTGTTGGCTGTTGTGTTGGAAACTTGGCTGTTGTATTGGAAACCTGAAAAAGTGGAAGAAATAATTACAAAGAAATGAATTGATTATTACAAACCAAGGAATTTAAACATTCTTTGGACTCCCAAGCATTCCCACTGCAGAGAATGTTTGACACAATATTGGACTTTCTGTTGTGTGCATTTGGCATCATATAGACTTCCTGTGTACAGAGGACCCCGTGGGGCACACTGATGTTCAGGCCTTTGGCAGTAGGGCCTGTATTCCGAATTGCACCCAGACTTTAAATATGTGTTTGCAATATATTGTCTTACACATTGCTTTGCATACCATCTGAATACGGAAGTGTGATTGCAATACCACTACTGACAATATTTAGTATTGTAACACTGCATTCAGGCTGCAATGGCAGGCCTGGGACATGTTTTACAGTGCTACTTAAGTGTCTGGCACAAGCAGTGCAGTGGGCTCACTAGCAGCATTTCATTTACAGGCCCTTTAGTAGGAACTTATAAGTAAACTAAATATCCCAATTAGGTATATACCAAGCAAACCATGTTTTTGGGAGAGAGCATAAGCACTTTAGCACTGTTTAGCAGTGGTATAGTGCACAGAGGCCTGAGGTCAACAAAAATGATTTCAGCAAAAGGGTAAAGAGAAAGGCAAAATGTTTGGTGGTGACCCTGCAGAGAGGGCCATTTACAACACCCTCTTCATCATAATTTTAAACAGATTCTAATTGATTAAATCTTTCAAACAAGGACACATAGAGACATTTCAACCCAGGCAAATAAAACAAGATATAATTAAATATAAAAATAACCATGCAGCTTGAGGGTGACACAGTTTACACAATTAACCTTATTCTCAGACTGAAAGGCATTCAGCTGTAAAGTATGTACACTTAAAATTGAGAACTTAGGCCCTGGTTTATACTTTTTGGTGCAAAACTGCACTAATGCAGTTTTTCAACAAAAAGTTAAACACCGGCTTGCACCATTTCTGTGCTCCAACTGGGCACCATATTTATGGAATGGTGCAAGCCGGTGCAAAGGGTAGGCTAGGTTAAAAAAAATGAGATTAGTCGGGTGGGGCTGGCGGTATGGAAGAAGGGGGTTTTGCACCAAAAACAGGTTAGGGTAAAAAACAATGACTCTAACCAGCCTAGTGTCATTTTCTGATGCAAAACCATCCATACCACATGACTACTGTCTTAGAAAAGGCAGGAGTCATGCCCACCACCCCAATGGCCAGGACATGGGACCAGGGTCCCCTGGGCATGGCCATTGCACCCAGTGCCACGTATGGGGGCCCATTTCAGGGCCCCCAATCGCACTTTAAAAAGAAAATACTTACCTGTACTTACCTATACTTACCTGGGATGGGGTTCCCCATCCTCCACTGTCCCTAAGGTGTGGGTAGGGGTGTCCCTGGGGCCTGGGAAGGGCACCTGTGGGCTTATTCTATGGTGTTCCATCAGGGAAATAGGCCCACAGGTCCCCTAACCCCTGCCCTGACCCAGGTGTTAGAAAATGGTGCAAAGCAAGCTTTGTACCATTTTTTGACCCCTTCTTTCCCCCATGCATGATTTTTGCACTGGAGGATAAATAAGGCGCTTGGTCCTTAGAGTCATGTTTTTGCACTGGAACACCTACCTTGCATCTCATTGATGCAAGGTAGTTTTCTGAAAGGCACAAAATGACTTTAACTCCAATATTTTGGCGCTAGACATGTAGAGCTCAAAAATATAAATATGGAGTTCAGTTTGTACCAGATGTGCGTAAAAAAAAAAAAACGCAAATCCAGCGCAAAACAGAGTATAAATATGCCCCTTAATGCCCATGGTTACTCGGTCACATCAGCCATTGAATGTGACTTCTTGCAGCTGTGCTACTGTGGAGCTAAAAAATGGGTTAAGTAATAAATTAACAAATATAAAATTATTGAGCAGAGGTAGCCTGGCATGAAAACTGACTGTCAAACAGTTGAATGCTTAGTTCTCGACAGACACCTTTATTTACAAAATGAGAAAAGGTCAGGTTTTAGTCACAAAGAAGGCAGTCAGTCATATAGGTGGCCCTCTAGATGGACTGACATGAAGAGTACAACCATTAAGAATGACCTAACAGGGGACCCGAGCGAACTATAAGGCAGGGAGAATTTATTTTAAAGGTATTTATGTCCAGAGGCATGGGTGGGCCTATGGAACATAGATAAGCCTTAAAATAAATTATTTTGACTTCCAGGAGCCTGTGAAGCTTTGTCATATGAGATAATACTTGATCCAAGTTTCTTATTCTGGAGAGTAAAAGGGCTAGCACAGTAGGAACAATCAGAAGGATATTTATTGACAACCTGGGGAATGCAAATAGAGAATATATACATAATCTAATCTGGGTGAGATAGTTGATTGGCTAAAAAGCACAGTTCCCCTCATATGAAGAAAAAGATAATACAAATTCTCAGCATTCTTCAAATAAGAAAACAAGAAGAGGCTACCTTTTTAATTTGAGGGACGAAGTATGGCCCTGAGTCAAATGTTAAGCATATGTTGCGGACCAAATTCTCTTGAGTAGATACTGACCTAACATTCAGGGACCCCCAGGTATAGTTGTAGACCGCCAGAGAGCCACCCACAACCAATATCAATAATTTATTAGAGTTTAGTTTTAGTATGTTAGCTGGCATCCAGTGCGAAACAGCTGTTGGTCAGGCTTGAAAATTGGCGTAGGCTTTAACCATGGTGTTGTGTAGATGTATGATTTTTTATGTTTATGCATATGGAAAATGTTTGGTTTATTTTGAATTTGATGGTTTTCTGGCAGACTTACTGGAAAGGGGTTCAGAGCAGATGTACTTAACTTGCTTTCCAAAATGTGAAATATATAAGGGCACTCGATTATATTGAAAGTAATTTGCTGGTGAGTGTAAGGGAATTTTGGCTTCATGTAAGTGGTCACAACATCTGCAATTTGCAAAAGCACAGACAGGGCTTGTGACCACTAAACACCTTTTGTACTGTATCAAATTCCTTAAATGAGTCAGACAATTCTTTCAGAATTGGAAAAGGGATTTTGTGATCCAATATGAAGTGGTAATCATAGGGGGCATTAAAGACGTGCTTTCCTCCCGGATTTTTTATGGATGTATCTATGCTTTGTAACTGTAATTGTGGTCACAAACTATTGATTCGTTTCAGACAACAGATTTGAATTGTTAACTGATTTGCAAAGAGGAAGCTGCGACCATGGGACAGATTCCCCTTTGGAAATTATTTTGGCAGCTGTGGGAGGAACACACAGTGCACCAAGGAACCACTGATTATTCCACCCAAAGAGTAATACCATTCTCCTATCACAGCTTAGATGTGGGAATATTCAGAGCTCTTCCTTGAGACCCAGTCTCTTGGATTGAATTTTACCAATCCAAAGAGATTAATTCTGTGCCTGGAGTGGGCAAAGGCTTTTGTCATTTTTACATTGGTGTAGATGGCACTAGCTAATCCTATGGTTAAAGACGTTGCTGAAACAATATTAAAAGACTTTGGGGGTCATTACAACCCTGGCGGCCGGCGGTAAGCTGGCGGTAACACCGCCAAAAGGCTGGCGGTGTTCCGCCAGCTATTATGACCGTGGCGCAATAGCCACGGCCATACCGCCGGCCCCTCCAACATACCGCCAGGCTTCCGCCTGGCGGTCATAATCCCCAGGGTAGCGGTGCGAGCACCGCTGCCCTAGGGATTATGAGTCCCCGTCTGCCAGCCTGTCCGTGGCGGTAAACACCGCCATGGAAAGGCTGGCGGTAAGGGGACTTGGGGTGCCCTTGGGGGCCCCTGCACTGCCCAAGACGTTGTCATCCCAATGAAAACAACTGACATTCATTAATCCCAATTTATGCAAATCCCCTTTCACTTGTTCAACTCTGCTGGGTAAATCGTGAATGTAGAGAGAAAAAAGAAGGGGCATCAATAAGCACCCATGCCTCAGACTGTTTGTTTCCACTTTACTAGATAAACTCTGATTCCCTCCCATCAGGACCTGGATCCAGATGGAAGAATGCAGGGCAATAATCAGCCCAAGGAGGTGTGATGGAATCCCCAATGCAGACAGTTTCCTCCACAGCATCCCCCGGTGGACCCCATTTAATGTGCAGAGAAATCAATGAAGGCAGAATATGTAGGCATACCCTTCTCCACCAGGTATGTTTTAGTATTTGTAGAAGCATGATGTTATCTAAGGTAGCGCAGTTCTTGTGAAAACCAGCCTGCTCAGCAGCAATGAGGTTGTTACCAAAGACCCATTCCTGAAGATGAAGTAGACTACTTTTGCCAAAAAAATTCCCAATCACATCCAATTGTGTGATCTGCCTATAACTGTGGAGGATTTGGGACCTTTTTTATATAATGGAACAATGAAACTTCCCTTCCAAGAGGACGGAATAACACCAGTCCGAATACAATATTGAAACACATGGCACAGAAAAAGAGCCCAAGCAGAAATTTCTTGCGTAATGAGATATTGGGAGCTCATCTGGGCCCACTGCCCCATAGGACCTTGCACCCTTAATCCTACTCTCTTTTTCCTTGCAGAAGGGTGGACCAAATATATTCAAAGAGTCAGCCTCAACATTCCACTCCAACTAAACAACACTACTAGAGTTAGCGGCATATAATTGCAAAACATACAAAGTCCACTCTTCATTGGAAATGTGAGTAGTCTCAGCCTTAACTCAGTATTGGGCTATTAGAGTCCAATATCTGTGTGAATCACAAAAATAGACAGCTTCCCTCAAACTAATCCACCTCTGGTCTTCCTCTTTCCTGTGTTTGAACTTCTTCAATCTAGTTCTTGCATGCTTCAGCCGATTAATTTCCCTGTGCCTTGATAATAATGGCATTTTAAACTGTAACCTTACCAAGGAATTAATTTCAAAATTCACCTTTATTTACCTTTCAAGGAATGGCCAATAATAGCTTAGCTTAATACTTCCAGCATTGCTCCCAGAGGTGTGAAAAAAAGACAACAGCTTTTCAAACCAGGGGATTAATTACCTGTTGAACAGTCAGACAAACCTAAAGTCGCTATTTTTGTACAAAACGCCAGCTTCAGAACATTATTGCTGGACCAAAAGGTACGCCCATTTGTTTTATTTAAAAATTCTGTACCCTTTGTGAGATTCCAAGAATCAAGCGCCTTGAACTCTAAATCCAAGACTGCTGAAAGAATATCATGATCGCTTTGGTTTGTCCTCAATACCTTGACCTGGGTACAGGCTCCAAACATTTGAAAGGATATCACCATATAATCAATTAATGAGTGCCCTCTAGAAGGAAGCTGGTGAATCCTCAGGGAATCTGCCATTTAAGGCCACAAACTCATTGAATCGCAAGCTCTCTAAAAAACATACAACCCTCATATATGGTGAACTTTTTCAGGACAAATATCATCAGGGATTCACCAAACTTCTTCCAACTCTGAATTTCCGAAGGCTACGCAAGGAGAATTTGCAGTAATAGCATTAAAGCCCTGCAACAATAATCAAAAAACAATCTTCAGACACACTGATATTACATATGAAAGAAAGCATAGAAGTAAAAGGCATCATAAGACCTACCCGGAAGGATATACAAATTTACCAGTAAAAAGGCTGAATACAATCGACCTGTCATTTTGTACAGTGCTAACTTTTAACAAAGACACTCTTTAGATGGATGGACAAACACCTTGGGATTCCAATTCATGTCACTTCTCAATAAAATGGCAATACTTCCACTAACATGTCTTTTTACTGATGGCCTTGCTGCGCAAGAATAAACAAAATAATTCACACACCTAATATCATCACACCTTCCTGTCAGCAAACAATTAATGGAGTGAGATGTGTTATATAATGTGATTCTGAATTAGTCTGTCCCATGCTCGCCATATTCCAAGAAAGCATTTTACCCAAACAGCTACCTCTGCAACATAGGGAGTTTTGTGTTGGTTTTAGCAGGATTCAAGTCTCCTGCTACCCAGACCGAGGGTGATAACTCTTCTCCCATCCCAACCTCTCTGGCACACAAGTCCTCATAACCCACAATATTTATCACTCTTTGCTCTTTAGCCCTATCAATAGAAATTGTAATATCCCTTAGCTTTCCATCCCCCCTACCACAGTCTAGCTTCTGAGGGACCTCTTGAGAATCCAAACTTGGGCTTTTTGACTTAGGGTCAACAATCATTTTTAACCAAAAAACATCAATACCTGTTTCCTGAAAATGATCTCAGTTACCCAAGATCAACATCACAACTATCCTGGACCTAACTGTTACCCTAGAACCTGGCAGAGAAGCTAGGGGTTCAAATACACACGTTTGATATATCTACTAGTTACCAAGCTGAATGCCTCAATAAAAGCTACAAAATGTAACTTCTGTTCAAAGGCCCAAATTCACTGTTGAACAGAGAAACAAAGTTAAAAGTATTAGAAAAGGTTTTAAAAATATTATCGAAATTATGGCCCCTTGCATAATTACTATTATGTTTGGATTAAGCCCCCAAATAAAGCAGCTGTACCAAAGGAAAAAAGGAGGGAGCCTCACTATTAAGAGTTCCAGCTATCCTAGGGGCAACATGGGGGGACAGTTCCTCACAGTGGGCAACAGAGAGTAATCCTTCCCACCCTCTTGCAGGGTCTCACACCCACCCTCTTCAATGCTCAGCATTTTCAAATTCGCAACGCAATGGCAATTATCCTTTTTTCCCATGATCCACTTTCGAGGCACCTTCATTTGTGTAAACAATCACCCCTGTATCTGGACCCTTCTAATATGGTTGGGAAGGGGTACATAGTAATGTTTCTAGGCAAATCAGACTCCAGACCAAGGGGTAAAGAGACATTCTTCGGTTCTTCAAGTAGACGGCGCTGAATAGTGGGTGCAGACTCTTCCAAAACATTTGGAAAACAAAGTTTTTAGACTTACTTTTCATATTATGCTGAGTTCTTCCCTTTTTCCTTTTGTCATTTTACCCTAGGACTGCCTTAGTGGCCCCCTTCGCAGGGGAGCAGTATTAATATGATTCCCCCAACAACTCAACACAAATAGAATCATCTGAGGAAAGGGCAACACCAGAAGAGGAAGGGGGGGAGGATCCCCTTTTTAAACATTGAAAAAATGGCTTGGGGATTCTTGGATTCAATTACATTAAAACTTTCAGCATCTTGGCACCACCCTTCAGACAAATGTATAACAGAGGAAGATGGTACCATTTCACGCACATGCATGGCCTCAATATTACCATCAAGTTGCACAAATTGCACATTATCACTTTCAACATTTTGGCCCCAGACACATGTATAACAGAGGCGGATGGTACCTTATTACTCACGTGCATGGCCTCAACTTTACCATTAGCGTGCTCAATTTGCACGAATGTTAATGCCCCAGCTCCACCAGGGTCATCCACCTGAATTCCAAATTCTTTGAACCTACTTTTCTCAACAATGTTGGTTTGAGAAGCCTGCGACCTTGCCTTTTGGCCCAATTCTTCCTTCCTTCGAGCTTAGGCTAAAAGAGGTAAGGTGCTGGACCCCAGTAAAATTGGGGACAGCACATCCAGCACATGGTCAGAGCTTGTAACTGATCTATCCAGTGGAGCCAAGATTGAAGATGAAACCCTCTCAATACACAAAAAGATATCAGAAGAAATAATAGGAGAAATCGTACCCCCACCCCTTTCCTTCCAAATTAGGCGACTACACAATGACATGTCCCCCAAAAGCACAGATGACTCACAAATTGTAGTATTTTTAGTATCCAACAGGGATGCCCACGGAAATCGTGTACCACTGTACAGGGCTGATATTGAAGGACAACTAGATAAACAATGTTGGAAAAATCTTAAGTCTGTTTCTAATTTGCCATCCAAACCTGTACCCGAACTAAAGAAATAACTCAAATGAGCCTCCCTTATCCATTTCTTCTCTATAAGAACAGCAATGTTGGACAAGGAGTAGTGCTCTGGCATACTAGGTTCCTCATCACACAATACCGTAGAAGAACACCCAACTGCTTCTAGGGAAATTTCCTTGTGTAGCAGATTTTCAGGGACAGAGACCACATCTTAAAGAGATTTTTGACCACAAGAGGGAGCCGTGGGGCTTTTGTAGCAGTTCTCTGGCTCCACAAGAATGTCTAGAATGTCTATGATGTTGTAAAATAATTTATTTCCATCCTCCAATTACCTTCCAGACCCCTCAGAGGTATTTGAGGAACACAGAAGAGCAGCTGTAGTTAGCCTGTGACCAGATCCACTAGTCTGGCATGGAAACTCAACCAGAGGAAATACCATATCAATATCCATGTACAGGGTCTCAGTAGCTGCCTGGTTTACACCCAAAACCAGACCATAATCCTTCTTCACTTCCCTACAACCACCCTTTAAAAACAAAGACAAAATAAAAGGGTGAGACTTCAGAAGGGACAAATCAGACTGCAAATTCTTACACCAGATAGTTTTTAAAAAAACAGCTGAGTCGATAGAAGATACTAAATGGCCTAAAAGCAGACACCCAGGAGACATCCCATTGTGGCTTGTTGCAGAGTCCTAATTAAAGAACAACTGCAAGGGAAAGTCATGTTGGATAGGTTGGTTAGATTGGTTAAGATAGCAACAGTTGAACCTAATGTAGATCGCATTGTAAATCATGCTCACAGACTGCACTCCTACCTACCAGGACCATTTCCATGAGACCAGACTCAACCCAATCCAATGTTATTGAGGGGAATTGAAGAGAAATTCAGCAGGCGAGTGGGTGTGAGACCCCTCACTGAGGTGCAAAATGCACCAACGTATTACTGGCTGCTTCTGCAACCCAGACAAGGGCACTGCTGCCTAACGCTTACCCACACAGCCCTTCACAGTCCTTCATGGATGCTTATCTTGTCCGTGGTATCTGTGCAGTCCTCAATAGCCTACCCATGGCGTTGGCCTTAGCCATAGCAGGCAACCAACAAACTTCCCCAATACTATGTTCCACTAAACTGTGATTGGTAGGAGAAAGGAAAAACAGGGCAGCAGACCACAAATTGTGCGCAGCAGTAATAGTGCTAATAGCAGTATAGCTGTAATAGCAGCCAGAAAAGGAGTCAAGGAGAAAAGAATACAATAGTCGGGCTGGCCATGAAGGAAGCCGCACAGGCCTAATGATCTCTGCTGCTGTGCCACCCAGCAGGACCCCCAGCTCCCAAAAAGCAATCCAAATGCTCCTAAGCTGCAATGCCTGTCCACTCATTTGCTGCAGGTTGTGCAGATTCAGGTGTGGGTTCTGCCGAATGGGCAGATGGGTGGGCTCAGACATACTGAGTCTAAAGGGCTGTTCTCCCCCTCTGATGATGAGAAGCATAGGTGTGGTATGGCATGAAGGCATGGTGTCAAGAGCTGGCAAATCAACTTGCCAGGGGCTATCACCATGTCCTAGTCCAGGCAGTGAAGCAGACAGGGCTCCGCGCTCCTTGCTGTTCTTGCTGCTCCTGGCTCCTGGCATGTGGCATCAGCACCACTTCCTTCCAAGCACTTTAAGTAACCACAGAGAAGGGATTTCTCATTTTCTTTTCCACACCTCTAGGGTGGACACTAGACATCCACACAGAGAGGAAAGGTTCTCCTATGTTGGATTTAGGTAGTGAAGACACTATGGGATTGTTTTCAGCTGGGTATACAAGATCTGCCAAAAAGAGAGTTTGGTTACCCATGGGAGCAATTTCCCTATGGGTCAGGCAAGGGCCAGGATCCACCCCCATCCACAGGCTAGTACCAGGCCTGGTCACCATCTTTAGAAGACTGCTGGACATGTAGAAGACATAAGAAGAACTGCACCTGCTGTTGAAGCCTGTGAGGAGGACTGAAGGGCCTAGCCTTAGCCCACTTGAATCCAGGCCAAAGAAGTGGACTCTTAGAGTCAGTAGCCTGACCTCCTGTTAAGCTCCATGGAAACAAAAGCTGCAGGAAGTCTGCTTTCCTCAAAGAACCCAGCTGACCAGTTTCAACTGGACCTGCCCTTGCCCCCGAGGGGACTTCTGCTGGAGTGAGTCCTGATACACAAGTGCAGTTCAGAGTGTACTTTTCCTACCTAAAACTAACACCTGGGACTTAGAAACGTTTTGCTAACTTTTTGCCTGGAGAACTGTCAAAGGGTCAGGACCAACCTGCCAGCTGAAGCACTGAGCGTGCATTGCCAGAGGGTCTGACTTTGCCACAGCTCCCTCTATATTCTTCTCCACAGCAGCAAATCCATTTCAGGAGAATCAGCACGGAATGGCATCCAACTAAGTCAAATCCTCCTCAGCTACAGCTTGCACCTTGTCCTGTTGAGGAAATACGGTTTTCAGAAAAGTCTGAAGGTAAAAAGTTTCACTGAGCCTGACATTGAGTACTCGCCGATCTACGCTGATTTCCTGGGCATGAACTCTGGACTTTGCTCACTCAGCATTTTTCCCACCTTCCTTGACAGCTTCACCCAGATCTCCTCTTTCATCAGCTTGTCACTGAGGAGCCGGATCTCGGTTTCAATCTGCATCCTTGCTTCACTGAGAACTCTACTTTCTTGAAAATGTTCACTAAGTACGAAGGTAAATTTTCAACGGGAGGAATCCAACCTGTTTATCCAATCCGCGCTCCATCGCAGTCAGCCTTATAATTTACTCTTATCCAGATCTAGCATAACCGATTGCCAGCGGTTAGCGCTTTGTGATTTTTCATGCTTTTTTTATTTGAAACTTCAAAAATTCATTATTGGATTTTTGTCATTTTGGTAAAATTTTGTTCTTTAAAATATTACATTTCAATAAGCTTACATTTTTTGTGCTCCATAAAATTTTTTCTATATATTTTTGAAGTTTACCCACAAAGTATATGACCTCGATATTTTTGTTGTTTATATTTTATATATTACTGTGCCATGAAGAACTTTGTTTCCCTGATACCTTGTCATATGCCCGTATGGGGAACGGAGCAATAAGGTGCAATAAAGATGAACATTTGAGAATCGCCAAACAATAGGGGATCAGGTACAATAGGATGTTGTGACAGGGTTGTGTGAATGTGTGTACGAAATACACATACTTTTCACACAAAGTATGTAAAATGTTGTGCATTACTGGGAATGTAGTTGGCCGGCATCTCATGTAAATCAAATAATGCAATGTACTGTAAGGAGACTTCTACAAGCAAAATATGCCTCTTGGTCCCATGTTTACAGTCATCTGAAGCGCTTGATTGTGTTACTGCAAGGGAAGACATCTGCATTGATATTCGTCTGAGTGAAATGCATGGATTACTAACAATATGATCAGAGAGAATGTTTGTAAAATCTGTAATACCCTAGGAGAAATCACTCATAAACTTGCTAGTAAAGATAGGACTGAGCTAAAGACCACATTCTGAGTGCCCTGCTATTCCTCATGATAGCTCTGCCCCTCAAGTGTTACTGATAAGGGGGCTCCAGCATCTCGTGCGTGTGGGGGAAATGGACTTACCAGATATTACAAATGGGATCTCCAAGGTCTCCTTGAAATTAGTAATATGCAGACGAACTTGTACATTTCCAAAGTTCTCCTCAGAGTTTCATCCAGAAATTTCTGCTGCTTTAAGTAGTCGCAATTTCTACATGGAGTGGAATGAATCTCAGTTCTCCTTATTTCTTGTAATTTCAGTACTTCATTACTCCTCATAATGAAAGATGTAAAAACAACATGAAGGAGATAATATATGTGCATGAGGATCATCCCAGAGAGCTTTGGAGTTGCTGGGATGTCTTTCTGTAACAGCACTGACGGTAAGTGAAGCAAAGGGTAGTCTAGTTCTAAAAGGTAAATAATGCTGTAAAAAAGGTAGAAAAATTACTATTGCTATAAGCGCATGGACATCAGATACAAGGCCTGACAATTTGCCTCTTGTTTAGACCATATTGAAGACTGTGACATACAACAAAGACACATACAGAAGGCAAAAACAGTTTAATGTGGGTGAATTAGGATATTTAGTAGCGTAACGGAGCTGGGGGTCATGAACATAACCCCAACAACGCTTGGATAATGGTACCCTAGCAGAGGAGCAATATGTCATGCTCTATTAGTGTGAGAATGGTGATATAATTCAAACAATATGTGATAACTTACTGATGTGTACCGTATACTATGAAACTGTTGTCACGATGCTCCCATTGGCACAACGACCAGGATTTTGTCATTGTGAAATTACCCCTAAACTAAGTGAAGGTGAAATAATTTGCAGGTAATGTTTGATAGAGGACGAGTCACCCCAAATAAGGTATAAAATGAATAGAAACAGGTCAAACAAATGAATACCACTTCAATAAGAAGGCAGTCATTTTTTTATTCCTAATATTGCACACGATGCAATGTGTGCTTCAAAATAAAGACCTCCACAAAACTGATGCAATATAGCTCCGTTTGTGAGGTTGAGTCCATATCCTATATTATCACCTTGACAATGTACCTAGCGCAGAGTGAAGGAAAAGTATGCAAGGGGATAGATAAACCACACCAATGTATTACACAGCAGTGTTTAGCATAGAAATAAAAAAGAGGGATACTCAAAGTTACGTATATGCACAGTGATGGTGAACTGAGTTCTGACTCATCCAAGTGGTACATTTTTACAGTGCAGTAGGAGTTTATGCATGAATTCAAGAGGTATAAACTGAAATTCAGCATTAAGCAAATGTATAATTTTCAGAACAGAGAGTCATTAATAGATAAAAGAGGAGAAATGAAGTGCTGGAAGAGTTTTCCTTAGGGTGAGAATGTTCTGACTTGATTAACCCCTTACCAGCTAGGCCTCCCAATCTGTGCAGAACCCTTTTTGTCTATTTGGGGTAGTTTGTGCTTAGGGCTCCATAACTTTTTTGCACATAAGGTATTCATGCCAAACTTGCATTCTTTTTACCAACACCCTGGGAACTGAGAAAATACGCAAAATATAGCAACATTGGGAGCTTTTGAGACAAATAGGGGAAAAGTGCTCCGGATAAAAGCATCTGGTTTTTCCCTAAGAATGACATCCACAAACGATTTGCTGTACTGAAGTCATCATCTTCCCAGCTTTCAGGAACATTCAGCACTGAATCCAAACACCTAATTTGGTACCACAGTTTTGGCATGTTTCTAAGAGGTAGCCAACTTTCCCTATTTTTCGTGTTCTCAACCTACTTACAGTTTATGGTGGAAACCAGTGTGAAGCCCATGGGTAATCCAGAAAAGCTATATGTTTCTGAAAAATAAACAAAATTCTGAGTTCAGCAAAGGATCATATGTGTAGCTCCCACAAGGTTTTGCCAAGGAAAAGAACTGTTGAAATAAAGAAATATTGAACATGAGTAGGAAAAAACTGGCAATTGTGACAACATTTTCATCTGTAACATTTTGTCATGATGGCTGATTGACACAAGCAATATACCGTAATGCTCCCAAGACTTTCTGGTTGTGAGTACTGTATATAAAGAGTTTGTAGGTTCTTCAAGAACCCAAGGAACCAAGAGTGAACAACTGAGCTGCACTGTAAAATGTTTTTTCAATGAGTACCGGGTATAGACCAATTCATGCAGCAAAATAGACAGAGTGGAAAATGGGTATCAAGGAAACATGTGCATTTCTGAAACAAGCACAAGATATAGAATTTAGGAACAGTGGTTATTTCTACATCTCTGAATTTGTGGATACCCATACAAGCATATGATTTGGAGGGTATTTTCTTAAAATGTCATCTTTCTTATACACTGACGTACATTTGAAAGGCACAAATGTAGTGAAATCCAGTAGATAAAAGCAAATGTTCCACTATTCTATGCTCCCACAAACCTCATGATATAAATGGTACCTCACTTGCATAGGTAGGTCTAGTGTGCGTGACAAGAAACAGCCCAAAACACAACATGGATGCAGTGCATTTTTCCACTGAAATCTGGCTCTTTCTTGCCATTGTGAGTAGCTTGAGATTTTGGACCGTACCTTAGCCGCTACCTAGGGAAACCTAGTTAACCTGTACATTTTTTAAAACTAAACACCTAGGGGTATCCAAGGTTGCCTGCCTTGCATGACTCACTCAACAACTCCTCGAAAACCTCAAACTTTGACTAAACACATGTTTTCCTTATATTCTGTTCTATTTTGCAAACCTCAAACTTTGACTAAACATGCATTTTCCTCATATTTCCGTGATAGAAAGCTCTGAAATCTGCAGGGAGCTACAAACTTCCTTCTATCCTGCATTCCCCCAAGTCTCCAGATCAAAATGTTACCTCACTTGTGAAGGTAGGCATAGTGCCAATGTCAGGAAATGGCACAAAAAGCAACATGGATGCAGCACATTTTTCCCCTGAAAGAAACTGACCCTTTTTTCAACGTGGGTAGCGTGAGATTGTGGACCCTAGCCAGTGGTGAAACACAGGTCCCTGCAGCCCCTGGGGTGTGGGCGGCTCGGGCTCAAGGGGGGCCCCAAAGCACAGTACTCAGGCCTCGGAGCTCCTACATAAGTCTGGACATAACTATAACTTGCACCCTTGCCATGTACTACTAATTACCCTAACAATGACGACACTGATGACATCTTTGATAACATCATTGATATCAATGTCATATTTGCAGTTACATTTTTGTTGAAAAAACTGCACGTTAGGGGTGCAAGTTATTGTTAGCTTAGGGCCCGAATTCCAGTTACTTGAGATAATTCGAACTATAAATTGGGAATTTCTATGGTTTTGAGCATTTAAATTGTGAGCCTAATTATAACGTCAATGTAACCTTTGTTTTTTTAAGCAATATATATATATATATATATATTGATCTCAACCACAAAATTATTATATAACAGCAGCACTCTCCCTAGGTGTATGGTTTCCCTGGGGTAAGCAAACATCGATAACATGGCTGGTATGTCAGAGGGCCGACCTCATAACAATTTCAATAAAAAAAAAAACATTTTATTACACCCTGGGAGCTTGATTGTGACCCCAGGGGAAAAAGGTAACTTTTTAAGAAATGAATATGCCCCTGAGTGGGGGGCTGGCATTTTACCACGTGCGTGGACCCCCCTTGTTAATTTACTGGTGGCCTAGTGGAGTCTACTGGAAGTCCTGATCATGGATCGAGGCAGGCCACGATCCATGATCAGGAAGCTGTTTGTGAGAGGCATTGCTGGAAAGGCATTCCCTTTCCAGCGATGCCTCCCTTCAACATGGGGGGGCAATCTAAACTCCCCCCCCAAAACCCCATTGGATGCAGGAGCAGACCATACCTGCTTCTTGATGGCCACTTCGGTGGGGGTTTGTGAAGTCAGTGTGCCATGTGATGCGCTAACATCACAGATGTGCGGGAAGAGGGTGAGGGAGACGTGGAAGCTATTTAAAAAAAATCTGCTGGTTCTTTTCACAGGAGAATTTTTCAAAGCCCCTTCTAGTGATGGTGGTGACACACCAGGGAGTGTGTGCGTGTGATGGCCGTTGCCGGTTACATACACCTAACAGGTTAAGGTCTCATCACTTTGATTGATGTGGTGACTTAGTGACACAGCTCTTGAGACAACAGAGGACTAAACCAAAGTAGATAAAATATTGTAGATAGCACTATAATATTTTGTGCAAATAATGAAATCTACATTTTAAGGATGTGCTATTTCAAAGATGTGTTGTAGTCATGGCAGAACCCATACTAACACAGCATTCCTTAGGTATCACACAAGTGACAGACTGCTATTAATTTAAATACATGAGAGAGGCAGTATGGGAAAGAGATAGAGAGAGAGAGAGAACAGGTGAGAGGTTTCACAGTCATAACTATTCCAATCAATTTAATTTTATTGAGTCCAAGTTACTTGCAGATTGCAAATATCTGTTGTTTGAACGCACGCAAAAGAGAAACCATGTGCATGAAGTGATGACCCTTCAAGCAAACCTGCTGGTCCACCCCGGTGTTGAAGTAAGCCTCAGCAAGGCCTACTAGTGCAAGGGGTTCACCCTTCTCTGCACAAAGACCTCAGACCATATTTGAAGAAGTTGGGACAGAAACTGAAATAAAAGACAAAGTTTATTAAACCTCATGAGGTGGTACTACAGTTCAAACAGCACCCTTCGGTAATGTCTGAAGTAGCACACTGAACTGAGAGAGCATGGTCCTTTTATACCCACGCAGGGGCTAAAAGGAGGTGGTACAATTATAGAAGCAAGACTTGCATACATGTAAGGTCATGTGGAAATGCACAGTTGACAGGTAGGAGGGGCTAACAGTTTTCAAGGACTAACAGCTGCAGACCTTACTGGGCATGTGCGAAAGTGGGAGATGCTAAATATAACTTGTCACTAGGCAGATTTTCAAGAGTAGTTAACAGAAAGGTAGGACAGAGCACATGGTGAGCACATGGCAGCATGTGGCAGAGAAAATGGCTGCCATGAATACAAAACGGTTTCCGCGAAATTTTCACAATAGTTACTAAATACAAGATGTCTTCTGCTAATGCTTAATCTAATCGCTGCTAAACTACAACAGACGACCCTTTCAGCATTAGCTGAAGACATTTGTCTTTCTGGGAAAATCTAAATATTCATCTTGTATATTTATGCTCATCATTTCAGCTATTTCCTTATCCAACATGTGTTGTGCTTTCATTTCTGTAATATTTCTTTTGGTAGGCATACAAGCAGTAATACACATGGAGCAGAACATTGGACCACACTGAATACAGATACAGCATGTGAAAAATATTGCAATCATTACACACAGGGTAGTCAGTAGTTTCCAGCCCCAGGCAGAAACAAGAGCCCAAAACCATCCAGAAAAAGTCCAAGTACCAGTCTCTGTGTGGATTTCTGCAGCAATTTTATGCAATTTAGATATTGCATCATATACTGATGGTGAGTGATCTGGAATAAAAACACAGCAACTACTACCGATGATGCGACATGCCCCACCTCGGTCAGCTAATATCACATCTAGTACCATACGATTTTGGAGAACTACAATCCTCGCAATTTTGAGCTCCTCAGTAATATTCCCAAGTGCCAGAGCTGCCTGATTGGTAACAGCTTCCACAACCCTAGTCAATCGTCTCACTTTCCTACTGTTTAACGCAGCACCCACACAGGGGAACAACCCTAAATTAAAATCAACATATTGTTGCAGGCTAGTATCCGTTTGGTCTACCTCATTTGTTCTTATTGCCCTTTTATATCTATTTTTAATGATGTCATTGAACAGTTTAAAATCTCGGTGATATGATGCAGGGGCCAAAAACACAGGAGGTAATAGAAAAGATACATAACACACACCTGACCACCCCACAGGTAGTTGGTAATATCCATAGTTACCACAAACAAAATATGTATTATGTGAAGCTGTAAAACTACTATTATTTACACCCTCAATAGTTCAAATCAAGGTACAATCGCTTATCCCTACTGGAATTCGCCCAATGCTACATATACCTAAATTTGCTTTAGTTTTTGTAACAGAAATCACAAATTGTTCTTTCTTGTCAGAGTCTCTTATATTTGTGAAGACATATGGTATTGAAACATTGTCCGGTTGAAATTCTTCCCATTCCTATTTAGTTCCTTTGGCTTGGGGATATCCATCTTTGTCTTGGTAGCATACTTTATTAAGGCGAAAAAGAAGTCCGCCCTCTGTACGTTTTCCAGATGCAAACAAAAGCGTGTATCAAGCTTGACAAGAACCATTGTGTGAAAAAGGAAGAGGAATGAAAGGTGTTCCTCCTTTCTTTTGATGCGCAAGTATCATTCCACATACCCAACAGTTAGTAGTATTTGTAGCATTATGAGTATGATGCAACATGTGAATGAAAGTATTATTGAAGTACGATTGACGGTGCTTCTGCTCATGATAGGGAAGCGTAAAGTAATAGTGATCCTCTGGTACTGGAGTAGTGGCAACAAAAAACTCACGAGCAGGAGCCTTCTTTTCAACAAACCAAGTGATTATTGCTATAATCACCAAAACAACAACAAACCCCATAGTACTAATGATCAGTTTGTTATTCATTTTAGCGACAGTGATAATCGACCCTTTCAGAAATGAATTAAAAACAATTGTTGGAGCTCTTATCCCTGGGCAGCCGCTGATTTCTTCACCACGGGCCAAGACGGGTGTCACTACTCTAGTGCATGGGTGATCCCCCCCCTTGCCACATTGGCTCTCCGTTTCACCAACCCAGGGCGGTAGCTCAACCAGTTTTTTTCAAAATATTTTCAGATTCTTTCCTTAAATTATATCGCGACACTCCAGAAGTCATATGGTCCGGGAAGACCTCTGCAGATTCGTCAGTTGATATAGCACGGCCTTTCTCCGTAGTCAAAATCTCTCGATGATCGGTCAGCACAGCAGGTTCCACCAAGGTAGATAGCACTCTCTTGCAGTGAGTACTATGGACCCAATTCTTTTGGTTCATCACTCGAACTGCTGTCCTTGTCGCAAGGAGCACCTGTTCTGGGCCTCGCCACCTTGGTTCCAAGCTGCTTGATCTTTCAAAGGACTTAATCATCACCTGGTCACCAGGTCGGAGTTTGTGACCTTCACCTGTAGATCTGTCAGGAAGTGCTTCTCGAACCTGTTGATGAATAGAAACCAAATTGTCGGTTAACTGTGCCAAATAATCATTCATCAGAACACAAGGTACATCATGTACAGAATTTGGCTTAGGAACTCCCCAAATGTTCATTGGCCTCCCAAAAACCACTTCATAAGAACTAAGGCCAATTCGAGAGTGTGGCACTGACCTAATAGACAATAATGCCAATGGTAATGCATCCGGCCAAGTTAAGGATGTGGAAGCCTGTATCTTCAAACTTCAGCTTCAAAGTAACATTATACCTTTCCACCAACCCTGCTGATTGTGGGTGGAAAACCGCATGGATCTTCTGTTTGATCCCTAATCCTTTCAGGACATATTTAATAACTTCCCCAACAAAATGAGGTCCGTTATCATTCCATAAAAGTCTGCAAACACCAAACCTAGGGAAAAATTATTTCAAAAGCACCTTCGCTGTGGTAAGGGCAGTTTTATCCTTTGTGGAGTACGCCTCTATCCATTTACTGAAGGCACATACCACCACCAAGACATACTTTAAATTGTTGCAGCATTCAAGCTGAATATAATCCATTTGTAGAACTTCAAAAGGTGCAGTTGGTGTAGCAAACCCTCCCACAGGAGTATGTGTCCCTTTTCCAGGATTGTATTGTAAACAGATCAAACAAGACTGTACTACTCTCTTAGCTGTACTGGAAATTTCTGGATGCTCTCAAACTTGCGTAAGCAACTTTGTTATTGTTGAAGCTCCAACATGTGCTAGCCCATGTGCCATCTGAACCATAGGTTGTACAAAAGCTATAGGCAATTTCCATTTATCCATCTGCTTATTCCGCCAACAGCCCTCATCATCCAATTCTCCTTCTTCAGACCATTGCTCACGTTCTTTCACAGAAGCAGATTTCTGTATAGCTAATACGTCTTGTCTAGCATTATGCCAACGTTCAGCTTGTGACTTCACTACATACATAGAAGTAGTACTTTGCTGCATCGCAGTCTCACGTGCTACGCGGTCCGCAAGAGCATTACCTTGCCATCTCCTATCGGTCACTTTCTTGTGTGCACTACATTTCACAATAGCTAGTTTCTTTGGATATTGCAATGCAGTCAAGAGGTTATGCACTAATTCTCCATGCATTATCTGTATCCTGTGGGATGTAAGAAAGCCTCTCTCCTTCCAAAGCAAACCAAAATCATGAGCCACTCCAAAAGCATAGCGGCTGTCTGTATAAATGTTCACACATAAGTCAGTACTAAGCTCACAGGCTTGTGTCAAAGCTATTAGTTCAGCTGCTTGAGCTGACTTCTGAGGTATACGAGCTGTCTCCACTACCGTGTGTATTGTGGTGATTGCATATGCAGCTGAGGTCGTACCGTCTGGCAACTTCAAACAAGACCCATCAACCCACAGTTCCCCGTCTACATCTGGAAGATGCGTATCTTGTAAATCAATACGACCCTTTGTCTGTTCTTCGGTAAGGAATATACAATCATGTGTTTCTTGTGACTGAGGCTGAGTCACCGGATATGGCAACAAAGTGGCTGGATTTAGTGTTGCACATCTCTTCAGCGTAATGTGAGGAGCCAGCAATGTCAATTCATATCCTGTCATGCGAGCGCTAGTTAAATGTTGTGTCTTTGTTTTATTTAAAAGAGCATCAACCGCATGGGGTACTAACACCAACAGCTTATGTGACAAAACTATCCCTTCACTCTGACGTATTGACACAGCTGTTGCGGCAACTGAACGAAAACACCCAGGCAACGCTCAAGCGACAGGGTCAAGTACTGTTGAAAAATATGCAGAGGGACGCTGCTTATCGCCATGTGTCTGTACTAAAACTGACAATGCACATCCATCTTTCTCATGTACGTTAAGTGCAAAAGGCTTCATGTAATCTGGAGTACCTACCACTGGTGCTGAACAAAGGGTTTGTCGTAGCTGCCGGAAAGCAGTCTCATATTCATCTGTCCATGGGAGGGGCATTGGAGTATCTTTAGTCAAAAGTGCTAGCAAAGGTTTGACAATGTGTGAAAACCCTAATATCCATTGCCTACAAAAAGAAGTAAGACCAAGGAATGCACGAACATCTTTCTGAGTAGAGGGTACTGGTGTGTCTAAAATTGCTTGAATACGATCTAATGTAAGTGCACGGCCCTCCTTAGACAAAAGGTGACCTAAATAGGTTACCTTTGGTCTACAATATTGCAATTTCTTTCGTGACACTTTATGATGGTGTGAAGCAAGAAAAGAAAGTAAGGACAAAGTGCACTTTTCACATTGCTCAGGTGTATCAGCCGCCAACAAAATATCATCGACATATTGTATGAGAGCCACACCTTCAGGCAAAACAAAAGAATCAAGTTGTCATTTTAACGCTTGACTATAAATACTTGGACTCTCAGTATAGCCTTGAGGAACTCTGCAAAATCTATACAATCGTTTATTCAAAGTAAAACCAAACAAATATCGGCTGTCAGGATGAATAGGGATCGAAAAGAAAGAATTCTTCAATTCTATCACAGAGAACGTAGTTGCTGTCGGGGGAACCAAAGTAAGAAGTGTTGTCATGTCAGATACCACAGGATATTGTGGTATCACAATCTTATTGACTTCTCGTAAATCAATAATGAATCGGTAAATCCTGGTATCAGTATCCTTTTTCAGAATAGGAAGAATCGGACTGTTACAAACATTATACAGAACTTCCTCAACAACTCCAACTGCAATAAGATCATGCACAATTCGTGTGAGTGCTTCTTCGCCCTCCTGTGAAATTTTGTATTGAGGCAAACGTGGCAATACAGCTCCCTCCTTAACACTAATATGTACCAAAGGAATAATCATTTGTCCCACATCAGTATCTGAAGTAGCCCACAAAGAACTAGGGAGTGAAGCTAATGCAATATCCTCTTTAACAAGACAAACTCTTTCCATCACAGGATGATTATCATTTAAAATAACACGCACCCCTTCAGGAGAGCATCGTATTGTAGCCCTGAAATACTTGAGCATATCAAGACCCACAATATTGTCTGGTGTATTTGGAGAAAGCAAAAATGGACATGGAGCAATAAATTTATCAACATGGAATGCAAGTGGTTGTGACAATGGGCTAGGAGAAGGTGTTCCATCGAAACCTATCGATGTAATGGTTAAGCCAGACAGGGGAGCCCTTGGAATCAATTGTTTAGACAAGGCGCTACGAGTAGCTCCTGTATCAACCAGAAACTGATCAGTAGAACCCAAAACATGTGCTGTAACATAGGGACCCCTCTGATCTACTGGAACTTCAACTGATTCCTTACCCCATCCTAGGCAATCCTATGCATAAGCAGAATCTTGGAAATCAGGCTGCACATGGTTAGACATCTGGTATTGGTTCCGTCTATCAAAAGTGTTATACCCATCCTGCCCTCGTACATTAGCATCAACCCTAGCATGATAATTCGTGCTTCTTGTAGGTCCTGAATATCCTGAGCGATTTCTCATTCGTCCACGACCACGTGAACACTGCTGAACACGTAGTGCTGGACAATCGGCAGCCCAATACCCAAATTCCTTACAATACGCACACTGATCAACAGACAAATTCGAACGAGTGTAAGAAGAACCATAAGATCCATGTCCACCTCTATCACTACCTCTAAAAGGCGGACCATAAGCTTGAGCCAACATAACCTTCGTCTTTAATTCTTTAATCTTTTTATCCTTGCTACCTTTTGCTTCTAATTCCTGACGTTCATAATACTGAGCCATAGTCAAAAGAGAAACCGGAGTAGAGGTAGTCCATGAACTTTCACTAGCTTTTAGATGACTAGCTATTCCTGGTAACAGATTTGCGACATATTTAGCGACAAACAAATGTCTGCCTGTATCATCTGACAACAACTGGCCGCTAAAATCATGAAATGCTTCTTCAAACCATGTAAAGAAATCAGAGACCGATTCATCTGCCTTTTGCTTACAAGACACTAAAACAGTCCAATCTATCTTTTTAGGGAGAATAATCGTTTTTAACTTAACTAGTATGGCTGCAGGAAGATCTAGAATCAACTGATATGGCTTTTTCGCAGGTTCCCTATCCATGTCCATCTGTTCTAATTCTTTCCATGACGCCCCAAAAACTACACGATCATCAATTTTATGAACAGTTCTCCACATATCTGGCTGTAATATCAATCCGAAAAATAAATCAATGTCAGCCAAAGTCATAGTACAAGAACTAAATGCTCCCTCAACTTCCTCATAAAAGGCGGCTGGATTTTTCCACGGGTCAGGTAATGCTGTTTTAAGTGCCATTACAGCTTTCCTATTCCAAGGAGTATACACCCAATTATAAATAAAATAACCCTTAGCATCAACAGAAGTTTAATCATCACTTGTACCCAATCCTTTAGGAGGAACATACAAAGGCGCGGCCTCCCTCATAGGTTTCGCGTGAACTATCATAGTCTTATCTGTTCCGAAGATGGAAGCTTGCACCCCGCCGGTCTGAGATGTCCATGCAACTACATCCACAGCCCTTTTCTCCTCTTGCAAACGGACTGCCACAACACATAATTTCACCAAACGCCTGATTGCATCAGCCACCTGGGAGAAAACAAAAAGACCATCACACATTTGCTTATGATCAGCTGCTACATCATCGGGCTCTAACTCATCAGAATATTTCCGATATAGTTCAATAACTTCTGAGCCAAATGCCTCAGTAAAATATAGCTGCTCCTTTTCCGTCCACCCTTTCATGTTGTCTAAAAGTTCAGAAGCAGAGACAACGCTACGAATTGTTTTACGAGCAATAGATCTAAGCTCAGACGCACGGTCAGCAGGCAACATAGAGCGACTGTCTCGCATCTTCTGTTGCTCAAAACTGGAAACCTTAGCTAACTCATGAGGGGCAGAAGGAACGACATACGGAGGTGGAGGGCGATCTAGTAACAAAAAATCATCATGTGGTTTATTAAGGATAGGATAGAGAGGTTGCCTTACGGTGTATTGGCCAGTTACCTGCAATTTACGTTCTTCCTCTTCTAGCTCCTTTAAGTCATTTCTTTCTTTCTTTCTCATTTCCAATGCTTTCACATATACATTCTTTCGCTGCTCTTTCTCAAGCAAGGCTTGCTCACGCTCCACTCGTCCACGCACTTCTTTCTCCCACATTTGTACACAGTCAAACATATCTTGCCTAGACTTTCGCTTACACATACATTGTTCCACATACTCAATCTTTCGCAAATCAAATGACCCATGCATAGGCCAACGTAACTCAGGATCCGCACGAGTGCATTTATTCCATAATGTGCTGTACATTATAGAAGAAAGACCATGTTTAACATACATATCTCTATTGGGCGTCAACTCTGGGGGTGCCGTTTGCGATTCTTCTAGTCTCAAATTGGTACCATTACAAAAGCAACACATCCTACGAAGTGCGCAAAAACAGGCATACCAAAAATAGTGCAGAATATGCAATATTATAATCAAAGTAGCACTTAAGGTGCCGTTCAAATCAAAATTAAATTGGAGAAAATTCTCCTCATTACCTGCCTATATAAATTGCAATTTATATATCAATTCAAAGGACACAAATTGAGTAGTCACCGAAAACACGAGAGCCACAGTAAGTAGTGCTAAACTTCATTACCAAACAAAGGCATCAAAACCCACAGCAAGTGCCGTAAAACGGCTCTTACCAATCACTGGGTGTCCAGGTTCCAACTGCCAAGTTCTAAAATCGACCAAATGGTTACTGCATGACGAATGAACAAAAAGGATCTCAGTCGAGGACCGGCGCCACCTGGATGGTCAAATCAGACAGAAGGGAAAAATGCAGTGGTTGCCAAGACTCGGGTCTCCTCAGGCATTGACCGTCCGCAGCGAGATCCCAATCCTTTGTTGCGACCAATTTGTTGGGCGTCCGAGTCGCCGATGAGTCCCTGTTCGGGCGCAAATTTGTTGAAGTAAGCCTCAGCAAGGCCTACTAGTGCAAGGGGTTTACCCTTCTCTGCACAAAGTCCTCAGACCATATAGGAAGAAGTTGGCACAGAAACTGAAATAAAAGACAAAGGGGGTCATTCTGACCTCAGCGGTAAAAGTCGCTTAAAGCCGGCCAGAAGGCCGCCATAACACCGCCGCGGCCGCGGTAAACCGCCACGGTCATTCTGACCCGCAACTGGCAAACAGCCAAAAACCCGACATCCTCAAAAATCCGCCACACCAAAGGTCAGCGAAAAAATGGCGCTGACCAAACCTCCACCGTCACGCCAACAGAAATACGCCCATACCATTCCGACCCACAAATCCACACGGTGGTCTTTCAAATGCGGTATTCCATTGGCGGTACACACTGCCGCGGTCAAAATACACACACACATAGAAAACTCAGCCACATTGGTCAGTTCGAAATACACACACCTGATACATATACTAACACCACTCCCACACACCCAACATAATATAAAACACACACCCACATCACCCACAAGCCCCTACGACCCGAAATCATTGACGAAGGCTAGAGACAGAGCACAGAATAGAGAATCCCACAACACAGAGGCACACAACACCATCACCCACACAGAATCCACGCACCAAACACCACACACCACCACACGCACCACACTCATCACCACAAACGCCACCCCACCCCACACCTCAACCACACCACCCCATGGCACCCCAAAGACACCCCAGGTTCAGTGACGCCGAACTCAGGGTCATGGTGGAGGAAATAGTCCGTGTAGAGCCCCAGCTCTTCGGGGCACAGGTGCAGCACACCACAATTGCCAGGAAGATGGAGCTATGGCAAAGGATAGTGGACAGGGTTAACGCGGTGGAACAGCATCCACGCAATCGGGAGGACATCAGGAAGAGATGGAACGACCTACGGGGGAAGGTGCGTTCCATGGTATCAAGGCACAACATTGCGGTGCAGAAGACTGGCGGCGGACCCCCACCTACTCCCCCAGAATTTACCACGTGGGAGGAGGAAGTCTTGCACATCCTGCATCCTGAGGGCCTCGCAGGAGTAGGCGGAGGAATGGACTCTGGAAAGGCAAATCTTCACTACTGCTTCCCACCCCCACCCCACCTGCATGCCAAATCATACCCCCACCCTCACCCCCTCCCCCATCACACCAACCCCTAGCAAAAGGCTCACCATCACAACCCACCCATCCCAACACCAAGCCCTGCATGCGACCACAAAGCATGGACACCCATCACCAAAGCATGCACACTGCACACACACATCACCCCCACAAGCCACCCTCACAAAAGCCCCCCCAAGGAAATGCCTGCACATGGGTACACGGACACCCACCCATCACACGAAATGCCACACACAGAAGCAATAACCATACCTTTATACCCCTGCTGGACCCGAACGCCACTACACCGCCACGGAGGGTCCAGAGATGTCCATCCCACCCCCAGAAGAGGCCCCCAGCGATGACAGCAGCTCTGTCTCCCTGGAGCCAGATGACCAGCCCGGCCCATCGGGGACCTCTGGACAGTCAGTTCCCCACAGACAGCCACAGTCTACACCAGTCCCAACCCCCTCTGGGAACACCAGCACAGCTCCCACCCAGCGGGCCCATGCCTCTGTCTCCAGGGCACGTAAATCAGCGGTGTGTCCACCACTACAGGGCACCCAGGTTGACCCACCACCCCAACAACAACAGGGACCTGGGGGCAGTGGTAGTGGGCACACCGTCCAGGGGACAGAGGCCCAGGAACACAGGGGAACGGGGAGGGCTGCTGTGCGACAGGGGGGGGACAGGCCCGGGGAACCGACTCTCCAAGAGGCCCTCTCCTCCATCATGGGAGCATACCACCGCTCCCAGGAGACGATGGCGACGGTACTGGCCCGGTGCCAGGAGATCCAGGAACTGCAGGAGGAACGGTACATGGGGTTCAGGGAGGAACTGAGGAACATCGGTTCTGCAATGGGGACCATCGTCCTGGCCCTTACCCAGATCGTCACCACATTGCGGGACCATGTGGCACCCCAAAGGGCCCCTGTCACTAGCCCAGGCCAGAAACAGCCTACCACCTCCGCCGGCGCTAGTGGACAGGAGGCCCCCACACAACGACAGGCCACCAGAACCCCACCTCCTGCAGAAGAAGAACCACCCCGCAAGCGGAACCTGAGATCTCACAAGAAGACAGAGTAGGATTGCAAGACCCCCGCCAGCCTAAGATACCCCCTGATGTCATCCCACTGTCCCACATTGTCACCCTGTCCAACCTTGAACTGCCCCTGCTCCATCCTTCCACAGGCATATGGACAATGCACCTGTGCGACTGAGAACTGGACTCTGCCATGGACATTACTCCACCCCCACCCATCCCCGCTTCCCAATCATTTACCTATATGTAGCACTTAAAATAAATCACTTATTCCACTTAAATAAACAGGAGTCTGCTTGTATTCTTAACAAATGTATTACACATAACGGTTCAATAATGTCCAGTTACTTTGTGATGACAACAAACCAATTTCAATAAGCTTTAGTCCATGGGCAAACAAAGCTGAAGTCAGGCAGTGGGTCATACAGCTCTGAAAAGGGAAGGGAAAGTCACAAATCAGTTAACAGGAACTGGGGGGAAACACAGACAGTGGATACGCATGAGGCCTCAAGTAAATGTAAATTGAGGTGGCTGTTTCTTACCTGTGTGCTACTGAAAGTATTGTTGTATGACTGTATCCCTGTTGTCCGTGTCGTCCCTGTCGTCTTCCTCCTCTTCACTCTCCACAGGCTCCACAGCTGCAACAACACCACCATCTGGACCATCCTCCTGCAGAAAAGGCACCTGGCATCGCAATGCAAGATTGTGAAGCATACAGCAGGCCACGATGATCTGGCACACCTTCTTTGGTGAGTACATGAGGGATCCCCCTGTCATATGCAGGCACCTAAACCTGGCCTTCAGGACCCCGAAGGTCCTTTCTATGATCCTCCTAGATCGCCCATGGGCCTCATTGTACCGTTCCTCTGCCCTGGTCCGGGGATTCCTCACTGGGGTCAGTAGCCACGACAGGTTGGGGTAACCAGAGTCACCAATTAGCCACACACGGTGTCTCTGTAGCTGTTCCATCACATAAGGGATGCTGCTATTTCGCATGACATACGCGTCATGCACTGACCCAGGGAACTTGGCATTTACATGGGAGATGTACTGGTCAGCCAAACAGACCACCTAGACATTCATCGAATGATAACTTTTTCTGTTTCGGTACACCTGCTCACTTTCTTTGGGGGGAACCAAAGCCACATGGGTCCCATCAATGGCACCAATGATGTTGGGGATATGTCCAAGGGCATAGAAATCACCCTTCACTGTAGCCAATTCGCCCACCTCAGGGAAAATAATGTAGCTCCGCATGTATTTCATCAGGGCAGACAACACTCTGGACAAAACCTTAGAAAACATAGGCTGAGACATCCCAGATGATATGGCCACTGTTGTCTGAAAAGACCCACTTGCCAAAAAATGGAGTACTGACAGAACCTGCACCAGAGGGGGAATCCCTGTGGGTTGGCGGATGGGGGACATCAGGTCTGGCTCCAGCTGGGCACATAGTTCATGTATAGTTGCTCTGTCAAGCCGGTATGTAAGTATGATATGTCGTTCTTCCATTGTCGACAGGTCCACCAGCGGTCGGTACACAGGAGGATTCATCCTTCTCCTCGCAAGTCCCAGCGGACGGTGCCTAGGAAGGACAACATGGAGCACAGAGTCAAGCAACCCACAGGTTCGTTGACACAGCTTGCACAGTACACGAATCGCTATGCATGGAATGGCTTGTATGAGTGGCAATGCAAGGCCTAGGCCTGTGTGACGCAGTAGAAATCATGCCATGTGGGCCCTTGAAATGGCGGCTGCCTGACCTGTGAAGTGTGACAGTGGGATGTGAGGTCTCTGTGCTGGCGTGGCACACCGTGGCGGTAGGTGGTCGAAGACTGCGGCGCAAAGCAGCATTGGTTAACATTGAACCCTATGGGTCTCAGGAGCCAATGACGATGTGCGCCGGCGGTCGCGGTACGCACCGCCGCGGTACGCCCCGCCGCGGGCGAGGCCGCCATTTTCTATCTGATTAATCACTCGAGACCTGATCATCCACAGGAGAGGACCTATACTGCAAGTGCTGCTGTGACCTCGGTCTGGGAGATACAATGGCTGCTGTGACTGGGGAAAGGGCCCCTGCCTTTACTGCCGAAGAATTGGAGAAACTTGTTGATGGGGTCCTGCCCCAGTATGCGCTACTCTACGGTCCTCCAGACCAACAGGTTAGTACACAGGGTGCACGTTGAATGGGCTATGCCTGTGTTGAGTGGGGTGTATGTAAGATGGTGGGGAGGGGAGCGAATGAGGAGTGCAACGCACGAAAGATGAGAGCATGTGCCACATGGCAAGGTTGGGGAGGGGGGGGCCACTCACATTGACCAGGCAGAAAACTGATGCGATTTCCTTTACCACCCTGTACATGTCACATAGGTCAGCACCCATCAGAAGATCGACATTTGGCGTGCCATCGCCAAGGACGTCTGGGCCCTGGGGGTCCACAACAGACGGGGCACCCACTGCCGAAAGAGGTGGGAGGACATCCGCCGCGGGACCAGGAAGACCGCCGAGTCTCTGCTGGGGATGGCCTCCCAAAGTAGGAGGGGTGCCAGCCGCCAATTGACCCCCCTGATGTCCCGGATCCTGGCGGTGGCCTACCCCGATTTGGATGGGCGCGTGAGGACATCACAGCAGACACAAGGGGGTGAGTATCAGCACATTCTGCTATCTTTGCACGCAGTGAAGGTGTCTGGGTGGGGGAGGAGGGCTGTGGCTATCTCCAGGCCAGGACGCATTCTGTAGGCTAGGCCCCTCCGTTAGACACGGCCCTGTGCCCCCGTCCCCCACCTCTGTAGGGTGCCAAGTACAGCTATCCATGGTCCGGCCTCACCCATGTGTGCATTTGTCGTCCATAGACCTGTAGGCCTAGTCACAATAACTGAGTAGTGTACCCCCATTGCGTGGCCTAGTTCAGGGGGATTCTGTGTCTGTCCTCTCCGACAACGGTGTTGCCCATGCATGCACTCAACCTGTCTTCATTTCTCCCCCCCCCCCATTTTCTTTGTCTTCCTGTTCATGTGTGCATTAGCATCATCAGGCGGAGGAAAGTGGCATCGGCGCACGAGGGAGCTGCATCTCACATGGCCCCGGAGGGCCATACAACAGACTCCGAGTACACCAGTGAGACGGAGGGCGAGTGGAGCTCCACAACGGGGACCCGTGGAGACGTCAGCGACACCGACACGTCCTCGGAAGGGAGCTCCCTAGCGGTGGCGGCAACATCCGTGCCCACCGCCACAACAGGTACAGCCGCCACCCAGCGCACCAGCCCCGCCCTCCCAGCAGCCCCTCAGCCTTCGCTCCGTGCCCGCTCGCCTAGGAAGGCGGGCATCTCCTTCGCCCCAGGCACCTCAGGCCCTGCCCCAGTTACCCCTGCTGCCCTCAGTGAGGAGGTCATTGACCTCCTCAGGACACTCATTGTTGGGCAGTCTACCCTTTTGAATGCCATCCAGGGTGTAGAAAGGGAGGTGCATCGGAGCAATGGTCAGGCTGCCCATCAGCGATCGTTCAACGCTCTGGCCTCAGCACTGACGGCAGCCATTGTCCTTGTCTCCAGCCTCCCTCTTCTGACTCCCTCCACCCAGTCCCAGTCTCCTGTTCCACTGCCTATCCCATCCACACCATCAGACCAGCCTGCACACACCTCTACACCCAAGGGCAGCTCATCCAGACATAAGCACCACAGATCCCACAAGCATTCACCCAAGCAACATCCAGATGCAGACATGCCAACAGTCACTACCACCTCTGTGTCCCCCACCTCCTCATCTCCCTCCTCCCTCTCTGTGACGTCTCCACTCACACCTGCATGCACACCACCATCAGCCAGTACTTCCATCACCAGCACACCCTCCATTACAGTCCGCACACGTGCAGTCACCACCCCCACTGCCATTTACACGTCCCCTGTGTCCTCTCCCAGTGTGTCTGTCACCCCCTCTTCCAAAGCACACAAACGCAGGCAGCCACCCACCCAACAGCCATCCACCTCACGACAGCCTCCGTCACAAGCACCTGCACCCAAAGACAGCGCACTTGACTCTCCTACAACCACATCCTCTTCCTCCACTCCCAAACCCACTACACCTACCCGTCCCTGTCCTTCCAAAGTCCTTTTCCTTTCGAACCTTGAGCTCGTTCCAATCACTGACCCACCCCCTCCATCTGGTAAGAGTAAAAAAAGCACCTCAGCCACCACCAGCCCTGCATCTACTGTGACCATAGTGCAGGGCTATTGGAGTCCACCAGATCCTAGGGCAGGAACATCGGCCAGCAGCAAGGGGACAGCCAGCCCCCCCCCCTGGGAAGAGTACAAAAAAGAAAAAGGCCCGGCGCGACAAGCCTGAGATGGCTGCCACCAAGGACAGTAGCCTTGCCCCGTCACCTGCCACATCATCCAAGGGAGGCAAGGGCCACAGAGCTCCAGCGAAGGAGGGCAAGGGCAGCAGGGCAGAGAAGTCAGGCAGCAGGCGAGCTGCCCAGGAGGGCCCCACCAGCCCCATTCCGGGTGTGACGGACGACACCCACGGGCCCAGGACTCCATCACAGGAGGGCGCCGCGACCTCAAGTTCGGATGGTGAATGAGCGGGAAGTCTTGCCCAGGTCTGGCTCCCTAGACACACAGGACAAGCACCGCTGAACAGGGCCCCGCCGGGAGGAGCACCGCTGAACAGGGCCCCGCCGGGAGGAGCACCGCTGAACAGGGCCCCGCGGGGAGGAGCACCGCTGAACAGGGCCCCGCGGGGAGGAGCACCGCTGAACAGGGCTCCGCTGGGAGGAGCACCGCTGAACAGGGCCCCGCCGGGAGGAGCACCGCTGAACGGGGCCCCGCCGGGACAAGAACCGCTGAACGGGCCCCGCCGGGAGGAGCACCGCTGAACAGGGCCCCGCCGGGACAAGAACCGCTGAACGGGCCCCGCCGGGAGGAGCACCGCTGAACAGGGCCCCGCCGGGAGGAGCACCGTTGAACAGGGCCCCGCCGGGACAAGAACCGCTGAACAGGGCCCCGGCGGGACAAGAACCGCACCGCTGGGCCCTTCCTGTCAAGCACCGCTCCGCTGGGCCCTTCATCTCAAGCACCGCACCGCTGGGCCCTTCATCTCAAGCACCGCACCGCTGGGCCCTTCCTGTCAAGCACCGCTCCGCTGGGCCCTTCCTGTCAAGCACCGCTCCGCTGGGCCCTTCATCTCAAGCACCGCACCGCTGGGCCCCGCCATCTCAAGCACCACTCCGCTGGGCCCTTCATCTCAAGCACCGCACCGCTGGGCCCTTCCTGTCAAGCACCGCTCCGCTGGGCCCTTCCTGTCAAGCACCACTCCGCTGGGCCCTTCCTGTCCAGCACCGCTCCGCTGGGCCCTTCCTGTCAAGCAACGCACCGCTGGGCCCTTCATCTCAAGCACCGCTCCGCTGGGCCCCGCCGTCTCAAGCACCACACCACTGGGCCCTTCCTGTCAAGCACCGCTCCGCTGGGCCCTTCCTGTCAAGCACCGCTCCGCTGGGCCCTTCCTGTCAAGCACCACACCGCTGGGCCCTTCCTGTCAAGCACCGCACCGCTGGGCCCCGCCGTCTCAAGCACCGCACCGCTGGGCCCTTCATCTCAAGCACCGCTCCGCTGGGCCCCGCCGTCTCAAGCACCGTTCCGCTGGGCCCTTCATCTCAAGCACCGCACCGCTGGGCCCTTCATCTCAAGCACCGCACCGCTGGGCCCTTCATCTCAAGCACTGCTCCGCTGGGCCCCGCCGTCTCAAGCACCGCTCCGCTGGGCCCTTCATCTCAAGCACCGCACCGCTGGGCCCTTCCTGTCAAGCACCGCTCCGCTGGGCCCTTCCTGTCAAGCACCGCACCGCTGGGCCCTTCATCTCAAGCACACCTCCGCTGGGCCCCACCGTCTCAAGCACCGCTCCGCTGGGCCCTTCCTGTCAAGCACTGCTCCGCTGGGCCCTTCCTGTCAAGCACCGCACCGCTGGGCCCTTCATCTCAAGCACCGCTCCGCTGGGCCCCGCCGTCTCGAGCACCGCACCGCTGGGCCCCGCCGTCTCAAGCACCGCTCCGCTGGGCCCTTCATCTCAAGCACCGCTCCGCTGGGCCCGCCGTCTCAAGCACCGTTCCGCTGGGCCCTTCATCTCAAGCACCGCACCGCTGGGCCCTTCCTGTCAAGCACCGCTCCACTGGGTCCTTCCTGTCAAGCACCGCTCCACTGGGTCCCGCCGTCTCAAGCACCGCTCCGCTGGGCCCTTCATCTCAAGCACCGCACCGCTGGGCCCTTCCTGTCAAGCACCGCTCCGCTGGGCCCTTCCTGTCAAGCACCGCACCGCTGGGCCCTTCATCTCAAGCACCGCTCCGCTGGGCCCCGCCGTCTCAAGCACCGCACCGCTGGGCCCCGCCGTCTCAAGCACCGCTCCGCTGGGCCCTTCATCTCAAGCACCGCTCCGCTGGGCCCCGCCGTCTCAAGCACCGCTCCGCTGGGCCCTTCATCTCAAGCACCGCACCGCTGGGCCCTTCATCTCAAGCACCGCTGGCCCATTGACAGTGCCGGTTCTGTGTCGAGCAGGGCTTCAGGAAGCACTCTGGGCACCATGCCTCCTCCAATAACAGTGGAGTCGGTAATCCATCTGATGGACTGTGGCTTTGCACTCCCCAGGATGGTCCAGTGGGCAAGCCACCCAATGTAGACACTTGAGAGACTGTGGCTTTGCACTCCCCAGGATGGTACAGTGGGCAAGCCTCCCACTGTAGGGACTTGTGAGACTGTGGCTTTGCACTCCCCAGGATGGGACAGTGGGCATGGAGGCCCCTCGTGGATCTGGCGTCGTGGACTCATGTGGCTGAGGTGCCCCCCCTTCCCTTCCCCCTGAGGTGCCTGTAGTTTTATCATCTGATGCCCCTGCAGTGTTCTCTACAATGGTATCTGGTCTCCTGTGTGGGCTTTGCCCCTGTGTTTGTGCACATTGGCCCACGGACTATGGAACTTTGACGGAATGTGCAGGACTTTTTGCCTATGGATATATTGTTGACTATGTTCATTCCTTAATTTTGTATCTTTTATATGGCATATTTGCCATTCCTTCAATGGAGATATTTATACATATATTTTATAGATAATTTAAATTGTGTCTTTGCATTATTCCGGGAGGTTTGTGTGGTGTCACTCTGACTTGTTGCTCGGCATTGGGGTGTAGGTATTTGTGGTGGGGGGGTGGGTGTATGGCGCATGTGTGTGCCCGTAAGCTTTCCTCCTCCCTCCTCGCCTGTGTCGTAGGTGCAGTACTCACCGTTGTCGTCTGCGCCGGCATTCGTACTCCTGGTAGATGAGCAGGTAGACAATAGCTGGTAGGATGTGTAATTCGGGCTCCATGCTGTCCTCCTTCCTCATGGAGTGTGTATAGGTGAGCGTTTTCCCGTTCGTAGTCTGTTTCCGCCGTGTTTTTATCGGCGGGGCTCCTGCCCCGGAAAAGGTGGCGGATTGGTGAGTTGTGATAGGGTGGGCGGTACATTGTCTGCCGCCTGCCTGTTGGCGGTGACCGCCGCGCTGTTTGTCGGTCCCGCCGTGGCGGTCGGAGTGTTAAAGTGGCGGCCTGTGTTGGCGGTTCCCGCCAGGGTTAGAATTCCATTTTTTTGACCGCCGGCCTGTTTGCGGGTTGGCCGCCGCTTTATCACCGACCGCCAGGGTCAGAATGACCCCCAAAGTTTATTAAACCTCATGAGGTGGTACTACAGTTCAAACAGCACCCTTCGGTAATGTCTGAAGTAGCACACTGAACTGAGAGAGCATGGTCCTTTTATACCCACGCAGGGGCTAAAAGGAGGTGGTACAATTATAGAAGCAAGACTTGCATACATGTAAGGTCATGTGGAAATGCACAGTCGACAGGTAGGAGGGGCTAACAGTTTTCAAGGACTAACAGCTGCAGACCTTACTGGGCATGTGCGAAAGTGGGAGATGCTGAATATAACTTGTCACTAGGCAGATTTTCAAGAGTAGTTAACAGAAAGGTAGGACAGAGCACATGGTGAGCACATGGCAGCATGTGGCAGAGAAAATGGCTGCCATGAATACAAAATGGATTCCGCAAAATGTTCACAATAGTTACTAAATACAAGATGTCTTCTGCTAATGCTTAATATAATCACTGCTAAACTACAACACTGGAACTCAGCATGTCAAAACACAGGTGCAAACAACTTGAAAGAAGATGGTGCATCAACAGAAACCTCACCAACCAAGCTATCTTCAAATCAGCCCTCAACGACTATCACAGCCAGATCAAAGCTGCAAAAAAAGAGGTCCTGACTCATCAAATCAAGACCAGCATCAACCAAACCAAGGAACTCTTCAACATCGTCAGAGAGTTCACCTGCTTGTCAGCCACCCAAAAACTCTGCCCCCTCCACAGGAACTCTGTGATGCCCTCACTGACCACTTCCACAACTAGATGCCATGTACAAAAACTTCAAATCCCAACCCTCGGACCTCCTCAACACCCCACCAACCACCACCGCCAACCACCTGCTTAGTGCATGGCAACAACTCAGCACACCAAACACAAACACACTTATTACTTCCATACAATCTGGAGCATCCACTGACTCCTGCCCCCACTAGCTCTTCAAACTTGGAAGAGACGAGATTAGACACCAGCCAATGACCATCCTCAATGCCTCATTAACTACAGCCACCTTTCCTGAAGCCTGGAAGCATGTGAACATCAGATCCCTCCTCAGAAAACCCTCTGCAAATGCCAGCAAGCTCCATAACTACTTCCCAATTACTCTGCTTCCATTCCCTGCCAAAGTCCTGTAGCAGGCTATCAATCTCTAACTCACCGAACACCTGGTGAGAAACAATCTACAGGACCTATCCAAATCAAGCTTTAGAGCCAACCACAGCACTGAGACAGCTCTGACTGTTGCAAAAGATGACATCTACACCCTACTTGACAGAGGAGAAACACTCACCTTGATCCTGCTCCACCTCTCAGCAGCTTTTGACACCGTCTCCATCACTCACATATCAATCGACTATGTCAGATTGAAATCGTAGGCGATGTACTCAGATGAATGGCATCCTTTCTCATGGGGCGCACCCAGAAAGTCCTCCTCCCTCCCTTCACCTTGCAAGCCAAGCACACCATCTGCGGCATCTCCCAAGCCTCTCGCCTCAAATCTCTCCTCTTCAACATCAACATGACCCCACTCGCAGACATCATCAGATCGCACAAAATCAACATCATCTTCTACACTGATGACATGTAGCTCGTCCTCTTGCTCTCAGCAGACCGCACCTTGACGAAGACCAACTTCCAAAACTGTATGAAGAACAAATCAGCCTGGATGAGGAGCAGCTTCCTGAAGCTCATCACAGACAAGACTGAAGTTCTGATCTTCTGCAGACACACGGCCTTCTGGAACAAATCCTCATGGCCGTCGGAACTCGGACCCACTCTCATGCCAAAAAAACATGCCCTCAATCTTGGCATTATCCTCGACAGCAAACTCTCCATGAAATGTCAGGTCAATGCCATCTCCTCAGCCTGCTTCCATATGTTCCTCTTGCTCCATGAAGTTTTCAAGTAGCTCCCCATCTGCAGCAGGAAGACAGTGTTGCAGGCCATCATCACCAGCCGATTGGACTACAGCAACACACTCTATGCAGGCGCCATCACCGAACTCATGGAAAGACTTCAAACGAACCAGTACGCAGTCACCAGATTGGTCCTCAACCCACCCAAGAGAACCCACATCACCCAGCACTTAAAGGATCTCCACTGGCTCCCAATCTGGAAAAGATGCCAGTTCAAACTCCTGACCTATGCCTACACAGCCCTCTAAACCAAGGACGTGCTTAATTGAAACACCGTCTGCACTTCTACTGACCTTCCAGGAACCTCTGTTCTGCACACCATGGTCTTGCACAGATACCTTGCACACACTGCTGCTACTCTGGAGGTGGCTCCTTCTTCCTGCCTCCAAAGCCTGGAACACCCTTCCCCTCATCACCGCACCCTCACTGTCCCACTTCAGGAAAGGGCTCAAGACCTGGCTCTTTGACTGACACCTGCAGCAAGCACCTAGATACTGTGTTATTAAAAATGACTGCCTTCTCCAGTGCACAGGAGCTCAACTACTATGCCTGTGAGGGAAAATACACAAAATAATCCTACATATGTCAGGGTCACCTCTTGTAAGTCATCATGTTCTGCAAGGTTAGTGTGATGTGACCTTTGACACCGTTGACATGCGGTGAAATGAAATCTCAGTATGTGCTGAAGATCTCTCCTTGACACATGGGGTACAGGAGTGCAAATCACATTATCATGAGGAGAGTTTCTCTGGCAGAGTTTCTATTTTAGACTACCAGACATCACTCGATTAGAGAGCTAATCCTACTCATTGAGGACTGAAATCCAGGCGGATGTAGAGTCAGTTACCTACTTGAATCATCCCAAAACACCTTAGGGAGCATGACATGTTTGCCACCCCACTGGTGATGTACATTCAACATATCCCTCTGGGAATGGTTAGCCCAACACATTCTTCTGAGGTAGGAATATGTGCAGGGGTAAAAGGGTTTTGTCATTCGTATAGGACTCCCTCTTTGCCAATGAGGTGGTGCTCCCTTTCCAGTTTGCTCGCACAGAAACAGTGGCTTGAATTCAGTATTAAGGAGTGTCTGAGTGGCCCTATAATGATTCAGTGCTGCATTCCATGCAGTGGATGAGGCACTGAACATACTTTATGCGGGGGACTCAGCTTCTGTAAAATGGTTCCTTAAGCCTCAGATGATTTTCTGGTTAGCTTCCTCAGCACAAGTCTGTGCAGAAACCATTTTCGATACAAGCCATCAGCACAATGTCTCTGAACATAAAGGGAGAAATGAGAGCTAGGTTGTTTCGCCAAGAAGTGGATCTTTGTTTTACGTCTGTAGAAATGTTCCCTTTTTGTTGCTGATTTTATAATTATAATACTATGCCCGGTGGGTGTCTCACTGCCAACTTCCTCTGGGCTCCTGCTGCCTCTCTCTATTAAACATCGTGTCCATTTTGGGCAAAACCCCGCTGCTTTTCCGACCAGATTATAAAGAAGGTAGCACAGAAGCAGGAGAGTGGGGCATTGCTCTGGGTGGTGAGAGCACAGCTGTCAATACATCTGGAAATACAGCTATGAGGAGAATGAATGCAATGAGTGCACTAAGGGCCAGATGTATCAAAGTGTTTTACCCATTCTAAGGCTATGGGAAAATGTGTTGGTACATATGGCCTTAACCCCTTCTGTGCCTTGGACGAGATGATCTCGTCCAAGGCTACAGTTCCCCTGTGCCTTGGACGAGATCATCTCGTCCTAGGCACAGGGGAACTTGGGTGCACCCCCCTCCCCCCCCAAGTCGGGGATGGAAGGGGAAGACCTTCCCCTTACACCCCCGACCCCCCCCACCCCCCCCTGTGACGTCAGCGCGCTGATGTGTCACAGGGGCCTCCCTAGTCGCATTTCTTTTTCAATCACTGGGAGGCCTGGAGGGGCTTCAAAGGGAAGGAAAAGTATTTCCTTCCCTTTGAAGTCCCTCCGAGGGTTTCAAAAGCCGGATTGCTTGCAATCCGGCTTTTGAAACCCCACTAGACACCAGGGATTTTTTTTTTTTTTATTGAAAGTGACAAAAGGGAGCGACCCCTTGGGCAAGGGTCGCTTTCAGGGGGGGCATTTTTTTGAGAAGGCCTTTCCTGCCCCCCCCTCTAGGCACCAGGGACCATTTATTTTTTTTTATTTTTTTTTGTTTCATTTTTTTATTTTTTTGGTGGGGAGCGACCCCTTAGGCAAGGGTCGCTCCCCTTGGGGGAAAATTATATTTTGGCCATTTCTGCCCCCCTTGGGGGCAGATTTGCCTATTTTGATGAGGCCAATCTGCCCCCAAGGGGGGTAGAAACCACTAGACACCAGGGATTTTTATTTTTTTTATTGTTATTGACAAAAGGGAGCGACCCCTTGGGCAAGGGTCGCTCCCAGGGGGGGCATATTTTCGGGAAGACCTTTTCTGTCCCCCCGGTGGCAGAAACCTCTAGGCACCAGGGACCTTTTTTTTTGTTTTTTGTTTTTTGTGTTATATATTTTTTTTTTTTTTGGTGGGGAGCGACCCCTTAGGCAAGGGTCGCTCCCCTTGGGGGAAAATTATATTTTGGCCATTTCTGCCCCCCTTGGGGGCAGATTGGCCTATTTTGATGAGGCCAATCTGCCCCCAATGGGGGTAGAAACCACTAGAAACCAGGGATTTTTTTTATTGTTATTGACAAAAGGGAGCGACCCCTTGGGCAAGGGTCGCTCCCAGGGGGGGCATATTTTCGGGAAGGCCTTTTCTGCCCCCCTGGGGGCAGATCGGCCTACTATTAGGCCGATCTGCCCCCAGGGGGGGCAGAAACCTCTAGGCACCAGGGACCTTTTTTTTTTTTTTTTTTTTGTGTTATATATTTTTTTTTTGGGTGGGGAGCGACCCCTTAGGCAAAGGTCGCTCCCCTTGGGGGAAAATTATATTTTGGCCATTTAGATTGGCCTATTTTGATGAGGCCAATCTGCCCCCAAGGGGGGTAGAAACCACTAGACACCAGGGAGTTTTTTCTTTGCATGAATTTCACGCAAAGGGAGCGACCCCTTAGGCAAGGGTCGCTCCCTGGGGGGGAGGGCAATTTATTTTAGGCCATTTCTGCCCCCCCTGGGGGCAGATCGGCCTATTATTAGGCCGATCTGGCCCCAGGGGGGGAAGAAACCTCTAGGCGCCAGGGCAATTTTTTTTTGTGTGTTTTTTTTTTTTTGTTGTTTCTTTTTTTAGAGATGGGGAGCGACCCATCAGGCAAGGGTCGCTCCCCTGGGGGGCAAATTGTATTTAGACCATTTCTGCCCCCCTGGGGGCAGATTGGCCAATTTTAGGTCAATCTGCCCCCAAGGGGGCAGAAACCACTAGGCACCGGGGATTTGTTTTTTGGCGCCAATGTCACGCAGGGGGAGCGACCCCGTAGGCAAGGGTCGCTCCCGGGGGGGGGGGGGGGGGGGTTGGGGTGGCAAATTTATTTTAGGCCATTTCTGCCCCCCCCCGGGGGACAGATCGGCCTATTATTAGGCCGAACTGCCCCCAGGGGGGGGCAGAACCCTCTAGGCGCCAGGGCAATTTTTTTTTTTGTGTTTTTTTTTTTGTTGTTTCTTTTTTTAGAGATGGGGAGCGACCCATCAGGCAAGGGTCGCTCCCCTGGGGGGGCAAATTGTATTTAGACCATTTCTGCCCCCCTGGGGGCAGATTGGCCAATTTTAGGTCAATCTGCCCCCAAGGGGGCAGAAACCACTAGGCACCGGGGATTTGTTTTTTGGCGCCAATGTCACGCAGGGGGAGCGACCCCGTAGGCAAGGGTCGCTCCCGGGGGGGGGGGTGGTTGTTGGGGGGGCAAATTTATTTTAGGCCATTTCTGCCCCCCGGGGGGGGGGGGCAGAAACCTCTAGGCGCCAGGGGAATTTTTTTTTTTCTTTTTTTTTTTCTTGGTTTTTTTCTTAGAGATGGGGAGCGACCCATCAGGCAAAAGTCGCTCCCCTGGGGGACAAATTGTATTTAGGCCATTTCTGCCCCCCTTGGGGCAGATTGGCTGAGTTTAGGTCAACCTGCCCCCAAGGGGGCAGAAACCACTAGGCACCGGGGATTTGTTTTTTGGCGCCAATGTCACGCAGGGGGAGCGACCCCGTAGGCAAGGGTCGCTCCCGGGGGGGGTGGAGGTTGGGGGGAGAGAAATTTATTTTAGGCCATTTCTGCCCCCCCTGGGGGCAGATCGGCCTATTATTAGGGCGATCTGCCCCCGGGGGGGCAGAAACCTCTAGGCGCCAGGGCAAATTTTTTTTGTGTTTTTTTTTTTTTTGGTTTGTTTGTTTTTTTAGAGATGGGGAGTGACCCATCAGGCAGGGGTCGCTCCCCAGGAGGGCAAATTGTATTTAGACCATTTCTGCCCCCCTGGGGACAGATTGGCAGAGTTTAGGTCAATCTGCCCCCAAGGGGGCAGAAACCACTAGGTAACAGAACCTGGTCCGAGCCCCGCAAGTCACCCCTCCTTGGATTCCCCTAGGTCTCTAGTTTTCAGAAATGCACAGGTTTGGTAGGTTTCCCTAGGTGCCGGCTGAGCTAGAGGCCAAAATCTACAGGTAGGCACTTCGCAAAAAACACCTCTGTTTTTTTCCAAAATTTAGGATGTGTCCACGTTGCGCTTTGGGGTGTTTCCTGTCGCCGGCGCTAGGCCTACCCAGGCAAGTGAGGTATCATTTTTATCGGGAGACTTGGGGGAACGCTGGGTGGAAGGAAATTTGTAGCTCCTCTCAGATTCCAGAACTTTCTGCCACAGAAATGTGAGGGACATGTGTTTTTTTAGCTAAATTTTGAGGTTTGCAAAGGATTCTGGGTAACAGAACCTGGTCCGAGCCCCGCAAGTCACCCCTCCTTGGATTCCCCTAGGTCTCTAGTTTTCAGAAATGCACAGGTTTGGTAGGTTTCCCTAGGTGCCGGCTGAGCTAGAGGCCAAAATCTACAGGTAGGCACTTCGCAAAAAACACCTCTGTTTTTTTCCAAAATTTAGGATGTGTCCACGTTGCGCTTTGGGGTCTTTCCTGTCGCCGGCGCTAGGCCTACCCACGCAAGTGAGGTATCATTTTTATCGGGAGACTTGGGGAAACGCTGGGTGGAAGGAAATTTGTAGCTGCTCTCAGATTCCAGAACTTTCTGCCACAGAAATGTGAGGGACATGTGTTTTTTTAGCCAAATTTTGAGGTTTGCAAAGGATTCTGGGTAACAGAACCTGGTCCGAGCCCCGCAAGTCACCCCTCGTTATATTCCCCTAGGTCTCTAGTTTTCAGAAATGCACAGGTTTGGTAGGTTTCCCTAGGTGCCGGCTGAGCTAGAGGCCAAAATCTACAGGTAGGCACTTTGCAAAAAACACCTCTGTTTTTTTCCAAAATTTAGGATGTGTCCACGTTGCGCTTTGGGGTGTTTCCTTTTGCCGGCGCTAGGCCTACCCACGCAAGTGAGGTATCATTTTAATCGGGAGACTTGGGGGAACGCTGTGTTGAAGGAAATTTGTAGCTCCTCTCAGATTCCAGAACTTTCTGCCACAGAAATGTGAGGGACATGTGTTTTTTTAGCTAAATTTTGAGGTTTGCAAAGGATTCTGGGTAACAGAACCTGGTCCGAGCCCCGCAAGTCACCCCTCCTTGGATTCCCCTAGGTCTCTAGTTTTCAGAAATGCACAGGTTTGGTAGGTTTCCCTAGGTGCCGGCTGAGCTACAGGCCAAAATCTACAGGTAGGCACTTCGCAAAAAACACCTCTGTTTTTTTCCAAAATTTAGGATGTGTCCACGTTGCGCTTTGGGGTGTTTCCTGTCGCCGGCGCTAGGCCTACCCACGCAAGTGAGGTATCATTTTTATCGGGAGACTTGGGGGAACGCTGGGTGGAAAGAAATTTGTAGCTCCTCTCAGATTCCAGAACTTTCTGCCACAGAAATGTGAGGGACATGTGTTTTTTTAGCCAAATTTTGAGGTTTGCAAAGGATTCTGGGTAACAGAACCTTGTCCGAGCCCCGCAAGTCACCCCTCCTTGGATTTCCCTAGGTCTCTAGTTTTCAGAAATGCACAGGTTTGGTAGGTTTCCCTAGGTGCCGGCTGAGCTACAGGCCAAAATCTACAGGTAGGCACTTCGCAAAAAACACCTCTGTTTTTTTCCAAAATTTAGGATGTGTCCACGTTGCGCTTTGGGGTGTTTCCTGTCGCCGGCGCTAGGCCTACCTACGCAAGTGAGGTATCATTTTTATCGGGAGACTTGGGGAACGCTGGGTGGAAGGAAATTTGTAGCTCCTCTCAGATTCCAGAACTTTCTGCCACAGAAATGTGAGGGACATGTGTTTTTTTAGCCAAATTTTGAGGTTTGCAAAGGATTCTGGGTAACAGAACCTGGTCCGAGCCCCGCAAGTCACCCCTCCTTGGATTCCCCTAGGTCTCTAGTTTTCAGAAATGCACAGGTTTGGTAGGTTTCCCTAGGTGCCGGCTGAGCTAGAGGCCAAAATCTACAGGTAGGCACTTCGCAAAAAACACCTCTGTTTTCTCCCAAAATTTTGGATGTGTCCACGTTGCGCTTTGGGGTGTTTCCTGTCGCGGGCGCTAGGCCTACCCATGCAAGTGAGGTATCATTTTTATCGGGAGACTTGGGGGAACATAGATTAGCAAAACAAGTGCTATTGCCCCTTGTCTTTCTCTACATTTTTTCCTTCCAAATATAGGAGAGTGTGTAAAAAAGACATCTATTTGAGAAATTCCCTATAATTCACATGCTTGTATGGTCACCCCGGAATTCAGAGATGTGCAAATAACCACTGCTCCTCAGCACCTTATCTTGTGCCCTTTTTGGAAATGCAAAGGTTTTCTTGATAGCAATTTTTTACTCTTTATATTTCAGCAAATGAATTGCTGTATACCCGGTATAGAATGAAAACGCACTGCAGGGTGCAGCTCATTTATTGGCTCTGGGTTCCTCGGGTTCTTGATGAACCTACAAGCCCTATATATCCCCGCAACCAGAGGAGTCCAGCAGACGTAACGGTATATTGCTTTCCATAATCTGACATTGCAGGGAAAAGTTACAGAGTAAAACGTAGAGAAAAATTGATGTTTTTTTCACCTCAATTTCAATATTTTTCTTTTTCAGCTGTTATTTTCTGTAGGAAACCCTTGTAGGATCTACACAAATGACCCCTTGCTAAATTCAGAATTTTGTCTACGTTTCAGAAATGGTTAGGTTTCTGGGATCCAGCATTGGTTTCATGCCCATTCCTGTCACTGACTGGAAGGAGGCTGAAAGCACAAAAAATTGCAAAAATGGGGTATGCCCCAGTAAAATGCCAAAATTGTGTTGAAAAATTGGGTTTTCTGATTCAAGTCTGCCTGTTCCTGAAAGCTAGGAAGCTGCTGAGTTTAGCACTACAAACCCTTTGTTGATGCCATTTTCAGGGGGAAATCCACAAGCCTTCTTCTGCAGCCACTTTTTCCATTTTTTTTTAAAAAAACGAAATTTTCACTGTATTTTGGCCAATTTCTTGGCCTCCTTCAAGGGAACCCACAAAGTCTGGGTACCTCTAGAATCCCTAGGATGTTGGAAAAAAAGGACGCAATTTTGGCTTGGTTAGCTTATGTGGACAAAAAGTTATGAGGGCCTAAGCGCGAACTGCCCCAAATAGGCAAAAAAAGGCCTGGCACAGGAGGGGGAAAAGGCCTGGCAGCGAAGGGGTTAAGTGAGCTGTTCGGAAGAGGTTGCACTGATGGTCGCCAATCGGTACCGGTTAATGAACTCGAAGTTTGCGAGGGCCTAAAGATTTATCTGAATCAGAAGTGCAGTATGAAGGGCTCTTTATCTTCTTAGTTTCTTTAATTTCTTTGCATGAAACTGCTAAAAAACTCAAAGCTCAAAGTAAAAGGAAAGAGAAGGCGCTGTACACTAGGGTTCAGAAGAGTCTTGGATAAACTTTGGAGCTTCTGCTCTCACGGAAGGTTCGCTGACAGCAGTGCAATTCAAAAGATTGTAAACTCAGGTTAAATTTGGTGCAGTGTCAGGCAGAATCATAAGCACTGTGGTTAACAATACATTCAACATAAGAAAATCATTTTTTTCATGCTGCAAGCGGGTCAGCTGAGAAGAAAAATATCTTTACAGAGCAGTTGCCAATCCACTACCATTACCACTCCCACTACCACTCCAAGTAACGAAAAAGAAGTCGGTGGAAGAATCTATCTTGTTTAATCCAATGAGAGTGGAAAAAAGCCGTAATAAGTTTGCAGATTTCAGAATCAAAAAGGGGCTTTCTCTGAGCCACATTTACTGTTGACCTAGGAGTGCCATAAGTGTGCAGCAGTTTGAGAGGGCAAGAACAATATAATGAGGGACATGAAGAATATGTGAACCAGATTGTAGTAATAAAGCACTGATAGTTATATCTGAAGAAGGGGGAGGGGATACAAGCACAAACAGTACTTCTACAAACTCTTCTCCTAGTTTCCACTTGCGGTGACGATTCACAAGATGAACATAGACTGGGACATAAAAGTTAAAAATATGGTGCATTCTATCTCCATATACACTGACTACAGGCTATTGTAATCAAGAGATGTGGGCAGAACTTTACCTGGGGCACTTAAAGTGTTTCAGACATACCTCAATATGTTGGTAGACAGAATCATGAGAAGTCCTACCTCCATTCACTTAGGAAGATCTCTCCGACTTTCACCTCAAATGAGAATGAGGAAGCTTTAAATATTAGGGCCCATATTTATACTTTTTGACGCTAAACTGCGCTAACGCAGTTTAGCGTCAAAAAATTTAGCGCCGTCTAACGCCATTCTGAAGCACCATGCGGGCGCCGTATTTATGGAATGGCGTTAGCCGGCGCAAGCAGACCGGCGCTGCCTGGTGTGCGTGGAAAAAAACCACGTAGACCAGGCAGCGCCGGCGTTGGGCAAAAATGACGTTAGGGCGTCTTAAAATGGGGCAAGTCAGGTTGAGGCAAAAAAATCGCCTCAACCCGATTTGCGCCATTTTTTTACGACGCCCAGACGCCATTTCATGACTCCTGTCTTAGTAAAGACAGGAGTCATGCCCCCTTGCCCAATGGCCATGCCCAGGGGACTTGTGTCCCCTGGGCATGGTCATTGGGCATAGTGGCATGTAGGGGGGCACAAATAAGGCCCCCCTATGCCACCCCAAAAAAATTAAAAAATATAAAAAATTATACTTACCTGAACTTACCTGAATGTCCCTGGGGTGGGTCCCTCCATCCTTGGGTGTCCTCCTGGGGTGGGCAGGGGTGGCAGGGGGGGTCCCTGGGGGCAGGGGAGGGCACCTGTGGGCTCATTTTGAGCCCACAGGCCCCTTAACGCCTACCCTGACCCAGGCGTTAAAATGTGGCGCAAATGCGGGGTTTTTTGACCCGCCACCTCCCGGGCGTGATTTTTGCCCGGGAGTATAAATACGACGCATTTGCGTCGCCGTCATTTTTTTAGACGGGAACGCCTTCCTTGCATCTCATTAACGCAAGGAAGGCGTTCACGCTAAAAAATGACGCTCTTTGCCAATACTTTGGCGCTAGACGCGTCTAACGCCAAAGTATAAATATGGCGTTAGTTTTGCGCCGAATTTGCATCGAAAAAAACGACGCTAATTCGGCGCAAACGGAGTATAAATACGGGCCTAGATATTTTAAAGTGCAAATCTACCTTTGCTATGCACCTTTGATACAGAGAAATGTAGGCAAGACATTGGGCCTGATGTACGTAGGTAGGCGTTTCTGATTACCAATTGGTTTGCGATAACCAAATAGGAAATGTATGCGATCGCTGTTTCGTAATCGCAAATACCCATGTACTAATGTGTGTTTTATACATTTTGTGATTCCCAGTAGTTTGCAAACATACCTATCTCATGAATATTAGTGAGGTAGGTCTTGGTTTGCGACCCACTGGGAATCGCTAATATCACAGGGATGGTGGCCTGCTGGGGTCAGCAGACCACCATGTCTGTGATTGCTTTTAAACAAAGCAATTTTTTTTAAATGCAGCCCGTTTTCCTTACTGGAAAATGGGATGTATTAAAAAAAAAAAAGTTTTCTATTAATTTTTTAAGAGTAGGCAGTGGTCTGTGAGATCACTGCCTGCTCTAATAAAATGTTTCACAAACATTCACAAAGGGGAATGGGTCACTTGAAGTAAGTGGTAAAATGCTAATGTTTTGTGACTAAGCTTTGTCACAAAACATTCCCACATAACCATTATCGGTATTAAGAAAGGGCGCACTAAACCTTCTTCCTAATAACGAATCGCAAATTTGCGATTTGGAAATAGGGTATCAAACCTAAAAGTGGGCTATCTACATTTAAAAAAAAAGTTTTTGTGGTAAGGGCTGATTCTGCAAATCAACCCATTTGTGAACACAAAAAAGCTTTGTACATCTCACCCATTGTTTGCTGTCAGCGACTTGTCACAATTCTGGGAGACATTCCTCCTGTTGGGGTTGAGAATTTTGCAATAACAACAATGATTAAAATGTCTTGGTCCTCTTTCAAACGATAAAAGTCTGTCAGTCCGTATTCTTTAATTCAGACATTTTGTCTTCATCTTAATTATTTTGGAGAACAGAAGGAAAGGAGTGTTGTGAGACAACTGTCAGAGAGGAAGAGGAGGAGCTATAGGCGGAGCTGCATTGGAGCTAGAGCTGCATTTGGATCAGGAACTGCCGGGTGCACGTCCACATGAGCCGTTACATAGCCGCTATTGTTGCATGCGATAGTTGTATAAACCACACTGCCACTTCCCTGGAATATAATCCTGCACACTGCCTTTCATACCACTTTACCACTGCAATTCCCTCTATGATTCAGTACCAGAGCAGTAGAGCGGCATCAGAGTGTTGTGTGTTGAGACCTTTTGGAGCCTTCAGGAGACTTCAGGCTTGGAGCAGGCAAAGAGTGAAGGTAGGCAAAAGCTCTCAGAGCTAGGCACTGGACTGGGGATGAGCATTGTATGAGGACAAGGAAGCCAGTGTGACTTCGTCCCCTGACTTCCCTTGGCAAGTTTTCAGTTTTCAGCCAGCTAGTTGGCCACAAAAGTATTCCAATGTTTAAGTGTCCCTTTGAGCTTGCAGTACCCTAGCCTTGAAGCAACAATGTATATGTGAGCTTGTAATATTAAAGAGTGCTGCAGCGCCACAAAATCCTAGCTATTTCTTAAACTGAATAGTGGATTCTGCACAAGAGGTCAATGGATCAAAGCAACATAGGATTGAGGGGATGTCATCAATGAGGAATGTAATCATCACAATAATCAATATAATCAATGATCTTGAACCTTAAACAATAATCACACCAGTTTTTAAGAAGAATTACAAAATTTATTTCCCTAGATTAACAACGCTAATGTCACGGAAATAACTCCTAAGCACAAATGGTAAGCGTGTAGAATTAATAATGGTTGATTAGAACATCTAATATATCTGAGTTGAATAAAAACAGTCAAACAAATAATCTCTAAAACAATAACACTAATAAGCAACACCAAAATTGGTAATAATGGCAATGTAGGAATTTGTACAACATTCAAAGTGTGTCAGTACAAATCTTGAGCATTCAGTATTAATACCCTCACTAACCACAAATTGGCATCAACATGTTGGGCTTCATGTAAAAGAATTTAGAAACACAAATTTCAGAAAATCTTTCTAACTATAATATAAAAAACATCATTAATATGCTGAAATCAAATTATAAGTTGCAGCTGGTACATACAAAGCAAAAGAGACAGATATAACATTATAATGACACACGTTACACAATTGATAACAGCAAGCAGCCTACTTCAGCAAGGGGACACCGTCAGATTCAGAAGAATCAGGCCTAACATCAGCTAAACCCACACTGCTAACATGACTCAAATCTCCAGATCTTCAGTTCTCCAATTTTAAAATCTCAAATCTCTAATTGTCCTCTCCAAATCTCTAATTCCTGACCCAAAGAAATCCTACTCTGGTTGTTATACTGATCATCAAAAAGCTTATGACTGGTCAGTTCATGGGGTGGTTACGTTTCAACCAATTTCAATTCTAATTGATAACCTAAAATACAACATCATCGCATTAAGCAGGATATGTTCTCAACAGTAACTTTTCCTCTTCCGTCTCATCTGTAGCTCCATTGTTCCATCTCGTCTAATCTTCTCTTCTCAGGAAGAAACTTTCTCACTTGTTACATTCACTTCCATCCTCGAGGAAGAAACCATGTATTAGTAACATTCTCAAACAATAGAACATTCAACTTATTCACAAATTCGGTTGAACATGACCTTGTAAGACACAATGCTGCAATCCACTAGGGGTAGCTGTGCACACATCCATTAAAGCATTGAATACACATTTCTGAAAGCATTGAATTATGGAAAATAACCACAACATTTAGTTAGAATTTTACTCAGTTAGGAATAGAAACAAACTGTGGCAATCATTTTTAAAAGTCACCCGTTTTACACGTTAATTCGTTATATAATTAGTATACTAAAATCATTAATAACATGTTAAAAAATTCACACTCTCACAATCCCTCCTCTGATGACTATTTAGGTCATCACATCAACCCATAGTAAATGTATTTATTATCAACACTTCGAAACTGGGTCTCATTTATTTTCTAATTATTTCTCTTTCTCCTTTTATTTTCTCCATAGAATTTAGTCATTTGCATATCAAATCTTTTCTGATTCTTTTCCAACGTTCTCTTTTTCAAACATTTTATCATTTTATATGTTCCTGAGATTCTAATTAGCCAAAATACAATAATTGATAACCATTTTGCCTTTGCCAAAATAACACTTCTTCCCACACTACTTAACTAATTTCCCACAACTGCAATTCTGTTGCCAGCTTTTTCCCAAACTGTAGTTTCTGTTAGTTTTAATCTTTTTTGCTAATTGTTACATTTTTTATTAATTCTTTAACTTTTCCTGAATTATCAGGTTTATAGGCACATTAATGATTCAAACCAAGTAATTTACAAACTCTGCCCTCTTTGTCTAACACAAGGCAGTTCTGAAGTGTCATAGCTCTTGTAGCAGCCTACTCAGTATCTTGAAAAATGATAGGTCCAGAATAACTTGTCAACATGTTATCTACTACTGTGCACAACTTCTGTATTTTGATAGAATTTAAGACCACTCCCACTGAACGAATTATAGCCCCGAAAATGTCTCCCACAATGCTAGAAATTGATTCTCGCTTATGTCTCATTTGAAATTTCATCATCTCAGGTCTCTTACTCATGCCTTCCAATTGATAGATTTTTCTGAAAGACTATTCCCAAATAACATGTTCCATACCATCCTCTAGGAAGACGGTAATAAGCATTTCTTCCACAAATTTAATAAATACCAGGCACTGGTGGATCCTGTCCATTCATCATAAAATCCAACTTACTCCTAAACATAAAAAAAATCACTCTTTCCCACAAACACTCTATAATTTTTACTCCAAGGGCTATAAATACAAAGGCGGTCATTCTGACCGCGGCGGGCGGCGATTGCCGCCCGCCATGCGGTTACCGCCGAATGACCGCACCGCGGTCAAAAGACCCCGGCGGTCATTCCAACTTTCCCGCTGGGCCGGCGGGCGACTGCCAAAAGGCTGTCCGCCGGCCCAGCGGGAAAGCCCCTGCAATGAGGAAGCCGGCTCGGAATGGAGCCGGCGGAGTTGCAGGGGTGCGACGGGTGCAGTGGCAAAGCAGACAGTGAAAATCTTTGTGGGGCCCTGTTAGGGGGCCCCTGCACTGCCCATGCCAGTGGCATGGGCAGTGCAGGGGTCCCCAGGGGCCCCACGGCACCCGTTCCCGCCATCCTGGTTCTGGCGGTGGACACCGCCAGAAACAGGCTGGCGGGAAGGGGGTCGGAATCCCCATGGCGGTGCTGCAAGCAGCGCCGCCATGGCGGATTCCCTGGGCCAGGGGAAAACCGGCGGGAAACCGCTGGTTCCCCTTTTCTGACCGCGGCTTTTCCACCGCAGTCAGAATAGCCCAGGAAGCACCGCCAGCCTGTTGGCGGTGCATCCGCCGCCCTCCGCCATGGCGGTCATGGACCGCCAGGGTCAGAATGACCCCCAAAGTCTTCCCACTTGTTCAGCATCTAATGTTAGTTTTCCTTGTTTAGCAATATCAGTATAAGCATAGTCATCCCCAGGTTTTCTATGTATTATTCCCTTATCTAACTTTGCCTTTATTTCTTTTCTTCTATCTTCTGTGTTATCTAAAAATGTATTTTCTACTGGAGTTAATAAATATGTTAGATTGTTCCTGTGAGCGAATGCAGTGCCAAAAGTTAAAGTAGGCTCAAAGAAATCTCTCATAATAACTATGTTAATATCTTTGGCTATTCTAATCAAATAACCTATGACAGGTACAAATGAAAATACCATATCATAATTTGAATAGAAATACTGAATATATTCTTGATTATAGAAGTGCGTTAGTAAAAGACTGCAATTTATAGCACACTTTACAGGTGAGCTATGGTAAGTAGTTCCTTCTTCCACTGAAGTCGGAATCTGTGTACATACATAACAATCTTTCACATCCATCACTTCAACATACTCGTGCAATAAGCGATAGAAAACATTAAGAGGTAAGCTCCTACTCTTCATGCAAGTATTTAACATCTATTCTAAGCTTATCTTTTGTTAGTGATGTACCAGTTATGTCCAAAGAATTTGCAGTATGGTGGGCTCCATTCGTCTCGTAAACAGTCACCCCTATAAACAACAATAATCACATTAACACACTCTCTACCGCCAATCCAATACTTAGAACTTTACAACAACTAATTCTACTGTTTTGGTTATGAAAGTTTCCCATAATCTCCATAGTCTAAAAACAATTAAAAAAACAAATATTTTCAGAAAACCTTAAAAATTAAGGGGCATATTTATACTCTGTTTGCGCCGGAATTGCGTTGTTTTTTTTTACGCAAATCCGACGCAAAGCTAACTCCATATTTATACTTTGGCGTTAGACCTGTCTAGCGCCAAAGATATTGGAGTTTGCGTAATTTTTTAGCGTGGACACCTTCCTTGCGTTAATGATATGTAAGGTAGGCGTTCCCGTCTAAAAAATGACTCTGAGGCATGTGCGCCGTATTTATACTCCCAGGCAAAAATGACGCCCGGGAGTGGGCGGGTCAAAAAAAATGACGTCCAGCCGCTTTAGCGTCATTTTTTAGCGCCTGGTCTGGGCAGGAGTTAAGGGACCTGTGGGCTTGGAAGGAGCCCAGAGGTGCCCTCCCATGCCCCCAGGGACACCCCCTGCCACCCTTGCCCACCCCAGGAGGACGCCCAAGGATGGAGGGACCCATCCCAGGGAATTTAAGGTAAGTTCAGGAAAGTATATTTTTTTTTTTTTGTGGCATAGGGGGGCCTGATTTGTGCCCCCCTACATGCCACTATGCCCAATGACCATGCCCAGGGGACAGAAGTCCCCTGGGCATGGCCATTGGGCAAGGGGGCATGACTCCTGTCTTTGCTAAGACAGGAGTCATGTCAATGGAGGGTTGGAGTAAAAAAAAATGGCGCAAATCGGGTTGAGGCAGATTTTTTGCCTCAGACCGACTTGCCCCATTCTTTGACGCCCAAGCTCCATTTTCCCCTACGCCGGCGCTGCCTGGTGTGGGTCTTTTTTTTTTACGCACACCAGTCAGCTCCGCCGGCTAACGTCATTCCATAAATAAGGCGCCCGCATGGCGCTTTGGAATGGCGTTAGCCGGCGTTAAATTTTTTGACGCACAACTGCGTTGGCGCAGTTGTGCGCCAAAAAGTATAAATACGGCCGTAAGTAAGCAAAAATAAGCAATCAAAATTTCATTCACTCAGGACAGTCTCTCTTCGTCAATTTTCTGTATAGCAGCTTGGCAAATCTGGTGATTCATTTGTCAATTCCAGTCAGTATTAATGTCTCTCTTAAGCACGACTTTCAAATTATTTTCAATATCATTTCCCAAAGTCTTTTCTCGTACTCTTCACGTGCCAGAATACAAATGTTCAATATCCCTGTCAAAACAATAACTCAAAAATGTGTCTTGCCAATTATTTGTAGTTAAATACGCCCACTCTGGTCCAGCATATCGCTTGCTTGCAACTCTCTTTCTTTCAGTCTTTTGCTACTTTCACCTTCTTCTCCATTAGTGTTTTATCCTTCATTCAACTCTTTTTCCTCCTGAATCGGTGGTACTTCATTAATTCTTACACTCTTTGAACTTTTCTCTGGCCAATTATCTCAGTTTTATGTATTTTTCGTCAACAATTTTCTCAAGATTGAGTCTTCACTTGCCTTAGGACTTTTTTCCTCTGACGTTCCCGCAACTGGTTCAGGAAGAGTATAATCCACGTAGACGGGACTACCCTCAATTCCTTTCCCAATGGGGTCAGTCCTTTGTTCGGTTTGGTATGTCAAACCACCTGCTTCTGAGGACACCCTCCTTTGAGCATATCTTCTTTTAGTCAGTTCTTTCTGATCACTCTCATTCGAGGACACCCTCCTCTGATCAGAATCAGTTAGTGGTTCTCTTTCTTCACGAAGCAACAATCTAGTACCATGTCATCTGTAATATTCACAAGTGCATTTCCAGGTATTGCTGGCAATCTCATTGCTCTCCCCATTAGGATCTCGTGTGGAGACAACCCAGTCTTCTTATCAGGACTACTTCTCATTGACATTAGCACTAGTGGTAAAGCCTCTGGCCATTTTAAATTTGTTGATGCACATACTTTTGCCAATCGTGACTTTAAAGTTCCATTCATCTGCTCTACTAGTCCTGAAGCTTCTGGGCGATAACTACAATGTAGTTTCTGCTGAATATTCAATGCTGAGAAAAGCAATTTTATCACTTTGTTATTGAAGTGGCTTCCCCTGTCTGATTCTATAGAGACTGTGAAACCAAAATGTGGAATTAGTTCTCTCCATAGTAACGTAGCTACTGTAAGGCTATCATTTCTCCTTGTTGGATATGCCTCAATCCAGTGACTAAAAATACACACAAACACCAACACATATTTCAAACCAGCGCACGCAGGTATTTCAATAAAATCCATTTGCATTCTGCTGAATGGACCTCCAGCCATACCTATATGTCCCATGTTGACAATTGCTCCTTTGCCGACATTCATCTGTTGACAGACTGCACATCTTTGGCAAACCAGTTCAGCAAGTTGCCTAAATTTTGGATTGTACCAAAACTGTTTAAAACATCTTATCATCACATCTCTCCCTATGTGTGTTGGAACATGATAATATCTGGCCATCTGTGTCAATAGACTGTTTGGTAAAACTACCTTGCCCTCTATTTCCCTCATAGTCACTACCGTATCTTTAAACTCACTGGTTTCAAAGTTCATCAAAATATTCACCTCATTTGGTGCAGTCATTGCTGTATCTCTAGACACGTGTCTCTAGATTATTCTCTCATCAGTAGAGAAAATTCTGGGGTTTCTTGGACATGCTGCCATTAATTTCTCGGGTTTCAATACCACTACCGGCGTGCAGGCGCTCCCAAGCTCGTTAGCTTATCAGCTCGCGGGAGCCTTTTAACAGTGAAAGAAGTGTGAAGGAGCAAACTGACTCATATCCATGCGTCATTACCCCTTAGCATGGTGGTTATCATAGTGCAAATATTCAGCAGTCATTACTGTATCTTTTAAGCACACTGGTTTCAAAGTTCATCAAAATATTCAGCTCATTTGGTGCAGTCATTGCTGTATCTCTAGACACATGTGTTTCTGGATTATTCCGTCATCAGTAGAGAAAATTCTGGGGTTGCTTGGACATGCTGCCATTAATTTCTCGGGTTTCAATACTGCTACAGGTCTGCAGGCGCTCCCAAGCTTGTCAGCTTATTAGCTCGCGGGAGCCTTTTAACAGTGAAAGGAGGGTGTGGGAGCACACTGCCTCATATCCATGCGCAATTACCCCTTAGCATGCTGGTTATCATAGTGCAAATATTCAGCAGTCATTGCTGTATCTTCTAAGCACACTGGTTTCAAAGCTCATCAAAATAGTCACCTCATTTGGTGCAGTCATTGCTGTATCACTAGACACATGTGTTTCTGGATTATTCCGTCATCAGTAGAGAACATATTATGGTCTCTGTCTCATATTTTGTTAATCTTGCATTTGTCAAGTATTGTGTCTTTGATCTGGTCAACAGAATTTCTATTGAATGAGGTACAATCACTGTCAGAGGATAACCCATCACAATGTTTTCACTCTGAGTTATACTCTGCTTAATTGCTCCAACTGCTTGCAAGCATCCTGGTAAGGCTCCTGCAACATTATCCAAAGTAGCTGAAAAATATGCTACTGGACAATTTACACCACCATGTGTTTGTGTCAAGACAGACAAAGAACATCCATTACGTTCATGACAAAACAACAAGAAAGGTTTTGTGTAATCAGGCATACCTAAAGCTGGAGCTTGGCGCAAACTCTCTCTCAAATCAGTAAATGCTCTCATGCATTCCTCATCCATCATTATAGGATCTGAAACATCCTTATGTGTCAGTCTCTGCAGTGGCTTAGAGATAGCTGAGAAATTTGGAATCCACTCGCAACAATATCCAACCATTCCCAGAAAGATCCTCAACTCTTTCTGCGAACTAGGTATTTTCATTTTCATTATTGCCGCTACTCTTTCTCTCAAAATTCTCCTTGATCCTTTTTCGATCAAATGATCCAAATATTTCACCTCTTGCTGACAATATGGCAACTTAGTAGCAGATAACTTATGCCCATTGTCTCCCAAAAAGTTCAACAATGCAATTGTATCCTCTCTAAATCCTTCCTTTGTCTTTGATGCAATCAACAAATCATCAATATACTGCACCAATGTTAATTGGTAAGGAATTACCAATGACTCCAAGTTCTTTTTCAAAATGTGATTGAACATTGATGGCAATTCCGAAAACCCTTGAGGAATTCTACATCAGCAATAGACTCTGGTCAAGAACTTGAAACAAAAGAGATATCTACTGTCCTCATGTAGAGGCACAGAAAAGAAGCTTGGCACAAATCAATTACTATGAACCATTCTGCATCGCATGGAATCTGAAACATTATCACTGCTGGATTTCGCACAACTGGACAACATTTCACCACAATATCATTTATTTCCCTCAAATTCTGGCCAAGACAAATTTTTTCATTCGGCTTTTTCAAACCCATTATTGGTGAATTCCATGGACTACTCATCACTTCTTTCAAGACTCCCTGTTCCAAAAACTGTTCTATCAAAGGTCTTATCCCTTCAATCGCCTCATTTGTCATTGGGTATTGTGCAGTTTGCGGAAACACCACATTCTCTTTCACTGTTACTTTGACTCCTTCAACTCCTTTAATCAAAATAATGTCCTTTCCTGATAAGTCCCAAACCTTTAACTTAACTCTTTCTTGTAAATGAATCAGCAGATCTTTTATTTAAAAAACTGTAAAGAAATTGATTAAGTCTACTGAATTGTTATCCTCATTTGCCTGCTCATTTTCATCTGTCTGGTCATTAAGATCAATCAAAGGAAATTCTCGAGACACCATCCTTCTTTCGACAACGACTGATGAATCTTCTCCATCACTGTTTGTCTCAATTTCAATCCCCTTCGTTGAACACAAGATTGAACAATTTATTTTACACAGCAAGTCTCTTCCCAATAATGACACCGGACTAGAATCACAAACCACAAAACTATGGAAATCCCTTAAATTTCCAGCTTTCACAAGAACTGGTTCTGTAAGAGTATTAATCAAATGTTTATTTGCAACTCCTACTATCTGTACTGTCTTCTCTGATATTGGTATGTCTGGACCTTCTACAGTTCTCACTGTTGAGCGAGTTGCTCCTGTATCGACTAGAAAAATAACTTCATGACCATGTACTTCATCCTTCACATAAGGATCCCTCTGATCCACTTCTAATGATGAGGCCATCATAGGCTCCTCCTCATCTGAACTATCCAACGGCCATTCAGCTTTTATTTCATTCTCACTGTGTAAAGGAAACTGTTCAGCTGGTTTTATACTTTTGTTCTTTCCCTGATTTGTGACCAAATGCAAAAGCATTACCTGTTGTTGATCCATAGGGCTCTGTATCATTTGAACCAGTCTCGGTACGTGCATTTGCTGTACAGGTACCATCTGCACCTGTGGCTGCATTTGTTATATTTTTGGCATTTGGACCTGAGGTACCTGTGATTGTGCATTCTGTACCTGTTGTACTGGCTGTAAAGGCTGAAAATCTTGCATATTTTCATATTGTTCTGAAAATTTTGATTTTGACCCCCCATCCTACGTCCTCCCATGCTCTGATATGGATTGACACCATTTGTCTATTGCAGAACACCACCTTGATTTAACATCAGGCACTCTCTCTTCCAATGTCCAATTACTCCACAAATATGACAAGGTAATACCTTTTGCCTTTGTTGCTCATCCTGAATTACCACTGAATTCAAATCCACATTTCTATTGACCATGAGAAACATCATTCCACCTCGACCGCTACCTTGACCTTGACTCAAAAACAAACCATTTTCCTGTGGCATCTGCTGGCAATTTCCCTGTAATCCTGTCTGTGCAGCCTTAATCTACATCACCATCGTTTTTTCTTTACACTTTTTCTGCTTCGTCTCAATTTCATCACTACAGTATTTAACATACTGTAACACTTCGTCAATTGGCTTTGCTTGCCAGCAAATTAAATTATTCTTAATCATCGGATTTATTTCTGGTTTCATTCCTTCAACAAACCCAAATGCCAAATGATTTATTCTCTCTTTCTCAATTGTTTCCACACCACTGAATTGTTTGAACGTCTTCAACATCCTTTCATAATATGCATGAATTGATTCCTTCCTGTGATGTTCTATCTATGCATTGCCAATCAACATTTTTCGACAAAACTCTTGTCTTCAAAAACTCAATGACCTTATAGTAATATTTCATTACTACAGGAGATTGTGCACCTGTTTTTAGATCTCTCTGCGGTTCACTCGTTGGCCAATCAACACTCCTATTGCATTCAATCCACAAATGAGCAGGAACAACAATATCAAAAAGTGGATTCAGGTCTTCCCACAGACACTTTGCAAGTTTCACAAATCTATCTGTCTGCTGGTACCACTCCATTGGCTTCTCTCTTAACCTCGGATAATCATTTGTAAATCTTAAAATATCACTCCTATTGCAAGGTACATGTACAAAATTCCCCCCAGGTGTGTCTCTCATTGGCAGCATTTTCACTGAATCTCCTGCATGTGTCACATCATCTTTCTTTGGTCTTTCTCTTTTCTTGACCCATCTGCCTTCCCATTTATCTAATGCTCTCCAAACCTGTACTCTCTCAAGTAATTCTCTAAGATGTGTTTTCATCCCTGCAGATCTCATGTATATAATATCTTCTTCGTCCATGTTTAATCTGTAACTTCTGTTCAAAGTTTTCATTTTTGACAAATCAATATCATAATCTTCTGCTATTTCTTGTAACTGCGGGTGAACCTTCTCTGCTCCTCTGGTAATTATTTTACACAAATATCTCAATTGAGCTTCAGTATAGGACTCAAGTTTATTTATTCCCATTGTCTCTTCTAAGAGTTTATTTCCTTCCATTGTCAATCTCACTCTGTTTATTGTGTCTTCCGCTCTGTCTTTTCTTTCTAATGTTTTTGAATTGCTTAGATCTTCCAACCACTTTGTTATTTCTTGTGCAGACAAACCTTTCAAAGAAACTCCATTTGATTGTGCAACTAAATCCTGCTCTTGTCTTGAACTTGCACACTGCTGCGGAACCATTAATCTCTGTCCCTGACTATTGTAAGATATATGGGGTCATTACAACCCTGGCGGATGGTGTTAAAGCGGCAGTAATACCGCAAACAGGCCGGCGAAAAAAAAAAGGGAATTATGACCGTGGCGTAAACCGCCAACAAAGACAGCCACTTTAACACTCCGACCGCCACAGCGGTACAGACAAGCAGAGCGCCGGTCACCGCCAACAGACAGGCGGAAGACAAAGTACCGCCCACGGTATTACAACAGGCCAATCCGCCACCTTTTCCATGGCGGAATCACCATGGATAAAAACACGGCAGAAACAGCCATTTCAATGGGAAAACGCTCACCTTAACACACTCCACGAGGAAGGAGGGCACCATGGAGCCGGAACTCCAAATACTCCCTGCGATTGTGTTCCTGCTCCTCTACGAACATCAGCAACGCCAGCGCCGAAGACAACGGTGAGTACTGCACCTACGACATAGGAGAGGCAAAAGTCAGGGACACACACACGCAACACCCCCACCCCCACCCCGACCCTCACCCACTACAACACACACACCAATGCATTTCCAAACATCACAGTAACAACCCCCAACCCCCAGGAAGAATGCAAACACAAAAGGAAATGAGTACAACCATTGTAATGTATCAAAATACAGTAATCAAATATATACAGAAATATATACACATTCCAAAAATATACATCACGATTAGTAGTGCAGGTATGCACCATTCAATGTCCGTGGACCACTGGGCCCAAAATGCATGGGCGAGGCCCACAAATGATACCTGTCCAGAAACGGAGAGAACACTGCAGGGGCATCAGATAGAAATACAACAGGCACCTCAGGGGGAAGGAAAGGGGGGGCACCTCAGCCGGATGACAGCACAACGCCAGATCCAAGACGGAGCTCCATGCCCATTGATGTATCCTGGGGAGTGCAAAGCCACAGTCTCACAAGTCTTTGCAGTGGGTGGTTTGCCCACTGTACCATCCTGGGGAGTGCAAAGCCACAGTCTCTCAAGTCTCTACAGTGGGTGGTTTGCCCACTGTACCATCCTGGGGAGTGCAAAGCCACAGTCTCACAAGTCTTTGCAGTGGGTGGTTTACCCACTGTACCATCCTGGGGAGTGCAAAGCCAGTCTCTCAAGTCTCTACAGTGGGTGGTTTGCCCACTGTACCATCCTGGGGAGTGCAAAACCACAGTCTTTCAAGTCTCTACAGTGGGTGGTTTGCCCACTGTACCATCCTTGGGTGTGCAAAGCCACAGTCTCACAAGTCTTTGCAGTGGGTGGTTTGCCCACTGTACCATCCTGGGGAGTGCAAAGCCACAGTCTCACAAGTCTTTGCAGTGGGTGGTTTGCCCACTGTACCATCCTGGGGAGTGCAAAGCCACAGTCTCTCAAGTCTCTACAGTGGGTGGTTTGCCCACTGTACCATCCTGGGGAGTGCAAAGCCACAGTCTCACAAGTCTTTGCAGTGGGTGGTTTGCCCACTGTACCATCCTGGGGAGTGCAAAGCCACAGTCTCTCAAGTCTCTACAGTGGGTGGTTTGCCCAGTGTACCATCCTGGGGAGTGCAAAGCCACAGTCTCTCAAGTCTCTACAGTGGGTGGTTTGCCCACTGTACCATCCTGGGGAGTGCAAAGCCACAGACTCTCAAGTGGATAACAGTCTCCACTGGTTCTGGAGGGGGACTGGTGCCCAGAGTGCATCACTCTCCCTGTGACGGTCCCAGTTCCATCACTGCCCCAGGCGCACATGGGCTAGCGATGCTTGTGTTGGCAGTGCTTGCCCTGATCAGAGGTGCTTGCCATGGCGGTCTTTGCCCTGTTCAGCGGTGCTTGCCCTGTTCAGCGGTGCTTGCCATGGCGATCTTTGCCCTGTTCAGCGGTGCTTGCCCTGTTCAGCGGTGCTTGTCGTGGCGGTCTTTGCCCTGTTCAGCGGTGTTTGCCCTGTTCAGCGGTGCTTGCCATGGCGGTCTTTGGCCAGTTCAGCGGTGCTTGACTTTGCTGTCTCTGACCTGTGCAGCGGTGTGTGCCATGGCGGTCCCTCATTTCCCAGCGGGGCTGTGGCTGCTGGGGCCTCCTGACCAGTGACGATTGTGCTGCCCTCCTGGGCACTGACTCTGGCGGTGGTCTCCTGACCAGTGACGATTGTGTTGCCCTCCTGGCCACTGACTCTGGTGGTGGTCTCCTGACCAGTGACGATTGTGCTGCCCTCCTGGGCACTGACTCTGGCGGTGGTCTCCTGACCAGTGACGATTGTGCCGCCTTCTTGGGCACTGACTCTGGCGGTGGTCTCCTGACCAGTGACGATGGAGCTGGCGGTGGCCTCCTGGGCAGCGGGGATGATGGCGGCCTTCTCTGCCGTGCTGCTCTTCCCAGACTTTGGCGCTTTCTTCTGCCCCTTCCCCACCTTGGGAGGAGTCACAGCTGACTCAACACTCCCCCCGGGACCCTTGTGAGCAGCTTTGCCGGCAGGAGTCTTCACCCTCTCCCTTCTGGTGCTTCACAGGTGGGGGGACTGGCTGTGCTTTGGCTCCGTGTCACACTGGCTGCCCTGGTGCCAGGTGCACTCCACATACCTCTAACAGGCACCACTGGTACCGGAGGTTTTTTGGCTGAGTTGCTACTACGGGACCTATGAATTGGAGGGGGGGTGGTGGGAAAGAGGTCAACGTTGCTCAGGAAAAGTTTCTGACGAAAACTGGGATGGGTAGCTGGAGGGGGTTTGGGAGTGGAGGAAGAGGATGTGGTTGTAGGAGGTGTAACCTTTGATGATTTGGGTGCAGGTGCATGTTCAGGAGGCTGTCGTGAGGTGGATGGATGTTGGGTGTGTGTATGGCTGCATTTGTGTACTTTGGGAGGGGGCGTCACAGACACACTGGGAGAGGACACAGGGGACGTGTAAATGGTAGTGGGGGTGGTGAGTGCAGGTGAGCGGGGTGTGGTGCTGGGTGTTGTGGTGGCGAGTCCTAGTGGCTGTAGTGGTAGTGCATGCAGGTGAGAGTGTAGACCACACTGGGAGGGAGGAGGGAGACGACAAGGAGGGGGACACAGTGGAGGCAGTGGATGTTGCTGTGTCTGTATGTGGGTGATGCTTGTGTGAGTGCCTGTGGGATGTGTGGTGCCTATGTTTGCCTGTTCTGCCCTTGTGTGTTGACGTGTGTGCAGGCTGGTCTGATGGTGTGCTTGGGATAGGCTGAGGTACAGGGGATTGGGTCTGGGTGCAGGAAGTTGGAGGGGGGAGGCTAGACACAGGGACAATGGCTGCCATCAGTGCTGAGGCCAGAGATTGCAGGGTTCGATGATGGACAGCCTGACCAGAATGAATGCCCTCCAGGAATGCATTAGTGTGTTGCAACCTCCTTTGTACACCCTGGATGGCATTCAAAATGGTAGACTGCCCAACAGTGGAGGACCTGAGGAGGTCAATGGCCTCCTCACTGAGGGCAGCATGGGTGACTGGGACAGGGGCTGAGGTGCCTGGGGCGAAGGTGATGCCCACGCTCCTGGGTGAGCGGGCACGGGGCGAAGGCTGAGGGGCTGCTGGGAGGGCGGTGCTGGTAGGGGGGGTGGCGGCTGTACCTGTAGAAGTGGTGGGCACAGATGGTGCCGGCACCACAAGGGAGCTCCCATCGGAGGACGAGTCCGTGTCGCTGGTTGCTGATCCGGTGACCGCCGTGAAGCTCCCACTGGTGTATTGTGAGTCCGTGGCGTGGCCCTCCATGGCCATGTGGGATGCAGCCCTCTCATGCTCCGGTGCCACTGTACCTCCGCCTGATGATGCTGATGCACAAAAGAACAGGGAGACTACAAAAAGGGGTGGGGAAACAGAAGAAAGACAGGTTGAGTGCATGGCTTACCGCTACCATTGGCAGACAATACAGACACAGCAGCCCCTTGATAAGGCCTACATGGCTATGGTGGACATCTGCACACATAGATGACACAGGGGCATGTATACCTGTACTTTGCACTCTACAGAGGTGGGGTGGGGTGGCACATGGCCTGCATTACGGAGGGGCCTAGCCTACGGAACTCGCCCTGGCCTGGGGAAACCCACAGCCCTCCTCCCCCACCCAGACCCCTCCACTGCGCGCAAAGTCAGCAGAATGCGAGTGTACTCACCCCCTTGTGTCTGCTGTGATGCCCTCATGCGCCCATCCAACTCAGGGTAGGCCACCACCAGCATCCGGACATCAGGGGGGTCATGGTGCGACAGGCACCCCTCCCACGTTGGGAGGCCATCCCCAGCTGAGCCTCCGCCGTCTTCTTGCTCCAGCGGCAAATGTCCTCCCATCTTTTACGGCAGTGGGTGCTCCGTCACTGCTGGACCCGCAGGGTCCGGACGTCCTTGGCGATGGCACGCAAAATATCCTTCTTCTGGTGGGCGCTGACCCACATGACATGTACAGGGGGAGAAGAGAAGTCATTGGCAACTGCACCGTCGAAGTGAGTGGCCCCTATCCCTGCCCTTGCCATGTGGCACATGCATTCACACTCCTTCATGCTCGCAGAACTCTGCCCCCGTCCTTCTTACATCCAGCCCTCTCCACCCAGGCATAGCCCATACAACTTGCACCCTATGTACTCACCTTTTGATCTGGAGGACCGTAGAGTAGCGTGTACTGGGGGAGGACCCCGTCCACGAGCTTCTCCAACTCCTGTGCAGTGAAGGCAGGGGCCCTTTCCCCAGACGCATGTGCCATTGTCTCTTCCAGACCGAGGTCACAGCAGCACTTGCAGTGTAGGTCCTCTCCTGTCGAAGATCATGTATCGAGTGATTGAACAGATAGAAAATGGCGGTCATGTCCGTGGCGGTGACGTCCGCGGCGGTGCGTATCATCACCGCCGGCGCACTTCGTCATTGGCTCCTGGGACCCATAGGGTCCAATGTTAACCAATGCAGCATTGCGCTGCAGTCTTCGACCGCCTACCACGACGGTGTACAACGCCAGCACAGTTACCTCACATCCAATTCTCCCAGTTTAGAGGTCAGGCAGCCGCCATTTCAGGGGCCCACATGGCTCCATTTTCAACTGCGTCACACATACCTAGGCCTGGACTCAACACTCATTCACAAAACTTTTTGGATTATGTTTCGTGTTCAGTGTAGCTGTGGGTACATGACTCTGAGTTGCTTATCTCTGTGGTCGCTTTTGTCCTTCCTAGGCACCGTCAGCTGGGACATGTGAGGAGATGGCGGAATCCTCCGGTGTACCGACCGCTGGTGGACCTGTTGACAATGGGGGAGTGACATTTAATCATCACCTACAGGTTTGACCGTGCCACAATCCAAGAACTGTGCACCCAATTGGAGCCAGACCTGATGTCAGCAATCCGCCATCCCACAGGAACCCCCCCTCAAATACAGGTGCTATCAGTGCTCCATTTCCTAGCAATTGGGTCATTTCAGACAACAGTGTCCATGGCATCAGGGATGTCCCAGGCTATGTTTTCCAACGTGTTGTCCAGAGTGTTGTCTGCCCTTCTGAAACACATGAGGAGCTACATCGTTTTCCCTCAGGTGGAGGATTTGGCTACAGTTAAAGGTGACTTCTATGCCCTGGGACATATCCCTAACATCATAGTTGCCATTGATGGGACTCATGTAGCTCTGGTCCCCCCCCCCCCACAGGAGTGAACAGGTGTACAGGAACCGGAAGAGTTATCATTCCATGAATGTACAGATGGTATGTTTGGCAGACCAGTACATCTCGCAGGTAAATGCTATGTTCCCTGGCTCAGTGCATGACGCCTACATCCTGCGGAATAGCAGCATCCCTTATGTGATGGGTCAACTCCAGAGGCACCGGGTGTGGCTATTAGGGGACTCTGGTTACCCCAACCTGTCATGGCTATTGACCCCAGTGAGAAATCCCAGGACTAGGGCAGAGGAACGCTACAATGAGGCCCATGGGCAGACTAAGAGGGTGATCGAACGCACCTTCGGCCTCCTGAAGGCCAGGTTCAGATGCCTCGATATGACAGGTGGTTCCCTATTCTACTCACCAAGGAAAGTGTGCCAGATCATCATCGCCTGCTCCATGCTTCACAATCTTGCTTTGCGACGTAAGGTGCCTTTTCTGCAGGAGGATGGTCCAGATGACGGTGTTGTGGCAGCTGTGGAGCCTGTGGACAGTGATGAGGAGGAAGCAGAGGAAGAAGACATTGACAACAGGGACTCTGTCATACAGCAATATTTCCAGTGACACACAGGTGAGAACACTTTCTTTACTAATACATTTACTTTCACACTTTCTACCTCTGTCCAGTCAATTTCATGCAGTATTTGGTAACTGAGTTGTACATTTCCATTACGGTTTCACAGGTGTGGTTGCCAATGTGTGTCATCTGCTTGCATCCTTCATGGACTTGTGATGTGTGACATAGGTATGTTGACATTACTATTGAGAACGGATTTTGTCATTGTCATAGCTAATACACTCAAAATCGCAAACTGACTCCAGATTGTTTTGTGGTTCAAGGGTGTTTATTGAAGTGCTAATTATTGGAGGGGGTGGTAAAATGGTGATGGGTGATGGTGGAGGAATGTCCATGGCAGAGTCCAGTCTATTAGTCTCACAGGTGCACTGCCCATATGAGCATAGGAAGTGGAGCTGGGGCAGTTCCAATATGGACAGGGTTACAAAGTGGGACAGTGGGATGACAATCAGGGTGGTCTAATTTTTTGGCGGGGGTTTTGCCATTGTGCTTTGTCCTGTTCCTGGATCTCAGGGACCACTTGCGGGTGGTTCTCTGTCTGCAGGAGGTGGGGCGCTGGTGTGGTGGTCCTGTGGCGGGGCGTCCTGTCCACTAGCGCCGTCGGAGGTGGTGGGCAGTTCATCGTCCATGCTAGTGTCAGGGGCCCCTTGGAGTGCCACGGTGTCCCTCATGGTGTTCTTTATGTCCTTCACCACCCCTACGATGGTGCCCAGGGCGGAGCTGATGGTTCTGAGTTCCTCTCTGAACCCCAAATACTGTTCCTCCTGCAGGCGCTGGGTCTCCTGAAACTTGGCCAGGACCGTAGCCATAGTCTCCTGGGAGTGGTGGTATGCTCCCATGATGGAGGAGAGGGCCTCGTGGAGAGTGGGTTCCCTTGGCCTGTCCGCCCCCTGTCGCACAGCAGCCCTCCCAGTTCCCCTGTGTTCCTGGGCCTCCGTCCCCTGGACCATGTGCCCACTACCTCTGCCCGCAGGTCCCTGTTGTTGTTGGGGTGGTGGGTTATCCTGGGTTCCCTGTAGTGGTGGACACACAGCTGATTGACGTGTCCTGGGGACGGAGGTATGGGCCCGCTGGGTGGGTGGTGTACTGGTGTTTCCAGAGGGTGGAAGGACTGTCCCGAGGCCCACGATGGTCTGGGCTGGTCATCTGGATCCAGTTGGCCAGAGATGCTGTCATCACTGTGGGCCTCTTCTGTGGGTGGGGTGGAGATGTCTGGACCCTCCTGTCTGGTGACGTTAGGTAGTGGTCCTGCAGGGGTATAAAAGCATGATTATTGCATCTGTGTGTGTCATGGTGTGCAATGGGTGGGTGAGCATGTACCCCAGTGCTTGCATTCCTGTGTGGGACCTTGTGTGATGATGGCTTAGGGGGTTGTATAGGTATGTGCAGTGGGCATGCATTAGTGATGGGTGCCCATGCTTTGTTGTTGCATGCAGGGCTTGGTGTTGGGATGGATGGTTTGTGATGTTGGACATATGTGAGGAGTTGGGGCTATAGGGGAGGGGGTGAGGGTAGGGGTGTGTGATAGCATGCAGGTAGGGTGGGGGATATGATAGTTAAGATTTGACTTACCAGTGTCCATTCCTCCACCGACTCCTCCGAGGCCCTCAGGATGCATAATGGTCAAGACTTGCTCCTCCCATGTTGTTAGTTGTGGGGGAGGAGGTGGGGGTCCGCCGCCAGTCCGCTGAACCGCGATGTTGTACCTGGAGACCACGGAACGCACCTTCCCCGGTAGGTTGTTCCACCTCTTCCTGATGTCCTCCCGCTTTCTTGGGTGCTGTCCCACTGCGTTGACCCTGTCAACTATTCTTCACCATAGCTCCATCTTCCTAGCTATAGAGGTGTGCTGCACCTGTGATCCAAATAGCTGTGGCTCTACCCGTACGATTTCCTCCACCATGACCCTGAGCTCCTCCTTCGAAAACCTGGGGTGTCTTTGGCGTGCCATTGGGTGGTGTATGTGATGTGTGGGGTGGTGTATGCGGTGAAGAGTGTGGTGATGTGTAGTGGTGTGGGGCTTTTTGTGCGTGGATGTTGTGTGGGTGATGGTGTCGTGTGCCTCTGTGTGGTGGGGTTGTCTATTGCAGTGCTCTCTCTGTCGCCTTCATCTCTATTTCTTGGTCATAGGGGTTTATGGGTGATGTGGGTGTGTGTTTTATATTGTGTTGGGTGTGTGAGAGTGGTGTTTGTATGTGTTTCAGGTGTGTGTATTTTGAATTGTCCAATGTGGCGGTGTTTTGGAGATGTGTGTGTATTTTGAGCGCATCGGTGTGTACCGCCAATGGAATACCGCGGTTGAAAGACCGCTGCGTGGATTCGTGGGTCGTAATAGCATGGGCGTGTTTCTGTTGGTGTGACGTGGAGGTTTTGCTTTCGCCAGTTTATCACTGACCTTTGGTGTGGCGGTGTTGTGTGGGTGTCTGAATTTCATCGGATTCCGAGATGTGTGTCATAGTAGCTGTGGCGGAATTCTGCGGCCGCGGCAGTGTATTGGCGGTCTTATGCACGGCGGTAAGCGGCTTTTACCACCAATGTTGTAATGACCCCCATAGTCCCAGAATTATCAACAGGAGACAAATCTATTAGAGAACTAGTCTCATTCAAAATGTGTCCTTGTCTAGGAATTGATTTTTCCAAAACCCCATTCTGAATTTTAACCAGAGAATTAATTCCACTATTGTTTACTCGTGCATATAACGGAGTTACCAGACACATCGTAATAGGTACAGTAATTGAATCCAGATTAGCTAAAGATACAATTCTCTGCATCTGCCTGCACCCATGCTCTGCATTTGTGGAATCTGTGTTTGAACAGACTCTCTTATATTCAATCCTTGTTGGCAAGGAGACAATACTAAATTAGTAGTCTTCCTTATAAACTGGAATGTTTATCTCTATCTGCTGTCTATTGTTCAATGAATCATTGAAACTACTCAGCAGCTGAACTCTTTCATTGTTCAGGATGTCCCTCGATATTTCTGATGTGGATGGTGCAGTAGGAATTGTATTACTAATTCCACTCCCATTTGATCCACTATCGCTTCTCCGATTCACATTTGGTGGAGGATGCCTCTAAAATCTCAGGAAACTATTTAATCTTCACCCATCTCATGATCATCATTAAACATGACTTGTTTCAAGTCTTTACATTTTTGTTCTTTAGTCTGTTGAACCCTTTATCTTTTTCTTTCCATCTTTTGTTTCATTCTCATCCTCCTCTGTTCTTGCAGGAAATAATCTAATTCCCTGTAGTGTTTCTACTCTCCACCTTATCTGCTGTTCATCCCATCTAGCCTCCGCTAGCATCTTTTCCACTCTCCTCATTTTCTTTTCAAATTTCAATGCATGTTGCTGTCTAGCTACCAGCTCCCAAATCGCCAAAGCTTTGTATTGTGCTAGCCTCTGTGGAGGTTTTAAACTGTACATCTTTAACCTCAAATTCTCCAAAATTCTCAAATTAAATGTTCCATTCTCTGGAAAGGCCAAACAACCTTCTTTTCTTGTAATCTTGACCCAATATTTCAACCAAAGATACACTCCTGCACCCTTCTCCTTAAACACAATACATGCTGGAGTATTTTCTGGCAGGCAAATTTCTCTTTCGAGTGCCGGAATATACTCATCACTTCTCAGTACGCTTCTCAAAGCCTTAAAAAACTTCATTTTCAACTGAATTTTATTTAAAGCTGATGTCCTCAACAAAAGTTATTTACAAACTAAATTAAACTAAGCAAAACAAATAGTAAATCAAATGTAAAGAAAGAACAACCAATCATGGAAAGTGACTACGATCCCACAATTCTCTTCAACCCTCTCACCTTCCAATCGCGCTACTTTATTGTCGGACTGATTGACGAATCCGTGCATGACTCTTCTCACTAATCAACCAATCCCAACACGGCACCACTTATGTCACACTAACACATACACACCTCCTTAGTACGCTCGCTGAGACACTGACAAAGCCAATTCTACCAATTTCTTATACAACTCACACATAAAATCAACGCAATATTAATTTGCGAGATAAACTCAAACCCAAAATAAGAAAACAAATTTGCCCATTTACTACAGGTATGGTAATAAAATCTGTTCAGAACCTTCCAAAGTAACCTTCAGCTTTCGCCTACTCTTTTTCACAGTTCCCTCATTCGCGAGTAAAATTCAACCTGCAAATTTCACTTCTCAACTGATCCTTGGCCTGTCGTCCTAGTGAACTTAGTATCTCACAACCTCGACTTAATAATCACGCCTGATCGGTCTAATAAACGGACAAATTACAACATATACCAAGTGTCTCACTCCACTTGTCAATATACTCCAGAGTCCCAGACCTCTCTCCTTAGGCCTGTCATCAACAACCACATGGATAATTTTTACTAGATTAAGCACCACACTCAGATGAAGAATGCCGCTTCCCTACTCTCATACCTATAGGAGTACGCCCACTCCTTCTAAATTCTACTTGAGTATCTCCACTCCTCTAAACTCATATTCACCTCAATCATCTGCAAGTTAGCTCAAGCTGTGCAAGAGCAAATCACTTCACTCAATTCAATCAAACACCACTAGAATTATACCCTTCAACCTAGAGGGTCTTCAAGAACCAGGGAAAGTCACTTAAGGCAACTAGCAACTCATCTTGTTAAATCTGTATAACATCTTTGGAAAAAGACAACCCAACAAACTTTAATTTCAGAAAAGAAGAACATCTTACATTAACCTCATTATGACATCATCAAACAGTGACATAACCATAATCTGCTACCAAAAACTGCTGCAGCGCCACAAAATCCTAGCTATTACTTAAACTGAATAGTGGATTCTGCGCAAGAGGTCAATGGATTGAAGCAACATAGGACTGAGGGGATGTCATTAATTAGGAATTTAATCATCTACAATAATCAATATAATCAATGATCTTGAACCTTGAACAATAAACATACCAGTTTTTAAGAAGAATTATAAAATGTATGTCCCTAGATTAACAACGCTAATGTCACGAAAATAGATTTCAAACACAAATGGTAAGCATATAGAAATAATAATGGTTGATTAGAACGTCTAGTATATCTAAGTTTAATCAAAACAGTCAAACAAATAATCTCTAAAACAATAACACTAATAAGCAACACCAAAATTGGTAGTAATGGCAATTTAGGAATTAGTACAACATTCAAAGTGTGTCCATATAAATCTTGAGCAGTCAGTATGAATACCCTCACTAACCACAAATTAGCATCAACATGTTGGGCTTCATGAAAAAGAATTTAGAAACACAAATTTAGGAAAATCTTTCTAACTCTGGTTATTATAAAAAAACATCATTAATATACAACATTGATATTATAAATTGCAGCTGGTACCTACAAATCAAAAGAGACACATATAACATTACAATGACATACGTTACCCAATTGATAACAACAAGCAGTCTACTTCAGCAAGGGGACACCATGCGGTATGTCTTCAGAAGAATCGGGCCTAACATCAGTTAAACCCACACTGCTAATATGACTCGAATCTCCAGCTCTTTAGTTCTTCAATTCTAAAATCTCTAATTCTCCTCTCCAAATCTCTCATTCCTGACCCAAAGAAATCCTTCTCAGGTTGTTATACTAATCATCAAAAAGCTTATGATTAGTCAGTTCATGGGGTGGTTACATTTCAACCAATTACAATTCTAATTGATAACCTAAAATACAACATCATCTCATTAACCAGGATATGTTCTCAACAGTAACTTTTCCTCTTCCATCTCATCTGTAGCTCCATTGGTCTATCTTGTCTAAACTTCTATTCTCAGGAAGAAACTTTCTTACTTGTACATTCACTTCCATCCTCGATGAAGAAACCACATATTAGTAACATTCTCAAACAATAGAACATTCAACTTATTCACAAATTCAGTTAAACATGACCTTGTAAGACATAATGCAGCAATCCACCAGGGGTAGCTGTGGGCACATCGATTAAAGAGTCGAATACACCTTTATGAAACCATTGAATTATGGAAAATAACCACAACATTTAGTTAGAATTTTACTCAGTTAGGAACAGAAATGAACTGTGGCAACCATTTTCAAAAGTCACCCATTTTACACGCTAATTCATTATATAATTAGTTTACTTAAATCATAAATAAACATGTTAGAAAATCCACACTCTCAATAGAGCACCAGACAGTACTACAACTATTACAACAAAAAAATATTTAAGAGTGCTTGAGAACATTTCATTACAAATATGAATTAAAGGATAAGCACAAAAAAACAAATAAATAATAATCCAAGTTTAGGAAATAAGACAGAGAAATGAGGACTATTAGGGCCTCTGCCCTTTACAAGGAGTACTCTTACCCCTACCACTTTATTCATCATCGCAGCTACTTCTCATGTACTAAAGTGTCAGCACCAGCACTATCTCTAATGATGGAAGGTCTTGAGTCTGAGCCTACATGTGCTTGCACCCCTGGATCACGCAGTAGTGGGAGCCTGACACTCCCCTTGCACTGGAACTCTGTAAATCTAGGAGATCGGTTGACAATTCGGTGGTTTGTTGGAAGGGTCAGCTGGCACCTATCACAGATTCCATTGAAGGCAGCCTCAGTACTAGTATGCTCTACTTGTGGTTTGTGGTTTTGTCCCACTATTGGCATCTCATATGCTATTCGGTTACATTGGAGATAATAATGATCAGCCATCAGAAGGTAAAAAAGCTTCTTCAGTTTAAACCACTCCCATCGACAAGGAATGCAGATTACCAGCAGCCGTAGGGCTTGCTTGCACAAATAAGTCAACCAGCCTACAGGAGGCACAAGTACGTCCTCACAAAGCAAATTTAACACCTTTATTTGAAGTTCATAATGAGGAAGCATTTCCAAACTGTCTGTGTTACACGATACCTGCAGGCTATAGTTTCACCTGTTTTGTTTATATCATTCACATAGTGCTTTTCCCTCATTCATGCTAATGTACTAACAAAAGGCAACTTAAGGAGATCAGATATTTCCCCTCAGCCTGAGATCCCTGGGCTCTGTGCTTTTTTCCACAGCCTATAGGTAAACATTATTTTTCTTTTATTTCATGGAATATCACAGGTATTATGAGTAAGGTTGAGGATGTGGACTGGGGCTTGTACATAGATAATTTTTATGTATGCCTATTTAAAGAAACATCGGCTACCTCGAATGTACAAAGGCAGTGCTTCAACTCTTTCTGCACTGAGGATATCCCTTTAAATGCAGGGAGGGCAGTGGGGGGCCCTCGCTGTATGGGCAAAAGTCTCACTGGGTTGCATTGTAAACACAGTACATATCGACTCCCCCCTATTTTCTTGTTAACATCTATAATAGAGCCACTTCATTCCGCCAAACTTCTGAAACCCTCAGCTTTTTAAACTTATTTTTTGGGAGATATGTCCCCCATGTTCCACATTATTATTACTGCCAGTTTTAATACCTGTTTAGAACCATACCCTCTATATGTAGAACTTATCCAGGAAGTAGGTCGCTTGTGGGGGATCCCCCCTCTCTACAACTCGCAAGCTGTCTGAAATTAGTGAATCCGCTCTCCAGACCATGGATCTAATGGTCTTCTATGGTCTGGGACCGGAGAATGGACATTTTCCCTCAGACAGTACTGCTCAGCCCACTTTTACTATGGGGAATTACAGTAGTCTTATTGATTATGTTCTTTTTGATTTGAGAATCTGTCATAAGAAAGCAGATTTGTGGATAGGTGATCACAAGGGCAGCAACCAGTTTTCCATTTTGGTAAACTGGGATAAGATATCCTCCAAAGGGTGGAAACATTAGGCATTTATGATGCCATAACCCCAGTGGTGGTATCTAGTTTTAGTAATCAGTACACCATTAAAGGGGAAACCTTTTTGCACCCTGATGATTCAGTAGTAACATTAGACACAATGGTCCACAGTGAACTTTTGGCCCTTTCACAACATGACTTTTCTCCTGACCAAATTATCGCCACACATGAGAATCCTTTCCCCAGGTTGGGCTTGCTATTTGTGAAGCAATTTAAGGGGAGAAAGGGTCCTTGGTTAGGGAGGGTAATTGAATGGTTTAACAATAATTGCAGACAAGCTAAGATCAATCTCATAGAGGGATAGACCTGCGATAGTTCAAGCCAGGCGAGTTTATGCGAGTACCATCAAGGCAAGCAAAGTACAATGGGAGGAGGCCACCTGGGCTAATCTATTGCCAGCTTCGAGAGATAAAGATAGTAAGCACTTATGGTATCTAGTGTCATAAAAAGGGCGCAGTGACAAACCTAGACCAGATTGTCATATTTCCACAGAAGAGTGAGTTTTTCATTTTAGTGATCTTTATAAAGTAGAGCCCCAGCAAAATGATGTAGAACGTTATTTAACTGTCTCCAAATGAAGAGAAGGATGAAGGGTTAACCAATACTTTTATTCTTAAGGAAACTGAGGTGGCCATATTGGCACCGAAACAAGGGAAATTTCCTGGCTTAGACAAAACTCCCACAGATCTGTAGAGGTCTCATTTGCAGATATGGGGTTCGTATATAAACTTGGTGTCTAATGCCGTGTTGGCATGAGATGATATCCCTAGCTCCTGGAAAAGTGCCATAATAATTCCTATTTACAAAAAAGGAGATAGGTATGTCCGTAGCAACTACAGATCGGTTAGTTTGATCGATGATATACAGAAAATATGTTGTCATCAAATCCTTACCAGCCTTTCAGACTGAATTTCAGATAGGAATGTTTGATCTTATTTGCAGGCAGGGTTTAGGCAGAAGACAAGTACGGTGGATCAAATGTTATGCTTCGTGCTGGGCCTGGCCCTTCTACAGGGTCATTCCCTAGACTTTTTGCCTTTTCCTTCCTTATTTTTCTGACCTTTGTTGGCTGACGTTTTGACTCTGAGCACTTTTTCACTCCTAACCAGTGCTAAAGTGCATGTGCTCTCCCTTACAAAATTTGTATGATTGGCTTATACCTAATTGGCATATTTAGTTTACCTACAAGTCCCTTGTAAAGTGGTATCCCTATACCCAGGGCCTGTAAATTAAATGCTACTAGTCGGCCTGCAGTGCTGCTTGTGCCACCCACTAAAGTAGCCTGTCAAGCCTATCTCAGGCCTGCTAGCGCAGGGCCTGTGTGCACAGTGTTCTGCCACAGGGACCTGGCATCTAAATTTACTTGCCAGGCCCATAACTCCCCTTTTACTACATGTAAGTCACCCCTAAGGTACGCCCTAGCTAGCCCTATGGGCAGGGTGCCATGCATGTAGAAGGCAGGGCATGTGCCAGGTAGCGTGGCCTGTCCTGGTAGTGACAAACAGCCTAACTTGGTGTCTCACTTCTGTGAGTACTCTCTTCTCGTAGGATTGCCTTAGAAATGCCCTGCCTTACATCTAAGGGGTATTGTCTGATTTATGAGGGGTAGTGTAGGCATGTTTGGTATGGTTGTGATAGTGATGAGAAATGCTGCTTACTGGTGTAGGTGTATTTTTTATTACTACCACAGAAATGCCACTTCTAGAAAGTGCATGTTTATCTGTGCTTGTAACTCTGGAGTTTTGCAGCTTGCCTCCAATCCACTTCCGGGCAGACTGCCAGTTGGGGCTTTGTGCCTACTTTTCAAGCAGCCTGTACACAGGGAGGGTGGAGGTGTCACAGAGGAGCATCTACATATTGTAAAGCCTTCCTGGGCTGAGAGAAGGGAAAGGCGGGTCACACCTGCATTTGTACAGGCTGTGCCCTGGCCTTGCACAATAGGGTTGTGTACCCCCCATTGATGTTTGGAGCCTGTGCTGGAGGAGAGAAAGGGCACTCCCAGAACCAGTTGTAACTGGTTGGAACCACCTCTCCTCCCCATTGTAAAACACAGTGTAAACCTAGTAAAAGTACAGGGGAATTTTCCCCACAATTTAGACATCATTTTGGACATTCTTGGGACTCCAGGAACCTTACCTGGAGCTGGACAGAGGACGTTGTAGAGAGGACTCACCAGGACCACCTTGGACTGCTGCTGCTGTGCTGACCTGTGACCTGCCTGGTCACTAGGAGGAACTGCCACTGCTTGCACCCCCTTGTTGTGCTGGCCTGCTGCTGGGTTCGCCAGCCCTGTGCCCCCTTCTTAATTGTTTTGTCTCCAGAGGCAGGGTGCTGTGGCCCCTGACCTCTGTAACACACCCCAGCACGAGGAGTGCTGCTTTGACTGTCTAAGCACTTTGGGAGCGCTCCTCTGTGACCTTTAGGTGCTTTTCAAAGTGCTCCCTGGCTGCCCGAAATCGCCACCGCAGCCCGGGGTCACTGCCGTGCCCCTCGTGCTTCTTGGAGCGCTCTCCATGCTCAACAATAACCGCCGGGGCCGAAGCACAGTGCCTTCACGCTTTTTAAAGTGCTCCTCGTTTGCCAGATAAATCACTGCCGCGACCCGGGAGACTACCTGCCTGCAGTGTGAGTGTTGCACGGCCCCTTGGGACCCCCAGGGCACTTCCTGGATCAAAGAAAGGAGCTAGTATGCTCCTATTGTGTCCCCGGGTGAAGCACGCTTTAAGGAGCACCCCTGGGGCACACGTCGGCACCTGTTTCTGAGCTGCCTCCCTTGCGGACTCGGGAAGGCAGCAGAGTGGCTCAGCGCACCGTGTCGGGTGCGGCCGTGTGCAGAGACAGAGGGGAAGCCTCTTCGGAGGTCCCCCAGCCACGGAGCCCCACTTCCGGTTTGCCTGACCTGGGCTTGGAGAAACAGAGAAGGGAGGCCTCATCGGAGCCCCCTTCCCTTAGCCCCCATTACCTTGTTGGGCTACCTTCCTCCCCCTTGGTGATAGGGCCCGTGGAGGCCCGGGAGGGGCCCCACAGAGATGGCGGGCACCAGGAGGAGCCTGTTTTCCACCACAGAGAAGGGTGCAGTCTGCCCCTCTCACCCAGGAGCACCGCATGGCCCCCCGTTGTGAGCATAGGAGTGCCGGGGGGCCCCATGCTCCTCTTCTAGGCACTGGGAGTGCCTTTTCTTCAGGAAAACATGTACTTTTTAGGAAATATTTGCTCTGTGAGCCTAATATGGACCTTGGGGATTATATGCTCCTACCTGCTTTCCTGACATTACATATATGTGCTGATGTTCCTTTTATGGGCATGACATGCTGATATGTATTTTTTTGTGATATGTTCTCTAATGTTCCTTTTTTGGGTAGTTATGAGGTATTCATGACAGGTGCATAGAATTCTTACTGTGATTCCTGACTACTGCTTATGTTGCAGAATCCTGAGTACTTACTTGTTCTAATGTGACAACTGTGTATTCTTGCAGAGTATTAGTAACTTGTGTGACGTTCTGACAACTGCTAAGGGAGCAGGGTATTACTTACGTGTAATGTTGGTCTAATTATGTTTTGTGCAATACAGTTTATTTTTACATAGCATCAGTGCTGTGTTTACTTTTTGGTGTACGTTTTGCATCACATGTGTGGTGTGTTTTGCAAACGTTTTACACATTGCCTCCGGGTTAGGCCTGACTGCATGTGCCAAGCTACCAAGGGGGTGAGCAGGGGTTATCTTGGACGTGTAACTCCCTTGCCCTGACTAGAGTGGGTGGGTTCTGCCTGCCTCTGGAGCATATCCTAGCCAACCAGAAACCCCATTTCTAACACTTCCTTTTAATAAAGTTAAGGTCTCTTGATTTAGAGGGAGGGAGAGGGTTTGTTGCCTTGTGGACCTTCGATCCTCATTTGACTTAGTTCCCTGTGCCAAATTGTGGGGGACCCTGTCCAGGATTGTTGACTTTCATAGAAGAATTATACTCTGGCAATTTTATGATTGTTAGAAGGGATCTGGATTATGAATTATCAGAAGAAATATTGATACAAAAGGGAGTGCACCAAAGCTGTGTTTTGGCTCCTAGTCTCTTCCTTTTATACATAAATGAATGCATACCCTACCTGTATGATTGTGTAAATGACTTCCGCAAACTAGGTGAAAAAAAACTACATGTTTATTATTTGCCAATGACACCTTGCTATCATTTTAAAAAGTGTCTGGTTTAGCCAAACTCATTTAAAGACTCTGCATATTGTGAAACATATGGGCTACAAATAAACAGCTCCAAAACGGTGTTTATATAGTGTTTGGAGATGGGAAAAATAAAATGAAAAAAATCTATATTCCTAGATGGGGAGACCCTGGAAAGAGTGCCTTAGTTTGATTACTTGGGCATTCAACTAGAGGACTCACAAAGATGGCTAGGACAATTAAAGAAGTGCACTAAGTCTTTAAAGCATTGAGAGGGGCTATCATAAAGTTTGCAAGCAGAGCGTCTACTTTTTCTATCTCTTCTGCCTTGGAGATTCATAGAAGCCAAGACTGCGGGCAGCATTTTATGGTGCTGAGGTTTGGGGCATTGTAATTTCGATCGATCTTTCAAAATGCTACTTAAGATTCCCCAAAGCAAGCCCTATTCGTCTAGATCTAAATGCATGATCCATTGCCACTCTGAGGCCATTACAGTACTGGATAAAGGTATTGTCCATACACAAACTAGAGCCTTACAGGGAATGGCTTAGGTGATTGTAGGAGGGCCAGCATGCAGACAAAATTCCCTGGTGTTATTATGTAAAGAATCAGCTTTTTAAGCTATGCTTGGAAAAGTATTGATCCAATACATTAAACCTCCTAAGAGTTGCTATTCAGAAGCTTATTGTGGCTTATTGGAACTCTGCCAAAGAGAGAAATTCGTCAATGTGCCTTCGGGCAGTTTAACCAATAGTTTTCTATTGATCAAATGTTTATTTGAATTTGAGTCCTTTCTTGACACTGTTTTGCAGCCTTTTGCATGAGCACTTTATGTCATATTTGGAATAGGATCACTTCTGTTGGGGGCAAAGTGGGGGCTTGGGTTTGGGAAGGGGGTCCCTTGGCTTGGGTTTGGGTAGGTCCTTTGGCTTCGGTTTGGGGGTTGCCCTTAGTTTTGCCCTGTGAGGATGGGCCCTTGGTTCTTGGTTTAGGAGGGCTGACTTTGGGTTTGGTGGGGGTAGAAGACTTTACTGGGGGAGAGACATGGGCTGTACCTGGGGGCCATGGGAGGATTGGGAGGTGGAAGGACTGGGTATAGGAAGGGTAAGTGGGCACTTGGGGGACAGAAGGACTAGGCCAGTAGGAGGGAATAGGAAAAACTCATACAGGAATCTTTTTTTAGAGACAGAAGGGCGGTCATGGGAAATACTTTGGGAGTGGTGGGAGAGGGAGTTGTTGAGAGGTGTCTGCGTGTAGGTGCCTTGGGTGCTGGTGCGTGAGTGGATGCCATGTGTGTGCTGGGTGTCTGTTGGGTGGGTGAGTCTGGGCATTTAGGTGTAAGGAGGAGGGGAGGAGATGCATGGAGATGACAGTGTGGATGTGTGAGTGTCTGATGTGTTGGTGTCTACAAGTATGGTGAATGTGCTGCATGTTGGTGTGTTGGTAGTCGTGTTGAGTGTGTATGTGGTGTATGGGGTGGATATGTGGGGTTTGCTATTGTGTTGACGGTGGGCATGAGGGGACATGTGACTGGATCTGGGAGTGATGATGTGGTGATAGCAGGTTTGAGTGGTGTAGTCTCTGTAAGGGGCGAGGTGGTGGGGGAGTCTTTGTAGGGAGTGGATGTTGCTGTGTCTGCATGTGACTGCTAACTGTGTGCATAGCAGCGGTGGGTCTTGTGGTGCCTGTATCTGTCTTTGCAAACCTTGTCTGGTGAGGTGGATGAATGGTGGTCTGACTGTGTGCTCTGGATGGGTGTAGGGAGAGGGGTATGGGATTAGGAACAGGTAGCTGGAGAGGGGATGGGAGGGACACTGCCTGCCATCAACGAGGAGGTCAGAGCATGAAAGGATCTCTGCAGGGCAGTCAGGGCACCGTAAATGCCTTCCAGTTAGGCATTGCTCTGCTGCATCTGTGGTGCCAGTCCCTGGATTGCATTCACAATGGTTGACTGTCCCACAGAGATGGACCTCAGGAGGTCAATAGCCTCCTCATTGAGGGCAGCAGGGCTGCCTGGAGCAGGGGCAGGGGTGCCTGCAGTGAAGGAGACGCCCACCCTCTTGGGTGAGCAGGCACAGGCAACTGATTGGGGAGCTACAGGGAGGGTGGTGCTGGTAAGGGGGGTCCACCACCGCCAGGGAGCGTCCATCAGAGAAGGAATCCAAAGAGGATGTTGTAGATCCGGTCTCCCTGTGGTATTCCTCTCGCCCTTGGTCCCACTAGTCCCCACACCTCCGCCTCCTGGGTCCCATGGACTGCAGCTTCCCCACTCACAGGTGCCCCTTCTCCTTCACCTGATGATGCCGATGCACACAAAGGCAGCGGAGGAGAGGGACGGAGGGTGGGAGAGAAAGAAAGGGTGCAGTGAGTCAATACCTACCCATCATTCACACAGAGTACAAACCACTTATTCTGCTGGTTTGCCATGGCAAGGCATTGCCTTTACATTGACATGCACAGCTGTGGGTAATCATAGGGGAAACAGAAGCTATGCTGAAAGAACCTTTTAATGTCAGACAAGACAGGGACATTTGACTCACCTGCTGCTTTGGTGCCCCATACAACTGTCCATACAGGGGTAGGACCCCTTCAACTAGCTTTACCAGCTCCTCCTAGGTGAAGACAGGGGCCCTATCTCCTGCAGGACGTGGCATTATGCCTCCCAGAGACTGTACACAGCAGCTCACGCAGTGGAGGTCTTGCTTGCACGAGTGTCATGAGTCAAATGATCTATGAAACAAAAAATAGCGGTCACGGCCACCGCCTACATGACCTTCACTGCTGGCGGTGATCATCATTGCCCACAGTCTCTCATAGGCAGCAATATTATCCAATGAGGAGTTGTATGGAGGTTGGGGCCGCTTGCAGCCATGATGACTAACGCTGGCGGAATTAGGTAACTTCATATGTCCTGTGCAGACGGGACAGGCTGCCATTTTCCATGTAGTTAGTATACTGTAGTTGAATTATAAGTGAGTCATGAATGATTTTTGGTGACATGTGCATAGATCAACTATGTTCACATATCAAAGCAGGGTTCACACATGTGACATTCATGGATAGTGTAGTTGGAGATACTGGTTACTATGACACGAAATGTACAGTCACTTGCTGCCTCATAGACGGGATAACCATATCTACATGCTCAAATGTTACATACACATTACTACCTGTGGAAATAGGATGTTGTTACATGAAAGTGTCAAATGTTTCATGTCTGGGGCTGCAACTGTCATCTAGGATGGCATACACGGTCAGTCAGCATGCCCAAATGCATTATGTGTACTTCAGGGTTATGTCCACAGTACTCTTGTGTGCTACAAGTACAGTGTTCGGTGGCTTGTGAACTGTCAACATCAACTTGTAGCTTTTCCTCTCTCCTATTCCTAGATATCGTGCAATTGTGAGAATGTGACATGAACCAGTGTACTGGCCCCTAGTCGACCTTGCTACCCTGGAAGAGAGACACATCATCCAGACCTATTGTCTGAACCTTCAGATCATAATGGAACTTGGTACCCAGTTGGAGCCGGATCTCTTGCCCACCATAAGTAATCCCTATGCCTTACCTTCCACAGTAGAGGTGTTGTCTATGCTACACTTCCTTGCCTCAGGCTCGTTCCAGTTTACAGTGGGCTTGGCATCAGGGATATCACAGCTGATGTTCAGTCTTGTTTTGAATGATGTACTGTGTGATTTACTCAAACATCTGGAAAGCTACATCAGGTTCTTCCAGTGTGTAGATTTGGCCACTGTAAAAGCTGACTTGTTTGATATGACACGTATCCCTTATGTGATAGGGGCCATAGTTGTCAAGCACATTGCTTTGTTTACTCCCGGGACCAATGAACAAGTGTACAGGAACAGGAACAACCTTTACTCCATTAATGTCCTGGTGGTGTTTTGCTGACCAGTATATCTCCCATGTGACGGCCAAGTTTCCTGTTTCTGTGCATGTCTCCTGCATTCTGAAGAACAACAATGTCTCCCACATGATGGCACAACTACAAAGAGAGAAGGCCTGGCTCATTGGTATGTATCCAGTAGTATGTGTGCACTTGTGATCTCACTTCTCTTCACATTCTGCCATTTGTCTCAACCGGTATTGTGATAGGTCTGACCTTTGTGCACACAGGCGACTCTTGTTATCCTAAACTTCTCTGGCTGCTGACACCAGTGAGATATCTGACCACTGATAGGGGAAAACCTTTTCAATGAAGCCCAAAGCAGGACGAGGCGTGTCACTGAGAGGACCTTTGGGCTACTTAAAGTCAGATTCCGTTGTCTGCATGTCTCAGGAGGTGCGCTGCTCTACAGTCAACTAAAAGTCTGTCAGACCGTTGTTGCCTGCTGCATGCTACACAATCTGGCCCTGAGACGCCACATCCCATTACTGGATGTTGAGGAGGTGGCAGCTGGACCAGTGGCTGATGATGGTGACATGGAAAGTGATGAGGAGGCAGATGATGAGGATGCAGCTGACTCTAGAACAGAGTTGATCTACCAATACTTCCAATAACAGACAGGTATGTGTTAACTGTATTGCATGTGAACTGCCTTGTGACACAGCTCCTCCTCGTGTGTGCCATCAGTGGAGGTGTTAAGTGAAGCTATCCCTCTGTGTGGGTTTTGGGGGCATCACCGGAGGTGTTATACTTCCTATGTCAGAGCAATTTTATACTATGCTGTTGTCTGGCATCACATCTGCAAAGGATTGCCAATGTTGTATGTTCCCTGTACTGGAATGTCAACTGCAATTGGACTGCAAAACATAGCAGAGTTATCAGTTTTGCTACTTATACTCACTGTACACAATGGAAAAATATGATGCATGACATTTACAGACAGTGGAACTTGCATTTAGTCGGCTAATGTCAGTTGTGGGGAATGGATCATTGGGAATGCATGTATGATGAATGTGGATCTGCCATGGTAATATGTGTTGACATTCCACTTGCCAGTTCTCACCAGGGAGGTCCACAGTGTACTGCATGTGTGTTGAGTGGCCAACATTGACTCCTATTGTGATGGTTGTCCCTGTCTTGGTCTATTTGCAGGACTGTTGGGTGGTGCAAACCTGATTCCTGGCTTTACTGGTGGCTCCCTTAACTAAAGATTACAGAATATGTCTGTTCTACTTGCTGCAAATTGCTCCCCGTTCTGTCAATCTTCCAGACTTTTAATGGTCAATGGGTACTGCACTCACATACTGTAATACTAAAAAATGTACTTGTTACAATAAAGACAGGAAAGCAGTAGCTGTGCTCAATAGTGTTTAATGTGATAAACAAGTGCGATGGGTGATGAGTGGGGTTGTGGTGGATGTAATCATCAGAGTAGTTGGCCCAGCAGTGGGTAGTCCAGGTCCAGTATTCAAGGAGCCATGGGTAAATGGAGACACGACAGTGGACAGTCCACAGAGTATCTCAGTGGCACACAAGGGGGAATGTTCAGGAGAGGGTCACTTCCTGGCAGTGGTTTTGGTCTTGGTATCAGATACTGCAGGATGTCTCGATGGATGACCTCGTTTGTGTGGGGGTTCCTCAGCTATAGAGGGAGGGGTGATGGTGGTCTGCTGATCCTCTGGCAGGCGGAAGTGGATGGCTCAGTTGTTATGTGGCTAGTGGAATAGGCCTGCTGGTGGGTGGAGGATGCACGCCGGATGGTAGTTAGTTCCTTCAGCAACCCTGCAATGGAGGCCATGGTAGCATTGTGAGCCTGCCACTGCTACATGGCCTCCTGGTGGTATTCCCTCTGCAGCCTCTGGTTCTCCTGCAAGGTTGAGAGGATCTTGCCCATCTTGTCCTGGGATTGCTGGTATGCTCCCAGGACTTGGGAGATGGCGTCCTGGCCAGTCATCTCCCTTGGGGGCCCCAGGCCTTGTCCCACAGGTGCCCTCCCACTGCCCCTGGCCCACTGTGCACAGTGCGGCCACTCCAAGTTACACCAGGACCTTCATCGTCTTGGGTATGAGGGGATGACTCTGGCCCCTTTACTGAGGAGCACACTGCTAATTGAGCAGTCCTTGGAACACAGGTTTGGGGATGAGGGGTTGGCTGTGGTGTTGTTGCCACTGGGGTGGGGGACTCAGATCTGGGTAGGGTGTGGCTGGTGGTGGAGGACTAACCAGTTGTCCCAGATGGGCCAGGTAAGTTGTCAATGTCCAGACATCCACTGGGGCCTTCATCCTGGGGAGTGCTGGCTGTCTCTGGCTCCTCTGTGGATGGAGAGGAGGGTGTTACACAGTGGAAGTATACTTGTGTGTATCAATGTCTGACGCATGCAGTGGCTTGACTTGCTTCCCAATGATGGAAATGGCAGATGCTGCACTGCAGACATTGTTTGCGGGTGAATCGATTGTGACATTATTTCCATGTTCCATTGAGGGTTGGTGATAGTGGATAGCATTGCAGTCATTGTCATCTAGTAATACACAGTTGAAGCATCCAGTATGTGTTGCATGTGCAATAATTTTATGTGCAGGTGTTCCACTGTGAGGTGGGAATGGCATATTTTCATGTGTAGGGAGTGATGCATTGTTGGGGTTGTGGTGCTTGACATTAGAAGTGCTATCCGTGCACTAGGGAGGGACTGTGTGGGGATAGTGGGAGTCGGGTGGTGTGGCATGCAGGGGAGGGGCATCAGATAATTGGAGGGGCAGAAGTGTGAGATGGAATGAATAGGGGGGTGGGTGATAATGTGATGGGGACACATGCTGTACAGGAGTCGTTGGTGCCAGGGGTGTGTTGGTGACTTACCAGAGTCCAGTCCTCCAGTTATTCCAGTCAGGCCCTCTGGAGGCATATTGTCCAAGATCTTCTCCCCCTGCGATGTGATCTCTGGGGGAGGAGGTTGGGGTCCACCACCAGTCTTGTTGATGACAATTTGGTGTTGTGATGCCATGGAACACACCTTCCCCCGTAAGTTGTTCCACCTCTTGCTGGTGTTCTTCCTTGTGCGTGGATGGGTTTCCACTGAGTTGACCCTGTCAACTATCATCCGCCATAACTCCATTTTCCTGGCTCTGAATGTTTGCTGAACCTGTGCTTCCAACTGTTGTGGCTCTACACTGCCGATTTCATCAACCATGATCCTCAACTCATCGTCTGTGAATCGTGGGTGCTTTTGAGGGGACATGGTGGTAGTGAAGTGGTTGGGAGGGTGTTAGGTGCAAGAGTGGGGTGTTTGGGGCTTGATGGGGTCAGTGTTGTGCTTAGTTTTGTATGCTGGTGTGTAACGGTGTGTGTGTGTGTGTGTGTGCAGTTGTGATGTGTGTGTATGGTGTTAATGGTGCAGTTGTGTGGTGTGTGTTGAGTGTGAAGTGTATATGTGCCTTTTGTGTATTGGTGTATCAGTGGTTAGTAATGGGTTTGTGGGTCCTTGCTGTCTGTCTGTGGTTGTAATTGTAAAGGATTGTGGGGGGGTGTTTTATAGTGGTGTGTGTGGGTGTAGTGTGGGTATGTGTGTCAGGTGAGGGGTATTCATGCTATCCATTGTCGTGCTGGGTTATGGTGGAGGTGATATTTTGACTGCAGCAGTTCGCACCGCCAATGGTTTTCCACCATGCAATGACCACTGTGCTGATTTGTGGGCCGTAATATGGAGGGCGGGATGGAGTCAGCGTAGTGGGGTTGGTGGTGGGAACACCTGTCTCCTGCCCTCATTCGGTCTGGTGGTGTCAGATTTGCGACGGTTTTTGGGCGGTCTTCACTATGTGGCTAATATTACGGCGGTTGGGTTACCGCCATCACTGGCGGTCTTTTGGTGGCCGCCACCACATGGATCTTCAGTTAAGACCACCAAACTCATAATGAGGGCCTGAGTGAGGTTCCAGAAGTCATCAAATAAATTTTAGTAGACTGAAAAAATAGAGTTTGGGGTGAAAGATACCTTCTAATATAAAGGATGTTCTTTCAAAAAGTAGGATGTACAGTGGATTATTTGCAGCCTGACATCCCTCACTTCAGGACCTTGACTCCATTACAACCACTTCAGAGGGGACAACTTTGCTCAGCTTGATTATAAGCCCAAGAAAGTCTGTGAAAAGAAGGGCAATTTGAGGAAGAGAAGGGGGAAATCCAGAGTGTATAAAATTAAAAAAACACTCCAGTAAGAAGCAGGGAACACAAACAACAAACAACTTGTACACAAAGCATGAAAGTGCTGTGCCAATTTGGGCTGTTGGTGAATCAGCTCCATAAGATCCAAGCAGAGCCACAAAGGGCGGTTGAACATCAGTGAAACCAATTTACTCTTTTGCAGAGCCTTCTCAGACGGTCCAGTGCAGCCCAGAGCTCATCTCCAAAAACAACATTTCACACATGACAGAAAGCAATATTGTGAGTAAGAGTGTCCCTGCAGCAAGTGACTTTCTGACAAATTGAAGGAGCAAACACTAGCAATAAAGCTGTTATTCTAGCAGTTCCTCAAAAATTATTTTACTGAGCCTGTGGGCTTAGTTACTTTCCCCGAACTTCATCACACCTATTTACCCAGACAGCAGTATCCCATGTACTTACACATGTTCCTCAACATTGTCATGCATGTTGTGTTATCAGTAGTTTGTCTGAACTAGTTGCAGGGAGCTGATAGGGTTATAATCAACGAGTGTTCACACAACCCAAGTACTAGCGACCATAATTCAACTTCTGGTCCTCTTATTAAGCCAGATCTATCTAATATGGCACTCAGGAAGCCTTTGCTACCATCATCACAATTGCCAATAATAAAGGGTAAGGGACCTGAACTAGACTTCCATTGGCAAACCCATGTCCAAAAATGTTGAGAAACAGGAATATGCAGCTTCAGAGTAGCAATGGTTCAGTAGGTGTCATGGTATTTATTCATCAAATCCATCTTGGCAAGATGGTCAAGCCTTCTCCTCGAATAAAGTAGAAGCATTCAATCCAAGCCACAAACCGTCATTCTATTCACTCCTACTTATCACTCTAGAGTTCCTCGTGATGTCCTCAATAGAGCATATATAATAAGACTAATTAATTTACCTCCAAGTCTTTGAAAAATAAACATGTGTGATGTCTACAGGGCTGGTTTTATTACCAGTCCTCAGGCAGGAAATAGAGCTACAAATACATGGTGGTCTGATTCTTCTTTGGCAGAGGTGTTTGGGGCTTGATGGGGTCTGTGTTGTGCTTAGTTTTGTGTGCTGGTGTGTAACGGTGTGTGTGTGTGCAGTTGTGATGTGTGTATGGTGTTAATGGTGCAGTTGTGTGGTGTGTGTTGAGTGTGAAGTGTATATGTGCCTTTTGTGTATTGGTGTATCAGTGGTTAGTAATGGGTTTGTGGGTCCTTGCTGTCTGTCTGTGGTTGTAATTGTAAAGGATTGTGGGGGGGTGTTTTATAGTGGTGTGTGTGGGTATGTGTGTCAGGTGTGGGGTATTCATGCTATCCATTGTCGTGCTGGGTTATGGTGGAGGTGACATTTTGACTGAAGCAGTTCGCACCGCCAATGGTTTTCCACCATGCAATGACCACTGTGCTGATTTGTGGGCCGTAATATGGAGGGCGGGATGGAGTCAGCGTAGTGGGGTTGGTGGTGGGAACACCTGTCTCCTGCCCTCATTTGGTCTGGTGGTGTCAGATTTGCAACGGTTTTTGGACGGTCTTCACTATGTGGCTAATATTACGGCGGTTGGGTTACCGCCATGGTGGTCTTTTGGTGGCCGCCACCACAGGGATCTTCAGTTAAGACCACCAAACTCATAATGATGGCCTGAGTGAGGTTCCAGAAGTCATCAAATTAATTTTAGTAGACTGAAAAAATAGAGTTTGGGGTGAAAGATACCTTCTAATATGAAGGATGTTCTTTCAAAAAGTAGGATGTACAGTGGATTATTTGCAGCCTGACATCCCTCACTTCAGGACCTTGACTCCATTACAACCACTTCTGAGGGGACAACTTTTACTCAGCTTGATTATAAGCACAAGAAAGACTGTGAAAAGAAGGGCAATTTCAGGAAGAAAGGGGTGAAATACAGAGTGTATAAAATTAAAAAAACACTCCAGTAAGAAGCAGGGAACACAAACAGCAAACAACTTGTACACAAAGCATGAAGGTGCTGTGCCAATTTGGGCTGTGGGTGAATCAGCTCCATAAGATCCAAGCAGAGCCACAAAGGATCGTTGAACATCAGTGAAACCAATTTACTCTTTTGCAGAGCCTTCTCAGACAGTCCAGTGCAGCCCAGAGCTCATCTCCAAAAACAACATTTCACACATGACAGAAAGGAATATTGAGAGTAAGAGTGTCCCTGCAGCAAGTGACTTTCTGACAAATTGAAGAAGCAACCAATAGCAATAAAGCTGTTATTCTAGCCAGTTCCTCATAAATTATTTTACTGAGCCTGTGGGCTTAGTCACTTTCCCCGAACTTCATCACACCTATTTAACCAGATAGCAGTATCCCATGTACTTACACATGTTCCTCAACATTGTCATGCATGTTGTGTTATCAGTAGTTTGTCTGAACTAGTTGCAGGGAGCTGATAGGGTTATAATCAACGAGTGTTCACACAACCCAAGTATTAGTGACCATAATTCAACTTCTGGTCCTCATATTAATCCAGACCTATCTAATATGGCACTCAGGAAGCCTTTGCTACCATCATCACAATTGCCAATAATAAAGGTTAAGGGACCGGAACTAGACTGCCATTGGCAAATCCATGTCCATAAATGTTGAGAAACAGGAATATGCAGCCTCAGAGTAGCAATGGTTCAGTAGCTGTCATGGTATTTATTCATCAAAAGCATCTTGGCAAGATGGTCAAGCCTTCTCCTCGAATAAAGTAGAAGCATTCAATCCAAGCCACGAACCGTCATTCTATTCACTCCTACTTATCACTCTAGAGGTCCTCATGATGTCCTCAATAGAGCATATATAATAAGACTAATTAATTTACCTCCAAGTCTTTGAAAAATAAACGTGTGTGATGTCTACAGGGCTGGTTTTATTCCCAGTCCAAAGGCAGGAAATAGAACTACAAATACATGGTGGTTCTTTGGCAGAGGTGGTGCTGTTGCATAATGCTACTCTGGAAAGTTGAGGCATCTTGGTAGCAGAAGGAGCCTGGGACCCTACCCCTCTGTATGTGAAACATTTGTCATTGAAAGCACTCAAATCACTCATGGAATAAATCAAGCCTCAGACAGCTTCTTAGATTAGCCACCGGGCCCTAGTAGCACCCTTGTGAATGCACCTTCTTCAGATGAAATTTCAGAGTAACTGTTCATGCTGTTGAGGTGGTGGACTGATTTTGTTCACATCCACTTGATACAATAGGTCTTAACCAACGATCCATTAGAACTTATCAGCTGGCAGCTACTGTATCTGTACCTAGCGATGTAAGACCCAATGCTTCATGAAATCAGTATTCTCAGTCTGGGCCACTGCCACAAACAGCAGAGGAGTTAAGACTCACTTGGAAGGTGAGTGGACAGGGCCACATTTTGAGCTGGAACATCACATGGGTAAGGTAAAAAATTGATGATTCTGGATTGGGCTGCCTTCATTAAAACAAATAGCATTTGCTACTTCCAGGAAATCTGGTCAGTTGGGAACCTAGACCTGCATGGGTATGTAACCTTCTGTACAAATCCCATAAAAGCAGGACAGGGGAGGCCAAAAGAAGGTTAGGCAACTTGGGTCACAACCAACATCAGTATGAACACATTGGAAAAAATGAAGTTAATGCCAATATTTTACATGTGAGAACTGTCACTGACATGCATAATATCAACATCAGTAATATATGTTGTCCACCTGGAGACATTAGGAATATCTCATTATCATCAATGAGCTAGAGTGACACATATTACCAACATAAGGAATAAGGCCCTCATTATGAACTTGGAGGCAATCACTGATGACTGCCGTGCTGACGGTGAACAAAAGACGACACCGCCGACTAATGATGCCCAAAACACATTCCGCCCAAAAAATGACAACTTCCACTCACCGCCTGGGCAAACGATGGTGGAAAGGCAGGACACAGCACCCCGTCACCGATATTCCTACACACCCCCATCCCAGCAAACAATGATGCACAAATCAGCGCAGCAGACAGTGGATGTCGAATGACCATTGGCGGTAACAACCACCGCGCTCAGAAACAGGATCCGCCAACAATTGAAGCACACATTGGCAAATATGTATAGCACATATCTGACCTATGCCACATAAAACACACACAAACACAACCCACAATCCTTTGCAATGCCAACAACACCACAGAAATCGATACCACAACACACATACACTCAAACAACTAGCACACAAGGCACACACTCAAAACTACCACCAAATATCAAAAACAGCATACACACCATCACAGACCACACACACAATCTCACAACAGCACTGTCACCAACACACCACCCACAACACACACCATGGCACCCCCTAAGCACCCCGCTTTACCGACAGGGAGCTGAGGACCATGGTGGATTAAATAATCATGGTTGTGCCATAGCTATTTGGGGCACAGGTACAGCAGACGGCCTTGGAGAAGAAGATGGAGCTATGGCAGAGGATTGTCAACAAGGTCAACGCTGTGGGAATCTATCCATGCACAAGGGAGGACATCAGGAAGAGATGGAATGACCTGCGGGGGAAGGTGCGTTCTATGTCATCATGACACAATATCGCTGTACAGAAGACTAGCGTTGGTCCCTCACCTCCTCCCACTGAATACACCGACTGGAGAGGGTCTTGGCTATCCTGCACTCACAGGGCCTCAACGGACTCCCTGGAGAACTGGACTTGGGTAAGTCAACTACACTTGGAATGCATGTATAACCCCATCCCTCTCACTACCACCATACCATCATCTCATACCCAGCCCACAGCACCCAGACACTCCTACCCATGTTCCCTGCATGCCCACACGCCCACAAGTACAGTAACCGGAGTCTCCAACCACCATCAGGCAGGATGATGAAGGGCCCAGTGTAAGTGCAGGGGACATAGCAACAGGGGGCTAGGGTTAGAGGTAGGGGAGCAGTGGGACAGTGGGTGGCCCAAGGAGGGATGCTGCTGCCCAGTAGGCCTTTGCTGAGGTCCTGGGAGCATACCAACATTCCCAGGACAGAAAGGCCCAGATCCTGGCCAGGTTGAAGGAGAATAAGAGGCTGCATGTAGCACACCATCAGGAGGCCATGGAGCAATGGAAACAGTTCAATGCTACCATGGCCACCAATGCAGGGGTGCTGCATTGCCACTACCAGAGTCCTCCTCCCACTTGCTGGCCCTTTCCACTAGCCAGGACAATGCCCTGCCATCCACATCTGCAGCTGCTAGTTGACTGGTGGCACTGCCAGAGAACTCACAGGACACCACCACCCCTTCCCCTGCAGCCCAACTTCCCCCTTGAAAACATGGCCCCAGGCCCAGACATCCCTGTGAAACATCAGCCAAGACCAAGCCCAGGGTCAGGAAGTGACTTTGCCCTAAACTGTCTCTCTTGTGTGCCACTGAGCTACCTTGTTGAAATGCCACTGCCATATCACAATTTTCCATTGGCCCAATGGACTATGCCCCTGTGGTACCAACAGCTGTGGAAATGTACCTGAGGGTATTGTTCACCATATGCCCCCTCCCTTCCACTGTCCCATCACTCATGAATGTTTTGTCTGAGAATAAATACACTTGTGCACTCAAAATCTGTGTCCTTCATTAATATGACCAATCGAATGGAAATATGAATACATTAGCTAGTTACCATCATAATGCTGTTTTCATTGTATGAGGGTGAAGAACAGACTGCAGTGTTTGAAGTATGTCACACTGTACATTCCATTGCTGTAACACACATCTCCCCCTTCATTCATGAAGTTCACATATCACTGGTAAGGGACACCACAGCACTTTGCACGAGTCACCCTGAAACAATGCAGTAGACCCAGTGGCATCATAGAACAGCACCTGGGAGTCACTGGAAGTATAGTCAGATTAGCTGGTCCTGGAGTTGATGTCTTGCCCCTCCTCTTCCTCATCACTCTCATCCATTCTCTGAGGTGGCAGGGGTGGTTGGACCACATCCTCTTCATCCAGTAGTGGGATAGCGTTCCTCAAAGCCAAGTTGTGCAGCATTCAGCAGGCCACCACTATCTGACACACCTTGTCAGGGACATAGCACAAGGATCCTACAGAGAGATGGAGGCAACAAAATCATGCCTTTCTATGGTCTGCTCAATGACCCACCTAGTGCAACCATTTACCTCATTATAATGGATTTCAGCATCTGTCCTAGGATTCCTCACAAGTGTCAGGAGCCATTGCATGTTTGAGTAGCCAGAATCCCCTGGAAATGTGGGCGAAAGAGGATTGAAACACACACTATCTAGTTGCATACAGCCTGCCTATCAACTATCTAACTGATCCAGTGTCATACACACTCCCCTATGAGCCAAGCTCTGTTCCCCTGCAGCTCTCCCATTATGTGTGGCACACTGCAGTTTCTCAGGACAAAGGAGTCATGGACTGATCCTGGGAACCTTGCATTGACATGAGTAATGGAGTGATCAGCAGTCCACACCAATTGGACAATAATGGAGTGAAAGTTTTTAAGATTTCTGAACAACTGTTAATTTAGTCTTGGGGGTATGAGGGCTATGTGGGTGCCATCAATGGCACCTGTCACATGGGGGATATTTGCAAAAGCTTTGAACCCAGATTTGATGGAGGTGAGATCAGCCCTTTGAGGAAACTGGACACAACTTTGCAGGTGTTGCACAAAGGAATCAAGGAAATTAGACAGGATGCTGCTGAACATTGGCTGAGATACCCCGGCTGCCATGCCCACTGTAACATGGAATAAGCATGTGGTCAGAAAATGTAGCACAGATAGTACCTGCACAGTTGTAGGTATGACATGGGGATTCCTATTAGCTGGCATCAGAACAGGATCCATTTGTGCACAGAGTTCCAGCATTGTGGCTCAATTCAGGTGGTAAGTGATGATGATGTGACATTCCTCCATGGTGGCCAGATAAACCAGGGGTCTGTAAACAGATGGGGCCCTCCCTCGCCACATGGGTCTGTACCTATGGGGGTGGAACAGAGAGACACTCAGTTGCAACAAACAGTCCAAAGACATTGTTCCACCATTCATCTTGTACATGCAACACTATTGTCCCTCACACAGATGCAGAGAACATGGTAATCCTGTCAGGGTAATGCCTGGTGAGGTGTGTATGTGTCATTGCATCACTGTGTAGGCACACTTCCCACTATGATTCTATGAGGAGGATCAGTGATCATACCAGTACTCAATGAAGGGAAGAGATAATGGAGCCATTGATTAGGACCGCGGACAGACTATGAAGGTGTGGTGGATGCACAATGGCAGCTCCCTGCCCTACAGGTAGTGTAGTGTAGGTAGTGACTTCATTCCGCTAGCGTTAGTCGTTATGGTGGTAGGTGGTGATCACCGCTGTGCGCCTGTTCATTGGGCATCATCTGGTGAGGGAGCTGAGGCACCAGTGAGTGGGGATGCTGCAGCCCACGGTTCTCATGAGCAGAGTCCACCAAAGCCAAGGGGACCAGTGGGTAGGAGGGCGAGGGGAATACCACGGGGGAGGCAACCATCACTGGAGGTAGCGACTCCGACACCTCCTACAATGGCAGCTCCGTGGTGGTGGCAGATCCTACTCGGCCCACCAATTCTTTATTATCTACCATCACTACCCTCACAGTAGCTCCCCAGCTGGTAGCCTGTGCCTGCTCACCCAGGAGGGTGGGTGTCTCCTTCGCCCCAGGCACCTCACCTCCTACCCTCGTTAGCCCTGCTGCCCTCACTGAGGAGGCTATTGACCTCCTGAGGAGCATCTCTGTAGGTCAGACAACCATTGTCAATGCCATTCATTGGCTGACATCAGAGATGCAGCAATGCAATGCATTCCTGGAAGGCATTCACTGTGCCATGTCTGGCCTACAGAGATCTTTTCAGGCTCCGGCCTCCTCTTTGATGGCACCCAGTGTCCCTGGTCTTTCCGTCCCCTCTCCAGACACTGTACCCCTTCCAGCACTCCATTCCCTTCTCCCATCCCAAGCACATATCCAGACAGCCATGCGCCCAAATCAACACCCAAGAAGCAGGCAGACAAACACAAGCATCACACGTCCCACCAAATGCAGGCACACATCTAACATTCCAAAGCAGACACAGAAACATCCATCCCTCCCTCCCAGGACACAGAAACGCTCTCAGGCATCAACTCCACACACACCTCCACCAAACAGGGGCATACTGTACAGGCACCTGCATCCAAGCACAGTAGACCTACATCTCATACCACCACTCCCTCAACCTCCACTCCCAAACCTGTCTCCAAGACCTCTCTAGCTGCTCCTCAAAAGCTTTTCCTCTCCTGTGTTGACCTGTTCGAACCCACTGGCCCAACCTGTCTTGTGTCTAAACATTCCCTTGCCCTTCAGAAACCCACTCCTTCCTCATCCTAATCCTTGCCAGTCCACCCTACCCATTCCCATGCCCCTTTCCCAGGGTTGCCCCTGGTCCTTCTGCCACCCCCTGTCCAGGCCCACTTCTCCTCCTCCCAAGGGCAAGCCCAAACCATCTCCGCCTCCAGAGCCTACGCCCAAGACCCCCCCCCTTCCAAACCTGAGTCCCCACCCTCACCACCCTCTGCCCCTAAACCTTGAGGTTCCTGGCTGCCCCACTGATACCCCTTCTCAGAGGAGTTTTCTTTTTCATTGTAGGAGTCAAGTGTGGGCTATATTTGCCCTTCCAGGACTTTGTAATGGACTGGCAAATGGCTATGTTTGAACAAATTAGATTTTGTTTGGAATAAATTCTGTTGCTAGCAGACATGTTGGTGCTATGTTGACCCGTTGTGCAGCGTTTCACTGTGGGGGTGTGGTGTGCACAGGTGTGTGTATTGGTGCAGGCATTTGTTGGCTTGTGTCCGGTAAGTACATTTTGTTAGGGTATGTATGGCTTGGGGTTGTGGGAGGAATTGGGTGTGTGTTGCAGTGTGGGTGGGGTAGGTGGATGTGTAATTGTGCCCTTTCCTCCCATGTGTGCTAGGCTGCGGTACTTACCGTCGTTGTCTTCATTGGCGGTCACAGTCCTGGAGAAATATGGCAAGGAGGAGCACTGGGTTTATTTCTAATTCTCGCTCCATGTCGGTGTTGGTGTGTTCTGTGTGCCTTCGGTGAGTGTTTCCCTTTATATGGGTCGTGTCCGCCAGGTTTTGCGTAGCGGTGGGTCCCGCCCCGGAACTGATGGCGGTGTGGTGTTTCATTATATGGTGGTCGGGTTGGGCCTTTCTGCCTAGCTGAAGATGTCGTTGGCGATGCTACAAAAATGGCGGTGAGTGGATGGGCCGCTGGTTGTTTCTCCTATGCTTCTTTATTTGCCGGTCTGCACCACCGGCCTGTTGGCGGTAGTTACCGCCACCGCCGGCGGTGCGGTCTTTCCCGTCAGGTTCACAATGACCACCTGAATCTCTTGAGACAAAGTCTGCTCATAGGATAAACAATAGATTGCACACTACAGTTTTCTGCGGTGAGTTCAATACTTGTCCGGACAAATTGATGATGGATGTGGAGATCTGTAGGCAAGAGTCCACATGGGGACTCCCTCAACTAGATGTCCTCATAATAAGATCCTCTAAGTGGGTCGGAATTCTACGTTATTTTGTATTTAGAAATGAATTATGATCCTTGAATGGCTGTGTGCTATTAGACTCTCCGGCCCAATATACAATCAGAGCCAGAAAACATGCCAGCTTATTTGAATATATTTGTATGGACATGAAGTCCTGTCATCTTTGACATGAACATTATCAGGTGGTTAGAGAGTGATCACGATCCTCTGTGGTAACTTTAATCCTGTGGATGTAGTACTGGAAATGGCTGGAAGTGGTCAGAACTTACAACTCAACAAATCTCACTATGAAGTCAAGTGATAAAAATACCTTATAACAGACGGGTCACCATTTATCTAAGCTAAACAAATCACACCTTAAGCAACCACTGGAAACAACAGCATGATTATCATTTATTGCTGCATGATGAAATTAAACCTGCTGCCTTACTTAAGTTGGAAACCTTTTTGGAAACCATCGCTAAGCTAAGATCATCCATGCATTGCCAGCTGGACTTCAAAGCTAGTATGACCCTCACATGGTTTGATGACAAATGTCTTAAATTAAAAATGGCACTGGCATTGACACTATGCTCCAGAACAAATTCTGCAATGAGCGAACAGCTTTTCCTCTCTCTAAGGAAAGAGTACAAGCAGCGTAATACTTTTTAAAAATACAGTTTACTGACCACCCTATTTTTTTCTTTCTCGGTATAGCTACTCCTGCTGCTGGAGCCAGTCAAACAACACATTGGGAGGTAGCTGCCAACAGCCATGCCTCATGTTGGAAGTTTTGGCTACAGAATACTGTCAGCTAGTTGCCTTGCAGAAGGAGGTGGAGGCTAGAATCTCTAGTTATTTGGACCACCAGCTAGGACTCTCACCAATCCAGCAACAACACTGCAGCCTGCAGTCAGGGTACACAACTGCCAAATGGGGCTGGAGCACCAGAAGCCCCCCCTCCTCAACATCATCTGACCGCCTCTTCCACTGCATGCTTCCTGATCCAGAGATCATCAGGCATGACCAGCAGAAGCTGTCCCTAGAGGTGGATGGTATAAAAAAGGATATGGATGCCCTCAGAGACCTCTCTTATTGAACCTTTATTTGGGGGGAGTGCCTGTTGTGAGTGGAGAAGGTGAGATGTGGGGATTTTTGTTTTCTTCTTCTTGGGAAGGGGGTGGACCTGCTGTAGGTGGAGAGGGTAGGAAAGAGAGAAAAATAAAGGGGCCTTTGTATTTAGTATCTGTCTTTGCATTGCTAGCTAGTGTAGCATTGTGATTTAGTGGCAATGCTGAGATGAGAAGCTGTACTCTGAAATTGTCACACATTATACTCTACATTCACTTTTCCTCCTATGCTTTATCTACCTGAAGTACCCTTAACAATTATTTATTCTTTAGCAGGTTGCTCACCTCTCCTTGCAGTTCAGTATACCTCGCTTCTAGAGTGGGAATGAAAAACTGACTGTTTGTTTGACTTCATTGCTTCATGAGGTTTTGAAGCACCCAGCCACCCACCAATGATACTTGTATGCCACTTAGTTTTTGCCTTGTCCTACCCTCTGTAACTATGGACCACTTATGGGATCTGCCAACAACATACACAAAAATCACATTCTCTCTCATGAACAACTTCAATACTGTTGGAAAGTGGATTATTGGCAAGTGCAGGTAGGTACCTACACTTAGCAATAGGCCACAAACCCCCACTAGGTCCAGTCAAGTTCTCAGTAAGTTAATCCTTGCTCAACCCCATGAGCAGTTGGGCTTAACTTAGGAAACAGATGTGTAAAGTATTTAATATAAAAAAACAGTAAATAAGTAAAACACAACACGCAATAAAAATCCAAAACAAATTTATGAAAATAGTAAATGTTTTTATCTTTAAAATGACACCAAAATGACAAAAATCCCACGAAGGGAACCAGAGATATGAATTTTCTTAGATTAAATAAAAAACAATGCTTTCCAGCACCTGAAAACCAAAAGCGCAAACCGGGGACATCTGGTCACACTCAACTGGGGAAAAGTCAAAAGCTGAGGCTGGCTGTGATGGAGATCCTGCTCAGATACACTGAGCTGGAGGCCTTGGTCAAAGTTTTACCTTCAAACTTTTCTGGAACTTTCTTCCTTAGCATCATGTGGTCTTCCTTAGTAAACCAATTTCAATGCAACATCATCGGATTGCCTTTCTATGAGCCCCCGGTCAAATCCTGGAAGGCTGGAGCTCTAGAGCTTTCAGTGGGAGGAACCTGCAATCCAGGTTGGGTCACGACTGAAGGCAGCTTGTCTTAGAACAGGCCACTTCAAACCTCATTAAGGTAGCCTGTGCCAGGCTGCCATAAGCTGACCAATCAGGAAAGGGCACTAGAGGGCTGAATTTGGTAACTTTCAGAAAGAGTTCTAAAACTCTTTCCTTGTGCTAGTCATATTAAATTCAACACTGGCAAATTGTTGGATTTATTATAACATTTCATTTGGTAGCAAAACTGATATACTTAGTTCATCTCTATCAGAAATAAGACTTTCTTTTTCTAAAACAGAGTCTCCCAGTGTTAGCCTATGGAGCCTATTGACACAATGTGGAAAAACTAATGTGTCTATTCTCCTCTCACTATGGCATATAAAACATCTTTAATAAAGTCCCTGCTGATATTTACACTGCACCCAACCCTTGGAGCATCTAGGAAAGACATTAGGGGTGACTTTTGTGCAACAATAAGGTAGTATGGGACTTTGGAAGTTTGTGTAATTTCAAAGTCGAATTTGGGATTAATTTTAACTTAAAAGCAACCAGCAAGGCAGGCCTGCTTTTACAATGATACTGAACACCAAAGTAGTGCACTAACTATACTGGGGTCCCTAAACATACATGCCTTACCATGTACTAGGGACTTATAGGTAGGTTGTCAAAGGCAATTATAATTAGGCCTAGTTTACATATATCATTTTAAACAGAGAACTGGCTCTGGGACTGGTTAACAGGGGCCAGGGCACAGTCGGAGTGATAATGCACCAGTATCAGCAGCTAAAAATGGGGGCAAAAAGTGAGGGGGCTCCTGCAATCAGCCTAGTTTCCCCACACAGTACCCCATTCAACACATCCAGGTGACTCAGCCCAACCTTACGAGAGTCTTCCTGGCTGGTCAGGTCAGGAAATTTGGCTGTACGACTGCAGAGCTTACTCTCCCTTATATGTTCCTGCCAGGTCCATTCCCCCTGTGCAGGTGACCCATTCCAACAGTAACTGAACTCATTTTGACATGAGACCTCACTCTAGGGGTGTCTTTCTCCTCTCCTTCTGTGAGTTTGGGTAGGGAGGTGCCCACCGCCTCTATCCCTAACTTTGCTAGCTTACCCACAGAGGTTACCCAGCAATTGAGAAACCCCACCATGACTAAATGGGCAACATACACACAAGCAAAGAAGAACACTACTATTAACTCAGCAATGCAAAAAAAAAGAAAAATGAAGTCAACTTTAGACACTTCCCAACCACAAGCATCACAAGGCATTAAAAAGTATCCCACCAAAATACACTTTAACAGTTTGCAGTAAAACATAAAATCCCAAAAAACAAATTTTGCGTTTAATTCATGGCCAACCATAAATCAGTAGATGTTTTAAAATAATCATATACTACTCAATAAGTTCTTTAATATGCATCCAATGGCTAGTGCCGACTCACTGTGGCATGTGGGCAGACTAGTCCCCAGACAGCAAAATGAGCAAAATAGTGCAACATTTACAAACAATATACAAGAAAATAGAGAAAAAAGACTTTAAAACTAGGCCCCCAGCTTTTCTGCAAAAAGAGTTCCGTGCTGCAACTCCAGGCCACCCACCATTAAATTTAAAAATGTTTAAAATGTAAGAAAAAAACAAAAAAAGGTAAAATAAATACTGGTATGTGCACTCCATCAAACAACAAACCTATCCAAAACTTCTTTAACTTACTTGATTTCTCACAAAAAAGTCCTTAAAATCAGTGATATATGTATCAGGATTTGCAGATAAAGAGAGTGATTTTGTTCCCCCCCTACAAAACCAAATAAAAAGTGACCAAGGGATGGACAAAGCAGTGGGGTAGTCTTTTGGACTGGAAAAGGAAGTTAGACTCTCTGTGGGAATTCCTCCCTGATGCAAAAAAAGTTAAATAAACATGTATTTTGTGCTAAACAAAATTACCTACAAAATTACCTACTTGGAAAACCATTTTATTTGGTTTTGCTGCTTCTCAAGTAGAACAACAAATGTGTCTATTCTCCTCTCACTATGGCATATAAAACATCTTTAATAAAGTCCCTGCTGATATTTACACTGCACCCAACCCTTGGAGCATCTAGGAAAGACATTAGGGGTGACTTTTGTGCAACAATAAGGTAGTATGGGACTTTGGAAGTTTGTGTAATTTCAAAGTCGAATTTGGGATTAATTTTAACTTAAAAGCAACCAGCAAGGCAGGCCTGCTTTTACAATGATACTGAACACCAAAGAAGTGCACTAACTATACTGGGGTCCCTAAACCTACATGCCTTACCATGTACTAGGGACTTATAGGTAGGTTGTCAAAGGCAATTATAATTAGGCCTAGTTTACATATATCATTTTAAACAGAGAACTGGCTCTGGGACTGGTTAACAGGGGCCAGGGCACAGTCGGAGTGATAATGCACCAGTATCAGCAGCTAAAAATGGGGGCAAAAATGAGGGGGCTCCTGCAATCAGCCCAGTTTCCCCACACAGTACCCCATTCAACACATCCAGGTGACTCAGCCCAACCTTACGAGAGTCTTCCTGGCTGGTCAGGTGAGGAAATTTGGCTGTACGACTGCAGAGCTTACTCTCCCTTATATGTTCCTGCCAGGTCCATTCCCCCTGTGCAGGTGACCCATTCCAACAGTAACTGAACTCATTTTGACATGAGACCTCACTCTAGGGTAGTCTTTCTCCTCTCCTTCTGTGAGTTTGGGTAGGGAGGTGCCCACCGCCTCCATCCCTAACTTTGCTAGCTTACCCACAGAGGTTACCCAGCAATTGAGAAACCCCACCATGACTAAATGGGCAACATACACACAAGCAAAGAAGAACACTACTATTAACTCAGCAATGCAAAAAAAAAGAAAAATGAAGTCAACTTTAGACACTTCCCAACCACAAGCATCACAAGGCATTAAACAGTATCCCACCAAAATACACTTTAACAGTTTGCAGTAAAACATAAAATCCCAAAAAACAAATTTTGCGTTTAATTCATGGCCAACCATAAATCAGTAGATGTTTTAAAATAATCATATACTACTCAATAAGTTCTTTAATATGCATCCAATGGCTAGTGCCGACTCACTGTGGCATGTGGGCAGACTAGTCCCCAGACAGCAAAATGAGCAAAATAGTGCAACATTTACAAACAATATACAAGAAAATAGAGAAAAAATACTTTAAAACTAGGCCCCCAGCTTTTCTGCAAAAAGAGTTCCGTGCTGCAACTCCAGGCCACCCACCATTAAATTTAAAAATGTTAAAAATGTAAGAAAAAAACAAAAAAAGGTAAAATAAATACTGGTATGTGCACTCCATCAAACAACAAACCTATCCAAAAGTTCTTTAACTTACTTGATTTCTCACAAAAAAGTCCTTAAAATCAGTGATATATGTATCAGGATTTGCAGATAAAGAGAGTGATTTTGTTCCCCCCCTACAAAACCAAATAAAAAGTGACCAAGGGATGGACAAAGCAGTGGGGTAGTCTTTTGGACTGGAAAAGGAAGTTAGACTCTCTGTGGGAATTCCTCCCTGATGCAAAAAAAGTTAAATAAAAATGTATTTTGTGCTAAACAAAATTACCTACTTGGAAAACCATTTTATTTGGTTTTGCTGCTTCTCAAGTAGAACATCTACTCGAGAAGCAGCCCTCTGACATCAACCACTTGTGTTAGAAAATTGCACCAGAAGGCTCCCTAGCGACTAGAAATCATAATACGGGAACTCAAATCTTGCTTGGGTTTGTTATCTCTTTTGCTGGAGCATCACGTTGTTCCCATTGTTATTGCCTAAGCAGAGATTGGTGGAACATGCCCAGAATTCCACGTTATTCTCATCAAATTCCTCCAGTTCTGCAAGCAGAATTTAAAAATCCACTGGCCCTAAAATTATACATTTTGTAAGGTCTTTAGGATTTGCAGATCCACGGCAAGCCTGAGTGCCCAACCATGCACTGATCCATGTGATCCAACTTCTTTTTTCTGGATTCGCTGCATTACCATAAGTCCGACATACTTTTTTAAAAAGTGAGTACCATAGATAGAACTTTATGCTATTCAAAATAGAGCCATGTGGTTTATTTAAAAAAAGCCTCAATACTATTTTTTAAAGTTATTTTATAGTCAGAACCTTTTTTAATAGGTTTTTCAGGATTTGTGATGGTGGCACAGTGGCACCGCAAAACTGATGTCACAAGCTAAGAACAATTCTCATTGGTTAGATCTGACCACCATATTCAGGAGGAAATTCCCACGTTTTCCTTCATCTTTGGTTGTGTCTGCAACCTTTTCATACATCTCCTTCAGAACCTATGTTTTTTCCTGGATTTTTTTTAGCACAATTGGACACCTTCACAAAAAGCTTCCAAAGAAGAAAGTCAGCAAAAGGGCCCGCAAGAAGATGAACAGGAAGAGCCACTGACTAAAAACACAATCAATTGCAGGGGAGGTTTTCAACATCCATTCAGATGAAAAAAAAGTGATAGCAAAATTTTGGAAATGCAACCTTACATCATACGTCCAGCATGTTAAAACATCAGGAGACCATCAATCCAGAACAACTGGCAAGAGCTGAAGTTGAAACAGACACAGCTGAAGCTTCAGCCTCATCGGCCGTCCCACCGCTGGCTGCTTGAGACCCATTACCCTCCTCTGTTTATGCATATATCCTAATTATCACCCCAATGCAAAAAAAAACTGCATCATTCTGCACTGTATGTGAAAATCTGAACCATGGGAGAGCAGGCCATGCCTGTTTTATCCAAGCTATGGTTCACCACAAGTGCTATTTTTGTTTTACTTTCTTTTGTTTTTCCACTTCACAATATTCATGTGAAAATATTTTTTTCACAAAGTTAGTTATATTTTCCAAAAACAATTAAGACAAACTTGAAGGGCTAAAAAAGAAACTGCTTTTCAGAAACACCTATTCTGGTTTAAAGAAAGAAAACCGAAATTTCTTTGGTTAGTTTGTCAAACTATGCTAGTATTTCATATAGTGTCTGTTTTTTTATTTGTGTACATGTGCCAGTGTGTGTACCTCGTGACCGTAACTATTCAGTGACTATGAAAAGTATGTGTTTGCATCCAGGGATGCAAAATATATGTGCTTGCATCCAGGTATGTATACATGTGAGTGTGAGTGGATTACTGAGATTGCGTGAGTGCATGTGTGTCTGTGTGACAGAGTCAGTGGTTTTGTGTGTCTATATATGAGTGAGTGAGTGTGTAGGGAGAGGGAGTATATGTGTCTGACTGAATCTGTGATGCTATGCATGTCTGGGTCTAGATGTGGAACTGAGTGTGAGTGGACAATATTTGTGAGTGAGTGCATCATTTTCTGTGTGAGAATCACGCGTTGTGTGTGTATGGGGGTATATGAGCAAGGGAGTGAATGTGTAGGGTTCCTCAATGTATGTATCTGACTGAGTGTGTGATGCTATGTATGTCTGGGTCCAGTTATGGATCTGACTGAGTGCAAGTGGAGACTTTGATTGTCTGAGTACATGCCTGTCAGTGTGCGTGTGTGTGTGAGAGACAAAGTCACTGGTTGTGTGTATGTATATGAGTGAATGAGTATTGAGAGTATGAGTGCATGTGTGTGCTTGAATCTATCAGGGTATGTATGCCTGGGTGCAGTTGTGCATGTTTATGTGTGACTAGGAATGGATTAACATGACTGTGTTAGTGTGTCTGTGTGACAAAGTCAATGGTTGTGTGTGTACATAAGTGAATGAGTGTGAAGGGAGAGTGAGTGCATGTGTCTGAGTGTGTGATATATGTATGCCTGGTTCCAGTTGTAGATCTGCAGGACTGAGTGCGAGTGGATGACTCTGCTTATCTGTGTACGTGCATTTCCATTTGTGTGTGGCTCACCGGTTGGGTATGTGTGTATATGAGTGTGTGGGTGAGTGTGTTGAGAGTGTTAGTCCTTGTGTGTGCATACATGTGTCAGGGTATGTATGTCTGGGTGCAATTGTGAATGTACATGAGAGACTGCAAGTGAATGACAGTGGTTGTGTAGGTGTATATCTGTGTCTGTGGGTCAGTCATGGATTGTGCATGTGTGTTTATAAGTAAATAATGGTGTGGGAGTCTGTGTGTATGTGTGTGACTGTGAGCATGAGTACATGTGTGTGTATAGTTTCTGGTATGTGTGTGTGTGTGTATGGACATGTATAGCCCACGCTTTGAGGACCTGTTCGTCCCTCACAGTGTGGGTAAACACTGTCAGTTCAAGACAAACACTTTCCTTGTGAGGACTGGTGCGTTATGAGGATTGGTCTCCATAGTGAGTAAATTTATTCAAACTAGTGTTTAAAAAACTAAGATTGCAGTTATAGTTGCCTCGGTCCGCTTTATAACCTTCCCTACTAGTAAAGTGCAAGTGGAATTAGAATATTTAATACACACTTCATTGCAGTCAATGGTCGGTCCTCATTATTATAAGTATGTCATGTTTTTTTTTGTGTGTGTGTGAATGTGTATGAAAATCTAAGGATTGGGAGTAAGTGTATGCTGCAGTGTGTGTGTGTGCCAAAGTGTGTGGTTATAAAAGTGTGTGTATGTGGAATTGAGTGTCTGGGAGGTGTGTGTATGTTTGGAAGGTATGTGTATATGAGAGTATGTGTGTATAGATGTACTTGTGTGAGTGAACCTATGCAGTCGTTTGAGTATATGTGTGTTTTCGTGTCTCTGTTACACAGTTTTGGGATGGGTATGTTTTCCTTATATGTAACTGAGTTTCCTCTTGATGCGGACCTTTCTGCAGAGGAACAACTACACATTACTGGCAATTGCCCACTAAAAGATGTCAGTTGTATGTACAAGAGGCAAAGCCTATTAAAAAGTAATGCATCTATTTTGTCTGTTCATGCTCACTTTTCAAATACATAGACAGGTGTACACACATATGATTTGACCTAATAGAAGGAGGTGCATGTGGTATGGGGCTGACTTGTTTTTCCTGAAGTGTGCATAGAGACTTTACGATATGTTGAGGATGCTTGGCCTACCAGTACATGATAATAAATTTGTATATAGAAAACACTCTGGGGGTCATTACAACATTGGCGGTAAAAGCCGCTTACCGCCGTGCAGAAGACCGCCAATACACCGCCGCGGCCGCGGAAATCCGCCACAGCTATTATGACCCACATCTCGGAATCCGACGAAATTCAGACACCACACAAGTCCGCCACACCAAAGGTCAGTGATAAACTGGCGAAAACAAATCCTCCACAGTCACGCCAACAGAAACACGCCCATGCTATCACGAATCCACGCGGCGGTCTTTCAACTGCGGCATTCCATTGGCGGTACACACCGCCGCGCTCAAAATACACACACATCTCCAAAACACCGTCACATTTGGACAATTCGAAATACACACAATTGATACACATACAAACACCACTCCCACACACCCAACACTGTATAAAACACACACCCACATTACCCACAAACCCCTACGACCAAAAATGTTGACGAAGGCCAGAGAGACTGCACAGCATAGACAACCCCCCCACACAGAGGCACACAACACCATCACCCACACAACATCCACGCAGAAAACACCACACACCACTTCACATCACCACACTCATCACTACATACACCACCCTACACATCACCTACACCACCCCATGGCACAGCAAAGACAGCCCAGGTTCTGCGAGGAGGAGGAGCTCAGGGTCTTGGTGAAGGAAATCGTCCGGGAAGAACTACAGCTAATTGGAGCACAGGTGCAGCACACCTCCATAGCTAGGAAGATGGAGCTATGGCGAAGAATAGTCGACAGGGTCAACGCAGTGCGAAAACATCCAAGAAATCGGGAGGACATCAGGAAGAGGTGGAATGACCTACGGGGGAAGGTGCGTTCCGTGGTCTCAAGACACAACATCGCGGTACAGCGGACTGGCGGCGGACCCCCACCTCCTCCCCCACAACTAACAACATGGGAGGAGCAGGTCTTGACCATTATGCATCCTGAGGACCTCGGAGGAGTCGGTGGAGGAATGGACTCTGGTAAGTCAAATCTTAACTATCATATCCCCTACCCTACCTGCATGCTATCACCCCCCCCACCCTCACCCCCTCCCCTATCACTCCAACTCCTCACTAATGTACTAATAAAAACAAACCACACATCCCAACACCAAGCCCTGCATGACACAACAAAGCATGGACATCCCTCACTAAAGCATGCCCACTGCACATACCCATAACACCCCCCCCAACCATCATCACACAAGCCCCCACACAGGAATGCTAGCACCGGGGTACACGCTCACCCACCCATTGCACACCATGACACACACACATGCAATGATCCTGCTTTTACACCCCTGCAGGACCACTACCCAACGTCACCAGACAGGAGGGTCCAGACATCTCTACCCCACCCCCAGAAGAGGCCCACAGTGATTACAGCAGCTCTGGCCAACTGGAACCAGATCGGACCATCGTGGGCCTCGGGACAGTCGGTTCCCCTCGCACAGGCACAGCCCACCACAGACCTTCCACCCTCTGGTAACACCAGCACAGCACCCACCCAGCGGGCCCATACCTCCGTCCCCAGGACACGTCAATCAGCTGTGTGTCCACCACTACAGGGAACCCAGGATAACCCACCACCCCAACAACAACAGGGACCTGGGGGCAGTGGTAGTGGGCACACGGTCCAGGGGACGGAGGCCCAGGAACACAGGAGAACTGGGTGGGATGCTGAGCAACAGGGGGTGGACAGGCCAAGGGAACCCACTCTCCATGAGGCCCTCTCCTCCATCATGGAAGCATACCACCACTCCCAGGAGACGATGGCTACGGTCCTGGCCAAGTTTCAGGAGACCCAGAGCATGCAGGTGGAACAGTATTTGGGGTTCAGGGAGGAACTCAGAACCATCAGCTCCGCCCTGGGCACCATCGTAGGGGTGCTGAAGGAGATACTGAACACCAGGAGGGACACCGTGGCACTCCAAGGGGCCCCTGACACTAGCTTGGACGATGAACTGCCCACCACCTCCGCCGGCGCTAGTGGACAGGACGCCTCGCCACAGGACCACCACACCAGCACCCCACCCCCTGCAGACGGAGAACCACCCCGCAAAAGGTCCCTGATATCCAGGAACAGGACAGAGCACAATGGCAAGACCCCCGCCAAGAAATGAGACCACCCTGATTGTCCTCCCACTGTCCCACTTTGTAACCCTGTCCATATTGGAACTGGCCCAGCTCCACTTCCTATGCCAATATGAGCAGTGCACCTGTGAGACTAATAGACTGGACTCTGCCATGGACATTCCTCCACCATCACCCCTCACCATTTTACCACCCCCTCCAATATTTAGCACTTCAATAAGCACCTTTGAAGCACAAAACAATCTGGAGTCAGTCTGTGATTTTGAAAATGTGTATTAGCAATGACAGTGACAAAATCCGTTCTCAAATGTAATGTCAACATACCTATGTCACACATCACAAGTCCATGAAGAATGTAAGCAGATGACACACGTTGGTAACCAAAACTGTGAAACCATAATGGAAATGTACAACTCAGTTACCATATACTTCTTGAAATTGACAGACAGGATAGAGGTAGAAGTGTGAAAGTACTTGTAGTAAGCAAGAATGTGTTCTCACCTATGTGTCACTGGAAATATTGCTGGATGACTGAGTCCCTGCTGTCAATGTCTTCTTCCTCTGCTTCCTCCTCATCACTGTCCACAGGCTCCACAGCTGCCACAACACGTCATCTGGACCATCCTCCTGCAGAAAAGGCACCTGGCGTCGCAAAGCCAGATTGTGAAGCATACAGCAGGCGATGATGATCTGGCACACCTTCCTTGGTGAGTAGAATAGGGAACCACCTGTCATATGGAGGCACCTGAACCTGGCCTTCAGGAAGCCGAAGGTGCGTTCAATCACCCTCCTAGTCCGCCCATGGGCCTCATTGTAGCGTTCCTCTGCCCTGGTCCTGGGATTCCACACTGGGGTCAGTAGCCATGACAGGTTGGGGTAACCAGAGTCACCTAAAAGCCACACACGGTGCCTCTGGAGTTTACCCATCACATAAGGGATGCTGCGTCATGCACTGAGCTAGGGAACATAGCATTTACCTGGGAGATGTACTGGTCTGCCAAACATACCATCTGTACATTCATGGAATGATAACTCTTCCGGTTCCTGTACACCTGTTCACTCCTGTGGGGGGGGGGCAAAGCCACATGGGTCCCATCAATGGCACCTATGATGTTGGGGATATGTCCAAGAGCATAGAAGTCACCTTTAACAGTAGCCAAATCCTCCACCTGAGGGAAAACGATATAGCTGTGGCACGGTCAAACCTGTAGGTGATGATTAAATGTTGCTCCTCCACTGTCAACAGGTCCACCAGCGGTCGGTACACCAGAGGATTCCGCCATCTCCTCACATGTCCCAGCTGACGGTGCTTAGGAAGGACAACAGCGACCACAGAGACAAGCAACTCAGAGGTATGTACCCACAGTCTACACAGAACACGAAACATAATCCAAAAAGTTGTCTGTATGTGTGTTGAGTCCAGGCCTAGGTATGTGTGACGCAGTTGAAAATGAAGCCATGTGGGCCCCTGAAATGGCGGCTGCCTGACCTCTAAACTGGAACAAAGGGATGTGAGGTAACTGCGCTGGCGTTCTACACCGTCGTAGTAGGCGGTCGAAGACCGCTGTGCAATGCTGCATTGGTTAACATTGGACCCTATGGGTCCCAGGAGCCAATGACGAAGTGCGCCGGAGGTGATGATACGCACCGCCGTGGACGTCACCGCCGCGGATGTGACCGCCATTTTCTATCTGTTCAATCACTCGATACCTGATCTTCGACAGGAGAGGACCTACACTGCAAGTGCTGCTGTGACCTCGGTCTGGAAGAGACAATGGCTCGTGTGTCTGGGGAAAGGGCCCCTGCCTTCACTGCACAGGAGTTGAAGAAGCTTGTGTACTCGGGGTCCTCCCCCAGTACACACTACTCTACGGTCCTCCAGACCAACAGGTGAGTACACAAGGAGCAAGTTGTATGGGCTATGCCTGGGTGGAGAGGGCTGGTTGTAAGAAGGAAGGGGGCAGAGCTCTGCGAGCATGAAGGACTGTGAATGCATGTGCCACATGGCAAGGGTAAGGATGTGGGCCACTCACTTTGACGGTGCAGTTGGTAATGACTTCTCTTCTTCCCCTGTACATGTCATGTAGGTCAGTGCTCACCAGAAGAAGGATATTTGGCGTGCCATCGCCAAGGACGTCCGGACCCTGGGTGTCCACCAGAGACGGAGCACCCACTGCCGTAAAAGATGGGAGGACATTCGCCGCTGGAGCAAGAAGACGGAGGAAGCTCAGCTGGGTATGGCCTCCCAACGTGGGAGGGGTGCGCATCGCACCATGACCCCCCTGATGTCCCGGATCCTGGCGGTGGCCTACCCTGAGTTGGATGGGCGCTTAAGGGCATCACAGCAGACACAAGGGGGTGAGTACACTCTCATTCAGCAGACTTTGCGCACAGTGAAGGTGTCTGGGTGGGGAAGGAAGGCTGTGGGTTTCCCTAGGCCAGGGCGAGTTCCGTAGGCTAGGCCCCTCCGTAATGCAGGCCATGTGGCACTCCACTCCACCTCTGTAGAGTGCCAAGTACAGGTATACATGCCCCTGTGTCATCTATATGTGCTGATGTCCACCATAGAAAAGTAGGCCATAGCCCAGGAACTGCATCAGTAGAGCCCAACAGCGCGGCGTAGTGCAGGGGGACGCTCTGTCTGTATTGTCCACCAACGGTAGCGGTAAGCCATGCACTCAACCTGTCTTTCTTCTGTCGCCCCCCCCCTTTTGTGCTTTCCCTGTTCTTGTGTGCATCAGCATCATCAGGCGGAGGTACAGTGGCACCGGAGCACGAGGGAGCTGCATCCCACATGGCCATGGAGGGCCACACCACGGACTCTGAATACACCAGTGGGACAGAGGGCGAGGGGAGCTTCACGGCGGTCACAGGATCAGCAACCAGCGACACAGACTCGTCCTCCGATGGGAGCTCCCTTGTGGTTGCGGCAAAATCTGTGCCCCCCACTTCTACAGGTACAGCCGCCACCCCCCCTACCAGCACTGCCCTCTCAGCAGCCCCTCAGCCTTCGCCCCGTGCCTGCTCACCCAGGAGGGTTGGGCATCACCTTCGCCCCAGGCACCTCAGCCCCTGCCCCTGTCACCTCTGCTGCCCTCAGTGAGGAGGCCATTGACCTCCTCAGGTCACTCACTGTTGGGCAGTCTACCATTTTGAATGCCATCCAGGGTGTAGAAAGGGAATTGCAACACACAAATGCATTCCTGGAGGGCATTCATTCTGGTCAGGCTGCCCTTCATCGAACCCTGCAATCTCTGGCCTCAGCACTGATGGCAGCCATTGTCCCTGTCTCTAGCCTCGCCGCTCCAAATTCCTCCACCCAGACCCAATCCCCTGTACCCCAGCCCATCCCAAGCACACCATCAGACCAGCCTGCACACACGTCAACACCCAAGGGAAGCTCAGGCAAACATAAGCACCACACATCCTACAGGCAATCACGCAAGCATTACCACTACAGCCATTAGGTCCCGCACCAGCACACCCACCACCACACCCCGCTCACCTGCACTCACCACCCCCACTACCATTTACACGGCTCCTGTGTCCTCTCCCAGTGTGTCTGTGACGCCCCCTCCCAAAGTACACAAACGCGGGCACACACCCACCCAACATCCATCCACCTCACATCAGCCTCCAGCGCATGCAGCTGCAACCAAATCAACAAAAGCTACACCTCCTACAACCACCTCCTCTTCCTCCACTCCCAGACCCCCTACAACTACCCGTCCCAGTGTTCGTAAGAAACTTTTCCTGAGCAACCTTGACCTCTTTCCCACCACCCCCCCCTCCAATTCATAGGTCCCGTACTAGCACCTCAGCCAAAAAATCACCCTTACCAGTGGTGCCGGTTAGAGGTATGTGGAGTGCACCGGGCACCAGGGCAGCCAGTGTGACACGGACCCACAGCACAGCCAGTCCCCCCCCCTGTGAAGCACCAGAAGTTGGACAGTGCCCGATGGGAGAGGGGGAAGACTCCAGCCGGCAAAGCCGCTCACAAGGGTCCCGGGGGGAGTGTCCACTCAGCTGTGACTCCTCCCAAGGTGGGGAAGGGGTAGAAGAAATCACCAAAGTCTGGGAAGATCAGCACGGCGGAGAAGCCTGCCATCATCCCTGTTGCCAGGAGGCCACCGCCAGCCCCATCGTCACTGGCCAGGAGGCCACCACCAGAGTCAGTGGCCAGGAGGGCAGCCCCATCATCACTGGCCAGGAGGCCACCGCCAAAGTCAGTGCCCAGTAGGGCAGCCCCATCGTCACTGGCCAGGAGGCCACCGCCAGAGTCAGTGCCCAGGAGGGCAGCCGCCAGAGTCAGTGCCCAGGAGGGCAGCCCAATCATCACTGGCCAGGAGGCCACCGCCAGAGTCAGTGCCCAGGAGGGCCTCGGCAGCCACAGCCTTGCTGGGCAATGAAGGACCGCCATGGCAATCACCGCTGAACAGGTCATAGACAGCAAAGTCAAGCACTGCTGAACAGGGCAAGCACCGCTGAACAGGGCAAAGACCGCCATGGCAAGCACCGCTGAACAGGGCAAGCACCGCTGAACAGGGCAAAGACCGCCATGGCAAGCACCGCTGAACAGGGCAAGCACCGGCAACTCAAGCACCGCTAGCCCATGTGCGGCAGGGGCAGTGACGGAACTGGAACCGTCACGGGGAGAGTGATGCACTCTGGACACCAGTCCCCCTACCTCATGCATCCACTACCTCAGTCCTTGGCAGGATGACGCACTCTGGGCACCAGTCCCCCTTCAGAACCAGTGGAGAACAGCATCCACTCCGTCTGTCCTTAACAGGATGAAGCACTCTGGGCACCAGTCCCCCTCCAGAACCAGTGGAGACATGCATCCACTACCTCAGTCCTTGGCAGGATGAAGCACTCTGGGCACCAGCCCCCCTCCAGAACCAGTGGAGAACATCATCCACTCCGTCTGTCCTTAACAGGATGAAGTACTCTGGGCACCAGTCCCCCTCCAGAACCAGTGGAGACTGTTATCGACTTGAGAGACTGTGGCTTTGCACTCCCCAGGATGGTACAGTGGGCAACCCACCCACTGTAGAGACTTGAGAGACTGTGGCTTTGCACTCCCCAGGATTGAACAGTGGGCAACCCACCCACTGTAGAGACTTGAGAGACTGTGGCTTTGCACTTCCCAGGATGGTACAGTGGGCAACCCACCCACTGTAGAGACTTGAGAGACTGTGGCTTTGCACTCCCCAGGATTGAACAGTGGGCAACCCACCCACTGTAGAGACTTGAGAGACTGTGGCTTTGCACTCCCCAGGATGGTACAGTGGGCAACCCATCCACTGTAGAGACTTGAGAGACTGTGGCTTTGCACTCCCCAGGATGGTGCAGTGGGCAACCCACCCACTGTAGAGACTTGTGGCTTTGCACTCCCCAGGATGGTACAGTGGGCAACCCACCCAGTGTAGAAACTTGAGAGGCTGTGTCTTTGCACTCCCCAGGATGGTACAGTGGGAAACCCACCCACTGTAGTGTAGGGTAGGTCGCTCCCCCACCGCTGCAGCTCCACCTGCATTCCACCTCTGCACTTGCCCCTAAATTGCCAGTATTCTCTAGGTGCCTTTGCCCGCTTTGGTCTTTCGCTCCTGCTGCCTTTTCTCTCTTGTGTCTTTCACTCTTGTTGCCTTTTCTCGCCTCTGTGTCTTTCGCTCTTGTTGCCTTTTTCTCCTCTGTGTCTTTCGCTCTTGTTGTCTTTTCTCGCCTCTGTGTCTTTCGCTCTTGTTGCCTTTTTCTCCTCTGTGTCTTTCGCTCTTGTTGCAGTTTTCTCCTCTGTGTCTTTCGCTCTTGTTGCCTTCTCTCTCCTGTGTCTTTCGCTCTTGTTGTTTTTTCTCTCCTGTGTCTTTCGCTCTTGCTGCCTTTTCTCTCCTCTGTGTCTTTCACTCTTGTTGCCTTTTTCTCCTCTGTGTCTTTCGCTCTTGTTGCCTTTCTCTTCTTTGTCTCTAGCTCTTTTTGCCTTTTCTCTTCTTTGTCTCTAGCTCTTGTTGCCTTTTCTCTCTTTCTGCCTATTTTCTCTGGTTGCCTTTCCCTCCCGTTTTCCGCTCTCCCGACTTCCCGCCCTCCCCCCTCCCGCTTTCCCGCCGCTGCCCCTGTGCGGCCCTGCCCCCGCTCCTATTCGATGTCCCCCCTCCGGCCTCCCAGCTGACCCCTCCTCCCCCCTTCCCTCTTATGGCACCCGCTGCACGGCGGAGTCAGCGACCCTTGACCCTAGGGTAGGTCGCTCCCCCACCACTGCAGCTCCACCTGCACTCCACCTCTGCGCTTGCCCCTAAATTGCCATTATTCTCTACGTGCCTTTCCCCGCTTTGGTCTTTCGCTCCTGTTGCCTTTTTCTCCTCTGTGTCTTTCGCTCTTGTTGCCTTTTCTCTCCTCTGTGTCTTTCGCTCTTGTTGCCTTTTTCTCCTCTGTGTCTTTTGCTCTTGTTGCCTTTTTCTCCTCTGTGTCTTTCGCTCTTGTTGCCTTCTCTCTCCTGTGTCTTTCTCTCTTGTTGCCTTTTCTCTCCTGTGTCTTTCGCTCTTGTTGCCTTTTCTCTCCTCTATGTCTTTCGCTCTTGTTGCCTTTTTCTCCTCTGTGTCTTTCGCTCTTGTTGCCTTTCTCTTCTTTGTCTCTAGCTCTTGTTGCCTTTTCTCTTCTTTGTCTCTAGCTCTTGTTGCCTTTTCTCTTCTCTGTCTCTAGCTCTTGTTGCCTTTTCTCTCTTTCTGCCTATTTTCTCCGGTTGCCTTTCCCTCCCGTTTTCTGCTCTCCTGCCTTCCCGCCCTCCCGCCTTCCGCTTTCCCGCCGCTGCCCCCGTGCGTCCCCGCCCCCCCTGCTCCCATTCGTTGTCCCACCTCCCGCCTCCCAGCTGACCCCTCCTCCCCCCTTTCCTCTTATGGCGGCCGCTGCGCAGCGGAGTCAGCGACCCTTGACCCTAGGGTAGGCCGCTCCCCCACCGCTGCAGCTCCACCTGCACTCCACCTCTGTGCTTGTCCCTAAATTGTCAGTATTCTCTAGGTGCCTTTACCCGCTTTGGTCTTTCGCTCCTGTTGCCTTTTTCTCCTCTGTGTCTTTCACTCTTGTTGCCTTTTCTCGCCTCTGTGTCTTTCGCTCTTGTTGCCTTTTTCTTCTCTGTGTCTTTCACTCTTGTTGCCTTTTTCTCCTCTGTGTCTTTCGCTCTTGTTGCCTTCTCTCTCCTGTGTCTTTCGCTCTTGTTGCCTTTTCTCTCCTGTGTCTTTCGCTCTTGTTGCCTTTTCTCTCCTCTGTGTCTTTCGCTCTTGTTGCCTTTTTCTCCTCTGTGTCTTTCGCTCTTGTTGCCTTTCTCTTCTTTGTCTCTAGCTCTTGTTGCCTTTTCTCTTCTTTGTCTCTAGCTCTTGTTGCCTTTTCTCTCTTTGTCTCTAGCTCTTGTTGCCTTTTCTCTCATTCTGCCTATTTTCTCCAGTTGTCTTTCCCTCCTGTTTTCCGCTCTCCCGCCTTCCCACCCTCCCGCCTCCTGCTTTCCCGCCGCTGCCCCCGTGCGGCTCTGCCCCCCCTGCTCTCATTCATTGTCCCCCCTCCCGCCTCCCGCCTCCCAGCTGACCCCTCTTCACCCCCTTCCCTTTCATGGCAGCCGCTGCGCGGCCGTGCGCAGCGGGCGTGCATCTGGCGCGCCAAAGGCGCGCAAAAGGCAAGGCCGTCTGCACCCGTCCGCACCTGGACCGCGCCTGGACCGCGCCCAGCGCCAGAGCCCCTGGCCCCCAGGGCTCCCAAAACCCCCAGCTCAGCTACAACGCCGCTTCCCTCCACGCACTCAACCCTGGACGCACTACCACCTGCTTCCAAGCCAGCCCTAAACGCACCCAAGGACCCTTCACCTGCCAAACCTGCAAGTATATCTTCCACCGCACCTACAATCCGTCCACCGGCCCACGCCCTAACAACCACCTCAAGTGCATCCTCCTCAACGCACGCTCCGTCCACAGACACGCCATTGAACTATGGGACCTCATGGACTCCACCGCACCCGACGTTGCCTTCATCACAGAAACCTGGATGAACGCCTCATTGGCTCCCGACATCGCCCTAGCCATACCCAACGGCTACAAAATCGCCAGGAAAGACCGCAACAACCAAACCGGCGGAGGAATCGCCATCGTCTAAAAAAGCTCCATCAAGGTCACCACCTCCATCGAAGATACCCCCCTCGCCGCCGAACACATGCACTTCCAGATCCACACAGACCCCAGGACCACCCTCAGAGGCACTCTCGTCTACAGGCCCCCTGGCCCACGTGCCCCATTCAGCAAATCCATCACAGACTTCATCACCCCGCACGCCCTAGCCTCGCCTGACTACATCCTCCTCGGGGACCTGAACTTCCACCTGGAGAAGAACAACAACACCTTGCTCGACAACCTCGCCAACCTCGGACTCAAGCAACTGGTGAACACCCACACTCACACAGCCAGCCACACGCTCGACCCCATCTTCTCCGCCAGCAACCACGTAGCTTTCAACTACTCCTCCGAGATACACTGGACCGACCACAGATGTGTACACTTCACCTTCAGACGCAAGACCCACCACCTTCCCACACAACTAATCTCCCGCAGACCCTGGAACAAATTCTCCAAAGAACAGCTACTTTCCACTCTCGACCATAACCGACCTGCCATCACCCCGACGCCAACAACGCAGCCCTCGGCCTCACTCAGTGGATCACCAACTGCGCCGACAACCTCGCCCCCCTCAGAAACATCCCAAGACAGACCGACATCAGGAAACCTCCTTGGTTCACAGACGCCCTCAAAGAATCCAAGAAAACTTGCCGCACCCTCGAAAAAACCTGGCGCAAAGAACACACCGCCGAAAACATGTCAGCCCTCAAGACCGCCACCCGCAAACACCACCAGCTGATCCGCTCCACCAAAAGGGCATCCTTCAAAGAGAGACTGGACAAGAACACCCACAACAGCAAAGAACTCTTCAACATCGTCAAAGAGCTCTCCAATCCCAACGCCAGCTCCAACACTATCACGCCCTCACAAGACCTCTGCAACTCCCTCACCACTTTTTTCCATCGAAAGATCACCGACCTACACGACAGCTTCGGACCCCAGATCCCGCCGACCACCACTGAACTCACAGCCCCGACCATCACCCTCAACGCTTGGACCCCCATCCGCCCGAAGAGACAAGAACCACCATGAACTCCATCCACTCTGGCGCACCATCGGACCCATGCCCCCACCACATCTTCAACAAAGCCGACACCATCATCGCCCCCTATCTCCAGAACATCAACAACAGCTCGCTTGCCACGCCCACCTTCCCCGAAAGTTGGAAACACGCAGAAGTCAACCCGCTCCTGAAGAAACCTACAGTGGACCCCAACGACCTGAAGAACTTCCGCCCCATCTTGCTCCTCCCCTTCCCGGCCAAGGTAATCGAGAAGGCCGTCAACAAGCAACTGACCAACTTCCTCGAAGACAACAACTTGCTCGACCCCTCCCAGTCTGGCTTTAGGGCCAACCACAGCACAGAAACCGCCCTCATCGCAGTCACAGATGACATCAGAACCCTGATGGACAACGGAGAAACAACCGCCCTCATCCTCCTTGACCTCTCGGCCGCCTTCGACACCGTCTGCCACCGCACCCTAATAACCCACCTCCACTCCACTGGTATCCAAGGACAGGCCCTGAACTGGATCATCTCTTTCCTCTCGGACCGTACACAGAGAGTCTACCTCCCGCCCTTCCGCTCAGAACCCACCAAGATCATCTGCGGCATCCCACAGGGCTCCTCACTCAGCCCCACTCTCTTCAAAATCTACAAGAGCCCCCTCGCCAACATCGCTCGCAAACACAACATCAACATCATCTCCTACGCCGACGACACCCAGCTGATACTCTCCCTCACCAAAGACCCAGCCACCGCCAAAGCCAACCTGCAGGATGGAATGAAAGACGTCACACAATGGATGAAGCTCAGCCGCCTGAAACTGAACTCACACAAAACAGAGGTCCTCATCCTCGGAACCTCCCCGTCCGCTTGGAACGACTCTTGGTGGCCCACGGCCCTGGGCACCGCACCCACCCCCTCAGACCACGCATGCAACCTCGGATTCATCCTGGACCCCCTTCTCACCATGACCAAGCAAGTCAACGCTGTCATCCTCTTGCTTCCACACCCTTCGCCTGCTCCGGAAGATCTTCTGCTGGATCCCCGCCGATACCAGAAAGACTGTTACCCACGCCCTCGTCACAGGCCGCCTGGACTACGGGAACACCCTATACGCAGAAACCACCGCAAAACTTCAGAAACGTCTTCAGCGCATACAAAACACCTCTGCACGCCTCATCCTCGACGTACCCCGCCACTGCCACATATCCGCCCACCTGAGACTCCTGCACTGGCTCCCCGTCAACAAGAGGATCACCTTCAGGCTCCTCACCCACGCACACAAAGCCCTCCACAACAAGGGCCCCGAATACCTCAACAGTCGCCTCGCCTTCTACACGCCCACCCGTCAACTTCGCTCTACCAACCTCGCTCTCGCCGCCGTCCCTCGCATCCACAAAGCCACCGCCGGAGGTAAATCCTTCTCCTACCTGGCAGCCAAGACATGGAACTCCCTTCCTGTCTACCTCCGGACTACCCAGGACCACCTCGCCTTCAGGAAGCGCCTCAAGACCTGACTCTTCAAACAGCAGTAACCCCCCCCAGCGCCTTGAGACCCTCACGGGTGAGTAGCGCACTCTATAAATGCCTTGATTGATTGATAGAGACTTGAGAGACTGTGGCTTTGCACTCCCCAGGATTTAACAGTGGGCAACCCACCCGCTGTAGAGACTTGAGAGACTGTGGCTTTGCACTCTCCAGAATTCATCAATGGGCATGGAGCCCCCTCCTGGATCTGGCGTGCTGCACTCATCTGGCTGAGGTGCCCCCCCTTCCCTTCCCCCTCAGGTGCCTGTTGTATTTCTATCTGATGCCCCAGCAGTGTTCTCTCCGTTTTGCTCAGGTATCGTGTGTGGGCCTCACCCATGCATTTTGGCCCAGTGGTCCACGGACATTGAATGGTGCATTACCTGCACTACTAATCGTGATGTATATTTTGTTGAATGTGAAATTATATCTGTATATATTCGGTTACTGTATTTTGATATATTACAATGGTTGAATTTATTTCCTTTTGTCTTTGTATTCTTCCGGGGGGATTGGGGGATTGTTACTGTAATGTTTGGCTATGCATTGGTGTGTGTGTTGAGGTGGGTGAGGGTTTGGGTGGGGGTGTTGCGTGTGTGTGTCCCTGGCTTTTGCCTTCCCCCTCCCCTATGTCATAGGTGCAGTACTCACCGTTGTCTTCGGTGCCAGCGTTGATGATGGTCGTACAGGAGCAGGAAGACTATCGCAGGGAGTATTTGGAGTTCCGGTTCCATGGTGTCCTCCTTCCTCGTGGAGTGTGTAGAGGTGAGCGTTTTCCCATTGAAATGGCTGTTTCCGCCGTGCTTTTATCCACAGTGAATCCGCCCTGGAAAAGGTGGCGGATTGGTAGGTTGTGATACTGTGGGCGGTACTTTGTCTTCCGTCTGTCTGTTGGCGGTGACCGCCGCGCTGTTTGTCTGTACCGCCGTGGCGGTCGGAGTGTTATAGTGGCTGTCTTTGTTGGCGGTTTCCGCCACGGTCATAATTCCCTTTTTTTCCGCCGGCCTGTTTGCGATCTTACAGCCGCTTTAACACTGTCCGCTAGGGTTGTAATGACCCCCTCTGTCTGGTAAGTCATGATGTGCGTAGAGATATTCTGACCTCTTTATGCACACCTTTGTTTAGAGGAACTGATGTTTGTTTATACAGCTCAGCTTACTAAAACTCTGATCAGCTGTTTTAGAGAGTAATCAATAGGTTATTTGAAGCTAAGATTAAACATTCTTTGTTCAAATGTAGGAATGTCGATTACAAATTAATCTTAAAAGAGCTACAAATGATTTTCTTTTGTTCTCAGACAGTGCTGTCACACGGAGTGGATTCCCGTACCCAATACAAAAGCCCAAATGTGACCAATACTGGCAACATCTCAAGGAAATGTTTGCCATTCTTTAACTATGGGGAAAAAATCATATTGATTTTGAAAATAACACCTTGAAATCTTTGCATGGCAGACTATTATTTATAAAGAGTAGAATTTGCACACCACTACCACTCACACACCATGTTTACACTTTATTTTTTAAAAGTATGTGTTTCTAAAAATTACACCATGGCAGAGCCATAATTCCTTTAAACAACCGAAGGTCTAAAGTGATTGTCACCCTTACTAGGCCTCATGGCAACATATATCAAAAAGATACTCAATACATATTGGAGGCCTATCTGTAGTATCTTCATCCCGGGCATCACCAACAGCAAGAACATCAACATTAATAATCAAACCCCAACTCCCCACCCCCAGGGTAGAACGGCAATCTGTGTTAATTGTGTAATAATAGCCATCATCTTCACCCTGCTGGAACAGTCCAGGGGCAAATAGGGGGGTACGTTTGTCTGTGAGCTTCGCAGTGGTGTCGGTCATCGGTGTAGCCCACACCAGCCCATACTCACACTCCCGGCGCTGCTCCCATAGAAAGAGATCCATGTAGTAGCGAGAAGCGATGGGGCTAAATAATGTCTTCAGCTGTCTGAGGTGTCACGTGCGGCAGACCACCAAGTGGCTCCACAACCGATTCATGGTCTGATGAATCCCCTGACTCGCCTGCATCCATGTGACTTAGTTTGTCCTTGTCAGAGGAGGGCGACTCGATCAGAGACGCGGCTGCTTGAATCGCTGCCCATTTGCCTTGGCTAGCTTGTGTCTTTGTTGGTCCAAGCACCCTGCCTCTGCGAGTGCGATCACTGGAGCCGTGTCACTTTTTCGGACGTCTAGCCAGTGGGAGCTCATGTAGGTTCTAATCTACTGTCCCAATTTTATGTGTTTCAAGCCAGGACCATGCTTCCTCTGGGCTCAGGCAGAAAAGGGTGTGGCCATCCCACATTATTTTCAGTTTCGAGGAAAAGAGCAGAGCATATCGAATCCCTTCCGTCCGGAGGGCCTTTTTCACTTAAGTATAAGACACCCTCTTGGACTGCACCACAGCTGTGTGGTCTGGGTGCATACTGACCCTACTGTTCCCCACATCAAACGGCCCCTCATCCTGCGCTTTTTGAAGTAGCAAGTCCCGATCCTTGTTATGGAGCAGTTTGGCCATGACAGGGCTGGGGGTCATCCCCACGCAGGGGGTTTGGACGTTCTTTGCTCTCCAGAGCAAAGAACGGTGTGAGCTGGTGAGAGCCCATAAGTCCTTTCATCCAGGGATCCAGGTAGGCCACCATGTTGCTGCCGTTCACTCCTTCTGGTAAGCCTACTATTCGGACATTGTTACATCAGCTGCGGCCCTCAGCGTCTTCGGTCTTATGTTCCAGAGCCTGCACTCTGTCTGTAAGATGGGTAATTTGAGTTTATTGTGCCCGGTGGGATGTGCCCATTTTATTCAACTCTTCTTCTGCATTGTCGACTCTCTCTACCAATTTTCAGTGGTCCGTTCTTTGAAGACCCAGTTCAGCTGACACTTTTCCTATTTCTTGTCTGGGGGTGTTCTTAGAGTCCTCAATTGCCTCCAGGATCTTTTGTAGGGTGTCTTGCACCTGGGGTGGCTCGGGTGCTCTCTGTGGGGTTGGCACGATTCCTGCAGCCTAGGGCATTGCTTCCCCATCAGGCCCGCTTGGTCACTGCAGCCAGGTATGGGTCTAGGGGGGGCCTCTTGCCACCAATGTTGCCCCCTCTCTTCTGCTCAAAGTCCGGGGTGTCACAGTAGGTTTTCCAAGGCGAAGGGCTGCCAACGACCCAAGCTGCCCCCCAAGCACTGTATGCACTCCACCCTCCGTTGCACTCCTTGCGGGTGTTATGGGCTGCACCACGGTAGGTTATGAAAGGTCGGACCCACCGTACTCACTGGTGCAATTATCTCTGCCCAGGTCTCACCTCAGGGCTCTGCCCCTTCACGGTGTATCAGCTCACCTTTTGTGCCGTGAGGGTCTGTCGGCTCCACACCAGGTGCCATCCGCCCCTCCACTTCGATTCCGGGCCAGGTGGGGGGGGCTGAAGTCCTGTTGGTCCTCATGCTCCTGCCATCTGCACCGTCTGCCGCCTCTTCCAACTTCTGCCCCGAGGGCCCGTGGCCCCTGCAGTGTTTGTGTGCCCCAGCGCGTGGTGTGCCAGTGCGCTCTGCTCCCCGGCGGCAGCCGGCCCACACCGCTAACTCCTCAGGGACGGCGTGCGCCCACCATTTTGTGTGGCCATGCTGCCTCTACTCCTCGTGTCCTGCGGCCGCTCTGTTCCCCGGTAGAGTGCCGCTGGGTTCAGGGCCATTTGCAGCCCTAGGCAGCACCCGCATCGGCAGCATACACTGCAGGCCGGTCCGGAGCCGCTCCACTATGCCGCCGCCATCTCCGTTGGTTCTGCTTGCTGATAAATAGTTAAGATAACATTTGTTCACTGTGATAGATAAAATGAAAACAGAGATTCATAAATATCTAATCTAACAACTTATCTAGGAACTATGCATTGACCTATGTACATGAAAAGCATAGAATAATCTACACATATATATGTTTATACACACACATACACACATTATATATATACTTATATATATAGATATGCACACCTACACACACACACACTCACACACACACACATGCATACACACATATATAAATTTAACTGTGAGTAAAATACACGTTTGTTAAACAGGTTTAAAGTGTATGTATATATTTTATTACTATAAAATAGTAATTATACATATTTCTTAGAGAAATACATATATCTAGATATATGCACATAATCAGATTATAAATGTTTACCAATACATACATCTGCAGTCCATTGCTGTTTGGATAGGTGGTTATTAAGGAAAGAGCCAGCTCTTGAGTAGTATTTTGAAGATAAGATAGTTATCGCTGGGTCTTATATTTGGGGGTAATGAATTCAATAGGTTGACCGCTTGAACAGAGAAGGATGTACCACCTATTGTCTTTTTGTTATATGGTAGTGTTTTTAGCCTGGTGCCAATCTTGAGCAGAGGTTACTTTGTTGAATGTGTTTGGTGATTTTTTTTCTGATGAAAAGCAGCTCTGTTTCCATGCATTGCTTTGTGGGTTATACAAAGCAGCTTGAAGGTGGATCTTCTGGCAACCAGTAACCAATGTAGTGCCCTCAAGGCAGGGGAGATGTTGGCTTATGGTTTTACATGTAGTAGTAGTCTGGCAGCCAAGTTCTGAATGTGTTGTAGTTTGTCATAGTAGATAGAGATGACCCATGGTAGAGTCCATTGGCATAATCCAGTGATGAAGCTTGATCTAGCTAACTTGTCCCCTTGGGCATTCATTGTTACCTTGGAGTCCATGGTAATTCCAAGGTTTTTAACTTCCTTAGATTCTTGAGGCAGTTGTCTCAGGTCGCCAGGTGCAGAGTGGGTCATAATGGTTCCAGTCGCCACATGTGAGTATTTCCAATTTGGAAGCATTCAGTTTTATATAACTCCAAGCCATCAACTGATCAAAGGCTCTGAGGCAACTGAAGATTTGTGAGTTTCCAATGTCTTTGGGCAATTCCAATTTACAGAGTACTTGTGTGTCATCTGTATAGTTGTAGGATGTGAGTTGAAATTCATTGATCAATTCTGGTAATGACATCATGTAGATGTTGAAAAGCATATTTGAGATGATTGAGCCTTGAGGGCCCCTTGGTTTTGTGAAGAAGGTTTTGGACGGGAAAGTGGGGGAATAGATGACATTTGTTCTGTTTTTAAGGTAGGATGTGGTCCAGTCAAGATCAGTCCCTTCTATGCTGGCTTTGTGGAGTCTTCGAATTAGAATGTCACAGTCAATAGTGTCAAAGGCAGATGAGAGGTCCAAGAGAAGAAGTGCAGCAATTCCATTGCAGTTGACTGTGTTCTTAAGATCATCCCAGATGGCGATGAGGGCAGATTCTGTGCATCTTCCTGAGTAGAATTCAGTTTGGTAGTCTGAAAGTATCGGGTAGTGGAATACTGACAATTCTCACATTCATGCTGCCATGAGTTGCTTATTCCAAAGATTTCATTTCTTGGTAGTTGCTCATGGTCTTTAATGTCTAATATCACCTTGAGAAATTCTTGATCACCTTCTGGAGAATGGAGAGTAAATTGTGTGACATCTGTTCATACGTCAACACAACCATGTATAACTGTCGCTGAGTGTCAAGCATCTTTCTTGATTCAAACAGTCCTCAGAGAGTTGACAATGCTCTACACAATCATTTTCCTGCATTTTCCTCATTAGCCTGCATCACTGAAGGTAGCATAAAGAGGACACTGGGAACAACAATAACAGTTAACTCCACATTTATTGCAGAAGTGACACCTAACCATTTCTGCAAGAACGCCAACTTTTAACTTTTTCAGTACCTTTGATTTTTTGCTCTCCTGTTTTTGGCTTACCATTTCCTCACTCACGTTAATGAGCCTATGCTTGAGTAGACTGTTAATTTTTTATAGATTGGATATTGACCCAGATGAGAAGCATACATATTTCTCAATCAACAGTACTCCCTGAAACATGAGCTGTCTGAATTTACTTTGCTCTCACCAAAATCTAAAAGGTACAGCCCTGAAAGTGACATAACTCAGGCCAATGCAGCATAAAGCATCTCCTCTCTAAATACTTTGTGACCTATATTTATAAATGCTGCATCTAGACTTATGGCCTCATTATAAATTTGGTGGTCGGGCCGCCAGACCACCATGTTGGGGGTCCTGAAAAGACTGCCATGTTGCCAGTCTTTCAGATCACCTTATTACGAGTCACACAGACAGGCCCACCGACCTCCAACCAAAAAAAACAGACTGCCAACGGTGCAGCAGCCTGGAAATAGGCGGTCCAACCTCCAGTGCCCACAGCAGTGCGACCAACCACTGACCCTATTAAAAGCACACAGTTGCTGTGGCAGACCCTTGTGGTGGTCAACCAATGGCAGCCCCAATTACAGCGGCTCACGGTCAGCAAAGTAATACACAACTGCACATTAAATTAAATTGAAAACAACACAGCTAACACACATTGCCACACTGGACACACTTGCAAAGGACACTATAAAACACACCCCTCCACAAACCACAATCCTTTCATTTGCACAGCAAGACTCAGAAGCCAGAACATATTTAGTCCACAGAGTCCATATGTGAGGCACCCCTTTTTTCACCATCTCATTGAACATTCTGCATACACTTTTTTACATTCAGACCCAATTGCACTTCCCCTCTTTACTAAGTCACTGTCACCCCTTTTTTTGTTCCATCATGTCACATTCCAAAAATCCCAATTTTTCTGAAGGTGAGTTACGAGTCATAGTGGATAGATCATAAGAGTAGAGCCACAATTGTTTGGAGCACAAGTCCAGATTGCTCCTCTCAGTTGGAAAATGAAAATGTGGGACAGGATCGTGACTTCGTTAGGCACCACCCTGCACACAAAGAAGGGCATCAGGAACAGGTGGAATGACCTCAGGGGCAAGGTCCCTTTCTTGTTCTCCAGGCACCAGCTGCAGGTCTGGAAGACTGGCGGTAGTCCTTCCAGTTCCCCATTATATCTCTTTCCCTGGGAGGTAAAGGTCTTGGCCATCCTGCATCCTGAGGGCTTGACAGGAATACCTGGGGGAGAAGAGTATGGTAAGTCACAACTCAAAAATTTTCACCAAAATTCTAATTCATGTATGCTTATAGCTCCCCCTTTGCCTCATTTACTGTTACAACACACACAAACCCAATGTACACCAGACTTCTATTTGGCAGCTCACAGTTGAAGTGTACTCACCTGGGCAAAAGATCTTTCTATAGTGTGTGTAGTACAGAGACTGGCATGACTCTAAATCCCAGCATCCACTGTTTCTATAACTTCAACCACCAAACCAGTGGTCACTAATCCAAATAACCCTGTTTTTTATCTATCAATGTAAGGGTACACACCTGGGAAGATAACATTTGTGAAGTGTGTGTAGTACAGGCACTGACATGAATAAAACTTCCAGCAGGCACTATTCCTGTTACCACAAACACTAGCATAGTGGTCACATGCTACAATACATCTGTTAGTGAACTTTCAATTGTAGTGTACTCACCAAGGGGGAGAACATTGATCAAGTATGTATAGTGGAGATAGTGACCAGACTGCAATTCACAGAAGGCACTGTTTTTCTAACACCAAACACCAGCACAGTGGTCACATGTCCCAATACAGTTGGCTCACAATAGCAGTGTATTGTTCTGGGGGGGGGTAACATTTGTATAGTGTATGTAGTAGAGAGTGACAGGACTGCAACTTCCAAGAGGCACTGTTTACATAACGCCAACACCAGTCCAGTGTCCCCTTGCCCAAAGACCCCTGTTTGTCAAATCCCAAATTTAGTTTACTCACCTGAGGGTAATAACATTGGACAATTGTGCAAAGTGGATGGAGTAACCTGACTGCTACTCACAGGAGGCACTGTTTCTTTGATTCCAAACACCAGAACAGTGTTCACTCATCAAAAGACCCTTGTGTGGTAACTCTAAACTGAAGTGTATTAGAAATGGGGTCTCTAGTTAGCAGAGGTATACACCCTTGTCCAAGTAGGGACCACAATCCTAGTCAGGGTAAGTCTCACACAATCCAAATTATCCTGTGCCCATCTTCTGGTAGCTTGGTACTGAGCAGTCAGGCTTAACTTAGAAGGCAATGTGTAAAGTACTTGTGCAATAAGTAATACAGTAGCACAGTGAAAGCACAACAAAACTACACCACACAAGTTTAAAAAAATAGATAAAATTTATCTCAATAAAATAAGGTCAAACTGACAAAGATTCAAAAAGCGCGAGTTGAAATGTCACTTTTAAAAGCTTTAAAAGGGTCTCAATCCTTAGAAATAAGCAGTTGTCTCTTTGTTACCCACACTACCTGGTATGAGTCAAAAGTAGTGACTCACGGAGACAGCAGATGAGGAGATCCGTGTAAAAATAGGGTATTGCATCTAATTTTCTGGTGCAACACATATAATGCGTTGTTTCCTTCCATTCTGCAAGGGGCTTGTGTCATGTTTCAGCATGGAGTCTTGACTCCTCATTGCGGTGCGGATATTTTGATGCCCAGGGATGATGCAGAGAAAATCCTTGAAGCGCTGGAAGAAGGCATGGGTGATGCGTTGATCCGGTAGGCGATGTGTCAAATTTTGCATGGCAAGGCAGGTGCTGCATCGAGTTTTCAGTCGGAAAGTCGGGGCTGCGTTGGTCCGGATGGCTGTGCGGCGATTTCTCTTTCACAATGCAGGCTTTGCATCGATTTTGACAGGTGGTGCATCAATTTTCAACGCACAAGGAGTTTGCTGAAGAGATGACGTCTTTTTGGCCCTGAGACTTCAGAAAACAGGAGGCAAGCTCAATCCAAGCCATTGGAGAGCCCTTTTGGGGAAGGTAGAGTCCTTCTCAGCAAAGTCAGAGGCAAGCAGGGCAACCTCAGGGCAGCAGTCCTCCTCAGCAAAGCAGTCCAGATGAGTCCTCTGGGCAGCCATGCAGCTCCTCTGACAGGCTGCAGGTGTAGATCCAGAAGTGACTGGTTTAGTCGGGTCAGAGAACCAGTTTATGTGCCCAAAAATGCCTTTGGAGTGGTGAGACCTCAAAGAGTGGTTTTGAACTGCTCAAGTTCCTCTTTCAGCTCAGTCCTGTATGCCAGGCTCACAATAGGTGGTTTAGCAGTCCATTGTCTGAGGGCAGACCACTGGCCTTTGAAATCTAAGTGTCAGGTCCAACACCCTTCCAGCCCAGGAAGACCCATTCAATATGCAGATGAATGCAGGTGTGACTGAGTGTCCTGTGTTTGTGGCTGTCTGGGTGAAATGTACAAGGGAGCTGTCATCCAGCATAGACCAGACGTTGATTGGAGACAGGCTGTAAGGCACATATGTTTTTAAGTGCACTTTCTAAAAGTGACATTTGTAAAATAGTAATATAAAACCCAACTTCACCATTAAGCAGAAGTTTCCATTACCATTCTGGCTATACTAAATATGAGGTGGTTACCCTTTTCAGATCAAAATCTACCACTCAAAAAGTATATGCGGGCAGACCTAATGCTAGTCTATGAAAGGAATTGGCCTCACAGTAGTGGAAAACAAATTTAAGAGTTTTTCAATACCAGGACACATAAAACACATATGTACATGTCCTGCCTTTTACCTACATAGCACCCTGCCCTATGGGTTACCTACGGCCTACCTTAGTGGTGACTGACATGTAGGAAAAGGTGAGTTCAAGACTTGGCAAGTATATTTAAAAGCTAGGTCGAAGTGGCAGTGGAACTGCACACACAGGCCTTGCAATGGCAGGCCTGTGACATGGTTAAGGAGCTACTTATGTGGGTGGCACAGTCCGTGCTGCTAGTCCACTAGTAGCATTTAATTTATAGGCCCTGGGTACGTGTAGTGCACTCTACAAGGGACTTATAAGTAAATCAAATATGCCAATTGGGGATGAACCAATGTTACCATGTTTAAGGGAGAGAGCATATGCACTTTGGCACTGGCTAGCTGTGGTAAAGTGCGCAGAGTCCTAAAACCAGAAAACAATTGTCAAAAAAGTGGGGGGAGGAAGGCAAAAAGCTGGGGGATGTCAACCATAAGGCTGTCAGGTCTTACAAAGATTACTCACCTGGGAGGATACGATTTGTATAGTGTGTGTAGTAGAGGGACTGGTATGACTGCTAAGTCCAGGAGGCTCTGTCACAGTTACTCCATTCACCAGCCAGGTGTCCTCTTCTCCAAAGACTCCTGTTTGGTAACTCACAAATGAAGTGTACTCACCTGGGGGGAATGACATTTATCAAGTGTGTGAAGTAGAGGGAATGACATGACTGCTAAGGCCAGTAGTCTCTGTTTCTCTAACTCCAAACACAAGCCCAGTGTTCCCATGTCCACATACCAATGTCTGTCAACTGTCAATTGAAGTGTACTCACCTGGGAGGATATCATTTGTATAGGGGTGGGAAGTACAGGGAGTTTCCATAATGCAAAGCCCAATAGTCCCTGTTCCTCCAACCACCAAACCAGTGTTAACTTGCCCAAATCCATCTATTAGTGAGCTCTCAAATTAATGTAACTCACCTGGGAGGTTAACATTTATCAAGTGTTTGTAGTAGGGAGGGTGACATGACTTCAAGTCTTGTTTTTGGGCTGATTGTAAGATCAGTTCTTTGGTCTTGAAGGAGTATAGTTTAGGGAGGATATCTCTTGGTCGCTACCCAACGCTAGCGGTCGATGTGTCCACCTTGTGCATTCTCCCCATTTGAAACTCTGCCTGGTCCTCACCCAGGAGTTCTGACAAGATGCCCACGAGAAAGGCTTCCAGGTCAGGCCCTTCGTTTCCCTCCTTCAGGTCTAGAATTCATACGTTGTCACGTCTAGACCAATTGTCCAGGTCTTCGCATTTCAATAAGGCCACAGGGAGCTGTTCCATGGTGCATTTCATAGTACTGAGTTTCCATTATAGACTCTGGTACTCATTTTGAGGTCAAATGTGTGCATGCCAACTGTGTCTATGTTGGTCTGAAGAGGGATCAGCTGGGAATTGATATCAGTTTTGAAGGTTTCAATGGAGGTGACAAGGTCTCTTTTAGCTCTTCCTTCATTTCCTTCTTAAAGTCCCAGAGGGAAGGGAGTATATCATCTTTAGATAAGGCCAGAACCGGAGTTGGTGCAAGGATCTCTTGCCTCGGCTGGGGTAAAGTAACTAGACACTCTGTTGGCTTGTTCTTCTTCGGCCACATAAATGATGCAGAAGCACACAGGTCAAAGGGCCCCAGGGGTACAGTAGCCAAGAGAGTTACATTAAGGGCTAGGTAGATAGGCTCAGGACACTGCTACAACACCCATCAAACACAGAGTGGGGATCTCAGTGCACATGTGTATGGAGCACAGCATCTAAGGTAGCTGTGTTGTGAGAATACCAATGCCTCATATCTCGTCAGCTCCTGTTTCTCTGGGATGTTTGGGGCAATGCATGCAAATGTTGTATGTAGTAAATGTTGGGAATACTTTAAAATTGGATATTTAGAGATGTAAGCATAATTAGACATGAAAATTATGGCCCTCATTACAACCTTGGCGGTAAAGTCCGCTGACTGCCGTGCTGATGGCTGCCAACATACTGTGTCTGCGGCGGAAATCCACTTGGGGTATTATGACCCACACTTAGAAATCCTCCACAATACAGACACCCACACAAGTCCGCCACACCAAAGGTCAGTGATAAACTGGCGGTACCAAAACCCACACCGTCATGCCAACAGGAATACGCCCACACTATCATGACCCACGAATCAACGCAGTGGTCATTCAACCGCGGTAAACCATTGGCGGTACACACTGGTGTGCTCAAAATACACACACACTTACAAGACGACAACACATTGGACAATTCAAAATACACACACCTGACACACACACCACACCCACACACTCACACCACTATAAAACACACACCCACATTACCCACTACCCCTTACAATGAAAGTTTTGGAAGAAGCAGAGAGAGAGAAAGGCAAAGACAACACTAGCATCCAGAGGCACACCACACCATCACTCATACAACATCCACGCAAAAAACACCACACACCCCAAAACATCACCCCACACATCACCTCACACATCACTCATACCACATCATGGTACCTCAAAGACACCCCAGGTTTTCAGAGGAGGAGCTCAGGGTCATGCTGGAGGAAATCATTTGGGTAGAGCCAGCGCTATTCGGGTCACAGGTGCAGCAGACATCCAATGGAAGAAAGATGGAGCTGTGGCTGAGTATTGTCGACAGGGTCAACGCAGTGCTACAGCATCCAAGAACACAGGATGGCATCAGGAAGAGGTGGAATGACCTACAGGGGCGGTACGTTCCGTGGTATCCAGACACCAGGTAGCCGTACAGAGGACTGGCGGTGGACCCCCACCTCCTCCCCCACAACTAACAACATGGGAGGAGTAAGTCTTGGCAATAATGCATCCTGAGGGCCTCGCAGGAGTAGCAGGAGGACTGGACTCTGGTAAGTCATATCTTTACTATTATATCCCCCCCACCCTACCTGCATGCCATCACAAACCCCAACCCCTACCATCACACCCATCACTCCAACACCTCACATATACCCCACTATCGCAACCCACACATCCCAATACCAAGCCCTGCATGTGACAACAATGCATGGACTCCCATCACAGACTTTCATGGACACCCATCACCAAAGCATGTCCAAGGGAGAGACTCACCCAGGGCACACAATCAGCACTCACACAAGGGCCAAGACGATATTGCAAGCACAGTAGAAGAGGGAAACACACCCATTGCACAAGATGGCACACAGATGCTATAACAATGCATTTACAGCCCAGCAGGACCGCTACACAATGTCACCGGACAGGAGGTGCCAGCCATATACAGTCCCCTCACAGAAGAGGCCCACAGTGATGACAGCAGCCTTGCACGTCTGGATCAAGATGAACAGCCTGGCCCATCAGGGACCTCTGGAGAGTCGGTTCCCCTGCCACAGTCCCAAACCACCACTGAACCTACCCCCTCAGAAAACACCACCACAGCATCTACCCAGAGGGCCCATGCCACTGTCCCCAGGACACGTCAATCAGCAGTGTGTCCACCACTACAGGGACCCCAGGCAACCCCACTAACACAGGACGATCAGCAACCTGGGGTCAGTGGCAGTGGGCAGGGGACGGAGGCACAGGATAACAGGGAAGCTGGGAGGACTGCTGTGCGACAGGGGGAGGACAGGCCCAGGGAACCCACTCTTCACGAGGCTCTCTCAAACATCATGGGAGCATACCACCATTCCCAGGAGACCATGGGCATGGTACTGGCCAAGTTTCAGGAGACCCAGCGGCTGCAGGAGGAACAGTACCTGTGGATCACGGAGGACTTGAAGTCCATTAACACCACCCTGGTCACCATTGCAGGGGTGCTGGCAGACATGGCCAACACCATGAGGGAGACAGTAGCATACCACGGGGCACCTGACACCAGCCCGAACGATGAACAGCCTTCCACGTCCGCCCGCGCTGGTGGACAGGAGGCCCCGCCACAGGACCAACAGGCCACCAGCACCCCACCCCCTGCAGAAGGAGAACCACCCCACAAACTGTCCCTGTGATCCAGACACAATACAGAGAACATTACCAAGACCCCTGCCGGGAAATAAGACTCTCCTGATTGTCACCCTTGTGTCCCACTATGGCACCCTGTCCACCTTGAACTGCCATTGCTCCACTTCCTATGCCCCCTTGGACAATGCACCTGTGATACCAAGAGACTCAACTCTACCATGGATAGTCCTCCACCATCACCCCAGCCCATTGCACATCTCCCTCTAACTAATAGCACATAAATAAAGACCCTTGAATCACAAAACAATCTGGAGTCAGTCTGTACTTTCACAAATGTATTATTACTTCTTCGACAAATAACAATGTTAATGTTCATTTGCACATACCAATGTATGACAGTTGTTGGGCAGCAGTAAACATAGCAGAAGGCAGAATGAGGTATCCAGATCTGTGAAAAGGAAAACCAAAGTGAACTGTCAGGGTCCATACATAGAGGTTAAGAGGCGGACTTATACAATGTCCTACAGTAGTCAGATATGAGATGAGGAGTGCCAGTCTCTTACATGTGTCTTACTGGAAGTACTGCATGATGATGTTGTTTCAGTTGTCAATATCTTCTTTCTCTGCCTCCTCTTCGTCACTATCCACAGGGTCCACAGCTGCCACAAGACCATCATCAGGCCCATCCTCATGCAGAAAAGGCACCTGCCGTTACAAAGCCAGGTTATGCAACATGCAGCATGCCACGATTATTTGGCACACCTTCTTCGGTGAGTAGCATAGGGAGCCACCTGTTAGATGGAGGCACCGGAATCTGGCCTCCAGGAGACCGAAAGTCCCCTCAATAATACGCCTAGTTCGCCCATGTGCCTCATTGTAGCGTTTCTCTGCCCTTGTTCTGGCATTCCTCACTGGAGTCAGTAGCCATGAGAGGCTGGGGTAACAAGAGTCACCTGAAAATGTCGAGGGATATCTGTTAGACACACACTAACACTTAGGGACTACCCCATGCCCAGACGCCTATTCATACTGTGTGGGGACCTTGGGCTCACCTATTAGCCACACACGGGGCCTCTGGAGTTGGCCCATCACAAAAGGGATGCTGCTATTCCTCAAAATGTAGGCGTCATGCACAGAGCCAGGATACTTGCCATTCACATGAGAGATGTACTGGTCTGCCAAACACACCGTCTGCACATTCATTGAATGGTAGCTTTTACGATTTCTGTACACCTGTTCATTTCTGCGGGAAGTAGGACAAATGCCACATGTGTACCATCAATGGCACCAATTATTTTGGGGATATGTCGCAGGGCATAGAAGTCAGCTCTCACTGTTGCCAAATCCTCCACCTGGGGGAAAACGATGTAGCTGTGCATGTGTTTCAGCAGGGCAGATAACACTCTGGTCAACACGTTAGAGAACATTGGCTGAGACATCCCTGATGCCATGGCCACTGTTTTTTGGAAGGAACTACTTGCCAGGAAATGGAGCACTGACAGGACCTGCACTAGAGGGGGGGGGTACCTGTGGGATGGCGGATAGCTGACATCAGGTCTGGCTCCAATTGGGCACACAGTTCTTGGATTGTGACACGATCAAGTCTGTAGGTGATTATGGTGTGTCTGTCTTCCATTATCGACAGGTCCACCACGGGTCTTTACACCGGAGGATGACACCATCTCATCATCTGCCACAGGGGATGTGCCCTATGGAGGAGAATGGTGAGCAGAGGGTCATGTACCACATAGGTTGCACAAGTGTTTTTGCAGTAATGTGAGTAAATCTGTGTGTGGCATTGTCTGTCCTTATTTCCGCCCAAATGTGCTGTGATGCAGTTAGGTGCCATGCCGTGTGCCACCCTGAAATGGCGGCTGCCTGACCTGTAAGGAGGGACCAGGGGAAATGAGGTAACTGCGCTGGCGTGCAGCATCGCTGTAGGCGATCGAAGACCGCCGTGCAATTGTGCATTGGATATCATTGGGCCCTATGGGTTCCACGAGCCAATGACGATGTACGCCGGTGGTGACGGTACCACCACCGCGGACGTGACTGCCATTTTCTATATGTTCACTCACTTGATACCTGACCTTCAACAGGAGAGGACCTACACTACAAGTGGTGCTGTGACCTGTGCCTGGAAGCGACAATGGCTTGAGTGTCTGGGGAAAGGGTCCCTGCCTTCACTTCGGAGGAGTTGGGGAGACTAGTGGATGGGGTCCTCCCTAGTACATACTACTCTATGGTCCTCCATCCAAACAGGTGAGTACACTGTGAGCATGATGCGTGGGACATGAATGTATGGAGTGGTGTGGATGGAAGATACATGTGGGGTTGGGGGCTGAGACCTGCATGAGAGGATGGTGAATGTATGTGTATCAGGGCATGGGAGGGAAGTGGTGGGCAATGAGTATGACTAATCGGACAGGTGAGTAATTTCCTGTCATCCTATACCTTTCCTATAGGTCAGTACCCACCAGAAGAAAGGTATTTGGCGTGCCATCGCCAAGGAAGTGCGGACCCTAGGGGTCTATCATAGACGGAGCACCCACTGCTGCAAGAGATGGGAGGACATGCACGGCTGGAGCAAGAAGATGGCAGAGGCCCAGCTGGGGGTGGCCTCCCAATGTGAAAGGGGTGCCCATCACACCATGACCCCCCTTATGTTTTGGATCCTGGCGGTGGCATATCTGGAGTTGGATGGGCGCTTGAGGGCATCACAGCAGCCACAAGGGGGTGAATACAGTCTCATTCACATGACTCTGCATGCTTTACGAGGTGTCTGGGTGGGGGATGTGGGCTGTGGGTTCCCCTAGGCCAGGGTGAACTTGGTTGGGAAGATCCCTTGTTAGGCAGGCTCTGTGGCACTCCAACCCCAATAGTGGTAGTGGCCATCTACAACTAGTCAGCCTCCTGTGGGTTCCAGGTGTGCAGCAAATGGTGTTAGGCATAGCCCCCATGGGCAGGTGTTTTTCATACTACCTGGTAGTGCATGGCCTAGTGCATAGGGCTGCTCCCTGTGTGTTGTGTCCGCCAATGGTAGTGATGTTGCTGGCATTTACCATGTGTCTCCTCTGTCTTTCCCCCCATCTTGTTTTGTCACCCTGTCCTTGTGTGCATTAGCATCATCTGGCGGAGGAGCAGAGGCACCAGAGACAGAGGGAGCTGCATCCCAAATGGCCCAGGAGGGTAAATCTACAGAGTCTGAAGGCACCAGTGGGATGGAGGGTGACGGGGAACTCCACGACGGGGAAAGGAGGGGACACCAGTGACAGCGACTCCTCCTCTGACGGGAGCTCCCTTGCGGTGGCGGGCACCTCTGTGCCCATCGCAACAACAGGTACAGCCGCCACCCCCGTACCAGCACCACCCTCCCAGCAGCCCCTCAGCGTGTTTCCCATGTCCGCTCACCCAGGAGGGTGGGCATCTCCTTCGCCCCAGGCACCTCAGGCCCTGCACCAGTCAGCCCTCAGTGAGGAGGCTATTGAACTCCTGAGATCCCTCACTGTTGGGCAGTCAACCATTTTGAATGCCATCCAGGGTATTGAGAGGCATTTGCAGCAAACAAATCCATACCTGGAAGGCATTCATTCTAACGTGGCAGCCCAACAGAGAGCATTTCAGGCTCTGGCCTCAGCACTGATGGCAGCCATTGTCCCTGTGTCAAGCCTCCCACCTCCAACTTCCTCTACCCAGACCCAATCCCCTCTACCTCAGACCAGCATGCACACACATCAACACACAAAAGTGCCTCAGGCAAACATAAGCATCACTCATCCCACAGGCACTCACACAATCACCATACCCATGCAGACACACCAACATTCACTTCTTCCACTGTGTCCCCCTCTTCCACGTCCTCCACCTCCCTCCCTGTCTCGTCTCCACTCACACCTGCATGCACTACATCCTCAGCCACACCACTCACAAGCAATTACCAGACACACAACCATGCACACATCCCCTGTGTCCTCTCCCAGTGTGTCTGTGAGCCCTCCTCCCAAAGTACACAAATGCAGGCACACACCCACTCAACAGCCATCCACCTCACAACAGCCTCTAGCCCATGCACCTTCACCCAAACTCAGCAGACGTACACCTCCTAAAACCACTACCTTGTCCTCCACTCCCACACCTCCTCCGTCTTCCCGTCCCAGTGTGTCAAAGAAACTTTTCCTGGCTAACATTGACCTCTTCCCTACACCTCACCCCCCCGTCCTTCCCCTGGGGCCAGGATGTCTAGAGCCCAGACGAGCACCTCAGCCACCAAATCGGCTCCCATTGTGGTCCCTGCAAGTCTGGGAGGATTGAAGGGGGCACCCATCAGGGCTGCCAGTGTGCCACCTGCTGAAGCTAAGGACCACCCGGTTCTGCAACCTGCCAAGGTAAAGAAGGGACCAGCATGCAGAAGGGAAAAGACGCACCACCCACCCAGCAAGGTCTCATCCAGAACCTAAGAGGACAGTGCCAGGGTCCCAGCAGCCACTACCAAGGTGGGGAAGGGTCACAAAGCAAAGGAAAGTCACCTCAGGGCACGGGGCCTCCTGGTGAGGGACTGGTGACCCTCATTTCTCATGACAGGCCAGCAACCTGTACCACGGTGAGCACCCCGCAACGACCGCCATCTGCACCGCAACTTGCACCGCCACCTGCACCGCCATCTGCATGGCAGCTGCCAAAACTACAGTCACCAACCGCAAAAAGAACAGTTGATGGATGGAATGTAGAACAAATCAAACATTCACCCCCAGTCACAGATCTTGGTTTAATCCATCAGTTTTTTTGATCACCATGCCATTCCAGTTTGGACCCAGTCATAAGCAAATCAGTCTTGACCCCAGCCCGAACGGCCAGACCAGGTCTTCCCTGGACCAGAAACAAGCATCCTGAGAGCGGTTTCGGGGTATCACCCCTCTTCAGCCAGGCTAGCTTGAATCTGGGGGCATAGTGAGCATGGGACCCACGTCTGGGCATACCCTACCCACTCGGGGCAACAAACGCAAAAAGAATAGTTGATGGACGGAATGTAGAACAAATCAAACATTCATCCCCAGTCACAGATCTGGGTTTAATCCATCATTTTTTGGCTCACCATGCCATTCCAGTTTGGACCCAGTCATATGCAAATCAGTGTTGACCCTGTTCCTCATGGGAACAGTCCAGCCCGAACTGCTAGACCAAGTCCTCCCTGGACCAGAAACAAGCATCCTGGGACCGGTTTCAGGGTATCACCCCTCTTTAGCCAGGCTAGCTTGAATCTGGTGGCATAGTGAGCACGGGACCCACGTCTGGGCATGCTCTTCCCACTTGGGGAAACAAACGCAAAAAGAACAGTTGATGGACGGAATGTAGAACAAATCAAACATTCACCCCAATCACAGATCTGGGTTTAATCCATCAGTTTTTTTACTCACCATGCCATTCCAGTTTGGACCCAGTCATATGCAAATCAGTCTTGACCCTGTTCCCCATGGGAACAGTCCAGCCCAAACTGCCAGACCAGGTCCTCCCTTGACCAGAAACAAGCATCCTGGGACTGGTTTCGGGTTATCACCCCTCTTCAGCCAGGCTAGCTTGAATCTGATGGCATAGTGAGCACGGGACCCACGTCTGGGCATACCCTTCCCACTTGGGGCAACAAACGCAAAAAGAACAGTTGATGGACGGAATGGAGAACAAATCAAACATTCACCCCCAGTCACAGATCTGGGTTTAATCCATCAGTTTTTTTGCTCACCATGCCATTCCAGTTTGGACCCAGTCATATGCACATCAGTCTTGACCCTGTTTCCCATGGGAACAGTCCAGCCCAAACTGCCAGACCATGTCCTCCCTGGACCAGAAGCAAGCATCCTGGGACTGTTTTTGGGGTATCACCCCTCTTCAGCCAGGCTAGCTTGAATCTGGTGGCAAAGTGAGCACGGGACCCATGTCTGGGCATACCCTTCCCACTTGGGGCAACAAACGCAAAAAGAACAGTTGATGGACGGAATGTAGAACAAATCAAACATTCACCCCCAGTCACAGATCTGGGTTTAATCCATCAGTTTTTTTACTCACCATGCCATACCAGTTTGGACCCAGTCATATGCACATCAGTCTTGACCCTGTTTCCCATGGGAACAGTCCAGCCCAAACTGCCAGACTATGTCCTCCCTGGACCAGAAACAAGCATCCTGGGACCGATTTCAGGGTATCACCCCTCTTCAGCCAGGCTAGCTTGAATCTGGTGGCATAGTGAGCACGGGACCCACGTCTGGGCTTACCCTTCCCACTTGGGGCAACAAACGCAAAAAGAACAGTTGATGGACGGAATGTAGAACAAATCGAACATTCACCCCCAGTCACAGATCTGGGTTTAATCCATCAGTTTTTTTGCTCTCCATGCCATTCCAGTTTGGACCCAGTCATATGCAAATCAGTCTTAACCCTGCCTGTTCCCCATGGGAACAGTCCAGCCAGAACTGCCAGACCAGGTCCTCCTAGGACCAGAAACAAGCATCCTGGGACCGGTTTTGTGGTATCACCCCTCTTCAGCCAGGCTTGCTTGAATCTGGTGGCATAGTGAGCACGGGACCCACGTCTGGGCTTACCCTTCCCACTTGGGGCAACAAACACAAAAAGAACAGTTGATGGACGGAATGTAGAACAAATCGAACATTCACCCCCAGTCACAGATCTGGGTTTAATCCATCAGTTTTTTTACTCACCATGCCATACCAGTTTGGACCCAGTCATATGCAAATCAGTCTTGACCCTGTTCCCCATGGGAACAGTCCAGCCCGAACTGCCAGACCAGGTCCTCCCTGGACCAGAAACAATCATCCTGGGACTGGTTTCGGAGTATCACCCCTCTTCAGCCAGGCTAGCTTGAATCTGATGGCATAGTAAGCACGGGACCCACGTCTGGGCATACCCTTCCCACTTGGGGCAACAAACGCAAAAAGAACAGTTGATGGACGGAATGTAGAACAAATCAAACATTCACCCCCAGTCACAGATCTGGGTTTAATCTATCAACTACAGTCACCAGCATCATCCACAGTGGGCAGCCGTCCGAGGCTGCTGGAGATGGCCTGGTGTCTCCCTCCACTACTACAGACACCTGCACCATGGGCAGCACCAGCAGCATCTCCGCCGCAGACACAGCCGCAGACACCACCGCAGACACCGCCACCTGCACCGCCACGTGCCCAGCCAGTGCCACTACAGCGGACATCAGCAGCATCCGCGGCGGGCAGCTGTCCAAGGCTGCAGGAGATGTCCTGGACCTTGCACACACTACATGAGTATGGCTCTGCCTCCATGGAGTATCATACTACCTGTTCCCTGAAAATCTCATGGCTCAGACACCCAGGTGAGGGAATGGGAACTGCCACACCCCAGGTGCAGCATCACTGGGCACAAAGCCTCCTCCAGAACCAGTGGAGAAAAGCATCCACTAACCCAGTCCTTGGCAGGATGAAGCACTCTGGGCACAAAGCCCCCTCCAGAACCAGTGGAGAAAAGCATCCACTAACCCAGTCCTTGGCAGGATGAAGCACTCTGGGCACCAAGCCCTCTCCAGAACCAGTGGAGAAAAGCATCCACTAACCCAGTCTTTGGCAGGAACATGTCACTGACTTGAGAGACTGTGGCTTTGCACTCCTAAGGAGCAAGACGTGGGTAGTGGACCCACTTGAGAGTTTTGAGAGACTGTGGCTTTGCACTTCCCAGGACCAAGCAGTGTGCAAACCACCCACTTGAGAGACTAAGGATTTGCACTCCCCAGGACCAGGCAGTGGACATGGAGCCCACTCGAGGAGCAGTGGCGTTGTCTCATCACCCGGCTGAGGTGTCCCCCCTCCCCCTCAGGTGCCTGTTTTTTTTTCACCCACTTGAGAGACTGTGGCTTTGCACTCCCCAGGACCAGGCAGTGGGCAAACCACCCACTAGAGAGACTGTTGCCTTGCACTCCCTAGGACCAGGCAGTGGGCAAACCACCCACTTGAAAGACTGTAGCTTTGTACTCCCCAGGAGCAAGCATTGGGCAAACCACCCACTTGAGAGACTGTGGCTTTGCACTCCCCAGGAGCAAGCAGTGGGCAAACCACCCACTTGAGGGACGGTGGCTTTGTACTCCCCAGGACCAGGCAGTGGTCAAACCACCCACTTGAGAGACTGTGGCTTTGCACTCCCCAGGACCAGGCAGTGGGTATGGAGCCCACTCAAGGAGCAGTGGCGTTGCCTCATCACCCGGCTGAGGTGCCCCCCCCCCCTCCTCCTGAGGTGCCTGTTTTTTTTTCACCTGATGCCCCTGCAGTGTTCTCTCCGTTTTGAGGCAGATGTCATGTGTGGGCTTCGCCCATGCTTTTTGGGCCACTGGTCCACGGACATTTCATGGGACAGTGTACGGACTTGTGTACCTGCTGTATATATTTGTACATACTGATTATTTACTGTTCTCTTGGGCTTTCTGATTGTTCAAATATTACACTAGTTAAACTCATTTCATTTGGTACTTGCGTTCTTCCAGGGGGTGACGAGGTGTATCTGTGATGTGACTGGATATGTGTGTGTGTTGTTGTGGGTGGGGGGTGGTGGTGTTGTTTGTGTGTGTCACTCTCTTTTCCCTCCTCCCCTCCCCTGTGTGCTAGGTGCAGTACTCACTGTGGTCGTCGCCGCCGTTCGTACTCCTGGTAGATGAGAAGATACACCAACATTGGTAACACCTGTAGTTCGGGCTCCATGGCGTCCTAGTTCCTCGTTGGGTGTCAAGAGGTGAGTGGTTTCCCTTCCAAAGACTGTTTCCGCTGTGCTTTTGATGGTGTTGGTACCGCTCTGGAAAAGCTGGCGGATTGGTGCCTTGTAATAGTGTGGGCGGTACATTGTGTTCCGCCTGTCTGTTGGCGGTTACCGCTGCGGTGTTTGTTTCTACCGCCATGGTGGTCAGTGTGTTAAAGTGGCTGTCTGTGTTGGCAGTTTCCGCCATGGTCGTAATTCAATTTTTTTGACAGCTGGCCTGTTAGCGGTATTACCGCCGTTTTATCACCGACCGCCAGGGTTGTAATGAGGGCCTATATCCTTAAAAGATAAACCTTTAAGTAGCACTATTTCAAGTACAATCCAACATGGTATAGGAGAAACGTAAGAGGTATTAATTAAGGCATTAATTAAGGCATAAAATTGTCGGATTAAAAATTCCGAATGATGTAGTTTCAAATCGGTAAAACGAATGCCACCTTCATTGTTAGGACATTTAGGTTTAGACAAAGCTATGCAAGCATGTTTGTTATTCCATAGGAATTTGGTACAAATAGAGTTGATCTTGGAAAAGTAATAATTTAGTATTTTGAAAGGTATAATTGAAAGTGTATAAAGGACAGGAGGTACAATCATCATTTTGAGGGTATCCAGTCGTCCCCACCATGATACATGAAGAGGAGGCCAGGAGGATAGCAATTTTTGAATTTTATTTTTAAAAACATTAAGATTATGACTAATTATATTAGGAATTCTGAGAGAAAACCAAACACCTGGATATTTAATTTTGGAGGGACACCAGGTAAAATTAGTAGTAGTGAACATATACTGATGGCAAAGGGAATTCAAAGGTAAGATTTCTGTTTTTAGAGAAATGTAGTTTATAACCAGATATGCTAGAATATAGATTAATTTAATTTATAAAAGGAGATATGGAGGACAGTGGATTAGGCATATATATATAAAGATGTCATCAACTTAAGCCGAAAATTTGCTTTCAAAGGATTTATGGGTGAACCCAGAAATAAGTTTATTTGAGCGAGAACGTGCAAGAAAAGGTTCTAGACAGAGAATAAAAAGCAAAAGGGGAGAGAGGGCAACCTTGTCTGGTACCTCTATGCAGAGTGAAATACGGGGAGAAGCATCAATCAATAAAAATACTGGCAGGGGGATCAGAGTATAATAGTTGATTAAAAATGAAATGAAATGAGGGCCAAAACCAAACCATTAAACAGTGAGAAACATAAATTGCCAATTAATACGATCAAAATCCTTTTCAGCACCCAGAAACAAGGCTGGAAAGGGGGATTTAAATTTCTTAGCTGATGCCAGAATTTTAGAAAACAGCCTGGCATTATCGGCAGCAAGCCTACCATTAGCGAAACCGGACTGATCAGATTTAACAAGACGGGGAATCATATTTTCATGACGATGCTAAAATCTGGGCAAAGATTTTGCAATCATAATTAATTATGGAAATGGGACCATAATTTGTACAAATGGTATGATCCTTATCTGGTTTAGGAATAAGCACAATTGGTGCTTCTAGAAAGCAGCCACTTGCTTTTGACTTGGAGAGAAAGGAATAAAAAGTTCAAAGAGTTTGGGGCCAAAGGTTTGAGAAAACGAGGAAAGTAGTTCTAAAAAAACAATGTCTGGGCCAGGTGGATTTCTTGAAGGGTTATGTCAGCTTCAAGGGTATCAAAATGGTCAGAAATAGAAGGAGGGGGAGGAAGATCACTAAAAAAAATTAATGTGATTTTCAGAAGAATTAGTGTATTTGGTATATAAGGATTCATAATATTTTTAAAAGACATCCGAAATATCAGGATTCGAGAATGACCTTATATTTGTAAGTTCATTGCGAATTGGTCCAATCTTTTTAAGCTCAGATTTAATCTTTAAATAATTAGCTAGCATTTTACCAGCTTTGTTTTGACCTCCATGATGTTTCGATTTAAGCTTGAGTAGGATATTACATGCATCAATAGTGGCAAGTTTATAGAGGGTAGATTTGGCTGCAATTAATTCATATAAAGCAGATCAGGATTTCGAGGTAGAGTAAGAATGTTCAAGAGTTTTAATTTGTTGTAGTAACTTAAGATATTGAGAGTTTATAATGCTTTCCCACTTGGCGGAGAATATGATAGTAAAAGCCTGAAAAGAACTTTCAAAGCATCCCAGTTATTAGAAATAGAGGTACCTTTGGAATGATTAAATTGAAAAAAATCAGAACTAAAGCAGTGGCTTCTGTGATTAAATTCTTGTCTGATAAAATAGAGTTATTACATTTTCAGCATCCAGTTTTAGAATTACTAAGAGATAAACAAAAGAGGATAAAACAGGGCCATTATGTGAAATAAAAATGGAGCCAATTTCGGAGGATTGAATGGAAGGAAGTAGGGATTTAATAACTAAAATGTAATGAATCCTTGACGTAGTATGATGAACATTAGAGAAAAACTTAAATTCAGAAGCATCAGGGTACAAGTCCTCCAAACATCAAGTAAGGGATGAGAGGCAATGGACGACTGCAATGCTTTGTTGGATTTATTAGGGTTAGATTTACTTTTAGATTTCATATCAATAAAAGGGTCTAGCCATTGTTTAAAATCTCCTACTATGATAATGTCAGGGTTATCAACATTAGCCAATTTTATTTTGATGGAGTTCTAAAATGCAGGATCTGGTTTAACAGGACCATAAATATTTAAAAAAGTAACATGAGGGTTAAATTTAAACAAATGAGGTAGTACCTTCTGTCTTTTAATTGGATCCCAGACCACAAACATTCCACCAAATAACATTAAACATACTGGGAATTAAATGGATATGGGTGACAGGAACATGGGTGAAGAGCTGCAAAAACACAAAATGAAACAAAAGACAATGTTCATAATAACGACAAAAGATATAGGCACCGTAATTTAGATATTGATACATAAAAAGAAGAGAAAATAAGGAAGAATTTATATATACATAAAAAAGATAGAAAGGGTAAAAGGGAAGGATATGATATAGATAGAAAGATGAAAAGGCAGATCAAGGATAGAAATCCAGATCTGAGGTAGAGAGTATGAGAACAGAGCATGAGATGTATCTGCATCTGAATAAGAGGAATAGCAGAGAGATAAAAATAAAACAAATATACATCTAAAAGAAAGCCATTATATTAATAAGAAACAAGTTGTAATATATATGTGCATCACAAAATGATATTAAAAACATTATGGATATGTATTGGAGATATTTGATGAAATACTCTGAAAAAATGACTTGAGCTTCACAGGATCATCAAAAGATCTTGAAGTACCCTCGTAAGTAACTTTACATATACAGGGATGTAGAATGTCATAACATAGATTTAATTGTCACATTTGAGGTTGAAGGCCAATAAATTATTTTCTTCTGACATTTGTAGCATTCAAGAGATCTTGATGAATTAAAATGTTATAATCAGACCAAATAAGGCAACATTTTGTTTTAGTAGCTTTCAAAACGTGCAATTAGTCAGGGAATTCCAGAAATACCATTATGATGCCTTAGGTCTAGAAGAGTGGGGTTAAAGGCGGCTAAGATAATGTGCTCACTGGATATTCAAGGGTGGAGTATCTTGAAGACCTAGCAGATCAGGTAAGAATTTATTCAGGAAAGCAAGGAGAGCAGGGCATTCACAATTCTCAGGTAAACCATACAACTGAAGCTTATTTCTTCTGTTTCTGTTTTCAAGGTCTTCAATGTGTAAGTTTTTGAACGTCCTGCTCTAGTACAGAGATCTTAGTAACCTCATCCTGAAGATCGCTAACTCATTTTTCCACTTCAAACATCTTACTTTCCATAGTAACCCAACAGTCCTCAATTTGTTGCAGTTTCTCATTAGTTTCAGACATAAAATGCTTAAGGCCCCTCACTTCATCAAGTATTGTGTAGTGATGTATTGGTTTGTATGTAAAAGAAGAATGCTATAACATCAGGGGCAGTGGAATGTTGGGGCAGTGGAATGTTGGGGCAGGCTGTGACTGGGGATTGGAATGTTTTCATATGAAAGGTCAGAGTTGTGCCGGTTTGGGGATGGCAAGCTCATGTATCTCTGTCTGTACATTATAACTGGAAATAAACTTTTAAGGAAAGAAAAAGAAGAGCCAGTGTACTTACTTCACATGGCGACGAGCAGGATCGTAAAGCAGCAAGCATTGGACTGAGAAAACTGCAATTATTGGAAGGCAACGCTACAGACATCAGACTGAGGATTGGAGAGCAGCTATTTTCGGACCTGCTTTGTTAAAGGCAACTTATTTTAAGCAAGTGAGGGAAGTTTTAAAAAAAAAAAATTATTTATTTATTTTTCTCTTTCTCTAATACAGTTGCCGTTTGTTTACTTTGTTTGAGGCGCGTGTGTACTGCTCAAACGTTAGATTTTTCATCGCCTCGGTCCTCGCGTGCACCCCCGCTTGGTTACTGGTTGCCTGGACAACATAATGCTTAATAACAATGTCTTGTGAACGTGCTGGTTCTTGCGCTGGAAGTTACATGGGAGCAGGAACAGCGCCCTTTTAATGTTAATTAGTACCAAGTACATGGTATTATTTTTACTATTCTTAATTTTTTAGCAACTTCATTGCTGAAGTTTATCCGGCACAAAGGAAAACTAACAGAAATTATTATAACAGAGATACATGTCTTGCTGAAGAAGTAAGCTAAAGAGTTATATTTTACAGCTATAATTTTTAGTACACCATGTCTTCGAGTGGAGATTCTTCTGGTACAGGGACGTCGCTTTCTTTGCAGTTGAGTACACCAAAGGAATTTTTAGCGTCTCCTGGTGAACCAGCTGTACAATGGAAGGAGTGGAAGGAATATTTTTTGAATTACATCGCAAACTTAGAAGATTGCAATGGTTTAATCTCTGCTGAAAGAAAAAAAAGGATCTTAATGCACTGTTTAGGCCCTGAAGGTCTTCGTATTTACAATCAACTACAAAAACACGATAGAGGCGATGAAGATGTGTTTCAAAGTGCTATTTTGGATTTAAATGATCATTTTTATCCTGCTGTTTGCATTGCGGTTACTCGTCACGCATTTTTCCACAGGAAACAAGAGAAACACGAGGACATAGAGAGCTACGTTTCTGCTTTAAAACATTTAGCTAGCTCATGTAGGTTTGCTGGTCTACATGATGAACTGGTACGGGACCAGATTGTAATGTATAATAAAAACAAATCTATTCAAGAGAGGTTGTGGATTGAAGGCGAATCCAGTCTAAAGGATATTATTGCTTTAGTAAAGAAAGCAGAATTATCCGAAAGATGTGCGAAAATCACTTTGGCACAGGATAAGAACTTTGAAGAAGTTGTTGCCAAAGTTAGTGATCGCAAGCACAACAAATGGTCCATGGATAAGCGGGATAATGACTTTAAAAAAGAGAAAAATCAAACTTTTGCAAAAAATCAAAAATCTAACATGCCTGATCGATCCAGAAATGAGTGTTTCCGTTGCGGGAGTTCCTTTCATTCTGCAAAATTTGATGGGTGTCCAGCTAAAAATGCTAAGTGTTTGGAATGTGGAATTGTAGGCCATTTTGCTAGGGTGTGCAGGAAGAAACAACTGAAGAAGGTGAACAGTAAAGTGGCCTGCATTAAGGAAGTGGTGGAAGACTGTTCTGATGACAGTGATGAAGACGTAAATTATAAACTGAGGGGTCACAAAACTGTGGTTTTGAACATTTCAGGACAAACGTCAAACAAACCCTTGTGTTGGATATCATTTGGGGGAGTTATGTTGCAGGTGGCAGCAGACTCTGGTTCCCCATACAGTATTGTTTCAGAATGCACATGGCAAAAGCATTTTGTACATAGTTTAGGGGAACATTTAGAAACCTCTGACATTTCGCCTGAAAGTTACACTGGTGATAGAATAGATATTATTGGTTTTAGATTGCTGGTATTCAAATTTAAGCAAAGACAAGCCGTATGTAAATTATATGTGGCTAAGGATGGTCCGTCGGTATTAGGCTGGAAAGACCAAAAGAAACTGCATATTGTGCTTGATCCTAACAGTGTAGAGCAAGTCTTAGTAATGTGTGATGAAGAAGACACAAAGAAATGGGTCACACAAGAGTTTCCAGGAGTGTTCAATGGGCAAGTAGGTCAACTGAAAGGCTTTATACATCAGTTTAGACTCAAAAAGGATGCCAAACCAAAAATTCATAAGGTACGGAATATTCCGTTTATTGTCAGGGAAGAGGTAAAAAAGAGTTGGACAGGTTACAAAATTCACAGATTATAGAACCAGTTGAAGCTTCTGAGTGGGTTTCACCTTTGGTTGTTGCGCGTAAAGCTAATGGCAAAGTGCGTTTGTGTGTGGATTTGAGATGTTTGAACAATAATATCATAGTAGATCAGTTTCCTTTGCCTCGTATTGATGAGATGTTGTCTGCCACGAGAGATGCTAAATGGTTTTCCACTTTGGACTTGTCGTCTGCTTACCACCAGGTTAGGTTGGACTATCATAGCAGACATCTTACAACTTTTTGTACACCTTGGGGTTGTTTTCGTTTCAAACGTATGCCATTTGGTTTGGCGTCGGCGGCTGCCGTCTTTCAAAGGTTGATGGCGCAGTTATTTGGACATTTGCCTAATGTTACATTCTTTCAGGATGATATTTTAGTTATGGGAAGTATCAAGAAACATCATGATAAGGAATTGAGGAATGTTTTGAACATCTTACAAGAAAAAGGTTTGACTGCAGAGATCAGTAAATGTAGATTTGCACAGAGAAAAGTAACGTATTTAGGACATGAGATTGATCATGAAGGCATAAGACCTAAAAAAAAGTTGGTGGAAGCTATTAAGAATGCCCCATGCCCCACATCTAAAGATGATTTGAGATCCTTTTTAGGTCTAGCCGAGTTTTATTCAAAATTTGTAGAAAAGTTTTCAGCTAAAACCTACCAAATGAGACTGTTACTAAAAAACAAAGTGAAATTTGAATGGAATGTAAGTTGTCAGAAGGCTTTTCAGGAAATTAAGAATGCAATTGTGAGTGCTCCAATGTTGCATGGGTACGATCCAAAAGCTTGTTCTATTATCACTATGGGTGCGAGTGGTAAGGGCCTTGGTAGTGTATTAAAACAAAGTGACAATGGGGGTAAAGAATATGTGGTTGCATTTGCATCCCGTTCTTTGTCTCCCACAGAGGAAAAATACTCTGTAATAGAGAGAGAAACTTTGGCATGTGTATGGGCATTAGAACACTTTCGGAAATTTGTTTGGGGGCAAAAATGCATCATACGGACTGACCATAAGCCTCTTACTAAATTGTTAACTACAGAAGGTTTATGTAGAGCATCTGCGAGAATAGCTAGACTATCTATGAGACTACAAGATTTCTTATATGAAGTGCAGTATGTTCCAGGGGTAAAAAATGTTACTGCAGATTTTTTAAGTAGAATGTCCTTACCTTTAAGAGAGTTGGATCAACATCCATGGAATGACTGGTGTGTAGCTGGTGTGTTTGATGAGAATACTTTAAGCTCATTGCAAAAAGAAGAATGGATCATGGAGTATGAGAAAGACGAAGTGTTGAAAGAAGTTAAAAACAAAGTGATGTTCGGTTGGTATAATGACAAGAAAGTCAAAAGCAGTGATATGTTAAGAGCTTTTTGGGAAGTGAGAGATGAATTAAGCATTGAAGGTGATTTTGTGTGTAGAGGTGGGAAGATTATTCCCCCCTGTGGTATTAGAAATAAACTTATTGCTATTGGACATGAAGGTCATTCAGGAATATCTCGCACCAAAAGAGGAATTAAAGTACTTTATTGGTGGCCAAAAATTGATGTAGAAATTGAGAGATATGTACGTGACTGCATGGAGTGTGAGAATAGTGACAAATCTCAAAAGACACTTAACAAGCCAATTTCTTCTTCAAGTTGTCCTAATATACCATGGGAAGAAGTTCCTTTAGACATTATGGGTCCTATTACGTGGCATGATGGGACTTCAAAGTTTATTGTGGTTTTAGTTGATTTGTTTTCAAGGATTGAATTTTCTGTGTTACAAAAAATTGATACCAAGGCAGTGATTAATTTTTGGGAGGAAATATTTTTGAGGGAAGGATTTCCCAGAATTTTATTGACGGACAATGGTGTTCAATTTAAATCTGAGGAAATGAAAACTTTTGCTAAAATGACTGGTATTAAACAAAGGTTTACAGCTTTATATCATCCCAGGGGGAATGCTGTAGTGGAACGTATAAATAGGATTGTCAAGGGCATCATTCAAATTGCAAAGCATGGAAACAAAAGTAATATAGATTCTGAGTTAAGGAAAATGTTATGGGCTTATAGAGTGACACCTCATGAGACAATAGGTCAAAGTCCGTTTGATATAATGCGAGGTAGAATTCCATTTTCGAAGATTAACCCTGGTTGGATGCAAAGAAGCAGACAAGTACTTTGGAGCAAGGAACATGTAAGAAAGTGAATAAAGAATTCACAAGAAAAGAACAAGGAATATTTTAATAATAAATATGGCACTAAAGAAGCACATTTGAATGTGGGAGATTGGGTGAGAGTGAAATCCGTAAGGAAAGTGGCTAAAGGTGAGAGCAAGTTTGGCGAGCCTATAAGAATTAAGAAAGTGATGAGAAATACTGTCATTTTGGATGATGGCAGTGTATGTCACATGAGTCGCGTTGCTATTGCTAAGCCTTGCAAACAACAATTTGTGCAGTATGATTTGCTGGAAGGTAATAATAACAAATATTGGTGGTTGGAGTGTGATATTGATGGTAACAAAGATTCTAGAGTTATTGGGGAATTGGGAGCTAGGGGCTGTCAGGAAGGTGTCCAGACTCGTATTAATATGGGAGAATTTGAATGTAATGTGAATGAGCGTGAACAGAATAAAAATGTAGTTTGTGGTGAAGTGAAGAAAAGTTGTTTCGGCAGGGTTTTGAGAAAACCTAAGGTATTAGAACATTTTGTGTGTGATTAAATAAAAATATATATATTTATTTATATACATATTATTATTTTATTTTTTTCTTGTTTTTTGGTGTTTTTTTTAAGGGAAGGGGATGTGTAGTGATGTATTGGTTTGTATGTAAAAGAAGAATGCTATGACATCAGGGGCAGTGGAATGTTGGGGCAGTGGAATGTTGGGGCAGGCTGTGACTGGGGATTGGAATGTTTTCATATGAAAGGTCAGAGTTGTGCCGGTTTGGGGATGGCAAGCTCATGTATCTCTGTCTGTACAATATAACTGGAAATAAACTTTTAAGGAAAGAACAAGAAGAGCCAGTGTACTTACTTCATATGGCATCCAGAATAGAGTTGTGAGAGGACATGATGGGTGATGGGGGGTCATTTTTTGGGACTTTTAGGTTTTGCTCCAGATGAAGAGGGTTTCGAAGAAGCTATGCCATCACTGGCCATTGTGATGGATTGCATAAAACGCTTTGAAATCTTCTGGAAATGCCTGGTTCTGCTTTTATACTATGTAAATACCATGTATATAGAGATCTTTAATAATATATGCTAATTAGATAGTATTGAACCTGAGAATTGAACAGTACAGTAGAGGACAATATACAAGAAGATCTATGCAAGCCCACACAAAAGGAAATGGACAAGGCACTTGTAGAGCGCAATGAAAGTGTGTAGGGAGAGAGAGTCACTTCATATTAAACCACAGTTAGTGGCTCATTACTATAGTATTCGACTGTCAACATATATAAACTCATTCACGGCTTCAGTATAAATTATTAGCATTCTTAATATTAATTAACTTGAGAGAGATGAAACGCAGGCAGTGCATGAACGAAATATAGATCACAAGCATCTGATAGGACTGCACCGTCGCAACTCCAGGATGAAGAATGGGCTTAGAAAGGCCTCCCCATTAGCTCAAAACATGGCCAAAATGAAGCAGTACCTGAAAAGATATCCAATTTAGGGCAGTACACAAGTATAAGACCAATGCTTTATCTCAGGCACAATGGTGAAGAAAAAGAAAAGGTAAAAAATGAGCAGTGCACAAAATGGTTCCCATCTGACCGAAATTCACCGTTGTGATTCCAAGATGAAAAGTAGACTCAGAAAAGCCTCTCCATATCTTCAAAATTAGGCCAAAGCAAAACAAAACATGAGAAACTTCCTCATTGCGAGCACTGCATAAGCTTTAAGGCCTAAAAATAATACAAAAGCTCAGCGTTGGCACAGAGCTGAGCAGTCCGCCACCATCTTGATCAGTGCAGAAGCCACGCCCCTATTATCTTATGTTTAATTAAAAATATGAACATACGTTCCCTTAACTCTTATTCATCTAGGACTACCACAGTAGTAATTGACAACACACCTTCACTAAAACTTGACATATTAATACATAACAACCTGATAATTTTTTATTTTCATTTAATTTTTTTAATGAAAGTAAAGTAATTTCCCCCTCCACTCCTTACACTAGCATTTTATTTACAAAAATAGTGAATAATAAAGTTAAAAGTAATTTATTAATTTAAATTATTTAATTTGCTTCCCTATGTGTTAGTGTTACTGTGTCCATTCCCTTCTTTGGGAGCGTGATGCAGTACTAGTGTTTGGCCATGTGTGGTGCTTGACTTACTATAAGGTGGGACTGGAGTATGTTTAAAAATGTTGTGTTAGTTGTGCTACTATGTAGATCCGAACGTTTATTTTGCAAAATTCAATTGCCTTACTCTTATGCAGGCATGACTTTAGTATTAGAATATCTCTTTCTAAACCCCATCCCCTTTCAATTTCCCCCAACCCCATCCATTTAAGAATAAGCATTCTCAATTTCCCAACTATTGCCATTGTCCCTCCCACATTTACTGCTAAAGCGTATATCTGTGTGTGTGTGGATATCTCTGTGGAGCAGAACTTTTCTTCCGCCAGATCAGAGATTTCCATTCAGAAAAAATGCGTTAAGCTGAGGATAGGATACCAGACCAGAGGTTTGTGAATTGTATTTTGGAGTATGTAAAGTATTACTACCTTATATACTCCAGCTACTAAAAGTAATACTATTCAACATACTGCAAAGTGGATTTTTAAAAAGGCTTCTTTGGTTTGGAGGCCCAGAAGATGGCAGATGAAGGCTAAAGTAGGGAAATTAACACTGTGCCCTAGTTGTCCTTCAAAACATGTAGGCATCATGTCAGAAACCCCTCGCCCTATACACAGGAGTATTCCCAAGTAATTGCCAACAGCCCTGGACTCTTCAAAGACAAACTCACGCAACAAAGAGGGCAGTACAAGACTGTGAGTTGCCCATTATACAAAAATACATAGAGTTAAGGCACATCTTTCATGCTACCTTTCACACTGAAGGCAAAAACAGGAGTTAATCCAAGAAAAATATTACGGCTTTAAGGAATGCAAAGCTGATCTGCTTACAATACATTAGGAAAAGGAGGTTAAGTGCACTGAACAGCAGTCGATCACATGTTCAAAGAAAGTTTCTGGAGATTTTAACTTCTGTACAAGAAAAGCTGTGTGGATCTCTGCTGGCCCAATCCTCTCTGTTGATGCTTTTGCAGCTCAGGAAAATAAATGCTGTGAGAGAAGAATGGTGTTTTGTCAGCAGTGGACCATCAATATCTGTCTTGCTATGCCTTTCTTCCTCCAGCAGGTTGTGGATTCCCAAAGTGTGCTAGGCAGAAAAACAGTATTTAAAAGCCTTAATGGTGGTGGGATCAAGGAGTACCAGTAGCCAGAATGATGTTAAAGAACCACAAGTAAGTCAATACTAAAAACTGACAAAGGAAAACAAAATTACTATTGATATTGGTTTTTTGGGAAAGGATTTCACCACAACTGTGTTCTTTACATCTCTAGAGGGATCATGTATTGGAAAGAGGTCATAGAAAAACTATGAGAATCAGAATTATATGATCATATCACAGAAGAAAACAGAGGTGTTTCCGAAATAACAAACCTTGACAGAAGATTCTAGCCAATCTAGAAAAAATAACTTTATATTAATGTCTGTGGAGAACAACAATATACATAGAGCTCAATACTTTAGGAAAATTGTATCTATGCAGAAGCACGCTGACATTCATGCTACATCAGTGATATAAGCAATACTCTATTATTATAGCTTAAAACCTCTGCTGGATATCAGTATTTCCATGCATGTGTGGGGTATCTTTTTTTAAAGTGGCCAAAATATTAATAGAGCTGCAAACCATCCTATAAGAGTGAACACAATTAGAAATGAACACTGTGTGGTTATAAGGTTAACTTGACTGCTTTTTAAGTAATATTTCATGCACCTTGTGACTTGCATATGCATAACTTCTGAATGATAAACGCTACTTGGAAATGGAGAGTCTTATTTGCAAAAGACAATTGGAAGCTAAATCAATCGCAAAACATATTAAACTGGCCATAAATAGACCAGGCAGTGTTTGGTAAGTGGTCAGATGGCAAAAGCACCACCCAGTTTTCTGATTCAGGAATGTCTTGTGTATTATTGAAAAGGTGTGAAGACTAAGGTGGTCATTATGACTTTGGCGGTCTTCCTAGAAGACCGCCAAAGCCACGGGTGCCAGAAGACTGCCAGTTCTGGTAGTCTTTCGTCCACTATTTTACGGGTACTGCTGGATTTCCACCACACTTTGTGTGGAAATCCAGCAGTCGTGCTGGTGGGCCGAGGTGCTGGGGTGGTTCCACCACTTGCCCCGCCCCACCAGAAGGACACCCCCTGCCGTACTATGTGCAATAATACGCTGAGGCGGTGTCCTCATGACGGGGCGCTGCAGAAGGTGGAAGTGCCCCTTCCCATTCCCTGCCGAACGACCTCCTCCCTGGACCAGGTAAGTTGATCATCTGACAGGGGAGGGCAGTGGAATGGTGGGGGGTGTTGTATGTGCACGTGTGAGTGGGTGTTTGTCTGTGTGTGTATGCGTGTATGTATGGGCATGTGCATGCCTGTATGAATGGGTGTGTGCATGCGTGGTTGAATGCGTGTATGAGTGCTGAAGTAAATGCGAGTATGGATGCCTTTGAGTGAATGGGTATATGTGAGTTAAGGTGAATGAGTGTATGTGCAGTACATGTGGGTGTCTCTCTGCGTGTGCATGTATGCGGGGAGGGGGTGGAGGATGGGGGGAGGGCCGCTGTACCTGGAGGGGGTTAGGGAGGTTTTGTGCTTATAGGAGGGATGGATAGTCATCTACCAGTGACAGGGAAGAAATTCCCTGTCACCAGTAGCCTTTTTGTGGCGGTACGACTGCCGCAGAAACCCTGATGGAAAGGCGGCTCTTAATACTGCCGGCGATCTTCTGTGGCCTGCCGGGTCAGAGATGCTCATCTCCAGCCCAGAGGGTCTGACTGCCATGGCGGTATGAATGGAGATGTGGTGGGTTGGCCACACTCATAATGTGGCGATCTTCACTGCCAGCCTGTTGGCGTTGAAACCGTCACCTTTACCCTAGCGGTCAGAAGACTGCCAGGGTCAGAATGACCACCTAAATCTCAGTCACTTTGCAGTGTTTCACCTAATTAGCTGGTATGAGGTGTAGCAGTCAAACCATTTTGGATACAAGAAATGGATCACGCCGTTCCAGTGACTTTTGGTTAACTAGTCAACAGCTCTAGTAGGCCTCTCTAGGGATCAGCCTTGTTTTTGTAGATAGGGGTGTAATATGTAGAGAGATGACTTAACTGTCAGTAGAATACCAACGCTGTGAATGCTCACTCATGGCACGATATTAGTGTGTGCTGTACGGCCTATAGCTGGGTATAGTCACAAGCTTGCATGCCCCTAGAGAGTAAAGGATTATCGAACAGACAGCAACATGTAGAACAGTTCTGAGTGCAGCTTTTCCCCCCATACAAAACAGGGATCCAATTCTGTAAAACGTTTGGAATTTAATGCTATAAAATTATTTCAATATTAGGAGCAAATCTCTGACTTCTTTGGATTCATTATAGATTCCAAGTGCTTTCCCAGAGAAAGATAACAGTCACAGTTTTCGAGGATTATTTTTGCACTTCTTTTATGGATTCTAATTGCAAATACCTTTTTTCATGAATAAATGTGCATGTTGTAAGATTGTCCATATGAAAATACCTCTCAATGCAGCGACAGCATTTAAAAATCTTTTAATTTTGTCGCTTCCCTAGGAAAAATATTCTTGTTGTTGAGAAACCCATTCTTTATACTAGTTTTTTAATTGATGTCACTCATTTCTAACCCTAGATATTGATTTACTCTTATCTTTGACAAGGTTAAACGTCTGACCGTTATGTAGGAGGGAATGAAGTACACAAAAAAATGATAGACGGAATACCTGAACTAGCCACTGGTAATGACTTGGGGCTGCAGAATCATCCATTGTTATTTTGCACACCATGCAACCTCAGTTTGAACTCAGCAATATGTTGGACTTTACTCCAATGTGAACAGTCCTGTCAGAGCTGGCAAGCCTCGTCCTCTCTGAACCAGAACACAAGCAACTCAATCCCAGTTATCAGTTGGTTCAGCTTGGTTACAGCTTGGTTACAGTGACACAGTGAGCACGGGAAACCTTCACTTCACGGAGCTAGGAGAGTAAATCTTACACGCGCCACTCACTCCTAATTCATTACTCAAGCTCACCAAACCTGGGGCAGAAACTTCATCCACTATTATATACCTTTCTAAACCCTGCTTTTCACAACATACTCTCCCCTATTCTTGAAGAGCATCCTCTATATGAATAGGAAAGTCTCACCCACTTAGTAGTGGCAAGCTTCATCCTCAGCTAGTCCAACATGTCGGGTCCAACATGTTGAGGTGAAACTAACCCTGGGGTCTCAACCATAGCTGTAGGGGAGAGCTTGCTTCCCTGGGGGCAGGGAGATCAGAATAAAGGTGGTCATTACGACCTTGGCGGTATAAGGCGCTTACCGCCGTGCAGAAGACCGCCAATACACCGCCGCGGTAGACCGCCACAGCTATTATGACACACATCTCGGAATCCGCCGAAATTCAGATACCCACACAACACCGCCACACCAAAGGTCAGCGATAAACATGTGGAAACAAATCCTCCACGCCAACAGAAACACGCCCATGCTATTACGACCCACGAATCCACGCGGCGGTCTTTCAACCACGGTATTCCATTGGCGGTACACACTGCCGCGCTCAAAATACACACACATCTCCAAAACACCGCCACATTGGACAATTCCAAATACACACACCTGATACACATACAAACACCACTCCCACACACCCAATACAATATAAAACACACACCCACATCACACACAAACCCTTACAACCACAATTTCTGAGAGAAGGCCAGAGAGAGACAGCACAGAATAGAGAACCCCATCACACAGAGGCACACTACACCATCACCCACACAACACCCACGCACAAAACACCAGATACCACTTCACTCACCACACTCATCAACACATACACCACCCCACACATCACACACACCACCCCATGGCACACCAAAGACACCCCCGCTTCTCCGAGGAGGAGCTCAGGGTCTTGGTCGAGGAAATCGTCCGGGTAGAGCCACAGCTATTTGGCTCACAGGTACAGCACACATCAATAGCCAGGAAGATGGAGCTATGGCAAAGTATAGTCGACAGGGTCAACGCTGTGGGACAGCACCCAAGAAATAGGGAGGACATCAGGAAGAGGTGGAACGACCTACGGGGGAAGGTGCGTTCCACGGTATCCAGGCACAACATCGCGGTACAGCGGACTGGCGGCGGGCCCCCACCTCCTCCCCCACAACTAACAACATGGGAGGAGCAAGTCTTGTCCATCTTGCATCCTGAGGGCCTCGCAGGAGTCATTGGAGGAACGGACACTGGTAAGTCAAATTTCATATCCCCCACCCTACCTGCATGCTATCACACACCCCCACTCTCACACCCTCCCCTATCACTCCAAATCCTCACCTATCTACCCATGACACCAACCACCCATCCCAACCCCAAAACCTGCATGACCTAACTAAGCATGGATACCCATCACTAAAGCATGTCAACTGCACAGACCAACAACACCCACCAACTATGACCACACAAGCCCCCACACAGGAATGCCTGCACTGGGGTACACGCACACCCAAACATTGCACATCATGAAACACACACATGCAATAATCATGTACTCATACCCCCGCAGGAACCCGAAGGAACGTCACCACACCAGAGGGTCCAGACAACACCACTCCACCCCCAGAAGAGGCCCACAGTGACGACAGCAGCTCTGCCCCACTGGATCTTGATGACCAGCCCGGACCATCGTGGGCCTCAGGACAGTCGGTTCCCGTTGCCCAGCCACAGCCCAACACCGAACTGCCACCCTCTGGGAACACCAGCACAGCACCCACCCAGCGGGCCCAAACCTCCCTACCCAGGACAGGTCAATCAGCGGTGTGCCCACCACTACAGGGCACCCAGGCTAACCCACCACCCCAACAACAACAGGGACCTGGGGGCAGTGGTAGTGGGCACACAGTCCAGGGGACGGAGGCACAGGAACACAGGGGAGCTGGGAGGGCTGCTGTGCGACAGAGGAAGGACAGGCCAAGGGAACGTACTCTCAACGAGGCCCTCTCCTCCATCATGGGAGCATACCACCACTCCCAGGAGACGATGGCAACAGTACTGGCCAAGTTGCAGGAGACCCTGCGTCTGCAGGAGGATCAGTATTTGGGGTTCAGGGAGGAGCTCAGGACCATCGGCTTCGCCCTGGGCACCATTGTAGGGGTGCTGACGGACATTCAAAAGACCTTGAGGGACACCGTGGCACTCCCAGGGGCCCCTGACACTAGCCACGACGATGAAAATGCCCACCACCTCCGCCGGCGCTAGTGGACAGGAGGCACCGCCACAGGACCAACACACCAGCACACCATCCCCTGCAGACGGACCACCACCACGCAAGCGGGCCCTGAGATCCAGGAACAGGACAGAGCAAGATGGCAAGACCCCCGCCAGGAAATAAGACCACCCTGATCGTCCTCCCACTGTCCCACTTTGTTACCCTGTCCAAATCGGAACTGCCCCAGCTCCACTTCCAATGGCCAGATGTGCAATGTACCTGTGAGACTAATAGACTGGACTCTGCCATGGACATTCCTCCACCATCACCCATCCCCATTTCACAACCCCCCTTCATTGTTATGCACTTAAATAAAAACCCTGTAAACACTAATAAAACTGGAGTCAGTCAATGATTGTGAACTTTGTATTGTCAATTACAGTGTTAAAAAAGGTTACCCATTGGAAGGCCAACATACCAATGTCACACATCACAAGTCTTTCAAGGGTGCAAGGTGTTGACACGTAGGTTACCACAATAGTGAAACTGAAATGGAAGGGGACAACTCAGTTAACAAATAGGGAGTGAAATGTAGGTACAGGATAGAGGTAGACGTGTAAAAGTTAATAATATGTGAAACATGAAAATGTACTCACCTGTGTCTCACTGAAAATATTGCTGTATGACTGACTCTCTGTTGTCGTTTTCATCTTCATCAGCTTCATCCTCATCACTGTCCACAGGCTCCACAGGCTCCCCCGCTGCAACAACACAGTCATCTGGATCATCCTCCTGCAGAAAAGGCACCTGGCGTCGCAATGTCAAGTTATGGAGCATGGAGCAGGCGATGATGATGTCTCACACCTTCTTCGGTGAGTAGAATAAGGATCCACCAGTCATATGGAGGCACCTGAACCTGGCCTTAAGAAGGCCGAAGGTGCGTTCGATTACCCTCCTATTCCGCCCATGGGCATCATTGTACCGTTCCTCTGCCCTGGTCCTGGGATTCCTCACTGGGTCAATAGCCAGGACAGGTTGGGGTAACCAGAGTCCCCCAATAGCCATACATGGTGCCTCTGGAGTTGACCCATCATATCAGGGATGCTGCTATTCCGCAGGATGTAGGCGTCATGCACAGAGCCAGGGAACATAGCATTTACCTGCGAGATGTACTGGTCTGCCAAACAGACCATCTGTACATTCATAGAATGATAACTCTTCCTGTTCCTGTACACCTGTTCATTCCTCCGGGGGGACCAGAGCTACATGGGTCCCATCAATGGCACCTATGACGTTGGGGATATGTCCAAGGGCATAGAAATCACCTTTCACTGTAGGCAAATCCTCCACCTCAGGGAAAATGATGTATCTCCTTACGTGTTTCAGCAGGGCAGACAACACTCTGGACAAGACGTTGGAAAACATAGGCTGGGACATCCCTGATGCCATGGCCACTGTTGTCTGAAAAGACCCACTTGCAAGGAAATGCAGCACTGACAGCACCTGCACGTCAGGGGGGATTCCAGTCGGATGGCGGATTGGTGACATCAGGTCTGGCTCCAACTGGGTACATAGTTCCTGGATTGTGGCACGATCAAACTGGTAGGTCACGATGACATGTCGCTCTTCCATTGTCAACAGGTCCACCAGCGGTCGGTACACCGGCGGCTTCCGCCATCTTCCAATATGTCCCAACTGACGGTGCCTACGAAGGACAACAGCGAAGAAACTGTCAGCATTCCTCCAGGTATGTACCCACAGTCACACACAAGACTATTAACCCATCCGGGAAAGGTTTTGAGTGTAGGCCTCTGTATGTGTGACGCAGTAGTAATTGAAGCCATGTGGGCCCCTGAAATGGCGGCTGCCTGACCTCTAAACTGGGATAATGGTGCATTGTTTAACATTGGACCCTATGGGTCCCAGGAGCCAATGCACAGGTGCGCTGCCGGTGATGATGCGCACCGCCGCGGACGTCACCGCCGTGGACGTCACCACCATTTTCTATCTCTTCAATCACTAGATACCTGACCTTCGACAGGTGAGGACCTACACTGCTAGTGCTGCTGTGACCTCGGTCTGGAAGCAACGATGGCTGCTGCGTCTGGGGAAAGGGCCCCTGCCTTCACTGCACAGGAGTTGGAGAAACTTGTGGATGGGGTCCTCCCCCAGTACACACTACTCTACGGTCCTCCAGACCAACAGGTTAGTACACAGGGAGCACGTTGGATGGGCTAGGCTTGGGTGGAGAGGGCTGGGTGGATGAGGGAAGGGGGCAGAGTACATAGAACAGTTATGCATGGGGATGAATGGGCCACAGGGATAGAGTTGGGAGGGGGCCAATCACAACGACGGTGTAGTAGGTAATGACTGTCCTCTTTCCTTTTGCATATCATGTAGGTCAGCGCCCACCAGAAGAGGGACATTTGGCGTGCCATCGCCAAGGAAGTCCAGACCCTTGGGGCCCACCAGAGACGGGGCACCCACTGCTGTAAGAGATTGGAGGACATTCGCCGCTGCAGCAAGAAGACGGCGGAGGCTCAGCTGGGGATGGCCTCCCAACGTGGGAGGGGTGCCCGTCGCACCATGACCCCCCTGATGTTCCGGATCCTGGCGGTGGCCTACCCGGAGTTGGATGGGTGCTTAAGGACATCACAGCAGACACAAGGGGGTGAGTACTACCTCATCATATGGACTTTGCGTGCAGTGGAGGTGTCTGGGTGGGGGTGGTGGGTTGTGGGTGTCCCTAGGCCAGGGCGAGTTAGGTAGGCAAGGCCCCTCCGTTATGTAGGCCATGTGGCATCTCTACCCCAGCTCAAAACAGAGAGAAGTTGATGTATAGTTTCCCCTTTGCCATCCATGTGGGCAGATTGCTACCATTGCCATGTATGCCATTTCCCAGAAGTAGGATGTGCAGAGGTCAGGAGCACGGGGTAATGCATGGGGCTGCTGCGTCTGTCTTGTCTGCCAACGGTAGCGGTATGCCATGCACTAAAACTCTCTTTCTTCTGTCTCCCCCCTTTTCCTGCTCTCCCTGTCCTTTTGTACATCAGCATCAAGAGGCGGAGGTACAGTGGCACCGGAGCACGAGGGAGCTGCATCACACATGGCCATGGAGGGCCACACCACAGACTCTGAATTCACCAGTGGGACGGAGGGCGAGGTGAGCTTCACGTCGGCCACCAGATCACCATCCAGCGACACGGACTCGTCCGCCGATGGAAGCTCCCCTGTGGTGGCGGCACCATCTGTGCGCCCTACTTCTACAGGTACAGCCGCCACCTCCCCTACCAGCACCGCCCTCCCAGCAGCCCCTCAGCGTGTGTCCCGTGCCCGCTCACCCAGGAGGGTGGGCATCACCTACGCCCCAGGCACCTCAGGCCCTGCCCCAGTCACCCCTGCTGCCCTCAGTGAGGAGGCCATTGACCTCCTCAGGTCACTCACTGTTGGGCAGTCTACCATTGTGAATGCCATCCAGGGTGTAGAACGAAAGTTGAAACACGGTAATGCATTCCTGGAAGGCATTCATTCTGGTCAGGCTGTCCTTCAGCGAACCCTGCAATCTCTGGCTTCAGCACTGATGGCAGCCATTGTCCCTGTGTCCAGCCTCCCCCCTCCAACCTCCTCCACCCAGACCCAATCCCCTGTACCCCAACCCATCCCAAGCACACCTACAGACCAGCAGGCACACAAGTCAACACACACAAGTAGCTCAAGCAAACATAGGCACCACACACACCACAGGCACTAACACAAGCATCACACCCATACAGACACAGCAACATCCACTGTCTCCACTGTGTCCCCCTCCTCCTCTTCTCCCTCCTCCCTCCCAGTCTCGTCTACACACACACCTGCATGCACCACATCTACAGGCACTAGGACTCACACCAGGACACCCAGCACCACAAGCCGCTCACCTGCACTCACCACCTCCACTGCCATTTACACGTCCCCTGTGTCCTCTCCCAGTGTGTCTGTGATGCCCCCTCCCAAAGTACACAAACGCCGGAAATCACTCACCCAACATCCATCCACCTCACGACAGCCTCCAGTACCTGCACCTGCACCCAAAACACCTAAAGTGACACCTCCTACAACCACCTCCTCTACCTCCACTCCCAGACCCCCTCCAACTACCCATCCCAGTGTCCGTCAGAAACTGTCCCTCTGTCAAATTGACCTGTTTGCCCCCACCCCCCCCCTCCAGTTCATCAGTCCCGTCGTAGCGCTTCAGCCAAAAAGCCTCCAGTACCAGTGGTGCGTGTTCCAGGTTTTTGGAGTGCACCGTCCACCAGGACAGGCAGTAGGACCCGGAGCCAAGGCACTGTCAGCCCACCCCCTGTAAAGGCACAGAAATTGGAGAGTGGACGACGGGACTGTGTCAAGACTCCTGGTGGGACAACAAGTGAAATGGGATCCAAGGCGATTGGTGAGTCAGCTGTCACTCCAAAGAAGGTGGGGAAGGTTCCGAGGAAGTCTGCCCAGCCTGTTGTGAGTGTCACGGCGGAGAAGTGCGCCATCATTTCCGGCGGTCCAAACACAACCGCCAGCACCGTCGTTACTGGTCAGGAGACCACCGCCAGACTCAGTGCCCAGGAGGGCCCGAGTATTGTTACTGGTCAGGAGAACACCGCCAGAGTCAGTGCCCAGGAGGGCCCGAGTATCGTTACTGGTAAGGAGACCACCGCCAGAGTCAGTGCCCAGGAGGGCCCGAGTATCGTTACTGGTCAGGAGACCACCGCCAGAGTCATTGCCCAGGAGGGTCCGAGTATCGTTACTGGTCAGGAGACCACCGCCAGAGTCATTGCCCAGGAGGGCCCGAGTATCGTTACTGGTCAGGAGACCACAGCCAGAGTCATTGCCCAGGAGGGCCCGAGTATCGAGACCACCGCCAGAGTCATTGCCCAGGAGGGCCCGAGTATCGTTACTGGTCAGGAGACCACCGCCAGAGTCAGTGCCCAGGAGGGCCCGAGTATCGTTACTGGTCAGGAGACCACCGCCGGAGTCAGTGCCCAGGAGGGACCAGGATCCCACAGCCCCGCTGGGCGATGATGGAACATCATGCCACAGCCCAATGTCCAGTGTGGAGTTCATCATGCCACACCCCAATGTCCAGTGTGGAGTTCGTCATGCCACACCCCAATGTCCAGTGTGGAGTTCGTCATGCCACACCCCAATGTCCAGTGTGGAGTTCGTCATGCCACACACCAATGTCAGTATCTGAACCACCATCTCAGGCTACCGCTGAACAGTCCATAGCCAGCCATGGCAAAGCACAGCTGAACAAGGCCAAGACCGCCATGGTGAAGACCGCTGAACAATCCATAGCCAGCCATGGCAAAGCACCGCTGAACAAGGCCAAGACCGCCATGGTGAAGACCGCTGAACAGTCCATAGCCAGCCATGGCAAAGCACCGCTGAACAAGGCCAAGACCGCCATGGCAAAGCACCGCTGAACAGTCCATAGCCAGCCATGGCAAAGCACAGCTGAACAAGGCCAAGACCGCCATGGTGAAGACCGCTGAACAGTCCATAGCCAGCCATGGCAAAGCAGCGCTGAACAAGGCCAAGACCGCCATGGCAAAGCACCGCTGAACAGTCCATAGCCAGCCATGGCAAAGCACCGCTGAACAAGGCCAAGACCGCCATGGTGAAGACCGCTGAACAGTCCATAGCCAGCCATGGCAAAGCACCGCTGAACAAGGCCAAGACCGCCATGGTGAAGACCTCTGAACAGTCCATAGCCAGCCATGGCAAAGCACAGCTGAACAAGGCCAAGACCGCCATGGTGAAGACCGCTGATCAGGGCAAACACAGTGTGGGTATGAATATGCCGCCACATCAGGCATCCTTCTCCCATGTGCAGCTGGGACAGTGACAGGACAGGAACTTTCACGGGGAGACTCATCCAGTCTGGCGACCAGTCCCACCCAGTACTAGTTGAGAACTGCATCTGCTTGCGACAATGTGGCTTTGCACTCCCCAGGATTGTTCAGTGGGCAACCCACCCACTGTAGAGACTTGAGAGACTGTGGCTTTGCACTCCCCAGGATTGAACAGTGGGCAAACTACCCACTGTAGAGACTTGAGAGACTGTGGCTTTGCACTACCCAGGATTGAACAGTGGGCAAGCCACCCACTTGTGAGACTTGAGAGACTGTGGCTTTGCACTCCCCAGGATACATCAATGGGCATGGAGCCCCGTCGTGGATCTGGCTTTGCAGTCATGTGGCTGAGGTGCCCCCCCTTCCATTCCCCCTGAGGTGCCTGTAGTGTTTCAATCTGATGCCCCGGCAGTGTTCTCTCGCATTTTGGTCAGGTATCTATTGTGGGCCTCGCCCATGCATTTTTGGACTGTTGGTGCACGGACATTGTTGTGTACATATCTGCACTACTTCTTGTATTGTATATATAAATATGACAGATTTCGAGATATGATTCAGTATATTTTTATATGACATGTATATTGGCACATTACAATATTTGAACGGATCTCGCTTTGTCTTTGCATTCTTCCGGGGGGATTGTGTGTTGTTAATGTGATATTTTTGACTGCATTGGTGTGTATGTTGTGATATGCGAGGGTGGGCGTGGGGGTGTTTGGTGGGTGTCCCCCTAACTTTTGCCTCCCCTCTCCCCCGTGTCGTAGATGGAGTACTCACCGGTATGTTCTGCGTGTTAAAGTGGCTGTCTTTGTTGGTGGTTACCACCAGGGTTCTAATTCCCTTTTTTTTTCCGCCGGCCTGTTTGCGGTATTACCCCACCTTTTACACCGTCCGCCAGGGTTGCAATGACCCCCAAAGTGTCTACTGGTTAGCAGGGCACCAGAGTGATAAAAATATATTACAGCTAAACCTTTGTCAACATCTATCCAAGGGATTTCTTTTTTGAGGATGGTGTTGGATAGAGTTAAAAAGGTCCACCCCCTTCTATCCAATGGGGGACCAGGTGTCTGTTGGCTCTACAATGGATCCCTACACTTCTTTATCTGTCAACATGTTTCAGCCATCAAAGAGGTACCTCCCAGGAATTCTTATTCTCAAAGCCTTCTTCAGGGCAAAGTGTCTTCTAATCCCTACTGTCTGTCACGTCTGTTATATCTGGCATTCAACTAGGTAAGACTAGTTCCTACCTTGTGCTGTATGTGTCTCCTGAAAAATAGATCCCTAAGGAAGTCTATCATAGTGGGCTGGTGCATTGCAAATGTCAGACAGCATCTATTCGTGTCCACTTGACACCCAACATGATTTACACGACAGTGGATGAAAAAACACTGCACACAGTGTATAACAGTAGTGTGTAACAATTCCCTTCATACCTGGTGCCAATACTTTGCAAAGATGAAAAGACTGCTACACCTTTCCTGGCCAAACCCTTAGAGAACTGTTCAAACACACCACATCTACCTATAAACCCATCATGCATCACACACCACACAACCTACCTCAACACCGACCACCTTCTGCACAACACACTCCACACTATAGGCATGTCCCCACAAAAGCATCCCCATTGTACTGATGAGGAGTTGCGGGTGATGGTGGAAGAAATCGTCAGGGTACAGCCACAGCTGTTTGGTGCACAGGTCCAGCAGATCTCCATTGCCAGGAAGTTGGAATTATGGCGGAGGATCGTGGACTGGGTGAACTCCGTCGAACAATATCTACGCACAACGGATGACATTAAAAAGAGGTGGAGCGACCTACTGGGCAAGGTACGTTTCATTGCATCAAGGCACCAGGTTGCCATCATGAGGACTGGCCGTAGACCCCCACCACCTTCCCCACAGTTCACAGCATGGCAGGAGCAAGTCTTGGCAATTCTGCATCCTAAGGGCCTCACTGGAGTCACTGGAGGGATGGACACTGGTAAGTCACAGTTACTAACCTACCTCCACTGATACCTGCATGGCATGTCACCCCCTCACCCTGACTCCTTACACCCTACTCCAACCCATGCAGTGCAGCACCCCACCCTCAATTGTGAACCCCTGCATGCCCTCCCCACTGCAAGCACACCCCTCCCTGATCTGCATGCACACACAACAGCAATGCATGGACAGCATGTAGCACTACCAATCCCACAATTTATCACCATACACTAACCAAAGGTAGAAGAACAACACCAAAACCATAGGAAAAGTCAGAAATGCAGAATATGTGACAATGACCCTAACAAATCACTTACATCTCCACAGGTGCCACAACCAATGTCAGTAGCGAGCAGGTGCTACAGCAACCCAGTCCTCCAACAGAAGATGCCCTCAGTGAAGACAGCAAATCTGGATGTCCCAAGCTGGATTAACTCCCTGACCCATCTGGGACCACAGGTCAGTCGGCTTCCCCATCCTACAGCAGTTCACCACAGGCCCCCCCGACTCCAACAACACAGCAGCCACCCAATGTCCCCAAACCCCTATTACCAGGACCCATCGATCAATAGTGTGCCCACCTGTACAGGGACCCGAGTCAAGACCACACAGGCAAGACAGTTAAGGTACTGGTATAAGTGGGAGTGGGCACACCGTTCAGGCGACACAGGAACAGGGGGCCAGGGAGAGTGGGAGGACAGCTGTGGGTCAAGGGGAGACCAGGCCCAGGGAACTGACTGCCCAGGAGGCACTCACACATGTCCTGGGGGTATACCAAAAATCCCAGGACTGGATGGGCCAAGTGATCACCATCATGCAGGAGAACCAGTGGCTGCAGGGGGTACACCACCAGGAGGTCATTCAGCAGTTGCTCAGCCTAAATGCCAACATGGCCTACATTGTAGGGGTGCTGGGTGACATGGCCAACACTATGCAGGAGAACAGCTGCCCACTTCCACTAGCCAGTCCACTCACCAGCCATCAACATCTGCTGCAGCTAGTGGACAGGAGGACCTGCAACACCACCCACAGGCCAACAGTACCCCTCCCCGCAGAAGGTGAACTATCCCGCAAATGTTCCCTGTGACCCAGACAGACACCAGAGACTGTTGCCAAACCCAACACCACAGCTAGGAAATGAGCCCCTCCAGAATATCCCCCTTGTGTGCCACTGAGTCACTTTGTACACTTTGGACTGTCATTGCTCCTGTTCCTATGGCCCCATTGACACTGGACCTGTTTGACAAACCAACTGGGCCACTACACTCAGGTTTTTGTCCATCATCACCCCACTCAACGTCTCTATATCTTTTTGTCACTTAAATAAACACCCTTGACCACAACTGGAGTATTTGTGTTTTATCATACATAAATGTGCAATGTATTGGACTGTATTATCCTGTGCAAATGTCCTGTAAGGTGTGAATCCATCCAAAAAATGTGTTACAGCAGTCTGTAGTCATCACATGAGTAGACATGTTGTGACCACACCAACATCTGCAATAAGGGGAGTCATAAGTGACAGTCAATTGAAATGAAAAGGTAGTGATTGACACAACACAGCTCGCACACAGCACTTAACTGAAATGGAGATATGAACGGAATTACAGTCTTACCTGAGTGTCATTGGAAGATTGGAAGTGCTGCTGTATGATATGTGTCCTGTAGTCCACATCCTTCTCCTCCTCCTCCTCCTCCTCACTTTCTTCAGTGTCCTCTGCTGCCACAGGTGCATTGTCTTCACCTTCATCCTGCAGCTAGGGCACATTGCGTCTGAGGGCTAAGTTATGTAGCATGCAGCAAGCCACCACTATCTGGCAGACCTTCTTAAGGGTGTAGCATAGGGATCCACCTTTCAAATGGAAGCACCGGATCCTGGCTTTCAGTAGACCAAATGTGCATTCAACAACCTTCCTTGTACAGCCACATGTTCTTTATTGTACTGATTTTCTGCCCCTGTTCTCGGATTCCTCACAGGCGTCAACAGCCAGGACAGGTTTGGGTATTCGGAGTCACCTGAAGTAGTGAGGGTCATACATTATTCATGTACAAAGGCATGGAGCACAACTCCAGTTGGCATACACTGACATGCACTGTGTGAAGGCTCAAGCTCACCTATGAGCCACTCTCTGTGCCTCTGTAGTCGTGCCATCACCAGTGGGATGCTGCTATTCCTCAATACATAGGCATCATACACAGATCCAGGAAACTTGGCAGTGACGTCGGAGATGTATTGATCATCAAGCACACCATCTGGACATTTAGAGAGTGGTAACTCTTCCTATCAGTGTAGACCTGCTCATTTGCCCTGGGAGGGACCAAGGCAATATGGGTCCCATCAATGGCCCCAATCACATGTGGTATGTGCCCATTGTGTAGAATCCAGCCTTCACAGTGGACAAATCTTCACTCTGGGGGAATGAGATGTAGCTGCTCATGTGTTCGAGCGAAGCAGCCAAAACCCTTCCAAGCACAATCAAAAACATTGTCTCTGACATTCCTGCAGCCAAGCCCACTGTCACCTGGAATGAACCACTTGCTAGGAAGTGGAGCACTGAGAGTACTTGTACTACAGTGGGAATTGTTGTAGTGCTACGGGTAACAGGAATCAGATCTGTCTCCAATTGTTCACACAACTCGGTAATTGTGGCCCTGTCCGAACGATAGGTGAGTATAATGTGCCGGTCCTCTTGTTTAGCCAAGTCCACTTGGGTTCTGTACAAGGGTGCTTACCTCCTCCTCCTCCTCCGCAGTGGTTGGTATCTAAGTAAGCCAAACATGACATGTGTGTGACTACAGGAAGTATGGACACACAGCATCACAGTACACAAAGCATGTATGTATGTAGAAGACTGGAATTGTGTTGGTGTGTACAGTCTATACTTATGATGCACATAAATTTGGCCAACATGAGTACCAACATAAGGAAATGACAACCGCCTGTCCTGTTTCAGGGACAGGTGGAAGTGAGCTCACTCTGCTGGCGTTTGGCATCATGGCGGAAAGCGGTCCGCACCGCCATGCAACTCCTCATCGGTTAACGTGGGGCTCCATAGAGTTCAAGAACCAATGATGATCAACGCCGGCGGTGACAGTGTTCACCGTCATGGATGTGACTGCCATTTTCTCTGTACCACTTCACTTGATTCCTGACTCTCTCCAGTTCAACATCTCCACTGCGTGTGCTGCTGTGTCCTTTGTCTGGAACCTGTGATGGCCCGTGCTACAGGGGAAAGGGCCCCAGCCTTCACATCTGAGGAGTTGGAGAAGCTTGTGGATGGGGTCCTAACCCTGTATGGGTAGGTGTATGGGCCTCCAGAACAACAGGTGAGTACGTCATGGGTATGTTGGATGTGACATGGCTGCATGAAGATGTATCTGTGTGCTGGCAGTGTGTCATTTGGGGTTTGGCTGCATGCAATGTGTATGGAGAGGTACAGGTCATGTGTGTGCTTAATGTGGGTTCTATGCAGAATGTAAGCTATTTCTGTTACAGAATGAAGTGTTGAGTTAATGCTGTCCTTCTGTCTATGTCTTCTCTGCAGGTCAGCGCCCATCAGAAGTAAGGGTTGTGGCGTGCGAACCCAAGTGGTCCATAGCCAGCAGAGCACCCACTGCAGTAAACAATGGAAGGACCTGAGACGCTGGGCCTGGAAGACCGCAGAGGCTGTGCTGGAGACCGCCTTCCAACGAAGGAGTGGTCCATAGCCAGCGGAGCACCCACTGCAGGAAACAATGGAAGAACCTGGGACGCTGGGCCTGGACGACCGCAGAGGCAGAGGCTGAGCCGGGGACCGCCTTCCAACGAAGGAAGGGTGCCCGTCAGAGCCTGACCTCCCCAATGGCCTACAGACCGGCGGTGGCCAATCCTGAGTTGGATGGGTGCTTGAGGGCAGCACAGCAGCCACAAGGGGGTGAATTTAGACTGTGTGGTATTTTCTTTTTGTGGCCTGCCATGGGGTTTGGGTGCAAGTTTCTATTCAGTGGATGCCCCAATATGCCGGTTTAGCTATTCTTGTGTGGTCCTGCATTGCAATGTAGGGTGATAGGTATATTTGGTATGGGTAAGTAGCTAGCATACCATGGCAGATATGGCTTAGTGAGTCCCAGTAGGTGTACAGATGGTAGTGTTTGGGTTTTTACTGCTGTTGTACCCAGAGCAGGTAATGGTTTGTCAATGTGGTCCATACTGCACAGTGTTAGTCCCAGTGATTGACTGTGAAGTGAATGCCATATGTGTTGTTGGTTCTGTAACTGAACCTGTTCTCCCTTTCTTTCTCCCCCACCCTCTCTCCTTTTCTCATCCTTTTCTTGTGTGCATTAGCATCATTTGGCGAAGGCACAGGGGCACCAGCAACTGGGGAAGTTGCTGCCCACGGGACCCGGGGGCAGAGTCCACTGATGCCGAGGAGTCCTGTGGGTTAGAGGGTGAGGGGAGCATCCCCAGGGGAGACAGGAGCAACTACATCTGACTCAGATACCTCCTCGAATGGAAGCTCCCTGGTATTGGTGGACTCCTCTGGGACCACCCCAGCTACTTCATTTTCTGCTACCCCTGCACCAGCCACGCCCTCCCAGTAGCCCCTCACCCATTTGCCCAGTCACCCAGGAGGGTGACTGTCTCCTTCGCCCCACGCACCTCAGGCGCTGCCCCAATTAACACTGCTGTCCTCAGTGAAGAAGATATTGACCTCTTGAGATCCATCTCTGTAGGGTAGTCAACCATAGTGAATGCCATCCAGGGGCTGGAATTCCAGATGCAGAAATGCAATGCCTACCTGGAGGGCATTCACAGTAGCTTGGCTGCCACCAATCGTGACAGAGATCGTTCCTCCGCCCCCCCTCCAACTACCTGTTCCCAGTCCCAAAGCCCTCTCCCCAACCTATCACATGCGCACAATCTGACAAGCATGCACCCAAAACAACAGAGAGGACTTGCACAGACAAACATAGGCACCACACTTCACTCCACAAGCACACACACAGCTAACTCACAGATGCCTCCACTATCTCCCCTCCTCCTCCTCCCTCACAGTCACATCAACAATCACACCTGCATGTACTGTATCATCAGTCCCAGATCCTGCCACCTGTACAGCCTTGCCCACAGTCACAACAGCAGACATGCCGACTGGCACCCTACACACCACATGTGCAATCATTGCCACCAGCATCATAACCTCATGCAGCATACCCACCTTACTTGCAGACACCACCACAACATACATACACACGTCCTGTTTGTACTTTCACAACCCTGTCTGCCACCTCCAATGACACATAAACCCTCCCACTCAGACACTCAACAGCCATCCACCTCACACACCCGCACTGTACATGCGCCTGCACCCAAGTCCAACACATCTACTCTTCCTACAACCACTCCCAAACCTCCTCCTTCCTTTCCCACCTTGACCTCTTCCCTCCTCCCCTGTCCTGCCCATAAGAGAAAGATCCTTCTCCCCCAGCCCAGTACCTCCAGCTCCCAGTCCTCCCATATCCCTCCCCCTGCACCTAAACCTAGCAGTAGGGGACACAAGGCTATCACTCCAAGCCCACTCCTCCGTCCCCTACATAAAAGATTAAGGACCCGCCCCCTCCCAAACCCAAGTCCAAGCACCCCCTGCCAAGAAGAAACACCCCCACCACCCTCTGAGATGCCTGCCTACAATCACCATGATACCCCTGCCCAGTTGAGTGACTTGGGCTCTCAGGAGTAAACTCAGGCCTTGGATGTTGCCTTGTGGCCATTAATTGACTATGGACTGGCCAATGGCCCTCGCTGTATATGTGTATATATAGTTATGATTTAAATTGAGGTCGCTCTTCTCACATAATTACAGTGCCCTGGCTTTCTTTGTTCCTGGGTTATGTTCATGTTGATTTACTCTGCAGATGGTTCTTGGTGTGTGGTATGTGTGTTTGGTGTGTTGTGCATGTGGGTGTGTCACTCTTCCCTCCCTTGTTTGCTAAGTGGCTGTACTCACCATTACCGTCTTCATTGGCGTTGGTGCTCCTGGACTGCCATTGCATGGTACAGCATCGGCAGAACTTTCAGTTCGGGTTCCATGGCGGCCACTGTCTCCTCTGTGTCCCTGAAGGTGAGTGTCTCCTTTTATATGATGTGTTTCGGCCAGGCTTTTGGTGGCAGTGGTCCCGCCCTGGAAATCCTGGCTGTCTGCCATGTCATAATATGGTGGGAATGCCGTTGTTTTCTGCCAGCCTGAACATGCCTACCGCCGTGGTCCGTGGACGGACCACACTGGCGGTTCGGGTGGTACATTGGCTGTCTATTGGAGGGATCACCGCCATGGTCAGAATTTGGTGGTCTTCACCACCAGCCTCACCACCGCCCTGTCACCGCCGGTGAGCAGCATCTGCCGGCAGAAGACAATGTCAGGTAGGAGGCAGCCAAGGTCCCGCCCTCAATATTCTGAGTAACCACTCTGCCAGGATATCCGGTGGGGCCTCACCGCCATGAAAAACCTGGTGGAAACAGAAAGTATAAATTTAAACAACCACCTCCAGGCACAGAGATGCCGCCGCTGCCACTATAGCAAATGAACTGCTAGTCTTCCCAGCAATGAATCTTGCCATACACCTTCAGGATCACCGACGACGACGAAGACAACAACCTAACAATGAGGGGAGGGAAATGGCAGTGATACACTCCCACACAGAACACAGATACCCCACGCACACAGTGAAGGCCACACACACACGCACACACAACATACGTCAATGCCAAATACCCAATACACACACAAAGCCATGCAGATACGTGCCAAACATACAGCATACAGCACAACGCTCAACAACACCACCAACACACCCCGTAATCACACGACAACTACCCCACAAACACCTCAACGATGCATCACCAAACATACACATACACCATGAACTCCATGTAGCAATGACACACAATCAATAGCTGTGAACACACATCCAAACAATCATACAGGTGACACAACATATACAACCAAAAATCAAGGAAATACACACATACAGCACTAGACACACGGACAACACCCCATACAAACACACAAGCAAGCAGACACATGCATCACAACATCCCCATGGCCCAAACCATCTTCCAAGCGCATGCAACAACACAGACACAATCCACACACAGACCTCACACACCTTTGCACACAGATGTCACACCACCATGTAGAAGGAAAGCAGGACAAGCATCTTATCTAGCCAACCACAGCAATGTGGGCAGTTGTATTCAAACAATAAACTATATACAAAAAGTGCCATTGGCAAGTCCAATGTCCACTTCAGCAGGACACATTGTCCATTAATATAGGCCCAACTTGATTCCTGAATGAAGCTAGACCTCCACTTCATAGCAGCAGCAAAGGGACAAGCAGGCACCTCAGGGGTGTGGTGGGGGAGGCTTGCATGTGGAGGGGGCACATTTGAGCTTGGGCTTGGGAGGGCTGACCTTGGCACGGGGAAGGGTGGCTTTTTTGCTGGGTGGAGGAGCAGGGGAAACACCAGAGGGGGGCCCCAAGGAATAGGAGGTGGAAGGGACTGAGAGGGTCAGGGGGACACGCTATGTATGGGGAAGAAGGGGTGGGAGAGGAGTAGGGAAAGGTCATGGGTGGCAAGGAAAACTCTCTTAGGTACACGGGGGAGGCCACATCACTGAGGGTTGGAGTGGAGGTAGAGGGAGTGCTCGTCTGATGTGTCTTTGTTCTGTACGTGGATGCTGGTGTGTGCAATGTCTGGATGTGTGTGGTGGCTGAGTGTTGGGTGGGTGAGTGGGTGAGTGGGTACATATGCATTTCTTGGGAGGGGGCGGTGATGCAGGGAGAGGGAATGGGTGATGTGTGAGTGAATGATGTGATGATGTGTGCAAGTGAGGTGGATGTGCTGCAGGTGGCAGAGATGGTAGTCGTGGTAAGTGTGGATGTGGTGTGTGGGGTGTGTGACTGTGAGTCTGCTGTTGTGTTGATTGAGGGGATGACAGGAATGACAGCAGGACCAGTGTGAGATGATACTGTGCTGGCAGGTATGAGTGGAAATGTGACTGTACGGGAGGTGGTGATGGGAGAAGTGTCAGATGTGTGTTATGTGTGTACATGCCTGTGGGAATCTTTGTGATGCCCAAGTCTGTCTTTGCGCACCTTGTCTGTTGTACTGGGTGTATGCATGTGTGTTGGTGTGCCATGGACAGTTAGCTGGAGAGGGGATGGAAGACGAAGGGACACTGGCTGCCGTCAACAAGGAGGCCAGAGCCTGAAACGAGTTCTGGAGGCTAGACAAGGCACCATGAATGTCTTCCAGGAACGCATTGGTCTGCTGCATCTGGGATAGCAGTCCCTGGATGGCATTCACAATCGTTGTCTTCCCCACAGAGATGGACCTCAGTAGGTCAATAGCCTCCTCATTGAGGAGAGCAAGGGCAGAGGTGACTGCGGCAAAGGAGACCCCCACCCTCCTGGGAGAATGGGCATGTGTAACTGGGAGGGTGGTACTGGAAAGGGGGTGGCAGACAACGATGGTGTTGGTGTGGTACCAGAAGGGTCCGCCACTGCCAGAGAGCCGCCATTAAAGGAGGTATCTGAGTCAGATGTTGTGCTAGCTCCAGTCTGCCCGTGGTGCTTCTCTCGCCCTCCTTCCCACTGGTCCCCACTGCTGGCCGTCTCCTGGGTCCCATGGGCTGCAGCATCCCCACTCGCCGGTGCCCTTCCTCCCTCACCAGATGATGCTAATGCACATTTAGACAGAGGAGGAGAGAGAAAAGGAGGGTGGCAGAAACAGAAAGGGAGGAAAATATTAGAACCCACACATCCACTTCACATACACATAATGCAGATAATAGTCGCTGCCTGCAAAACAATAGACCAATTAGAAGTCTTTCCCAAATAGAGTCATGCAAGCTATGTCCAAACCCATCCCATCCCTGCAGACCAAACTCCTGCATGAAGCTAACTACATGCCCATTAATGCAAAAATGATTACTCCTAGGATCAAGCACAGGACTATACCCAATCACATGTCATCCATTACAAGATGATACTAATCTAAGCAGAGAGGGACTCAGGACACTAACTGATACGAATGTGAGGAGTACATGTGGTACAGAGGATCCATTGATGTATGAAGTGATGCAACTGCAACATCCACGTAACATGCCTGTCATTACCGATATACAGTGCCATCATGACCACTTCGTACTACTACAGCACACGCAGAGATGGAGGATGCAGCCATTGACATGATAGCAGACTTGAGAGACCCATACCTACAGCTGAACATGTGTCACTGTACCACCACTACTCATCCTACATGGCTCAACATAGCGACAGTCACACACTCCTACTTGATGGGTGTGGCAACCAGGACTGTACATTCCCTAAATCACATCTGACTATGTTCATTGCAAGTCCAAGGACGTGACAGTGCACAACCATGCAGTAGTGAACTGACAGTAAACACGTACCCCCTTGTGGCTGCTGTGCTGCCTTCAAGCACCCATCTAAATCAGGGTATGCCACCGCTAGTATGCGGGCCATTACCGGGGTCAGGGTCTGACGTGCACCCCTCCCACGTTGGGAGGCCGTCCCCAGCTGGGCCTTGCGGTCTTCCAGGCCCAGCATCGCAGGTCCTCCCACCGCTTACTGCAGTGGGTGCTCTGCCAGCAATGGTCCTCCAAGGTCTGCACTTCCTTGGCAATGGCTTGCCACAACCCTTTGTTCTGGTGGGCGCTGACCTGATTGGGAAACAGTGAGAAAAGGGGGGACAAGATGTAAATGATACCAATCCAGCAGTAAGCTTTGGCGACACACAGCGAACACTGCTCATGCACCTTGGCCATCATGCATCACACACCACACAACCTACCTCAACACCGACCACCTTCTGCACAACACACACCACACTATAGGCATGTCCCCACAAAAGCATCCCCATTTTACTGATGAGGAGTTGCGGGTGATGGTGGAAGAAATCGTCAGGGTACAGCCACAGCTGTTTGGTGCACAGGTCCAGCAGATCTCCATTGCCAGGAAGTTGGAATTATGGCGGAGGATCGTGGACTGGGTGAACTCCGTCGAACAATATCTACGCACAAGGGATGATATTCAAAAGAGGTGGAGCAACCTACTGGGCAAGGTACGTTTCATTGCATCAAGGCACCAGGTTGCCATCATGAGGACTGGCCGTAGACCCCCACCACCTCCCCCATAGTTCACAGCATGGCAGGAGCAAGTCTTGGCAATTCTGCATCCTAAGGGCCTCACTGGAGTCACTGGAGGGATGGACACTGGTAAGTCACAGTTACTAACCTACCTCCACTGATACCTGCATGGCATGTCACCCCCTCACCCTGACTCCCTACACCCTACTCCATCCCATGCAGTGCAGCACCCCACCCTCAATTGTGAACCCATGCATGCCCTCCCCACTGCAAGCACACCCCGCCCTGATCTGCATGCACACACAGCAGCAATGCATGGACAGCATGTAGCACTACCAATCCCACAATTTATCACCATACACTAACCAAAGGTAGAAGAACAACACCAAAACCATAGGAAAAGTCAGAAATGCAGAATATGTGACAATGACCCTAACAAATCACTTACATCTCCACAGGTGCCACAACCAATGTCAGCAGCGAGCAGGTGCTACAGCAACCAAGTCCTCCAACAGAAGATGCCCTCAGTGAAGGCAGCAAATCTGGATGTCCCAAGCTGGATGAACTCCCTGACCCATCTGGGACCACAGGTCAGTCGGCTTCTCCATCCTACAGCCAGTTCGCCCCAGGCCCCCGACTCCAACAACTCAGCAGCCACCCAATGTCCCCAAACCCCTATTACCAGGACCCATCGATCAATAGTGTGCCCACCTGTACAGGGACCCGAGTCAAGACCACACAGGCAAGACAGTTAAGGTACTGGTATAAGTGGGAGTGGGCACACCGTTCAGGCGACACAGGCACAGGGGGCCAGGGAGAGTGGGAGGACAGCTGTGGGTCAAGGGGAGACCAGGCCCAGGGAACTGACTGCCCAGGAGGCACTCACACATGTCCTGGGGGTATACCAAAAATCCCAGGACTGGATGGGCCAAGTGATCACCATCATGCAGGAGAACCAGTGGCTGCAGGGGGTACACCACCAGGAGGTCATTCAGCAGTTCAGCATTCAGCCTAAATGCCAACATGGCCTACATTGTAGGGGTGCTGGGTGACATGGCCAACACCATGCAGGAGAACAGCTGCCCACTTCCACTAGCCAGTCCATTCACCAGCCATCAACATCTGCTGCAGCTAGTGGACAGGAGGACCTGCAACACCACCCACAGGCCAACAGTACCCCTCCCCGCAGAAGGTGAACTACCCCGCAAATGTTCCCTGTGATCCAGACAGACACCAGAGACTGTTGCCAAACCCAACACCACAGCCAGGAAATGAGCCCCTCCATAATATCCCCCTTGTGTGCCACTGAGTCACGTTGTACACTTTGGACTGCCATTGCTCCTGTTCCTATGGCCCCATTGACACTGGACCTGTTCGACAAACCAACTGGGCCACTACACTCAGGTTTTTGTCCATCATCACCCCACTCAACGTCTCTATATCTTTTTGTCACTTAAATAAACACCCTTGACCACAACTGGAGTATTTGTGCTTTATCATACATAAATGTGCAATGTATTGGACTGTATTATCCTGTGCAAATGTCCTGTAAGGTGTGAATCCATCCAACAAATGTGTTACAGCAGTCTGTAGTCATCACATGAGTAGACATGTTGTGACCACACCAACATCTGCAATAAGGGGAGTCATAAGTGACAGTCAATTGAAATGAAAAGGTAGTGATTGACACAACACAGCTCGCACACAGTACTTAACTGAAATGGAGATATGAACGGAATTACAGTCTTACCTGAGTGTCATTGGAAGATTGGAAGTGCTGCTGTATGATATGTGTCCTGTAGTCCACATCCTTCTCCTCCTCCTCCTCCTCCTCCTCACTGTCTTCAGTGTCCTCTGCTGCCACAGGTGCATTGTCTTCACCTTCATCCTGCAGCTAGGGCACATTGCGTCTGAGGGCTAAGTTATGTAGCATGCAGCAAGCCACCACTATCTGGCAGACCTTCTTAAGGGTGTAGCATAGGGATCCACCTTTCAAATGGAAGCACCGGATCCTGGCTTTCAGTAGACCAAATGTGCATTCAACAACCTTCCTTGTACAGCCACATGTTCTTTATTGTACTGATTTTCTGCCCCTGTTCTCGGATTCCTCACAGGCGTCAACAGCCAGGACAGGTTTGGGTATTCGGAGTCACCTGAAGTAGTGAGGGTCATACATTACTCATGTACAAAGGCATGGAGCACAACTCCAGTTGGCATACACTGACATGCACTGTGTGAAGGCTCAAGCTCACCTATGAGCCACTCTCTGTGCCTCTGTAGTCGTGCCATCACCTGTGGGATGCTGCTATTCCTCAATACATAGGCATCATACACAGATCCAGGAAACTTGGCAGTGACGTCGGAGATGTATTGATCATCAAGCACACCATCTGGACATTAAGAGAGTGGTAACTCTTCCTATCAGTGTAGACCTGCTCATTTGCCCTGGGAGGGACCAAGGCAATATGGGTCCCATCAATGGCCCCAATCACATGTGGTATGTGCCCATTGTGTAGAATCCAGCCTTCACAGTGGACAAATCTTCACTCTGGGGGAATGAGATGTAGCTGCTCATGTGTTCGAGCGAAGCAGCCAAAACCCTTCCAAGCACAATCAAAAACATTGTCTGTGACATTCCTGCAGCCAAGCCCACTGTCACCTGGAATGAACCACTTGCTAGGAAGTGGAGCACTGAGAGTACTTGTACTACAGTGGGAATTGTTGTAGTGCTACGGGTAACAGGAATCAGATCTGTCTCCAATTGTTCACACAGCTCGGTAATTGTGGCCCTGTCCGAACGATAGGTGAGTATAATGTGCCGGTCCTCTTGTTTAGCCAAGTCCACTTGGGTTCTGTACAAGGGTGCTTACCTCCTCCTCCTCCTCCACAGTGGTTGGTATCTAAGTAAGCCAAACATGACATGTGTGTGACTACAGGAAGTATGGACACACAGCATCACAGTACACAAAGCATGTATGTATGTAGAAGACTGGAATTGTGTTGGTGTGTACAGTCTATACTTATGATGCACATAAATTTGGCCAACATGAGTACCAACATAAGGAAATGACAACCGCCTGTCCTGTTTCAGGGACAGGTGGAAGTGAGCTCACTCTGCTGGCGATTGGCATCATGGCGGAAAGCGGTCCGCACCGCCATGCAACTCCTCATTGGTTAACGTGGGGCTCCATAGAGTTCAAGAACCAATGATGATCAACGCTGGCGGTGACAGTGTTCACCGCCATGGATGTGACTGCCATTTTCTCTGTACCACTTCACTTGATTCCTGACTCTCTCCAGTTCAACATCTCCACTGCGTGTGCTGCTGTGTCCTTTGTCTGGAACCTGTGATGGCCCTTGCTACAGGGGAAAGGGCCCCAGCCTTCACATCTGAGGAGTTGGAGAAGCTTGTGGATGGGGTCCTAACCCTGTATGGGCAGTTGTATGGGCCTCCAGAACAACAGGTGAGTACGTCATGGGTATGTTGGATGTGACATGGCTGCATGAAGATGTATGTGTGTGCTGGCAGTGTGTCATTTGGGGGTTTGGCTGCATGCAATGTGTATGGAGAGGTACAGGTCATGTGTGTGCTTAATGTGGGTTCTATGCAGTATGTAAACTATTTCTGTTACAGAATGAAGTGTTGAGTTCATGCTGTCCTTCTGTCTATGTCTTCTCTGCAGATCAGCGCCCATCAGAAGTAAGGGTTGTAGCGTGCGAACCCAAGTGGTCCATAGCCAGAAGAGCACCCACTGCAGTAAACAATGGAAGGACCTGAGACGCTGGGCCTGGAAGACCGCAGAGGCTGAGCTGGAGACCGCCTTCCAACGAAGGAGGGGTCCATAGCCAGCAGAGCACCCACTGCAGGAAACAATGGAAGAACCTGGGACGCTGGGGCTGGACGACCGCAGAGGCTGAGCCAGGGACCGCCTTCCAACGAAGGAGGGGTGCCTGTCAGAGCCTGACCTCCCCAATGGCCTACAGACCAGCGGTGGCCAATCCTGAGTTGGATGGGCACCTGAGGGCAGCACAGCAGCCACAAGGGGGTGAATTTAGACTGTGTGGTATTTTGTTTTTGTTGCCTGCCATGGGGTTTGGGTGCAAGTTTCTATTCAATGGATGCCCCAATATGCCGGTTTAGCTATTCTTGTGTGGTCCTGCTTTGCAATGTAGGGTACTAGGTATATTTGGTATGGGTAAGTAGCTAGCATACCATGGCAGATATGGCTTAGTGAGTCCCAGTAGGTGTACAGATGGTAGTGTTTGGGTTTTTACTGCTGTTGTACCCAGAGCAGGTAATGGTTTGTCAATGTGGTCCATACTGCACAGTGTTAGTCCCAGTGAGTGACTGTGATGTGAATGCCATATGTGTTGTTGGTTCTGTAACTGAACCTGTTCTCCCTTTCTTTCTCCCCCACCCTCTCTCCTTTTCTCATCCTTTTCTTGTGTGCATTAGCATCATTTGGCGAAGGCACAGGGGCACCAGCAACTGGGGAAGTTGCTGGCCACGGGACCCAGGGGGCAGAGTCCACTGATGCCGAGGAGTCCGGTGGGTTAGAGGGTGAGGGGAGCATCCCTAGGGGAGACAGGAGCAACTACATCTGACTCAGATACCTCCTCGAATGGAAGCTCCCTGGTAGTGGTGGACTCCTCTGGGACCACCCCAGCTACTTAATTTTCTGCTACCCCTGCACCAGCCACGCCCTCCCAGTAGCCCCTCACCCATTTGCCCAGTCACCCAGGAGGGTGGCTGTCTCCTTCGCCCCACGCACCTCAGGCGCTGCCCCAATTAACACTGCTGTCCTCAGTGAGGAAGATATTGACATCTTGAGATCCATCTCTGTAGGGTAGTCAACCATAGTGAATGCCATCCAGGGGCTGGAATTCCAGATGCAGAAATGCAATGCCTACCTGGAGGGCATTCACAGTAGCTTGGCTGCCACCAATCGTGGCAGAGATCGTTCCTCCGCCCCCCCTCCAACTACCTATTCCCAGTCCCAAAGCCCTCTCCCCAACCTATCACATGCGCACAATCTGACAAGCATGCACCCAAAACAACAGAGAGGACTTGCACAGACAATCATAGGCACCACACGTCACTCCACAAGCACACACACAGCTAACTCACAGATGCCTCCACTATCTCCCCTCCTCCTCCTCCCTCACAGTCACATCAACAATCACACCTGCATGTACTGTATCATCAGTCCCAGATCCTACCACCTGTACAGCCTTGCCCACAGTCACAACAGCAGACATGCCGACTGGCACCCTACACACCACATGTGCAATCACTGTCACCAGCATCATAACCTCATGCAGCATACCCACCTTACTTGCAGACACCACCACAACATACATACACACGTCCTGTTTGACCTTTCACAACCCTGTCTGCCACCTCCAATGACACATAAACCCTCCCACTCAGACACTCAACAGCCATCCACTCACACACCCGCACTGTACATGCGCCTGCACCCAAGTCCAACACATCTACTCTTCCGACAACCACTCCCAAACCTCCTCCTTCCTTTCCCACCTTGACCTCTTCCCTCCTCCCCCGTCCTGCCCATAAGAGAAAGATCCTTCTCCCCCAGCCCAGTACCTCCAGCTCCCAGTCCTCCCATATCCCTCCCCCTGCACCTAAACCTAGCAGTAGGGGACACAAGGCTATCACTCCAAGCCCACTCCTCCGTCGTCTACATAAAAGATTAAGGACCCGCCCCATCCCAAACCCAAGTCCAAGCACCCCCTGCCAAGAAGAATCACACCCACCACCCTCTGAGATGCCTGCCTAAAATCACCATGATACCCCTGCCCAGTTGAGTGACTTGGGCTCCCAGGAGTAAAGTCAGGCCTTGGATGTTGCCTTGTGGCCATTAATTGACTATGGACTGGCCAATGGCCCTTGCTGTATATTTGTATATATAGTTATGATTTAAATTGAGGTCACTCTTCTCACATAATTACAGTGCCCTGGCTTTCTTTGTTCCTGGGTTATGTTGATGTTGATTTACTCTGCAGATGGTTCTTGGTGTGTGGTATGTGTGTTTGGTGTGTGTGCATGTGGGTGTGTCACTCTTCCCTCCCTTGTTTGCTAGGTGGCTGTACTCACCATTACCGTCTTCATTGGCGTTGGTGCTCCTGGACTGCCATTGCATGGTACAGCATCGGCAGAACTTCCATTTCGGGTTCCATGGCGGCCACTGTCTCCTCTGTGTCCCTGAAGGTGAGTGTCTCCTTTTATATGATGTGTTTCGGCCAGGCTTTTGGTGGCAGTGGTCCCGCCCCGGAAATCCTGGCTGTCTGCCATGTCATAATATGGTGGGAATGCCGTTGTCTTCTGCCAGCCTGAACATGCCTACCGCCGTGGTCCGTGAACGGACCACACTGGCGGTTCGGGTGGTACATTGGCTGTCTATTGGAGGGATCACCGCCATGGTCAGAATTTGGTGGTCTTCACCACCAGCCTCACCACCGCCCTGTCACCGCCGGTGAGCAGCATCTGCCGGCAGAAGACAATGTCAGGCAGGAGGCAGCCAAGGTCCCGCCCTCCATATTCTGAGTAACCACTCTGCCAGGATATCCGGTGGGGCCTCACCGGCATGAAAAACCTGGTGGAAACAGAAAGTATAAATTTAAACAACCACCTCCAGGCACAGAGATGCCGCCGCTGCCACTATAGCAAATGAACTGCTAGTCTTCCCAGCATTGTATCTTGCCATACACCTTCAGGATCACCGACGACGACGAAGACAACAACCTAACAGTGAGGGGAGGGAAATGGCAGTGATACACTCCCACACAGAACACACATACCCCACGCACACAGTGAAGGTCACACACACACACGCACACACAACATACGTCAATGCCAAATACCCAATACACACACAAAGCCATGCAGATACGTGCCAAACATACAGCATACAGCACAACGCACAACAACACCACCGATACACCCCGTAATCACACAATGACAACTACCCCACAAACACCTCAATGATGGCACGTTGTGCATCACCAAACATACACATACACCATGAACTCCATGTAGAAATGACACACAATCAATAGCTGTGAACACACAACCAAACAATCATACAGGTGACACAACACATACAACCAAAAATCAAGGAAATACACACATACAGCACTAGACACACGGACAACACCCCATACAAACACACAAGCAAGCAGACACATGCATCACAACATCACCATGGCCCAAACCATCTTCCAAGCGCATGCAACAACACAGACACAATCCACACACAGACCTCACACACCTTCGCACACAGATGTCACACCACCATGTAGAAGGAAACCAAGACAAGCATCTTATCTAGCCAACCACAGCAATGTGGGCAGTTGTATTCAAACAATAAACTATATACAAAAAGTGCCAATGGCAAGTCCAATGTCCACTTCAGCAGGACACATTGTCCATTAATATAGGCCCAACTTGACTCCTGAATGAAGCTAGGCCTCCACTTCATAGCAGCAGCAAAGGGACAAGCAGGCACCTCAGGGGTGTGGTGGGGGAGGCTTGCATGTGGAGGGGGCACATTTCAGCTTGGGCTTGGGAGGGCTGACCTTGGCACGGGGAAGGGTGGCTTTTTTGCTGGGTGGAGGAGCAGGGGAAACACCAGAGGGGGGCCCCAAGGAATAGGAGGTGGAAGGGACTGAGAGGGTCAGGGGGACACGCTATGTATGGGGAAGAAGGGGTGGGAGAGGAGTAGGGAAAGGTCATGGGTGGCAAGGAAAACTCTCTTAGGTACACGGGGGATGCCACATCACTGAGGGTTGGAGTGGAGGTAGAGGGAGTGCTCGTCTGATGTGTCTTTGTTCTGTACGTGGATGCTGGTGTGTGCAATGTCTGGATGTGTGTGGTGGCTGAATGTTGGGTGGGTGAGTGGGTACATATGCATTTCTTGGGAGGGGGCGGTGATGCAGGGAGAGGGAGTGGGTGATGTGTGAGTGAATGTTGTGATGATGTGTGCAAGTGAGGTGGATGTGCTGCAGGTGGCAGAGATGGTAGTCATGGTAAGTGTGGATGTGGTGTGTGGGGTGTGTGACTGTGAGTCTGCTGTTGTGTTGATTGAGGGGATGACAGGAATGACAGCATGACCAGTGTGAGATGATACTGTGCTGGCAGGTATGAGTGGAAATGTGACTGTACGGGAGGTGGTGATGGGAGAAGTGTCAGATGTGTGTTATGTGTGTACATGCCTGTGGGAATCTTTGTGATGCCCAAGTCTGTCTTTGCGCACCTTGTCTGTTGTACTGGGTGTATGCTTGTGTGTTGGTGTGCCATGGACAGTTAGCTGGAGAGGGGATGGAAGACGAAGGGACACTGGCTGCCGTCAACAAGGAGGCCAGAGCCTGAAACGAGTTCTGGAGGCTAGACAAGGCACCATGAATGCCTTCCAGGAACACATTGGTCTGCTGCATCTGGGATACCTGTCCCTGGATGGCATTCACAATCGTTGTCTTCCCCACAGAGATGGACCTCAGTAGGTCAATAGCCTCCTCATTGAGGAGAGCAAGGGCAGAGGTGACTGCGGCAAAGGAGACCCCCACCCTCCTGGGAGAATGGGGACGGGTAACTGGGAGGGTGGTACTGGAAAAGGGGTGGCAGACAACGATGGTGTTGGTGTGGTACCAGAAGGGTCTGCCACTGCCAGAGAGCCGCCATTAGAGGAGGTATCTGAGTCAGATGTTGTGCTAGCTCCAGTCTCCCCGTGGTGCTTCTCTCACCCTCCGTCCCACTGGTCCCCACTGCTGGCCGTCTCCTGGGTCCCATGGGCTGCAGCATCCCCACTCGCCGGTGCCCTTCCTCCCTCGCCAGATGATGCTAATGCACATTTGGACAGAGGAGGAGAGAGAAAAGGAGGGTGGCAGAAACAGAAAGGGAGGAAAATATTAGAACCCACACATCCACTTCACATACACATAATGCAGATAATAGTCACTGCCTGCAAAACAATAGACCAATTAGAAGTCTTTCCCAAATAGAGTCATGCAAGCTATGTCCAAACCCATCCCAACCCTGCAGACCAAACTCCTGCATGAAGCTAACTACATGCCCATTAATGCAAAAATGATTACTCCTAGGATCAAGCACAGGACTATACCCAATCACATGTCATCCATTACAAGATGATACTACTCTAAGCAGAGAGGGACTCAGGACACTAACTGATACGAATGTGGGGAGTACATGTGGTACAGATGATCCATTGATGTAGGAAGTAATGCAACTGCAACATCCACGTAACATGCCTGTCATTACCGATATACAGTGCCATCATGACCACTTCGTACTACTACAGTACACGCAGAGATGGAGGATGCAGCCATTGACATGATAGCAGACTTGAGAGACCCATACCTACAGCTGAACATGTGTCACTGTACCACCACTACTCATCCTACATGGCTCAACATAGCGACAGTCACACACTCCTACTTGATGGGTGTGGCAACCAGGACTGTACATTCCCTAAATCACATCTGACTACGTTCATTGCAAGTCCAAGGACGTGACAGTGCACAACCATGCAGTAGTGAACTGACAGTAAACACGTACCCCCTTGTGGCTGCTGTGCTGCCTTCAAGCACCCATCCAAATCAGGGTACGCCACCGCTAGTATGAGGGCCTATTGCCGGGGTCAGGGTCTGACGTGCACCTCTCCCACGTTGAGAGGCCGTCCCCAGCTGGGCCTTGCGGTCTTCCAGGCCCAGCATCGCAGGTCCTCCCACCACTTACTGCAGTGGGTGCTCTGCCAGCAATGGTCCTCCAAGGTCTGCACTTCCTTGGCAATGGCTTGCCACAACCCTTTGTTCTGGTGGGCGCGGACCTGATTGGGAATCAGTGAGAAAAGGGGGGACAAGATGTAAATGATACCAATCCAGCAGTAAGCTTTGGCGACACACAGCGAACACTGCTCATGCACCTTGGCAATATCCCACACGTATCATGTGCATGCTACAGACCTGATCAGTCATGACATGTCAATGTGCACACACATACATTGTGAAACAACACCCAACTTGTGGGACCAAGGACGTTGTACTGACCTGTTGTCCTGGAGTTCCATACAACCGCCGTTACATGGGTAGGACCCCTTCCACCAGCTTTTCCAGCTCCTCTGTTGAGAAACCAGGGGCCCTTTCCCCTTGCTGATCCAAGAGACAGGAAACAGCTGCACATAAAGTGGAGGTCTGTCTAGCCCGAATTCCAGGAGTCAAGTGAGCTGTCCTACACAAAATGGTGGTTACAGCCGCAGCGGTCATGACCATCACCGCGGGTGGTGATCATCATTGGTCCCAGTTTCCCATTGACATCAATGTGAACCAAAGAGGAGTTGCACAGCAGTTCTGACCGCACTCCGCCATGATGACTTCTGCCGGCGGAACAAGGTCACTTCCAGCAGCACAATACATGCTGGACACGCGGATGTCATTTTATTTTGTGACATTACTGTGCTGAGTTTACACAGCGTAACTACCTGCCTGTCATCACAAATACATACTTCAGGTCTGACATGGTGAATATAGACACATGTAGTGCATATCTAGTTAAATTTACAGACTTTTCACAACAATTGTCATCATATTTGATCAGTATGGTAAAACACAGGGAAGGTGTAGGTGTACATGTCCTGTATACGTCCATTCACCCAGGAATCATGTGCCATTGTCTGGTTAGGTACGAAGGGTAAAGTAATGTGTACTCACACATTACAGGCAACTTGCATGATTATTACATAATGACTGTTGTGTGTCATACTGTATAGCCTACATTGTGACAGTTACCCTGATTGTTGTTTGTATCCTCGCACAGATTTGACCACAATGGAGTGATGAGGAGTGCACCAGTTAACCGGGCACTCGTAGATCTTAAAACCATGGAAGAGCGCCACATCACCCTGACCTATCGACTGAACCGTTTGTGCATCAGGGAACTGGTCGCCCAGTTGAAGGCAGACCTCCTGCCCGGTTTGAGGAATCCCCATGCCATCCCTCCAACAGTCCAGGTGTTGTCAGTCCTGCATTTCATGGCAAGTGGCTCTTTTCAGAGCACAGTGGGACTGGCTGCAGGCTTTTTGCAGGCCAAGTTCTGCAAGATGTTGCAGGATGTGCTGGATGCCCTACTCAAGCAGGTGCACAGGTACATTTGGTTCCCATTACCTCTAGATTTTTACACTGTGAAATTAGAGTTCTACAACATCTCAAATGTCCCACATTTAATTGGGCCCATTGATGGGACTCACATTGCCCTGGTACCTCAGAGGATCAATGAACAGGTCTATAGAAACAGGAAAATTACATATTCACTCAATGTACAAGTTGTGTGTCTTGCAGACCAATACATTGCACATGTGAATGCTAAATACCCAGGATCAGTACATGATTCTTAAATCCTGAGGAACAGCATGTCCCTGCAATGATGTCACAGCTACAGGGAGAAAGGGCTTGACTCATAGGTATGTGTACCGCTCTCCATGTCAGACGTATATACCCCTCATGACACAGTCAGCACTCCGCCTAGCAATGTTACCAATGGCCATGTTTCCTTTTCCACACAGTTGACTCCGGATACTCCAACCTGCCCTGGATCCTGACACCTGTGAGACATCCAACTATATTAGGGGAGACAGGTACAATGAGGCACATGGCCCGACGAGGCGTGTGAATGAACGTACTTTCGGTCTCTTGAAAGCCAGATTTTGTCGTCTTCATGTGTCTGGTGGTGCACTACACTACAATCTAGGGAAAGTCTGCAAGATCATTGTTGCATGCTGCATGCTCCATAGTCTGGCCCTCAGAAGGTACATCCCACTTTTGGAGGAGGGGGACATTAATGTTGGAGCTGTGTTTGCGGCCATTGACTGTGATGCTGAGGGGGAGACTGACGAGGATGAGGCACATGACAACAGGACTGACATGATTTGTCACTACCTTCCTTGATGCACAGGTATGTCTGTATTGCATATCATCTGCACATGGGAGATGTATTGCAGAAGCCAATCTGTAGCCAGCATTTGCATTCATCAAGGTATGTGTGGAGACTGGAGCCATAGACATTGCAGGACGACCTTGAAGGGTAGGTGACTCACCATGAGAGGTAGTAGAAATGCACGGCGGCTAAGTTCATTTGTGTAATGCTGGTGCCATTACGGTACAGCCTTCTAAGTTGTACTAAAGGATTAGGGTCCTCAGGCTGCCTATTTGGGGATATGTTAGGGGGACTTATCAGTCCTAACACATAAGTCCTCGAAAGACAAAGGGAACAGCCCTGTTGGTCCTGCGAGGACACACGTTTAAACTCCTACCTCAAAAAAATATAAGATTTGGTCAATAATGCTAGACCTGACACCCTTGCGTGGTAGTCCCCCAATATTTTTGCCTTCACCCCTCCTGTTTGCTGAATTTGTTTTTGTTGGCTTTAGGACTCTGTGCACTTTACCATTGCTAACCAGTGCTAAAGTGCTTGTACTCTCTCAATAATAAATGGTAACACAGGCCTACACCTAATTGTCACATTTAATTTACTTACAAGCTCTTACTAAATGGTCCTACATGTACCCTGGGCATGTAAATTAGAAGCTACTAGTGGGCCTGCAGCATCCATTCTGCCACCCACTAAAGAAGCAGTTTAAAACTGTCATTTTGACTAGGCAAAATAAACCTTTTGCCAGGCCTAAACCTTCCTTTAAAAATGTGTGAGTCACTCCTAAGTGACGTGCTAAACCGCTCCAAGTGCAAGGTGCATGGTATTTTAAACAGCAAGATGTGGGTTTAAGTTTTGAATGTCCTGGCAGTAAAAAACTTCTAAAGTAATTTTTTACTGTTGTAATCCTCTCTCCCGTTGACTATCGCCAGGTTACCTTATTACATTTTAATAAGTGCTAACTCCAGAATGGGAGCAGATAGAGAAATGAGGTTTACACTCAAATGAATTGTAATTTAAAATCCAATCTGCTTTTCACCCACAGTTCTTGAAATCACCCTTTTAGAAACATGGGATTTCTGTGCCCAAATCAACAGTGCCTTTCTGTCAGGAGCCAGGGCAAACTTCACACAACTCATGAAGTGCTTCTTTGTTTGGTGAGGATCTGGTCATATTTCTGTGCATCAAGAATGCATCTCCAAATCTGTAGGAAACTCGCACAGGGGGCCTTTTAGTAAGCTCTTCATCATCCTGGGAAATGGGCAGAAGACGTTGGATACCACTAATGCCTATGGGGTGGGCCTTCTATGCCATTTTACATACTTAATGTTTTTAAAAGGGAGCACACGATTGCTGCTCTCAGCAGCAGATGACAAGAAAGAACCTACTTGTCACACCTCCATCAAGGAAAAATACCTTTTTAAGGTGGAAATGCAGAGCAAACACACTTGCTTTGCCTTGGCGATGTGCAAGGATTTAGGATGATTAGTACTTTACAAGAGTGGAGCTTCAATTTAGGCACCTGCTTTGTTTAGATCTGTAATTGCTACCTGTTAAGGTTTAATTTCTGTGAAATGAACATCATGGCAGAATGAATCTTGCCCTGTGTATTTATCCAAGAAGATGCCACTGTTTTGTGCAAAATGTCTACCCAAATGGAGTACTTTCTACTGGCTAATTAGTAAGTGCTACCATGTTGTGTAAATGTATAGAGAAACTCCTACACTACAGCTGCGTAAAGGATGCTGAGATAAAGTCTCCAGGGGGCAAGTGTGTCTGTGACCCAGTCCATAAACCATAAAATAACCCTTAACTCCCTGTACCTCTTCTAAACCTGAACCATAAAATTACCTTTACCTCCCTTTACATTCACCCACTCTAAACCCTAAAATTACCCATACCTTACTTTACCTCTACCCACTTATAAACACTAAGGGGAGGGTTTATTTACAAGCCTGTTGTGCCTCCATTGCATCATTTTTTTTATGCAGTGGTGGCACAAATCAGTCCCCTAAAGTGCACTACATTTACAAACTGGCGTACTGGCACCATTTTGTCAGTTCGTAAAGCCTTGTGCCACATCATACCTGCGCCAGGTATAATGACTGCAGGGTAGGTGTTTCCCCTTTAGAAGCTATGCAGAACTGGTACAATAAAATCTACAAGATTTCACTGCGTCGTTCTGCGCCTTCACAGTCACTTTTTAATGCCAGCTCAGAGCAGGCTTTAAACTGACACAGGGCGTTTTTTGAATGGGGGCCTCCTAGCACTGTTGCAGTAGCATCATTTTTTTGACACTAGTCCAGCAAACCGTAATTTTAGTGTTAGATGTTTCAGAACACTGTGTGCCATGGAACTTTGTATAGTAAATACAGCACTACCATGGCGTCATTAGAGGGGCGCAAGGCAGCGCAAGAAATCTGATGCATCAATGGCGATGCGCGAGATTCTGTAAATAGGCCCCTAAAATTTTCCTTATCTCCCCTAACCTCTCCCCACCCTGAAACCCTAAAATTACCCTAACCTACCTTTACCTTTGACTGCACCTAAAAAATTGCTATTTGAAAGTACAATTACATGCGTGGACTATTACTGTATATTAAAGATAGACATACTTACCTGCGTGGAAAGTGATTGTGTGTTAATGCCTGTTTTCTAGCTTTATTTTCTGTTAAATGCATGCTATATTACTTTCCTTCAATTGTTTTAGTCATTATCATATCCTAGAATAATATGTCATATTAATTTTAATATGTAATATTAATTTTAAAGTTAGTCAAAATATGTTCAATGCACACCATATTTATTAAGACATGGGTCATATTCATTTAAACATGGATTGTGTTCATTTCAATATGTGCTTTATTCATTTCAGTGCATGCCACATTTATCTCATATAGTTTGATAGTCATTTCAACAAGTGTCATATTAATTTTGATGTGGACCATATTAATTTCAACAGGTGCCACATTCATTTCAGAGAGGTTCATATTCATTCTAATATGTGTCATATTCCTTTCTATGGATGTCACATATATTTCAATAACATATATATTTCAATAACTAATATACATATTAACACATTCTATATTAATTTAACATGGATCATATCCATTTCAACATGTCATATCAATTCAATACACATCATAGTTTATTTCTATGTGTATCACATTAATTCCAGAGCATACCATGTTCACTTTGGCGAGTTATCTTCATTTTAAGTTATGTTGAATACATTTCAGGGGGCCTTATATTAATTTCAACCTATGCCATAATTTTCTTACTATGTGCTGTATTCCTTTCAGTGGATGTCACATTCATATCAACACTTCTTATATTAATCTTAACATGAGTCATGTCCATTTCAAAACTTACAACATTAATTTCAACTTGGATCATATTACTTTAAATTTAATCTATATTTGTTTTGATAAATGTCATGTTTATTCATAATAACACATCATATTCATCTTAACATGTCTCATATTCCTTTCAATGGATGTTATATTTGTTTTAATGGATGTCTTAGTCATAATAAGAATTTTCATATTAATTTTACTTGCAAAATATCCATTTAACATATGCCATATGCATTTCAATATGTATCACATTAATTTCAAGGCACACCATATTCATTTTGACAAATGTCATGAGAAGTTTAGCATTGGTCTTTGTCATTTAATGAAATGCCACATTCATTTCAATGGGGCTTATAATAATTTCAACACAAGTCATATTCATTTTAAACTGTCTCATATTCATTCCTGTATATGTGATGCTCATTGAATTCTGGGTAATATTGATTTAAATGCAAATCATATTCAATACAACATGTGTGATGTTCATTTCAATATATGTCATATTATTTTCAATGTGCAGTATATTCTTTTCAGAATATAATATATTAAATTCAGTAACTTATATTCATTTCAATCTGCATATTTATTTCAGCATATGTCATATTCCTCTTGGCATATGTCAGACATTTCAAGAAATATCCATTTCTTTTTGATGCATAGCATATTAACTTCAGTGCATTCTATATTGTTTACAGTGAGGGCCATGTTCATTTCAGTAGGATTTATGTAGATTTCAGTACATCTCTTTTTCAACTCAGAGTGTTATTCATATCAATTACCAAGTAGCACATTCACTCTGACATGTTTCATATTTGCTTTGGTACAAAGTTTATGTTTTTTGCCAATTTTCTTATTTGCTTCCCTATGTTTTACATTAATTCTGGTTTGTGTTATATTCATTTTGCAGAATGCTGTGCATTTCAGGAGTAGTCCTATATGGGGAGTTGTAATTTTGACATGAACGGCTTCCCATAAGCGATGGGTTAATGTGGTAATAATTTATCCATCGTTTTTAAATTTCAAAAACCTCTGGATTCATACACACCTGTAATGCGAGCTGTACATGTGGGTTGTGTGGTGCAGTATGTTGTCTGCACAGTCCTACTCTAGTGCTAATTTTCTTTTATGCTATAGCTTTAAAAAAAAAAGGAACACGTTTTCCAACAAAAAAATAATAAAGTATATAAACGCATGTAGCAAATGAACAATTTTGTAAATAAAAAAACGTGAAACGTATTGTGTCCAGAAAACGGACACGTTTTTCTCTTAGTTTTTTTTCCCCTGGGTGCCTCGTTGTTTTCTACACATTCTCTCTCTGCAGATGGGTTTCCTTTTTCCTATTTTCTGTCCATTTAATTGTGTTCTTTTTTTGCTCTTCTCTTCCTTATCTGTTTCTTTACAGACATTGTATTTGTCTATTCTCCTGCAATCCTCATCTCTTTGTGTGTGTTTTCCTCCCAGCAGCCCCCGCTCTCTCGCTCGCTCTCCCTCTTCCACGCTTTCTTTTGATTTATTATTCCAGACCGTTGCTCCATTTTGCTGATTTATTAGCTTCGCATAATGTAAAATATTTTTTCATTCATAGCAGATAATACTTTCAGTACAAAGGTAATTTCGAAGTCTATTACTTGCATTTTAGCGAGAAATAAAATGTAGCTTTTTTCTAATATGTCATTGAAAGTTTTCTAGTAGATTCAGCATAGAATCAAATACAAATGTCAAAATGGTTTCCATTAGCTATGTACATTTGCACTGCTTCAGTTAATGGGCATGTTTTCGTTCCCTTTGTTCTTCTTTGCATCCATAAGATGAAATGATTCAGTTAATGTAACTGAAAAGTACATTGAAAAGGTAAAGCAAATTACAAAGCCATCAAACTACAATTCAACCCACATATTCTTTTTTTTAGATAATGAAGTTTAATAATGTCTTTGGATTTAAACATCAGTCATTTCAGCAATTGTAGTTAATGCGAATCTCTCACACTCTAACATTTTATAAAAACATGCTGGAAATGTTGCAGTATTTTAGAGACAGAAATGTCATAATGAAACCTTAACTAGACATTACTGAAATGCAGAGTGCATTAAAAGTAATTTGCTAAAATGTGAGAAGTGGTTTATGCATCAAGTGTCTTTGCACCTATTAAAGTAAATGCTATCAGAGATTTGCTTTACCGGTTTTTGATTACTGTTTTGCATTTAAACATCATTATGAGGTGATAGTTGGCGGTGTTTTAGTGAGTCTATATACTAATGCTTCGAAGAATGATTCCAAGTGTTTAAAGTCTTAATAAGAGAACTTACCCGCAAGACTCTATAAACGCCCCAAATTGTTTTTTTTTTTTCTTTTGCATTCACAGTTATTTTGCTTGATGGGTATGTTAAATGTCAGTGTAACGTCATAGAAAAATGCCTGAGCGAGGCACAGTAATTAAAGTCGTATTGGTGCATGTAATTATTATTATTAAGGTATTACACCACAAGGACTGTTACTGGAGCCTTATTACATATGCATTGCCACTGGCAGCGAAGCATAGCTACATTGAGATTACGGCTACACAAGGTAGTAATCTCTGCAGCATTATCATTCTCTGTTACTGCTGGTGGTAAATATAGCCAGTGGTAATTACCAGCAGTTACACAAATACTGTGGGAAGTGAAAATAACCTGGGTAAGCAGAGTTCATCTGCAAACACAAACTACTCCTCCATCATTTCGTGAGGGCCTGATTCACAAAGATATCCCTATACTTTTGTGTAAATTTATATTTTCTTTTTTGGTATTCACAAACTACGAGTTAATAATACCTGGTTTTCCCACAATAATATCATGTTTTATATGTGATCTTAGTATGTGTGCATGAAACAACAGCTCAGACTTCTTATAAATTTCAAGCAGTGATAGTCAACTGGAGACCTAACTCGATGGCAAACACCATATTCATCACCTAGGCTTCATTAAACCTGACCTACTATTTTTTTTTATAAGGCCGCCATTCTATTGAGGACAGATAGACCATGTTGTTTCTTATTAGTGTGAAAGAACATACAAATTAATTGCAGGAACAAACTTAGTATCTCATGTTACCATAACCAGAAATGTAAGTTATGCACCACCCTGTAGGAAAATTGAATGGTCATGATCCAAATACTGCATAACAACCTCAATGTCTTAGCCACATTTATTGATACCATGGAGACTCCTAAGGTTTCTACCCTGGCTCCCATCTCTATTGACTGTGACACGTCTATCCCATCTTCCTCCACTTCCCCCATTTTCTCTATTATTACCCACACGGTCATTAGGGAATGCATTCAGGCAGCATAATACCAGCATAAAGTAAGGTGCTCAAGATTACAACCTTGCTTAAAGGTAGTACTATGGTGACAAAGGCCAAAATACTGTCAAAGACTAGACCCACAACCCACCACTATCAATACGGTATTCATCTGTCAACCAATATCCCAAGCCAGTCTAGGCAGTGCATCAAAACAATAGCATGCAAACTGGCTTTCCATAGAAGGACTCAACTACTCATAAGAATGCCTAATACAAGAGGTGTGATGACTCACCTCATACTTCATTACAGACCCTTATTAATCATCGTAGCACAAATCTCTTATGCACTCAAAATTAAATGGCTGTCTCCACATTACTCTCTTCCCAAGCACTCTCCTCCCACCAGTTACTCTCATTAACATACTATTACACCTCACTAAATGTACCTTTTGATCTGAAGATCAACACATATACCAAAGACCAATTATTTAGAGCATTCTCCCATGCACAGTACCTCTAAATCACCTACCACATTTAAATACTGAACATGCCACAACAAAATGGCCAGGGGATGGTTGAGCAGCTAAGAGGCTCCCAGGCTTGGGATCACTTTTTAGTGTAACACCCTGTATTAGGCGGCCTCCAATGCCCTAGCACAGTTGCGATGCCTCTACATGGTCTCCCAGATTAACTTTCGAGCAGCTTCCTGCCCAAGCAGTGCCCATTCTCATGCTCATGAACTTGTTTCTTCATGCCGCCCGTCCGCTGCTGGTTATGCCAAGATCAAGGTGAGCAACTGAGGCAGATCTTGTTGGTGGCAGGGGCCTTGAAAACCCATGTCTTTCTGCTGCCCACAGCTGCGGGGTGGCTACGAGGTTGCTGGTCCGGCTGTCATTGTGCACCCCCTGATCACTTCAGCTCTGGATCATTCTGCTTGGAAGAAGGAGCTTCCCATCTTCACTGAAGTGGATGAAGGTGACCTGAGCATCCAACACCCATCCAGAAGACTGCTGCTTCCTTTCACCTTGTACTGAGCCTGGTCCGCAGAACTTCCGCAACGCCACTGATGACACATTGCCTTCATGGCTGCTGCTGCCACTCACAGCACCCCAGCATGTCTGAGATCTGGACCCGTTTGGCGCTCTGAGTAAAAGCCTCCATATTGTTACTGTGCTCACCTATCCGACCCGACCCACTGATGCCTCCTACAAACCACTGCCACTTATACCTCTGGCATATGGACTGTCATTAGTGTAACCACCACTGCTAGTATTAAAGCCCTCTGGTCCCCCAGGTTTCAGGATTGTTTCCGCTTTGGTGGAAGGAGCCCACCAGCATCTTTCATGCAATGTGTGAGTGGATTCTAACCGTCTATCACACACCCATGGATTCGGCCATGGCCTCTCAGCCCTCTCTGATCAGATTTAGTAAATTGTTCTGCAACACCACCACATTTCATGCAGTCTTGCTACTGCTGCCTTCACTTCACCCGTCAGAGACCCAGGGCCGATTGTCTATGTGAAGAAGGACCCACCATCTTGCTGAAGTCCTCTTCAGACCTATTTTGACCCCGACTCACCCCTCATGACCAGGGCCTGTTCCCTTCTACTAAGCCAGAAATATTCACTGCTCTCCAATAACCACTGGTGATGCCATTCACCTGATCATCGCTTTATCTCACTCCACCCTTCCCCGCTCGCCCCTGTTCTGTGGTGAAGTCTTTAAGTTGTGTAATGTCTGTACTAAGTTTCAGTAATCCAGCAGTGCCTGAGTCATTAAGGGTTAGCTTTGGTTGTTCAGAGCTATGAAATTGGATTGCTTCAACAGGTATCTTTACAAGAATTCAGCCTGCGTGTTCTATTTATATAATCTGTTCATATTTGATCTTTCTACACCAAGGCAACTATATAAGCTGAAGTCTATGCTTTCATTGACTCGTTGCTTGGCCATATAGAATGTTAACCAGCACAATACCCGTCAAATTAAATCACTTCTTAAAATTCAATGAGAGCTTCGTGGCTCACTAACCCAGTGCTGGCTATTAGGAGTAACTGCCATTTTCCCAAGCCTGCTAGGTGTGTACTACCTGAAGGACAAACTCCTTGAGTGAACCTGGGTAAGATCTGTCTATCCCTCATACCTTATCAAGCAATAAAGTTGCTGGCATTTCACGGCAATAACTTATGGTCAAAACAAGATGACCACGTGATGGTCAAGCCTGATGCCCCATCTTCATGACTCTGACATATGGCTCTGAATGTGCGAACCTCATGCCGACTCCTGTTCTGACTGGGATCTGCACGATTTCCGCAATCCTCCTTGATCCTTACCGCCATAATCTGTTGTTGTCCTGTCGATGTGGAGTGTTTCACCTTTATCTGTATAGTAAATGTATATTTTTATATTTCTTTCCAATGTGCCCCTCTATCCCTACATCTAACAGACACAAAAACTGACACTGGCTTGCAACACCTACTAGGTCTAGACACAGATAATAAGAATGCAAGGCCATTTTCAAAGGCCTTGGTGATAGATATGGAAAAGGATCCTCCTGGCCTTTTTACTCAACTCCGCTCACTGCTGTCCATGAAATAGCATCCATCATGAAGAGGTGCCCATTCAGATCTCCCCAGCTTCTCCTGCCTACATCACCCAGGCTGGGTCCTCCCCTAATTAACAAGATGAACGCCCTACTTTCCCCCATAAGAAATGACCCATACTTAATAAACTACCATCCCATCCTAACCAAAAACACCATGAGAAATCTCAAACATAAAATCCTCAACCTTAATAAAGAAACTCTTATCACTGACCCCTACTTCTGCAACAAGGGTACCCTTTTGACTGGCCTCATCTTCACTACCAATCTCCGTACTCAATGAAAGAAAGTCCTATGTTCCTCACTCAACACCACCATCACCAAGAAAATTCCACACAGCCATAAACTTTCTATAATGCCCTCCAGGTAGTACAATGCAGCTACCACTCTCTCTGTCTCTAACAACGGAACCGTACTCATCCAGTCTTCCAATCACAATTTGGAACTCTTCGCCGAATCTCTTCTCCTACAAATTCAACACGCCACTCCTCCACCTTCCCCCTTGCAATTCAACCCTGACTCCTCACCATCTGACAACATAATTTCTCCCACTCTCACATACCCCTCCTCCCTCCTCTCTCTACTGACAGACTCCTGCTTATCCACCAACAGTACTGCAGTCCACCACACTCCCTCATCCACTGACAATGCCAGCACTTCCCACAACAACATCAATCTGACATATTTACTTACCAATTCTCTATAGACCCTGCACCTACACTCCAATCAACAGGACCATTACATCTACCATCCGTCCCAGCCAACCATTAACAAGGTTCTGATTGTGGACCCTGCTGAGGCTGGCTCCCCCTACAGCCAGGGCTCAGCTCAGTCTATACACTACAATGCTTCCACCAGCCAGGAACCTCTTAGGAGTTGCTACAGTTATTTCACGCTGAAAACACTATTAAATCCAATTTACAAGTGATTAGCGCTGATATCCTTACATTAGCTCATATCGCCTCCAACCTTGAACACTAGTGGATCTCATATATGACCAACGCCCAGACTAACAACACTGTAACTCCCAAATGTCACTCTGCTTTTACTACACCAAATCATAACCACTCCACTCGCCCCAACAGGCTGGTCAGACAGTTATCAAATAACGATATACGCTCCCTTCTTAACACCTATAACCATGTTCCAGCCCACCTCACTATACCTACTATAAAAAATGAAACTATTATCACACACCCTATCAGAATATTCCACCCCTGTACTAGACATATAAATGAAGTAAACCTCAAACAAGCTTCCATCTCACATATGCCTCAAAGACATCCAAAACATCCCTCAAATGCGTGTTAATCAATTGCCGATCAGCTGTGAAACATGCAGTAGATATCCAATCTTATACTTGACCTTGACATCCTCATACTCACTGAAACTTGGTTGAATGAATATTCATCCCCAATTCTTGACATACTAGTACCCCCCCAATTTTGACATCATCTGACTTGACCTTTGAGGCCACTTATGGAGAAGCCTAGTCTATATAATCAGGTCCACTCTATCTATTAAATAATCTGAAGGTCTGTCACTACCCTCCTGCAAATACCCGATGATCAACTTTTCCACCAATGGCAAGTCAACTTGCTCCCTTCATACGTGTTACCAATCTCCTGTAGATAACCACATGTTCATCGGACAGATCATGGAGATTTTCTCCTCCAATAATGAAGAACATAACAACCAGAGTTTTCTTGATGACTTCAACATTCATTGGAACGAAAGTCACAACCCTCTTGTGAACAGTTTTAAATCCTTCCTCTAGGACCTCAAACTTATCCATGCCTGCAACAGCCCAACACATAACAAAGGAGCCACCTTAGATGTAATCATAGCTAAAGGGAATACCATACATATTGAATCTATCCTACATTGTGACTGGACTGATCATTACTGCATAACTTTCAACATTTCGGAAAGGGCAACTATCACTAGGGCCAACCTTTAAAAGCCAAAAAATGGGTCGGAGACACATGCAACATTAACCCACTCACTGTGTTAGATCTTTGTAACAACTTCCTGCTAAAACCAACTATAGGTATGCTGCTCGCAACCTCACTGAGGTCAATCTGTTCGACCTGGCCCTTTTTGTGGGTTCATCCCCAGACTTTTTGCCTTCTTCCTCCTATTTTTTCTGACCTCTTGTTGATGGCTCTAGGGCTTTGAGAACTTTATCACTGCTGATCAGTGCTAAAGTGCAGGTGCTTTCCCTTCTAAAGGGGGTATGACTGGCTTACACCTAATTGGCATATTTAATTTACATGTAAGTCCCTTGTACAGTGGTGTCTCGATACCATGGACATCTAAATTAAATGTTACTAGTGGGCCTGAAGCGCTGATTTCGCCACCCACAGAAGTAGCCTTTTATACCTGTCTCAGGCCTGCCAATTCAGGGCCTGTGTGCGCAACTTGCTGCCACAGGGATATGACATCTAAATTTACTTGCCAGGTCCAGAACTCTACTTTTACTACACGTAAGTCATGTCGATGTGGAGTGTTTCACCTTTATCTGAATAGGGGGTATTGTCTGATTTATGAGGGGTAACGTAGGCATGTTTGGTATGGTTGTAGTGATAGTGAGAAATGCTGTTTACTGGTGTAGTGGATTTTTTATTATCATTACAGAAATGCCACTTCCAGAAAGTGAGCATTTCTCTGTACTTATGAATCTGGTGTTTTGCAGCTTGACCCAATCCACGTCTGGGCAGAGTGACAGTTGGGCTTTGTGCATACTTTTCAGACAGCCTGTACACAGGGAGGGTGGCGGTGTCACAGAGGTGCATCTGCATTTTGAAAGGTCTTCATGGGCTGAGAGAAGGGGGAGATAGGGCACACATGCATCTGTGAAGGCTGTGCCCTGGCCTCACACAAAGGGCTCGTTTACACATGAGTGATGTTTGGAGCCTGTGATGGAAGAGAGAGTCAGTTGTAACAGGTTGGAACCTCCTCTCCCCTTCTTTGTTAACCCACTGAAAAAACTGAGTACAGGGGATTTTTCCCCACAGTTTGGAAACACACTGGAATTAAACATGCTTGTAACTGGACACAGAATGCTACTAGAGGGACTCACCAGTAACCGCCTTGGACTGCTGCTGCTGTGCTGACCTATGACCTGCTGGATCACTAGGAGGAACTGCCAACTTCCTGCCTCCATCTTGTGGTGGCCTGCTGCTGGGCACTGCTGCCCTGTGCACCATCTCGTTCTGTCCCCCAGGGGCTGGGTGCTGTGGCCCCTGACCCCTGCCATCATCCATCTGCCAAAGCGCAGGAGGAGCTATTCACCTTCATTACATAGCACCTGAAGAGCACTCTGTTTAATTATCCTAAAGCGCCTTGGAAGCACGTTTGGCTTTAATATGTTTTGTGCTTGAAAGTGCTTTGCCGCCATGAGAATCACTGCCGCAATCCTGGTGTTTTTAATTCTGAGCAATTTGGAGACGCGATGCCCCCAGTACCCTCAAGGCACCACAAAAGTGAAGTCAGGAGCGAGCTAGCATGCCCCAGGAGGAAAACACGCTCCAAGGGGCATCCCGATGGCACAGACAGGCATCGACTTTGCGGCCTGTTCACCGCTGTGACCCGGGCTGATTGACTCGCACACCAGAACGGGTGCAGGTGAATCCCTGTCGGGTCCCAGGCAGTGAGGAAGTCTCATCAGAAGCTCCCCATCCTGCCGGGCCTCCAAAGTGCAGCTGAGGACGGGCGAGGAAGAAAGCCTCATCAGAGACTCCCCGCCCCACCATATCCTTTATTTTGTCTTGGGAGGTCACGAGCAGGGTGGAAGCCACACCAGAGGCCCCCTGCACTGCAAGGTTTCTTCCTTTGCCCCTCGTTGGGGTTTTGGCTTTGCCCCCTCACCCCCGGGAGTGCCTGTTGTGGTCCGGGGGCTCCAGATATCATAGGACCCATGTATGGCCCATATATAAAAATGGAGGTTGGGTGTGCCACCCCTCCTCCCCCAATCACCAAGGGGACCTCTGTTTGGCGCAGAGTAGCACCCTTGTTTTACCTCTGGAGGTGCCCTCATCATTAAAAATACAACTTTTTATGGACATATGCTTTTCAGATGTTTGTTCTATGGGCATGCTGGGACTTTTATGGTAACCTGTTTTCTTCATGATGTGCCATATATTTGCCAATGCTCCGTTTATGGGCATGATGCGCTAATATGTTTTAATGACTTGCCATATATTTTCTAATGTTCCTGGTATGGGCATTTTTGATACTTTTATGACAAGTGCATTTCACTGCCATGAAAAGGCTGGCAGAGGACAGGTGCAGGGGGCTACAGGAGGGGCTCTGCACTGCCCATGGACTTGGGACCCCTGCCTAGCACCCTCTCAATGCTCACCCACTGCGGGTGGCAGCATTGTCACCGGTTCAATAACAAGCCGGGGACAAGCTGCAGCGAGAAAGTCGTAATGGGACAGGTGGGGAGTGTAGGAGGCTGGACTGGCTTGTAGTGGGTACCATGGGGTACTTACACTTTGCACCAGGCCCAGGTATCCCTTATTAGTGTAGAGGGTTGTCTAGCAGCTTAGGCTGATAGAAAAGGTAGCTTAGGAGAGCAACCTATGCTGAACTAGGAGACGAGTGAAGCTCCTAAAGTACCACCAGTGTCATATGCACAATATCATAGGAAAACACAATACACAGATATACTAAAAATAAAGGTACTTTATTTTTATGACAATATGCCAAATGTATCTCAGTGAGTACCCTCGGTATGAGGATAGCAAATATACACAAGATATATGTGCACAATACCAAAATATGCAGTAATAGCAATAGAAAACAGTGCAAACAATGTATAGTCACAATATAATGCAATGGGGGCACATAGGGATAGGGGCAACACAAACCATATACTCTAGAAGTGGAATGCGAACCACGAATGGACCCCAAACCTATGTGACCTTGTAGAGGGTCGCTGGGACTGTAAGAAAACAGTGAGGGTTAGAAAAATAGCCCACCCCAAGACCCTGAAAAGTGGGTGCAAATTGCACCTAAGTTCCCCAAAGAGCACAGAAGTCGTGATAGGGGAATTCTGCAAGGAAGACCAACACCAGCAATGCAACAACAATGGATTTCCTGACGAGAGTACCTGTGGAACAAGGGGACCAAGATCAAGAGTCACGATCAAGTCGGGAGTGGGAGGATGCCCAGGAAATGCCAGCTGTGGGTGCAAAGAAACTGCCACTGGATGGTAGAAGCTGTGGATTCTGCAAGAACGACAAGGGATAGAAACTTCCCCTTTGGAGGATGGATGTCCGCAAACAAGGCTTTCTAGCTGCAAGGGTTGCAGTTAGGGTTTTTGGATGCTGCTGTGGCCCAGGAGGGACCAGGATGTCGCCAATTGCATGAGGAGACAGAGGGGGCGTCCAGCAAGACAAAGAGCCCACCTAGAAGCAAGCAGCACCCGCAGAAGTGCAGGAACAGGCACTACAAAGTGGAGTGAACCGGAGCTCACCCGAAGTCACAAAGGAAGGTCCCACGACGCCAGAGGACAACTCAGGAGGTCGTGCACTGCGGGTTAGAGTGCCGGGGACCCAGGCTTGACTGTGCACAAAGGAAATCCTGGAAGAGTGCACAGGAGCCGGATCAGCTGCAAATCACGCGGTACCCAGCAATGCAGTCTAGCGTGGGGAGGCAACGACTTACCTCCACCAAACTTGGACTGAAGAGTCACTGGACTGTGGGAGTCTCTTGGACAGAGTTGCTGAGTTCAAGGGACCTCGCTTGTCATGCTGAGAGGAGACCCAGAGGACCGGTGATGCAGTCTTTTGGTGCCTGCGGTTGTAGGGGGAAGATTCCGTCGACCCACGGGAGATTTCTTCGGAGCTTCTAGTGCAGAGAGGAGGCAGACTACCCCCACAGCATGCACCACCAGGAAAACAGTCGAGAAGGCGGCCGGATCAGCGTTACAAGGTCGCAGTAGTAGTCTTTGCTACTTTGTTGCAGTTTTGCAGGCTTCCAGAGCAGTCAGCGGTTGATTCCTTGGCAGAAGGTGAAGAGAGAGATGCAGAGGAACTCTGATGAGCTCTTGCATTCGTTATCTAAAGAATTCCCCAAAGCAGAGACCCTAAATAGCCAGAAAAGGAGGTTTGGCTACTTAGGAGAGAGGATAGGCTAGCAACACCTGGAGGAGCCTATCAGAAGGAGTCTCTGATGTCACCTGCTGGCCCTGGCCACTCAGAGCAGTCCAGTGTGCCAGCAGCACCTTTGTTTCCAAGATGGCAAAGGTCTGGAGCACACTGGAGGAGCTCTGGGCACCTCCCAGGGGAGGTGCAGGTCAGGGGAGTGGTCACTCCCCTTTCCTTTGTCTAGTTTCGCGCCAGAGCAGGGCTGGAGGATCCCTGAACTGGTGTAGACTGGCTTATGCAGAGATGGGCACCATCTGTGCCCATCAAAGCATTTCCAGAGGCTGGGGGAGGCTACTCCTCCCCAGCCCTGACACCTTTTTCAAAGGGAGAGGGTGTAACACCTTCTCTATGAGGAAGTCCTTTGTTCTGCCTTCCTGGGCTAAGCCTGGCTGGACCCCAGGAGGGCAGAAACCTGTCTGAGGGTTGGCAGCAGCAGCAGCTGCAGTGAAACCCCGGGAAAGGTAGTTTGGCAGTACCCGGGTCTGTGCTAGAGACTCGGGGGATCATGGAATTGTCTCCCCAATGCCAAAATGGCATTGGGGTGAAAATTCCATGATCTTAGACATGTTACATGGCCATGTTCGGAGTTACCATTGTGACGCTATACATATGTTGTGACATATGTATAGTGCACGCGTGTAATGGTGTCCCCGCACTCACAAAGTCCGGGGAATTTGCCCTGAACAATGGGGGAGCACCTTGGCTAGTGCCAGGGTACCCACACACTAAGTAACTTAGCACCCAACCTTTACCAGGTAAAGGTTAGACATATAGGTGACTTTTAAGTTACTTAAGTGCAGTGGTAAATGGCTGTGAAATAACGTGGACGTTATTTCACTCAGGCTGCAAGGGCAGGCCTGTGTAAGAATTGTCAGAGCTCCCTATGGGTGGCAAAAGAAATGCTGCAGCCCATAGGGATCTCCTGGAACCCCAATACCCTGGGTACCTCAGTACCATATACTAGGGAATTATAAGGGTGTTCCAGTATGCCAATGTAAATTGGTGAAATTGGTCACTAGCCTGTTAGTGACAATTTGGAAAGAAATGAGAGAGCATAACCACTGAGGTTCTGGATAGCAGAGCCTCAGTGAGACAGTTAGTCATAACACAGGTAACACATACAGGGCACACTTATGAGCACTGGGGCCCTGGCTGGCAGGGTCCCAGTGACACATACACTAAAACAACATATATACAGTGAAATATGGGGGTAACATGCCAGGCAAGATTGTACTTTCCTACAGGGAGGTAGCCAGTAAGGCAGCAACCTCCCCATCAGAAGTTCGGTGGATGGGTCATCACATCCACTGAAATCATAATCAGGCTCTTAATCATAGGGAGCTGCACTTAAGAAATAGTGAGATCAGTTTTGCAGAGTGGTTGGAAGAGTCATCCAGCCAGTTCACTGTAGAAGAGAGGTGTCTCAATGTGAGCTAATCATGGGAAACAACCATTACAATGCAGTCGTAAACACACAATACATTTACCTCATAGTCATTACCACGCATGTCTTAACCACGCATGTCATTACCACGCATACAGCTTTACAACAATTCATCACCATGCATGCCTTTATCACACATTATAGCTATATACACTTGCCATGCATGCCTTTGCCATGCATTATTGGGCAAATAGGTAAGCCTGCAGGTAGGTATTTGGTAAACCTATTTGTAGAATAATAATATTTAAAAATAAAAAATTGTTTTAATACCTGAATATGATTGTTTAAATACATATTTGTATTTTATTATATTAATATTATTCTATATAAATGTGAGGGGTAGGATGCAAGGGATATAAAGGTTTATCAGTGAGGGAGTATGTTAATATTAGGTAAAAATATGATTTAAAGTGATATAATTATTGAAATAAAATATTTTTAAGGCTGCAACATTTACCTTTCAGGACAGGATGCAAGGGATATAGGAGTAATGGGTGGGGAAGTCTATTAATACTTAGGCATTCATTTTAATAACTGAGTTTTAATTTACAAATCATAAAATAGGTGATTTAAAGTAGTACAATTATTTATTTAAAACTTCTCTATGGGTGTAGCACACACCTTTAGGGACGGGCTGCAAGGGATACAGGGATGTTGGGAGGGAAAGTGTATTAAAACTCAGGTATTAATGTGAGTATTTTAGTATTAATGTATAAATAATAAAATGTATGATTTCATGTAATAGCATTATTTTTTTTAAATATGTCTAACGGTGCAACTCATACCTTTAAGTATGGGATGAAAGGAATATAGGAATATTGGGTAGGGATGTGTATTAATTTTCAAGTATTAATTTTAATACCTCTGTATTAATGTTTAAATATAAATGTAGGCCCATATTTATGAAAAGTTTGTGCCGCCTTTGACTATTTTTTATGCAAAAGCGGCGTAAACCTAATGCCATATTTCTATTTTCACGCTAGACCAATCTAGCGCCAAAAAAAACTGAGTTAGCATCATTGTTTTGGAGCGCCAACCCACCTTGCATCATATTGCCACAATGAGAGGCAAGGTAGGCGTTCCCTTAAAAACAAATGATGCTAGCACTCCAGTGCTATATTTACCTCCCGATTCAAAAAAGCAAAAACACTGCACACTAAGGAAGTGGCCCCCCAAAAATGACCTTTGCGCCACATTTAAACGCCTGGTCAGACCAGGCATTAAAAAGAGGGCCACACATCACCACTTAAGGATAACACACAGAAGGAGCATTGGCAACCTCCTGGACAACATGGAAGTGTTACTGCTCCAGCTTGGCAGACATCAGCGACGACAACATGTACCTTCACCACCACTGCAGCAACCCCAAACACCACCAAAGCAGCCACAAAGGCAGTATAGAAAGCGGGAGAGGATCTTTCGACAGCGTAGAACCATCCTTGGGGTCAGGGAACAAGATGCCATCAGGAATTATTAGCTGAACCGGGAGCCATTGTATGCCTGCAGCACCACATTTCTCCAGACATCACTGCAAGGGTGGCAACTCCAACAAACATACCACCCATAACCAAACTCCTCGCTGTCCTCCATATACTGGCATCAGAATCTTTTCAGACAACAGGTGCACAAGTGCCTGGTATCTCCCAGATATCCTTCTCAGTCTGCCTTCCAAAGGTACTGCATGCAATCATTCATTTCACATCCCACCACATCTGTTTCCCAAACACCCAGCAACTGCAGCAGGAGACTAAGCAAGGTTTATATCTAATTACTGGGTTCCTGCATGTGCTGGATGCAATGGACTGCAACCATGTCTAGCTGGTGCCACCTGCAGAAACCAAACACCTATACAGGAACTGCAAGCACACCATTCCATAAATGAGGAGGCCATTGTGGACCATCCTGAGCTCTTCCCAATCATCCTTGCCAAATAGCAGACCCTAGCAGTGTCCATGATGCCTACATATGCCAACATTCCACCATCAACAAGCGGTACAGAATGGCCAATATGACAATGGCCTACTCGTAGGTAAGCCACTTGATCAAACAGTACAAATACAACACACCTACCATGTCAGACAAACAACATATACACCACTAAACACACATAGGCAGGGGAACACAGATGTAAAGGCAACAACATATATGCCACATGCCAGACTACACCACAATCATTGCACATCACAAACACATATACACCCACATGTTCATAATACAGCCACAACCTGACTGGCACACTACATGAGGACAAGTGGAGCTATGTCCCCTTTGCATACAGAAGCTGGGCACAAACCACTACGAGTGTCCACTGGTAGACAATTAAATACAGATCCCACACGTTACACCTAATAATGTATAGCTCAGCAATGTGACCACTAGCACCACCATGTGTGTGCTGTATACATTAAACAGTCCACCATGGCGCAAGGTTTGTGCAATACTGCAAAGGTCATGGATGCCTTTGTAGGACTCTGTAGGAGTATAAAGGACATACCTGACCTTTCATGCACAATGCATATGACCCATGTAAAATAATGGTATGCACTGTACATGTTTTGAAAGTGTCTGTGATAAATCATGTACAGGAACTTCGGAGATTCTACTGTATCAATTTTTGATCATCCTACAAATGTCTGATTCCCACCCTAGTACACTTGAAGGCTGGCACAGCCATCACCTTTCATAAAGAGTCACTATTTGTTGTACTGAAAGCATATTGTCACATGGTAACATGGAGGCCAGAGTTTGGCTCTGTAGGGCTACCGTGGTGTCTCTACATATGACACCACTGTGGTGCAAGGAGGTGGAATGTTCCACCAATAATGGGGCACTGGCACAAATATGGACAACACAACACATATTTGAAAGGGCTGAACCATCTATTTGGATTGAAGATTATAATCCCCAGGTCCCGGAGCCACAACCCAAGATTGTCATGTCCAACAACACAGACCTATGAAACCATTTCACATAACAGGAACATACACTATGCCAGAAGCAAGTCTGAGTCACCACTACACCTAAAACTAACAACTGCTATGGTACCTACCAAACCACTTTCAAGCATTACTAACACATCTTATCTCATTCCTTTGCAGCTGGCCAAGGTTATGGCACAAAGCCATGGGTCATGACTCCATTTGGCCATCCCACATTGGTGGAAGAGCATGCATATAATGAAGGGCACAGAAAATCACAAAATGTGGTGGAGAGGACATTTGAGCTTCAGAAGTTAAGGTTCTGGTGCCTGGCCCAGAGGAAGAAGACTGTTGTATGTGCCACCACTGGTATGTAAAAAGATACTGGTATGTGCAATCCTGCATACAATATATATATATATATACGGACGAATGTTCCCTGCGATGAACAGGTAGATGTCCTCAATGAGGAGGAGGATGACAATGGGGCAGCACATTTGGAGGGGGAACTACAAAATACTGCTGCAGGAGTTCGTGGGAAACTACAAATTGTAGAGAACTTTGTAAGTTTCACCAAATTAAATTACTTTGCAATGCCATGGTCTACTAATTCTCCACTACATATACTATTTGAATGTAACTCATACCTCAGAGAACAGGAAAGAAACACAACAGTTTCACATATGGTAGCAACATAGTTTGTGATGTAGGAGGGTCCAGTGCTTCCAAGTCACACATCAGTGTGACATGACTCACAGGCATGTGGCTCTTGAAGGCCTAGATCCATGCACCACAACATATAATGTGCCATTAAGTGGGCAATATGCAAATTCCTAGCCCTTTCCCCACATCATTACCACCCTTGTTAGGATGTATGCAAGGGGGGCATAAATAAGTTGTCATCAAATGGTGTCTAAGTAATGTAGAAACTGAACAGTGTCACATCCCAGGTGGATTGCTGCTTCGTCAGCATTTTGCATGTGTGACAAGGGGGGCATCATTGGTAACTATGGACCTTCAATTACTGTACAGAATTTGCAATTAATGTCAGAGGCAGAGCCTGCACTGTGTATCCATGGCCCTATGTCCTGGCACTACCATTGGGAATAACCCTGACACATGGTGTGCTGTACCTCACTTATCGCACACACACGTTGGCTGTGGAGTTCGCTATGAGCTGCCAGACAAATGAAGTAGCAATGGGTACTAAACCACTATCCAAACATGTGGCCCATTGTCAGGATCTAAGAACAAAATGAGACAATGCACCACCAAATTATTGTCTGTGCAGAATGTAGGCATAGTGTGTTCCACTCCCTATGTGCATTTTATACACACTTGTCACACAAATCTGCTGTCTTGACACATACCTACAGCAAATCCAGATATACATGTGAAGACTGATGTACAAGTGTATGGACTAGGAGGCAAAGGGTTTGCAAGTACCTACAATGGTTGACATGTGTCAGCAAGTTAACCTATTATAGTCTGTATTACACCATCACACAGCATATAGCAATACACACCACTCATTGTCAGTCGCCATGGAGCCTGAACTACCTCCTCTTGTATCAGGAGCAGCAAAGACGCCGACGACAACCATGGTGAGTACTGCACCTAGTACACAGGGGAGGGGGGAGGGAAAAGAGAGTGACACACACATGCAACACCCCCACCCCCACCTTCACCCACAACCCCATACACACAAATACATGCAGCAACATTACATATACACCCCGTCACCCCCTGGAAGAACGCAAGGACAAAAGGAAACAATTGTAACGAGTGTAATCAATTAAATATCAGATAGGCCAAGTTCAAAAATCAGTATATACAAATATGTACACCAACTACACAAGTCCGGATATTAATGAAATCATTGTCCGTGGATCAGTGTTCCAAAATGCATGGGCGAAGAACACACAAGATACCTGACTCGAAACGGAGAGAACATTGCAGGAGCATCAGATGGAAAATAAACAGGCACCTCAGTGGGAGGGGTGGGGGGCACCTCAGCCGGATGAACTGACGATGCCACTGCTCCAAGAGGGGGCTCCATGCCCACTGATTGGTCCTGGGGAGTGCAAAGCCACAGTCTCTCAAGTCGCTCCAGTGGGTGGGTTGCCCACTGATTGGTCCTGGGGAGTACAAAGCCACAGTCTTTCAAGTCTCTCCAGTGGGTGGTTTGCCCACTGCTTTATCCTGGGGAGTGCAAAGCCACAGTCTCTCTAGTATCTACAGTGGGTGGGTTGCCCACTGTTTTATCCTGGGGATTGCAAAGCCACAGTCTCTCAAGTCTCTCCAGCGGGTGGGTTGCCCACTGCTTTATCCTTGGGAGTGCAAAGTCACAGTCTCTCAAGTCTCTCCAGTGGGTGGGTTGCACACTGCTTTATCCTGGGGAGTGCAAAGCCACATTCTCTCAAGTGGATGCCTTTCTCCACTGGGTCTGGAGAGGGCTTTGTGCCCAGAGTGCTTCATCCTGACAAGGACTGGGGTAGTGGATGTGAATCTCCACTGGTTCTGGAGGGGGCTTTGTGCTCAGAGTGCTTCATCCTGCCAAGGACTGAGGTAGTGGATATGAATCTCCACTGGTTCTGGTGGGGGCTTTGTGCCCAGAGTGCTTCATCCTGCCAAGGACTGAGGTAGTGGATGCCTTTCTCCACTGGTTCTGGAGGGGGCTTTGTGCAACGAGTGCGTCATCCTGCCAAGGACTGAGGTAGTGGATGTGACTCTCCACTGGTTCTTTAGGGGACTTTGTGCCCAGAGTGCTTCATCCTAACAAGGACTGGGGTAGTGGATATGAATATCCACTGGTTCTGGAGCGGGCTTTGTGTCTAGAGTGCTTCATCCTGCCAAGAACTGAGGTAGTGGATGTGAATCTCCACTGGTTCTGGAGGTGCCTTCATGCTCAGAGTGCTTCATCCTGCCAAGGACTTGGGTAGTGTATGTGACTCTCCACTGGTTCTGGAGGGGGCTTTGTGCCCAGAGTGCTTCATCCTAACAAGGACTGGGGTAGTGGATATGAATATCCACTGGTTCTGGAGGGGGCTTTGTGTCTAGAGTGCTTCATCCTGCCAAGGACTGAGGTAGTGGATGCCTTTTTCCACTTGTTCTGGAGGGGGCTTTGTGCCCAGACTGCTTCATCCTGCCAAGGACTGAGGTAGTGGATGCCTTTCTCCACTGGTTCTAGAGGGGGCTTTGTGCCAAGAGTGCTTCATCCTGACAAGGACTGGGGTAGTGGATGTGAATCTCCACTGGTGGTTCTGGAGGGGGCTTTGTGCCTAGAGTGCTTCATCCTGCCAAGGACTGGGGTAGTTGATGTGAATTTCCACTGGTTCTGGAGGGGGCTTTGTGCCCAGAGTGCTTCATCCTGACAAGGACTGAGGTAGTGGATGCCTTTCTCCACTAGTTCTGTAGGGGGCTTTGTGCCCAGAGTGCTTCATCCTGCCAAGGTCTGAGGTAGTGGATGCCTTTCTCCACTGGTTCTGGAGGGGGCTTTGTGCTCAGAGTGCTTCATCCTGCCAAGGACTGGGGTAGTGGATGTGAATCTCCACTGGTTCTGGAGGGGGCTTTGTGCCCAGAGTACTTCATCTTGCCAAGGACTGAGGTAGTGGATGTGAATCTCCACTGGTTCTGGAGGGGGCTTTGTGCCCAGAGAGCTTCACATGAAGTGTGGCAGGTCCCATTTCCTCACCTGGGTGTATGTGCCATGAGATTGCCTGGGAACAGGTAGCATGATACTCCATGGAGGCAGAGACACACTCCACCCTTCTGCGACTTCGCCTGGCACCTGCTGGTACAAACAGTGCTGGGAGTCATGCCTCATGTATGCTGGGCAGGGTCCAGGACATCTCCTGCAGCCTCGGACGGCTGCCCACTGAGGATGATTGCCATGCCAGCTGTGGTGGCACTGTCTGAGCACGTCACGGGGCTGGTGGCGGTGGTTGTGGCGGTGTCTGTGGCGGAGGTGCTGGCGGTGGTGCATGTGTCTGCACCTGTTGAGGGACACAGCAGGACATCTCCTGCAGCCTCGGGCGGCTGCACATTGGGGATGATGCTGGGGACTGTTGGTGAGGCAGCAGACGTGCAGGTGGCGGTGTAGGTGGCGGTGTCCTCCGCCACACAGGTTGCTATTCTGGATGACAGAAGGAGTGACTCTGGTCCCTCAGCCAGGGCCTCCGTGCCCTGTCCTGACCTGCTCTTCGGCTTGTGTCCCTTCCCCACCTCTGATGTCGCTGCTGGTGCTTTGTCACTGTCCCCTTTTGGCTTGGAGGAGCCCTCGCTTGCTGGTTGGTGTGGCTTCTCCCTCCGGCATGTGGGCACCTTCTTCACTTTGGCAGGTGGCAGAATAGCCTGCTCCTTGGCCTCGCTAGGTGGCACGCTGGCAGCCCTAATGGGTGGCGCCCGCGATGTGACCGGACTTGCTGAGACCACTGTGCTGGAGGTTTTTGTAGCTGAGGTGCTTGGCTGGAACCTCGACAGCCTGGCCCTAGGGGAAGGACGGGGGGAGGTGTAGGGAAGAGGTCAATGTTAGCCAGGAAAAGTTTCTTAGACACACTGGGACGGGAAGATGGAGGGGGTTTGAGAGTGGAGGAAGAGGTAGTGGTTGTAGGAGGTGTACGTTTGCTGAATTTGGGTGAAGGTGTATGGGCCGGAGGGTGTTGTGAGGTGGATGGCAGTTGGGTGGGTGTGTGCCTGCTTTTGTGTAGTTTGGGAGGAGGGCTCACAGACACACTGGGAGAGGACACAGGGGATGTGTGAATGGTAGTAGGGTGGTGAATGCATGTGAGCGGTGTGTGTTGATGGGCATGCTGGTGATGGACGTAGTGGATGAAGATGTAGTGCATGCAGGTGTGAGTTGAGACGAGACAGGGAGGGAGGAGGAGGGCGTGGAGGAGGGAGACACAGTGGAGGCAGTGGATGTTGATGTGTCTGCATGGGGATGGTGCTTGTGTGAGTGTTGGTGGGATGTGTGGTGCTTATGTTTGCCATGTCCACTCTTGTGTGTTGATGAGTGTGCATGCTGGTCAGATGGTGTGCTTGGGATAGGCTGAGGTACAGGGGATTGGGTCTGGGTGGAGGAAGTTGGAGGGGGGAGGCTGGACACAGGGACAATGGCTGCCATCAGTGCTGAGGCCAGAGCCTGAAATGCCCTCTGTTGGGCCACCTGCCCAGAATGAAGGCTGCAAATGCCTCTCAATACCCTGGATGGCATTCAAAATGGTAGATTGCCCAACAGTGAGGGATCTCAGGAGGTCAATAGCCTCCTCACTGAGGGGAGCAGGGCTGACTGGGCAGGGGCTGAGGTGCCTGGGACGAAGGAGATGCCCACCCTCCTGGGTGAGCGGGCACGGGAAACTCGATGAAGGACTGCTGGGAGGGCAGTGCTGGTAGGGGTGGTGGGGGCTGTACCTGTTGATGCGGTGGGCACAGAGGTGCTCACCACCGCAAGGGAGCTCCCATCATAGGAGGAGTCGCTGTTGCTGGTGTCGGCTCCAGTCTCCTTCATGGAGCTCCCCTCGCCCTTCGTCCCACTGGTGCCTTCTGACTCCGTTACTGCACCCTGCAGGGCCATGTGGGATGCAGCTCCCTCCTGCTCTGGCGCCACTGCTCCTCCGCCAGATGATGCTAATGCACGCAAGAACAGGGTGACAAAACAAAAGGGGGGGAGACAGAGGAGATACATGGTCAATGCTTGCAACACCACTACCGTTGGTGGACACAACACACAGGGAGCAGCCCTATCTACTAAGCCATGCACTGACAGGGCAGGGGAAAAGCACATACCCATGGGGGACTCTTCCAGACCCATTTGATGCACAGCTGGAAGCCATAGGAGCCTGACTAGATGCAGAGGGCTAATACCACCTTTGGGGTTGGACAGGGGATGAGGCTGCAAATCAATGGGTCTAGCTTTGCAGGTCTGCCCTGGCCTAGGGGAACCCACAGCCCACCTCACCCACCCAGACACCTCGTAATGCGCACAGAGTCAGCTGAATGAGAGTGTACTCACCCCCTTGTGGCTGCTGTGATGCCCTCAGGCTCCCATCCAAGTCCTGATATGCCACCGCCAGGTTCCGGTACATCAGGGGGGTCATGGTGCGACGGGCACCCGTTCTGCGTTGGGAGGCCATGCTTAGCTGGACCTCCGCTGTCTTCTTGCTCCAGCGGAGCATGTCCTCCAATCTTTTCCGGCAGTTGGTGCTCCGTCTATGGTAGACCCCCAGGGTCTGCACTTCCTTGGCGATGGCACACCAAATACTCTTCTTCTGGTGGGCGCCGATCTAGATGAAAAGTGAAGTTATAATGGATGTTTCTCTCCTGTACAGTTCTTCTCACACATTGCCCACAAACCTCCCACCCTGGCCCAGACATACATACACACACCCTCCTCACATGCTGGCCTGACCCCGTCTCTTCCATCCATAACACTCCATACAATCATGTGCCATCCACCATGTACACAGTTTACTCACCTGTTTGTCTGGAGGACCGTACAATTGTGTGTACTGGGGAGGACCCCATCCACCAGTTTCTCCAACTCCTCCGCAGTGAAGGCAGGGGCCCTTTCCCCAGACACTGTAGCCATTGTCACTTCCAGACACAGGTCACAGCAGCACTTGCAGTGTAGGTCCTCTCCTGTTGAAGGTCAGGTATCAAGTGAGGGAACTGATAGAAATGGCGGTCACGTCTGCGGCGGTGCGTACGGTCACCGCCGACGTACCTCGTCATTGGCTCCTAGAACCCATACGGCCCAATGATAACCAAAGCTGGATTGCAGCACGGTCTTCGACCGCCTACCGCGATGGTGTACAATGCCAGCGCAGTTACATCATTTCCCCTTGTCCCACCTTACAGGTCAGGCAGCCACCATTTCAGGGGGCCACATGGCAGGCCAAATAACTGTGTCACACATATTTAGGCCAGGAATACCGACAGACAATAGCACATAGAGAAATTTTAATGTTAGTGCTAAACAGCCTTGTGTAACCTATGTGTTGCATGACCCTCTGCTCACCGTTCTCCTCCTAGGGCACGTTCGCTGGGGCAGGTGATGAGATGGCAGCATCCTCTGGTGTACAGACCCCTGGTGGACCTGTCGACAATGGAAGACAGACACATAATTATCACTTACAGACTTGATCGTGCAACAATCCTAGAACTGTGCGCAGTTGGAGCCAGACCTGATGTCAGCTATCCGCCATCCCACAGGAATCCCTCCATTAGTGCAGGTCCTGTCAGTACTCCATTTCCTGGCCAGTGGGTCTTTTCAAACAACAGTAGCCATGGCATCAGGGATGTCCCAGCCAATTTTCTCTTACGTGTTGTCCAGAGTGTTATCTGCCCTGCTGAAACACATGCACAGCTACATGGTTTTCCCTCAAGTGGAGGATTTGCCCACAGTGAAAGGTGACTTCTATGCCCTGGGACATATCCCCAACATCATTGGTGCCATTGATGGTACAAATGTGGCATTTGTCCCCCCGCAGGAATGAACAGGTGTACAGAAACCGCAAAAGCTACCATTCTATGAATGTGCAGATGGTTTGTTTGACAGACCAGTACATCTCCCATGTGAATGCCAAGTATCCTGGCTCAGTGCATGACGCTTACATTTTGAGGAATAGCAGCATCCCTTATGTGATGGGGCAACTCCAGAGGCACCGTGTGTGGCTAATAGGTGAGCCTAAAGTCCCCACACAGTTTCATTTGCTGTCTGGGTATGGGAGATTCCCTAATGTTTGGAGGATGTCTAACTGTTGTCCCTCGATATTTGCAGGTGACTCTGGTTACCTCAACCTGTCATAGCTACTGACCCCAGTGAGGAATCCCAGGACAAGGGCAGAGGAACGCTACAATGAGGCACATGGGTGAACTAGGAGGATAATAGAGAGCACCTTCGGCCTCTTGAAGGCCAGATTCCGGTGCCTCCATCTGACAGGTGGCTCCCTATACTACTCACCGAAGAAGGTGTGCCAGATCATCGTGGCCTGCTGTATGTTGCACAACCTGGTTTTGCAACGCCAGGTGCCTTTTCTGCAGGAGGATGGGCCTGATGCTGGTCTTGTGGTAGCTGTGGAGCCTGTGGACAGTGAAGAAGAGAAGGCAGAAGAAGAAGATGCAGACAACAGAAACAACATCATCATGCAATACTTCCAGTGAGACACAAGTAAGAGGATGGAACTGCTTCCCACATCTCATATTATTGTAGGACCTAGCATAAGTCTGCCTTTTTCACTCTGTGTATGGACCCTGACTTGTCACTTTGGCTTTCCATTCACAGATCTGAGTCCCAATTTATGCCCTCTGCTATGTTTACTCCTGGCCTACAGCTGTGTAACATTGGTATGTGAACAACTACTTTAACATTGCTATATTTCAGAGATGTTGCAATTACACATTTGTGAAAGCACAGACTGACTCCAGATTGTTTGGTGATTCAAGGGTGTTCATTTCTGTGCTAATAAGTGGAGGGGTGTGTGAAATGGGCTGGGATGATGGTGGAGGAATGTCCATGGCAGAGTCCAGTCTCTTGGTCTCACAGGTGCATTGTCCAATGGGGCATAGGAAAGGGAGCAATGGCAGTTTAAGGTGGACAGGGTGACAAAGTGGGACAGAAGGGTGACATTCAGTCGGTCTTATTTCCTGGTGGGGGTCTTGGCAATGTTCTCTGTCTTGTTCCTGGATCTCAGGGACCGTTTGCGGGGTGGTTCTCCTTCTGTAGGGTGTGGGGTGTTGGTGGCCTGTTGGTCCTGTGGTGGTGCCTCCTGTCCACTAGCGCCGGCGGAGGTGGAGGTCTGTTCATCGTCCAGGCTAGTGTCAGGGGCCATTTGTGTCCCACTGTGTCCCTCATGGTGTTGACAAGGTCGTCCAGCACCCCTGCAATGGTGACCAGGGTGGTGTTAATGGACTTCAAGTCCTCCCTGATCCCCAGGTAGTGTTCTTCCTGCAGCCGCTGAATCTCCTGAAACTTGGCCAGTACTGTGCCCATGGTTTCCTGGGAATGGTGGTATGCTCCCATGATGTTGGAGAGTGCCTCGTGGAGAGTCCTCCCAGCTTCCCTGTTATCCTGTGCCTCTGTCCCCTGAACCGTGTGTCCACTGCCACTGACCCCAGCTCCCTGATTGTCTTGGGTTGGTGGGTTTGCCTGGGTTCCCTGTAGCGGTGGACACACTGCTGATTGATGTGTCCTGGGAATAGTGGCATGGGCCCGCTGGGTGGGTGCCGTGATGGTGTTTCCTGGGGGGGGAGGGTCTGTGGTGGCTAGTGACAGTGGCAGGGAAACCGACTGTCCAGAGGTCCCTGATGGGCCGGGCTGGTCATCTTGATCCAGGCTTGCAGAGCTGCTGTCATCACTTTGGGCCTCTTCTGTGGGCGGACTGGATATGTCTGGCACCTCCTGTCCAGTGATGTTGGGTATGGGTCCTGTTGGGATGTAAATGCATAGTTTTAGTATCTGTGTGTGCCATCTTGTGCATTGGGTGAGGTACCCTCTACTCCTGTGCTTGCATAACTGTGTTTTCCCTTTTGTGATAGTTGGTTTGGGGTCTGTGTGGGTATCTGTACTGGACATGCTTTGGTGACGGTGGTCCATGCCTAGGTGTTGCATGCAGGGCCTTGGTATTGAGATGTGTGGATTGTGATAGTGGGACATATGTGAGATGATGGAGTGATGAGAGTGAGGGTAAGGGTGGGGGTATGTGATGGCATGCAGATGGGGCGTGGGGGATATGGTAATAAAGATATGACTTACCAGAGACCAGTCCTCCTGCTACTCCTGCGAGGCCCTCAGGATGAAATATTGCCAAGACTTGCTCCTCCCATGTTGTTAGTTGTGGGGAAGGAGGTAGGAGTCCACCGCCAGTCCTCTGTACAGCTGTGAAGAACAGGGCTGATTCCAGATGCCCCCTGACTTTTTGCCCACATTTTCCACTTTTTGCTGGTGATTTTTCTGACTCTGATGGTGCCCTGGGTACTGCTAACCAGTCCCAGGGCCTGTGTTCTGTGTAAAATCAGTATGCAAATTAGGCTAATTAGGCTAATTATAATTGCCTAAGTCAACCTAACTATAAGTCCCTAGTATATGGTAGGGCATGTTGGTTTAGGGACCCCAGAATAGGTAGTGCACCCATAGGTGCACTGCTGCAGTGGCCAGTGCCATTTTAAAGGCGGGCCTGCCTTGCTGGCTGCTTTTAAATTAAAGTTATAGGCAACTTCAACTTTGGAATTAAAAGTAGTTCCAAAGTCTTAAACTACCTTATTTTTACATATAAGTAACCCCTAAGGCGTGCCCTATGTGCCCCTAGGGCTGGGTGTCATGTAACTGTAAGCAGGGACCTTATAAAAATTGTTTTATAAGCCCTGGTGAGGTAAGAACAGCCAAATTTGTTTTTCCCTCATTGTAGTGAATGGCCTCCATAGGCTAGAATGGGGAGACTTTATTTTAATTTTAAAAGTCCCCTTAAGTAATGGATACCAAGAGTTTGGTATCAAATTCATTGTTATAATAAATACCACAGCTACCAGTTGTTGGAATTAATATAACTTGTTCAGGTAAAAAGTTTTAAACTTTACCTGAAAAGTTGCCAATTTCAGCCCTGCATTGTTTTTGCTGCTGTGCTCTGATTGGCCAGCCTCTGGCAGCCTGGCCAGGCTGCCTTGATGAGGTGTGAAGTGGCCTGGCTTCACACAAAGAGATGTGCCTGTGGGAGGGATTTTCCCCTCAGCAGATGGCGAGGCAGGAAGGGGGAGGGCTGTCAAACTGGTCTTCAAAGGCAGAGAAGGACATTTGGAGTAACCCAGCAACACCCTTACATCCTGCAACCCCAGACAACTAGGTGACCCCTTGATTAGATTAGGAGAGGGGTGTGTTTATGATTTTTAGCCACACCAGTGCGTGGGCTCAGCCAGATGTAACCTCCAAAAATCACTTCCAGCCATGATGGATTTTTGAGGAATGTTGCCTCCTGGGATTGATTTTTGCCACACTTCCCAGGAAGTGGTCAGAACAGGGGGAAGGACCCTGCACCTGATTGGAGAATCAGGACCCCCCTGTTTTTCACCCAGAAGCAAGGATAAAACTGGCAGACCTGCACCCACACCTCAGTTTTCTACCACATCCCTACCAGGAAGAACTACAGAAGAAGAAGGAATGCCCTGCTGGACCCCTAGCCTGCACCTGGACCCTGCACTCTGAAGGACTGCACCAGCTGCACACTTGGGCTTCACCACAAGAAGGACTTTGCCTAGCTTCAACTGGTTCAAGGAGGGACTCCCTGTTTGCTACAGGTGAAAAATTGCTAACCAGAGTCCCCTGCACCAACTCCTGAAGAAATCAACCAGCTGACCACTGTCCAGTCTCCAAAAAGGAGTTTGCGCCAGGTGCATTCTGGGAGTTGTAGTCCACACCCTTAACGATCATCTCAGAGCTTCTTAAACCTTGGGGTGAGCTGTGGACCCCAAAAGAACCTTAAAGGAACATCTGGGAGAAGATCCAGAAGTTTGGAGGAGTTTGGAGAACTTTTGAAAAAAAGCTCCATAGAGGGACCGTCCCACCGCGGCAACTCTAGCTGGTTTGCCTCAACCGCGACCCGGCCTGATTTGCAGGTTCGTCCCGGTGAAGAAAATCTCCAAAAAAGAGACTAAGGGGGTCATTCTGACTCCCGCCGGCCGCGGTAACCGCAGGGCCGGGGGGAGCCGACAGAATACCGCTGCGCGGTCAGAAGACCGCCGCGGTTATTCTGGGTTTCCCGCTGGGCTGGCAGGCGACCGCCAGAAGGCTGCCCGCCAGCCCAGCGGGAAACACCCTTCCATGAGGTTGCCGGCTCCGAATGGAGCCGGCGGAGTGGAAGGGGTGCGACGGGTGCAGTTGCACCCGTCGCGATTTTCAGTGTCTGCATGGCAGACACTGAAAATCTTTGTGGGGCCCTGTTAGGGGGCCCCACGACACCCCATACTGCCATCCTGTTCCTGCCGGCCGAAACCGCCAGGAACAGGATGGCGGTATGGGGGTCGGAATCCCCATGGCGGTGCAGCAAGCTGCGCCGCCATGGAGGATTCCCCAGGGCAGCAGAAAACCGGCGGTACACCGCCGGTTTTCTGTCACTGACCACGGCTGTACCGCCGCGGTCAGAATGCCCAGTGGAGCACCGCCAGCCTGTTGGCGGTGCTTCCGCGGTCCCCAACCCTGGCGGTCTCGGACCACAAGGGTTGGATTGACCGCCTAAGTCCGGACGTAGAAAGTTGACCGCGACCTCCCAGCCAGCGTATCCGAGGAGGGCTCCAAGGACGTTGGATCAAGATCCAGGTTTACCCCGGTCGAAGGATTTTCACCTCGAAAAAACGACTAAGTCCGAAGGTAAAAAAAATCTCCACCGAGGGCTCCCGCGACGCGTATCCGGAGAAGAGTTCCAAGTTGGTCGGATTGGACTGGCAGGTTCGTCCCGCTGAAGAAAATCTTCAGAAAAACGACAAACGTGTGAAGGTAAACTTTTGACCAAGGCCTCCCGCAGGCTGTAGACGAGCTGGGCTTCATCGCGATCGGCCTTAAACTTTGACTTTGCCCCGGTCGAGGTGCGACCAGATTGGCGCTTTTTGTTTCTAGGTGCTAGAAAACAATAATTCTTAAAAAATTCATACCTCCGGTTCACCTTATCCGATTTTATTTGTTTTTGTGTCATTTTAAAGATAAAAGTATCATCTATTTTTATAAATTGGTCCTGGATTTTTAAACTGTTTCCTGTGTTTTATTTAATTACTGTTTTGTGATATTTGAATGCTTTACACTCTGTCTCCTAAATTAAGCCTTGTCACTCATTGCCAAGCTACCAAGGGTTGAGCTGGGTTTAATTTACTGAGACATAACTGGACCTAAGTGGAGGTTAGTGGCCTATTGCTAAGTGTAGGTACTTACCTGCCCTTACCAATAACCCATTTTCCAACAACAGCAATCTGGTGTCTGGATACCACTGAACGCACCTTCCCCCGTAGGTCGTCCCACCTCTTCCCGATGTCGTGCCATGTTCTTGGATGCTGTCCCACTGCGTTGACCCTGTCGACGATTCTCCTCCATAGCTCCATCTTCCTAGCAATGGAGGTGTGCTGCACCTATGATCTAAAAAGCTGTGGCTCTACCTGGATGATTTCCTCCACCATGACCCTGAGCGCCTCCTCTGAAAACCTGGGTTGTGTCTTTGGGGTGCCATGATGTGGTGTGGGTGATCTGTGAGGTGCTGTCTGTTGTGGTGTGTGGGGGGATGTGTTGATGTGTGTTATTTGAGATGCATGGATGTTGTATGGGTAATGGTGTTGTCTGTCTGTGGATGCTGGTGTTGTGTTTGCTAATCTCTCTCTCTGTGCTTCTTCCAAAACATTAGTTGTAAGGGTTTGTGGGTAATGTGGGTTTGTGTTTTATAGTGTTGTGGGTGTGTGGGTGTGGTGTGTGTATGTGTATCAGGTGTGTGTATTTTGAATTGTCCAATGTAGGTGTGTTTTGTAAATGTGTGTGTGTTTTGAGCGCAGCGGTGTGTACGGCCAATGGATTACCGCGGTTGAAAGACCTCCGTGTTGATTTGTGGGTCGTGATAGTGTGGGTGTATTCTTGTTGGCGTGACGGTGTAGGTTTTGGTATCACCAGTTTATCACTGACCTTTGGTGTGGCGGACTTGTGTGGGTGTCTGTATTGTGACAGATTCAGAGATGTGGGTTGTAATACCTGTAGCGGAATTCCGCCTCCACAACGGTATGTTGGCGGTCTTCAGCATGGTGGAAAGCGGGATTTACCACCAGGGTTGTAATCAGGGCCTTTAACTTGTCAGAGGGTGAGATTGCAGCTACTTGTACAGCTGTACACATGATGTTCACAGACATATCCCATGTGTTGTATGTTCTTAATTGTGTGAGACTTGTTAGTATTTCACCCTGTGTGGTTTGTGTTCCACAGGCTGCACACTTTATGCCTGATTTTTCTCAAGTGGTACAGCTCAGTTCAGCAGCAATATGTGTTACACAACACTACACCAGTTTAGAAACACATGCATGTGCCATGAAATACAGTATACCCCTGCAATTCCCCCTGCACACATTTGATCTCCCTGCACCAACACAGGCATTGTTGCAGCATGATGGAGTGCCTGCTTTGACAGCATAAATTGTTTATGTGCAGGGAGGTGTCCCTTCCTGCACTGTACACGCTATTTTGCTAAGGTGGCATTTCCATGTGTGCTGCAAAATGCAGCACACGTGAGAAGGGCAACATAACAAGGAGGAAGGGAAGGATTGTGGTTTGTTACTCCATCCTGATACCACCCCTGGGTTGTTATTGACTTCAGTCGTACAAGTTGTGTTGGTTTAGGGGCTATGAGAATATGCAATGGATGTTGTCATGGCACAGCCACATTCATTGCACATCATTTCCTGGTAATTTGATGCATATTTACATGGTGGGGTATAGCCATAGTGAGTGTGTTATGTCCACGTTATATATATATGTTAGAATGTATTGCACAACCAAAGCGTCAGTACAAGTATGGTTTGGGTGGCGATGAAGCGTTTTGATTCCGGGCCTATATGTCCCAATGCTAACCTTTTGCATGCTTTGAGTGTGTCCTATGTTCCTCCCCCTTCTGCCATTTTTGAGATTCCAGATATTCCCCCCGCAACATACCCTGCATTTGTTTTAGTTCTTGGTAGTCTGCGCTGTCCTGCGATTCCTGTGGCCAGCTCCTCTGGGAAGACCGCTACAACCATCTCCTCCAGCTCATCCAGGTCCTCCTGTGGTGCAGCACTTCCACCTCCAATCTGCAGTGCTGCCTTTCAGTTCCTGGCCAGTTTCTCCTTAGTCCTTCCCTTGCAATCATCCTAGCATTTCTTGCAATCAGTGACAGTCCTCCTCAACTCTGCCACACTGTTGACTTTGCCTACCATATTGCATCTCTCCTACCGACTGCCAATTTGAGGGGGGGCGAAGAACTGGTGTTTGTGCTCTGTCATCTCTCTGACCAGGATGCCAAGCTCCTCCTCACTAAAGCGACCTTGCAATCCCTTTTCACCTTCTTCTGGGGCTTTGCTGGATACTCCTGGCGCCACTTTTGCAGCATTAGCGTATTTTTTTTCCTTACAGCATGTCTCAATGGTTAGCGTCATTTTTTTTTATGCCAACCATTCCTTAGCGTTTTGTGCATAATTTTTTTAATATTGCGCATGGATGGCACTAGGGAAGGACAGTGGCTCACGCAAAAAAAAATTACGCACAACTGCGCTAGCGCAGTTGTGCTTCATTTTCCAGAAACATGGGCCTTAGTATTTTTTTAAATAACATATTTAATTATAAAAATTGTGATAGCAATTTGTAAAATATCTAACTTTTTTCTAAAATAACAAAAAAAAAATGTTGAAGCATTGAAACATTTTGTTTTATTTTTAATTAAAAAGATAATTAAACACACCACGTGAAATATTTTAAAAATGTATTAACATATTTCTTAGAATTTTCCAAATAATCTTACTAAATAGCAAAACATGTAACTTATTTAAAAAAATGTAACAACTTTTTAAAAAGTGCACAACATATTTTTATTATATTATTTTAAAGTATTTTCCTGTAGTCTCCCCTTGACTTCAATGGGAAAGACTGTCCTTTTCTTTTTTTTTTACTTCAGAGGTGAGAATGGCGTTTTACATTTGTTTCTGCAGTCGGTGGAGCATCACACCCAACATCGGATGTAATGAACAGCTGCGGTCAGGTGAGAAAAGTTTGCTTTACTTTTTTTAAGGTGTAGGTGGTTAAGTTTCTTGTGAGTTGAGGTGGGGTAGGTAGGAAGCTGTTGTAATCTATAGAGTTGTATTTTATTCTTGCTTTAACCCTTTTGCATTCCGTGCAGGCAGTGTTTGACTGCCCACATTAGGGCTGTTGTTTTTTTTCCAAAATAGGTTTTAAAAAAGTGTTAGAATTTTTTAAACCTATTTGGGAAAAAAGCAACTTTTTACTTTTTTATTGTCACTTTGTTTTTTAAAAGTGTCATTAAGTTTCAAGATGACGACCATATCATTGCTGAGGAAAATCTGGATTAGTGGATCGATTTCTACTGGATTTGTTCTGGGAATTTTGTTTTGGAGATTGGATGTGCTTTCTAGAATGTTTTCGTACATTTGGGAAATTTGTTTTGGAAAGGCTTTTGTAGTTTACCTGTTTGTGGATTTCCAATTGTGTAGCTTTAGCTATTGTTTTTTTTTTTTAAAAAGGTATATGGAGCCGTATTTTCAAGACAAAGGGCCTCATCACGAGTTTGGCGGTCAGACCGCCAGACTGCGCTGTTGCTGATCTTCTACACCGCCCAATTACGAGTTATACCGGCAGGACTGCCAACCAAAAAAGGCAGACTGCCAGGTGCGTGGAGGTCTGAAAATAGGTAGTCCGATCTCCAGCACCGTCAGCACCGCGACCAACCACTGGACTTATCACAAGCACAGTCACCATAGTAGACCCCCATGGCAGTCAGCCAATGGTGGTCCGCAGTCACCAAAGTAATACGCAACAACACATTGGATTAATTTGAAAACAACACAGCTGACACACATTGCCACACTGGACACACCTGCACAGGTCACTATAACTTTAACAGACCAAAATCCTTTGCAATTACACTGCAAGACAACAAAGCCCGAGCACCTTTTTTTGTAGAGTACATAGATAAGGCACCCATTTTTTCACCACCCCATTGAACACCTTGCACACATTTTTGTCCATTCACACCCTATTGCACTTCCCCTGTTAAGTAAGTCACTGTCACCCGTTTTTTTGTTCCATCATGTCACATTCCAAAAATCCCTGTTTTTCTAAAGATGAGTTCAGAGTCATTGTGGTTGAGATCATGAGTAGAGCAACAATTATTTGGAGCACAAGTCCAGCACACGCCTCTCAGTAGAAAAATGGAAATGTGGGACATGATGGTCGACAAAGTGAATTCTATAGGCACCACTCTGTGCACAAAGGAGAACATTAGGAAGAGGTGGCACGGCCTCAGAGGCAAGGTTCATTCCCTGGTCTCCAGGCACCAGTTGCACACCAAAAAGACTGGTGGTGGCCCTCCCTGTGACCCATTACATCTCTTTCCCTGGAAGGAGAAGGTCTTGGCCATCCCACATCTAGAGGACTCCTGGGGGAGTCTCGTAAGTCTCAACACAAACAATTTCACCAAAATGCTATTTCATGCATGCTCATAGCTTACCTTTTGTCTCCTTTACTGCTACTTCCCTCACAAGCCCTGTGTTCACCCATTCAAAGAGCTCTATTTGGCAACTCACAATTGAAGTGTACTCACTTGGGGAGATGACATTTGTATAGTGTGTGTAGTACAGGAACTGACAACACCCCAACTCCCTGCAGGCACTGTTCAATAACTAAAAACACCTGACTAGTGGTCACTTCTCCAAATACTCCTTTTTGTTACATATAAATTCAAGGGTACACACCTGGGAAGATAACATTTGTCAACTGTGTGTAGTACAGGCACTGACATGACTTCAACTCCCAGGATGCATTGTTTCTGTAACTAAAAACCCTAGCACAGTGGTTAGATGGTACAATAAATCTGTTAACCAGGTCTCAATTGAAGTATACTTACCTGGGGGATAGCATTGGCCAAGTGTATGTAATGGAGAGATTGACCTGAATGCAACTTCAATTCACATGGGACACTGTTTCAGCAACTCCAAACACCAGAACGTGTTTACTTGTCAAAAGACCTCTGTTTCGCAACTCACAATTTAAGTTTACTCAGCTGGGAGGGTATAATTTGTCAAATGTGGGAAGTAGAGAGTGGAGACATGAGTACTGAGGTCAGGAAGGCCGTGTGTCTGTGAAACCAACCACCAGCCCAGGTTTCTCTTATCTAAATACCATTGTTTGGTAAATCTCAATTAAAGTGTACTCACCAGGAAGGATACCATTTGTATAGTATGTGTAATGCAGGGAGTTACATAACTGTAACTCCCAGGAGGCTCTGTTACTGCCACTCTAGCCACTAGTACAGTGTCCTCTTCTTCAAAGATTCCTGTTTAGTAACTCACACATGAAGTGTACTCACCTTGGAGGATAATATCTGTCTGTGTGTGTACTAGAGAGAGTGACCTGAATGCAACTCCCAGAAGGCCCTGTATCTGTAACTCAAACCACCAGCACAGTGGTCACTTGTCCCTATATACCTGTGTGTCAACTCCCAAATGAAGTATACTCACCTAGAGGGATAACATTGGAAAACTGTGTGAACTACATGGATTAACCCGACTTCAATTCACAGGACACACTATCTCAGTAACTCAAAACACCATAACAGTGTTCATTCGTTGAAAGACCCCTGTTTGGCAGCTCCAATGTAAGTTAACTGAGCTGGGAGGCTATTATTTATATAGTGTCTGTAGTAGATGTAGAAAGATGACTGCTAAGGCCAGGAGGGACCATCACTGTTACTTCACTCACCAGCCCTGTATCCACAGCTCCAAAGGCTCTTGTTTGGTAACTCACAAATGAAGTGTACTCACCTGGGGTGATAACATTTGTATAATCTGTATACAAGAGAGAGTGACATGACTGCAACTCCCAGCCGACCCTGTTTCTGTTACTTCAAACTTTAGCCCAGTGTTCTCTTGTCTAAATACTCCTGCACTTAACTCACAACTGACGTGCACTCACTTGGGAGGATAATATTTGCATAGTGTGTGATGTCTAGGGAGTTACATGACTGCACCTCCCAGGAGGCTCTGTTACTGCTAATCCAACCACCAGTCCAGCGTTCACTTCTCTAAATACCCTTCTTTGGAAACTCTCAAATCAAGAGTACTCAACTGTGGGGATGACAATTATCAAGTGAATGAAGTGATGGTAGTGGCATGACTGCTAAGGCCAGAAGGCTCTGTCTCTCTAACTCCAAACACACGCCCAGTGTTCACATGCCCAAATACCCCTGTGTCTTAACTCTCAATTGAAGTTTACTCACCTGGGAGGATAACATTTGTATGATGATGGGAAGTAGAGGGAGCGGCAAAAATGCAAATCCAATAGGCCCTGTATCTCTAACTCCAACCACAAAACCAGTGTTCAATTGCCCAAATCCAACTATTTGTGAACTCTCAATTGAAGTTTAATCACCTGGGAGAAAAACATTTATCAAGTGTGCATAGCATGGAGAGTGAGATGACTGCAACTCCCAGGAGTCAATGTTTCAATAACTCCAAAAACCAGACTAGTGGTCACTTGTCCAAATACCCAAGATACAGATCATGCTGAACTCTGAGATGTGTCTGGATACCTAGCTCCACCTTGACCTACTAACCCAAGATTAAACTATTGAGGACAGGAAGGACAGTTTACTGAGTGTGCAAAACAATGACCCCAAAGGCCTCAAGATGCATCACCCGAATGGTATTGGCTGCAGACACATTCAAAATGCACTGACCACATAAATACTCTCTCACATATACAACAAATTCCTGGGTCTTCCTGCATCACAATCAAATAGGCCTCAAAATGATCAAAGATATATCTTGCCTAGCTATTGTTCTGCTTACATTGGTGCAAAGATGGCATTCTCAGACCATCCTCCCAAGTGCTAATGATCTGCACACTTCAGCAGCTGCTTAAATTAAATGGAATTGGCACACTTCACAAATGCCAGGTCAATACAAAAAATATCAAGGATTAACTGCAAATTAACTTTGTACCAAGTCTATGCTTAATGTGACTCTACATTGTTGGAGGTAGATGTCACAATACAACCAGTAACATTGTATATTTCACATGAACAGATCGAGCAGCCACTGGGCACACAGAGGCCACAGGAGAGACTGCCACTACCCCCTGGATGAAGTCCACAGTGAAGAAGACACTCCTGAATGCCTGCAATTGGAGGATGGTTCTGGCCCATCTGGGCAACCTGGACAGACACCAACGGTGAGTCTCACAGTGGCAACTTTAACACCTCCCAGCCCAGTTACCTCAACATCACAGGCAACCATTCACCCCCCCAGCCTGTGTACCAAGCAAGGGCCTACCATCTTGTGCCCACAAGTCCTGGATCTTGATTTGCAGCATAACACTTTGGATAATGAAGGTCCAGGAACCAGTGAAAGAGAGTGCCCTGTGGAAAAGACACAGGACCATGGGGGTAGGGTGCATGGGAGGGATGCTGTGGGCAAGCGTGGTGAGGCCACTGTAGCAGCTCCTGGCCAGAACTCTATCAGACACATTTTGGGGGTCTAACTGGAGTCCCAAGGCGTGATGGGCTAGGTCCTGACCAAACTGAGTGAAATCAAGCAGCTACAGAGGGACATGCATAGGCACATGCTAGAAAAGATGGAGGCACACAATAACAACAAGGCCTCCCTAATAAGGGTGATGAGGGACATACACACAGTCCTGAGCAAAACCAATCTTTCCCTTCCTTTGGCTCTTCAACACCAGGCACATCTACAAAGGTGGAAGCAACTGAAAGGGAGGCTCTGCCGTTGAAAGAACCTGCCCCAGACACCCCTGCCTCCCCCCATGAAAGTGGGGATGTCCAGCAAAGAATCCAGGAGGTGCGCATGGCAAGACACACACCAATGCCAGCACTTGACCTCTTCCTAAAGCAACTCCTTTGTGTGTTACATATTGAATCTGTTGACTGATCCTCAACCACCTACCAAATCCAACGGGAGGAGTACTCCGGACTTTGGACTCACAATTGCACTCCAATGATTTCATTCACCATTACTGACACCTTCACTTTATTTTTTTCTTCTTTTCTGTCCAAACTGTATTTTCTGAAACAGCATTGTGATAAATTCACCCATCACAAACTCATTGCCTGCTAGCTTAATTTCAACATTTTGAAATGTAGAGATGTAAGACCATGTGATGTTATTGATGACAACATAACTTTCTTGTGCAAGGAGGGACATGTTACAGCTCAGGATTGCAACCATTACACACAAACGCATACAAGTGTCTGGTCACACAAAACATTTTATTAAAGTGTACAGCACATAGGCTATCCATATGTCTGAACCTTTTTAACACAAGAATGTGGCTAACTCTTCAAGCAGGCTTTGGCTGACTATTACAGAGTATCATCTCCCTAGTTGTTGCCAAAACCCTGATCACATGCCCATCATAATCCAATGGCCATGCATCTGGTGGTATGACACAAACATATGTCAGTATTGTGGAATAGGCACTGCGGCCTGCAATGAGGAAACACATCTATAGCTATGTACAGGTCATACAAGAATAGTGTTTAACCAATGTGAAGGGTGAATGACTCCGTCACAATCTTTGGCTATGCATTTCATGCCACATGATGACACACATGATGCAATCAGCCCATATGTGCAATTAGCATAATTGTCAATTTGTGCCTTAGACTCATGACACGTCCCTTACTCCCACAGCTCTGTTGTTACCTTCATACAGGTCATATTTGTCATATACAGGTGTGTTGGACCTGGCCCTTTTGCAGGGTTATCCCCAATCTTTTTGCCTCCTTTCTCCTATTTTTTCTGACTAGATTTTGTTAGCTTTTAGACTCTGGGCACTTTACCACTGCTAACCAGTGCTAAACTGCATATTCTCTCTGTGTAAATTGTATTGGTGATAGGATTTTCTTTGACTGGCATATTTGATTTACTAGTAAGTCCCGTATAAAGTGCACTAGAGGTGCTGAGGGCCTGTAAATCAAATGCTGCTAGAGAGCCTGCACCACTTGTTGTGCCATGCACATGAGTAGCCCTGTAAACATGGCTCAGACCTGCCACTGCAGTGTCTGTAGGTGCAGCTGTAAACTGCCAATTCAACTTGGCAAGTGTACCCACTTGCCAGTCGCAAACCTTCCCTTTTTATACATGTAGGGCACCCTTAATGTAGGCCTCAAGCAGCCCCAGGGGCAGGATGCAGTATATGTTAAAGGTGGGACATGTACTGATGTGTTTTACATGTCCTAACAGTGAAATACTATGAAATTCACTTTTCACTGTTGCAAGGCCTATCTCTCTCATAGGGTAACATGGGGACTGCCTTTAAATATTTTTAAAGTGGAGATTCTCTTTGAGAGCAGATATAAATTTGGAGTTTGGTGTCTCTGAACAAACAATTTAAAAATACATCTTTTAGTGAAGTTTTTAAATTGTTTAGTTTGAAAATGACACATTTAGAAAGTAGGCATTTTCTTGCTTAAACCATTCTGTGACTCTGCCTATTTGTGGATTCCCCGTCTGGGTTAGTTTGACAGATGGGCTGTTTGTGAATTCCCTCTAGATAGTGAGTGAAAGGGAGCCGGGTGTAGCCTGCATATCCTGGTGGGCCATCTGTGTTAGAATGGAGGGAGGAGTGGTCACTTACACCTGAATGGACTGTGCCTGCCCTCTCACAATGCAGTCTCCAACCCCCTGTGTGTGTCTGGGGTCCGGCCTTGGCAAGGCAGGATCTTGTGAACAACTGAGACTTTCCTTTAAAGTTTGCCTACTACAAAAGCAGAAAGGGGTATAAGTAGTGGACCCAAAACCCCGGAAATTAGATTACTTCAAGGATTCAAGATAAACGTATACCAGGAGAAGAGCTGAAGAGCTGAGGAGAAGTGCTGCCCCTGCCTGTGACTGTGCTTTGTTGGGCTACTCTGCAGTTGCTGCTTCTGTCTGAGAAAGGGGAAAAACTGGACTTTGTGATATATAACTGCTTAGGAAGTGTCTCCAAGGGCTTGGATTGAGCTTGCCTACTGTTTTGATTTCTCAGGGCCATCAAAGACTTTCTGCCAGCACCTGGACTCTTTGCTGAGTGGTGCCCAAAACAGTCCCTGGGCCCTTAAATGGTAAAACTGGTAGGACAAGGACTGAAATCCATGCACAGGAAGCCGTGCAGGGAAAACTTTGATGCACCACCTGCAACGCTGCTGAAATCGATGCACCACCTGCATTGCGGTTGCGAATTTGATGCATTGCCTGCATCACAGCTGGAGAAACGACGCAACACCCACTTGCGGCTGCTGAAAATGACGCAAACCCCACATAGGGAGGTTTTCCTTTACTGTGCGATCGGATTTCACACATACCATTGCTGGGCATCAAAAATCATTGTGAAACTGCGGGGATCCGAGGTGCCCTGTCTGGAAATTGATTCATCGTTCCTTTGCGGGAGAGAAAAATTACACAACACTGTCATATTTGACGCACACTCACCCGTGCAGCTTTATTTTTGACAAAAAACAGGTACTTTGTGTAACAACAACGTTTCCATTGTTTTCTATGAAGTAAAATTCTAATATTTTGAAAATGTATAACTTTACCTGTGTATTTGGATTTTTGTCATTGTAGCCTTGTTTGGTTTAGATAAATATTGGCTATTTTTCCAAACTGGTGTGGTCTCCATTTTGTGTGTTTTCATGGTTTTACTGTGTGTGTTGGTGTAATTACTTTACACATTGCCTTTGAGATACGCCTGAATGCTGGTCCCAAGATACCAAGGGGGTGAGCAGGGGTTATCTTAGTATCTTTCTTGCCCTGACCTGAGTGAGGGTCCCTGCTTGGACAGCGTGCAAACTGACTACCAACCAGAGATTCCATTCCTAACAACAGTTAGGAGTGTTTCGGCCTGCTTGCTGATCCATTTGCTGTTGTTTGCACTATCTGACTTTGTGGGCAGTGCTGGTGTCCTCCAAGACAAGGGTGTATGTTGACTGTATGGATATGTGGGCATAAATGCAATGGAGGTGTCATAGCATTCATTTCTGTTCTATCTGGTAAGTATTTTATCTTGTGTTGTCCAACATGAGTATGTATGGCGTTAGAGTTGTCCCCCTGACACGGGTCACAGAGTCACCTAATGTGCGTCAACTTGACGTTTGTTTGTGCAGACATGGAGTGTGTTCAATTGTGCTACAGTTGTTCACTTTTTACGGTGCGTGTCTCCATTAACTGTGTGTACCTTGCAGCTACTTCATGAAGATGTTTGTCCCATGCAATTGGAGTTGTTTGATCTTTGTGCAGATAGGCATGTCATTTGGACCTAGTATTGTTTCTCCCTGAGACACATAGGGCCAGTTCCTGTGCAAATGTTGTTTAAGGGACATGTGCAAAATTATATGTCTCCCAGTGCAGCCTCCTTCCCTGAGTGCTCCTGATGCCCCCATTCCTATAGTGTAGGTATGTATTGCATAGTAAGCTTTATATATTTGTCTCTGTATATTGTGCATTCCATTGTCCTTCCATTGTGTTGCAATGTGGGTGATGTGTGTATCCATTGCAGGGCTGTTTAATGGTAGTGGTGTTTGTGTTCCATGCCACATCCATATATATATGGGTTAAATGTGACAACAGTTCATGCCAAATGTGAAATGTGAGTGTGTCAGTTATATTTGTAGATTTGATGCTGCTGTGTTGTTGGTGTTGTGTGAGATAGTGTTGTGTACACTTCACTGTCCCTCTGCCTGAGATGAGCAGAAGTATGCATTTGTGTAGTGCTGCAGTGTGAGTGACCTATCTATAGGGGGCATATTGTGACTGGGAATGTGTCCTTATTTAAGTGTGATTCTGACCTGGGACACAATGACAAGTGTACTTTGTGCCTGTAGGGTGACCCCCCATATCATGTGGACGATAGAGCAAAAATCTATTGTTGAGTATAATGACACAGGTTGGTGTGTGTACTTATGTTTGGTTGCATCCATGGTGGTGTATTTTTTGTGCACCTTCAGTGATCACCAGCAGCGGCAGGGGATGTGTGATGGGATCCATGGCGGCACCAGAGATGTGAGACTGCCTGCAGGTGAGTGTCTCCCTTTATACTCCCTGTTTCTGCCTGCTAAGACATGGTAGTTTGAGGTGTGCAACATCATAATGTGTAGGGCTGCAACACAGGCTTCACTGGCCTGTTTGTGCAGCCTCATGATCACAGAAGTCTGTGCTGCCTGGTGGTGCTGGCTGACTCTTGCTCCATAGGCCCCCATGACTCGTAATATTGCAGTCTGACCGCCAACCTGACAACGGTTGGACCGCCAATGCCGCCATAGCGGTCCACGGACCACCAAACTCATAATGAGGTCCAAAGATCACATTGTTTTCTGGAGCAACTCAAAATTTGTGGATGGATTTTTACTGGATATTTTCTGGGAATTTCGGTTTAGAGATTGAATGTGCTTTGTGGAATTTTTTTAAACTTTTAAGTATTTTGGGGAATTTTAATTTTGAATTGCTTTAATTTGATATTTTTTTGTGGTTTATCAATCACTGGAGCTTTTTTCCTGAGATGGGCTTTTTTATGTGCGAGAAAGGGCCTTTATTTGACATAGTAGCCCCCCACTTTTTGCCTGGAAAATGATGTGGTTTCAAAATTTAGGTGCCCTGGGCCCCTGCTAAACAAGCTCCCTGGGCCAGATCTCTTTCCCCCAAAACAATATTGTGTATTGGCACCTCAGCCACCCTTTTAAGCCTCTACTAAAGGGTACCACTGTTACTTAGGGCATGGGTACTGAAGAGGCCCCCCCCAGAGCTGCAGCACCAATTATACAACTCTGAGAGACCGCACACCAGTTTCATGCAGACTGCCATTGTAAGTGGATGACAAGGTGTACTTAAAAGTTACAAACTCAACATCACAATCACCAAGAGTGCCAAGTCCACTAAAACTGTATGCACTATAGGTAGGTCACCCCTCTGGCAGGCCTTACAGCTCTCAGGCAGGGTGTACTATAATGAATGTGAGGGCATGAGCAAACATGCCTATACTGCGTCTTTACATACCTTAAGTCATAGTAAGTTTACAGGAAAGCCATAGCCAATATATGATCTGGAATCTGATCATTATGAGTTCCCCAGAGTTAGAAATGAGGTCTCTAGTTGGCAGAGGTATACACCCTTGTCCTAGTAGGGACACAATCCTAGTCAGGGTAAGTCATACACAATCCAAATTACCCTGGGCCCACCCTCTGGTATCTTGGCACTGAGCAGTCAGGCTAAATTTAGAAGGCAATGTGTAAAGTATTTGTGCAATATATCATATGGTAACACAGTGAAAACATAACAAAAATACACCACACAATTTTAGAAAAATATATGATATTTATCTGGTTAAATTAAGGTAAAAAACTATAAAGATTCAATAAGCACAAGTTGAAGTATCACTTTTGCAGGATTAAGAAGAGTCTTAAATCTTAGAAATCATCAGCTGTCGCTTGGTGTCACGAAGTACCTGGGTTGTTTCAAGAATAACAAGCACGGAGACCGCAAAGGAGGAGATGTGTGGAAAAATAGGGTGTGCGTCAGATTTCCCGGCGCAACATGGATGATACATAATTTCTTTCTACGCTGCAAGTGGCTTTGCATCGATTTCTGGCATGAAGACTTGGTTCCTCAGTGCGATGCAGGGATCTTTGTGATGCCTAGGGACGATGCATGGAAATCATTGGTGTGTGGGACAAAGTCACAGGCGTTGCATTGATCTGGTGTGGCGATGCAGTGAATTTTCTGTCACATGGCAGGTGCTGCATCAATTCTTCACTTGGGAAGTTGGGCTGCGTCATTCTGGTTCAGCTGTGCATTAATCCGGTAGGGCTGTGCGTTGAATTTCTGGTCACAAGGCAGGCACTGCATCGAATCTTCACTCTGGAAATTGGGCTGCTTCATTCCGGTTCAGCTGTGCGGCGATTTTCTCATCGCAAGGCAGGCTGTGCATCATTTCGGAAAGGTGTGCATCGATTATTGGTGTACAAGGAGTTTCTTGAAGAGATGAAGTCTTTTTGGCCCTGTGACTTCAGAAAACAGGAGGTTAGCACAATCCACGCCCTTGGAGAGCACTTCTCTGAAAAGTCAGAGGTAACATGGTAACAGCAGGGCATCAGTCCTTCTCAGCAAAGCAGTCCAGATGAGTCCTTTGGGCAGTTCCTCTTGACAGGTTGCAGGTCCAGAAGTGTCTGATATGGTGGGGTCAGAGACCCAGTTTATATACCCAAAAATGCCTTTGAAGTGGGGGAGACTTCAAAGAGTGGTTTTGAAGTGCAGAGTTTCCATTGTAGTACAGTTCTGTCTGCCGGGGTCATAGTAGGAAGTGTGGCAGTCCATTGTGTGAGGTCAGGTCACTTCCCTTTGAATGAAATGTAAGTGTCAGGCCCTCCACCCTTCCAGTCCAGGAAGACCCATTTAGTATGCTGATGAGTGCAGGTGTGACTGAGTGCCCTGTATTTGTGGTTGTATGGGTGAAATGCACAAGGGAGCCATCAACCAGCCCAGCCCAGACATAGATTGGAGACAGGCTGTAAGTTAAAGATGGATTAGAAGTGAGGAGAAGTGCTCACTTTCTAAAAGTGGCACTTCTAAAATAGTAATATAAAATCCAGCTTCTTGTATTAACACTCTGGCCATACTAAATATGACCTGGTTACCCTTTTCTGATCAGAGTCTACCACTCAAACAGTATATGAGGGTAGCCCTAATGCTATCCCATGAAAGGAGCAGGCCTCACAGTAGTGGAAAACCAATTTAGGAGCTTTCCACTACCAGGACATATAAACTACACATATACATGTCCTGCCTTTTAACTACATAGCACCCTGCCCCATGGGTTACCTAGGGCCTACCTTAAGGGTGACTTATATGTAGAAAAAGGGGCATTTAGGGCTTGGCAAATACTTTTAAATGGCAAGTCAAAGTGGCAGTGAAACTGCACACACAGGCCTTGCAATGGCAGGCCTGGGACATGGTTAAGGAGCTACTTATATGGGTGGCACAACCAGTGCTGCAGGCCCACTAGTAGCATTCAATTTACAGGCCATGGGCACATGTAGTGCACTTAACTAGGGACTTACAAGTAAATCAAATATGCCAAGTGGGTATGAACCAATGTTACCATGCGTGTAGGAAGAGAGCATATGCACTTTAGCACTGGTTAGCAGTGGTAAAGTGCACAGAGTCCTAAAATCAGCAAAAACAGTGTCAGAAAAGTTGCATGGTTGCTCATTGGTTTTTACCAGTCTGCCACCAACCAACACAAATCTGAGGTTCTGGGGTGAGAGCCTCCACTCTCAAGATCCAGAACACAAAGCGTTTCCTGGATGGAGGTGTTACACCTCCTCCCCCAGACAGGCTCTCAGGCCCAGCAGTCAGCTTTAAAGGCTTTACTTCCTTTGAAATCTGACCTCTGACTCTGCTGCTAGCAGAAGATGGCTGCCCAATGTTTTTCCCCCACTTTAAGTGGGGAAAGCAATGGGAAACCTTAGTCAGAGTAAGAGAAGTGGTCCCCTCAGCCTGCCCCCCCCAGATGTGGCAGGCAAGGGGACCACTCCATTTCATTTTCCTCCATCTTCTGTGGCAGGAAAATAGCCAATCAGGGTTAGGGATGTGACCTCTTCCCACAGGAAGTGGTCACATAGTGGGTTTAGCCATGCTAAGGTAGGTGACCCATTGCCCACTCCCAGTTACTCTCCTAAACGCCCACTAAATTCTGTATTCACTGGGCATCCCTAGACCTGCAGATCAGATTTGATGGACTCAAGAAGACCAGCGACAAAGAAGACCCAAGGGTCAAGAACAGAAGTCCTGCTGCCAGAAAAAAGGGTACCAAACCCCACCTGCTGCACTCAGGGCTCGGCAATCACTGCTGAGGGGTTGACTCGACATCAGACAGATTCTAGGAAACCCTAGAGAACCTCTACACTTCTAAAAATTGCCAAGAACCTACCTCTGAGTGAAGGTATAACTCCGTGCAGGCAAAAAAACAGTGAAGTCCAGTTCACTGACTGGCTGCTGACCAACAAACCGGACATAACAGCCAGACCAAATTCCTCCCCAAAGGTTATGGAGGACAAACTCTGTCAGTGTGCCAAGTTTGGTAGCACTGCAACCTCCAGTAGCTGAGACGTGCCATCCTCATTTATTGATACTGTGAGTACAACAAATGCTTAGCACATCTCCAAGAAAAGCCTAATTGCTCACCCACACTACCACAAAAACAGAGAATTAGGTGGTCTGCTTTTTACATCTGGATACCAAACTGGGGTTGCTTGGGCTCTCTGCACAATTCATATCTTTTTCGTATACTATATAGAAGTCAGCCTCCTACACTATGGATGATGGTTTAACTCTTTGGATTACTGGACTACTTAAAATACGATTTTTGGTGCAGGTTTTCTGAAATACCAGAAGTTGAAAAAAATAAGATAACTACAGGTAGAAACACTATTTATTCTTTAAATATGATAAACAAAATTGCAAAAATGTAAATTGAATTGGTAAGTGTGGCTAAAATAGGCAAGCAGTTTTACCGGTTGTTAGTATAGATTAGAAATTTAATCTGAACCCAATATTGTCCACATAGTCTGATGCTCCCCTCAAAGAAAATTGGTGGATTTTGGCCAATTGTCTTTAATCATTTCTTTATATTTTTTGACTACCTGATAATGATTGTGCCTACTCATTTCTTGGAAACCTTGTTTTTTTTTCTAAATTTCCAAGAAATAATAAAGGTTTGAGTGAGATCTTCCAGTTCATTTGCTAAAATAATTGTACCATTCCTCTATGGCGTTTGCCTTTGCACCACCATCTAAGCAGGTTAAGTAACAGTTCCACCAGTCAATGTGAAACCTTGGCCTCCTCCTGTGGCCCAACCTTCTTAGATGATTAATCTATGCATCATCAAAGTAGTTTAGTAGTTGAGCCAATTTTTCTTTGTTTTGATCAAAAAATTTAGATTCTGTAATCAAAGTGTAGAACTTATCTACACACTCAGGTGGTACAAACCACAAATCTATCACTTTTTTCAACTAATACTGAAGTCTACTGCTTGGTATGTACTCCTCAACTAAGGATGTTTTTTAAAAAATCTACACCATTATGCCTGGTGAAAGTGAAAAAAAATCCATGAATTTTGTTTTCAGGGTAGATTAAAATGATAATATTAATAATTTGCAATTCAATGTCAATTATGCCTTTAATAGGACATTTATTCATAGTTTAACCTTTCTAACTGAATTAGTGTATGTTGAGGATTGTTTATCAATTGCAAAAAGAATAGATGATGGACAAAATGTTGAACAGAGGATTGTTTATCAATTTCAAAAAGAATAGATGATGGACCGAATGTTAAACAGTGTTAAACAGTCACCACCAGTCACAGGTCTTGGCCTAAATCCATAGTTTTTTTGCTAGCCACCAGATTCAAGCGAGCCTGTTTGATTAGTGTTGATAAATCGAAACCGGTCCAAGGATGCTGGTTTTCCAGCCCAGGGAGAACCAGGCATGGCAGTTTGGGTTGGACTGTTCCCATGGGGAGCAGGGTCAAGACTGATTTGCATATGGCTAGGTCCAACTGGAAAGGAATGACAAGCAAAAAGACAGTGAATTTAGGCCCGGATGTGTGACTGGGAATTAATGTTTGACAGTGTTCACCATTCTGTCCATCATCTGTTCTTTTTGCATGATTGCTTATCAGGCAGTAAGCTCTGCACTAATGGGACAGTTGTGTGTTTTATATTAGCATGAATGGTATACATTTCAATGAATGGATGGCGTTTCCCATCCATCATTCTCACATCACTATTCTCAAGGGTTATTAAGTAATGGGTTGTGCTAAATATTAGTATTCTTTTGAGAAGGTTTTTTGTCATAGAGGAGGAAGGGTTTGCTAGTATAAGCAACTATTTGTTCAGAGGGGATGTTAACTTCAGAATAGGACTGTGAGGTTACTCTTTGGGGATTACGTGTCTATTTTTTCCTCTGCTCCATTCTCCACAAATTGGGTATTGTGGACATACTACTAGCTACATACATGGAGATGTTTTGGGCTATCTCCCTCAAAACTGAGCTACTGATGAATACTTGCATTTGTATCTATCTACTGCACATTTTTTTGACTTCAGTCTCCATTGCAGAGTAGTTATGCTCTGTGGTCTTTTCTGCAGTGTCACCTAAAGTAACTGCATTGCCTTTGCAATGGGCTGAAAAATGCTGCACACACCTCCAATGACTCCTGGTCTCAGTTAATCTTGCCTTACAATAAAGATAGCCATCACATTTAAGCACCCTGTTTCCTCTCCGAGACTGGGCATAGCTAGCCTGGTTTCTGCTTGTCATGGTCAGTGATCTGTAAAACTATAAGAAAAAAACAGAAGTCATGTGAATGATATAGTTTATAAGTGTGCTTTGTTTTGTATGTGAACAATGCGCCTGCTAAAGGAAGAAACATGAATTTTTATTTGAGACACTGGTGTGGCAAAAAAAAGGTATTATTCCTGTGAAAAATGCGAGAATTTCAAATGTTCTTGTTGCCCGAAAGAAGAAAGTTGTTATATTTGGTTAGAAATTGCATTTTATAGTGTCTCTACCAAGGATGGTTTTTATGGCATCCTAAACTGTTTTTTTACATTGGTTGGTAATTTTGTTTTGTGCAGTGGCTGGATTGCTGGTTTTCAGTGTTTTCCTCTTTGATCTGTTGGCAAATTTGAAAATGTACCTGCTAAAAGCAAATCGTTTTATGGTTATTTGTAACACTGTTGTTGTTAATCATCAAAAATTAAAATAACTTCTTCTTATTGCTTATTCTTTAAAGCCTGTGGAAAGAAAGTTTTAATATTTAGTTATGTATATATTTTAATAGTGAATATTTACCTGAAAATGCTTCTATCTTTGTATAAAGAGTTCTTAATAGATCTGATCAACTTTTTTATGTCCAATTGGAGTTTCATAAAAGTTGTTTTGATTATAGAGTCTGTTGGGGAAAAGAAAATGTGAGTATTTGGTGGCAGTATATCAGTAGTGAGTTTGCCCCCTGGTCACTGTCCAGCACCTTGCATAAGATAAGTACCTGATGGAGTTAGAATGGTAATTTGCCTCCCAGAGCCTGTCTAGCAGCTTACCTGAGGTAAATACTCAGCAGAGTTAGAATAGCAATTTTGCCCTTAGATACTTTCCAGCACTTTCCCAGAGGTAAGTTTTTGGTGGACTAACAATGGTACATTTTCCCATAGTAACTGTCCAGCACCTTCCCTGAAGCAAGTAAAGTTAAATTAGTTATTTAATTACAGAATTAGTAGTTAGTAAATTAAAAATTATATACCTCAATGCATGTCTTGCAATGTTTTTCTTAATGAATTAGATGGTTAATATTAGTATGTTAATCAGAAAAAAGCCTTGTACATTGACATATATTGTTAGGACTCCAGTAAATGTAGTGGAAATATAGGGTGGAGCTATTCTGGATAATCTGTGTAAATTGTTTTAAAAAGTTATTAATAATATTTTTTCGGATCTTGCTGTTTAATAATAAGGGTGTTTAATGTGAATGATGTACTTACTTGGCCGGATAGATGGCAGTGTGTCTTTCCTCCTCTCTCTGGTGTGTATGGTCACAATCGTAGTCAGGTTACCATTGAGCGCAAAGTGGTGTACAGCTGAATTTATATATTTTTGGGGGAATTCAATAATTCACAATGAAATACGTTCTGGAATGTATTCTTAATGTTTTTTAGTGACTGAAATTTAATTTGTTTGGTGTAAAAACATGGTTTTAACCTTTTTCACAATTTGAGACAGCCATCTTGGTTGGGGGCAAGGGACATATGCATCTATTACTTAAATGAAGGAAGGGCTACTTTATACATGGAAAAAAATTAGAACTGTTTATTAAGGTGATTATTCTATGAATACATATCATTTTTATTATGAATTTATTTTTAAAAAATGAGCATGAAAATTCCTGTTGTGATTTGTTTTTTGTTATGTTATATCAATTTATAGTACTTTTTTCTACTAAAGTAAAGTTTCCAATATATAAAATAATTGTGTAATAAATGTTATAATGCCAATGGTACGCATGGTAATGTTATGAGTGGTAATATAACTTATATGTACCTCTTTGAATGTGAGTGGTAATGACATGAGTGGTTAAGACATGCACAGATGCATTGTAAAAACTGTGTCATAAAGGCATGTCTGGTAAAGGCAAGTGTTTTTCTATCATACAGCCACTAAGCATTTGTCTTGAGTGAAGAGGTCCCTATGTGCAATTCGGAACAGTAATTGATTCAGTTGCTTCTAAATAGGATATCCAGTCAACATGCTTTGGAGGCTACATAATTTTCCATCACTTGTAGATAAAGTCCTTTGTAACAGCCAGTGAAGTAGCAACCCACCTCTTCCAGTGGTTTGTTACATCACTGACACTGAATAAGCATATCTCCTCCAGCTGAGGTTTAAAAGACATATCCAAAGGTTGGGGCATATTTCTGACCAGTACATTCTCTGACTGGGGCAAGACAAAAGTGGTTGGACTAAGTCACAGCCCAGGTGATAACATCTCTAACACTAAGGGGGTCTATTCATAGGGTAAACCTACTTATGTAGATATACTACAAGTAAAGTTACACTTATACTCAAAAGCATGGACGTACATGCCCCCAAAGCCCCGAAAGGGGGAAGAAGTCAATAAAAGTGTCAAATGCAATGGTAAAGTTACTATTAGTAATGAATTTGAGACGCTATTAGATGTCCTGCACACATGGAGGAGATTGCCGCATTCATATCTCCCAATGGTAAAGTACAGGGAAAATTATAAAAGCTCATTAAACTTTTTTTATAAATTGAAAAATCTTTTTTTTTAAATATTAATGTTAATTTTATAGATTTATTTCAATTGTAGAAAAGTATAAACAGAGATATAGCCTAAATAGCAGACAGTGTCCATTCCAAGGGTGCTAAGAAGGAGGGTCCCTGCACTGCCCACAACATCGTCGTGGGCAGTGCTGGGACCCTCTTGTGGCCCACAGAACTGCCTTTTCACCAGACATTTCATGGCAGGGACCCCGCCATGAAAAAGATGGTGGAAAGGGTACTTGTGATCAGCATGATGGTGCAGTGGCTGACCACGACCCCGACTGCCGCCATCCTGCCCGGATCCATGATCCTGGCAGTGGCAGCGGTCTGCAGGGTTGTAATCTGGCAATCAGATCTCCACTGTGAGGTTTGGCGGTGCTCAGACTACCAAGCTCGCAATAGGGCTCTAAGGTAACAAAATCGACAGGACGGTGCCTCGATTGGTAAAATTAGAAGCAATTCTTCATTTTTTGTGTAACTGTTTCTTTCCAAGGAGCAGTTGCAAAGCCAGCAGGCGCTTCACATTGGACATTATCTCATAATTTTAAATGAAGTGACAGAGGCATTTTTGGAAGAAATGTCACGCTACTTCAGATTCCCAACATCTGTTGCAGAACTGAAATTAGTGAACACTGAATTCTATGTCATTTACCCATATCTTAAAATTAATATTGTTGGATGTATTGATGGCATGCACATTCATATCCCACGTACCGTAAGAGGGAAAAAACTGCAAAATGATACACTCTTTGAACGTCTAAATTGCATACATTGTGTCCAAGTAATTGCACATAGCTACTCTAATTACCCTGAATCAGCAAACAATATATAATAACTGTGTATAAGCTGAAGCCTGCAGTATTGTCACTACTGCCTCCTGGATAAATACCACTAATAAATGTGCCCTGTTACCTTCAGTGGTCACTATTACAAATAATAAGGATTTAAACTCAGCAATCCTTTCTTCCTGGAAATGCATTTCTGAACTATAGCCCCCCCAAAAAATAAAAGCAAAACAAAATGGCTATTGCAAGTAAATCCACAAAGAATGGGGATAAACTGTGCATGCACATTTTCCAGTTGGGAATCCCTCATTACAGGGGTATTTCCACTCACATCTACCACTTTCTGTTAGCAAGTGATGTGTGTGAGGTGGGTACAGCCAAGGTGGGGTAGAGGGGATTGTGGGTTACCGAGAGAAGACAAAGACAGGGTTGTCTGGTTGGAGGGGATGCATTACATGCTCCCACTGTGCTTTAGAATGAGGTAGTGTGAACATCGGCTTCGACTGTCCTTGCAGGGCAAGCCAAAAGTGGTTTTACTTACAGGATTTACTTACTGGTATCAATCAATCAATCAATCAATCAATCTTTTATAAAGCACAACACTATACCTCTGGGCACTGGGGATGCTGCGTCAATGTCGAAAAGCCAGGTCTTCAGTTGCTTTTCAAAGTCTGCCAGGGAGGGTGCCGGTTGGAGGTGGAGGTCATTCCAGTATTTGGTGGCGATGTAGGAGAATGTGAGGCCGCAGCCATGGGTATGATGGATGAGGGGAACACGTGCGAGGGCGAGTGACATGGAGTGCCGGTGTCTCAAGGGAAGATGGAAGTTCAGCTGGTGGTTGATGTAGGAAGGTCCTAGTTTGTGGAGGGCTTTGTAGGGGTGTGTGTGAGTGTCTTGAACTGCCATCTTTTCTGGACAGGGAGCCCGTGGAGTTTCCTTAGGTGAGGAGTGATGTGGGTACGCTTGGAAAGGTCCAGGATGAGTCTGGCTGTCTTGTTCTGTATTGTCTGGAATCTTCCAAGAAGTTGAGAGGAGACACCTGTGTAGAATGTGTCGGCGTAGTTGAGGCTGCTGGTGATGAGGGCTTGTGCCTTGATCTTTCCAGTGTTTACTGGGATCCTTTTGAAGATCTTGTGGAAGGGTGCAAAGAGGAGGAGGCGACTGTGTTGACTTGTTGTTAAATAATCAGTTGGCTGTCCAAGACCATGCTGGGGTTGCAAGCATGGTCAGTTGGTGTGGGAGTGGGTCCGGGTACTTCCGACCACCAGTTGTGGTCCTAAGCGGAAATTTCCTTTCCAAGATTAGTACTCTGGTTTTGTCGAAGTTTAATTTGAGGCAGCTGTCTCTTATCCAGTCGGCTACATCGGTAATTACATTGCAGAAGTTGGTTTTGGTGTCAGATGGGTCTTTGGTGAGTGAGAGGATGAGCTGAGTGTTGTCGGCGTAAGAGATGATGTTGAATCCGAAGGATCTGATGATGCCCATCAGGGTGGTCAATTAGGAAAGGTAGAATTCAGTACTGAAATTTCTCACTGAAGGAATCTAAATGGGTGAACTGTTGGCCACTTTTAAATAGCCAGAGCATTATGCCATCCAGAGATACGTCTTGTTCAACTTGTAATCCAGGGAAATGTGTGAGAAATGAAATGTAGTTAGATGGTGTGACACATTTTTCATTCTCATAAAGACAGTGCCTAGCAATTGAAACGTTGGTTGATGATTCAAAACATAGCTTGTGTAATGCTGCTGTGGCGGTCGGACTGCCACATAAAGACCCTGGTGGTCCGATCACCATGTTTCTGCTAGCACCGCCAGAATCCATGATCCTGACGGCCTGGCAGAGATCATAATCCGCCAGGGCAGCGCTGCATGCATGGCTGGTACAGAAACAGGTGCAGGGGCATAGGCAGTGCAGGGATCCCCCTGCCCAGCACCATCTGACAGATATAGAGAGTGAACATTGCAAGGGTGTTGGTGCACCCTGCGGGCAACATCATTGCCCCAGCTCATTTACGAGGAGGAGACAATGCTTTAGCCTGTTTCCCGCTAGGCCGGTGAGTGGAAACCAAGGTATCGGCCCACCGGCCTGGAGGGAAACTCCTAATAGGTACGGCATGTGGATGCCATTGCAGCGGCGGCCACCTTGTCGGGAGTTTGGCAGATGGGTTTCCCTTTCAGCTAAACTCAAAATGAGGTATTTGGTTTTTGGAGGTGAGCAGTGATTTCCTTTTTCCAGACTATAGGAGACATTGCCATAAGGGAGTGATGTAGTATTATGGTTGGGTATAATTAGATAACAAAACGTGAGGCCTTGGTGATTTCTTTTGCATTGCATTGCAGATATCGGGCAGTGGTGATTTAGCTTTCTTGAATGAAAAAACCTTTATGTATCAGATGTTTTGAAGGTCATGAGCTCGTTACACAGTTGTGCAGGCAAGGCTGTCACTCTGTTTCATGAGAGAGGCGTGATGATAGCAACAATAGTTCTGATGGATTCATTGTTGCTCTTGAAGAATGATTTAAAATTATTACTTATCTTTTAAGAGGGAATTGGCTCATAGGGCCAGGACCATGCTGGTATAGGGCCAGCAGGTCTTTACAGATCCAAAATAGTGCCTGGAAAAATTATTTAATTCTGATGTATGGGCTTTTGAATTGGGCCTTTCAAACATAATTATTCAAAAAAGTGATATTTTGACTCATAGTTTTTTTAACACAAGCTCCAGCAAGGATACTGGAAACAGTGCACCTAAGCATAAAAGTGCATACCTATGACCACCGGGCCACTATTATTGTTATTAGTAGCTGACACTTAGCAAGAGAGATTGTCTATGCTGCATTGGTTTGCAGATGATCACATTGAAGGCTTAATTAGCAAGATTTGCTTCACATCCAAAGAAAACCATGTTATTGGTTGCTTATGGGAGCTGTATAGTTTGGTAAACTCCAGTTATATTGTTTTCCTGCAACCTGAGTTTAGGTGAACATTTATATTACTTCAGAACTGCCAGATATTGTTTTTGGATATTACTGGTGCACGTGCTGAGGTGAATAAAGAGCCACTATTGTGTGCTCTTTCTTGCTTGGGCTTTGAAGCAGAAGATGATGCGCTTCTTTTTGCAACAATTTACAAGTATTAATACACACGTATATATAGCATATTAGCACTGAGTAACTATGCAGTCTAGGGAAAAATGATCTTTATCAATAAATATTTTTTTATAAGATACATGTTTTTCTAGTGAGTTATTTTATGTTGTTAGCTTCAATATAGCTTATGAACCATACAAATGTTTGAATGGTTTGATTTAGAAACTGCATATGCTATGGTTTTTTTCAATTTAAACAGGCAGTTTGCAAATAGTGTAAGTTACATCTTGAGTACAAAGCTGGGTGAGAATTTACTCATAAACATATCATTTACAATAATATTCAACATAAAAATATTTACAATATTTTCCTTAAATTTAATAGGATGATAGAATGTTCCCAATATTTTATCATGAAAGGAGTCATGTCCCCCTTTGTTCTCCCTCTTGTTAAAAACTTTATTAAACTTGAAAAACATTAGTAAAAACGTGTGTACGTTAAATATTATTGTAAATCAAATTTAATGTTTATTTTATATGTAGAACAAAATAAAAAAGCGACAACATCAATACTTGTTTAAATTTAAAATGTATTTATTTTGTAAATTTCAACTCAAATTATACTTGTTTTTCTGAGGTTTAACTTTAAAAAGTCAAACCTAGAGTAAAACTATAATTATTATTATGCGTTAAGAACTAATAAAAGTGATGTGTAAAATTAATTAAAAGCAATTTAAATACTCTGTAATAAAAATTAATGTTAAATTAAAAACTTTTCCTAAAATATGTTAAAATAAAATAAAATGTATGTTTTATTGTTAGATAATTGTTTTAACACTAAATTAAATGTATTTATACTTATAACTGATTTAAATAATGTAATTTAGTTAATTTAGTATTATTTCGAATGTGGTTTTATTTCAAACTCCTACTTCCATGATTTTCTGTGGGGGGGTTTGAAGTACCAGTGGTACTATGTATGGTGCTGGACTTACTTCAGCTCTGTCTCGAAGTGTATTTACAAATATTGTTGGTCTTTCTTGGCTGTAGTAACATTAGTGGTGCACTTTGTGAATAGGAATTGGATTACCTTTTTGTGAGTGGCTGCATATCACTCCCTTAACCCCTCCTGACTCTTAACTTGACCCCTCACCTTTACTAGTAAGTGCCCCTCATTTTACAGTCACTCCTCCCTGTCTCTACCACATTTACTACTTAAATGTATACTTATGTATTAGACTTGACACCCTCGGGAGTTGCCCCCCCCCAAAATATTTTGCCTTCACCCCTTCTGTTCTGTTAAACTTGTTTTGTAGGCTTTAGGACTCTGCACACTTTACCACTGTGTGGTAAATAATTTAAAATACCTCTGAATTTGCCTTGTAAGTTAAATAAATAATAAAAAAAAGGAAAGAGACGGGGTCCGAGATGTAGAGAATAATCGGGATTTATTCAATAACTCGAGTTAAGGGAGAGCTCCTTCACCAAGCGGGTTAGGGAGTAGTCTGTCTTACTTCGCGCAGCATAGAGCTTTTATACATTTTTCTACTACATGCAAACAAATGGCAGAGGTTCAATAATTTTCCACTAGTTAGGTATAAAAACATTTGTATGCCTCAGGGGAGAGGAGTGGGAGATTGCTTACAAACAAAAATGTGCAAACAGCTGAAGCGTATAATAGTGTGTAGTAAATGGCAGGTATGACCTTGTTCCAATTGCAGGTTATTCCGTGGAAATTAGTTTTTCTCAAAATTGGCTTAACCACAGGTATGTGGCCAGTCTGGTATTCGGCCTTAGGCATATTACACGATGTAGCTGCTTTCAAGCTGCATCTTGTTCTGCCTATTTCCTCTGCGACGGGGTGTTTAAAACATTCACAAAATGGATGCCATATTCAATATGGTTGTCCTGATGTCAAATGAACAGTAGTTGCACGAAGGGTGAGAAACTATTTTTCCACATTCCCTCCTTGCACCAGAGTGCAACCATTGTCCTCTATCTCGATGGCCATAAGATCATCAATATGATCTTGGAGCATAATCTTAACATTTTCTTTTTTCTGGATGTGTGGTTTAGGAATGCACATGGTAGCACACAATCCACAGAGTGGCGGGCCGCACTGGATGCACAGGCAGCATCCCATTAATGTAAACAATGCTATGCCAATAGCAGAAATCAATTTCCAGCCCCATGTGGAGACTAGTCCCCAAAACCATCCTGACCAGGTCCAGTTGCCATGATCCTGGTGTAAGCTGGACGCAATTTTGTGCAATCTAGAAATAGCCTCATAGACAGAGGGGGCATTATCAGGTATGAAAACACAGCAGCTCGACCCGATAATTTTACACGCTCCGCCCTTCTCTGCTAGTATGACATCAAGAACAAGATGATTTTGAAGCGCTACCATTCTGATAGCGGATTGTTCCTGTGTCAAATTTCCCAGAGCGGCTATAGTCTGATTTACAACTGCTTCAACTGTTCGAGTAAGCCTACGGATAAGCTTACTATTCTGAATCGGTCCAATAAAGAAGAAGAAACCTCTATTGAAGTCTGTATACTGTTCCAGGGTAGTCTCTGTTTGGTCTATCCCCGAAGTATCTATAGATCTCTTATGCCTTTCATTAGGGAGTAGGCGATCCTTATGATACATCGGCGGGGCAAGGAAAACGGGAGGCAATAGGAAAGATATATAGCATCTTCCTCCCCATCCGAGGGGAAGACGTATATAGGCTATCTTTCCACAGACAAAATATGTATGTCTACACGCTGGAAACGTTGATTGGCCTTTATCCTCGAAACTCACAGTAATATTACATTCACTGTGTCCTACCTGGATTATACCAGTCTTCTGGACACACAGCTGTCCTTTCATTTTGGAAACAGATATGGAGGTTGGTCCGCCTTTCTTTTTAGGCTTGGTATTTACTAATTTGGAAGACCAATACTCCTGTTTGTACTCTTCACTTTCGAATATAGTCCCCTTAGCCTGTGGTATTCCATTATCGTCGGGATAACAGACTTGATTAAGGACGGTATTCAGATCTCCCCATGGCCACCCATTCTTACATATCCGAGCATCTCCTTCAGGGCATGCGGCATTGGAGGTATTGTACGCTGTTATTAAGGCAAACCAAGCCTCACAGGTACCATTATATGAAAATGAAAAGGTACCAGTGGCATCCCTCCGTCATTCTGATGAGGGGGAATCTGTCCGCATATCCAGCAATCGGTAGTATTGGCAAACTGGTGAGTATAGTGCAACATCCGTACAAAGGAGTTATTTTGCATAGCTAATCTGTGGGCCCGTTCATGAGGTGTAAGATCATAATAGGTATGTTCTTGTGTACTGTTGGGTGAGAATATAGGGAGTTGGCTAGATGGAAAAAATAAATGTAAACCCAACCTAAACACATTGCTGCTGCCAGAAACAACATTAACATCATTATACAAAAATTTCTTTCCGCACACATTTTCTTTCTGTATTTGTCTCTCAACATCTTCTGCTTCACTGTCTCTGTCGTCATTTTTGTCAGGTACACTTCTCAGAGCCCCTGCCGTTTCACCAACAAGTAGAGCTTGTTTGGACTTAATTGACGTGGGCTCGAGTAGCTGACCTGAGTTTAGATCTATAAGTCTGGTGGAGACTTTCTTCTGTGGGTAATGTCAATTGTTCTGCGTTCTGTTGTGTCTGAAGTGGCGATGTCTGTCCACTTTTTTCCTTGGGAAAATGTTTCTTACAGTGACTGGCATGGAGCCGTCCCTTACGACCTTCGACTTTTACAGCTGTCCTGTTAACCAGTAGAACGAGCTTCGGTTCCTTCCATCGAGGCTCAAGAGGTGTTGTTTGATCAAAATTGCGAATATAAACCCAATCGCCTGGTTTGATCTGGTGCTCTTTGGGATCAGTATTATCAGGAAATGCGTCTGCAACCTGTGAACGACAAGATTGAAGGGCAGACATCAAGGAAGCCAGGTAATCAGTCAGTTCAGGTATTTCAATATCTGTTATAGACTTAGCTCGAGGTATTCCCCATATGTTAGGTGGTCTTCCAAAAACTATCTCTGGAATGGGGAACCATTCTCATATAGAACAGTGCTACAGGTAAAGCAGTTATCCAATCAATTTTCTTATCTGCACATATTTTTGACAATTTGTTTTTTAAAATCTGGTTACGCCGCTCAACCAGGCCTGCTGCCTGTGGATGACGCACACAGTGAAATTTCCACTGGTATCCCAACAGGAGCAATATCTTTTTCATTAATTCAGACGAGAATGGTTGACCATTATCAGAATATATAACTCGGGGCAGACCGAACCTAGGGAAATACTCCTTAATCAATTGTTCAGCTGTTGTGCTGGCATTATAGTCAGGTACAGGATAAGCTTCGGTCCATCGTGTTAATGTACATACTACTACGAGTACATACTTCTGTCCTCTACATCTTTCCATTTGTATATAGTCCATCTGTATAACTTCAAAAGGGTGTTCAGGAGGATGAAATCCTCCTGTCCCTACTGTTGTGCCTTTTCCAATATTATACTGACAACATATCATACATGTTTGGACTCTTTGTTTGGCTGCTGCCCTAAGATGTTTATTGTCCCATATATGTTGTATTGCGTCTAGCATAGCTTTTTCCCCAAGGTGGGCTGGTCCATGTATTGTATCTATAATAATCTGCACCATGGCATCGGGGAGATACCATACTGCTTTATGTGATGTCATCCATCCTTGATCAGTTAGTATCCCTCCTTCCTCTTTCCATTTTTCTTTTTCCTCATTTGTGGCGTGACTCTGTATGTCTTGGATATCCATAGTTATATCTCGTGTGACCTGCATATGCATAAATTTGGGACCGTGATGCAGCGTACTCTCTACGTCTTTCTGTGTCATGTCTTGAGCTATTTGATCTGCTAATTCATTTCCTAATATAACATGATCTGTTCCCTTTGTGTGTGCTTTGCATTTTATTATAGCTATTTGTTCTGGTAGATGTATATCATCTAACAATTGTGTTATCAAGTCTGCATGTTGTATTTTTGATCCATGCGATGTCATGAATCCTCTTTCTCTCCATAATGTTCCAAAATTGTGTACTACTCCAAAAGCGTACTGTGAATCAGTATAAATATTTATTTATTTTTCCTTTACCCAATTGACAGGCCCTGCTCAATGCTATCAACTCGGCTGCTTGTGCTGAGAGAATGGGTATCTGTTTGCTTTCTAAAATTTGAGTATTTGTGGTAACAGCATAGGCGGCCCTTATCTCCCCCTTTTCTGTTCTTTTACAGGAACCATCCACGTAAATATTTTCTTCTGCATCTGGTAACGGAGTGTCTTTTAAATCTGTTCGTGGTTTTGTCACTTGTTCAATTACTTCCATACAATCATGTACCTCATCTATGTTCTCGTGAATGGGTAAAAGTGTGGCAGGGTTCAGGGTATTGCATCTTAAGATCTGTATGTGAGGTTGAAAAAGTGTCAGTTCATACCCTGACAGTCTTGCTATTGTTAGATGTTGTGTCTGTGTTCTGTTAAGTAATAGTTCTACTGCATGGGGGACTCGTACTATCAAAGGGTGTCCCAATACTATAGCATTGCTTTGTCTAATAGCTTGAGCTGTTGCTGCTACAGCCTTCAGGCATGCAGGAAGAGCTTGTGCTACAGGATCTAAGGTGGATGAAAAATATCCACATGGTCTTTGTTTTCCTGCCTGCTCTTGTGTCAGGACCGATAGAGCGGTCCCATTCTTTTCAGTGACGAATAGTGTAAAATCTTTATGATAATCAGGGGTGGCCAACACCGGGGCCTGACACATCGCCTCTTTCAATGTTTTGAAAGCGAGCGTGTGTTCCTCTGTCCAGGGAAGCTGGGGTGACGTGCTGGCTTCTGATGTCGTCAATTTTACAAGTGGTTTTGATATTAGTGCAAATTGGGGTACCCATTGCCTGCAGTAGGATGTTAGTCCTATGAATTCGCGTACCTGTCTCTGTGTTTTTGGCTGTGGTATATTTTGTATCAATTGTATTCTCTCCTTTGTTAGCTGCCTTCCCTCCTTTGACAGTAAGTGCCCTAAGTAGGTCACTTGCTGTTGACAGAATTGCAATTTCTTTGGCGACACTTTGTGGCCATTTTCAGCCAAGAATGTTAATACCAATAATGAAGCTTCGACACATGACTGTTCAGATCTGGCCGTAATTAGTATATCATCGACATACTGCAGAAGAGCTGTTTGATCAGGCATTTGTATGGTGTCTAGCTGTCTTTTTAGTGCTTGGCTATAAATACTCGGGCTGTCAGTAAATCCTTGAGGAGCTCGGGTGAGAACCCAAACAAATATTGACTGTCTTCATGTATTGGTACACTGAAAAACGCGTTTTTGAGATCGATAACGGTAAAATGTGTGGCTTCACAATCAATTGTTGTTAAAAGGGTAGATATGTCTGGTACGACAGGATGTTGTGCCACAACACATTTATTTAATTCCCGTAAGTCTACCACAAGTCTATAGTTGGTATTTTCTCCTTGTTGTACTTTCTTTGCCACAGGTAATACGGGTGAATTCACGGTATTTGATGGTACTTCGATCACCACCCCACTAGTGATGAGGTCCTCTATAATGGAAGTAAGATCTTTCTCAGCTTGTGGAGGCATTTTATATTGACGGAGTCGTGGTAGTATGGCTCCCTCCTTTAAAATGATCTTGTGGGGCGTAATGACCATCCGCCCGACCGATGTGGGACTGGTGGTCCACAACTCGGCTGGGAGGTGGGCCAATCGAGGATCTACATCTCTGACTGTATAAGGGCCCTTGAAGTCTCGAAGGAACAGACGCACATCCTGGGGGGAGCACACTATTATGGCTCCTAATTCTTTCAATTGTTTTATTCCTAATAGATTCTCGGGGCAAGCATCAGTCAAGAGAAGATCTGTCGTAGTGGTAAGAGGGCCAATTTGTAAGGGTAGTGGCTCTGATGTATTACTTGTAATGGATTGACCAGAGAAACCCAGTGAAATATTTTTATTCCCAGAGAGTGGAGCTTGCGGAAGCTCGTTATGATCTATCGTTGTCTTACTTGCCCCTGTATCCAATAGGAATTTCTTGTCTTGTCCCAGGAGGTGAACGTCTACATATGGACCAGTTTGGTCCACAGGTATAGGGATAAGGGGCAATTTATCCTCAACCCCCCCTGGGCAGCCTCATAAAAAACTGTGAAAATCGGCATATCCAGTATTTTCATCAGATATGTACATTTGCATTGTGTTTGGTATTCCCTGATTCTGTTCTTATGGCGTTCCTTCTTGAGGTCTGTACTGATCTCGAGGAACATGTATTCTGGGTGTAGTTTTCCCAATGGCCACATTATGTTTTAGAACTGGGCACGTAACTTTCCCTTGTAAATCTTTAACATAATGTCCTGGTTTTTTACAATAGTTACAAACACCTTTAGAATTATTACCCTTTCTTTGTACCTGAGGTTGTGGCCCCGATTTGGGCATCACTGTTTGTGCCACTAGTGCTCTTAACTTAGTCTCCTTTACCCTAACCTTTTTGCTTTCTTCTTCCCCCCTTATCCTGTTTTGGTGGTATTGTAATATTCGTAGGACTTGGGAGGGACTTTGTGCTTGCCAGGAGCTCTCTACCTTTTGAACTCTTTCCCTTAACTTCGGGAGGCTGTTTTCTACCAATTTGGATACAAAAAGATGTGCATATGAATCACTTTCTAATTTAAGACTACTATTGGCAGTGAAACATTTCTCTAATCTCGTATTATAATCCCCTATATCTTCACCTGGCTTTTGTTTACAGGCGGAGATAGCATCCCAATCCTCTTTCCTTGTGGTAAGAAGTTGGGGCAATACTTTAAGAATAAGGGTCGGTGCTAATTTCACATCATCTGGTATGTCGGCTCCAGCTGTCCTGGCGTTGTCATTTGTCTCTAGGCCGGCCCAACTCAAATTAACGTTATCTACTAACCAGTCTTGTCCCCTTAATTTCTCATAAATACCTGGGGGCAGCAAGTTTTTTAGTATAATTGTTAGATCTGTTAAGGTATATATTCCCATAGTAAGGACGTCTGTGAGTTCCTTAAAAAACCCAACAGGATCCTTAGAATGCGGTGGTACCATTTCTTTCATTTTCATTATTTCTAATTTAGTAAGAGGTGTATACACAAAAACTTTCTGCAATTCATTTGCGGCGTTTACTCTAGGATGGACCTCTCTGACAGGGTATTGTCGATACATTTCTTTCTCCCCATAATCAGTATGGCGGGCCCGAAGGAGTGTCCTAGCCACTTCATCATGATATTCCTGTCGTGCATCTAAATATATGTTAAGGAAGTGTGCAGGATCTTGCAGGAAGGCCAAGGAGGTACATTTGGATAACAAGTTTTCAAGGGCTGATTGATGGGGTCTGAAAACTCTATTCAGTGTCATCAAGTGTTGTGTCATGTACAGACTTGCTAACCTACGCTGGGTGAGGGGTAAACTAGAGTATAACTGGGCTATAATGTCCGAATTATAAATCTTCGGTTGTGAAGTCCATAGGGTAGCAGTACGGACCAGTTCTTGTTCCTCGGCTGTCAATGGTGGTTCTTGTTCAAAGAACCAGTCTAGAGCTTCCTCAGTTTCCTCAACCCCTAGGGGTGGTACGCATCATACAGGGTGCTGTTTACTGATTTTCCTCTCGGGAGTTACTGTTCCTTCTTTAAATTTATGTCTATGTTCCTTCATGAGATCTAAAATTTGTTTAATTTGGAATCCAACCCTTCTCCCTTATCCCCCCCTTCCTCTTCCTCCGCCACCTCTTCCATTAAATCTTCTAATTTCGCCGGATTTCTTAATCTCTTAAATTGGAAGTATCGAGCAAATAGATATAACATGAAGGTATATATATACATTTGTTGTTTTCTGTTTCTTCCTTTCAGGACATCTTGGTAGGGAGTAGAGTCGCCCTCTCTTAACATGAATTCTAGCATACCATTGATATTATTTTGTACATCGGGGACCTTTTCTATTTTTTTCCAAATAGCAACTAGTCTTTTTCCCTCGTCCCCTAAGGCGGGGTATATCGTGGATAAGGGATCGTGCGGGCACTGTCCTTCTGGTTCTCCCCCTCCCGCGTCGACCTTCTTATCCTTTTCTGCTATAGAGAGAAATCTTGCGGCTTCGGAGAGATCCTCAACAGTTTCAGGAGAAACCGATGGTGGTAGATTATGTACAGGTAAGAGTGGTTGTGTATTGGTAGAATATGGGGGTGGCACATTTAATAAGTCTATAAGTGCCGAATCATCAGGGGGCATAGGTGCACTGGGAAGGAGAGGATTCTTTTTTGATTTATCGGGGCAGGAATTTTCACAACTTGGCAGTACGGGGTATAAACCTGTAACATTTCCTTGACTTTCCCTTATCATCTGCTCGAGAACTACCTCCTTTCCTTTCTCTTGTAGTTCCTCCTGTCTATTTTTTCCTGACATTCTCTGGGCTTTCTCAACTTTTCCTTGCGCTTTCTCTTGCCTCCGTTGGGCTTCTTTCCTCCACCATTCTATGGCCTCTAACTGGCCCTGTCTTGCTTTTCTCCTGAACAACTGTTCCTCTACTTTGAGGACATTTTCTATATCAAAAGTCCCCGTACTTTGCCGTTTGAATCGTTCCGTTAATTGACTAGTATATTCTACCCATAGGTCCAAGAATACAATGGCGGGCATACCATGTTTGTTATACATGAACCTGGCTGGAGTGTCCTTGGGTGGGAGTGCAATCACCCTCTCTAACAATTTTTTCTCTTTTGCCCGATACTTGAATTTAGTAAATAATGACATTCTTAATGTAAATCTGTACCGTTTCTGTTTAAACAGAAAACGTCTTGATACTTTTCAGCAGTACTCACCGAAAAGCAAACTCTTTATTCTTCGATCGAATCCAGACGCTGCGTGTTTTGAGGGGTCTCGGACGTCTCGGACTCCTCTTCTCCTTGTTGTCGCACTCGGGTATGGACTTTCCGCGTCTCTCACCGCCTCATGTGTATGCCGGGCGCTGGTCCGCCCCTGGGTCTCCGAGGGAGTTCAGCGGGAAATCCCCACCGGGTGCACCTAAAGTCTGTCGCGAGAGAGAGTAGGGGAAAAACCTGCGACCGGCAAAACCGGCACGTGTAGAGAAGGGAAAGTCCCTGTTCGGGCGCCAAAATGTGGTAAATAATTTAAAATACCTCTGAATTTGCCTTGTAAGTTAAATAAATAATAAAAAAAAGGAAAGAGACGGGGTCCGAGATGTAGAGAATAATCGGGATTTATTCAATAACTCGAGTTAAGGGAGAGCTCCTTCACCAAGCGGGTTAGGGAGTAGTCTGTCTTACTTCGTGCAGCATAGAGCTTTTATACATTTTTCTACTACATGCAAACAAATGGCAGAGGTTCAATCATTTTCCACTAGTTAGGTATAAAAACATTTGTATGCCTCAGGGGAGAGGAGTGGGAGATTGCTTACAAACAAAAATGTGCAAACAGCTGAAGCGTATAATAGTGTGTAGTAAATGGCAGGTATGACCTTGTTCCAATTGCAGGTTATTCCGTGGAAATTAGTTTTTATCAAAATTGGCTTAACCACAGGTATGTGGCCAGTCTGGTATTCGGCCTTAGGCATATTACACGATGTAGCTGCTTTCAAGCTGCATCTTTTTCTGCCTATTTCCTCTGCGACGGGGTGTTTAAAACATTCACAAAATGGATGCTATTTTCAATATGGTTGTCCTGATGTCAAATGAACAGTGGTTGCACGAAGGGTGAGAAACTATTTTTCCACAACTGATAGCCAGTGCTAAAGCACTTGTGCTTTCTATTTTAAAAACTAACACAATCAATTGGCATGTATAATTTACTTATACAACCTTAGTAAAGTGATACTACAGTTACCAAGGGGTAATGGTCAGAACTGCCAGAGGCTGCCAAGGACCAACCAGAACCAGACACCAAGCATAAACCATCCAAACAGTGCAAAGCCTTGCCAGAGGGTCTTCCCGGGGGCCAGAGGACCAGGGGGACCAGAGGGCCAAGGGGCCAGGGGGACAGAGGGCTGGGGACAGGCAGGAGGACCAGATTCAGCCCCCATTGCAGCAGCTCCTCCGCACAGTTTCTTTGCTCTGCATCTACTCACATCCAGGACCTGGGGGGTAAAGGCCGAGAGGCGCCCCCAAAGTAGCCCCAAAGTCCCTCGCTTGAGCACGGCGACCACGATCCGCAGCAGCCACTGTGCTCCGGTGAACTCCGCAACTCTGCCCCACAGCATACAGGCGTCCAGCGTAGGCTCCTATGTCAAGCCACTCTGTTCACGTCTCTCATCAGCAACGTCCACAGACTCCTGAAGTTAAGGGCATGTCAGTCTTTCACTATCTCAATGTGCAAGCCTATACTTCAAACTTATTATCAGCTAAAACCTTATCACTTGACGCTCTCTGATATTGCCAAATGAGGATGACCTTGTGAAGTAATCTGCAAATCATAAATGTCAAGCATAAGGTATAGGTTGCATTTAAACAATTACATTATGCAGACAATTCCTATTCAAAATGGTAACACAGACTATGCATTGTGATAAAGTTAGACTATGGAGATCAAAAAGCTGCACAATAATCTATGTTATAATCTGCATGCACATCTGAGTTATGGGCTTTGAAGCCACTTATGACTTGTCTGATGGTCATACTAAGACCCTCATCAAGCATCCCTAACCCCACCAACCCCACCAGTGTCCACTGAGTTACTTGTATAACATAATATCACATACCTAAATCAGGTGATTTACCGATTGATGAGATCTGCCCTGATGTCTCTCATCCTCACATTCTCATCCTCACTTTGCAAATCTGCATTCTCACCCACCGGAACTGCTGGCTCCCCCTCATCTGGTGTAAATGGGATTTGACATCTCAGGGCGAGGTTGTGAAGCATGCAGCAGGCAACAATAATTTGACATACCTTGGCAGGTGAGTAGAGGAGGGCTCCACCAGACTTATAAGTGCTACAGACTCTTGCCTTCAGGAGCCCAAAAGTCCATCTAACACTCGCCTTGTCCTTCCGTTGACCTCATTGAAGCGGAATTCCCCTGGCATGGTCGGGTACTTTACTGTTGTCAACAACCAGTGACGATTTGGGTAACTTGGGTCCCCTGTAAAGAAGTTTAGAAAGGCAAACATAAGTAAGGACATCCACACATTTATTAGCACATTAAAGTGTCAACACATGACTTATGTGACTTACCAACCAGCCAGGCCCTCTCAGTGTATTGTCGTGTCACCAGTAGTAGGATATTGCTGTTATGCATGATGAAGAAATCATGGACTGACCCAAGGTTCCTTGCAAAAACTTGTGAAGTGTTGAGGTCATCCACATAGACCACTTGAAAATGAATGGAGTGGTAGTTTTTCCTGTTCCTATACACCTGTCCATTGCCATTTGGGGGAACCAAGGCTACATGGGTGCTATCTATGGCTCTAACCATATGTGAAAAGTGTCCCAAAGGATCAAAATCAGCCTTTACATGGGCTAAATCTTCACATTGTGAAAATCTTATTTATCTGTCCATGTGTTTCAACAATTCAGACAGTATATCTATCATGACCAGACTGAACATAGGTTGAGACATACCTGCAGTTAAGGCCACTGTGGTTTGAAAGGAGCCTGTGGCCAGGAAGTGAAGCACTGACATTACTTGTACAACAAGTAGTATTCTATGGGGATAACAAATAGAAGGTATCAGATCTGGCTCCAAATGATGACAGAGTTCCATGATTGTATGCCTATCCAGGCGGTAGGTCGGAATCTCATGCCTCTTCTCCATGTTCTTCAGGTCTGCTAGAGGACAGTTCACTTGAGGTTCTCTCACTCTTCTCATGCCAGGGTAACTATGTGGGAAAAAAACAGAATGAATGTGTATCACTCTTTCTGCACATCAAAAGTATGATACCTATTTCACAGAAAATGCTCTAAAATGCCACATCAAACTATTTAAACGTTGTACACTGTACACACCTAAGCAAAGAATGGCGTATCACCACATTCACATCCCATTTCCTCAATCATGTTATAGAAATGGAAAATCATGTCACTGACAGTGCACGTGACATTGACATTCTTAACATGTTGCACACATATGGGACACATAAACCATATGTTAGATTGTCATTGATTTGCTGACTAGCTACTACATTTACATTACTTACAACACATCAATTTTACATCTTGTCCATAAGTCATGTACATTACTACATGTTTCCTCAAAGCCAGCAATGAACACCATATCATAGACATGGTTCAAAGCTTGTGGTGCAACATTTCTATGAATTTTCCCTGCCTTAAAGTGGCAGCTGCCTGACCTACTGTAATGAACATTAGGAAGTGACCTAAGTCTGTCGGCAAAGTTGTCATGGCGGTAGGCGGAGACAACGGTGGTGGACATTCTATTGGCAGGTCCTGGGCCAATGGCGATGTCTGCTGGTGGTGACTGTCTTTTACGTTACAGACGTGACCACCATCTTATTCATCTCTCACTTGACTCTTGATACTACTGCCAGCAACACCTCCACGACCTGAGCTGCTGTGTACTGCCTCTGGGACCAATCATGCCATGCCATACAGGGAATGGTACCACTGGCTTCTCCCCAGAGGAACTTGAAAAGCTTGTGGAGGAGGCCCTACACCTGTATGAACAGCTCTATTGTTTACCAGAGGAGCAGGTAAGTGCAATGCAATTGCAATGTTCTAAGCCTTAAGTGTATGATGATGTTCAAGAAATGTAATGGAATGAAGGATTGTTGTAAAATTGTGGGTTGATGGGCATGTGCATATGTGTACAGATAGATTTTGGAGACATAGTAGAGAGTGTGTGATGTATGTACCCTGATCAACTGCAGATTGTAATACATGTTCATTGAAGATGGTGTGAAAAATATTTGGTAAGTTATACCATGCTTAGAGATAAGCTTGTGGTCTGGTCCTAGGTTTCAAGCTGACACCTGGTGCTGGATATGCTTGTTTTATGCCTGTCTCAGCAGCACACATGGCCTGAATGCAGATGGCCATCCCTCATTGAAGTGCATGTTGTTGGCAGTGTGTGTGTGGCTAGTTGCACTAACTTGTATTTTCACCCTGCTTATTTTAGTGTTGTGTACGTGGACATGAAATACTCTTCTTGTCTGTGTCATCCATGCATGTCAACGCCCATCATAAAAAAGGGATTTGGTGTGCTATCACCAAGAAAGTGCTCACCCTGGGGGTCCATAGCTGCCGGAGCACCTACTGTAGGAAGCAGTGGGAGGATCTGCGATGCTGGGGATGTCCTCCCAAGGAGGAAGGGGTGCCCGTCAGACCTTTACCCCCCTAATGGCCTGTATATTGGCAGTGGCCTACCTGGAGTTGGATAGACATTTGAGGGCAGCACAGCAGCCACAAGGAGGTATGTACAGACTTGACACATTTTCATCCATTTACCAGGATAGTGTATGGTGTGAAAGTTCCTAAGCTGTGACAATGTGGTGAGTGCAATAGGTCAAAAATCTCGAAGGAACACATTCATGTTCAGTACCCAACATTGGTACACAGGTGTGCACAATCTAATTTGCATAGGAATATTTTACTCTACTAAGTTTTACACTCTGTACAGACGCATGTAATGATGTACACGTGACTGTGCTATATGTGTACCACTATACAGCTTTTCTTACCCTGGTGGTTGTTCCTTCCCACCTACAGCTCATTACTCCCAATATCATGATGGTAAGTTGTCCAGGTCTTTGCCCTCTGTCCATTCTAATGGCCCTTGATGTATGTATATGTGCAACACAGAGTCAGACAATTTGAAGTCATTCCTACTTTTCAAAAGACTTCTGATGAGTGGCAGCATCATGTGAAGATGTGATGACCATCTGTCATTTCACATGCCATACTAGCAAACATCAGCAGACCTGTTACAAGGTGCACTCCCCTGGTAAGTGAGGGATGTACATAGGCCTCTGTAATGTGCCATCAGAGTGGACATCCTACATGTTGTAAGCATGGAGGGATTGCTAGACTCCTATTAGAACACATTCATTGGTGTCAGGGCTATGCATGTTAGTACTATGATCATGATCTGAGGGTAGGAAAGGGTTACGCAGCTACTTCCTTAGCCATAGTGTTGTAGGCATAATAAATAGGTCAAGATATACTAATCACAGTTACAATCTGTAGGAAAGTACCCTCTTTCTTGGCATGGTTACCCCCATTTTCTGCCTGATGTCAGTATGCTTGACTGTGTTCACTGGGATCCTGCTAACCAGGACCCGAGTGATAATGCTCTCTCTCCTCTAAATTTGATTGTTACTTACTGTTAACACAATTGGTATACTAGTGCCCCTTTATAAGTCCCTAGTATATGGTACCTAGGCACCCAGGGCACTGGGGTTCCGGGGGATCCCGATGGGCTGCAGCAGATATTTTGCTACCCAGAGGGAGCCCATGCAAAGGCTTCTGCAGGACTGCCACTGCGTGAAAAGGTGCAAGAACTCTTTCACTGCCATTTATACTGCACTCCAGGACCATTTTCCCAGACATCGTGAGTGCGGGGACGCCATTTTATGAGTGTACTGGACATAGGTGACTACCTATGTCCAACTACATAATGGTAACTCTGAACATAGGCATGTTTGGTATCAATCATGTTGGAATCATACCCCAAGGCTTTTGCAAGCATTGGTTGTATGATTGCATGCATTCTGGAGGCTCCTTGGAGGACCCCCAGTATTGCTTTTCCAGCCTTTTGAGCCCCAGCTGCTGCCATCTCACAGACAAGTTTCTGCCCCCCTGTTGCTTGTAAAGCTCGAGCCCAGGAAGGCAGAACAAGGGATTTCCTTTGAGAGAGGGATGTTACATCCTCTCCCTTGTGGAATAGGTGTTACAGGCTTGGGAGGGGTATCCTCCCCAAGTCACTGGAAATGCTTTGAAGGGCACATTTGGTGCCCTCCTTGCATAAACCAGTCTACACCAGTTCAGGGACCCCCAGTCCCTGCTTTGGCACAAAACTGGACAAAGGAAAGGGGAGTGACCACTCCCTTGTCCATCACCACCCCAGGGGTGGTGCTCAGAGCTCCTCCAGAGGGTCACAGGATTTTGCCATCTTGGATTCAAGATTTTTATGGATCTCTAGGAGCACCTGAGTGGCCAGTGCCAGCAGGTGACGTCACAGCCCTCCTCTGATAGGTGCTTATCTGGTTAGGTGACCAATCCCCCTTTCAAGACTATATAGGGTCTCTCCTTTGGGTGGCGCCTCAGATTCTGATTATAAGACTCCAGCAGGAATCCTCTGAATCCTCCACTTTGACTTATCACTGAAGAAATTGCCTCTGGACCCTCCAAGAACTCTACACGCTGCAACAAAGAAGCAAAACGCCTTCTGCAACATTGTATCTTCAGATCCTGCAAGCAACTGCAACTGTTTCCTGGCCATGCATTCTCTGAGGACAGCCCGTCTCCAGTCTGCACTAGAAGAGCGAAGAAATCTCCCTTGGGGTGAAGGAGTCACTCCCCTGCTTCAGCAAACACCGACTGCAATGAAGACTGGCTGATCTGAGGGGGTCTCTCTTGGTGAGCTGCATGGATCCTGCATCATGGGTGGTGGACTGAAGTGGTCCCAATGGTCCTCAAGTCCAACTGTCAAACTTTGGAGGAGGTAAGAGCTTGCCTCCCCAAACAAGACAAGAACCCCCTGCTTTGCAGCTGCCAAGGCTTGTTGGCATCCTTCCTCCAAGTTCTCCATGCATCTTGTAGCTCCGGCCCCCAGCACTTCATCCTGTGATGCACAGCTTCCTGTCTGGCTCCCTGGCAACATGGCAGCCTTTTTTGTAGTGCTGCATGGGCCTCTTTTGTCCCCATGTTGTGGGACTCCTGGTTGCACTGCCTGGTCTTCTGTGGGCTCTCTGAGTTGCTGAGAGCCCCCTCTGTCTCCCCCTCCTGGGTAGAGTCCACCTGGTCCTTCCTGGCTCCGAGCAGCGCCATTTTCCGCTAACTGCGAGCTTTGCATGTGCCAAGGCTTGTTGGCAGACTCCAGCGACGCAAACCAGACTGCAATCCTCCATCCAGTGTGGGCCATCACTTGCATCCTCCAGGAACCCAACTCCGTCTTCTGGGGTGCAGTACTGACTGTTCTTCTTCACCGGTGGTCCTGCTTTTGCATCTTCATCTGGGTTACTCTGGTCCAGGAATCCCCTCTTGGTGTCTTGCAGTCTCTCCTGGTTCTTGAATAATTCTCTTTTTCATTTCTGTGTGTGCCCTAGGAAACTTACTGTGATTTACTACTGCTTTCCTGGTCACTGTGGTGGGTTCTAGTACTACCTTCAGGGTTTTCTAGTACTTCCAGCTCCCCTCTACACACTTAACCTGCCTAGGTGGGAGACCGACTTTCGCATTCCACTTTCTTAGTATATGGTTTGTGCTCCCCCAGGCCCATTTCTAGCTATTGTGATTTTCACTAATTTACTGTTTTTACACCTATTTCTGCATACTAGTATATATAATTTGTTTAATACTCACCTCCTAAGGGAGTATAGCCTCTATGGTATTTTTGGTATTTGTTTCACCAAAATAAAGTACCTTTATTTTTGCTGCACTGAGGGGGTCATTATGACCCCAGTGGTGAGTGTAAATGTGGCAGTAGTACCGCCAACAGGCTGGCAGTACTTACCGTAACATTATGAGAATGGCAGGTTGTCTGCATCCAACCCACCACTTCTCCACTCATACCGCCATGGCAGTATCAGCTGCAGGGCCGAAGATGTCAATCTCTAGCCCGGCGGCCGGCATAGTACCCGCAGCAGCATTATGAGCCTGCCTACCACCATAGTTTTTGTGGCATTAGCAACGCTACGAAAACCATGGCGGTAGGCCCTTCTGGTGTCAGGGAATTCCTTCTCTGTCACCGGTAGGTGGCTCCCCCACCACCACCAACACTCACCAGATGCCCCCCGCCCCTCCTCCATGCAAACTCCCCCTTTTCCCCTCCGATCCTCACACCCACTCCCCCACCTCTCATACATGCACACACCTGTAAACATGCACCACACATACACCCAATCACACACACTGGCATACATGCACACATTCTTACACACAATCACCGTGACATGCAGAGACGCACTCACTTCACCATTCTTACATGCATTCACTCACACGCATACATCCACGCAAACAACACAACACACACAGACATATTCACACACGCACTCACACACTCAGACACATACAACACACAACACCCCTCTCTCCTGTAAGGCTTACCTTTGTTGAGGAGGTCTTCTGGCAGGGAACAGGAAGGGGTCCGGCTTCCCCCTCCCAAGCCAAAGCCCAACCACCCCGCAACCCACCTGGTCATCCCTGAGGTGTCTGCCTACCCCATTGATGCCCCTACATGTGGAGGTTGCATGGCAGTCAGGAGTCAAGTTTAGTGCCTTTGGAGTACCTGAATCTTGTTATATTGGACAGGCCAATGGCCATTAACCTTTATATTTCTTATGCCATAAATACATTCAGACCAACCTGTTGTTGGTTTTCAGGTTACATCTTTGTCCCGTTTTTCCTTTTCTAGGTTTGTGTTGTTCCAGCCTGACATTTGTTGTGTGTGTGTATTTGTGTGTGTGGTGCTTGTGCTTTCTGTATTGTTTGGGCAGATTGTGAATGAGTGTGCAGTTCTTTTGTATGCCAGGGATATTGTGTGTGTTCTGTGATGGGCATGTGTATGTTGCAGACATGTTATGATGGTAGTGTGTGATGTTTGTGTTGACATGTTTGTTGTTGTGGTGTGTGGCTTTGTGTGCTTTGACAGTGTGATTGTGCATGTATTGTGTATAGTATGATAGGTATGATGTGCTGTGTGTGTGTGATGTGCATGTCAATTGCTAAGTTGTATGATTGTGTAAATGTGTGTGTTCATTCCCTGTTGGTTGTACATTGTGTTTTATGTGTCATGTGTCCCTGTCTAGTGTCGGTTGTGAGTGCTTCACAATGTGTTTGTGATGATAAGGTTATGGTGTTGTTGTGACGTGTTGGTATGTTGTAAGGCATTGTGTGAGACAGGGTCTCTGCTATTTTGCCATGCGTAAGTGTGTGTTTTCAAAATGGGGTATGTATGTGTGCTGGCTGCAGTGTGTGTGCTCTGTATGGGTAGGTGTCTTTGTTGTTGTATGTGAGTGTTCGAGTCAGTGTACTGGTACATGTGTGTGTTGGCCTCACAGCTCCCTCCCTATGGTATATTTTGTAACTGAACAAAAGTCGCAATATAGAACTGTAACAGGTGAGTATGTTTAGTTACGGTTGCTGTTATTGTCGGCGACGAAAATTACGTTGTCTTTCTGAGAGCAGGAGCAATGTCTAGTTGTGGTTCCATGGCGGCTCTGGACGAGTATGGCTTCCTGGAGGTGAGTGTCTCCTTTTATGCAGTTCGTATCTGCCGGAGTTTCCATGGTTGTCCGACCACAGCAGAAATGCTGGTGGTGTACAACCTCATAATTGGTCCTACAGAAATTTGGTCTCCACCAGCCTGCTAGTGCCTTCAACTGTCTGTGGTGGTCTTACCGCACTGGTGGTGCCGGCGGTGCTTTGGCGGGATTCTGTATGCATCACCACCAGAGTCATAATTTGGTGGTCCTCTCCCTCAGCCTTTTGGTGCTGTGACTGCCACCATGGCAGTACTTGGATCTCCAAACTCGGAATGAGGCCCTTTGTCCAATATTGTTTTTTAGTCAATGGAGTATATTATAAATGGACAATTTACATCATGTGATCATAATGAGCCAAGAATATTGAGTTTTTAAATTATTTTCTGTTCAAATTCAGTGCATAAGTTCATACCTATTCAAGATTTTTCTACAGACCTTGCTAATTTACCAAGGTAAGGGCTATTGCAAAAGGTTATTGATTCTGCTTCATATTCCAAATTAAACATGCACTTTTTCTGAAGATACTGGCTCTTCTCCTAATCTGGAATGGTGTATTCTATATTTTAACAAATGGTGAGCTGAATCTGGTTGTTTATTCTGATTCTGAAATATTAATAGGAAGGCACACAGAATCTAGAGGTTATGACATCTAATGAAGGCACAGGGAAAACTCTCCAGCTAGTCCCAAGAGATAGGCTAATACATTTTTATTTCTCAAACAATACAGAAATTTAACGTGTAAGACTCATCTCAAAATCCGGCTTGCTGGTGTCAAATAAATATATAAAATATGTTTAAAAACCATAGGCAAATGGCCAAATTCAATAAACATCTGACTGAGCATTTGGGAGAACATGCACTCATCACATTTAGGAAAGTGCCAACAACAAAGACTTCAGTACATCAAGCTGAAACCTGAGGGATTTCTCAGATATCACCTTGATAGCTACTTGCTTGGTAATATGCTTGGGGTGGGATTCATACTTAGTAAATGCAGTTATTTTTAGAACAGGCAAAGGAAGGTGTGTTATGCAGTATTCTATATATTCATATCATCACAAATTGTACATGTATTTAGTAATATGTATGTAATACTAGTGCTAATAGGACTGTAGGTGCAGTGTGCTTAGCCTAGTAGTCCATTTTCTAGGTTCCACAGTAAAAATTTGATGTGAAGGTGTCTAAAAGTGACCTGACATGCCACCATTTTGTTTCTCCAGTGTGTCTCTGAGGGGCCTTAGAAATCAATAAGGGTCCCACTACGTGACACTGTTGGATGCAGTTACACATGCAGTATCTTCAGCATTATGCGCTGATATACCATTTTCATCATGTCTGCGGCATTTCTTCATGCTCTGTAAATTCTTCATGGAGAAAAAAATAGTCATACAATATGTCATGATAATTGTCTGACAATTGTGTGTTACTATATGCTTACTGACCTGTATGTGTATTCACAACTTGATACTTACCCATTAAAATACTGTTGTTCTACTTAGTATTTGAAGTGTGAAGGAAAATCAGCTAATACAAGCAATATGAATATAACGTTAAATACTCCAAATGAATTTATTACAAGGAATTTATCACAAACCCTGGTGAACAAAATATTAAGTGGGTAGAGTGGAAAGAGTATTTTTCAAAACTACATATATACTTTGGAGGGTATTAGTAGTGTGCATTCACCTGGAGAGGATGAAAAGACTCCTCATGCACTATCAAGGTCCTGAAGGACTTGGAGTGTACAACAAAATATAAAAAACCCAAAAGAAGTGATGACTCCAACGTATTTAAAAATGCTATTTTAGACCTAGGTGAAAATTATTCTCCCACTGTATGCATTGTAGTTACAAGACAAGCCTTCTTTCAATGCAAGCAAGATCGAAGTGAATCAGTTGAAAATTATGATTCCATCCTCAAGAATTTAGCAGATGTGGAAATTTGCAAGATGAATTAATGAGGAAACAAATTGTAATGTGCACAATAAATAAAGGTATCCAAGAGAGATTATGGCTTGAGGGGGAGTCAAATGTGAAAGATAGTATCACCTTGGTAAAGAAAGCAGAGCTCTCAGGGAAATGTGTCAGAGCAGTTATTCTTTCACCTGCCTGTTCCTCTGTGAACAATATTTCAGAAGGAAAAAAAGGACAACTTCCCTCTAAAAACACAAAGGGGGTCATTCTGACCTCGGCGGTAAAAGGCGCTTACCGCCGGTCAGAAGACCGCCAGACCACCGCCGCGGTCGCGGTAAACCGCCACGGTCATTCTGACCCGCAACTGGCAAACCGGCAAAAACCAGACAACAACAAAAGTCCACCACACCAACGGCCAGCGAAAAACTGGCGATGACCAAACCTCCACCGTCACGCCAACAGAAATACGCCCATGCTATTCCGACCCACAAATCCCCGCAGCGGTCTTTCAACCGTGGTATTCCATTGGCGGTACACACCGCCGCGCTCAAAATACACACACCTTTACAAAACACAGCCACATTGGACAATTCAAAATACACACACCTGAGACACATACACACACCACTCCCACACACCCATTACAATATAAAACACACACCCACATCACCCACAAACCCTTAGGACCACAATTGCGACTGAAGGCCAGAGAGAGACAGCACAGAATAGAGTACACCATCACACAGAGGAAAATCACAACATCACCCACACAATATCCACGCACAAAACACCATACACCACCACACTCACCACACTCTACAACACATACACCACCCCTCACCTCATCCACACCACCCCATGGCACCCCAAAGACACCCCAGGTTTTCTGACGCAGAACTCAGGGTCATGGTGGAGGAAATAGTTCGGGTAGAGCCCCAGCTCTTCGGGACACAGGTGCAGCACACCATCATTGCCAGGAAGATGGAGCTATGGCAAAGAATAGTGGACAGGGTCAACGATGTGGGACAGCATCCACGAAATCGGGACGACATCAGGAAGCGGTGGAACGACCTACGGGGGAAGGTGCGTTCCATGGTATCAAGGCACAACATTGCGGTACAGAAGACTGGCGGCGGACCCCCACCTACTCCCCCAGAATTTACAGCATGGGAGGAGAAAGTCTTGCATATCCTGCATCCTGAGGGCCTCGCAGGAGTAGGCGGAGGAATGGACTCTGGTAAGTCAAATCTTCACTACTTCATTCCCCCCACCCCACCTGCATGCCAAATCATACCCCCACCCCATCACACCAACTCTTTGCAAATGGCTCACCATCACAACCCACCCATCCCAACACCCAGCCCTGCATGCGTCCACAAAGCATGGACACCCATCACCAAAGCATGCCCACTCCACATACCCATCTCCCCCACAAGCCACCGTCACAACAGCTCCCACAAGGGAATGCCAGCACTGTCGTGCTGCACCACGCGGCGCGAGCCGAGCATTCGGCTCGCGCCGCACAGCGCGTCCTCAGGACACGGCGCGCCCCGAGCCTTCTGTGCACCTCGCGAGGCCCCAGATTTTGCTTGGGGCCTCGCTCTGCTTTTTCTTGCGTCCCTGGTACCCCCTGATCCCTCCTTACCTGTTCTTTTTTCTTCTTTGGGGCATTTTGTTGTACTTTCTTTATGTCTTTTCCCCCTTCCCATGATACCTTTTTCTTCCCAGCATTCCTTGTTCCCTATTCTCTATGGTTCCTACTCTATTCTGTCCTATGTACTTTTTCCTATCTAAGATGGTGTCCTTTTACTTCCTGTTGGTCATTTCCTGTTTCTTGGTATTTAAGGGCTCTGTTTTCTTCCTTTCCTTGCGCTGCAACACTATCTGCTCTGATTGTGTCTTCGCTCGTGATTCTTTGCCTTCGGTTCTGAATCTTGTCCAATTTCGTGTTTACCTGCATTTTTGTTTCTTTTTGATTCCTGGTTTTTGTTCTTGTTTCAGGAATCTACTGTTTGGAGGTTTTTTCCCCTTTTTAGGTTTTTTTTCCCTCTGGCGCTATTTCTAATGGGCACGGTCTGTTCTTGGCGTTTCCATTGCCTACAGCACCGTGGCTACTAGAAAGAGTCGCCCCTTTCTGGGCCAAAGCCGAACCTTCAAGACCCACGCCACTCGATCTGCGGATTCCAGGCGTAAGCAGTACGTGAGTCATGACAAGCACTGGGGTCCACGGCCACCCACCCATTGCACACTATGGCACACACAGAAGCAATAACCATACTCTTATACCCCTGCAGGACCCGAACGCCACCACACCGCCCAGGAGGGTCCAGAAATGTCCATCCCACCCCCAGAAGAGGCCCCCAGTGATGACAGCAGCTCTGTCTCCCTGGACCCAGATGACCAGCCCAGCCCATCGGGGACCTCGGGACAGTCGGTTCCCCTCACACAGCCACAGGCCACAGCAGACCTACCCTCCTCTGGGAACACCAGCACAGCTCCCACCCAGCGGGCTCATGCCTCTGTCTCCAGGACATGTCAATCAGCGGTGTGTCCACCACTACAGGACACCCAGGTTGACCCACCACCCCAACAACAGCAGGGACCTGGGGGCAGTGGAAGTGTGCACACGGTCCAGGGGACAGAGGCCCAGGGAAACAGGGGAACTGGGAGGGCTGCTGTGCGACAGGGGGGGACAGGCCCAGGGAACAGACTCTCCACCAGGCCCTCTCCTCCATCATGGGAGCATGCCACCGCTCCCAGGAGACGATGGCTACGGTACTGGCCAGGTTCCAGGAGATCCAGGTACTGCAGGAGGAACAGTACATGGGGTTCAGGGAAGAACTCCGAGCCATTAGTTCCGCAATGGGGACCATCGTCGTGGCTCTTACCCAGATTGTCACCACATTGCGGGACCATGTGGCACCACAAAGGGCCCCTGTCACTAGCATGGACCAGGAACAGCCTACCACCTCCGCCGGCGCTAGTGGACAGGAGGCCCCCACACAACAACAGGCCACCAGAACCCCACCTCCTGCAGAAGAAGAACCACCCCGCAAGCAGTACCTGAGATCTAGGAAGAAGACAGAGTAGGATGCCAAGACCCCCGCCAGCAAAGGATACCCCCTGATGTCATCCCACTGTCCCACATTGTCACCCTGTCCAACCTTGAACTGCCCCTGCTCCATCCTTCCACAGGCATATGGACAATGCACCTGTGAGACTGAAAAGCTGGACTCTGCCATGGACATTACTCCACCATCACCCATCCCCGATTTTCAAGCATGTCCCTAAATTTAGCACTTAAATAAAATCACTTATTGCACTAAAATTATCTGGAGTCTGCTTGTATTTTGAACAAATGTATTAGACATAACGGTGCCAAAATGATCAGTTACATTGTGATGACAACATACCACTGTCACACAGCTGTAGTCCATGGGCAAACAAAGCAGAGGTCACGCAGTGGGGCCCACATCTCTGAAAACGGAAGGGAAAGTCACAACTCAGTTAAAAGAAACTGGGGGGAAACTCAGACAGAAGAGAGGCAGGAGACTGTAAGTACATGTAAAATGGCGATGTTGATTCGTACCTGTGTGTTATTGAAAATACTGTTGTATCACTGTGTCCCTGTTGTCTGTGTCGTCCCCGTCGGCTTCCTCCTCTTCACTCTCCACAGGCTCCACAGCTGCCACAACACCACCCTCTGGACCATCCCCCTGCAGGAAAGGCACCTGGCGTCGCAAAGCCAGGTTGTGAAGCATACAGCAGGCCACGATGATCTGGCACACCTTCTTCGGTGAGCACATTAGGGATCCACCTGTCATATGCATGCACCTAAACCTGGCCTTCAGGAGGCCGAAGGTCCGCTCGATCACCCTCCTAGTCCGCCCATGGGCCTCATTGTACCGTTCCTCTGCCCTGGTCCGGGGATTCCTCACTGGGGTCAGTATCCACGACAGGTTGGGGTAACCAGAGTCACCAATTAGCCACACACGGTGTCTCTGTAGCTATTCCATCACATAAGGGATGCTGCTATTTCGCATGATGTACGCGTCATGCACTGACCCAGGGAACTTGGCATTTACATGGGAGATGTACTGGTCAGCCAAACAGACCACCTGGACATTCATAGAATGATAACTTTTTCTGTTCCTGTACACCTGTTCACTTTCACTGGGGGGAACCAAAGCCACATGGGTCCCATCAATGGCACCAATGATGTTGGGAATATGTCCAAGGGCATAGAAATCACCCTTCACTGTAGCCAAATCGCCCACCTCAGGGAAAATGATGTAGCTCCGCATGTATTTCATCAGGGCAGACAACACTCTGGACAAAACCTTAGAAAACATAGGCTGAGACATCCCTGATGAAATGGCCACTGTTGTTTGGAATGATCCACTTGCCAAAAAATGGAGTACTGACAGAACCTGCACCAGAGGGGGAATCCCTGTGGGTTGGCGAATGGGTGACATCAGGTCTGGCTCCAGCTGGGCACACAGTTCCTGTATAGTGGCTCGGTCAAGTCTGTATGTCAGTATGACATGTCTTTCTTCCATTGTCAACAGGTCCACCAGCGGTCTGTACACGGGAACATTCCTCCATCTCCTCGCAAGTCCCAGCGGACGGTGCCTAGGAAGGACAACATTGAGCACAGAGTCAAGCAAACCACAGGTACGTTCCCACAGCTTGCACAGTACACGATTCGCTATGCATTGAATGGCTTGTATGAGTGGCAATGTGTACTGCCATTTGATAAAGTTTGTTTTGACCAATGACTTTGTGTTTCACCACTGCGCATATTAGTTGCTCATTGTTCACCAGTAGCACATGGTATGTTTTGTTCAGTTGAGCCGCCTATGGGCTTTGACATTGCATTAGTCATTACATTCTGTATTTTGCCTATTGGCTTTGACATGGCATTAGCCATTACTTTCTGTATTCAGTTGAGCCGCCTATGGGCTTTGACATTGCATTAGCCATTACATTCTGTATTCTGCCTATTGGCTTTGACATGCTGTATCCAGTCTAGCCGCCTATTGGCTTTGACATTGCATTCCTATTGGCTTTGACATGATATTCAGCTCCGCTGACTATGGGCTTTGACATGATATTATATATTGCATTTTGTATTCAGCTCAGCTGCCTATTGGCTTTGACATGATATTATACATTGCATTTTGTATTCAGCTCAGCTGCCTATGGGCTTTGACATGATATAAGACATTGCATTTTGTATTCAGCTTAGATGCTTATTGGCTTTGACATGACACTAGACATTGCATTTGATATTTAGGTTAGCTGCCTATTGCCTTTAACATGACATTGCATTTGATATTTAGGTTAGCTGCCTATTGCCTTTAACGTGGAGTTAGATCTTGCAGTTGAGAATCCAAGCTGTATTTTTCCAAGCTGTGTTTTTGCACCAGAGAACCAAGATGTTTTTCTCACAGTAGACTAGACATGATAAGAGAGAGTACATGGGTGTTGTTTTTTCTTCGCTTGAGCTTGGGAACAGGAGTAGTCTTGGAGACCTGGCCAGTCTCCAAAAGGCTTGCTCAGTTTCCCAGGTCTGAGAGGAGGGGGCACACCTTTGTAACGAATGTAACAGGCTGCAGAGGGTCAGATTCGAATCTGCCGGACCTCGTGCTGGAGCTTGGCGCCAGCTGCCAGCAATCCCGTGTGGGTAGATGAATCTCTCTTTCTCGCGGCTGACAGGGGTCCTCAGCTTGCAGACCTTAGAAAGATGAAGCTGTGAATAGTTCCCACACGGTGAAGTATTTGTTTTGCTTTGCATTCAATATCTTATAAATATGACCTGCTGTGTATATTGCAAACTGATATATTTTGTTTGAATAACGCGGACTTGAAAGCTACTAATTCGTCATACATAAAATATTGTGGTTGGGGATGAATTAACAACAATAAAAGTCTTCTTTGACCTCACAAGTGCATTTCTAGTGTGTTATGTTAGTGCTTAGAAACAAGATAAGAGGAAAGCAGTACAATTGGTACCTGGAGTCGTGGGGTCGGTCATTAAGAGGTGATTAAGAAGGGGTTTGACGAGTTAGTAGATTTCTAAGTGCACACTTTAAAAGTGTAATTGTTTTTTTGTTGTTTGGAGAGTTACAGAAATTGTTTTTTGTTGTTTGGAGAATCACAGTAGCACGGCAGACCATGTCATGTGTTGTTAAACTGCCTGATGGTGCTACGAAAAACTATGAATTGTTTGTTGTTTGGACAATCACAGTAGCACGGCAGACCATGTCATGTGTTGTTAAACTGCCTGATGGTGCTAAGAAAAACTGTGAATTGTTTTCTGTTTGGGGAATTACAGAAGAAAATGCATGTGTAGAAAACGTGTGTTTTGGAAGTAATGATGACAGAAAGGTCTGGATACCTTTATCTGCTTACAGAGAAATGCAGGAGAAATGTAGGCAGTTGGAACATGAAAATAGGAATTTACGTGAGCAAATTAGCCCGACTGAAAGTTATAAAAGGGCTGTTTTTGAAGAATCTTTCTTGTCCCATTCCAGTAATGAGGGGGTTAAGACAGCTCCGAGCTGCACTGAGTTTCTGTGTGAGCCAGGGTTTTTGGCAGCCAAAATGCATTCCTTAACTGATAACACGGACAGACGAGAGAGCCCAGAATGTGATTTACGAGTTACCGTTGCAAAATACACAAGTAAAACTAGAGCAAGAGCCGACTTTCATTAGCTTGTTTGATTTTTGGAAAAAGAATAGCCCTCATTTGAGTGAAATCCTAACACTTTTGTATATGGTCACTGTGAAAAATTATATGCAGCTGCGCGCTTGTGATTTGGCAAATGAAATAATGCAGACTTTAGGTTTTTGCGCAGTGCAAGAAGGAAATACTTATGTACATGTAACTCAAGAACAAGGAAAGAAAATAGTGCCCCTAGCTAGAATCATACAATGGATCTGGTATTTGCAAGACAGGGCTAGAGTACCACAGATAAAAGAGTTACCAATGAAGTTGAATGCACCATTTGAATTCGTGTCCACTGAAGATAAAAAGCATGTTTGTTTTACTAATGATTCATTGACTGAAATGTTGCTTTCTGGCACAGTAGAAGGAACAGCGTTGTATAATGTGTGTCAGATTTTAAAGCAAGAGCTACGTGAGATGTGTCATTTTTATGCTGATTTTTGGTTCTTTGATAATGTTTTAGCCACATGGCTTGTACCTAACTGGTTCAATTACCTTGCAGATGTTAATGAGAAAAATTCAGAGAGAGAAGTGTACACCCAGACCAATGCCTTAGTGGGGATGGCTAAGTGGGTGCCCCAAAAATGTGAACAGCTGAGAGAAAAAGCCACTTACAGGTGGGCAGAGATGAAAGAGATGCACATTCCCCTAGATTTGATAAAAACTGTGCAGCACATACAAAAGCAATCTGTCATGCAAGCAGTCACAGAGCAGTTGGGGAGAGGAAAGTTACCAGGACAGAAATGGCAAATTGATCAGGTTTTAGGGAAAGTGATTGTTGCAAATTACCAAGGAAAAATCGAAATTATGCTGATACCTAGAAAAGAATCTGATTCATTCATACAAATTGGAGACAGAATGGCCCAAATTGGCAAAAGTGCAGTGAATGGAGGTTTGTTAAAGAAGGAGTCTGCCCCAGCCCTTCTGACAGTGCAAGAAAAGGGAAGCTGTGGCGCAGCAGATAAAAACCTCAGTGCTGATGTGTGGGCTGAAGCCCCAAGTGATCCTCCAGAACCTGCAGTGAATATAACAAAGGGCCCCAAAAATGTCCTGCTGATTATAAAACAGGGAAAGAAAGAGGAAGGGTGCAGTTTAAATGAAAAATGTTATTTGCAAGAAAACTCATACTTGTTTCTTTTGCAGATCCTACCACGTTTCGCCACTGTCCAAGAGTGCGCTGTGTGGTCCCCCTTCCGGTGTGTGCGTGTGGGGTCGGGGAAGGGACCAAACCCCCAACCTGAACCTGGCTGAGTAAAGTGCCAGCACCATGGATCCATTTTGCGCAAACTGCGCCTTCAGTTCAAGTTCAACTTGTTTGCTGTGTTTTTTTTTTTTTTTTCCCTTCTCGTATGGAACTCTGACTTTTGCTTACCTTCCAGCAAACCTTTCAGGTGGACCGTGCACCTTTACATGAGCAGAACTCATGCCACATCAAATTGCTAACACTGTTGAATTAGAGACTCATTCAGAGTATAAAAATTGCCCAGTCTTTTCTATGTAGATGTATCTGATGTGAAAGGTTATGAAATCAATGTGTTAATTCACTTCTATTGCTTTACAGGGATTGCTTTGATCATTGAAATTTGATTGGCTGATAATGTTTTTTTGTGCTAATGTTTTTTTGTTTTTGTTTGACACAAGAGATATGTGAAACAAAAATTCATTGGTCAAAGGGCGGAATGTACTGCCATTTGATAAAGTTTGTTTTGACCAATGACTTTGTGTTTCACCACTGCGCATATTAGTTGCTCAATGTTCACCAGTAGCACATGGTATGTTTTGTTCAGTTGAGCCGCCTATGGGCTTTGACATTGCATTAGTCATTACATTCTGTATTCTGCCTATTGGCTTTGACATGGCATTAGCCATTACTTTCTGTATTCAGTTGAGCCGCCTATGGGCTTTGACATTGCATTAGCCATTACATTCTGTATTCTGCCTATTGGCTTTGACATGCTGTATCCAGTCTAGCCGCCTATTGGCTTTGACATTGCATTCCTATTGGCTTTGACATGATAAATCAGCTCCGCTGGGCTTTGACATGATATTATATATTGCATTTTGTATTCAGAGGACATCACAGCAGACACAAGGGGGTGAGTACAAGCACATTCTGCTATCTTAGCGCGCAGTGGAGGTGTCTGGGTGGGGGAGGAGGGATGTGGGTATCCCTAGGCCAGGGCGATTTCTGTAGGCTAGTCCCCTCCGTAAGGCATGGCCCTGTGCCCCCTCCCTCCACCTCTGTAGGGTGCCAAGTACAGCTATCCATGGCCTTGTGTCACCTATGTGTGCAGATGTCGTCCATTGGCTTGTAGGCCAAGTCTCACTGATTGAGTAGTGTACCCCAAGTGCGTGGCGTAGTGCAGGGGGCTTCTGTGTCTGTCCTCCGCCAACTGTGTTGCCAATGAATGCACTCAACATGTCTTTATTTCTCCCCCCCCCTTTTTTTGTCTGCTCTTCCTGTTCATGTGTACATTAGCATCATCTGGTGGAGGAGAAGTGGCATTGGAGCACGAGGGAGCTGCATCTCACATGGCCCCGGAGGGCCATGCAACGGACTCTGATTTCACCAGTGAGACGGAGGGCGAGTGGGGCTCCACAACGGGGACACATGGAGACATCAGCGACACCGACACGTCCTTGGAAGGGAGCTCCCTTGTGGTGGCAGCAACATCTGTGCCCACCGCAACAACAGGTACAGCCGCCACCCAACGCACCAGCTCCGCCCTCCAAGCAGCCCCTCAGCGTTCACCCCGTGCCCGCTCGCACACCAAGGCAGGCATCTCCTTCGCCCCAGGCACCTCAGGCCCTGCCTCAGTTACCCCTGCTGCCCTCAGTGAGGAGGTCATTGACCTCCTCCGGACGCTCATTGTTGGGCAGTCTACCCTTTTGAATGCCATCCAGGGGGTGGAAAAGGAGGTGCATCGGAGCAATGCATACCTGGAGGGCATTCATTCGGGTCAGGCTGCCCATCAGCGATCGTTCAACGCTCTGGCCTCAGCACTGACAGCAGCCATTGTCCCTGTCTCCTGCCTCCCTCCTCCAACTCCCTCCACCCAGTCCCACTCCCCTGTCCCTCTGCCTATCCCAGACACACCTACAGACCAGCCTGCACACACCTCAAGGTCAGCTCATCCAAACATAAGCACCAAACATCCCACAAGCATTCACACAAGCAACATCCACATGCAGACATGCCAACAGCCACTGCCTCCTCTGTGTCCCCCTCCTCCTCGTCTCCCTCCTCCCTCCCTGTGACGTCTCCACTCACACTTGCATGCACCACTTCATCAGCCACTACGTCCATCACCAGCACACCCACCAGAACACTCCGCACACGTGCAGTCACCACCCCCACTGCCATTTACACGTCCCCTGTGTCATCTCCCAGTGTGTCTGTCACCCCCTCTTCCAAACCACACAAACGCAGGCAGCCACCCACCCAACAGCCATCCACCTCACGACAGCCTCCGTCACAAGCACCTGCACCCAACGACAGCACACTTGACTCTCCTACAACCACATCCTCTTCCTCCACTCCCATACCCACTGCACCTACCCTTCCCATTGCTCCTAAAAAGGTTTTCCTCTCCAAACTTAACCTCTTTCCATCACCTGACCCACCCCCTCCATCTCGTAAAAGTCCAATCAGCACCTCAGCCAGCACAAGCCCTGGACCTACAAGGACCATAGTCCAGGGATATTGGAGTCCACCACCTTCGAGGGCAGCTACATCGGCCAGCAGCAAAGGGACAGCCAGCCCACCCCCTGGGAAGAAATCCAAAAAAGGCAAGGGCCGGCGCGAGAGGACAGAGACGGCAGCCTCCACAGGCACCACCCTGGCACCGTCAGGAAGTGGGGTGCCACCTGGCACATCTCCAAAGTGAGGCAAGAGACACAGAGGATCAGGCAAGGATGGCAAGGGCAGCACGTCCGACAAGTCCGGCTGCAGGCGAGCTGCCCAGGAGGGCCCCACCAGACCCATTTCGGGGGTGAAGGAGGACACCCACGGGCACGGGTCACCAGCACAGGAGGGCCCCGCAAGCGAGAAGTCGGATGGCGAGTGAACACCATATATTGGCCAGATCTGGTACCCTGGAGACACATGTGAAGAACTGCTGAATAGGGCCCTTCAAGACAAGCACTGCTGAACAGGGCCCCGCCGTCTCAAGAACCGCTGAACAGGGCCCTTCAAGACAAGCACCGCTGAACAGGGCCCGCCGTCTCAAGAACCGCTGAACAGGGCCCTTCAAGACAAGCACCGCTGAACAGGGCCCCGCCGTCTCAAGAACCGCTGAACAGGGCCCTTCAAGACAAGCACCGCTGAACAGGGCCCCGCCGTCTCAAGAACCGCTGAACAGGGCCCTTCAAGACAAGCACTGCTGAACAGGGCCCCGCCGTCTCAAGAACCGCTGAACAGGGCCCTTCAAGACAAGCACCGCTGAACAGGGCCCTTCAGGACAAGCACTGCTGAACAGGGCACCGCCGTCTCAAGAACCGCTGAACAGGGCCCTTCAAGACAAGCACCGCTGAACAGGGCACCACTGTCTCAACACCGCTCCGCTGGGCCCTTCAACTCAAGCACCGCTCCGCTGGGCACCGCCGTCTCTGCACCGCTCTGCTGGGCCCTTCCTCTCAAGCACCGCTCCGCTGGGCCCTTCCTCTCAAGCACCGCTCTGCTGGGCCCTTCAACTCAAGCACCGCTCCGCTGGGCCCTTCCTCTCAAGCACCGCTCCGCTGGGCCCTTCAACTCAAGCACCGCTCCGCTGGGCCCTTCCTCTCAAGCACCGCTCTGCTGGGCCCTTCAACTCAAGCACCGCTCCGCTGGGCCCTTCCTCTCAAGCACCGCTCCGCTGGGCCCTTCAACTCAAGCACCGCTCCGCTGCGCCCTTCCTCTCAAGCACCGCTCCGCTGGGCCCTTCAACTCATGCACCGCTCCGCTGGGCCCTTCCTCTCAAGCACCGCTCTGCTGGGCACCGCCGTCTCTGCACCGCTCCGCTGGCCATCCTCTCAAGCACCGCTCCGCTGGGCCCTTCAACTCAAGCACCGCTCTGCTGGGCCCTTCCTCTCAAGCACCGCTCCGCTGGGCACCGCCGTCTCTGCACTGCTCTGCTGGGCCCTTCCTCTCTGCACCGCACCGCTGGGCCCTTCCTTTCAAGCACCGCTCCGCTGGGCCCTTCAACTCAAGCACCGCTGACACATTGGCAGAAGGGGCAGGCCCGGATCCGTGTCGGACAGGGCTGCACGATACACTCTGGGCACCAAGACTCCTCCAATACCGCTGGAGTCTGTCATCCACTTGTGAGGCTGTGGCTTTGCACTCCCCAGGATGGCACAGTGGGCAAGCCACCCACTGAAAAGACTTGTGAGACTGTGGCTTTGCACTCCCCAGGATGGCACAGTGGGCAAACCATCCACTGTAGGAACTTGTGAGACTGTGGCTTTGCACTCCCCAGGATGGCACAGTGGGCAAGCCACCCACTGTAGGGACTTGAGAGACTGTGGCTTTGCACTCCCCAGGATGGCACAGTGGGCAAGCCACCCACTGTAGGGACTTGTGAGACTGTGGCTTTGCACTCCTCAGTATGGCACAGTGGGCAAGCCACCCACTGTAGGAACTTGTGAGACTGTGGCTTTGCACTCCCCAGGATGGCACAGTGGGCAAGCCACCCACTGTAGGAACTTGTGAGACTGTGGCTTTGCACTCCCCAGGATGGCACAGTGGGCAAGCCACCCACTGTAGGAACTTGTGAGACTGTAGCTTTGCACTCCCCAGGATTGAACAGTGGCCATGGAGGCCGCTCGTGGATCTGGCATCGTGGATTTATGTGGCTGAGGTGCCCCCCCTTCCCTTCCCCCTGAGGTGCCTGTAGTTTTCCTATCTGATGCCCCTGCAGTGTTCTCTCCAATGGATTCGGGTCTCATGTGTGGGCTTTGCCCATGTGTTGAGGACCATTGGCCCACGTACAATGACAGAAAGCCAATTTTGACGGGACAATTTACATATGTGTATATAGTTATGGGATGTTCGACTTACTTATTTACTTAGCCTTACAATATATTTGAATTCCAATAACATATTATTTTGTCTTTGCATTCTTCCGGGGGTTTGGGGGGTGTCACTCTGAGTTGTTGCTCTGCATTGATGTGTAGGTAGTTGGGGGAGGGGGGGGTCGCGTATGTGTGTGCCCGTATTCTTTTCTCCTCCCCCCTCCCCTGTGTCGTAGGTGCAGTACTCACCGTTGTCTTCTGCGCCGGCGTTCGTGCTCCTGGTAGAGGAGCAGGTAGACAATTGCTGGTAGGATGTGTAGCTCTGGTTCCATGCTGTCCAGATTCCTCGTGGAGTGTGTAGGGTGAGCGTTTTCCCGTTCGTAGTCTGTTTCTGCCGTTTTTTTATCGGCGGGGCTCCCGCCCCGGAAAAGGTGGCGGATTGGTGAGTTGTGATAGGGTGGGCGGTACATTGTCTGCCGCCTGTCGGTTGGCGGTGACCGCCGCGCTGTTTGTTTGTCCTGCCGTGGCGGTTGGAGTGTTAAAGTGGCGGTCTGTGTTGGCGGTTCCCGCCACGGTCAGAATTCCATTTTTTGCACCGCCTGCCTGTTGGCGGGTTGACCGCCGCTTTAACACCGACCGCCAGGGTTGGAATGACCCCCAAAGTTTGGAACTAATTACAATAAGATTTCCGGAAAGTGTGTGAATAACACCCAAGGAAATCGCTCTAGAATTTCATGCTTCCATTGTGGTAGAATTTCACATACAACCAGATTTGACACTTGTCATGCAAGAGTGGCTAAATGTCTAGGAAGGGGTATAGTAGGACATTTCGCAAGGGTATGTAGGAAAAAGAACAAATAGAAGATTAGAGTAGCTTGCCTCATGGAGAGTGGCTCTGATTCATCTGAAAAGGAGTTGGATGACATGTTGGACCTAGAAGAGAATTTCAGTAGAAAGAGTATGGTTTAAATGTGTTTGGTAACAATCGTAATAAATCAATATGTGTTAGAACATTTGGAGGGATTTCTTCACAGGTCAAAATGGGCTCAGGTTCCCCTTTCATCATTGTGGCTCATTCTGTGTGGGACAAAAGCTTTGTAAATGTTACTAGTCCTCATTTAGAACCAACTGGTGTCAACCCAGAAAGTTTCACAGGAGAGAAAATTGACATGTTCAGATTTAGATTGCTAATCTTTGAGTTAAAAAGTGAAAGAGCCATGTGTCAGTTATTTATGGCAACTGATGGTCCTTCAATCTTAGGATGGAGAGACCAAGGAGTATTACACATTGTATTAAATCCCAATAGACCTAAAGAAGTTCTGGTTACCTGTGAAGGGGAGGTAACGAAAAATGGGTTCTTAATTAGTTTCCTAAAGTCTTCAGTGGGATATTGGCACACTCAAGCAGTTCACGCATTTACACCCAAAATACATATAGTATGATTGATAGTGAGAAATGAGGTCAAAGTAGAGCTTAAGAAATTACAAGATGGTAATATATTATTGTATTGTTGTGATTGTATTTATATAGCATTTACTACCCTTGACAAGGCATCAAAGTGCTTTTCAGTGGGTAGCACGCTACTCCAGAACACAAAAAGGCTTTGTAGCGGATTACCATAGGAAAATTTGAGTTAATTTGAGTGGTGGACATTCAAGTCTGTTAGTTGGATTGAGCAGGATGATGGAAGGATAGAAAAGGGAAGAGTCTAGAAAGTTTTTGGAGAGATTCTAGTAGTAAGTTGAAGTTTAGGCTGCTTAAAAGGAGAGATGGAGGAGAGAAGAGTCTATAAAAACGTATTAGAGATATCATAGTAGTAAAAGGAGGTTTAGAGAGAGTCAAAGGAGGGAGGTATGAGGTAAGATTTTAGAAAGCTTTGCTTGGGAGATCGTAGCAGTAAAATGAGGGTTGGGGTGCTCTAATGAGGAATAGAGGAAAGGAGAGTCAAGAAAGGGTTATTTTGGAGAGCACAGTTGTAGAATGAGGTTTGAGATGAGTTAGAGAGTGGAGGTCCATTATATATTGAGAGAGGTGTAGGGTAAGGCATAGGAAGTTGAATTGAAGAGAGTCAACGTTTTTTTCTGTTTCTTCTACAGTAGGGGCATAGTAATAAATATATAGATACATAAGTGATTTCACCAATGATCATTGTGAGACAAGGCAATGGAAAATATAGGCTCTGTGTGGATCTTAGATGTATAAATAACAAAACATCAGTTGACCAATTCCCATTGCCCAGGATTGATGAAATGCTTTAATTAATAAGGAATGTCCCTGGTTCTCCATATTCACATATCACAACATTTCTTTGCATGTTTGTAGTAGCAGTGTGATAGCATTTCGTAACCTGTTTGGGTATTCTCAATTCTATTGTATGCCTTTTGGTCTATCTTCCACAGCTGCGGTGTTCCAGGCACTTATGAAAGAATAATTTGGTGATATGCCGGGAGTAGTGTTTTTTTCAAGATGACAGCTTGGTTGTGGGGAGATCTAAAAATGTAGATAATGAAAGATTGAGAGATGTTTTGAGTGTACTTCATAAGAAAGGATTAATGGCTGAACTTTTAAAATGTAAAATAAATGAAAAGATGATTGCATGTTTAGGTAATGCGGTAAGTTCAGAAGGAATAAGAACTAAAGAGAAATTGATCAAAGCTATTGTTGATGAGCCTTCATCCAACTCCAAGTATGACCTCAGGTCTTGGTTTGGCTGAATTCTATGTGAAATTCATTGAAAGATTATCAGAACAACAGCTAGAACAGCTGGATTTTCTATGTGATTACAAGATTTTAGATAATACATCCAGTATGTTCCAGGTGCTAAGATTTTTACAGCAGATTTCTCAAGTAGAATGTCATTACCATTAACAGAAATTGTCAGCGATTCCTGGAATGAATACTCTACAGTCAGTATTTCTCAAGTAAATGCTCTTTAAGACAGTTTTGATTGAAATGAGTGGTTGGAAGCCAACAATAAGGATGCAATCTTTAGAGAAGTAAAGGAGAATATTGTGAATGGTTGGTGTAACCAAAACAAAGGAAGTCTTTAAGATGAATTACAAAGGTTTTGGGATGTCAGGAATAAGCTATGTGTGAGTGATTTGATTGTATTACATGCTGAGAAATTTGTCTGACCTAAAGAATGATGTGAAAAAATTATTTACACATGTCATGAAGGGCATTCTGGCATCACTCGCACAAAACGGAGACTTAAAGATTTATATTGGTAGCCCAGAAGGGCTATGGAAATTGAAAGGTTGATAAGATTGTGTATGAAATGTGAAGTGGCTGACAAAACACGGAAAACCCTAAAGCCACCTCTGGGTTCTTTAAGTTGCCTGAAATTGCAGTGGGAAGAAACAGCATTGGATATCATGAGGTTTGCTGATTGACAGGATGGTTCTTCTGAGAATGTATTAGTGTTGGTGGATATGTTTTTGAGATGGTTTGAGGTGTGTGTTATGGATAAGGTGAATACCAAAATAGTGATTGAATTTATGAAAGAGATGTTTTGGATGGAAGGATTCCCTGCAACTATACTCATTAATAATGGTGTGCCATTTAAATACATAGAGATGAATGAGTATTTGAAAGCTTATGACATTAAACCAATTTTTACTGTTCTTTATAATCCCACGGAAAATGCTGTTGTGAAAAGGCCAAAGAGGAGTATTAAAGGTATTATGTAACTCTCAGTAATATATTTTGGTAAAATGAAATAAAAAAATGGTGTGGGTATATAGAACAACCAGTCAGGGGTCTATAGGCAAGAACTCATTTTCATTGATGCGGGGAAGAATACCACGCTATAAGGTCAATCCTAGTTGGTTAAAGAGTAGTGAAATGGTTGATTGCAATGTCCATGAGGTAAGGAATTACACCATGGGTTATCAAAGGAAAAATAATTAATATTATGATTCCAAACATTGAGTCAAACAGGTAAATGTGAGTGTCAGTCAATGGGTATATCTGAAGAGTTCAAGAAAAGTATAAAAAGGTCACAGCAAGTTTAGAGAGTCCAAAAAAGTTGTTGAGGTAATGAAATAAATAGTTGTATTTGACAATGGGGAAGTGTGGCACATGAGCTGCCTGGCTCTGGCAAGAGGAAGTAGGGCTAGCAGCAAAGAAAAGAAATGCTGTTGTCAACAACTAATGGTGGTTAGATTTAAGTGGATTTATTCCAGGGGATGGTGTGATGGTGTGATTCACGAAGTATGGCTAAGGTCAACTCAGAAAACATTAGAAAAGGTATTGATGCTGGGGAATGTTCAATTCGTAATATTGAACATGTGCAAGAGCAAAATTCCCCTAATGTAAAATAACATATCACCAAAAGTGATTGTGATTTTCATGATGCAGTAGAAGGCAAAACATTTACAACATCCAGTGACACAATTGTGAAGAAACCAAAACATGTAGATATGTTTTATATGGGAATTATTATTAAGACATGTGTAAGTATTTTAAATTTTAAGCTAATTTTTATATAAAAAACAAAATCAAATAAAAAAAGTAAGGGGATTTTATAGTATTCTGTATTTTCACATTATTACAAACTTTATATGTATTTAGCACTGCGTATATAGCATTAGTGGTATTAGGATGGTAGGTGGAGTATGCCTAGCCTGGCAGTCCATATTCTAGATTCCACAGTATAAATTAGATGATATGACAATGTTACCATTCATTGCGGGTGTCATTGTTGCAGCATGAGGTCCTAATGCTGGGATTGCTATTAAAGAAGGACATCACACTACTGTTATGTGCCTACTGCCTTTATTGCTGGAAGATACTACATGTATCTCAACTAGCTTGTTGAAGCACTACATTTATATTGTTCTACTGGATACCCTTATTATAAATACACTTTTACTAATTATTAAGGGTTCTCTTTGGTTCCTAAAAATAGACACAAGAACACAATAACTACACCAAAGCAAAAAGAACATTTGCAGCAGAATTTTCAACATTGATCAATCTCAATACAAACAGGATGATTTTCTGAGGAACCTTGCATGTAACTCCATTTTTACAGGGAGGGATTGATAAAAATAACTTTACTACAGCATGACAAAATCAATTTTTATATTGAAATCAAAGACACCCACTAGACTAAGCTTTGAAACAGGTTTACTTTTTATTGTTTATGTCAACACCAGAGCAGTACGCACTCTATTGGCAACAAAAATGCAAAAACCCAGCACTCTCAAAACAAAGTAATTTATGCATTGTGCTGATATGTTGTGGTTTAACCTTTTGCATTGCAGAGTTCAATCCTGAAAACTTATTTTTAATATGCTTACAAATACTGTTCCTTTGCAATGTATTGCTGCAGGTTTTCATAGTGTCTTGGGGTGTGGCCTTTTTCCAGGGCATTCCAGAGACTTTCCCTGCAACATGCCTGGGCCTGGTTCTGTGCTGGGCCAAGGCTCTATAAAGGAGAGCCAGCCCAACTCCCAATTTACACTATTCAGAGGTCCCAGTGCACAGTAGCAGCTTCTTCCTGAGCTCCTGTCCCTGTGCCTATTTGGATCTTCCAGTCTTCTGTCCTAATCCTTCATTGGTGATCATTGTTCCAGGCGGTAAGATGGTGGTTGGACTGTCCAGACACCATTATTGAGAATTTTCATATTCTTAGTTTAAATTCTTAAATGAGTAACAGATTACTTGTGCGCTACCATTTCTTGACATTTATATGGTAGTTTACAAATAGGCAAGACGCGCGATTTATTTCAGAAAGGTTTGACTTTGTTATTCATTGCGCGCTACCATTTCTTGACATTTACATGGTGGCTTAAGAATCGGCAAGACACGTGATTCGTTTTATGGTGTTTAAACATTGTTGTCCATTGCACGCTGCTATTTCTTGACATTTACATGATGTTTTACGAATTGGCAAGACGCACAACTCGTTTCATGAGCATTTAACTTTGTTGTTCATTGCGTGCTACCATTTCTTGACATTTACATGGTGGCTTAAGAATCGGCAAAAGAAGCGCGATTCGTTTCATTGTACTTTGATCTTGTTATTTATTGTGAGCTGTTATTCCTTGACATTTACATCGTGTTTTACGAATCGGCAAGACGCGCGGTTCGATTAATGATGATTTGACTTTGATATTCATTGCGTGCTACCATTTCTTGATATTTTACATGGTAACACTCGAATTGGCAAGACGCACGATTCTCTCCTCAAGTTTAATTCATGTTGTTTATTGTATGCCACTATTCTAAGATATCTATTATGTAATATTCGAGTTGACAAGTTATGTGATTTGTTTCCTGAATCCATATTGTGTTGTTAATGGTGCACAATCCTTTTATGGTGTTTAATATATATATATATATATATATATATATATATATATATATATGCAATATGCGCAATTTGAAGTGTACACAGAAGGCCAGAGTTTCTAGATGCAATATTGTATGGTCCTAGTATACATTCTGAAAACAGGATTTATATGACTGGTTTAATATTTAGTCAGAATGTTTTTTTTTCTGATTCTCATGTAAAGGAAAGTACTTGAATAAGAAAGTTTTCATTTAATTCATCTTGATTCCCCTACAGGTATCCGGCCATCTTGAAACTTAGTCATTTTAAACTTAACTCTTAGATTGTTCATGTTTTGGGAGTGACTAGGCTTAGAATCATAGTCTAGTATTGATTTCAGGAGATATAATTTTCATATTGTGTGTTCTAACGTTTTTCTTACTACAGGTCTCCTTCCCAGCTGTTCCCTTCCTAATCCCCTCTTCCCCAGTTGAACTCTCTCAGTCTCTGTGAGTTATCTATCAGAGTCTTGGAGCTGTTCAGTGGTGGACGTGTTGGGAACGTGCCCAGACCCCGAGGATCTGGTGACTCTGACAGTTTAAACTGTATTTTCTTAGACTATGCATAGAGTAAATACAACATTCATCAAAAGAAGATGTACTTAAAGTTAATTTAAAACGCTTCCTGAACACTTTTTCAGCAGAGAATGTCAGAGGTGTAAGACACCAAAACACAATTGACAACTAAAATGCTTCTTTAATTTTGCGACGACCAAAGGCACATCCCATTTTTTTTAGATCTAACACCCTGTGCTTCAAAACACATGGACAGACAAGCAACTTCTTCAATATTTTATATTTTTCATCCATTTAATTGCTGCACACAGCTTTAAAATGTGCTAAAGAGCCCCATGTTTTCCTATTACTTTTTAATGGTAGGCCCGACCTTACGTTTGATTGTGTTAGACTCAATCTTGAATCTGAAACAAAAACTGTTAACTAGGAGAAACATTTTAAGCCATGAAAACCTTATTAACCCAACATTTTATTGAAACTACACCAAGTTTAAGATGTAAAACTTTTATCATTTGTCCTTTAACCCAAAGAAGGACATGATAGCAGCCCTCACCACAGAGCTACTCAGGATAGGGTAGCACAAATAAGGATACTGGACATAGGCAATTTTCAAAGTACCTATGGTGCACCGTTTCTGAAAGCTTTGGGGATAGAAGTATTGACAACAATCGTTGCTATGTGTGCATTGCATGCACTGCTATTAGGTGTGCCTACATGCTATGTGCAATGTGAGGATCTGTAACTATCAGACACAATTCAAACTCTGCAGGTACTACCCCATCCAGCTGCTAGGCACATGGTATGACTGATGATATTCGCCCAATACTTCTCCCAGCAGTCACAGGGCATGGCCATAGGCTGTACTTCCTAAATACTAAATAATTAATTTGGAGAACAAGCCTTAAATCCAGTGCCTAGTGCAATCGCTGGAAAAAGTATAGCATTGCAAAACTAATAAAAGTTCCTTAAACCTTTGGTAATGGTGCTGTGATCTACGCTGAGAATATATACTGATAAATGTTAAAAAGCTTAAAACACCCTCAAGCATCACTTGAAGCTGCATTATGTTTCCATTAAAATTAATCAAAATCATAGTACTTTTTTGTACTCAGAAATACAAAGTGAAGCTTCCAGTGCACTGATCATAACCTCACAATGACATTCAGGCTGTGAAAGAAATTATATTATTAATTGGATGGGTAAAATGCACTATGAGAGCAAAGTTGAAATACAAAAGTGAATTAGAAAAATAGATTTATACATAATAAACAAATTATAAAAAAATTGCAAAAACCCAATAAGGGGATCCCGGAGCTATCATTAAAAAAAAATTATAAGCAGGAATAGAGCAAGGAAGCAATTATTTGCCACTGATAGTCCGTGGTCAAGGTGTTCCACCAACAAGGTCACTGACCCCGATGGAGAGCGGGTCAGATACACCCACCAGGTTTGTCCTGGTCAAAGACTTTACTGTCATGCTTGTAGTCCTTTACGTCCCAATCCACAACAGGAGTACTCTACTAGAGCCCCCAGGTCCTCATGAGAGGCACTTAGAATTTCACATGATGTCATGGCCACGCAAAGGCCAGACAGCAGGGTTCAATCCAGGTCCAGTGGCCTCTGGCCAACAGATCAGTTGCAGGAAAGGCCTCTTGTAGCTTGTTGTGTCTTTATAGCTTGAACATGAGGTCAGTCTTATGACCATTGGAGTCACTTGTTTGACATGGGTACAAGAGAGAACAGGTCCAGCCTTAAGGGCTCTTCTCAGGTCAGAGACAGCAGGTTTACTCCTCTACTGATCTTCCTCAGGTTCAGGAGTGGTCTGACTTCGGTGTCTGGAGGAGCCACATTTCATGCCTGGCATGAGATAGTGGATGGGAATGACTCTTGGTTATGCCCTAACCCAGTGGTTCCCAACCTGTGGTCCGAGGACCCCTGGGAATCTGCAAAGCCTCCTCAGGGGGTCCACAACTGCTTATAAAATTAACTCATTTTAACAGATTAGGTCCCAAGCTTTCAGTAATGACTCAGTGGGGGGACCCTTGATTCCAATAATGATTCAGCGCGGGTGCCCGGTTTCCAGTAATGATAAAGTGGGGTTCCACAGAAGTCAAAAGGTTGGGAACCACTGCCCTAACTAATAACCCAACCAGAAATTCCTCACTGCCAACCCTACTCACTTTGGTTGTTTTCAAGATGGCAAAAGTCTTCAGCCACTCTCAACTTGAGTTTTGAGTCCTGGGTGTGTGTGCACTGACTATACTATAGTAATCCTACTGCCCTACAAATTCTAACACTAAAATCCAGTTTGGGGCAGTCTCTGTCTCCCCAGTAAGCCCAGAGACAGATGTCTGGTAGAACAAAGGAGGTAATTTCAGGAACTAGAATGTGAACATTCAAAAATATTTTGACATTCTATTCTACTGCCTTTCAAGGGTGCCCCTAGTTTTATTTGTCGTCCCCAGCAGACCTGTCAAGCAGGAATTGACACTTCATCTGGATGTGGCACTGTAATGTCAATAGGAGGCACATTTTGATAAGATCCTGCGTGGCTGGGAGAGGGGAGGGTCCTGCCCAGGTGTCAACTAAAATTTCCCTCTAACAGGGAAGGCTTCATTGATGTTAATCCGGCTTCTGGGCGAAACCCCACTGGTCATCTTGTCAAGGTAACAACAATACTTCCCCAAACCCAGACCTTTCTACTACGCTTTGAGGGCAGTTTTCACAACTCTTGAAATGTGAATTACTGGCTGGCAGATGTGTTAGAGGAAATGCAAATTTAACCTCCATCTACTTCAAGTAGGTAAAAAGACACATTCAAATTGTTACTTTTCCTTACTATTTATTAAAAATGCAATGTTGCTATTGTATTGGATTTTTTATTTCTATTAAACAGACTCTCAACAGAATATACAAAATATATTGTGATAAAAAATATTGTTGTAGGATTAATTTGATGTCAAAATATCATGGATAGGAATATTGAAGATAAGCATATCATTTCTAAACTTGTTTTTAAAATTGTTGTAAAAACATGGTTTACTAAAATATGATTATATATGTTTTTTTTTTTACAATATTGTTGTTAAATAGCTGTGGTATTTTGAAATTTACTTTATGTATTTGATTTTAGAATAGTTTGATGTTATTTAAATGTTATTGTATTTTAAAATGTACTTCTTGTAGCATAGTTTAAATAAAAATATATGGTTAATAACATTTTTATTATTAGAATGTTGGGTTTATAAGAGAAATAGATGAAGAGATGTTTAGAGTATGTTTGTGTAAATAATGTTTTACGCATTTCAGTTTCAATTTGTATTTATTAATTGTAATTACTTGAGAATGTAAATTTTAAATGCCTTCATAAAAAGGTAAAAATAGTTTTTGATAATGTTTAATTTTCATTTAAAAAATGTATTTAAGTTATAAATGTATGTTTTACGTTTTCCTATTTCTATTTTTAAATGTAGTGAATATGTAATTTATGTTCCTAATATGTTAGTTCATATGTTATGTGTTTATGTTAAGCTATGTAGTTTAATTTAAATAATGTGTACATGTATTATTTTAATATTTTAATTGAAATCATACATTCATTTTCATTTTTCTAATAACGAAATAAAAATTAATCATATTTTGCACATTTAAATTATATTTTCTGTAAAACAGTATTATATGTTTTTTTTTATATATTTTTTTTATTTCAAAGATAATAATATTTTCATTAGGTGATGCTTGTTTTGTAAGGAAAAAGTATGGGGAGAGTTCTGATGGATTTGTGATTAGTTTTAATGTTCTATTTTTTATGTAATGTTTTATTTTTTATTTAATGTTTTAATTTAAGTATTTTATTTGTCATTTATTTTAAATGAAATTATTGTATTTCGAAATGTAACATTTGAAATGTACTTTTCTTAAATTGTTAAAAGCATATTACATGATTAGAAATTGATTGATGCACTGCCACACTGTACAGAAATACATGTCTGAACATCTTAGGCACAGGGACAGTGAACTGTACACAGCTTTGTGTCACACAACACCAACAACACAGCAACATTACATCTAACAATACAACTGACACCCTCACATTGCACACATGCCATGGACTGTCATCAGACTCAACACACATATGTACTTATGTGTCATAGAACACAAATCCCACTTCCATTAAACAGCACTGTAATGAACCCACACATCACCCACATTGGAACACAATGGAAGGACAATGGGGTGCACAATAGTCAGAGAGACAAATAGCCAAAGCTACAATACCTGCACAATAGGTAGGGGGGCATCTGGAACACTCATGGAAGGATACTGCATTGGGACACATATCACTTTGCACAACCCCTACTACAACATTTTCACAGGAACTGGCCCTACATGTTCCTCATGGACAAACAATATTAATGCCAAGTAACATGCCTATGTGAAGAATTCTGTAGTGCAAGTCAAGAAAGCACATATGGGACATACATCCAAGTGAAGTAGCTGCAATGAACACAGAGAAAAACGGGTACAGGCACAGACAAATGCAAAGGAAGCTATCATAATTGAACACCCTCCATGTCTGCACAAAGCAAACTCAAGCTGCAACACATGATACAAATATACAATCCATATCAGGGGGACAAGTCTAATACCATGTATGCTGATATTTGACCACACTAGATGAAATACTTACAATACTGAACAGAGCACACTGCAATGACACCCCAATTGCATTAACAAACACATACCCATACAGTCAACATCTACCCTTGTCCTGGGTCACACCAGCACTGCTCAATGGCAATTTTAAAGTCTTTGACAGTAATGTGTCCAAACCTATCTCCCATTACTGTCAGAGAACTGCCACAGGAAGGAGCATCAAGTGGGCAGGCAGGCTGCTCAGGGATCATCCTTGGGGGAAGGCGGTTAGATTTGGGATACCCGGGTTTGGGAGGGGTGGACTGTTTCTTAGGAGGGGTGGGCTTTATCTTGGGAGGAGGGATATGGGTTCTTGCAGAGGGGGCAGGTGTGACAGAGGAGTACTTGGATGTAGAAGGGATGTGTTAGGATATGGATCGATGCCTCTTGGGTTTTGGAGGGGGTTTAGAGGTCACAGAGGAAAGGGTAAGTTTGAAAAGGAAACTCTCCTTCAGAACACAGGGATGTTCATCAGAAGAGGTTGGGGATTTGGAGGTAGAGGGAGTGGTTGTCTTGTGTACTGGTATAGATGTCTTGGGTGTGTGCATGTGTGAGGTATGCTTCTGTATAGGTGGTGTCTTCTGTGTGTGTGAGTGTGGATATTAGCGTGTCTTGGGGTTGCGAGGTGGAGGTGCTGGGTGATGGAGTGGTGGATGGGTGTGTGTGTGCTGGGGTGGTGTCTGCAGATATGCTGGTAGTGGTGGATATCTGTGTCTGTTGGGGTGGTGTCTGCAGCTATGACGGATGTGGTGGATGCTTGAGTGACTGAGGTGGTATCTGCTGGTAAGGTAGATATTGTGGGTATTTATTTGTCTGTTAGGGTGGTGTCTGTGAGTATGGTGGATGTGGTGGATGTGTCAATGGCTGTTGTGGTGGTGCCCGTAGGTATGCTTGATGTGGTGCATGGGTTGGTGGGGGTGGTGGTGGTATCTGCTGAAGTGGCAGCTGTCATGTTTGTTGGTGTATGGTGAGTGCCTGCATGCCAGTGTCTCTTGTGGTGTTTGTGTTAATGTGTGCAGCTTATGTATGTTGAGGTGGGTGCATGCGGTTGTGTCTGTATGCTTGGCATAGGTAGCGGAATGGGGGATTTGGATTGGGAAGATAGAGGTGGATGGGGACAGAATGTGGGGGTAGAATGGCTGCTGTCTATGAATGCCTTCCAGGAAAGCACTGGTCTGCTGAAGTTGGCTGGCCAACCCATGAATAGCATTCACAATGGCAGTCTGATCCACAGAGGTACTCCTTAGGAACCCTCAGGGCAGCAGGGGTAGCAGGGGATGGGGCATAGGCACCTGAGGCAAAGGAGACACCCAGTCTCTTGGATGAATGGGCACAGTCAGCTGGGTGAGGAGCAACAGGGAAGGTGGTGAAAGAACTGGGGTTTTCTGGCAAGGATGGTACAGGAGTATGTCCCGATGGGTCCACCTGCACTAGGGAGTGGCCACTGGAGGTTGAAACCAATGATGAGGACGTATATCCAGTCTTCTCTGTGGCACTCCCCTCATCCTCTGGGCCTCTGGGTCCCTCCATGTTGGTGGTGTCTTGAGTAGAGGTACCTGGGCCAGAAGCTTCCCCACTTGGTAGTACCCTGTGTCCTTTATTTGCCTGGTCATATGCTGAAAATAAAAAAATAAAAAGGGTCACCACAGGTTCCTGATCATCCCTGAACAACAGCTCTGATTAGCAAACATTAGCATGATGTAAAGTAGGTGCCAGCAACAAACTCCACCAAAGTGGCTCCTACATGTACCATCCCATATGCATGCGTTCCATCTGAACTGTCAACAATTGCCCACAGGAAAATCAGGATCTCAGACAACTACAATTGTATGACTAAAGATTTGCAATCACAGTACATAATGAACAAGTATGAGACCACATCACCTTCAATGATTTGCCTCATGGAGCATACCTCAGTTACCTGTTGTCATACAATTGCAGCCCAATGCCAACTTCATTCACCCAGATTTCTCACAAGGTCATGCAGACATTTATTTGTCACATACACAATAACACAACAATGTGAAATGATGCTCCCAGAATATGCCCTGTTGCTGACAACAGTACAGTAGCCTGGAGAAGGTGAGATGGAATTACTTATATCACCCTGGAAGCATATCAACAATGCACACTTCACCAAGTGGAATTTTTCCCAATGGAGTATTGGAGGTAGTGCTAATGTTGCTCAGATATGCCACACATTTGGCATGGAAATGTACACTGAAGACATAGGCCCTCATTATGACATTGGCGGAGAGTGATAAAGTGGCGGTCATAGCGCCAACAGGCTTGCAGTAATTACCGTCAAATTATGACCATGGCAGTGATAAATCCCATAGACAGCCAATGTACCACACCAATCGCCAGTGCGTTCACATCACTGACCACAGCGGTAGCCGTCAACAGCCATGGGGAAGACAAAGTACTGGCCCCCATATTATGACCTTGCAATCAGCCAGGATTTCCGGGATGGTACCAACACCATCAAAAGCCTGGCGGAAACAGATAACAGAAGACCAAAGACTCGCCATCGGAAACACAGGAAAGAACAATGCCACCATGGAACCGGAACTGCAAGTCTTCCTGATGCTCATCTACTTCATGCTCCACCTGGAACACCAACGCGGACGAAGATGACAACGGTGAGTACAGCCGTCTAGCACACAAGGGAGGGAGGAAAACGAGAGTGACACACACACACACCCGACACACACACACCATACACACAACCTGTTGCAGACAAAAAACAATGGCACACGACCCACAGCAGAATAATGCAAGGACAACAAGAATACAGTAATGAGAATGTATTCATTGTAAATAGATACCTAAAGAACCAGTTGTATGAAAAACAGATATGTACGAATGTACACAAAGGGCCAATGCCCAGTTCAAAGTACTAAGGGCCCACATGTCCACAGGGCATAGTCCAAGGCCGAACTCATATCCTGACTTCATCCGGATAGAACTCTGCAGGGGCATCAGTTTGCAAGTGGGCAGGCAACTAAGGGAGATAGGGGATGAGGGGCACCTCACTTGAATAAGGGAACAAGCCCACTGGTTGTGGAGGGGGCTCCATGCCTATATCTCTCTGCTGGGGAGTGCAAAGCCACAGTCTCTCAGGTGGATGACTTTCCCACTGGCTCTGGAGGGGGCACCATGTCCACATCTCTCTGCTGGGAAGTGCAAGGCCACAGTCTCTTGTGTTGGTGACTTTCCCACTGGTTGTGGAGGTGGCTCCATGCCCATATCTCTCTACTGCGGAGTGCAAGGCCACAGTCTCTCAGGTGGGTGACTTTCCCACTGGTTCTGGAGGGTGCTTCATGCTCATTTACCTCTGCTGAGGAGTGCACGGCCACAGTCTCTAGAGTGGGTGACTTTCCCAATGGTTTTGGAGGGGGCTCCATGCCCATATCTCTGTGCCGGGGAGTGCAAGGCCACAGTCTCTCAGGTGGGTGACTTTCCCACTGGTTCTGGAGGGGGCTCCATGCCCATTTACCTATTCTGGGGAGTGCAAGGTCACAGCCTCTTAGGTGGGGAACATGTCCACTGCTTCTGGAAGGGGCCCTTTGTACAGCAGTCCCTGTAGGGTGGACCATCAAAATTAGGATACAGTCCTCGCTGCATTTTCATTACTTCATCTGTCCTAATTGGATATTTTATCTACTCGTCTCCAGTCTAGCCTTGAAAAAGTCACTGTGTGACGAAACACGTGTTGGCTGTGCTTGAGTGACTGTATTCTTTGACATACCATTATTGAGCCGAATAAACAATTTTCTGGAGCACAAAGAAGAATACTGTACTATTCAACAGGAGATTTGCTACATCATAGTTTCCACCTGTGTTCAACCACTATATATGCCTTGTGTGCATTGGTTGCATTTGTTTAATGTTTTTATGTTTATCAGCATGCTTTTTCATTTTGAGCTCTTTTCGATTCTATGTACACATGTCAAGTTGTCTATAGCTGCTCGATAAAAAAGTAGAAAAAAGCTTCAAGGTTTAATGGGAACAAACTGTTGTCAGCACTATTAACTGGATGCTGACAACCCCCACTCTGAAGATTCTGCAAAGTTCACAGGAGTCATCCCTGCCACATTGAAGTCAACCTAATTTTTAGCTCCTGGGAGGAATTTTGCACCTCGTTCACACCTCATTCAAGGCTGAGGAAAGGGTGGAAGTTGTCAGTGGAAAGTGCTAATTAATGTTCTGGAAACTCAAGCACGTAATGGGTAACTTTCTAGAAGTTACTTTCCTTAAAATTTAATAAAAATCTAGCATCACCTGGAATTTTGTTTGCCTTCATACTGAACCCTGTTTTTGTTGGCTGTAGAATCTGCTCATTTTCCTACTGCCAACCAATGGTAAACACATGTGCTCTCCTCTCTTCGCTTGTTAGAATTAATATACCCTGAATTGGCATATTTAATTTACTTGGAGTCCCTATTTTATGGTACCACGTGTAACCAGGATCTGTACATGAAATGCTAATAGTAATCCTGGCCCCTCAACATGCCTCCATAAAAAAATGTGTCCAGCTATTTAAATTTTGATTTGTTGTTTTATATCATTAGAGAAGTAATTTAGCTTGGGAAGACCTTGCTACATTGCTAATCTGAGAGCATAATTTCTGCACAACATTTTTAAAACTGGCGGATGTGTTGCAGTGATGATGTAATATTTCATGAACCGTGAGACCTAAATACTTCATTTTTGTGTTAAAACATAGGTTTTAGTGGTCAAGTAGTCTTATAGAGACAGAAAATTACTCTTTAGAGCAACCCTTCCACCATTTTCTGAAATAATGTGTTTTAACCATCATATTTGTAATTTATTTTAATATTGTTTTTGTTTCAGGTTTTTCATGCCAAAATAATCTAAAAGAAAAGCTAACATCAACTGTGACTGGGCAGAAAAGAGTTCAAATGCTGCAGTAATACAAGAGGAAGTTCACAAAAGATTGAAAGTGATAGGTGAAGATGATCAAGCATTTTATCATTGTAACTAGAGGTGGGTGGAGCACATGGACTTGTTCTACATAGAATTCCACAGAGTTGCACCAAAACTCTGTGAATTTCCATGGAGTTCCGCCTTCCACTTGTAGGTTTCATTCCAGTGACAGTGTGCACCATGTGACGTCTTCCTAATTCTAATATAAGTGACATGTATATTGAAGTGTTGCATTTTCAGTGCCTTAGATTCGTAAATTTTAAAGTGAAAGGTGAGGTCACATGGGCACCTTAGTGGCAGTAAATACAGGTAGGCACATGCATGAGGTTTCCTGCCTGTGGCGTAAACCTGAAAGAAAGGCCTCCCACCTCCCTGGTCTGCCAAAAGGTGAGGGAATTGGCCATGTGTTCCACAGATCCCGGGCAGTCAAATATGTTCTACTTTACAAACTAAACAATGTCACTTACCGAAGACGCCACAACCTTTCTAGTGCTGACCGGGGGTATCATGGTGAGTCCTTGACTTCTTGCGTGATATTAAGCAGACTGTGCTGCCGTCTTGTCCTCCCTTCTTTACTACAGGTGCCAGTTTGATTTCACGAAGTACCCAAATAATTACAAAACGTCCCGACCTCACTCTATCCGCATTCCCTATTTGACAATTTTTCAGTGGTCTTGTGATTGGACAAGCTTCCTGTATAGGCTGCATGCACGACACAGAGATGTGGTGAAGAACTACAATGCCATAGTGATGGGGTTGAACATGCCCTGGTTAAATAGTTTTTTAACCCTGTGTCCACGTATGATTAACTTTTCTGGTTTATTTTAAAATGGCATATTATTAACACAGAATAGCATAACTTCACTTGACTATTAAAACAGAGTAGCATGACTTCACTCATATGTCACACTAACTTTGGCGCCGCAAGATGCCAGTCAAAGGGTAATTAATTAATTATCAAGTCAGGCTGCCTTTTACTGCCTGACTCCGTGCATATTGTCTGAGGGAGTGCGGACACAGTAAGGAAGCTTTTTTATGGGTGAGCACAAAGTGCTCCATCCATTCTGTAATCTCTCTTTGGGCTTGAAACCACGCCCTTGCGAGAGAGGAAGTATCGCTCCATCATACCTCTTTTTTGTGTGTAAAAGGCCGCTTTATTGGAAACAGGTGCACTCACAAAGTTCACTCCCTTGGCCTTGTGCCTTACAAAACTAAAACCTCACTATACATAAATTCTCCTAACAACACGCCCCCGTCCCCTACCCACCCTTTCTCCCTCCCTCCCCTTTTGCACTTGCCGCTCAATAGTCCAGTCCTCCTTACTTCGTGCTCCTATCTACTCTGTCTAGTACCTTATAGTCAGTTGCTAGCGTCTTGAGCGTGCAAGTCTCCAGCCCTTAACGCTCGATATTATCTAGGTATCCCTGCTACTGTCCACCCTTATCCAATCAGCATTTTTCTTGTCTTCTTTTCTTCCCATCCGTTCAGGTTTGTCATGTGCCCTTTCTCTGTCTCCGCCTGCACCTGCTCCAAGCGACAATACATAATAAACCCCCCCTGCGCACCTGTTCCCAACAGGCCAATTATAATCAAATAAGCCAAATAGAATGGAACGAAAAGCACCCTAAACCCCTAATATAACGGGCGGGAGGGAGAAAGCTCGACCACTGGCCAGAACCTTCAAGCACAAAATGGCGGCGAGCTAGAATGTCGCCCGAATTTATACTGTAGCCTTAGGCTACAACTAACACGCCTATGTATAGCCCAAACAGCGCCCAAAAAGGGCGCGAATGGGCCCTCCCAACCTCTCGCAAACTCCCTGGGGGGAAGACTGCCGATTCCGGCGCTCCCTCCCAAACCCCCATGCCACATCAGTCACTTACATCGGTTTGTGGACTTGCCTTTTAAAATCTGCTTGCTTTCATTTGTGGAAGGCCTGCATACGTCATGCCTTTTCCGGTGTTTAGCCCACCTACCCAGCACCGGGAAAGTGCCAAAAAAATACGATACTCAATGTTTTCAGCGTGGAGTACGAACTACTTATCTGGTTATTTTCCACACAGCGCGATCACGCTGCATTGAACATAGCGCGATCGCCCTGTGTTTTTTTTTTGCTTTACGATGCTAATAGCTCTAACTCTAACAAGTGCGGGACCCGTTGCATTGAAAATGCTTGTTTTCACTGTAAGCTAGTGCGCACTGACAAGGGTGAAAGAGAAGTGAGCGTTGAGGATGCGTCACTCTTTTAAAACGGTATTAAAACGTCTCAATTGTAAACGTCAGTATCAATATATAGTACTGACCAACGTCCCAAAACTAAAGTAAAAACTGCACCAATGTTTAAAATGAAGCAAACCTACTCTGTAACAGCTAGAAGGGAAAGTGAGTATGCAAGGATGTCCAGTCCTCTTGGAAACACGCTTTCTTATTTCCAGTTTGCGCACAGTAATAATAAAAACAACTGTTTATAGAGCACACATGCAAACATATGCAATCCATTGAATAACAGGTCTTCTAAGTTCTTTTAACTTAAAGGAGCTGCTAGTCTGAATGCAAATAACCAAACATGGTCGTCGGCGGCCTACTGAGCGGACCTGACCTCTCCCCGCTTACAAATATCAAATCTGTAGCTGGGGAGAACAATTGTCACATGCATTATAAAGCTGCCGACTGTAGAACACTGCAAATCATTGAAAGATGATTGATGTCAAGAAGCAAAGCTAGATGACTATGTTTGTGTACCTACTTTGGAAGGCTTGTCTGGGTTGTTGTGTAATAAAGTGTTGTACATTATACTGTACTGCAAGGCTGTTCGTCTCTCAATCGTGCCAGCAGTCCATTATCCCGGAGAGAAACTGCACATTTCTGCTCTGGGTCTTAAACCATCCCAAAGGTTTGCCAAAGATACCTCCAGACCGCGATGATTTAAAAACCAGGCAGCTCTCACCAGGTCAGCCAGCTAGCAAAACTGGGGATGCTTTCTTAGGTGACCTCCCTACTAGGCTGGGTGAGTTCAAACTTCCAAGCTTCCTCCACGTGGTGCAGAGTTAGTTGTTCCTCACCTGATGCCTTGGTCAGTGTCTGTGCCAAGCGTATGGTAAGGAAACATCAATAGGGCTCCCCCTACATTGTGGTAAGGATCTAAACAATTTATTTTATTCTCAGTGTGGGGAGCTCACAAGAGGAATAACCAGATTTTTCTTGAAGCACAGAAATCAGTGTACTACTGTTCCTACTTCTGCACATTAAAAAGCTGCGACACTTGGGAAAATGTGCACCCTTCTCCACCTCCCTCTTTAGCTGTGAGTAAATTGGATAAACATCTGTCTTAGAGAGACTGCATGAAAATGCTATTTGTGTAAGCTGCAGACAGTCTATAAAGTCTCCTGCAACTCCAGCCCTTCGTTCTCACTCACCTTCCCTGGTATCTCACAATAATTTAATTTTTTTAAGGCCAGAAGAGGGGTAAATCCCTGGAGCAACTCCATTACCAACCTGTAAACAAAAAGAGCATCGCAAGGAGCAGTATATTTTAACCAGGACACCTGTTTGTTTTCTTTTTTTCCTATTGGGCATTTCTCAGATGTCTGGAGCCAACAAAGGACATTTTCTTGTGTGATAAACTTTAGAAGTACTGAAGGGAATAGGGATACTGTCGATGTGGAGAACACAATCTCGGTGGCGTGGACCGAGACAGCTGATGAATGGGAGCCTTAAGTAGGGGGATATATTGACCTCACATACATGGATTGATTAATTCTCCATTTGGTACCACATCCATAGTCACCAGGGAGGAGCTGGAGTTTATGGGACGTGATTCCAAGGAGGAACAAGAGCAGTTGAGGTAATGGTACTGATTTTCAATTCTGCCTGGCGGAGCAACAGAATTTATTAGTAATTCAGTGTAACATGAGTAACGCAGAATTGCTAAATTCTGCCAATTCCACTGGCAGAAATAAAAATTCCGGTCGTATGCAATCAAAACAAGCCTGGATTACTGTACAAACATAGCAGAAATCAGTGAATCACACAAAGAATTTGAGTCTTCTGAGAAAGCGATAGCAACTAAACCCAATGCCCATCCACTTAGTAGATCAATGGCTACCCCTTGTCCAACAACTCATTAGAAAGCAGAGGATCTTCAATGTGCTATCTGTGGTTTAGCCAGAACAAGGGCCAAAGGGATTGATGAATGAACGAAGTATAAAGTATGTAAGTCTCAAAGTGCAAACATGTTTTTTATCTGCACCTAGTTTCTTCAAAGATGAAGTTTTCTGACTCAGAGCTGATCTAATCAATGAGGTGAATGTATTTGCAGAAAATTTGTATGCCCAACCGGACTGCATGTGTGCATACCTTTGAAAATATGAATGTACAATGAGCTCCCAGCAGCAACGTTACCACCAGCCTTCAGTTAAGTTTGCACTCTTGAAAAAGCAAATTAAGTTGTAAAGCCACTCTTGAGTGCTGGCTATAGGTTCACACTCAGTGAGATCAGAGAAATATTGACCAACATTGATAAAACTGTATTGATCCATGATAATGAAATTAAGATTTTTCTGGTGAGAATATACAGTAACAGAATTTGTTTTTGTTAGTCTAACAAAAAGAATGAGACACTTATGTTGTACTCAGCTGATTTGATTCCTAAAGTTTTTGCTGCCAAAATAAGATCACAGGATACAGTAAAGTCAGCAGGAACCATTTTAAGAAACATCCTGATTTTTTTGATTTTAGACTTCATGACACAGTTTGTGATGCCCCAGAGCTCCACAAATCATGGGAGTCAACGAGAATACCTGGTGTTCTCTTAGCATTTTTCACATAATTGTTTAATATCAGCAAAGCAAAACTGTTACAAACTAAAGTTCTTTAGTTCAGAACAGAAGCCGTCAACATTATTGATGGCTTTGAAGATATAAATTAAGAAGCAGAGGATAATCCCATGAACCAACAGACTTATGCTGTGCAAATGTACTGTCTTTTCCAAATCATGTTTTATGAATAACATCACAGCAAAAAGAAAACTCCACTATACATGATGACTGTCATGCAATCTATGACAAGTGCAAAAGTAGATAGCTAATCACTTCAATGAATAGGATTGGTGTATCAACAAGTTATAATGAGGTAGCACAGAGCAGGAACATGTTAGCAGCTTATGCTGTAAAATTTTGGGAATCCGACAACACACCACTTTCAAGTCACTTTACCAGGAAAGGATTTACAATTGCTGCTCTTGATAATTTTGATTTTGTAGACAGCTCTTTTTATTTGTCTGGAACATCCAGCACAGATGATACTCACATGGTGCTATTTCAAGAATGTATCAATGAAATAGCTGCTGGAAAACAAGATGCATCAGGTGTAGGCATAAAGAAACAAAGCTGCAAGCTTATAACCCATCTGTCTTGCCAACGTGTCTAAAATCACTACAAGCCATCAACACATCCCAGTCTACCAGACATTTTTAAAGTAATTTAGGACATTGATCTTCTTCTACGTGATGCTGCAGTCTGCAAAGCTGATTAAACTGAAATTATCATATAACTTAGTCAATGCGGACTGAAGGATGAAGAAAAGTCAGACTCTCTTGGGGTTGGAATTCGTGCTCCGATCTCCCACAATAGCGTCCCACTGAAGAAGGTTGGGTTTTTTACCAGTAATACCGTCTCCAGTCACAATTTATGTAACAGTGTACACAGTTCTAAAAAATGTCAAATATTTGCATGCTCAGCTCGAAGACCAACCTATCCTGCACATTTTCTGCGATGAGGGTGTTTTCCATATTGTAGCTGACATTTGTATGAGCATTCTAGTAGAATTTGATGAACTTTATCTCATCATGGGCGTTTTCCACATGACAAACTTTGTGTCGCAGTGTGCAGGAAGTTAACTATGTGGCTGTGGCATAGACAATGCATTTATTGAGGCTAAAATCTTTGGAAGCAAAACTGTCCAGTCAGTATTGAGCAGAACTCATTATGTTAGTTCGTTGCAAGGTGTAAATCTGAGGCTATAGAAACATTGCGTTGAAATGCTTTTTCGAATAAGAATGACAAATTAGGTTTTGCATGTCTTACCTAAGAACTCAACAGGGCACACAGCACACCTTTATTCAAAAGACATAATGCAAAGCCACGCAATTTTCAATACACTCAGTTTAAAATCAGAAAACCCGAAACCCAAGTTCATAGAATTTTTCAAAGAATGTGAAATAAATTCAGAACTTTGCAAGTACTCGGGACAGAGTGAATAAGCTAGAGGTGGAAAAAACATGCCTCCACAGATAATTCATCCAAAGACATTTTGTGGTGGAAGACAGAGAAGGAAGGTTCAACACTGTGACTCCAGATATGAAACTAGAACAGATAATACAGAGATCACAGAAGAGCTCCAAGGGAATTGCTGATCAGAAATGTATACGTGAATATGTTGTCCAATGGCAGCTAGTTTACCCTGACATCCTTTCTATTTGAAATGTTTTCAGAGAGATGACAAATCCAAAATTAATGGACCATCGTGAAATTGTTCCTTACCACAAACTTGTGGGAAAGAGAGGGGAATGTTTTAATAAACATGTTGACAGCCTTCTTCAGTTCATGCAGCAGCAAGGAAACCCCTTTGAAATGACTGAGCCTATGAACCTACACAGCCTCATGACCATACATTATGTGGATTATAACATAAAGACATGTCTACTAAATGTCCTGGAACATGGATTGAAACTCTACGCAGACCTGAGGCAAGAGAGATTTGTGTTGAAAGACAAAAAGCTGTTTGACATAATCACTAAAGCTACATTTCCGCGCTTTAATTGCCACTACAAAATAGGTTACAAAAAACCTACTTCCTCAAGCAAATAGAGAGGTGGATGCAGCAAAGTAAAGGGGTGAATTTATTAAGGACATTCTGTCACATGATCTTCTTTCAACAAACACATTATTTGCTATATGTGCTGCATCCAAACCAAGAAGCACAAACTCATACAAGAGCTCAAAAAAAATTTCACCTAAAGAATACCAATTTGAAAAGATGTCCTCATTGAAAATGCTGTTGTTGTGAACTATATGTCACAATTGTGAATGGTCAAAATTTCCTCCATGCAAAACTTCGGAGAGGTCATTCAGACTGTTATACAGATATCAACCTCACTGTGCACTTTGCAAGAACTGCACATTGTCTTTGACAGTTATCTTGAACTGTCTATCAAAGAAAGTGAGCGAAACAGAAGAATGTCTACTGTCGAGACGGGTCACTCACCTGAAAAGCAGGATGTCTGCAGGGGCGATGGTATGTCCCCCAACCTCCTGGAACACCTTTCAGCACTTCCTGGTGGACACAGAAACCCTGGCAGGTGTCCCAAAGGGAAAGGGGGAGGGGAAGAGAAAGAGACAAAACACTGCCACGTCTTGCAGGTCCAGCCAGGCACAAGTTATCTTCGGGGGGCAGGTCGTTGTTGTCAGAGTGATAGTAGAGTTAGTGCACTCAACTTCCTTGAAACTGAATCTCTCTTTCTGATATCGACATGGAAGTGGGGATGCTCCAGCACGTTTCTTGGATAATAATAACTGTTAGCACAATTACTAACACTGCATCACCAAAAACCAAAACTGAGTACCATAACAATAATTACTGCGACACTAGGGCTGGCTTCACAGAGATTCACTGTTGCACACTACAATTAGAACTGTGGTTGCACTTTTCATGCACAAGAAAGACAAACAAGGGCATTAATTATATCACATATAACTTTCCTGCATGCATAGGGTTAAACTAAAAGGAACAAAAAAAATCCAAGAAATACAAATGTCCACTCTGAGTTTAAACCTTTAGGGTGGCACAGTTTGGTTTGGTTTCACTGGATGTGTGAAAAACCCTTCAAAAGCAAATTCCTCAAACCGGAAACACAGGCATGAATGACACAATTTAAATCCAAGAGTTATGCTATTAGAGAAAGAAAAGTCACGTAAATGCTCTTTTAAAATTGCACTGTCACTTTTTGTAGTACTTGAGCTTAAGCAGATTTCCTGAAGCACATTTAGACAAGTAAGTACAATAATAATAATGCAGAATGTTCAGAAATGCATTTGTCTCTTCAAGATAAGCCAAAATACGAGGTCTGAAATATACCAGCTGTTCTAGGAAAGAGCGGCGCTCAAAGAAAAAACTCCCTGGAGAATACTAGTCACTTAGCTGCAGTCTTTTCTGGAGTGCTGGAGGAAGGCCTGGTGTCAGCTGGTACAGGAACGAAGAAAAGAATTGCCTCAAAAGTCATGAATATGAGGATGACAGCAGGGGCTGGACTGCCAAATCAGATACTGAGATCAGGAAGCAAAACAAAGCCATGCAGGGATGCATGCTTCACTCTGCTATTTATAGCGAATCAGTAAAGCAGTTGAGTTTCCACATGTGGACGAGTCACCATACCCAATTAGAAGCACATGTCTACACGTGCTCACATTAGCAAACAAGCATTGGTAAAACAAGCATTGATAAAACCAATTGTGCAACACAGCACATTATGTTTACTTAGAAACATGAAGTGTAAACAAGAACATAGATGTGATTTAACCCTAATCCCTGGGGATGCTGTCAGATAGCGCAGGAGGCACCTTGGGGATTCCTGACATCTACAAGTGGAACAGTTGTCCTTACCTGCATTCAAAATTCAACACCTATACCTGTGCAACTTGATAAATACTGGTCACAAACATTGAATAAGATGAACTTGGAGATGTTAACTTGCCAAAACATTGCTGATGCTTCAGACAACACTGAAATTCCAATTATTGCAAGTGGAATGATTATGAATAAGGAGTTGGTGCCTGAAGAGATATATTCAAAAAGTATGGGCCAGATTGTTCAAGAACTTAACAGCAAATTGGAATAAACTGACTTTTGTGTTGTGCCACATGTTGAGTGGGCTGTTCGAAATAGTTCCAATAAAGCCATTGTACTGTCAAATGACATAAATGTTATTATTGTACTACTTAAATTTATTGTAATGTCCATAAGTCAAGGAATATCAGAGTTATGGATACATTATGGAACAGATGAGAAAAGTCTCTTAATCCTGCTTTATATTCTATACAAAAAACATGACTGAGAGATGTCCAGAGTTCTTATCAAGGCACATATTCATTTCGGGTGATGACACTACAAACAAAATTAGAACAAAGCTTGGAGCTTTAACTGCTGAATCTGTGAAGTGCTTAAAGGGTACTGCTGGGACATAAGAAGAATTTGACTTTAAAGACATAGAAAAATACAGTGTGCATGTGTGGAAAATGAGTTTTGACTGTCACACATTTGACGTTCTTTGGTACAATGAGTTCAAGAGATCAGTCCTGCTAAGTGACCTTCCATCGATGTCATATTCTGTGAATGGACACATTCAAAGACCATTCTACTTGATCAGAAGATGTGTAAATGTTTTGGATCACGCATATGTAAGAAAGATCCATGTGAATTTGGTTGGGAATATATTGCTGGGGTGTTAAAACCTATGACATTTCTAAAGCCTCTACCCACAGAACTTACACATACATATACTTGCAAAACATGTGCTACAAAAAGATGTCCCTGTCAATATGCACTTCTCAAATGTTTAACATTTTGCAAACGTACCACAAGCAATTGCTGAAATAAATAAATAAAGTAAACTATGAAAATGTGTCTAAAACAAGAGTGATAAACATTATGGGGGTCATTATAACATTGGCGATAAAAGCCGCTTACCGCCGTGCAGAAGACTGGCAACACACCGCCGCGGCCTCGGAATTCCGCCACAGCTATTACGACCCACATCTCGAAATCCGACAAAATCCAGACACCCACACAAGTCCGCCACACCAAAGGTCAGTGATAAACTGGCGAAAACAAAACCTCCACCGTCACGCCAACAGAAATACGCCCATGCTATCACGACCCACGAATCCATGCAGTGGTCTTTCAACCGCAGTATCCCATTGGCGGTACACACCGCCGCGCTCAAAATACACACACACATACAAAACACTGCCACATTGGACAATTCCAAATACACACACCTGATATACATACACACACCACTCCCATACACCCAATACAATATAAAACACACACCCACATCACCCACAAACCCCTACGACCACAATTACAGAGAGGACAGAGAGAGACACTACAAACCACTACCAAGCATCCACAGGCACACCAGACCATCACCCACACTACTTCCACGCACAAAACACCACACACCACTACATATCACCACACTTATCACCACATACACCACCCCACACATCACCTACACCACCCCATGGCACGGCAAAGACACCCCAGGTTCTCGGAGGAGGAGCTCAGGGTCATGGTGGAGGAAATCGTCTGGGTAGAGCCACAGCTATTTGGAGCACAGGTGCAGCACACCTCAATTTCAAGGAAGATGGAGCTATGGAGAAGAATAGTCGACAGGGTCAACGCAGTGGGACAGCACAAAAGAAATCGGGACGACATCAGGAAGAGGTGTAACGACCTATGGGAGAAGGTGCGTTCCGTGGTCTCAAGACACCACATTGCGTTACAGCGGACTGGCGGCGGACCCCCACCTCCTCCCTCACAACTAACAACATGGGAGGAGCAGGTCTTGGAGATTCTGCATCCTGAGGGCCTCGCAGGAGTCGGTGGAGGAGTTGACTCTGGTAAGTCAAAGCTTTAACTATTACATACCCCACCCTACCTACATGCTATCACAGACCCCCACCCTCGCCCCCTCCCCTTTCACTCCAACTCCTCACTAATGTACTAATAACACAAACCACACATCCCAACACCAAGCCCTGCATGACACAACAAAACATGGACACCCATCACTAAAGCATGCCCACTGCACATACCCAAACACCCCCCTCAACCATCATCACACAAGCCCCCACACAGGAATGCTAGCACTGGGGTAAACGGTCACCCACCCATTGCACACCATGACACACACAGATGCAATAATCATGCTTTTACACCCCTGCAGGACCACTACCCAACGTCACCAGACAGGCGGGTCCAGACATCTCCACCCCACCCACAGAAGAGGCCCTCAGTGATGACAGCAGCTCTGTCCACCTGGATCTAGATGACCAGCCCGGACCATTGTGGGCCTCGGGACAGTCGGTTCCCCACACCCAGTCACAGGCCACCACAGACCTTCCACCCTGGTAACACCAGCAGAGCACCCACCCAGCGGGCCCACACCTCCGTCCCCAGGACACGTCAATCAGCTGTGTGTCCACCACTACAGGGAACCCAGGATAACCCACCACCCCAACAACAACAGGGACCTGGGGGCAGTGGTAGTGGCCACACGGTCCAGGGGACGGAGGCCCAGGAACGCAGGGGAACTGGGAGGGCTGCTGTGGGACAGGGGGCAGACAGCCATAGGGAACCCACTCTCCACGAGGCCCTCTCCTCCATCATGGGAGCATACCACCACTCCCAGGAGACGATGGCAACGGTCCTGTCCAAGTTTCAGGAGGCCCAGCAAATGCAGGAGGAACAGTATTTGGGGTTCAGGGAGGAACTCAGAACCATCAGCTCCGCCCTGGGCACCATCGTAGGGGTGCTGAAGGAAATTCTGAACACCAGGAGGGACACTGTGGCACTCCAAGGGGCCCCTGATACTAGCATGGACGATGAACTGCCCACCACCTCTGCCGGCGCTAGTGGACAGGTCGCCCCGCCACAGGACCACCACACCAGCACCCCACTCCCTGCAGATGGAGAACCACCCCGCAAGCGGTCTCTGAGATCCAGGAACAAGACAGAGAATGATGCCAAGACACCCGCCAAGAAATGAGACCACCCTGATTGTCATCCCACTGTCCCAATTTGTAACCCTGTCCAAATTTAAACTGCCCCAGCTCCACTTCCTATGCCCATATGGGCAATGCACCTGTGAGACTAATAGACTGGACTCTGCCATGGACATTCCTCCACCATCACCCCAGCCCATTTAACAAGCCCCTCCAATATTTAGCACATCAATAAACACCCTTGAAGCACAAAACAATCTGGAGTCAGTCTGTGATTTTGAAAATGTGTATTAGCAGTGAGAGTGACAAAATGTGTTTTCAAATGTAATGTCAACATACCTATGTCACACATCTCAAGTCCATGAGGAATCTAAGCAGATGACACACGTTGGAAACCACACCTGTGAAAGGGAAATGTACCACTCAGTTACCATATACTGGTTGAAAGTGACAGACAGGATAGAGGTAGAAGTGTGAAAGTACTCGTAGTAGGCAGGAATGTGTTCTCACCTGTGTGTCACTGGAAATATTGCTGGATAACTGAGTCCCTGTTGTCAATGTCTTCTTCCTCTGCTTCCTCCTCATCACTGTCCACAGGCTCCACAGCTGCCACAACACCGCCATCTGGACCATCCTCCTGCAGAAAAGGCACCTGTCGTCGCAAAGCCAAGTTGTGAAGCATACAGCAGGCCACGATGATCTGGCACACCTTCTTTGGTGAGTAGAATAGGGATCCACCTGTCATATGCAGGCACCTGAACCTGGCCTTCAGGAGGCCAAAGGTGCGTTCGATCACCCTCCAAGTCCGCCCGTGTGCCTCATTGTAGCGGTCCTGGGATTCCTCAATGGGGTCAGTAGCCATGACAGGTTGGGGTAACCAGAGTCACCTAATAACGACACCCGGTGCCTCTGGAGTTGACCCATCACATAAGGGATGCTGCTATTCCGCAGGATGTAGGCGTCATGCACAGAGTCTGGGAACACAGCATTTACCTGGGAGATGTACTGGTCTGCCAAACATACCATCTGTACATTCATCGAATGATAACTCTTCCGGTTCCTGTACACCTGTTCACTCCTGTGGGGGGACCAGAGCTACATGGGTCCCATCAATGGCACCTATGATGTTGGGGACATATCCAAGGGCATAGAAGTCACCTTTAACTGTAGGCAAATCCTCCACGTGAGGGAAAACGATGTAGCTCCGCATGTGTTTCAGCAGGGCAGACAACACTCTGAACAACACGTTGGAAAACATAAGCTGGGGAATACCTGATGCCATGGCCACTGTTGTTTGAAATGACCCACTTGCTAGGAAATGGAGCACTGATAGCACCTGCACTTGAGGGGAGATCCCTGTGGGATGGCGGATTGCTGACATCAGGTCAGGCTCCAACTGGGCACACAGTTCCTGGATTGTGGCACGGTCAAACCTGTAGGTGATGATCAAATGTCTTTCCCCCATTGTCGACAGGTCCACCAGCGGTCGGTACACCGGAGGATTCCGCCATCTCCTCACATGTCCCAGCAGACGGTGCCTAGGAATGACAACAGCGACCACAGAGTCAAACAAGTCAGAGGTATGTACCCACAGTCTACACAGAACACCATTCATACACAAAATGTGGCCTGTATTTGTGTTGTGAGACAAGGCCTAGGTCTGTATTACGCAGTTGGTAATTAGGGCATGTGGGCCCCTGAAATGGCGGCTGCCTGACCTCTAAAGTGGGACATTGGGATGTGAGATAATTGCGCTGGCCTTGTACACCATCGCGGTAGGCGGTCGAAGACCGCAGTGCAATGCTGCATTGGTTAACATTGGACCCTATGGGTCCCAGGAGCCAATGACGATGTATGCCGGCGGTGATGGTACGCACCGCCGCGGACGTGACCGCCACGGACATGACCTCCATTTTCTATCTAATCAATCACTCGATACCTGATCTTCGACAGGAGAGGACCTACACTGCAAGTGCTGCTGTGACCATGGTCTGGAAGAGACAATGGCTTGTGCGTATGGGGAAAGGGCCCCTGCCTTCACTGCAGAGGAGTTGGAGAAGCTCGTGGACGGGGTCCTCCCCCAGTACACGCTACTCTACGGTCCTCCAGACCAACAGGTAAGTACACTGGAAGCATTTTGTATGGGCTATTCCTATGTGGAGAGGGCTGGTTGTGAGAATGAAGGGAGCACAGTTCTGCGTGCATGAAGGACTGTGAATGCATGTGCCACATGGCAAGGGTAGGGATGGGGGCCAATCACTTAGACGGTGCAGTTGTTAATGACTTCTCTTCTTCCCCTGTACATGTCATGTAGGTCAGCGCCCACCAGAAGAAGGATATTTGGCGTGTCATCGCCAAGGACGTCGGGACCCTGGGGGTCCACCACAGATGGAGCACCCACTGCCTTAAAAGATGGGAGGACATTCGCCGCTGGAGCAAGAAGACGGCAGAGGCTCAGCTGGGGATGGCCTCCCAACGTGGAAGGGGTGTCCGTCTATCCATGACCCCCCTGATGTTCCGGATCTTGGCGGTGGCCTACCCTGAGTTGGATGGGTGCTTGAGGGCATCACAGCAGACCCAAGGGGGTGAGAACAATATCATTCAGTGGACTTTGTGTGCAGTGGAGGTGTCTGGGTGGGGGAGGAGGGCCGTGGGTTTCCCTAGGCCAGGGCGAGTTCCGTAGGCTAGGCCCCCCCGTAATGCAGGCCATGTGGCACCCCAGCCCAAGTCGGTAGAGTGCCAAGTACAGGTATTCATGCCCCTGTGTCATCTATGTGTGCAGATGTTGTCCATAGCCATGTAGGCCATAACCCAGGAATTGCATCTGTAGAGCCCAACAGCGCGACTTACTGCATGGGGCTGCTGTGTCTGTATTGTCCGCCAACTGTAGCGGTAAGCCATGCACTCAACCTGTCTTTCTTCTGTCGTCCCCCCCCCTTTTTGTGGTCTCCCTGTTCTTGTGTGAATCAGCATCATCAGGCGGAGGTACAGTGGCACCGGAGCACGAGGGAGCTGCATCCCACATGGCCATGGAGGCCCATACCACGGACTCAGAATAGACCAGTGGGAAGGAGGGTGAGGGGAGCACCACAGCGGTCACAGGATCTGCAACGAGCGACACAGACTCGTCCTCCGATAGGAGCTCCCTTGTGGTGGCGGCAAAATCTGTGCCCCACACTTCTACAGGTACAGCCGCCACCCCTCCTACCAGCACCGCTCTCCCAGCAGCCCCTCAGCCTTCACCCCATGCCCGCTCACCCAGGAGGGTGGGCATCACTTTCTCCCCAGGCACCTCAGCCCCTGCCCCTGTCACCCCTGCTGCCCTCAGTGAAGAGGCCATTGACCTCCTCAGGTCACTCACTGTTGGGCAGTCTACCATTTTGAATGCCATCCAGGGTGTAGAAAGGGAATTGCATCACACAAATGCATTCCTGGAGGGCATTCATTCTGGTCAGGCTGCCCTTCATCGAACTCTGCAAACTCTGGCCTCAGCACTGATGGCAGCCATTGTCCCTGTGTCTAGCCTCCCCCCTCCAACTTCCTCCACCCCGCCCCAATCCCCTGTACCTCAGCCTATCCCAAGCACACCTACAGACCAGCATGCACACACGTCAACACACAAGGGAAGCTCAGGCAAACATAAGCACCACACATCCCACAGGCACTCACACAAGCATCACACACATACAGACACACCAACATCCACTGCCTCCACTGTGTCCCCCTCCTCCTCGTCTCCCTCCTCCCTCCCAGTCTCGTCTACACTCACACCTGCATGCACTACCACTACAGCCAATACGTCCCGCACCAGCACACCCACCACCACACCCCGCTCACGTGCACTCACCACCCCACTACCATTTACACGTCCCCTTTGTCCTCTCCCAGTGTGTCTGTGACGCCCCCTCCCAAGATACACAAATGCGGGCACACACCCACCCAACATCCATCCACCTCACGACAGCCTCCAGCCCATGCACCTGCACCCAAATCCACAAAACGTACACCTCCTACAACCACCACCTCTTCCTCCACTCCCAAACCCCCTCCATCTACCCGTCCCAGTGTCTCCCCAAAACTTTTCCTGGCCCCCCCTTAACCAATTTCCCACCATCCCCCCTCCAAATTATAGGTCCCGTACTAGCACCTCAGCCAAAAAATCTCCGGGACCAGTGGTGCCTGTTGTTAGGTATGTGGAGTGCACCGGCCACCAGGCCAGCCAGTGTGGCACGGGGAGCCACAGCACAGCCAGTCCCCTCCGTGAAGCACCAGAAGCTGGACAGTGCCCTGCGGGAGAGGGGGAAGACTCCAGCAGCAAAGCCGCTCACAAGGGTCCCGGGGAGAGTGTGGGCTCAGCTGTGACCCCTCCCAAGGTGGGGAAGGGGCAGAAGAAATCTCCAAAGTCTGGGAGGAGCAGCACAGTGGAGAGGACCGCCATCATCCCCGCTGCCCAGGAGGCCACCGCCAGAGTCACTGGCCAGGAGGCCACCGCCAGAGTTACTGCCCAGGAGGCCAGCCCCATCGTCACTGGCCAGGAGGCCACCGCCAGCCCCAGAGTCACTGGCCAGGAGGCCACCGCCAGAGTCACTGCCCAGGAGGCCAGCCCCATTGTCACTGGCCAGGAGGCCACCACCAGCCCCATCGTCACTGGCCAGGAGGCCACCGCCAGCCACAGAGTCACTGGCCAGGAGGCCACCGCCAGCCACTGCCCTGCTGGGCAATGAAGGACTGCCTTGGCAAGCACCGCTGAACAGGCCAGGGACTGCTGAACAGGGCAAAGACCGCCATGGAATACACCGCTGAACAGGTGTGACACTGGCAACGCAAGCACCGCTGAACAGGCGAGGGACCGCTGAATAGGGCAAAGACCACCATGGAATGCACCGCTGAACAGGTCTGACACTGGCAATGCAAGCACCGATGAACAGGCCAGGGACCGCTGAACAGGGCAAAGACTGCCATGGAATGCACCGCTAGCCCATTTGCGGCAGGGGCAGTGACGCAACTGGGACCGTCACGGGGTGTGTTCTGCACTCTGGGCACCAGTCCCCCTCCAGAACCAGTGGAGACTGTTATCCACTTGAGAGACTGTGGCTTTGCACTCCCCAGGAAAAAGCAGTGGGCAATCAACCCACTGTAGAGACTTGAGAGACTGTGGCTTTGCACTCCCCAGGATGGTACAGTGGGCAAACCACCCACTGTAGAAACTTGAGAGACTGTGGCTTTGCACTCCTCAGGATGGAACAGTGGGCAACCCACCCACTGTAGAGACTTGAGAGACTGTGGCTTTGCACTCCCCAGGATACATCAATGGGCATGGAGCACCCTCGTGGATCTGGCGTGGCGCACTCATCCGGCTGAGGTGCCCCCCTTCCCTTCCTCCTGAGGTGCCTGTTGTATTCCCATCTGATGCCCCAGCAGTGTTCTCTCCGTTTTGATCAGGTATCTTGTGTGGGCCTCGCCCATGCATTTTGGGCCCAGTGGTCCACGGACAATGAATGGTGCATTACCTGCACTACTAATCGTGGTGTATATTTTGTTGATAGTGTATATATGTATATATTTGCTTCCTGTATTTTGATATATTACAATGGTTCAACTCATTTCCTTTTGTGTTTGCATTCTTCTGGGGGGGTTGGGGGGGTTTCGGTAATGTATGGATATGCATTGGTGTGTGTGTTGCAGTGGGTGAGGGTCGGGGTGGGGGTTGGGATGTTGGTTGTGTGTGTCCCTGTTTTTTGCCTCCCCCTCCCCTATGTCGTAGGTGCAGTACTCACCGTGTCCTTTGCCGCCGGCGTTGGTGCTCCTGGTACAGGAGCAGGAAGACTAGTGCAGGAAGAATATGGAGTTCCGGCTCCATGGTGACCCTCTTCCTCTTCTTCTATTATAGCCACCATTTTGGAAAACGGCTGAAGGGTTGTTCCGAGGAGTTGTTTTCTGTCTCTATAAGACTACTTGACCCCCCAAACCTATGTTTTGACACTACAATGAAGTACATAGGTCTCATGGTTCCTGAAATATTGCATCTTCACTGCAACATGGTTGCCATTTTTAAAAATTTCGTCCAGCAAATCAGATCAGCAAAGTCTACCCAAGCCAAATTACTTCTCTAATGATCAAAAAACACAAATCAAAGTGGATTGCAGCACACATTGTCCTTTCCACCAAAGTATCACTGTAAAACGTTTTCCGAGGTCTGCGATTGCAGCCTGAGTGTGCATTTTTAAAACTGTCAATTTGACCTTGCAAACTAAGGGGGTCATTCTGACCCCGGCGGGCGGCGGGAGCCGCCCGCCTGGAGGGAACCGCCAGAAGACCGTACCGCGGTCAAAAGACCGTACCGCGGTCAAAAGACCGCGGCGGTCATTCTGGGTTTCCCACTGGGCTGGCGGGCGACCGCCAAAAGGCCGCCCGCCAGCCCAGTGGGAAACAGCCCTCCATGAGGATGCCGGCTCCGAATGGAGCCGGCGGAGTGGAGGATGTGCGACGGGTGCAGTGGCACCCGTCGCGTATTTCAGTGTCTGCAATGCAGACACTGAAATACAAAGTTGGGCCCTCTTACGGGGGCCCCTGCAGTGCCCATGCCGTTGGCATGGGCACTGCAGGGGCCCCCAGGGGCCCCACAACACCCCTCACCGCCAGGAACAGGATGGCGGTGAGGGGGTCGGAATCCCCATGGCGGATTCCCATGGGCAGCGGAAAGTCGGCGGTACACCGCCGGCTTTCTGCTTCTGGCCGCGGCCGAACCGCCGCGGTCAGAATGCCCAAGGGAGCACCGTCAGCCTGTTGGCGGTGCTCCCGCGGTCCCCGGCCCTGGCGGTATTTACCGCCAGGGTCGGAATGACCCCCTAAGTGTTTTGCTAGGCCTAACATTCCATCTTAATACTTATAAGTCACCCAAGGTAGGCCTTAAAAGTCCATAGGACATGGTGCACAATATTTGCAATGTAGGACATTAATATTTATTGTTTTATATGTCTTGGCGTAAAAAAGCCTCCAAAGTCTTTTTTCATTGTGGCATGGTTGTTTTTCCCATAGGTTATCATTAGTTTAGACTGATACCTTTAAAAAGTACTAACTTCAGTTTTGAAGTAGCTAGAGAAATGAGTCAAGAGTTCATTTTATTAGTAATTTAAAATACAAATTAGTGGTCAAGTCAGATTTTCTCAAAGAGGAACAACTTGAAACTTGAGGCTTCATCAAAAGGTACTTTCGAGCATGAGCAAGATTTGCCAGCCCTGGAGAGATTTCAAGTCATCACAGAGCCATCCAGTGCCATTTTGTAACACTGCAGGATGTGAGCAGTCAGGGCTACTTCTTGAGTAGATTTTCTGAGAAGCAGCTATAGCAACTCAAAAATACTTGAACGGATACTTCAGGTAGTTTATTTCACTTTATTTTTTCAGCATGAAGGAAGTGTCAAAGAGACTCTAACTTCTTCTTCCTGTCCAAAAGGCCCCTCCCAGTGGTTTGTCCATCTCCTGGTCACTTTTAAGTTGGATTTCAAGGTAAAAGGATTACTCTCTTTGTCCACAATTCCTGCTGCATATACCGTTGGATTTTAAGGACTTTGTTTCAAATTGAGACATCACAGCAAGTAAGGTAACACACTTTTGGACAACGGTGTTGTTTGATAGAGGACATCCACCAGTATACATTTGCATCTTCTATTCAATTTTTATATTTGATTGTGGTGGGTGCCCTGGAGTAGCAGTAGAGAAGACTGGAAGACTGGAAGCGATCCTCCCAGTGCCCCATTACAACTGATTCCCAGGGAGATGAAGGTCTTGGCCATCCTGCATCCTCAGGGATTGACAGGAATAGCTGAGGAAGTAGAGTCTGGTAAATTACACCTCATTAACTGTCATAACACTTTAGTGTAATGTATTCTCTCATCTCAGCCTTTGCCATTGTGTTGTCTATCTACTTTCCTAACATGCAATACTCACAGAGCCAGAGATATTTGATTGCCAGTGTCAATGTGTTTTGTTGCATATAAGATCACATGCATCAATCTCCATTACATGCCACATCTTGAAATGGGGTCTGTAAGTGGATTACTAGAAAAGCATTACACAATGACCAATGATATGTGTTTATATGTAAATATATGGTTCAGGCCAACTGCATTCTGGAAACAGTTATGTGAGACTAACCATTTGTCAAGTGCTGGGAAGTAGAAAGTGACATGACTACAACTACCATGCGGCTCTGTGTCTGTAACAGCAAACAAGATGCAATTGTGATTTTGCCCATTTTTACTTGTCTGACATGTTACAACTGATGTTCACTTCTCATGGAGTTTACCATCTGTCAAGTGATTTGGGAGGTAGGAAGTGACATGACTACAAATACCATGAGGCTCTGTTTCTGTAACAGAAAACAAGATGCAATTCTCAATTTGACCATTTCACTTATCTGACATCTATCAACCAATGTTCACTTCACATGGACTGGGCAATCTACATATAATGTTCTACTCATTTTCTGCCTACTTAGCTTGATGTTGTCCTGGTCTCCTCAAATGAACCTAACGAAAGCATGAGTGACACAATACCAAATGTGTACATCAATTATTTGTAAGACATTAAGCTAGGTCAGCTGATTGTTAGCGGCAGGTAACCCATTGACTCAGCACTGCTCACATGGTGACTGTTAGAAATGGGGCCTTTGGTTGACAGTCAGGTTACACCCTGTTCAAGCAAGGACCCTCACTCTAGTCAGGGTAAAAGAGAATCACCCTCAGCTAACCCCTGCTTACCCCGTTGGTAGCTGGGCAGAGCAGTAGGCTTAACTTCAGAGCGCTAGGTGTAAAGTATTTGTTTCAACACACACAGTAACTTAATGAAAACACTACAAAATTACACAACACCAGTTTAGAAAAATAGGAAATATTTATCTAAACAAAACAAGACCAAAACGACAAAAATCCTTTCAGATGATAGTGACCACTCCACCCCTCCCTCCTAGCAGAGATGGCTAAACAGGAAATGCAGGTTACACCCGAGCTCCCTTTGTGTCACTGTCTAGTGTGAGGTGAAAAACAACCCAACTGTCAACCTGACCCAGACAGGTAATCCACAAACACGGCAGAGTCACAGAATGGTTTAAGCAAGAAAATGCTCACTTTCTAAAAGTGGCATTTTCAAACGCACAATCTTAAAATCAACTTTACTAAAAGATGTAATTTTAAATTGTGAGTTCAGGGACCCCAAACTCCACATGTCCATCTACTCTCTAGGGGAATCTACACTTTAATCATATTTAAAGGTAGCCCCCATGTTATCCTATGAGAGAGACAGGCCTTGCAACAGTGAAAAACGAAGTTTGCAGTATTTCACTGTCAGGACATATAAACCACATTACTATGGGCCTGATTCTGACCTTGGTGGTCTTTTCGCAAGACCGCCGAGTTACCGCCGCGGTAAAGACCGCCGACCGCGGCGGTATGCCGCTGCGCGTATTCCGACCGCTGGGAGCGTTCCGCCGGAATACCGCCAGCAGCCACACTGGCGGTCGGCGGGAAAGTGGAGACTGGTCAACCTCCACCGCCACGCCAGCAGAACACCGCCCCCAGAATTACGACCCACATTTCTGTGTGGCGGTCTTCTGTTGGCGGTCTTCTGTTGGCGGTCACGTCCCTATGGCTCCCGTCGCCTCCCGGAGGACCAACGCACAAGGTAAGTTGATCGTCCGTGAGGGGAGGGGGTGGGGGGGTGTTGTGTGATGTGTGCGTGCATGGGGGTGTGTAGAGGGGGTGTGTGAGTGCGTGCATGCGGGCGGGGGGTGCTGCTGTGCCTTTGGGCAATGTGTGTAGTTCGGCGGGTGCGCATGTCGGCATGTATGTGTGCGGGTATGTGCCCCCGTTGTGTATGTGTGTGTGTAGGGGGTGTGCATATGTGCATGTTGGGGGTGCGTGCATGTCGGGGTGCGTGTATGTGCATGTCGGGGTGGGGGGGGCAGGGGGTTCGTACCACCTCTGGGGGGTGGCAGGGGGGTGGAGGGTGTGGGGGGAGGACTCGTGGGGGGCAGTGGGGGGTGGGGGAGACCCCTATCAGTGCCAGGGAAGGAATTCCCTGGCCCCGATAGTGCCTACCGCCATGGTTCGCATGGCGGTTCCCGACCGCCAAAAACCGCGGCGGTAAGCAGGGTCATGATACGGTTGGCGGTCTTGGGTCGACCGCCGGGCCGGAGTGTGCGAACTCCAGCCCGTCGGTCATGACCGCCGTAGCGGTCGGAGTGGGGAAGTGGCGGTCGATCGCGGCGGTGACCGCCGCGGTCAGAATGCCATTTTTTGGACCGCCGGTCTGTTCGCGGTCCGACCGCCGCCTCTCCGCCGACCGCCAAGGTAAGAATCAGGCCCTATATGTCCTACCTTATCCATACACTGCACCCTGCCCTTGGGGCTACCTAGGGCCTACCTTAGGGGTGCCTTACATGTAAGAAAAGGGAAGGTTTAGGCATGGCAAGTAGGTACACTTGCCAAGTCGAATTTATAGTGTAAAAATACACACAGAAACACTGCAGTGGCAGGTCTGAGACATGATTACAGGGTTACTTATGTGGGTGGCACAATCAGTGCTGCAGGCCCACTAGTAACATTTGATTTACAGGCCCTGGGCACCTCTAGTGCACTTTACTAGGGACTTAACAGTAAAACAAATATGCCAATCATGGAGAACCAATTACGTACACATTTTAAACAGGAGCACTTTCAGTTTAGCACTGGTTAGCAGTGGTAAAGTGCCCAGAGTAACAAAAACAGTAAAATCAGAGTCCAGCACACATCAACAACCTGGGGAACAGAGGCAAAAAGTTAAGGGAGACCACACCAAGGATGAAAAGTCTAACAGTGACTAATGCTACACATATAACCAAGTTGTGTGTTCGTCTGTATCATACACAACTAGGTATTGGAATGGTTAAAAACACATTTTAATTCTCCTTCCTAGTATCAATGTTTGTGAAGTGTCATGTTCATTCATGTATCTAAAATACACCTTATCAGGCCATCCAATTAGCTACTCAATTCAAATACATGACTTCAATGTCTATAAATCTTTTGTGAACAGGTTTAATACCATAGAAACATATTACAATAGTCATTTCTACCTATTGGATTTTCCTAGGTCTCTACTTACTGTGACACCAAACATTTGTATGCATATTCCAAACTTCCAACAATAACAATGTTCTCTATTTCACAACTGGTCAATCTGGCACAGCACCTGGGCAGAGTTTGGCCACCAAACAGACTCTCACTTCACCTCCAAGTGAAGCCCTCAGTAATTAAAACTCCCCTTGATATGTGGATTTTGGTAATGAACCTGGCAAATCTGGCCAGCCTGGGCAGATGGCAACAGTGAGTCTTACTGTGCCTACACCAGCACCTCTCACCCCAAATGCAACAACTACTCAGACAACACCAGTCACCGCAACATATGTACCTAGTACAGGTAGTCCCATCTTGTGCCCCCCTGTCCTGGATTCTGAGGTGAGAATCACCAGAGCTGACACAGAGGAACCAGGAACCAGAGGGAGAGGGCACTCTGGGCCAAGGGCACAGGCTTGTGGGGTGAGGGTCAGTGGGAGACATACTATAGGCCAACAGAGTGAGGCCACTGTGATGGACAGATTGTTGAAACTTTTCAAACACTCACCCCAAGTCACCGATCTGGGTGTAACCCATTTTTATTTTGCTCACCACGTCACCCCAGTTTGGACCCAGCCAAGCCATATACAAATTAGTCTTAACCCTGCTTCCCGTGGGAACAGTCCATTCCAAACTGCCAAGCCAGGTCCCCCCCTTGAACATGAAGAAGCATCCTGCGACCGGTTTCAGGGTACCACCCCTCATCAGCCAGGCTCACTTGAATCCAGTGGTGCTCAAGCAAGGAACTCACATCAGGGCATGCCCTAGCCACTTACGGTGCATATACCAAAATCACAAAATAAAGTAATGGACTGAGTGTTAAAACTTTTCAAACACTCACCCCCAGCCACAGATCTGGGTTTAATCCATCATTATTTTGCTCACCACATCATGCCAGTTTGGACCAAGCCATATGCAAATCAGTCTTGACCCTGCTTCCACTTTGAGCAATCCAGCCTGAACTGCTAATGCAAGTCCTCACTGGAACAGAAACAAGCATCCTGGGACCAGTTTCAAGGTATCACCCCTCATCAAGCAGGTTGGCTTGAAACCACTGGCACAGCAAGCAACAAACTCATGTCTAGGCATACCCTAGCCACTTAAGGCACACATAGCAACATCACACCATAAAATGATGCAGGAGGAGTTGAAACTTTTCAAATACTCACCCACTAAATTGAACTAGCAGTGCATACCACAAGATTACACTGTTCCTGAAACAGCACAAGGGGAAGCTGAGGTCAGATGATTAGACTCCAGTGTGTTAGCTGGTGAATATTGCGGTAAGCCTCCTGTGTTTGGGGACAAACTATACGTCTTGACTGAGTCAGTCTCAATAGAACTTTCATTGTTGAACTGTGAAAAAATGCATATAGAGGAGCAGTTAAGTATTTTTTGTCAGCTTAGGAAGCCCCACATTTGTTCATAAGTATGGACTGATGTGAAGTTGGACCAGTGTGCACAGAAGAAGCCTCCTTATACACTTCAAGGACACAGAGTCAATGCCTCCCGTTCCTTCCTTCCTTCTTTTCTACATTTATTGTGTGGGCTTCCTGTAAAGATCCATAAATTACAAAGCTGCAATTGTTTGTTGCATCCATGGGAAACGAGGCAATACAATAGATAAATGTGCAAAACCATGCTTTTTAGATCTGATAGCTAACTATTGCACATCAATAGGTCATATATTGAGTGCGTGATGATGATTTGTGTGGTGGCAGTGAGGGTGGTGTTCAACTAGTCTGTAACCTTGATTTGCAATGTTTGCAGCTAATGGGTCATTCTGCCTGAAGAATTGTCCATTTCATACTTTGATAGAATTACTTACATGCTCCACTTGCTGTAATTCTTTTTAGTGGTTCTTCTGAGACCAGACTACTTACTTTTGATAGCAAAACTAAACAACAAATGCTCAAATTCAATTTTTTTTCTTCTTGTTTATCAACAGCACTACAGGTCTATATCTATCAATCTCATTTGGGAGTAGGGGCCAGTCATAGCACTACCCCAACAGCCAGAAGAAGGAAGTTAAGAACAATGACTATCCCCTTCAACAGGAAACAACATGACTATAAGAGTCCTGTGGATTGGGAAGAGTTGGGTTGATAGGGAAATGTTGGGTAGTGCGCAGGCTCAAATGCCAAACTCCTGTAATTAACTGGTTGTGGACGAGGGGAACTGTAACTGTAGACATGTCACATGATAGACACACTCACCTGTTATGACAGTTGATAGCTGTGAGATTGATTAGCCAGGTACATGCAGCTACTTGTCTGGGAATGGTTGCAAAATTGTTCTCAGTTTAGCGCAGAGGACTGCACCAGTCTATGCTCTTGATCTGCCCTCTTGGTCTTCATCCACGTGTAGACCTGCCTTCTCCTTGACTCTACAATATCCACAACATTTACTTTTTTGCAGTCCACAGTCCTTCTCTTCTTCTGCATGAAAGTACAATAACACTCTGCTTAATTCCAGGACCACTTCTGTTCTGCACCGAAGACGGATGTTTGGAAAAGGAGAAATACAGATGCACTGTCCATTTTAGCATTTATATACAGTATAATTTTATTTTCTTAAAAACAATCACAAATTTTAGAAATGTCAGGGTCCTCTCTAATTTGCATTTTTTAAACTTAGGTGACAGAATAATTAGATAACTTGGGACTCTGGGCTGAAGGTTTGCTAGCAATGAATTTAATAACCAAACTGTGTCATGCCTTACTTTTCTACCAGAAAAGATTTTATGATGAGGAAGATGATGTGCATTTATTCCAGTACAGAATAGATGATGATGTGCTGCTCATCATACCAATCAGTGTTGCGTTTGTCTTTGTCCTACCTTTCCCCAAATCCCCTTTCCCATCCATTCATCATATCCCTAGGCCTCTTCCCAGAGGGTGTGTGTGATATATTAAGATGTGACTTACAATTGACAACATAAATAGATCACACACTGCAAGAGTAATCTAAAATCAAAACTGTAACTTTACCTTTGTGCATCAGGCCTTGTGTTGCTTACACAATCATATGCAACATGGAGTAACCAAATCTTCTCCCGAGCTGTGGCTCCTGACTCGATTATTTTGTAAGTGTAGGATTTTTAAAGTTAATTAAGGTATAAGCTCCCAGTATTGCTTAGCAGTTACCATTGCTATTTTTTGCAGTATGAGCTTTCTGTCATGGTAGTCTTTGATAACCCACCCTGTGTTTACATTTAGTATAGTTGCTTTTGATGGATAATCTTTCTGAATAATTGTGCAGTTGTAGTGCACCTCATTTGGAATAGTTGAGAGTGAGACCTCACTTTGGGATGTCTTCCCAAGAACACTAATGTCCCCACCGTTAAAAAGGCCTTTTTGGTGTAACCCTGAAATAAGGTTTGGGAAGATTGCGAGAGGTCATTACCATCACTTCATATATTCAGATAAGAACTTGAAGAACTAGTTATTAACTTAGTACTGAAGTTGTCCTTTGGAAGGAGAGATAGTTTTACTTTTTTGTATGTTGGCAGACCCCTTTAGTGGTCAACATTAGCTAAAGAGAATAGGACAAGGGCAGTAGCTACATTAACCTGAAAACAATATAATTGATAGTTGGGTGGGTGTTACAAAAGTTCACTAAGCAATAAATTGAAACAGAATTAATCAGTTTTCTTTTCCCAAACAGTGCGACTCTGGTGGCGGGGTATACTTAATTACTAGACTGCAGAAAGAGGTGTGTAACCTACTGAAGAATACATCAATGGCAAGGGAATTCAGGTTTGGAAAGTCTAGGGGAAAAAGTTGATGTATCATATGTGACAGTTTCAGAGGGCAGCTTCTCGTTGCACTGTCATCTCAAAACCAAAATGTTATTCTGCACTATCTTGTACAGTAAAGACAAATAATGATAAAGAAAAACGGTAAAGGCCACTTTTTTCACCATACCCACTCACAAAAGTCCTACCCACTCCCCATGCAAAAAAGTCCCTTTCTCTCAACTTCCCTTCCCTCGCCCCCCACAACGTCCCTTTCCACCAAAACAAATGTTCAATAAAAAGGGCTTAGAGGGCACCCACTTCGGTGGAGATGTTGGCCGTCTCCTGGGAAATGCTCTGCTGCCCATGACGGAGCAGTGCTGTCTCTAACCTCAGCTAGGCCATCTTGTACTTGAGATGCACCAGCTCTTGCAAAGTGTGATGGAGAAGATGGTCTAATGAAGATGACAAGGTTGGGAGGCAGGTGGTGTGGGTGGTAGTCGACCTCCAGCTACAGGTGGCAGTGGCGCTGGTGTGGCTGGGTGGGAGTTGAGTCAAGCTAGTACCCTAAGGATCTTGAAGCCTGTGCCTCTTTTTCTTTCTCCAGGGCCACAAGTCAGTGATATTCAGCAGCCAAGTCTACCAAATGTTGCTTCTGTAGCTGGGCAGCCATTTCTTAAAACAATGGGGTTTGCTGCTTTCCAGTTCCAGCAGCAGGAGTAGGTATATCAGGAAAGTAAGAACAAAAACACAAATTGTAATGTTCAGTGCAAACTCTTGTTTTTGTTTATAATGTCTGTAGTGGCACAGTAGTCGAACATGGCTGGTCCCCTAGGGCTATTGGAATTTAATGTAAATGTGGTGACTGGTTAGGCACAGCCATATGGTGCACAATTAATACTTGGCTATGTCACATTAACGGAGACAGAGCCATGCTGGTGGGTCTGCTAACTATGCAGCATGTGTTTGGGGCAACACAGCTGTAGCATGTTATGTCATTAACTTATAATTCCAATGGTGCTGCTCTTTTCCAAATTTCTCTTCAGTTCTATTACCCTAGATCCAAACTTAGGCCTATAGGCTTAGGCTTATAGAGTCTGCAAGATGGGACACACTTGGCGGATAACAGATATTCCATCCTCTGTATTACAGTAGACAGTGCATAAAATGTAAATGATGCACAGTAGTACAGCGAACAGGAAATACTTTATTTGTCACAGAATATCCCATCTGCCAAACTCTAAATCAGTCCCTTAGTCCAACAGTACACCAGGGCCTCCTCAACAAATACCTTCATTTGGCAGTAGAGGTTTACCTATGGAATGGTTGGATGTCACTGATAATATACCACTCTGTGGTTAGTTGCATTGATTGATGGGAAGGTAGAAATTGGAAAGGTCAATCGGCAATGTAAACCATGAAATATACTTTCACTTGAGCAGACACATGTGGCACAGATATCATATTCCGAGATATAATTTACTTTTTTGGGTAGGCTGAAACAGAGAGACAGAATGATGAAGTGAAGTAAAATTAGATGACTGAGTGGGCACTGGTAAATACACCTTTTCTGTTTCAGACTTCTGTCGTGCTGCTGTACCATAGCAGACACACATGATGTTGCCGCCTGCACTGCAGCACCAAATTAAATAGCACTACAGTTTTCAGTGGCAAGATTCTGAGGGCAGAAACTAGTTTCTGGAGGTGCAGGGTTGGATACCTGCCTTGCTTAACAAATTTAGTACTGCCAATAAAAAAGCAAGGTGGCTTACCACCTGTTGCTGCCACCATTGAGGCTTCTTCCCCTCCCTCACCCTGGGTGGCCTTATTCCGACATCCCTTGCTGTCTGGCACTTTGGACGGCACTGCTGCTGGTCTATGACATTGGAGAAAAACACAGTGCACCCAGATTAGCAGAAAAAAGTATTTATTTTGCACAAGGTACAAGAAGCAATACCTCACTTCAGTTAGGTTAGCTATGCATTAGTATCCTCTTCTATTAAAAGTAATCACTTTGGGAGGTTTGTGTTACTTTTAGCTTGAAAACATTTTACAAAACAGTTTTACTCCTCATGGAGGGATAATAAGGGAAGGGCACAAGGCTATAAAAGGAGAGGGGGTAGGAGGGAATGCAAAGGACATAAGGAATGGTTTGTGGTATCTCTTTCTTGCCATGCTGCACTGTCATGGAAACCGCTAGTATAAAACAACATTGGGGGTCCTTGACCATGATAACCACTCTATCTCTTCCCCTGTAACTTTTGACTGATTGATCAAGAAAGCCATCAAGCTGTTTGGTTACTAGATACTTGGGTCTGGCTACGTTGCTCTGAACTTTGAACTTACCAAAAATATTTTCTCTTCATAGTACTATACAAAAATGCATGTAAAAGAGGGACAAGGAGAAGCATAAGATAAAAGGGAACAGAAGAAAGCTACAGATGGGAAAAACGCAGCTGTGGAAACAAGAAATATAGAAAACAGAGGAAAATGCAGGGGTAACAAACATCTAATCGTAGTTAAAAAAAAATAGTAAGTATACACAAGGGCATAGTTTTAGCACTGGGAATAGAAAGTAAGAAATAATAAACTTGAATTACAGGGGGCAGCAGAACCAACTGTTGCTTCTGAGCCCCCTTTTGATGAGTCAGTTTGGTCCCTCTTTGTGTTCTGCACATCAGGGAGATTAGGAGTATGAGATACATAAAGCCACAGAAAATAACACGTTACAAAACACCCTTGATATACTACCATTGTAAGAGTAAGTGACATGATTTGACAATCATGCCTTAAATCAGCCCAAGAAAGCCCCTACTTAGCTCTCATTGGAAAAGTATCCAGGCAGTATCATTATCATTTACTGACCTTCCTTCACCCTCGCTGTCAGGCTGGCACTATGCACCACTACTCTATCAAGGGTTTGTGTTGCCTTTGACTCTTTTGCCTTTTTATGTGCAGGGAGGTTTTTCTTCCTGCATAAAACCATCAAGGGTGATGTGCTGTGTAACATGTCACCCATGCGCCATCATGGTGCAAGTGTGCCTGCAATGGCATGCTAGGCAGCTCTTGGTGTGCCAGCACACAGAAAGGGCAGGCATGAGACATCTTAATAAACAAATGTCACATTCCTGCCTTTTCCCTTTGGCACAGTGCAGCAAGTTGTCTTGCTGCACTGTATGAAATTTTGATAACTCTACGCTCAGGCCTCTGATGCACTCAGCATAGTGATAAACCCTGTGGTTTTATTATTACATCATGTCCACTCCTTTTGGAGCAAGAATAGTGGATGCAACTGCAAGCACTCTCTGATGCTAAAAGTACACGTGTTTAGGTGAGTGGCACACAGTAACTTTTCAAAACCTCTTGCATGAACATGGTACCATGTTCATAAATACGATTTTCTTTTTGCACCAGAGGGCACATGTGGCCACTGACCACAGTTATTGCTGCAAAGATATCTATCTATCTCTCTTGATATATATATATATATATATATATATATATATATATATATATATATATATATATATTTTATAATAAATGAACACATTGATATTACACATATTATTTGTGAATAATGAATATGCACACATTATTACTAACCATGTAAAATATATTTCCCTCCCCGGGGCTGCAAATTGGTGAAGGGGGGCTGTGTTGGAACCCCCCCACCCCTGGGGATCACCAGCTCCTTGTGGCTATACTCATTGGAAGGGGCGCATGGTCCTCCTTGAGGAGCCACAGGTGGCCCAAGGGACTACTAGCCCCCAGGGCGACTCCTGCTATGTTCTGCCCACCCCTGGGATATAGCTCTTTGCTGCGGCTTTGCTGCAGCTTTGACATTTTCTGCCAAGCCACAGCGAACACTCTGCTCGCAGCAAGGGAGAGCTCTCAAAACAGCTCTCCCTCGCTGCGAGCAGAGGTTTCCCCTGTCTCTCTGCCTGCAAAGATGCAGATAGGGAGACAGAGGAAACATTGCTCTCACAGAGAGAAAGCTGCTTTACCAATACTGGCTCCCACAGGGGGTGGAGAGCCAGCTGGGACCATGGTCCCCAACATTAAGACTGGGTGACCTGGCGGGACCCCTGTCACATGGCCAGTCCCCAGGGTATGGGGTCCCTGGGGCTGTGATCATCTTTGGGAAGGGGGGCGCGTGGTCCCACTCCCCTCTTCAAAAAAAAATTAGGCCAGGCCTCAGGGGATGGGGTCCCTGGGGCTGAGATCGGTATGGGAGGGGTCCATGCTTTGGAGGATGGGGTCCCCAGAGTGAGATCACCCCACCTCCCCAACATATTTAATGTTTAGTCCAGGCCCTGGGGATGGAACTTCTGGGGCAAGATTGGCCAAGGGTGCCACGTAGACCCCAAAAAAATAAAATATTTATTTTGGGTCTGAGAGATGGGGTCCCCAGAGCTGATATTGGCCTGAGGTTGGGAGGCCATGCGGGGCTTGGTGTTTATAGGGGTTGGCGGCATGGCTGGCTACAGGCCACTGTCACATATGAGGTAAAACTATTCATCAGATAACTGTGCATGGCATGGCGCGAGTCATAGTTACCTTAGGGATTGAGTTATAGTTACTTGAGGTAGCTCTAATTATTACAGCAGAATTTATTTGGTTTGGTACATTTAAACTGTGAGCCTAACTATAAGGTCCCTGTAGCCTTTGTTTTTTTAAGTTAATTTAGATAAATATAATCAGAATTTTTAGGAAACAAAAATATTACTCACTGAGTCCCGCAACCTCAACATCCAGCAGGTCGAGCAGGTCCTGTTCCTTGTCCAGGATATCTGTCCAGTGGTGCATCATCTGCTAGTGAATGCATATGATGCCGGTGCTGTGGCCCCTGCATTGCACACTTTTCCACAGAGCACTCAACGCTCTCACAGGGCATAATCCTTACTGGGCCTGCCGTCTCCTACTAGTTTGTAGGGAGGGAGTGTTGCACCAAACAAATGAGTATGGCCACCTCTGCCTTGCTGAAGGGGGTGAGACTGTACCCCTTCCTGCATCACCCACAGGGGGTGCAGGTGGTGCTGCCTGCTTCCGCCTTGATGGGGAGGGAGGTTTGGAGTCAGGAGAGGAGTAAGACGAGAGGGAGTTGGACTGGAATGGGAAGGAAACCAGGATACATTTCAGGAAAGAAAAGAAACAGAGTACAAAAATGTCACAAAACACAGTCAGAAACATGAAATATACAGAGGAACATTAAACAGTAGCACAAACAAGTGAACAACATTTGGGACTGGGAACTGTGAGATCAGATGGGGGTGGATTTGGTTAGATTAATTTAGAAGTAGAGCAATCAGCCAGCAGGCGGAAACAGGATTAGGCAAAACAAAATGGCTGCATCCCTTTGCGCTGTGTGGTGCAGTTCACCCTGATTTTTTAGTGCGGAATGCAATGCTGGAATGGAAAAATCAGCATCCCTTGCAGGACAAGCATTTTTCCTTGATTGGTGCATTTCTTTTAACTCTGCAGAACTTGAAACAGTGAAACTCTGTGTGTTTTCCCCAAACTACTGAAAACACTCCAGGACCTGTGAAGAATCATTAGAAGGGCTGCCCTGCATTCTGGAGAACTTCAATGAGGAATGGACCAGTCTGCCTTGAACTCAAGATTCCAGAAGTAACTCCAATGGTTGGTTGGCTGACCCACTATTTGAGCTCCAGGGACACAATAAGCTTACAGAGGACACTTTCCCTACAACTGCCATGCTGACCAGTTCCAAATACACCTGCCCTTTATGCTGCCTCTGTTGGAGATAGTCCTAACACCCAAGTAATGCCCCCCAGTCCTCAACCCGTTGCTGGTGTTAGAGTGTTTTCGTTCTGTACCCCAAGCTGCAAGAAGTGTGACTTAGAACGTTTTGGGCAATTTTCTGCCTGGAGAGCTGTCAGAGAAAGGGACCACCATCAAAGTAGCAGCTGTCAGTTTGCCCATCAACCTCAGCTTACTGGTTTCCCCTGCTGAAGTAGATATTATTTCCTGCAATGTTTCTAAGTTTGAACATGAAGGGTTCATGGAGACTGACAACAAACAACATCCAAATGATGTGAAGACCTTCATCAGCACAGACATTGGACTTAACTTGCTTGGAGTTTTCCCACTTTTGTTGAGGTCTGCATCTGAAACCCGCTCTTTAGCAACCTGTCATTGTCGAGCCATTGTCGAGCCGGGCAAAAATTCCAGCTTGCCCCATCAATGACTTTTGTAAGTCAAAAGGTACACTTTCCATCTGAACAAACTGGTCCTTGTATTCAACCCACGCTCCACCGCAATTGGCCTTCATTTTTGACACAGTCTAGCGGAGCCAGGTAACTGTGATTGGGACCATTTGGTGATATTTTATCTTAAACTTAAAAAATGCTTACACTTGTTGGATGTTTGTCATATTGTTTCTTTATTAAAATATTTTCTCTTATTGGTTCAGGATTTTTCATGTGTTATGCTTTCATAGTTTTACCTTTTGAGTATGTATAAAGACATTAAACATTGCCTCTAAGTTAAGCCTGACTGCTTTGTACCAAGCTAACTAAACACATGTTTAGTTAGTGACTTTAGTGGATCGCTCTGACAAGGATTGTGAATGTTACATGAGGTGGTACTCACCCCCCTCAACTAATACTCAAACTTTTACATTTGCACGTTTAGGTACTATATTCCCTACCTTCTTGGATTGGAGGCCTACACAACAGTGACTTACTAATATTTAAAGGGGAAGTTATAACCTGTCAAAAAGGTTATTTCAACAGATCACACCGCAGGTTTTACACTGTAGAGGTCTGGCTTCAATGTTAGGCCTTAAGGCATATTTTAGTTTGTCTCACTAATGGATGGCACAATAAGTACTGCAGTCTACAGGTGATATTTATATTTCATGCATGCAGTGGGAGAAGCTGAAAGTGACTTGCATCATTGTATGAAGAAGTGCATGTGGATGACTGTTTCTTTATTTTTAATAGCTAATAATGAAATTTCCAATTGACGTGTTTACCTTTTTTGTTATGACCTTGCTACTGGTTTGTTTAACACTTTGCTTCTTCGTAATCAAACTCTTCCATCTGCAGCTTTTTATGACCAGTAAGGAAGGATAAATAAACTCAATCAGAATAATATTATACATAGAATAAACTGTTTTTTAATTTTAAAAATACATATTTTCATTGTTCCTACCAAACTTGTAGACGAGTGCGAGAATATCCACAAGGTCTCTTTTCGAGGTATTTTAGATAGGGTCCATGATAGACCAGAATATGATATACAAGTGCACATGAACTAAATTGTATCTAAGAAATCAACAATGCAAATAACAAAGTCTCATCTGCTAAGGGAAAACCTTAAGGGTGTTCTGTCTCATTTAGGTGTACATGGAAAGAGGATAAATGTGGCAGCCTTGACTGATGTTTACAGTTCTGGCCCCTAAACTCATGATAGAACCAGAGTAAAGTAAGAACAAAACATTTGTCTAAAATATAGGTTTTGAGATGACAGGTCACTGTAGTTGCAGGAAAATAAGGATATTTTAGTCAGCTACATATATCAACCCCTGGTCTGTCGGTGATCCTCAGCAGCTGACACTGTCTCAGAATCCACACAGCTGGATTCCAGAAGTAAAGCACCAGTTGCTAAGGAATAGCATCACTGCACCAGGAAGCATAACAAACAAAACATAAAAGAATACAACAATAGGGTATGGTTTTGATTTGATTGTGGCTTGACAAAGACAAAGGGCTTGTGACAAGAGTGAGCTGTTATTGTTATTATGAGCAGATATTGAAACTGTCATTAAGTTTCTTTTTGTTGCTGCCTTTTGTCTCATGAATAGAATCTTAATTATGATTTGCGAGTGAAAATACAAATGGTACACAAAAAACGAAAATTAAAATCAAACAGTACAGAATGTGCTGCTGCATAAACGTGTATTCATCGTATAATGAGAGATATATTACAGGCAATTGTGTAATATGGTGTTTGTGTCAAGGGGGTTTGGTAACATCATAAATCAGTGGGTGAGTGATTTGTGAAACAGTGGCTAAGTGGTTTGTAAACGTCATCGTAACTTGAGATGGCAACATAGGACCTGACAACACATTCTTTATATATTTCGGGGCATATTTAAGAGCCCCCTGCCCTTAGTGATGCTCTGGTGGCGCTATGCCCTTTTATTCCTCCTAATTTTTTCCTTTTTCTATGCTTTCTGCATTCTGCCAGACATGATTGTTTATGTGCGGGAAGGTGTCCCTTCATGCACATAAACAATCATTTCAAAATGACGCTTTGGCACTTCTGCAGCATACACAGAAGTACCAAATCACCATTGGTGATTGAATATGTGCACAAAGGGACATCTCCCCACACATAACAATCAAACCCCTCAACGCAGACATTCTTGCACGATGGTGCAAGGATGCCTGAATTGGTACTAGGCAGCTCAATTTGGCGCCAGCGTAGGGGACAACACAGGGGTGTGCCATATTCATGTATATATGGCGCAGCCCTGCATTGCGGAAATGACCGAGCGCGGCACCGCCAATTTTGGCGCAGCGTCGTGCGCCATCATTTTCTGTTAAATATGGGCCATAGTTTTTAGTTTTGGGATGGTAAGCTTTCAGAAGTTTCATTTTTTCAAACAGAGAAAAGTTTCATAAAAACAGTAAATGAAATACTCGAATATATTGTTTGGTTGTCAGTAGTGAAAAGAATTATGTAGTAAAGAATGTAGAATTTTTGAAAAAGCACCCTTTGCTTTGCTAAAACAAACATTCTGGGTCTCATTACAAGTCTGGTTGTCTTGAAACCACCAGCCTCATGGTGGTGGCCAGGACCGCGGCTGCTATGGTGATCCGACTGCCACATTAAGCTACATTAACCGTCACCACTGCCGGGATCCATAATCCCGATGGGCTGGCGGAGGTTGCAGCGCCACCCACGCCGCACTTGGCATGGGCAGTGCAGGGTTCCCCCTGCCAAGCACCCTAGTGCTGTGCAGACAGTGAGCATTGCAAGGGTTCTCGCGCACCCTGTGTGTGGCAACATTGCTGCCATATCAATTACAAGCCAATATATACTGCTGCCAGTTTCTCGCTGAACTGGCAAGCGGAAACCTCAGTTTCCACCCCTTTCTTGAACAAAATTTTAAAGAATGGCCATGAGTCAGGGCATGTAGAATCATTCAAATATGTGCCTATTACACTTACTACAGTCTGTGAAGTATGACAAGGAACCCAGTGTGGGTCCAAGAGTACTGTAGTTTAATAACCTGGTACAGGGTCTGCAAACTCTGCATTCATGTACTTCAGAACATAGTTCTGGGGGTGTTTTGTCTGTGAACACTCACACGAGTTCATGGAAACTTTCAGCCTAAGTAATAAAAATAAAAAATTTGGATGATCTTTCCAGGTACCCCTATCTAGACCTCCAAGAAGGGTGTGCCCACTCTGTCCTACTAAAGGACACAGGTACCAAGTCCAACCCTCTGTTGTGGTGGCCGCAACTGAAAATTTTCTCTTGTACCCAATCAACCAGAGACTTTGTTTCATTAAAACAAAATCTGGCCCGGAAAAGGAAGAAGGCAGAGGGGCTCCCACAACTAGCGAGGGAGCTTTAATTTTTAAATTTGGGTCTGCAAACTCATCTCAAAATCGTTTCAGTAGTGTTTTCAAATGAATTGCTATGCATAAATACAAGACTCCCTTTATGGATATTCACAATATGAAACCCTATTTATGTTGCTGGTACACAACTAGTATTACAAGAGGTAATATAATGGTTATATTATAGCCATGTTTAAGCCTTAATCACTATAAACACCCTTCTCCATCCTCATTTTGTCTGTAATTTGTCTTTCCTTTATATATTTATACATTTATTTCAATAAATGCGTACTTGTGTATATAATACAATTCCTAAATATCAGTGAGGATGGCAGAGAAAAATTGAAACACAGGGCCATTATATTACAACAATGATTGTTTTCTATATATAAAACAATTGTCCAGAAGAAGGTGGGGTGAACCACCTGAAAGACCACCAAAAGGTTGCGTCGACATTTTAGATATTATAGAAAAGCTAAAGTTTTTATTGTATAAAAGTGTTGATTATACAGTTCTATAGAAAAAAAAAGTTTAAGGAAATTTTAAATCAATGTGGAATGAAACATTAATATTTGGTGATTGCATTATATAAGCAAGTATGTAATTAATCCTGTCTCTTTATTGGTGTGAGGGGTACCTTTCCTATTTGTTGGAGTTCAAATTAATTGTCACAATATCTCTAACTTTAAACTTTTCAAATCCCTACCATGCACATTTTTATAATATTAGTTTATTAAAAGCTTAAAAGATACTGAATGGATTTCCAGGAAACAAAGCACCTGCATTTCGGTGACTAAAGTTCTAATATCTTGCTAACTTTGTTGTAGTTCTTGGCATTAAATTGTTACAGGAGATAAAATGGGAAACATTACTGTTTTGACCTTCCCCCTATTTGTCCTGCCCCACATGCTGAATCTTCATGAAACTTGCTATCACAAACATAAACAAGATAAACATTTTGTATTTGCTGTTCAGTTTCAACAAATGGCACTAAAGTTTTTAGCAAAAGAAAGAACCGCTTTTCATTGCAAATTCTGACCCGACCATAGCTGCAGAGTTGCTATTTCTGAACATGTAATATATAAATATATTCACTGAGAAAACAAACGTTTACAGGGACATTATAGTTAGGTTGACATTTTACTCTTACAAAACCATAGAGATTCAGCAGTTATAGTTATACTTATGTTAAGAAATGATCACTTGTGGCCTAAAGTTACTTTATGGCACGGGTTATAGCTTCTTCCGATAAGTATAACTGATGAATTTCTATGGTTTTGTATGGTTAAAACGGCAACCTAACTATAACATCCCGGTAACATTTGGTTTTGTTAGTGAATTTCTATGTTTTTTTTAATGTACAGTAATATATAATTATAACATTGAAATAATTCTAATTATTATCAGTCGGGTCAAGAGAGTAGAGAAGAAGATTACTTTATTTGACCATCCATTCTCCTCAGCTGTGTCTTCGAATTCATGACATTTCAACATTCTAAGGTGAGCTTCAAATGGAATGTGCTAACTAGAATACTAAGGGGTGTCAGGAACATTCCAAGTGGGACATCAGTACTATATAAAGAAGAAACTACAAAAGTATAATAATTGAGACAACGTTACTAATTATGACACATCTCCCCCCTATAACAAATCACAAGGATTTCATTTCATAACATTTAAGTCCTGAGAGATGAAGTTACAAAATAAGGATATTCATTCTATGCACGGATTATGTTTGGCAACCTTATCATTACTCCAAATTTGTCCATTGTCCAGTTGCACAACATTTTTATAAGTTTTAATTATCTGATGCGGATGATAATACTTTGTTTGATAATGATGATCTTTAGTGTTCCTCCTCATTCTCACCCAATATCCTTCTTCAAATTTCCTATTTTTTACCGCATGTTTGTTTTCATACCATTTCTTGTATTTATTTTGATGTTGGTGTATCTCTTCTTGAGCCTTGACAGAGTCTACCTTAGCGCTTTTCCCTCCTCCTAGCCAGCTGGGGATCAATTTGGTGGAGAAAAAGGAGAAATAAACGTAACTAAGTTAGGTGAGGTGTGATATGACCACAAGCATTCACATAGGGATTTTTCTACTTGTTCCCCAGTGACCCTGGCTAACTGCATATTCTCCTTTATTGTGTTATTAACTCTTTCTAAAAGACCATTGGCCCTGGGACTGTAAAGTGCTGTCCTCTGATGTTTGATATTCATCATTTGTAGGAAATCTTTCATTTCATGGGAAACAAATTAGACTCCATTGTCTGTTAGAATTGTAATAGGTGTAGCTTAATAATGCTGTGGTGATGTGATGTACTAACTTTGTGCAAATTCAATGTGATGCATAGTCAACTAGAACTAACAGAAACTTTTTATAAGGCCCAACAATTTCTAATGGCCCTATAATGTCTATGGCTATTATTTAAATATCGCTCTATGGCGTAAGTGGTACCTCTACGGGGATAGGGGAGCTCTCAGTATTCTTTTACTTTTGTCACTGCAAGCACAACTTATACAATCTTTTATTTTCTGCTCAACCATTGAGTCCATTCTAGGAAAACAAAATGTCTCTCATGATTTGTTTTTAGTTGTACTTCTACCTAAAAGACCTTCATAAGATAATTCAATAATCCATTATGGTAAATTTTCCCTTCTTGAACATGTAATTCATGTCTCACCTCCCAGAAGTCTCTTAATAACCTCCTTGCATTTACTACATTTGTCAGGACAACCTTCTAAAATATGCTTCCTTATCTGCTTGAGAGTTAAATCTTTTTCTAACCCCTCATTCCATTCCTCTTCAGTTAATGCAGGTGCAGTTATAAAAAATATAGAACTATCCTTTAACTTTTCATGTACTATTTGTTCTATGGGTGCTCTTGAAAGATAGTGTGCAATGTTATTCTCTTGTCCTGGTACATAGTCTAATTTTAAACAGCAATTTCCATTTGACTATACGTGGTGTGCTCTGTTCGGCTCCCTTGATAGAAAACATGTATGTCAATGGCTTATGGTCAGCGCGGACAGTAAACTTTTTGCCCCATAAAAAGAATTTGAAATGCTTTACTGCCCTATAGCAAGCTAAAGCTTCTTTCTCTATCAGTGAAAAAGGAAGGTCAGCTTCGGTAAGACATCTAGAGACCATTATTTCTCTTCCCTTTTATTTTTTTGAGACAGCATCGTTCCCATTCTTGAGTTACTGGCATTAGTTATTAAAAAGGTCATTTTTGGGGGGGGAAAGTTCCTAAAGCAGGTTAAGAATCTCATCTTTTTTATTGTCAACTGCAAGTTTATTTTCTTCTTCCCATTTAAATTCTTTATTTATTTTTTATAGGGTACGCACTTTATCGCATTTATGTGGAAAGTGGTACACATACTTTGACATGTACTCAATGAGCCCAATAAAGAACCTCAATTCATCTTTTTTATTGGCATAAGGTGCCTCTTTTACTGCTTGGATTAAGATTGTTTCATTCTTTTTTCATTCTTAAAACTTTATCTTGTCCTCCAGTGCCATAAAAGTACAACACAGAAGTGTTTTTGGTCTGAATCTTTCTTTGGGAATTGTGTGCCCTAAATAACATACTAAGGTAACTCTTATTTAACATTTATTTCTTTTTGTTATGAGACATGCATTTCTTAACCTTTTGAACACTTCACTCAAAATCATATCATGCTCATTAATGGATGCCCTGTAGACTAGTATTTCATCTTGGAAACATAAAGTATTACTTAACCCTTTTAGTATATTTTTGATAATGTTATGGAAAACAGCAGCCGCTGAGGCAAGGCCAAATGGCATTCTCAAACAAATATGAGCACCCATAACTGTTATGAACACAGTTAACGGTCAAGAGCCAGGATGGTGGTCTACTTGATGATATGCCATCAAATCTATGACACTGAAATATTTAGCTTTTCGAATTGTGCTCAACATCTCATTTATGTGAGGAAGTGGGAATCTTTCAACCCAAATGTTTTCATTCAACGTGCGCTAATCTATGCATCAGCAAATACCTTCCCCATTGGCCTTGGACACAATTACTTTGGGGGACAGCCACTCAGAGGTATTAAAGGGTTGTATGACACCCACATCACACTACTTGTTCAATTCATTTTCTCAAGGATCGTATTCATATTGCGTTTGTAGTTTTTTAGTTTACAAGGTTATCTAACAACAATTGTGGGAATTCATCACGTATATCCATATCTCCTTTAGCATGATATATAAGAAGGACTTGTTCCTTATTGATAGGATCCAGGGATATCCCTATTTTTTTTGGTGTTGCTATCCTAATACATTTGAACCCCTTTCAACTTTCAGCTATATAAACCTTCCCAGTAGTAGACATGTCCTTAAAATATGCATTTTTACCATTCTTATCAATGGTATGGGTTCTTTAGTGTATCCTTCAGGAGATACGTCTGGTTCCATCATCTTATCTTTTCTCAACATTCCATTAAAATCTTCTTGATTCCACAACATAAAAGGGGAACATGAATCTGGATACATAAAAACAAGAAATTCCATTTAGACATACCTTATATTTAGAATAATTCACTTGTTCATTCATTCAATTTTTAGCCATTCGGAAAACATATTATTGTTCTCTTCTTAAATTTCTGCATTTTAAACAACATTAACTTGCATATTTTTACCATCTCTACACACACAAAAAATATGTTGCTTCTTATTGCACTTCTTGCAAGTGGCATTCCTACACGACATTGCATATGGTTAGCTAAATGGTTGTTACTTCCACATCTAAAGCATTTTAATATAATACCTTCCTTGTTCTTTTTGGATTTCACTGTCAGCTTACTCTTTATTTTTTTAACTTCACTCGCAGGACTCTCCTCTAGTACTTTGGTGATTACTTTCCTTGGTGTCTTCATCTCTTTCATCCAATTAGCTTTATGTTCTACAGATTTTGCCATCGGCCCCCTTTTGCCCAGGACCACAACCCCCTGGGGCAAAGTGTATAGAAACAGAAAGGGGGTCCATTTGAGACCACCAATCCCCAGGGACCACCTCCCCCCAGGGCTATTCCTAATGGAGGGGGCCACGTGGCTCCCCTTGTGAAGTCACTGACGGCCTTGGGGACTGCTATCCTGAGGACCGGCTCCTGCTGTGTCTTGGGGGTATTCACCCCAGGACATAGCTGTTTGACAGTGGGACCTTTAGGGCAGGTCCTACTGTCAAACAGCAGAGGTGTCATCTCAGTCCCCTGCAAGTGTGCAGGGGACAGAGATGAAATACTTCAGCGAATACGGAGCTACTGTCAAAGCAGCTCTGTGCTTACTGAAGCATTGGCACTTCTGTGTCAGGTAGCCCATAAAGAGTGATTTAAAAAAATAATAAATTTAATTAAAAATATATATAGGGACCGCAGGGGAGCCCTTAAGGCTGTCCCTGTGCCAGGTAGCCCGTAAAGCTTTTGATTAATTTTGTTTTTCGATGAAATAAATATGGAAGCCCATAAAGGGCTAAGAAAAAAAAATCTCAGGGGCATATTTATACTCTGTCTGCGCCGAACAATGCGTCAACATTTTTAACGCACATTCAGCGCATACCTTGCCCCATATTTTAACTTTGACGCCGGCGCCCACAGATGTAAAAATCCACCGTGTGCGTCATTTTCTGGATGTGGCAACCCGCCTTGCGTTAATCATATTCAAGGTAGGCATTCCCGTCCAAAAAATGACTTAAACGTCCGTGCGTCGTATTTATGCTTCCCGGCAAAGATGCTGCACGGCCGGGAGGCGGAGCCGGAAAATGACGCACAGCCCGATTTGCATCAAAAATTAACGCCTGGGTCAGGGCAGGCGTTAAAATGGGGGAAACACACCTGTATTTAATCAGAACACACAGAAGCAACAGCAGAGCAGCAGAGCAGCAAAAGGGAGACATGGAGGTGCTTCTCATCCAGCGTGCACACAGACGCAGAGCCCAGCAACAACAACAGCAGCTTCCACAACACCAGCAGGGAACCCAAAGGCAGCGCAGAAGGTAGGAGAGGATATTCCGCACCAGAACAACCTTTCATGGCCTCAGGGAACATGACATCATCCAGAGGTACAGGTTGAAGTGGCAGGACATTCAGCAGCTGCTGCGAAACATAGAGCCACAGTTGGCAAACCTCCTTGCTGACACACCGCACCATCCCAACAGAAACCAAGCTGCTAGCTGTACTTCACATGCTAGCAAGTGTCTCCTTTCAAACAACTGGTGCCCTGGTTGCCGGAATATGACAGCCATCATTTTTCTTCCTTTTTGCGCAAAGTACTGGATGCCATCATTGGACTCACACCACACCACATCTGCTTCCCAAACACACTGCAGAAGCAGCAGGAGACAAAACAGGAGTTTTATCTCATTAGTGGCTTCCCACACATCCTTGGTGCCATCGATTGCACACATGTACGCCTTCTGCCTCCTGCTGCAACTGAACACCTCTACCGCAACAGGAAGCACACACATTCCATCAATGTGCAGGCCATTGTCGATCACCAAGGATTGATCACCAATATTGTGGCAAAATATCCTGGGAGTATCCATGACTCATTCATCTTCAGACACTCTACCATCAATCAGCACTTCCAGGATGGACGGTATGGCAATGGACTACTTGTTGGTAAGTACAGAAACCTACTTATATACACACTGCACAGCGACCCTCTAGGACACACAACACATACACCTTTTGCATCAACATGTCGACAGGAACACACTGAGGTCGTGACATCGCTAGCCATGTTTCATAGGTCTGCATTGAACCTGTCACACATCTGAAATTAGTGTACAGTCTAATGCTAAGACGTCAATGATCACAACGTTTGGAGTGGTTTGCCTAATAGTCACCTTGCCAAATGTAAGCATCTCACTGATGTTCAAATTAATCCATTGCATAAGTCTAAAGATATGGGATGTCCAGGGTACATTGATGTGAACGTGTTAACAAAACTGTCAAAATTAATCTGTGTATGGAACTATCATCTCAAACCCAGTGAAGACACAGGGACACCTGTATCACAAGTCACAATGCTAGGGAGTGCACACTGTACTGCAAATCCCAAACATACTGCTGACAGCCGGTCAGCAACCAAACACTTGTTCAGCCAAGGAAACAACACAATGCAGATGATACATCCTACAAGCCTAAGAAGGAACACTATAGTACAAAAGAGTCACAGACAACACAAGACAACTACTGCCATGCAAGGTGATTTCAATGGGGCAAACTACATCACCATGATCCCATTCATTTTTTTTTCAACTGATCAGGGTTATGGGATCCAGCCATGGATAATGACACCATTTGGCCACCCAAGCACTGCAGCAGAGCGTGCCTACAATGACGCACATAGGAGGACACGCAGCATAGTAGAGAGGACCTTCGACATCCTCAAGTTGAGATTCAGGTGCCTTGACATCCCTGGTGGCAGCCTCCTATATTCCCCTGAAATGGTCTGTAAGATCATTCTAACATGTGCCATCCTGCACAACATTTGCATAAGAAGGAACATTCCCCTCTTCGAACCAGAGACACACATGCCTGAAGAGGAGGAAGAGGAGGATGGTGGCCTGCAACATGACGAGGAACAACAAAACACAGCTGCTGGATTGCATAGGCGCCAACATATTGTGAACAATTTCTTTTAAAAATAATCACCATCACCACTGTATTAACTAATGTAAATAAACACGATAATAATCACCATATCATGGTCTGGCTATTCATTTTTGGTCACCTTTATCTCTAACTATCAGAATAAGAGTCTAGCCTCATGGAGCATTGCTGATATACCGATCAGGACACAGAAAATCCAATAGCAATTGTGATGCGTATCATACAACAGTCACATAAACACACACTGTAAATGTGATATATCCTGTACATTTGACCTTTGAAGGGCAATAGCAGAGGACCACACCTATTTCACACATACATGTTGGCAACATGGTTCATCGCAGCATATGGCACACACCTAAGACACCATCACTCAATAAGGGGAAAACAAGCCTCATACATGAGGCAGTTGATGTGCTATTGCATTGGTAACAGAAATGTATGACCAGACCCTTGACAGCAGTAAGTCCAGCTACGCCAACCTTTGCAAGGACTATCTGTGACTAGAGTTCCATATAAGCAGAACATAGACAGCACAAGTGCCACACATATGACAAGCATTGCGCACATGACATTCCATGTATATGCCAGCCCATTTCCTAACTCCTGACAAACCCAAACTCCTGGTCTCACCCCACCTGTCCCAAGAGGTCCCTGGAATGGTAATATGTGTACCCATATATTCCCTCCTCTACACACACAGACAAACAATACTAATCCTGTGTGCTACACCCTTTCCTATGTTATGCCATTGTCATAGTACATCTGACTGCATGGATGTCAGGTCAATTAATACACTGGCTTGTAGTTTCTAAGCCCTGGTATCACCTGTAGATTGCTTCCCGTGTGAAAGGTACTGTTGGCCATTTGAATTCAAATCTCACCTAGAGGACTTGTGAGAAACTGATGCAGTACACACCTGTGATCACCTCCATGCGCACTGCCTCTGCTCATTTTGTCAAATACACCGTTATGCATTGCTACTAATTAAGCCGTGTAACACAGCCCTTGGGTTTATGTGTCACCTTCAAAAACACAGATCACCTTCAAAAACACAGGACATACACAGTTTTCCATGTCAACTGTCTTGTTCTTCCTCCGACCAGTCTTAGTCAGACCACTGATTGTGTACCTTGTGAAATTGCTGGATCCAGATTGACCCTGCATCCTGTCAGCCTGACTGGCACCTGTTTGTACGTTACCCTAAAGGTTCCGTGTGGCTACATATGTACCACACTTGCGTTAGCAAACCTCTCATTCCTCAGAGGGTATTTTGTCATGTGCTTCATCAATGCATACACAAATACATTGTATAGCATCATCTGTTTTTTAATTGTACGATATTAGTAAAATTGTCTTTGAATACCAAAATCATGGCCCATCCCTTGTCTGGGTCTCATGTATATATGAACGAAAAAGTGTCACAGTATACCAAGGCCATTTGCAGTGATTGGGTATGGTGCCTCCAGCAGAACCTCTGATAATGTGCATGAAAAGTACTCACATATTAGAACCCCGACAGTTCACACACTGAATCACATTGCTCACAACATATTGATGGCCTGTGCATGCTGAATAGCTTCTACATTAATCAACACAGAGGCTATGATGTTCCCAGATGCAGTGGGAACTTCACAGGCCGACCTGTGTACAAATGTTGTAATGACACCTGCTGGAACATGACACCTGAGACATTTTCTCACTCAGCACACCAAGGTTGCCCTGTTGACAGTCTCATTACACATCTTCAGTGACACGGTGGGACCATCCCCATGTAGGTTCTCATGTCCTCATCCACTTTACTCACATTGATCTCCGAAGGTTACTCAGTAGATACAGGAATAGCTGCCACTGACTCATGATGAGACCTGGATGTAACTGTGACAACATACACCCCTAAAAATATACAGGATCAACATTGGACCACACACATGAACAAGACACCTCTGTGCAATTGATCACTGGAAATATGTGGACACGTGCTGCCTCGTCTGCTGGTCCACCACTGCCACTGGATAGTTGTGGCTCAGTCATATGACCACAACTGTGGCGTCATATTACATTTGTCGTTCACCTTTGGCTGTCTGGGCCAATGACATCGTACCCACTTCGTCTATGAATGTGCCTGACTCACTGTGGGTTCACTAACAAGTGCCTAGGAAGCAGTTACCAAAATTCTAGGACATGGGACGGCGAACTTGTGGACCATTGACATGAACAAGCGTCTGCCATCTATCCTGTGAATGCTTTGTCATTTGTGGTGTCTACGTTACCCAAAATCTTGGAAGTTCACACAACAGATGTTGCTACATATATGACTAACACATGTCCTCTCTCATTTCTACAATGACTTGCATCTAAGGTTTGGACACATTGACTTCACATTCATACAAGCATATTTGCAATAATGCATCTTGTGATACACACATACTGAGTCGACTAATACATTAGTAGCCACTGCACACACATTGAGCCATAAGCATTGAGGTATTGTACTCATGTGCGTCACCTTGCTATCCTCTCCTGATGCCAAACATGCCAAACATTCCCAAATTGTGCAAAACATATATGTAGGCCACATATATGGCCATCTAGTGCATCAGCCAAGCATGAAAATCCTGTTAAGGGGGTAGCGGATCATGGTCTGCAGCAGTATGATGTCTCACATGTGAACATACACCATCAACACCAAAGTGGGTGCAATCAGCCAATCTCAGTTGTGTCCCAAATGTAACATTACAATAAAATGGAGAAAAAAAACCAAAACCAGTTCATGCCCTGAAATTTTGACGCATATGCGTCAAAAGAAGACGCACGTGGGTCAAAATATTACGCTTATGCCCGAAAAATGACGCATAATGCCCAGAAAATTGGTTAAGTGTTAAGACTATTTACAAATATATGGATGCTGCCTAATTTTTACTCCTGGGCGATGAAATAAAATGACGCACATACTGTATGTGTGAAAAATATGACGCATAACGATAAAAACGGCGGCGATTTTATGCAGGAAGTGATGTAATAGGATATCCTGTTTACAGATTATGTACAGTGGGTGTACTTTCACTTTATCTTTGCAGTCTGTGATTCTTCTAGACTGTGTGGCTGTGTTTTGAGTGTTGTCCAGTGAAATTGTGCTTTTGTGTCCTGTGTGCTCCATTACTTGTTAGTTTGTGAAATAAATATTGTTTTTGTATACTGTCTGAGTGTGTTTTGTGTACAATTGTCCAGTATTGTATTGTCTTTGTTGTTTGTGGGAGTCTGTTGTGGGTAGTGCTAGTTTGGGGATAGTTGGGCTCTTTTAATTGTTAAGTTTACTTTTTTGTACTTCTACTTCCCCCCTTTTCTCCTTTGTCCTTCTTTATCCCCTATTCCCCTTTTCGGTGCTGAGATGTTGGGTAGGCCACATCTTGACAGGATGGGTGAGGAGGAGCTTGGGGGGTTTATATGGCTGGTGTGCCATTTCCTCCCACTGATAATCGAGGCAGGGTGAAACAGGGGTATCACACCGAGGCGCGACGACTCCGGTGGGGAAAGGTCCTGCATCACTTGCAGCGCGTGTATAGGAGCCAGAGGAATGACCACCAGCTGAAGCACCACTGGGCTGACTTCATCACCAGGGAGCAGGATCTGATGGACCACCTGGGAATAGTGATTGGTGGCCCTGTTGGTGAGTACAAATCATGTAAATGTGCACAATTAAAAGCTCTGTAGTGACATCAGATGATTTGTACAATATCTGCCGGCTATGTTGCTGATTGTGTGGGATGCTTCGGAAACATACAGGGTTGTTGATGGACTATGTGAAGGACCACAATTGCTAGCTGTCAGGAAGCACGTGCTCTGCAAACTTACAGAATACTTTTGCGTAATGTGATTTGGTGCTGCCTTTGTGTCAGACAGCAACACAAAATAGGAGCCAATCATGTCTATATAGGTCACATTTGGCAGTGAAGTATAGATTTTCTAAAATATTGGCAACCTTTGTGGACGCAATAGCTAGACTGACTTTCTAAACACTACATGATGCAGAAATTGAGTGCTGGCTTCACGTCAATTGATGATAGCAATGTGGGCCAGACACATGTCTCATGTGTGTCTGGTGAGTGTGTAAGGAAAGCGTTTTTGGAAAATATATGAATGTTAGGGATTATTTTGGTCCTTCATCATTTTGGATACATGTCAGATCTGGATTAGGAAACATAGGGAAAAGGTGTAAGGTGCCCTCAGCTAACATTCTACTCTGGTATTTGGTGTTTGGTGTTCCACCTTTTGTTTCGGGATGGCAGGCCAAAGGTATGCACATGGGTTCATGGCTCTATGGTTGGTGCAAATCACCATAGCTGGGCCACATCAAATGAAGAAACTGTGACAACATGAGGGCTTACAAAAGTCACTGCCCCTCTGTACATTGTACCTATGTGTCATAAATGTGTCATGCCCACATAGGCTGTTTGACTGGTAATGCAGTCCTCAAGTAACCAGGATTTGGATGTCTCTCTTGGATGCACATGATGAGACGAATACACGCCATTATTATGTCTGCTCACTAATGACGGGGGATGTTTGCCACCACATGATAGTTAGGGCCACTGCATGTGTGCAGATATGTGTGTAATTGTCACAGGAGACCCATGCTATGTACGTGTTAGCCGTGCTATATCGGATGCAGTATCATCATGTCTGAGTGGATTTACTTACTTATGTCATCTTACACATACAGTAGTTAATGTCTTTGGAATTGCTGGTCAGTGCACAGATTTTGAGCACATTTCTTCCTTCCGTGCCTTACAGGTGGACCGGCACCCTACACTGTGGGCGAGGTGGCTTCATTTCAGGACCCCGACAACTCCAGTAAGTGTTGATATGTCTATTATGTGTTGTGTTTGCTGGTGATGTGTGATGGACTCCTGTGTGTTGAACACATAGCAAGGTATGATGCGCAAGCCCATCATTTGTCTTGTTCCATGAGTGGGATTTAATTTTCTAAGCATTTTGGAGTTTGCCAATGCTTATCCTATTGTCTTATCTAGGGATTCTAGGTCATTCCTGTAGGCCCCGCAATGTGAACTGGGGTGAGTCATGTGGATAACACTTGTATCAACAAGAGTTGCACTGGAACTAATCTCAGATTTAGTCTTCCTGTCAGACCCACATTCTCCCAGAATGGGGCTGCAAAATGCTTACCCACAGACTTCTGCTTCCCTATTCACCAAAGTACTTATGAAACTGTAGGGTGAACTTCCTAGCAGCATGTAGCTCCACATATAGGGCTACAAGTATGTGGCACTTGAGTGCATTGGCCTAGGTGTGCTTGCAAATCATGACCATGGGTGTTTTTGCAACTCTGTGTCTGTTGTAAGTCATGCCTTACTGGAAGTATATGATGTGGACAAAGGTCTGCATTTCCAGACATGTGTGGGGCTGGGATGGGTCAAGGGTTTGCTGACTCCTATTTGTTGATAGCCCTTACCTGTGGTGTGTGTGTAGAGCCAAACACATGTCCAGCTTTCTATAGCTTCCTGGGTGTCCATGTTGTTTGAAATTGTTAGTTGTTTATCCTCCCCCACCCTCAAACACAGGCATGGTTTTGTGAATAGTCCACCTAGGACTGATGATACAAATATGTTACACAGACATATCAATCAGTGAATGTTTGGTCGGAACCTAGTATACACACTCAGGTATAGCACATGAGTACTATACTAGCAAGTCCATTTACAACTTGCAGATCATGTGGCCCTAGATTTCCATCCCGTACACTGACATTTGTAGCCCTGGCATTGGCGCAGGATGTGCTGCATAATTGTTAGCTGACAACTGTCAGAACTCTGATGCCAAATTAATGGCAGTTGTTACCCATCTTGTAGGGTTTGGATGTGCTATGTGTGATACGACCTTTGTAGGCTGGCCTGCCATGTACTTCTTCAGGGACATTCAATGATCTGTATGATGATAGGAGCTGTTACAAGTACAGTAGATGTACTGTCTGATTTACTTCTTGTGCCATTTCACACAATACAGTTCCTAATGTAATTTTTTTGCCTTTGTCTTCACAGCTGCGTACATGACACCCATCCAGGTCCATGAGTTCCAGAGGCGGGAAATGAGTTACCAGCATATCCTGCTGGTATAGTTGGGGTTCAGACGGATGGCCCGAAGATACAGGAACGAATGGGCCTCCAGAACATGGGGGGCTTTCCCACAGGGTGGCCCTACTTTGCCCACCACAGCCACCACCAGCACAACCACCACTTCCATCCAGGTGGCACCACCCACAGCTGGGACTGTTGTCCCAACAACGTCTGCAATTGCTCCAGGCCCTAGCAGTGGAACACCTTCAGGGCAGCCCACAGGCATAGACTCTACACGCCCACACACATCCTCAGCTGGTACGATGTGTCAGATTACACAGAGGCAAATTTGTTGTGTAAGTGCTATTTATTGAAAAGTTCTGTAGTGCTATATGTACATTGTCCATGATTGTGAGTCCATTTTAGTGACATCTTCCATTGTGATCCTACACAAGTGGTAAAGGAAAATGATTTTGACATGCTGGGGTGATGTGTCAGACAGTGCAGAGGGACAGGATTTGCCAATGAGTAAGTGAGAGACAATCACTGGGCAGGATGGCAAGATTAACAGTGGTTTGCAGAACAGTCATTGAGTACAGTTGTTGTAAGACTAGCATGTTGAAAAGCGCAGGACCTTGGTAATAGTTGGTAATAGTAATGTGGCAGGGACTAGTGCTTCCGGGTACTTTTCCGTGTGAAGGTGATCTGTTCCATGTCTTCTTCTGATGTGTGTGTTGCCTCCTCTGTCCTTGGTGGTGGTGGTTGTGAAGGGGCAACACACACCTCAGTGTTAGAAGACGTGGAGTCAGACATCCCGGTCGCTGCTACCTGTGAAGGTCTTAAGGGCAGTACTACTGCAAGGAGGATCTGCTGGTTCTTAAGAATAGCAGCCACATCACGATGGTAGACAGCCAGGTCGGCCCTGAGGGGTTCAATGTTGCATTCATGCACGCGTTGACAGGATTGCTGTTGTAGGTGTTGAGTCAACTGTATTACAGCTGTGCTGATTTCCTTCAGCCTTTTTTCTACTTCCTGCAAGATAGTTGTTCGCCCTTGCATAGCTGCTGCCTGATCTACAGATGACATCATGCACGAACGCACCCCCTCTACGCTGGCTGCCATAGTTTGCATCCCCACCCGCACCTCCTTGGCCAGCTCCCGCTGTACTCCGACTACAGTTCTCTCAAAGCTGGTGCCTGTATTGTCTGAGTCCTCAGCTGTATTGGAGCTGGCAGGTCTTACAACTGGGGTGGTGGGTGGGTCCTCTGTGATGGCTTCTTGTTCTGAGCTCCTCCTTGTGACTGAAGGATGGGTCTGGAGGGTTCCAAGGACATCTTGGACGGTCTGCTGGGTGATGTTTGTCAGCTCGTCATTCATGTCATCAGGGTATTCCTGGACAGGCATATCCGCAGGAGATCCACCATCCTCTGCAATGAAATAGGGTACAATTAGTGTGTCTGTGTTGTGGCATTGGTGATGTGACATGCCTGCCTTGTGATGAATTCACATTGTGATCTTGTTTCCTGTTCATTGCTCCAGTCTTTCAGATTGGCATTCTCCCAGGCCTATGGCCCACCTGCATGTCACATGTATTGTATTAAGTTATTAGACTTGTCGGCATCATCTCCTCCAGTGTTATTTTAGGCCAAATAGTGATTTGCCACCTTCTTGTCCTACTCAAGCCTCTGTCTACCTCCATTCTCATGGTGAGGCCTTTCACTGGCTGTGGGTGCTCTGATGGCACTAGCAGCACACTTACCAATCTGGACCTGCCCCAGTCTCTGATCTTTCACATCCACTTATATGTAGTTGACATGTAGCGCAACCTATGCATAGCATTGTTATGGCACGATATGGATGTTAGCATTGGTAATGTGTACAGCTGATGTTGGGGAATGTGTGGAGATTGGATTGCCCTGATAGTCGTTGCAGTGTCCTATTTCCTCCTCTGACTGTGCAGGTGTATGTCAGTGACCAGTTACATGTGTCCTCCCCATCAATGCTGTTGTCTGAGCAGTATGACATTGGGGATGTTGCACTGTGACCCAGGCACAGGATGGACCCTGGCATATGCAGCATGGGTGTGTCCTTAGTGCTGTGTAGCTCCTAATGTTGTTTGCTGCAACTATGGGCATTCACATTTGACAGGACTGGAGCCTTTGTCTTGTTTCAAGGGATTGTTGAAGTTGTCGTCCTCAACCCTCTAATTTAGGTGTGTATGATCCATGTGGACGTTACTGCCATTGGCTACTTGACCAGAACACAGAGCGGAGGTGGTAGTGGCAACTGTTGTCACTGTTGCATTCCAGTTGTCGGTATGGCTAGAGGTTGTTAATTGGGCCCTAGTTAATGAAGGGGGCATAGTGGCTGACGTGTGACGGGATCTCAGTTTGACGTTGTGCCCTTCCCTCCTGGCGTGGATTTACCTTTGCTCCATCGTTGGCATGGCAGCATGCCCCCATGGGACTGTTGTTGGTGTAGTGTAATGGTGTGCCCCTGCTTCTCTCTGTGCAGGCCATGCCCCCATGCCATACCCCTATACCCATGCCACTCCATGTATTTGATGACTTCCATGCATTTTGTGGTCCGTATCCCCCTCCCTGCTTACAGTTGTCATTAGTGCATTTTAATTCCCCATGTGACTTACCCTGCATGTGCGTTGGTAGTCTGCGCTGTCCTTCCTTGAATCCCTGTGACGATCTCCTCAGGGATGACGGCTGCTACCATCTCCTCCACGTGGTCCAGGGCCTCCTGGTGTGCTGGACTCCCACCTCCAGTCTGCAGTGCTGCCTTTCTGTTCCTGGACGTCTTTTCCTTGGTCCTGCACTTGCAGTCATGCCAGCGTTTCTTGCACTCGATGACTGTTCTGCGTACTTCTGCCACACTGTTGACCTTGTCAACAATTTGTTGCCATATTGCCTCTCTCCTACTGATTGGCAACTTTGAGGTGACAAACAGTTGGTGCTGGTGTTCCGTCACCTCTTTAATCAGAATTTCCTGCTCCTCTGCACTGAAGCGACACTTTCTTTTCTTCTTAAAACTGTCCTGGGTCTTGTGTGGGTCCTCCTGACTGGTTCCTGGTCTGTTGTCATCTTCCTGGGGTCTGTACAGGCATCTGGGATCCATTTTGGCTCTCCTCTGCTGAAATGGCTGTATCCGCGTGGAATTTTGACGCTATTGCATCAAAAAACGATGCATATCCGGTGTGCAGTGTCGTAAATCGACCCACAGTCATTTCCGCCACGTTAATGTCGTTTTGCTTTACGACTTGACGCTGCGGTGTGCGTAAAAAAAAAAGACTTACAGCAGTGGTGTGCGCCACCGGGCGTCAAAGTATAAATTTGACGCCCGCACGGCACGCAGAAATGGTGTTAACCGGCATTAATATTTTTGACGCAAAACTGCGTCTGTGCAGTTTTGCGTCAAAAAGCATAAATATGGGCCTCAGTGTGAGGGTTACAGACCTTCACACTGAGCTTTGGGGGTTTGAGTCCAGCAGGACTCATTTCCATTTAGTTTTTTTTTATAAAAAAAATTATATTAAAAAAACAAAAAAAACTATTTTTAATTTTAAATTGGAGACAAATAACTCATTCTCACTCACACACCCACTCGGAAACTTATACACCCACTCAGACACTCACGAACTCTGGGGATCACCACCTCCCCAGGACTTTGTTTTTTTATATGCATGGGGCCTATAACCCCCCTGCCCCCCTGCCCTGGGGACCTCCACCTGCCCAGGGCTTAAATTGTTATATATGCGGGCCCACAGGCCCCCGCGCCCCAGGGTTCACCAACCCCGGAGCTTCTATTGTATAACATGCAGGGGCCTGTGCCCCCCTGCTGCCCTGAGAACCGCCACATCCCAAGGGTTTCCTTATTTATAATATGTGGGGTGACCATGGCCCCCCTCAAAGCCCCGGGGACCACCGCCCCCTGGGGCACTGCTGAAAGTATATGCGGGGGCACCTTCGGCCCCCCTGTGTCCTGGGGACCACCACCCCCTGGGGCAAAAGGTAGAAAAAAGGGGATCCCTATGGGAACCCCGGGGACCACCACCCAGTAGCTATGTCCTGTTGGAGGGGGGCTGGTGGCCCTGGCGCCTGCATCCCCCATGGCCAGATCCTGCTAATTCCCTGGGTGCCCACTCCCAGGGAACAGTGGTTTGCTTTAGGCTTTGCTGCAGCCAAGCCACAGCAAACACTTTGGGTTTTGACAGCGGGACCTTTAAAGCAGCTCCAGCTGTCAAAGTCCTAAATTTCATCCCTGTCCCCTGCACGCGTGCAGAGGACTGTCAAAGCAGCTCCATGCTTGCTAAAGCATTGGCACTGCGGGGGAAGCCCTGTAGTGCCAGGTAGCCCGTAAAGGGTGCTTTATTTTATTTTTTTATTTTTTTTGTAAACTAATAATTTATTAAAAAATAATAGTTATCTTAGGGCGCGAGTTTTAATTACTTGATAGAACTCTAACTGTTGAATTTCTATGGTTTTGTACCAGTGAATTCAGAGCCTAACTATAATGTCCCTGTAACCTTAGGTTTTTTTTGTGAAAATATATATATTTTTTTTTGTGAAACCGGCTATGTCCACCAAACAAGTCTGGTGCTGACCAAACGGTTGTGGGCCCCATTTTTAATACCAAATACATCTTTCAGTTCCTTTTTAGGCTGTAAGAAAAAGTCGCACCCATTGTGTCTGCATCTTAGTATTCATTATTTTTCCGGCTACGCGTTTCAACCCTGAAGGGTCTTCATCATGGCCTAATAGAAAAATCGTGCTTAATCCCCCATAAACATAAATACACCCGTTTCATAAAGCCTAAAAAGGAACTGAAAGATTTATTTAATATATTTATATGGGGTGTTCACTGAGGTCGAATATGATGCTATATCACCCATTTATTGCTATATGTGCATATAAATATAAATATATATATGTATATATACATATATGTATAGAGAAAGTAAGAGATAAGACCTGACTCTATGCCTACATAAATATATTTAATAAAATATAAATATGACAAAAGAGAGAACACATTTGTTACCCAGATTTGGAGAAAGATGAAAGCACGGCTATCATTTATGGTTTGCTTTCAGGCTGGACACTTATTTAAAAATTAATGGCTCTGAAATAACCCAGTGGCACCTTCATAAATCTCACCAATGTACAGAAGTCTGAAACATCCGATGAGAAATGTGTTTACTCTTCCCGGATTAAAAATAGAAAACACAGTAGAACAGATTCATCGGCAGGTTCAGGTGGCCACTTAGCCTTTAATAGAATCAGGAAATGAAAACGCCCGCTGGCACCATACAAACTGCAATGGAACACATTTGAGAGGACACGCGATATCACCATGCACCATTCCTCCGGGTTCCTTTAACGAGAAGGCATTTTTTTTAGTCCGTGGTCTAAACATGTATTAAAATTAAGATTGTTATGTTCATAATTAAAAAAGACTGGCCACCATTGGGATTTCGAGGAGGGGAGCATCGTAAATGTCACGCTCCCGTTTACTTGTTGAAGGAAATCGACGGAAGTAAAAACAAAATCGAACTGAGATGCTAAGATGACACATTTTTATGATAAAAATAAAATATCGACATCCGAAGCGTTCTTCTGAGAGGACAGCGTAATATGCTCTAAATGTGTTAGCTACACGATCAAAGCCTGTGGAATGACCGTCTGTACCACTAGCATCCGTTTGGGAAAGATGCACATTACTGATTGTCTCAATAAATAGGGAACATGCATTTTGAAAAGTGCCAATCAAGTAATAAGTACGGAGCCGGTGTCTTTAAAGGATCACATATGTGATTCAATTATGAAAATACCAATGTAGCAGATTTGGCACTTATGATGCAGTGCTCAAGAACGGGAGGAAAAACAACAGTTTCATTAAAAATATCAAGTAAATATGTGTGTTGGAATGTATTTCAGCAAAAGACAATTTCCATAAAACTAAATTAAAAGTAGTAATGCCTTACTATGGCAATGGCTGCCTATTTTGATATATTTAGCACAGGGAGATTTTTGTTGGGTGATGAGCCTTTGAGTTCATATTTCCAGCACTGTCAGCAGAATGGTAATAATTAATCTCATTAATATTGTTTACTACTAATAACATTTCAAAATAATTTCACAGTCTGTTCACTCTATAATATTTAACTGAGCTCAAGTTCATTACACTTTCTAACAGGTTAACTATGCAGTAAATAGATCCAGAATGAAGACATACTAGTCTTAGGAGTTCTTTGATAATTAATATTTGAATATATCATTCTTGCATCAGGCACAAAATATTATGTATTAAAATAAAAAATAGCTTTTCATTTTTCAGCAAACGTGGCATATAATAATTTTCAGACAATTCTAAATATCTAACGAAGTTAAGAGCCACTTCCTTGTCTAGTTTTACCGTTTGTGGTTTAACCCAATAAAAATAGTAAATGTTTTTATTCAATAATTAAACTGAAGAAATTGTGTTCTTTTACACTATATTTACTTTGAGTTTAGGTAGGAAAGAGACTGGAAAAGAGTTTGGGAGAAAAGGAGAATCCACCATGAATGGGATGGTATCTGTGAGCAACAGGTAAAGGGCCTCATTATGAGTTTGGCAGTCAGAATGGTGGCAGTTGGACCGCGAACTCCTGGCGGTCCAACTGCCAGATTACAATCCTAGCAGTCTGACCGCCCGGAGGCTGCCACCACCGCTGGGATCACAGATCCCGACGGGGTGGCAGTGGGGCAAGTAATGGTCAGCCACAGCAGTGCCCATGGCAGCACCATTGTGCTGATCATGACTTCAATTTCCACCTGCCTTTCCATGGTTGTGCTGCCATGGAAAGGCTGGTGGAAAGCCAGAGCTGAGAGCTGCAGGGGGGACCCTGTACTGTCCACCACCATGTTGTGGGCAGTGTAGGGATTCCTTGTCAAGCACCCTTGGAATGCACACTGTCTGCTATGCTGGTGACGCATTAAGGGAGCCGAGGCCAATGCCGCCACACTGTTTCCATCGGGCTGACCTGTGGAAATGTCACAATGCGACGTTTTCACCAGTCAGCCTCGTGAAAACATTGTAATAGGACAAGGTGGGAGGCAGCCAGCTTGACTGCAGCCTCATCCCCATGGCTTTGCCGGACAACGAAATTTGAGGCTGCGACTCGCAAATAGGAAGGGGTGTTCCCTTCCTATTTGCAACCGCATCGCCATGCTGAGTTTCTTTGTGACTGCGAATGTGGTCGCAAACTAACTCGCAGTTACCATCCACTTGAAGTGGGTGGTAACGCATTCTCAAAAGGGAAGGGGTCCCAATGGGACCCCTTCCCCTTTGTGAATGTCGACAAAAAAATTTTTTCAGGGCAGGCAGTGGTCCTATGGACCACTGCCTACTCTGAAAAAACTGAAACCAAAGGGTTTCGGAAGTTTTTTCTTTTTGCAGCTCGTTTTCCTTTAAGGAAAACGGGCTGCAAAAAGACAAAAAAAACTGCTTTATTAAAAAAGCAGTCACAGACATGGAGGTCTGCTGTCTCCAGCAGGCCACCATCCCTGTGAGTGCATGGACTCGCTATGGGGTTGCAAACTGCGATCCACCTCATTAATATTCATGAGGTGGGTCTTTGCGACCCCATAGCGAGTCGCAGAAGGTGTCTGAGACACCTTTCTGCATTTGGTTTTGGGAGTTGCAATTTGCGAGTCGCTGTGACTCGCAAATTGCGAGTAGCAAAATCATACTTACCTACATCTGGCCCATATAACCTTAGCAATTTTTTTGGGCACCAAACATTATCACGATATAGCAATCTGACATTCACCTAGCACAGTGAATAATGTAGCTAAACAATCTTGTCATAGCAATGGCTTTGTTATCTCGGAAAATGCAAACGTGAGTGAAATGAATTAAATAATTTCTAACTGTCATTGTTGTAGCTCATTGTCTTCAGCAGGTAGCTCCTAGGCTGGTGGTTAGTAGCTTGTGGGTGTGCAGCTCATTGCAATATGTCATTCCGTGGTTTTAGAGCTAAACTGACCCACCACCTACACATTGCAGAAATCAGCTTTGTTCAGCCCCACGTGTGCGAAGCGGCAGGCCTCCACGTCTGGGACATGTATAAATGCACCCACTTTCCTGTTCCCTCCCTTTCTAACTACGCAAAGCCTCCAATATGATCAATAAAAGATCTGCACATTCAGACACAGCAAGTGAGGGGAAATGTCAGTAGCTGGAGAAGATTGACTTGTATATGACATTATAGGTGTTAGAATACAAATGTACAAGCTTGGTTCTGGTCCAGCTTGGCAGCTCCGAAAGCTAGCGGCTTGGGTCGGGATTGTAAACAGGTTAGTGCTTACCTTCCTTCATCATGATGGATTGTGTTGTACAAATATGTGGACGTATGTGTACATAGGTGTGCATGCATATCTATGTGTGTACTCACATTCGTATGCCCCACTGTGTGTGTGTTTGTGAAAGAGATATAGGCGGTGCTGCAGATAGCTAGATAGACAGACAGCTAGATATAGATAGATAGATAGATAGATAGATAGATAGATAGATAGATAGATAGATAGATAGATAGATTTGCAAGTAGAAAAAAAGAAACATGGGGAAAACATCACAACCCTGCAGTGGAACCAGCACTCACATTTACAGGAAATTAGTTAAAAAAATTATTTAGTGTACAAACTGAATTTTTCATCCAAATAAGTTGCAAAACAACATTGAAACTAGAATCAGGCATTCAAATACTTCAATAGTAATCATGTGAAATGAATGAGAAAAGCATTATTTACCTCAAATTAATCACATGGAGCAAACTGTTTTAGAAGACCTTAACATTAGTAGCACTGATATTCCCTATTGTTGAGAAATTCATAGTTCTTTTGAAATATTATCAAAATAAACGTCACTCAAGCATTGGCTACGAATCCATTCAGATTGTTTGATTCTGATTACAGATATGGCTGAAACAGATAAGAATAAACACGTGTATCAAGGTGACAGTATTATGTGGTATGACTGGGGTCTTCCCATGTAATACTAACAGATTACCCAGAAGTGGACCTCTGATTCACACCAGTAAACCTTAGTTCAGTCCTGGTAGAGTGACAAAGAGCAGTCAGGCTACTTAGAGGAACGTATGTTAAGCATTGCGCAACACCAACATGGACGAAAAGTAATTGACAGGGCTCAAAAGAAATACATTAATTTGTAAAAAGAAAGCACATTTTTATATTAATTTAGACACCAAAACAAAGTTGATACTTTGCAGATTACCAGAGTTATTGTTTTAGAATATTAAATAAATCTGTACATTGCAGAGCTGTCATACTCTATCATTGCTGTCAATGGTAGAAAACACAGTATGCAATCAGTCATTTGTGGGGTGAGTTCAGTGGAACCCACCTGGGGTTAAGGTCTTGCTGGCCCACAGACCAAGCAACAATAGTCAGTACAATGTTACCTGGCTTGGGAGGCTGTGATACAGAGTGGTGCTAGTTGTCCTTGGTGCTGAACGGGACATGTGGTCCTGGGAGAGGTACCTTAGAAAGTGGTACCTTGCGGGTCGAATTCAATGAAGGCTGTGGGTTCTTGAGTTGGGACTTGGCCTCAGATCAAGAAACACAAGGCAGAGCAGCTCAGCATCACCTGGGTGATTTCCTGATATCTATTAATGTATTCACTCCATCTTACATCAACAATTTTATTTGCTAACTATAAGTCTTGATAATGTACAACAGAATGTACTAATGCATAGAGTTTAATAAACATATGCATTACAATATACATCCTACACGTTTGTACTTTTTAAGGCCGATGAGGGTAAAATCAAAAAGTTAAACCAAAAGAAAGAAATCTTGCTGAGACATCTCCAAAGAATATAATAGCCTTCAGTGGTAGTCTAAAACCATTCTTTCCCCAAGGATCAGAGGTAGTTACCCACTATAATTTATGAACGCTAATGTGCCATTTCAATAAACCAAACGCTCACTATGTGTACCCATGTCACAATTTACCTTACGTTTTTGTAAATAAAACCTCGGTCCTACTTTTAGAAAAAGGTCTTAACGGACAGGCCCTTTCTCCACACTCATCTGCCGAACGGATTCAGCTCAGGTGTAAGTCTCATACAGTCAGAAACATAAGGGATTTTTGAAATCCTTCAATTGTATTGAACTGACGCCATTGACCAGCATTCCCCTCTGAAAATTGTTCCAGAGCCACTGACACCCACCCTCCCTTCACACAAATTTCAGCAAGATCCACAATCTGCTATAGGGGATTGTGATTATGAAGATTCAGCAGCAGAAAATCATTCTTCTTTCTGCTAATTTTTAGCCAGGTGCTAATTTATCTGGCTACACACAGCAACAGAGACCATAAAACAAAGAATTAGAGAAGTATTACAAGTGGGCTGGAAAATGGCTCGTTATCTACTGAAAAGATGTACATCAGTAATTTTAGATAGTGGAAATTAACTCCAATTTAAAGATAAATTAGAATAACATGTGGGAAACAGTGTTGCACATTGATTGCTGTGTGTTTTTTCTCAATATTCCTCCAGATTTTAAACCTGACATTTCACCTATTTCCTCTAATCGAAGTGGCCGGGTGAAAAGCTCTAGATCCGCAATGTTCAAGCAGTATTCATGAACAACGTGTGATTCCAAGTACTGACCCCATCAAGAATTAGGAGACACTTTTAATTAGACCCTTAGAACAGTAAATGACTACTATACAGCAGAACGAAGACAATTCGATCATCACAGTTTAGGACTCAAAGTACCTGTAAAACAGAACTTGCACTTCACAAGATAAGGCAAATCATTGTGTTTTCAAGGTAATGCTTTGCCACTGTTTTCTTCCCATTGTAGGTAGCAAAGAACACACATAGGAATTCATTTCTTGTACCCCTGGAAATTCCAATAGGGAAAATAATGGTATACGATAATCTAACAGGCAACTTCAGCTACTGAAACATCCGCAGGAGAAACACAGGACCAAACCAAATGGCAACTGCTGCAGAAACATAGATTGCTCCATATTATTCACGCAAATCCCATATTTGGGAGCATTTCCTGCCTCCATTTTTAAAGAACTAGGGGTACTGGGTGGTAGTGAAGGATTTAACGAAAGACCTCTTTTTGCATGATCACCCCTGAACTTTTGGACTGATGCTGCTGGTTTTCAACATTGTTGCAATTGGCACCTGCTTACCAGGCCTGAATTCATGTGTATTGCCCCTTAAAATATGTGTTTAATTGCCTAATACCTGATTTGCATACTTAACTTACCTGTCAGGTCAATTTCACCAGCAGACTGCAGCACCTATTGTACGATCACTAAGGTGACAAAGTAAAAGCATACCTTCAGACCTGCCCCTGCTGTCCGATTGTGCAGTTTATAACTGCAAATTCGACCAGGCAAAATAAACCTTTTGATTGGCATTAACCATCCTTTTAATACTGGTAAGTCACCCCTAAGCTAGGGGTGGGTGGAAATCACATGAGTTTTACCCCACATGAGATGAGAAGTCTGTGAGATTCCTCGGAGTTCAGTCAAATGGGGGAAAAACCTGCACGTTGTGCTGCTCACGCTGCAACTTGGCATTAGTAGCTCAAGCATTGCTGAAAATCAGCATGTATGGCATCATGTGGTGCACAAGAGCCCTCGGCCATTCAAGTTGCTTTTGCTGCTGCTCGAGTAGAAAATCTTCTCAGATGGGAACAAATCTACTCAAGAAGCAGCATTCTGACTGAGACAGCCCACGTTAGAAAATAATGCTGGGTGACACCAGATTTCACTTTCGCTCATCAACTCACATTTCTGCAGCCTAGCGGGGGAAACATCCATCACATAACAATTGGTGGAACTTACCTGGAACTCTGCATTTCAAAAGTAACATGGAGTAGCCGAATTCTGCCAGTTTTGCTCTTGGAATGAAGCATTCAGCCCACCCCTGCCCTAAGGGACGCCCTAAATGTCCATCCGTCATGGTGCATGGTATTTAAATAGTAGGGCATGTGTCATGGCAGTGGACAAATTTCCATAGAAAATTATATTATTAGTCAAAGTGAACAGTAGTGCTCTTCTAGTGATAATAGCACTGTTCCTTATGAGGTCCACTTAGGTAACAAAAAAATTGCACATGAGCTTAACCCTTGGTAACTGTAGCACAAAGCAGTTACGCTTAACATGAGAGAAATATGTAACGCATTTATAAGTACGAAAGCAGTTATGAAATAGAAACACAACACAAAAAAGCTCACTCCAATTTGGAAAAAGACAGAAAATTTGAATGAGAAAAAAATCCCAACAAGGCAAAAATCATATACGAACCAGAGATATTGTTTTTCAAATTTATAGATTTTTTGGTGCCAAAAAGCACAACGTTCCAACCATGGGCATCTGCAAGCTAGGCTGGGCCAAAGTCAAACATTAAGGCCTACTGCAATGGAGGGTGGGGCAGATACAGGAAACAGGTTTGGTCCAGGGGAAAGTTTTACCTTCTGAGTTAGGACCTAATTTATAATTTGGCAGATGTGGTTAACTCCATCAGGGTTGCTGTCATGGATGTTTCGGTAAAAACACTGTAAGTTTAATCAGAGGCTCTGTCAACATGATGGAGCCATACAATAAACCTATACCTTTTTTATTTTCACAAAATCCCCCCCCCCAAAAAAAACATGGCCCCCTTGCATCATTTTTATAACCATACCTATTTCAAAACAGAGGGAGGCTGAAACCGAAAGAATGTCCTCTGTGGATTATGCTGCCTGCTGATTTTTTGCTGGGGGTCGATATTGAAGCGCTGCTGAAAACCTGGCTTCCCAGTAATAAAACCAGCCCCCTCACCATTCCGGTCTCCTAGGGAAACGCTTAGGTCCTCTTAGGTCCTCATTACAACCCTGGTGGTAAATACCGCTGACCGCTGTGCCGACGGGCGCCAACATACTGTGCCCGTGGCGGAAATCTGCAACGGGTATTATGAGCCACACTGAGAATTCCACCACTATACAGACACAAATACAAGTCCGCCACACCAAAGGTCAGTGATAAACTGGTGATAGCAAAACCCACACTGTCACGCCAACAGTATCACAACCCACGAATCAACGCAGCGGTCTTTCAACCGCGGTAATCCATTGGCGGTACACACGCCACACTCAAAATACACACACACTTACAAAACACCACCACATTGGACAATTCAAAAAACACACACCTGACACACATACACACATTCACACCACTATGAAACTCACACCCACATTACCCACAACTCCTTACAGCGAAAAATTTGGCAGAAGCAGAGAGAGAGAAAAGCAAAGACCACACCAGCATCCAGAGGCACACAACACCATCACTCATACAAAATCCACGCACATCACACCACACACCCCAACACATCACCCCACACATCACATCAACCATCACCTTACACATCACTCACACCACATCATGGCACCTCAAAGACACCCCAGGTTTTCTGAGGAGTAGCTCAGGGTCATGGCGGAGGAAATCATCCGGGTAGAGCCACAGCTATTCGGATCACAGGTGCAGCAGACATCCATTGCAAGGAAGATCGAGCTATGGCAGAGAATTGTCGACAGGGTCAACGCAGCCGGACAGCATCCAAGAACAAGGGATGACATCAGGAAGAGGTGGAACAACCTACGGGGGAAGGTGCGTTCAGTGGTATCCAGACACCAGGTAGCCGTACAGAGGACTGGCGGTGGACCCCGACTTCCTCCCCCACAACTAACAACATGGGAAGAGCAAGTCTTGGCAATAATGCATCCTGAGGGCCTCGAAGGAGTAGCAGGAGGACTGGACTCCGGTAAGTCATATCTTTACTATTATATCCCCCCACCATACCAGCATGCCATCACATACTCCCACCCTCACCCTCACTCCTTTGACACCACCATCTCCCACACACCCCACCATCACGCCCCACCACTCCCACAACCAAGCCCTGCATGCAACAACAATGCATGGACACCCATCACAGACATGCATGGACACCCATCACCAAAGAATGTCCAATAGAGAGACTCACCCATTGCACACAATCACCACTCACACAAGGGCCAAGGCGATAGTGCAAGCACAGTAATAGAAGGAAACACACCCATTGCACAAGATGGCACACACAGATAAATTAACAATGCATTTAAACCCCAACAGGACCCCTCCCCAACGTCACCGGACAGGAGCTGCCAGCCATGTCCGGTCCCCCCACAGAAGAGGCCCACAGTGACAACAGCATCTCTCCACGCCTGGATCAAGATGACCAGCCTGGCCCATCAGGGACCTTTGGACAGTTGGTTCCCCTGCCACAGTCCCAAGCCACCATATAACCTCCCCCTAGGGAAACACCACCACAGCACCCACCCAGTGGGCCCATGCCACTGTCCCCAGGACACGTCATTCAGCTGTGTGTCCACCACTGCAGGGACCCCCTGCAACCCCACAAACACAGGATGATCAGGGACCTGGGGTCAGTGGTAGTCGGCACACGGTTCAGGGGACGGAGGCACAGGACTACAGGGAAGCTGGGAGAACTCCTGTGCGACAGGGGGAGGACAGGCCAAGGGAACTGTCCCTCCATGATGTACTATCAAACATCATGGGAGCATACCACCATTCCCGGGAGACCATGGGCACAGTACTGGCCAAGTTTCAGGAGGCCCAGCGGCTGCAGGAGGGACAATACATGGGGATCATGGAGGACCTCATTAACATATACACCATCCTGGTCACCATAGCAGGGGTGCCGGCTGACATAGGCAAGACCATGAGGGAGGCAGTGGCATAACAAAGGGCCCCTGACACTAGCCAAATCGAGGAACACCCCTCCACCTCTGCCCCTGCTAGGGGACAGGAGGCCTAGCCACAGGAACAACAGCCCACCAGCACCCTACCCCCAGCAGAATGAGAACCCGCCCGCAAACGGTCCCTGCGACTCATGCAGAAGACAGAGAACATTGCTAAGACCCCCGCCAGGAAATAGAACTCTCCTGATTGTCACCTTTCTGTCCACCTTGAACTGCCATGACTCAACTTCCTATGCCCCATTGTGCAATGCACCTGTGATACCAAGAGACTGGACTCTACTATGGACCTTCCTCCACCATCACCCCAGCCCCTTCCACATACCCCTATACACATTAGCCCCTAAATAAAAACCCATGAATCACAAACCAATCTGGAGTCAGTCTGATCTTTCACAAATGTATTATTACAACAGATATCAATGTAAATGTGCATTTGCTCTTACCAATGTTTGACAGTTGTTGGACAGCAGTACATATAGCAGAAGGCAGAATGAGGTACCCAGATCTGAAAAATTAAAAGGCAAAGTGAACTGTCAGTGTCCATAGACAGAGGTTAAGAGGCTGACTTGTACAATGTCCTACAGTATTCAGAAATATGAGGAGCAGTTACAGTCTCTTACCTGTGTGTCACTGGAAGTACTGCATGATGATATTCGTTCGGATGTCAATATCTTCTTCCTCTGCCTCCTCTTCCTCACTGTCCACAGGCTCCACCGCTGTCACAAGACCATCATCAGGCCCATCCTCCTGCAGAAAAGGCACCTTACGTCGCAATGCCAAGTTGTGCAACATGCAGCATGCCAAGAGTATCTGTCACACTTTCTTCAGTGAGTAGTATAGGGAGCCACCTGTTAGATGGAGGCACCGGAATCTGGCCTTCAGGAGGCCGAACATCCTCTCAATAATACGCCTAGATCGCACATGTGCCTCATTGCAGTGGTCCTCTGCCCTTGTCCTAGCATTCCTCACTGGGCTCAGCAGCCATGAGAGGAGGGGGTAACCAGAGTCACCTGCAAATGTCGAGGGATAACTGTTAAACACACACTAACCCTTAGGGACTACCCCATACCCAGACACCTACTCATACTGTGTGGGGACCTTGGGCTCATCTATTAGCCACACGCGGTGCCTCTAGGGTTGTCCCATCACATAAGGGATACTGCTATTCCTCAAAATGTAGGCGTCATGCACAGAGCCAGGATACTTGGCATTCACATGGGAGATGTACTGGTCCGCCAAACACACCATCTGCACATTCATTGAATTGTAGCTCTTTCTATTTCTGTACACTTGTTCAATTCTGCGGGGGGGACAAATGCCACATGTATACCATCAATGGCACCAATGATGTTGGGGATATGTCCCAGGGCATAAAAGTCAGCTTTCACTTTGGGCAAATCCTCCATCTGGGGAAACACGATGTAGTTGCGCATGTGTTTCAGCAGGGCAGACAACACTCTGCTCAACACGTTAGAAAACATTGGCTGTGACATCCCTGATGCCATGGCCACTGTTGTTTGAAAGGAGTCACTTGCCAGGAAATGGAGCACTGACAGGACCTGCACTAAAGGGGGGATTCCTGTGGGATGGTGGATAGCAGACATCAGGTCTGGCTCCAATAGGGCACACAGGTCTTGGATTGTGGCACGATCAAGTCTGTAGGTGATAATGATGTGTCTGTCTTCCATTGTCGACAGGTCAACCAGGGGTCTGCACACCAGAGGATGACGCCATCTCATCATCTGCCACAGCGGATGTGGCCTATGGAGGAGAATGGTGAGCAGAGGGCCATGTACCACATAGGTTGCACAAGTGTGTTTGCAAATAAATTTGTGTGTGGTGTAGTTTGTCCGTATATCTGCCAAATTGTACTGTGATGCAGTTAGGTGCCATGCCTTGTGCCCCCCTGTCTGACTTGTGAGGAGGGACAAGGGGAAATGAGGTAACTGCGCTGGCGTTGTGCAGCGTTGCGGTAGGCGGTCGAAGACCGCCACGCAATTCAGCACTGGTTATCACTGGGCCCTATGGGTTCCAGGAGCCAATGACGATGTATGCTGGCGGTGACGGTACGCACCGCCGCAGACGTCACTGCCATTTTCTATCTGTTCACTTACTTGATACCTGACCTTCAACAGGAGAGGACCTACATTGCAAGTGCTGCTGTGACCTGAGTCTGGAAGCGACAATGGCTCGAGTGTCTGGGGAAAGGGCCTATGCCTTCACCGTGGAGGAGTTGGACAAACTGGTGGATGGGGTCCTCCCCCAGTACACGCTACTCTATGGTCCTCCAGACAAACAGGTGAGTACACTGTGAGCATGATGCATGGGCAATTCCTGTTTGGAGTGGTGTGGATGGAAGATAAATGTGGGGGGGGCTGAGTGCTGCATGTGAGGATGGTGAGTGTATGAGCGTCAGGGCATGGGTGGGAACTGGTGGGCAATGAGTCTGAAGTTCTGGACAGGTGAGTAATTTCCTTTCCTCCTGTACCTTTCCTCTAGGTCAGCACCCACCAGAAGAAGGGTATTTGGCGTGCCATTGCCAAGGAAGTGGGGACCCAGGGGGTCTATCATAGATGGGGCACCCACTGCCGCAAGAGATAGGAGGACCTTTGCCATCTGGCCTCCCAACGTGGAAGGGGTGCCCGTCGCACCATGACCCCCCTGATGCTCCGGATCCTGGCCGTGGCATATCCGGAGTTGGATGGGCGCTTGAGGCCATCACAGCAGCCACAAGGGGGTGAGTACAGTGTCATTAAGCTGACTCTGCGCGCTTTACGAAGTGTCTGGGTGGGGGATGTGGGCTGTGGGTTCCCCTATGCCAGGGCGAACTTACAGGTAGGTCCCTTGTTGGGCAGGCTCTGCGGTACTCCAACCCAAATATTTTTAGTGGGCATCTACAACTGGGCAGGCTCCTGTGGGTTCCAGGTGTGCAGCAATTGGTGTTAGGCATTGTACCCCATGGCCTGGTGAATTTCCTACTAACTGCTAGTGCATGGCCTAGTGCATAAGGCTGCTCCCTGTGTGTTGTGTCCGCCAATGGTAGTGGTGTTGCATGCATTAACCATGTGTGTTTTCTGTCTAACCCCCCTTCTTGTTTTGTCACCCTGTCCTTGTGTGCATTAGCATCATCTGGTTGAGGAGCTGAGGCACCAGCGACGAAGGGAGCTGCATCCCATATGGCCCTGGAGGGTGAATCTACAGAGGGTGAAGACACCAGTGGGATGGAGGTCTGGGGAGTTCCACGATGGGGACAGGAGGTGATACCAGCGACACCGACTCCTCCTCCGATGGAAGGTCCATAGTGGTGGTGGACACCTCTGTGCCCACCTCAACAATAGATACAGCCGCCACCCCCCCACCAGCATCGCCCTCCCAGCAGCCCCTCAGCGTGTTTCCCGTGCCTGCTCACCCAGGAGGGTGGGCATCTCCTTCGTCCCAGGCACCTCAGGCCCTGCCCCAGTCAGCCCTGCTGCCCTCAGTGAGGAGGTTATTGACCTCCTGAGATCCCTCACTGCTGGGCAGTCAACCATTCTGAATGCCATCCAGGGTGTTGAGAGGCATTTGCAGCAAACAAATGCATACCTGGAGGGCATTCATTCTGGCGTGGCGGCCCAATAGAGAGCATTTCAGGCTCTGGTCTCAGCACTGATGTCAGCCATTGTCCCTGTGTCCAGCCTCCCCCCTCCAACTTCCACTACCCAGACTCCGTCCCCTCTACCTCAGCCTATCCCAAGCACACCATCAGACCAGCATGCACACACATCAACACACAAAAGTGGCACAGGAAAACATAAGCACCACACATCCAACAGGCACTCACACAAGCACCACACAAATGCACACCTACCACCATCTACTTCCTCCACTGTGTCCCCCTCCTCCACGTCCTCCACCTCCCTCCCACTCTCATCTCCACTACATCATCAGCCACTGCCTCCATCACCAGCACGGCCATCACTACACACCGCTCACGTGATATCACCACCCCCACTACCATTTACACGTTCCCTGTGTCCTCTCCCAGTGTGTCTGTAAGCCCTCCTCCCAAAGTACACAAACACAGGCACACACCCACTCAACAGCCATCCACCTCACAACAGCCTCCAACCCATGCACCTTCACCCAAACTCAGCAGACGTACACCTCCTTCAACCACTACCTCTTCCTCCACTCCCACACCCCTCCATCTTCCCATCCCAGTGTGTCAAAAAAGCTTTTCCTAGCTAACATTAACCTCTTTCCTACACCTCCCCACCCGTCCTTCCCCTAGGGCCAGGATGTCTGGATCCCAGCCCAGCACCTCGGCCACCAAATCTGCATCCGCTGTTGTCCCTGCTAGTCCAGTACGGTCTAAGGGGGCACCCGTCAGAGCTGCCAGTGTGCCATTGACAGAAAAGAAGGACCACCCTATTCCACCACCTGCAAAGGTCAAAAAGGTGCCGGCTTCCAGCAGGGGACAGTCACTCCCACCCAGCAATGCCTTACCCAAACACCGAGTGGACAGTACCAAGGTCCCTGCAGCGACTGTGAAGAGGGGGAAGGGCCACAAGCCAAATGGCATGTCACCTCTGGGCACGATGTCTCCTGGAGAGGGGCTGGTGACCACCATATCATCAGGTATAGCAGCCACATGCACCACAGTCACCACCGCTGCTCCGACCGCCACCTGCACTGCCGCTGCCACAAAGTCAGTCTGCAGCATCCTCCCCGAGGATCAGCAATCTGAGGCTGCCGGAGATGGTATGGTGTCTCAATCCACCACAACCGTCACTTGCACCACGGCCAGCACTGGCAGCATCTCCGCCGCAGACACCGCCACCTGCACCACCACCTGCACAGCCAATGCCAATCTGTTGGACGTCAGCCCCATCCCCAGTGTGCAGCCATCAGAGTCTGCAGGTGACGCCCTGGACCCTGGACACACCACTTGAGACACCACCTCCGGCACTGACACAAACCAGATATTGGCAGCCTAAGGCGCCGCAGAATGGCGTGTGGCTCTGCCTCCATGGAGTATCATGCTACCTGTTCCAGTTACATCGCTTGGCTAAGACACCCAGGTGAGACTAAGTCAACTGCCACAACACAGGTGCAGCATCACTGGCCCCCTCCAGAACCAGTGGAGAGAGGCATCCACTCACTCAGTCCTTGGCAGAATGAAGCACTCTGGGCACAAATCCCCCTCCAGAACCAGTGGAGAAAGGCATCCACTCACCCAGTCCTTGGCAGGATGAAGCCCTCTGGGCACCAAGCTCCCTCTAGAACCAGCCGAGAAAGGCATCCATTCACCCAGTCCTTGGCAGGATGAAGCACTCTGGGCACAAAGCCCCCTCCAGAACCAGTGGAGAAAGGCATTCACTCACCCAGTCCTTGGCAGGACGAAGCACTCAAGGCATAAAGCCCCCTCCAGAACCAGTGGAGAAAGGCATCCATTTGAGAGACTGTGGCTTTGCACTCCCCATGACCAAGCAGTGGGCAGTGCACCCACTTGCGAGACTTGAGAGACTGTGGCTTTGCACTCCCCAGGATCAAGCAGTGGGCAAACCACCCACTTGAGAGACTTGAGATACTGTGGCCTTGCACTCCCCATGACCAAGCAGTGGGCAGTGCACCCACTTGTGAGATTTGAGAGACTGTGGCTTTGCACTCCTCAGGACCAAGAAGTGGGCAGTGCACCCACTTGAGAGACTTGGGAGACTGTGGCTTTGCACTCCCCAGGACCAAGCAGTGGGCAGTGCACCCATTTGAGAGACTTGAGAGACTGTGGCTTTGCACTCCCCAGGACCAAGCAGTGGGCAAACCACCCACTTGAGAGACTTGAGATACTGTGGCTTTGCACTCCCCAGGACCATGCAGTAGGCATGGAGCCCCCTCGAGGAGCAGTGGCGTTTTACCATCATCTGACTGAGGTGCCCCCCCATCCACTTCCCCCAGAGGTGCCTGTTTTTTTTTTTCTCGATCTGATGCCCCTGCAGTGTTCTCTCCGTTTTGAGGCAGGTGTCATGTGTGGGCTTCGCCCATGCTTTTTGGGACCACTGGTCCACAGACATTTCATGGTACAGTTTACGGACTTGTGTACTTGCTGTAAATATTTGTGTATACTGCTTATTTGCAGTTCTCTTGATCTATCTGATTGTTCCAATATTAAACTAGTTAAACTCATTTCGTTTTGTCCTTGCGTTCATTCAGAGTGTGCCGTGGTGTAACTGTGATGTTATTGGATATGTGTGTGTGTATGTTGTTGTGGGTGGGGCGGTGGGGGTGTTGCATGCCGCGTGTGTGCTAGGTGCAGTGCTCACCGTCGTTGTCACCACCACCGCCTTCTTTTCACTTCGTGGTGTTTTAATAGAGACAGCAACATGGGTAGGATCTGCAATTTGGGCTCCATGGCGTCCTAGTTCTTCCTTGGGTATCGAAAGGTGAGTGGTTTCCCTTCTGTGTACTGTCTCCCCCACACCCCCAAGCCCATCCGACTCCCTCCCCTACCCCCCACCCCCTCCTGCCACCCCCCAAAGGTGGCAGGACCCCCTCCCCACCCCGACCCCCAACATAACATCACCCATACACACACAACACGCACGCAAGCACCACCAACACACGTACACGCACACACCGACATACATGCCAACATCCACACACACAGTCAGACACGCACACCCACATTCAAACATACACGCACACATCCATACAGCCATACCTACAGACATACATGCACTCATTCCCATACACACAACACCCCTGCAAGCATACACTCACTCACACACCCCCTCTACATACACACACACCCATGCACGCACACAACACACAACACCCCCCTCCCCTCACGGACGATCCACTTACCTGGTCCGACGATCCTCCGGGAGGGGACGGGAGCCATGGGGGTTGCTCCGCTGACACCACACCTCCAACAGAACACCGCCATGCCGAATCACAGGATGTGATTCGCTGGACGGTGTTCTGTTGGCGTGGCGGTGGAGGTGGAGCAACCTCCACTTCTCCGCCGCCCGCCAGTATGGCTGTTGGCGGCTCTCCGTCCGTAAAAGAACGGAGAGTTGCCAACGGTCATAATAGGCTGAGCGGCAAACCACAACCACTGGCGGTCTTCCGCACGGCAGTCCCTCGGCGGTCTTGAAAAAAGACCGCCGAGGTCAAAATGACCCCCATAATGTTCAGTTTGCTTGGTGGGTGAGAAGTACAATACTCAGAATACATTTATGCTAAGTCAATTTTGGTGAAGGAATGACAAACAATTCTGCGAGGTGCTTCTTGGTGCCTGGCTCTGCATCTCTGTATGAGATACTCTGCATCAATGCCTACATGTAAACTACAATTCCAATGAGTCTGCTGAAGTCTCACATAAATTAAATTTGGCAATTGAAGTTTGGAGTGTATATTTCCTCATGGTTCAGTGCATCCTTGCTATGTAATGGAGATACTTTGTTGCTGCTGCCAGGAACATGCTACCAAAACTTGTGGAATCCTTGCAGATTGTTTGTTTTCCTTTTAAAAGCATGATTGGAACCTGAATGGGACACAGGAAATGATTCCACATATTGGAAACAAATGTAAATATTTTGAAGTTCTGATTTTGAGTTTGCCTTGAAGGAGTATAGAATAATATGTTTCATTTGCATTTTCGGATCCTATTTCTACATGAGAAAATGTAAAAGATACTCTTCACCATTGAAGACTAGTGAAATATTCAAAATACATACATTGTGTGTGAGGCAGTGGTGATCCTACATGAATTGGATATGAGAAATTACCTCTTTTAGCGGAGTCACCCATATTTGTTTGTGAACTGATGATACTGGTCTTTGAGCTCTGCACACTGTGTCACTTCTCAAGTCTCAAGTACATGTGCTCTGATCTCCTAAAAACATCAAAGAATCAGCTAACTTCTAATTAAACAATTTAGCGTTCCAGTAAGGTCATAGTACAAACTATACATTAAGAAAATGGGCTATTATTTGGGCAGGTTGCGAGTGCTTCCCAATTGGTAAGTCCAAACTCCTGTCAGGTCTAACACACAACTTCAAACCTGAGCTCAACACCTGGAAGCCATGGTACAGAGCAGGCAGGCTTATCTTCTGGAAAAGGTTGTGAAGTAGTTAGCAGTCCCAAAACACATAAAAAGTCCAACACAGCACAATAAAAAATACACAACCAAATAAATTAAATACACCAACATCACTAAGATCTAAGAGGGGGAGCAGTAGATATCACATTTTAAAGTTTTTGGTCAAAAATGCCCTACAAAAAAGTAAGGTGGCAATCAGAAGTTACTATTCACAGTTTACCAGAACTTCAGACTGGCTGCAATTGAGCAGAGGTTGGATACACCAAGTGGGCCATCCCAGTCAAAGTTTCTACTTTCTGCAGCTTTATTAAGAGTTCGGTTGACAGGTATTCTATCTCAAGACCTGCTGTTGAAGGAAAGCTACATCTGATGGCCGGTACTCCTTTTTAGAGTGGGTTCTAATGATTTCTTTTCTGTCCTACACCATCAAGAAATATCTGAAAGTGAGGGACTGTAAGAAAAATTTACTCCCACACAGGATGGTCATCATAACCTTCGAAGGCTGTCAACCAAATGTTTTTGTACCTTGACAGCAACTGCCATGAAGGTGGTTTTTCTCAAGGTATGGAGAATACCACTGGGACAATGAGGTCTAACTTTGGTCAGTAGTCACTCAGAGGGGCAGACGTAATGTACTCCACTTCCCTTAGTGCCATGTGTCAAAAACTAGGTCTGGCTCTTAGTCTGTGAAATAGAAATCAAAATCCTTTAGCAGGGAGTGGCTGCAGGCCATACCTAATGAAGTCCTCTTGAAGTTGGATAGCTGTTAGACAAGGTGCCACAGAAGTCATTAGCTCTTGCAGGAAAAATCAAAGTGGGAAAATGTAATTTCATGCTAGCTAAAGTCCTCTCCTCCGTCAAATACTTTTGGCGCCCTTGACCGGTAAAGGTTAAAAATCCTCCACTGGGACAAGTTTAAAGCTGCATTCAATTAAATCCTCTTGAAAACTGCCACATGGTCCAGCTGATGCTCCGGAGGTCCTGGAAATCCAAGAATTTGTTAAGTCCGAACTTTTCAAAATTTGTGGAGCAGATACTCTTGGTCTCTTTTAAGGTTTACAGATCCTCAGGGGCAACAACTAAGGGCCAGAAACTACACCTGCAGATATTATAGTGAAAATCGAGGACCAATACTGGACAATGACCAGGCAGGACCACAACATATGATAGAATTTGCTGTCATCATTTGCATACCTAAGATACCAGATGTATTCTGATAAGATGCAATGGGGCACTAAGTTTGTAGAATTCACTAACCAGTGGGTGAGAGCGGCTCCTGGACACTCCGTAACCAATGAATAACATTCCCTAGGGCATCCATTCCCACATTTGCAGCACATTTTGGTTGCCTTACTAAAAACTATCTCACAGTTCTCTATTCTGTGAAAAATACCAATAAGGCACCATCCATCTGCCTAGCAGGTTTCTTGTATGCCACTTAGTGGTGTGTTTAGGGAATAAGCAGTCTCTTTTTTTGCCAACTTGTCCAACCTCGTTCTAAGACCATCTGCCCCTCTCACTGGGCTGTTGCCGAACTAGGTATAGATGGCCTTTAAGCAAAAGCTTATCTTCCTCATGTCTCCCTTTACACTTAACTATGAATGTCCAGGCCTCACCCTGGCCCATTTCAAATTCCTAAACCTTCACCATCTGTCCTCCCTGAGTTAAGAGTGGCCACATAACTAAAACCTAGTAAATCCTGTCTCCAGAACTAAGCAATTGTTTGTGCTCGTGAAGCATTTTTCGCAACTTATCAAGTGAAAGCACTGACACAGGACAGATGATTATAGGATAATGCTAATTAGCCCACTGGAGGTTCAGGCAGACAAAGAAGAACTATTTTGAAGGTTACTTTTCATAAATATGTTTTCTAACTTTACAGGTGAATTGGACTTTAATAAACATTAAGAAAGCGATGGAATCATCCCTGCAACTGATCCCAAACCAATGATAGCTGAATTTATATTTTATTTGAACTTTGATTTTCATCATAGGAGAAGCTAAAGTCCTGTAGAGTGAAAATAGCTGTGGGCACTGTGATGCTATTAATTGTGTTCGACCAATGACTTTGTGTTTCACCACTGCACATATTAGTTGCTCAGTGTTCACCAGTAGCACATTCTGGGGGTCATTCTGACCCCGGCGGGTGGCGGTCGCCGCCCGCCTGGCGGGAACCGCCATTTGGCCGCTCCGCGGTCAAAAGACCGCTGCAGCCATTCCAACCTTCCCGCTGGGCCGGCGGGCGCTAACATTGTTAGCGCCCGCCGGCCCAGCGGGAAGGGGGCCTGCAACACTGAAGCCGGCTCCGAATGGAGCCGGCGGTGTTGCAGGTGTGCGACGGGTGCAGCTGCACCCGTCGTGCTTTTCACTGTCTGCTAGGCAGACAGTGAAAAGCAGGCTGGGGCCCTGTTAGGGGGCCCCTGCACTGCCCATGCCAGTGGCATGGGCAGTGCAGGGGCCCCCAGGGGCCCCTAGACACCCGTTACCGCCAGCCTCTTCCTGGCGGTGTAAACCGCCAGAAACAGGCTGGCGGTAAGGGGGTCAGAATCCGCCGGACCCGGTTTTCTGACCGCAGCTTTACCGCCGCGGTCAGAATGGGCACGGAAGCACCGCCAGGGTCGGAATGACCCCCTATATGTTTTGTTCAGTTTAGCTGCCTAATGGCTTTGACATGGCATTAGACATTACATTCTGTATTCAGTTTAGCTGCCTATTGGCTTTGACATGGCATTAGACATTACATTCTGTATTCAGTTTAGCTGCCTATTGGCTTTGACATGACATTAGCCATTACATTCTGTATTCAGTTTAGCTGCCTATTGGCTTTGACATGACATTAGACATTACATTTGACATTCAGGTTAGCTGCCTATTGGCTTTGACATGTCATTAGCCATTACATTCTGTATTCAGCTTAGCTGCCTATTGGCTTTGACATGACATTAGACATTACATTTGATATTTAGGTTAGCTGCCTATTGGCTTTAACGTAGGGTTAGACATTGCAGTTGAGACATTGCAGATGAGCTGTGTTTTTCCAAGCTGTGTTTTTCCACAAGATGGACCAAGCTGTTTTCTTCACACCAGACCGTAGCTGATAAGAGCACGTAGATTTTGTGTTTACCTCGCAATCCAGTCTGAGAGCGAGTGAGCTCAGGAGAATTGGCCTCTTTCCAAGGTTCTTCGGCTCTCACTCTGAGTTTGCTTTTAAGGATGACTCTGGGCTACAGAGAGGTAGATTGAATCTGCTTGACTTCAGACAGGAACTAGACGTCAGTTGCCTGCCTCCCGTTTGGGTAGAAAATCTCTTTCTCGCAGTTGACCGGAGTCATCAACTTGCAGACCCCAGAAAGATGAAGCTGAATATAGGCCCTACGGCCTTGCCCATAATGTGATGAATTTTGACTTTTATGCTTTGCTTTGAAGTTATGCTATAATATAATCACATCTATTTGCTGTGTACATTGCAACTGAGAAGTACTTTGATATATTTTGCTTTCATTGCTGCGACTACTTTTGAACGTGTGCTTCCAATCTACTAATTTCGTCTCTCAGGAACTTGTGGGTGGGGAATTAACAACAATAAATGTCTTCTTTAAACTCAGAAGTGCATTCCAGAGAGGTTCTGTAAGCTCGGTTATGAGATAAGAGGGAAAGCAGAACATTTTGGCATAGTCGTCAGTTTTCAGAGTCGGAAATTTGAGATTTCTAAGTGCACGGTTTAAAAGTGTAATTGTTTTTTGTTGTTTAGAGAATTACAGAAGCACGGCAGACCACGTATGAAAATGCATGTGAAGATAAACTGCCTGATGGTGCTGTGAGAAACATGTTTTCTTGCTGTGATAAAGCATTTTTAGAAAATGTGCCTTTTGAAAGAAATGATGTTCCTTTTGTTTTTGACAGAAGGGTTTGGATACTTGTATCTGCTTAGAGAAAAATGCAGGAGAGATAAAGGCAGTTAGAACATGAAAATAGGAATTTACGTGAGCAAATTAGCCAGAACATGAAGTACTGGCAACTTATAGCACTACTACTCCCAGAGTGTAATATCCCACCATTGTAAAAACCTAAACAGCGTACCAAATGTGAGATGTCATGCATGTGAAACTAGCTACTAATCTAATCCATCTTGTTTGTGCAAGTTGAAAACAGTTAATGCCAATGACCCACTCCCACTATCATCACAAGTAAAACACAAGTATAGATGAGTGCCCAATCCTAACGCTCCTAGAATTGTTGTAGTTGGACTCTTTCTCTAAGCAAGACTGCTGGTTTAAGGATGACAGTATTTATGTTTGCAGGTGACTATGCCAGTCCTACAACAAGTCGCAACTGTTGTCCCAACCCTCTCAGCTCACAAGCAGCATCTCACCAAAACTCAAACAGTATAAGGTGATTTGTGGCAGCCTTCACGCATGGACTCAAGAGTTAGACATGGTTAAACGGAGATTACCCCTTTCTCCTATTAACAACATGTCTCAATCAAACACAGGCAATGGAGAATATGCAGTAAAGTTTCAATAGGTTTTATTTTTGCAAAACTGCAATCTGCGATAAATTGCACGGGCTGCAGTGATTAGGATAATGAACAATGCAAGAAACAGAATGGTAAAGACAAGAGTCATTAATACAAAGACCCCAACCATCTTGCAATGACATAGAAATATGGGATATGCCCTAATACCCTAAAATAATGTACCTAATCCCTAACCTAGAAGAGAGCTAGGCCTGTTAAACCTAATCTGCCAATGCCATGTCCATGAGAACAGCCCCCAACCCTTGTTACCTTGGAATGATGTCGATCAATCAATCAATCAATCAATCAATCAAAGGATTTCTAAAGCGCACTACTCACCTGTTACGGTCTCAAGGTGCTGGGGGGGAGCTATTGGTCGTAAAGCCATGTCCTGAGGCATTTCTTGAATGTCAAGAGGTCTTCGGTCTGGCAAAGGTGGAGCGGTAGGGAGTTCCAGGTCTTGGCTGCTAGGTAAGAGAAGGATCTTCCTCTGGCGGTGGTGCGGCGGATGCGGGGGACGGAGGCGAGGGTGAGGCTGGCGGAGCGAAGATCACGGGTGGAGGTGTGGAATTTGAGTCTGTTGTTGGGGTAGGCTGGACCTGTGTTGTGGAGGGCCTTGTGTGCATGGATGAGGAGCTTGAAGGTGATCCTCTTTGATACTGGTAGCCAGTGTAGGTCTCTGAGGTGGGGGGAGATGTGGTTGCGGTGTAGGACGTCAAGAATGAGGCGGGTGGATGCGTTCTGGATTCTTTGCAGCTTTTTTGGGAGTTTGGTTGTTGTTCCTGCATATAGGGCAGTTCCGTAGTCCAACCGGCTGCTGACCAGGGGGTGGGTGACGGTTTTCCTGGTTTCGACGGGGATCCACTTGAAGATCTTGCGGGGCATGCAGAGAGTGTTATAGCAGGAAGAGGAGATGGCGTTGACCTGCTAAGTCATTCTGAGTATAGAGTCCAAGATGAATCCTAGGTTGCGTGCGTGGGTGAGGGTGCGGGTCCTCGGGAGGTGGGCCACCAGGAGTCGTTCCACGCTGAGGGGTTGGTGCCAAAGATGAGGATTTCTGTCTTGTTTGTGTTTAACTTGAGGTGGCTTGATTCCATCCAGCTGGCGATGGCGTGAAGTCCATTGTGGAGGTTGTTCTTTGCAGTTGTAGGGTCATTCGTGAGGGAGAGGATGAGCTGAGTGTTGTCTGTGTAGGAAACTATGTTGAGGTGGTGGGTTCGTGCGATGTTGGCGAGTGGGGCCATGTAAACGTAGAAGAGCGTGGGGATGACCGATGATCCTTGGGCGACGCCACAGATAATTCTGGAGGCTTCTGACAGGAACGGTGGGAGGCGGACTCTCTGGGTTCTGCCTGCGAAAAATGATGAGATCCAGTCGAGTGCCTTGTCGTGGATTCCAGCTTTGTGGAGGCGTGTGCAGAGAGTGTGATGGCATACCGTGTCCAAGGCTGCGGGGAGGTCCAGGAGGATGAGTGCTGCTGTTTCTCCTTCGTCAAGCATGGTCCTGATGTCGTCTGTGGCAGCAATGAATGCGGTCTCAGTGCTGTGATTTTTGAGGAATCCGGATTGGGAGGTGTCGAGCACCTTGCTGTCTTCCAGGAACCGGGATAATTGGTTGGTCATGATTTTTTTGATGACCTTGGCTGGGAAGAGGAGGAGGGAGATCGGCCGGTAGTTCTTGGGGTTGTCTGGGTCTGCTTTTGGTTTCTTCAGCAAGGCATTGACTTCTGCGTGCTTCCATCTTTCTGGGAAGGTGGCTGACTCAAAGGAGCTGTTGACGGTGTTGCAGAGGTGGGGAGCGATGATGATGTTTGTTTTATTGAAGATATTGTGTGGGCAGGGGTCCGATGGTGATCCGGAGTTAATGGAGGCCATGGTGTTGGCGGTGTCTTCTATGTTGATGGGGGTCCAGGTGTGAAGGAGGTGGGTGTTGCTTGGGGCGTTAGGTTCGTGGGTGTTTGTAGTCAGCTGGTGGGTCTGGGGGTTGAAGTTGTTGTGGATTTCTTCTATCTGTCGACGGAAGTGGGTTGCGAGTGAGTTGCAGAACTCCTGTGATGGCGGGGATTCGTTGGAGCAGGTCCTGGGAGTGGAGAGCTCTTTGATGATGCCGAAGAGCTCTTTACTGTTGTGAGCGTTGGTGTCAATGCGGTTTTTGAAGTGGGTCCTTTTGGTGGTGCGGATCAGTTGGTGGTGTTTGCGTATGGCATCCTTGAAAGCGATGTGGTTGGAGTTGGTAGGTTCAAGGTGCCAGGTTTTTTCCATTCTGCGACATAGCCGTTTGGATTCCTGTAGGTCTGGGGTGAACCAGCTGGCCTTGATTCTGTGGAGGGTGTTTGGGGGTTAGTTGAGCAGTGCGAGGGTGTTGGTGCAGTCTTCTTTCTAGTGATGTAGGTTGGTGGCGGCTGAGTTGGGGTCTGAGGTCCCAGGGGGTGGGGACCTGGCGAGGGTGGAAATCAGTTGATCATTTGATATTTTGCTCCAGTTGCGTCGAGGGGGTTGTGTGCGGTGGTGGTGAGTGACTGGTTTCTGGTAGGAGAAGTGGATGTCTCTAGCTCTAACTCCATAGGGACACGAAGACTGGGTAAGTGGCAAGGCAATGTGCAGCATCAATAGCAGTGATGGCATCATGTTGGAATACCTCTGACTAGCAGATCTTTTGGGATGCCTGACATAGGTCTGCCCCCAAACAATAGATAACAAGGCATGCTTGGGACAGTAATTAATATAAACAATTCCCTCGAAAGCATGAAGAGGGAAAGTACCTCAAGTGAACACATACAGTTTGTTTATCTTTGTCACTTGATATTGACACCTTAGCGCAGTGGCACTGATAACACAAACTAAAACATGGACCTAACTAAAAACAAGGCAGCCATCTTAAAAGATTTAATCAAATAAATGCACTAAAACAAAGCAAGATAAGTAGGGTAAAAGTCACTAGGTGACGGGGCACGAGTCTGCAAGCCAAAGGCTAAGCTAACTCCTGTAACCCATTAAAACAAACTAGGATTCACTACATCCTCCCAATTGCCATAACAAGTATGACAACATAACTTGATGCCACCGAAGGTGAACAATTCCAAATACTAAAAATGCTCTGGGCTAAAAGCTAAAAGCATAAAAACTTGCTAAAAAATCACATTTAAAAATGTTCTAAAAATCAGTAGCTAAAAAACATACCAAGAGACATAGGGCCTGATTACAACTTTGGAGGAGGGTGTTAATCCGTCCAAAATGTGACGGATATACCAATCGCCGTATTACGAGTCCATTATATCCTATGGAACTCGTAATACGGTGGGCAGGATATCCGTCACATTTGGGACGGATTAACGCCCTCCTCCAAAGTTGTAATCAGGCCCAAAATGTCGACCATGACAAGCACAGCAGGACAAAGTAACGGCAATAAAGGTATACTTTGAATTTGGAGTAATAAGCCAATCATCAAATCATTTAACAATAGTCATGATCTTCGAAGCCATCGGATGAAAAGGACCTCAGGAAAGAGGCCACATTGTCAGATGTTAGATTGATCACAGGATGGGCAGACGGATCCACGGAACAGAAGTGCGTAGTAGTCTCTTGTGCAGGTCCACCTGCAATAGTGGCATCCTCCATAGTGCAAAGAGCCAACTCGTTTAGCAAGGAAGTCTCATAAGTCGCATCGCGAATCAGCGTTGATCTCAAGGGGCACAACCGTGAATGAACCCTCATCGGGGACATCAGCAGTTCTTGGTCCACAGGAGGCAGTGGCGTAACAGCAAGACATACTGTAGGCATGTGTTCGAAGAGGCACCACACGCAGTGAAAGACTGGTTGCACGCACCAAAGGAGTGGTTGGAATGACAATGACTAATCATGCTCTAATTCCTCCAGCAAGGAAGCATCGAAGACTTGAACCATGCGTTCACTGCACAGTTGAGCTGGTGGCAGCAGCTCCATTGCTTTGCGTAGCTGGAAAGACACAACCACTGCGAATCAGAAGAAATAGCAGTAGTATTCTGCCAATCAAAGCCAAAATTATAGGAAAGCCGCCAAACATACTTTAAAAGAGTGAATGGATGGCCGATGGGATGACTCCAAAGACAGTCTGGAAGACGGACACAAATCCAGACACGACAGCCTGAAAGAAATGGACAATCCCATTAGTGCTCAAGGCTTTGAATATTCTGGATACCAGTTTTCCAAAGTGCTTGGGGAAGTTGGTATTTAATACCGATTTTATATCGGCTGATGATCTCGATATCTGGATGGCATACGTCCCTCTAGCTTACGTAAATGCAACTTGTTTTTGAAACAGTAGTGCCTTTAGCCTGCTCAGCTTGTCATAATTTACATTAACAGTATCAATGTGAGGCCACATTTCTGATATTTTTATCTCCCGTGTGGGAGGGAATAAAACTTGTCCACAACATGTAACTACCTTAGAAACTGAAATTACATAGGCAATTCCTAGTTGAATACCGCAACGGCTTTGGTCACTCAGCACCACATAACTTCAATTCGAAAATACATGAAACGCTGATCAAATCAAAGGGACAGGAGTACCCTTCAGGAAACAGGTCAAGTTTGCAACCCCAGCATAGCAAAGGCCGTGAAGGGACACCTGCTTGCAGACCATTGAATGACTAACAATAGTCTCACATTCGCTTCCGCGAAGAAAGACCTCTGTTTCGCCGTTCAGACATTTATAATCAAAGGCCAACTCCCACTCTTCTTTAATATAGCTATCGCCTAGTTGCTCGTACCTGCCCACGGCAAGATGTTTCAGGCATTTCAAAAAACGAAAAGTGGAAATGGGCAGATTAATAATGCCATGTAGGGGCCATACTGTGGAAGGACCCTCTGCAACTGTGAAAGGCAACTTTTCTTTTCTAACTGATCTATATGAAACAAGGTGAAACTCACTTCCCTTTTAACCATTGTCTGCTGTTCCGTAGATAAATTGAAAGCAGTGAACATTTCACTACCGTTAATGTATTTTCATGGAATTCAGCCATTTTTCAATGTTTGTAGCGTCAAGCCTATCTGCATGATGGAACGCAGCTGACTTTGTCCATGATATAAATAAGACATCTGTCTGAAAGAAATCTATCGCAGACAACACTATGGCCCATATGTATACTTTTTTAGTCCTGCAATTGTATTTTGTAAGTTTTCCCCGCTTTTGCGTCAAAAAAGGACGCACATGCGGCACTAAAAAAGTATAAATATGGGCCTAAATTTGTCAGTGAATAAATTCTGTTGGACAGAGTGTTCATGTCGTTATCGACAACAGCCAATGCCTTTTCTAAGTTTTCCTTATCGTTTTGCCTTAAAGCTTCCATTTGAGAAAGCTTCCAGATCTCATTATACATAGCATAGATGAATCTTTTAGAGCGCTGTTTCCTAGGACCTAGCAAAAGGCCTGCAAGTCTATATCCTCAGAGTGTTAAGATGCTCTTTAAATGTGGCTAACGTGTTAGACTGTATCCATTGTTGGCACAGTTTACCCACACTGTATGTTGCAACTAAACCTGTGTGTTGACCCTAGGCATCGCGAAGGTCTGGCCGGCTAATCTTGAAACCCCCTGAGGAATTCAAAAACCGTGCCTGACATACATTGGTGTCTACTGGCCAAATAAACCACCCTCCAGGACTGGAAAGTGAAGAATTATAGGTACCAGCCTCAACCTTTGCATCTAGCTCGTACTCAGTGGCATTCAGGAAGAATTGTCATCATAAAACTTCACCGGTGTGGGGACCCTGGGGTGTTCATTTCTTTTTTTTTCACTAACCCCAGACAGGATGTCTGTTAAATGGTGTCTTTTAAAAAGATAATTTGCACAGGAATCAGGCATGCTCTAAATAAAGCTTCCCACCTTGTATTTGCCAATCTTGTGTTCACTAAACACTCTTTAAATCAATAGTGTTCTTCCAGTATTCGTAACCTTCAACTGCAAGAAGGGAAACAAAGGAATCTGAATAGATCAACTTTTTATCAGTTAGCAACATTTTACTAATTTTTGAAGTAGGTAATTTGAAATATTATGACTCTGGATGGTTTGTGTAATGCCCAGAAAAATAAGTGAACTTATTTGAATATCGTTTTGGGCTCCCCACAGGTGGTGTTGAACAGTGTTCCCAATGTGTGTAGTTAAGTATTGGTCTGTGTCTAGTGGCACTGTGTAGGTAGTAATCTTCCCAGTTAATGGAGCAGAACATTTCCCCATAATTCCTTGTATGGCTATATACATCATCACTTTCAAATACCGAATAGACCTTCATTTCAGTTAACATAAAGTCAACTGTCTGGACATTGCAATCATTAGATACAACACCAGGTGTAATTACATCTGTCATAGAATTGAATGACCTCAGTAGGCCCATATATATCAAATGGACGTTGTCCCACACAGTCCCCTCAGGAATTGTCACAGCTGAAATGTTCACAAGGGACAAGTCTCTTCGGACCTTATGTGAGGAAACATATGGAGTTAAGACTTCATCCACAAGCTCAACTGAGGGACATTCAAGAAGGTAATGACCATTTATGAGCAAAAAGAAAACAGTTATGCAACCCATAGAATCTATGCAAAAACGTCAAGCAGGACCATAAATAGTTCCATGGGTGAATTAAATACTTATTCTGAAACCATAGATACAGCTTACGTGTCTTTGAAACATTTTTAGTCACTGGTGTGGATGAGTCTGAAGAAAAGTCATCAATGTCGATCAAATAACCAGAAGCAGTTTCTGTAAACACAGCAGCAGGTGACTTACTGGTGGATTGATCCACTTCACGTGGAGGCTCATAGTAGACAGTGTCGTCAGTCTGTGTAGTGTTGGTGTAGAAAACAGCCAAATCTCAGACAGGTGCTGTAGTTGAAGTGCTAAGTGGAATCAGCAAGAGCTTATTTTCCACCCTACCCACAATCGAGGAGGCATTTGTAGCATTGTTAGACATGATTGTGTAGTCTGAAGTAATATTGTTATTTCTATCTCGAAGAGGTAAATCCTGTTGGGTAGTGAGAGGGGCCTGGGAACTACCCAAGGGACCTCTGGGTCTACTGTGCAGGATCGGCCACATGGTGAAGTGTGACCTTGTCAATGGAAATAAATCTATTTCCTTTGGAACCAGGCAGCGGTGATATTTGAGAGTTCTGGTAGCTTGTAATCCCAGGGCTGGGATCAGTGCTCTGTAGGATGGACCGAATTCCTTCTTCACAGCAATCTTTTCACGAACCAGATCCCCAATTTTAGGAATCCAGCCAGTGGAGTTTGATGGTAAACCCCTTATTTCTAAATTGGCAGCACTTGGGGATGATTTATTATCACTAAATTGCTAAAGCTCCTGTAAAACAGTGAGGTGTTCATTTATATCAAAAGGTGTGTCTGCTGCCACCTAACCATGCCTATCATGATCTGGGACATACATAGGTACCTCAAAGAGAACCTCATAAGGAGTGGTCCTCCCAAGGACTGTCTTGGCAGATTGTTCAGTGCTCTCTGAACCCCATATAGGTGATGAGGCCAGCTGTGTCCAGAACCTAATACCCTAGCTCTTAAGGACTGCTTTAGATCATGGTTCCGCATCTCCACAAACAAATTTCCCTCGGGACGGTATGGTAAGGAGTAATGGAGTTCAACACCCATCATCCCTATGGTGTCCCTGAATGTCTTAGAGGCAAATGCAGTGCCATAGTCATAATGGAATGCTGAAACCTCATTTGAACCGATAAAGATCAGCAAGTCTTTTATAACAGTTTGAGAGTCAGCCAACCACTGAGGCCATGCCCACAGGAATCTAGAACAAGAATCTACAGCAACTAAGATGTATTTGTATGCACCATCAGGTTGGAGTACACCGCAATGGTCCAGACACACACATTGTAGTGGCCTGCTGAACACTAAGAGGGATGTCTGCAGTGGGCGTTTGATATTAGAGCCCTTTACTTGCTGGCAAATGTCACAACAAAGGTCGTATTGTTTTGTCTGTTTGTATAGACCTGGCCACCAGAAGCATTTCTGTAAGAGTGTTACTGTGGCCGAGATACCAGCATGAGCAGAAGCGACACTCTAATGCACTCCTTTTATTAGATGTGATCCCTGGTCTTGATTGGGGATTACGCGATCTCCAACCCCAGAAATTGTTGCGTAGGCAACATTCTGTGCACTGATGTGGTAAGAATATTTTATACGGTATGCTTTTGGGAGCGACTTACCTTCAGCCAAAGCTCTCACGCAATCAGAATTTCATTATCCAATCTCATCTGAGAACGAGTCACTGCAGCCAGAGAAGCAGTAACTAGTGTGGATTTGGCTGCTTCATCAGCCAAAGTGTTGCCGATAACGTGTACTCCTACACGTTGGTGGCCCAGTGTATGTACTACATGGACACACAGTAGCTTACCTTAGAGATCAGCCACCCTCCCCCACAATGTTCTGTGTTTTATGGTGTTCCCCTTGGAATATCTTAACCCATTCAGCTTCCAATGATTGAGGTAATCATTGTGTTAAGTTCAGCCAGGTGAGCTGTGCAGTACCCTAGAGTCTGCATGAGGGTGGAAAACTTCATCCTTCATCACTTCACTCACCGCTGTGCAAGCGACTGAATATTGATGTTTGATACCTACAGCTGGTTGTGATGAACCATCAGTATAAATGACCGTATGGTATCTGTCAAGTGGCAAAATATCTAGAGGAGCGGGGTTCTTCTGTTTGTATTGGAGCAAATCTTGTGTCTGAAGTTTTGGATAAAAGATGTAGTCAACATTAGTGGTGGTCAGAGAGGTTACCCACTGAATCCAGCGTGGATGTAATGCTTTGGCGTTAAGAACACTTGCTTTGGTGATGGTCTTTAAGGCTGGCATCGGGGTAACAACAATGATGCTTTTCCCTAGGGCAAGTGGGCTCTCCTTAATGACCTCCATTTGAACTGTAGTAGGATTTTTTTTCTGTGGGTGCAAAACATTGTTCTGCATTGGAGTATAAATGTGATTTCTATGCTATGGACACTGTGTCACCCTCGTTAAAGGAGACATAAGTGAACCCAATGGCACCAGCAATTATTCTGATGACCAAATTGTTTTTATTGTCACGTGTGTGCATGTGTTTGCCTTCTAGCATGTCCTGTTGCAATATCCTAACAATGCGTGTGTGTTCAACTGTCCAGTGTCTGCTGGAAAAGTCAGGGCGTATTAAGTCATAGAGTGGCTTGATACGTTGTGCATAGTCAGGAATGTAAGTTCTGCCAAAGTTAAAGAAACTAAGTAACAACTGTAGTTTCTTCAGAGTGTTAGGTGGGTAAAGTTGTGCATATTTCTCTGGAAAGTGCTGGGCCAGGCTCTTCCCCTCGTTTGATTGCTCGTATCCCAGCAACAGTACACTGAAAAAGGCTTTTTTTAGTTTTCCTAAAATTGAATTTGTAACAAAGGGCTGTGAATCCTAAAATGATCCAAGCGACCCTGACAAGATGAATACTGAGGTTGTCATCTGTGAGATAGATGTCATCCACGTAGGACAACGCTTCAGGAACAATATCATGCAATATCAATGTTACTCGGGCTGAGAACAGCCCTGGGCTGTTCTAGTAGCCCTGGGGCAAACGGCAAAAGCGTTTTTATGAGCCAAATGAGAATGTACTCAGGGCCCGACTTTCGTGTGCTAAATTCTGGCAGAAGAACACGTTGGAAATATCCAACATTGTTCTGTATTTCTTGTGCACTAATTTGTTAATTAGTGCAGTGCTGTGTGTATTTTGTATAGTGTATGTATGTGTATGACTGTTTAAGTGTCTATAATCTAAGACTATTCTGTAAGAATTGTCTGGGTTTGCAATGGGGAATAATGGGTTATTCATTGCAGAGACACTGGGCTCAATCACTCCCTGGTACTCGAGCTGAGTGAGGATCTCCCTCAGTGGAGCTTTTGCTTTGTGTTTAACAGGATATTGTGTCTGAGGTTGGGGTGTAGACCTGATAGGTATAACATGACAAGGAGAGTCCTTGTACCAATCTACATGATTGAGGTACAACACAGGTGCCTGCGACAAAGCCCAATTGACAGCGCAGGCTTGTTTTACTGCTTCTGCAACAAGATCAGAGGAAGAAGGCAAAATTAAATGTTCCCCATGTGGGAGCTTACGGACGTGCTCAGGTGCCCACTCCCTTTCGGCCAGCAAGATATCACAACTAAGTTCATCACACAATATTACACCAATGGTGCGCTCCACGTCTCCCTCAATTTGAATACCTAAATCATAAACCCTGTTGGGTGGAAGAACGCAGCTGTCCGCAGTCTCAACTTCAATGTAATCACCAGTTGCTGTCGCATCCAAATGATCCTCCAGACTCTGGCGACATATCGTGACCTCTGCTGCGCTGTCCAACAGTGTCACTGCCCACGTCTTGTTCTTCAGCAATGTTCACACATGTACTGGCATTTTTAATTGACAGTGCTGCCACCTTTTTCTTTTTAAACTGTGGCTTTTGTTGTGGGGATTTATCTTCTTTTTTGTCTGAAGACAGTGGTGAGTCTTTTTTCTATTTCATGTATTCAGGTTGTCGATCAGGACGGCCCCGTCTCTCGCTACATCTATCCTATGCGTCCTGAAATGATTGAGAGGGACATGAATCAGTATATCTTTCAGGAGCTTTTATATTTTTCCTATTTCTGAGAGTATGTCTCCTATCTGAGTTCTCCAGGTGTGGAGAATCAGGATTCTGATTTTGTTTATCTTTAATTTGTTTTTGTTTATCACAGCGCTTTTTAGCACCCTCCTGTGCTTGCTTAGTACCTTCCTTAGGGGTGGTACTCTGTAATTCGAGCTTCTTCGCCTTGGCTCCCGTCCTATACTGGTATAGGTGTTGGAGATAATTTTCCATAGCTCTTTCTCCTGTTCTAAATGTGGAATCTCTCGGAGATGCTGGCATATAGCCAGTGCTACTGCTTCCACTGTGATATTACTTACTATGATTGAGGTGACTACGTCACAATTACGCATTATTTTAATTTTCAAATCTAGGGCTGGTGTAGCCCTGTGCTCATTCTGTATTTGATTGAACACTTCCGGTAAATTGGCAAGTATTGGGGTACCATGTGTGATAGTATAAATTGCAGCGAAAACTGTACCCCATGTGGCTCAGTCATCCACCGAGGGAACCACTCCGAAGGGAAAGCACATTGTGAGAATTCTATGTTTCTTCTGTGGTCCAATATGGGAAACACAGCTTCCAGCTGATTTGTTATCTGGGCTATCCAGTACGGGATTTTCTCTCGTTCTGTGGGTACCTTATCCATGATAGTATGCAAAGTTTGTGGACTAATCTCAGTAGCCAATTGGTATCCACTGGTGTAGTGTTCAAAGTTCGCATTAAGAACTGAACAAGTCATCTGTAAAGTGGTACTAATTTAATATATAAGTTTCGCAAGTCTGCTGCCTGCATATTTTGTATACCTGGGTGAGGTGTGTATGTGGCAAACATAGGCCACATTGGTCCATCATTACCTAAGGGACCTAATCTCACGGGTTGTATTACATGTGGCAGGGCACCTTCAAACTAGTTCTGATACTCCTGATAAGTGAGTGGTATTTCATTATACTGGTATGCTTGGTACCGTATTGGTACATTTGCAATTCTGTATGTATGGAATGTGAATGTAGTGCTGTCTTCCTTGGAAAAGTGTACCCAGGAATAAAATGTTTTTCTGTGGTAAGCTTCACTAGCATCCTCTATGAATGCAACATCCCCAACCTCTCCTCTTAAGCCATGCACTACTAGGTGTAAAGTTAATGCATGTCTAATATTCTCAGGAATGTCTATGTCGTTAGCCATATTGTATAATGGGTATAAGAGATGGAACACCAAATGGGGAGTAAAGTTCTTTAATGAGTTCAAGCTCAAACAACCTACAGCCTAATTAGATGCTCTCTGTTCAGCTGAGGAGGATCTTCCCCAAGACCACGGACATCTCTGTATATTGGTATTTAGGGTACCTGTTGTCTGTGAGACAGTGATAGTCAGGGTATCTGTAAATTAGTGCCTAAAAACCATTGTTGGTGGCGCCGTGTCGTAGTTGGACTCCTGCTCTAGGCAAGACTGCTGGTTTAAGGATGACAGTACTTATGTTTGTAGGTGATGATGCCAGTCCTACAGAAAGTCGCAATTGTCGTCCCAACCCTCCCGGCTCACAAGCAGCACCTCACCAAAACTCAAACAGTAAAAGGTGATGTGTGGCAGCCTTTATGCATGGACTCAAGAATGTGACATCTCAGGGAGTGTTGTGGTTAAACGGAGATTACCCCTTTCTCATATTAACATGTCTCAATCAAACACAGGCAATGGAGAAGATGCAGTAAAGTTTCAATAGGTTTTATTTTCGCAAAACTGCAATCTGTGATAAGTAGCATGGGCTGCAATGATTAGGATAATGAACAATGCAAGAAACAGAATGGTAAAGACAAGAGTCATTAATACAAAGACCGCCACCATCTTGCAATGACTTAGAAAGACATAAAGTATGGGATATGTCCTAATACCCTCAGGAAATGTACCTAATCCCTAACCTAGAAGAGAGCTATGCGGGTTAAACCTAATCTGTCATTGCCATGTCCATGAGAAGAGCCCCCAACTCTTGTTATCTTGGAATTAGGTCTCTAGCTCAGACTCTGTAGGGACACGAAGACTGGGTCAGCGTCAAGGCGACATGCAGCATCAATAGCAGTGATGGCATCTGGTCGGAATCCCTCTGACTATCTGTTTAAGTGAGGAGTATTTATACATATCTGTTTGGACCCCTGATGTAGGGCTGTTCCCAAACAATAGATAACAAGGCATGCTTGGGATGGTAATTTAAATAAACAATTCCCTCGAAAGCGTCAAGAGGGAAAGTACTTCAAGTGAACACCTACAGTTTATCTTTGTCACTTGATATTGACACCTTACTACAGTGGCAGTGATAACGCAAACTAAAACATGGGCCTAACTAAAAACAAGGCAGCCATCTTAAAAGATTTAATTAGATTTAATTAAATAAATGCACTAAATAGAGCAAGCTAAGTAGGGTAAAAGTCACTAGGTGACGGGGGCATGAGGCTGCAAGCCAAAGGCTAAGCTAACTCCTGTAACCCATTAAAACAAACTAGGATTCACTACAGAATAAAGATTCCTATGATTGAAATGTATTCTCCTGGGGTGGAAATCTAGATGCCAAAGTGGAGGCACATGCAGTACATCCTGTTATAGGTAAATATCTATAGCTTATTCCCATTCTGTGTCCCTACTCTGACACCATTGTGCATTGTACAGCACTTTTTGTGCAATGTATCATGTCAGACACTTCACTAGGCAACAAAGACAACATAAGATGGTATTGGCAGTCCAATTACTACCAGCAAAGTTTAACAGCTTTAAGCATGGCATATGGTATTGAAATTACGGACGCTCATGTGGTACTAAGTAAGATTGTGCAGCAACTATCATGTTAAGGCACTGTCTGCATCTCACACAACATCAGTAATGCCCTAAATGTAACTGCAACTCTGTGTTCCACTTCTCCCACAGGTGACCTCGCCATTGTCACCATTGTCACCATGGACAGGATACCAGAGACTGTAACTACCCCTCTGGTTGAAGGCTCCAGTGAGGACAACATCCCGGGATGTGTAGACACTGAAGACAAAGCTGGTCCATCAGGGACACCTGGTCAGTCAATAACCGCCAGCCTCACCCTGCCCACATCGACTCCTCCCAGCCCCTTGCATCAACATTACTGGCAACCATTCACCCCCAAACCTGTGTCCCAAGGACTGTCTTATCCAGTATGTGCCCTACAGTACAGGTACCTGAGTCTCCTCTTGTCACCGCTGACAATAATGGTCCTGCCACCACTGGGAGTGGGCACACTGTGCCAGGGGCACAGGCACGTGGGAGTAGGGTACGTGGAAGTGGAGTAGGTCTCCCACACAACATCAGGACTCTTCCACTAGTAATAACGCTTCAGGCCCTTCAACATTTGTGACTGCTAGTGGAATGGAGGCCCTGCGAGGGGAAGGAAATGCCTCAGACATCACACCTTCGGAAGCAGAGGAACCCCCAAAAACCTGGACATCTACCCAGACATCCAGGAGGAGCCAAGACAAACCTCATTGACAGGAACTGAACCGCTCCTGACTAGTTTCCCTTGTTTGCCACAGATACACCCTGCTGACTGCGCGAAAACCTATCTTTATTTTCCTATGGTGCAATGACACTGAACATGTGTTTCCTAATGATTTAGCAGCTATCCCAATGATTTCAGCCACCATGACTGAACCTTTCACTGTTTACTTAATTACTAATCACATATATTGTTTTACTATCCACAATTAATCACACTTAAACACAGGTTCTGTGTAAGTGTCATTTCTCAACTATGTACAACTGTTATGGATGCCAACTCTTGTATCAATATGTCCTTCTGTATTGTACAACCTTTGTTATGGATATCACATGCGGATTCTATCAGCAGGAGACTCATTACATTGGAATTGTAACATGGACAGATTCAGAAACATGTGTATACCACATCTACACACATATATTGCTAGATATGCAAACAGCACATAGAGTATAAATGACAGTAAAATCAGGATGTTTGTTAAGGTGTCATACACTACTAAACCACAGGAACATGTCAGTCTTCCTACAAGTCAGGAGGCAGGCAGATTGGTCCTTTGTATCACCTGGCAAAGCCTTATCAAATTCTCATACCTTAGCTTCCTAATAATCATAACCCATAGTACAGACAGAGATCAGTACTGATGTCCCCGTCCAGGGATCATCCATTTACATTGGTCATGTACCTGTAGGCTTGCCACTCACCTATGTCAGTCCACAGAGACATACACATTGATCTGCAAAGTAGGAACACACTGACAGCTATGTACAAAGTAGATTACATACTACAGAAAACATTGTGATGGGAGAGGCTATGGTTATACATTTTCACTTGTCAGACGCATATGGACACACAACACTATTTGACCACCTCCAGTAACCTACAGATCATCTTGACATGAATACACATTTCCACCCCAGTTTCCTGACAGCCTGGCCATGTTAGTTACACTTCACAGACTCATGGCAATTAGTACCTGGTTTCAGCCATGCCCACTTCTCATATCTGCCTGCAATCCCCATCTGCTTCTGACACTGTCTTTGACTTGCTAAGGAAGGAGAGCCAAACTGTAACTCAGCAAATCTCTGATTGACAGAGATAATGGATAGGACATAGCTGAAAACATTCACCAATTCAGACAAGTCATGTTTACAAGTGTGACTTTGCTTGTGCATCAACAAATCATGACACTGTAGACCACTCGGTTACACAATACTAAATTACAATCTGCATGCACAACTTACTCATGGACATTGGAGCTACCTAAAACCTCATAGATGATGGTAAAAGAGTAGGTGAAATGCTACCCATCAATTCTAGGTTACAAACTGAAATCTCGGTATTAGGGAGACATCACTTACCTTGAGTCAATTGAAGTACTGATTGATGAGATCTGCCCTGAAGTCTCCAGGTACATCTTCATCTGGCTCATCATCACTTGGCAAATCTGTATTTCCACCCACAGGTTCTACTGCCTCTCCCTCATCTGGTAGGAATGGTATCTGACGTCTCAGGGCAAGGTTGTGGAGTATGCAGCAGGCTGCGATTATTTGACATACCTTGTTGAGTGAGTAGAGGAGGGCTCCTCCTGATATCTCCAGGCAGCAAAATCTTGTCTTCAGGAGCATAACAGTCTGCTCCACAAGATGCCTTGTTCTTCTCAGGGCCTCATTGTAGCGGACTTCCCCTGAAGTGGTTGGGTAGCTCACTGGTGTCAACAACCAAGAATGGTTTGGATAGCCAGAGTCCCCTGTAAGGACATAGGTAGAACAACACAAACATATATCCAGGACATGCTCAATAATAGAAAACTTTACAAACACACATGTCATATCTGACTTACCAACCAGCCAGTGGGATATTGCTGTTCTGCTTGATAAAGGAATTGTGGACTGATCCTGGATACTTTGCACAGACTTGTAAAATGTACTAGTCTGCCAAACACACCACTTGAACGCTTATGGAGTGGTAGATTTTCCTGTTCCTCTATACCTGTTCATTGGCAATGGGGGGAACGAAGGCTACATGGGTGCCATCTATGGCTCCAACCACATGTGGAATGTGTCCCATAGCATAAATCTCTGCCATCACATAGGCCAAATGTGGATGCTGGGGAAACCTGATGTAGCTGTTGATGTGTTTCAACAATGCACACAGTACATCCTTCAAATGGGCTGAGACATCATTGCAATTAGGGCCACTGTATTCTGGAATGACCCAGTGGCCAGGAAGTGTAGCACTGACATGACTTGAATGATGTGAGGTATGCTATAGGGAATGCGAATGGCAGGCATCATATCTGGCTACAACTGATCACAAAGATCCATGATTGCATGCTTATTCCGGCGACATGTCTGTATAATGTGTCTGCCCTCCATGGTGTGCAGGTCTACTAGTAGGTGGTACACTGGAGGTCGTCTTCCTCTCCTCATGCCAGGGTAACTATCTGGAAACATGAAAATATTGCATATGTCATGAACAATGCAGACATAATGAAAATGTCCATATAGAAGTCACACACATCTGCAGTCGAAGTCAGTTACAACATCTGACATCTACAATACAGCATTTTGCTGTGCATCCTATGATGCTTCCCTTGGTGTACATTCCCTGAATTATGTAATGTATCATACATGCATATTTAACTGTGACTGACAGTGTTTGCTACTCCAACCGAGTTTACATGTGAAACACATTTTATAGCACCTATTCTACATTAACAACTCACATAGGATGTTTAGAATAGGTGTACATTTCTCTCACCACAAATACCTCTGTTACATAGCTATAACTACTCATACACAAATAGACTACCAAACTAGATATGTGGAAGTGATCTAACTCCACCGGTGGATGTCATCATGGCGGAAGGCATTCACAACTGCGGTGGAAATTGCCATTAGAACACATTGCTACCTTTGGCAGACTTGAGTCAGTGGCGATGTCTGCTGGAGGTTGCGGTCCTGTACTTGGCAAACGTGACCACCATCTTTTGCAGTATTGCTCACTTGACTCCTGATACTGATGCCAGCAAGGCCTCCACTACCTGAGCTGCCGTGTACTTCCTCTAGGAGCTATCATGCCACGTCCTGTAGGTGATAGGGCCCCAGCCTTTACCTCTGAAGATCTGGCAAGCTTGTGGAGGAGGTCCTACCCTTGTATGAATAGTTATATGGTGCACAAGAGGAGCAGGTGAGTCTATTGGTATACCAATGTGTGATAGATGTGGGTGTATGATGATGTACCTGAAAAGTTGAGTAGTGACTGTTTAGCCACCTGCAGATGCTACATTCTTCATGAGTGAGGATGGGAAATGTTTGCCTACTTGCTGTAACTGAAGTGTTCTGTTCACTTGTGTTGGGATGGTGCATGTGGACATAACTTTTTCCTTTCGTCAGTGTCATTCATGCAGGTCAACACCTATCAAAAAAAGTGAATCTGGCATGCTATCGCCAAGAAGGTGTGGACCCTGGGGGTCCACAGCCAATGAGCACCCACTGTAGGAAGCGGGGGGAGAACCTGAGACATTGGGCACGGCAGACTGCAGAGGCTCAGCAGGGGGTGCCCTCCCAACAAGTGAGGGGTACCTGTCGGACCATGACCCCTGTAATGGTCCCCATTTTGGCGGTGGCCTACCCTGAGATGGATGGGCATGTGAGGGCAGCACATTAGTCACAAGGGGGTAAGTACTGACTACACACATGTACATGCCTCTTCCAGTTCTGTATATGATGTCTAGGTATCTCAGCTGTGACAATGTGGTAAGTGCTGCAGGTAAATGATCTCCTATGAAGACATAATACTACAGTTGCCAACATTGATACACATATATGGATATTGTATTCTGCATAGGGACATATTACTCACCTATGTTGACCAAATTGAATGACAGCATGAGTGATGCACATGTGATCGTGTCTTAGGTGTAGCTCAACACTGCTATATATATGTGTAACCTGCTGTTCCATCCTTCCCACCTACTGAACCAGAGTCTATATACCCAGTTGGTCAGCTGTCCAGCTCTTTGGTCTCTGACCATTCCTATTCCACTGGATCTAGCTCTATGTGCAACATAGGGTCTGACAGACGAGTAACAGAGGAAAATATTCCTGTGTTCTGTAATAGATGGAAACTGTTAGGGTGAGGGTGTTATTCTAATCAGGAGTTTGGCATGGCATACTTACTACACTCTCTCTGAGATATGAGGAGGTGACCCCATTGTTATGTCTAAATTAAACATTGGCAAATGTGATGTTTCATCAGGGTGGCCATCCTACATGATGGAAAGCATGGTAGTGATGATACATTAACAATGCAGGACCTATCATTTATAGGTGTGTTCAAGCATTTTGTACCATGCACATGCCATTGAGAAGGTAAGTCGCTAGCCTGCTGGTCCCTTAGGCTATGTATTTTGCCCATGCTACATAGGGCAGGGCCGTACTTATATGGGTGCATTATACATTGTTTTCTGCCTACATCATGTGTCACTTTGGACTTTGTGCCTTTTTAATGTTGAGGGCTCCACTTTGCCATACTTACCTTTGCTAATCTGAGGCTGTTGTGACACATTTTGTTACGGATCAGCTAATTTCAGCCTAACTTCATAGTGTAGCAGGTGTTGTAATTGACATTCACACTTTAGTGGAATGGGATATGTTGTCAGTCAATTTGCAGGACTCTAGGTGTGTATATCTGTTAGATGGTCTTCCCTGTCTTTTTTTACTTTGAGTCCCAGGTTTTGACTGTGCGCTGGACTCTGTTTTTGGTACTCTGGGTACTTTACCACTGCTGACCAGTGCTAAAGTACAAGTGCTCCTGTGTAAAATGTATGTGCAATTGGCTTTCCATGATTTGCGTATTTGTTTTGCTAGTAATTCCCTACTAAAGTGCACTGGAGGAGCCAACGGCCAGTAAATCAAATCCTACTAGTGGGCTTGTGGCACTGGTTGTGACACCCATCTGAGTGGCCCTGTGAACATGTCTAAGACCTGCCACTGCAGGTCTGCGTGTGCAGTCTTGCACTGCCAATTCGACCTGGCAAGTGTACCCACTTATCAGGCCCAAACCATCCCTTTTTATACATGGAAGGCACCCCTAAGGTAAGCCCTAGGTAGCCCCATGGGCAGGGTACAGTGTATGTAAAAGGTTGGAATCACTGATGTGTTTTACATGTCCTAACAATAAAATACTGCTAAATGTGGTTTTCACTGTTGCAAGGCCTATCTCTCCAAAAGGTTAACATGGGGGCTGCCTTTAAATAACCTTAATGTGCAGATTCCCTTTGGGACCACATAGAAATACGGAGTTTGGTGTCTCTGAACTCATAATTTAAAAATACATATTTTAGTGAAATTGTTTTTTATATTGTTAGTTTGAAAATGCTACTTTTAGAAAGTGGGCATTTTCTTGCTTTAACCATGTCTGGGTCAGACTGACAGTTGGGATGTTTTTGAATCTGCTCTAGACAGTGAGACAAAACGAGCTGGGGAGTAGCCTGCATATCCTGATGGGCCATCTGACTTAGAGTGGAGGAAGGAGTGGTCACTTACACCTGAATGGGCTGTGCCAGACCTCATACAATGCAGCCTCAAACCCCCTGGTGTGTGTCAAGACCTGCACAATAGTGCCTTTCCTTTTAAGTTTGCCTACTTCAAAGGCAGAAAGGGGTATAAGTAGTGGACCCAAAATCCCAGACTTTTAGATTTCTTCAAGGATTCAAGAGAAACCTCGGCCAAGGTGAAGAGCTGCAGATCTGAGGAGAAGTGCTGCCCCTGCCTGTGACTGCGCTTTGTTGGACTATCCTACAGTGGCTGCTTCTGCCTGTAGAAGGGAACAAAGATTGGACTTTGTTGTGCATTTCTGCTTGAGAAGAATCTCCAAGAATTGAACTGAGCTTGCTTCCTGTTTTGAAGTCTCGAGGCCATCAAAGACTTCCTCTGCCAGCACCGGGACTCTCTGCTGAGACCCCTTTCATGCCAAGTGGTGTCCTATCAAGTCCCTGGGTCCTTGGGAGGTGAAGCGGGCAGAAGAAGGACTGAAATCCATGCACAGAACTCCGTGCAGGGAAAGTTTCGATGCACCATCTGCAACGCGACTGAAAAACAAAGCCCCACCTGCTTTGCAGGAAACACCAACCTTCTACCTGCATCGCTGCTGGGAGATCGACGCATCACGGCTGAAGAAACTACACAGCACCTGCCTGTGGCTGCTGTTAATGATGCAAACCCCACGAAGCGTGGTTTCCATCACCGTGCGGCCGGATTTCACATGCATCATCGCTGGGTGTCAGAAATCAACACAAGCCTGTGCGGATCCGATGTGCCCGTCTGGAAATTGACACATCCCTCTCTTGCAGGAGAGAAAAATAACACATTGTCTACCTGACCGGAGAAGGAAACAATGCATGGTCTCGAGAAATCGCCTCATCGCTGATTTTTTTCTACGCACGCTCGCCCGTGAGGCTTCATTTTCAACGCCAACCAGGTACTTTGTGTAATAGCTACATCCCTTATCTCGAGTATCCTTTTTTTTCCAAATTGATTGTCAACAAAATCTTAAGTAACGTAGAGTCTCTACAATGTAAAGGTATCGATGTAGTTCCTGTCTTGAGCGAGACAGGTTTAAGATTAACCGAGTGGGCCCCCCAGCTTCCCGATGGAGTGCGGAAACCTACCTTCCAAGCTATCCCTCTTGCTAACCCTGACACTAATTTCCATACCTATCATGACTTAAAATATCACCTGAGGGTTCATGGCCGAGAAGTATTATTTAGGGACTCCCCAGTTTGTCAGCCTCCTGATTTATGCACTAATCACCATTCTTGGAATTGGCATCCGGCAGTGTTAAGTAGTTCTGCCACAACTTCCCGGGTAACAGCTCCATCAATGGAACAATGAGCTTACCCTTATATCTTGGAATGCAGCAGGTGTAAAGTCTAAGGGGGTAAAATTGACTTTCTGGACTCCTTAATTCCTGATATCATTTGCCTCCAGGAAACCTGGACTATTGGGGAGTTGCAGTTTAAAAATCATTACTCTCTTTGCTGTGAGTCCACCCCCTCAATGAGGGGTTGCGCTAAGGGAGGGGTTGCATGTTTGTTGTTGAATAGGCTGCATTGGCAGTATGAATGTTTTAGAGACCCCAGTAACCTGTTTTTAGCAGTAACCTTACACTGCATTGGAGTTGGAGACAAGGTAACCTCCCTCACATTGATTAACTCTCATGTCCCCCCTGGCGTTCCTTTTAACAATCTTCTAGTCAAAGTATTTCATTACATTAAGGAGCTCTGCGACAGGGATCCAGGAGCCCAAATCGTTATAGTAGGAGATCTAAATTGTAAGATTTCTAACTTGAGGTTTGCATCCTTTCGGGATGAGGAAAAGGAGGAAGCATTTGGATTACCTCCTTGTATTTCCCCTCATAAAATAAGGCCCAATAAGTGTGGGAAGCTCTTTCTCGAGTATCTGAAGGAGAATGATTGTATTGTTGCTAACGGTACACTCCCATCTGACTCCCCAGCCCATTTCACAAATAAATCGTCCATGGGTGCTGCAATCCTAGGCTATGTAGTATCGAGCTATCAGTCGTTTTCCCTGTTAAAAGATATAATAGTATTACAGACTACCCTCAGTGATCATAATATTTTGGTTGTCTCTCTCGACTTGAAGGTGCAATCTGCCGATTCATGGAGTTTAGCAGGGCAGCACCCCCAGCTTAATGTTTAAATGGGAAGAACATATTGGTCCCCGGGTAGTTTCAAGGGGCTCAAAGGAATCCTAGAAAGTACCCTGAATTATCTTGGTAGCTGGGTAGGAAAAGTAATGGAGAATTTTACTATTTTTATACAACTGGTTGTTTTGATCCCCCGCCAAAAGTCCCTGAATAACCACATAGCAATACCCTTCTCCTTACTATTATTGAATAGAGAAATGAATGCTCTTATTCGTAAACATTGTAGGGATCATACATCCGCGAGGCAATCCCAGTTAGGCATCTTAAAAAGAAGGAGGGGGAGGGGGAGGTTAAGAGTGTGCCTAAAAAAGGATGCTACAGATAGATTCTGGGTTGCAGTAAGAGAAGCAGCCTCTTCCAGCCACACTAGGTGGTTTTAGTCTCTGATCGCAGAGGGGTGTGGTACAAGAACCAGGCCCCTCCCAACATCCATCAACGAATTAAGCTGGTTGGCTTTTCTATCTGACCTTTATGCCTCTAATGGGACTACAGTGGAATTTCCCCAAACCAGATTCAATTCCTCATATTCATATCCCACTCTAAAAGAAATTGAGGCTGTTATAAGAGGAATGCGTAGTTCTGCCGCGATGGGCCCAGATGACATCCCAAAACAGTTAATAAAACACAACATATTCTTCAGTTGTAGGATTTTATTCCCTGTGTATCAATATTGCTACGAAGCCAGGAATGTCCCTCAATTTTGGAAGGGTAGCATCATTGTCCCTTTGTATAAAAAAGGGGATCAAAGTTGCCCTGGGAATTACTGCCAGATTGCACTTTTGGATGCAGTCGGAATTTTTTTTGCCAAATTTTGGCTGTCACAGATTAATGATTGGGCGGAAAGGTATACAATTATTCCCTCGGAGCAGTCAGGCTTCAGGGGAAATCATGGCGCAATTGACAATATCTCAGTTCTGCAAGTAATTAACAAAAAATATGTCTCTCAGAGGGGGGAAGTGATCTATGCAGCCTTTGTAGACTTCTCCACAGCATTTGATAAGTTAGATCGTGTCTTGTTATGGAAGAAGCTCCTAAGACTAGGCATGCCCAGTATTCTCTTTGGCCTTGTGGTAGCCATTTACTCCTCCACATGGAGCAGTGTATTGCTAGGGGGTGAACGATGTCTATCTCATGCCATTCCAACTAAAAATGGTCTAAAACAGGGGTGTATGTTGGCCCCATTGCTATTTTCCCTGTATCTTTCAGACTTACCTGCTCATTTAACTCAGTGTGAGGGTTTTGCCCCTAAATTAGGAGGTAGACCATTATGTTGTCTACTTTACACAGATGACATAATCATTTTAGATCGCACCCCAAAGGGGCTTAATAATTGTTTTCAAGCCCTTAAACAATACACAGAAGCCCACTTTTAAAAAGTAAATTGCTCCAAAAGCTACATTTTGTGGTTTAATGGGGAAAAAAGATTTAAGTACAGCAACTATTGAAGGTATTGGCATGCTACCTGTGGTTGTCTGAGGGTGTATCCTGTGTGCTACGTAGGCCCCTATTGATGGACATAACTTTGTTTTCTATGTGTCAATGAGTAAGATATTTGGGTCCAGAAACTCTGTCCAAAGTTTTTTAAAGACTTTAGATAGATGTTTTACTGACATGGTAGGTAATTTTATGAGCCTCTCTATTTGGGTTTGCCACATGTAATGATTTCATCTGAGGTATTTGACATTGTGAATGTTGTGGATAGAGTTAGGTATGTGATTGCAAAGCAACATGCTGTGTTGTAGTTGAAGTAAGATGAGTTTACTTTCATGAAACATGACTATTAGTGATGGACTGGGATAGTGTTCATTATGGGGATGCATGATATTTTGATGTCAGTTAATAGCATTTGCTAAGGATGATTTTTTGATACACAGTGAAGATCTGTATTGGGAGAGACTTTTGATGTTGCCAAATCATCTTGTGCATGAATAGTTTGTGTTATAGCTGAATTGATGTGATGTAATGGTCAGATGGTTGGTTTATGTTGTGGGTGAGACTGTTGTCATATAGGTTTGTTGGAAGTTTGTAATTGTGACGCGATGTAAGCTCTAAATGGTTCCTACCTGGGGTGTCTTAGACATAGATGTGATGTTACTGTTGTGTATGGTGCAATGTCTGTGTATGTTGAGAATGTAATGACCCTCTCTGTCTCTCTGTTTCTCTGCATCAGCATCGGCAGGTGAAGGAGACAGGGCACAGCCAAGTGGGGAAGCTGCTGGCCACAGGACACGGAGTGCTGATACCACCGACACCCAGTGGCCTGGAGGGTTAGGGGAAAGCCCTGGGAGAGACAGGATCCAGTTCTCATTTTCAGAATCCTCCTCCAGTGGACACTCCCTGGTGGTGGTGGACCCATCTGGGACCACCCTAGCACCATCTCTGTCTACCACCATCCTTTCTATCACTGCCCTGCCTGTGGCTTCCCACCCAGTTGTTCGTGCTTGCTCACCCAAGATGGTGGGCATCTCCTTTAATGCAGGGACCTTGGCCCCTGCCCCTGTCAGCCCTGTTGCCCTCAGTGAGGAGGCTATTGACCTCCTAAGGTCGATCTCTGTGGGTTAGTCAACCATCGTGAATGCCATCCAGGGACTTACAATTCAGATACTCAGTAATGCATTCCTGATGGGCGTTCACAGAGCACTTACTGGCCTACAGAGATCCTTAAAGGCTCTGGCCTTCACCCTGATGGAAGTCAGTCATTATTTGTATCCCGTCCCCCCTCCACCTTCCTCTTCCCTGACCCAGCCAAAGCACACAGACAAGCATGCATCCCCCTCAACATCCAACGGTAGCTTAGTCAAACTTAAGTACCATAAAATACACCACCGGCATGTACACAAGCAACATACACCTGCACACACAACAACAGACACCTGAATCTCTGACAGCACACCTGACACACCTGCAGACACCACACCAACATTCAGAGTTCCTGCCAATACGCCTATACTACCCACAAACAGCACCACAGCAGAATCTCAGACACCCACCCCAGTCACCACAACCACAGACACGCCTACATGCAGTACATCCACCATAGCTGCAGTCAACACCTCAACAGACAGTCACCCACCAGCCATGGCATCCCTCAGTACATCCCCCCTCTCTCCTCTGAAGACACATAAACACCCTCTCTCACCCACCCAACAGACACCCATCATCGACAAACATGCATCGATGACATCCACACCAACACCTCAGACAACCACTCCCTCTCCCACCACACCAAACCCTTTTGCTATGACCACCCCAGTGTGTCTAAAAAAGCTTTCCTTTCCGAGTTCCCCTTTTTCCCTGCTCCTCTCCCACCCCGTGATATCCCTTGTTAGAAATGCGGTCTTTGGTTGGCAGTCAGGTTACCCCCTGTCCAAGCAAGGACCCTCACTCTAGCCAGGGTAAGTCACACACAATCCAAATTATACTGTGCCAACCCTCTGGTAGCTTGGCACTGAGTAGTCAGGCTTAACTTAGAAGGCAATGTGTAAAGTAGTTGTGCAATAAATCAGACAACAACACCATATAGCACCACAAAAACACATCACACAGTGTTTAGACAAATATATCATATTTATCTGGATAAATGCAGGTCAAAACGATCAAAGATACAATAAGTAAATGTAGAGATATCACTGAAAAGTGATATAAAGTGTTCTTGAAAGAGACTTTGGGGGTGATTCTAACTTTGGCGGCGGCAGAGGCCGCCCGCCAAAGTTCCCCCACCAAAATACCGCTCCGCGGTCGAAAGACCGCTGAGGGTATTTTGGGATTTGCCCTGGGCTGGCGGGCGGCCGCCAAAAGGCCGCCCGCCAGCCCAGGGCAAATCAACCTTCCCACGAGGACGCCGGCTCAGAATTGAGCCGGCGTAGTGGGAAGGTGCGACGGGTGCAGTGGCACCCGTCGCGTATTTCAGTGTCTGCATAGCAGACACTGAAATACTTTGTGGGGCCCTCTCCGCCGCCATGGAGGATTCTGCAGGGCAGCGGGAAACCGGCGGGAGACCGCCGGTTTCCCGCATCTGACCGCGGCCGAACCGCCGCGGTCAGAATGCCCTGCGGGGCACCGCCGGTCTGTCGGCGGTGATCCCGCCGACCCTGGCCCCGGCGGTCTCTAACCGCCGGGGTCAGAATGACCCCCTTTGTTTGCTTTTAAAATGCTTAAGACAAAGTACCTGGTTCGGGTGAAAAATCGCCGGAAAGGGCCGCAGAGGAGGCGTGGAAACAAAGGGGTGTGCCGCACAGAGCGATGCGTAGTTTCGTTTCCTTGCAGGGACGGCTGTGAGTTGACTTCTGGTGCTCGGTCATGGATCCTCTTCAGATTGCGGGGTTTTCAGATGCCCGGGGACAGTGCGTGGATTTCCTGCACTGGGAGGACGAAGCCACAGGAGCTGCGTCAATCCAGTGGGCATTGTGTCAAATTTTCTATTGCACGGCAGACGCTGCGTCCATTCCTCTCTGGAAGTCGGGCTGCATCGTTTTGGCTCTACTATGCGTCAATCCGGTGGGCCATGCATCGAATTACCGGTCGCTATGCTGCGTCGATCTTCTCGTTACGAAGTCGGGCTGCGTCATTCCGGTGCAGCGTGCGGTGAAATTTTCACCACGGTGCAGGCTGTGCATCGTTTCTGGCAGGCTGTACGTTGAATTTCGCTGCACAAGGAGTCCTTCTCAAAGAGATGAAGGCCCATATTCATACTTTTTTTGTGTTGCATTTACACCACTTTTTGATGCAAAAATGTCTCAAACTTACAAAATATAGTTGTATCTTGCTCGTTTGTGCCACTTTTGTGTAAAAAAAAATGTGGTGCTAAACAAGTATAAAAAAGTATAAATAGGGGCCAAAGTCTTTTTGGTTCTGAGACTTCAGGGAATAGGAGGCAAGCTCTATCCAAGCCCTTGGAGAGCACTTCTTCACCTCAGCCAGAGCAAATGCAGTGCAGAAGTCCTTCCAGAAAGCAGTCAGGTGAGTCCTTTGGGCAGCCAGGCAGTTCTTCCTGGCAGGATGCAGGTTCTGGTTACAAGTTTCTTTTCCAGGAAGTGTCTGAGTTGGAAGGGGCAGAGGCCCTGTTTATATACCCAAATGTGCCTTTGAAGTTGGGGAGACTTCAAAGAGTGGCTTAGAAGTGCACCAGGTCCCCTTTCAGTTCAATCCTGTCTGACAGTGTCCCAGTAGGGGGTGTGGCAGTCCTTTGTGTGAGAGCAGGCCCTCCACCCTCCCAGCCCGGAAGAACCATTCAAAATGCAGATGTATGTAAGTGAGGCTGAGTATTCTGTGTTTGGGGTATGTCTGAGTGAATGCACAAGGAGCTGTCAACTAAACCTAGCCAGACGTGGATTGTAAGGCACAGAAAGATTTAAGTGCAGAGAAATGCTCACTTTTTAAAAGTGGCATTTCTAAAATAGTAATATTAAATCCAACTTCACCAGTCAGCAGGATGTTATATCACCATTCTGGCCATACTAAATATGACCTTCCTACTCCTTTCAGATCAGCAGTTACCACTCACACAATGTATGAGGGAAACCCTTATGTTAGCCTATGACGGGAGCAGGCCTCACATCAGTGTATATAATGAATTTAGGAGTTTTACACTACCAGGACATGTAAACTACATAGGTACATGTCCTGCCTTTTGCCTACACAGCTCCCTGCCCTATGGGTTACCTAGGGCATACCTTAGGAGTGTCTTATATGTAGAAAAAGGGGTGTTTTAGGCTTGGCAAGTACTTTTAAATGGCAAGTTGAATTGGCAGTGAAACTGCACACACGGGCCTTGCAATGGCAGGCCTGAGACAAGGTTAAGGGGCTACTGAAGTGGGTGGCACAATCAGTGTTGCAGGCCCACTAGTAGCGTTTAATCTACAGGCCCTGGGCACATATAGTGCACTTTACAAGGGACTTATAAGTACATTAAATAGTCCAATTGGGTAGGATCCAATGTTACCATGTTTAAAGTGAGAGAGCATATGCCCTTTAGCACTGGTTAGCAGCAGTAAAGTGCACAGAGTCTAAAAACCAGTGAAAACAGTGTCCAAAAACTGGAGGGAGACAGGCAAAAAGGTAGTGGTGACCACCCTAAGGCTGGCAGGTGTAACATCCCAAAACAGTTTGTGTCCCTCCTCAGGTCTGGCCCTTCTACCTCCAAGACCTCCCCTGCCACCCTGTAAATATCCATGCCCCTGCCCCTGCCAAAAAGCCAACCCTACCCTAAACCTAAGACCAAGCCTAAAGCCCCCCTCCCAAGCCAAATCCCAAAGGCCCCCCACCAAGACCTAACCCCAACCCCCCTTCCACTCCCCACCAGGCAACTCCTGAGTTGCCAGCTTGCCCCATAGATGTCTCTACCTGTGGAGGTTACATGACAGTTAGGAGTCAGGTTTGGGGCACACAAATGTTCACTGTGTGCATTGGCACTGTTCATTATGGACTGGCCTATGGCCTTTGTTTTTCCAAATAATTGGATTCAATAATCATTAGAGCCAATCAGTTGCTAGTTTCCTGCTTAAATCTTTGTCATGCATTCCTTTCCCTAGTATGGAGGTGTTCCTGGCTGACATAGTTGTGTTTCTGTGTGTGTGTGTGTGTGTGTGTGTGTGTGTGCTGCTTTTGCTGTGTTGTTTGGTTGTGTGCAGTACTTTTGTCTGAAAGTGGCAGGGTGCATGTTGTGTGATGGACATTTGTGTGTTCAAGAGTTTTTGTTGTGGTGGTACTGTCTGTTGTTTGTGTTGATATGTGTTTGTTGGTGTGCTGTGATTGTGTATTTGTATGTATTGTTTTGCTGTTGATGTTATGTTGTGATGTATGTGTGATGTGTACCTAGGTAGTGTCCCCTGTGGGTTCCTACCAAGAGACTGGAGATGGTATGGTTGTGTTGTGGTTGTGACATGTTGTGGTCTTGTGTGGTACTGTGTGAGTGTGGGTCTGTGCAGTGTTTCCATGCATACCTGTGTGTGTTTGTGATGTGTTTGTGTGTGTGTGTGTGAGTGTGGTGGCCATGGCATGATTGTTGGACCTCTTTGATGCAAACCGTGTACTTGCTTGAACCAAGGCTTGTTGTCGGAATCCAGCAACGCAAACAGCCTGCATCCAACCACTCGACGTGGGACATCTCCTGCACCAAGCAGGAATTTGCAGCCATCTTCTATGGTGCACTTCTGTACTTTTCTTCTAACCAGAGAATCCACTTTTGCACCTTCTCCTAGGTTGGCAGGGGCACCTGTCCTTCTTGGACTCTTCTTCAACTTCTGGACTTGGTCTCCTCTCTCCATAGGACTTTAGGTCCAGGAATCCATTGTTTGTTGCTTGCAGTCTTGCTTGGTTCTTGCAAAATCCTTTATTATGACCTGTAGTGTGTCCTGAGGAAACTTTCTGTACTTTACTCCTGCTTTCCTGGGCTCTGGGGTGGGGTACTTTACTTACGTTTGGTGTTTTCCTACACTCCCAGCGCCCCTCTACACACTACACTTGCCTATGGAGGAATTCGATATTCGTATTCCACTATTTTAGAATATGGTTTGTGTTGACCCTAGGCCCATTGCAATCTATTGTATTTTCTACTGTTTGCACTAATCTATGATTGTTTACTTACCTGATTTTGGTTACTAGTGTATATATTGTGTATAATACTTACCTCCAGAAGGAGTATTTCCTCTAAGATATTTTTGTCCTTGTGTCACTAAAATGAAGTACCTTTACTTGAGTATTGTCTTTTATTCTGTATAAGTATTGTATAACTATAGTGGCATTGCAGGAACTTTGCATGTCCCCTAGTTCAGCCTAAGCTGCTCTGCTACAGCTACCTCTAGACAGCATAAGCTGCTAGAACACTGCCTACATTTCATTAATAATGGATAACTGGACCTGGTATAAATTGTAAGTACCTTAGGTACCCATTACAAACCAGACCAGCATCTCACCGCTGCCACCAATGTAGGAGGCTGGCCTGGTTTGTAGTGAGTACCTAAGGTACTTACACCTTATACCATGTCCAGGTTTGTATGAGCTCCTTATGGGTGGCAAAAGAAATGCTGCAGCCCATCAGGATCTCCCGGAACCCCAATGCCCTAGGTACCTAGGTACCATATATTAGGGACTTATAAGGGGGTGTCACGGTTTTGGGCACGTCTTGTCAGGACTCTGGTAGGGGTACCACTTGAGGTCACAGAAATCTCTCAAGGAGGTAGTGTACCGAAGCAGAAGAGCTGTTAAAGGCATACACGGGAAAGGACAGGTATGGTAAGGCACAGAAAACAGGATAGTGAAGGCAGAGCAACCTTAGTGAGAACAAACCGGGAATGGATCACTAATGGACAAACACACTGGGGTTACCACTAAGGTTGCCTCTGTGCAGATTACTATTACAGATAGTCACCCCCCAAGCCCCATAGAAAGGAGGCAGCAGAAGTTATTCTGTCTCTGGACTCTTAGGGCACAAAGAAGGATTGTTCCTACATACATGAGACAAGCCCTTGTGGGTCCAGCTGGAAGCACACTGGCAGTTCCTGGAAAACACCAATAGCCCACTGTCACTGTTAGGCACTAAATACTACATACAACACTATAAAAAGGATGGAGCTGGAATTGCCTCCTGGAAACCAGGAGCCAACCACAGTACAAAGGAAAACACTTATACACAGGTGAGGACTGATGGTAAACTTACCAGAAACAATAACCCAAGAGGAAACAGAAACTGAAGGAACAAACTAGGAGGTAAAGGCAGGAACAGGGAACAGGCTCAGGCTGAAGCAAAGGCAGAAACAGGACTGGAAAAAAGAGAGCAGGTTCTGGCTGGAACAAGCAGGACGAGGACTGGGAAACAGAAAGCATGCTCTGGCTGAAACAAACAGGAACAAGGCTAAGAAACAGGGAGCAGACTCTGGCTGGAACAAGCAGGAACAGGACTGGGAAAACAGAGAGCAGGTTCAGGATGAAGCAGAACAGGAACAGGACTGGAAAACAATCCAACGAGGTGTCTGGAACACAAAGGAATCAAACTCCAATGCACAACAAGGAGCTTCTAGGAATGGCAGCTTATAAGCAGGTCCAGGAAGCAGCAAACCAAGGGTGGAGTCACATGGCTGGACAGCACAAAATAGGTCACTGGTGTGTGCAGTTTCAGTTTCCCACAAGTCCTGGAGGAGAGAATCCAGTATGAAGGAACAACAGGACTTTTCCCATAGGAAGCAATGGACAGAAGATTACAGGTTTTACCGACTACCAGGCAGTGTATTATGGGACCTGAAGTCCCTGGGAAAAAAAAGGAATTCTTCTACAGCATGCCATATCGAAAAGGAAAACAAACAGGAGTCAGAAAGCAACTCAGGGTGAGTTTTAATGATGATTCTCAGGCTACAGATAGTCCGTTTACAGCATCCCCTAAAGATGGGACAGCAGAGTTGTAACAGGGGGTCCAGTGTGCCAATAAGAATTGGAATATGGAGTCACTAAACTGTAGTGGCAAATGTGGTAAGCAGAGAGAGCATAAGCACTGGAGTTCTGGTTAGCAGAACTTCAGTGACACAGTCAAGCATACTGACAACACCTATAGGCCACAAACTATGAGTACTGGGGTTCTGGCTAGCAGGATCCCAGCGAGACAAGCAAAACACACTGACAAACAGGCAGAAATTGGGGGTACATGTCAAGAAAGATGGTACTTTCCTACACAACCCCCACCAAACGAGGGACAATAAGGCTAACCTTGCCCAGATGAGTCTTCATTGCCTAAGTGGAAATATCTGGAGAGTCCATCTGCATTGGAGTGGTTACTCCCAGGTCTATGTTATACTGTAAAGTCCATCCCCTGTAGGGAAATGGACCACCTCAACAATTTAGGGCTTACTCCTTCAATCTGTTTTAACCATAGGAGAGGTTTGTGGTCTGTCTGAACAATAAAGTGAGTCCCAAATAATTATTGTCTCAACTTCTTCAGGTCCCAGACCACAGCAAAGGCCTCCCTCTCTATGGCTGACCAATGCTTTTCTCTAGGGGTTAACCTCCTACTGATAAAAGCAACAGGTTGATTCTGTCCCTCTGAGTTCAGTTGTGATATCACTGCCCTAACCCCCAGTTCAGGTGCATCTGTCTGGACAATGGTAATTTGGGCTTTTTAGGACAGGTGCAACACACATAGGTGGTCATTCCAAGTTTGGTGGGCGGCGGTTGCCGCCCGCCAAACTTATGCCGCCACTTGGCCGCTCCGCGGGTCAAAAGACCGCGGGGCCATTCAGACTTTCCCGCTGGGCCGGCGGGCGCCCGCCATGGGAACGCCGGCTGGCCCAGTGGGAAAGGCCCTGCAACACAGAAGCCGGCTTCGAATGGAGCCGGCGGTGTTGCAGGGGTGCGACGGGTGCAGTTGCACCCATCGCGATTTTCACTGTCTGCTATGCAGACAGTGAAAATCATGCTGGGGCCCTGTTAGGGGGCCCCTGCACTGCCCAGGCCAGTGCAGGGGCCCTCAGGGGCCCCACGACACCCGTTTCCGCCATCCTGTTCCTGGCGGTAAAAACCGCCAGAAACAGGCTGGCGGGAAGGGGGTCGGAATCCCCATGGTGGCGCTGCTTGCAGCGCCGCCATGGAGGTTCAGCCCAGCCAGGGGAAATCCGGCGGGAAACCGCCGGATCCCCTTTTCTGACCGCGGCTTTACCGCCGCGGTCAGAATGGGCAGGAAAGCACCACCAGCCTGTTGGCGGTGCTTTCCGTCGTTCACGGCCCTGGCGGGTTTTACCGCCAGGGTCGGAATGACCCCCATAGTCTGCTTAAGCTCCTCAAATGCTCTTTGACACCTGGCTGTGCACAATACCCTTTTAGGCATCTTTTTTGAGGTGAGGTCATTAAGAGGGGCAACAATGGAGCTATAGTTCCTAATGAACCTCCTGTAATACCCAGTGAGACCAAGGATGGCTCTGACTTGTGTCTGAGTAGTATGGGGAGCCCAGTCTAAAATAGTTGGTATCTTCCCCTGTAGTGGTTCCATCTGTTCTCAAACCTACCAGGTGTCCCAGATATACCACTTCCCCCTGCTCTATCTGGCATCTTGAAGCCTTTATAGTGAGGCCTGCCTTTTGCAGGGCCCCCAAAACTTTCCACAGGTGGAGCAGGTGGTCATCCATGGTGGAGCTAAACACAGCAATATCATCTAAGTATGCTGCACTGAAAGCTTCCAGACCATGGACGACTGTGTTCACCAGCCTCTGGAAAGTGGCAGGTGAATTTTTCAAACCAAAGGGCATAACTGTAAACTGATAATGCCCTCCAATGGTTGAAAATGCAGTTTTTGGTTTAGCATTATCTGATAACTTGATCTGCAATACCCTGCAGTCAAATCAAAGGTGCTTAGATACTTGGCAGATGCCAGTGTATCTATGAGCTCATCTGACCTGGGTATAGGGTGAGCATCTGTTTTACTGACAGTATTGAGCCCTCTATAGTCCACACAAAACCACATTTCTCTCTTTCCTTCTTTGCTGTGAGGTTTGGGGAAAAGCACCACTGGTCTGGCCCAGGGGCTATCTGCGTGCACAATAACACCTAGGTCCATCATTTTCTGAATCTCAGACTTAATACAGTCTCTGACATGATCAGGCTGTCTATAAATCTTACTTTTGACAGACCATCTGTCTCCAGCATCAATGTTATGCTCACTCCAAGAAGTGGTAGCAGGTGTGAGTGAAAATAGATCAGAAAACTGTCCTAGTAAATTCTTACAGCATCCCTCTGCTCTGCTGTGAGGCAGTCTGCAAGCACAACTCCTTCAACTAAGCCTTCAGCTTCAGTGTTGGAGAAGAGGTCAGGGAGAGGGTCAATATTTTGCTCCTTCCCCTCATCTGTGGCATGAGTAGGGTTAAATCTGCCCTATCATAGTAGGGTTTAAGGCGGTTGACATGAAGTACCCTAAGGGACTAATGGCAGTTCCAAGGTCTACCAAATAGGTGACCTCACCCTTTTTCTCTGCAATATGATGTGGTCCCCTCCATTTGTCCTGGAGTGCCCTTGGTGCCACAGGCTTCAAAACCCACACCTTCTGTCCTGGGTTGTACTCAGCCAGGACAGCCTTCTGGTCATGCCATTACTTTTGAAGCTCTTGGCTGGCCTGAATGTTCTTAGTGGCCTTTTTTCATATACTCAGCCATCCTTGATCTTAGGCCAAGTACATAGTCCACAATGTCTTGTTTAGGGGGCTTCAATGGTTGCTCCCACCCCTCTTTCACAACAGCAAGGGGACCCCTAACAGGGTGACCAAAGAGGAGTTCAAAGGGGCTGTAACCCACTCCTTTCTGGGGTACCTCCCTGTAGGCAAAAAGGAGGCATGGCAGGAGGACATCCCATCTCCCGAGTTTTTCAGCGAGTCCATGATCATGCCTTTGAGAGTTTTGTTAAATCGCTTTGCCAGCCCATTTGTTTGTGGATGATAGGGTGTGGTGAATTTGTAGGTCACACCACACTCCTTCCACATAGCTTTTAAGAATGCAAACGTGTAGTTACTACCCTTGTCTGATACTACCTCCTTAGGAAAGCCCACCCTGGAAAATATTCCCAGGAGGGCGTTTGCCACTGCAGGTGCTGTAATGGTCCTTAAGGGGATGCCATCTGGATATCTTGTGGTATGGTCCAATACCACTAAGATGAACCTATTACCAGAAGCAGTTGGAGGGTCAAGGGGCCAACAATGTCAAACCCTACCCTTTCAAAGGGCACCCCAACCACTGGCAGTGGGATTAAAGGGGCCTTTGGGGTGCCACCAGTCTTGCCACAGGTTTGGCAAGTCATACAAGAGTGACAAAACTCTTTTGTGTCTTCTGACATATAAGGCCAGTGAAAGTGAGGGACAAGTCTGTCCCAGATTTTGCTTTGCCCCAGATGTCCAGCCATGGGAATATCATGTGCGAGAGTTAGGAGGAATTCCCTATACTGCAAGGGAATGACCAGTCTCCTGGTAGCACCAGGTTTAGGGTCCCTTACCCCAGTATAATGTAGATTGTTCTCCCAGTAAACTCTGTGTGAGTCACTGATATCCCTACTTTGCTGTTTGACAGCTTACTGTCTTAGACCCTCTAATGTGGGACAGGTCTGCTGTGCCACACTGAGTTCCTCCCTGGCAGGCCCCCCTGCACCCAAGAGCGCAATTCTGTCTGCCTGAAGCTCCTCTGGTGTAGGTTCTGCACAAGGAGTTGACTCCTCCTCATCAACAGGGGACTTTTCTGGAGAGGGAGGGATTGTGGACAAGGGTATGCCCTTCCTACCCCTAGTTTTTAGGAGCACTTGGTCCATTGTTCCAGGATCCAAGTTTCCCTGTCCTTTTTGCTTCTTGGCCTGAGCCCTGGTAAGAGAAAATATGTGCCCTGGAATGCCCATCATGGCTGCATGGGCCTCCAACTCCACCTCAACCCAAGCTGAAGTTTCCAAATCATTGCCCAATAGATACTCTACAAGTATGTCAGTAGATGCCAGAACCTTTTTAGGACCAGTAACCCCCCCACAGTTGAGATTCACAATAGCCATGGGGGGGCTAACAGTGTTGTTATGGGCGTCAGTACCAGGTAGATGTTGCTCAGGGGCAACCAGTTTCTTCATCACCATAGTGACATAAGCTCCTGTGTCCCTGTAAGCCTCAACCTGAACACCATTTAATAGGGGTAGTTGCCTGTACTTACCCATGTTAAGGGGACACACAACTAATGTGGCAAAGTCATTGCCACCATCAGAGACTAAAACAGCCTCAGTGGTCACCCTAACTAGACCAACGTGCACTACATTACCAAAAGTGAGCTCAGCTACACCCTTTGTTTGGCTATTTGTAGAGTTTTTCCCACCACCACTGCTATTACTAGGGGCACTATTGGAAGCAGTGGGGGTTGTGGTGGTAGGAGGCTTGGTGTTTCTCTTGGGACAAGTGGGGCCACTTGCCCAATGGCGTTTGCTTTTACATAAATAACACCAAGGCTTTTTCTGATTAGAAGAGGATTTGGACCCACCACCCTCAGAGGATTTTTGTGAGCCTGATGAAGTCTCTGATGTCTTTTTGTCTTTGTCCCCACCCTTGTCATGGGACTTACCATCCTTTGTCTTGCTGTCCTTGTCATTCTTGCATGAGCTTTTCTGCTCACTTTGTTGTGACCCATTTGTCTGCCTTCTTTCCCAATTCTTGGGGAGAGGTCAGCTCTGAGTCTACAAGATATTGGTGCAACAAATCGGACACACAATTGTTAGAAATCTGCTCTCTCAAGATCAGATTGTATAAGCTTTCATAGTCAGACACCTTGCTGCCATGCAATCAACCTTCTAAGGCCTTCATTGATCAGTGTACAAAATCTATCCAACAATGTGAAGACTCTTTTCTGGTTTCTCTGAACTTGATTGATTCTATATTGTTCAGTGGTTAAGCCAAATTCACCCAAGAGTGTAGTTTTTAGAACACTGTAGTTGTCTGAGTAATCTTTTCTAACAGTAAGAAGTCTATCTCTCCCCTTGCCAGAGAAAAACAACCACATGATAGCAGCCCACTGTACCTGAGGGACCCACTGAACTTTACAGGCCCTCTAAAGTGCACCAAACCACTTGTAAATGTCATCCCTCTCCTTGTAAGGGGGGACAATCCTGTGTAGGTTTTCTAGAATCAAATGTGTTTTCTCTAACACTGGGGCCTCTGAAACTAGTGTTGTTGGTGCCACCATGGGGATCTGATCCCAACCCCTGTCTTTCCCTTTCCACAGCTAGGGATTCCCTATCTAAGGCCAACTGTTGCTGCTGCCGCCTCAGTCTGTACTCCTCCTACTTCAGTTTTCTGAGTTACCTATCTAGGGACAGATCCTCAGGGTTGGATGTGTGGGACATGTCTGATACAGAAGTGACATGGGAACGAGCAGAGGTTGAACTTGAGTTACTCTAGTGACCTGGCCTCTAGGTGTGAAGGGTGCCCTACCTGTGTGTGACCCCTTCTCACTACCATCTACACTAAGAGGTTTGTTAAGGGAAAGATCTTTGGAAAGACCCTCCCCTGGATCTTCAGGATCCTCTCCTGAATCTACCTACCTCCCCTTCTGATTGTACCTGACCATCAGGATGCTCCTGGTCATCTTGCAAGAGGAGATTCAAGAGAAATTACTTGTTAGTGTTCTTCCCAATACCTAAGCTTCTTTCCAAGCAGAAACCCCTCAGACTTTTGAAATTCAGACTTTCATAAGTGGTTTTAACAACCCTGGGGGTAGCCTCTACAAAAGACATAGGCCCTCATTACAACCCTGGCTGTAAATCCCGCTTACTGCCGTGCTGAAGGTCGCCAACATACCGTGGCTGCGCCGGGAATCCGCTACATGTATTATGACCCACATCTTGTAATCCGCCACAATACAGATACCCACACAAGTCCGCCACACCAAAGGTCAGTGATAAACTGGCGATAACAAAACCCACACAGTCACGCCAACAAGAATATGCCCACACTATCACAACCCACGAATCAACACAGCAGTCTTTCAACCACGGTAATCCATTGGTGGTACACATCGCCGTGCTCAAAATACACACACATTTACAAAACACAACTACATTGGACAATTCGAAAGACACTCATTTGCTACACATACACCCACACACCCACAACACTATAAAACACACACCCACATTACCCACAAACCCTTACAACATTTTGGCAAAGAGGCACAGGGAGAGAATAGCCAACACTACACTAGCATCCACAAGCACACCACACCATCACTCATACAACATCCACGCACCTCAAACAACACATAGCAACACAACATTTCACATATCACAACAAACATCACCTCATACATCACCCACACCACATCATAGCACCTCAAAGACACCCTAGGTTTTCTGAGGAGGAGCTCAGGGTCCTGGTGGAGGAAATCATCCGGGTAGAGCCACAGCTATTCGGATCACAGGTGCAGCACACCTCCATTGCTAGGAAGATGGCGCTATGGCGGAGAATCGTCGAAAGGGTCAACGCAGTGGGACAGCATCCAAGAACACGGGATGACATCAGGAAGAGGTGGAACGACCTACGGGGGAAGGTGCGTTCAGTGGTATCTAGACAGAAGATTGGTTTACAAGGGCTGGCGGTGGACCCCTACCTCCTCCCCCACAACTAACAACATGGGAGGAACAAGTCTTGGCAATACTGCATCCTGAGGGCCTCGTAGGAGTAGCAGGAGGACTGGATCTGGTAAGTCAAATCTTTACTAATTTATCCCCCACACCCTACCTGCATGCCATCACATACCCCCACCCACCCCCCCACCCGCATCACTCCAACACCTCACATATGCCCCACTATCACAACCCACCTATCCCAATACCAAGCCCTGCATGCAACACCAAAGCATGGGCAACCATTGCCAAAGCATGTCCAGGATAGATACCCACACAGACCCCAAAACACTAATCACACAATGGCAAACACAACAAGGCAAGCACAGGAGTAGAGGGTAACTCACCCAATGCACAAGATGGCACACACAGATACTGAAACTATGCAGTTACACCCCAACAGGACCCATACCCAATGTCACCAGACAGGAGGTTCCAGACATATCCAGTCCCCCCACAGAAGAGGCCCACAGTGATGACAGCAGCTCTGCACACCTGGATCAAGATGACCAGCCCGACCCATCAGGGACCTGGACAGTCGGTTCCCCTGCCACAGTCACAAGCCACCACAGACCCTCACCCCTCAGCAAACACCACTACAGCACCCAACCAGCGGGCCCATGTCACTGTCCCCAGGACACGTCAATCAGCAGTGTGTCCACCACTACAGGGACCCCAGTCAAACCCACCAACCCAAGACATTCAGAGGCCTGGGGTCAGTGGCAGTGGTCACACGGTTCAGGGGACAGAGGCACAGGATAACAGGGAAGCTAGGAGGACTGCTGTGTGACAGGGGGAGGACAGGCCCAGTTAACCCACTCTCCACGAGGCACTCTCCAACATCATGGGAGCATACCACCATTCCCAGGAGACCATGGGCACGGTACTGGCCAAGTTTCAGGAGACCCAGAGGCTGCAGGAGGAACACTACCTTGGGATCAGGGAGCACTTGAAGTCCATCAACACCACCCTGGTCACCATTGCAGGGGTGCTGGCAGACCTGGCCAACACCATGAGGGACACAGTGGCAAACAAATGGGCCCCTGACACTAGCCTGGACGATGAACAGCCCTCCACCTCTGCCGGCACTGGTAGACAGGAGGCCTGCCACAGGAACAACAGGCCACCAGCACCCCACCCCCTGTAGAAGGAGAACCACCCAGCAAACGGTCCCTGAGATCCAGGAACAAGACAGAGAACATTGCCAAGACCCCCACCAGGAAATAAGACCCTCCTGATTGTCACCCTTCTGTCCCACTTTGTCACCCTGTCCACCTTAAACTGCCATTGCTCCACTTCCTATGTTCCCATGGACAATACACCTGTGAGACCAGGAAACTGAACTCTACCATGGACATTCCTCCACCATCACCCCAGCCCATTGCACACACTCCCCCACTTATTAGCACAGAAATAAACACCCTTGAATCACAAATCAATCTGGAGCCAGTCTGTACTTTCACGAATGTGTAACTGCAACCTTTCAGAAATCTGGCAATGTCAATATTCATGTTCACATACCATGGTTACACAGTTGCTGGGCAGCAGTAAACAAAGCAGAGGGCACAAAGTGGGACCCAGATCTGTGAAATGGAAAGCCAAAGTGACATGTCAGGGTCCATACACAGAGGTAAAAGGGCAGATTTATGCCATGTCCTACAGCAGTATGAGATGTGTGAAGCAGTGCCATCCTCTTACCTGTGTCTCACTGGAAGTATTGCATGATGATGTTGTTTCGGTTGTCTATATCTTCTTCTTCTGCCTCCTCTTCTTCACTGTCCACAGGCGTCACAGCTGCCACAATACCAGCATCAGGCCCATTCTCCTGCAGAAAAGGCACCTGGTGTTGCAAAGCCAGGTTGTGCAACATACAGCATGCCACAATTATCTGGCACACCTTCTTCGGTGAGTAGTATAGAGAGCCACCTGTCAGATGTGTCCTTCAGGAGGCCGAAGGCGCGCTCTATTATCCTCCTAGTTTGCCAATGTGCCTCATTTTAGCGTTCCTCTGACCTTGTCCTGGGATTCTTCACTGGGGTCAGTAGCCATAACAGGTTGGAGTAACCAGAGTCACCTGCAAACATCGAGGGACAACTGTTAGACATCCTCCAACCATTAGGGAATCTCCCATACCCAGACACCTATTTAAACTCTGTGAGGACCTTGGGCTCACCTATTAGCCACACACGGTGCCTCTAGAGTTGCCCCATCACATAAGAGATGCTGCTATTCCTCAAAATGTAAGCGTCATGCACTGAGCCAGGATGCTTGGCATTCACATGGGAGATGTACTGGTTTGCCAAACACACCATCTGCACATTCATTGAATGGTAGCTTTTCCGGTTTCTGTACACCTGTTCATTCCTGAGGGGGAGACAAATACCACATGTATACCATCAATGGCACCAATGATGTTGGGTTAAGTCCTGGGGCATAAAAGTCACCTTTCACTGTGGACAAATCCTCCACCTGAGGGAAAACGATGTAGCTGTGCATGTATTTCAGCAGGGCAGATAACACTCTGGACAACATGTTAGAGAACATTGGCTGTGACATCCCTGATGCCATGGCCACTGTAGTTTGAAAGGACCCACTGGCCAGGAAATAGAGCACTGACAGGACCTGCACTAGAGGGGGGAATTCCTGTGGGATGGCCGATAGCTGACATCAGGTCTGACTCCTATTGTGGCACGATCAAGTCTGTAAGTGATAATGATGTGTCTGTCTTCCATTGTCGACAGGTCCACCAGGGGTCTGTACACTGGAGGATACCGCCATCTCATCACCTGCCCCAGCAGACTTGCCCTATGGAGGAGAAGGGTGAGCAGAGGGTCATACACCACATAGGTTTCACAAGGCTGTTTAGCACGATCGTGAAATAATCTCTGTGTGCCTTTGTCTGTCCGTATTCCTGGCCAAAATTGCTGTGACGCAGTTAGTTGGCCTGCCATGTGGCCTCCAGAAATGGCGGCTGCCTGACCTGTAAGGAGTGACAAGGGGAAATGAGGTAACTGCGCTGGCATTGTGCAGCGTCGCGGTAGGCGGTCGAAGACCGCTGCGCAATTCAGCATTGGTTATCATTGGGCACTATGGGTTCCAGGAGCCAATGACGATGTATGCCGGCGGTGACGGTACACACTGCTGCGGACGTGACCGCCATTTTCTATCAGTTCCCTCACTTGATACCTGACCTTCAACAGGAGAGGACATACACTGCAAGTGCTGCTGTGACATGCGTCTGGAAGCGACAATGGCTATAGTGTCTGGGGAAAGGGCCCCTACCTTCACTGCAGAGGAGTTGGAGAAACTGGTGGATGGGGTCCTCCCCCAGTACATGCTACTCTACGGTCCTCCAGACAAACAGGTGAGTAAACTGTGTGCATGGTGGATGGGACATGATTGTATGGAGTGTAGTGGATGGAAGAGACGGGGGGACAGGCCAGCATGTGAGGATGGTGAGTGTATGTTATTCTGGGCCAGAGTGGGAGGTTTGTGGCCAATGTGTGAGAAGAACTGTACGGGGAGTAACATCCTTTTTTACTTGACTATTCCTCTAGGTCAGCGCCCACCTGAAGAAGGGTATTAGGCGTGCCCTGGGGGTCTACTATAGATGGAGCACCCAGTTCCGGAAAAAATGGGAGGACCTGCGCCACTGGAGCAAGAAGACGGTGGAGGTCCAGCTGGGGATGGCCTCCCAACGTGGAAGGGGTGCCCGTTGCCCCTTGACCCCCCTGATGTACCAGATCCTGATGGTGGCATATTCTGAGTTGGATGGGTGCTTGAGAGCATCACAGCAGCCACAAGGGGGTGAGTACAGTCTCATTCAGCTGACTCTGCGTGCTTGACGAGGTGTCTGGGTGGGGGAGGTGGGCTGTGGGTTCCCCTATGCCAGGGCAGACACACCAAGGTAGATCCATTGTTTAGCAGGCTCAGTCCCACTCCAACCTCAAAGGTGGTAGTTGCCCTCTACACCTAGTGAGGCTCCTATGGGATCCAGCTGTGCATGAAATGGGTCTAGAGAGAGTCCCCCATGGGGATGTGCTTTTCCCCTGCACTGTTAGTGCATGGCTTAGTGCATAGGGCTGCTCCCTGTGTTCTGTGTCCACCAACGGTAGTGGTGTTGCAGGCATTGACCATGTGTCTCCTCTGTCTTCTCCCCCTTTTTGTTTTGTCACCCTGTCCTTGTGTGCATTAGCATCATCTGGCGGAGGAACATTGGCACCGGAGACGGAGGGAACTGCAGCCCACCTGGCCCTGGAGGGTGAATTTACAGAGTCTGAAGGCACCAGTGGGACGGAGGGCAAGGGGAGCTCCACGATGGGGACAGGAGGAGACACCAGCGACAGCGACTCCTCCTCTGAATGGAACTCCCTTGCGGTGGCGGGCACCTCTGTGCCCACCGCAACAATAGGTAAAGCTGCCCCCCCCCCACCAGCACCACCCTCCCAGCAGCCCCTCATCGAGTTTCCTGTGCCCGTTCACCCAGGAGGGTGGGGATCTCCTTCGCCCCAGGCACCTCAGGCCCTGCCTCAGTCAGCCCTGCTGCCCTCAGTGAGGAGGCTATTGACCTCCTGAGATCCCTCACTGTTGGGCAGTCAACCATTTTGAAAGCCATCCAGGGTGTTGAGAGGCATTTGCAGCAAACAAATGCATACCTGGAGGGCATTCATTCTGGTGTGGCGGCCCAACAGAGAGCATTTTTTATGCTCTGGCCTCAGCACTGATGGCAGCCATTGTCCGTGTGTCCAGCCTCCCCCCTTCCAACTTCCTCCACCCAGACCCAATCCCCTGTACCTCAGCCTATCCCAGGCACACCATCAGGACCAGCATGTACACTCATCAACACACAAGAGTGGACATGGCAAACATAAGCACCACACATCCCACAGGCACTCACACAAGTATCATCCCCATGCAGACACACCAACATCCACTGCCTCCACTTTGTCCCTCTCCTCCACGTCCCCCTCCTCCCTTCCTGTCTCGTCTCCACTCACACCTGCATGCACTACATCTTCATCCACTACCTCCATCACCAGCACGCCCATCACCACACACCGCTCACGTGCAATAACCACCCCCACTACCATTCACACATCCATTGTGTCCTCTCCCAATGTGTCTGTGAGCCCTCCTCCCAAGGTACACAAACGCAGGCACACACCCACCCAACAGCCATCCACCTCACAACAGCCTCTAGCCCATGCACCTTCACCCAAATTCAGCAAACGTACACCTCCTACAACCACTACTTCTTCCTCCACTCCCAAACCCCCTCCATCTTCCAGTCCCAATGTGTCTAAGAAACTCTTCCTGGCTAACATTGACCTCTCCCCCCCACGTCCTTCCCCTAGGACCAGGATGTCCAGGTCCCAGACCAGCCCCTCAGCCACCAAATCCTCCAGCACTGTGGTCTCAGCAAGTCCGGTCACATCTTTGGCAGCACCCATCAGGGCTACCAGTGTGCCATCTAGCGAGGCCAAGGATCAGCCCATTCCTACACCTGCCAAGGTGAAGAAGGTGCCCACATGCCATAGGGAAAAGCCGCACCAACCACCCAGCAAGGGCTCCTCCAAGCCTAAAGGGGACAGTGCCAAGGGACCAGTAGCAACATCAAAGGTGGGTAAGGGACACAATGCGAAGGGGAAGTCAGAACAGGGCACGGAGCCTCCGGCTGAGGGACCAAAGTCACCCCTTCTGGCAACCAGAACAGCAACCTGTACGGCGGTGGACACCGCCACCTGCACCGCCACCTGCATCGCCACCTGCACCACCACCTGCACCGCCACCTGTATGTCTGCTGCCTCAGCAACAGTCCTCAGCATCATCCCCAGTGGGCAGCTATCCGAGGCTGCAGGAGATGTCCTGCTGTGTTCCTCCACAGGTGCTGGCACATTCACCACCGCCAGCATCTCCGCCACAGACACCACCACAACCACCGCCACCAGCCCCGTGCCACCACAGTTGACATGGCTATCATCCCCAGTGGGCAGCCGTACATGAGGCACGACACCCAGCACTGTTTGTACCTGCAGGTGGCAGGTGAAGTCGCAGCAGGGTGGAGTGTGTCTCTGCCTCCATGGAGTATCATGCTACCTGTTCCCAGGCAATCTCGTGGCACACACACCCAGGTGAGGGAATGAGACCTGGCACACTGCATGTGAAGCACTCTGGGCACAAAGCCCCCTCCAGAACCAGTGGAGAAAAGCATCCACTTCCCCAGTCCTTGGTAGGATGAAGCATTCTGGGCACAAAGCCCCCTCCAGAACCAGTGGAGAAAAGCATCCACAACCCCAATCCTTGGCAGGATGAAGCACTCTGGGCTCAAAGCCCCCTCCAGAACCAGTGAAGAAAAGCATCCACTAACATAGTCCTTGGCAGGATGAAAGACTCTTGGCACAAAGCCCCCTCCAGAACCAGTGGAGAATGACATCCACTTGAGAGACTGTGGCTTTGCACTCCCCAGGATAAAGCAGTGGGCAAACCACCCACTGGAGAGACTTGAGAGACTGTGGCTTTGCACTCCCCAGGACCAATCAGTGGGCAAACCACCCACTGGAGAGACTTGAGAGACTGTGTCTTTGCACTCCCCAGGATAAAGCAGTGGGCATGGAGCCCCATCGTGGAGCAGTGGCGTCGTCTGTTCATCCGGCTGAGGTGCCCCCTCTGCACTCTCCCTGAGGTGCTTGTTTATTTTCGATCTGATGCCCCAGCAGTGTTCTCTCTATTTCGAGTCAGGTATCATGTGTTGGCTTCGCCCATGCATTTTGGGACCACTGGACCACTGGTCCACGAACAATGGTTGCATTACTATCCGGACTTGTGTAGTTGGTATACATATTTGTATATACTGATGATTAAAATGTTGGCCTCTCTGATTTTTCGATAATTACACTTGTTACAATCATTTCATTTTGACCTTGCATTCTTCCCGAGGGTGATGGGGTGTAAATGTCAAGTTGCTGCATGTGTTTGTGTGTATGTTGTTGTGGATGAGGGTGGGGGTGGGGGTGTTGCGTGTTGCGTGTGTGTTTCACTCTCTTTTTCCTCCCCCCTCCCTGTGTGCTAGGTGCAGTACTCACGTGGTCATCGCGGGCGTCTCTGCTGCTCCTTGTAGAAGAGGAGGTAAACCAACATGGGCAGGACCTGTAACTCGGGCTTCATGGCGTCCTGGTTCCTCGTTGGATGTCGAGAGGTGAGTGGTTTCCGTTCCAAAGACTGTTTCCACCGTGCTTTTGATGGCGTTGGTACCGCCGCGGAAAAGGTGGCGGATTGGTGCTTTGCAATACAGTGGGCGGTACATTGTCTTCCGCCTGTCTGTTGGTAGTTACCGCCACGATGTTTGTTTCTTCCGCCGTGGCGGTCGGAGTGTTAAAGTGGCTGTCTATGTTGGCAGTTACCACCATGGTTGTGATTCCATTTTTTGACAGCTTGCCTGTTGGCGGTCTTACCGCCGCTTTAACACCGACCACCAGGGTTGTAATGAGGGACATAGTGAAAGAAAAAGTTAAGGAGAAGAGTAAGAAGTAGGCAAACTATTTCACCTAACTTTTTAGAGGAAGAGAATACCTTTTCAGAACTCTGTAAAACTTTTAGGAAGTTTGAAGGAACTTTTTGAAAGTGATAAATGACTGCTAGATAAAATTGTATATAGCTCTAAGTATTGGAGTACACTTTTCTTGTGAAAAAAAAGTGGTAAAGTAAGTACTTATCACACTTCTACACCACCAATGTAGGAGGCTGGCCTGGTTTGTAATGGGTACCTAAGTTACTTACACCTTATACCAGGTCCAGCTATCCCTTATTAGTGAAATGTAGGCAGTGTTCTAGCAATATCACATCTACTGGTCCATGCATTTGCTATCCAGTGTACCCACCATTCACAATGTCTATGTATACTTTGTCTTGGACAGGTAAGTCTGGTACTTCAGCTGTCATTGGTGAGGTCCTGTAGTTACAATTTTGGGAACTGTGACACATTGGATAACAGGCACAATTGGAACTATATCCTGTAACACTGATAGGTGGCCATCATTGCGCACAAATGAGTTGTTCTGGGAGTCCCAGCTGGCTATATTGCCATTGACTTGGTTCTCAGCCATACCTGCGTGTATAAAAATTAAATGATATATGTATACATTTTTGTTTTTATACTCAGTAAATTGTTTGTATCAGACAACACCATCATACATCCTTCTCATGTTGGGATCCTTGTGTATAGCTTAGTGTACCACAGTCCTGTACTCATGTACAGTTATTCTTTAATCATTGACATGGATTCACACAATTCAATCTTTTAGCTGAGAAGATGGATGACAGAAAACGTAGACATGCTAAATGTGTACAAGGTGCTTCTATACAGGTGGAAGTGTGAATGTGAATTATTTACAATGTCCATGTCTGAGACACCATTAGTGAAATCTCATCACAATCAGAGACCAGGGTTGAGGGACATGTCATGAGATATGCTTAGGAGTAGTGTCCATTAGTGAGGAGGAACAAATTGGTATGTCAGAGACAATAGCAGTAATAGCAGACAAGTCAATAGTGGGTGGGTGAAGAGAGCACATTTTCTACTGTCACAACACTGGCATGATCCTAAGGCCAGAACTGAGGAGAATTGTCTATGTGGCACAGATTGGTGGTACCGGGTACTCTTCCTACTGAAAGTTATTTCTTCCACACCTTCATCCTCTGATGTTTTTAGTGCCTCTTGTGCTATTGGTGGTGCTGTTGTAGAGGTACAGGGGGCCACACAAACTAACGGGATAAAGATGTGGAGTAAAAGTGTTGTGTAGCCATTTTAGTTATAGCTCCATGCACGTCATTTTAATACACTAGGCCTGCCACTGTGCACTTTAACCTAGATATATTTTATTCAGATTTGTTTATTATTTTAACAATAGCCATATTTGCGGTCTTGTTTTATTTCTCTCTATCTAGCTGTTCTTTACCTAGGCCAGCACTTGTTCTTAAACAAAACATTTCTTTCACTCTGTGCTTCCTAACGTTTGGTTAGGCTCTAATTTTCGGGTCCTCCTGAGTATCTCTGTCTCCCTACATACAAAGACACCTCAGTACTATATACGGAGACGTCCGTGGTATTGAGGATTTCTTCCTCAGCTAGGGAGTGCGTAACTAATGCTGTAGGTTGTTCACACTTGAACTCTAAAAGGATGATTTCCATTTGGTGTGCTTATCTCTGAACAAACTTACCATTCATTATGGCAAATCCACAACACGTAGCAATTGCAGTCAATATGAGAACACCCCTTACTGCACATTTATTTGCACATGGCGTAACGGCCTAGGGGGTTCCAGTCACATTTGTTGTTGAGGCTCATGCAGCCTATAGAACAGAACTTTTTTATTCTTTGGTCACATTTCCAGCAGTTGATGGGAACACAAATACATTTAATCATTATACACCTGCAAACATATCTGCACAATACAGAGCATATGCATATTTAGAAATACTTCTATCTTATCAAGAACATAATAATTGGCTTGATGGCGCCCTACCCCAAACAATTTTACACATTAGGTTAGGTCCTCTAAGTTATGATGGTCCTACCAGGCCTTTATTGTCCACTTATACACCTCACCCTGCTGCACCAAACTTAACTGCAGCTGAAGTCCGTCGCTTATCTGCTGATATGCTGATCTGACGGCAATATACAGATGATTAGTGCAGTTTGTAATGCAAACATTAAACATAAACCCAGTAAGCACTGCACCAGCGCTACCACATGCAGTAACGTGAGGCATTAGCCCTGCAACTGTACATTCAATTATGGGTAAAGTACCCGCCAAAGGAGAAGAAATTCTGATTTGGCTAGCTCAAAAAATAAACGCACTGGAAGAGTATTTCCCCATACAGGATCTCAGGACAAACATAGAATATTAACTATGTGCTTGCCATTTGGGATGGTTCCCACAGTAGATAACTGTAATACATGGGGCATGGGGCATGCAACTGTAATACATAGGACAGCCCCTTTTTCAATCCTATTAATATTCTGCAGTTTCCATGTAGCACTCTTAGAGGGCAGCACATGAACACAAATCCACAGAGAGGCTTTAAAAGTGCTTGCTGAACTACCTCTTGTTGTTTTTTTGTGAACCTATAGATTGGAGGACTGGAATGACTGAGGGAATGAGTATTGAGAAATGATTGGCCCGTTTTATTGATAAAAGGGGGGCCGCGCTCTATACTACTGCACACGGTACTCCAACACTTGCCAATTTACCTAAAGTGTAGAAACAAAATTCAAGATGAATACGGGGCTGCCCTGGCTCTGGACTTGGGGATGCAACTAATGGGCAATTTTGCCACAGTGTCCTCAATTACATTAAGTAACCTTAAAGGGGAAGCGGTCGCACTATCAGAGAGCATGCGGCTCCGGGATGTTCCGCCACAGGTTCAAGAACGCAAACTGCCAAAGATTATCACGAGACCTACTTTAGCACTGGTCAAGATAGTCTGGGGGCCAGAACCAACAAAACCACAATTTCAAGGTAAATCTAAAAAAGATTCTGCCAAGTAAGCTCCTGAGGGTTCGAAGAAACGCTGGGATAAAAAACAACAAACACCTAAGAAAGAAAGGAGAGAATCTCCGCAAATGGAGACCCCACAGAATAGATGCAATCTGAGAAATAGAGCTAATATAAAAACGCAATACAGATATCAATATACTGATACATGCCAATCTCGTTCTTTTCAGGACTCATCAGAAGAAGGCAGTGAGAGAGGTGGGCAGTCAGAGTGGAGAACTGAGTACGTGAAACCGAGATAGGAATCACAACGCTCAACAGAAGTTTCTGTTAACAAGGAAGAGAAACTTCTCCAACAAAAACCTCAATTCCAAAAGAAACCGTGGCAGCGGTTGCAGTTCGACATGCTACTCAAGAAGAGGGCTCTCTTGAAGAACAAGAAGTGGGCACTAGCGGTATCAGACAGCGCAGCAGAGGTCACAATAGTTCACTGGAATATTCTAGAGCATCTGAAGGTTAAAGCAACTCATGACTTCCTACAAGTAGAAACTGCAGACAAGCATGTCTCCACTCCTGATAGGGTGTACAAAGTAACGTTACAGTTAGAAGGAAACATTGAGTGCACAATAGATGCAATGTTTTGGGATTGCGTCGTCAACATATATGATATTTTGCTGGCCGAACAGGATTGGCCATCTGATTTTGTCCGTACTTGCCCATCTCAGAAAATGTAATTAAACCTTCTTTCTCATCCCTTGTTCCCGAGGAGTTCACAGAATCCTACGCCATTGATTGGGCATTGGCACAGACACCCGCGTTATATCGCAACTACGTAGGAGGGTACAAAGATTCCCCCAACCATGTAATCCTATTAAAAATCAACCCCAACCTCAACCCCAGTATCCAATAAAACATGATGCTAAAGCACCTGTGAGGGAAATCCTCACACAATTGGAGTACCAGGGCATAATAGAACCATGTGTCTCACCTATGAATAATCCCTTATTCCCAGTAGCTAAACTGGACCATTCTTACAGAATAGTCATATAGTCTTAGAAACAGTCATACACGCACATATGCTATGCAAAACTCACATAGCACAGAACTCATGAATAACATAGAGCGCAAAACAAAAAAACAACACTGGACATTTCCAATGGTTTCCTCTGCCAAAATATAGCACCTGCGAGTAAAGACTTAACAAGTTTCAGCGCACTAGGCTCCCAGAAAAATGTCTGTAGTTTACCCCACGGGTATAAGAACAGTCCAGGACTGTTCGCGGCTCGTGTGACTTCAATATTGCACAACATTGACCCTGAAGCATTGTCCTATGTAGATTATATCTGTCTCACGGATGATGAATACTGCAACATTTAAGACGGGTAGCCCGCATTGTTGTAGGATTTGCCGAGTTCGGCTACAAATTCAATTAAACAAAATAGAAAATATCCTTCCTTAGCGTCCTGTTTCTGGGATATGAGCTATCAAGTGAAGGAAAAAGACTAGCACCACAATTCTTGGAAAAATGCGCACAGTTACAACCTCCAAATACCATAAAAAAAACTCCAATCTCTATTGGTTTTCCTAAATTTTGGAAGAACTTGCATTCCTGATTATGCATCACACATAAAACCTTTATATGATTTAATATGTCCTGACTTTTCAAGTAAATTTTGGACAGTCAAACACACATGCATACTCAGAGCTTTGCCAACAGACATGCTTGCAGCACAACACTTACACACGAGGGACAACAAAACACATCTGGTCATCAGAGTAATTGCTGGTGCCATTGGTTTCACCTATGTAAGTTTCAATGAGGGTGAGACTGTCCCGATAGCATACAAATCACATTTGTACTCAGCAGCAGAACAACACTTTGGGCCAGATGTATGAAAAAAGCCTTTTGCGATTCGGAAATAGCAATTTTTACGAAATCTCTATTTCTGAGTCACAAAATGCTATGTATCATATTTGCGATTTGGTAATAGCGATTTCTTAAAAATCGCAAATGCTATTACCGAATCGCAAATTGCAATACAGCCCCCATGCGCACCTATGGGCCTGTCGACCCATAGGTGCAAATTTTTGCATTTCTCAAATTGCGAATTCCTAACTGGAATTCGCTATTTGGGAAATGCACACTCCAGGGTGCTGGGTGCCTAAGGCCCCCTCTGCTGCACCCCAAAACAATTTTGGAAGACATGTAATGTGCACACATGCCAAAAGGGCATGTGTGCATTACATATCAATTTTTAAAATGCATTTGTAATGCATTTTTACAATTTGCACATGGTTACCACCAAGGTCAACTTGGTGGTAATAGCAATTCCTTAATGCCCGATTCGTATTAAGGAATTGCTTTATACATTTGGTTAAGGAATCGCAAATAAGGATTCCTTATTTGCGATACCGCATTTAGAGAATCGCAAATTGCGATTCCCTAAATGGGGTCACAATTTTAAGGAATCACTATTTTAGCGATTCCTTTAAATTGCGTTCAGAATGCCTTTCATACATTCTGAAAGGCCTTTTTGCATTCGCAAACAGGCATTCGCACCGTCTGCGACTGCAAAAAAGCTTCATACATCTGGCCCTTTGTTCCCACTGAGAACATTATCACTACTGTTCAGATGGCAGCCATTAAATAAAGACCTCTAGCCCAGGGCAAACGCATTATTGTTGTTTCTCCAATTCCAGTTCTTGAGGCTGTTACCAAAGCCAGCTTTCCAAAATGCTAAAGCATTACATCCACTTTGGATTCAATGGGCAACGTCTTTGACAGCCACAGATGTAGACTATATTTTTGACACAAAATTACAAATTCAAGAGTTTTCGCAATATGAACTAGAATACCCAGTTCAAACAAACGCACTGCCTATTGATCAATATCAAAGAGTCATGTACACCGATGGCTCAGCACAACCTGTAGTAAGCACAAAACATCAATACTCCGCTGCTTGTGCAGTCGTAAGTGGCTACATGGAGGATAATACATTTTGTCCCCAGCATACATTCATGCAAACCCTAGGGGATTGCACAGCACAATTAGAAGAGCTAAAGGCTCTGGTGATGGCACAGGAACATACGGACATGGCACAGCTAACACTGATTGTCTGTGATTCGTACTACAGTGTCTAGTCCTTCAATGAATACCTGCACTACTGGTGCCAGAATGGGTTCAGAGAATCTAAAGGCAACACCATTAAACACAGACTTGGGTGGGGGAAAGTAGCGGATCTGAAGGAAACCCTTCCAAACGTCCATGTTGTACATACACTTGGACTCCGGCGCAATGGAATACACTTTGCTGGAAATACACTGGCTGATGAAGCCGCAAAATCAGCAGTAGCTACGGCCACTGTTGCTGCAGTAACCCACTCAGGAGCCAAACCACACAATGACATATGGGCTGCTGTGAAAGCTACAGCTGAAGGTACGCCCTATCCAAAAGCATTTCCTGCTAAATATTTCTCCCAAATGGGAGGCTGCCTAGACTCTGAAGTAAAAATACCCGGTGTAGGGGTTTGAGTGATTCCCAACAAAGACATAAGATCAGAGTTAATTAAAGCAGCGCATGAGGAGGTAGCACCTGCCCATGCTGGTGTGGCGGCTACAATATCATTGTTGCAAGCATGTTCTTGATGGCCAGGTCTATAAAAACAGGCCAAACAGTATGTCCTTTGTTGTGACATCTGCCAACAAATTAAGGTTCCACTGCTAAACGCCCACCGCAGACACCCCTCCTAATTTCCAACAAACCATTACAATGTGTGTACTTGGACCATTGTGGTCTCTTAACACCGGATAGTGCATACAAATACATTATAGTCACTGTTAACTCTTGCTCCAGATTTCTATGGGTGTGACCACAATGCTCGGCTGACGCTCGGACTGTTATTAAAGATTTGCGAGTCTTTATCAGTGCTTTCCACTCAGACCAGGGCCCTGCTTTTGCCTCAAGGGCTTTCAGGGATGCCATGGCTTTGTTATGGGTCCAACTCCATTACTCGTCTCCATTTTATTGCGAGGGAAATAGTGTCATGGACCAACTAAACCATGATTTAAAGCAGTCCTTAGCAGCCAGAGTCTTGGGTACGGGTTGTAGTTGGCTTAACCACCTGTATGGAGTCCAGACAGCACTTAACAATCTGCCTAGAAGATCCCTGGAGGGTCGCACTTCAGATGAGTGCCTGTTCAGAACTCAAATCTATGTTCCAGATCTTGATGGTCCTGGCGTGGAGGCGGCAGAAACACCCTTTGACATAAATTAATGTGTCACTATCTTACAGGAATTACAACAGTTCAGTGACGACAACACTTCTGCCAGTGCTGCCTCCACAGGAATTAGGGATGTACCAGTAACACCTACTGGCTGGATTCCTAAAGTTGGGGATCAAGTATGTGAAAAGGTCGCTGTGAAAAAGGAGTTCGGTCCTTCTTACCGTGCACCGGTCCCAGTCTTGGGAATACACAGTACCAGAATTGTCATTCTACCACCGTTGTCTGATGCTAAAGAAAATCGCTTTGTATCTATCGACAATGTCAAGTTAAACCATGTGGCGATCCTGCACAGCAGGCCAAGAGGAACAGCCAGTAGTCCTCGAATCCCTTTCACTACTGGTCAAGAAGTCCCTCTACTAGTTGTGAGTAGCAACACTGACACCTCCCCGAGCTTGGGGAGGGTGGAAAATGATCTTGCATTAGTTCCACTAACATCTGTTTCAACAAACAATACAGAAATACCTGATCGATTTGACACAACTTCAACACAGATGGATGGCGTCATTTATTCTGAACCACCACGGGAAACACCCATTGGTTCACCACCTACAGACATTGCTCCAGCTTTTGCCCAAACTGCTTCTGGATACTTTACCGACGTCAACGACACCTTTTCAGACTCATTCGCCTCTTCTACATGTGAACTGTCAAGACCACATAATCTGAGAAACTAGCTTAAAACAAATTACTTCACAAATGGCACAAACATTCAAATTCAACTGAAGATCAGCTCGATGAATGGGTCCAGAATGGCACAGTTAATGCTTTACTGTCACGCCCTGGCGGGTGGTTATTGTGGCCAATAGATACCAATGGGTGTCACAAACATTTTATAAACTCCATTGGGGTTTTAGAACTAGTAGGCTGGACCCACGCTATGTATCATCCGAACATGCAGGTATAATAACAACATACAGTGTAGGGAAACTATGCCAGCAATGGTTGAAGAGTTCCTTACTAGATGCAGGTAAGAAACACCTCAGTCTCCCGTCTAATAACACTGATTTACAGGACTTCCTGTTAGGCCCCAGAAAACAACGCAGCAAGTGCTTCTTATCTGAGGTATAAAAGGAAATTCAGAAGCTTTCCCAACAAGAAGCTGCTGCCCGGTTAAGGCAAATAGATCAGGAAAACTTACAGAAGGCATTAGCTGTTGTAGACAATGGGATTAATACCCTGTCCGGCTGAACATACACCTCAAATGACATTGGCACTCATTACAACATTGGCGGTAAAAGCCGCTTACCGCCGTGCAGAAGACCGCCAACACACCGCTGCGGCAGCGGAATTCCGCCACAGCTATTATGACCCACATCTCGGAATCCGCCAAAATTCAGACACCCACACAAGTCCGCCACACCAAAGGTCAGTGATAAACTGGCGAAAACAAAACCTCCACCGTCACGCCAACAGAAATACGCCCACACTATCACGACACACGAATCCACGCGGCGGTCTTTCAACCGCGGTATTCCATTGGCGGTACACACCACCGTGCTCACAATACACACACTTTTACAAAACACAGCCACATTGGACAATTCAAAATACACACAACTGAGACACATACACACACCACTCCCACACACCCATTACAATATAAAACACACACCCACATCACCCACAAACCCCTACGACTAAAAATACAGAAAGAAGGCCAGAGAGAGACACCACCAGCAAGTACAACAGCATCCACAGGCACATAACACCATCACCCACACAACTTGCACACACCTCACGCAACACACCACTACATATCACCACACTTATCACCACACACTCCACCCCACACATCACCTACACCACCCCATGTCACCGCAAAGACACCCCGGGTTCTCAGAGGAGGTGCTCAGGGTCATAGTGGAGGAAATCGTTCGGGTAGAGCGACAGCTATTCGGATCACAGGTGCAGCACACCTGAATTGCAAGGAAGATGGAGCTATGGCGAAGAATAGTCAACAGGGTCAACACAGTGGGACAGCACCCAAGAAATCATGAGGACATCAGGAAAAGGTGGAATGACCTACGGAGGAAGGTGCGTTCTGTGGTCTCAAGACACCACCTGGCGGTTCAGCGGACTGGCGGCGGACCCCCATCTCCTCCCCCACAACTAACAACATGGGAGGAGCAGGTCTTGCAATTCTGCATCCTGAGGGCCTCGCAGGAGTAGGTGGAGGAATGGACTCTGGTAAGTCAAAGCTTTACTAATATATCCCCAACCCTACCTGCATGCTATCACATACCCACACCCTCACCCCATCACACCAACTCCTCACAAATGTCCCAATATCACAACCCACCCATCCCAACTCCAAGCCCTGCATGCAACTACAAAGCATGGACACCCATCACTAAAGCATGCACACTGCACATAGCCATACACCCCCCTAAACCATCATCACACAAGCTCCCACACAGGAATGCCAGCACTGGGGTACACGGTCACCCACCCATTGCACACCATGCCACACACAGATGCAATAATCATGCTTTCCACCCCTGCAGGACCCCTACCCAACGTCACCAGACAGGAGGGTCCAGACATGTCCACTCCACCCCCAGAAGAGGCCCACAGTGATGACAGCAGCTCTGTCCAACTGGATCTAGATGACCAGCCCGGACCATCGGGGACCTCTGGACAGTCGGTTCCCCTCACACAGGCACAGGTCACCACAGACCTTCCCCCCTCTGGAAACACCAGCACAGCACCCACCCAGCGGGCCCATACCTCCGTCCCCAGGACACATCAATCAGCTGTGTGTCCACCACGACAGGGAACCCAGGATAACCCTCCACCCCAACAACAACAGGGACCTGGGAGCAGTGGCAGTGGGCACACGGTCCAGGGGACGGAGGCCCAGGAACACAGGGGAACTGGGAAGGCTGCCGTGCGACAAGGGGCGGACAGACCAAGGGAACCCACTCTCCACGATGCCCTCTCCTCCATCATGGGAGCATACCACCACTCCCAGGAGATGATGGCAACGGTACTGGCCACGTTTCAGGAGACCCAGCGCATGCAGGAGGAACAGTATTTGGGCTTCAGGGAGGAACTCAGAACCATCAGCTCCACCCTGGGCACCATCGTAGGGGTGCTGAAGGAAGTACTCAACACCAGGAGGGACACTGTGGCACAACAAGGGGCCCCTGACACTAGCATGGATGATGAACTGCCCACCACCTCCACCGGCGCTAGTGGACAGGACGCCCCACCACAGGACCACCACACCAGCACCCCACCCCCTGCAGAGGGAGAACCACCCCGCAAATGGTCCCTGAGATCCAGGAACAAGACAGAGAACAATGCCCCACCAAGAAATGAGACCACCCTGATTGTCATCCTACTGTCCCACTTTGTCACCCTGTCCATAATTAAACTGACCCAGCTCCACTTCCTATGCCCATATGGGCAATGCACCTGTGAGACTAATAGACTGGACTCTGCCATGGACACTCCTCTGCCATCACCCTTCACCAATGAACTTCCCCCTCCAATATTTTGCATTGAAATAAACACACCTAAAGCACAAAATGATCTGGAGTCTGTCTGTGATTTCGAAATAGTGTATTAGCAATTACAGTGACAAAATGTGTTTGAAATAGTAATGTCAACATACCTATGTCACACAGCTCTAGTCCATGAGGAATGTAAGCAGATGACACACAGTGGGATCCACATCTCTGAAACCGTAAGGGAAAGTGACAACTCAGTGACCCTACACTGGGTGAAAACGACAGATAGGATAGAGGTAGTAGTGTAAAAGTACAGGTAGTAGGCAGGATTGTATTCTCACCTGTGTGTCACTGGAAATATTGCTGGATCACTGAGTCCCTGTTCTGCAGGTCTCTTCCTCTGCTTCATCCTCATTACTGTCCACAGGCTCCACAGCTGCCACAACACCGCCATCTGGACCATTCTCCTGCAGAAAAGGCACCTATCGTCGCAAAGACAAGTTGTGAAGCATACAGCAGGCCACAATGATCTGGCACACCTTCTTTGGTGAGTCGAATAGGGATCCACCTGTCATGTGGAGGCACCTGAACCTGGCCTTCAGGAGGCCGAAGGTCCGCTCGATCACCCTCCTAGTTCGCCCATGGGCCTCATTGTAGCATTCCTCTGCCCTGGTCCTGGGATTCCACACTGGGGTCAGTAGCCATGACAGGGTGGGGTACCCAGAGTCACCTGCAAATGGCGTGGGACAACTGCTAGACACACACTAACCTGTAGGGATAACCCCAGACAACCGTTCCCACTGTCTTGCTTCCAGGGGCTCACATAATAGCCACACACGGTGCCTCTGGAGTTGACCCATCACATAAGGGATGCTGCTATTCCGCAGGATGTAGGCGTCATGCACTGAGCCAGGGAACATGGCATTCACATGGGAGATGTACTGGTCGGCCAAACATACCATCTGTACATTCATGGAATGATAACTCTTCCGGTTTCTGTACACCTGTTCACTCCTGTGGGGGGGGACCAAAGCCACATGGGTCCCATCAATGGCACCTATGATGCTGGGGATATGTCCCAGGGCATAGAAATCACCTTTCACTGTAGGCAAATCCTCCACCTGAGGGAAAACGATGTAGCTCCGCATTCGTTTCAGAAGGGCAGACAACACTCTGGACAACACCTTGGAAAACATAGGCTGGGACATCCCTGATGCCATGGCCACTGTTGTTTGAAATGACCCACTTGCAAAGAAATGAAGCACTGACAGCACCTGAACTTGAGGGGGGATTCCTGTGGGATGCCGGATTGCTGACATAAGGTCTGGCTCCAACTGGGTACACAGTTCCTGGATTGTGGCACGGTCAAACCTGGAGGTGATTATCAAATGTCGCTCCTCCATTGTCGACAGGTCCACCAACGGTTGGTACACTGGAGGATGCCGCCATCTCCTCACATGTCCCAGGGGACGGTGCCTATGAAGGACAACAGCGAGCACAGAGTCAACCAACTCAGAGGTACGTACCCACAGTTTACCGAGAACACCAATCATACACAAAAGGTGGCCTGTATGTGTGTTGAGGCCTAGGTATGTGTGGCACAGTTGAAAATGAGGCCATGTGGGCCCCTGAAATGGCGGCTGCCTGACCTCTAAAGTGGGACAATGGGATGTGAGGTAACTGCGCTGGCGTTGTACACCGTCGCAGTAGGCGGTCGGAGACCACGGAGCAATGCTGCATTGGTTAACATTGGACCCTATGGGTCCCAGGAGCCAATGACGATGTATGCCGGCGGTGATGGTACGCACCGCCGCGGACGTGACCACTGCGGACGTGACGGCCATTTTCTATCACTTCAATCACTCCATACCTGATCTTCGACATGAGAGGACCTACACTGCAAGTGCTGCTGTGACCTCAGTCTGGAAGAGACAATGGCTCGTGCGTCTGGGGAAAGGGCCCCTGTCTTCACATCGGAGGAGTTGGAGAAGCTCGTTGATGGGGTCCTCCCCCAGTACACGCTACTCTACGGTCCTCCAGACCAACAGGTAAGTACACAGGGAGCACGTTGTATGGGCTATGCCTGGGTGGGGAGGGCTGGTTGTAAGAGGGAAGGGGGCAGAGTGCAGGGAACATGAAGGACTGTGAATGCATGTGCCACATGGCAAGGGTAGGGATGGGGGCCACTCACTTTGACGGTGCAGTTGGTAATGACTTCTCTTCTTCCCCTGTACATTTCATGTAGGTCAGCGCCCACCAGAAGAAAGATATTTGGCGTGCCATCGCCAAGGACGTCCGGACCCTGGGGGTCTACCACAGACGGAGCACCCACTGCCGGAAAAGATGGGAGTACATTCGCTGCTGGAGCAAGAAGACGGCGGAGGCTCAGCTGGGAATGGCCTCCCAACGTGGGAGGGATGCCCGTCGTACCATGACCCCCCTGATGTTCAGGATCCTGGGGGTGGCGTACCCGGAATTGGATGGGCGCTTGAGGGCATCACAGCAGACACAAGGGGGTGAGTACACTCTCATTCAGCTGACTTTGCGCGCAGTGGAGTTGTCTAGGTGGGGGAGGAGGGCTGTGGGTTTCCCTAGGCCAGGGCGAGTACCGTCGGCTAGGCCCCTCCGTAAGGCATGGCCCTGTGGCCCCCCACCCCACACCTGTAGAGTGCCAAGTACAGCTATTCATGCCCCTGTGTCATCTATGTGTGCAGATGTCGTCCATAGCCTTGTAGGCCATTTCCCAGGAATTGCACTGTGGAGCCCAAGAGCGCGGCGTAGTGCAGGGGGCCTCTGTGTCTGTCTTGTCCGCCAATGGTAGCGGTAATCCATGCACTCAACATGTCTTTCTTCTGTCTCCCCCCCCCTTTTTGTGGTCTTCCTGTTCTTGTGTGCATTAGCATCATCAGGTGGAGGAGCAGTGGCACCGGAGCACGAGGGAGCTGCATCCCACATGGCCATGGAGGGCGACACTACGGAGTCTGAATTCACCAGTGGGACGGAGGGCGAGGGGAGCTCCATGGCGGGGACAGGAGCTGATTCCAGCGACACGGACTCGTCCTCTGATGGGAGCTCCCTTGTGGTGGCGGCAAAATCTGTGCCTCCCACTTCTACAGGTACAGCTGCCACCCCCCCTACCAGCACCACCCTCCTAGCAGCCCCTCAGCCTTTGCCCCGTGCCCGCTCACCCAGGAGGGTGGGCATCACCTTCGTCCCAGGCACCTCAGCCCCTGCCCCTGTCACCTCTGCTGCCCTCATTGAGGAGGAGTTCCCACAGGCACTCACGCAAGCATCACACACATACAGACAAACCAACATCCACTGCCTCCACTGTCTCCCCCTCCTCGTCGTCTCCCTCCTCCCTCCCAGTCTCGTCTACACTCACACCTGCATGCACTACCACTACAGCCACTACATCCCGCACCAGCACACCCACCACCACACCCCGCTCACGTGCACTCACCACCCCCACTCCCATTTACACATCCCCTGTGTCCTCTCCCAGTGTGTCTGTGACACACCCTCCAAAGATACACAAACGCAGGCACACACCCACCCAAAAGCCATCCACCTCACGACAGCCTCCAGCCCATGCACCTGCACCCAAATCCACAAAACTTACACCTCCTACAACCACCACCACTTCCTCCACTCCCAAACCCCCTCCATCTACCTGTCCCAGTGTCTCCCAAAAACTTTTCCTGGCCCCCCTTAACCTGTTTCCCACCACCCCCCCGTCCAACTCATAGGTCCCGCACTAGCACCTCAGCCAAAAAATCTCGGGGACCAGTGGTGCCTGTTGTTATAGGTATGTGGAGTGCACCGGCCACCAGGACAGCCAGTGTGGCACGGAGCCACAGCACAGTCAGCCCCCCCCTGTGAAGCACCAGAAGTTGGACAGTGCCCCGCGGGAGAGGGGGAAGACTCCAGCCAGCAAAGTCGCTCACAAGGGTCCCGGGGGAGTGTCCACTCAGCTGTGACTCCTCCCAAGGTGGGGAAGGGGCAGAAGAAATCTCCAAAGTCTGGGAGGAGCAGCACGGCGGAGAGGACTGCCATCATCCCCGCTGCCCAGGAGGTCACCGCCAGCCCCATCGTCACTGGCCAGGAGGCCACTGCCACAGTCACTGCCCAGGAGGCCAGCCCCCTCGTCACTGGCCAGGAGGCCACTGCCAGCCCCAGAGTCACTGGCCAGGAGGCCACCGCCAGCCCCAGAGTCACTGGCCAGGAGCCTACTGCCAGCCACAGCCCAGCTGGCCAGGAGGGCCACGCAAGCCACAGCCCAGCTGACCCATGAAGGATCGCCAGCCACAGCCCTGCTGGGCAATGAAGGACCGCCTTGGCAAGAACCGCTGAACAGGCCAGGGACCGCTGAACAGGGCAAAGACCGCCATGGAATGCACTGCTGAACAGGTCTGACACTGGCAACGCAAGCACCGCTGAACAGGCCAGGGACCGCTGAACAGGGCAAAGACCGCCATGGAATGCACCGCTAGCCCATTTGCGGCAGGGGCAGTGACGCAACTGGGACCATCACGGGGTGTGAGCTGCACTCTGGGCACCAGTCCCCCTCCAGAACCAGTGGAGACTGTTATCCACTTGAGAGACTGTGGCTTTGCACTCCCCAGGATGGTACAGTGGGCAACCCACCCACTGCAGAGACTTGAGAGACTGTGGCTTTGCACTCCCCAGGATGGTACAGTGGGCAACCCACCCACTGCAGAGACTTGAGAGACTGTGGCTTTGCACTCCCCAGGATACATCAGTTGGCATGGAGCCCCCTCGTGGATCTGGCATGGTGCACTCATCCGGCTGAGGTGCCCCCCCTTCCCTTCCCCCTGAGGTGCCTGTTGTATTTCTATCTGATGCCCCTGCAGTGTTCTCTCTGTTTTGATCAGGTATCTTGTGTGGGCCTCGCCCATGCATTTTGGGCCCAGTGGTCCACGGACAATGAATGGTGCATTACCTTCACTAATAATCGTGGTGTATATTTTGTTTAATGTGTATATATATATATATATATATATATATATATATATGTATATATTTGCTTCCTGTATTTTGATCTATTACAATGGTTCAACTCATTTCCTTTTGTCTTTGCATTCTTCCAAGGGGGTTGAGCGGTATTACTGTAATGTATAGATATTTATTGGTGTGTGTGTTGTAGTGGGTGAGGGTCGGGGTGGGGGTTGGGATGTTGGTTGTGTGTGTCCCTGTGTTTTTGCCTCCCCCCCACTAAGTCGTAGGTGCAGTACTCACCGTGGTCTCCGCCGCCGGCGTTGATGATCCTCGTATAGGAGCAGGAAGACTATCGCTCGTTCATAATATGGAGTTCCGGCTCCATGGTGTTGTTCCTCGTGGAGTGTGTAGAAGTGAGCACATTCCCTTTGAAATGGCTGTTTTTGCCGTGTTTTTATCTGCGGTGAATCTGCCCCAGAAAAGGTGGCGGATTGGTAGGTTGTGATACTGTGGGCGGTACATTGTCCTCCGCCTGTCTGTTGGTGGTGACCGCTGCACTGTTTGTCTGTACCGCCGTGGCGGTCGGAGTGTTAAAGTGGCTGCCTTTGTTGGCGGTTTCTGCCACGGTCATAATTCAATTTTTTTTTACTGCCGGCCTGTTGGCAGTTTTACCGCCGCTTTAACACCGTCCGCCAGGGTTGTAATGACCACCATAATGCCTTTATTTGTCCTTGTATATGTGAGACCAATGTAACTGAGAGAAACGAATGAGATCTGTGTGACCACGATTTCCCTGAGGAATCAATTGTGTAATGCGCTCGGCTGCCCAGTCTTCCCTGCTCTTGGGTAGAGATGAGGCACTGCTAGTTAGCTGGAGCAAAACCCGGATTGGGGTGACAGGTGTCACCTGTAATGGATTAGACTCGGCCTCTCACCCCGCAGACGATTCTGCCGCTCAAATCCAGTAGTCTCATTAGAATAATGAGGGCCTACGCGACACAAGTTCCCAGCAGCCGCTATTTGAGGTAAGACATAAGACATCACTGCAGCAAGGAGGAACTGCTGATTTGTCGATATAGCTGCAACATCGCAGTGGTAGCCATGTCTTCCCTGAGCGAGGCCCTTTCCAGCCTGTTGTCTGCTGACAGTTTGGGAGGGTAATTGTTGGGGACCCTCCCTCAGGGCAGCAGCTATGTCCGTCAGGGACTGTTGGAGTCCATGCAGTCAGGAGTGTGTGCCTCAGATGGCAGCTGTGTTTTCATTAGGTGTTATGAGGCACTTCGCACTCCCTCTACGCTGCCTGCCATGGTCTCCATCCCCACCCGCACCTGCTTGGTCAGCTCCCGCTGGACCCCTACCACTGTCCTCTGGAAGCTGGACTCTGGATCTTTGGAGTCCAGGGATGTGTCAGTACGGGCAGGTGGTATATTTTTGATGTTGGGTCCTTCATGTAATAACCTGCAACACTGTGGGCCTCATTCCGTCTCTGGCGATCATGGACCGCCAGGGCCGGGGACGGAGGAAGCACCGCCAACAGGCTGGCAGTGCTTCTGGGGCAATTCTGACCGCTGCGGTAAAGCCGCGGTCAGAAAAGGGGAACCGGCGGTTTCCCGCCGGTTTTCCCCTGCCCCAGGGAATCCTCCACGGCAGCGCCGCCATGGGGATTCCGACCCCCTTCCTGCCAGCCTGTTCCTGGCGGTTTACACCGCCAGGAAGAGGCTGGCAGGAACGGGTGTTGTGGGGCCCCTGGGGGCCCCTGCAGTGCCCATGCCACTGGCATGGGCACTGCAGGGGCCCCCTAACAGGGCCCCATCAAGATTTTCAGTGTCTGCAAAGCAGACACTGAAAATCGCGACGGGTGCAACTGCACCCGTCGCACCCCAGCAAATCCGGCGGCTCCATTCGGAGCCGGCTTCATCTTTGCTGGGTGCTTTCCCGCTGGGCCGGCGGGCGATCTTTTGAAGATTGCCCGCCGGCCCAGCGGGAAAGCTAGAATGCTCCCCGCTGTCATTTGACCGCGGGCGGTGTTTGGGCGGTTTCCGCCTGGTGGGCGGCGCCCGCCGCCCGCCGGGGTCGGAATGACCCCCTGTGTGTCCTTGCAACTGAAGGTGCTGTCTGGAGGGTTCCTAGGACATTCTGGAGAATCGGTTCATTGATGGCTATCAGCTGATCAAACAGGTCAACATTGAAACCCTGGACAGGCAGGTTGGCAGGAGGAAATCCATCATCCTCTGCAATGAGATAGTGTAAAATTAGTCTTAGATTTTTGTTGCAGATGACATGGCACATCATTTATTTGGTAGTGGAGGCTCAGTGACTAGGGTCAACGTTGTTATTGTACATTATGTGGCATATTTTTTAGTCCCTAGTGCCATTAGAGTGTCACCAAAAGTGATGTTCCGGCAGTGCTATGGGCTGCGTTGTATTTAGTAGTTGGCATTAAGCTACTTGTTGTGGCTTGACGCCACCTTGTAAATACTGCCCCTTCCATGAAAGCACTTTGCGTGGAAGAGGCGTGCAATGGCTGTTGCTGTAGGCGGGCCACACCAACACCCATTGCATTTTGATGCTGCCCCAGATTTATGTGTTTTTGTAGATCTTAGGCAGCGCCAATATCTATCACCACCCCAGTAGTTGCTTTAGCAGGGCGCAATGTTGATGCATAGTTTATGTCCTCCTCATGTTTTCCTTTGTCTATGTGTGCTGTATTCCACAGCATACAATGACCAAGCAGACTGCCATATCAGTTTCTTGTTGTGCAGGAAGGTGCTCCTTCCTGCACAACAATATTCTCTCCCTCAATGCAGCTATCCTTGCACTATGTTGCAAGGGATGCGGCGTTGGGGCTGGACAGCTAATTTACCACTGGCACAGGGATGGACACAGTGATGGCCCGTATGCTTATGATTTTTAGTCAAGACTGCGTTTTCTAAATGTCAGTGCGTGATTAAGCCTAATTTGGTACAGAGGCACCCACCTTCATTTCCAGTTTGATCAGGGTCTCTATCTTGTTTGATGGTGAGATTGCACCTACTTGTACTACTGCACACATGTGCCCTCATAACGAGTCTGGCGGTCCTATGACCGCCAGACTTTCAGTTGTGCTCAGACCACCGCCAACAGCAGCAGTCAACTGGCACATTTGGACAATGGTGAAAGCGTTGCGGTCCGATGGCCTGGCACTGCCAGGTTGCCACCAGCCTATGGGCTGGCGGGCCGCTGGTTTTAATCCTCCAGGCCAGCACTACAATCAGCGCTATCCTCCAGATTATGATCCCACTTTTCCACCAGGCTGACTACCATGCAGAGGCTGGTGGTAGTGGGGTGTAGGGAGCACCTGCACTGTCCATGCACTTGGCATTGTCAGTGTGGGGGGCCCCATGGGCAGCCCCTTTGTGCTTTCCACTGCCCAATTTATGGACAGTGATAAGTGCACCCCAACATTAGCGCTGCCTATATTACAAGCCAACATCAATGGTGTGGTGAGTTTCCCACAGAGCTGGCAGGCCGCAACACAGTTTCCACCCACCATTCCAGCGGGTATTTCGTAATGCCTACCACGGAGGGAAGACCGCACTGGTGGTCTTTCTAACACAGGTCTTTGGCGGACGGCCTCTGCCCGCCGCCAATGTCATAATGGGCACCATAATGTTCACAGACATGCACCATGTGCTGTATTTGTTTGCCCATTCCAATGTGGGTAATATGGTTGTGTCTGAGTTGTTGTGGGTTTACACTGTGTGTGATGTGTTCCACAGGTTGCAAGCTTTGGTGCAGATTTTTCTCCTGTGGCACGGTTCAGCTCAGCACCAATATGTGTTGTTCATCACTGCACCGGGTTAGTTACGTAGGGAAGCACCATGTTTACTGGGATACGGGACAGCCCTGCAATTACCCCGGCGGAAGCACTGATTTGTTCTGCCTACACCGAGACAGGCATTGTTGGAGCATGATGAAGGAGTGGCTGCCTGGATGGGTTTATGTGCAGGGTGGTGTTCCTTCCTGCACATGTATATGTCATGTTAGCTAAGGTGGCTTTTCAATGTGTGCTGCAAGATGAAGCACACATGTGTAATGGCAATGCAACAAGGAGGTAGGGGAGCATTTTTACGAGGTACACCACCCTAAGCTCACTCAATGGTACTGACTTCAGTCCTAGTTTCAGATGTCTAAGCTGTGTGGGTACAGGAGCTTTGACAATATGTTAGAGGATGTTGGGATGGCACAGTTTGACATTATATTTATCTTTCATGCCTAATGTCCTTCTTGTGGTCTTTGGCTATCTCTTACTGGCCAGGTGGTGCCACCTTCCTCCTTAATACCACATCTTGTTTCAGGTGTAACACAAAGTGACACACATACAATGAAGGAGGATGGTGCTTCTGTTTCAAGATCCTTGGTTCTTTTCTATGTTTTCAGCTTTAACATTAGAGTACTGTCCTTCCTGGACCATTGCCAAGCTCATAACATACTGTTGAGGAGGATGGGGAGCATAACCCCCACCATAGGGACTTTTTGTACAAGCACAGCTTGATTTCAAAAAGATGGTTGAGGACCAAAGGTTTGAGTATCGTCTAATTATTTTTGCCTTTTTTTGGAGTGAGTAAAAGTTTGTCCCTGCATATATAAAGATACGAGGACAGTTGCCAAATTCTATTAAAAGGCTTAGGGGCAGATTTATCAATGTGTTGCATCACCCTTAGGCCACGCAAGGCAGCTCAAGGGGGATGCAACTACTAAGTCAAATTTATCAAACCACATATAGTCACCTTGTGTGACCCTGAATGGCTTGATAAATCTAGAGTAACGCAGTGCAAATGACTGTGTTGCACTACTCTGCCCCAGGGAGGCATTCCATAGGTAGAATGCGGGGTTCCCATGCTTTCAGCCATGGATTTTGGTGCATTCCCAGATTTAACATTACTGATAGACTTGAGAATGTGTCAAAATGCTAAGCTTCCCCAGGTGAGGTGTAATGAGGAGAAATATCTTCCTTTCTCCTTGTTTTTCCTCTTCCTATACGTTCTACATTCTGCACTAAAACTATCCTGTCTGGAATGCAGTCCACCATGCAGCATGAAGCAAAGGTGCCTGCATTGCACGCACTAAATAGCACATTGTGTGCCAGTGCAAGGAAAGGAATTGAAAATACCACATAAAAATGGCACATTCCTGCAATTTCCTTTCATGCAGTCAGCAAAGAGGGTTGCTACACTTTGCTGCATGAGAGTTTGCTAAATATGCCCCTTAAATCGATCTTTTGCCATACACTCTGTATTGAACCGAATAGGGAACTCTTTTTACTGTAGATACCATTAGAGAGATGTGTTAAGCTCTCTGTATTGTTCACATTTTGTCTCTACCATCCACAGTCCTTGGGGCCTGTAGAACACCCAAAATAGATACTGAAAAAAAACTTGAGAAGACATGGGCATTGCCCTCATAAGCATAAGTATGACTTAAAATATGGAAAGCAGGTCCGAGCCCACATGGGATACTGATGGCAAATCCTATGTCCAGCAACCCAACTATTCTTAAAGTACTTTTTATGAAGTGATTTTGAACTATTATAGATCATTGATCATCAAAATTAGTAAAGCTTCATGTTAACATGTGTTTTTCATCATGTTTTGACCTATTTCAACTACCAAAGGAGACTTGCCGCAACTTGCATTGAGGAGACTAGGTCCACAAGAAACTGTACAAGCATAAGTCAGCTCTATAACCCCTTTATAAAGGACCTCTTGAAGTACTGTTGGTGACCAATATTGGAGTCAAGTTCCAAATATGTCACACTAGGGTCAATGCCTCTCAGTGTAAGGAAACCACTGAACCTGGAGAAAGGGAGAACGAGTGTTTGAATAGCAGGGTGTAAGTATCTGAAACCTCCCCTTTGCAGAACACTAGTTGGAGTCTCTTAGGATGTTGGAAAGTGGATCATTGGTAAGGGCAGATAAGTACCTACACTTAGAAATAGGTCACTAACCCTGACTAGGTTTAGTTAGGTGTCAATAAATGAACCCTAACTCAACCCTTCGTAGCTTGGCAACGATCAACAAGGCCTAACTTAGGAGACAAAGGCCCTCATTATGACCCTGGAGGTGAGTGATAAAGTGGCAGTAATACCGCCAGCAGGCTGGTGGTAAGTAACGCCAAATTATGAGGATGGAGATGATAACTCCCATAGACAGCCAATGTACCACACCAGCCTCCAGGGCGAAAACAACACTCACAACAGCCAGGCAGAAGACAAACTACTACCCACCATATTAAGACACATCACTCCCCCACCTTTTCCAGAGCGGTACCAACGCCATCAAAAGCCTGGAAGAAACGCATCACTGAAGAGAAAGGACACACCTTCGGAGACACAAAGAAGAACTACGCCGCCATGGAACCCGAACTGCAAGTCTTTCCGATGATCTTCTATGTAATGCTCCACCTGGAAAACCAACGCAGACGAAGACAATGACAGTGAGTACAGCACTTAGCACAGAAGGGAGGGTGGAGGAAAATGAGAGTGACACACACACGCATGACACACACCCAACACACACAGACACACCATGAACACAACCAGCTGCACATGAAAAACTATTTGTCCCGGAAAAACAGCAGAATAATGCAAGGACAACAGGAATGGACTAAAGTGATTGTAATCAGATCAAATTCAAAATTGCTAATTCAATTTGTCAACGAAACAGATATGTACACATGTACACAAAGGGACAATTCCCAGTCCAATGTTCAAAGGGCCCATATGGCCAAAGGGCACAGTCTAAGGCCCAACTCGAATCCTGACCACATCCAGATAGTACACTGCAGGGGCATCAGTTTGTAAATAGGCAGGTACCTCAGGGGGAGGGGTGGGCACCTGAGCCGGATACAGCAACAAGCCCACTGGTTCTGGAGGGGGCTCCATGCCCATTGCTCTATCGTGGGGAGTGCAAGGCCACAGACAATGGAGTGGGTGACTTTCCCACTGGTTCTGGAGGGGGCTACATGCCCATTGCTCTGTCCTGGGGAGTGCAAGGCCACAGTCTCTCAGGTGGGTGACTTGCCCACTGGTTCTGGAGGGGGCAACATTCCCATTGCTCTGTCCTGGGGAGTGCAAGGCCACAGTCTCTGGAGTGGGTGACTTTCCCACTGGTTCTAGAGGGGGCAACATGCCCATTGCTCTGTCCTGGGGAGTGCAAGGCCACAGTCTCTCAGGTGGGTGACTTGCCCACTGGTTCTGGAGGGGGCAACTCGCACAGCAGCCCTTTGAGTGTGGCATACATGGCATCCACTGGCGGTGATGGCTGTAGTGTGGTGGTGGATGGAGGAGCCTCCTGGACTTGCCTCTGCACTTTCTTATGGCTGCAGTGTGGTGGTGGATGGAGGAGCCTCCTGGGCAACCTCTGCACTTTCTGATGGCTGCAATTCATCACCTGGCAGTGGGGGCCCCTTGACAACTGGTGGTGGTGGAGGTGTCACCCTGACAGCCTCCGCTGGAGTAGATGGCTTAGACTCTTCCAGTACATGGGGCGTGGATCCATTACCCTTCCTGGCAGGGGAGGATGGGTTCTTTCTCTTCCTGCCTGGAGGTGCAGGCTCCTTCCTCTTCTTGCCTGGTGGTGCAGGCTCCTTCCCCTTCTTGCCTGGTGGTGTTGGTTCCTTCCTCTTCTTTGATGGATGTGTTTTATCCTTACCCCCCCAAGTAGGTGGTGCTACCACTGTCCCCGTGGGCTGTTTGGCTGAGGTGCTGGGCCGTGTCCTTGGTACCCTGCTCATACGGGCAGGATGGGGAGGGGTAGGAAAGAGGTCAAGTTGGGAAAGGAGAAGCTTTTTAGGGACGTTGAGGCAGGAGGATGGAGGAGTAATGGAAGTGGTTGTTGGAAGTTTATGTCTGCTGGACTTGTGTGCAGGTGCATGGGCTATATGCTGATGTGAGGTGGATGGCCGGTGGGTGTCTGAGTGCTTGTGTATTTGTCCTTTCTGAGAGGGGGACAGACAGGGTGGGAGAGGACAGAGGGGACGCGTGCATGGCTGTTGTGGAGGTGTCTGCCAGTGAGGTGTGTGTCCTGCTTGGTGTGGTGATGCTGGTAATGGATGTTGATGTAGTGCATGAAGGTGTGAGTGTGGACGTGACTGGGGGGAGGTGGTGGAGGAGGGGGAGACAGTGGAGGCAGTGGAAGTTGTCATGTCTGCTACTGTATGGTGTTTGAGTGAGTGCTTGTGGGATGAAGTGTGGTGCCTGTGTTTGCCTGTGACACTCTCGGGGGTTGTCTTGTGTGCATGCTCGTGTGAATGTGTGCCTGAGATGGGTTGGGGTTGAGGAGAATGGGACTGGGAAGTGGGAGTTTGAAGGGGGACGGTAAAAACAGGGACAATGGCTGCCATCAGAGAGGAGGCCAGAGCCTCAATCGATCTATGTTGGGCCGCCAGTCCATTGTGGATGCCCTCCAGGAATGCACTGCACTGCTGCATCTGGAATGCCAGACCCTGGATGGCATTCACAATGGTTGACTACCCTACAAAGATGGATCTCAGGAGGTCAATAGCCTCCTCACTCAGGGCAGCAGGGATCACTGAGGCAGGGCCTCAGGTGCCTGGGGCGAAGGAGATGCCATGCCCTCCCTCCTGGGTGAGGGGGCACAGGAAACTCACTGAGGGGCTGCTGGGAGGGAGGGGCTGGTATGGCGGGGTGGCGGCTGTACCTACAGCTGGGGTGGTCACAGACGTGTTCGCCACCACCAGGGAGCTCCCATCGGAGGAGGTATTTGAGTCTGTGTTGTCTTCTCCAGTCTCTGCAGTGGTGCTCCCCTTGCCCTCTGTCCTACTGGTTCCCTAGGCGTTGGTAGATTCTGCTCCCTAGGTCATGTGGGATGCAGCATATTTGGCATACACATCACCGTCACACACAGGGAACAGGCTTAAGCACTATGCAATGCACTACCAGGGATATGGCTACTCACTAAGGCAAGATGAGAACAATAGACCGCCAACAGCAGCACTCCTGGGACCCACAATGCCCTGCCCGAAATGGACTGCTAACAAGCTAGGTCACCTGTAATTGCCATACACCCATTACCCTTCAGATGAGCCATGCTGAAAAGAATTAGGCCCTCATTATGACATTGGCGGTAAGTGCCGCTTACCACCATGCTGACTGCCGCCAACATACTGCGACCGCGGCGGTATACCACTACGGGTATTATGACCCACACATACAAATCCGCCACTATACAGACACACACACAAGTCCACCAGCCCAAAGGTCAGTGTTAAACTGGCAGTACCAAAACCGACACCGTTACGCCAACAGAAATATGTCCACAACATCATGACCCACAAATCACCGCGGCGGACATTCAACCGCAGTAAACCATTGGCGGTACAGACTGCCACGCTCAAAATATACACACACTAACAAAACTACACCACATTGAACAATTCAAACTACACACACCTGACATACATACACAAACCACACCCACATACCCACACCAATATAAAATACACACACACACTACCCACAACCCATTGCGACCGAAAGAATTTGACAACTGAGAGAGAGACAAGCCAGGAGCACCCACTGAATCAGAGCCACAAAGCAACATCACCCATACACCATCCACGCACCTCACAGCACTCACCCCACACATCACATCTAACATCACCTCACACATCACTCACACCACATCATGGCACCTCAAAGACACCCCAGGTTTTCTGAGGAGGAGCTCAGGGTCATGGTGGAGGAAATCATCCGGGTAGAGCCACAGCTATTCGGATCACAGGTGCAGCAGACGTTCATTGCTAGGAAGATGGAGCTATGGCGGAGAGTCGTGGACAGGGTCAACGCCGTGGGAGAGCACCCCAGAACAAGGGATGACATCAGGAAGAGGTGGAACAACCTACGGGGGAAGGTACGTTCTATGGTGGCAAGACACCAGGTAGCTGTACAGAGGACTGGCGGTGGACCCCTACCTCCTCCTCCACAACTAACAACATGGGAGGAGCAAGTCTTGCTGATCATGCATCCTGAGGGCCAGGCAGGAGTAGCAGGAGGACTGGACTCTGGTAATTCAAATCTTTACTACTTCCACCCCCCCTACCTGCATGCCATCACAAACTCCTACCCTCACCCCCATCACTCCACCACCTCACATATACCCCACCATCACAACCCACGCGTCTCAATACCAAGCCCTGCATGCAGCACAATGCATGGACTCCCATCACAGACCTGCATGGACCCCCATCACCACAGCATGCACACTAGTGACAATCACCTATCCAACCAAATCACAACTCACAGAAGCCAAAGCTGCCTTGGTAAGAACAACCATAGAGGGAAGCATACCCATGCGCAAGATGTCACATGCAGAAACAATAACAACGTCACTGGAGAGGAGGTGTCAGCAATATCCAGTCCCCCCCAAAAGAGCCCCACAGTGATGACATCAGCTCTGCACGCCTGGATTAGGATGACCAACCTGGCCCATCAGGGACCTCTGGACAGTTGGTGACCCAGCCACATTCCCAAACCACCACAGAACCACGCCCCTCAGGAATCACCAGCACAGCACCCACCCAGCGAGCCCATCCCTCTGTCCCCAGGACATGTCAATCAGCAGTGTGTCCACCACTACAGTGACCCCAGGCAACCCCACAAACAGGGGACGATCAGGGACCTGGGGTCAGTGGGCACACAATTCAGGGGACAGAGGCACAGGACATCAGGGAAGCTGGGGGGACTGCTGTGGGACAGGGGGAGGACAGGCCCAGGGAACCCACTCTTCACGAGGCACTCACCAACATCCTGGGAGCATACCACCATTCCCAGGAGACCATGGGCCAGATACTGGCCAAGCTGCAGGAGACCCAGTGGCTGCAGGAGACCCAGTGGCTGCAGGAGGGACAGTACCTGGGAATCAGGGAGTACCTGAGAGACATCCACACCACCCTAGTCACCATTGCAGGGGTGCTGGCAGACATGGCCAACAACATGAGGGTAGGCAGTGGCACACCAACAGGCCCCTGACACTAGCCACACCGAAGAACAGCCCTCCACCTCCGCCGACGCTAGTGAACAGGAGGCCCCGGCACAGGAGAAACAGGCCACCAGCACCCCACCCCCTGCAGAAGGAGAACCACCACACAAAAGGTCCCTGTGATCCAGGCAGAAGCCAGAGAACATTGCCAAGACCCCCGCCAGGAAATAAGACTCTCCTGATTGTCACCCGTGTGTCTCACTCTGTCTACCTTGAACTGACATTGCTCCACTTCCTATGCCCCTTTGGACAATGCATCTGTGATACCAATAGACTGGGCTCTATCCTGGAAATTTCTTCACCATCAACCCAGCCCATTGCAATACCCCCTACACTTATAATCACAGAAATAAACACCCTTGGACCTAATACAAGTATGGAGTCTGTCAATTGATTGAAATATGTTTTAGTGTAACAAGCTGTAAACATTCCAGTAAACACAACAGGAGCCAGAGTGGGGCACAGATATCTGAAAATAGAGATGCCAAATTGTACAGTAAGTGGCCGTAGAAATAGGGAAATCAGGCTGCCATGTACAATGTCCAACACAAAACTGCAATGGAAGGTGAAGTTACAGTGTCTTACCTGTGCGTCACTGGAAGTACTGTTGAATTATAGTATTTTTGTTGTCCACATCCTCTTCCTCTGCCTCCTCTTCGTCACTGTCCACAGGGTCCACCGCTGCTACACGACCATCTCCAGGCTCATCCTCCTGCAGAAAAGGCACCTGGCGTCTCAAGGCCAGGTTGTGCAACATGCAACATGCAACGATGATCTTGCACCCCTTCTTGGGTGAATAGTACAAGGATCCACCTGTCAGATGGAGGCACCGGAATCTGGCCTTCAGGAGGCCAAAGGTGCACTCAATGATCCTCCTATTTCGCCTATGTGCCTCATTTTAACGTTCCTCTGCCCTTGTCCTGGCATTCCTCACTGGGGGCAGTGTCCATGAGAGTTTGGGGTAACCAGAGTCACCTGTAAATATCGAGGGATACCTGATAGCAACACACTCACCCTTAGGGCCAACCCCACACCTATATATCTACATCAACTGGGTGGGGTCCATGGGTTCACCTATTAGCCACACCCTGTGCCTCTGGAGTTGAGACATCACATATGGGATGCTGCTATTCTTCAAGATAAAGGCATCATGTACAGAGCCAGGATACTTTGCATTGACATGGGAGATGTACTGGTCTGCCAAACACACCATCTGCACATTCAGAGAGTGAAAACTCTTTTGATTTCTGAACACCTGTTCATTTCTCCGGGGTGGGACAAAGGCAATATGTGTACCATCAATGGCACCAATGATGTTAGGGATAGGTCCCATTGCATAGAAGTCAGCCTTCACTGTGGCCAAATCCTCCACCTGGGGGGAAAACGATTTAGCTGCGCATGTGTTTCATCAGGGCAGACAATACTCTGGTAAGCACGTTTGAGAAAATAGGCTGTGACATCCCTGATGCCATGACCACTGTCGCTTGGAAGGAACTACTTGCCAAGAAATGGAGCACTGACAGGACCTGCACTAGAGGGGGGATACCTGTGGGATGGCAGAGAGTGAAATCAGGTCTGGCTCCAATGAGGCACACAGCTCTTGGATTATAGCTCTATCAAGTCTGTAGGTTAGGATAATATGCCTGTCCTCCATTGTCGCCAGGTCCACCAGGGGTCTGTACACGGGGGTATGCCTCCATCTCCTATTCATCCTCAGCGGTTGAACTCTAGGGTGAAAAACGGTGATCAGAAGATCGTATTCATACATATACTCAGATTAATATGCTATTTTTTGTTTTACAGAAACTGTATGAGAACTTGTAAGTCAGTTGTTGTGCCTATGTCTGGTGTGACGCAGTTAGGTGCCATGCCCTGTGCCCCCCTGAAATGGCAGCTGCCTGACCTGTGGGGGGGACGAGTGGAAATGAGGTAATTCCGCTGGCGTTGTGCGCTGCTTTGGGCGGCAGTCGACGACTGCGTGCAACACCGCATTGGTTATCATTAGGGCCTATGGGTTCCAGGAGCCAATGGCGATGTACGCCAGCGGTGACGATACGCACCTCCGCGGAAGTGATCACCATTTTCTATCTGTTCACTCACTTGATACCTGACCTTCAACAGGAGAGGACCTACACTGCAAGTGCTGCTGTGACCAGTGTCTGGAACCGACTATGGCTCGAATGTCCGGCGAAAGGGCCCCTGCCTTCACTTCGGAGGAGTTGGCGAGACTTGTGGATGGGGTCCTACCCCAGTACCGTTTACTTTGTGGTCCTCCAGACTAACAGGTGAGTACACTGTGAGCATGATGCGTGGGGTATGAATATATGGAGTGCTGTGTGTCTAAGCCTCATTGGGGGGTACTGAGGGGTCCTGGGCAGAGTGCTGCATGTATGGTGGTCAATGTGTGTGCGTAAGGGGATGGAAGGGATATGGTGGGCCATGAGTATGAAAGTCCGGACGATATGAATAATACCTTTTCTGCTATATTTTTTTCTGCAGGTCAGCCCCTATCAGAAAACGGGTATTTGGCGTGTCATAACCAAGGAGGTGCGGACCCTGGAGGTTTTTGACAGGCGGAGCACCCACTGCAGCAAACAGTGGGAGGACCTGCGCAGCTGGGCAAGGAAGACAGCAGAGGGGTGCCCGTCGTACCCTGATCCACCCTGATGTTCTACATCCTAGTGGTGGCCTATCTGGAGTTGGATGGGCACTTGAAGGCATCACAGCAGCCACAAAGGGGTGAGTACAGATTCCGATTCATGACTTTGCACTTGTTAAGGTGTTACCTGGGTGGGGGATGTGGGCTGTGGGTCCCCCTAGGCCAGTGTGAACATGGCAGGGTAGGTTAAATGATGCGCAAGCTCAGATGCATTCCAACCCCAATAATGTTAGTGGGCATCTGCTACTGGGCAGGGTCCTGTGGGTTTCAGATGTGCAGCTAATGCATTAGGCATTGTAACCCATGGCCTGGTGACTAGCATTATAACTGGTAGTGCATGGCATAGTGCATAGGGCTGTTCTCTGTGAGTTGTGTATGCCAACGGTAGTGTTGTTGCTGGCATTGACCAAGTGTATCCTCTGTCTCTTTCCCCCCTTTTTGTTTTGTCACCCTGTCCTTGTGTGCATCAGCATCATCTGGCGGAGGAGAAGATGCACCGGCGATGGAGGGAGCTACATCCCACATGGGCCTGGAGGCCGAATCCACCGACGGTGAGGGCACCAGTGGGACGGAGGGTGAAGGGAGCACCACAATGGAGACAGGAGGTGACAGTACCGACAGCGACTCCTTCTCTGATGGAAGCTCCCTGGCGGTGGCGGACACCTCTGTGCCCACCACAACTACAGGTACAGCCGCCACCCCGTACCAGCTCTGCCCTCCAAGCAGCCCCTCAACGTGCTTCCTGTGCCCACTCACCCAGGAGGATGGGCATCTCCTTCCCCCCAGGCACCTCAGGCCCTGACCCAGTCAGCCCTGCTGCCCTCAGTGTGAAGGCTCTGTTGAGAAGTCAACCATACTGAATGCCATCCAGGGTCTAGCAGGGCATTTGCAACAAACAAATGCATCCCTGGAAGGCATTCACTCTGGCGTGGCGGCCCAACAGAGAGCATTCCAGGCTCTGGCCAACTCACTGATGGCAACCATTGTCCCTGTCTCCAGCCTCCCCCCTCCAACTTCCTCTACCCAGTCTCAATCCCCTCAACCCCAACCTATCCCAAGCACACCTTCAGACCTGCATTCACCCAAATCAACACTCAGAAGTGTCTCGCAAACACAAGCACCACACTTCATCCCACTGGCACTCACACAAGCACCATCCAGATGCAGACACACCAACATCCTCTGCCTCCACTGTGTCCCTCTCTTCCTCGTAGTCCACCTCCCTCCCAGGGGAGGGTACATCATTTGAGAGATGGCACACAGGTGTATTTGGGCAAGTGCAGAATGGCCTGCTGGTTTGAGTTGCAGAAACAGGGCCTGCTGGTACTTGTAGGCATTTCACTTGCTGACTCCTAACTCTACACAAATGCTAAACTCTTAGGTGCATGAACATCAGTTGTGAGATGGCAAACAGGTGTATCTGAGAGCACAAAGGCCTGTTGGATTGAGTCACAGAAACAGGGCCTCCTGCTAATTGTAGTCATGTCACTCTCTCCACTTTCCAACACTTGACAAATATTTAGTCTCACATCTCTGTTGCCACACTACAGTTAGGATGGCCCATACATTTACGCATACCATGGGTCCTGAGATGATCTTTTGATATTGAAACACTTACAGACCCCATTCCAACATAAGCATTTAATGGGGATTGACACATGTGATGTTATGTAGAACAATACACATTGAAAAGCTTACATCTCTGCTAATCTGTTTATTGCATGTTGGGAAAGTAGATGAACAACATAGTGGCAAAAGGTGAGATATGAGCATGCAGGACAATGAAGATTTGTGACAGTTTTTTTGTTCAAACTTACCAGGCTCCACTCCTCCACGTAGTCCTGTCAGGCCCTCTGGATCCAGAATAGCCAAGACCTTTTCTCCCAGGAAAAGAGTTGTAACGGGGCACTGGGAGAACCACCACCAGTCTTATTGTCCTCCATGTGTTGCCTGGAGGCAGTAAATGCACCTTCCCCCTCAGGTCATTCAACCTCTTCCTAACGTCCTCCTTTGTACACAGGGTGGTGCCTACAACATTCACTTTGTTGACTATCCTTTACCACATTTCTATTTTCCTACTGAGTGGGGTAAGCTGGACTTGGGCTCCAAACAATTATGGCTCTACTCTTATGATTTCATCCACCATGACTCTCAACACATCTTCAATAAAATGGGGATTTGCGGGCTGTGACATGGTTATAAATTAAAGTGGGTGGCAGGGACTTACTTAAGAAGAAAAGTGATATAGAGAGCAATTGGACAAAAGTGTGTGAAAGGTGTTAAATAGGATGCTGACAGAAAGGGGTGCCTTATCTATCAATAAAAAGCAATGGTGGTCTCTGGTCTCTTTCCTGCAGTGCTGTAGTGGAGAGGGAAAGGATCAGTGTCTGGGAAGGGCTGTGTTTTATATTGTGGTTTCCAGTTGTGTCCATTGGGCCAATGTATGTCAGCTGTGTTTTTTTTAATCCTTCTAATGGGCACTTGTCTGTTGCTTTGCTGAATGCGTACGGTGGCAGGCGACTGTCGTCAGCTAACTGCTGCAAGGAGACTGCCACGTCAACTGTGTTTTTGTAATGAGCTTGGCAGTTCCCCATGGCCATGATGGTGACAGAGTGTGTACCGCCAAGATTGAAAGCAGCTGTTCAGCTGGCGCACCACCATTTGTCTTTATGGGCAGCGGTTCAGCCTGCATATATCTTAATATTGTGGTCTCAAGACCGCCGCCACAGGGGTCATTCTGGGTGTGCCGCCTCAGCGGTCTAGCGGTCCTGCAGCCAAACTCAAAATAAGCCCCTTACATTTTTATAGTAAGTGCAGCACCACACCTGGATTACCACTGGTACTGCCTCACCCTCACACAGAACATAATGGAGGTAGCGATCTAGAAAACCCCACAGCAAATACTGTTAAGTTAAAATACACTATTTAAAATAGTTAAACCTATAAATAAATACAATTTATTGTTAGTAAGCACATAAAATGTAAATATTTATTACTAAAGAAACATGTGGTTATTAAATGTCATAATTGAAATTAATTTAACTTAATTAAATTATTATGTAATTATAAAATATTTGGGGTTATTAAATATTTTATAATTAAATGACAAATATACCAGTTTATACATTTTTAAACATAAATTCTCCACCCTGAATGTAGAATCTCCACACTGATAGGTATAGACTGTGCTAGTAAATGTGGGAGGGACACAAGGTAGTGAGAGGGGAAAAGTGGCAGACTTACTAATAAAAGAGATGGGATAAGAATGGAGAAAAAAATGAGTTGAGCGAGGGCCAGGGAGGGACTTAAGGAGTGATTGCACTTTCCATCAGTGATAGATTCCCAGAGAAGGTCAACCAGGCATTCAATAAAAAAGTAGTTGAGAGATTTTGCCTAAAATTGGAGAAAGCTAGGAAAATGGTATCCTAAGTTGATTCTTGAGTGAAACATTAGTTGACCTTCTTTAAATCCTAACATGACCTATAGGACTATACGTCTTATCACTCATTCTCAATGATCAATCCAGATTCTGTAATATTTAGTAAGTTTGTGGTAGAGAAACTGAGAAGAGTAATTATGTCCTAACAAATATGGCAAGAGGTGGGACGCAGGAGTAAATTACTGTATTGCTACTTGATGTGGAAAAATCTTTTAAAGTCATAAATACAAAATGTATGTTCTGGACAATGAATGGCATGTATTGTGCATGGGAAAAGCACGAAATCACACTGAATGTGCTCTCCTTTCTCTGTGATTTAATAATAGAACTCTTGACTGAGTAACAGGATCCCTAAAGTCCTGTGCTGCCCTAATGATTTATTGATTTATTTGAACTTGACTGACTCAGTATCATGTTTCATACAGAAATTACCAATTTTGGTATAAAATCTGTGCTTAATATAAATTATGATAAGCCAATGCACTTCCCATTTGGTGTTAGAGTAGGGAAACCTGGGATGGAAATCCCTGCCATAGAAGCAGGGGATCCTTCAAGGACCTGGGACTTCATATATGATAGAAACTAGGGAATAATATTCATAAGGATGTGCTCAAAGTCCTGGGCTGACATATGCTGGTGTTTGAGTTCTGGGGAAAGATAACTCTGTCACTAATGATTTGAGTGGCCCTGGCCAAGATGGTGACGGCTCCTTGGTGAATATATCCTATATATATATATATATATATATATATATATCTATATTGTTTTTGTTTTTTTGAAGGGTGATATGCATGCTGATGAAACATATACTGAAAAAGCTGGAGTGTTTGCTCATCAGAAATTATTATGGGGTAACACCTATAGTATACTCAGTAGGGAGGTCATAAAACTACCCTTTGAATTTGAATCTGGGGGTTTCAGTTTACAGTATTTCAAATGGTATAATCTGGTTTTCCAAATCCATTATGCTGTAAAGTCCTTAGATGCAGAAGAGAACGCAGAAAAGAGGATGGTGTCTGGAGGTAGGAGAGTGGGAATCCTGGGGCAAGGTCATTTCAAGGGGGCAACAATGACTCAAATCATGCTCTATTGAATAGGCTTGGCTTTTGAGTTTTGAAGATGGATGGAAAACCACATTTTGATGGAAGCGATATTTTTAATGGAGGCTCCTATACTAGGGTTGCTGAATTTTACGAGGGTGAAAACAGAAACAGAATCCAAAATGAGATGTTCAAAGTAAACCCTTATTTCAATGTAAAATGTTCAGGGGCATTGCTTTGGGGTGAGGTGCAGGGGTGCTTGGCATGTGACACCTCCCCCAAATAAATTAATTATTGGCTTGGTAGTTGGGTCTGGAAGCCCTGAGTTGGGTCAGGCATATCTGTGTCAGTTTTTCTGGTCCAAAAATGAAAAACAAAACAGTGACTTTTGATGTAAACAGGAGAGAGAGAGAGAGAGAGAGAGACTGTGATATCCATCTGGTGACTGAATTTCAAAGAGTGAAACCAGATAACCTGGAATCAATACTGGTTTCTCTGCTTGTCTAAACTGTGTGATCCTAGGCACATTTTATTTCACAGAGACTCTGTTGCTCATTTCGAGTTCGGCGGTCATTACCCGAAGACCACCAGGCAAACAGCAGCCGATACTCCACCAGCGATGGCGGAGTGAAGACCGTCGCATTACAAGTGACTCACACAGCACCGCCAGAAATAGACCAAAAAAACAACACCGTCGGCCCAAGCAATGGTATGAAGGAGGCGGCTGCACCACCACCACTGCCATGCCAAGAAAGTACCACCCGCAAAATTCCGAGTCACAAATCAGCATCGCGGAACCCAACACGGCAGTAATCCATTGGCAAACCAAACTGCCACAGGAAAAAAATAGCCACCACCGCATTAACACTGCACCAGATGGGATAACACCAATAGCAACATCTGAAATACATAAACACACCTGTCCACAGCACTACAAAACATATTCCCACACACTCAGAACCCTTTGCAACTAGAAACCCTGACAGAGCGAGAGAAGAGTACACTGAAAGGAGGCACTGCGCCTAGATAGCAAAGGCACCATCATACTAAGCACGCATCACACAACACATCCCTGCACACAAACACCACAGAGCACACACACATAACATTACACATATTCACAACTACAAACAGCACACCCAGAATCCATGCACACCATACAACCCCACGTACAACACAACCACCATGGGACCACAAAAAAAAACAGATTCACAGAAAAGGAGCTCAGGGTAATGGTCGAAGAAATAGTCAAAGTTGAGCCGCGACTGTTTGGAGCACTGGGCCAATAGACATCCATAGCCCAGAAGAATGACTTATGGCAGAGGATAGTCAACAGGGTGAATGCAGTGGGGAACCATCCATGAACAAGGGAGAACATTAGGAAGAGGTGGAATGACTTTAGGGGGAAGGTACGGGCCATAGCTTCCAGATACCAAGTAGCCGTCATGAGGACTAGTAGAGGCCCCCCACCACCTCCCATAGAAATGGCACAGTGGGAGGAGATGGTCCTGGCCATACTACATCCGGAAGGGCTGATGGGATTTGCTACTGGACTGGACACTAGTAAGTCTGCTGTACTCACTGGCCACCACGTCCCTGTGCACAGCATGTACCCCCACCACCTGCTCACCCCCTCAAATCACCCAAACATGCACAAACCCACTATTGGGCCTATACCCACCCTTGCATGCCACAGCTCCCACAGACACCATTCCCTCACAGCCCCCCCGTGCATATATGCCTCACACAGCAGTAAGTACCACAACTACCACAATGCAACACTCCCTACCCTTGCCTGACTGCTACGTCCATATCACATCTCTGCAATTGTACGTTAAACCATGTCACTCCCCAACACCAATATGTGGTAGGAATGTACATCAGTACATGGAAATGACAGTAGCAAGACAAAAGTAAACTGTACTCCAAAATAGGGGCATTGCAACCTTCCACTGATGGGAACACAAGCAGTGGAGTGGAAACTGTCAATGCGATGACTGCCCTGCAAATACAGTAAATGATGGCACACAACAGTTTGTGTCACCGCTACAATACCATCATCTGACACAATACCTCTCATCCCACAGGTCTCCCAAGTACTGACACACAGCAGACACATGCAAGTCTGGATTCGGACAACGAACCTGGCCCATCAGGCACGAGTGGTCAGTCCACCACCACCAGCCTCACCGTGCCCACAACTCTAACCACCTCCCCTGTGGCAGCCAGTGCAAAGCAGAGCCCACCTTCCTATACCTGTGTCACAAGGTCACATCAATCATCATTGTTCCCCACAGGACTGGGGAAGGAGTCAATGGTGCAAAACCAAGACAATGACGGTCCTGGTGTCAGTCGGAGGGTGCACACTGGCAAGGGCCAGTGGGAGGACAATCGTGGGACAAGGGACGAGGCAGGTACAGGACACAACTTGCCAGGATGCCGTCTCCAGAGTCCTCGGAGCCTACCAGCAAACCCAGTACCAGTTGGGCCAGATACTCACTACCTTGCAGGACAGACAAAGGCTGTAGGAGGAATACCACCAGGAGACCAGGCAGCAGTGGCAGGCACACAATGCCACCATGACCTCCATATTAGGGGAGTTCAAGGAACTCAACTGCTTCCTGCAGACATTCTCCATCCAACAGCAGGCCCCATCCAGTAGTCAGTCAACACCCCTGCCCTCAACATCAGCACCTGCTAATGGAATGCAGGCACAGCAGGAGGACCCACAGGCCACCAGCACCCCTACCCCTTTAGCTGAGGAGTGGACACCCCCATAAAAGAGGTCACCCATTCAGACATCCTGCAGGACCTCAGGCCAAGACCCATCCCCCCACGAGGAAGTGATCCCTCTTCTGAAATGTTACCCTTGTGTGACACTGTCACACCCAGTTGGGTGTCCAATACCAAGGTCTCATCATTCCGAGGCAAATGGACATAGGACCTATGAACCTAACAGCTTGACCACCCACTCTGATCAACACCTCGAGCACTACCCCACTCCTCTGGACTAAATAAACACCTATTATCACAAGTCATGGTGCATGTCTCTTTATTGTTTGTATTGCCAAATTTGTTACAGAACAACAAAAGTATACACATGTCTACACAACAATAATGTCAAAGTAATTGAAGTAGAGGGATACACCAGCAGGTGTGTAAGTACATCCATATTGTTATAACATCCACTGTCAACTATGCCAACAGCCAAATCAGCAAGCAGACTGCAAACTGAGATGTCACATGAAGAGGGATAAATAAATGGAATGAGGTACAATGTTGTAAGGAATGTAATCCACAGTCATACATCAATAGCAGTTGAACACAGGATGAGTGTCCCAGCAGCTATGGTACACCATATGTAAGGGTCTGCATTGGCATTCACACACATGTGGGACAGGAAAGATGAAACATAGGTAACATCCTTAATTGCACAACTCCCTGAGTAGTCAGGAACAGGTACTTGCCACACATGCCTATGCAGCAGAAGAAGACTGATAAGTCCCCCTAACATATCCCCAAACAAGCAGCCTGAGGACCCTAAATCTTTAGTACAACTAGAAGGCTCTACTGCAATGGCACCAGCATTCAACAAATGGACTTAGCAGCTGTGCATTTCCACTACTTCTCATGGTGAGTCAGATGTGTTGGTATCTCCAGCCCCCCGTGGTGCTCCCCAATATGTAAGGCTCTAGTCCCCACACATACCTTGATGCATCAAATACTGGCTACAGATTGGCTTCAGCAATACATCTTCCATGCGCAGATGATATGTAATGCAGACATACCTGTACATCAAGGAAAGTTGTGACAAATCATGTTAGTCCTGTTGTCATGTACCTCATCCTCGTCAGCATTCCCCTCAGCATCAGCGTCACTGGCCACAAACACTACCCAGCATTAATGTCCCTCTCCTCCAACAGTGGGATGTGCCTTCTGAGGGCCAGATTATGGAGCATGCAGCATGCAACAATGATCTTGCAGACTTTCCCTGGATTGTACTTTAGGCCACCACGAGACACATGAAGACAATGAAATCTAACTTTCAAGAGACCGAAAGTCTATTCAATCGTGCGTCTCGTCCGGCCTCATTATACCTGTTCTCCCCTAATGTAGTTGGATGTCTCACTGGTGTCAAGAGCCAGGGGAGGTTGGGGTATCCGGAGTCACCTGTGTGGAAAAGGAAACATGGCCATAGGTAACTGTAGGAGGCTGGCCTGGCAAATAGTGGGTACCTGATGGTACTTACACCTGGTGCCAGGTCCAGTTATCCCTTATTAGTAGATTAGTAGTGTTCTAGCAGCTTAGGCTGATAGAGGTAGCCATAGCAGAGCAGCATAGGCTGAACTAGGAGACATGCAAAGCTCCTACTATACCACTTATATCATATAGCACTATATCACAAGAAACACAAAACTCAGATGTTACTAAAAATAAAGGTACTTTATTTTAATTACAATGGTGGTCATTCCAACCTCAGCGGTAAAAGGCGCTTACAGCCGTTCAGAAGACCGCCATAACACCGCCGCGGCCGCGTTAAACCGCCACGGTCATTCTGACCCACAACAGGCAAACCGCCAAAATACAGACATCCACAAAAGTCTGCCACACCAAAGGGCAGCGAGAAACTGGCGATGACCAAACCTCCACCGTCACGCCAACAGAAATATGCCCACACTATCACGACACACGAATCCACGCGGCAGTCTTTCAACCGCGGTATTCCATTGGCGGTACACACCGCCGCGCTCAAAATACACACACACTTACAAAATACAACCACATTGGACAATTCAAAATACACACACCTGAGACACATACACACACCACTCCCACACACCCAATTAAATATAAAACACACACCCACATCACCCACAAACCTCCACTCCTAGAGATTCGTGAACACGCACTGAGAAAAGACATCCGAGCACCCAGACGCCCAATTCACTGTCACCCAGCAATATTTGCACGCACTTCACACAACACAACAATGCACATCACCACACTTAGCACCACACAATCCACCCTACACATCACCCACACCACCCCATGGCACCGCAAAGACACCCCAGGTTCTCTGATGATGAACTCAGGGTCATGGTGGAGGAAATTGTACGAGTAGAGCCACAGCTGTTTGGGGCACAGGTGCAGCACACCACCATTGCCAGGAAGATGGAGCTATGGAGCAGAATAGTGGACAGGGTCAACGCTGTGGGACAGCACCCAAGAAATCGGGACGACATCAGGAAGAGATGGAATGACCTACGGGGGAAGGTGCGTTCCATGATATCCAGGCACAACATCGCGGTGCAGAAGACTGGCGGCGGACCCCCACCTCCTCCCCCAGAATTTACAACATGGAAGGAGCAAGTCTTGAACATCCTGCATCCTGAGGGCCTCGCAGGAGAAGGCGGAGGAATGGACTCTGGTAAGGCAAATCTTAACTACTTCTCCCCCCCACCCCACCTGCATGCCAACTCATACCCCCACCCTCACCCTCACCCCCATCACATCTTACTCCTTGCAACTGTCTCACCATCACAACCCACCCATCCCAACACCTAGCCCTGCATGCGTCCACAAAGCATGGACACCCATCACCTAAGCATGCCCACTGCACATACACATACAACCCCCCCCAACCACCGTCACAACAGCCCCCACAAAGGAATGCCAGCACTGGGGTACACGGGCACCCACCCATTGCACGCTATGACACACACAGAAGCAATAACCATACTTTTAGACCCCTGCAGGACCCGAACGCCACGTCACCGCGCAGGAGGGTCCACAAATGTCCCCTCCACCCCCAGAAGAGACCCACAGTGAGGACAGCAGCTCTGTCTCCCTGGATCTAGATGACCAGCCCGGTCCATCGGGGACCTCGAGACAGTCGGTTCCCCTCACACAGCCACAGGCCACAGTAGACCTTCCCCCCTATGGGAACACCAGCACAGCACCCACCCAGCGGGCCCATACCTCTGTCCCCAGGACACGTCAATCAGCGGTGTGTCCACCACTACAGGGAACCCAGGCTAACCCAACACCCCAACAACAACAGGGACCTGGGGGCAGTGGTAGTGGGCACACGGTCCAGGGGACAGAGGCCCAGGGAAACAAGGGAACTGGGAGGGCTGCTGTGCGACAGGGGGGGGACAGGCCCAGGGAACCAACTCTCCACGAGGCCCTCTCCTCCATCATGGGAGCATATCATCGCTCCCAGGAGACGATGGCGACGGTCCTGGCCAGGTTTCAGGAGATCCAGCTTCTGCAGGAGGAACAGTATATGGGGTTCAGGGAGGAACTAAGAAACATCAGTTCCGCCATGGGTACCATCGTAGTGGCCCTGAATGAGGTAGTCACGACATTGCGGGACACTGTGGCACCTCAAAGGGCCCCTGACACTAGAATGCACCAAGAACTGCCTACCACCTCCGCCGGCGCTAGTGGACAGGAGGCCCCGACACAAGACCAACAGGCCACCAGAACCCCACCCCCCTGCAGAAGGAGAACCACCCCGCAAGCGGGCCCTGAGATCCAGGAAGAAGACAGAGTAAGATGTCAAGACCCCCGCCAGCAAAGGATACTGCCCTGATTGTCAACCCACTGTCCCACATTGTCACCCTGTCCAACCTTAAACTGCCCCTGCTCCACTTCCCACAGGCATTTGGACAATGCACCTGTGAAACTGATAGTCTGGACTCTGCCATGGACAATCCTCCACCATCACCCCTCACCGATTTGCAACCACCCATCCAATTTAGAGCACTTGAATAAAAACACTTATTGCACAAAACAATCTGGAGTCTGGCTGTGATTTAGAACAAATGTATTAGACATGACTGTGCCAAAATGTTCATTCACATTGTGATGCCAACAAACCGCTGTCACACAGCTGTAGTCCATGGGGAAACAAAGCAGATGTCACGCAGTGGGGCCCACAGCTCTGAAAACGGAAGGGAAAGTCACAACACAGTTAGCATACACTGGGGGAAAAAGTCAGACAGTAGAGAGGTAGGAGTCTTTAAGTAAATGTAATATGCCGGTGTCTACTCTTACCTGTGTGTTACTGAAAATACTGCTGTATTACTGTGTTCCTGTTCTCTATGTCGTCCTCTTCGACTTCCTCCTCTTCACTCTCCACAGGCTCCACAGCTGCTACAACACCACCATCTGGACCATCCTCCTGCAGAAAAGGCACCTGGCGGCGCAAAGCCAGGTTGTGAAGCATACAGCAGGCCACGATGATCTGGCACACCTTCTTTGGTGAGTACATTAGGGATCCACCTGTCATATGGAGGCACCTGAACCTGGCCTTCAGGAGGCCAAAGGTTCGCTCGATCACCCTTCTAGTCCGCCCATGGGCCTCATTGTACCGTTCCTCTGCCCTTGTCCTGGGATTCCTCTCTGGGGTCAGTAGCCAGGACAGATTGGGGTAACCAGAGTCCCCTAATAGCCACACCCGGTGCCTCTGGAGTTGACCCATCACATACGGGATGCTGCTATTCCGCAGGATGTAGGCGTCATGCACTGACCCAGTTAACTTGGCATTAACATGGGAGATGTACTGGTCAGCCAAGCACACCATCTGTACATTCATGGAATGATAACTCTTCCGGTTCCTGTACACCTGTTCACTCCTGCTGGGGGGGACCAAAGCAACATGTGTCCCATCAATGGCACCTATGATGTTGGGGATATGTCCAAGGGCATAGAAATCACCCTTCATTGTAGGCAAATCCCCCACCTCAGGGAAAATGATGTAGCTCCGCATGTGTTTCAGCAGGGCAGACAACACTCTGGACAACACCTTGGAAAACATAGGCTGGGACATCCCTGATGATATGGCCACTGTTGTTTGAAATGACCCACTCGCTAAGAAATGGAGTACTGACAGCACCTGCACTAGAGGGGGGATCCCTGTGGGTTGGCGGATGGGTGACATCAGGTCTGGCTCCAGCTGGGCACACAGTTCATGGATAGTGGCTCGGTCAAGCCTGTATGTCAGTATGACATGTCGTTCCTCCATTGTCGACAGGTCCACCAGCGGTCTGTACACGGGAAGATTCCTCCATCTCCTCGCATGTCCCAGCGGACGGTGCCTATGAAGGACAACAGCGAGCACAGAGTCAAGCAACCCACAGGTACGTAACCACAGCTTGCACATAGCACGATTCCCAATGCATTGAATGGCTTGTATGAGTGTTGGTGCATGGCCTAGGTATGTGTGACGCAGTTGGTAATTAGGCCATGTGGGCCCTTGAAATGGCAGCTGCCTGACCTGTGAAGTGCGACAGTGGGATGTGAGGTCAATGCGCTGGCGTGGCACACCGCGGCGGTAGGCGGAACGCACCGCCGCGGGCATGACCGCCATTTTCTATCTGCTTAATCACTCGATACCTGATCTTCGACAGGAGAGGACCTACACTGCAAGTGCTGCTGTGACCTCGGTCTGGAAGAGACAATGGCTCATGCGACTGGGGAAAGAGCCCCTGCTTTCACTGCGGAGGAGTTGGAGAAACTTGTGGATGGGGTCCCCCAGTATGCGCTACTCTACGGTCCTCCAGACCAACAGGTAAGTACACTGGGACCATGCTTAGTGGGCAATGCCTGGGCTGAGTCAGGTGGATGAAAGATGGTGGGGAGGGGAGCGATTGAGGCATGCATCAAACGACAGATGAGAGCATGTGCCACATGGCAAGGGTGGGCATGGGGGGCCACTCACATGGAGCATGGAGAAGGTGATGACAATTTTTCTCTCCCTGTACATGTCACATAGGTCAGCGCCCACCAGAAAGTCGCGATTTGGCGTGCCATCGCCAAGGACGTCCGGACCCTGGGGGTCCACAACAGACGGGGCACCCACTGCCGGAAGAGGTGGGAGGACATCCGACACAGGAGCAGGAAGACGCCGGAGGCTCAGCTGGGGATGGCCTCCCAACGTAGGAGGGGTGCCAGTCGTCAATTGACCCCCCTGATGTCCCGGATCCTGGCGGTGGCCTACCCCGATTTGGATGGGCGCGTGAGGACATCACAGCAGACACAAGGGGGTGAGTACAAATACATTCTGCTGACTTTGCGCGCAGTGGAGGTGTCTGGGTGGGGGAGGAGGGCTGTGGGTATCCCTAGGCCAGGGCGATTTCTGTAGGCTAGGCCCCTCCGTGAGGCATGGCCCTGTGCCCCCGCCCCCCACCTCTGTAGGGTGCCAAGTACAGGTATCCATGGCCCTGTGTCATCTATGTGTGCAGTTGTCGTCCATAGGCTTGTAGGCCATGTCCCACGGATTGCGTAGTGGACCCCAGGTGCGCGGCGTAGTGCAGGGGGCTTCTGTGTCTGTCTTGTCCGCCAACGGTAGCGGTAATCCATGCACTCAACATGTCTTTATTTCTCCTTCCCCCCTTTTTTGTGGTCTTCCTGTTCATGTGTGCATTAGCATCATCAGGCGGAGGAGAAGTGGCATCGGAGCACGAGGGAGCTGCATCTCACATGGCCATGGCGGGCCATGCAACTGACTCGGATTTCACCAGTGAGACGGAGGGCGAGGGGAGCTCCACAGCGGGGACTCGTGCTGATGTCAGTGACAGCGACTCGTCCTCTGAAGGGAGCTCCCTTGTGGTGGCGGCAACATCCGTGCCCCCCGCAACAACAGGTACAGCCGCCACCCAGCGCACCAGCACCGCCCTCCCAGCAGCCCCTCAGTGTTTGCCCCGTGCCCGCTCACCCAGGAATGTGGGCATCTCCTTCGGCCCAGGCACCTCAGGCCCTGCCCCTGTCACCCCTGCTGCTCTCAGTGAGGAGGTCATTGACCTCCTAAGGACCATCATTGTTGGGCAGTCTACCCTTTTGAATGCCATCCAGGGTGTACAAAGAGAGGTGCACCAGAGTAATGCATAACTGGAGGGCATTCATTCGGGTCAGGCTGCCCATCAGCGATCGTTCAACGCTCTGGCCTCAGCACTGATGGCAGCAATTGTCCCTGTCTCTAGCCTCCCCCCTCCAACTTCCTCCACCCAGACCCAATCCCCTGTACCTCTGCCTATCCCAGACACACCTACAGACCAGCCTGCACACACCTCAACACCCAAGGGAAGCTCATCCAGACATAAGCACCACACATCACACAAGCATTCACACAAGCAACATCCACATGCAGACATACCAACACCCACTGCCTCCACTGTGTCCCCCTCCTCCTCGTCTCCCTCCTCCCTCCCTGTGACGTCTCCACTCACACTTGCATGCACAACATCTTCAGCCACTACGTCCATCACCAGCACACCCACCAGAACACTCCGCACACGTGCAGTCACCACCCCCAATACCATTTACACGTCCCCTGCGTCCTCTCCAAGTGTGTCTGTCACCCCCTCCTCCAAACTACACAAATGCAGGCAGCCACCCACCCAACAGCCATCCACCTCACGACAGCCTCCAGCCCAAGCACCTGCACCCAAAGACACCAGACTTCACACTCCTACAACCACATCCTCTTCCTCCACTCCCATACCCACTACACCTACCCGTCCCTCTCTTTCCAAATTGCTTTTCCTTGCCAATCTTAACCTCTTTCCAACAACTCCCCCACCCCCTCCATCTCATAAGACTCCAATCAGCACCTCAGCCACCACAAAACCGGGACCTGTGAAGACTGTTGTCTATGGACTGTGGAGTCCCCCACCCTCAAGGGCATCCAGTTCAGCTAGGAGCCAAGGCACGGCCAGCCCACCACCGGAAAAGCATCCGAAGATTGCCAGTGCCCGGCGCGAGCGACCAAAGACCCCAGGGACCAAAATCCCTACATTGGCTCCGTCAGGAAGTGGGGTGCCACCTGGCACACCGCCAAAGGTGGGAAAGGGCCACAAGCGTGCAGGGAAGGGTGGGAAGGGCAGCACGCCCGACAAGTCCGTCAGCAGGCCAGCTGGCCAGGAGGGCCCCACCAGCCCCATCCCAGGTGTGCAGGAGGACACACACAGGCCCGGTACTGCAGCCCAGGAGGGCCCCGCAAACCACGTCCCAGGTGGGCAGGAGGACACCCACAGGCCGAGAACTGCAGCCCAGGAGGGCCCCGCAAGCCACCAGACAGATGGGCAGGAATGCCCCGCCAGCCACATGTCAGGTGGCGAGTGACATCCATGCCTGGGCCGGATCCACTGACCAGGACACTCATCTCAAGCACCGCTCCGCTGGGCACCGCCGTCTCAAGAACCGCTGAACTGGGCCCTTCATCTCAAGCACCGCTCCGCTGGGCACCACCGTCTCAAGAACCGCTGAACTGGGCCCTTCATCTCAAGCACCGCTCCGCTGGGCACCGCCGTCTCAAGCACCGCTGAACTGGGCCCTTCATCTCAAGCATCGCTGAACTGGGCCATTCATCTCAAGCACCGCTCCGCTGGGGACCGCGGTCTCAAGAACCGCTGAACTGGGCCCTTCATCTCAAGCACCGCTCCGCTGGGCACCGCCGTCTCAAGAACCGCTGAACTGGGCCCTTCATCTCAAGCACCGCTGAACTGGGCCCTTCATCTCAAGCATCGCTGAACTGGGCCCTTCATCTCAAGCACCGATGAACTGGGCCCTTCATCTCAAGCACCGCTCCGCTGGGCACCGCCGTCTCAAGCACCGCTGAACTGGGCTCTTCATCTCAAGCACCGCTCCGCTGGGCACCGCCGTCTCAAGAACCGCTGAACTGGGCCCTTCATCTCAAGCACCGCTCCGCTGGGCACCGCCGTCTCAAGAACCGCTGAAATGGGCCCTTCATCTCAAGCACCGCTCCACTGGGCACCGCCGTCTCAAGAACCGCTGAACTGGGCCCTTCATCTCAAGCACCGCTCTGCTGGGCACCACCGTCTCAAGCACCGCTGAACTGGGCCCTTCATCTCAAGCACTGCTCTGCTGGGCACCGCCGTCTCAAGAACCGCTGAACTGGGCCCTTCATCTCAAGCACCGCTCCGCTGGGCACCGCCGTCTCAAGAACCGCTGAACTGGGCCCTTCATCTCAAGTACCGCTCCGCTGGGCACCGCCGTCTCAAGAACCGCTGAACTGGGCCCTTCATCTAAAGCACCGCTCCACTGGGCACCGCCGTCTCAAGCACCGCTGAACTGGGCCCTTCATCTCAAGCACCGCTGGCCCATTGGCGGAAGGGGCAGGCCCGCATCTGTGTCGGGCAGGGCTGCACGAAGCACTCTGGGCACTAGTCCCCCTCCAGTACCAGTGGAGATTGTTATCCACTTCAGAGACTGTGGCTTTGCACTCCCCAGGATGGCACAATGGGCAACCCACTCACTGTAGAGACTTGAGAGACTGTGGCTTTGCACTCCCCAGGATATGGCAGTGGGCAACCCACCCACTGTAGAGACTTGAGAGACTGTGGCTTTGCACTCCCCAGGATGGTACAGTGGAAAACCCACCCACTGTAGAGACTTGAGAGACTGTGGCTTTGCACTCCCCAGGATGGCACAGTGGGCAACCCACCCACTGTAGAGACTTGTGAGACTGTGGCTTTGCACTCCCCAGGATGGCACAGTGGCCATGGAGGCCCCTCGTGGATCTGGCGTTGTGGACTCATCTGGCTGAGGTGCCCCCCCTTCCCTTCCCCCTGAGGTGCCTGTAGTTTTCCTATCTGATGCCCCTGCAGTGTTCTCTCCGTTGGAGGCAGGTATCCTGTGTGGGCTTTGCCCATGTGTTTTGGCCAAGTGGCCCACGAACAATGGCTGATAGACATATCGGACTGGACAATTTATGTATATAAAGTTATAGATGTCTGATATATTTTATACTCAGTCTTACAATATAATTCTATATTTATAATCATTTCCTTTTGCCTTTGCATTCTTCTGGGGGGTTTGGGGATGTAACTGTGATGTGTTGCTATGCATTGATGTGTGTGTTGTAGTGGTTGAGGGTGAGGGTGGGTGTGTCGCATATGTGTGTCCCCGTAATTTTTTGCCTCCCCCTCCCCTGTGTCGTAGGTGCAGTACTCACCGTTGTCTTCTGCGCCGGCGTTCGTGCTCCTGGTAGAGGAGCAGGAAGACAATGGCTGGTAGGATGTGTAGTTCGGGTTCCATGCTGTCCAGATTCCTCGTGGGGTGTATGGAGGTGAGCGTTTTCCGTTTGAAATGTCTGTTTCCGCCGTGTTTTTATCGGAGGGGCTACCGCCCCGGAAAAGGTGGCGGATTGGTGGGTTGTGATAGGGTGGGCGGTACATTGTCTTCCGCCTGTCTGTTGGCGGTGACCGCTGCGCTGTTTGTTTGTCCCGCCGTGGCGGGCGGTGTGTTAAAGTGGCGGTCTCTGTTGGCGGTTTCCGCCAGGGTCGGAATTGCATTTTTTTTACCGCCAGCCTGTTGGCGGTTTGACCGCCGCTTTAACACCGACCGCCAGGGTTGGAATGAGGGCCAATGTGCCAAAAGTATCTCAGAGGATATACTCCCTTAGGAGGTAAGTAAAATACACAAAATATACACACAAACCAAAATCAGGTAAGTAAAACACTTAGAAAAGTAGTGCAAACACTGTAGAACACAATAGAATGCAATAGGAGACAATGGGCCTAGGGGCAACACAAACCATATACTCCAAAAGTGGAATGCGAACCACGAATGGACCCCAGGCCTAGTGTAGTGTGAGGAGGGTCACTGGGTGCGTAATAAACACTAAGGGTGTCCAAGATACCCCACCCCAAGACCCTGAAAAGTAGGAGTAAAGTTACCCTACTACCCCAGAAAGAGAGTAAAGTCGAGATTGGGATTTCTGAAAAGACAACAACTGACTGCAAAGCATTGAAGATGGATTCCTGGACCAGAGGAATTGCAAAGGAAGAGGACCAAGTCCAAGAGTCACGCAAGTGTCCAGGGGGGACAGGAGTCCACTAAACCCCGGATGAAGGTGCAAAAGGGCTGCCTCCGGGTAGAGGAAGCCAAAGATTCTGCAACAACGGAAGGTGCCAGGAACTTCTCCTTTGGATAGACAATATCCCACGGCATGCTGCAGGATGCAGAGTTGTTTCCATGCAGAAAGACCACAAACAAGCCTTGCTAGTTGCAAGAGTCGTGGATGAAGACCAGGAGGTCGCCCCTTGGAGAAGGAGACAGAAGGGGCGCTCAGCAACACAGAGAGCCCACACAGTAGCAGGCAGCACCTGCAGAAGCACTTGAACAGGCATTCAAGAAATATGAGCACGGCGGTTGTCTCAACACAACAAAAGTGGGTCCCACAAAGCCGGAGGTCAAGTCAGCAATTTGGGCAATGCAGGATGGATTGCTGGGGACCTGGGCTGTGCTGTGCACAAAGGAAGTCTTTCAAAAGTGCACAGAAGCCCTAGCAGCTGCAGATCATGCAGTACACAGGATTACTGTCTGGCGTGGAGAGGCAAGGATTTACCTCCACCAAATTTGAACAGAAGGACCACTGGACTGTCGGGGTCACTTGGATCCAGCTCCTGTGTTCCAGGGACCATGCTCGTTAAGAGGAGAGGGGACCCATGGGACCGGTGATGTAGAAGTTTGGTGCCTGCGTTAGTGGGGGAAGATTCCGTCGACCCACGGGAGATTTCTTCATGGCTTCCAGTGCAGGGTGAAGGCAGACAGCCCTCAGAGCATGCACCACCAGGAAACAGTTGAGAAAGCCAGCAGGATTAGGTGCTACAATGTTGCTACTTTGTTGCGGTTTTGCAGGCATCCTGGAGCAGTCAGCGGTCGATCCTTGGCAGAAGTTGAAGAGAGAAGTGCAGAGGAACTCTGGTGAGCTCTTGCATTCGTTATCTGACGAGAAACCCACAGGAGAGACCCTAAATAGCCCTCAGAGGAGGATTATCCCCCTAACCAGGTAAAAGCCTATCAGGAGGAGTCTCTGACATCACCTACTGGCACTGGCCACTCAGATGTCTCCATTGTGCCCTCACACCTCTGCATTCAAGAAGGCAGAGGTCTGGGACACACTGGCGGAGCTCTGGGCACCACCCATGGGTGGTGAAGGACAGGGGAGTGGTCACTCCCCTTTCCTTTGTCCAGTTTCGTGCCAGAGCAGGGGCTGGGAGCTCCCTGAACTGGTGTAAACTGGCCTATGGAAGGAGGGCACCAACTGTGCCCCTCAAAGCATTTCCAGAGGCTGGGAGAGGCTACTCCTCCCCAGCCCTTAACACCTATTTCCAAAGGTAGAGGGTGTAACACCCTCTCTCAGAGGGAATCTTTTGTTCTGCCTTCCTGGGACTGGGCTGCCCAGACGTCAGGAGGGCAGAAACCTGTCTGAGGGTTGGCAGCATTGGTAGCTGCAGGGAAAACCCCAGAGAGCTAGTTTGGCCATACACGGGGTCCATGCTGGAGCCCCGGGGATGCATAGGATTGGCACCCCAATACCAGATTTGGCTTGGGGGTCAATTCCATGATCTTAGACATGTTACATGGCCATGTTCAGAGTTACCATTGTGAAGCTACACATAGGTATTGACCTATGTGCAGTTCACACGTGTAATGGTGTCCCCGCACTCACAAAGTCTGGGGAAATTGCCCTGTGCCCTCACACTTAGTAAGTTTGCACCTAACCTTCACTAAGTGAGGGTTAGACATATAGGTGGCTTATAAGTTACTTAAGTGCAGTGTAAAATGGCTGTGAAATAATGTGGACGTTATTTCACTCAGGCTGCAGTGGCAGTCCTGTGTAAGAATTATCTGAGCTCCCTATGGGTGGCAAAAGAAATGCTGCAGCCCATAGGGATCTCCTGGAACCCCAATACCCTGGGTACCTAGGTACCATATACTAGGGAATTATAAGGGTGTTCCAGTGTGCCAATAAGAATTTAAGAAAATAGTCACTAGCCTGCAGTGACAATTTTAAAAGCAGAGAGAGTATAAACACTGAGGTTCTGGTTAGCAGAGCCTCAATGATACAGTTAGGCACCACACAGGGAACACATACAGGCCACAATTATGAGCACCGGGGTCCTGGCTAGCAGGATCCCAATGACACAGGCAAAAACAAACTGACATATAAATAAAAATGGGGCAACATGCCAGGCAAGATGGTACTTTTCTACAGTAACATTGCTAGGCGGAGTGCTGACTGTGTTATGAGGGGTATAAACGTCTGACATGGAGAGCAGTACACATACCTATGAGCCAGGCCCTTTCTCCCTGTAGCTGTGACAACATTGCAGGGACACTGCTGTTCCTCAGGATGTGGGAATCATGTACTGATCCAGGGAATGTAGAATTCATATGTGTAATGCATTGGTCTGCAAGACACACCACTTGTACATTGAGTGAATAGGTACTTTTCCCGTTTCTGTAGACCCGTTCATTTATCCTCTGAGGTACCAGGGCAATGTGTGACCCATCAATGGCCCCAATTACATGTGGGATATTTGAGATGTTGTAGAAGGGTGCTTTTACAGTAGGAAAATCTGGAGGTAGTGGGAACCTAATGTACCTGTGCACATGCTTGAGTAGGGCATCCAGCACATCTTGCAACACCTTACAGAACTTCGGCTGCGAAAACCCTGCAGCCAGTCCCACTGTGCTCTGAAAAGAGCCACTCGCCAGGATATGCAAGACTGACAACACCTGGACTGTTGGAGGATGGCATGGGGATTCCTCAAACCCAGCAGGAGGTCTGGCTTCAACTGGGCGACCTATTTCTTGATGCACAAACGATCATGATGATGTGGCATTCTTCCATAGTTTCAAGAAGTATGAGTGGCCGGTAAATTGGTGCATTCCTCATCACTCCATTGTGGCCAAATCTGTGCGGGGACACAAACAGCAATCTGGGAATCTCTCACAATGTAGGCTATTCAGTATGACACACGACAATCATTAGGTAATAGTCATACAAGTTGCCTGTCATGTTGTGGGAATACACATTACTTCACCCTCCGTACCTAACCAGACGATGGCACATAATTCCTGTGGGAATGGACTTATACAGGACATGTACACCTACACCTTCCATGTGTTCCACTATACTGATCATTTATGCTGACAATTGTTGTGACAAGTGTGGAAATGTCACTAGACACGCACTACATGTGTCTATATTCATCATGTCAGACCTGAAGTATGTATTTGTGACGACATGCAGGTAGTAACGATGTGTAAACTCAGGACAGTAATGTCACAGACCAAAATGAAATCCATGTGTCCAGCATACATTGGACTGCTGGAAGTGACCTTGTTCCGCCGGAGGAAGTCGTCATGACAGAGTGCGGTATGAACCGCCGTGCAACTCCTCTTTGGTTAACATTGATGTCAATGTGAGACTGGGACCAATGACGATCCCCGCCCACGGTGACAGTCATGACCGCTGCGGTCGTAACCTCCATTTTGTGTGGGCCAGCTCACTTAACTCCTGGCATTCGGGATAGACAGACCTCCATTTTGTGTGCTGCTGTGTCCTGTCTCTTGGAAAAATGATGGCACGCACTGCAGGGGAAAGAGCCCCAGCCTTCTCAACAGAGGAGCTGGAGAAACTTGGCAGTTGTACGGAGCTCCAGGACAACAGGTCAGTACAATGTCCTTTGTCCCACATGTTGGGTGGTGTTTGACGATGTATGTGTGCGCACATTGACATGTCAAGACTGATCAGGTGTGTAGCATGCACATGATATGTGTGGGATATTGCCAGTGTGCATGAGCAATGTTTGTTGTGTGTCACCAAAGCTTGCTGCAGGATTGGTATTATTTACATCATGTCTCCCCTTTTCTCACTGTTTCCCATTCAGGTCAGTGCCCACCATAAGAAAGGGTTGTGGTAAACCATCGCCAAGGAAGTGCGGACCCTGGGGGTCCATTGCCAGCGGAGCACCCACTGCAGGAAGCGGTGGGAGGACCTGAGACGCTGAGCCCGGAAGACCGCAGAGGCCCAGCTGGGGATGGCCTCCCCACGTGGGAGGGGTGCATGTCGAACCGTGACCCCCCTAATGGTCCGCATACTGGTGTTGGCGTACCCTGAGTTGGATGGGCACTTGAAAGCAGCACAGCAGCCAGAAGGGGGTAAGTGTTGACTGTCAGGTGACTACTGCATGGATGTGCTCTGTCACCCTCCTTGGACTTGGAATGAATGTAGTCAGATATGATTTGGGAATGTACAGTACCGATTGCCACACCCATCAAGTAGGAGTGTGTGACGGTCGCTATGTTGAGCCATGTAAGATAAGAAGTTGTGGTACTGTGACACATGTTTAGCTGTAGGTATGGGTCTCTCAAGTGTGCTATCACGTCAATGGCTGCATCCTCCATCTCTGCGTGTCCTGTAGTAGTACGAAGTGATAATGATGGCACTGTATATGGGTAGTGACAGGCATGTTACTTGAAGGTTGCAGTTGCATCACTTCCTACATCAATGGATCCTCTGTACCACATCTACTCCTCACATTCCTGTCAGTTAGTTAGTGTCCTGTGTCCCTCTCTGCTTAGATTAGTATCAGCCTGTAATGGATGACATGTGGTTGGGTATAGTCCTGGGCTTGATTCTAGGAGTAGTCATTTTGGCATTAATGGGAATGTAGTTGTTTTCATGCAGAAATTTGTTCTGGAGGGTTGAGATGGGTTTGGACATAGCTTGCATGACTCTATTTGGGAATAATTGCTAATTGGTCTATTGTTTCGCTGGCAGGGACTGTTATCTGCATTGTTTGTATGTGAAGTGGATATGTGGGTTTTAATATTTTCTTTCCTTTCTGTTTCTGCCACCCTCCTTTTCTCTCTCCTCCTTTGTCTATGTGTGCATTAGCATCATCTTGTAAAGGAGGAAGGGCACCGGCGAGTGGGGATGCAGCAGCCCCCAGGACCCAGGAGGCAGCCAGCAGTGAAGCTGAGGGGACCAGATCGACGGAGTGTGAGGGAAGCACCACGGGGGAGACTGGAGCTACCAATACATCTGATTCAGATACCTCCTCCGATGGAGGCTCCCTGGCAGTGGGGGACCCTTCTGGTACTACACCAACACCATTGATGTCCACTACCTACCTTACCAGCACCGCCCTCCCTGTTGCACTCCAACCAGTTTCCCGTGCCCGCTCACCCAGGAGCGTGGAGGTCTCCTTCACTGAAGACACCTCTGCCCCTGCCCCAGTCAGCCGTGCTGCCCTCATTGAGGAGGCTATTGACCTCCTGAGGTCCCTCTCTGTGGGGCAGACAACAATTGTAAATGCCATCCAGGGACTGTCATCCCAGCTGCAGCAGACAAATGCATTCCTGGAAGGCATTCATGGTGCCTTGTCTGGCCTACAGAGATCGCTTCAGGCTCTGGCCTTCTCGTTGATGGCAGCCAGTGTCCCTTCATCTTTCGTCCCCCCCTCCAGCTACCTGTTCCCAATCCACAAGCCCTCTCCCTACACCCGTCCAGGGCAAACCTATTTACACACATACACCAACTACAACAGACAAGGTGCGCAAAGACAGACATGGGCATCACAAACGTTCACACAGGCATGCACACACACAACACACATCTGTAGACACAACAACAGACACTTCTCCCACCTCCTCCTCCCTTACAGTCACATCTCCACTCAGACTTGCCAGCACTGCATCATCACTCACTGTTCCTGCTGTCATTCCTGTCATCCCCTCAATCACCACTACATCAGACTGACAGTCGCACACCCCACATACCACATCCACACTCACCACGACTACCATCTCTACCAGCTGCAGCACATCCACCTCACTTGCACACACCACCACAACATTCACTCACCCATCACCCATTCCCTCTCCCTGCATCTCTGCCCCCTCCCAAAAAATGCATATGTACCAACTCACCCACCAACATTCAGCCACCACACACTAACAGACACTGCACACACCAGCTTCCACGTACAGCACATAGACACGTCAGATGAGCACTCCCACTACCTCCACTCCCAACCCTCAATCATGTGACCACTCCATGTGCCTAAGAGTGTTTTCCTTGCCGCCCTTGACCTCTTCCCTACTCCTCTCCCACCCCTATCTTCCCCGTAAACAGCGTGTCCCTCTGCCCCTCTCAGGCCCTTCTACCTCCCATTCCTTGAATACCCCCTCTGGTGTTTCCCCTGCTCCTCCACTCAGCAAAAAATCCAACCCTCCCAGTGCCAAGGTCACCCCTCCCAAGCCGAAACGTGCCCCTTCCACATCCAAGCCTCTGCCACCACACCCACACCCCTGAGGTGCCTTCCTGTCCCATTGCTGCCCCTATAAAGTGGAGGTCTATTTTTAATCAGGAGTCAAGTTGGGCCCATATTAAGGGACAATGTGTCCTGCTGAAGTGGACATTGGACTTGCCATTGGCACATTTTGTAAACAGTTTATTGTTTTAATACAACTGCCCACATTGCTGTGGTTGGCAAGATAAGATGCTTGTCCTGGTTTCCTTCTACATGGTAGTGTGACATCTGTGTGCAAAGGTGTGTGAGGTCTGTGTGTGGATTGTGTCTGTGTTGTTGCATGCGCTTAGTAGATGGTTTGGGCCATGAGGATGTTGTGATGTGTGTGTCTGCTTGCTTGTGTGTTTGTATGGGGTGTTGTGTGCGTCCGTGTGTCTAGTGCTGCATGTGTATATTTCCTTGATTGTTGGTTGTACGTGTTGTGTCACCTGTATGATTGTTTGGATGTGTGTTCACAGCAATTGATTGTGTGTCATTGCTATACGAGTTCATGGTGTGTGTGTATGTGTGGTGTCGTATAACGTGGCTGTCTGTGCCAGTGTTGAGGTATTTGTGGGGTAGTTGTCATTGTGTCGTTATGGGGTGTGTTGGTGTTGTTGTTGTGTGTTGTGCTGAATGTTTGGCATGTATCTGCATGGCTTTGTGTGTGTATTGGTTATTTGGCATTGACGTATTTTTTGTGTGTGGAGCCTTTACTGTCTGTGTGGGGTATGTGTGTTCTGTGTGGGAGTGTATCACTGCCATTTCACTCCCCTCTGTGCTAGGTATACTTACGGTTGTCATCTTCATTGTCATCGGTGGTCCTGAAGGTGTATGGCGAGATAGAACGCTGGGAAGACTAGCAGTTCATTTGCAATGGCGGCCGCGGCAACGTCTCTGTGCTTGGAGATGGGTGTTTCCTTTTGTACTTTCTGTTTCTGCCAGGATTTTCATGGTGGTAAGGCCCCACTGGATATCCTGGCGGAGAGGTTACTTGGAGTATGGAGAGCAGGACGTTGGCTGCCGCCTGCCTGAAGTTGCTTTCCGCCGGAGGATGCTGCTTGCTGGCGGTGGCGGTGCTGGTGGTGAGTTGTCTGTATTGCGTTGGGTTCACCACCTTACTCGTTATTTGGCAGTCTGCACCACCACGCTGTCGGCAGTCACAAGACCTCCATCGGCGTGGCAGTTCGGTTACCACCAAACTCAGAATGAGCACATCTGTTTACTTCATTATCATATATGAGTACACTTTTAATTATTTGAGTTCATGTTGTGCGCTGTACAAGCACCTCTTTTTCTTGATTTAATGGACTGTGATGTTGCTCCAGCCTTCGGCCACGTTTAGAGTTTACTTGAGTACTGACTTGCCTCTAGTTCAGTAATGGGATTGTCAAGGAGGTGAGCCATAAATGTTTCTAAAAGCTATGAGTTTTAAATAAATGTTTGCCTATTCAATTACACAATCTGTCATAGTGAGGTGAAATGCTTCTGCATGTTAAAGAGTACACGTTTTTAATTTTAAAGAGACTGTACCATATTTTACGTTATGCTTGTTGCAAGAAATACATGCCAAATTAGTTTATGGCTAGGCTTCTGCGTAGACACCCACAGCCAATAAAGGCCCATTGTTTGGCTATGGCTTGCCCTATTAATTTGCCTGCACTCTCAGCTTAGGCAGATAGAGGTAGCTATAGCAGAGCAGCTCAGGCTGAACTTGGAGACATGCAAAGCTCCTGCAATACCACTTATAGTTACACAGTACTTATACACAAGTAAAGACAATACTCAGGGGCTTATTACAACTTTGGAGGAGGTGTTAATCTGTCCCAAAAGTGACGGTAAAGTGACGGATATACCATCAGCCGTATTACGAGTTCCATAGGATATAATGGACTCGTAATACGTCTGGTGGTATATCCGTCACTTTACCGTCACTTTTGGGACGGATTAACACCTCCTCCAAAGTTGTAATAACCCCCTCAGTGTTACCAAAAATAAAGGTATTTATTTGGGTGACACAGTACCAAAAATATCTTAGAGACAATACTCCTTCTGGAGGTAAGTATTATACACAATATATACACTTGGCACCAAAATTAGATAAGTAAATAGTCATAGAACAATGCAAACAGTAGGAAATCCTATAGAATGCAATGGGAGAAAATAGGTCTGGGGGCAACACAAACCATATACTAAAAAAGTGGAATGTGAATTACAAATTCCCCCCTAGACAAGTCGTTTTGGTGATTTTGCAGCAGCCAACCAAGTCTGCAAAGAACAACTGCTGTATTATTGGACCTGAAGGAAGGGGACCAAGTCCAGAAGTCGAAAGAAGTTCCAGGAAGGACAAGAGCCCCTGCCAAACCAGAAGAGGGTGCAAAAGAAGAGTCCCCGGTTAGTAGAAGACTGCAGAAATGCACCCTAGGAAAATGCCAGCGGGTTCTTGCATGACTCAAAAGATGTCCCACGGCGTGAAGATCATTGCAGATGAGATTTCTTGTTGGAAGGTGCCAACAAGCCTTTGCTATGACAAAAGTACATTTTTCATTAAAATGGCACTGGATAGACCCAGGAGGGACCTGGGGCCTCAACTCTGTGTGAGGAGGAAGAGGGGGCTCTCAGCACTTCAGAGAGCCCTCAGGATGCCAGCCAGAACCCCTAGAAGCCGCAGGATCTGGGTTCAAAGGGGGTGCAAAATGCAGTTGATGCAGCACAACAAAAGAAGGTCCGATGGTGCCGGAGAACAACTCAGCATGTTGAGTGTCACAGGGTGGAGTGCTGAGGACCTGGGCCAGGCTGTGCATGAAGGAATGTTGCAAAGAGTGCACAGAGGCCTCAGGAGGCGAAGAAGACACAATGCACAGGGGTACCATAGATCTCGGGGAAGGCAAGGTCTTACCTCCTCCAAATTGCGTCAGCAGGACCTCAGGACAGTCTATCCTGATGATTTCCACACTCTGTGTCCTTATGAGCATGCTCGTTGCTGTCAGAGGAGTCCCAGGTTACCAGTCGTCGCCTTGGAAGGTGCCTGCTTGGAGCAGGGGAGTGACTTTGTCACTCCACTGGAGATTTCTTCAGTCCTTCTGGTGCAGGATGAAGACAGGGAGTCCCCAGAGCATGTACACGTGGAAACTGTTACAGTTGCTGTCTTGGAGCTGAGGTTGCTAAAGAAATGTGTCTCTTGTAGACACTTTGTTGCAGTTACAGCGTTTCTTGGAGCAGGTTGCAGTTGATCTGAGGGCAGAAGAGTCTGAAGTTGTTGCAGAGGATTCCTGAAGGAAACTTGCAAGCATAATCTGAAGAGAACCCACAGGAGAGACCCTAAATAGCCCTGAGAGGGGGATTGGCTACCTCATCAGGTATGGACCTATCAGGAGGGGTCTCTCACGTCACATGCTGGCACTGGCCACTCAGAGCCCTCCAGAGTGTCCCCACACCTTGCAACGTAAGATGGCTGAAGTCTGGGACACACTGGAGGAGCTCTCTGCACCACCCCTGGGGTGGTGATGGACAAAGGAGTGGTCACTCCCTTTTCCTTTGTCCAGTCTCCCGCCAGAGCAGGGGAAAGGGATCCCTGAACCGGTGTAGACTGGTTTATGCAAGGAGGGCACCATCTCCCCAGCCTGTAACACCTATTTCCAAAGGGAGATGGTGTAACACCCTACACTCAAAGGAAATGCTTTGTTCTGCCTTCCTGGAGCTGGGCTTCCCAGACCCCAGAAGGGCAGAACCCTGTCTGTGAGGTGGCAGCAGCTGTAGCTGCAGTGCAAGCCTCAGAGAGCTGGTTTGGCAGTACTGGGGGTTCATGGTGGAGCCCCAGGATGATTGGAATTGGCTCCCCAATACCAGATTTGGAATGGGGGACAATTCCATGATCTTAGACATGTTACATGGCCATATTTGGAGTTACCATTGTGAAGCTACATATAGGTATTGACCTATATGTAGTGCACGTGTGTAATGTTGTCCCTGCACTCACAAAGTCCGGGAAAATGGCCCTGAACTATGTGGGGGCACCTTTGCTAGTGAAAGGGTGCCCTCACACTTAGTAACTTTCCACCTAACCTTCAGCAAGTGAAGGTTAGACATACAGGTGACTTATAAGTTACTTAAGTGCAGTGAAAATGGCTGTGAAATAGTGTGTGCACTATTTTCCGCAGGCTGCAATGGCAGGCCTGTGTAAGAGTTTGTCTGAGCTCCCTATGGGTGGCAAAAGAAATGCTGCAGCCCATATGGATCTCCTGGAACCCCACTGCCCTGGGTACCTAGGTACCATATACTAGGGACTTATAAGGGGGGGTCCAGTGTGCCAATTGAAATTGGTAAATTAAATCACTGGCCTACAGTGACAAATTTAAAAGCATAGAGAGCATAAGCACTGAGGTTCTGATTAGCAGAGCCTCAGTGACACAGTTAGGCACTACACATGCATATACATTAGGCCAAGAACTATAAGCACTGGCGTCCCGGCTAGCAGAATCCCAGTGAGACAGGCAAAACATACTGACATATAGGTTTTAATCTATGAGCACTGGGGTCCTGGCTAGCAGGATCCCAGTGACACATTAAAAACGCACTGACACACACTCACAAGCAGACCAAAAGTGGGGGTAACCATGCTAGAAAGAGGCTACTTTCTCACAAGAATAATTTAAAAAAGATAAGGACTAGAAACTTTAAAGCCTTGCCCACAGCCAATGATTTAACAAGTCTACAATTAAAGCTTATTGAAGTACAAACAAAGAAAAGTGCATGCAGTGAAAATGCATTTAAAATAAGTAATCCTATGATTAAGACTCCAGGGCATTGTGTTGGATGAAGACTGAAGTCACAAGTCACAAGTTGACTGGGATCTTAAATATATATTTTAACCAGTATACCAAAAAGGTAGTGGATCAGTATCCACGGAATTACTCCTTGAGTGGGTGCAAATTGTGCTACTTCTTGGAATTCAAAAACATTGGCAATAGTAGGCTTGAAAAGCTACATCCATTTCAAGCTGTGAGGTATTCTACTTGCAATCAAACACCTGAAAAGGGATGGAATTAATGCTTGAGAATAGTCTAACCAGTGGCAATTACTATGAGTAGCATTCCAACCCATCTTTTTCGCTAACTCTGTCACCAAATTCAAATCAGTACTGACCCTGTTCCTCCTGAAAAAAGTACATCCTGAACCTTCCTCATCTCGCCTCTCTACCCTGAAGCCCACCTCTTTTTTAGTTAGGAAATTTGAGATTCTCACAGCCCATATCTCACTGTCTAAACTATGCTCCTGAAATATGTGACAATTGCAGAGGCCCAGGAGATTTTTACTTACTGTATGGCATTTTCCATGCTATGAAAGGCTACCTGAGGATGGGGGATGCAATGGAGGAGGGGCTCCCAGAGATGCCAAGTGAGCAGCAGAATGTAGGGACACAACGGGGCATATCTATACTTTTTTGGACCGCATTTATGTCTTTTTTTTTAACAAAAATTTGGCGCAAACCTAACCCCATATTTACAGTTTGACGTTAGACATGTTTAACGTCAAAATATAGGAGTTTGCACCATTTTTTTGGATGAATGAACCTACCTTGCGTCAATAAGATGCAAGGTAGGCGTTACCATCCAAAAAATGGTGCTATCCCCATAGCCCCATATTTATCTCCTCGTGCTAAAATGATGCACGATTGGGAGAAGGGGCTAAATAATATTAGCACCATTATTTAACACCTGGGTCAGACCAGGCGTTAGGGGACCTGTGGACCCATTTCCATGGTTAAACACCATGGAATGGGTCCACAGGTGCCCTCCCCAAACCCCATGAGCACCCCAACCAGAGGGACACCGGAGGATGAGGATGAGGTAAGTATTTTTTTCTAGATTTTTTTTGCGATCTGGGTCCCTAACTTGGGGCCCCTTGCATGGCACAGAGTGCTACGGCCATGCCCAGGGGACACTTGTCCATTGTGCTGGACATTAAGGTGGTGGGCATGACTCCTGTCTTTCCTAAGACAGGAATCTTGTTTTTGGTGGTTGTGCGCCAGGAAATGGCGCTAGTTGGTTAGAGACATTTCTTTGTGCCTCAAACCAGGCTATCATAATTTTCTGATGCACAACCCCCTCCTTCCCTGCTTCCACCACCACCCAGCTAGTGTCTTTTTTTAAGACACTAGCCCAAGTTTAGCACCAACCTTCTTCATTCAATAAATACGGCACTGGCCGACCCTAAACTTTTTTGCCGTAAAATAACTGTGTTAGCACATTTTTGCGATAAAACTTATAAATATGGGCCCAAAGGTGCTAACTGAGAAGGCAAATCCGTTACCTTTCTGTACAAAACCTTAAGATGTGCGTGTTATCTATTTACGATAGGGAGAAATGGAACATGGACTGCTCCGAGTAAACTGTCAATAGTGCATGTTTGCAGTTGTAAAATGTGTCGCGCAATGCTAGCTTTAAGTTTATTCAACTCATCTTCCTTTGCCGCACGTTAGTAACAACATTTCTCTTTTCATAAAATGATCCCCGATTTGACTGACGGAGACCGAAAATGTGCCTATCCATGAGTGCTGTTTTCCATATTACATCATAACCTCGATCTATCCAGGGTTTCTGGTTTTAAGAGCAAAACAGTCTATCGCATGCTTCAGGTAAGGCCGAATTCCCCCAAACCAAACAAGGGCACAACAATTTTAATGCTTCCTCTATTTGTGGCCGAGGTACAAATTATGATGTCCTGGATGTCGCTGAGGGCTCGCTACACTGAATCTTGGCCGACCGACATCCAAAGTTTAGCAGAGGGCTGAGCAACAGACATAGGTATTGTTAGAAAGTCTAACGAATTAGCTAAGGATTTGGTGGGCTTACAATAGGGCCCTGATTTTCCGTTCAGGTGTCAAACTGCCCTGAGCAGTGCAAGCAGTAGCTGTAAAAATGCCATGCAAGGTGTTAGATAAAATGTCTGCTTCTTTATTATTTCTTTCCAGTTCGATGCACTACAGGAATAGTATTCTTTGTTGTCATACACATCATGTACCTTTGGTAAACGATTGCTGCTCACAATAAGGGAAAGCAGCATTTTTTTATTGAACTGTATAAGATCTAAGAAAGTCAATAAAAATATAATAAAACCAGTGTGGGCCTTACTAACAATAATGAAACTAATATTAGCCTGAAAACGGCAGGAATCCTAGGTAGAGGTGCCTGGAGCATTCCATATGTCCGCACTAGAGGATAATTCTGGGGATAATGCCTCCATCTATCCACGCAGCAGAACAGTAACCCACATAGGAAGCCACACTAATTGAGTAGATGATACAGCCAATTTGCAGGCAGCTTGGTAAGGAAGAGGCCAGAGTGGCTTAAAACGAATCTGAGACTGCTGGGCCCTGTAATGCCGTTTGCAGTCTAGGAATCCATATTACGCGCACCTATATGCCCGGTTATGTAGACTGTATGACGTGTAAATGCCATGAATGAGAAGAAATGTTACCACATACTCCTAGCTCGCGTTCTTTGTGACAAGCCAAGAGAAATCATTATACATGAGCATCCTCTTGGCATCTGCAAAAAATACTTTTCTGATTTCTCAGCATTTTTGGGAAATATTAGTAAGTCCTCTTTGATATTCCCCTGGCCCACTCTGAGTTCACAGCAGCGAGTTTCTGATTCTGGAAATTGTTATTTGCTTTTCTCCGACGACTCCAAACATGTTGATCTATTGTGGTATTAGTTAGTTATATACTCTCCTGGATATGTGTTTTGATTATGTACAGTTCATTTGTTAATGCATTTAAATATGGGAACTTTTTTTAACGCGGATTCGGCCTGTTCAATGGACGCAGTAGGTAATTGTACGCCAACAACTGTTGCCAAGATATTTAAACAAACAAAGGCACTTTGATGATGCTTTCTGTGGCCGTAATAAAAGTGCACATCCTGATCTAGTCATGGCCTTTTCACAGTGAGACACTTCAGCCAAATTACATGCATATGTAATTGCACCGCAGAGTGAATAGCAAATCTTAAGCTGTTCACTAACATTCTGAGCCAGAGCTTTCGTATTCAAAAGATTCTCAGAACTGATTGCAATCAAAGAGCGCTGGAGCAAAATTGAACATTTCAACGTCATCTCGGAAATTTGCCTTTCACATTTATGCATTATTCAGCAAAACAAAAAGCTGTATAGCATACCTGGTATAGGCAGACTTGTTCTTGGGGACATTGTACATTTTCTTTAATCTTATAATGCATTATGCTATAACTTATAGTCGAGGACCTGCTCAGTCACTATGATAAGTACAATTCGTTATCGAACAGGTATACTATCTGTTTCTACCTGGCAACACTCTCACAGCTAACGCAGGTTATGGAGAGCGTCACACAGCCTGAGCTTGCACTCAACCCACCAGTTACTCACTAGGCATTTACACAGGTTAGTATGGAAGGTTGCAAGACCCGCACCCCCGCAACCCCACCCGATGGAAAACTGCAACAAGAGGATCCCACGTGCTCCACATCCCGACCTTAATACCAGGTACTTCAAAACAAATATCCCAGTGTAGAGCCTTCCCAGGATGAACTGCAACAGCAGAGCATTGCCTACCCAAAGACACTCAATTGCCAAACACCGCACTGTAGAAATACCTACTAGGGTATTAAAACTTAATAAGTCATTGTAAACTAGAGATCATTCATAAACTGCATTTAGTAGTATGCAAATCAGTACCACAGTAGTACTACTCTCACACAAATAAAATGCAATTCACAAACCTACAGCCTGAGACATCCACCTTACTTTCTCCTATCCTTTCTGTGTAGAAATATCTGCCACAGTGGCTGAGATCTCTGCTCACATAAGATTACTGATTTGTCGTAAATGTGGGACCAAGGAGAGTGGGTATACCCCCAGGACACTGTTTCCCTGCCCACAAGAGCACAGGCAGGGAAGATCTGTATGCCGCCTCCTAGCAGGAGCTGCAGAAATGCTCCTGCTGGTGTAGTGTGGTCAGTTTTATGTATCCTTTGCGGGTTAGCTTCAGGCGTTAGGCCTTTGTGCACTTTGCCCTGGATGTATTTTATTCCTTTCCTCGCAGCATAGAGCCTCTGTGCACTTTGCTCTAAATGCTTTTCATTCAGCCTCATACTGTTATTTTTCAAATAGCCAGTTCTAGGGTCTTGTTTTATTTTTTATATCACACTGTTTAGCCTACTTCAGCACTGGAGTTTTCAATAACACATTCTTGTTCACTCTGTGCTTCAGTCAAGGATACAGTCTGGTACATTGCCGATAGACGTGGTAGGAGTTTGGTCTTTGGCATTTTTGCGTAGGGACATTTTGTGATCACACTGACATGTTAGTTATAAAAACACTTCCTTGTCCTAATACACGCAAGAGGGAGATTCCGACCAGGGAACCACAACTAGACGCTGACTGCCTCGTTGCAGATGCTGAACCAGATCACAGGCCTTTGCTCAGGTATGAGGGTTGATGGCTTCCCAGGGAATCTAAAAGGCAAGTTAGAAGCTTAACATGCTGTGCTCGAAATAGAACTAACTGACAGAGAGTAGAATTTATTAACACCATGATAGCGTTATTCTTATGTTTCACTCTCCTCGTGACTATTTCAATCCTACTGTGTTGTATGGTTCTGGTTATTGCGGCTCACGCCTTAATATCTAAAATGCAGTCATTTTATTAAAACAATCTATACAACTCAAACTGCCTTTGTCATTTGTATATGAGATCATACAGTAAATGAGAGACCTGGTTTGGATCTGAGTGACCACGACTTCCCTGAGAAGTTCCAAAGATGTCATGCGCTCTGCTGCCCAATCATCTCTTCCCCTTGGGAGAAATGAGGCACTGCTAGTTAGCCGGAGCAAAACCGGATTTGGGGTGACAGTGGTCCTTCCAAGTGGGTAAGACTTAGTCCCCCACACCAGGAACAACCCTGCTACCTAGAAATCCAGTAGTCTCATTTAGGATAATGAGAGCCCACGCGACATGGCGCCGCCAACGATTGGTCTGGCTCTAATTTTCGGGTCCGGCTGACTCTCTCGGTCTCATATATATATTGACTCATCGGTTCCGTTAACGGAGACGTCCGTGGCGCTGAGGATTTCCGCCACCACAATATAGGTACGTCCTATTGTTTTGTGGTTGGTTGTTCAAGCTTGAACTCTGAAAGGAAAACCCCGATATTGGTGTGCCTTCTCTGACCTAGTGCTGTTTTCATATTGGCGAATCCCTAAGTAGTGAACATCGCGCTTAATATGCGACAACCGCTTACAGAACATCTGATAGCAGATGGTCTAACGAACCAGGGAGGTCCTGTCATGTTTGTGTTGGAAGCCCATGCAGCCTATAGAACAGAGCTTTTTTATTCTTGGGTCGTATTTCCAGCAGTTGATGGGGGAACACACACTTTTCATGATTGCACTATTGCGAATGTCCCTGGACAATACAGGGCATATGCATACTTAGAGATACCTTTATCTTATCAAGAACACCATAATTGGCTTGATGGCGCCCTCCCACACACAGTAGCACAAGTTAGGTTAGGTCCACTGAGTAATGATGGTCCTACCTGGCCTTTATTGGCTACATACACACCATATCCTGCGGTTGCTAACTTGACAGTGGCTGAAGTTCGTCGTTTATATATAGACTTAGCGACTACATATAGAAGATTAGTTCAGTTTGTAATGCAGACACTAAATACAAAGGCAGCGCGTGCTGCTCCGGCGCAACCACATGCAGTGGTTCCGGGTATCAATCCAGCCACTGTACACTCAGTTATGGGTAAAGTACCAGCAAAACAAGAGGAAACTCCATTTTGCCTGGCGCAAAAAATTAATACGCTGGAAGCAGTATTTCCCCATACGGGACCTCAGGATAAACATAGAATATTGACGATGTGTTTGCCGTATGGAATGGTTCCTACTGTGGACCATTGTAATACCTGGGGCACGGAGTTTGCAGCGCTCTACACTACAGCACACGGTACACCAACATTGGCTAATCTACCGGAAGTGCTAAAACAAATTCAAGATGAATATGGGGCTGCCCCAGCCTTAGATTTAGGGATGCAGCTGATGGGCAATTTTGCCGCAGTTTCTTCTATAATATTGAGTAATCTCAAGGGGGAGGCAGCGGCACTAGCAGTGCGTATGCGTCTTCGAGACGTCCTGCAGCTTAATCAAGAGCGGGAGCTGCCGAGAATAATAGCGGAAACATATTCGAGTATCAGTCGTGATAGCCTAGGGGCTAAACCGCAAAAACCACAGTTACAGGGTAAGGGTAGTAAGGATACTACTAAAAAACAGCAACCTGAGGGTACTAAAAAGCGCTGGGAGAAAAAACAAAAAACACCTAAAAAAGACAGGGGACAATCTCCGCAACCGGAGACTCCACAGAATAGGTATAATCTCAGGAATAGGGATAATTTGAAGACGCCTGATAGATATCAATATACTGATACACGCCAATCTCGTTCCTTTCAGGACTCATCGGAAAAGAGAAATGAGAGAGGTGGGCGGTCAGAGCGGAGAACAGAGTACGTGAAACTGAGACAGGAATCACAACGCTCAACAGAGGTTTCTGTCAAGAAAGAAGAGAAACTGATCCAACAAAAACAGCAATTTAAAAAGAAGAAGGTGGCGGCAGTCTCAGTTAGACATGCCGCACAAGACGATAGTTTTCTCGAAGAACAAGACGTGGGCGTTAGCACTGTTAGACAGCGCGGCAGAGGTCACAATAGTTCGCCGGAATCTTCTAGAGCATCTGGAGGTGAAAGCAACTGATGACTTCATACAAGTCGAAACAGCAGATATGCGTGTCTCTGATCCCGATAGAGTTTATACTGTAACTTTACAATAAGAAGGGGACATTGAGCGCACTATAAACACCATCTTTTGGGACCGTGTGGTCAAATTGTATGACATTTTGCTGGCCGAACAGGATTGGCCCCCTGACTTTGTTCGCGACTGTCCAGTTGGGGAGGAGGTTATTACACCTTCATTCTCACCACTTGTTCCGGGAGAACTAGCAGAGTCCTATAGTAATACATGGGCTCTGGCACAGGCACCCGCCTTATATAGAAATCATGTGGGGGGGGGATAGGGATTCACCTTATCATGTAATTCTGATAAAGGGCGAACCTCAGCCGCAACCGCAATATCCTATAAAATCTGAGGCAAGGGCATCAGTAAGGAAAATACTTACTCAATTGGAGTACCAGGGAGTTATTGAACCCTGTGTCTCGCCGATGAATAATCCCTTATTTCCTGTAGCTAAACCGGACCATTCTTATAGGATAGTGGTGGATTACAGACATTTAAATGGCCATACACGCACATATGTAATACAAAATTCACACAGCGCAGCGCTCATGAATAATATTGTGCGTAAGAAGTACAAGACAACTTTAGATATCTCAAATGGATTCTTCGGCCAGAATATAGTGCCCGAAAGTAGGGACTATATGAGCTTTAGTGCGTTTGGCTCTCAGAAAAAGCTTTGTAGTTTTCCTCAAGGGTATAAGAATAGCCCAGGACTATTTTCCGCTCGTGTGACTGAAATTCTGCACGAGTTGGACCCTGAAGCTTTGTCATATGTTGATGATATATATCTGACAGATGATGAGTTACTACAACATTTAAGGCTGGTAGCGCGCATTGTTGTGGGATTTGCCGAAATTGGCTACAAATTTAATTTAAAAAAAATCAAAAATTGCCTTCCTCAGCGTCATTTTCCTGGGATATGAGTTGTCGAATGAGGGCAAGAGCTTAGCGCCACACTTTTTGGAAAAATGTGCACAGTTGCAACCTCCTAATACGATTCGAAAACTCCTGTCGTTATTGGGGTTTCTAAATTTTGGCAGAACTTACATTCCTGATTACTCTACACGTATAAAACCATTATACGAGTTGATTTGCCCGAATTTCTCAAGTAGATTTTGGATGAATGAACATACACATATTCTTCGCGATTTGCAAACTGATCTCTTAGCAGTAAAGCATTTACACACTCGGGACAATAAAACGCATCTGGTCATCAGGGTTATACCTGCGGCTGTTGGGTTTACGTATGTCACCTTTAATGAGGGTGAGACGGTCCAGATAGCATACAAGTCCCACTTGTACTCTGCTGCAGAACAACGTTTTGCACAGACTGAGAAAATTCTCACTGCTGTACAGATGGCTGTGATTAAAGAACGACCTCTTGCCCAGGGCCAACACATCGTTGTCGTTTCCCCGGTTCCAGCCTTAGAGGCTGTTACAAAAGCGAGTGTTCCTAATTTGAAAGCTCTACACCCGCAATGGATACAATGGGCAACGTCTTTGACAGCCACTGATGTAGATTACATAGTTGACCCTAAACTGCAGACTCAAGAAATTTCTTCAATATGAAATGGAGTACCCAGTTCCCGCTGGCACATTGCCTATTGATCAATATCAGGTGGTCATGTACACCGATGGCTCTGCGCAACCAGCGGTTAGGACTAAACAACAGTATTCTGCTGCATGTGCGGTGGTGAGCGGCTATATGGAAGGGTAAAAGTTCTGCCCCCAACATACTTATACACAGACATTGGGAGGCTGTACGGCACAGTTGGCTGAGCTGAAAGCTCTGTTGTTAGCCTTGGAACATGCGGATCCGGCAATAGTTACACTGCTGGTTTGTGATTCCTATTACTGTGTTCAGTCTTTCAATGAATATTTACATTACTGGAGGTTGAATGGGTTCAGAGATTCCAAGGGTAACACCATTAAACACAAATTGCTGTGGGGGAAGGTTGCGGATCTGAAGGAAACGCTTCCTAAAGTCCATGTTGTGCATACACTTGGACACCAGCACATTGGAATACACGTTGCTGGGAATACTTTGGCTGATGAAGCCGCGAAATCGGCAGTGGCAGTTGCCACTGTGGCCGCAGTAACTCGTTCGAGTTCCAAACCAGACACAGAGATTTTGGCTACCATAAAAGCTACTGCTGATGGCACGCCATTTCCTAAAGGATTCCCTTCTAAATATAGTTACTGCATGGGTGGTATGCTGAACGCTGTAGTTAAAATCCCAGGCGTTGGTGTACGTGAAATGCCCAACAAAATTGAGCGACCTCGATTAATAACTGCAGCACATGAGGCTTCTGCACATGCAGGCGTGGCTGCCACTATTTCACTCTTACAGGCTCGTTATTGGTGGCCTGGTCTCTATAAGGAGACAAAGCAGTATGTCCTTTGTTGTGATATCTGCCAACAAATTAAAGTTTCCACAGCTAGACGCCCGCAGCAGACGCCCCTTCTCATATCAAATAAACCTTTACAGTGTGTGTACTTGGATCATTGTGGTCCGCTGACACCAGATAGTGCATCCAAATATGTATTGGTTGCTGTAGATTCGTGCTCCAGATTTGTGTGGGTCTGGCAACAGCGCTCGGCTGACGCTCAAACTGTTATTAAAGATTGCGCATCTTTGTCGATACATATGCAGTTGCGGCTTTTCATTCGGACCAGGGCCCTGCTTTTGCCTCTTAGGCATTCAGGGACACCATGGCTTCATTGGGGGTCCAGCTCCAGTTCTTGTCTCCATTTCATCCAGAGGGAAATTCTGTCGTGGAGCGTTTAAATCGCGATTTAAAGCAATCCTTAACGGCCAGAGTTATCGGTACGGGTCGTAGTTGGCTAGCCCACCTGTATGGAGTACAGAGAGCACTTAATAACTTGCCTAGAAGGTCCCTGGGGGGTCGTACTTCATATGAGTGCCTGTTTGGAACACAAATGTATGTTCCTGATCTAGATGGTCCTGGTGTGGAGACGGCAGATACGCCCTTTGACATAAATGATCGTGTCACTGTTTTACAGGATTTACAACAATTCCGAGAAGATAACTCTTCTGCCAGTACTGTCTCCACGGGAATTAAGGATGAACCAGTAACGCCTACTAGTTGGATTCCCAGAATTGGGGATCTTGTTCTAGAAAAGGTCGCAGTGAAAAAATAATTTGGCCCTTCATATCGAGTGCCAGTCCCTGTGCTAGGGATCCACGGCACAAGAACTGCGATTTTGCCACTGCTGCAAGGGGCCAAAGGAAATCGCTTTGTTTCCATTGATAATGTCAAGTTACAACATGTGCCGATTCTGCACAGCAGACCAAGAGGGATGCCCAGTAGTTCCAGAATCCCTCTCACTACTGGGGACGAAGTTCCGCTGCAGGTGATTTGCACCGACGATATTTCCTCTCCGAGCTTGGGGAGGGTGGAAGCTGATCTTGTGATTGTTCCACTAACGGCGAGTAATTTGGAAACTTTTGATCAAGTTGCTGTGAGTACTACTGATGTTACTGAAAGTATAGTCTACAGCGTACCAAGGCAGGAGCCACAATCTGCTCCTATGTTTACGGTTGCACCTTTTGCAAAAACTGCCTCCGGCTGCTTCAACACCACTGATGATACCATGTCGGACTCTTCGTCCTCTTCAACACCAGCCCTGGGTCCACGTAAGCTGCTCTGTTGGCTCAAACACACATATTTTGTTGTTCCGTGGAACTATGTATGGCTTTTCATGACTGTGATGACTTTTTTCCTATGCCTGGGGTTTGTTGTTACCTTTTTTCTGGTGATGCATGGTCATTTTCGTCCTGAACGATCTGAAATTGAGCACGTGGAGAGGGTGTTGAAACCGCATTTTTCATCACATATGGTTCGAAGAGGCTTGTCCTTTGTGAACATTTCTGCTGTACCAATTCCGGATGGGATTGTGTGGGATAGAGTAATGTTTGATATATATGGTCCCACTGAAATAATTCAAATACTGTATGTTCTCAAATTGTCAATGAATGATATCGTTATACCAGGCATTGTATCTGATGATTGGGATGTAAAGACAGTAGATTCTATGTTGACAGAATTGCAATATTATACTGTCTATGAAATGAAGATGCTTACCAATTTAGAGATAATTATGGTGACATGTTTTGCTACAATTATTATGGACACCACTTTATTCATAAAGCTAGTAGCCCTAAATCAATATTTGAATATATGCAATGGGAACATTGCCTGACTCCTCCACAGGGGAGTTCTAAAACTTATTCTGATAAATTTGCATATTTTTCTCGGCATAATCAACAGTGCTAAGTCTTACTATTTTAATGTTACTCCACATACTAATAAGCAAATGTTATTGACTGATACTAAATTACTGTATTCAAATTTGTTTGTATCCAAACTTTCAGTTGAGGGGTATGAATACTGGTCCAAAACTGTTGATTTGAAAAGTGTCTGGGGAACGAAAAATTGGCAAATGCGGGGTAGGGGCACATTGTTTAGGGCATGTATTATTCCTGTCCAACTGATTTTCCTAAATGACACTGTACAACAGACTAGCTGTTTGGGCTTAGCCACAATTAGAGACTTGAATTTGCATAGCATACCCGTCCCTTCCAAATTGAAAAATTGGCAGCAATATGTTAATGCCACATTTAGTGAGCTTACAGACTGGGTCCAGAATGGTACGCTTATCACTTCATTGATACGTCTGGGCGGGTGGTTATTGTGGCCCATAGACACTAATGGGTGTCATCAACGTTTTGTCACCTCTTCGGGGGTTTCAGGACTAGTAGGGCAGACCCTTGCTACATATCACCAGAACATGCTAATATCATTACTACATATAGGGGGGTCATTCCAACCCTGGCGGTCGGTGTTAAAGCGGCGGCCAACCCGCCAACAGGCAGGCGGTCAAAAAAATTGAATTCTGACCCTGGCGGGAACCGCCAACACGGCCCGCCACTTTAACACTCCGATCGCCACGGCGGGGCAAACAAACAGCGCGGCGGTCATCGCCAACAGACAGGCGGCAGACAATGTACCGCCCACCCTATCACGACCCACCAATCCGCCACCTTTTCCGGGGCGGGAGCCCCGCCGATAAAAACACGGCGGAAACAGATCACGAACGGGAAAACGCTCACCTCTATACACTCCACGAGGAATCTGGACAGCATGGAACCCGAATTAAACATCCTACCAGCAATTGTCTACTTGCTCCTCTACCAGGAGCACGAACGCCGCCGCAGGAGACAACGGTGAGTACTGCACCTACGACACAGGGGAGGGGGGAGGAGAAAAGATTACGGGCACACACATACGCGACACCCCCCCCCCCCCATATCCCCACACACCAATGCAGAGCAACAAGTCAGATTTACACCCCCCAAACCCCCCGGAATAATTCAAAGACAAAATAAAATGATCATTAAAATAGAAGTATATTAAAGCATATTTGAACTTAAGTGAAATATTAGATTATTAAAACAAATAAATCACAACATGAAGAATATGAACATAGTCCAAAAGTCCGGCACATATTGGCTACATGCCATTGTCCGTGGGCCAATGTGCATAAACACATGGGCAAAGCCCACACACGAAACCCGATTCCATTGGAGAGAACACTGCTGGGGCATCAGATAATAAAACCACAGGCACCTCAGGGGGAAGGGAAGGGGGGGCACCTCAGCCACATGAGTCCACAATGCCAGATCCACGAGGGGCCTCCATGCCCACTGTACCATCCTGAGGAGTGCAAAGCCACAGCCTCACAAGTCTCTACAGTGGGTGGATTGCCCACTGTACCATCCTGGGGAGTGCAAAGCCACAGTCTCACAAGTCTCTACAGTGGGTGGATTGCCCACTGTACCATCCTGGGGAGTGCAAAGCCACAGTCTCACAAGTCTCTACAGTAGCAAAGCCACAGTCTCACAAGTCTTTTCAGTGGGTGGATTGCCCACTGTACCATCCTGGGGAGTGAAAAGCCACAGTCCATCTGGTGGATTACAGACTCCACTGGCTATGGAGGAGGCATGGTGCCCAGAGTGCTTCGTGAAGCCCTGCCCGACACAGATCCAGCCCTGCCAATGGGCCAGCGGTGCTTGAGATGAAGGCCCCAGCGGAGCGGTGCTTGAGAGGAAGGGCCCAGCGGAGCGGTGCTTGAGAGGAAGGGCCCAGCGGAGCGGTGCTTGAGATGAAGGGCCCAGCGGAGCGGTGCTTGAGATGAAGGGCCCAGCGGAGCGGTGCTTGAGATGAAGTGCCCAGCGGAGCGGTGCTTGAGATGAAGGGCCCAGCGGAACGGTGCTTGAGAGGAAGGGCCCAGCGGAGCGGTGCTTGAGATGAAGGGCCCAGCGGAGCGGTGCTTGAGATGAAGGGCCCAGCGGAGCGGTGCTTGAGAGTAAGGGCCCAGCGGAGCAGTGCTTGAGATGAAGGGCCCAGCGGAGCGGTGCTTGAGATGAAGGGCCCAGCGGAGCGGTGCAGAGACGGCGGGGCCCAGCGGAGCGGTGCTTGAGATGAAGGGCCCAGCGGAGCGGTGCAGAGACGGTGGGTCCCAGCGGAGCGGTGCTTGAGATGAAGGGCTCAGCGGAGCGGTGCAGAAACTGCGGGGCCCAGCGGAGCGGTGCTTGAGATGAAGGGCCCAGCGGAGCGGTGCTTAAGATGAAGGGCCCAGCGGAGCGGTGCTTGAGAGGAAGGGCCCAGCGGAGCGGTGCTTGAGATGAAGGGCCCAGCGGAGCGGTGCTTGAGATGAAGGGCCCAGCGGAGCGGTGCAGAGACGGCGGGGCCCAGCGGAGCGGTGCTTGAGATGAAGGGCCCAGCGGAGCGGTGCAGAGACGACGGGGCCCAGCGGAGCGGTGCTTGAGATGAAGGGCCCAGCGGAGCGGTGCTTGAGATGAAGGGCCCAGCGGAGCGGTGCTTGAGATGAAGGGCGGAGCGGTGCTTGAGAGGAAGGGCCCAGCGGAGCGGTGCTTGAGATGAAGGGCCCAGCGGAGCGGTGCTTGAGATGAAGGGCCCAGCGGAGCGGTGCCGAGACGGCGGGGCCCAGCAGAGCGGTGCTTGAGATGAAGGGCCCAGCGGAGCGGTGCAGAGACGGCGGGGCCCAGCGGAGCGGTGCTTGAGAGGAAGGGCCCAGCGGAGCGGTGCTTGAGATGAAGGGCCCAGCGGAGCGGTGCTTGAGATGAAGGGCCCAGCGGAGCGGTGCTTGAGAGGAAGGGCCCAGCGGAGCGGTGCTTGAGATGAAGGGCCCAGCGGAGTGGTGCTTGAGATGGGGGGCCTAGCGGAGCGGTGCAGAGACGGCGGGGCCCAGCAGAGCGGTGCTTGAGATGAAGGGCCCAGCGGAGCGGTGCTTGAGATGAATGGCCCAGCGGAGCGGTGCAGAGACGGCGGGACCCTGTTCAGCGGTTCTTCTCACGGCGGGGCCCTGTTTAGCGGTTCTTCTCACGGTGGGGCCCTATTCAGCGGTTCTTCTCACGGCGGGGCCCAGCGGAGCGGTGCTTCTCACGGCGGGGCCCTGTTCAGCGGTTTTTCTCACGGCGGGCCCTGTTCAGTGGTTCTTCTCACGGCGGGGCCCAGCGGAGCGGTGCTTCTCACGGCGGGGCCCTGTTCAGCAGTTCTTCTCACAGCGGGGCCCTGTTCAGTGGTTCTTCTCACGGCGGGGCCCTGTTCAGCAGTTCTTCTCACGGCGGGGCCCTGTTCAGCGGTTCTTCTCACGGCGAGGCCCTGTTCAGCGGTTCTTCTCACGGCGGGGCCCAGCGGAGCGGTGCTTCTCACGGCGGGGCCCTGTTCAGCGGTTCTTCTCAAGGCGGGGCCCTGTTCAGCGGTTCTTCTCACGGCGGGGCCCTGTTCAGCGGTTCTTCTCACGGCGGGGCCCAGCGGAGCGGTGCTTCTCACGGCGGGGCCCTGTTCAGCGGTTCTTCTCACGGCGGGGCCCTGTTCAGTGGTTCTTCTCACGGCGGGGCTCAGTGGAGCGGTGCTTCTCACGGCGGGGCCCTGTTCAGCGGTTCTTCTCAAGGCGGGCCCTGTTCAGTGGTTCTTCTCACGGCGGGGCCCTCTTCAGCGGTTCTTCTCGCGGCGGGGCCCTGTTCAGCGGTTCTTCTCACGGCGGGGCCCTGTTCAGCGGTTCTTCTCACGGCGGGGCCCAGCAGAGCAGTGCTTCTCACGGCGGGGCCCTGTTTAGCGGTTCTTCTCATGGCGGGGCCCTGTTCAGTGGTTCTTCTCACGGCGGGGCCCAGCGGAGCGGTGCTTCTCACGGCGGGGCCCTGTTCAACGGTTCTTCTCACGGCGGGGCCCTGTTCAGCGGTTCTTCTCACGTTGGGGCCCTGTTCAGCGGTGCTTCTCAAGGCGGGGCCCTGTTCAGCGGTGCTTGTCTTGTGTTCCTAGGGAACCAGATCTGGGCAATCATTCCCGCTCAGTCACCATCCGACCTATTGCTTGCGGGGCCCTCCTGTGCTGGACTCCTGGGCCCGTGGGTGTCCTCCGTCACACCCCAAATGGGGCTGGTGGGGCCCTCCTGGGCAGCTCGCCTGCTGCCGGACTTCTTCGCCCTGCTGCCCTTGCCCTCCTTGGACGAATCTCTGGGGCCCTTGCCTCCCTTGGAAGTATCTCTGGGGCCCTTGCCCTCCTTGGACGAATCTCTGGGGCCCTTGCCTCCCTTGGAAGTATCTCTGGGGCCCTTGCCCTCCTTGGACGAATCTCTGGGGCCCTTGCCTCCCTTGGAAGAATCTCTGGGGCCCTTGCCTCCCTTGGTGGATGGGCCAGGTGACGGTGCAAGGCTGGTGTCCTTGGGGGCAGCCGTCTCAGGCCTGTGGCGCCGGCCCTTCACTTTTTTGCTTCTTTTCCCAGGGGGTGGGCTGGCTGTCCCCTTGCTGCTGGCCGATGTTCCTGCCCTAGGAACTGGTGGACTCCAATAGCCCTGAACGATGGTCCTAGTAGGTGCAGGGCTTGTGGTGGCTGAGGTGCTGGTTGGACTCTTACGAGATGGAGTGGGTGGGTCAGTTGTTGGAAAGAGGTCAAGGTTGGAAAGGAAAATCAATTTAGAAAGACAGGGACAGGTAGTTGTAGTGGGTATGGGAGTGGAGGAAGAGGATGTGGTTGTAGGAGAGTCAAGGGTGCTGTCTTTGGGTGCAGGTGCTTGTGACGGAGGCTGTCGTGAGGTGGATGGCTGTTGGGTGGGTGGCTGCCTGCGTTTGTGTGGTTTGGAAGAGGGGGTGACAGACACACTGGGAGAGGACACAGGGGACGTGTAAATGGTAGTGGGGGTGGTGACTGCACGTGTGCGGACTGTTCTGGTGGGTGTGGTGGTGATGGACGTACTGGCTGATGGTGGTGTGCATGCAGGTGTGAGTGGAGACGTCACAGTGAGGGAGGAGGGAGACGAGGAGGAGGGGGACACAGTGGAGGCAGTGGGTGTTGCTGTGTCTGCATGTGGATGTTGCTTGGGTGAATGCTTGTGTGATCTGTGGTACTTATGTCTGGATGAGCTGCCCTTGGGTGTTGATGTGTGTGCAGGCTGGTCTGTAGGTGTGTCTGGGATAGGCAGAGGAACAGGGGAGTGGAACTGGGTTGAGGAAGTTGGAGGGGGGAGGCTAGACACAGGGACAATTGCTGCTGTCAGTGCTGAGGCCAGAGCGTTGAACGATTGCTGATGGGCAGCCTGACCCGAATGAATGCCCTTCAGGTATGCATTGCTCTGATGCACCTCCCTTTCCACCCCCTGGATGGCATTCAAAAGGGTAGACTGCCCAACAATGAGCATCCGGAGGAGGTCAATTACCTCCTCACTGAGGGCAGCAGGGGTAACTGGGGCAGGACCTGAGGTGCCAGGGGCGAAGGAGATGGCCGGCTTCCTGGCCGAGCGGGCACGGGGCGAAAGCTGAGGGGCTGCTGGGAGGGCGGAGCTGGTGCGCTGGGTGGCGGCTGTACCTGTTGTTGCGGTGGGCACGGATGGTGCCGCCACCACAAGGGAGCTCCCTTCCGAGGACGTGTCGGTGTCGCTGACGTCTCCACGGGTCCCCGTTGTGGAGCCCCCCTCGCCCTCCGTCTCACTGGTTAAGTCTGAGTCGGTTGCAGGGCCCTCCGGGCCCATGTGAGATGCAGTTCCCTCGTGCGCCGATGCCACTTCTCCTCCGCCTGATGATGCTAATGCACACATGAGCAGGAAAACCAAAAAAAAGGGGGGAGAGAAGAAAGAAAGACATGTTGAGTGCATGCATTGGCGGCACCGTTGGCGGAGAGGACAGACACAGAAGCCCCCTGCACTACGCCGCGCACTCGGGGTATACTACTCAATTATTGTGACTTGGCCTACAAGTCTATGGACGACAAATGCACACATGGGTGAGCCCGGGCCATGGATAGCTGTACTTAGCACCCTACAGAGGTGGGGGGCGGGGGCACAGGGCCATGTCTCACGGAGGGGTCTAGCCTACAGAAACCGCCCTGGCCTAGAGATAGCCACAGCCCTCCTCTCCCACCCAGACGCCTCCACTGTGCGCTAATATAGCAGAATGTGCTGATACTCACCCCCTTGTGTCTGCTGTGATGTCCTCACGCGCCCATCCAAATCGGGGTAGGCCACCGCCAGGATCCGGGACATCAGGGGGGTCAATAGACGAGTGGCACCCCTCCTATGTTGGGAGGCCATCCCCAGCAGAGCCTCTGCGGTCTTTCTGCTCCCGCGGCGGATGTCCTCCCACCTCTTGCGGCAGTGGGTGCTCCGTCTGTTGTGGACCCCCAGGGCCCGGACGTCCTTGGCGATGGCACGCCAAATGTCGATCTTCTGATGGGCGCTGAGCTATGTGACATGGACAGGGTGGAAAAAGAAATATCATCACTTTTCTGCATGGTCGATGTGAGTGCCCCCCCTCCCCAACCTTGCCATGTGGCACATGCTCTCATCTGTCGTGCGTTGCTATCCTCATACGCTCCCCTCCCCACCATCTTACATCCACCCCACTCAACACAGGCATAGCCCATACTACGTGCTCCCAGTGTACTTACCTGTTGGTCTGGAGGACCGTAGAGTTAGAGTAGCGCATACTGGGGGAGGACCCCATCAACAAGTTTATCCAATTCCTCAGATGTGAAGGCAGGGGCCCTTTCCCCAGTCGCAGCAGCCATTGTCTCTTTCAGACCGAGTTCACAGCAGCACTTGCAGTATAGGTCCTCTCCTGTGGATGATCAGGTCTCGAGTGATTAAGCAGTTAGAAAATGGCGGTCACGCCCACGGTGGTGCGTACCGCGGTGGTGCGTACCGCGACCGCCGGCGCACATCGTCATTGGCTCCTGAGACCCATAGGGTTCTATGTTAACCAATGCTGCTTTGTGCCGCGGTCTTCGACCGCCTACCGCCACGGTGTGCCACGCCAGCGCATTGACCTCACATCCCATTGTCACACTTCACAGGTCAGGCAGCCGCCATTTCAACGGCCCACATGGCTGAATTACTACGGCGTCACACAGGCCTAGGCCTTGCATTGCCACTCATACAAGCCATTCAATGCATAGCGAATCGTGTACTGTGCAAGCTGTGGTTACGTACCTGTGGGTTGCTTGACTCTGTGCTCCATGTTGTCCTTCCTAGGCACCGTCCGCTGGGACTTGCGAGGAGATGGAGGAATCCTCCTGTGTACAGACCGCTGGTGGACCTGTCGACAATGGAAGAAAGACATGTCATACTTACATACAGACTTGACCGAGCGACTATACAGGAACTGTGTGCCCAGCTGGAGCCAGACCTGATGTCTCCCATTCACCAACCCACAGGGATTCCCCCTCTGGTGCAGGTTCTGTCAGTACTCCATTTTTTTGCAAGTGGATCATTCCAAACAACAGTGGCCATATCATCAGGGATGTCTCAGCCTATGTTTTCTAAGGTTTTGTCCAGAGTGTTGTCTGCCCTGCTGAAACACATGCAGAGCTACATTGTTTTCCCTGAGGTGGCCGATTTGGCTACAGTGAAGGGTGATTTCTATGCCCTTGGACATATCCCCAACATCATTGGTGCAATTGATGGGACACATGTGGCCTTGGTTCCCCCCAGTGGCAGTGAGCAGGTGTACAGGAACAGAAAAAGTTATCATTCTATGAATGTCCAGGTGGTCTGTTTGGCTGACCAGTACATCTCCCATGTAAATGCCAAGTTCCCTGGGTCAGTGCATGACGCGTACATCATGCGAAATACCAGCATCCCTTATGTGATGGAACAGCTACAGAGACACCGTGTGTGGCTAATAGGTGACTCTGGTTACTCCAACCTGTCGTGGCTACTTACCCCAGTGAGGAATCCCAGGACAAGGGCAGAGGAACGCTACAATGAGGCCCATGGGTGAACTAGGAGGATTATAGAAAGAACCTTCGGCCTCCTGAAGGCCAGGTTTAGGTGCCTGCATATGACAGGGGGATCCCTAATGTACTCACCAAAGAAGGTGTGCCATATCATCGTGGCCTGCTGTATGCTTCACAACCTGGCTTTGCGACACCAGGTGCCTTTCCTGCTGGTGGATGGTCCGGATGGTGGTGTTGTAGCAGCTGTGGAGCCTGTGGAGAGTGAAGAGGAGGAGGACGACGGGGACGACACAGACAACAGGGACACAGTGATACAACAGTATTTTCAGTAGCACACAGGTACGAATCAACCACGTCATTTTACATTTACTTAAAGTCTCCTGCCTCTCTACTGTCTGAGTTCCTCCCCAGTTCCTGTTAACTGAGTTGTGACTTTCCCTTCCGTTTTCAGAGCTGTGGGCCCCACTGCGTGACCTCTGCTTTGTTTGCCCATGGACTACAGCTGTGTGACAGTGGTATGTTGTCATCACAATGTAACTGAACATTTTGGCACCGTTATGTCTAATACATTTGTTCAAATTACAAGCAGACTCCAGATATTTTTAGTGCAAAAAGTGATTTAATTCAAGTGCTAAATTTATGGAACATGATTGGAAAATGGGGATGGGTGATGGTGGAGTAATGTCCATGGCAGAGTCCAGTTCTCAGTCGCACAGGTGCATTGTCCATATGCCTGTGGAAGGATGGAGCAGGAGCAGTTCAAGGTTGGACAAGGTGACAATGTGGGACAGTGGGATGACATCAGGGGGTATCGTTTGCTGGCGGGGGTCTTGCAATCCTACTCTGTCTTCTTGTGAGATCTCAGGTTCCGCTTGCGGGGTGGTTCTTCTTCTGCAGGAGGTGGGGTTCTGGTGGCCTGTCGTTGTGTGGGGGCCTCCTGTCCTCTAGCGCCGGCAGAGGTGGTAGGCTGTTCCTGGTCCAGGCTAGTGACAGGGGCCCCTTGTGGTGCCACATGGTCCCGCAATGTGGTGACTATCTGGGTTAGGGCCACGACGATGGTCCCCATTGCGGAACTGATGTTCCTCAGTTCCTCTCTGAACCCCATGTACTGTTGCTCCTGTATGACCTGGATCTCCTGGAACCTGGCCAGTACCTTAGCCATCGTCTCCTGGGAGTGGTGGTATGCTCCCATGATGGAGGAGAGGGCCTCTTGGAGAGTCGGTTCCCTGGGCCTGTCCCCCCCCTGTCACACAGCAGCCCTCCCAGTTCCCCTGTTTCCCTGGGCCTCTGTCCCCTGGACGGTGTGCCCACTACCACTGCCCCCAGGTCCCTGTTGTTGTTGGGGTGGTGGGTCAACCTGGGTGCCCTGTAGTGGTGGACACACCGCTGATTGACGTGTCCTGGAGACAGAGGCATGGGCCCGCTGGGTGGGAGCTGTGCTGGTGTTCCCAGAGGGGGTTGGGTCTGGTGTAGCCTGTGGCTGTCTGTGGGGAATCGACTGTCCCGAGGTCCCCGATGGGCCGGGCTGGTCATCAGGGTCCAGGGAGACATAGCTGCTGTCATCACTGGGGGCCTCTTCTGGGGGTGGGATGGACATCTCTGGACCCTCCTGGGCGGTGTGGTGGCGTTCGGGTCCTGCAGGGGTATAAGAGTATGGTTATTGCTTCTGTGTGTGGCATTTCGTGTAATGGGTGGGTGGCCGTGTCCCCCAGTGCTGGCATTCCCTTGTGGGGGCTTTTGTGACGGTGGCTTGTGGGGGTGATGGGTGTGTGCAGTGGGCATGCTTTGGGGATGGGTGTCAATGCTTTGGGGAGGCATGCAGGGCTAGGTTTTGGGATGGGTGGGTTGTGATGGTGAGCCATTAGCAAGGAGTTGGTGTGATGGGGGTGGGGGTGACGGTGGGAGTATGATTTGGCATGCAGGTGGTGTGGGGGGAATGAAGTAGTGAAGATTTGACTTACCAGAGTCCATTCCTCCGCTTACTCCTGCAAGGCCCTCAGGATGCAGGATGTGCAAGACTTCCTCCTCCCATGCTGTGAATTCTGGGGGGTCGGTGGGGGTCCGCCGCCAGTCTTCTGCACCGCAATGTTGTGCCTTGATACCATGGAACGCACCTTCCCCCGTAGGTCGTTCCACCGCTTCATGATGTCGTCCCGATTGCGTGGATGCTGTCCCACAGCGTTGACCCTGTCCACAATTCTGCTCCATAGCTCCATCTTCCTGGCAATGGTGGTGTGCTGCACCTGTGCCCGAAGAGCTGGGGCTCTACACGAACTATTTCCTCCACCATGACCCTGAGTTCTGCGTCAGAGAACCTGGGGTGTCTTTGGGGTGCCATGGGGTGGTGTGGATGAGGTGAGGGGTGGTGTATGTGTTGTAGAGTGTGGTGAGTGTGGTGGTGTATGGTGTTTTGTGCGTGGAAAGTGTGTGGGTGATGTTGTGATTTGCCTCTGTGTGATGGTGTACTCTATGCTGTGCTCTCTCTCTCTGTCCTTCACTCGCAATTGTGGTCGTAGGGGTTTGTGGGTGATGTGGGTGTGTGTTTTATACTGGATTGGGTGGGTGGGAGTGGTGTGTGTATGTGTCTCAGGTGTGTGTATTTTGAATTATCCAATGTGGATGTGTTTTGTAAAGGTGTGTGTATTTTGACCGCGGCGGTGTGTACCGCCAATGGAATACCGCGGTTGAAAGACCGCTGCAGGGATTTGTGGGTCGGAATGGCATGGGCGTATTTCTGTTGGCGTGACGGTGGAGGTTTGGTCATCGCCAGTTTCCCGCTGACCTTTGGTGTGACGGATTATTGTGGATGTCGGGTTTTTGGCGGTTTGCCAGTTGCGGGTCAGAATGACCGTGGCGGTTTACCGCGGCCGCGGCGGTGTTATGGCGGCCTTCTGGCCGGCGGTAAGCGACTTTTACCGCCGAGGTCAGAATGACCCCCATAGTGTGGGGAAACTTTGTCAACAATGGTTGAAGTCATACACGCTAGATGCAGTTAAGTCACATCTCTCGTTACTGTCTAATAATACTGACTTGCAAGATTTTTTGTCAGGTCCAAGAGTACTCCGGAAGAGACTTTTTTTGTATGAGGTGTACAATGAGATTTGGAAACTTTCACAACAAGAGGCAGTGGCCCGGTTAGGGCAGATAGATCAGGAGAATTTAAAACAAGCATTGTCTGTTGTGGATAATGGAATGCATACCCTATCCGACCGTGTATATACGATTGATAACATTGTTTCCTCTGCTATAGACATTATTAAATCAGATATGTCTTCTTTATATCATGGGCAGAGTCAAACGCGGTCCATCATGCAGTTGGGTTGGACTCTACAGACATTAAAGGCAGGTCGCGTTCCGTGGCAGCACATCCGAGCCAGGGAGATATTTTTTTCCTTTAATTTGACACATCAACAACAGCTAATGGCTAAAAAGGAAGCAACGTATGTTATGTTAAATATTGAAAAGTTGGAGAAGTTGCCTTTTACTGTGGCTGACATTCCGTCAGCTGAGTGGTTGATTCACTGGGTTATCAATTTGCCTATCTCTACTCTGCAATTCACTTCTTGTTTGAAGCATATTCCGGTGGGTAGATATGAGAAGTTGGGAGACAGTTACATACATGAGGTGTGGGAGCTTCCCTTTTTATACAAATGTCTTAATGGTATGAGGGAGGTTTTTCTTAGTGGTAGCGAATGCGAAACTTCTGTCAGCCATTCGATGGTTTGTAAGCAGCTGTCTTTGCATGGGGCGTGTAATGCCTTGGTTGCGAACTTGGCTTGCTATCTTAAGGGAGTTCCAGTCCCAGTAATTAAAAACACTTTCCAGGTGCTTTCAAACGGCAGCTACGTCCTTCTTAACAGTGAAGCCTGTTGTGGCATGCGTGCCGGAATAGTTTACGTAGTCGTTGTCACCAAGGCCGTTACGTGCTGGGGGAATGTGTTGTTTCCCCCCACTCAATTTAGGGAGGTAGCGGACATCTGGCCTCACATTGCTACTTCCAAGGTGAATTTCGACAAGTTGAGTCGACTAAAGGCTCTATTGTTTCAAAAGCATGTGGCCCTTACATCTGCACGCGAGACCTACGCACTTCAGGTGGCGAGGTCATCAGCAGAAATACAGTCCCTATTAAATACTAACTTTACGAGCCACTTTAGTGAACTCGTGGGACGTATATTTAATGCGTCCAGCACTGCTGGAATTGCACATTTTTTCAAAGCCGTTGGTGTTGATTTTGCTCATACCTTCTCTTCCATATTCGGTTTGACACCTTCGGCTATTCATTTTATTTCCAGAAGAATTTTTGGGGGATTTCTGATTACTTTGGCTTTGTTGGCTGGTGTTTTGCTGTTGTTCTTCCGCAATGGCTGTCCCACCGCAACGAGATCCAATATTGGCGCTCCCGTCAGCGCAGCTGTGTCGTGAACGCATGATGCAGCATTTTGGAGCAACACTCCTAGGACAGTTGGAGTGTGACTGGTCTCTGTCATTCCGACCAGTTTTGGATTGTGTGCAACCTGTGTTTTGGTGCCTTTGGTGCTCGTTTGAACATGCACTGGCTCTCTGTCTCTCACTGCAGCGCCCCCCAGTGGATGATACTAATCTGTTGATGTTCCCGATTAGGGCTCATTCCCAGACTTGTGTACTGTGGTTGCGTTTGCTTCGTGAGGCAGTTTATGAGATTCCCTTCCTGGAGGAAGATGGTATTGTCTCATTCATAGGCCCTGCACGGGGTGCCGCCCTGGATGGTTCTGGGGCTTTGGAACACACCTGCTCCATGATAGTTTTTGCAGTGGATTTTCCAGTGTTGACATCTGTCGAAGTGAAGGATCTCCTGCTTTCCGTGGCTTCCGTTTAAGAATTGGATTTTTTGTAATTGACATTGTAATGATTTGGCTTTACCGTCACATGCTTAGAAATTTAAATAGTTTTATGCTTTGATGTCCTCTAGACTTGTCGAAATATGTTTTGTATCAGGGGCACATATTTTTTTATTTTTATTAGAACCTCTTGCTACCGACAAGGGGAGGGTGTAGTGTGGTCAGTTTTATGTATCCTTTGTACGTTAGCTTCAGGCGTTAGGCCTTTGTGCACTTTGCCCTGGATGTATTTTATTCCTTTGCTCGCAGCATAGAGCCTCTGTGCACTTTGCTCTAAATGCTTTTTATTCAGCCTCATACAGTTCTTTTTCAAATAGCCAGTTCTACGGTCTTGTTTTATTTTTTATATCACACTGTTTAGCCTACTTCAGCACTGGAGTTTTCAATAACACATTCTTGTTCACTCTGTGCTTCAGTCAAGGATACAGTCTGGTACATTGCCGATAGACATGGTAGGAGTTTAGTCTTTGGCATTTTTGCGTAGGGACATTTTGTGATCACACTGACATGTTAGTTATAAAAACACTTCCTTGTCCTAATACACGCAAGAGGGAGATTCCGACCAGGGAACCACAACTAGACGCTAACTGCCTCGTTGCAGATGCTGAACCAGATCACAAGCCTTTGCTCAGGTATGAGGGTTGATGGCTTCCCAGGGAATCTAAAAGGCAAGTTAGAAGCTTAAAATGCTGTGCTCGAAATAGAACTAACTGAGAGAGAGTAGAATTTATTAACACCGTGATAGCTTTATTCTTATGTTTCACTCTCCTCGTGACTATTTCAATCCTACTGTGTTGTATGGTTCTGGTTATTGCGGCTCACACCTTAATATCTAAAATGCAGTCGTTTTATTAAAACAATCTATAAAACTCAAACTGCCTTTGTCATTTGTATATGAGATCATACAGTAAATGAGAGAGCTGGTTTGGATCTGAGTGACCACGACTTCCCTGAGAAGTTCCAAAGATGTCATGCGCTTGGCTGCCCAATCATCTCTTCCCCTTGGGAGAAATGAGACACTGCTAGTTAGCCGGAGCAAAACCGCATTTGGGGTGACAGTGGTCCTTCCAAGTGGGTAAGACTTTGTCCCCCACACCAGGAACAACCCTGCTACCTAGAAATCCAGTAGTCTCATTTAGGATAATGAGAGCCCACGCGACACTGGGTAGGAGTAGATATATTTTTCCTTGCTTGCACACCTGTGTGAAGAGAAACAGAGATTGCTTCCTCTTGGCGGGAACAGAGAAAAAAAACTGTTCTCACCAAGTGGGAATAAAGCTGGCTCTAGTTGCACCTAGGATGGGTGCATGCAGGAGAACTGGTGAGGATGCAGGGGCCATAGGCCTCCCCCTGCATCTTCCAATGTTCAAAGTTTGGGGGTGCCCGGGCTTGACTTGATCACCCACTTTAGGGCCTGGGAAATAGGTTCCCCAGGGCCTTTTGAGGCTTATGGAGGTGGGTCACAAGCCCCCTCCTCAATAAAAAGTCCTAAGAGATGGGGTTGCTAGGGTCAGCAATGGCTCAGAGAAGGGGGGGGCTCAAAATAAATCAAAAGATTTGCCAGGTAAGACTCTCATAAATGATTAGCTAGTGCTTCTCATTTATTATTCACTGCTCCTAGCATGGAGCACCCCATAAGGAATTTTTTGAAGGACATGGTTTCTTGCTGGTGATGCTCCTAGAAGAGGCAGGGGCACTGCCAAATATTTTTATAATGTTGTGGGGAACTCATGGAGTGCAGCAGCCTTCCAGGAACATTAAAACAAAAAACAGTAAGGTACTGATTTAGAGTTTAGTGGAGGGGTTACTCTTTCACAAAGGTGATGGATAGCCTGTCTGCCAAAATATAAATCCCATAGGATATAATGAGATTTATATTTCGGCGGATGGGATATGGCTTACCGTTGTGATGGAGTAACCCCTTCACCACACTCTAAATCAGGCTCTAAGGGGGTCATTCCGACCCCGGCGGGCGGCGGGTGCCGCCCGCCGGGCGGAGACCGCCAGAAGACCGCACTGCGGTCAAATGACCGCAGCGGTCATTCTGACTTTCCCGCTGGGCGGGCGGGCGACCGCCAAAAGGCCGCCCACCCGCCCAGCGGGAAAGCCCCAGCAACGATGAAGCCGACTCCGAATGGAGCCGGCGGAGTTGCTGGTGTGCGACGGGTGCAGTGGCACCTGTCGCGATTTTCAGTGTCTGCTAGGCAGACACTGAAAATCTTGCTGGGGCCCTGTTAGGGGGCCCCTGCAGTGCCCATGCCAGTGGCATGGGCACTGCAGGGGCCCCCAGGGGCCCCACGACACCCGTTCCCGCCAGCCTCTTCCTGGCGGTGTAAACCGCCAGGAACAGGCTGGCGGGAAGGGGGTCGGAATCCCCATGGCGGCGCTGCTTGCAGCGCCGCTGTGGAGGATTCCCTGGGGCAGGGGAAAACCGGCGGGAAACCGCTGATTCCCCTTTTCTGACCGCGGCTTTACCGCCGCGGTCAGAATTGCCCCAGAAGCACCGCCAGCCTGTTGGCGGTGCTTCCTCCGTCCCCGGCCCTGGCGGTCCATGACCGCCAGGGTCGAAATGAGGCCCTAAGTCTCCTGACTCATTAAACCCATGACCCTAAAACAGCTTACCATATGTTTTCAAATGAAAATGTAGGACTAGCCAGAGAAGTTGATGAGCAATATGTCATCGACATCATGAATCTTGTGGCCATATGTACAAACACGTTTTCCCATAGACACAGAATGGGGAAAAACCTTTGCTACATCTGGCCCTTGATGTGTACAATGAGGCTGATACTACATTTAAACCAGCTTTGGCATTTATGCCTGTGACTCCCAGAGATGCTGTTGACATTTTTAGTGAATGTATCACTGATGAAGAGAAGGCACTTTTTAAAAAAGACAAAAAGAACTAGGAATGTATTTGATCACAATCAAAGAGCATATTTGAATATGATTACAAAACTTAAATCCAATGAGCAGATACTGATCCACAATTCTGATATGGGAGGTAACATCACAGTTTGGTCTTACAAGATGTACATTAAAGAGGTCTACTGACAGCTAGATGATCAATAATGTTATATTAGAAGTAATTGGGAAAATATGAAAATATGACAGCTTTATATCATGCAGAACTGCTGGAGAGGTGAAATCTGTGCTTACTCAGCCACAATGAATATTTTTTCTCCAACATGATTTCCTAAAAACACTAATGATTATACCCAAGATGCAGAAGGATGCAATGCAGCCCCATTATCTCAACCAATTACAGCTTGTTTGAAAATACTTCAAGGTACATTGACTGTTTTTACAAAGCAATGTTCAAAATTTACACTCCTACATAAAAGACAAAGGGTATTTTCTGAGAAGTAATTATGAGATTCCATGGAACGGGAAGTACTTTATGATAACTCTTGATGGAACATCACCTTATACTAGCATCAATCACACTGATAGAATTCATGCTGTTGAACACTACTTGGGAAGTTGGCCATTGAGGCTATATAAACATTTCTTGATGCTAGTGTCTATGATTAAGTGGTGTCTTGAATATAACTGCGTTCTGTTTAACAATCAGATTCTTAGGCAGAGTAGCGACGGACACCTATTTCGGCCCCAGCTATGTATGATTGTATATGGGCTGGTGGGAGGAACAGGTGCTTAGCAACGATGACAGTGACATGTGGAATGATCATGCTCTATGTTAGTTAAGGTATATTGATGACACTTTATAATATGGAAGGGTACTCAGGCTGACGCAAAAAAGTTTATTGAGGCCATCAATGATAACAATCTGAACTTGCATTTTATTGGATGCATCAGTGCTACACAAGTGCTACACAAGTGGAATTTTTAGACATGCAAGCCTATATACATGAAGGGAAGTTACAAATGAGGTTGTTTAGCAAGAGTTCAACCTTACATACACAACAAGTTTTCACCCTCATCATGTCAAATCAAGCATCCAATATGGTGAAATGTTTAATTTATGAAGAAATTGTAGTTCTGGAAAAGATTGGAAAAAGGGTAGAGATGAAAAGGTGACTAGATTTATCCAAAGAGGTTACACAAGGGAATCTCTCTGCCTCAGAGTGGCAAAGGTAGAGCAAATAAGCTGTGAGCTCCTGCTTTTTAAGACTGAAAAACACAGTAATAACAAACACAGCAGTAAAAATCAAATAGACATTGCATCAATGAGGTTGGTGACAACCTATAGCACACAAGAGGGTCAACTGAGAGGCATCTTTAAGAAATATTGGAACCTTACATGGCATTATCAGGTTTTGGGGCTGGTAGTTCCTAAAACCCCTGGCTTTGCTTACCGAAGAGCTTAAAAAAAAGCAGTCCAGAAATGGCACAACCCAAAAATTGGCTACAACAGGCACAGGGCTTTTTTAAACCCCATAGGTGTAAGGGTTGCACTTTTGGTGTGGACACACAGAAGTACTCTGCACCATTGACAGACAAACCCCAGGAAATTTGCAGCTCTCATAATTGTAGTATTGAGTATGCCTTTTATTGGTGTCTGAGTGTGGGCTTTGTTATTTTGGCAGTACAGTCTTGCAAGTCAATAAATATCCCTGCAGCACCTTAAGGCTGCAAGGAACAAGAATGAGTTGTATTCTGTAGCCAGATACATTAATGAATGACATATGGGTGATATTTGAAGCCTCAGATATTTTGTGATTGATGCAGTGGCACAACATCCAAGAGGGGGCAATTGTGAAAGGGTGCTTTGCCAAACTGAGAGTAGATATACCATAAGTCTTGTCATGAAATTCCCTAATGGGTCAAACACCATGGATGAGTTATGTGCTTTTTTGTGAGTAACAGGTGATTAATGAGTTTTGTTTGTAACTGTCTGTAAATGTAGATTTGGGATCTGGGAATCAATCAAGTTTGTTTTCTGTGCACAAATTATTTTTTTAACTATCTGTTGAGAACAGAGTTCCTAATAATTGGGGTGGGTTACACAGTAGTCGGATCAATTAGATTATTTATTTTATTTGGGGTTATGATATGACACTAGTATATTTTCTGGAAGTATGCTCTGATCGAGGTTACATTACGAGTGCATATAGTTGTCAATATGCCCCTAGGGCACAATTATGTGTGTATCAATGGTGAGGATATACCTGTAAAACTATTTGTGAGGATGATACCCTAAATTCAAATGATGCTATGTCCTCTGGGGCACAATCATGTTGGCACAAGTAATGAGGACACACCTGTTGAGTAAGGTCTGGAGAATATCACCTTCAAACAGATCTTAAGTATCCTAAGTGATGTAGCCCACATGGCAACAATCATGTATAAACCATGCTGTGGAGCAGTATTCCTCACATATACAGTATATTTATGTATTTGGTGTATGACGAGGAAACGTAATGAATTATGTTCTATTATTTTTTTATTTTGTTTAAATTTTTTATGTTAATGCTTGAGTGATTTTTGCTACACTAGCTGACAGTCTTTCTTCAGTGATTACGGTGACATGAGTGATAAATAAGTTCACTAAAATGGCACAGCGCATTGTGTGAGCAATGTTATGTGGTGACCAAAATGCATAACAGCATACAGTTGCACTAATGAATTGTGATTTTGAATAAAAATTATAGGAGAGTTTGGTGTCCGTGCCTGGTCCTTGATGGACTCTGAGATAACAGGTGGATGTAAATATATATATATATGTGTATATATATATATATATATATATATATATATATATATATATATATATATATATATTCACTTAAAAAAACAAAGGTTACAGGAACGCGTTATAGTTAGGTTCTGAATGTACTTGCACAAAACCATAGAAATTCAGCGGTCATAGTTAGAGTTCTTTCAAGTAACTAGAACTCGTGTGCTAAGGTTACTAAGACTCTTGCCCTTGCCATGCACAGGGGGAGGGTGCAAGTTATAGTTACCTTAGGGCACAACTTATAGTAACTTGAGATAACTCGAATTTCTATGGTTTTGTACTTTTAAAATGTGATCCTGTCTCTGTAACCTTTGTTTTTTTCAATCAATTTCTCTGTTTTAAAAAATGCTATTTCCTAACTATAACGTCCCTGTAACCTTTATTTTTTTTCAGTGAATTTCTATTTTTTTTAATGTATGGTCATTTTCATTACTACACGTTAATCCAACCACCACCGGGCATGGCCCTGGTGACCACCAGGCCCTGAGGCCAACCTTGCATCATGCCCTGCTTTCACCCATGCATGGCAGGGGTTGCCTGCAAAGCCTAGCTTGCAGCCAGATCCTGCAGCCAACCCCCTAACCACCCAACCTCTGCACACATCCCTTTGGCCATGAGTGGCAGTAGGTGGCCACAACCTGTATCTCTGGGTGTGAGAATAGGTGTAAGAGGATGTATCTGGGGGTGAGAGTGGCTGTGAGAGTCTCTGTTTGGGTGTGAGAGTGCATGCATCAGTGTCTTAGTAGGTGCATCTGTGCAGGTCTGTGAGTGGATGCACGAGGATGTCAATGGGTCTGTCAGTGGGTGTGTGGGAGTCTGAGTCTCTGAGTAGGTGCATGAGTATCTGACTCGGTCTATCGGTGGGTGTGAGAGTCTGGTGCATTAGGGTCTCAGTGGGTCTGTGAATGGGTGTGTGCGTGTCTAAGTGGGTCTATGCGTGGGTGCGTAAGGTTCTGAATGGGTGTGTGAGTAGGAGAAAGAGATTGAAAGACAAAGAGAGAAAAGAGAGTAAGAGGGAGAGAGATAAGGAGTTTTTATTTTTTGAAGGATAATATACTTAGAACAGAATATTTCTGGACGAATTAAAAAGACAAATGTATTTGTCAATCAAAAAGTGTGCATCGCCTTTCAGTATGAGCCATAAACCCCTGAGGATAAAAATAAATTAAAGAAGGGAAATGATCACGGACACAACTGGAGTAAAACCTTCAACTTCCAGTGTGAGAGTCTGAGACCTTAACTATCAGGCCACAGGTGTTAACTTTTTTTCTTTTCTTGTCTTTTATGAGCTATCTGGGACTGCTGGGGGAGCCTCAAGGCTTCCCCGTGGTCCCAGATAGCTCCTACCTCCTGTTAGAGCCAGCTTTTAATAGCAGCTCCCTGCTTGCTGGAACAATGTTTTCATTTGTCTTCCCTGCAGGCATATCTATGTGCAGGAAGACAGATGAAAACTCCGCTTTCTGACAGCGGGACCTGTTTGATAAGTCCCGGTGTCAGAAAGCCGAGTTATGTTTGCTTGGTGGGAAGAGTCAGCTCCCACCAAGCAAAAGCAAACAGTTTATCCTGGGGGTGGGCACCCTGGATCATAGCAGGATCTGGCCCTGGGGGGTGGTGTTCCTCAGGGCCAACAGTGGCACCTTGAGGGAGGCCACATTTCCCCCATCCAATTAACATAGCCCCAGGGAGGTTGTGTCCCCTGGAACTTGAGGGTCCGAAAGAAACCCCTTCATTCTTATTTTAAAGACTCGGGGAAGTAGTGGTTCCCGGGGCACTTCATTTTAATTTGTGCCCCAGGGAGGTGGTGGTTTGCAGGGGGCATTACTTATACTGAATGCCCCAGGGAGACACCCATGCACATATTTTATGTACAGCCCTGGGGAGGTGGTGGTCCCATGGGCATGGTGGTCGTGCGCCCCCGCACATATAACAAAAATTGCCCCAGGGAGGTGGTGGTGGTGGCAGGAGCTCCCACTTGTCTTTTTTCAATGTTTGTGCTCCAAATTCATGAACTTTGCAAGTTGGTGGCACCAGTGCTAGGGGGTCAGAGTGTCCCTAATTTTGGGCGTTTTTCCTTTTTTTTAGCCGAGTCCCAAGATGGCTGTCAACACTTTCTGGTTTGAAGTGTTGGCAGCTAATCAGAGCTATACATTTCCCTGTATGAGCTTGTTTTTTTTTTGCGAATCATAGAAAAGGACACACGGCCCTAGATATACACATTTATTCACCCTGTAATATATCCACAATTACTGAATAGATTTACAGCAAAGAAGTGAAAGAACAATTTACTTACTGACAGCTAGCTTTCTGCCAAATTTGGTGTAATTCTATCCAGTGGTTCGGGCTGTAGTCATGCCTAAAGGTGCTATAGGAATTAACATGGGAAACACAACTTTTTTGATCCTCTTTTTCTTGACCTCTGCTTGACGGATCACCCCAAAACTTTCGATATACAACAAGAATCACTTTGTTGGGAAAACTTCATGAAGGTTCGTCAAACTGTGTCAAAGATATAGGCAAGTCAAAAAATGCTTTTTGTGTGGAACCATGGTGCACAACTAAAAGTACCTAGTGGCAAGCGCCACTAGGGGAAATATATAAATGTGTTGATATGTATATATATATATATATATATATATATCCTTAAAAAACAAATGCTACATTATAATTAGGCTCACATTTTAAATGTACAAAATCACCATGCACAGTTTTTTCAGCAAAAATTACATTGACATTATTAATGATGTAATCAGAAATTTCATGAGTGCCGTAATTTGTGGGGTAATTAGCAGTGCATGGCGAAGGCGCAAGTTATAGTTACCTTAAAGCACAAGCTATAGTTACTTGAGATAACTCTAACTGGTGAATTTCTATGATTTTGTACATTTAAAATATGAGCCTAACTATAATGCCCCTGGTTGTTTAAGTGAAATTCTATGTGTTTTTTAATTCTATTTCCTAACTATAACATCCCTATAGCCTTTGGTTTTTTTCAATTAATTTCTATGCTTTTTTGAACAAAAAGTTAAATTACTACTGTACGTTAATTGAACCACCGCCAAAGGCAGTGCGTGGCGGCAGTTGCCCCCAGCGCTTGGCCTGCGATCAGGCCCAGCAGCCAATGGCCCTAACCACCCAATCCTATGAGAGAGAGAGAGAGAGAGAGAGAGAGAGAGAGAGAGAGAGAGAGAGAGAGAGAGAGAGAGAGAGAGAGAGAATGTGAGAGATTTAGAGAGAGAGAGATTTAGAGAAAGATTTCACAGAGAGAAAACATGAGAAAGAGAGACATAGAGTTTTTCAGGCCTCAATGAATGATATAATTCCAAAGAAATTGAAAATAAAATGATGTTGTCAATTAAAAAGAGTGAGATCACCTTTCAGTATGTAACTTAAATATTTATAGTTGTAAAGAAACTGAATAAGGAAATGACCACCGACTCACCTAGACTGGAACCAATAACCTTCAGCATGCATGGCTGAGTACTTAACCACTAGGTCAGAGGTGACTCCTTACTGTGCAGTGTTCAGACTTAGCTATGTCATTCAATCCAGAAGTGACCCTGGTCTGCTGTTCCTTAAAAGGTAAGTATAACATTTGCACCAAACATCTTGCTAGTTTGACGATTTAAATTCATTGCATGGGGTGACCATTGCAATAATAATTTCTCTTTCTCTTTCTCTCTCTCTCTTTCATCCCGTTACGGGGTTTAAATAGCAACTCCCTGGTTGCAGGAGCAAAGTTTTCATAGGTTTCCCTGCAGCTCTCACTTGCAGAAAGCGAAGTGTGTACTCTGACTTGGCGGGAGCTGTCAAAGCTCCAACCAAGTGAGAGCAAACAGCTATGTCCCTGGGGTGGGCACCCCAGGACATGGCAGGAGTCGGCCCTGGGGGTGGCGGTCCTCAGGGCCATAATTGGTGCGTGACACCCCCTCCAATGTAAGTAAGCCCAGGGAGGTGGTTGTTCCTGGGGCTGCAGCCATCTCGCCTTTTATTTGATTTCAGCCCCTGGGAGGTGGTGGTCCCTTGGGCTGCGAGAGGCCATGCATGCCCCTCTCATTCTATTTGATTTAAGCCCCAGGGAGGTAGCAGTTTCTGGGACTGCAGGGGGAGGGGTCCTGCATTCATTATAACTAAAGCTCTGGGGAGGTGGCAGTCCTTACGGCATAAAAACGTCCTAGAAGGGAGCCCATGTGCTCCCCTCCTTTATTTCAACATGCCCCGAGCCCATACAGGGACTTCATAAAAATAAGCGAAGGAGACTGCCTCCCTGTGGCTATCGATGTATATTAAGAGGGAGCTGTGTGGCCCCCTTGCAGCACCGGAGACTGCCACATCCCTGGGGCTGAATTTAATTAATGAAGGGGGTCTATGATGGACCCCAGGCACTACCCCCTCCCAGGATTGTATATGTCAGAGGGGGTTGCACAGCTCCCCATGATGAGCCATGGATGGCCCTGGGGACTGCCACCCCTCATGGCCGGCTCTTTCCCTGCAGCCCCCGCATTAATTTCTAATTAAGCCCCGGGAGGTGGCGGTCCCTGAGGCTGTGTGGGGAGGGGGTGTGGCCCCATGCATTCATTTTGAATTAATCCCCTGGGAGACGGTGGTCACTGGGGCTGTGGGGGGCTCCCTAGGCACCTGCATTCAAAATTGCATTGGTCCCAGGGAGGTGGTGGTACTCAGGGCTGCAGGGGGGCTGCATGGCCACTTCACATACAATATTTAATTAGACATAGGGCTGTGGTGATCCCCGGGTTCATGGGGGGCCATGCTGCCACCTACCTGGGGCTGAAATTAAATAATGCAGGGGGTCTATCATGGACCACCACTTCCCCAGGGTTGTATAGGTCAGAGGGGGCCGCATGGCTTCCCACAGGGAGAAATAGATGGCCTTGGGGACTGCCATCCCCCAGGGCCAGCTACTGCCTTGCTCCTGAAGACCCCTGTATTTATTTTGAATTAAACCCCGGAGGTGGTGGTCCCCGGGGCTGCTGGGGGGGCTTCACAGTCCCTGCATTCATACTTTTATTAGCCACAGGGAGGTGGTGGTCCTCAGGGCTGCAGTGGGGGCTGAGTGGCCCCTTAGCATTCCATATTTCATTAGCCCTTGGGAGGGGGGGGTTCCCTGGGCTGCTGGGGGGCCAAGCAGCCTCCCCACATTCATTTTAATTAAATGGGGCTTCGTGGGGCCTTGCAGACCCCCGCATTCAAAATGTCATTAGCCCCAGGGAAGTGGTGGTCCCCGGTGCTATGGGGGGGCTCCGCAGCACCCATGCATTTCAAATGTCATTAGCCACGGGAAGCTGGTGGTCCCCAGGGCTGAGGGAGCCGCAAGGGCCTGCCACTGTCATAATTAATTAAACCCCCGGGAGGTCGAAGTCCCCAATGGGCAGGCCCAGTTGGCCTTCCATTGCAACAATAACAATCCCTTGGAAGGTGGTCACTCCGGAACATAAAAATGCCCTAGGAGGGGGCCCCACGCACCCCCTCCTTTATTTTACATGTGCCCAAGACCTGGCCTGCCCGGGGGCTTTAGAGTAAACAAGTGCAGGAGACGTGCTTTGTTTCTTTTTTTTTTTTTTTTAATGAAGTGTTTATGTCATGGAACCCCAGCATCAGAGCTAAGGGGTTGGGGTGTTCCTACCCTGGCCCCTTTTTTTATTTTTTCACTTTTGTCCTGGAACTTGGCTGAACCGATCAACACCAAACAGCAAAAAGTCTTCTTTCTGGACCAAAAGCTACCTTTCTGCCAAATTTGGTGTAATTCCGTCTAGCAGTTCAGGCCCCTTTTTCTCAGTCCCCACTTAACAGATCACCCCAAAACTTCTGATGTACAAAAAGATTCTCTGGAACACTTTGTCGGAAAATTTTATGAAGATTCATCAATCGGTGCCAAGGATATGAGAAAGTAAAAAAAAACTTTTTCTATATGAGTCACCAGTAGGTACTATAAATGTGTATATATATGTCTAACTCTCTCTCTCTCTCTCTCTCTCTCTCTATATATATATATATATATATATATATATATATATATATATATATATATATATATGGAGAGAGAGAGAGAGAGAGAGAGAGTTGTGTATATATATATATATATATATATATATATATATATCCTCAAAAAAATATGCTCACTCAGGTAGAAAGGAAGAGGGATTAACTTTGAAAATGATTCATTTTGTCTGATTGCACTGCTCTGATCACATGACCTGTGCACCATATTCACGATGTCATATACTCATAATAAACATAAAATACAGATATACATTGTGTTGGGCCTGGCCCTTTTACAGGGTCATTCCCCAAACTTTTTGCCTTCTCTTCCCTATTGTTCTGACCCTTGTTGGCTGACGTTATGACTCTACTACTGCTAATCAGTACTAAAGTGCATGTGCTCTCCCTTGTAAAATTGGTATGATTGGCTTACACCTAATTGGCATATTTAATTTACCTATAAGCCCCTTGTAAAGTGATATCCCTATACCCAGGGCCTGTAAATTAAATTACACTAGTGAACCTGGAGCGCTGCTTGCACCAGCCACTAAAGTAGCCTTTCAAGCCTGTCCTAGGCCTACTAGCACAGGGCCTGTGTGTACAGTTTTCTGCCACAGGGACCTGGCATCTAAATGTACTTGCCAGGCCCAGAACTCCCCTTTTACTACATGTAAGTCACTCCTAAGGTAAACCCTACCTTGTCCTATGGGCAGAGTGCTATGTATGTAGAAGGCAGGACATGTGCCAGGTTGTGTGGCTTGCCCTGGTAGTGACAAACAGCCTATTTGGTTTCTCACAGTTGTGAGTGCTGCCTTCTCATAGGATTGCATTGGAAATATCCTCCTTATGATTTATGAGGGGTAGCATAGGTATGTTTGGTATGGTTGTTATGGTGTTGAGAAATGCTGCTTACTGGTGTAGGTGGAATTTCTATTACTATTACAGAAATGCCACTTCTAGAAAATGAGCATTTCTCTGTGCTTATGGCTCTGGTGTTTTGCAGCTTGACTGCAATCCAGGTCTGGGCAGAGTGACAGTTGGGCTTTGTGCATACTTTTCAGACAGCCTGTACACAGGGAGGTGTCACAGATGTCAATCTGCATACTGAGTAGTCTTCCTGGGCTGAGATAAGGGAGAGGTGGGGAACACCTGCATTTGTAAAGGCTGTGTCCTGGCCTCACACAATAGGGTAGTTTTGAGCCTGTGCTAGAGGAGAGAGGGTGCACTCCCAGAACCAGTTGTAACTGGTTGGAACCTTCTCTCCCTTTCTTTGTAAACACACTGTAAAATTGAGTACAAGTACAAGGGAGTTTTCCCCACAATTTGGGTGACATTTTGGAACTGGACGCAGAATGCTGAAAGGACTCACCAGGAACCGCCACAGACTGCTGCTGCTGTGCTAACCTATGACCTGCTGGGTTACTAGGAGAGACGGCCATCTGCGTGCATCCCCCTTGCGCTGGCCTGCTGCTGGGCCTACTACCTGTACTCCTCTTTTTTTAACTATTGTCCCCCAGGTCCAGGGTGCTGTGGCCCCTGACTCCTGCAACTGCCTAGAGCACACAGAGTGCTTCTGTCTGTGTCTAGCGCCTGGAGAGCGATTTGCCCTCTTTTCCTGAAGCACTGGGAACGCGCTTGTAGGAAAGTACCATCTTGCCTGGCATGTTACCCCCATTTTTTACTTGTGTGTCAATTTGTTTTTGCCTGTCTCACTGGGATCCTGCTAGCCAGGACCCCAGTGCTCATAGTTGTGGCCTGAATGTGTTCCCTGTGTGGTGCCTAACTGTGTCACTGAGGCTCTGCTAATCAGAACCTCAGTGCTTACGCTCTCTCTGCCTTTAAAATTGTCACTGCAGGATAGTGACCATTTTTACCAATTCTGATTGGCACACTGGAACACCCTTATAATTCCCTAGTATATGGTACCTAGGTACTCAGGGTATTGGGGTTCCAGGAGATCCCTATAGGCTGCAGCATTTCTATTGCCACCCATAGGGAGCTCAGACAATTCTTACACAAGACTGCCACTGCAGCCTGAGTGAAATAACATCCACGTTATTTCACAGCCATTTTACACTGCACTTAAGTAACTTATAAGTCATCTATATGTCTAACCCTCACTTGGTGAAGGTTAGGTGCAAAGTTACTAAGTGTGAGGGCACCCTGGCACTAGCCAAGGTGCCCCCACATAGTTCAGGGCAATTTCCCCGGACTTTGGGAGTGCGGGGTACCATTACACGCATGCACTACATTTAGGTCAAGACCTATATGTAGCTTCACAATGGTAACTCCGAATATGGCCATGTAATGTGTCTAAGATCATGGAATTGTCCCCCCATGCCAAATCTCGTATTAGGGGACCAATCCCATGCATGGACCCCGGGTACTGCAAAACCAGATCCCCGGGGTTTTCCCTGCAGCTACAGCTGCTGCCAACCCACAGACAGGCTTCTGTCCTCCTGGGTTCTTGGCAGCCCAGTCACATAAAGGCAGAACAAAGGATTTCCTCTGAGAGAGGGTGTTACACCCTCTCCCTTTGGAAATAGGTGTGAAGGGCCTGAGAGGAGTAGCCTCTCCTAGCCTCTGGGAAGGCTTTGAAGGGCACAGATGGTGCCCTTCTTGCATAAACCAGTGTACACCGGTTCAGGGATCCCCCACCTCCTGCTTTGGTGTGAAACTGGACAAAGGAAAGGGGAGTGACCACGCCCCTGTCCATCACCACCCCAGGGGTGGTGCCCAGAGCTCCTCCAGTGTTTCCCAGACCCCTGCCATCTTGAATGCAGAGGTGTAAGGGCACAATGGAGGCCTCTGAGTGGCCAGTGCCAGCAGGTGATGTCAGAGACCCCTCCTGATAGGTGCTTAACTGGCTAGGTGGCCAATCCTCCTCTGAGGGCTATTTAGGGTCTCTCTTGTGGGCTTCTCCTCAGATAAAAAATACAAGAAGTGACCAGAGTTCCTCTGCATCTCCCTCTTCGACTTCTGCCAAGGATCGACCACTGACTGCTCCAGGACTCCTGCAAAACTTCAACAAAGTATCAAGAAGACTACCAGCGACATTGTAGCGCCTAATCCTGCTGGCTTTCTCAACTGTTTCCTGGTGGTGCATGCTCTGGGGGCTGTCTGCCTTTACCCCGCACTGGAAGCATCCTATAGCACGCCGTGGGACATCTTCTGTGCAAAGGAGAAGTTGCTGGCATCTTCCGTTGTTGCAGAATCTTCAGCTTCTTCTACTCAGAGGCAGCCATTTTGCACCTTCATCCGGGTTTAGTGGGCTCCTGCCCCCCCGGACACTTTCGTGACTCTTGGACTTGGTCCCCTTCCTTTACAGGTCCTCAGGTCCAGGAATCCTTCTTCAGTGCTTTGCAGTCAGTTGTTGTCTTTGCAGAATCTCCTATCACGACTTTAGTGTGTTTCTGGGAAAGTAGGGTCACTTTACTCCTATTTTTCAGGGTCTTGGGGTGGAGTATCTTGGACACCCGTAGTGTTTTCTAACACTCCCAGCAACCCTCTACACACTACACTAGGTCTGGTGTCCCTAAGTGGTTCGCATTCCACTTTCTTAGTATGTGGTTTGTGTTGACCCTAGGCCTATTGCATCCTATTGTATTCTACAGTGTTTGCACTTCTTTTCTAACTGTTTACTTACCTGATTTTGGTTTGTGTGTATGTTTTGTGTATTTTACTTACCTCCTAAGGTAGTATATCCTCTGAGATATTTTTGGCACATTGTCACTAAAATAAAGTACCTTTATCTTTAGTAACTCTGAGTATTGTGATTCTTATTATATAGGAGCTTTGCATGTCTCCTAGTTCAGCCTACGCTGCTCTGCTATAGCTACCTCTATCAGCCTAAGCTGCTAGAACACTACTAATCTACTAATAAGGGATAATTGGACCTGGTACAAGGTGTGAGTACCTTCAGGTACCCCATACAGGCCAGGCCAGCCTCCTACATCGCTTGTCTTGAGGTGCCCTTTTGCGCTTGAGAGCACTCAGTGACTTGTCCCCCCGGCGCTTTTTAGAGCACCTTGCTGTGCCCAATTTCACTGCCATGGCAGGATTCCGAGCGCGTCAGAGATGCGCTGTACCTGGTTCCCCCGAGGCTCTCTTGAATGTAACCAGAGGTCCGACAGCACTCCTACGGTGCCCTGGGGTAAATCGCGTTCTGAGAAGCACCCCCAGGGTACAAGCAGGCACCTGCTTCAGTGCCTGCCCAGCGCCGTGGCCCGGGCGGGCCGATCCGAAGAAAGGAGACGTCGAGCGAGGAAGGAGGCCTCGTCCGAAGCTCCCACCCCACCGGAGCCCCTGTTGTGTTGTGGCTGGGCAGGGGGAAAGGAAGCCTAATCGGAGGCTCGCCCTGCCCCAACAAAGCCCTGATCTCATTCTTGGAGACCGCAGGTGGGGCGGAAGCCTGGACGGAGGCCCCTCGCAACACAGGTCCCCCTTTTGCGGCCCCCCACTGTGGATCTTGTTGTTGGTTTTTGCTTGCTTTGAACCCCCCCCATCTGGATAGCCAGTTGAGGCCTGGGGGGCCTCCAGAGATCGCGGGCCCCAGGAGGGACCCATTATAAAAACCGGAGGGGGTGCGCTCCTCCCCCCACAGCATCGTGAGGCCCCCGTTTTTGTGCAGTGGAGTGCCAAGGGCCCCTTATGGATAACATGTGGCACTGGAAGTGCTCTTCATCGTAAAACCAACTACTTTATAGAGGACGTACATATTTCTAATGGTCCTGGTGTGGACAGTATTGATTTACATGTTACCTATGTTATGATGTTACATAAATGTGCTGATGTTCCTTTTTATGGGCATAACGTGCTAATATGTTTTCCTGACTTGCCATAGGTTTTTATTATGCTCTTAGCATAGGCATTTATTATATTTCCATGAGAAGTACTTTTATTTTGTTACTGTGATTCCTTACTACTGCTTATATTGGAGAATCCTGAGTACTTATGTGTTCTAATGTGACTCTTGCAGAGTATTAGTAACCTGTGTAACAACTGCTAAGGTAGTAGGGTATTACTGACATGTAATGTTTGTTCTAATTATGTTTTGTGCAATACAGTTTATTTTTACATAGCTCAGTGTTGTGTATACTTTGTGGAGTATATATTGCGTCACGTGGGTTGTGTTTGTTGTGCAAACGCTCTACAAATTGCCTCTGGGTTAGGCCTGACTGATTGTGCCAAGCTACCAAAGGGGTGTGCAGGGGTTATCTTGGACGTGTAACTCCCTTGCCCTGACTTGAGTGGGTGGGTTCTGCCTGGCTTAGGTGCATAAGCTAGCCAACCAGAAACCTCATTTCTAACACATTGCAAATATAAATTGTTGCCATATTTGAATAGTACAATGCAATAGTACAAGTAACTGATCCTGCGTATGAAAAAAACATAGAACCGGTATAGTTGTACTTTGCTTCTAAAATCGATTAAAACCGATGGATACATTTATAGTCAGTTTTTGTATTACAATTGGGAACAAACATGTTCTGAAATTCAGAATTGCATGCAAGTATTATACATTTACATGGTAATGCGATTATCTGTCGTACACCAGATAAATAAAGTATTGTGGTCGTCTATAAAGCATCTGAGATCAGAAAAGTAAACATGGCTCCTCTATGCAAAATATTACTTATACTAAAATTGAGGGAGTACCTCTCCCCTCACAGAAAACCTATTTACTTTTATTAGAAGCAAAGTAGGTGAAAGCATTCTAACCCCACATACAGAACTTCAGGGCAGCATGGTGATCCTGAGATCTAGTAATTACGGCCCAAACAGGATGTAATCACAGCATCCTCTCAAAAATGTAACTGAGGCTTTGTAGGGACTAACCATTCATGTATGTAAAAGGAATTCCCAAAGATTACCTTGTTAGCGCAGCCTGAATAGGGCTGCAGCTTCTACATCCCATATGCATAGGAAGGGTATGAAAAAGAACAAAATATAATTTGTAATTTCTGAGGTTCACTCCTAAGAAAAAGTCAATCCATTAATCAAGCCTAAGTGGGCAAGTCTTTGAGATAAGATGCAGGAGGAAAAATTCTTAACCAAATATCCAATCAATAACTCCCAAAGGGGGCAACTATAAAAGGAAAATATACTGGGGGTTGAAATCCTGATTCAATATCCACCAAAATAAATTGAAACCTACCAATCACCGGCAGGTTATAACTAAGACTCTTGGTTGATCCAGGTAGTTCTAAAAGAATACTCTTGTAAGTGGGCCCCGTATTATACTGCTAAACATATACCTCAACTTTGATTAAGATCATATAGATGAAAATCCCATAATCCCCAATCAAACAATATAGAAAATGTAGAAATTACAAAACCACAGATTACTTCTCCGGTGAAAAGTTCTGGACTCCAAAAAAATAATAAAGGTTAGGGGGAACCCAGTGAATCCATGGTGAGAGAACCCTTCCTTTCCTTCTGTAAAGAAAGGGAAATAAAAAAGAAATGCAGCATGTAAATGTCTGCCATGAGAATCATTATACACTATACACACTAAGTGGGAGAAAGCAAGCCACATATTGTAAAAAAGGAAGAAAAAATAACGAATAAATAAAGTGAAACACAATAATCACAGGCAAGCCACAGGTTCAAATTGGTAGCATCCTAATTACAGGATACTGTCCACCCAAATGGTATATGCTGCTACTGCTGCAAATGGATACTCAATTCCTCGTCCAAATTCAACCCCCCCCAGGATTAAGGATTTCAAGGTGAGTAATCAATTCAGACTCCCATTGCCTTAACCGTAGAGCCTGATTCCCTCCTTTCGGATTATGTTCAATTTGTTCCACAGCAAAGAAATATAATTTGTTGCAATCACTGTTGAAATGTCTGACCACCGGGTATTTCACATTTCCATGATCAATGGCTCTCAAATGTTTTTGTACTCTTTTTCTCACTGTGCATACAGCACTGCCTTCATATCTTAATGGGCAGGGACATGTTAAAATATATATCAGATACTGGGAGACGCATGTAAGGAATTGCCTGATCGTCCGTTTCCTGACACCAACTACTGTGTACTCAATTATATTGGAGTTATTCCTACATGCCTTCCAGTGCCCACAAGGAAAAAAAACCTTGAGATCACGTTCCATGATGCCTTTAGCCAGTGTGATGTTATTGTGTATTAGGGAGTCTTAAAGGGATTTAGCCTTTCAAAATGTGATCAATTGTATTTCATCAAAGCCCCTACCAATGATGTGGTCACTCTTTAGAACCTCCAAGTGTCTTGTTAGTGTATGCCTGATCTTACTTGAGTTCCTGTAATATGTAAGGATGACTCTCTTGGTAGTACCTTGAGTGAGTATGACTATTTAGATGTCTGTAGTCTAAGACTATTCTGCATGAATGGTCTGGTTTAGCTACGGGGAATAAAGGATTATTCATTGGTGAGGCACAGGGTTCAATCACACCATGGTACTCTAATTGCGCAAGTATTTCTCTCACTGGTGCTTTTGCTTCATGTTTTATAGGATACTGCGGTTGTGGCTGAGGTTCACTTTTAATGGGAATTACTTGATAGGGGGAATCCTTATCACATCCTACATGATTTCTGTATAATGCAGGTGCTTGTGCTAGAGCCCATTCAATGGAATAGGATTCAGCTAGTTCTCCTGGAACAAGGGGCAAGAAGTAAGGCTTAAAGACATCTTCTCCATATGGGCAGGTACGGACAAAGTCAGGCGGCCAATCTTGTTCAGCTAACAAGACATCATACCCTTTTACTATGCAACCCCAAAAGATTGCATCTATTGTGTGTTCAATGTCTCCTTCTAATTGTAGCATTACTTTGTACATCCTATCAGGTTTGGAGACACAGATGTTCGCTGTTTCTACTTGTATAAAGTCATGAGTTGCTTTCACCTCCAGATGCTCTAGAACATTCCGGCGAACTATTGTGACCTCTGCCGCGCTGTCTAGCAATGCTAAAGCCCAATTCTTGTTCTTCAAGAGGACCCTCTTCCTGTGTGGCAAGTTGGACTGCTGCCACTTTTTTCTTTTTAAATTGTTGTTTTTGTTGGGCGGGTTTCTCTTCCTTTTTAACAGAAACCTCCGAAGAGCGTTGTGATTTCTGTCTCGGTTTCACATACTCTGTTCTTCGCTCTGATCGCCCACCTCTCTCATTTCTCTTTTCCGATGAGTCCTGAAAGGAACGAGATTGGCGTGTATCAGTATATTGATATCTATCAGGCGTTTTGATATTATCTCTATTTCTGAGATTATACCTATTCTGTGGGGCCTGCGTACGCGGAGATTCTCCCCTTTCTTTTTTAGGCATTTGTTGCTTTTTATCCCAGCGTTTCTTATTACCCTCAGGTGTTTGTTTGGTGTTATCTTTATTTGATTTACCCTGAAATTTAGGTTTTTGTGGTCTGGCCCATAGGCTATTTCGACGATACTTGAATAGGTCTCTGCTATTATGTTAGGCAGCTCTCGTTCTTGATCTTGTTGCGGAACGTCACGAAGCCGCATGTGCACTGCAAGTGCGACTGCTTCCCCTTTAAGATTACTTAAAATGATTGAGGACACTGTGGCAAAATTGCCCATCAATTGCATCCCCAAAACTAGGGCAGCGGCAGTCCCATATTCATCTTGAATTTGTTTCAGCACTTCTGGTAAATTGGCAAGTGTTGGTGTACTGTGTGCGGTTGTGTATAGCGCGGCAAATACCGTACCTCAGGTATTACAGTTTTCTACTGTAGGGCCCATCCCGAAAGGCAAGCACATCGTTAATATTCTATGTTTATCCTGAGGTCCCGTATGGGGAAATACTGCCTCCAGCATATTAATTTTCTGTACTAATCAAAACGGAGTTTCTTCTCGTTTGGCAGGTACTTTACCCATAATCGAATGTACAGTCGCAGGATTTATACCTGGCGTTACTGTATGTGGATGTGCTGAAGCAGCAAGTGCTGGGTTTGTATTTAATGTTTGCATCACGAATTGTACGAATCGTCTGTCTATATATTGCTGTTAATTCAATGTATAAGCGACGAACCTCAGCTACTGCTAAATTTCCAACCTCAGGATATGGTGTATAGGTGGCCAATAAAGGCCAGGTAGGACCATCATTAAATAGTGGACCTAACCTTACTGGTAATATTGTATGGGGTAGGGCGCCATCAAGCCAATTATTAAGTTCTTGATAAGATAGAGGTATCTCTAAATATGCGTACACTCTGTATTGTCCAGGCGAGTTCACAGGTATATATTGATGAAATGTATTGGTGTTCCCATCAACTGCTGGAAATGTGACACAAGAGTAAAAAGTTCTGTTCTATAAGCTGCATGGGCATCCACCACAAATGTGACTGGACCGCCCTGGGCCGTTAGGCAATTTGCTAGTAAGTGTGCTGTAAGAGGTTGTCTCATGTTGACGGCTATTTGTACATGTAGGTGATTCGCCATGATAGTAACACTATTAGTTCAGAGAAGGCACACCAAAATGGGGTTTCCTTTTAAAGTTCAAGCTTGAACAACCACCAGTTGTAGTAGGATTACCTACACAGCTGTGGTGGAAATCCTCAGTACCACGGACGTTCCTCATACGGCATTGAGGTGTCATTATATATAATGAGACAGAGATACTCCGGAGGACCCAAAAATTAGAGCCTGACCAAACGATGGCGGCGCCATGTCGCGTAGGCTCTCATTATTCTAATGAGACTACTGGATTTTGAGCAGCAAGATCGTTCACAGTGTGGGAGACTGAGTCTGACCCACAGTGGGTGACACCTGTGGCTCTAAATCCGGGTTTTGCCCTGGCTAACTAGCAGTGCCTCGTCTCTCCCAAAAGGTAGAGATGATTGGGCAGCCGAGCGCATGACATATCATACTTCTCAGGGAAGTCGTGGTCACTCAGGCCACATCCGGTTCTCTCATTCACAATTCGGTCTCATATATAAATCACAATGAAAGCAGTATACGTTTTAAAGACTGGTTTAATAAAACAACTGCATTTTAGATAGCAAAGCGTGAGCTGCAACAACCAGAATGACACAACATGACAATATTAAAATGGTGATGATGAGAGTGAAGCATAAGAATAATGCTATCATATTGCCACTAGAATCAATGGACTATTTTCTATCTGAATCATAATTTAAGCACAGCATCTTAAGCTCTTATCCTGCCTTTCAGGTTCCCCCGGGAGGGCATCGACCCTCATACCTGAGCAAAGGCCTGTAGTCTGCATTAGCATCTGCAGCGAAGCATTCTGCAGTCAGCATACAGTTGTGGTTCCCTGGCTGGAATCTCCCTCTTAACGTGTAATGGGACTAGGAAGTGTTTTTATAACAACAAAGCGAAAGTTCTAAGAAAATTTCCCTAGATAAGGATGTGTATTTTCTACGAATGTTGGAGACTAAACTTCTACCACGTTCACCGGCAATGTACCAAACTGTAGCCTTGACTGAAGCACAAAGTGATCAAGAATGTCTTGTTTGAGAACGCAGTGCTGGGCTAAGCAAAACAGTTAGATAGAAGAAATTAAAACAAGATCGTAAAACTGGTTCTTGTAAAAATAACAATGTGAAGCCGAATAAAATATATTTAGGTCAAAGTGCACAGCGGCCTAGTGTATTAAACTAACGTGCATGGAGCTACAGTTAAAATGGCTACACAACAATACCACTTTTAGAAAGTAGGCATTTTCTAGCTGTGAGAAAAACAGGGCTGATTGCAGAGGCCCCCTAACTTTTTGCCCCCATTTTCCATTTTTTTCTGGTGTTTTCCTGACTCGGAGCGTGCCCTAGGTACTGCTAACCAGTCCCCAGGGCCTGTGCTCTGTGTAAAATCAATATGCAAATTAGGCTAATTATAATTGGCTAAGTCAACCTACCTATAAGTCCCTAGTATATGGTAGGGCATGTAGGTTTAGGGACCACAGCATAGGTAGTGCACCCATAGGTGCACTGCTGAGGTGCCCAGTGTCATTTTTAAGGCAGGCCTGCCTTGCTGGCTGTTTTTAAGTTAAAGTTATATGCACATTCGACTTTGGAATTAAAAGTACCTTATTTTGTACATATAAGTCACCCCTAAGGTGTGCCCTATGTGCCTCCAGGGCTGGTTGCCATGTAACTATAAGCAGGGACCTTATAAAATAGTTTTATAAGCCCTGGTGAGGTAAAAACAGCCAAATTCGTTTTTCCCTCATTGTAGTGAATGGCCTCCATAGGCTAGAATGGGGAGACTTTATTTTAATTTTAAAAGTCCCCTTAAGTAATGGGTACCAAGAGTTTGGTATCAAATTAATTGTTATAATAAATCCCACAACTTCCAGTTGTGGGATTTAATATAACTTGTTCAGGTAAAGAGTTTTAAACTTTACCTGAAAAGTTGCCAATCTCAGCCCTGCATTGTTTTTGCTGCTGTGCTCTGATTGGCTAGCCTCTGGCAGCCTGGCCAGGCTGCCTTGATGAGGTGTGAAGTGGCCTGGCTTCACACAAAGAGATGTGCCTGTGGGAGGGAATTTCCCCTCAGCAGATGATGAGGCAGGAAGGGGGAGGGCTGCCAAACTGGTCTTCAAAGGCAGAGAAGGACATTTGGAGCAACTCAGCAACACCCCCACATCCTGCTACCCCAGACAACTAGGTGCCCCCTTGATTAGATTAGGAGAGGGCAGGGAGGGGTGTGTTTATGATTTTTAGCCACACCAGTGGGTGGGCTCAGCCAGATGTAACCTCCAAAAATCAGATTCAGCCTTGATGGATTTTTGACGAATGTTGCCTCCTGGGATTGATTTTTGCCACACTTCCCAGGAAGTGGTTATCACAGGGGGAAGGACCCTGCACCTGATTGGAGAATCAGGATCCCCCTGTTTTTCACCCAGGAGCAAGGATAAAACTGGCAGACCTGCATCCACACCTCAGTTCCCTACCACATGCCTACCAGGAAGAACTACAGAAGAAGGAGGACTGCCCTGCTGGACCCCTGGCCTGCACCTGGAACCTGCACTCTGAAGGACTGCACCAGCTGCACACTTGGGCTTCAACACAAGAAGGACTTTGACTGGCTTCAACTGGTTCAAGGGGGGACGCCCTATTTCCTACAGGTGAAAAATTGCTGACCAGAGTCCCCTGCACCAACTCCTGAAGAAATCAACCAGCTGACCACTGCCCAGTGGCCAAAAAGGAGTTTGCGCCAGGTGCATTCTGGGAATTGTAGTCCACACCCCCAAGGATCATCTCAGAGCTTCTGGACCCTTGGGGTGAGCTATGGACCCCAAAAGAACCTTAAAAGAACAGCTGGGAGAAGCCCCAGAAGTTTGGAGAAGTTTGGAGAACTTTTGAAAAAATGCTCCATAGAGGGACCGACCCGCCGCAGCAACTCTAGCCGGCTTGCCTCAACCGTGACCCGGCCTGATTTGCAGGTTCGTCCCGGTGAAGAAAATCTCCAAAAAAGAGACTAAGTCCGAACGTACAAAGTTGACCGGGACCTCCCAGCCAGAGTATCCGAGGAGGGCTCCAGGGACGTTGGATCAAGATCCAGGTTTGCCCTGGTCAAAAGGTTTTCACCTCAAAAAAATGACTACGTCTGAAGGTAAAACTCTCCACCGAGGATTCCCGCGACGCGTATCTGGAGAAAGGTTCCAGGAGGTCGGATTGGACAGGCAGGTTCGTCCCGCTGAAGAAAATCTTCAGAAAAACGACTAAGTGCGAAGGTAAACTTTTGACCGAGGCCTCCCGCGGCATGTAGCCGAGCCGGGCTCCATCGCGGTCGGCCTTAAACTTTGACTTTGCCCCGGTCGAGGTGCGACCAGATGACCAGATTGGCGCTTTTTGTTTCTAGGCGCAAGAAAATAATAATTCTTTAAAAATTCATATCTTCAGTTCCCCTTATCCGATTTTATTTGTTTTTGTGTCATTTTAAAGATAAAAATATAATCTATTTTTATAAATTGGTTTTGGATTTCTAAAATGTTTCCTGTGTTTTATTTAATTACTGTTTTGTGATATTTGAATGCTTTACACTCTGTCTCCTAAGTTAAGCCTTGTCGCTCGTTGCCAAGCTACCAAGGGTTGAGCTGGGTTTAATTTACTGAGACCTAACTGGACCTAAGTGTAGGTTGGTGGCCTATTGCTAAGTGTAGGTACCTACCTGCCCTTACCAATAACCCATTTTCCAACATTTGTGGTGCGCAGTGGTGGGATCCTGTACTTGTGTCCAGTATTACATTACAGTTTTAAGTAAAACAAATTTAAAATCCTTTAAATTGTCCTAGTGCAATTTAAAAAAAAAAAATGTATTTGGATTAATTTCAATTATTGAATTTTTGTGATTTTTCTAAATTCTTGTTTCCAATTTTTGCAAAACTTTTTTGTTGACACAAAACTAGGGAACCATGGAGCTTGATCTGGCTAGCCTACCCACACTGACAGTAGTCCAGCTTAGGGGGTTGTGTACTGAAAGAGGGTTGCCTGCAACCACTGACCTCAGGAAGCATGTCCTGATCAAATCCCTGACAGCATGGGCTGAGGCCCAAGAGGTAGACTCAGAGGAAGCTCCAGAGGAGGGAGAAGTAGGGGAGGATGCTAGCTCGACCCACTCAGGGGCGGGAGGGCATCTGAGCCTAAGTGAGGATGAGGAAGACCGGTCCTCATTACATACAGTCACTAGGGGCAGACCCAAAGCTAGTTGGGGGAAGGGGGTCCCTTCAGGAGGAGAGAACCTGTCCCTCAGGGAAAGAGAGCTGGAGGCCCAGCTAGCATTTATAGCTTTGGAGTCACAGAAGCTAGCCCTAGAAGAGAAAAAGTGTGCAAAGAAAGAGAAAAGGGATGGTGGCAGCGACAGAGAAGTTGAGGTGTCCATGGGTGGGGGGTTTTGCCCCAGATTACCCAAGGGGGTGGTCCCTGCTTATGTAGAGGGGGATGACATAGAAAAGTGGTTGGAGGCCTTTGAGAGGGGACTCCAAATGAGAAGGGTTAGGCCTCAATACTGGGGTTCACTTTTATGGGAGTTGGTCCCCAACTCAGGTAGGGATAGGCTTCTGACCTTAAGGGGGGAGGAGGCAGATTCATACCCTAGTATGAAGAGGTGCTTAACCAAGAAGTTTGGTCTGACCTCAGAGCAGTATAGGATGAAGTTCAGGGACACCCAGAAGGTCAATACCCAGTCTTGGGTTGACTTTGTGGACACCTCACTTAAGGCACTAGAGGGCTGGATTCATGGTAACAAGATAAATACGTATGAGGGGTTAAACAATCTGATCTTGAGAGAGCACATCTTGACCAATTGAACCCAAGAAAGGTTACGCCACCATCTAATGGACTCTAACTGACCGACCCTAGAGAGCTGGGGGAGGCAGCTGATGAGTGGTTGTGAATCAGGGTGGTTGTCAAGTCCCAGGGGGGAGACTCCAAGAAGGGGGGGCCAGGTCCCCAAACACCTAAGGAGGGAGGTGGTAAGCCTACCACAGAGACTCCCTCTGTACCCCAGAACCCTAAGAAGGAGGAGAGTAAATCCCTCTCCCACTCTGACAAGCAGAGACAGGGAGAGCCAGGGTTAAAAAATCTCTTGGAAAATAAGGCTTGCTTTGACTGTCAGCAGACAGGTCACTTCAGAGGAGATGCAGCCTGTCCAAAGAAGGTGGTTAGCACTGGGCTGTCCAGTGTGGCAACGGAGGAGGACTCCTCAGATGATGAAGTCCTCTTAGCATTGAGCTGGGAGACAGGACCAGATGGTAAGCTGGTGATCCCTGAGGTGGGAGTAGGCACTTCCACCCCATTCAGGAGAATGGGATCCCTACCACTGGCCTGAGAGACACCTGTGCCAGTCACACTATAGTGAGTGACCGGTTAGTGACCCCAGACATGTATGTCCCAGGAGAGACCAGGAAAGTCAGGATAGCCACAGGGGAGGTCACCTCCAAACCTGTCGCCATAGTGCCCCTAGAGAGGGGGGTATCCTTGAATGGTTTAGGGTGGTAGTCAGTGCTGACCTCCCCCTAGATTGTATCCTGGGCAATGACCCCCCAGAGGTGAGTCTGGTCCCAGATGGGGTGGTTGCCAAGGGTGCCCCCCAACCCAAAGTTCTAGGGTGTCAGTCCCTACAGTTAGGAGACAGGGGTCCCCAAGAAAAGGAAAGAAGAAAAGGTAGGGTTGGCCACTATTAAAGAGTGTTCCAGGGAGCCAAAGGCCTTCTGCCTCAGTAGTGGGGGGGATCCCAGAGTTGGCACTGGTGAGGCCTCACCTGACCCCAAGGAAGTCCTGAATAGTCAGGCAGCTGTCCAGATGCAGGGTGTTGCCCCTGCACTGACAGAAGGGAGAGTGGAAGGAGGGTGTCTGCCACAGGAGGTGGTAGCCCCCCACTCTAGACAGCAAGAGGAGTGCCAGGACCCCACAGTTGCCCCTAAAGCAGCTCAGCCACCTGTCAGTGGAGAGCTTAGGGTGTGGTTCTGGGTACTGACAGCTGTCAGTAGCCTCTGCTGGGTGTTAGCCTTCCTGGCAGCACTGTACTTGGCCTGGGAGGCAGACCCCAGGGCCAAAAGCAAAGTAGGTCCCCTGACCCCGTTGGTCATGGTGGGGTTGCTCAAGTGTTGGGTGACCTCTTTGGGTAAACTAGGTGTTGCCCTAGCAAAGTTAGGAGTAGGGGAGGTGGGCACCTCACTACCCAAGTTGGCAGAGAGAGAGGAGGAAGACCCCCCTAGAGGGAAGTTTCAGTTTGAGATGGTTCCTTTCACTGTTGGGATGGGTTCACTACCCAGAGGGAGTGACCATGGCAGAAGGATGTAAGGCAGAGTAGGCCCTGCAAAGGGGCAGTCTGTTCTCTTCACTGCCTTCCTCGCCTGACAAGCCAGGAAGACTCTCCCAGGGTTGGGCTGAGTCTCCTGGGTGTGTGGGCTGGTGGGGGCTTGTGTGAGAAAATAGGGCTGATTGCAGAGGCCCCCTAACTTTTTGCCCCCATTTTCCACTTTTTGCTGGTGTTTTCCTGACTCTGAGGGTGCCCTGGGTACTGCTATTCAGTCCCAGGGCCTGTGCTCTGTGTAAAATCAATATGCAAATTAGGCTAATTATAATTGGCTAAGTCAACCTACCTATAAGTCCCTAGTATATGGTAGGGCATGTAGGTTTAGGGACCACAGCATAGATAGTGCACCCATAGGTGCACTGCTGAGGTGCCCAGTGTCATTTTAAAGGCAGGCCTGCCTTGCTGGCTGTTTTTAAGTTAAAGTTATATGCAAATTCGACTTTGGAATTAAAAGTAATTCCATATTTTTACATATAAGTCACCCGTAAGGTGTGCCCTATGTGCCCCTAGGGCTGGGTGCCATGTAACTATAAGCAGGGACCTTATAAAAATAGTTTTATCAGCCCTGATGAGATGAAATAAGCAAATGTATTTTTCCCTCACTGTAGTGAATAGGCTCTATAGGCTAAAACGGGGAGACTTTATTTTAATTAATAGAGTCCCATAGGAGCCAGATATTTTGAGTTTGGTATCAAACAAATTGTTATAATAAATCCCACAATGTGTCATTGTTGGATTTAATACAACTAGTTCAGGGACAGAGTTTTAAAACTATACCTGAAAGTTGCCAGCTTCAGCTCTGTAGTTCCCTTCTCTGATTGGCCAGCCTCTGGCAGCCTGGTCAGGCTGCCTAATGAGGTGTGAAGTGGGCTGGGCTGAACACAAAGGAAGTGCCTGGGGGAAGAGTTCTGCCTCAGCAGATGGTGAAACAGGAAAGGGTAAGAGCAGCCAAACTGGTCTTCAAAGGAGGGAAGGACATTTGGAGAAGCTCAGTCCCCCTCCCCCCATTTCCTGCAACCCCACACAATCAGGAGCCATCTTGATTTAATTAGAATAGGGCAGAATGATTTTTAGCCATACCAGTGGTTGGGCTCAGCCAGACAAAACCTCCAAAATTCAGCTACAACAATGTTGGGCTTTTAGAAAATGTTTCTCTCTGGGATTGATTTTTGCCACAGTTCCTAGGAAGTGGTCATCCAAGGTGGTAGTGGTCTGCCTGTGATTGGACAGTCTGTCCCCCTTGCTTTTCACCCCAGGAGCAAGGGTAAATATGTCCCAGCAACACCCACACCTCACATCCATAGAAGGAACAATATCAGAAGAAGAAGGACTCCCTATCTGGACCCCTGACCTGCACCTGGACACTGTACTCTAAAGGACTGCACCAGCTGCACATTTGGGCTTCACCACAAAAAGGACTTTCCTGGCTTCAACTGATTCAAGGAGGGACTCCCTGCTTACTACATGTGAAAAATAGCATCAAATCCTGAAGAAACTGACCACTGTCCAATGATCATTTTTGAGTTTGAGCCAGGTGCATTCTGGGAGTTGGAGTCCTAGCTCTCAAGGAGCAACTCAGAGCTTCTGGAGCCTTGGAGTGAACTGTGGACTCCTAAAAAGATCTTTAAATACCTTCTGGAAGAAGATCCAGACGTTTGGAGAAGATTGGAGAACTTTTGGTAAAAAGCTCCATAAAGGGAGCGACCCACTTTTGAGAGTCAAGCCGGCTTCTATCGACTGCCACCCGGCCTGGCTTACAGATTCATCCAGTTGAAAATCTCCAGAGCCCCAGACTTCCAGGATTTTACTGGGGACACCTGGAAAGGCAATCCGTCAACATTGACTCAAAATCAGCTTGAGGTGGAGGGTCACCAGACGTCAGAGAGAAAAAGCTCCAAAAAAGTGGCAAAGTCTGAACGTAAAAAGTTGACCAGGGCTTTCCGCGTAGCGCATCCGAGGAGAGCTTCAGGGACTTCAGATGAAGATTCAGATTTGGCCCAGACAAAGATTTCCGCCCTGAAGGTCCAAAGGTAGAATTCTTCACCAAGGTCTCCTGCTGCGCATATCCAAAGAGGGATCCAGGGAGGTTAGATCAGATTGGTGACTTTGTTCCACTGAAGAAAATCTTCATGAGGAAGACTATGGCCCTCATCATGACCTTGAAGGTCTTTTGCAAAGACCTCTGAAGCTGCTGGTGCCAAAATACGGCCAGTGCCGGTGATCTTAAGAAGCATGTGAGTGTATGTGTGCAGGTTTGTGAGTGCATGTGTGCAAGTGTATCCTGGCAACAGGAATGTTTATTCCTGTTGCCAGTGTATAGGACCGCCAGCTTTTTCTGGTGGTGCAACCAGCAGAAAATGGTGGTGGTCTCCCACCTACTGATACCACTAGGGGTATCACGCCTTCCGCTATGCTGGAGGTGCTCACCTCCAGCCCGGCGGAACGCGGTAATGTGGTGGGACAGGTGGAAGCTCAGCCGCTTGGCTTCAGCCAAACCGCCAAACTCCTAATTTTGGTGACACCTCCTCAGCTGCCCTGGTGCTCTTTGGACCCACATTGTTATGATGAGAGGCTAAGTCCGAAGGATAACTTTTGACCGAGGCCTCCCACTTGCTGTAGCTGAGCATGGCTTTCTCACGGTTGGCCTGAAACTTCAACTTTGCCCCAGTCGAGGTGCGACCAGATATCATGAGTGGCTCTTCTAGTTTTCAAATACTAAAAAACATGAATTCTTTCAAAATTCCTATCGCCAGGTCCCCTTATCCTATTTTATTCCTTTTGGTGTCAAATTAAAGATAGAGATATTTCCTATGTTTATAAATTGGTTTTGGATTTGTAAACTATTTCCTGTCTTTTATTATAATACTGTTTTGTGATACTTGAATGTTTGGGACTCATCACAACCTTGACGGTCTGATGATCACCAGGGTCGTGGTGCGGTCAGACCGCCGCCTATGCGGCAGGCTGAGCACCATATTACGACTGCGGCAATAGCACCACAGTCGGACCGCCAGCACCATCAGTTTTCATCTACATGATGGTCTGGGGGTGCTGGTGGTCCTAATCTACCAGGGCAACACTACAAGTAGAGCCACCCTGGGGATCACGACCCCCTTCTCCGTCAGTGGTTTCTTGGCGGTAACCCCCGTCATGAAAAGGCTGGCAGAGACGGGGTGCAGGGTGCCTCGGGGGGGCCCTGCACTGCCCATGCACTTGTCAATGGCAGTGCGGGGGCCCCCCGGTCAGCCCTGTTACAATGTTCACTGTCTGCTTTGCTGCACCCTACGCAATACAGCATTGATGCTGGCTCTATTATGAGCCTGAGACAATGCTGTAGGCTGTTTCCCGCTGGGCCTATGTTTCCACCCACTGACCCAGTGGGAAACTTGTAATGGGCCCTGTGGGAGGCTGCCACACTGGCGGTAACTTACCCATCGGGACTTTAGCAGACAGGCTTTTCTGTCCGCCAAAGTCATAATAAGCCCCTTTGTCTCCTAAGTTAAGCCTTGTTGCTCATTGCCAAGCTACCAAGGGTTGAGCTGGGGTTAATTTATTGAGACCTAACTGAACCTAGTGGGCATTAGTGGCCTATTGCTAAGTGTAGGTACTTACCTGCCCTTACCTTTAATCCACTTCCCAAAGGTTTCATGCAAAACCTGTTTACAATCGTGTCAGAATATGATGAAACTGATTCCTAAAATATTTTGTACATCTGTGATTCGTCTAGGTACAGAAAACATTTACTTTTTTAGCACAAATGAAAGAAAATAATTCATAGACCCTACAGAGGCACATTTAATTTGAGGTATGGGAATAAGGGTGCTTCCAAGGGAGGAGCATTTCAGTGACTGCTTTGAAAAAGGGTGGCATAACTTTGGGAGTATTCTCCAACATTCCTAATGGTTTTTGATATCCTGATACCTATACAACTGAGAAAGCTACTACTATGTTTGATAATCTGGCAGTAGAAGTCAAAGAAGAAAAACCTGGTTACAATTTCAAGTTTCTGGCTATGTTTTTGGACATTCATTCCACTCATACATTTATGAACAATTTAGATGGTCATCCCTGTATTTATTTTCATGGTGCACAAACATTACACCACACATGCATACACACATCACACACACACACAGGCACATACATTATGCCACAAACATGCAAACACACATGCACATACCACACTAACATGGATCCACTCTTACACACAAACACTACAATCAACTGTGAATCTTTTCAGAGCAGCTATGCTTTAAATCTCATCTTAATTTTTTATTTACTCTAGGTACACATACAACCTCTTGATTTATCTCCTTCCAAAACTCCTGTAAAACAGCACTGTTTATATAGTGCTTTGCTCATACAAGTGTCTCACTAAGAGATTCAAGATCTTAGACCTATAAATGATATACGAAATGGGTACCACTCAGCTAATTCTTAATGCCTTCTTCAGATAATTTCTTCTTCAACGTCACTGTGATGTGCCAATGCATTTATATGGCTGGCGAAAATAAAATATTTTTGATCAAGGATGAATCATTTTTCCACTCTTTTGAAAGGTCATTGAAATATGTAAAGCTTTTTGTTTCCTACTCACTGCCCCTCCCGTACATCCCTCAGTAGGGGATTTAGACCATCTGCTCAAAAATCCTCCCCTTTGTATTGCCTGAACACAGCAATCACCAAGTAAACAATGATTAACTTTTTCTATTTATTTAATTTTCAAGGAAATTGTGTTACACAAATTAATGTCCTTACAAATTAAAAAAGAATATGTGTAATGTAAATTTAATTAAACTGTGCTTTTTTAAAATATCACGCTTATAAAATCTCTACATTTTGCTAAAATATACTAACCTTGCACTTTTCCCTAATCCTAAACTTCACACTTAGTTAAAATAGGCTCAATATGTCTTGATCTATAATCGTCAACTCCAGATTTTTTATGTAGAAATAATTCTGAGTGGATGTCCTGATCTTTATCAATTTCCTTCTAACCCAGAGGAGGTTGAGAGAAGAATCATGATCTTTTTTGCAGTTTGGCAGAGAAATGTCTTTGATTAATGAATTTGTATTAATATCAGGAACAGCTATCTATTAGACTTTGATGTTTGTACTCCAAATTCTGGAGTCATTCTTACTCCCTTTCCCAGGATCAAACAACAAGCCCTTTGGGAAGGAGATCAGGCACTGAGGAACAGGAGAGTATCAGTTCAGATCTCTGCAGAGGAGGTTGGAGGTGGCATTTATTTAATATTCTTCTTAGTTCACAAAGACCTTTGGGCCTACGGACCAGTTCTGGATTTGAAGTGGATGAATTCCTTTCCACAATTGATCCACAGAGCGCCTACCTACAAATCCCTTTTCATGCAAAGCACCAAATATATTTGTATTTCACAATAGGAAATCTTCACTTCAAATTCAGATCTTCCCTTTTGAGCTGAAGTCAACTTTATGGGCCTTCACCAATGCCTTAGCACCTTTTGGTACCTTTGATTCATCAGGAAGAGACCTTCGTTCAGTCCTACCTGGATGAGTGGTTGGCTCATTCCCCATTGAGGATTCAGGTAGAAATAGCTATTGTGTTCTTAAGAAACCACGGGATTCTGGTAAATCTAGAAAAGTCTCACCTGGTTCCCTCACAGGACCATGCCTTCAAAGAGGCAAGAGTTGTTCAGATCTAGGTTTAGTGATGCTCGCTGACAAGATGGTGTGCAAGATCCACACTCAGATGAAAGAGCTTCTCTCTCTTCGCCATCCCATTGTGTCAGACTGGGTACAGCTTCAAGAGGATCTAGCTGAGACTATTTCTCTAGTGCCTTGAGCCAGATTTCAATTCAACAATGTTTTGAGATACACCCTGTTTCATTGAAACCTAACATCTCAAGCACTCATTCTCCAGATACATTTGTCCCAGGAAATGATTAAGGAATTAGCCTGGTTACTGGACCCTGAGATGCTGTTGAGGGGTATTCTGTAATCACCTTTGACAATCATAGCTATAAATGCCAGCTGAGTAGATTGGCTGGCTAGATGGGAACTCAGCAGATTCAGGGTTTATTTACTGTATCCTAGAGACTCAAATCTTCCAATGGGAGGGAGTTAAAAGCAATTTACTTAGCCCTGTACTCCATGTGAAAGGAGAGACCAATAATGATCAGGACAGAAAATAACAATAAAAAGTCATACATCAACCATGACTGGGTGACATTTAAATTAGTTGGCATAATTCAAATAATTTGTAAAGTTTTGTGTAACACTTGTTATGAACTGAACTCATATTGCAATCCCACCATTACGCCACTTTTCATAACTATGCGCCATTCATAATAAAAAAAATCCCATAAATGCACAGAAACAACTGAACATATCATATTAACTCATATCAACTTGTCAACATGTAGGGGTAACAAGACCGATTTCTCTGTCCAGGATGTCAGCCCAGATATGTAGCTTGGCTGAGCAGTTTGTGGTGCTAGCTCCAGCAATACACATAATGGGGAGGGGAGAATGTAGGTTAAACTTAATTACAGACAATCTAAGCAGGGTGTTGTACTATCTTCCTATTTTTGCTGGAATTACCTAGTATTTGCTCAGGTTTGTCAGGCATGGAGACAGCCAACAATAGACCTTTTTGATTCTCATTATAACTCAATTTTGAAACTCTTTTGTGCAAGAAAAAAGAAGACAAAAGTTTTGGAAATGGATGCTCTCTTTTGCATTTGGCCCAGGTGTCTTCCATTTGCCATTCTTCCCTTTCTCCTGATCTCAAGATCTTGATCAGTGTGAGAGGGAGAAAGCATTTGTGATTTTGAATTCTCCAGTTTGTCCATGCTCATGTTAGAGTTTTCTCTGTATATCAATGACAACTTGTCAAGAGATGGTACTTCCAATATCCCCTTATTTGTTAGCTTTTCCTCTTCTTCATCTTAAATCGTGGGTGAGGCTCAGGCTGATTCTTTGTAAGTTGAAAGGATATGAGCCAGCTAGTTTTGAATAGGTTATTGAATAGGGCTATTAATTTTAATGTGCTATCTGATATCCAATATGGCATCCTTCCTGGCCTAGGGATGGTCGACCAATGCCTCAATCTTTAACTTATTGTTAATAAATACCCAGTGGCCAAGCAAGGAGCTTTATACCTGGCTTTCATAGACATAAGTCCTGTATTCGAAAGTGTCAACAAGGAGCTATTATGGGATATTATGTTGCTTTTTGGTGTGCGAACCAATATAGTTTCTCTTCTGTGTGATCTTCATTTTAATATGTCTACTTCAGTTCGATTTTGGCCCTTATGGGAATGCACAAAGCCCTTTAAACTGGGTCAGAGGGTTCACCAAGGCTACATATTGGCTCTGTTACTATTCACTCACTATATAAACAATCTGCAGAAGCCTCTCATCGAGGTTAGTACAGATATGCCTGGGATTAGACATTGTTCCATCCCTGTGTTGCTTTATGTAGACAATGCTGTCCTTATTTCCAGAACAGAGTTGGGGTTTGGAACATCTGTTTAACTCTTTTGTGTACTTTATGGTCATCCTTGACTTGAGTACAAGCTTAACTATATCAAATGTTATGGTGATTGGCCCCCGGTTCACCAAGTCTAGAACGTTTTGGATTAAAGGCAATATTGTTAGCTATGTCACTACTTTTCCTTATTTAGGAGTTCTATTTGACTCATCTGTGACCTAGTCATCTTTAGTATTTGCTCAGTGCCATAAGCTCACCGGGTATATTGCTTCTTGTTTAGATGTATCAACCAGGTTAGGGCACAAATCGATTAAGGGCATGATTGATATTTATATAGCAAAGTGAGTTACTATTGCTGACCACCGATAGCGATATATGAGGCTGTACTAACTTTTTGGCATTAAATGTAGTAGAAAATAAAATTTAAGAAGGCTTTTATGTCTTCCTCAAATCTCTTCATCTTATATTATTCATGAGGAACTTAGACTAGGGTTTCTGGTTGAAACTCTCTAGGTGAGGCATCCTAGGTTATCAGTCCGGCTAGGCCCTGAAATAAGTTTCAATCGCTTTGTATTAAAGGACTCTTTGGCCCTTGATCATGTGTCCAGCATTGCTTGGTTAAATTAAGTAAAAGATTGTTTTAGCAAGCTGGGACGGCCTGGCATTTTTAATAATCTAGACTTAATAGACACAGGTGATATTGCTTGGACTAAGATGGCTTTCAAGGCTTTGAAAGCAAAAGAAAGAGAGTTACCTATATTAGACAAATCCTTTGTCAGAGCCTATTTTCTGCTTCTGCCCACCTTTACCATAGAGCAGTATCTAACTTTTGATATGTCAAACCATCATCGCTTTCTTGAGACATGTTTTAGCCAAACCTTAATCCATCATTTGTTGGCTATCCCCTGCTGTGGCTCATGGGACTCTGTTTATATTCAATGAACTTTATCAATCTTTTATTGTCTTTTTGCTAGCTGACAGGCACTTCACTCAAGTTCAACTTGCTTTGTTGTATTTAATGTTGTTACCTGATGCGCATATATGTTTTTCTTTGGCTTGTTTTTTATCTGGTGCAGTTTTTTTATGCAAAATGCTGTCTATTTTCTCTTAGGATTGATGTTTTTAATGTTTTTTTATTCAAAACCAAATAAAGATTTTGATGATGATAATGAGGAAAGGATAGCAATAAGCAAAAGGGGTCTTTTTATCTACCAGCATCTACTGAGCAGGTTTTCAGGAGTGCATCTAGACTGAAATCTTACTCGAACCATTGATTAGAATGATTCAGCAAATGTTGTTGTTCAAAATAATTGAATCCTCAGAAAGTCAATGTATTTCAAGTCCTTTCCTTTCTTCAATATGATTTTATGTTGCAGCTGTAAGGGCCTTCAGAAGTTCTTAGGAAAACTGGTGAGCAGGGCTTAATCCAGTGGTTATTCAGGAAATTAAATAATATTAGACCGCTGGGAGAACTTTCACTTTTTTCCAAAGATCTGCCTCTAGTTCTAGAGGACTTTAAAAATCCAAGCTGCTACAGCTGGTGGATAAGAAGATTATGACTTTCAAACTATTTTTCCCAAAAAGGTCTGCCAGGAGGACTGGGTGAATAGGGGTCTATGTGTTTCAATCAACTATTTCAGGATCATCCTGCATCTTGGACCCTCCTTTGTTATTACGATAAATTGTTCTTTTTGTTGAGATCAGGAAGTTGTGGTTCCCATGCTTTGTCCTTCCCCAAATAATTCAGAAGAAATGAGATAGCGACCCTGAATATGAGAAGGTAGTTCTCATTTATCTGGAGAGAGTTTCAACTTTCAGGATTTTAATCACCCTTGTTTGCACAGTTCGGATCACTGAAGTGGGGAGTCAGACCTTCAGTACAGAACCTTAGAAAGTGGTTTAGGTTCATGATCTCCTTCACTTACAAGGTGGTAGTGTTTCCTTCTCCGGGACAAGGTTTTCAGGCTGTATGGAAGATTGGCTCCACATTGGTGCATATGCTCTCATTGAGTGCCCACCGAAATTGATTTGCTGCTGTGGAGAAGCTGCAAACAGGACAAACCTGTTTCTTCAGCCCACCCTAATCATGCCTAAGCCAGATTGGCTGTAGTAGTTGACTCTTGTCTCCAGTGGCTGATAGTCACAATTTTTCAAGGTCCCAAAACTTTGCAGTAGTAAACCCCTTTGTCCTTGACTCTTCATCAAAGGCTTCTAGGTTTCAGGGGCCTCATAGGAATTTGTGTCTTGGTTCAGCAAAGGCCTTGTGCAGCGTCCAGTGCATATCCACTTGTGTCTGAGCAACTGGTCATCCAGAAAAAAAGTTGTTCTTCATCTTGTTGTGTCCCTGTCGGCACATAGTAGGTCAGTCCACTGAACCGTGAAGTCCACTTCTTTGTCTTGAGTGCAGGAAAGAGCAGGAGAGCAGGTCGAGTCTTTCAGAGGTCCTCTCAGGTCACAGCAAGCTGTATTCTGTCCTCTTCTGATCTTGTACAAGTCCAGGAAATGTTCTGAGTAGGGAAATTTGGAGTGCCACATTTACGGTTGGTGTTAGCAAACGGGTGAGGGTGACTCCTGGCTTCTTCCTAATCAATGGGGTAAAAGGTCCTAAGGACTACCCTACCCACTTTTTGAGCAGTTCCTGTTTGCTCTACTTCAAAACATCCCACATTGGATGTATCACCTAAAAGCCAAGATGGAGAATCTCTTTCTAGCTTCTGAAGAGCCTGTATGCCCACTCAGATGCGTGGCCAATGAATGAGCAGACCTCTCCTTTGTGGTCACTCAGAACTGGTTCTGGGGGGTACCATCTTCCCATTCAGTTCAGTGCCAACCTGGTTGGAGGGGCAAAGTTTTGCCTTCCCCAAGTCTCCATTTACATTTGCTTGTGGAAGGACAGGATAGGCCTCTTACAAATAAATGAAGTTACTTGGTCGATCCCAACTGGTCTTCTCGCAAGGGGAAGAAAAACACCCCCTAACACCAAGCTCATTGTCTTTTCTCTCAGATCAGTTTTCACACCTCATTAACTTCGAGCATGGCCAGACAAGCTGTTAGAATGGCTAATTTTAATTAGCATACTAGCGGTGTAGGCAGGTGACAGATAACTATAGGTAGTGCCATTGATGAGAACATTGTATTTACTAGAAGTGCATTAACTAATGTCAATGCCTTTGTTGGGAAGTATAGAGACTGAATTCTGTATGCAGTTTATAAATTATTTCAGCTTGACATTTATGAATAGATTTTTCAAGACCATTTGGTTGGTTTTAATCCTCTCGTGCAATCTTATTCAACGGCCTTCAATATGTATCTTCAAAGTATCCCATATTAGGGTGTTTATGTGCATCAGTCTGTGTAATGTAAGGGGCAGATTCACTATACAAAAGTAATGAAAACAGTTCATTTTGTACGCACTTTTCAACACAAAACATTATTTGTGCTGAAATGCAGCCCTAAAGTAACATAAAGGAGTGCTAGTGCTGTTTTACATTAAGGGGGTATCTCATGGTTTATACTTAGACAATTCCATTCAACCATTAATCGATTTGGATGCATAGCCCTATCTATAAAAAATGGTACAGAGAGATTTTCCCCAATAAATAATGCCTCTTCAAGGCAGGAATTAAGAAGATGAAAGTGGTAAATTATCTTAACTTTTTCAACTTTCAACATGTTCTATACCACACTGCACACGTTCAATGTGTGAAATATTTCAAAGTTTGTCTACAAAAATATAAATAGGGGGCTTCTTGGTGTTCCTGGGAACCTGAGCACTGACGTAATCAAAACTACAGTGGCTCTCCCTGATGCGGAGTAGAAGAGAAAATAATCTATGAGGGGCCAAATCTATATGACTGAACCTCTAGGAATAGCATTCCTCGGGGGTCAGTGATATAGGTTAGGCCCCTTACAGAATATCTTCTCTTCTCTTCCAGTTTCTCAAGAATGACTGTTATTCAGATTTTTTTCATATAAAGTTTGTTGAAGCATAAGATTTTGTACTGGTATGAGCACGGTGATTGTTCTCCTCCGGAGTACAACGGCTCACACCACCGTACTGGGGCAGTGGTAGTTTGTTCTTCCTCTATCACTCGTTTCTTCTTCAGTATCAGTAGTGACACCACAAATTGTATACCAGGTCTTAATGAAGATAAGTGGATGCTGCCATGAGCGGGGTATAGGACAGACCCATAAGTAAAGATGACACACAACAAAATAACTCCTCAAAGAGTTCCTCTCTAGAGGGAACCTAGCCTGGAAGTACAGGTTGGACTATTGTTGTTGGAGCAAAACTCAGACTGATATAAATATGGCTGTTCTATTTCTAGAGCGCCACAGTGGCAAAAAAACATATATGCTGAATGCAGCCCAGAGAGATTGGCAATGGCTGAAATTAATTCAAGCATTCCTCCCATCACTTTTTTGTTTGTTAAAAACACTGATGAGCACTGCAAGGATGAGAGCCCCATGGACCTTTCTTCTAACTCATGGTGTGATCCTTCTTTAGGGTCACCATATAAAATCAGATAATCCAAACCCAAATCTGGTCCCATTTATCAGGAACAAGTTTGGTTCTCCTATTTAAGACAAAACATTGAATAACTAAAACCCCATTATGGTGCAATACTCTAGGCATCTGTAGATCTAATCCCATCACAGGGATTCAGCTCTGTTTTAAATTGAATTCAGTCTGGTTCTCTTCATTAATGTCACCATGATTGTGAGTCTCTGCATTCTAGGTTGTGGCAGTACACACTATTGTTCATTACGTGCAAAAAAGTGATAAAAGATAACAAGGGCCAGTGGATTACTACTCTATCATTAGGATAGACAAATTAGGGCTGTTCATATTATTCAAGAAAATGGTAGAAAACAAACGTTTTAAAATTCCTTTAAAATGCAACAAAAAATTGAAGATCTTGAAAGCCTCCGATATTTTAATACATCCAGAAATGTATAGAAGGTAGAGGAGCGTTTATGCTCTTTCAGTTTCGTTATTCACCTTTCTTGACCTTGTTCTTGAACAGCATAGGGGTGCAACGTATAAAGAGAAGATATGTATTTCTGCCCATTTCTCTTGAATAGGGAATATATCATTTGTTTCATTAAATACAACTGAAAGAGCAGCAGCATATATCTTCTGACATATTGCAGATGCATAGTGGGAGGTTAAATGAACTTTTAAGATCTAAAAAGGGACCTCGCATCTGGAGGTGTTGTGCCAAAAGACACAAAACAGCTGTTTAAAATATAACAAAGCCCTTTAAGAAGGCACAACGTTTTTGCTGATTAACAGACATGTGTTTACTACCCATTACATGTCACAAATAAAATAGGAGATGGGATTAAGAAGACATATTGTTTCTATTTTGGGATTCTCAATAGAATATACTAATGACTTGAAATTGTAATTGTGTTTGCAAACCACTGATCAGTTACCCAACTCTGAGTTGGTGTGGTAACCAATTGACAAAGAGGGACCTGTCCCCTTTGCTAATCATGTTGGACGCCTCATGGGGTGTAATCAGTGACCCAGAGGGCCACTGCCTGCTTCCCACGATATGGTACCAAAAAAAGAAAACATTTCTGTAAACACAGCACCTGTACAATTTAATGACTTGGGATGCTCTGTTTTTCAAAAATGTTTCTCATTTGGGAACTCAAAACAGTCTACTGTCCCTTGTAAGACTCCATCCCTGCATTCACAGCCAATCTCATGGGATAGCTAATTGCTAACTTTTTGTAATATTCATTAACCAGGTTATTTTGTCACCCCTTGCAAATGTACAGTTTAGGATCCATAGGAACATAGGTTACATTGCAAATTGCATTCCCTTTTGTAAATCTTTACTTGCATAAATTGGTTTGCGAATGGAACTAGTACCTTAGGCTCAATGAGTACAAATGAGTCTCTGTTGTTGTTTTTTAAGTGTTTTTATTAATGGAATGTGTAGAGAGGAATTTGGTAATTTACATTTTAAATTTTTTTTTGTATATATTTTGTATTAGGTTTACCTCATCACTGTGTCCCCTCTCCCATATTCTCTAGTAAATGTCTGAATTTGAGAAATATTGAATATTTACTGCGGAAAAGACTTTGTAAATTAGGATGCAAGTGGAATTTGTGTAGTAAACGGCAAGGGCCAGATTTACAAGGCCCTAGCGCTTCCTTGCGCCACAGTAGCGTAATTTTGTGTTACGCTAATGTTGCTCAAGAAGGCAAGTTTTGCTGCACCATATTTACAAAGTGGCACCATGCATTCATTGCGGCACTTTGGGACCCCTTACACCACAATATGCCAGTGTCAGGCATAATGTAGGCAACGGGGACGTTCTCGTATTAGGAGGCCCGCAAAGATGGCGCAGTGAAGTCTACAAGATTTCACTGCACCATATGTGGTGTCATTTTTAATGCCTACTCACAGTGGACGTTAGAGTGACGCACCATTTTAATCAATGGGTCTCCTTGAACTTTGATGCACTAGCATCACCATTTTTTATGCTAGTGCAGCATAGCGCAACAATGGCGTGAAAAATGTTGATGCTATTGGCTTAACGTGCGCCATGGTGCACCGTACTGTAAATACGGGGCACCCAAGATGTCGTTAGGTGGGGCAGGGGCAACACAAGAAAACTGGAGCATCAGCACTGATTCTCCAGTTTCTTGCAAATATGCCCCAAATTACCACTTGTTATGGCCTATTTACTAAGTCTTATAGGAGTCATTTACTTCATCAAGTAAATATCTCACTCTGCAGTGTTGCTCTTTACTGGGTGCAGTAAACGTACTGGTGATCTTGAATGTACACATTCTACTGCTAGGAGTTTCAGGCTACAGCAATGATATAACTGGTCAAATAGGTGCTCAGACCGAAGAATTGTTTCTGTTTGTGATCATGAGACATTAAACTCTTAACTTTAGAACTGACGTGTCATATTTAGATGTCAGTGCCTCGGCTTTTTGTTATCTGATGTGTGGTTTACAGTGTTTTTATATTTAAAGGTTTTCATAATCATATGACATTAAACATGTAACAATGACTTATAACTTCAATAATTCCATCTTCTGTTGGAGGTTACAATTGCAATATTTATGATTTTCTAGGGCTACAACTCCAGCCATGATTGTCTAAGTATAAGGTAACATCTTCATTATACACATATAGTGGAGGCTGGCCCGATTGACGCTAAATACACCGACAGCGTGGAAATTAGCTACTTCATTCTCCTTAGCAAACCATTATTTCGACCGCTAGTTTATGAAACCATTTTCTACATTCAAGTCAACCTGTAGAGTCTTCCGGTGGGGTAGAGTGCGCAGAATAGATAGTGGCACAATATCATTTAAACTACAACATTTCGAAATTCTTGAGTTTCAAACATGTTTATATTAAAGATCAGTGAATTTTAGGTTACCTCAATGAAGACACACAATTTTATTGAAATGCATTGAAAAAGGAACCTTAATGTTTGACAGTTACGACTAACAACACTGATGAAATACTTCTGTTCACATAATTTTGTTTATGTTACTAAAACAATATTTAAATGTTGACCTGAAAAGAAATATACCTTTGTACGCCATGTTTTGAATTGAGTACGACTGATTTTCTTTGCTAATTGTTTTCTGAAAAATGTATTGTTGTGTTCTGGATTTGACATCTTTGCTGTTTCCTCCCTCGAGATGTTTTTACAAAGAATTCATGCTAATAATTGCTTGAGTGCCCGAGTAGCAATCCTTAGCACAATGCCGTGTTGGGTTCGTTTGTCTTTTTGGTCTTTTAGGATAGCCTCTTACTGACTTCTCTTTCCTTTCAAGCAAATATTTGTTCAAGGCAAATATTCTCAGAGAAAAAAGGATTTAACGTTTTTATTTCCTGTTTCGTTTTAGCCCTTCATGTTTAACCATACAAAATAAAGTAGTTGTGCTTTTAAAAGCTTAGCATTTATACATCATCATATTAACACTTTGTCCGTTTCATTTTGCACAAACCCTTTACTAATAATGATTTGTGCTCGTTCGTTCGCACACATTTTAAGGGTATTTAACTTTAATTACCTCCTTTCTTTTTATTTATACACAGATGTTTTTCAGATTGTTCTTAGTAGCGCTTTTTGCTTTATCCATCTGTAAGTAATTATATTGTGATTTGTGGATAGCCACCTCAACATAATTACGTTTTGGTAAAGAAAAGATACATAATTAGTAACTTTACAATGTAAAAGGGGGCAATAAATACGAAGGTTTGATTAGTTTTGAATTAGTTTTTGCTTCATGTCTAAAGGTGTGGGGCACGTCTGGGAGAAGGGGTGTTGTAGGGTAATGTTCCAAGGCACACATCTATTATTGGGCGACTAAAATCACATGGTCCAAACTGCAAAGGGAGAAAAAAAAACAGACTTTTATGAACCAGTAGGTTAAAATCGGAATATCTATTGCTTCCTTACAGTTATGGCGGTCAGCGTCAGAATGGCCTGTAGGGCAATCTGGCAGTGCCTAAGATACTGGTCTGAAAGCTAAGTATATGGACTGTGTTTTTTTGGCTTTTGTGGGCCTGTTGTGTTTGGTTTTTTACTGTTTGAGGGCCTACTGTATGGTCTGGTCGGCTGGTTTTTACAGTTGATTTCGCTAATATTACCACAACCGTGCCTGCTTCAAGCACAAATGCATGCAGTCTTCCTTACCGTGCAAAACATCTTTATAGTTTGTGTTTACAAGTTCAAAACTCTACTAATTTGAAAATGGTGGACACTTTATGAGATATGTGATTCACGAATGACTGCCACTTTTAGTTTGGTGCCTAGGCATATTTTTGGAGTCTCAAACCCACCCTTCAAGGCTGGTGTCATCTAGCCCTTTCAAAGTGCTTTACACATGCAGCCTGTCAATGTCTATAAACCCATCCCACTGTACTGGTACACGAGCACTGAATAATGTAGCTGCAAATGATGTGTGAATCAAATACCACTAAAGGACATCTGATTTCAGTAGGGTAAAGTCCAAAGGCACACATCATAAATAACCATGTCATAAAACACACCTGAAAATAAATGCAGTTAAAAGAAATGTCATGTCACTCACATGGTCTCTTACATTTACTGAAATATGTAGAAAAAAATGTCTTTCATACTGTAACCAAACTGAGGAAATTGGAATTAACAATGGCACATAAAAACTAGTAAGTAGCAATGTCTACCTCATTTAAAGTGTCTAAACCTGGTCTCTTTAAGTGTTTAAGCCAGTCCTTACAATTAGGTAGGAAATCAACAAATGTCTTGTCTTCCTCTTCTTGTTAGTGACTTAGGGCCAGCTGTAGCAAAGGGTTTTACCCATTCTATGTCTATGGGAAAATGTGCTCGTACATATGGCCCTTAAACTCTAAGAAAAATGCTAACTTCAGGCAACAACAAACTGGAATCTTTCTGTATTGTCAAAGAATATCCAAAATAGAGTTGAACATTGATACAGGGCTTTACTCTAGATATTTATATTTGTAATGGCTGGTTCAATTCAAAGCATTTCCAATTATTTCCACAAACTTATCTCTATTCCTGGAACTGGAGAAATTGAGGCAATCACTTGACACAGAGAATTGAGTAATTGTTTGGATAAGTTACATAAACCCCAAGGTTGCACACACAAAATCAAATGTGAATAGAGCAGTAAAAACAATACCATAACAGCTGTGTGCTAGCACTTCTGACTTTATCAAAAAGGGAATCAAGGCACATTGCATCCTACATGAAAAATTTCTTCCTTGAGGAAGATGTATTGGCCTGAATGGAAATAAGACACGTAGGTCGTTTTACAGTCAGAAGCCCTCTAATTTGTTAGGGAACCTGCAAATGAAAGAGGGATTTTCACCAAAGTCCTTTTACTGACTATTAAAGTCTTTCCAGTTCATAAGTGCCCAAATATGCATCTGTAATCTTCATTACTCTAAGAAGTATCCCTCATAATGATCCCAACAGAATGAGGTTTGCCTCTTTCAACAAACAGTTGTTACCTATTCGTGTGCTAAAACTAATTCTTACTTTTGAATTATGCCTAAAATTTGTTTCCCCATCCTACCCGTCATAAATATTGACTGTTCCTAACAAAGATTCTGACTTTCCAAGCAACTCCAAGGCCTTTGTTGTTAAACACAAAATAACAGGGAGACAGGAAAACGAGGGCTGTGACGAGGAAAATTAGGATTCTGAATAATGGAGATTACTGGTTAGTAATGACAGCATTATTTCCTTGTCTGTCTTCCTTGTCTAAGTCCTAAGAGAATGAGGATGTACCAAAATAGAACCACCCGACCAGAGTTGGCAAGAAAAAAAACACATTTCATAGCATTAAGCTTTTTATCTTCCAACCAGTCTCTGAGACCTCCAGGAGAAGTCCAAGAAGGTGGAAAACCACTTCTCTCCCCTGGACTATAAGTGGTACCCAGTTTAAAGCAGAAAAGCCAAGGTTGCTGTAATGGAACCCTGATCTACGTGAAAGCCCCCTGACAATCATACTGCATGGGAATACCCACCATCATTTTTGGGGCATAGGTATCACGTTTGTTGCTCAAGACAGAAAAGAATGTTTGTCAGGATTGTTTTTATGATACTTGTTAGAGTAGTCCCTTTTTATGGTCCCAGGGATGGGGAAAAGCTAGAGTTAATACCAATGTGCAAGTGCTTAAGATCTTTTTTAGGGCTAGAATAGGCATAAACTAAATTGGCAAGGCAAACTTCTCCGTGTTAGGATTGAGATGAGGAAGACGGTGGAGGAGTGTATAGCCTTTTGCAACTGTTTCCAAATCACAAATAGGAAGGGGCATGCAAGAGATATCCACCTTGTATTACCATACTGGAAAAATATATATTAAAGGTCTGTGACTGCGATTGTAGTTGCAAGCCATTGATTAGTTATGAAGCCTCAAGTTTGTGTGGTAATTGATTTACAAGGGGGAAGCTGTCCTCTTGCCAGTGTTCAGCTTTGGAATCATATCAGTGGCCTAAAGGGGAGAATGCAGTGGTCCAGAGGATTCTGATGTGTTCCCAACAGGAAACAAAAAAAACACCTATCCCATAAACATACATTTATGATAACTGTTTGCCATTTGGGAAAGGAAATGGGGTCAATTTTCCCTTCCAGTCCTCCATCCCTGCACTCATAGCCATAAACAGGAAGACATAAACTAAGGCTTGCTTGCTTGCTTAGATAACAAAGCAGGCTGCTTTTCAGCTCCCTGGTAATTTAAAGTATACAGTATTATCTGTTATTCGATTGGTTACATCACATATTTTATTGTCACTTGCGAACAACTCAGTGTGCAAATTGCACAACAATGGTTCATGAAATGGAATAGAACACTGTGGTAAAGAAGTACAGGCAAAAACCTAGAGGAATTGTTTACATAGATTTTTTTATAGATCCATGTAACAACTTCAGTCAGGGTTCACCTTTAATCGTTTCCTTCAGTATGCCTCTTTAAGCAACCACAGCCACAATCTTAATATTCTTAGAATTCTAAGAATGGAGAATTCTAACATACAAAGGCTAAGAGATAGCACACATTCCCTCCCCCACAACAACAAAAGCAAAATACAAAACTAAACTGGAAATATCCCCAAATTACATAACCAAAATTAAATGCAGATATTTATCCAACAAAGTTTTTTTTTTAATTATGGTTTTACACTCTTTCTTGGACTTTTTTTCTCCTTGTCCAATTGGCCATAGCCTTTTATCCACTAGCCTGTGGATGAAAAGAAACGCGCCAGATGGCTCTCCGTTGTATTGCATAGATAACATATTTTCTATGTGAACTTTTGGACCCATACAAAAAACATTACACCAATCAACTTAAATGTCAAATTCTATGGTCCTCTTTCTGCTCCAGATTTTTATATAACTGAATCACCCTCAAAGGTTTGCTGAATTTGGAATGACTGGATTATCGAGCAGGATGCCTTATCTACATCCAATCATTAATCAAAACATTAGTCACATTTAATCTCTTCCGATCATCAAAGTCACTTTTCCTCTGCAAATTATTTTTTCTCCCTATACATCTATTCACTCTTTCCTAACAGATGATCCACACCTCCCCTCCTCTCCTCTTATTCGTCCAGATGGGACACATCAAACAGTTGGGTTTCTGACCTTTAAAAAACTCCAAGGGATTCACACCTGTCATAGAATGTGGAGTTACACTATACTCTCTTATTTTATCATTTAACCCTTTCTATCCAGCCTTTCCCACCAGCTTTAGCATTCTGAATAGGCTCTGTCAAGCCCTTGTTGAACACTCAGTCATGTCATTTGTCTGCTTTAGAATTGTATAATGCTGTTTTCTTGTGCACAATACATTTATTCCTCAAGAAATCTCCCATCTCCCTAGACATACGTTGTACACAGTTATCCATTATTAAAACAGAATGATAACCCTCTCAGCTGAGTAGTTCATCTAGGAAGATAATGACAAACTATTTCTCTGGTGGAGCCCCATTGTTTCTTGAGTCAGTAGCATATGTGCATGGGGGTTCTGAGCTCTGGGGTGTACCAGCTGGCATGTCTTGAGAGTTTGTTAGTTCTCGCTGGCTTCATCAGGGTGACTCTGTCTGAGCATTCAGTGATCCAGGTGAAGAAGTTCTGGATGGCCGGTTCTAGGTCTGATGAGGCTTTGGGTTGGGTGGTACTGAGGGCCTGTTTCCAGTGTGTCTCTGTTAGCTTGCCTCAGTTGAGGTGGGTGGAACTGTGGTGCTTGATGATGGTATGCTGTGTGCCAGAAATGGTGAAGTGAATGATGGTGTGGTTTGACTATGTGAGTTCTGTGACGTGGCCCAATTTGACTCTGTCACTAGAGGTGAAGATGGGGTTGAGTATGTCTTCACCTCTGTGTGTGGGTTTGGTGATCAATTGGGTGAGGCCAATGTTGTTCATGTTCTTCAAGAGAGTGGTAGAGTTGGTGTTGTCTGGGTCATCTAGGTGGAAATTAAGGTCACCGAATAGGATGTAGTGATTGAAGTCATTGGCTAGAGGGGCAATGAGGTTGGAGATGGAGTTTCAGAAGGTCCCAGAGGTCTGTATACGAGGGTGCATCTTACAGTTGCCCTGGCATTGGTCAGTAGTTGGAAATTGAGGAGCTTCATGAGAGGTATGGGGTCGTCATCTGTGGTGAGGCTTTGGATGGTTTCCTTGAAGATGATGGTGATGCCTCCGTCATGTTTGTTGGTGCAGTCTCGGTGCATCATTTTTTAGCTATCGGGTATTGCTGTGGTAATGTCCTGGTTTGAGGAGGAGCTGAGCCAGGTTTTGGTGATGAAGGCTACATCAGAGGAGAGGGTGGTAATGGTGTCCCAGATTTCTGTGGCGTGTTTGCAGAGGGATGGGCGTTGAGCAGGATGCACTGGAATGGTTCTGGGTTCTTTGTGGTCTTCCGGGTAGGTGTGGTGCAGAATCTGGTGTGAATTGGCGGTCCTGTATTACAGGAGAAGCAACAGTGTAGGCAGATGACGGGTTCTTTGGTTGCTCTAGGGAATGAGGTGTAAGAGTTGCAGCATCCGGGGTCTATGGCCAGGAGCTCCTTGGCTCTATATTGGTTGGTGGCGGGAGGACCAGGGTTCCTTGCGCTGGGCTAGCCCATTGAATGTGCTCACTGCAGCCTCTATTAAGTAGGTCCTAGGGGAAGGCAGGGGGGCTGGCTGGTGGGAGGCAGGCAGAATGAACCAGCAGGAAGTGGGAAGGAAATTGGGAGGGAAACAGGCAGGAAGCAGAGGGAAAGCACCGCAAGGAAACACAAAGGAAGAACAGAAGATTTAGAGCACAGATTAGAGGATTAGAATAAAGAACAGTGGTATGCAAAGTAAGGAGGCAGCAGAATGCAAAGTGCAGTAAGCAGTGATATGCAGAGTAAAGTGAAAGTGAAGAGACAATATACTGCAGAATAAAGAAAACAGAACCTAAAAAAGGACAGCAGAGAATAATGGAGAGCAGCAATGCAGGAATGTGGGCAAAAGAGGCAGAGGCAGGGCAATTTCAGGAGACCTGACATAGGGGGAGCTGGTGCATGGACTGTTCACTAATATGCTGAAGGTACAAAACCCTACCAGAAAGCCTACTCTTCTTCAGACATTCCACGCTTCAAACGCTGCCGTTAGAGTTGGATGTTCAGCATCTACCTCAAGCTCATCCCAACCATACATTCCTGTTATTTGCCAAGAACAGCAAACAGGATACAGTAAAAGTCTAGCTCAATGGCAGGAACCTTGATGGCTTTGAACCCAACATTTTGCTGAATGCCAAGTCACTTGGATTTTCCCTGGGCATCAACCGCACCCTCAAAAAGCACACTGACAAAAAATAAAGATGGCCAGGTACCAGCTCTCCCTTCTAATGAAAATGAAACTGTTTCTTCCAGAAAGAGACTTCAGAACTGCTGGCCAAGCCTTTGCATCTGGGTGGTGCTAATGCCCTATTCCATGGCCTTCCACACTCAACATGGGCGCATCCAGGGTTTGAAGAAATATGTTTGCATCACCCCCATCCTGATAGTACTACATTGATCTCACTTTCCTGCCAGCACCATATTGAAATGAGTATCATTTACAAACCCATCCTGAATAGCACCCCCTCTTGTCTTGCATGGTAGCTCACAATCCCTGATATTTCTCAGCGCACCCACAGCCAGGACATCATCAGACTGCAGACTAAGAATTGGAAGAAAGAAAATACAGCAGGCCCTTTTCATTTATGTACCCAGGATCTGGAATAACATCCCTGTATCCATTTGCTCGAAATTAGGAAATAATTGATGATGCCCCTCTTTAAAGAATGCTATGTCTCAATGTGCTCACAGATCACTAATCAGCTACCTCTCCAATGACTCATTTGATTTATGCTGGACTTTAACCTTTTTTAGCACCCAACCACCTTTTGCTAGGTCTACACCATAGAAACATCTCACACGTACATAACACCATATACAATGGTGTCAGTGTTCTGCAGTGTGCAAGGGTATGTGTGAGTGTCTTACAGCATGCAGTGGTATCATCACTGTTAACTGTGTTGATGTTTAGTGTCAGTACAAGTGCATAACTGTAGACAACAATGCAAAGGTTTACTTATATATGAAGTGTCACAGACAGTAGTGGAAGTGAAATGGTGGTACAGAGTTTATTGGAGGTTAATGGCAACCAAAGGTTGTTTGGGTGTAGTATGAATTAAAATGTGGCAGAAAGGGCCGTCATCAAGACAACATGATACAGTGCACAGGTATCAATGCAGTGACAATATGAGCACAATATAGATTTCAGTTCTGAGCAGTGATAACCCAGGAGGGATTCTGCAGTGAAGCGCAATAATAACACCAATGCAGAAAAGAGACTGTAATTATATATTGTGCAGGGATGACATAGTGAGGCATGGCAGTCGGGGTAATATGTTGGAGGGCATTATAAGTTCTAGTTGTCATTATTGGAAGGTGCCAGCTTTGCCATGGAGGGTGATTTATGTCCTAGTGTGAAAACGTATTAGCTTTTATCAGTATATTATCAGGCATGTCGTGCTTAACAGCTAGTAGGGAAAAAGAGACAATACTTAAGTCAGGATTTATTGAGTACCTTTATTTCCTGACTACTTCAGTCCAAACTGGTGAAAGGGAACACTTGCAAAATGCTTCGCCATTTATGGCAACAGAAGTTCTATACGACCTTCAAGAGATTTACCATTGTATGGCACCAGACGTTTAGCAAGTTAAATGGTTATTATTTGCTTGCTCTTGTTTTTTTGCCTCTTCACAGAGGTGTTAGGTTTGTGTCACCGCATGGAGAACTTCAGCTGCTTGGGTTTCTGAGAGGGCTATTGTGGAACAGGTGGGAACTTGAGCCAGCCATATTACTCTTAGTCGGCCTTTAAAACTATGAAATAGAAATTACAAGTGACTACAGGATTGTTGGACTCACACAATGTGCTGTGCTGCTCATACAAGATTTTGTTCCCCATCACTTCATCCCACTCTCTTCTCATCTATTTTGATCAAACATCTAAAAGGTTTCTTTGTAGCGTGGCCACCATCAGGATAACTGCTTGAATTTCAGAAAAATGAAAAACATTTTGACTTAAATGTGCTGGCTTTCTGGGCGGTGTAACGTGCGACTCAGGCGAGGAAACTACTGTACCTATTTTGTATCTACTGATATATTTGTATCTAATCGTGTAGCATCATGTTGTTTTATTTATGGATAAGGTTCAATATTTCCAAAATAATCATGATTCGAAATGACTTCACTGTAACTCTTCTGCTTCCAAGTACACGCGCATAACATCAATTATCCCTGTGACATGTGTCTGTTGGCATCTTACGGAGTCAGCTGCAGGAGTGTTATTCTATGCTAATCGTAAGTGCTATATTTGTTAGAGTGACCTACAGCTCCAAAATGTTTTTGACAGACAAAACAACACAATATAAACACCAATTACAGCACTCGTGTGGGAACTTCCTGTAAATCAACTTCAGGTTTCCTCTAAAAAGAAAACATATTTTCAAAACAGTTCTGGAGCATCTCTTTAGCCAGGAATGTTCAACTAAATGTCGAAAGCTGCATGCTACCTGGAAAAATAGATTGCAGTCAAGGACAGGACAAAGTGGTGTATTTTATTGTATTTAAGTATTTTCACTGCACATGTGAAGTGTTTTTGCATATTTGCCTCTCTATTTTTTTTACATTTGCATTTCTCCTGTGTGTCTTTGCCTTATCCAGCAATTGGTTGGAGTCGGTGGTCTTAATTCATTGTGCCTTTGCTAAGATAGCCTGGGCGAAACCAAACTTGCCACCCTTGCTGATCCATACCACCTCTGCTCGCCTCTGTGCCCCCAGTGTGTTACATGTTAACCTTTTGCAAATGCTATATATAATCAGAATTGCTATCATGCGGGTTAACAATATGACTGCACCACATATTTTCTTCCTGAACAAGAAAAGCTTGGTGTGCTGGCTGTCAGTTTTGTGCCCATTGTGTCTTCATAAGGAAAATAATCACATAAGGAAGGGGTGGGGGCGTTTAAGAGGCACTGTAGATGGTTGGCAAGACTTTTATATTCTGCTATTGACCCTGCCTGTCTCACCCTCCTTGCTGCTGATGATAGAGGAAATTAGGAGTGAGCGCTTTTGTTTTCACGTGTTTTACTCCCCTTCTCCCCCTGACCTGAATCACTTATTCAGGTGCTAAGTTAAAGGTTGCTGCGCTAATGGTAAGTACATGTATGTCAGCCTTACCTGTAATCGCGGGTATTGGTTGCAACAAAGACTATCAGTCTTACTACGTGTAAGTCTATATTACTCTTCTGGATCTTGTTCTGACAAGCCGTGAGTACACTGTTTCTTAAGTGTTTAGTGATAAATATATCCAATTTCTGAAACACTTCACGTACAGACCTGCTGTTAGAACCTGGTTTCTATCCAAAGTCAGTCTTTGTGCACTGAAAAAGAATGAATATTTTAGCGAGGATGCCTCAAAGATATCGAACTTTGAGGAAGCTGGAAATAGTACAAGTTCCATTTTGCGACTTTTTTCACCCGCCCCCCACGCACCCCTCGGGTACTTTGCAAGTGAATGGAACATTCCCCTTTCAGTACCGAGTATCAATCACGGAGCACGTCCTGGGCCTTGGATTTGTACAATGATGTATCAGCATAAGTATGTGAGCATAATGCTCGAGTGCATGCCAGGAATGGCCGCAGCATTGACTCATTTAGAGCTGGGTGCCGTCGTGCTCAGATCAGAGTTCAAAGAAAGGACAGTTAACAAGTTTAATGAAAGAGCATTAGCATTAAAGCTTGGAACTAATCGCCAGAAAGTGTCTGTGTGTGCCTGTCATTGTTACATGTGACTATAAATAAATACAGATCAGCCTCTTGTATATCAAGTAGGCCATTAATCAAAACCAATGAAGCTTAAAATATATGACAGACACATTTTATGGAGTGCCTGCATAATGATATGTCTGTCTTGCACTGCAGTGCCAAGGAGATCATTAGCAGGAGGACTGCATTCTACAAGCAAAAAAGCCGTCATTTTCACAATTCTAGTGCCACTTCCTAGCGCGAGGACACCCTTTCAGGTGTGCTATCTAGCTATCTAAACCTACTGAAGATACTGAGTCAGAATGAGTCAGAAAATAGACTCAGGCACCAAAAGTATAGGAGTCCCATATTAGTGATGCAGATAGCTAAATAGGTGGCCGACATATGTAAATCAGGGGAGTTCTGAACTTAAGACATACTGTATAGGGGCTTTTCAAGGCATGGGAGGCAGCATACATTGCGTTTGCTGCAGCAATGTTTGCGATAACACCGGGGAAATCAGTATTAGAAAGCGGCCAACAAGACCATATGAGAGGCCTAGAAACAGCCAAAACACAGCCTGCACACTGGCCTGTCAGACCAGCCGTTCTGACACTACCAGATTGCCCCTTAGGCCAGTCTGGCCTTATAGCGATATACATTTCAAGTTTATGTTTGTGGCTGACACCAAGCAATGCTTACTGTTACGTACATGCAAAGCTTAGTGATATGAAAAAACATTTTTGAATGTGATAAGAAGTTTTAAATTGTTATCGACATATGGATGCTCAGTCACTATTGGTTGTGACAAACTTTTAATTTCATTTCTGAAGGTGGGTGGCAATTTCAAAAGAGTGTTACATGTACTACAGTGGCCTTGAATAAGTTTCTCTATATAGCAAAACCCTACCACTGGCTTCCCTAAGGGAAAATCCCTAAAAACACAATTGTATATATACACGCTCTAGGAAATGGTATCAGAACAGCCATTACATTTTTAGCGCCCACTTTTCTGAAAGAGAGCTTGCAAAGCAGTTCAGCTGAAGATGGGAATACGAAGTATTAGGCCTTAAAACAAAACTGTCACAAACTCCCTGGTAACAGACTAAGAATGAAATAAAAATAACGCTGTATTGACCAACAGGTAACAGCCTACCTGGGGGAAAACACAATACTTCATCTTGCAACACACAGATCAAAAAGGCGAATAAGATGCCATTACATTTACTAAGTAGAAGCAAAACCTAATGGATGATGATTAGGATCAGGCTGCAAATCTTGTGTTGGGTAGAAACTGACAGAGGATTTGCAGCTAGAAAAACATTGGTTCTAAAATGGAAGTAAAGTGCACACAGTTGAGTTTTGCAACCCAGTAAAAGACAGATTCATGTACAGGTTGCATGCAAACAGGGGCAGATTCTCCACAATGGTGGAGGAGTGTTGCCCCCCCTGGCCAAGAGCCAGGAGATGAAAAATAAAACGATAGTTGACTATTGTTTTATTTTTCATCTGCTGGCTCAGCCAGCAGTGCAGGGAGGGGTGGAGCTGGCTCATGGGAGCTGGGAAGAGGAGAGAGTGCACCAAGTGTGCATGTGTCTTAGGCTGTCTTAGACCGGCCAAACAAACATGCTCACTTAGGTTTCTCAAACCCAGCTGTGTTGAAAACAGACCGCAGGGCTGTGTCTGAGCAGCAGTCTGAGCCCGTCAGGCCAATCCTGGCGCTGCACTAATGCTAGGTTTAGCATTAAAGCATCACAGGGATTACAGGGGAGCCTGTGCAGGTGTCCCAGGCAGCAGAAGTCAGTGGGAACGACGGGAAAGGATTTTTTTTTTTTTTTTTTTACTGTTTCCCTCATCCCGTCGGTTTCTCCACCCTCCTTGACATTTGCGGCAGCTACCGCTGCATGCAAAACCCAATATCTGAATGCACAAAGCCTAATAGGTTGCAAACTCTGCTCTAGGTAGTTTTCCCACACATTTACAAATGTTTTGGTGTGCAATTTGTACTCGATTTTCTTTCTGACCAATAATATTAGAGGACGTAAAGGGTGACTTTCTTTTTGTGTTACTAACAGTAAATGTACCTGTGCCTCACTATCACTCTTCACTTTCTTCTTTTTACAGTCTGATATTTCATTTTTTTATGAGTGCATAGGAAAACGTGAGGGGTGCTGTCACTGACCCTTAGAAGGAATCCATTCCGGAGGTAGGCTCTGATGGAAAGAGGCGATTCTCCCATTTCCTCTGATAACTCTCCCATTGCAGCCTCAGATGTGGGCCTATGGAAAACTGACTTGCACCAGGTATCCTTGGTGTCTAATGGTCTTTTCCTGTCAACAGTGGCTGATCTACGAGGGAGCAGTGCTCAATCAGGCCCCATGGAAGGGAAAAGGTTCACAATTCATTTTGCTAGCCCTTACGCCAGGACTATCCCCAAATAAAGAATTCCTGAGTGGACAAGTGCAGTATTTCAGCTAAGAAATGTCAGACTGGCTATAATCATGTGCTGGGTTCTCTGGAGGAAGACGGCATTGGATAGAGGAGACTCTCCTTTTACTAAAGGGGCCTCTCTTTAGGGTAATTTTGCCAGGGGGATGGTGCATGCCCAGGTGCTGATAGAAATAAACAAAAGTGGCTACAGCCATTTCCTCCTGGCATCTACTGCGCTGTTCTTCTCCTTGAGTGGCTGATAGGAGTGTCAGGGCCTGAGTGGTTCCCTAGGCAAGGGGAATGACTTACCTTTCCCTCTTGGGGAGTTGACTGCTATGCCTGCAGGAAACACACTTACAATAAAGACGAACACTGGTGGCATTGTGAAAAGATTCCTGCTCGTGGCAAATGGAATGGTTTCAATCATTCTCAAGTAGGAAGTACGAATCCTTGGACAGGAGAACCAGTGGAACGGGGGACTTTTCCTCATTCTAATGGTGGCTCTCTTTATTATACTACTGCTGATGGGGAGGGGGAATTATACCCCCTGAGAGTGGCAAAAATAAACAACAATGGTGGCTGACAATCCTCCTGGCATTTAGTGGGCTTTTCCCTTCCCTGCTACAAAACAAAATATGAAAAGACAAGAAATTCCAATGTTAAGATACCACCACAGCTCCCACTCTACCATCACTAGTAAAAGTTGAAACTGAGATATGAATGAGAAACTAAATATGAGTATGAATAAGTGTGAAAGTGTCTGCATGATGGTGTCTCAAAAGAAGTTGGAGAGATATGAAATTGAAATAGTCAGCTTGTTTTTTGCGTATGTAAAGATGTATTTTATTTCTTCAAAAGAAGTTCTCCCTTTTTCTTCTAAATCTTCCTTAATTTCTTCCCCACTTTTAAAACATACCGCTTCCTTCATGAGATCCACCTTCACTTCCAGCATGTTGACTGACTCTGCCTTCCTCGCTATGTCTATCTGGTATAATAAACTTGTAAAAAAATGTGAAAATTAATAATAAACCGATTTGTTGAGCTCCTGGAAGCATAGAGGTATTATGTGGATACAGCAACGCTTTCAAAATAATGTTCCTCCCTCTTTTCCACAATTTTAACAGATAGTTAAATGCCTTCAATCTTTTTATATCTATTTTTAGGGATGAGCACACGCAAGTGCTCTGAACCATGTTGTACTCTCTCTGTGGACTTCTAACCATGCCCATGTCACCCTCGTCACTTTCATTAGTTCATGGGCTTGCCTTTTAAAAATCGATTGATTCCATTTGTGAAAGTCATGCATACGTCATGCCTTTTCCGGTGTTTAGCCCTCCTCTAGCGCACCAGTAAAGTACTGAAAACATGTGAGGCTCTGTGTTTTCATCTGGTTTCTGGACTACTTTATCTTTTCATTTCCTGTGCAGTCCTCTCACTAGGCAGAAGTCATGTGATTTACATGACATCGATCCGGTTACATGGATAATTACACTTTTGCTGGTTACATGGATAGTTGCACTTTTGCTGTTAACATGGATAACTGCACTTTTGCCAATAAGTTTCACTGCAAGCAAACTTCTGTTTCCTTCTGTGTGTCTCCTTCACGCTCATGGCGACCATCGGCTTGCATATGTGAAACTGTTTCAGTTTTCATTATTAGTTTATGTGGCAAGAAAATTCCGGTCAGGAGTTTACAATGCTAATAGCTCTAAAACGAGCAAACGCGAGACCCGCTGCATTGCAAATGCTTGTCTTTACTTATAAACACATGTTGGATACTATTTTTCCCCTACAGGCTAATCTAACTACATTTCCTACTTCTTCTCCTAAAGCATGTATCACTTACAAAGTTCTTTCATCCTCATCTCCACCTCCAACCAAGTCCAGAGCTGAATTTCTTTGGGAAATAGACCTTGGGTGAACTGGAATGTCACTTTTTGGAATAAGGTATGGTGTCACATCACAAACATTTCTTGAACAGCTAACGTTACTCAAACCCTGCTCTTTATTTACCACAGACTTTACTTTACCCCCTTGTATTGTTCAACATTTTCACAATCATATTCATCTCATTGTTGGTCCCGTCAATTTCCTAAGACTGACATTATGCATATGTTATTTTGGTGTCCCAATATGCTCCAATTGGCAAAGGATCTGGTCACAAACCAAACAAATCTTTCATTTACAGCATTCTTTTAATATCAGATATAAATGTTTCGGCACCTTTACTAATGGCTTTTCTCCTACCTTACTTTTTAGCAATTTGCCTTCCAACAAATTTCTTCTAAATTATCATCTAACGCTTGATGGAATTGTGTCTGCTCCCATAATAAATTAGGTATTATGTACCAGTGTTCTAATTCTCATAATGCTCAACTGTTATGGTTACAATTAACCTTGTTTCTTAATACACTGCAAATTCTGTCATCCGTTTTTATTACTCCTTTTCCTTCTCCCTTTCACCTCTCCTAAAATTATAAAATATTTCAATTGTTTGTTAAAATTCTATTTTTTAATGTAATAGTTAAAATATATGTATTTTTATTTATTCCTCTATTCTTTAAAACATAAAAATGTACTTTGTGAAAACATAACGTTGTCTCAGATTTATGACATCAGGTTTGTTTTGCAGTTATTGTCAGGAGGTGCAGTATACATCATAACATGATGCCTATATGTCAGTGTATCATAGATTTGTATTGTGTTGGTAAACGTTTTTTGTTCTAATAAATGTGGATCCCCCTGCTTTTATATCAACTTATTTTTGTGAGATTGTACATTATGTAATGTGGTACTGCATGTGTAAGAACACATTTCATGTTCAAAAGAGTGTTGGGGGTTAAGTTTAAGTGAGCACAGTGGGTTGGGAACTAAAATTAAAATAGTAATTTATTGTAGCACTTTCCTGCTATTTTAGGTTTTGGTGTTTTAATAACTTATCTGCCCATAGATCTTGACTACCTTTTAACTTTAATATTTTCAGATGGAGGTACAGCTCTTGTAATGTTTCAGGTCAGCATAGCTTACAATTTGTACTGTTCGCTGTTGGGAAATAAGAGCCAATCTTTCCTGTGGCAGGTGAGCTCTCCTTCGCACTCATAAAAAATGAGGGTGTAGCAGAGCCACAGTTTAGTAGGGGTTTAAGTAATCCAGGCAAAACAAATACATTTAAATGATTAGAAGACACATGTAACTAAATGGTATAAATGAATCTCCTGAAACTGATGAGATAACTTCCTGTGAGCTCAGTTCACAGCAAATCTTGACTTTAATATTATGGACCTGATTTAAGAAAAGTGGAGCTGAACCCAGTGCAGTGCTACTTTTCTTGTGCCCCTTAGTGTCCCCCCAACACCATCATGTGTGCGCCGTATCTGGGATATGGTGCACCATGGCGGTAGTAGTTAAGGGAACTAGCATAAAACATTTTGACGCTAGTTCATAGCTGTGCAGGATTAATGTAAAAAATGTTGGTGCTAATCCTGCAAAGCCCATTGAGGCCCATTGTAATCAATGGTGTGCTTCCTTTAAAGGCCTGCTCTGAGCGTTAACAGTGGCGAAAAAAAATGAAGCTAAGAGATCTCCTAGATTTCTTTGCGCAATTTTTTCGGCCCCACTAATGGAGGAACACCCCCTTTACATACATTATGCCTGGTGCGGGCAAAATGTAGCACAAAGGGTTACAAAGTGGTGCAATGTGCCACTTTGTAAATTTGCTGCTGTGATTTTGGCCTCTTTGGACCACATTGGTGTATGTAAATAAATGGCGCTAATGTGGCGTAAAGAGGCACTAGGGGCTCTTAAATCTGCCCCTATGTCTTGCGTCAAAATCTATTTGACCACCGTTCAGTTATTAGAACAAAGTAAACAAGTGATGAGGGAGAGTTATGTGAAGTTCAAGAAGGCTCACAATTACATTGTCATTGGACTTCAAAAAATGTAGAATTTCAATAAACAGGAGTACAGCTAAAAAGTATTAGCAGCCAAACATGGAAAATACTCGAAGAACATGAAGTGCTCACTGTTGATAAATCGACCATGGAAGGACGAGCAAAGCAGACATTAATGAAATGAGAATGGGTGCGGCATGATTTTGATACACATGCATCACTGAATTGTACAGAAAATGCAGAAAGAACTGATTTAACTCCTCAACTCACTAGCCAAGCGTCTTTAGAATAAGAATCATCGTTGTGCTGGTTATTAGGCAAAGCAGAAGGTATTAGCAAATAGGTTTCAAATTTTGAGCTCAAAGATATGACAAGTGAGAACAGGGATACCTATTTGGATCGCTGTCCAGGTGTGAACTATACCACAAATGTATTGAAATGGCGGGCTTGAAACAGGGTGATCCATCAGCAGTTAGTATTTGATGAGGCTTTTCAATAAAGACAGAAACGCGTACATATTAAGTACATTCAAAGCATGTTTGAGATCCGTATTCAAAATAATTGGAGGTTTTAAAGGGAAAAGTTTATTCTTGGGTGCATCTCGACTGTAAAATCTACAGGTCAAGACATAGGACAGAGAAACAGTGTCAGAACACATATTTAATTATTCTGTTGTATCATTCCCACATCCAATACCACATGATGATGAAACACTAACAAATGGAAATAAAACGTTCATACCGATAGCGTTAAACCAATGGAGGAGAAGACACATGTTTAGTGGAAACGAGGTTGGATGTTAAGGGTTGCAAAATTTGGAGGTGTGGTACCTGTGGGAAAACTGTGCTGATTGCAGATGCCCCCTAACTTTTTGCCCCCATTTTTCACTCATACTGGTGTTTTTCTGACTCTGATGGTGCCCTGGGCAGTGTTAAACAGTCCCAGGGCCTGTGCTCTGATTATAATGGTTATGCAAACTAGGCTAATTATAATTGGTTGTACCATCCTACCTATAAGTCCCTAGTATATGGTAGGGCATGTAGGTTTAGGGCCCGCAGCATTGGTAGTACACCCATAGGTGCACTGCTGTGGTGACCAGTGTCATTATAAAGGCAGGCCTGCCTTGCTAGCTACTTTTAAGTTACAGTTAACCCCAAAGTTGACTTTGGAATTAAAAGTACTTCCAAAGCCACCTTATTTTTACATATGTCACCCCTAAGATATGCTATAATTGCCCGCAGTAATGGGTGCAGTGTAACTATAAGCATGGACTTTATAAAATATTTTTATAAGCCCTGGTGGGGGGAAAAAGCCAAATTTGTTTTTCCCCATTGGAGTGAATAGGTTATATAGACTAACAGAGAGAGACTTTATTTTAAAACAATAAAGTATTATTTTCCATAGGAAGAAGCTAAATATTGCAAGTTTAGTATCAAATTACAAGTTATAATAAACCCAACACCTTGAAAGAGTTTTCGAACTCTTGCTAAAAATTACCAACTTCAGCCCTGTAGTGCCCTTCTTTGAGTGCCCAGCCTCTGCCAGCCTGAGCCAGGCTGCCTTAATGAGGTGTGAAGTGGCCTGGGTTGAAACAAAGGAAGTATCCAATGGAAGGAGGTCTGCCTCAGCAGATGGTAGAACAGGATGGGAGGAAGCAGCCAAACTGGACTTCAAAGGAGGAATGGACATTTGGGACAGCACCTGCAACCCCCAAAAACCAGGTGCCCCCTGATTAGATTAAGAGAGGGCTATAAAGGGGTGTGTAAAGGGAAACTTTGCCATACCAGTGGGTGGGATCAGTCAGGTCTAAATTCTAAGATTTAATTTTTGCCATCTTGGATGATGGAGGATTATTGCTCCTTGTTTTTTTTTTTGCCACACTTCCCATGAAATGGCCACTCAAGAGGGTGGTGGCCTGCACGTGACTGGGCAGGAGCACATCCCTGCTTGCCACCCCAGAAGCAAGGATAAATATGGCAGAGCTGCGCCACACTTCAGGTCCCTACTGTAAAAAGCCAAGAAGAAGAAGGAATGCCCTGCTGGTCCCCTGGCCTGTTCCTGGACACTGTTCCCAGAAGGACTGCACCAGCTGCACACTTTGGGCATCACCAAGAAAAGGACTTTGCCTGGCTTCTACTACTCCAAGAAAGGGTTCTCTGTAAGTTACAGGTAGAAATAAACTGACCAGTGTCCCCTGCACCAAGACCAGCAGAAATAGCCCAGCCGGCCGGTGGCCAGTGGTCATTTTAGCATTTGGACCAGGTGCATTCTCAGAGTTGGAGTCCTAACCTCCAAGGAGAAACTCAGAGCTTCTGTAACCTTGGGGTGAGTTGTGGACACCTTAAGGACCTTAATAGTACTTCTGGAAGAAGATCCATAAGTTTGGAGAAGCTTGGAGCAAATTTGAAAAAAGCTCCATAAGTGAACCGACCCAACGTCGTGAGTCAAGCTATCCAATGTCGACCGCGACCCGTCCTTACTTCCAGGTTTGTCCTGCTGAAAAGTTCTGGAGCCCCAGACTTCCAGGATTTCACCGGAGGCTCATGGAAAGGCAATCCGATGATGTCACATCGAAATCGGCTTGCTGAGAAGGGTCATCCGACGCTGGGGAAGAAAAGCTCCAGAAAAGTTTTTACGTCATAAGGTAAAAGTTTGACCCAGGCTCTCCACACAGTGTGTCCAAGGAGGCTTCAACTTTTGACCTGGTCCTGGGCAAAGATTTCCATCCCGAAAAAGTTTCTATGTCTGAACGTAGAACACTTGACTGAGGCCTCCAGAAACGTGTATCTGAAGAGGGCTTCAGTGAAGTCAGCCTCAACTTGTGACTTTGTCCGGTCAGTAAGAAAACAGCAAAAATATTTTGAAGTGTCAAAGTAAAACTTTGACCAAGGCCTCCTGCTCAGTGTACCCGAGCACGGATCCATTGTGGTTGGCCTCAACTTTTGACCTTGCCCCGGTCGAGTGCAGCCAGATGTCCAGATTGGTGATGTTGATTTCTAAGCGCTAGGAAACATTTAATCATTAAACATTCATATATCTAGGTCCCTTAATTGGATTTTTGTCATTTTTATGTAATTTTGAAGATAACAATATAATCTATTTTTATAATATGTGTTTTATTTATTTACTGTTTTGTGGATATTAAATGCTGTACACACCTGTCTCCCAAGTTAAGCCTAACTGCTCGTTGCCAAGCTACCAAGGGTTGAGCCAGGATTAATGTATTGAGACCTTGACTGGACCTCGTGGGGGTTTGTGGCTTATTGCTAAGTGTAGGTACTTATCTGCCCTTACCAATAATTCCCTTTTCAACACTAACTTTTAAACTGACTATAGTGGAGAATGCCACATTAAATTTTCCATTTGATAAGACACCAACATAGTTTCCACTGGAGAAAGAGGGGTTTCTGATGTAAGAAACTTAGAGACATATTTATACTTTGTTTGCACTGAATTTGCGTAATTCTTTATGCAAATTCAGGGTAAACTTAACTCCATATCTATATTTTGACTCAAGACCCATCTAGCATCAAAATATTGGAATTAAAGTCATTATTTGGATGTGTGAAACTAACTTATGTCAATGAGATGCAAGGTAGGCGTTCCCGTCCCCAAAAAGGACTCAAAGACCCAGGCGCCTTATTTTTCCTCCCATGCAAAAATGGTGCACGGGGAGGCGAGCATAAATAATGGCGCTAAGCATGCTTAGCACCATTATTTAATGCCTGGGTCAGTGCAAGAGTTAGGGGACCTGTAGACCCATTTCCACACCATGGAAAGAGCCCACAGGGGCCCACCCCCACTCACACCAGAGGGACACCAGAGGATGGGGATCCCATCCCAGGTAAGTAGGGTAAGTAGAGGTAAGTACTTTAGAAATTTCTTTCAATTGCCATTGGGGGCCCTGAAATGGGCTCCCCTACATGGCAATTAGTGCAATGGCCATGCCCAGGGGACCCTTGTCCCCTGTGCTGGCCATTGGGGTGGTGGGCATGACTTCTTTCTTTTATAAGACGGGAGTCATGTGGTATAGATGGTTTTGCATCAGGAAATGACGCTAGGCTGGATAAAGGCATTTTTTTGCTTCTAAACAGCGTAGCCTCATATTTTGGTGCAAACCCCCCTTCCCCTATACTGCCACCCCCACCCGGCTAATGTCATTTTTGCAGACGCTAGCTCACTCTTTGTGCCGGTGTTAGAAATGGGGTTCTTGGTTGGCAGTCAGGTTACCCTCTGTCCAAGCAAAAGCCCTCACTCTAGTCAGGGTAAGTCACACACTATCCAAGATTATCCTGTGCCCACCCTCTGGTAGCTTGGCACGAGCAGTCAGGCTTAACTTAGAAGGCAATGTGTAAAGTATTTGTGCAATAAATCATACAATACCACCATATAGCACCACAAAAATACACCACACAGTGTTTAGAAAAATATATAATATTTATCAGGATAATTGTAGGTCAAAAAGAATAAAGATGCAATGGAAAATTGTAGAACTATCACAGGAAAGTGATATAAAGTGTCTTAAGTCTTTAGAATGTAATACAGTGTCTTTCAAGCACAAAGTACCTGGTTTCTGGTGGAAAATCTCCTCAGAGGGCCACAGGTGAAGAGATGCGTGGAAAAAGGGGTGTGTGCGTCGATTTCCTCTCAGCACACGCAGACTTGCGTCGTTCTTTTCCACGCGGGGAAGTCGGGCGTCGTTTTCCGGCGCGCAGACAGTTTCTTTTTGTGGATCGCGGGGATTACCAGATGTCCCGGGTCTGTGCGTGGATTCTCCTGCTTGTTTTCCGGCTGCGCGTCGTTCTGCGGGGCTGCGCGTCGAAGTCTCGATCTCACGGTAGGCGCCGCGTCGATTTCTCCTTGGAAGTCGGGCGGCGTTGTCCTTGCGAGGCCGTGCGTCGAAAGTTTGGTCTCACGGCAGGCGTTGCGTCGATTTCTCCTAGGAAGTCGGGCGGCGTTGTCCTTGCGAGGCCGTGCGTCAAAGTTTCGCACTCACGGTAGGCGTCGCGTCGATTTCTCCTGGAAAGTCGGGCGGCTTTGTCCTTGCGAGGTTGTGCGTCGAAGTCTCGATCTCACGGTAGGCGTTGCGTCGATTTCTCCTTGGAAGTCGGGCGGCGTTGTCCTTGCGAGGCCGTGCGTCGAAAGTTTGGTCTCAGGGCAGGCGTCGCGTCGATTTCTCCTTGGAAGTCGGGCGGCGTTGTCCTTGCGAGGCCGTGCGTCAAAGTTTCACACTCACGGTAGGCGTCGCGTCGATTTCTCCTGGAAAGTCGGGCGGCTTTGTCCTTGCGAGGTTGTGCGTCGAAGTCTCGATCGTCCCGAGGGCGTCGCGTCGATCAGCGTCGGTGCGCGGCGTTTTTCTCGCCGCGAAACAAGCTGTGCGTCGAAATTTTCGGCGCACGGAGCGTCCAAGTGAAAGGAAGAAGTCTTTTTGGTCCTGAGACTTCAAGGAACAGGAGGCAAGCTCTATCCAAGCCCTTGGAGAGCACTTTCACAGCCAGACAAGAGTTCAGCAAGGCAGCAGGGCAACAGCAAGACAGCAGTCCTTTGTAGAAAGCAGACAGGTGAGTCCTTTGAGCAGCCAGGCAGTTCTTCTTGGCAGGATGTAGTTTCTGGTTCAGGTTTCTTCTCCAGCAAGTGTCTCTTGAGGTAGGGCAGAGGCCCTGTTTTATACCCAAATGTGCCTTTGAAGTGGGGGAGACTTCAAAGAGTGGCTAAGAAGTGCACCAGGTCCCCTTTCAGTTTACTCCTGTCTGCCAGGGTCCCAGTAGGGGGTGTGGCAGTCCTTTGTGTGAGAGCAGACCCTCCACCCTCCCAGCCCAGGAAGACCCATTCAAAATGCAGATGTATGCAAGTGAGGCTGAGTACCCTGTGTTTGGGGTGTGTCTGAGTGAATGCACAAGGAGCTGTCAACCAAGCCCAGCCAGACGTGGATTGTAAGGCACAGAAGGATTTAAGTGCAAAGAAATGCTCACTTTCTAAAAGCGGCATTTCTAGAATAGTAATATTAAATCCGACTTCACCAGTCAGTAGGACTTTGTATTACCATTCTGGCCATACTAAATATGACCTCCCTGCTCCTTTCAGATCAGCAGCTGCCACTTCAACAGTGTATGAGGGCAGCCCTAATGTTAGCCTATGAAGGGAGCAGGCCTCTCAGTAGTGTGAAAACAAATTTAGGAGTTTTACACTACCAGGACATATAACTACACAGGTACATGTCCTGCCTTTTACCTACACAGCACCCTGCCCTAGGGGTTACCTAGGGCACACCTTAAGGGTGACTTATATGTAGAAAAAGGGGAGTTCTAGGCTTGGCAAGTACTTTTAAATGCCAAGTCGAGGTGGCAGTGAAACTGCACACACAGGCCTTGCAATGGCAGGCCTGAGACAAGGAAAAAGGGGCTACTTAGGTGGGTGGCACAACCAGTGCTGCAGGCCCACTAGTAGCATTTAATTTACCAGCCCTGTGCACATAAAGTGCACCTTACTAGGGACTTATAAGTGAATTAATAGTCCAATCAGGTAGGATTCCAGGTTACCATGTTTTAAGGTAGAGAGCATATGCACTTTAGCACTGGTTAGCAGTGGTAAAGTGTGCAGAGTCTATAAACCAGCAAAAACAGTGTCCAAAAAAATGGAGGGAGGCAGGCAAAAAGTTAGGGGTGACTACCCTAAGGCTGTCAGGTCTAACATGTGTCCCCCCCAGCTGAAAGTGGGGAGAGCTACCCGACCTCCTGGGAGCTCTCATCGCTAAGGCGGAAGTACCTGGAGAGACCATCAGCATTGGCGTGGTCAACCCCTGGGCGATGTTCCACCGTAAAGTCCATCCCCTGTAGGGAAATGGACCACCTCAAGAGTTTTGGATTCTCACCCCTCATCTGCATGAGCCATCTGAGGGGCCTGTGGTCTGTCTGAACCAGGAAGTGAGTCCCAAACAGGTAGGGTCTTAGCTTCTTCAGTGCCCAGACCACAGCAAAAGCTTCTCGTTCAATAGCACTCCACCTCTGTTCCCGTGGTAATAGCCTTCTGCTAATAAAGACTACCGGTTGATCTCTGCCCTCCTCATTCAGCTGTGCTAGGACTGCCCCTATGCCATGCTCTGAAGCGTCTGTCTGCACGATAAATTCCTGGGAGTAGTCAGGGGCCATGAGTACGGGGGCCGTGCACATGGCTTCCTTCAGGGCGTCAAAGGCTTTCTGACAAGCCTCTGTCCAATTCACCAACTTAGGCTGCTTCTTGGAAGTGAGTTCTGTCAAGGGTGTTACAATGGTACCATAGCCCTTGACAAATCGGCGGTAGTATCCTGTGAGGCCTAGAAAGGCTCTCACCTCCGTCTGTGTTCGGGGTGGTTGCCAGGCCTTGATAGTTTCAATCTTGGCCTGGAGTGGCTGAACCTTGCCACCACCCACTAGGTGTCCTAAGTACACCACGGAACCCTGCCCAATCTGGCACTTACTGGCCTTGATGGTCAGGCCTGCCTGTTGCAGGGCCTGAAGCACCTCCTTGAGGTGAAGCAGGTGTTCCTCCCAGCTGGAACTGTAGACAGCTATGTCATCCAGGTAGGCTGCACAGAAGGCATCCTTGCCAGCTAGGACCCCGTTAACCAACCGTTGGAAGGTAGCGGGTGCATTTTTCAACCCAAACGGCATCACCCGGAACTGGTAATGGCCATCCGGGGTTGAAAATGCGGATCTTTCCTTGGCCCCCTCAGTTAGGCCGATCTGCCAGTACCCTGAAGTAAGATCAAACGTACTCAGGAACTTGGCAGCGCCTAGCCTGTCCACGAGCTCATCAGCTCGGGGGATGGGGTGAGCATCAGTCCGTGTGACTGAGTTGAGACCCCGGTAGTCCACACAGAACCGGAGTTCTGGCTTCGCACCTGGGGCAGTAGCCTTAGGGACCAATACCACTGGGCTGGCCCAGGGACTACTGGATTTCTCAATGACCCCTAGAGTCAACATCTTGGAGACCTCCTCCTTGATGCTGGCCTTCACCTTATCCGACAACCTGTAAATTTTGTTTTTCACAGGGAGACTGTCACCGGTGTCAATATCATGAACACAGAGGTGGGTCAGCCCAGGAGTAAGGGAGAACAGGGGGGAGAACTGCTCCAACAGCTCATAACAGTCTCCTTTCTGATTTAGAGTCAGGGAGTCAGACAGAATGACCCCGCTTACTGACCCATCACCTTCTTGGGCAGAGAGGAGGTCAGGGAGAGGTTCACTCTCCTCTTCCGTTCCTTCATCTGTGACCAGAAGCATGTTGATCTCCGACCTCTCAAAATGAGCTTGTAGTCGGTTCACATGGAGCACCCTTAGGGGATTCCTAGGGGTTTTGAGGTCCACTAGGTAAGTGGCCTCCCCTTTCCGCTCCTTTATTTCGAATGGGCCAGACCAGCGGTCCTGGAGAGCTCTGGGCTCTACTGGCTCCATTACCCACACTTTGTCTCCAGGTTGAAACTCTACCAGGGTGGCCTTCTGGTCATACCATTGTTTCATCACCTCTTGACTGGCCTCAAGGTTATCTTGGGCTTCTTTCCAGAAGCGGGTCATCTGGTTGCGGAGGGCCAACATATAGCTGACCACATCCTGAGGGGGTGTCTTTGGAGCTTTCTCCAATCCCTCCTGGACAATGCTTAAGGGTCCCCTGACAGGGTACCCATAGAGAAGTTCAAAGGGACTGAACCCTACCCCTCTCTGGGGGACCTCTCTGTAAGCAAAGAGAAGGCATTGTAAGAGGACGTCCCACTTACGCCTCATGGCCTCAGGGAGGCCACCAATCATGCCTTTCAGGGTCTTGTTGAATCTCTCCACAAGACCGTTCGTCTGGGGGTGATAGGGTGTGGTGAACTTGTAAGTTACACCACACGCATCCCACAGAGACTTCATGTATGCAGACATGAAGTTAGTGCCTCTGTCAGACACTATTTCCTTGGGGAATCCCACACGGGTAAATATCCCCATCAGGGTTCTGGCCACCACCGGTGCAGTTACTGTCCTTAGAGGGATTGCCTCTGGGTAACGGGTGGCATGGTCCACCAAAACCAGGATGAACCTGTTGCCTAAGGCAGTTTTGGGGTCCAAGGGGCCAACAATGTCGATGCCCACCCTTTCAAAGGGGGTGCCAACGACAGGAAGTGGAATCAGGGGGGTTTTAACCCTTTTTCCTGCTTTACCACTGGCCTGGCAGGTAGGACAGGATCTGCAGAACTTGTCTGAGTGTGTCCTCATTTTGGGCCAATAAAAGTGGGTGACAAGCCTGTTAAAGGTCTTGCCCTGCCCCAAATGTCCTGCCAGGGGAATGTCGTGAGCCAGACCCAGTAGGAAGGTTCGGTAACATTGGGGGACCACCAGCATACGTGCTGCCCCAAAGCCCGGAACCTTAGGCTCACTGTAGAGGAGATCATTCTCCCAATATAGGTGGTGATCGCCAGAGGCGTCGCCGGCTGCCTGGTTTGAGGCTTGTTTCCTCAACCCTTCTAGAGTGGGACATTCTTTCTGCGCCTTGCAGAATTCCTCCCTGGTGGGTCCACCCTCAACTTGCCAGCCAGCAAGCTCAGGTAAGTCACCTAGGGCGGCGATGTCTTCCCCAGTTGGCTCGGAAGCCTCCTCCTCAGGAGCCCCGTCAGCCACTGTGGGAACAGCGGGGGCCGGTTTCCCGCACCCCTGGTCCCTCCTCCTGGCAGCTCTCTGGGCCATCGTTCCAGGCTCCAGATGCCCTTGACTTCCCTCTCGGTCAGCCATGGACCGTGTGGTCATGCAGACCCACTCAGGTAACCCTAACATCTCCAGGTGAGACCTGAGCTCCACTTCTTTCCAAGCAGTGTGCTCAAGGTCATTGCCTAACAGACAATCTACAGGCATGGCAGGACTCACAGCTACTTTCAGAGTACCAGAGACCCCCCCCCACTCAAAGGGAACCAGAGCCACCGGTAGGTGACTCTCGCGATTGTCAGCGACTCTGACCTGGTGGAATGTATTAGGTACTATCTGCTCTGCTGACACCAGCTGACTCTTGATAGTAGTCATACTGGCTCCTGTGTCACGCAGAGCCTCCACCCTCTGCCCATCAATGGTGACCCACTGCCGGTACTTGGAAGTATTTCTGGGCATGTGGGCCTTGGGCACCATTTCTCCTTCTCCCAGGGACACTAGGGAAATCTCTACCTGCTCCCCAAAGCTAGTTGGGTCCATCTCCCCCCCGAGTGCTACACTAGTCAACCCAGGTGCCTGTCCGGTAGTGGACGGTGCCCTCTTGGGGCACTGTGGATCGCCTTTGTAGTGACCATATTGGTAACACTCCATGCATTTGGGGCTAGATTTTCCTGACCTGTCAAATGTCCCTGGCTTTTTCCCAAATTTGGAAAAGGAAGGGTTGCCACCCTCTCCCTGGGAATTCTTTTGGGGGCCTTTAGAGAGTTCCTTATCTGTAAGTTTATCTCCCCCCTCTTTCTTCTGTTGGGAACCCTGACCACCTTTGTGGGAGTCCCCCCCAGGTACCTTTTTGGACACTCTGGTGCTAACCCAGAGGTCCGCCTCCTCAGCAAGCTTCCTGGGATCAGTCAGCTTACTATCCACTAGGTGCTGGCGCAAAGCGGTATAAGTAACATGAAGCATATGCTCTCTCAGGATCAAGTCATATAAACCTTTATAATCTGCTACTTTGTTGCCCCGCACCCATCCATTCAGTGCCTTACTAGAGAAATCAAAGAAATCTACCCATGTTTGTGTGGTTTGTTTGGTGCTGTCCCTGAACCTCTGACGGTATCCCTCAGGGGTCAGCCCAAACTTGGCAAGTAAAGTGGCTTTCTGGAGTGGGTATGTGTTTTGATCCGGTGGATCCAATGTGAGAAGTGTGTCCCTCCCCAATGGCGGCACATAACCCCACATAGCTACCCCCCATTGCCCTTCAGGAACCTCATGAGCCCTTAGTGCAACTTCATAAGCAGCTAACCATTTATCTATGTCATCTCCCACCACAAAACTGGGCACCACATTTTTGGGTATACGAACCTTCTTTTCTCCAGCAGGTCCTGTCTGTATGCTGCCACCATTATTGCTGGATTCAGACTGTCTTGCCTTGATCTCCAGCTCCTTGAGACTCAGTTCATGAGCCAACAATAGTTTCTTTTCAGCCAAAGCTCTTTCAGCTTCCACTTGTTTGGCTGCTCTTTCAGCTTCTGCTTGTTTGGCTGCCCTTTCAGCTTCTGCTTGAATCTGTTTGGCTGTTCTTTCAGCTTCAATCTGTTTGGCTGCTCTTTCAGCCTCAGCTTGTTTGGCTTCTCTTTCTGCCCTCCTCTCCTCCTGTTGTGCCTCAATTTTCAGTTTTGCCATTTGCAATTGGAACTCCCTTTCCTCTCTCCTTTCCTCTGCGGTCAGGCTTTGCATGGAGACACTGCTCCCTGGTCTGGAAGGGTGCACAATTGCAATGGTAACACCATCCATAGATAGTGAAAATCCTTCTGAGGGGCCATTTTCTGGCTCCTCTTCCTCATCATCCTCTAAATGGGCTTCTGCCCAGGCCCTCAGCGCCACTTGAAAGTCCTCCTTTCTGGAGGCCCCTTGGGTGGGTACCCTTAATGCCCTGCAGAATCCTCTTAGTTGTTTGACCGTGTATGTATCCAACTGGACTAGGTCAAAGTCCCCTGTCTGAGACCCAGTCAGAGACATGTTGAGTGAGGATTTAGTTTTTGAAAATTGTCAGGAAAAAACGGATTTTCAAAAAGAGATAAAAACCAAGTTGACCTTCAACTGTGGGTAGGTAGTGAAATACTTAGCTACTGTATGTCACTGCACAAATACAAGTCCTATCCTCACCGCTGATCACCAATGTTAGAAATGGGGTTCTTGGTTGGCAGTCAGGTTACCCTCTGTCCAAGCAAAAGCCCTCACTCTAGTCAGGGTAAGTCACACACTATCCAAGATTATCCTGTGCCCACCCTCTGGTAGCTTGGCACGAGCAGTCAGGCTTAACTTAGAAGGCAATGTGTAAAGTATTTGTGCAATAAATCATACAATACCACCATATAGCACCACAAAAATACACCACACAGTGTTTAGAAAAATATATAATATTTATCAGGATAATTGTAGGTCAAAAAGAATAAAGATGCAATGGAAAATTGTAGAACTATCACAGGAAAGTGATATAAAGTGTCTTAAGTCTTTAGAATGTAATACAGTGTCTTTCAAGCACAAAGTACCTGGTTTCTGGTGGAAAATCTCCTCAGAGGGCCACAGGTGAAGAGATGCGTGGAAAAAGGGGTGTGTGCGTCGATTTCCTCTCAGCACACGCAGACTTCCGGGGAAGTCGGGCGTCATTTTCCGGCGCGCAGACAGTCTCTTTTTGTGGATCGCGGGGATTACCAGATGTCCCGGGTCTGTGCGTGGATTCTCCTGCTTGTTTTCCGGCTGCGCGTCGTTCTGCGGGGCTGCGCGTCGAAGTCTCGATCTCACGGTAGGCGTCGCGTCGATTTCTCCTTGGAAGTCGGGCGGCGTTGTCCTTGCGAGGCCGTGCGTCGAAAGTTTGGTCTCACGGCAGGCGTCGCGTCGATTTCTCCTTGGAAGTCGGGCGGCGTTGTCCTTGCGAGGCCGTGCGTCAAAGTTTCGCACTCACGGTAGGCGTCACGTCGATTTCTCCTGGAAAGTCGGGCGGCTTCGTCCTTGCGAGGTTGTTCGTCGAAGTCTCGATCGCCCCGAGGGCGTCGCGTCGATCAGCGTCGGTGCGCGGTGTTTTTCTCGCCGCGAAACAAGCTGTGCGTCGAAATTTTCGGCGCACGGAGCGTCCAAGTGAAAGGAAGAAGTCTTTTTGGTCCTGAGACTTCAAGGAACAGGAGGCAAGCTCTATCCAAGCCCTTGGAGAGCACTTTCACAGCCAGACAAGAGTTCAGCAAGGCAGCAGGGCAACAGCAAGACAGCAGTCCTTTGTAGAAAGCAGACAGGTGAGTCTTTTGAGCAGCCAGGCAGTTCTTCTTGGCAGGATGTAGTTTCTGGTTCAGGTTTCTTCTCCAGCAAGTGTCTCTTGAGGTAGGGCAGAGGCCCTGTTTTATACCCAAATGTGCCTTTGAAGTGGGGGAGACTTCAAAGAGTGGCTAAGAAGTGCACCAGGTCCCCTTTCAGTTTACTCCTGTCTGCCAGGGTCCCAGTAGGGGGTGTGGCAGTCCTTTGTGTGAGAGCAGACCCTGCACCCTCCCAGCCCAGGAAGACCCATTCAAAATGCAGATGTATGCAAGTGAGGCTGAGTACCCTGTGTTTGGGGTGTGTCTGAGTGAATGCACAAGGAGCTGTCAACCAAGCCCAGCCAGACGTGGATTGTAAGGCACAGAAGGATTTAAGTGCAAAGAAATGCTCACTTTCTAAAAGCGGCATTTCTAGAATAGTAATATTAAATCCGACTTCACCAGTCAGTAGGACTTTGTATTACCATTCTGGCCATACTAAATATGACCTCCCTGCTCCTTTCAGATCAGCAGCTGCCACTTCAACAGTGTATGAGGGCAGCCCTAATGTTAGCCTATGAAGGGAGCAGGCCTCTCAGTAGTGTGAAAACGAATTTAGGAGTTTTACACTACCAGGACATATAACTACACAGGTACATGTCCTGCCTTTTACCTACACAGCACCCTGCCCTAGGGGTTACCTAGGGCACACCTTAAGGGTGACTTATATGTAGAAAAAGGGGAGTTCTAGGCTTGGCAAGTACTTTTAAATGCCAAGTCGAGGTGGCAGTGAAACTGCACACACAGGCCTTGCAATGGCAGGCCTGAGACAAGGAAAAAGGGGCTACTTAGGTGGGTGGCACAACCAGTGCTGCAGGCCCACTAGTAGCATTTAATTTACCAGCCCTGTGCACATAAAGTGCACCTTACTAGGGACTTATAAGTAAATTAATAGTCCAATCAGGTAGGATTCCAGGTTACCATGTTTTAAGGGAGAGAGCATATGCACTTTAGCACTGGTTAGCAGTGGTAAAGTGCGCAGAGTCTATAAACCAGCAAAAACAGTGTCCAAAAAAATGGAGGGAGGCAGGCAAAAAGTTAGGGGTGACTACCCTAAGGCTGTCAGGTCTAACAGCCGGCTTGCGGGATTCCATAAATTTGGCGTACGGCTGGCGCTCTGGAATGACGCAAGCCGGCGCTATACTTTTTGGCACAAAACTGTATAAATATGGGCCCTTAGCTGTGTCTACAGGTTTTATTGAAATAACACACATCGCCTCATTAAATTCTCAAGGTTCCCATCTTTTCCAAATGTTACTTTTAAGGAGAGACGTGCAGAGTTAAACGCATTTGCACTCAGAGCTAAAGATAGAGAATGTTGCGAGACAAAGGACGTACACATTTTATAGGCTAAAAAAAATTCAGACTGATAGTGAGATGCATCAGAGATAAGTGCTTTTCCACAATGTGTCTTGTTCCCTGGGACCTAAAAAATAGTCAGCTGCAAGAGTGCACAAAAATGTGATTTTTTTTATTTCAGGACAATTCACACAATTTAACAACAATTAGAGGGTTCTGGTGTGAAAACAAGGGCATACCTCACCTCTACAGTGGTTCTCAGTACCAGTAATAGGACTGACTCAAAGACATTTCCTGCTGGAACGGTCCATGCAGAACAAAATTGTGCGAAGCTTTGTGCTTGCAAAGTTTACACAGATTTCCAAATGCTGCTTAACATAAAACTCAAACATTTTTCTAACTGGAGGGTTTTAATGGAAATGTTGCATGGGCCTCCTACGCTGCTCCAAAACCTACTGACTAGTCAGGAAAAGAGGGTAGTAGCTGAGATCATCAAAGGATGACCTGCGTACAGTTAATTGGAAGCAAGTACTACCCCACCGATACCTGTACCCCTGTGGATGTAATGCGTATCTATGAACGAGTTACAAGGTCCAATATATAATATTAACCTGATGTATTATTTCAACAGTGTTAAGACATCGCAAGTCAAAAATCAGTGCAGACACAACAAGGTACCTGAAGTGCTCAGTGCAAGAAACAAAGGGCTTGATTTAGACCTTGGCAGTAAGGGTCCCTCCATTGGTTTACCCTCTGAAAATCTATCCACCACGTTGATGGTCGGCCCGCCCTATTCAGATGTTAATGGAAGCATAGGTAAAAGACTGCTAATGGTCCACCGGCACCGCCAAGAATATCCACCCACAACGATGGTGCTGAGAGAGCGTAGTTTGAATGTATCAATTATTAGAAGTGTAATGCTTATATAAATGCTTAACAAATGCCGCATAGAAAATGACAATGAATAGTAATTTGCTTAATGTGCATTTGAATTATGACAATGAAACATGAAATTACAATTGTGTACACAAACTAATGTCAGTTATGAAAAATGATTGCTTGCATCATAATTAATCGAGCTTATATTAGCGTTTACAATAATGCATTAAAACCCATAGGCCTTAGGTTAGCGTGAGCTGTGGATCTAGCTGCCTAGCTCTCATATTAAAAGCATTTTTTTCTCTGTTTTTCAGTGTGCTGACTCACAAAGGGCCATGACCCTACATTTGTTCTTTTCTTCGTTTCATGTAGCTATACTGGTTTAGTTCCCATCCGCATGCTAGCTGCTTTTGTATGGATTATTATACAATTTGAAACAAAGTAGATTAAAAGAAATATTCAAGGACATTTGACCATGGACAGAAGAACTTATGACCCGAGGAACGTGCCAAGATGATGAACTAATCCAGGATGTGCCACCTCCGAAGATGTCAATTATGAAGACCAATCAAAGTGTTGTAAATTATCGTGGGGTGACAATTGAAATTACCTGATGTATAATTTGATAGGCTAAAGATAGTGGGTATAGTAAATGACCAATAGAATTTTGGGGGAAGGTGTTACGAAAAAGGGATAAAAACTCATGTCACAGAAGGGACGGAAGAACTAGGTAGGGAACACTATCGATTTCATCCAGAAACTCTGTCACTCTGTTTGGTGATTGGGGACTTAATAAAATTATCCTTGCCCATAGACTGCCCTTACACTTCTCCTCCTTATGAGGGAACTGTCCCCTGTCTCTTAGACAAAGCTAGACTGAAGGCAATCTGACTGATGTCATGAAGACGAAGACTGATCCTGTGTGCTGACCTATTACTGGAGGGTAATTATAACAATACAAATACAATTTGTCTGTTTGCTTTTTCTTTCTAGGTACCAACTGCTGTATTTTTTAATAGAGGCCATAGCTAGATGTTTTCTAAATTTGTGTTCTAAAATGTTTTGCATGAAGCCCAACATGCTGATGGTAATTAGGGGCTAGGTTAGGAGTTCACTCTGACTGACGCATTAGACAAATGACTGACGCTACGCCTTGCTAAACTTGATGTAAATGACACTTGCTGTGTTATGATCTATGTTCACTTCGTGCTCTGTTCTTATGTTTGTAATCCTTGCATTAGTGAAATCTTATCATAGTTGTCATATTGTGACTATACTTTTATGTTTCTTGATTTTGAGATTAACTCTGCTGCTTGTAGATTGTAATCAATAGGGAATAAAATACATAAATTCTATCAACAGGTGTGGTTATTCATGGCTGAAAGGTCATGGTTGCGTCGACAATTTGATTAAATGCCTTATTCCAAAGTAAAGTATATTGTGGTGATAAGTATTGATGAAATTATTGACATATTGCTTGACATATTGATCAGTTATCTCGTCCTACGGTGTCCCACCACTGGGTCACAAGATTCATTGGCCTAAAACGAGTCCTAATGTGTATAAAATTGACATAGAAGGACGCGTTAACAGTTCTGGTAGCAGAGCGACGGTTTGGCCCTTGGGGGCCCTAGGACGGAGAATTATTGTTTAAACTGTTTTTCTGAGATAATGCAAATTGGAGGTATGATGGATTTCTAAGTTCACCATGACTTTCCCGGGATCTCGGAGCCTGCCTAAGTGAGTTGGGAATGTTCTCGGCGTCATAATGTATGTGGTTTAGGGTTTTTGCACTTGCTTAGCTTATGCCTTTTTGCAGATGATTGTGAAGATTTGTGTGTTTTTAGGCCAAATTATGTGTTGTTTAGTAGGAGTGGGCGTACTCCACAGTATGAGAGTAGGGAAGTCAGCGTACTTCATATGAGTGTGGCGCTTAATGCTCAAAAATTATCCACGTGGTTGGTTGTTATGTACGGACCTGTCGAGGTCTAAGACTCCGGAGTATGTTAATAAGTGTAGGAGACACTTGGGTTTATGTTGTAATCTGTGTGGTTTAATGGGTCAATCGGGCGTGGTTGACAAGTCAAGTTTGAGTTGAAACGTATGTGTGAAACCTTCGATGGAGATTTGGCAAGTTCTAAAGTGCACTAGAATAAGCCATTGACAAGTCGAGAGTAGAATTTGCGGGTCGAATTCTGCTTGCGTATTCAGGAACTGATAAGGAGAAAGTAGCGGCTGAGGCTTCAAGTGAAATCTCTGTAAAGTTCTGAAGCGGATGTGTTACCCTTCCTGTAGTAAACCGGCAGATTTGTCATTTAAGGTGCTCGCAATAATTGCATTAGTTTGTGTGGGTCTGTATGAGTTCAGTAAGGAGCGGACGAGCCGCAGGACTTTGTCAGCTGCAGTGTGTGTGAGTGTGACATCAGTGGTGCCGCGCTGAGATAGGTCGGTTGTCGAGAGGGGTCGCGGACGGATTGGCTGCCGTCCGTGAGAGGCAATTGGTTGAGAAAGGCCGGTGAAGAGTGTCCTGGGAATTAAGTCACTTCTGATTAAAATACAAAACAAGAGAAAATCGCAAAAATTAATTTTGTTAAAGCATTCAAGAGCGCTTTGAAGGGAGATACATATATCATAGCGACTGATGGGGAGCCTACACCACCCGAAGGTACCTCAGATTATATAGTTATGGAAGAAAAGGGTGTCGCACCATGTTTATGGATGAAACAGTGGCGCAAACTAACAGAGAAAGAGGGATGTTTAGCGTTTCCAGAATATGGAACATTCAATACGAGGATCCTTGCACGATTGAGGTGGATGTTAAGTGAACAGAAACCACCTCCGAGGCCAGCACAATATGAGGCGTTAGCGGTTTGGGATCTGATGGCTCTTAAGCAGAAGCAAGAGAAGTTTCAGAAAAGATTGCGAAGGGCAGAAAAATCTTATGCGGAAGCTAGGTGGGATGATGAGAGTAAAATGTGGAGAAGGGGAATAGTTGATGGGCTAAAACTGTTTCCAGCAATAGCACAAGGGGAAGAAACACAGGGAAAGAAAACCTCATGTAAAACAGATAAAGACTCAGGCAAATACAAAGAAAATAAAAGATCTTGGGAAGAGGAAGATGATTCAGACGATGAGGAATTTATGGACAGGCTGTTACATGATCGCCCACCACCTTATGCGGTGAGCGATGGTGCTCCAAGCACTAGCACGGATCCTGGGAACCAGACGCAAGAAAAGGGAGCTGTGTATATACGGCACAGACTAGTGATATGACTTTGTTACAGAATGGTGTCAGTGTACCCACTGCTCCAGACATACCGATACAGTTGCAACCTCCACTGCAGATACAGAGAATATACCCAGACGTCCCAGTACTCGAGACAACAACAAATCTGATAGTGCCGCCAGATCCGATATATACAAAATCAAAGCTAATACAGATTGAGTCAACTCCGAAATTACTGTCCCAGCCACAAGCACAACTAATACCAGGGTACAACCCAGTGACTGGTCCACCATTAGTACCTGTCCCAGGTACATTAGAACAGACCTATGGAGTTGCTGCTCCACGCAGTTTAGGTACAGGTCAGACACCTGCTGCTATATCATTGCCAATTACTGTGGGTCCACCAGTGCCATTGTATGCGCAAGGCAAACCTGGTGTATGCGATCAGGGAGTAATGACTCAAGATGCGAGAAGAGGAGGGGCCATGGGAACTCCCCAGATTATGGCTCCGGGGGAGCAAGCAGTTGAACAGCCAAGGCCCTTAATGGACCTTAGTCCAGTGGGAGCACCCATAGAGGCAATGCAACAAGCAGGACTAGGGGTCCTAACCCCACCGACAATGAGTACGAATGCTTCACGTTTCTCTGATGGTACATGCAGGGAACACTTCATTACAGGGTTTCACAGTCCAACAGTTAAATTAATGGTTAGAAAAAACGTACACTTCACAAAAGACTACAGTAGATACAGTTGAACCCGGAAAAGAAAAACAAGATGAATTTTTGAACTTTGTGAGACTAGGGGCAGAAGCTGCTGAATTAGTGGAAGGTACAATGGGAGTAAATAGATTGGAGTCATACACGGAGGCAGAATTGAGATTCCTATGCCCTAAAATTACCAAAGAAGTAGGCAAGGTGCATCAGAGATTAGCAAACCTGGCAGATAAATAAAACATTGATATCGGAAACACTAAACATCTAAAAAGAAGTTATAGATTAGACTTTGACTCAAAAGATTTTGAACACATGAGATCTGCAGGAATGAAAGCACATTTGAGAGAATTGTTGCAAAGCGCTCAAATTTGGGGTGCACTGGATAAATGGGAAGGCAGATGGGCAAAGAAAAGAGATAAGGGAAAGAGATATAGTCCAACGTCTGATCAGACTAAGGCTTCACCTGATTTGGATTCGGTAAAAATATTACCTATGAGAGAGACCGCTGGTGGTATCTTAGTTCATTTGCCATGGACCAGAGGAGACATCCTATCCTTTACCAATGATTATCCCAGATTTCGAGAGAAGCCGATCGAGTGGTATCAACAAACAGATAGGTTCGTGAAACTTGCAAAATGTCTTTGGGAAGACCTGAATACCTTGTTTGAGATCATTGTTCCGCCCGATTTGTGGCTTGAGTGTAAGAGAGGAGTTGATTGGCCGACAAAGGAACCGGCAAGGGATAAGGTAACAGGGGCACCCTCGGAAGAAGTGATGAAATATTATCATAAGGTGATTGAGTTTTTTAAACAAAAGGTGTCGCCGAAGGTGACTGATTGGCAGAAAATTGACCGGACCTCTCAAGAGGTTAAGGAATCAATACATGCTTACTACGAAAGATTGTTAAAGGCATTCAAACACTACAGTGGTACTGAAACTATTGAACCAAAGGATATGAACCATCTCGTGTTTAGATTTGTTGAAGGGTTGCGACCAGAGGTTAGCCAGATGATTAAGAATCATTTGATTTGTTGGCAAGCTAAACCGATTGATGAGGTGTTGCAGTATGCAAAGTACTGTGGTGACGAGATTGAGTTGAAACAGAAAAAGTTGAAAGAAAAGGTGATGGTGATGCAGATAAGGGCTGCACAGGCTGGAATACAGGGAAATGGAGTTCAACAGATGATACAGCAGCAACCGCAAATGAATGGTGTGTTTCAGGCACAACCAAGAGGTCGAGGCCGAGGGTTTGTGAACCGCGGTTCAGACATGAATACTGTTGTAATTCAAAATGGCACGCAAGGGGTAAAGAAGATGTCACCATGTCACGCGTGCGGGGGCATTGGAAACGGGAATGCCCGAATATGGTGCAGGATGGTGCTGTTCAGCAAGGTGTTAACGTTAGTGCGTTACAAAATTCACGAGGTCCGAAAATGAGACATCAAAACCCGAATTTTCAGAACAATCCAGTACAAATGCAGGGGGTACAGCCCATGCAGCAAATGCAAATGCCACGTTTTCAGTCAGTGCAATTGCAACCAGCACAACAGCAGATTCCTATGTTGCCTAGACAGCAAATGCAATTACCAATGGCTCCAATGGGACAGCAACAGGTGATGGTTCCTCAACAGGTCACAGGTCAAGTAATGAGTCAAAATAATACAGTACAGCAGTTCCCATTACGAGGTGAAAACGGCATGAAAGGGGGAATGGTCAGATGATAGCTCAGACAGTGAAGAGTGCAGGCTTGCAGCATCCTTAGAGGTGGATCAGAGGGGTCCATATGTAGAAGGGAAAGTGATGGGTTACAAGGTTATATTTTTGGTGGATACAGGAGCCACACGCTCTACAGTCAGAAGTGTTGAGGTCACAAAATTGCCACTTTCAGGACATACTATAAGAGTGGTCGGAGTGGCAAACCAGTATTTGACAAATCCGGTTACAGATCCAGTGCAGGTTGAGATTGGTAACTTTCAGGGACTGCATAGGTTTGTAGTCTGTGATTCAAGTCCGGTATCCTTACTGGGGAGAGACTTACTGTGCAAGACAAAATGTTCAATTACCTGTTCCAATGATGGAATTGAGGTACAGACAAATAGCGACGATGAGGGAGACGAAGGGCAATTCTAAGAAGAAGACACAGGAACAGCTAATGAAGATTACCCTTTAATTACCCTGTTCCCAATGCTTACCTTGATTGACCTGCCTGTTGAACTACAGGGGACAGTAACAGAGAAAGTGTGGGATCTGACCGGAAAGGAAGTAGGACTAATAAAAGGGGTAGAACCAGTCAAAGTCCAGATAAAGCCAGATGCAGTATTCCCTCATGTGCCACAGTACCACATGACTCAAGACGTTCTCATCGAAGTGTCACAAATAATTGTAGATTTTCTCAGACAAGGGGTTTTGAAGGAAGTTTTGAGCAGTCCATGTAACTCTCCAATAATGGGTTTGAAGAAGCCCTGTGGGAAGGTCCGAATTGTGCAAGATTTGAGAAAAAGAAATTAAGTTGTGATAAAATGCTGCCCTGTGGTACCCAATCCAGCAGTAATAATGTTTCAGGTTCCTTGCAATGCTGAATGGTTTACTGGTGTGGACCTGTCACAGGCCTTCTTTTCGATACCTCTTCATGAGTATAGCCAATTTTTGTTCAGTTTCAAATTTTTTGATAAGGTGTACAGTTGGTGCAGAATTCCTCAAGGGTTTTCTGAATCACCGTCCATCTTTAATCAGATATTGAAAAAGGATTTGGAACCTCTGGTACTGCCTTTTAATTGAACTCTGGTGCAGTACACTGATGATTTGCTGATTGCATCCAAAACAAGGGACAGTTGTAAATATGACACCATTGCCTTACTAAATCATCTGGGAAAGAATGGACACAAGGTATCACCTAAGAAATTACAATACTGTCAGAAAGAGGTAAAATACTTAGAGCACCTGATTGAAAAAGGTTCCAGGAGAATATCAAAGGAAAGAATAACAGCCATTTTACAAATGAACCCTCCAACGACAAAAAGAGATGTCAGGATGTTTTTGGGAATGGTGGGCTACTGTCGTCAGTGGATACCCAACTTTTCGATCATTTCAAAACCATTATTAAAACTGACAGGCAAGGAGATCAAAGATGAGCCATTTACCATAGTGTTGTCTAAAGAAGAGCTCAAATCATTCTTGGAGTTGAGAGAATGCATGTGCAGGGCACCAGCATTAGGAATGCCAGACTATGAGAAACCTTTTCTGCTGTTCTGTCATGAACGTGATGCTTGTTCTTTGTCTGTTTTAACACAGGTCCATGGAGATGCAAATCGCCCTTTAGCATATTTTTCAGCTACCTTGGACCCTGTTGCAGCAGCCTTACCGGTTTGTTTGCGCGCAGTTGCAGCAGTTGGTCAGAGCCTCACACAATGTGAAGGCATTGTCATGGGATATCCCCTAACAGTAATGGTTCCACATTCAGTTAAAATACTGTTGACTCGAACTAAAACTCAGCACATGACTAATGCACGTCTCACTAGGTATGAGACGATCATATTGGGGTCACCAAATGTTTCTTTGAAGCGGTGCAGTGTATTGAACCCGGCAACTTTACTTCCTGTTGAAAACACTGAGATTAAAAATGAGAAAGAATTTGAACATGATTGTCTGGAGGTAACCAAACTGTGTACCAAACCTCGTCCAGATATTCAGGACACCCAATTGAAAGAAAATGACTGCATTATGTTTGTTGATGGGTCCTGTCTGAGAGATTCTGCTGGAGCGCTGAGAGCTGGTTATGCGGTATGTACTATAGCCGGCATTGTTGAAGCCTCCTGGCTCGAGAGAGTGTTTTCCGCACAAGTGGCAGAACTAATTGCCCTTACCAAGGCATGCCATGCATCAGTAAATTTAAAGGTTACTATCTATACTGACAGCAGATACGGTTTTGGAAATGTGCATGATTTTGGCCAACTTTGGTCCCAGAGAGGTTTCATGACCTCATCTGGTTCCCCTGTGAAAAATGGCGAACACATAAAAGATTTGTTACATGCAATTCAGTTACCTCTTGAAATTGCCGTGGTGAAATGCAGTGCTCATATTAGGTCACAAGACTTTGTGTCCATGGGAAATGGTTATGCAGATCAAGTGGCAAGGTTTTGCACATTGAACTGTATATCGTTCAAGGACCAATGGGAACTATTACCACAGACTGAAAATGACATATGTTTGAATCTTGCATTACGAGTAGTTGATACCTTAGATGAATTGAAGACATTACAGAGTCGTGCAAGTAAAGAAGAAAAACGTTCTTGGCAAAGAATGCAATGTACACAGAGAGCTGATGATTTATGGGTGTTAGGGGAAGGAAAATTAGTCCTACCAAATAGCCTTTTATCACAATTCACCAGATTGTATCATGGACAGGCTCACCTTGGGAGGGACGCAATGATGAGGTCACTTAAAATCGATTGGTTCAATCCAAAATTCTGACATGCTGCCGAAGTCATTTGTCACAGGTGCATCATCTGTCAACAGATGAATGCGGGAAAAGGGACAGTGGTAACTATGAGCCACATTGGGAGAGCTGGAGGTCCATTTAGCAAGATGCAAATGGATTTCATTGAAATGCCTGTTTGTGGAGGATTGAAATATGTGTTGGTGATTGTGTGTGTTTTCAGTCACTGGATTGAGGCATACCCTACACTAAGAAATGACAGTCTCACAGTTTCAAAATTACTACTTAGGGAACTGATACCAAGATTTGCGTTTCCGGTCTCTATAGAATCAGATAGGGGCAGACACTTCGACAATGAGGTGATCAAACCTCTGTGTGCTGCACTTAACATCGAACAGAAGCTGCATTGTAGCTATCGCCCTGAAGCATCAGGACTAGTAGAACAAATGAACGGTACCCCGAAATCGAGAATGGCAAAAATGTGCGCAGCTACCAATATGAAGTGGCCAGATACATTACCTCTAGTGCTGATGTCAATGAGAAACACCACAGATAAGAAAACGTGATTGTCCCCCCATGAAATCCTCATGGGTAGAGCTATGAGGTTACCAGCAGTACCTGCAAATGCTCTAGTGAATATTACAGATGATATGGTGTTGGATTACTGCAAAGGTTTGGCTGATGTGATTCGCTCTTTCTCTCACCAGGTGGAAGCTAACACTTTGCCACTGATTGGGGATCCAGGCCACTCTCTGCAAGCTGGTGACTGGGTGGTTGTCAAAAAGCACGTGAGAAAGTCGTGTTTGGAGCCACGTTGGAAAGGGCCCTATCAAGTGATCTTGACAACTACCACTGCTGTAAAGTGTGCCGGAATTCCAAACTGGATACATGCCAGTCACACAAAAAAGGTAACGTGTCCAGAAGAAGAAGAATTCGAAGTTACCAGCACACCCGCTTGGGAAGGAGAAGTCTCAGGTCTAGAAAACAGTCAAGGAAGAACTGAGACTGCTGGAGAGCTCACTGAGAACAGCTTCGTCCCTCAAACAGTCAATGAGTTCGAGAGAGCTGACAGAGAGCCTATCACAGTAGAAACGACAAGAGAACAAAATCAAGAAGAAGTTCTTCGAGAAATAGACAGATACAGGCTGGAACTTGAGCCTGGTACAGACCTAGAAGTAGAAGAAGAAGAAGAAGGAGAAATAGTAGAGAGAAGTCAGAGTGAGCCGAAATCTCCTGAGCCAATTGCAGGTCCATCAAGCGAAAACACCATAGTACAAGAGGAGGGTGCTGTCCAAAGTCCTGAAAAGACACATCAGACCCATAAGGGTGATGACAGGCCAAACAAACCACTTTCCAAAATACGAGGTGTGCCAAGAGACACAGAAATAGAGGAAGGTGATACATCTCGAGTAGAAGACTTAAGCGAAGGAGAACAGCAAGGTGAACGAAGGTTGAAAAGAAAAAGAATTGCAAACAGGAGATATACAGGTCCTGAATGGGCGTATGCTACAAAATCTGAATGGCAACAAGAATTCCTGGCATTCTGCTTTGATCGAGAAGTACCAGGCTAATACTACGGTACCTGAAGAATTCTGAAATATTTTGGTCAAAACTGAAAAATCTGAAAAACTGAAAGAGAGACTTTATAAATTACCGAAAGTGACACTAAAACTGGATTGACTTTAATAAACCTGATTGAGATAAGCTGCTAACCTGATTTGACAAGGAAAAGGGGTTGTGGAGTGAGTGAAGACGCTGTAAATATACGCGAAAAAGAAGAAACACAAAATCTAGATCATCCTCTAGTTGATTGTTATTCTGCTATCTGATTGTATACAGACATGGCTAATAATAGAAGTAGTAGCAAGAAAAGTAAAGTGTGTGGTTGGTTGAGCCTTATAGTAGGTATTGTGTATGCAATAATGATTGTGGGTGTGATTGTAGGAATGCCGTGGTTGGAGAAAAAGACTATTAATGCTACCTCGAAACCTGAAACTACAACACTAACACCGTGGGAAAGATTTGAGCAGGATGCACGACACATGCATGAGGGAACTAATTCAAAGGGGGAACTTTCTACTAATGTCTTCTATCGCTTGCTAAATGAATATGTGGAGACTATGGATGCGAAAGACTGTTATGTGTGCACTAAGATTCCTTCATCTGTGCAGGAGGGAGTTACTTATCATAGCCTCCCTTTAACTTATGGGATTTGTTGTAGCTTGCTATTAACAAGATTCTATATTCAAGAGCATGTGCAATACTTTTATTCAAACCTGGATGTTGTGTTTTCCTTTGTGCCTGTGATTGAATTTTTGAATAGATTAGCTAAAGAACATGATCTAAAATTAGTTAGAGGTTTCTTTGAGCCAACACTTACATTCGGAACTGCTTATGCACATCGCAATAATTTGACCTGCTTACTATCGCCTGTAGAGAAGAGCTTTTTAGACCACACTGATGATAGACGCAAAGCATTAAAAGAAAGATTAGAGAAAGGATTAGAAAAGCGCACATATGCAAATGATTATGCTTACACTGCAATCAAAACACAAGGCAAATTAGCTATAGATGCACTACATGTAGGCATGCTTTGTATATATAGACCAAAATCTGAGCAAGACAATTTATTTGTGGGAACGAGTGAATGCAGGCATGTGTTTCTGTTTCAGAGTAAATGGACATTTATGTTGAATGGACAAGATCCAGCGATCCCTGGGATATATTATATTTGTGGACTTAATGCTTATTACCGTCTCCCTAAGGGATGGTATGGGACAGGTTATTTGGGAATAGTTTTCCCAAAGATCTACCAGATTGATGACCTAAAACAAATACCTAAAACGTCTGAAATACAACATACTAGACAAAAACGAGAATCAGTGGCGGCTATCATTGGTGACATATTTGGAGCAATAATCCCTTCAGTAGGGGTTATCTTAAATTCTATGAAGATACAAAAGTTGTCTACTATTGTGGATAACATGCTGACAAATTTTACAGGGGCTATACTCCTGATGGATACTGAACTTGCTGCAGAAAGAGCTATGACTCTTCAAAATCGGCTTGCTTTAGACATTCTTTTAGCAAAGAGAGGGGGGGTCTGCAAGACGCTCAACGAGCGTCATTGTTGCTCGTTCAGTCCGGATAATAGTAAGAAAATTAGAAGTATGCTTACTAACCTTACTAGAGATAGTACAGATTTGAAGGACTTAAAGGAACTTGGTGTCTGGAAAAAGTTGGGAAAGGGGATTGCCAGAGTAGGGAGTTGGTTTACCAATATTTGGAATGGGGTCCTTGCAAAAATATTAATGGGGTTACTAATTATCTTGGTTTGCCTATTAGGATTGTGGGGGCATGCAAAATTAATGACAAAATTAAGAGAAATTTGACTAAAAGAACAAGAAGAAATGAAGAAAGTGAAAGAGAGAAAATATTCAATGAAATTTGGGAAAGTTCACATAAAGGGCAAGATGTTGAAATGCGCATTATGCGCAAGGTGAAAAATTTAAAAGGTTTGTGTGATGACGAATGTCATCAGAGGAGGGACTGAGAGAGCGTAGTTTGAATGTATCAATTATTAGAAGTGTAATGCTTATATAAATGCTTAACGAATGCCGCATAGAAAATGACAATAAATAGTAATTTGCTTAATGTGCATTTGAATTATGACAATGAAACATGAAATTACCATTGTGTACACAAACTAATGTCAGTTATGAAAAATGATTGCTTGCATCATAATTAATCGAGCTTATATTAGCGTTTACAATAATGCATTAAAACCCATAGGCCTTAAGTTAGCGTGAGCTGTGGATCTAGCTGCCTAGCTCTCATATTAAAAGCATTTTTTTCTCTGTTTTTCAGTGTGCTGACTCACAAAGGGCCATGACCCTACATTTGTTCTTTTCTTCATTTCATGTAGCTATACTGGTTTAGTTCCCATCCGCATGCTAGCTGCTTTTGTATGGATTATTATACAATTTGAAACAAAGTAGATTAAAAGAAATATTCAAGGACATTTGACCATGGACAGAAGAACTTATGACCTGAGGAACGTGCCAAGATGATGAACTAATCCAGGATGTGCCACCTCCGAAGACGTCAATTATGAAGACCAATCAAAGTGTTGTAAATTATCGTGGGATGACAATTGAAATTACCTAATGTATAATTTGATAGGTTAAAGATAGTGGGTATAGTAAATGACCAATAGAATTTTGGGGGAAGGTGTTACGAAAAAGGGATAAAAACTCATCTCACAGAAGGGACGGAAGAACTAGGAAGGGAACGCTATCGATTTCATCCAGAAACTCTGTCACTCTGTTTGGTGATTGGGGACTTAATAAAATTATCCTTGCCCATAGACTGCCCTTAAACTTCTCCTCCTTATGAGGGAAGTGTCCCCTGTCTCTTAGACGAAGCTAGACTGAAGGCAATCTGACTGATGTCCTGAAGACGAAGACTGATCCTGTGTGCTGACCTATTACTGGAGGGTAATTATGATAACACAAATTACAATTTGTCTGTTTGCTTTTCCTTTCTGTTGGAAAATGGGTTATTGGTAGGGCAGGTAGGTACCTACACCTAGCAACAAGCCACTAACCTCCACCTAGGTACAGTTAGGTCTCAGTAAATTAATCCCAGCTCAACCCTTGGTAGCTTGGCAACGAGCGTCAAGGCTTAACTTAGGAGACAAAGTGTAAAGCATTCAAATATCACAAAACAGTAATTAAATAAAACACAGGAAACAGTTTAAAAATCCAAAACCAATTTATAAAAATAGTTTATATTTTTATCTTTAAAATGACACAAAAACGATTAAAATCGGTTCAGGGGAACCGGAGATATGAATTTTTAAAGAATTATTACTTTTCTAGCGCTTAGAAACAAAAAGCGCCAATCGGGTCATCTGGTTGCACCTCGACCGGGGCAAAGTCAAACTTTCAGGCCGACCGCGATGGAGCCCTGCTCGGCTACAGGTCGCGGGAGGCCTCGGTTAAAAAGTTACCTTCTCACTTAGTCTTTATTTTGAAGTTTTTCTTCACCGGGACGAACCTGCCAGTTGAATCCGACCTCCTGGAGCCCTTGTCCGGATACGCGATGTGGGTTTCCTCGGTGGAGACTTTTACCTTCGGACTTAGTCGTTTTTTCTAGATGAAAATCCTTCGACCGGGGTAAACCTGGATCTTGATCCGACGTCCATGGAGCCCGTCTCGGATACGATGGCTGGGAGGTCCCGGTCAACTTTTTACATTCGGACTTAGTTTCTTTTTTGGATGTTTTTCTTTACCGGGACGAACCACGAAGTCAGGCCGGGTCGCGGTTGAAGCAAGCCGGCTAGAATTTCCGCGGCGGGTCGGTCCCTCTCTGGAGCTTTTTTCCAAAAATTCTCAAATCTTTTCCAAACTTCTGGGGCTTCACCCAGATGTTCTTTTAAGGTTCTTTTGGGGTCCACAGCTCACCCCAAGGGTCCAGAAGTTCTGTGATGGTCCTTGGGGGGTGCGGATTTAAACTCCCAGAATGCACCTGGCGCAAACTCCTTTTTGGCCACTGGACAGTGGTCAGCTGGTCGCTTTCTTCAGGAGTTGGTGCAGGGGACTCTGGTATAGCAATTTCTCACCTGTAGCAAACAGGGAGTCCCTCCTTGAACCAGTTGAAGCAAGGCAAAGTCCTTCTTGTGGTGAAGCCCAAGTGTGCAGCTGGTGCAGTCCTTCTGAGTGCAGGATCCAGGTGCAGGCCAGGTGTCCAGCAGGGCAGTCCTTCTTCTTCTTTAGTTCCTTTCTTGTTGAATTCTGGAGGGGATCTGAGGCGTGGGTGCAGGTCTGCCAGTTTTATCCTTGCTCCTGGGTGAAAAGCAGGGGGGCCCTGGTTCTCCAATCAGGGACAGGGTCGTCCCCCTGTGATGACCACTTCCTGGGAAGTGTGGCAAAAATCCATCCAGAAGGCAACAGTCTCTAACAATCCAACATGGATGAATCTGATTTTTGGAGGTTACATCTGGCTGAGCCCACCCACTGGTGTGGCTAAAAATCATAAACACACCCCTCTCCTGCCCTCTCCTAATCTAATCAAGGGGGCACCTAATTGTCTGGGGTTGCAGGATGTGGGGGTGTTGCTGGGTGCTGCAAATGTCCTTCTCTGCCTTTGAAGACCAGTTTGGCAGCCCTCCCCCTTCCTGCCTCACCATCTGCTGAGGGGAGATTCTCTCCCCCAAGCACATTCCTTTGTGTGAAGCCTGGCCACTTCACACCTCATCAAGGCAGCCTGGCAGAAGCTGCTGCAGGCTGGCCAATCAGAGCACAGCAGCAAAAACAATGCAGAGCTGAAATTGGCAACTTTTTAGGTAAAGTCTAAACTTTTTACCTGGACAAGTTATATTAAATCCAACAACTGGAAGTTGTGGGATTTATTACAACAATCAATTTGATACCAAATTCTTGGTATGTAACATTTAAGGAGACTTTAAAATTTAAAATAAAGTCTGCCCATTCTAGCCTATGAAGGCCATTTACTTCAATGAGGGAAAAACAAATTTGGCTGTTTTTACCTCACCAGGGCTTATAAATCTATTTTTATAAAGTCCCTGCTTATAGTTACATGGCACCCAGCCCTAGGGGCACATAGGGCACACCTTAGGGGTGACTTATATGTAAAAATAAGGTAGTTTAAGACTTTGGAAGTACCTTTAATTCCAAAGTCGAATTTGCATATAACTTTAATTTAAAAGCAGCCAGCAAGGCAGGCTTGCTTTTAAAATGACACTGGGCACCTCAGCAGTGCACCTAGGTGTGCACCACCTATGCTGTGGTCCCTAAACCTACATGCCCTACCATATACTAGGGACTTATAGGTAGGTTAACTTAGCCAATTATAATTAGCCTAATTTGCATATCCATTTTACACAGAGCACAGGCCCTGGGACTGGTTAGCAGTACCCAGGGCACCTTTAAAGTCAGGAAAACACCAGCAAAAAGTGGGAAATGGGGGCAAAAAGTTATGGGGCATCTGCAATCAGCCCTGTTTTCTCACACTTTCTAGGTACCAACTGCTGTATTTTTTAATAGAGGCCATAGCTAGATGTTTTCTAAATTTGTGTTCTAAAATGTTTTGCATGAAGCCCAACATGCTGATGCTAATTAGGGGCTAGGTTAGGAGTTCACTCTGACTGACACATTAGACAAATGACTCACGCTACGCCTTGCTAAACTTGATGTAAATGACACTTGCTGTGTTATGATCTATGTTCACTTTGTGCTATATTCTTATGTTTGTAATCCTTGCATTAGTGAAATCTTATCATAGTTGTCATATTGTGACTATACTTTTAGGTTTCTTGATTTTGAGATTAACTCTGCTGCTTGTAGATTGTAATCAATAGGGAATAAAATACATAAATTCTATAAACAGGTGTGGTTATTCATGGCTGAAAGGTCGACAAAAAGTGTCGACAATCTGATGAAATGCCTTATTCCAAAGTAAAGTATATTGTGATAAGTATTGATGAAATTATTGACATATTGCTTGACATATTGATCAGTTATCTCGTTCTACGGTGTCTCACCACTGGGTCACAAGATTCATTGGCCTAAAATGAGTCCTAATGTGTATAAAATTGACATATAAGGACGCGTTAACAGTGCCATAAGCAAAAATGGCTTGTAATGGGACACCAGCCCCTTTTGCTTCCAAGCAAATCACGGTGTGCATTCCTGCTGATGCAACTGTGGTGCCTAAACCTTCAAACCTGAGTTGGCAGATTGGGAGGGAGAAAATGGCAAAAAGCACCTTTTTACACATTTACCATTTACTGCCACCATAAACCCGTTCATAGAAGTCCTGCCGTTGTTGCTGACCAAGACGAAAATTAATCATGTTGTTGCCGAACAGAAGGTAACTCACTGTTTTCCCTGTCATCATCGGGATTGTTGCTATACAGCTCAATCTTGTTTAACAAAGGTTGGCAAACAACAGTACACTGATCTACAATGCAAGGTTCGTAGTGTCATAGTTAGAAAAAGATTATAAACACACCCCAAGAAATTAGTAGCACCCACCAATCCGGTACTAACTTCCTTCATGGCAATGGACACCAAAAGTCACAGCAATCCCAAATAAAAATGTGTCCAGTCGGGTATGTGCAATAAGTTCCCCGAAACAACCATATCATGTACATAAACAGTATACCCAATAGGAACTACTTGAATCCAGGATACTATAACAATTGCACTAGAAAATGCTACAAGTAGGAGTACACGGAATGTACAACCAATCTTAACTCTAAACTGCAAACATGTCAGAGATGTATTAATGTCACATGTCCCCCGGTTAGCGAAATTGTCGACAAACATGATATGCTATTTAAAGTGTTATGTTCCCTGTGTAATGCATATGTGCATAATACTGACACATCATGTCAAAATAAACACACATGCATTCTCCAGTCACAATAATAGAAACACATATAATTGTGATGTAAGTGTCTAGTACGATGAATGCTTGAACCAAAATTAATATGTCCATCACAAATGTACAACACTAGTATATGCATTAAAAAAATATATATATATACAACCTGTGTTTGTCACTGTCACAAATGAGAGTATGCGCAGGGCACATTAGCAGAAGTAATATCAGCAAACACTTAGTAACAATCAAAAAATAAGGCCATGACAAATGTATTCTCAAAATAAAAATATTTTATAGAAATAAGATAACTTTCTCATAAAATTTGACACATATTTGTTTAAAGGATAAAAAGGATGTAGTCATGATTCCATAGCATGGGTTGCATATCCATAACCTGCCTCCTAATTGCACTGCCAGAATAAACCTCCTCTGGAAAGGACATCTATTGGGTAGACACCAGGCATCTCAATGCTCTTAGTTGGAAGGGGGTGTCCTTGGGTTTCGGAGGGTTGGGATGACTTTGGATTTGGAAGTGGTAGGTTTGGATTTGGAAGTGGTGGGGTGGGATTTAGAAAGGGTGGTTTTGGATTTGAAAGGGGTGGGGTTGGATGGAATTTGGAAGGGGTACGGAGACATTTGGGTGGGGTGGTTTGAGGTTTGAGAGAGGTGGTCTGGGTTGCCAAAGGGATCAGGGACAGAGCAAACATAAAGTCCTCCGTGGGAAAAAAAGTAGGTTGACCAGGTGTGCTGGTGGTGTATGTGTTTCTGTAGTGGTGGGTGTGGTAACTGTGCAAATGATGATGGTGTGTTTGAGTGCTTGTGTAGTGGTGGATGTGGTGTCTACAGGTTTGCTGGTGGTGGGTGCAGATGTGTGTGTCGTGGAGGGTGTGGTGTCTTTAGCTGTGCCGGTGTTAAGTGTGGATGTATATGTCGTGTGGGTATGCTTGTAGTGATGATGGGGTGTGTGGTGTCTGCATGTGTTTGTTTGTGTTTCTTGTTATGTCAGTGTGAGGATACTATGCTTTTGTGTGTTGGAGCGGGTGTGTGTAAAGGTGTGCATGTGCTCTGAATAGGGCTAGGAAGAGGTATTTGGAATGCAGAAGAGGTGGGAGTTGGGGCATGAGGTTGGGGTGGGAGGAATGCTGTGGTTAATGAGGAGGCCAGAACCTGGAATGGCCGCTGTAGGCCAGACCTGGCATCATGAATGCCATCCAGGTAAGCCAGCGTTTGGGTATTCTGACCAGCAAGCCCCTGGATGGGATATCATAGTGCAGTCTGGCCTACAGCGATAGTCCTCAAAAGATCAACAGCCTCCTGATTGAATGCAGCCAGGGAGACCGGGGCACAAGGGAGGTGCCTGCAACTTAGGTGATACCGTGCCTTTCAGAGGAGTGGCTATGGCCAAGTAGGGGGGTATTAAGAGGGAGGGTAGAAATTGGAACATGAATGGCGGACGATGATGCAAATGAAGTAGTCAAACTAGGGTCTGCCACCACTAGGGACTGGTCATCTGTGGAGGTCTCCAAAGAAGATGATGAGTCAGTCATGGCCTCTGCACCAGTCCACTCACACTCCGTGGCACTAGGTCCCTCGATGTCAGTGGTTTCTGCACGAGGGTCACGGTGCCTAGCTCTTTCCCTGCCAACGTAACTTCTGACCTTAACTTGCACAGATTGTGCTGTAAAAACAGATACAATATTTTGAATCTATCTATGTAAATGGAGTTTAACATAAACTTTGCTCAGAAAACATTTGTCAAGTCTATAGGTTACACAAGCTTCAAGGCACTCAAACCTGGGTTCTATATTATCAGTATCTCATACATGTGGGAAGAATTCCACAAACCACCTGCTCACAGTCTAGAACTCCATGCTAGATACAATACCATGTAAGCCTTCTGTCCCTTCACAACTTTTGTTTCTCTTCATGATAAATGGCTTTTACAGCATTAGTAAATAGATATGCTTGGATACATTCCTAAACCACTGCAGGACAGAGACATGTTTTGGGCCAGATATTGATTCGTCAAGAGGAGATACTCCAATTACTATGTGATGGAACATTCCATCTGCAATTGTCATCTCAAGTATCACTTTGCTCACCATCATTGCTTTCCCATCTAGACATAACACTGACATGTCATTTGCGCTATGTGTAACTCTGTCATCAATGTGTACACATTCCTGTCTATTTCCTTTAATACATTCTGGCATGAAAAGTCATGCTGGTTGAGACAGACTTGCTCTCATGCACATTTGGGAAGGACTGGGGCTTCATGACAACTTGCTACTGTCTACATGAAAAGAACTGATTTTTTTCTATTGAAACATTTCTCAAACAGATTTCAGGTAAGGAATGATGCCATTGTATAGATATTTCAAGTGCTTTTGGAGCAGAAGCTCATGATCATATTTTCATTGTACCAACTTACCAATGTAACGTCAGAAATTGCAACTGTCTCACAAGTGCTTACTATGCCATGTTACCACTAATAGGGCAGACATTACCTACTCACATCTGTGATGGAGCATCACACTTGACCCAATCCTCAAATGGGGCATGTTTTTTACAAATGCCCCTCAGAGCATGGAGAAAATGCAGGTACCCCTTATTTTGCAGGCTACCTATTTCCGTTCTTAACAGTACTTGGATGGTGATGGGGAATCTTGTGACAAACTTTGGCACAAAAATACATTCCAAACACAGCATCAAACAGCATCTGAAAAACATACATCTCCAGAAACCCTTATCTGCGTTGGATGTGTGTCAACTGTCAAGTTAATGCCAAATGACATTGCTGTAAATTATAAAGATTAAACAACAAGATTAGCTACATAGAATAACTCATCCTCTTGATGCTACTGTCGGGCCCTCAACTGGCCATCAAGCTCTGGGTAGGCCACTGCATGGGTGAGGACCATTAATGGGGATAGTCTGTGGTGCACGCTCTTGCCTCATTTCAAGGTCTGGCTGAGCTGGACTTGCACTGACTTCCTGGTCCTTAGCCCCTTTTCTCTTTCTGATTTATATAAATGGGCTCTATGATTCACTTTTAAAACATGCAAAGGACATACCGAAGATGGGTCAGAGACACCTCCCAGTTTTATTATACGCTGACGATGCAGTTTTAATTGCCCGTACTGCAAACGGTTTACAGGGACTACTGGATGTATTTTACGATTTTATGCTGAATCTGGATCTGATAGTAAATTACACAAAGACTTTTGTTATGACTTGTGGCCCACGCAACACTAAGTCTAAACTATTTTCTATGGGAGGGCACACTCTTAATAAGGTCAAAGAATTTTGTTATCTAGGCATGTACATGAGTTCTTCTTTGTCCTGGAAGACACACATTAATTTTAAGCTCCTACAGTTGATAAGGAACAATGAAGCAATTTTTCGCTTTTCAAATAAACTAGGTCACAGACCCCCTGCTCAGTTGAAAACTCTTTATAATTCTAAATGCACTGCATCAGTCCTTTATGGGGCAGGCGTCTGGGGCTTTAATAAAATACCGTCTCTTCAGAGTGTAGAAAATAAATTCCTGCGCAGATTATTGTTGGTTCCAAAATGCACCGCAAACATAATCTGCCATGAAGAACTGGGTCAGTGCTTTTTGGAGGACAGGGTCTTTATGGCTCCCCTACTGCTGTGGATCAAATGTTGGTCAAATCCTATGGCAAGTTTGGTCCAAGACTGTATCACTGATTGTCTTCAATTGGAATACTCAAATAGGATTCCCTGGCTTATGTTTCTGCAAAACTCCTTTGAGAACCTAGGGCTTAGATATATGTTTGATGATCCCCATCTATTAACCACAAACTCTAGGTCTGTTTTGAAGTCTACCTATTCCAAGCACATATCAGAGCTGAGATTTTATAGTTCCCTGAAATTGAAATCTTTTGATTCTTATTCTCGGATTGTGACTGTTCCATGCCTTGAACCCTATTTGTCTTGGTTTTCAAGTTTTAAAATAATTTCCTTTTTAACACTTTTTAGACTTAATCTAATTCATTTTAAGGTAGCTTTCCCTGAACCATGTTTCTGGAAAAAGGATTTACCGCTTTGTCCCTGTGACTCCAAATCAACCCAGAGCACTTTGCACTTTTTTCTTTTTTGCCCTTTATATGCTGCACCTAGAGGGGCCTTTATTTTACCCACGTTACGTCTTTTTAGACCTATTCATTATAAGGAAGCCCTGCTATACCTTCAGAGGTTGCCTAATATCCAAATTTGTCACCATGTATTAGACTTTGTCACAGCTTCTTTACGCATTAGGAAAAGGCCTATTCCTTTTTAAATATTTTATGTACGTATAGTATATCCTTTTAACGCCAACATTTGTACTTTTCTGACTTTGTGATTTTTAATCATGTCTAGTATATCTATCTATGTATGTCAAGGGGTTTCAGTTTGGATGTTCATCTGGTGCTTCCAGTAATGGTTTTTAAGCTTTATTTTACTATTTATAGATTGTGAAATGTGTCTTGGTTTGTACTTTTATGGCAATTGCCGAATAAAGTTATTTGACTGACTGACTGACTGACTTCCTGGTCCAGCGCTGGCGGTCCTCTCTCCTCTTCCCGCAATTTAGGCTGCACCACTTCAAGACCCCCAGGGTCTGCACCTTCTTCCCAATTGCCTTCCACAAATCTTGCTTCTGATAGGTGTTGACCTGTATGGATGATAACAGATGACAACAAAAGAGGTTTTGAGTGATTTTGGTTGTCTGTAATGTAGTCACACAATTTAGAAGCAGCTCTCACATTCATTCCCAGAAGAGACACTAAAGATTCTCTACAAACATTTCAAAGTTCCTTACAAACATTAATTTGCAGTGATCTGTGGAGTAGCTTCAACATGTTTCACCTCATGTTACCAATACAGGACACAAACACCATCTAAGCCAGGGATAAGGAACTTGCCATGTAGTGAGGCCCACTCCAGATTAGTCCAAATCATTGTGAGCTACTAAAGGCTCGACAACCTGTCCATTATGTGCACATTAACACACACACAGTTACATTAGCTTCATACCTAATTTTCTAAGAGTCAGATACTATAGTTTGCACCACATACAGTGATTAAGGACAGTATGGGAGGGCTGCCATGTGTCAGTGAGAGCATGGTTTGGAGTGATGTGTAACAAGTGTGGGAGTAGTAATGGGACATACTTGTATGGCTGATTGTGAGTCAGTGTCATTCAGAATGTCAGCACAGGCAATACCTGTTAGAAATGGGATCTTTGGTTAGCAGTCAGGTTACCCCCTGTCCGAGCAAGGACCCTCACTCTTGCCAGGGCAAAGGAGAATCACCCTCAGTTAACCGCAGCTCTCCCTCTTGGTAGCTTGGCACAAGCAGGCAGACTTAACGTCAGAGTATAGGTGTAAAATATTTGTACCAACACACACAGTAATTCAGTAAATACACTACAAAAAGGTATAACACAGGTTTAGAAAATAGGTAATATGTATCTAAACAAAACAAGACCAAAACAACAAAAATCCAACTTACACAAGTCAAGGTATTAATTTTAAAAAACAGTCTAAAATCCTTGAGAAAATAGTAAAAACACTCCTAGTGTTGAAAAAAAATAACACGCACAGGGTGAGTGTGTGTTGGAAAAGATTAGCAATGCCTCGATTTCTCACCCGCACGTGAGATAGTGCGTTGTTTCTCCTCCTCCAGTTGGGTCGGCGTGCGTCATTTTTGCTCTCCGCAGGAAAGTGATGCATCGATCCGGGCAAGCACTCAGGTCCGGGCAGGCTTTGCGTTGTTTTTATGCGCCCAGCGAGGTTTGCGTCGAAAATCCTGCCACACGGTATCAGCAAAATCACGCTATTTGGATTGCGATGTTATCAGCCTCCGTCAGCGGGTGTTGCGTGTCGTTTCTCCAGCTGCGTGCATCGATCTTCCAGCCGCGATGCCGGTGGGGCATCGATTTCTGCCACAAAGCTAGGTGCGTCCTTTTTCAGCCGCGTCTCAGAAGGTGCATTGATATTTTCCCCGCACGGCGGTCTATGCGTGGAATTTCAATCTTGGTCAGCCAGCTTCAACTGTCATGCCAACAGGAACTGGATAGGGCACCACTTGGCAGGGCAGGGGTCTCAGCAGAGAGTCTAGGTGCTGGCAGGAGAAGTCTTTGATGGCCCTGAGACTTCAACAACAGGACGCAAAATCAGGACAAGCCCTTGGAGATTTCTTTACAAGCAGGAATGCACAACAAAGTCCAGTCTTAGTCCCCTTGCACAAGCAGAAGCAGCAACTGCAGGATAGCTCCACAAAGCACAGTCACAGGCAGTGCAGCACTTCTCCTCAGCTCTTCAGCTCTTCTCTAGGCAGAGGTTACTGTTGATGTCCAGAAGTGATCTAAAGTCTGTGGTTTTGGGTGCTCTTCTTGACCCATTGTGGCCTTTGAAGTAGCCCTACTTCAAAGGAAAGTCTCTCTTGTTTGTGAAATCCTGCCTTGCCCAGGCCAGGCCCCAGACCTAGCACAGATGGCTCATCGGGATATACAGGCTACACCACAGCTCACTTTGTGTCACTGTCTAGAGAGAGATGCAAACCGCCCAACTGTCAAAGTGATCCAGACAGGAAATCCATAGACAGGCAGAGTCACAGAATGGTTTAATCAAGAAAATGGCTACTTTCTAAAAGTGGCATTTTCAAACACACAATCTCAAAACCAACTTCACTAAAAGATGTATTTTTAGATTGTGAGTTCAGAGACCCCAAACTCCACATGTCTCTCTGCTCCCAAAGGGAATCTATGCTTTACTCATGTTTAAAGGCAGCCCCCATGTTAACCTATGAGAAAGATAGGCCTTGCAACAGTGAAAAACGAATTTGGCAGTATTTTACTCTCAGGACATGTAAAACACATTAGTACATGTCCTACCTTAAACATACACTGCACCCTGCCCATGGGGCTACCTAGGACCTACCTTAGCAGTGTCCTACATGTAAGAAAAGGGAAGGTTTAGGCCTGGCTAGCGGGTACACATACCAAGTCGAATTAGCAGTTCAAAAACGGCATACACAGACACTGCAGTAGCAGCTCTGAGCCATGTTTACAGGGCTACTAATGTGGGTGGCACAACCAGTGCTGCAAGCCCACTAATAGCATTTGATTTACATGGCCTGGGCACCTCTAGTGCACTGTACTAGGGACTTACCAGTTAATCAAATATGTCAATCATAGATAAACCGATCAACAATACTATTTACACATAGAGCAAACTGGTTAGCAGTGGTAAAGTGCTAAGAGATCAAAAGCCAACAAAAACAGGTCAGAAAAAATAGGAGACAGGAGGCAAAATGATTGAGGATGACCCTGCATAAGGAAAAAAGTCCAACACGACCCGCCTACCAACCTAAAGCCAGGGAAGACCAATCAATATCTTGACAGACTTCCCTGTTTGGATGAAAGAACAGCGACCCAGGCCCACAACAGCAGGGGCATGTTCCAGTTCTACGCCTTCCTGACTCCAGTTGGATTCCTCTGTTCATACTCTCAGGGCCCACTAAGCTCACCCATGAGAACCCTTCTCATCACCTGCAGATACCATCTGTGCAGCACCTAACTTTACTTTGCTCACAGAAGTATCTCAGGGGGTAGATAGTACCACCAAGGCCAACACAACGGTGTGGCCCACTCCATACCTGTGGTGTGACTCTTGTTCCCCCCCCAGGGGCAACTCTGTCCACCAGGACAGCAAGCCACAGTGGCCACTGCCAGCTGTCAGGGATGAGAGCCAGGCCCCAGGCCTCTCAAAGCACTCCAACCACTGTGACTGTGGAGAGTGGGGGGCAGTAGCCCCAGGTGCCTGACACCCTTTGACCACTCTCCCGTCCACCAAGTCAGGGATGACAGCCTGACCCTGGTCATCCCCTCTGGGGCTCTGTACCCTCCTCCTCCCTCTAGGAGCACCCCCCCCCCAAGAGTCCAGAATTGTCAGGGTGCTTGTAAAAGCAGTTCTGCACAATTCTTCCACCAGTGCAGGGATGTTAACCTGTAACTGGTTTTCCAACCTGGGTCTGTCCCTTCAGGTTGAACCAGAGCCAGGGGCAAGGCTTCCCTATCCCCTGCCCTTCCTTCTGGGTTCCTGCACCCCCCAACTAGGAATGCCCCCCAAGAAGACAACATGGTAGGGGCACTGTTAGCAGTAGCCCCTCCCTCCAGGTCAGGGGGGACACCCCGAACCTAGCCTTTCAATCCATGGTCTGTACCCTTAGATTGAAATGGGGTCAGGGGTGAGTCTCTCCCTCCCCTGACCCAATTCCCAGGGTTCTGCAGTCCCCCACCATGGAGAGTACCCCTAGAAGCCACACCGGGGGGAGGGTGATTGGGTAGACTGCCACCCCTTCAGGTTAGGGTTTACCCCCTGCACCTGATCCTCCAGTCTAGGTTCTGTACCCTCAGACTGGACCACTGCCTGGCAACCCAGGACTTCCTGGGGGAGCACACCTACCCCCCACCAGGTCAGAGTTTAACCCCTGAAATCTAGCCCAGAGTCACCACCCTGCAGTTGAACCACTGCCTGGTAACCAGGACTTCCTTGGCAGCACACCAATTCCCCATCAGGTCATAATTTAACCCCCGAACCTGATCATTCAACCCAGAGTCACCACCCTGCGGTTCAACCATTGCCTGGTGCACCAAGACTTCCTGGGGACCTTCCCCAAGGGCCACACACAAGAGTCTGGATGGCACAGGGCTCCTGACCCTTGCCCATCTGGCAGAGTCTGGATTCCCCCCAACCTAGAAATGGTCTCACCAAGGTCATTCCTGGGGGGCTCTGACCTCAGAGCTAACCCCTGACCCTCCAGGTTCTCCACTGGGATCCACAACCCCCTATCAATCCTCTGTCTGGACTTCTGCACACCCTCACTAGGAGTGGTACTGCCAGACACCAGAACTGGTAAGATGCTGGCTACAGTCGCCCCCCAAAAGTCTCCTTACACTGTGGGGTCTCCCTCAGCAGATGGCCCTACGGTACAGGCTAGGCTCCCCTCCTGGCATTCCCTCATGGAACCTTCCAGGAACTGGGACTGGATCTAGGGCATCCTGGGCCTCAACCCATCCTCATTTCCTCTCCTCTGAGACTGGACATGGGATCCCTCACCCATCCCACTACACTGGGACCTACCTGAGACACTATAATCCTTCCTTACCTTGTTGGGAAATACATATACCACTCCCCTCAGCAGCACCCCAAATGCCTCTTCAGACTCTCTGGTACTCACCCAGAGGTCTGCCTCTAGTGTAAGTTCTCTGGAGTCAGGGAACTCACACTCCACCTGGTGTTGACGTAGCTCTGGAAAATAAGGACTGGACATATGCTCTCCAGCAATTACATCACTCAGCCCCTCACATGAATTAACCAAATTACCCTTCACCCAACCATCTAGTGAATCAGCCTTGAAAAAGTACCCCACATCATCCTCCTGAGATTGGTGAGACAGCACCTGATTGTCCCTGACACTCAACCAACCCTCTTCTGGGAAGTCCACACTCCAAAACCAGGACCACGACCTGGGGGAACCCCTTTCCCTGTCACTCTCACATAGAGCCAGTAGAGTGTCCCTCCCACTACAAGGAATATGACTCCCCATGCCAGTTCCCCAATCCACCTCAGGGACCCAGTGCATCACTGGAGCTACCTCAAATCCCTGAACCTCCTCGTGTATGTTAACACCCTCCTTCAAGTAGGACACAGAGTCTCTGGGCATGTGCACTTCTTCATCAGTACTGAACATAAAATTGTTGCTGCCACCATCTAAGCTGGACTCAGCCCTCATGACTTCTAGCTTCCTCAATCTTAGCTCATGCCAAGATTATCCTGTTCTCTTCTAAGGTCATCCTCAGCTTCTCTAACTCCAACTGGTGAGCCCTCTCCTCCTGTCTGTCCTTCAACTCTTCAGGAGTCAGACCTCTGATTGACACACTTTTACCTATCCTGGAAACGCTTCCACAAGCATAACAGGTATATCCACTACACCATTATGAACCCTCTGCACCTCCTCATTCTCATTCTCCTCCTCTGTGTGCCCTCCAGCCCCCTTGGCTGCCACCCAGGCCCTCAATGCCCTTTGCAGCTCCTCCTTTCCGGTGGAGCTCCTGATGGGGCATGAAAGATCACTACAAAATCATTTCAGTTGAGCAACTGTGTAACTTTCCAGCTTCACCAACTCAAAAACAGCCTTTGCAGCCATAGCTGGTGCATCCCCAGATTGAGGCATGTTGGTAAGGTTTCACTTCAAAAGCAAAGTTCCAAAATCAACAAAGAAGTAACCAAAAATATGAAAGCAGGAAAAAGTCCAAAAAGAAAAAAAGCAAAAGTCATAAGACAAGTAGTATGTGGTCACGTAGTAGTCTGCACTGAAAACAGTAGTGTCACTTAATAACTGTATGTCAAGTACAAATACACGTCTAATCCCGAACGCTGATCACTAATGTTAGAAATGGGGTCTTTGGATGACAGTCAGTTTACCCCCTGTCTAAGCAAGGACCCTCACTCTAGTCAGGGCAAAGGAGAACTAATCACCCTCCGTTAGCCCCGCTCACCCCCTTTGTATGGCTGATTGTGAGTCGGTGTCATTCTGTCAGACTTTGGCGTACTCATTTATCTAAACGCAGTTCATGTCACGCACTTTGTTCTATTAAAGCATATTCTTCCCATTATTCATGTGGTAAAATGCATCTAAATAACAGAAGTGGTAGATGGTGGCTTAACTGTTCAAATCCACAATGTCTGTACTGATGGAACTACAATTCCCAGCATCCTTTTGGAACCTTCTGGAACAGTCATGATTAAGGGTGTGGCTCCTCTATAACAACAGACCACACCCAACTTCCAGTGCTTACTATTTTGGAGTTTTACCCAGGTTGGATCTTGCTCTCAGTTCCTGCTGTCGTGTGTCAGAAGACCTCTGGAGTTCTTGTTAAAGCGAATGGACGGACTCGCCGTTGTGAGAGTGTTTTTCTCAGGATTCTAGTGACATTGTTTGTTTGGGACAAAAGAAGCTGTGTTCTATTCTATTGCTGTTCCAAGTTTCCCCTGGAAATTAAGAAAAAGTTTATTTGCTTTTAGTTGTCAGTCCGTTTTTTTAATTTTACATTTCTTGAAAGGATTTTATTGTTTTAAAAAGAACATTATTCTTTAAATATTCTAATGCTTTTTGAGAAAAGATGAACTGTGGTCTCTTTGCGCGTTAATTAAAGGATTGTGTATGTTGACACAGGAAATGTTTGCACACGCGTTTAGTTTGACAGATGGTTATTTGAATTCCTAATTTGTTGAAAAAGAAACATTTCAGATCCGCGCGTTCAGCTTTTAGAAAAGCTTTATTTGGAACTCGTCTGTTGAAAGGAAAACATTTATATACGCGCGTTCAGCTTTTAGAAAAGGATTGTTTTAGAATTCATTGTTTAGTTTAAAGGAGGCATTTATACACGGGCGTTCAGCTTTCAGAAGCGGTTTGTTTGAAATTCATTGTTTATCTAAAGGAAGCATTTGTACCTGCGCGTTCAACTTTGGGAAAAGGTTTTATTTGAACTCATCATTTGTTTAGAGGAAATATACTTATACACGCGCGCTCAACCTTAAGAAAAGGTTTTATTTGAACTCATTATTTGTTTAGAGGAAATACATTTATACACGCATGCTCATAGTTAAGAGGTTTATTGTTTGTATTCATTGTGTGTTATTGAACAAGACATTTAATAGACATTATCCTTAGTGAATATATTATTGTGTACCTGAGTATGATTCAAATATTAGATTATCTTTGTTGCATGTTATAGATATTAAGGAGCTTTGGTATAATGTAAATATTCTATATTCTTACAAACTTATTGAATAATAAATAATGAATAACTGTTTTAAAATTCTTGTATTTATTTTCTCGTGCTTGTTAAAGAATTTTCCTTTTTGTTGAAAAAACATAACAGAAAGCAAAAACACAAATCCTGAGGAAACTAGACTTTGACAGAATAGTAAGCCCACAAAATTTATTTTCCTCTTGGTTTGTGCTATTATTATTTTAAAAAAATGGCCACTTTGGATACTGTTATGCAAGCTTTGAACCAGTTACAAAAAGAATTACAAGAATCAAAGAACACCACAGCAGCTCTCGTTACAAAAGTAACACAATTACAAGCCAAGGTAGATGGTACAACAACAATGCAACAAGGAGCCACTTCCCAATCACATGTTACTCCCCCTAGTAACATTTCAGTACATGTTCCCACTCACATTCCTCTTGCTGCTCCCGAAAGGTTCTCAGGAGATTCCTCTAAAGTACAAATTTTCCTTACTCAAGTGGAGTTACATTTTACATGTCGTCCAGCTGCTTTCCCTGATCCACAGTCGAGAATAGCCTTCCTTATTTCATATTTAACTAGTGATGCTGCTACATGGGCAGTACCATTAGTACGTCAGGATAGTAGGCTATTGTATAATTGGCGTATGTTTATAAACAAGTTTGAAAAAGTTTTTGATCGACGATCTGTCACATTATCGGCTGATAAAGAACTCTTAGAACTACGACAAGGCAATAAAGACCTCATCACATATCTCTCTCATTTTAATCGTCTAGTTATGGAAACATCATGGCCTGAAGAAAAAAGAGCCGCACTTTTCTATCAAGGGCTTAAAGAAGAATTAAAAGATATTTTAGCACAGATTGATCCTCAACCAAAAACTTGCAATGACTTGATAGATCACACTTTAAGATTGGACCATAGACTTAATGAAAGAAGAGGAGACAAAAAAACGCCCTGAACGTAGTTTTTGGCGTTCTGAACGAAATCGAAGTACCTTTGCATCCACCTCTTCATCAGACAATGTTGGCGAACCCATGGAAATAGGAACACTGCGTCAACCCCTAACTAAAGAAGAAAAAGAACTTCGTCGTCGCAAGGGACAATGTCTCTATTGTGGAAAGAAAGGACATTTTGTGAGGGACTGTCTATGTAAACCAAAAAACAAATGGGATTTATATACTAATCCAAAGAAACAAGTAGCCATACTTGAAAACTCCGAGGAAAACTAATAGGCCCAAGAATCAAGGAAAGGGATCTCTTGGGTACAAAAATGATCCCTTCTGTACATTCCAAAACTAGTCATCATATTAGACATTTCCGACTTTCTATACAAATTATGGTCCAAGGAAAATAGCAGAAAGTTCAAGCTTTGATTGATTCAGGTGCCACTGGAAATTTTGTAGACTCTCAAACTGTTAAATCGTTAAGACTTACGTGTGGCAAAAAACAAATACCTGAAATTGTACAAGCTGTGGATGGAAGTGAATTGTCTGGAGGTCCTATTACCATGCGCACTGTACCTATTCACACAATTTGTAAAAGTATAAATGGTCAAGAACACCAAGAAAGTCTCTCTTTTGATATTATTCAAGCACCACAGTATGGTTTCATATTTGGAATGCCATGGCTAATATTACATAATCCACATATCGACTGGAAAGAACAAACAGTTAACTTTCTTTCAGAGTTTTGTCAAAAGAACTGTTTGCATAATGATCAGGACATTTTTTCACAATGTATAGCTACTGCAGCAGAAAAAGATATCATATTACCTTGTATATATAATGAATATGAAGATGTCTTCAGTGAACAAGCTGCAAGTACCTTACCCCCACACAGAACTTACGATTGTCAAATAGATCTCTTGCCAGGTTCAGTCATACCTAATTGTAGAATTTATGCTCTATCTGAAAAGGAGAATCTTGTTCTACGTAAATATCTTGATCAGTGTTTAGAAAATAATTTGATTCGTCCTTCACGTTCTCCAGCTGCCTCTCCATTATTTTTTGTATCCAAGTCAAATGGTGAGTTAAGACCATGCATAGATTATAGAGCCATGAATAAGATCACGGTAAAAAATAAATATCCATTACCTTTAATTCCAGTACTGTTAGATCAAGTTAAGAATGCAATAATTTATACTAAGCTTGATCTACGAGGTACTTATCATTTGGTTCGCATTCGTGAAGGTGATGAATGGAAGACAGCTTTTAAAACCCGTTATGGCCTGTTTGAATACCTGGTAATGCCCTTTGGTTTGTTCAATGCTCCTGCTGCTTTTCAATATTTTCTTAATGATGTATTAAGAGAATATCTTGATATTTTTGTAATCGTATATATCGATGATATTCAAATTTATTCCACCTCAGAAGAATTGCATGAAGAACATGTAAAGAAAGTTTTACATACCTTAAGAATTCATCATTCATTTTGTAAGCTCAGTAAATGTGAATTCCATGTAACTACAGTGGAGTTTTTGGGGGTTATTTGAACTCCTAAAGGAATGCAAATGACCAAACGAAAAATCCAAGCAGTAATAGAATGGCCTACGCCTAAATCTGTATGAGATGTGCAATGCTTCTTAGGCTTTGCAAATTTTTATCGACGATTTATAGATCATTTCTCTCATAAGGTGGCGCCCATCACCAGACTGTTACGCAAAAACATTCCCTTTTGTTGGTCTGAAGAAGCTAATACAGCATTCATCATGTTAAAACTGTCATTTACTACTGCACCTGTTTTAGCCCACCCGAGAGTTACGGACCCTTTTATCGTGGAAGCCGATGCCTCTGATGTGGCAATAGGAGCCATTTTATCACAACGCAATCCTTACACTGGACAACTTCATCCAGTTGCTTTCATGTCCAGAAAATTAAATGTCGCTGAACAAAACTATACTATTGCAGAGAAAGAACTTTTAGCAATTAAAGACGCTTTCAAAGAATGGAGACACTATCTATCAGGATCTAAGCATAAAATCACATTATACTCTGATCATCGAAATCTCAAGTTCATGAGCTCAGCCCGAATTTTGACTCCTAGACAACTAAGATGGATGTTATTCTTCGCAGAATTCGATTTCATTGTAACTTTTTGTCCAGGCACAGAAAATAGAAAAGCCGATGCTCTCACAAGACAAGATTCTTCTCTATCTCATGAAAAATTACAACCACAATCTATTATAGAACCTAACAAAGTACTCTGTTTAATAGCCGCTGATGATTTTTTAGATCTTACTCGCCCTCATTTTCATATCACAGATTGGGAGAATTGGTTACAACAAAGCACCAAACATACCATTCAACAAGGTTTACCATTATTTGACTCTCAGGTCTATTTACCAACTAAAGATTTAAGATTAACAGCCTTCCAATGGCTGCACACTCATCCTGTGGCAGGTCATCCAGGACCTCAAAAAACTATGGAACTGTTAAAAAGATATTTCTGGTGGCCCACGTTCTCTGACGATGTTAAAAAGTTTATGCAATCTTGTGAAATTTGTGCTCGCTGTAAGAGTATACATAGTCAACCAAATGGATTATTAATTCCCTTGCCGACTCCAAAATACCCTTGGGAACACATTTCAATGGATTTCATCACTGGACTCCCAGAAGTAAATCATACAAACACAATTTTGGTAGTCATTGACAGTCTTACAAAATACGCTCATTTCATAGCATGCAAGGGGCTCCCAACATCTAGCACTCTAGCCAATCTTATACATCAAAATATTGTACGTCTTCATGGACTCCCAAATACAATTCTTTCGGATAGAGGCACACAATTTTCAGCCCGCTTTTGGCAAACTTGGTGTCGAGCCTTACAAATAGATTCCGCTCTATCTACCAGTTACCATCCGCAAACTGATGGCCAAACAAAAAGATTGAATCAGACGCTGAAACAGTATTTACGTTGTTATGCCTCTGACACCCCTACAAAATGGCCAGATCTTTTATGGCTTGCTGAGTTGGCTTATAACAATTCATATCATTCATCCATAAAAGAAACCCCTTTTTATGGTCTGTATGGTCGACATCCACAAATATTACCTGTCATTTTACCAGTTGCATCCCAAAAGATGCCTGCAGTTCAAGACATTCTATCTCATATGCAAAAGGTGCATACACGATTACAAGAAAATCTACGTCAAGCCAAATTCATTTATAAACTACAATATGACAAAAAACATCAACTTGGTCCCACTTACAAAATACATGACAAGGTTTGGTTGTCTACAAAAAATTTTACATTCAAGAATCGCAGTGCATTTAACCCTAAATTCATTGGCCCTTATGAAGTGCTTCGTCAAGTAAATCCAGTGACTTACAAATTGAAATTACCTCCCTCTCTAAAAATACATCCAGTATTTCATACGTCTTTACTAAAGCCTGCCATTTCATCTAGTACACCTCGGCCAGCACCGTTACTGGTACAAGGACACTGGGAATATGAAGTGCATGCCATTTTAGATTCCCATCTCCGTGGCTCCTCTTTATGGTACTTAATAGCATGGAAAGGTTATGGGCCAGAAGAAAACTCTTGGGAACCCGCTAAACAGGTTCATGCTCCTTGTTTGGTGATTAAGTTTCATCGTCTTCATCCCAATAAACCTGGCCATCAACCGCGCCCGGGAGGGGGGGTGTATTGTCAGACTTTGGCGTACTCATTTATCTAAACGCAGTTCATGTCACGCACTTTGTTATATTAAAGCATATTCTTCTCATTATTCATGTGGTAAAATGCATCTAAATAACAGAAGTGGTCGATGGTGGCTTAACTGTTCAAATCCACGATGTCTGTACTGATGGAACTACAATTCCCAGCATCCTTTTGGAACCTTCTGGAACAGTCATGATTGAGGGTGTGGCTCCTCTATAAAAACAGACCACACCCAACTTCCAGTGCTTACTATTTTGGAGTTTTGCCCCGGTTGGATCTTGCTCTCAGTTCCTGCTGTCGTGTGTCAGAAGACCTCTGGAGTTCTTGTTAAAGCGAGTGGACGGACTCGCCGTGGTGAGAGTGTTTTTCTCAGGATTCTAGTGACATTGTTTGTTTAGGACAAAAGAAGCTGTTTTCTATTCTATTGCTGTTCCAAGTTTCCCCTGGAAATTAAGAAATAGTTTATTTGCTTTTAGTTGTCAGTCGGTTTTTTTAATTGAACATTTCTTGAAAGGATTTTATTGTTTTAAAAAGAACATTATTCTTTAAATATTCTAATGCTTTTTGAGAAAAGACGAACTGTGGTCTATTTGCGCGTTAATTAAAGGATTGTGTATGTTGACACAGGAAATGTTTGCACGTGCGCGTTTAGTTTGACAGATGGTTATTTGAATTCCTTATTTGTTGAAAAAGAAACATTCCAGATCTGCGCGTTCAGCTTTTATAAAAGCTTTATTTGGAATTCATCGTCTGTTGAAAGGAAAACATTTATATACGTGCGTTCAGCTTTTAGAAAAGGATTGTTTTAGAATTCATTGTTTAGTTTAAAGGAGGCATTTATACACGCGCGTTCAGCTTTCAGAAACGGTTTGTTTGAAATTCATTGTTTATCTAAAGGAAGCATTTGTACATGCGCGTTCAACTTTGGGAAAAGGTTTTATTTGAACTCATTATTTGTTTAGAGGAAATACATTTAAACATGCATGCTCAAAGTTAAGAGGTTTATTGTTTGTATTCATTGTGTGTTATTGAACAAGACATTTAATAGACATTATCCTTAGTGAATATATTATCGTGTACCTGAGTATGATTCAAATATTAGATTATCTTTGTTGAATGTTATAGATATTAAGGAGCTTTGGTATAATGTAAATATTCTATATTCTTACAAACTTATTGAATAATAAATAATGAATAACTGTTTGAAAATTCTTGTATTTATTTTCTCGTGCTTGTTAAAGAATTTTCCTTTTTGTTGAAAAAACATAACAGAAAGCAAAAACACAAATCCCGAGGAAACTAGACTTTGACACATTCAGAATGGCAGCACAGGCAACACCTGTTAGAAATAGGGTTTTTGGTTGGCAGTCAGGTTACCCCCTGTCCAAGCAAGAACCCTCACTCTAGCCAGGGCAAAGGAGAATCACCATCAGTTAACCCCCGCTCACCCCTTTGGTAGCTTGGCACAAGCAGACAGGTTTAACTTCAGAGACTAGGTGTAAAGTATTTGTACCAACACACAAAGTAAATCATTGAAAACACTGCAAAAGGACACAACACATGTTTGGAAAAATAGGTAATATTTATATAAACAAAACAAGACCAAAATGACAGAAGTCCAACATACACAAGTCAAGTTATTATTTTAAAGGCAAAAGAGTCTTAAATCCTTGTGAAAACAGTAAAAAGACTGCTAGTGTTGAAAAGTTTCACGCATATAGGCTGATATACACAGATGCAAAGCCCAATGATGATGTTGTAGAGATGTCCTGAAACACAAAATGTCATTTATGAAGTGTACATTACATGTACCAGGCATTCAACCCAACACAGTGGTTAGTATGTTAGAGTACTAGACCATTCTTAGGTCTAGCAAGCTAAAGAACATTAGACAAACTGTAGTTCAACTTAGTAGCATAACTGCAATTGGTCATCACAGGAACACTGCAAACTAAATTGGGTATCAATGCTACTTATGTTTAGCATGCCACAAAACCATGATTGGAACTCTTTGATCCAACAGACTGTGAATATGTAGGCAATTACATCAATTCAATGGAGTGAAAAGAAGGTGACAACATACTAGATCACCACAACAAATGACATTCCATTACATAGCATGAAAGGGTGAATGACAAATGTATAACACTTTGACATCTGTGCATGTATTGAAGAAAAGGGAGGTTGAGCAAGATCACATTACACTATTATTTTCCAGAGACAAAAACAGGGCATCATGGTAGTTGTAGCCATTTCTAAACAACATTGACAATACTAGTTAAATTGTGAGCTAAACAGGCCTATTTCAATATCTCCAGTAAAAAAGAACACACATTTACAATAAGTACACATATATGAGAATGATGTCAATAGGATAAAAAATAACTTACGAGCATTGTTTCTTCGTGTGCAAATAGGGGGAGTTTAGAACCTGTTTTATAAGTACAACAACATCCATTGAAATAATGCATGGGACTAGGCAAATGCAAGGGATGATCCATCAAGAACAACACACATTCTGACAAAACATTTTGAACATAGTTAAAAATAGAGATACAACAATGACGCCAATATTTTGGGTAAAAGAAGCTATTTTGGAGAATCAAATTTAGATATTATATTTAGATAAGGCTCTTGCAACATTCTGAACAGCTAACGTGAGGACAAAAACTCCATTTGCGGCTTGTGAGACATTGCTACGTTCAACATACTACTCTCCACTCCACCAGAATTCCAAGCCCTCAGGATATAGGATCTGCAAGACCTTTTTCTCCCAAGGAAAGAGTTGTAAGAGGGGGCTTGGAGAACCAACACCAGTCCTCTGTGCCTACAGGTGGCGTTTGGAGGCCGGTGTGCACATTCTACCCCGCAGATCACCTCACCTCTTCCTTATTTCTTCCTGTGTGCACAGATTATTAGGTACGGCATTCATTCTGTCCGCTATTCTGGACCACACTTTCCTTTTCTCAGATATGGTTACATTTTGTACTTGTGCCCAAAACAATTATGGTTCCACTCTAATGATTTCATCCACCATGGCAGACAACCCTCCCTCTGTGAAATGTGGATTTCTCATCCCTGCCATTGTGATTAATTATTTTAAAAACTAGTGACCCAAAAGATAAAGTAAAATCTAAAAATGTACTATTAACAAATACAAAGAGGTAGAGAAATACAAACAAATACCTGGCACCTGGGTGGTAATTTCTGCTGGAAAGTGGTCTGCTGTAGTGTAATGCAAAGGATCATGGTCTGAAATGAAATGTGTTTTATAGTGTATTTCACAGGTGTTCACAATAGACAAGGCCATAGTACTATATTAAACGGGTCGGTGACGGACTACCGCCATCATGGGACCACCGTTGATACACCGCCAGCACAACTGGCTCAGTGGGATCCCGCTGTCAAGACAGCCACAGTGTGCTAATCATTAGCATTGGAATCTGCTGAGTTGGCTGAGAATGCTGCTGGTACGACAGAGTACACTCCGTTGTGGTGGTCTGCGGCTCAGCCTCAAAACATCTAATTACAGCAGGCCGAACACCCTTGACTTGACAGTCTTTTTGGGTCCACGGCCGCACAGATTGGCGGTAAAATTGGCAAGATCTAAATCAGGCCAATAGTCACCTATATATTCATACATGAAATGACACGTAGCATCCACAAACTGTACTCTACAACAAAATATGAATATATCAACATCTTGAGCAAATATGGGAAGGGTAACCTGGTGGATGTATTGATGTTTTGACCCAAATGGAGTTAAACTGCAAGTCTCATCAGGACAGCACCATCAGACTAATGTCCTTTCTTTGATTTGAAAGTGCCTTTGTCCGTGCCTTTGTCCAGATGAATGAGAGTAGAGTTGGAGGTTTCAGTCTGCAGTGCTTTGCTTTTAGTTAAATGTTTCTTTAATCTCTAAGGTTTAATATTAATAATAAAAGTGCTTAGCAAGTTATTTAATCATTTATGTTTTAAAATTATGTTTGGGTATATTGAAGTTACATTAGTTTTTAAACTTACTTTTGAAGGAGGCTTGTTATATTGTTGTAGTCTTCCTTCTGGACTTTAGTCATGAAGGCCAGTAGAGTGCTGCTTTCTTGTAGTGTTTAAGTTTTGATTGTGAAAATATTGAGGTTTTGTAGTCTTTGTATAGTGTTCACTTAACTACAGTCATTTTACATTGGTTCATGTGTTTTATGGTAAATTTTATTGTCTTTTGTATGTAGTTTGAAGTTTTTCCCCGTTATTTGTTTTTCACTAAACCCTTATTGCCATCTTCTTTGTCATTTTAAATATGTGTAAATGTTGAATAGCTGTAATATTAATATATTTTAAATGCTATTTTCATTTCAATAATTTTTATTTGTGTTGCAATGTTTATTTTTTGTAATTATGCTTTGTTTATTTAAAATATGTTAAAATCATGTATTGTACTTAGATATGATTTTGTACATGAATAATTGTATGTGTTTTTGCTTTAATGTATGATTCATTTTGTTCTGAACTTTCTTTACCTATTGATTTGTCTTCTTCACAAAATGGTTTATGATTTAAAATAAAAATAAAATATATTTTTTTCCTTATTTTATGTGATACTGTTGTTGATAGTTTGTGTTATGATATCTTTTTATATTAATATTCATGTGTTCAATATTGATATAGTTAGATATTTTTGACAGTGATATTTTTGTTGTCAATATTTGGGTTGTTGGAAGTATTTAATGGCTTTATTTTCATAACTGATGTTATGTTCATAATATTCTGGCGAATCAATATTATTTTCCATAATATTCTGTCATGGAACTACTGTAGCTTGTAACACTAGGCTCCTTGCTGAGCATATGTAAAAAACAGCTGGGTTCTTATAAAGTGCATCATCTACCTTCCAGCCATGACTTTTCAAGTTTATTCTGTCCATCGCTCTCCACCTCTAGTTCCCCAAACTAGGTTTGAAACTGCAAGGAGTGAAGCCAGGCACCTATGCCATTGCCAATTTCCCACACATCCTAGATGCCCTAGAATACACGCCACATTTGTATCGCCTGCAGACACACTACATTTTTACATGAACAGGAAACATTCCCATACCATAAAAGTGCAAGGAATATGATATGTTTCACAAACGTAGGAGTGTGCATCTCATGTATTTCCAGGCACAGTGTCATCAATCAATGCTTTGGAAATGGTGTGCACAGATAAAGCAGACTAGTAGGTACATTTGTCATACAGGGCCATGAGAAGCCATGTTTAGATGCAGCAGGTATAATCTGTACTCAACTCCCCACCATCGGTGACAGGGCTTATGCCTTGAGAACATGGCTAATGATGCCAATTACACAACCAATGCTTTGTGCAGAACAAGCATTCACTACTGTGCACAGAACAACATGTGGCATTAGTGACAGCAGCATTTACATATTTGTCTCAGTATTCAAGTGCTTATCCTAGACTAAGGTTCCCAGCCAAAAAATATCTGTGACATTATTATTTTATGTTGCACATGATGCAACCTTGTTGTGTAAGGTGAACTGCCACCTGAGAAACACAGAGAGGGCAATGTTCAATATCCACAACACAGTGATATACACGCAGACCTCAACAGTGATACAGACTCAGTGACTAGATGGATGAAGAGACCAGATATCGCACAAAATATCTCTACTTGTAAGTCCATACAACATAGGAAGACATAGGCCCTCATTATGACATTGGCGGTAAATCCCACTTACCTCCATGCTGACTGCCACCAACAGACCAACGCCGTGGCGGATATCCATTCACCATATTATGACACACACACACCAATCTGTCACTATTCAATGCCCATCACATTATGACCCACGAATCACCACGGTGGACATTAAACCACGGTGAACCATTGGAGGAACACACTGCTGCACTCAAAATACACAAACACATACAAAACAACACCACATTGGACAATTTGAACTACACAGACCTGACACCCATACACACACCACACCCACACCACTATAAAACACACCCACACTACGCACAACCCCTTACGAATACAAACCATTGCCAACAGACTGACATCACTACAGACCAGACCCACACACCACCATCACCTATATACCACCCATGCACCTTACATCACACACCCCAACACAATACCCTTCACACCCTCACCCACACTACTCACACAACAGCCATGGCAGCACAAAGATACCCCTGATTCTCAGAGGAGGAGCTAAGGGTCATGGTGGAGGAAATCCTCAGGGTAGAGCCACAGCTATTTGGAGCACAGGTCCAGCAGATATCCATTGCTAGGAAGATGGAGCTATGGCGGAGAATCGTGGACAGGCTCAACACCGTGGGACAGCACCCCAGAACCAGGGATGACATCAGGAAGAGGGGGAAGGTACGTTCCATTGCAGCAAGACACCAACTCGCTGTACAGAGGACTGGCAGTGGACCCCCCACCTCCTCCCTCACAAACTAACAAAATGGGAGGAGCAAGTCTTGGCAATCTGCGTCCTGAGGGCCCAGCAGGAGTAGCAGGAGGACTAGACTCTGGTAAGTCAACTCTATACTACTATCACCCCACTACCTGCATATCATCACATACCCCCACCCTCACCCTCACTCCCATCACTCCACCACTTCCCACACCTCCCACCATCACATCTAACTCATCCCAATGCCAAGCCCTGCATGCCATACCAATGCATGGACACCACTCACAGCCCTACATGGACACCTATCACCAAAGCATGCACACTAGGGAGAATCAGCCAGCCCACCACGTACCAACGTACACAAGTAAAAGCTGCCAGGACAACTACAACCAAACAGGGCAACCCACTGATGCACAATATGTCACACAAAGAAACAATAACACTGCATTCACATCCTCACAGGTATCCTGACCAATGTCACCAGAGAAGAGGTGCCAGCAGTTTCCAGTCCTCCCACAGAAGAGGCCCACAGTGATGACAGCGACTCTGGACGCCTGGATCTAGATGACCAACCTGGCCCATCAGGGACCTCTGGACAGTCGGTAACCCAGCAACAGTCACACACCACCACAGAGCACCCCCATCAGGAAACACCTCCAGAGCACCCACCCAGTGTACCCACACCTCTGTCCCCAAGACACATCAATCAGCAGTGTGTCCAACTCTACAGGGACCCCAGGGCACACCCCACCCCAAGACAATGAGGGACCTGGGGTCAGTGGCAGTGGGCATACGGCTCAGGGTACAGAGGCATAGGACAACAGGGAAACTGGGAGGAGTGCTGTGCACCAGGGGGAGGAAAGGCCCAGGGAACCGACTCTCACGGAGGCACTCACCAAGATCCTGGGAGCATACCAACATTCCAAGGATACGCTGGGGCAGATCCTGTCCAACGTGCAGGAGAACAGGCGGCTGCAGGAGGGACAGTACCAGGAGATCAGGGAGGACGTGCAGGCTATTAACACCACCCTGGTCTCCATTGCAGGGGTGCTGGCAGACATGCCCAACATTATGAGAGAGGCAGCCTCACAAGAGCGGGCCCCTGCCACTAGCCAGACATCTGAACTGTCTTCCACCTCCGCTGACGCTAGTGGACAGGAGGCCCCTCCACAGGACCAACAGGCCACCAGCACTCCTCACCCTGCAGAAGGAGAACCACCCTGCAAATTTTACCTGCGATCCAGGCGGAACCCAGAGACTATTTCCAAGACCCACACCAGGAAATGAGACTCTCCTTAATGTCACCCTTGTGTCCCACTCTGTCACCCTGTCTACCTTGAACTGCCATTGCTCCCCTTCCTATGTCCCCTTGGACAATGCACCTGTGCTACAAATAGACTGGAACTATACACTGGACTTTCCTCCATCATCAGCCCAGCCCAATGCACTTGCCCCCCTACTCATTAGCACTTCAATAAACACCCTTTGAAAAAATACAAGTATGGAGTATGTCAAATAATTTCAGTATGTATTCATGTAACCAGATTCAACCATTGCATTACAAATGTACAGAAACTTTCACAGTGTAAAGACCTGTAGTTGACTGCAGTGATCACACCAGAAGCGATAGTGGGGCACCAACATCTGCAAAATGAGTTACCAAAGGGTACAGTGAGTGGGCATAGAAGTGGGAAATAACAGCATGCCAGTGACAAAGATAATCAAAATAATTAAATGAAATGTGAAGTAGCACTGTCCTTCCTGTGTTTCATTGGAGGTATTGTCTGATCACTGCAGTTCTGTTGTCCTCATCTTCATCCACTGCCTCCTCATCCTCACTGTCCACAGGGTCCACTGCTGCAACACAGCCATCTCCAGCCTCCTCCTCCTGCAGAAAAGGCACATGGCGTCTCAAGGCAAGGTTGTGCAACATACAGCATGCCACGGTGATCTGGCAGACTTTCTTGGGTGAGAGCACAGGGAGACACCTGTTAGATCGAGGCACCTAAACCTGGCCTTCAGGAGGCCAAAGGTACGTTCTAACATCCTTCTTGTACACCCATGTGCCTCATTGTAACTTTCTTCTGCCCTTGTCCTGGGATTCCTCACAGGGGTCAGTAGCCATGATAGGTTGGGGTAGCCTGATTCACCTGCAAATATGGAGGGACAACATTTAGCCACACACCATCCCATATGGCCTACACCATACCCATACACCAACATCCACTGGGTTGGAACCAGGGCTCACCTATTAGCCACACCCTGTGCCTCTGTAGTTGGGCCATCACATGAGGGATGCTGCTATCCCTCAGGATAAAGGCATCATGCACCGACCCAGGATACTTAGCATTGATATGGGAGATGTACTGGTCCGCCAGGAACACCATCTGGACATTCGTGAAATGATAGCTTTTTCGATTTCGGAATACCTGTTCATTTTGCCGAGGGGGACCGATGCAATATGTGTTCCATCAATTGCCCCAATTATGTTGGGTATATGTCCCATTGCATAGACGTCAACCTTCACTGTGGCCAAATCCTCCACTTATGGGAAAACAATGTAGCTGCACATGTGTTTAATCAGGGCAGGTAACACTCTGGTCAGCACTATTGAGGACATTGGCTGTGACATTCCTGCTGCCAAACCCACTGTCACTTGGAAAGATCCAGTTGCCAAGAAATGGAGCACAGATAGAACTTGCACAAGAGGGGGAATCTCAGTGGGGTGACGGATAGCAGATATGAGGTCAGGCTCCAGTTGGGCACATAGATCAGTTATAGTGGCCCTGTCAAGTCTGTAGGTGAGGATAATGTGCCTGTCCTCCAGTGTTGCCAAGTCCACAAGGGGTCTGTACACTGGGGTATGTCTCCTTCTCCTCTTCATCCGCAGCAGTTGCAGTTTAAGGGACAAAGGAATGAGGAGCCGGTCTCAAACTGAACATTGGAGCCACAACAGTACAATGCATGATGTCAATTTTAAATTTATAAGTGGCATTTGTCTTGCATGTCCAATTCTGAACTGTGATGCAGTTCTAATCCAATGCCTGCTCCCCCCTCTGAAATGACGTCTGCCTGTCCTGTGTGAAGGAACAGGTGAAAGTGAGGTAATTCTGCTTTCGTTGTGCGCCATTGCGGGAGGTGGTCGAGAACCGCCGTGCAACTCCTCATTGGATAAAATTGGGCCCTATGCGGTACAGTAGCCAATGGTGATGTACCAACCATTTTCTATCTGTTCTCTCACTTGACCTTCAACAGGAGAGGACCTGCACTGCATGTGCTGCTGTGACCTGTGTCTGGGACCTACCATGGCTCGTGTGACAGGGGAAAGGGCCCCTGCCTTCACCTCAGAGGAGTTGGAACGACTGGTGGATGGGGTCCTACCCCAGTACGGACTGCTGTATGGGCCTCCAGACCAACAGGTGAGTACACTGCTGAGTACGATGCATGGGGCATGACTGCACTGGAATGGTGTGTGTGAAGGGCTCATGTGGGGGGGTTGGTGGATGTCCCCTGGGCAGCATACAGCTTGTGGGCTGGGTTCTTTGTGTGCAAATGGCGATGTGAAGGGGTATGGTGGGCCAAAAGTGTAACAGTCAGGATGGTTTGACTAATGGCTTTCCCTGTGTGTATTTCTTTGCAGGTCAGCGCCCGTCAAAAGGGTATATGGCGTGCCATCGCCAAGGACGTGCGGACCCTGGGGGTCTACTTCAGGCGGAGCACCCACTGTCGGAAATGGTGGGAGGACCTGAGATGCTGGGCACGGAAGATGCCGGAGGCCCCGCTGAGGATGGCCTCCCAACAAGGAAGGGGTGCCCATCAAACCCTGACCCCCTTGATAGCCCTCATACTTGCGGTGGCCTATCCTGAGCTGGATGGGCGCTTGGGGGCATCATAGCAGCCACAAGGGGGTGAGTACAGTGCCCGTCCTTACATCTTACGCCTGGTAGGGTGGTATCTGGGTGGGCGATGTCTGTCAGTGGGTGCCCCTAGGCCAGGCCAGACATTACAGAGTAGGTCCCATGTTGGGCAGAGCTCTGAAGTGATATTCCTCTTACCTAGCTTGTAGGTATCTTCTACTGGGCAGGGCTGTGTGGGTCCCAGGTATGCTGCAATTGGTGGGATGTGTCCCTACCCATGCCCTGGAGGCTAGCATAGGTACTGTTAGTGAATTGCATAGTGCGTAGGCCTGTTCCCTCTGTGTGAGTGTGGTACGTACGCCAACAGTGGTGTTGGTGCAGTCATTTACCATTTGTATCCTTTGTCTCTTCCCCCACCTTTTTGTTTTGTCATCCTGTCCTTATGTGCATTAGCATCATCTAGCGGAGGAGAAGAGGCACTGGCGACGGAGGGAGCTGCATCCCACAGGACCCAGGAGACAGAGTCCACCGACGGTAAGGGCACCAGTGGGACGGAGGGCAAGGGGAGCACCACGGCACAGAGAGGAGCGGACTGTTCAGACACAGATACCTTCGCCAATGAAAGCTCCCTGGTGGTGGCGGACACTTCTGTGACCACCCCAGCAACAGGTACATCTGCCACCCCCGTACCAGCACTGCCCTCCCAGCATCCCCTCATCGAGTTGCCTGTGCCTGCTCAGCCAGGAAGGTGGGCGTCTCCTTCGCCCCAGGCACCCCAGGCCCTGACCCAGTTAGACCTGCTGCCCTGAGTGAGGAGGATATTGATCTCCTGCAATCCATCTCTGTAGGGCAGTCAACCATTGTGAACGCCATCCAGGGCCTGGCAGCCCAAATGCAACAGTCAAATGCATTTCTGGAGGGCATTCACACTGGCTTGGCAGCCCAACAGAGATCAATCCAGGCTCTGGCCTCCTCTCTGATGGCAGCCATTGTCCCTGTTTCCACCATCCCCCTCTAACTTCCTCTTCCCAATCCCATTCCCCTCAACCCCATCCTATCCCAAGCACATAGGCAGATGTGCATGCACACAGGACAACACATAAGAGTGGACATGGCAAACACAAGCAATACACATCATCCCAAAGGCACTCACACAAACACCATCCAGTTGCGGACATACCAACATCCACTGCCTCCACTCTGTCCCCCTCCTCCTCTTCCTCCACCTCCCTCCCAGTTGTGTCTACACACACACCTGCATGCACTACACCATCATCAACTACCAGCATCACCACCACACCTAGCAGAACACACACCTCACTTGCAAACACCACTTCAACAGCCATGCACACGTCCCCTGTGTGCTCGCCCACTGTGTCTGCTCCCCCCTTCCAAGGTACACAAACACAAGCACTCAGACACCCAACAGCCATTCACCTCACAACAGCATCCAGCCCATGCACTTGCACCCAAACACAGCAGACAGACACCTCCTACAACCACTCCCTCTTCCTCCACTCCCAAACCTTCTCCCTCTTCCCATCTCAGTGTCCCTAAGAAGCTTTTCCTCTCCACTATTGACCTCTTCCCTACCCCTCCCCCGTCCTTCACGTCAGGCCAGGGTGGCAAAAACCCAGGCATGCACCTCAGCCACCCAGTCCACGGGCACAGTAGTGTCCACAACCACTCGTGGTGGTAAAGGATCCAGGGCATCTGGTAGCCTCAAGAAAGGGTTGCCATCCCCAAATGCTGCCCGGCAGGGCAAGGAGCATGCCCCAAGTGCTGCAAAGAAGGGCTAGGTGCCATCCCCAGCTGCTGCCAGGAGGGGCAAGGAGCCTGCCCCAAGTGCTGCTAGGAAGAGCAAGGTGCCATCTCCAGCTGCAGACAGGACAGGCCAGGAACAATCCCCAGCTGCTGCCAGGAAGGGCAAGGGGCCTACACCAGCAGGCAGGAAGGACAAGGGGCCTGGTGCTGGGACTCAGTCGGAGCCCCCACCACCAACCATGGTTGTGCAGCCATCTCAGGCTGCAGGGGATGGGCTGGAGATTCCCCCAACAACTGCTACCACCGGCAGCAGCATCACCACCACCAGCACCAGTGGGCAGCCATCCGTGGCTGCAGGGGATGGGCTCAAGCCTCTCCCCACAGCAGCACCACCACCAGCAGTGGGCAGCCATCCGAGGCTGCAGAGGATGGGCTGGAGCTTCCCCCCACAACCACCACCACCAGCAGCAGCAGCAGCACCACCACCACCACAAGTGGGCAGCCATCCGAGGCTGCAGGGGATGGGCTGGAGCGTCTCCCCACCAGCAGCAGCAGCACCTCCACCACCACTGGACAGCCATCCGAGGCTGCAGGGGATGGGCTGGAGCTTCCTCCCAAAAGTGGCTGCAGCAGGACCACTGAGCAGACGTCACTGCCGGCGGACAGTCTGTATTCCTGCCTCTATTGGCTGTTGTGCGACCTGCCCACTGACAATCCTGTGGGTATGACACCCAGCTGAGAGACTGTGACCTTGCACTCCCCAGAATCAGAAGCACAGGGCATGATGCCCCCTCTGAACCAGTGGGTATGCCACCCACTCGCCCCATCCTCCCCAGGATCAGAAACACAGGGCACAGTGCCCCCTCCAGCACCAGTGGGTATACCACCCACTCACCACATCCTCCCCAGGATCAGAAGCACATGGCACAATGTCCCCTCCAGAGCATGCGGGCAAGTCACCCACTTGAGAGACTGTGGCCTTGTACTCCCCAGGACCAAGCACAGGGCATGTTGCCCCCTCCAGAACCAGTGGATTTGTTTCATCTGCCGGCTGAGGTGCCCCCTGTTCCCCATCCCTCTGAGGTGCCTGCCTATTTTCCAAATGATGCCCCTGCAGTGTTCTCTCCATGTTGGTGCAGGAAACAGATGGGGCCTTGGCTTTGTCATGTGGCCCTGTGGCCCACGCACATTGAGGACTGGGAAGTGTCCCTTGTAATGTACATATGTATATACTTTTGGATTGAATGTTCATATTGTTACTGTATTTATATTATTACACTCACTTTCATCTATTTCTGTAGTCCTTGCATTATTCCTGAGGGGTACTGGATAAATATGTTGCCTTACTGCATCTGATTGTGTGTATGGTATTGGGGATGGGAGTGTGTGTTATGCGTGTGTGTTTCACTCTCTTTTTCCTCCCCCTCTCATGTGTGCTAGGCAGCTGTACTCACCGTGGTCGTCTTTGCCGTCGTTGGTGTTTGTGGTGGAACAGGATGTAAAATATCATGGGAAATATTTGCAGCTCGGGCTCCATGGTGTTGTGGTTCTTCCCTGTATCCCCAAAGGTGAGTCCTTTCACTTCCGTGCAGTGTTTCTGCCAGGCTTTTAATGTCGTTGGTACTGCCCCAGAAAAGGTGGCGGTTTCAGGGGTCATAGTATGATGGGCGGAACATTGACTTCTGCCTAGCGATAGGCGACTACCACCGTGGTGGCTGTTGTTTCCTCCCTGGCGGTCGGTGTGGTAAAGTGGCTGCCTATCTAGTTCTCACCGCCATGGTCATAATTTGGCGGTAGTTACCACCAGCCTGTTGGCGGTATTACTGCCACTTCATCACTGACAGCCAGGGTTGTAATGAGGGCCATAGTGTAGATGTACCATTGTGCAATATTGGTAACATCATGCTGCCAAACATACACATTATCATAGGTACACCAAATAACTTTGTGATCAATGATGAAACAAGATGGGTCAAGCCATTAATATAGATTCAGTTCTCAGCTACAGTGAAAAGGTTGTATAACAAGACTACTCAGACAAGGAAATTGAAGTGATTCAACAATCATCATTATGTAAATGAAGAGTAAAAATATATAACTTGTAAGACGTCTCTGACACAAATGTCACTATCAGCCTTGCAACCTGCATTTCCTTTGTTACAGGACCTTCAGTCTTGATGTCATCTGGACTGCACACTATGCCTTGGAGCTGCTTCTTGCACTTTACTAACCTGTCTATTAATTGTTGATGATGAATCAACTGATTTGAAGCTTCTGATACTTAGCTATGCCAGTTTGAACAGATTGATATCGGACTACTAGGTAGAAGGTGAACAACTTAAGTGTACAGTACTGCCTTTCCTTAGGTTGGTAAGTAAACATAAACTTCCAAGAACTATGATGTGTTGCAAAGCTGTGGCTACATCCACTTGAGGGCTAGATATTTGATCACTGACACCTAGGTTACATCTGACCAGTACATATATTGCAATATACAATTATAAATGTATTGCAATTGAAAAACTCATGATCTTCATCCCCCTTGTCAATAGAGGCATCTTGAACTGAGTTGAGTTGGACAACTGCATCCCTTATGAAATTTAAAATTGTATTTACAGAGTGTTCTGCTCCAGCCAAAATTTCTCTAAGCTTCTTCTCAATGCATCCAGTTTGGATTGCCAATTTGAGCTTCCTGAGTGAGCATCAAGGTATGATCCTTCACAGTCATGAAGTATTTGTGGCACCTTTTCTTCTCAACCTTAAGAGTCAAAGAGTCCAGGTTATTTTGGATGGCTTTTAAAGTAGCAAGAATCTATGCTGGTTTAGACTACAAGACCATCTTCGATAACAGTGACAATGTATCTCACATTCAATGATTTACCTGTCAAATTCAAGAAGAAGGTCTTGTGATTCTGTGGCTCTCTTGACTGTGGTTAGTTTTGGGGCAGACTTTACTAGCAGATGATCTGTTGGACTTTTTCAAAGTGATCCCTGTTATAATGGAAGCAGTAGTTTGCTCAAGTAGCAATTTACTTAGGTTCTCTCACAACAATATCAAATTGTCATTTTCAATTTGTACTTCCATAGCTGTCTGTGATACCACTTTTTCAGTAGGTTGTGCCTCATTGTCTAATTGAATCATATGAAGTGCTGTTTCATGAAGTAGTTCATGATTAGTGAATTACACTTTTCTGTTTGTCCATGATGGAATTGGACAGGTACAGGGATGGTGAAACTTAATATGACTTATGGCCGTACTCCTTTGTGCTGTGTGACAGTTTGCACTCTGTTAGACTTTTCATCCTTGGTGTGGTCTCCCTTAACTTTTTGCCTCTGTTTCCCAGGTTGTTGATGTGTGCTGGATTCTGATTTTGCTGTTGTTGTTACTCTGGGCACTTTACCACTGCTAACCAGTGCTAAAGTGCAAGTGCACCTACACAAAATGTATATGTAAAAGGTTCATCCATGATTGACATATTTGATTTACTAGTAAGTCTCTAATACAGTGCACTAGAGGTGCCCAGGGCCTGTAAATCAAGGGGCATATTTATACTCCGTTTGCGCCGAATTTGCGTCGTTTTTTTCAACGCAAATTCGACGCAAATCTAACTCCATATTTATACTTTGGCGTTAGACGCGTCTAGCGCCAAAGTTCATGGAGTTAGCGTCATTTTTTTGCGTGAACACCTTCCTTGCGTTAATGATATGCAAGGTAGGCGTTCCCGTCTTAAAAAATGACTCCGATGCATATGCGTCGTATTTATACTCCCGGGCAAAAATGACGCCCGGGAGTGGGCAGGTCTAAAAAACCCGCATTAGCGCCGGATTTTAGCGCCTGGGTCAGGGCAGGCGTTAAGGGACCTGTGGGCTCAAAATGAGCCCAGAGGTGCCCTCCCCTGCCCCCAGGGACACCCCCTGCCACCCTTGCCCACCCCAGGAGGACACCCAAGGATGGAGGGACCCACCCCAGGGACATTAAGGTAAGTTCAGGTAAGTATTTAAAAAAAAAAAAAATTGTGGCATAGGGGGGCCTGATTTGTGCCTCCCTACATGCCACTATGCCCAATGACCATGCCCAGGGGACAGAAGTCCCCTGGGCATGGCCATTGGGCAAGGGGGCATGACTCCTGTTTTCGTTAAGACAGGAGTCATTTCAATGGGGGTTGGGCGTCGTAAAAAAATTGCGCAAATCGGGTTGAGGCGATTTTTTGGCCTCAGCCTGACTTGCACCATTTGTGGACGCCCATACGCCATTTTCCCCCTACGCCGGCGCTGCCTGGTGTACGTCGTTTTTTTTAACGCACACCAGACAGCGCCGGCGGCTAACGCCGGCTAACGTCATTGAATAAATACGGCGCCCGCATGGTGCTTCAGAATGGCGTTAGCCGGCGCTAATTTTTTTGCCGCAAAACTGCGTTAGCGCAGTTTTGCTTCAAAAAGTATAAATATGGCCCCAAATGCTACTAGTGGGCCTGCAGCACTGGTTGTGCCACCCACAGAAGTAGCCCGGTAATCATGTCTCAGACTTGCCACTGCAGTGTGTGTGTGTGCAATTTAAAACTGTAAATTCGACTTGGCAAGTGTACCACTTGCCAGGCCTAAACCTTCCCTTTTCTTAAATGTAAGACACCCCTAAAGTAGGCCCTAGGTAGCCCCAAGGGCAGGGTGCAGTGTATGGTTAAGGTAGGACATATAGTAATGGCTTAAAACAGGAAAACACAAAGAAGATCAGAAAGAGTAGCACACAGAACAAAGGGCACGGAGATGGAGAGTGATTGAGGGAGACACAGCAACTAGAAGAAGAGTAAGGCAGGAGTCGTGCAGTGATGAAACAGGAGCCTAAATAAATCCTAAGGGCTAAGAATGGAGCCTGCATAATGGCCGGTCTGTGCTGTGGCAGCCATTAAGTAGGTACTTGAGGAACAGTGCAGGTGTGGTGTGTGGGGCTGAGGGGTTGCAGGAAACGTAAGAACAGAAACAAGGTAGGGAGTGCTGGAGGAAAAGGGAGAGAAAAACTAAGGCACATAGGCCCTTATTCTGACCCTGGCGGTCGGTGATAATGCGGCGGCCAAGCCGCCAACAGGCCGGCGGTCCAAAATATGCAATTCTGACCCTGGCGGGAACACAGCCCGCCGCATTAACACTCCGCCCGCCACGGCGGAACAAACAAACAGCGCGGCGGTCCCCGCCAACAGCCAGGCGGCAGACAATGTACCGCCCACCCTATCACGACCCACCAATCCGCCACCTTTTCCGGGGTGGGAGCACCGCCGATAAAAACACGGCGGAAACAGACTACGAACGGGAAAACGCTCACCTCTACGCACTCCACGCTAGATTCCGGCAGTATGGAACCCGAGTTGCAGGTCATCCCCGCACTCCTATACCTGCTCCTGTACCAGGAGCACGCCCGGCGGCGCGGAAGACATCGGTGAGTACTGCACCTACGACACAGGGGAGGGAAAAGATTACCGGCACACACCCACCCACCCATACCCACTACAACACACACATCAATGCATTCCCACAGATCACTGTCACAACCCACAAACCCCCCCCTCCGAAATAATGCAAAGACCAAAAGAAGAGATCATAAACGGGCAGATATATTGAAATATGGACACCAGTAATCCCAATAAATAAATAAACTATGTACAAAATAAATACAGCTACTAAATGTAGTCCAACCACTGTCCGTGGACCACAGGGGTCCTGTGCAAAGGGGCAAGGCCCAGTCCCACGACAAGAACTCCACGGAGAGAGCACTGCAGGGGCATCAGAAAGAAAATAGGACAGGCACCTCAGGGGGAAGGGAAGGGGGGGCACCTCAGCCACTTGAGTACACGACGCCAGAACCACGAGGGGACTCCATGACCACTGGCCCATCCTGGGGAGAGCAAAGCCACAGTCCATACAGTCCATACAGTGGGTGGCCTGCCCACTGGGCCATCCTGGGGAGTGCAAAGCCACAGTCCATACAGTCCATACAGTGGGTGGCCTGCCCACTGGGCCATCCTGGGGAGTGCAAAGCCACAGTCCATACAGTCCATACAGTGGGTTGCCTGCCCACTGGGCCATCCTGGGGAGTGCAAAGCCACAGTCCATACAGTCCATACAGTGGGTGGCCTGCCCACTGGGCCATCCTGGGGAGTGCAAAGCCACAGTCCATACAGTCCATACAGTGGGTGGCCTGCCCACTGGGCCATCCTGGGGAGTGAAAAGCCACAGTCCAAACAGTCCATAACAGACTCCACTGCCACTGGAGGAGGCATGTTGGCCAGAGGACATCCTGCAGCCCTGCCCGAGACAGATCCTGCCCTGCCACGTCTGCCAAAGGGCCAGCGGTTCTTGCCTGGAAGGGCCCAGTTCAGCGCTTCTTGCCTTGAAGGGCCCAGTTCAGCGCTTCTTGCCTTGAAGGGCCCAGTTCAGCGGGTCTTGCCTTGAAGGGCCCAGTTCAGCGGTTCTTGAGACGGCGGTCCCTAGCGGAGCGGTGCTGGAGACGGCGGGGCCCAGTTCAGCGGTGCTTGAGACGGCGGGGCCCAGTTCAACGGTGCTGGAGACGGCGGGGCCCAGTTCAGCGGTTCTTGAGACGGCGGGGCCCAGTTCAGCGGTTCTTGAGACGGCGGTCCCCAGCGGAGCGGTGCTGGAGACGGCGGGGCCCAGTTCAGCGGTGCTTGAGACGGCGGGGCCCAGTTCAGCGGTTCTTGAGACGGCGGTCCCCAGCGGAGCGGTGCTGGAGACGGCGGGGCCCAGTTCAGCGGTGCTTGAGACGGCGGGGCCCAGTTCAGCGGTGCTGGAGACGGCGGGGCCCAGTTCAGCGGTTCTTGAGACGGCGGGGCCCAGTTCAGCGGTTCTTGAGACGGCGGTCCCCAGCGGAGCGGTGCTGGAGACGGCGGGGCCCAGTTCAGCGATGCTTGAGACGGCGGGGCCCAGTTCAGCGGTGCTTGAGACGGCGGGGCCCAGTTCAGCGGTTCTTGAGACGGCGGTCCCCAGCGGAGCGGTGCTGGAGACGGCGGGGCCCAGTTCAGCGGTGCTTGAGACGGCGGGGCCCAGTTCAGCGGTGCTGGAGACGGCGGGGCCCAGTTCAGCGGTGCTGGAGACGGCGGGCCCAGTTCAGCGGTTCTTGAGACGGCGGTCCCCAGCGGAGCGGTTCTTGAGACGGCGGGGCCCAGTTCAGCGGTTCTTGAGACGGCGGTCCCCAGCGGAGCGGTGCTGGAGACGGCGGGGCCCAGTTCAGCGGTGCTTGAGACGGCGGGGCCCAGTTCAGCGGTTCTTGAGACGGCGGTCCCCAGCGGAGCGGTGCTGGAGACGGCGGGGCCCAGTTCAGCGGTGCTTGAGACGGCGGGGCCCAGTTCAGCGGTGCTGGAGACGGCGGGCCCAGTTCAGCGGTTCTTGAGACGGCGGGGCCCAGTTCAGCGGTTCTTGAGACGGCGGTCCCCAGCGGAGCGGTGCTGGAGACGGCGGGGCCCAGTTCAGCGGTGCTTGAGACGGCGGGGCCCAGTTCAGCGGTGCTGGAGACGGCGGGGCCCAGTTCAGCGGTGCTGGAGACGGCGGGGCCCAGTTCAGCAGTTCTTGAGACGGCGGTCCCCAGCGGAGCGGTGCTGGAGACGGCGGGGCCCAGTTCAGCGGTGCTTGAGACGGCGGGCCCAGTTCAGCGGTGCTGGAGACGGCGGGCCCAGTTTAGCGGTTCTTGAGACGGCAGTCCCCAGCGGAGCGGTGCTGGAGACGGCGGGGCCCAGTTCAGCGGTGCTTGAGACGGCGGGGCCCAGTTCAGCGGTGCTGGAGACGGCGGGGCCCAGTTCAGTGTTTCTTGAGACGGCGGGGCCCAGCCGGTCTATGGCCAACTGCTCATTGCCTGGTGGTGCCCTCCTGGGCAGCGGGGATGGTGCTCCTTCAATGCCCACCTGGGCTGTGGGTGGTGGGGCCCTCCTGGCCAGCTGGGCTGGGTCCTCCCTGGGCAGCGGCTATGGGGGTGGTGGGCTCCTCCTGGGCAGCAGGCCTGCAGCCTGACCTCTCCGACTTGCTGCCCTTGCCCTCCTTAGTCGGGAGTCTGTGGCCCTTTCCTCCCTTTGGAGCTGTGGCTGGTGACTGTGTCTGGGTGGTGTCCGGGGGGGATGTAGAAGCCGGGCTCCTGCGGCGCCCCTTCCGCCTTCTGCTCCTCTTCCCAGGGGGTGGGCTGGCTGTCCCCTTGCTGCTGGGCGAAGATCCAGACATGCGGGCTGGTGGGCTCCAATACCCCTGCACCCTTGTCAAGGGGGCTGCAGGGCTGGTGGTGGCTGAGGTGCTCTTCTTACCCCGACGAGAAGGAGGGGGGGGCTCAGGGTCAGGAAAGAAGTTAGCAGTGGCGAGGAAGAGTTTCTTGGGACAATGGAGAGTGGTAGGTACAGTGGGAATGGGAGTGGAGGGAGAGGATGTGGTTGTAGGTGAGTCACGTTTGCTGTCTTTGGGTGCAGGTGCAGGAGGGATAGGCTGTCGTGAGGTGGATGGCTGTTGGGTGGGTGGGTGGCTGCGTTTGTGTGGTGTGGAAGAGGGGGTGACAGACACAGTGGGAGAGGACACAGGGGACGTGTAAATGGCAGTGGGGGTGGTGACTGCACGTGTGCGGACTGGAGTGGAGGGTGTGCTGGTGATGGAAACACTGGCTGATGGTGAGGTGAATGGAGGTGTGAGTGTAGACGTCACAGGGAGGGAGGAGGGAGACGAGGAGGTGGGGGTCACAGAGGTGGTAGTGACTGTTGGCATGTCTGCATCGGAATGTTGCGTGTGTGAATGTCTGCGTGATCTGTGGTGCTTATGTTTGGATGAGCTTCTCTTGGGTGTTGAGGTGTGTGCAGGCTGGTCTGATGGTGTGGGTGGGACAGGCAGAGGAACAGGAGACTGGGAGGAGGGAGTTAGTAGAGGGAGGCAGGAGACAGGGACAATGGCTGCCGTCAGTGCTGAGGCCAGAGCCTGGAACGATCGCTGATGGGCAGCCTGACCCGAATGAATGCCCTCCAGGTACGCATTGCTGCGATGAACCTCCCTCTCCACCCCCTGGATGGCATTCAAAAGGGTAGTCTGCCCAACAATGAGCGTTCGGAGGAGGTCAATGACCTCCTCACTGAGGGCAGCGGGGGTAACAGGGGCAGGGCCTGAGGTGCCTGGGGCGAAGGAGATGCCCGGCTTCCTGGCAGAGCGGGCACGGGGCGAACGCTGAGGGGCTGCTGGGAGGGCGGAGATGGTGAGCTGGGTGGCGGCTGTACCTGTAATGGCGGGGGGAACGGATGGTGCCACCCCCGCAAGGGAGCTCCCTTCCGAGGACGTGTCCGTGTCGCTGCAGGGTCCAGTCGTCCCCATTGTGGAGCTCCCCTCGCCCTCCGTCTCACTGGTCCAGTCAGACTCTGTGGCATGGCCCTCCTGGGCCATGTGAGATGCAGCTCCCTCCTGCCCCGATGCCACTTCTCCTCCGCCTGATGATGCTGATGCACACAAGCACAGAAAGACAAACAAAAAGGGGGGGGAGAGAGAAATAAAGGGATATTGAGTACATGGATCTCCGGTACAGTTAGCGGACATGACAGACACAGATGCCCCCTGCACTAAGTTGCGCACTTGGGGTCCGCTACGCATTCCGTGGAACATGCCCTACACGCCTAGAGTTGACAACTGCACCCATGGATGACACGGCCCAGGGATGGCTGTACTGACAAACTACTGAGGGTGGTGGCTGGGGACACAGGGGCTTACGGGGGTGCCCAGCCTACAGATATCGCCCTGGCCTAGGGGGACCCACAGCCCTCCTCCCCCACCCAGACACCTCCACTGCGCGACAACAGAGTAGATAATGCTTGTACTCACCCCTTTGTGTCTGCTGTGCTGCCCTCACGCGCCCATCCAAATCAGGGTAGGCCACCGCCAGGATCCGGAACATCAGGGGGGTCAGTTGACGGCAGGCACCCCGCCTACGTTGGGAGGCCATCCCCAGCAGAGACTCGGCGGTCTTCTTGGTCCCGCGGCGGATGTCCTCCCACCTCTTGCGGCAGTGGGTGCCCCGTCGATGGTGGACCCCCAGGGTCCGGACTTCCTTGGCGATGGCACGCCAAATCCCGATCTTCTCATGGGAGCGGACCTATGTGACACGTACAGGGAGGGAGAAATACCACGTTCAAGTTTGTCTGCATTTTCGTTGCCAGTGGCCCAACGCCCCCCATCCCCGCCAGGCCCCCCGCCATGCCCCCCACCAGGCCCAACATGCCCCCCATCCCCGCCAGGCCCCCCGCCATGCCCCCCACCAGGCCCAACATGCCCCCCATCCCCGCCAGGCCCCCCGCCAGCCCCAACATGCCCCCCCATCCCCGCCAGGCCCCCCGCCAGCCCCAACATGCCCCCCCATCCCGCCAGGCCCCCCGCCAGGCCCCCCGCCAGGCCCAACATGCCCCCCATCCCCGCCAGGCCCCCCGCCATGCCCCCCACCAGGCCCAACATGCCCCCCATCCCCGCCAGGCCCCCCGCCATGCCCCCCGCCAGCCCCAACATGCCCCCCCATCCCCGCCAGGCCCCCCGCCAGGCCCCCCGCCAGGCCCCCCGCCAGGCCCAACGCCCCCCATCCCCGCCAGGCCCCCCGCCAGGCCCCCAAGCCAGCCAGTGGCCCCAAATCCAGATTGAATTGAACTCACTTGTTGGTCTGGAGGACCGTAGAGTAGCGCATACTGGGGGAGGACCCCATCCACAAGTTTCTCCAACTCCTCTCCAGTGAAGGCAGGGGCCCTTTCCCCAGGTGCAGCAGCCATTGTCCCTTCCAGACCGAGGTCACAGCAACACTTGCAGTATAGGTCCTCTCCTGTGAAAGTTCAAGTCGCAAGTGGATAAGTAGATAGAAATTGGCGGTCACGTCCGCGACGGTGCGTACCGCGGCGGTGCGTACCGCCACCGCCGGCGCCCTTCGCCATTGGCTCCTGAAACCCATAGGCTTCAATGTTAACCAATGCGGCTTCGCGCCGCGGTCTTCGCCTGCCGCCCGCCGCGGTGTGCCACGCCAGCGCATTGACCTCACATCCCATTGTCACACTTCACAGGTCAGGCAGCCGCCATTTCGAGGGTCCACATGGCTCAATTTCAACTGCGTCACACAGGCCTAGGCCTTGCATAGCCACTCAGACACGCCATTCACTGCATAGAGAATCGTTTACTGTGCTAGCTGTGAGTACGTACCTGTGGGTTGCTTGACTGTGTGCTCCATGTTGTCCTTCCTAGGCACCGTCCGCTGGGTTTGGCGAGGAGACGGATGAATCCTCCTGTGTACCGACCGCTGGTGGACCTGTCGACAATGGAAGAACGCCACATTATCCTGACCTACCGTCTTAACCGTGCCACTATACATGAACTGTGTGCCCAGCTGGAGCCCGACCTGATGTCCCCCATCCGCCAACCCACAGGGATTCCCCCTCTGGTGCAGGTCCTGTCAGTACTCCATTTCTTGGCAAGTGGGTCATTTCAGACAACAGTGGGAATTGCTTCTGGGATGCCTCAGCCCATGTTTTTGAAGGTGTTATCCAGAGTGTTGTCTGCCCTGATGAAATACGTGAGGAGCTACATCATTTTCCCTGAGGTGGGCGAATTAGCTACAGTGAAGGGTGATTTCTACGCCCTTGGACATATTCCCAACGTCATTGGTGCCATTGATGGGACACATGTGGCTTTGGTTCCCCCAAGAGACAGGGAGCAGGTGTACAGGAACAGAAAAAGTTACCATTCAATGAACATCCAGGTGGTGTGTTTGGCTGACCAGTACATCTCGCATGTAAATGCCAAATTCCCAGGGTCAGTGCATGACGCCTACATCCTGAGGAATAGCAGCATCCCTTACGTGATGGAACAGCTAGAGAGACACCGTGTATGGCTATTGGGGGACTCTGGGTACCCCAACCTGTCGTGGCTACTGACCCCAGTAAGGAATCCCCGGACCAGGGCAGAGGAACGGTACAATGAGGCCCATGGGCGTACTAGGAGGGTGATCAAACGCACCTTTGGCCTCCTAAAGGCCAGGTTTCGGTGCCTGCATATGACAGGTGGATCCCTAATGAACTCACCTAAGAAGGTGTGTCACATCATCGTGGCCTGCTGCATGCTTCACAACCTGGCTTTGCGCCGCCAGGTGCCTTTCCTGCAGGAGGATGGTCGAGACGGTGGTGTTGTGGCAGCGGTGGAACCTGAGGAGAGTGACGAGGAGGAAGACGACGGGGCTGAAACAGACAACAGGGACAGAATCATTGAACAGTACTGCCAATAGGACACAGGTAACAATTCAAAGAAAATTTAGTAAATGTGAACTACTCTCCTGCATCTCTGCTGCCTGTCTATTTGCCCCAGTGTATGATGACTGAGTTGTGGCTTTTCCCTCCCTATTTCAGATCTGGGGTCCCCACTACGAGTCCTGTGCTTCGTTTCCCCATGGACTACAGCTTTGTGGCAGCTGTTTGTTGACTTCACTATGTACAAGGACATATTTGCACTGTCATGTCAATTACAAAATTTTGAAATCACAGCCAGACTCCAGATAGTTTTGTGCAAAATAGGTGTTTATTTAAGTGCTCAAAATGGGATGGGTGGTTTCAAGTGGGTGGGGGCTATGGTGAAGGAATGTCCATGGCAGAGTCCAGAGTAACAGTCACACAGGTGCATTGTCCAGAGGCCTGTGGAGAGATGGAGCATGGGCAGTTCAAGGATGGACAGGGTGACAATGTGGGACAGTGGGATGACATCAGGTGGTATCCTTTGCTGGCGGTGGTCTTGACATCCTACTCTGTCTTCTTGCGAGATCTCAGGGCCCTCTTGCGGGGTGGTTCTTCTCCTGCAGGAGGTGGGGGTCTGGTGGGCTGCTGCTGTGCGGGGGCCTCCTGTCCACTAGCGCCGGCGGAGGTGGTTGGCTGTTCTTGGTCCAGGCTAGTGGCAGGGGCCCTTTGTTGTTGTTGAGTGTCCGTCCTGGTGTTGATGAGGTCCTGCAGCAGCCCTACCATGGTAACCAGGGTGGAGGTGAGGGCTCTGATGTCCTCCCTGTACCCCCGATAGTGTTCCTCCTGCAGTACCTGGATCTCCTGGAACCGGGCCAGTACCGTCGCCATCGTCTCCTGGGAGCGGTTGTATGCTCCCATGATGGTGGTGAGGGCCTTGTGGAGAGTGGGTTCCCTGGGCCCGTCCCCCCCCTGTCGCACAGCTGCCCTCCGAGTTGCCCTGTTTCCCTGGGCCTCTGCCCCCTGGCCGGTGTGCCCACTACCACTGCCCCCAGGTCCCTGTTGTTGTTGGGGTGGTGGGTTATCCTGGGTGCCCTGTAGTGGTAGACACACCGCAGATTGACGCGCCCTGGAGACAGAGGCATGGGCCCGCTGGGTGGGAGCTGTGCCGGTGTTCCCAGAGGGGTTTGGGTCTGTAGTGACCTGGGCCTGTGTGAGGGGAACCGACTGTCCAGAGGTCCCCGATGGTCCGGGCTGGTCATCGGTGTCCAGGTCGACAGAGCTGCTGTCATCGCTGACGGCCTCTTGGGTGGGGGGGGTGGAGAATTCTGGGCCCTCCGCTGCGGTGTGTTGACGGTCGGGTCCTGCAGGGGTATAGAGGTATGGTTATAGTTTCAATGTGTGGCATATGGGTGTATCTGTGGGTTCCCGTGTCCCCAAGTGCTGGCATTCGTGTGTGGGGGCTTTGGTGAGGGTGGCTTGTGGGGGGGATGTGTATATGCATTGGGCATGCTTTGGTGATGGGTGTCCATGCTTAGTGGACGCATGCAGGCCTAGGTTTTTGGATGTGTGGGTTGTGATGGTGAGACATTGGCAGGGAATAGGTGTGCTGGGGGTGGGGGTGAGGATGGTGGTGGGGGTGAGGATGGTGGTGGGGGTGACGGTGGGGGTGAGGATGGGGGTGGGGGTGAGGGTGGGGTTCGAGGATGGGGGTGAGGGTTGGGGTATGATTTGGCATGCAGGTGGGGGGGAAGCAGTAGTGAAGCTTCAACTTACCAGTATCCATTCCTCCGCCGACTCCTGTGAGGCCGTCAGGATGCAGGATGTTCAAGACTTCCTCCTCCCATGTTGTAAATTGTGGGGGTTGAGGTGGGGGTCCTCCGCCAGTCTTCTGCACGGCGATGTTGTGCCTGGATACCATGGAACGCACCTTCCCCCGTAGGTCGTTCCATCGCTTCCTGATGTCTTCCCGATTTCTGGGGTGCTGTCCCACAGCGTTGACCCTGTCGACAATCCTCTGCCATAGCTCCGTCCTCCGGGCAATGCTGGTGTATTGGATCTGTGTGCCGAACAGCTGGGGCTCTACCCGAACGATTTCCTCCACCATGACCCTGAGTTCTTCGTCTGAGAAGCGGGGGTGTCTTTGGGGTGCCATGGGGTGGTGTGTATGATGTGTGGGGTGGAGTATGTGTAGTTAAGTGTGTTGAGTGTGGTGGTGTGTGTTGTTTTGTGTGTGGATAGTGTGTGGGTGATGGTGTTGAGTGGCTGTGGCTGCTAGTTTGTGGATGGTGGTGTCTCGCTCTGGCCTTCTTTCAGAATTTTTGGTCGTAGGGGTTTGTGGGTGATGTGGGTGTGTGTTTTATATTGTATTGTGTGTGTGGGAGTGGTGTGTGTATGTGTATCAGGTGTGTGGAATTCAAATCGGCCAATGTGGCTGAGTTTTGTTCGTTTGTGTGTATTCTGACCGCGGCGGTGTGTCCCGCCAATGGAATACCGCGTTTGAAAGACCGCCGCGTGGATTCGTGGGTCGTAATGGCATGGGCGTATTTCTGTTGGCGTGACGGTGGAGGTTTTGTCACCTCCACTTTTCCGCCGACCGCTGGTCTGGCGGTCTGTTGTGGCTGTCGGATTTTCGGAGGTTTGCCTTCTGCGGGTCAGAATGACCGTGGCGGGTTTCCGCGACCGCGGCGGGATTATGGAGGATTTCTGACCGGCGGTAGGCGCCTTTTACCGCCGAGCTCAGAATGACCACCATAGTCACATGCAGAGAAGGGACACAAACAAGTGTAAGGGGGAAGAAAATGGAGCAACGGGGCAGAAAAAACTGACCAAAACAGCACACAACGGAGCAATCGATGCACAAACAAGGAGGAAGCAGAGCAGAGCAGAAGATGGGGTGTACAGAAGAAAGGACAGAAAGAAAGGGCGGCCAGGAGAGGAGTGAGACGGAAGCCTCAATAACCTGGAGCAGTAGCAAAGATAAGTCCTATAGGCTATGAATGGAACCTGTTCCTTGTGTGTGTGCATGTGTGTATGTGTGCCATCAGTATCAATATCCATGATTATTTATGTGAAATTGAGCTGCGACATGCCATGGAAAGCTCCTTAGGTCTCTGGTCCTCCACCTATCACCTCCTTTCCCTTTGTCAGGCACCTCATTCCATGCCATCTTTGTTTGACCACTGCATTGATTTTTATATATACCTTTCTCCACAGCTCAGCATTCTTTGCAGGTGTAATGTTTGAGCTGACAAGCAATTTATATTTGTCCTGTTCACCTTATCCAATCCCCTGATACTTTCCTTTTCCTGCAATCACTGGCCTATATTTAGTAGTTCACAGGCTGCTCCTGGCTGTTCTGGCTCCCAGATTTAGACATTTTCGGAAGTCCTGCATGGCTTCTGTGTTGTGCTTTCTTTTTTGGAGTTCATATCTTGACACAGTATTGTTCAGCATGTGTGTCCCATTAGCTCCACACACTTTTCAGCATTATTTTGTGTCCATAGGCAAAGGGGTTATCAACACATTTGAGGCAATGCAGCAAAACAATTTGCTGCATTGTATGAATTGGAGAGAACAGGAACATGTCATATTTACGACAATATGACTTACTGCTGTTCTTTCTCTACGCTGGTAAACTGAGTGCTGCCTAGAGCCAAAACAGTCACCCTTGCACCTGTGCTACAGGAAGGATTGTTTTTGTACATTAGGGGACACCTTCCTGCACAAATACAATCCTCAGAGGCATTTTCCACTTTCTGTGCATCATGAGGAGAAATAAAGATATATCTCCTCCTTACACCTCGGTTGGTATGAGATCAGTTTAACACATTCCAAGGTTAACTATTCTTAGTAAATCTGAGACTGTGTCAAAATTCATAGGTGGATGCCCGTGAATGCCCACACTCCTCCCATGGAATGCCTTCCCAGCGCAGAGTAACACAAAGCAGAGACTTGCACTTCCTTGAGTCACTCTGGATTAACTAAGCTACGCAGAGACACACAAGGAGGGAAGCAAGAGCCCCCCTCCTAGGTCTTTTAAAAGTCCTGGGGACCACCACCTTCCCAGGGCATGTTTTATAAGAATCTGGTGGGGTGCGGAACCCCCCCAGATCTCGGTGGCCACTACCACCTTCCTCTGGTTACATTCATAAAATTGAAAGGGGGGAGCCTCACCTGGGGACCACCATTTTCCTGAGGCTGCATTTACTGAAAATGCAAGGGGGCTGCCCGGAGGACCTAGGAACCACCACCTCCTCAGGGCTGCATTGATAAAAATTTCAGAGGGGGTTGCACAGACCCTCCTGGCCCCAGGGGACTTCCATTGCCCCAGGGTTAGAATAAATGCCAAGGAGGGGGTCCATGTGGACACCCCGACCCCGGGGACCACCAAGTCCCCAGGGCTAATTATATTTTTTTAATCGGGGAGGTGGGCCGGCCCATGCAGATCAAAGAAGGGGAGGCCACATATGGCACTGTGGACCACCATCTCCCCCACTGCCGACTCCTGCTACCTCCTGAAGTGCCCACACTTGGGAGGTAGCTGTTTGCTTGTGCTTCATGAGAACTCCACACAAAAGGAAACACTCTGCTTCAAGCAAGTGGGAGCTGTCAAAATGCTTCTGCTTTCTGGAAGTGGAGATTTAGGGGGTCATTCTGACCCTGGCGGTCTTTGACCGCCAGGGCAAGAATGACGGAAGCACCGCCAACAGGCTAGCAGTGCTTCAAACCCCATTCCGACCGCAGTGGTAAAGCCGCGGTCGCACCACCGGGGACTGCGGTGTCCCGCCGATTTTCCCCCGGCGGTGATAATCCGCCAGGGCAGCGCTGCAAGCAGCGCTGCCCCGGGGATTATGATCCCCTTACCGCCAGCCTGTTTCTGGCGGTGTACACCGCCAGGAAGAGGCTAGCGGTAACGGGTGTCCAGGGGCCCCCTACCATGCAGACAGTGAAAAGCGCGACGGGTGCAACTGCACCCGTCGCACAGCTGCAACACCGCCGGCTCCATTAGGAGCCGGCTCCTGTGTTGCGGCCTCATTCCCGCTGGGCCGGCGGGCGCTAACATGGTTAGCGCCCGCCGGCCCAGCGGGAATGTCGGAATGTGGGCCGCTGTAAAGTGGCCGCATGGCGGCCACTTGGCGGTTCCCGCCAAGGTCGGAATGAGGGCCTTAATCTCTTTCCCTGCCTGCAGACATGTGGACAGGGAAAGAGATGATCGTATTTTTCCTGCACACAGTGAGCTGGAGAGGGGGAGCCAGCTGGGACCGTGAAGGCCTTGAGGCTTCCTCGGTGTTCCTTGTCCTAAATAAAAATCTAACTTTTCAAGGTGTCTCTGCAATGAAAACATATGTTGGGGTTTTCTTTGCAGTTCTAACCAGTACAGCTATGTGATGAAGACCCTCAAGGAACATTCACATTGGCAAACTTACAGACCCGCAAGGTCACTGAAGACACTTAACCAACTGTAGTGTGGGAGCTGCATTATGCATTTGCCCAACAAGGTTGCGCATAGTCAAGGAAAAGCAAGTGTTTTTTCTCTGCATTTTCACCTTGAAAAGTTATCTGTAAGTCTTGATGGATTGGTTGGGTGGTTTGGAGGACTAGCAGCGTGGCTAGGCCCTGTGGCCACTCCGTGGCGCACACAGCTAAAGTCTGTGTGTGGCGTGGGGGTTGGGTGGTTATAGGGGTTTGACCTGGGCCCTGCAGCCAACCTGCACCGTGCACGGCTGAAGGCCATGCGTGGCATGGTGGTTGGTTAACTTATGTTGATTACATTTATTTTAGGTTAAAAAAGCCATTGAAAGTAACTGAAACAAGCAAAGGTTACAGGGACATTATAGTTAGGAAATACAATTAAAAAAATCATAGAAATACACTTAAAAAACTAAAGGTTACAGGGGTGTTATAGTTAGGCTCACATTTCAAATGGACAAAACCATAGAAATTCAGCTGTTAGAGTTATATCAAGTAACTATAACTCATGCCCTACCGTAACTACAACTCTCACTATGCACTGCTAATTACCCCTGATGTTACAGCACTCATGACATCTTTTATAACATCATTAAATATATCAATGTGATGTTAGCAGTCAAATTACTGATGTGAAAACTCATTTATAGTTACTTGAAACAACTCTATAACAGCTGACTTTCTATGGTTTTGTACATACGTTTGAAATATGTGCCTATCTATAACGTCCCTGCAATCTTTGTTTTATAAAGTGAATATATATATATACACATATTCCGTTATGGGAAGGAAGAGAGAGAGAGAGAGTGAGTGACAGGACCTTGAGAGGAGCCTCTTAGCCGGCTCCCCGTGTACCCAGCAATGCTCCCACAAGTAAGGAGCTGCTTTAAATAGTAGTTCCCTGCTTGTTGGGACAATGTTTTCATCTAATGTCAGAAAGTAGACTTTGTTTGCTTTTGCATGGTGGCTCCCACCAAGCAAAAGCAAACAGCTATGCCCCAGGTGTGGGCACCCTGGAACATAGCAGGAGCAGGATCTTGGGGGGTGGAGGTCCCCAGGGCCATCACTGGTTCCATGAGGGGGTCCAGGTGGCCCCCTACAATGACTATTGCCTCAGGGAAGTGGTGGTCCCTGGGGCTGGGGGTCTGAAATGGACCCCCTTTACTCTTTGATTGTAGTACCAGGGAGGAGGTGGTCCCCAGGCTGCAGGGGGCCATGAAGCACCTGCATCATATTTGATGAGAGCCCTAGGGAGGAGGCAGTGTCCGGGGCTGCAGGGGGTTGGAGCCGCCCCCCACATAATATTGGTTTAAAGCCCCAGGGAGGTGGCAGTCTCCCTGGGTGGTGGGGGGCTATGTGGCCACCGCACATATCAATTTGTAGAGGGAGTCCCTTTTGTTGAAGTGCTCTCAGCCAATCAGATCACAGCACAAGATCGGGAGGATTCGTGGAGCCTTCGTGTCCCTATAAATACAAATTTGTTTTTTCTTTAATTACTAAAACAACTGATACCTGTAATATTGTTCCCACCATGGTAAGTATTACAAATTAATGTTTCACTTAAGAAGAGTGAAGAATCATGATGGATGAAATCATAAAAGTAGAGCCACAATTGTTCCAACACATTTCTCTCAGAAGGAAAATGGAAATGTGGGATAGGATAGTTGACAAAGTGAATGCTGTAGGCACCACCTTGCAGACAAAGGAGGACATCAGGAAGAGGTGGAGCGACCTCAGGGGCAAGGTCCATTCCCTGGTCTCCCAGCAACAGCAGGAGTCCAAGAAGACTGACGTTGGCACTCCCGCTCGTACTTTACAGCTCCATCCCTGGGACGAGAAGGTCTTGGACATCCTGCACCCTGAGGGCTTGACAGGAATACCTGGGGGAGTGGAGACGGGTAAGTTACAACAGTAAAAATGTCATCAAAATGGTATGTTATACATGCTCATTGCTCACCTTTTTCCACCTTCACTGTTACAATACTCACCAGCCCGGTGTCCATCTGTCCAAATACCCCTGTCTAGCATCTCACAATTGAAGTAGTCTTAGTGGGGTGAACAACATCTGTGTACAGTGTGTATAGCACAGGGACTGGCATGATTACAACTCCCAGTAGGCACTGTTTCTGTAACTCCAAAAAACAGACCAGTGTTTCCTTTGCCAAGGACCCTTGTATGTAACCTCCCAGTGTACAGTGTAGTGTAGTTTGTTTAGGGTGTGTAGTACAGGGAGCTGCATAACTGCTAAGACCAGGAGGCACTGTTACAGTCACTCCACTCAGCCAGCCCCATGTCCTCTGCTCCAAATACTCCTGTGTCTTAACTCTCAACTGAAGAGTACTCACCTGGAAGGATACCATTTGTACAGTTTATGTAGCACAGGGAGCTACATGACTGCAACTCACAGGATGGTCTATTACTGTCACTCCAACCACCAGTCCAGTGTCCACTTCTCCAAAGACTCCTGTTTGGGAAATCACAAAAGAAGTGTACTCACCTAGGGAGATGACATGTCTCAAGTATATCAAGTGGAGGAAGAAACATGACTGCTAAGGCCAGGAGGCTCTGTCTCTTTAAATCCGAAACCAAGCCTAATGTATACATTTCCAAATACCCTTGTTTGTTAACTCACAAAGGAAGTTTACTCTCCTAGTAGGATCACATTTGTCTATTATTGGCAATCAGTGGGAGTGACCTAAATGTTGAGCCCTGTGGGCCCTGTTTTTCTAACTCCATTCACCAGCCCAGTGTCCACTCTCCCCAGTGCATCTGTTAGAGAACTATCAAAGGAGGTTTGTTCACTTGGGAGGATCTCATTTGTCTAGTGTTGGGAACTCGAGAGAGTGACGTGAATGTAAAGCCCACTGGGTCCTGTTTTGCTAACTCCAATTGCCAGCCACAATGTGTCTGTTGGTGAACAATCAAATGAAGTTTATTTACCTAGGAGGATAACATTTGCGGCTATTGGGAACTAGAGGGAGTGATATGAATGCAAAGCCCAGTGGGCCCTGTTTTTCTAATTCCAAACACCAGTCCAGTGTCCATTTGGCTACTGCGTCTGTTAGTGAACCATCAAAGGAAGTTTACACACCTGGGAGGATAACATTTGTCTAGTGTTGGCAACTAGTGGCAGTGACCTAAATGTAAACCCCAATGGGCTGTGTTTTGCTAACTCCAATCACTAGTCCAGTGTCCACTTATTGCAATGCATCTGTTAGTGAGCGCTCATTATTCACCTGTGAGGATAACATTTGTCTAGTGTTGAGAACTAGGGGAGTGAGCTGAATGCAACTCCCAAGAGGCACTGTTCACATGACTTCAAACAGCAGAACAGTGGTTACCTGTCCAAAAACTCTTGCCTGATCACTCTCAAATACTGTTTACTCACCTGGGAGGGACCAAGATACAGAGCATGCTCAACTCAGAGATGTGGCTGGCCACCAAGGTCAATCTTGAACTTCTAAGGCAAAATGAAACCATTGAAGACAGGAAGGGCAGCTCACCCAGTGTGCAACATAAATGATCAACAAGGCCTCAAGGTGTATCATAAGAATAGTACTGGCTACAGATACATTCACAATGCACTGACTACATGATGACTCCAATCATATATACAACAAATTCCTGGATCAGCCTACATAACAATCAAAATGGTCAAAGTCCCATCCTGCCCAGTCACTGTTTTGCCTGCACCGGTGGTGAGATATAATTATCTGCCCATCCCCCCAAGAGTTAATGAACTGCTAAATTCAGCAGCTGCAAGACATACATTGAATTGACATGCTTCACAAATGTCTGGTCAATACTACTAATAGCATTAATACTTGTCACAATATGATAACCTGCAAATCAACTATGTAGAAGGGCTTTGCAAAATGTCACTGTAAACCTATGGGGTCTATCAGGAGTCCCAAGGCGTGATGGGCCCTGTACTTTCCGAACTCTGGGAGATGAAGCAGTTAAAGAGGAATGCTTCAATAGTGAGATACCACCAATACCAATCTGGTCTTTCTAACAGGGTTATTGAGGGACATTAGCAAGACCCAGATTATGGATCATCAGCAACACTCTAACACTTCATTTTGCGCAGCAACACAAGGCCTTTCTTCATCGGTGCCCGACACAGGAAGAGAGGCCCTGTCAAGGAAAGAACTTACCCAGACACTTTGCCTCTGTAGCAGCAGCTCCCTCCCACCCTCCCACAAGCAGTGACATCCAGCTAAGAATCCAGGAGGCACAGATGGCCAAACACTGACCACTGCTAGCAAGTGGCCTCTTCCTGAAGGAGCTCCTTTGTATGACACATATTTACTCAGTTGACTGTTCTTCAACCACCTTCCAATTCTTATAGGAGTATAATGGACATTGGACTTTCAATGCTGTTGCATCTACTACAATGATTCCATCCACCATGACTGAACCCTTCACTTTTCTGTTCCGTCATGTTCCTTAATTTTATTCTATGTACAAATTCACAATAAATATCACCTATCACAAAGTTTGAGTCTGCTTGCCGCTGTTTTAATTGTTGCTATTTAGAGATGTAAGACCATGCGAAGCACATGATGAAGAGATGAGATACTAGTGTAAGGAGGGATGTGTTACAGGCACAGTGTCCTGATAAGGATTACAACCAACATACACAAACACATTGGTACAGATGTCCGGTCACACCAAAAACTTTATTTCACCGTACAGCACATGGGCTGTCCATTTGTCTGGACTGTATGAGCCAAGAATGGTTGACTCACATTGTGTCAAGGTAGATATATGGAGGTAAATTCTTCCGGAACACAGAAGTGAGGGCCTTGTCAGTCATTGTCCTGTAAAATAGGCAAACAGGGAAGTGAATGGTGTCACAAGCTTCAGCCTTATCACATACCAAAACCAAGTAATCCAACATTCCATAAACCAAGAAACAGACAGAGGGCAGTACAGCAGTCTCTGATCACAGGTCCATCATAATCCAATGACCATGCATTTGGTGGTATGACACAAACATATGTCAGTGTTGTGGCGCAGGCACTGTGGCCAGCAATTATGAAACATATCTACAACTACATACAGATCATACAAGAAAAGTGTTTAGCATATGTGAAGGGTGGATGCCTGGCCTGCAATTGATAACAATATATTTCATGTCCACATAATCACACCCATGCCGTAATAAGCCCAACACAACACACAAACCAAGTATATTCTGCACTTCAGACCTTCCACCCAAACACTGTTCAAGCTGCCTTATAACAGGTCTCATTCACCCCAAATCTGTGACCTACATTACCTGGAACAATCCATGTCCACATCCTATGTTGGAACAGCATCAGATACCTGCCAATTTCTGAAATGCCCTCATAAGGATGTTATGGTGAAGGTACCTGTAAAAAGACAAAACAAGGACTATAGATTTGAAAACATACCTATTACACAAATCACATACCAAGCATCTGGAAAGGAAGTTACTTTGCAACGAGACTGACACAAACAATGCAGCTACATCAAGGTGGGGATATGTCCAAAGCTAACTCTTCAAACACTCTTTGGCTGAATATTGCAGAGCATTAGCTCCCCAGTGTTTTGCCAAAACACTCTACTCCTCACATTCTGACAACTACAGTTCTTTGTACAGTCAAAATCATTACATCACATGACACACATACACTCAAGAAAAGTAGTTATTGATGAGATCTTCCCCCAAGTCAGCTCCTTCTTCTTCACCACTGTCATCCTCACTTGGCATTTCAGGAGAATCACCCAGTGGCACTGCAGGCTCCCCCTCCTCTGGGATGTATGGGATATTCCTCCAGAAGGAGCATGTAGCAGGCCACAATGATCTGACACAATTTTGCGAATGAGTAGAGGAGGGGTCCACCAGTGCAGGCCAGACACCTACATTTGGCCTTCAGGAGCCGAAAAGTCCGCTCCACTACCCACCTTCATCTTACATGGGCCTCATCAAAGCGGACTTCCCCTGGCGTAGTTGGATTCCTTATTGGTGTCAACAACCAAAGATGGTTTGGATATGCAGAGTCTCCTGTTAAGGATTGGGACATATGTGCAACTATGAATCCCTCATCAAAACTGTTGCATCAGACGTTGCAAATACACAAACAGGACAGATGTGACTTACCAAACAGCCAGGCCCTCTTTAGGTACAGTTGTGACATAAGCTGGGGGATAGTGCTGTTTCACATTATCAACGGGCACAGGCCTGTGAAATGTATAGGGCCTCCAAACATACAACTTGGACGTTGAAGGAATGCAAGTTTTTTCTGTTGCGGTACACTTGTTCATTTGCATGTGGTGGGACCAAGCCAGCATGTGTGCCATCAATAGCCTCCACTACATGTGTAATGTGTGAAAAATCATAAAAGTCAGTATTCACTTGGGCTAGATCCTCTCATCTGGGAAACTGGATATGGCTGTGAATGTGTTTTAACATTGCTGAGAGGCAATCCTTTAACACCAGACTGGACATAGGTTGGGACATATCACTAGATTGGGTCACTGCATGTTGGAAGGATCCTGTGGCTAGGAAGTGCAGTAATGACATTAATTATACAATGGGTGGTATGCTGGTTTGATAACTAATATCTGGCATCAGATCTGTCTCCAACTGAAAACATAAGTCTACTATTGTTCGTTGATTTAGATTGTAAAGGAGGATTATAGGTCTTTCTTCCATGGTCTAAAGGTTGGACAGTGGACGGTAGACAGGTGGTTGTTGCATTCTCCCTCTCCTAGGTACCTATATATGGCAGAAAATTATTTCTGACATTACTCATTGTGTCCACAGCAACACACATGATGCACGTCAAGATAATTTGTAAGCAATGGACATGGCAAACAGTGCACGTCACAGCTGCTAATAACATAAGGGTCACATGTTACACCCTTGGTTTGTCACACGTGTACACATCATGTATCTGGGCCTAAATCAAAAATGTGCATCACAAATGCCACTCGGAATGTGACTGAATGTCCTGAGCGCAAAAATGACCTTTGACGTGGGTGGACTGTGCTCCACTGTAAATTGCCATCTGTGCCCTGCAACATGCTACAATGGTGTTTTAGTGTTAGGACCTACATTACAAGCCGGTTTTGTACTCAAAACAACATTTTCTGAGGTGTAAAGCAGTTTTTAAATCCCAATACTGCATTTCAGGCCTATAAAATGTCAGCTTCATGATCTACTCCACTGGACATTTGGAACCACCTGCAACCGCCAGTGGAAGTTATCATGGCAGAGTCGCATAGGCTTTCAATATTCTAATGAGACTACTAGATTTGAGCGGCAGAATCGCCTACGGTGTGGGAGGCTAAGTCCAACCCACTACAGGTGACACCTGTTGGCCTAATCCAGGTTTTTTGCTCCGGCTAACTAGCAGTGCCTCATCTCTTCCCAAGAGCAGGGATGATTGACCAGCCGAGCGCATGACACAATTGACTCCTCAGGGAAATCGTGCTTACTCAGATTGCATCCGTTTCTCTCAGTTACATTAGTCTCACGTATACAAGGACAATTAAGGCAGTATATTTTTCAATAATGTTTTTAATGAAGCCACTGCATCTTAGATACTAAAGCATGTACTGCAATAACCAGGATGATAAAGCATGACAGGATTAAGATTGCGACAAGGAGAGTGAAACATAGAAATAACGCTACCATATTGTCACTAGAGTCAAAAGACTGATTCCTACCTAGGCTATATTAGAAAACAGCATGTTAAGCTCTAGGTCTGCCCTTGAGGTCCCCCTGAGAAAACCTCATCCCCTATACCTGAGCTAAGGCCTGAAATAAAACAGCTGATGTTCTGAGAAAATCTCCCTACATAAAGATGTGTATGTTTCTATGAATACCAAAGACAAATCGTTACCACGTTTACTGGCAACCTATCTTACTTCAGCCTTGAGAAAAACACAGAGTGAACGAAATGTCATGTTTATTAACGCAGTGCTGGCATAGGCAAAAGAACAGCAGATAGAGAGAAATAAAACAAGACCACAAATGTGGCTATTGTTAAAATAATAAACTAAGCTGAATAAAATATATCTAGGGTAAAGTCCACAGCTGCATGCCTGGCATTGCGAAAATAATGTGCACAGAGCTTATAACTAAAATGGCTACACAACAGCGGTAGGTGGTTGCAATCATGGGGGACACAGCCATAGGCTAATGTTGTTCCCAGTGGAGGTAGTTGACCAATGGCTGTGTCCGCCAGCAGTGACGACTGCATATATGGCAGGCGTGACCGCCATATTCTGCATAATCCCTCATTTTACCCCTGATACTGCTGCCAGCAACAACTCTACTACAGAGCTGCTGTATACCACTTCTGAGAGCAATCATGCCACATCCTGCAGGTGATAGGGCCACTGCCTACTCACCAGAGGAGTTGGAGAGGCTGGTGACTAACTCCTACTTCTGTATGGACAGCTCTAAGGTGCATCAGGGGAGCAGGTAAGTGCCTCATGTGCACAGTTTTCTCTATACTTTACCATCCCTTTTTACCTCACAGGCTAGATTGCACCCATGTGTGCCAGACTGAATACTCATGTGCCTGTAGGTATGGTCTGTGTGCCATTAATGGGAGCAGGTATTGGTGGCCAGTACCATATGTTGAGTTCATTCACATTGTGGTATGTGTCTGTGTTCCCTTATTCACCTTGTGTTGGATGCACAGAACTAGGTGAGGTGACATTACAGCCATACACTGACATCTCTTTCCTCACAAATGTTGTATTTGTGAGACAACATGTATGTGCATGGCAGCATGAGCTGAGTATGCATTTTGTATGTGTCAGTTGTGAGTAATGCGAGTATTGTGTATGTTGCCACAGAGATCTTGTCACTCTTCTGCATTTGCTAGACTGCTGTTTGTACGGCATGTCATCACTCTCTCTGCACTTTAGGTTGACACACATGCCACATGCCAATTTTCGATTGGCTACATTATGTACTGTAATGCATGGAAGGGATGGGAATGTAGTGTCATGAAGTTTATGTCTGCTCCATCTGCAGAGACCAGGGCCTGTCACATGTATCTCCCAGTATGGATCCTAGACTAGGCTGGGGTGGAGTCACTGTGGCTATGCTACTATGGCACTGTGCCCTGCCCCCAGCAGATCCTGACGTAGCCAGTATGAGGGCCTGTTGTAATATGCTGCCCAGAATGACTCATTCCTTTGATCAGATAGGGAATGGGTAAAAGGAGTGAGTTACTGATATGTGGCAGATGTGCACTTAGTATCACTGTCAATGTGTGTCTCTGACTCCTAACAAGTCCCTTACTCCCAAAGCCCTGTTGTCACTATCACACAGGTCATATTTGTCCTGTGCAGGCGCATTGCATAACTGACATTTACACAGTTCAGACAGTGTGTTGATTCCTGTGGGACCATTATGTGTGACTCTGTAGCTTGGCCACATGGCAGAAACAGGACAATGCATGCCTTTGTTTGCTGGATACCATCTCTGTAGGATGGACACATATGTCCTAAAGTGTGTTCTATGGTACAGATACATAACACTGAATGAACCCAACCTTATAAAGTGGCACAAGCCTGCATTTCTTATTTCAAACGTCCACATGTGGACAGGCTACACACTTTCTGTAACCACCATGTCATCGTTACCCATGTGTGATGTTTGAGTTTGTACTTTGGAAATAGCCTGTAGGGACTGTATGCAGAGGGTCATTCTCACAGAGTGTGAATATGTTGGTCAATTCATGCATAAGGAGTCTACCTTTCAGAAGCCACAGAGGTGTAATTTGTCTCATAGTGGTTCACATCTCGGTCAGGGTGCTAGAGCATGTCCCATAAGCTGTCAGTATGCCTGCCTAGTCTTTGTAGGGCCTGAGCATGGTGGTGGGTTGGTCTGCTGATGTATGTCTGTAGTCATGGCCCTGTACGTATTGGCTGGTATGTGTCACACTTGGAGAGTATTTACAAAATAGGAAAGTTCTAGCTTGATGTAAATGACATGTATGTGAGAACCATTTGTGATGAAACTTGTGATCATGATCTCTTGAAAAGAAAGGGATATGGAGAGCCATCGCTGAAAGGATGCAGACTCTGGGGGCTGCGTGCCCACTGCAGAAAAGGGTAGGAGGACCTGAGATGCTGGGCCCAGAAGATTGCAGAGGTCCAGCTGGGGCAGTCCTCCCAACGCGGACCACGATCCCTCTAATGGCCCACATTCTGGCAGTGGCCTATCTGGAGCTTGATGGGCATTTGAGGGAAGCAAGGCAGCCACAAGGGGGTGAGTACAGGGCTTTTTCCTGCTTGTCACATTACCAAGTGATTGAGTAAGATTCTGACTGCTCCCTCTAACAATTAGGGATGAGCCATGTGTCACACAGTTGATTGTTTGCGTCAACATGTCATACTGATGTACCATGCCTAATGGACTTGGGACCTAGGATAAAACTAGGTACAATCCTCAAACCACTTGCTCTAAAAGGACCACATATGGCTATGTACAGTTATCAATCATGTACTGTTTGTTGTTGAAGTGTGTGTATTTTCCAAACAACAGACCACTACTCCTAAGTGTTCTAGGCCAAAGGTAAGTACGTGAGGATCACTGTCCTCAACCATGTGTCTTTGTAAATGTGTATTTTGGCATCTGTCACCCAGAAGCTTGTTTTCTTCAGTGTATGATGGGTGCTGGTGTCTCATTGCAGTCTGCAATGTGAATGTGTCCAACATACATGTGACAGGGCTTACATTGTCCTTTGGATGCAGCTATAAATCACTACTTTGCCTTGGTAATTGGGGAATGTCAATTGACATGAATTATGTGCCATCACTGTTGTCAACATTCCTTGTGCCTACATGTCAGCATGTGTCCCTTTCTCTTTAGAAAACACATCTAAGCTGCAATTCTATGCATGGTCTCTCTTTGCACGTGGAATGATGTCTGTATTCCCTCACATATATGTGCATGGTGAACTGTTTGTGGAATAGTACATTTACAATGGAGATACATTTCATATTGTGCCATACTCAGGAGTATGCCACCATTTTGTATTCTATGACACATTCCCTCATGCATTATAATATGCCATTTGTCATGTATAACTGCATGAGCAATGAGGGACATAACAGATAGGCCTAGAGTTTAGGGCCAAAATATGAACATCTATGACCTTGATGTAGCATCAGGTGGAAAATGCACTGCACATGTGTAATGGTTCAGGTATGTGTCCTGACTGTTGGCATGCATCAGGAAGTGACTTGCAGTTACTTTTTAGACACGTGTTTGGGTGTAGGCATTAATTCACAGAGAGATATCTGGGTCTGTATGACTAACAAGGGGACAGTGATGTCGTTTACCATTGGGCAATAGCTTAAAGACCGTCTACAAATCCTTGCAACTTCTGTGTCTCTCCAACATGCCAAGGATTAATGGCTTCTACTGAGGCACTCAGAAAATATCGTTGTGAGGGGTGCCAGACATTAGTGGTGATTACTCTGGGGCTTACTGATTCATTGTGTTGTGCTTTTTTTGGGGACATCTCTCCCTGACATATTGGACATGATGTCTACAGTGTTCATTTACATGTCACATGTGAGGCCCATCTGGGTAACATTAATACTACCTCCCTCACTCTATTGGGACAAATATCACTTGGTAAAGTATACATTGTTAATATGTTTCCAGTGTGGAATGGGTATTTCCATGTCACCTACTCCAGGTTTTTGTACTTTTGCCATCAACTTGTCTGAGTTTTAGAGCTTCATTTCTTATTGTTGGGTCATTATGTATGTAGCAAATAGATGTGTGCATGACCTTGTGTGGGATCTGTGGAAATTGACTTTGCATTGGCCTACTATTGAATGCCAACAGGTGACCGAGGTCAGCTCCACGAGGCAAATCTTTAAGGGTGATGAGGTCTCCTAGTTGTTGAATAATTATTGAGATAGCACAAATTCACCCATGCAATTGTAGTTGTCTGAGATCCAGAATTTCCTGTGGGCAACTGTTGATAATTCAGATAGCATGCATGCATATGGTATGGCACATGTATGGGCCATTTAGGTGGAGTTTATTGCTGGAGCCTACTTGACATCATGGTAATGTTTGCTAATCGGAGCTGTTGTTCAAGGTAAACTCATGGACATGTGATGACCCTATTCCTCTTTTTCTTGGCAGCATCAGTAGAGGCAAGTGGAGGAGATGGGGCAGAACTGAGTGGGGAAGCATCTAACCATGGGACCTCGGGTCAAGACACCACTGACACAGAGGGACCCAGTGGCATGGAGGGCAAGGGGAGTACCACAGGGGAGACTGGATCTACATCCTCAATATCATTGGATTCCTCCTCCATTGGCCACTCCCTAGTAGTGGCGAACTCATCTGGGCATCCTCTTGTACCCATCCTTGTCCACCTCCCCCATTCTATCATAACCCTCCCTGTTGCTCCCCACCAAATTGGTTGTGCCTGCTCACCCAAGAGGGTGGGCATCTTCTTCACTGCAGGCACCTCTGCCCCAGCACTTGTTACCCCTGATGTCCTGTAAGAAGGCTATTTAGCTCCTGAGAACAATCTCTGTGGGTCAGTCAGCCATTGTGAATGCCATCCAGGGATTGGCCACCCAACTACAAAAAAATGCTACATTCCTGGAAGACATTCATAGAGGAATTGCTGGCCTACAGAAATCTTTTCAAGCTCTGGCCTCCTCACTGATGGCACCCAGTCACTCTTCACCTTCCATTCCCCCTCCAACTCCCTATTCCCAACCCAAAGCCATCCTTCCCCTACCGACCCAAAGCACACAGACAGATCTGCAGGCGTCCACATCAACAGCCAACAGAGCACACACAAACACAAGTTGGAATGCACACAAACAATATTCACCCACAGACACTACAACAGTCACAACTTCACTAGAAACCCCCACCACCCCCAGCATCACAAACAACATCAAGCATATCCACATGCACCACACCAACAGTCAGTGACACACCCACCACACCCATCATACCCAAAGACACCATAATTATCTACCCTATCCAGTCAACCCGCAGTCATCACCTCGACAGACACACACACTTTCACCACTCTATCCTCAGCACCTACACCACCCAGTCACCCAAGACACACAAACACACTCACTCACCCACTCAACAGACACACACCACATACAAGCATAACTCCCAGAAGAACGCACCCATGACATCCACACCAACAGTCTACAACCACTCCCTCAACCTTCAAATCCTGACCCCTTCTGATGACCATCTCTGTGTCCCTATGAAAGTTTTTTTCATCCCATCCCATCTTTCCACCTCCAAGGCCTCTTCTGCCCCCCTATAAGCACCCATACTCCTCCCCTATAAGAAGCCCACCCCTCCCTAAAAGAAGACCACCCCTCCCAATCCTAAGCTTAAACCCCCCTTCTAAATCTGAACCCCATCCACCCCGGGATAATTCCTGCCTGCCCTCTTGATGCCCCCTTCCTTTGGAGGTTCCCTGGCAGTTAAGGAGTCAAGTCTGGGCACAGTGATGTGCATGAACATTTGATATTGAACTGGCCAATAGCCTTGGACATTTTACATTCTCTTTAAAAGTAAACCAGAAAAGTTGTTTTGTTGGGTATACATTTGTTCTGAAATTGCTTTTCTACTTTTATGCTGTTCCTGAGTGACTTGTGTTTTGTGTCTACATTTGTGCGTGTTTCAGCCTGCTTGCTGACCCATGTGTTGTTGTTTGAAGTATGTGACTTTGTGGGCAGTTCTGGTGTCCCCAAAAACAAGTGTATATGTTGACTGTATGCATATGTGGTTGCAAATGCAATGGTGTTGTCATGGCATTGTGTACTATTTGTTCAGGTAAGTATTTAGGGGGTCATTACAACATTGGCAGGCGGTAAGCGGAAACCGAGTTTCCACCCGACGGCCCAGCGGGGATGTGGGCTGCAACATGGGGCCGGCTCCAAATGTTGCAGTTGCACCCGTTGCGCTTTTCACTGTCTGCATAGGGGCCCCGCGACTCCCCGTACCGCCATCCTTTTCTTGGTGGTTCAAACCGTCAGGAAAATGTTGGCGGTCGGGGACTCGTAATCCCCTGGGCAGCGCTGCAAGCAGCGCTGCCCTGGCGGATTACTACCGGCGGGGCCATTGTGGCGGAAAACCGCCGGCCCCGGCGGAAAACTGCTGCGCTTCCGCCGCGGTCGTAATCCCCCAGGAAGCACCGCCAGCCTGTTGGCGGTGCTTCCGTCATTTTAGCCCTGACGGTCTCGTACCGCCAGGTTCAAAATGACCCCCTTAATCTTGTGTTTTCTGATGTGAACATGTGTGGTATTAGACATGTCCCCCCTGCTACGGATTATGTATTCATCTGAAGTGTGTCAGCTTGAGTTTTGATTGCGCAGACATGGAGTACGTTCAGTTGTGCTGCCTTTGTATGCAACTGACTGCATGTGTCAATTTAGGTGAGTGTTCCTTGAAGCTACTTCTTGCAGTTGGAGTGTTATTTGCTTTGTTGACTTGCAGTTCCACATTGTGCTGATGGGCATGACATTTGGGTCTAGTACTGTTTGTCCCTGAGACCCATTTAGGGCCATTTCCTGGGCACATGTTGTTTGTGGGGGGTGCCAACTGATATGTGTCCCAGTGCAGCCTCCTTCCCTGAGTACTCCTGATGCCCTATTCCTATTGTGCAGGTATTATTAGCATCATGATTTTTGTCTAGTTGTCAATTTTTCTCTCTGTGTATTGTGCATCCCATTGACATTCAATCGTGCTGTAATGTGTGTTATGTATGTGTCCATTGCAGGGCTGTCCTGGCAAGTGGGTCAGAGGGGAGAGTGATTGTGTGAGTTGTATTTGTATATGTAATGTTTGTGTGATGTTGATAATGTGTGAGACAATGTTGTGTAGCCTTCACTGTCCTTGTTCCTGAGATATGTGGCTGTGTGCTTCTGTGTAGTGTTACAGTGCAGTTTGAGTGAGCTGACCAAATGGGGTGTATGGTGACTGTAAATGTGTTTGTCTTGATGTATGTTTTTGGCTCTTTACAGGATGTGTTGTGTACTTGATGCCCGTGGTATGACCCTCATATGTGTGGATAATGGTGCTACAATCAATTTTTTAGGTTATTGATACAGGTAGGTGTGTGTACTTACTGTTGGTAGTGCCCACAGCGGTGTTGATTTGGTGGTACTTCGATGATCATCAGCAGTGGCAGTACATGTGTGATGGGCTCCATGATGGCAACAGACGTGTAAGACTACTTGCAGGTGAGTGTCTCCATTTATATTGTCCATTTCTGCCTGGATAGGGATGTGGTTGATGACCTAGCAGGGTCACATTGGTGGTGTGCAACCTTGTAATGTGTCTGGCGGAAACACAGGCACTGCTGACATGTTTGTGCTGTCTTGCTACTCTTGCGGTCTTTGTTGCCTGGCAGTGCAAGTGGGACCACAGCGGTCTTTGCTCCATAGGCTTGCATAACTCGTAATATGGCTGTCTGACCACCATACCAACAATGGTCAGACTACCCCCGCTGCCATGGCAGTGTAAGGACTGGAAAACTTGTAGTGAGGCCCTATGTCCTAACTATATGCATATATATATATATATATATAAATATTTATTATTATTTTTTCTTTGACTTGCTTATATCTCGGTGATTCTCGTTGCAAACAGAAAGTTTTGGGGTGATCCTTTATGCGGGGGTGGAGAATAAGTGTGGGTAAAAAAAACTATATTTCCCATGTTCCTTCCCATAGAACCTTTAGACACAACTACAGCCCAAACCACGGGGGCGTGGCCTGGGACCAATGGAGCTGCATGCGTAGTGCGGCGCTCTCGGACCACAATCCAGGCCCGAAGCTTAAATCCTGCCATAATACCGACCGGAGGTCTTAAAAGTTGAAGAGAAGTGATCGGAGAATATACAGCACGAGTAGAAACCGAGGCGATACATTTTGGGGCAGAGTTTACCAAGAAAACTCCCCCCGACAACTCCGCAGCTGCCGTGACCTAAAATGGCGGGCGCGACAGAGCAGTGAACCCGCTGCAGCCGCAGTCCGCGGCTGAGAAGGTACGAAGGTCCCGTGGAGGTGAGGGCCCCCACATCATTCGTTGGAGGGTACGAGGGGCTCAGACACCTTCGCCACAAACGGCGAGAGCAACAGTATGAAGCGGAACATCAGCGAAAGCGGCATAGCATGGGGCTTCTGGGCCACAATCCAGGCCGAAGTTTAAAACCTGCCATAGTGACGACCGGAGGTCTTGGGGATTGAAGAGAAGCGATCGTAGAATATACAGCACAAGTAGGAACCGCGGCGCCCCACCCTGGAGCAGAGATCACCCGGAAAGCTCCCCCTGAAAACTTTGCAGCTGCCGCAACCCAAAATGGCAGCCGCGACAGAACAGAGAGCTCGCTGCGGCCGCGGCCCTCCGTTGTGAGGACTCGGGGTCTCGTGGAGGTGGGGACCCTCACGCCATCCATCGAGGAACACAAGGGGCTCAGACACCTTCACCACCAACGGCGAGAACAACATTACGAAGCGGAACATCAGCAAATGCGAGTAAGGTGGCGCCCTCAAGCCACAATCCAGGCCCGAAGCTTAAATCCTGCCATAATAACGACCGGAGGTCTTAAAAATTGTAGAGAAGCGATCAGAGAATATACAGCACAAGTAGGAACCGCGGCACTCCACTTTTGGGCAGAGATCGCCCCAAAAAAACTCCCCCTGACAAGTTTGCGGCTGCCACGACATAAAATGGCGGCCGCGACGGAGAAGGAAACCAGCTACAGCCGCTGCCCTCGATCCATTGAAGAGCGCAAACGACTCAGACACTTTTGCCACTAACGACGAGAGCAACAGTACCGAACATCAGCGAATACAGTGTAGGGCAGCGCCCTCGGGCCACAATCCAGGCCCAAAGCTTAGATACTGCCATAATAACAACCTAAGATCTCAAAAAGTGAAGAGAAGCATCTGAGAACTGTTACAATGGTGAAACCAAAAAAACAAGACAAATCACCAGCGGGAGACTCCCCGCACACTGAGAATCCACCCCCAACGCCCGCCAGAGAATCGCAAACGGGGCACGAACAACAAGAAACAACTCTGGACACTGTGCTACTGGCCATTAAAGATTCCCGGGAAGCGCTTGAGCGTAAAATCGATAACCTCACCACAGATCTTTCCCTTTTGCGAGACGACCACCGTAAATTAAAGGAAACGGTGGGTTTGCACGAGACCACGTTGACAGGAGTGTTAGCAGGGCACAAAGGCTCATCCTCAGAAATTAAAGACCTGACCACCGGGCTGAAAACATTGGAGGCAAGGGCGGAGGATGCAGAAAACCGAGCCCGACGGAACAACATCAGATTAGTGGGGGTTCCGGAGGGGGCGGAGGCCTCTGCAGCTAATATAGAAGTATTCCTAGAACAGTGGCTCAGTGACACGATAGCATCAGAGGGCTTCTCACCATTCTTTGCGGTGGAACGTGCCCACAGGATCCCTGGCGGACCAACCCCACCAGGAGTCAGGCCACGGCCAATAATCGCTAGATTACTCCACCACAAAGATAGAGACTACGTACTGTCACAATCCCGCCAGCTAGGTGAGATTCAATTGGATGGCCAAAAGGTTATGATATTCCCAGACTTTACGAGAGAAACACAGGAGCAAAGGGCATCCTACATCGCAGTAAAACGAGCCATGCGTGAGCATGGTATAAAATATGCCATGCTCTTTCCGGCAAAACTCCAAGTGGAATACGATAACAGAACCCACTTTTTTCTCACACCTCAGCTGGCGATGGAATGGCTTGAATCGCTGAACATCCACTGCAGAGCAACCCGCGACCGGACATTCCGAAACCCCGGGAAGAAACGTAGCAGATCCCGGAAAAAGACCACAGAAGCGGCTCCATCGAAACGTCAATCACAACAGGAGATGCGTGATGCGGTGGAAACAGCAGCAGCATTAAGCGGGGGAGACTTCCACACACGCCGGACCCCAGATGCTACATCAGACGTTGACTCAAACTGCGAACAGTCCTCAATATCCTCCCAGGACACTCTCGTCGGCTTGCCTTTGATCACCCCAGGAACGGCGGACGAGATTATCTGACCTCGCTAAAAGAACAAGTTGGCAAGTGAGCGGACAATTGTGGGGGAACCTCAATCTGTTTAGGGACATTGATAAGACCCAACTGTAAATATAGAGCTATAGGAACCTAGATGTCATTTCTTAACCAGCACATTACATATAATCGGGCCTGGGGGAGAGTCCGGGATGCTGCCTCTTGGTCTCTGGCACGCCTCCCTCCAATAGGTTGATAATTAGGATTACAATAGTTGTAATGGTTTGGACGGGGAGAGTTGTAGGTACCGTTCCTGGGGAGATGGAGTTACAAAGGGGGTTTGATTTTGGTTGTGTTGTCTTCAGGGTTTATCAGGCACATCAATCTCGCAGCCCAAATGGTTCACACCTTAGATTACGAGACTCAATAGGTTTGTCCAGTAGTAGTAATAGAGCGGTGTTAGCGGACCGCCTCCACACCCCTCCCTAAACTATGACCACAGAATACAAGATAATCACATGGAATGTCAGGGGCCTAAATAACATGTCCAAGAGGTACAAAGTTCACAGCTTTCTTAAACGAAGGGGAGTGCACATAGCTATCTTACAAGAAACTCACTTGTTGGAGCAGGAGATCAAGGCCTTGAAAAAGCGCTGGAGGGGACAAATATTCACCACTAACCACTCAGCATTTGCGAGGGGAGTGTTGATATGGATCAGACCAGGCGTTCCATCACAGGTTCTTCATACCTTGATCGTCACCGAGGGAAGATACGTAGTGATATCTGGTAGATTGGACGGGAGAGAGGTAACTCTTGCGGGACTATACGCCCCAAATCACGAACAGGGAAAATTCCTAGACAGATTATCACTGATCATGAGCACACTTCTCACTAGCACTACATTAATAGGAGGAGACTTTAATTGTGTAGTGGATACCGCAATGGATAGATCGCACCCACCATTGTCACAATCCTTAACTCATAAAACAGCACTGCACTTCCAGCAGTGGCAAAAACACTGGCAATTAACGGATTGTTGGCGCAAACTTAATCCCCCCAATAGAGAATACTCTTTTTATTCAGCAGTTCACGACCTGCATGTACGACTGGACACCATTCTGGCATCTCCAGAGGTGCAATCTGTGGTGGCGAAGGCCGAGTATCTTGGCCGCACCATCTCAGATCATAATCCCTTATTGATCTCTTTGGCCTGGTGCGGCGAAAGACCTTTGATTCCCACTTGGCACCTGAGAGCAGAGTCACTTGAAGACGAAGCTTTTAGAACCCAACTGGGCACGCAGATTACGGAATTCTTTGAGAACAATGCTGGAACTGCCTCGTCCAGATCTGTCGAATGGGAATCCTTTAAAACAGTGATCAGGGGATATTGTATTAGCAGTACTGTGGGAGTACGGAAAGTGCTAGAGACAGAACTAACCGATCTCGAGAACTCCCTTAGGGAACTCGAACGTAAGCACCCATCACAACCCGACCCCTCAACACAACTAGAAGAGACAAAGACTAGAATAATAGAAACTAACACTAGATTGTCATGTTTCGATTACAAACAATTCTTGCAGAAGCAACATACAGAGGGCGACAGAGCAGGCGCCCTACTGCCATGGCTGGCCAAACCGCCCCAACTTCAAACCATAGTGGTGGAGTTAGAGACCACCCCGGGTATAAAAGTATATGGACAGAAGGAGATCAATACCACCTTTCTTAAATATTACTCAGAGCTGTATGCGCCTCCCTCCGAAGTACTCAGCAACGCTCAATTACAAGATCTGGGGAACCTCAACCTCCCGGCATTGAAAGGGTAAGATAGAATAGCCCTGGTGACTCCCATATCACTTACAGAAATAAAGGCTGCAATCCAGAGTATGGCAAGGGGCAAGGTACCGGGAGCAGATGGTCTCCCTCTGGAGTTCTACCTTACATATCAGGACTCATTAACCTCCCAGCTCAGCATCTCATATGCAGAGGCATGGAATAACAACAGCTTATCTCCTTCCACTACAGAGGCAATAATGATTCCCCTTCTGAAACCTACCAAACCCCCCACAGAAGTTCGATCATACCGCCCACTATCAATGTTGAACTTAGATTATAAAATACTAAGCAGGGTACTAGCTAATAGACTTCTACCATATATGTCCTCATTAATCCATCAGGACCAATCGGGATTCATCCCAAAGAGAAGCACTGCCCAAAATATCCGTCGATTGATCTCACTCCTTCATGCCCTACCCCCTGACGCAAATAGAGCAGTAATCATCTCGATAGATGTCGAGAAGGCTTTTGATAGCCTACGATGGGACTACCTAAAATGAGTGATGCTGAAGCTAGGTCTAGGAGAAGGGTTTGTCAAATGGACGAGGCTTCTCTACACAAACCCCACAGCGAGAGTACGCACTGGCCATACAATATCCCCTTCCTTTGCCATAGGTAGGGGTACAAGACAGGGATGCCCGCTTTCACCTTTGCTTTTTGCATTGGCAGTTGAACCTCTCGCCCAATCAGCTAGGTCCCAGAGGTTCTACGAAGGCATTACAATCAATGCTTGGACGCATCATATTGCTCTCTATGCGGATGACATGTTACTCTTCCTCCGGAACGCAGAGACCGATCTACCAGGAGCAATGACAATGTTAGACAACTTTGGAACCGCATCTGGACTCCGGATAAACTGGGGGAAGTCGTCCATTTTTCCAGCTGCTAGGGGTATCGAAGAACCAATGGACAATCGGGGTCTTCCGTGGTCCCCATCCACATTCAAATATTTAGGGGTCAATATCTATCACTGCGCTGAGGATTTACTAGAAGGGAACATTCAGAGCACAATTAGGAGTATCAAAAACAGCATGATATTCTGGCAGACACTCCCGCTAGCGGTTACTGGGAGAGTTGCACTGATTAAGATGATAGTGTTACCTAGAATGTTATATTATTTTGCAACCATCCCACTCATTATACCGAGGGTGGTATTTAAAACAATTTCATCCTTGATTACAGGATTGATATGGGGAACCAACAGACAAAGGATAGCATTGCGCACCCTCCAGAGAACAACAGCAGAGGGTGGTCTGGCTGTTCCTGACTTTGAATTATACTATTGGGCGAGCCAACTCCAATGGCTGGCGCGATTCATCAGAGCACCCCAGTGGGGGAAGCACTGAGAACCCCTCTCCACTGCCCCCGTGATAGAATTCTAGGCATTCTATTATACCCCAAGAAACAGAATAAAACACTTCCGATAGAATGGGAAGCATCATGTCACTGCTGGGAACAATACCTAAAACGAACACACACCAGAACACCGTACTCGCCAGAGGCCCCCCTGATCTGTATAGGAACCGTCACAGGAAATCATGTAATAAGGGGTATCACCCAATTCATGGCACTTCAGATCGACACCATAGGGGCTCTATATAATAACGGGAAACTGTGCACTTATGCAGAACTGCAGGAAAGGTTTCAGATACCACCAGGGCTGTTCCTAACCTTTAACGCAATTGCTAGGACTCTTCGTAGACAATGGGGTACAGGACTAGAAGAGCCCCCCAGACATAACACCTGTGACCAAATATGCACTATAGGAGACCAAGGGAAGTTGATTTCAGGGATACTGTATATACATCTCTACTAACCAGCATATGTCTTCCCTTAAATAAACTTAAGACCAAATGGCAGGGGGAACTGGATGTTACAATAGATGACACACAGTGGACCAGAATAACCACACACATATATACAGTTTCCAGAAATGCCAGGTTTAAATTAATAAACATATATGTTTATCACAGAGCTTACTTAACCCCCTATATGATATCAAAGATGTATGGTGTAGAAAATGCCAGCTGCCCCCGATGTGAAGAACTAGCAGCAGGGTTGCTGCACATGCTCTGGAGTTGCCCACTAATCGGGGACTACTGGATGGGGATATTTGAAGCACTCTCCACTTGCACGGGCAGAACATTATCCCGATCAGCCATGGTGGCGGTTTTGGGAGATTTTCTTCGCCCCAGCAAGCATAAAATCACAAACAGATTCATAGACCTGGCTTTGATACTTGGAAGGAGAGAAATAACTTCACACTGGAAAGATCCGAAGGGACCACAGATAAATTGTTGGAGAAATGCATTAATCAAGTGGGCGGAAACTGAAGGGACAGTATTACTAAGGGAAACACTCAGGAGCCTAGGAACTATAGACAATGCTCAGCACTGGAACATGATACTGGAGAATTTTAGAACACCTGACACTTCTAACTCTGATGCAGAGGCAGATTTACCAGAAACAGATCATGTATAATTGATCAAGACATTCCTGTTGAAGATCGTACAAGAGACCAAATAAGTGATTCATTTGTGAACCGAACAAATACCTCTGTATAATTGATGGGAAGTGCGAAAGGGGAGATGGAGGGGGAGGGGGAGTTACAAAAAGATGGGAAGTTATTTTGTTTTTGTATGCGTTTCATGCAATTATGAAGCAATAAAAGAGATCTTAAAAAAAAAAAAACTACAGCCCAAACCACTAGACGCAATTACAGCAGATTTGGCAGAAGGCTAGCTTTCGTTACGTAGATCACACTTTTGCTTATTTGGTGTACATCCGTCCAGTAGTTAAAGAAAATCTAAATTTGTATATCCGAGCTTGCAAATAAATCGTGAATATTCATGAATTTTCACAAACGCTAGCATATTTTTGCAAATGTGCACAAATAGAAGTGCCGTAATTATTTTGTCACAACCTGAACAGAAAGTTGCAGCCGCCATTTTATGTTATGGGAGATGGTCCTTGGGGCTGAAAAACTAAATGAAAAGTAGCATAAGGGGTCAGGGGTGTTTTAGGGTCAAAATATGGGTTTAAAATTATTTTTCTGTGCCATACGTGATATTGTGATTAATCAAGATTAATTGAGAATAATTACGAATGAGCAAAAAAATGTAAAAAATTCAGACTCATTTATACACTAATTAGTTCACTCATACATGCATTCAGAGACTCATGTGCTCACTCACAAGCGCACTCCTGCACCCACTCAGACCCACTCATATACTCCTGCACTCACTTTCAGATCCACTCAGACTCACAAACGCACTTAGACCCTCATGCACCCACTCATAGATCCACTCAGAGACTCATGTACTCACTCACAGGCCCACTCAGTCACTCATACATCCACTCATAGACCCACTTAGACACATGCACCCACTCACAGACCCACTCAGACACTGATGCACCTATTCACAGACCCACTCGGACCCTCACTCACCCATTCACATACCCACTCAGACACTGACACACCCACTCACAGGCCCACTCAGACACTGACATATCCAAGCAAACCCTCACACATCCCCTCACAGATCCACGCAGACCCTCACACACCAACTCACAGACCCACTCAGACGCTCATACACCCACTCAGACCCTCATGCACCCATTCACAGACCAACTCACACACTGATGCACCCACTCACAGACCTACTCAGACCCTCACATACCCACTCACAGACACACTCAGACACTCCTGCAACCACTCACAAACCCACTCAGACCCTCATTCCCTAACTCACAGACCCACTCAGACACTGACACACCCACTCACAGACCCACTGAGACACTGACACACCCACTCACACACCCAGTCAGTACTTCATGCACCCAAGCATGCACCCACTTTCACACCCAGACAGACACTCCCACACCCAGAGACACCCTCTCACACCTATTCTCACAGATTATTCATCAAAAATGTGTTGCAAATATTACATTGATATTATCAGTGATGTTATCAAAGATGTCATGAGCGCTGTAATTTGATAGGTAATTAGCAATGCACGGGGAGGGCACAAGTTATAGGGCACGAGTTATAGTTACTTGAGATAACTCTAACTATAGCAAGTGAATTTCTATGGTTTTGTACGTTTAAAATGTGAGCCTAACTATAACGTCTCTGTAACCTTTGTTTTTTTCAGTGTATTTCCATGTTTTTTTTATTCAATTTCCTAACTATAACATCCATGTAACCATATATATATATGTGGGGGTGGGGGTGTTTATACAACCACACATGACATTACCACATATACCTTTACTAAGCATACTTTTCCAATGATAATAGTTGGAAAGGCATGCGTGTCAAAGACGCGCTCGTGGTTCTGACTGCATTGATAAACCATGCGTGGTTCTGCCATGCATGGTTCTGTCATGCAAACTCATTATTGGTACCCTATACCAATCATGGGACTTTCCAGTCGTCTGAAGATTTTCAGCCATATCCTTCAAATTATATATTTTTAGCTGATGAAGAAGTCTACATGTGGCTTTGGGAGCGATAGATCAGACACTTGACCCCAAATGAATGGATATTTTATGTGACAAGGAAATTGGCTTTCTGGACAGCTAACTAAATATGGGCTAGTTGTTGAATAATCATGCTCATTTTTTAAAATATTTCAGATTCCCAAGTTAATACAAATAGACTGGGCTTCGTGTCTTTCTCTCTCACACGCACGCGCACACACACATGCAGACATCTTTCACAAACCAACAGGAATTGTATATGCTATAAACAAGCAGCCCTTTCATATTTTTTTTGTAACTGAAATAGACCGAGCCTGCTTTACTAGTAGCGATTTTTTCTGTGATAGATTATTGTCTTTTCAAGATTTGAGCTGCTTGATAAACTTATCTGGAATGTAACAGGGAGTTGACAAAACAGAGAAAGGGGGTTTAGCAGCCTTATTGTTTAAACGCGGTTTATATTTTCAGATAGTAAATGAACAAATAGTGTTTTCAATCTAGCTCCTGTTCAATCTCTGAAGCTTGGTTGTCAGATTAAGCCAATATACGTCCACCATCTTCTTTGATAATATTACCCCTAGTGATCTAATTGAACCCTCTATTGGTACACTAAATCATATTTTAGTGATTGCATCTCCCAAATTTGTAAGAGAGCACTACATCTGATTTTCATATACTTCTCTACATTACCCATTACAAATTATAAGTGAAACTTCTACATTGTTGTCAGTTAATCACAAAGAACTTACGCACAGATGTTATAGCCCACAAATTTTGCCTTTAAAATAGATTAAAAGTTTTTTTTTAATCTGCAGTCTTACATAATAGCAGTTTGTGAATTCATACAGGCAAACTTCTCACCACCATTTTTTTCTGATATGTTAGGATTATATAAATCCTTGCTGGCACAATTCGACAACTAATGACAAGATATTCTAGAGCTAGTGAACTAAGATTTTAGCATTTAGTTTACTATCTCAATTTAGTAAAATATGGGGCAATATGAACAAAAACGACAATGAATGCTTGTCTAGTGTGTTGAAATTGTAAATTGAAACTGTAATTGAAACTTTCAGCTACATTTCTGGAGTTAAAACCGGTGGCCTGATTTAGAGTTTGGCAGACAGGCTACTCCATCACAAACGTGACGAATATCCCATCCACCATATTCCAATGTCCATAGGACATAATGGAATTGTAATAAGGCGGACGCAATATCTGTCACATTTGTGATGGAGTAACGCTATCCGCCAAAATCTAAATCAGGCCCTAAGGGCCTGATTTAGATATTGGCAGAGGAGTTACCCTGTGACAGATATACTGCCCATCGAAATCCCATTAGATATAATAGGATTTAGATTTAGTGGCCGGGATATCCGTCACCTTTGTGACGGAGTAACCCCTCCGCCAATGTCTAAAGAAGGCCCTAAGTGCTGAATTTAATGATGCAGTGTTTATAATTCGGCCCCACAAATGCTCCCACATTTCCATAAGAAAGCCATCCAGTTTTTCAAACTGTAGGTGACATTTGTAACTTCATCCAGTCTTATCTCAGAGTGAGCACTTACTTGATCTTATGTGGCCAGCTTTGGGTGCAACATCTGATCTATAAAAGATACAAACACTGTGGGTTGTCACAAGGCTTCGCACTTGCAGCTATAAAATATGTGGTAAAATATCCTGAATTTCTTTATATTACCTTAATATATTTTCTCTTAGCATATTTGATTCACAGCTTCAAAAAATGTGGTAAATTCTTTCTGAATTTTCTCATCCATAGTACATGTATGCCAGAACATTGGTATGCTTGATTTTACTTTTATTTTATTTTACAACTTTTTGGTATATGTGGAAAAACTGTGCTGATTGCAGAAGCCCCCTCACTTTTATCCCCCATTTTTAGCTGATACTGGTGTTTTCTGACTCTGACTGTGCCGAGGGCACAGCTAACCAGTCCCAGTTCTCTGTTTATAATGGTATATGCAAATTAGGCCTAATTATATTTGGCTCTCATAACCTACCTATAAGTCCCTAGTACATGGTAGGACATGTAGGTTTAGGGACCCCAGTATAGTTAGTGTACACATAGATGCACTGCGGTGGTGTCTAGTGACACTGTAAAGGCAGGCCTGCCTTGCAGGCTGTTTTTACGATAAAATTAGCTCGAAATTCGACTTTGGAGTTAAAAGTACTTCCAAAAAATCTACAACTTTCTTATTTTGACATATATATCACCCCATAGGCCTGCCCTAGGTACCTCCAGACGTGGGTGCAGTATGAATATAACCAGGGGCCTTATAAAAGATGTTTTATAAGCCCTGGTGATGGAACAACAGACACATTCATTTTTCCCAATTGTAGTCAATGGGCTCCATAGGCTAACATTGAGATACTTTATTTGAAAATAATAAAGTCTTATTTCCAATAGAGTTGAACTAAACATAGCAGGATTGGTACCACATTTAATGTTATAATAAATGCAACAATCTGCCAATGTTTAATTTAATATAATTAGTACAAGGACAGAGTTATAGAACTCTTTCTGAAAGTTACCAAATTAAGCCTTTTCCTGATTGATCAACCTCTGGCAGCCTGAGCCAGGCTACTTTAATGAGGGGTCAAGTGGCCTGGACTGAGACAAAGGAAGACTCTGGTAGGCAGAGAACTGAAGCAGCAGATGGCAGAGCAGGATGAGGGAAGAGTAGACAAACTGGTCTTCAAAGGAGGGAAAGCAACTCAGGAAAGAAACTGGACCTCCCCCCCATTTCCTGCTCCCCGAACAGATGGTAGCCCCACTGATTAGATTAGGAGAGGGGCTGTAAAGGGTGCATTAAGGAAGACTTAGCTACACCATTGGGTGGACTCAGCCAGATCTAACCTCTAAGGATGATGTTTTGCCATTTTGGATTTTTACATAATGTTGCTTCCTGTGATTGATTTTTGACACACTACACAGGACGTGGTCACCCCAGAGGGTGGTGACCTGCACCCAATTTGACAGGAGCACCCGTCCTGCTCCCCCCAGGAGCAATGATAAATATGGCACAGCTGCCCCACAATTCAGATTCTTGCTGGACGAAGATACTGGTGAAGAAGGGCTGCCCTGCTGGACCCTGTTTCTGCATCTGAAGAACTGCACTCATAAGGTCTGCATGAGCTGCACACTCTGGGCTTTACCAAGAAAAGGACTTTGCGCCTTGCTTCTGCAACTCCAGGAGTGGACTCCCTTAAGCTACAGGTACAAAGGATGTGACCAAGGTCCCCTGCATCAAGTCCTGCAAGAAGAACCCAGCTGACCAGCATCCAGTGGCCATTTGAGGATTCTGACCAGGTGCATTCTAGGAACAGTAATCCCAACTTCAATGGAGGAACTCAGAGCGTCTGGAACCTTGGATCAAGTTTGTGGACACCTCAAGGACCCAAAAGGGACATCTGGAAGAAGAGCAAGATGTTTGGAGAAGTTTAGAGCAACTGTGGTAAAAGGCTCCACATGTTGAATAGGTGCACTGTGGGAGTTCTAGTCCTAGACCAGAAGAAGCAAACCAGAGCTTCTGAACCCATGGTTGGTGCTGTGGACCACTTTCCTGAATCAAGAAACACTTCTGAAAGTAAGTGTAACAGTGTTACATTGTGGGTGGCCTGAACTCTAGACTTTGTCTCTGTCCAGTGCAACCTTTTTTAACCCTTTTAAGCACTAGTTTTACTTTTAATCTTTAAAAATTCTTATCTCTGGTTCCGTACATTGGATATTTGTCATTTTAGTATCATTTTAAAGATAAACATATTTCCTAATTTTATAAATAGGTATCAGTTTATTATTGAGTGTTGTGTTTTACTTATTTACTGCTTTGTTGATATTAAATGCTTTAATCACCTGTCTCCTAAATTAAGCCTAACTGTTTGTGGGCGAAGCTAACAAGGGTTGAGCAAGGATTAATTTATTGAGAACTTGACGGGTCCTAGAGGAGGATTGTGGCTTATAACCCACTTCCCAACACTATGCCAAAAATTTACCACAGTTTCACTAAATGTATACATGCATTATGTACAAACTCCACGGTACATGAAAAGAAATAATCCTTTATTTAGGTAATTTCCAAAACCAAGTAATAACGTGATGAAACCCCCAGCATGAGCTCCTCATCCTCCAGCTTCCAACTCCTTCTCCACACCATTCCAGAATCCACTGCTCCCATAGATTCTGATTCCAACCTCTAGGATCATTACTACATTACTACACAATCTTCCCCCATACATCATAATAACATATAATGCAAATAAATCTAAACAAAAATTTAAATTTTCCAATTTCTAAACATGTACTATTTACAAGTTATGCCAGAATGAAATATATTCAATAACTTGAAAAACATTCAGTGAGCACGTGACAACTTACTCAACTTTACACAAATTTCCCATACTCCACTCTCCCATCATCCAACCTAACTACAGATTTAAATATCTTCACCACCTTTTGAGGTTTACAGAATCTACTCTCCCCCCTCTTTATCATACCATACTTCTTTACTCTCACCCAATCACCTACCTCAATTCCAATGTCCTTTACTTTTCTTCTCATATCATAGTTCAGTTTGTTGCGTTCTTGACAACCCTTCACTCTCACTCTAATTTTTTCATGATCCACACATACCTGTTTCTTTTCACACAACCACCAAGGAGATTCTTTCGTTGCTGGCTCTCTCCCTTTGAGAGCAACAAATTGTGCTACACCAGTCAGGGAATGCGGTGTCACTCTATGTGCCCACATCATCTTATTTAGCTCTTCCCTCCATTCTAGTCCATTAGCCAAAGACAATTGAATGTTTTCCATGACAATTCGATTAATCCTTTCTACTAGGCCATTAGCCTGCGGTCTAAATAGGGCAACCTTTTCATGTTTAATTCCCAATCCTGTGACACCAATTGCACCCCATTGTCAGTAACTAAGACTTTTGGTGTACCTTCCTCCAAAAACGTATATTTAAGGAATTCAATAACATTGCTAGTCGTTATGTGTTCCACGCTCCTGACTACAAACCATTTACTGTGGTAATCTACCAAAACCACCAAGAACCTATTTCTTCTTCCAGGTTTATCCACTGGACCAATGAAATCTAAAGCTAATTTCTCCCATGGTCTCGCAGGGAATTGTGCACACCCCATAGGTGGCTGTCTAACAATCCTAGATTTGTCACTATTACCACACGCTGCACATTCACTCACAACTCGGTCCACATCTTTGTCCATTCCGGGCCACCAATACGATTGTCTTAACCTTCTTTTTGTCATACTTCTTCCTAAATGACCCTCATGGACAATTTTTATTAACCTCATCCTAAGCTTCGTAGGTGGTACCACTTTCCCACGTCTAAATACTTTTTGACCATGCACATTCAGTTAATCTTTTACCACTAAATATTGCCTCAAATCCTGCAAATCATCTCCAATGTGACCAGAACCACTTATAAATTTCTTTAGCTCATCATATTCTTTATCATCAAGTACAGTGTTCTCCCACTCATCTTGGTTTAGAGTAAGTTCATTATCTATCGAAAAATGTTCTGCCTCCATCTTACCTAATACTGGAGCTTCATCAGGATGTTCATCGATCGGCATGCGTGACAAGCAGTCTGCCACCACATTTTTCTTACCTCTAACGAATTCCACAACAAAATTGAAATCGATAATATTAACCAACCACCTCGAAATTCTGGGCGTCATACTACCCTCCAATCCTCGACCACTTTTGAAAACCTGAAGTAATGGTTTATGATCCGTACGAAGCACAAAGGGTAGTCCCCACAAATAATATCTATAATGGTTAATACCCCAGTAACAAACTAACGCCTCCTTCTCAATTGCAGAATACGAACATTCTGCACCATGTAACCTGCGGGACGCAAACCCAATGACTCTCTCTTCCTTGTCCACTTCTTGTATGAGAACTGCACCTAACCCTACACTACTGGCATCGGTCATTAAGATAGTTTTCTTTTTCACATCGAAATGTCCAAGGGTAGGCGCACTGGCAATAGAACTCTTAATTTTCTCAAAGGCTAATTCACATTCTGTTGTCCACACAAACACTGCACCTTTCTTTAATAACAATCTCATGGGCTCTACCACTCCAGTAAAATCATGCACAAATTAAAAAAAATACTCTGCCAACCCCAAAAATTATTTGAGTTGATCTTTGTTAGATGGTTTTGGAGCTTCACTAATCGCCCTCACAATACATTTTTTGGGCTTTATACCATGTGCAGATACTTCATGACCTAAATAGTTCACACTGTTCTTTTTCAATTGGCATTTTTCCTTTTTCACTGTCAGCCCATGATTCTCAATTCTCTCCAACACTTTCTCAATTAACTCATCATGCTCTTCTACAGACCTTCCAACTATTATAATATCATCTTGGAAACACAATACATTCTTCATGCCTTCAAAAATATTTTGCATAATACGCTGAAATACAGCAGATGCGGATGCTAATCCAAATGGCATCCTACAGTAACGATAGGCACCTAAAGGCGTTACAAATGAAGTCAATGGACGTGAGTCTGGATGTAGGTTAACTTGAAGATAAGCTGCCGACATGTCCAAGACACTAAGGGCCAGATGTAGGTAAGTATGGTTTTGCGACTTGCAATTTGCGAGTCATAGCGACTCACAAATTGCAACTCGCAAAACCAAATGCAGAAAGGTGTCTCAGACACCTTCTGCGACTCGCTATGGGGTCGCAAAGACCCACCTCATTAATATTAGTGAGGTGGGTCGCAATTTGTGACCCCATAGCGAGTCTGGGCACTCACGGGGATGGTGGTGTGCTAGAGACAGCAGACCACCATGTCCGTGACTGCTTCTAAATAAAGCAGGTTTTTTTTTTCAAAGTGTAGCCCGTTTTCCTTAAAGGAAAACGAGCTGCACTTAGAAAAAAAAACCGAAACCTTTTGTTTCTGATTTTTTCAGGGCAGGTAGTGGTCTCCTGGACCACTGCCTGCTCTGAAAAAATATTTATATATCCAGTCACAAAGGGGAAGGGGTCCCATAGGGACCCCTTCCCGTTTGCGACTGGGTTACCATCCACTTCAAGTGAATGGTAACTGCGATTCCATTTGCGACCCCTTTCGCGGTCGCAAATGGAATTGCATAGCATTGCGAGTCGCAAATAGGAAGGGAACCCTTAAAACAATTTCTTCTTCATGTTCTCCTTGTACATTATCTATTGATTTAACACTTTTATTCCACACCTTACCTTTTGCCCTACATACTTTGGCCAAATGTCCTCACCTACCGCATGCTCTGCATGTCAGGGTACGTGCGGAACATACAGGATTAGAAGCAATGTGTCCCGGACAACCGCACCTATAACATAGTATATTAAAACTCTTCTTCTCACCCATGTTACTAGTAGTACTTTTCTCATGTTTTACTGTTTTAAGTTGTTCCACCTCTATTGTGCTTTCTTCGGCTGATTCTCTCATGTGTGCTTTAGATTCAATACCTTTCATCCAAGTTTCAGTGTGCTCCATACTCCTTGCTATTTGTATTGATTCTTCTAACGACGGATCAATAGATAGCAGTCTCTCTTTCACCTTTTTGTTATTAGTGCATCGAACTATTTGGTCGTGAATGAGAGAATCAGTTAAATCCTGAAAGTTGCATGTTACTGCTAAGCCTCTTAATGCAGCCACATAAGTCATTACATCTTCATCTAAACCTTGAACACGAGAAAAAAAATTATGACGTTCAAGTACAACATTAATTTTTAGTGTGAAATGTTTTTCCAGCATCTGTAAAGACATATCATAAAGATTTATAGGTTGTCCTTCACCAGTACCTAAAGATACTTCTGGCAAATCATCGTAGATCCTCCTGCCTTCCGTTCCCAAATGATGCAGTAAGATCGCCTGTTTCCTAAGAGGACTATATTTATCCCCTCCAATTGCTAATAAGTAAGTGGTAAAAATATTTTTCCACCTCTTCCACGGAATGGATGGTTCACCTGGTACTGGTAAGAAACAAGGCGGAGCGGAAATACTTTGTTCAGCCATACCTGCAGATAAAAGAAAATAACAAACTACAAAAATTTGCTAAAATAACAATTCAAAATAAATAAGTAAAATAACAATCTAAAATAATTAAATTGCTGTTGTTCATTTCGTTTTCTAGTCTTTCCTTTTAGTCCCTTTACTTAATCCTTCTCCGTAGTCTCTTTTCCCTTTTTTCCCTAAATGAATCCACTAGTCCTTTCTTCGTTTTTATGCCGTGTCCAAACTTCGAGGATGAAGAATGAACAGTACAAGGTAGAATGTAAAAATATATCTTCTGTTTTTCTCTTTATTTCTCTTTCTCTTTATTTCTAATGTAAATATCCTTGCAATCCACACAGCAAGATCAAGGGATTTACTGCATCGCTATCACTCTGCGCGCTGCAGCAAAAAGTTTCCGACTAATGATCAGTTTCATGCGCTCGTTTCCCTCGGCGTGCTACACATGCCATTCTTTGTTTATGGTCAAATCATGCGCGAGGAATGGCACGCGCTGTGTTTACTTTATATTTTTAACCGTTCCCGATTCCAACCGAAATCGAAATTAGCCCAAAAGTAATGTCGAATTTAAACTAACTTCTTTTCTTTTCAAAGACAAGTTAATATGGTAGCAATACACAGAGAGATTTTCTTTGATAAATTAACAACGGCAACTGGAACATCAATCAATTTCCAACAGTTGGAAGTCTAAATTTAAAGTTCTTTCCTGACAGACGAAATAATGGAAACTCACAATTACGTACGCTTCTCTAGTGATCTCCTTATCGTTTCTTCAATAGGCCGTACGAATTTGTTCTTACATGAGGCTTCTCACATCCATATAGCTGATGGCTGATCCAGGGGTTGGGGGTTCTGGATTCCTCTCACACTCTGCCCCCTGCACAGAGTCCCTCATCGCCAAAATATGTACAAACTCCACGGTACATGAAAATAAAGAATCCTTTATTTAGGTAATTTCCAAAACCAAGTAATAACGTGATGAAACCCCCAGCATGAGCTCCTCATCCTCCAGCTTCCAACTCCTTCTCCACACCATTCCAGAATCCACTGCTCCCATAGATTCTGATTTCAACCTCTAGGATCATTACTACATTACTACACATTCCTTGTGTATTAGATTGTTTAGGTTTATTGAGTTCAAAGAATCATTGGGTGCAATCTTTCTAAAGAGCCCTTGAACTTTTTGCAAGTTGTTTCATTTTATCTGATTTATGTCATTAATGTATTCTTTTTTCATCTTTATAATTTGAGTTATTGGAGTGCTCTGCTTGATGCTTTTTCCTTCACCCACGTACAACACTCAGTAAAAATACCTCTCAAGTATGTGTTATAAACATCTCGTATTTTGAAAATGTGGGTCAAGTGCAGCTGCTTTGCAAAAAGGCTTTGGTCTTACTCAATTTATATTTGGAAATTCTGATAGGACGGATTATGTGATTAAGGGCCAGATGTAGGTAGGTATTAAATTGCGAGTTGCAATTTGCGAGTCCTTCCGACTCGCAAATTGCAACTCGCAATTTGCTATGCGTAATGGTGTCTTAGACACCGTTTGCGACTCGCTATGGGGTCGCAAAGACCCACCTCATTAATATTAATGAGGTGGGTCGCAATTTGCGACCCCATAGAGCGTCAGGGCACTCACGGGGATGGTGGCCTGCTGGGAACAGCAAACCACCATGTCCGTGACTGCTTTTAAACAAAGCAGGTTTTTTTCAAAGTGCAACTTTGAAAAAAAAAACCGAAACCTTTAGTTTCGGTATTTTTCAGGGCAGGCAGTGGTCCATTGGACCACTGCCTGCCCTGAAAAATTATTTTTTTGGCCAGACACAAAGGGGAAGGTGTCCCATGGGGACCCCTTCCCGTTTGCGCCTGGGTTACCATCCACTTTAAGTGGATGGTAACTGCGCTTTCATTTGCGACCGCAATCGCGGTCGCAAATGAAAATGCATACCATTGCGAGTTGCAAATAGGAAGGGAACACCCCTTCCTATTTGCGAGTCGGAAATGCATTTTGCAAATCGGTTCCGACTCGCAAAATGCATTTCTACATAGCAAAGTGGCTTTAGCGACTCGCAAACGGCGATTTTCGCCGTTTGCGACTCGCTAAAACTTTGCTACATCTGGCCCTAAATGGTGCAAGTTAATACACAGGAACATTTATAGACACATCCTTGAATAATCAGAGAAGTGCCTCTGATTAATTGATACCTTTAGCACTTTTTAGTTAGGTATTTCTGCAAAAATGTCTAAAGTGACATTGTAGTCTCCCCTGAAATAACATGATTTCTTCATTCATGCAATTTCCACTTTCATCTGTTCCAAGCTAGCAAACCAAATTGTCCTTGATGTATACCATAACGCTGCCTATCTGCCATTTAAATCAAATCTGGTGACTAGCATTGTAATCTGAGAGACATTTGTTACCAGAATTGCTGTTCCTTTATAATTAGAACACTCCCAGAATGCTAATACTATTGTTCTCCAACCACAATTAAGTAAATTGATCCTCTGAAACTGCACATGTGCCTCCCGCAGTGACATAATGTGGGCTCTGAATTAGGCAACTCCTTAAAGTAAAATCTCAAATTTCCCTTTACTGTTAAATAGACCGTTTCCATCATAGCCATCTACAGCAAGTGCCTGGTCATGGCCATTGTCCACATCTCGTCTTATAAACCATCTTTATTGACTATACCACTTCTGTCTTTGTCTTTTCACATTTTTATCCTCTGAAAACTACCCAGTGGCTTTCCCTCACTTCCACAACCTTACTATAAAACTCCACTCACATTCTGGGGAATCTTCTTAATCACACTTTAATCACATTGGGCTCTTATTCATAAAGGCAATCTATACTTTTGAGTATGTTTACAATTTGTAGTAAGATTGCTACTTTCAGTACTCATAAACTTCGAATGCAAACTTACTGTAAGTGTATTTGCATGTCTCCACTACAAGATTAATACAATTGGCTTAAGCTTGTGTAGGTGAGTGACATTACTCCCTAAGCCCCTCCCTGGCCCTTTGTAAGCCCCTCTTAAACCTCCTTAATCCACCCCTTTTAGTAATAATCCTTTCCCCTCTCCCACCCACTTTCCTGTGTCCCTCCTACATTAACTACTAAAATCTATGCTTACATCTGTGGAGTGTATAAAAGTGAAATATTATGTGGTGTGGGGGTTAGTCCTCATCATGTAATACTCTCACAATACCCCAAAGACGGTCCTTGGAATCACACTTATAAATCCTGAACTCAGTCCTGGTAGTGTGACAAAGAGCAGTAAGGCTTTACTAGCGGAACATGTGCTAAGCATTTCAGAGCACCAACATGGAGAATAAGTAATTGATACGAATCAAAAGAAATTCAACATCAATTTATAAAACTAGAGCTTATTGTTATCTTAATTCAGACACCAAAAATTAACAGAATTGAGTCAGTACAACTGGAGTTATAGCTTTTAGAAGCAAATTAAATTACAGCAAAAATGTGAAGTCATTGAGGAAAAACCACTAGTGACAAATGGCCACTTCAAGGTTCAGTTACATGGAAACCTTGCAGGGTTAAGGTGGTGCAGGTCCTAGGACCAGGCCGCGAAAGTCAGTTCAGTTTTACCTGGCTCATGGTATCCGGGTGCAGAGCTGTCCTGGCTGTCCGTGGTGCTGAGTGGGACTCACACTGGTGCTGATGTTACTGCTCATACGGCGTTGCAGAAAACAAGATGCAAAAACTCAGCAGGGGCTCGGCTGTCACTGTTGAATCCAGGATCTACAGTGTGCTCTGAAGTTGCAGCGTTGAGTGCGGGGTGTCAGTTACTGAACTGGGAACCGACAAGCTGCCCTGTTTTTCCTTTTTTAAACCTCTTAGTCTGCAGTCTGATGATGTATTGGCTGTGGGTGCACCAAGAACCACCAGAGATGGTGAGCTTGTCTGCAAGATAAGTGGGGTGTTGGTTGTGATGGCTTGGAAAATGATGCAGCTAGTTCTGTAGGTTGTGCTGACCAACAAGTAGGACTCATTTGAATTTAATCAGTATGGGATTGATATGAGCATGTTTTTTCAGGCCCTGGATGAGCTGGACTGAAGCGTGTTGGATGCCCTAAGGGGTGTCACTGTGTTTTCTGGAAGGCCATTGTTTAGGGCATTAGTACCATCTGGATGTGAGAATATGAGGGCTTAAACATCAGTTCTGAATTTGCTTTCTGAAGAAACAGTTTATTTTTCTTTACAAGAGAGAGCTGGTACCAGGCCATCTTTGTTTTTTGTCCATGTGTTCCTTGACAATGAGGTTGGTCTCCAGGATGAGTCCAAATGAATTGGCATTCAGGGAAAGTTAAGGTTCAAAGACTTCAAGGTTCATATGATTGAGCCAGCTTTGTACTCTTCCTGCTTGTTGTTCCTGGAATGCAGGACGTCTGTTCTGGTTAGGATGAGCTTCAAGGAGGTGTGGAATGTCCAGGTCTGGAGGCAGTGCAGGCAGTGTTGAATGCCTGAAGCAAATGAGGCTTTTAGGTACAGTTGTTTACCATCAGCATATCAGTAAAGTTGTAATCTGTGAGAAGAGCACCAAGTGGACTCATGTAGAGGTGGAAGATAACAGGGAAGGGTATGAGTTCCTCTTTAACTCCGCAAGTGATAGGGATCTTTTCAAGTACTTGAGATGACCCTGTGAATAAACTGGTATTGGTTGGGAAGGTAGGAGGAGAACTAGTGAATAGAACTATTAAGTTTTGTAGGGGAAGTATGTTGCTCTGCTCTATAGCGGAGAAAGTTATTACCATCATTCACCACCTTAAGAGGACACAGTGAAATATCTAAGTTACTGACCTTTCTTACTCATTAATTGTAAACCTAGCATATGCACCAAAATTAGCCAGAACCAAGTTTTGTCATCTACAGATCACATAAGGTGCTGCCCTGTGTTCACTAAATTATTTTTTTGGCTGAATGTAACAGTGACCTTCAACAGGGTGGAATGAATTCAGGGCTTTGTAAAGTATGAGCCAAACCTTGCAAAAGGCCTGCTAGGATGTCATGCGTTCCCCTGCAGGTCCAGGAAAGTATGGCAGTGTCAAAGCCCAGCTCACCTGAGTCCTTGTTCAGTTCTGATGGAGGTTGAAGACAATCCGACCCCATCCTGAAACTGCTTGTTCCAGCACACTAGTTTTTAAAACAGTGCACTAAGAACAGAAGCTCAAGGGAAGGGGGGAAGTGGATAAAATAAAATAAAGAGACAACACCGTTCTTGCGTTTCCACGGTTGAAGTGCTGCACAAATCTGCGGCCCTCTCTGACTTCTGTAGAAACTGGTGCCTAATGAAACATAAACAAAGAACAGATAAGTACAACCTATTCCTAACTGGGTTCCTGACTATCCCTTTATTTATTAAATATTTTCTTCTAAAAGTACCTGTTTGATCCTGGTCTCTAGTTTCCAGGTTTGGAATGTGTTACTGCTCTGGGATGTGCTTTCTATTACTCTAAAGCTTCTAAAACATTAAACAAATACCGTTATCAGAATTACCAATATCAAACATTCATCTTAATATAACTAAAGCCTAAATTCCCAATAGCAGACTCACTTTTCCCATATTTCCAGAATCTTTTATAAAACAAATATTGTACTTTAACGTCAAAATACAGCATGTAATTTGTGCAAGTCCTTGATTTACTGTTTGCCTTGCTGTTAATGGTTTCCACGGTTCGATTCTTAAAAGTTTCATTAAAAAAATATGTTTGCTTCGCAAAGTTCCGCAAAGTATTCTTGTAACAAAGAGTTTGAATCACAATGTTCGTGGTAGGTATCTTGTTTCAAATTGTCTATACACGAATCCAGAAATTGTTGTCAAAAGTTCTTTCAGGTAATAAAGGTTTTGCACTTACTTGTTGCTGGCAAGAGATACTGATCAGTCTAACCTTGTGTTCTTTCTCTTTTGCAGGTTGCTTGTAGGAGAGAGGCTGAGGCAAGGAGGAACCGGAAACCGGAAGAAGGAAGAGCCAGCAGCTGCGCCCATTGAAGCCAATGAAAGTCTGTAGAGAGCAGGAGTGCCAGCGCCGAGGGATCTGTCCTCAGGTAAGCGGGAGGTAGACGAGCACAAGCACTGGGTGAGGCTCGGGGGCTGTCTTTTATAGACAGGGCTGGGTGTGGTCCTCACATGCTGCACATGTTCTTGAAAGGTGTGCAGAGCTGGGTGTGGTTTGAAGAGCTGGGTGTGGTCCTCACATGCTGCACATGTTCTTGAAAGGTGTGCAGAGTTTCAGTTATTATGCAAATGAGTTAAATTAACACATGGCCTAGAGAGGAGTGTTTTAAAGAAGCCTTGGTAAAAGCAAGGCCCAATGTGTAAACAAAACAGCACATTAAACAACATACACAGAAGCCTGGGGGGGGGGGGGAAGGTGAGATAACAAGAAAGGCTTTCAATAGTAAGTTTAAAAGGGAGCTATTACAGAACCCACTAGTGCAGTGAGAGGGGACATGCTCTTTGCTGTGCACAAACCCTAACAGTTGCCCCCCTCAAAGGCCCTCCTACAGGACGGGGTTTTCCTGGATTTTTTAAATAAAACCGTCAAATCAGCTGTGGGGCATGTACATATGATGCTGGTTCCCATGAATTCTCAGATTCATCATATCCTTTCCATTCTACTAAATAAAACAGACGTCCACTAATTCTTTTTGAGTCTTTTATGCTTTTCACTTCATATTCTAGATTTCCCTTAATTGGTATGGGTGGAGGTGGTGGTTCAGGTCGGGTTTTTGGATTGTACGGCTTAAGCAAGGACACATGGAATGTAGTATGTACTGGATATTCTTTTGGTAAATCTAATTTTACTGTTACCGGGTTTACTATGGCAGTTATACTAAAGGGTCCAATGAAACGTGGTTGCAACTTTCGGGATCCCTCTATGTTTAGGTTCTTTGTGGAGAGCCATACCTTGTCACCGATTTTATACATTGGGGCCTCAGATCTGTGTTTGTCTGCTTGTCTTTTCATGCTTTCCTTGTACTTTAATAAATGTTTCCTGGCTTTGACTTGTATGTCACCTAACCTCGTTAGCCTATCCGTTACTGTAGGTAACAGAGAATCTTCTAACAAAATGGGTATAGCTCTTGGATGATACCCCTGCAAGAAATAGAATGGTGAGCAAAGTAGAGCTGAATGCTCAGTATTATTATAAACAAACTCCGCTCCAGGGAGAGCTTTCAACCATTCACTAGAATAATCAGCCAATAAACAACGTAGCGTTTGAAGTAAGGTTTGGTTCAGTCGTTCAGTCTGTCCATCTGTCTCTGGGTGGAAAGCAGTGGATAATGCCACATCTATTTTCAGTTTTTTACATAATTTTTTCCAAAATTTAGAGTTGAACTGGCTCCCTCGGTCTGACACCACTTTGCTTGGCAAGCCATGTAAACGCACAATTTCCCTTATAAAAATATCGGCAAATTCTGCCGCCGTGGGTAATTTCCGTAATGGTACAAAATGTGCCATTTTAGATAAAAAATCCACTATAACCAACACTGTTGTGAAAGATTTTACAGGTGGTAAACCTACAATAAAGTCTACGCTCACAGTGTGCCAAGGTTGTTTGGGTGTTGGCATTGGTATTAACAAGCCGTCAGGGGCCTTATGAGAAGATTTATGTCTTGCACAAATTAGACAGGTAGTGACAAATTGCTTAATGTCCTTTCTTATAGTGTCCCACCAAAAGTGTTTTTGCACATTTTCCAGGGTTTTTACCCAACCAGGATGACCTGCCAACGGTGAGGCGTGATGCCAAATTATCACCTGTGTTTGTAATTCAGAGGTGGGCACTAACAGCATGTTGTCGTGATACAATAAACCTCGTTGTATTGTGTTATGGGAATCCTTTAACCAATCCTGAGGTGCTATTTGCATGTGTGCATTATATAGATCTGTGATTAAATCCTTCTGTTGTACTGGTGCCAAAAACTTTTGGGGAGGAATAATGGGTTCTCCTATTTTTTCTTGTTTCATGTCTGAGGTATGTCCGTATCTAGATAACACATCAGATTGAATTTGTTGTGCACCTGGTCTATAGGTTATTACAAAGTCAAATGTGCTAAAAAAATTTAACCAGCGCATCTGACGTGGTGTTAGTGCTTTAAGTGATCCAAAAAACTGTAGGTTCCTATGGTCAGAAAAGATTGTAACTGGGTACTTGGCTCCCATTAAATGGTGCCTCCATTCTGAAAAGGCTACTTTGATAGCTAGTAGTTCCCTTTCAGCCACAGTGTAATTTTGTTCAGCTGGTAATAACTTTTTGGAATAGAAGGCTATAGGATGTAACTGGCCATCTACTGCATCTCGTTGAGAGAGAACTCCTCCTAAAGCTACTTGTGAAGCATCCGCTTCAACAAAAAAAGGCAAGTCAGGATCAGGATGTTTCAGAATTGGGGCTGAAGTGAACTTTTGTTTTAGGAGTTGAAAGGCGTGTGCCGCCTCATCAGTCCAAAGAAATCGTTGCCCTTTCCGCAACAAGGTAGTTATTGGGGCCGCAATGTCTGCAAAATGTGCAATAAACCTCCTATAAAAATTGGCGAAACCCAGAAATTTCTGAATATCTTTTACAGAGGATGGTTCTGGCCAATCAGCAATAGCACTGATTTTCTTTACATCCATAGTTATTCCTTGAGGTGACAGGCAGTATCCTAAAAAGTCCACCTTGCTGACATTAAAAGTACACTTTTCTAACTTAGCAAAAAGATGATTTTCTTTTAACTTTGATAATACTGCACGAACATGTTGGGTATGTTCTTCTGAGTTCTTAGAGTAAATGAGGATGTCGTCTATGTATACTATGACACAAATGTCCAGGAATTCGTGTAGGACCTCATTTATAAAGAACTGAAAGGCCGCAGGGGCATTACATAACCCAAAGGGCATTACTGTGTACTCAAATAAACCAAACTTTGTCTTGAAAGCTGTCTTCCACTCATCCCCCTCTTTTACTCGGACCAGGTGGTAAGCTCCCCGCAGATCTAGTTTAGTGTATACAGTAGAATGTCTTAATTGATCCAACAACACAGGTATTAGAGGAAGAGGATATTTATTCTTTATTGTAGCCTTATTTAGTCCTCTATAATCGATACACGCGTGCAGGGATTTATCCGGCTTTGGGATAAAAAAGAGTGGAGATGACACCGGAGTTGTGGAATGACGGATGAACCCAGACTGTAGTAGGTCATCTAGGTAGGTTCTTAAGTATTTGGTTTCTTCGTCAGTCAAAGCATATACTCTGTTATTAGGTAAAGGGGCCCCTGGGATAAGATCTATACGACAGTCATAAGACCTATGTGGGGGCAGCACGCTAGCCTTTACTGGATCAAAAACGTCTTTAAAGTCAGAATATTCAGGAGGGAGACTTGGTTCATCTTGTGTAACACTAGCACAGTGTAATACTGTGCTCTGTTCTGTACCTGCTTCTTGATAGCAATTGGTTCTACAGAAAGAGGAATCCAAAGTAACAGTTCTATTCACCCAATCAATTTTTGGGTTATGAGTTGTTAACCAGGGTACCCCGAGAATCAAACCAAAATTAGGAATATCTATCAGATCAAAGCTAATCACCTCTGTGTGCCCGTTCTGACAGACCATAACAAGTGGACTTGTTTGTTTTGTGATTAATCCAGAGGTCAATTCTGACCCATCCACTGCACATACTGCTTCTGGACAAGGCTTTAGGCACATAGGAAGTCCTAAGTTTTCAGCTAACTTATTATCCACAAAATTTCCTGTCGCGCCTGAGTCCAGTAGGACAGGGAGAGAATGCCTCACTTGGGTAGTAACAATTAAAACGACCTGAATTATGAAATGTCTAGGTATGTGCGGTACCATGAAGGCTGCAGCATTAGAGGTTTGATTAAGATGTTTTCTCGAACAAGTAACCTCTCCCCTTGTCGAGCTTAATCGTTTCCCGATTCAGTTAAGGAGGTGGAGGAAACAGCACCCTTTCGTGGATTTTTTGGCTTTACTGGCCATTCTCTGGCAAAGTGACCTGCCCTTCCACAATATAAACATAATTGAAGTTTTCTCCTTCTTTCTTTTTCCTCTGATGTGAGTGGACCTCTGAGTGTCCCTATTTGCATAGGCTCAGGTTCAGGGAGTTTATTATCTGGGTCTTTCTTCTCGTGTCTAATAAAAGTTAACCGTGATTCCAGTTTGTATTTATCTCCCTTTCTTTCTCCTAGTCTATGTTCTAATTTTACAACTAAATCTACAAAGTCCGAATAGTCTTCTGGCAAATCAACGATATGAGCCAGCGCGTCTTTTAACTCATCTCTCAAACCTTTATAGAAAAGGGAGACACGCTTTTCTTCTGGCCACTGTGTCTCGGTGAGTAAACGATTAAAACTAGTGAGATAGGTCAATAAATCCTTGTTACCTTGTTTAAGATTTAAAAGCTCATTATCACTTGCCTGCATGAAAGTGTGTTTTGCAAAAAGGCTGGTCATGGTACGTTTAAATTGATTCCAATTATGGATGATGGGATCATCTCTCTCCACAAAAGGAATTGACCAGTTGGCTGCTGTGCCACCCAAATAAGACAAGACAAATGCCACTTTCGTAGCATCAGTAGGGAACTGTTGTGGCTTACAAACGAAGTGTAATTGACATTGATTGATAAAAACATGGAATTTGTTACTATCTCCATGAAAACGTTCAGGTGCTGCTAAGGGCACAGCATTAGGAACATTAACAGTGACCTCAACTGGGGGAGGCAAAGTTGTATGTTTTGATGACGCCCCTGTCTCTGAGGAGGTTTTAAACAAAGGCGTAAAAGCTGTGTTCCACGAGAGATACCCTAAATTTATACCTGCTTAAATCCTGTTTTAAAGAGGTATTCTCCATCTTTAATCTCTCTATTTCCTCTTGCATATATTGCAAGATGCCAGACACTGATTCGTTAGGAGCCAAGTCGTCATTTAGGGCCTGCGCCATATCCGTGACGTCAATGCCCTCTATTTCTTCCCCAATATTCATCGTCCACCAGAACTGATTTTTTTTTTTATTTTTTTATTTTTTAAGGCTTGTGCTTCTGTCAAAGCCCAGCTCACCTGAGTCCTTGTTCAGTTCTGATGGAGGTTGAAGACAATCCGACCCCACCCTGAAACTGCTTGTTCCAGCACACTAGTTTTTAAAACAGTGCACTAAGAACAGAAGCTCAAGGGAAGGGGGGAAGTGGATAAAATAAAATAAAGAGACAACACCGTTCTTGCGTTTCCACGGTTGAAGTGCTGCACAAATCTGCGGCCCTCTCTGACTTCTGTAGAAACTGGTGCCTAATGAAACATAAACAAAGAACAGATAAGTACAACCTATTCCTAACTGGGTTCCTGACTATCCCTTTATTTATTAAATATTTTCTTCTAAAAGTACCTCTTGGATCCTGGTCTCTAGTTTCCAGGTTTGGAATGTGTTACTGCTCTGGGATGTGATTTCTATTACTCTAAAGCTTCTAAAACATTAAACAAATACCGTTATCAGAATTACCAATATCAAACATTCATCTTAATATAACTAAAGCCTAAATTCCCAATAGCAGACTCACTTTTCCCATATTTCCAGAATCTTTTATAAAACAAATACTGTACTTTTACGTCAAAATACAGCATGTAATTTGTGCAAGTCCTTGATTTACTGTTTGCCTTGCTGTTAATGGTTTCCACGGTTCGATTCTTAAAAGTTCCATAAAAAAAATATGTTTGCTTCGCAAAGTTCCGCAAAGTATTCTTGTAACAAAGAGTTTGAATCACAATGTTCGTGGTAGGTATCTTGTTTCAAATTGTCTATACACGAATCCAGAAATTGTTGTCAAAAGTTATTTCAGGTAATAAAGGTTTTGCACTTACTTGTTGCTGGCAAGAGATACTGATCAGTCTAACCTTGTGTTCTTTCTCTTTTGCAGGTTGCTTGTAGGAGAGAGGCTGAGGCAAGGAGGAACCGGAAACCGGAAGAAGGAAGAGCCAGCAGCTGCGCCCATTGAATCCAATGAAAGTCTGTAGAGAGCAGGAGTGCCAGCGCCGAGGAATCTGTCCTCAGGTAAGCGGGAGGTAGACGAGCACAAGCACTGGGTGAGGCTCGGGGGCTGTCTTTTATAGACAGGGCTGGGTGTGGTCCTCACATGCTGCACATGTTCTTGAAAGGTGTGCAGAGCTGGGTGTGGTTTGAAGAGCTGGGTGTGGTCCTCACATGCTGCACATGTTCTTGAAAGGTGTGCAGAGTTTCAGTTATTATGCAAATGAGTTAAATTAACACATGGCCTAGAGAGGAGTGTTTTAAAGAAGCCTTGGTAAAAGCAAGGCCCAATGTGTAAACAAAACAGCACATTAAACAACATACACAGAAGCCTGGGGGGGGGGGAAGGTGAGATAACAAGAAAGGCTTTCAATAGTAAGTTTAAAAGGGAGCTATTACAGAACCCACTAGTGCAGTGAGAGGGGACATGCTCTTTGCTGTGCACAAACCCTAACAGGCAGCTGCTTTTGTCTGTTAGTTTCATGGAAGGGATGGTGTGCTGTTTAGGTTGGGTTCTTGTCGCCAGTCATACTGCCATGTGCTAACATTGTTGCAGCTGGGCTAGTTGGTGTAAGTTGAAGAGGTGGTAGGAGAACCAGTGAAGGACACTGCTGGTCAATTGCACTGGAGAGTCCAAGGTGCGTATGAGGAATGGGCAGTCAACTGTTTTGAAGGCAGCTGAGAGGTCCATCAATACCAGGAGGCAGCTATCATCTTCATATGTGGTTAGAAGCACATTGTCTATGGTGTGTAAGGCAGCAGTCCCCACGCTACTGCATGATCCGATGCCAGCCTAATAGTCATGCAGTAGCTGGTTGGGAAAGGAGGCAAAGCAATAATGATCCTTAAATACAGATGTACACTCCAAACTCTGCTACCAATAGCCTCCCACCTTGTTACAAAATCCATATGATATTATACATGTCTCATCCCCTCTCCTTTGTTTTCCTGTGGTCAGGTCATGGGACTCTGGAATTGCATGATGGCTGGGTTTCCCTTGCAAACAATATTGGTGATGGCCAGTGTCCAGAGACTATGCCATGAACAAAATCCTGTTCCTGCCCTTATAAAAATAAATTGTTCTAGGTTAGGGTGCTCTGCGATGTTGACAGAAATGTATGGTGAATGCTATGTCTATGTAATTTAGGGCTGTGTTTGTCATGTTGTTGTTTTACTTACAGTGTCCAGATGTGCTATTTTGGTATTTTATCCTGAAAACTTGGCTTATCATTTTATGTGGTTTCTTCTTTGTATAAAAGGTGGAGAGGGTTTGTGGCATGTGTTGTCTGGATTTGATTACATACATGTCCTTGCTGTCCTGTAGCCCCTTGCTTATTAGTTCATCTGTGCTCAGTCTATTTTTAATCTAGATGTATCAGCTGAAAGAAGCCCAGCGGGCAGATGTGTAACATTCTAATAAACAATTTTCGAAATTATTCAATAAATACCCACCCTCAAAGATACTTCACAAAAAGACTGGAGCACAAATGAACAGATGATATGAGAGAAATGTATTAAAACATTGACAGAGTAAATAGAAATTAGTTATTGAAATTAACCTCACAAAAAGAATCCTAGCTTGCATTTAAACAGCCACCTCAACTATAACAGACAAAATTTTGTTTTTCAGCAATATCTAAAAAGATTTTTATGAATAACTAACACTGTGTAAGGAAGGTATTGCTCATCCAAACTAAGGGGTTGATTTAGATATTGGCAGATGGGTTACTCTGTCACAGCAATGAAACCATCTTTGTTCATTATAAATTTGCCAAAATATCTTCTCTCTGCAGATGATACTCAATTCTACTAAAACATTTCGCCCCCTAGGACATACTCCAGTTAGTGCAGGTACTAGAAGACATTCAATCATACATGGTTTCCCACCATCTGAAAGTGAAACATTTTTAAGCCAATATCTTGCTAATCTATTTGCTTTATTGGTTACCATCTATCCACTTGTGCTGGACTGAATTGTTGTACTGTCTACAGACCTGGCGTCATTGTAGTACAGAAAATCTCTGAGCTTCACGGCAGACTAAATTCTGCACCTAAACTCTCACAAATACGCAATTGGACAGATTGTTCACTGCCAAAAACTTGACAACAGAAACATACTTTAAAATGGTGATACAGTTACTGAACACCTTCACACACAGGAATGTCGAAGTGGCACCTAGGTCCTCTGAAGGAAGCTTTGCCCACCCCAGAAGACTGATCTCGGGATTGAAAGGCTTCAGTGACATCATCCAGGTCCTCATCATTCACAAAAAGCATCCTAGTGAAAAATATTCAAAATGCCCTTCATCACGCACAAAGTCTCCATTTTAGCACCACAAAATGCGTTGCACCAAAAGTATGCATATCTGGAACGAGTAGTTAGGAGCAAATATGTTTGAAGTTTTAATTCCATCCAGATTTTAGGTACCTGACAATTGTTGATTTTTCTGTTTGCAGCGTCCATTGTGTACAGTTTCTACTCTATCTTTGATGTTTTTGTTATTATGTTTAGGCCAGTGAATCTCGGAAGTTAAATGAAACTAGTATTTTGAAATGTACCTCCAAAGGGTTAATGCTAATGTTTGTCTCAGTCTAAGAATGAAAATACTTGTAATTCATTCTGCAAATATTAAAGTGAATTTTTATTTCCTTTTTGTAAAGCGCTCTGGCACCCCTTGGTATGGTATTCACTAGCTAGAATCGCAAAACAATGAAAGCAAAATAGTTACACCTCTTTATTTATTGTGTCTTTCAGTCCATTGTTAAACGGTGCTTTTTACAGTTATGATAAAATAAATGCAATGCAAAATTTAAAAAGAAAATGTTGTTACCCTAAATTCAAATTAAATATGGTAGATGTATCTAGTTATGTATCTGTGTCCCTTTTCGTATTTTACTTGAGAAACTCACATTTTAATAAATCCCTTGGTAAAAACATGAGAAATAAATGTGCAAGTATAAATACCTATGGTCAATGAATCGTTCACATTTCAAATGCGATTATGAATCATCACTGCCAAAGTCAATAGGTCTGACTTTAACATACTCGGGAAACAGAATCTGTTCGTGTCTGTATCTGTTTGTGTTAGCTCACTAAATCAAGGCCTTTCGGCTGAGGCAAAGCGTGTTTTGACTTAAAAGCAAAATCGAAGAAAAACAATGGACAACAGTGAAGGAGAACAATATAATGACAAAAGTCAGACAAGGAAGCAGTAGAGGGAAATAATTATAAACAGAGGGGAAAGAACAGTGGGTAATAGAAACATACGAGCACTAACTGAAAAGCATGGCAGAGAAAAACAGACCAAAAAAGGATATTTTTCTGTATACAATGCACGCATGAGACAAATAATGTAATGTGCTATAGACCAACGTACATTTGACATGTAAAATAGTGGCTCGAGCAGTGTCTTGCAAGCCCTCCATAGGACACAGAATGATGTACCAAGAGAATGAGGTGAGAATGAATTACTTTCCTGGACAGATCAAAAAAGAATTGGTAGCAGTCGGTCTAGAAGACAAATGTGCTGATTAGCCAGATCTAAAAGGTGTATACTGTGCAGAATGTTACTAGCAAATGCACATGCATTAAGCAATATTATGGTCTGTAAATCTCCCTTTCGTAGAACCAGAGCCTTTCCAAACCCAAAATGGCATTTTATTTTTCACCAAATAATCGCTAATTGGGTTATGGAAATAAATACAGATTCAATAGTTGGAAGGGGCGTGTTAAGGGTGTCCTCTTCAGATACCTAATTTTTAAGCTATGTATTAATGTTTACCACCTAGTGCATGAGACTACTGCCTGATCCTCAAAATGTTTGTGTATTTTTTCTTTTTTTCCACTGAAGCATCCCATTTTCCTTTAAGGAAAAGGATCTACGTTAAAAAGAAATGCTATATTTAGAAGTCATTACAGACTTGGTGGTCTGCTGACCACACCAGGCCACCATGACTGTATTTGTAGCCAATCGTAGCGAGTCACAATTTATGACCTACCTAATGCATTTTAATCAGGTAGGTCAAATTGTGAGTCACTATGCATCAGTTTTTTATTAATACATAGGTATGTTCTCAAAATAACAATGGATTCATTATACGGTGGAGTGCAAATTGTGACCACTTCTACCAAATCCATTTTTTTGCATTTCATTAAAGGTATCACAAAGTGCCTTAAATTGAATATTTGTACATGAAGGTCTATATTTTTTTCTATTTTGAATGTGCACTGATGCCCAGACCTCCCGTTTTTTTCACTAGGCACTTCCACTGGACTGGAGCCGCCGGCTGGCCATGAGGGCAGAGGGCTACTGCTGGTGCCTCTGGCACTTTTTCAGGCTTCCGTAGGTAATTACAGCACAGGAGGGTTTCAGAACAGAAAGAGAGAGGGAAGAGAGAGAAGAATATGAGTCAACTAGGAGGATGCGAGCAGAGCTGGTTTGAACATTTTTGCCAGGGCTCCTTTTGGTTCCAAGTCCAGCACTGCGCACTGTGGTGAAGGAAATAATAAAATCATCAAATATATTACTGTACGGTGTATGCTTTGTCTCTTACAGTGTAAACCCTGCAGCAACCTTGCTGCTATTAAGCTAACAAAATGACTTACAGATTAATCTTTGGAAAACCAGTATTACAGGCCATCTGTTCCTTCCCAGATAGTTGTTCACTTAATTTGCATTCATTTATAATGTAGTGTCTCAATATTGAATCATTAAGGACCAGAGTCCTGGAGTGACAATTATATTTCAGGTTTGTTCCATACGGTAGAATTATTTATCCACGAACACGGCACAAGTGCCAGCCATGCAAGCTTGGCAGGATTCTTCAGGAACCAAATAATTTCTAAACAGATTGAAAAGGATAAAGAGCAACAAGAGATTTTAATGTCCACGGTTAGTAAAGCTTGCTGGAAACAAAAAAGCTGATTTGCAGAATACAAAGGATTTGTATGAATTTATGTTGCCTAGATTGTTCCGAAAATTACTGGTTCTTGTGACCATCCTTGCAGGGCCAACACGGGGTAAGGCGGTAGCCTATGTGCACCACCACTAGGTAGTGCAAAATCCACAGAAAACAGCCATATAGTCTGCCTTCCTATTAGATGCTGATTTTTGTAGCAGGCTGGAGGTCAACCCATCCTGCTTTCTTGTGAAAATAGCAAGCAATAGTTTTGCACTTTGACCAATGCAAGCCTTAGAAGAAGTCGGAATACAGAGACCACATTATTAACGTATCAAAAATGCGGCAGTGCTTAATTTCGAGCTGGTGTTTGCAGGTGGGGCTCATCGTCCTCCTTGTTTTGGGTATCGGCACTTTTTTTATTCTTATGACTTTGACTTAGACCAAAAGCGAGAATGGCACAAAAAGGGAAAGAAGGAGGAAAAGATATAAAGAAAACCAGTGAGAAAGAAAGAAAACAGGAATTAAAAAGAACTTTCAAGCGTGATATCAAGGAGTAGGGAGTGCATGGTGGTGGATGGAAGGGTCATGAGGAGAGCAGAAGACTACGCAGCCTTGGTATTCTGTGGCCCCAACATTCGGCACAATGAGAGGAAAACTGTATTTCGAATAAACTTTAGTTTGTTGGACTATCGTGTCATACCTTTTGGATTCTCCTGCGGCATTTCAGAAGTTTATAGATGAGGTATTGAGAGGATGAATAGGTATGTTTTGTATTGTTCCACAGATATACTTATGTATGAAGACTATTTAGAGGAGCACGTACAACAAGCCAAGGCAGGCTTATAATGATCAAAATATCACACGTTTGAACTAAAGGCTAAGTTTGCCTTTCATACTACCACTGTAGAGTTACAGGGTTTCCTAATTATACCTGAGGGTATTAAGATGGATGAGAAGACAGTATCATCAATGTTTCAGAGCAGGCTATAGGCCTCTTAAAAATCCTTGGCGCCAAACTTTTAGGATTTTTGGTGCACTTTCACTGGTTTGAACTTATCTTCGCGTTCCTGCTTTCTGTAGCACTTAAAGGAGGATGTGGAAAATACTTTGAATTCCTTTTCCAAAGGCTAGTTTGGAGCTGAATGGCAATAACTGCCTATCTGACCAAAAAATATAGATTTGTCTAACCTTATAGGAAATTGTAATTCACTAAAAGGTATATATGGTAAAAGTAGTTTAAATAGTTTATTTGCATGACAGGTGCCACGCAGCAGTGTAATGATCGTTCTTCCCACTCCAACAGCCCCCTGCTCCAATTGCCATTTCTGTCCCCACATCTTACATTGCTTGTGGAATGTCGCTGTTGGAAAGTGGATTATTGGTAAGGGCAAGTAAGTACCTACACCCAGCAATATGCCACTAACCCCCACATAGGTCCAGTTAGGACTCAATAAATTAAAACCAGTTCAATCCATGGAAGCTTGGCAACGAGCGACAAGGCTTAACTTAGGAGAGAAATGTGTAAAGCATTAAAAAATCACAAAACAGTAAATAAGTAAAACACAATACAAATCCAACACCAATTTATAAAAATAGATTATATTTGTATCTTTGAAATTACACCAAAATTATTGAAATCAGATAAGTGGAAATGGAGATGTGAATTTTTAAAGAATTAGGCCCTCATGATGACAATGGTGGTAAAAACCACCTACTGCCGTGGCGATGGCCGCCAAAAGACCATCGCTGCAGCTACCATCCGTCTGCTATAATATGACCCCAGACGGATTTCCGCCACAAGAAAGGTGGAAATCCAGCTGTGGCCATACTGACGGATGGTGGTAAGGTGGCACTGCTACCACCAGCAGCTCCACGACAGGAGACCGCCGGCAGCCGTATTATGACAAATAATATGGCCTGGCGGTGATCTGCTGGCGGGCGCTGCTGGCCGTAGCAGCACCCCATCCCGTCCCCTGCTAGAAGACCCTCTGGATACAGGTAAGTCGGGTTTCCGACAGGGGAGAGGGGCGGGGGGTGTTGTGTTTGTGTGTGTGAGGGTGTGTACATGTATGTGTGAGTGTGTGTGTGATGCGGGTGTGTGTTTAGTGTTGTTTGCATGCGAGTATTAGGGTGTGTGAGTGCATGTATGAAGGTGTGTGAGTGCGTGTATGTAGGTGTGTGAGTGCGTGTATGAATGGAAATGTGAATGCGTGTCTGCATGTAAGTTTGGATGTGTGTGCGTGAATGAATGAATGAATGCATGCGTGTATGTCTGTGTGGATGAGTGTGTGTCTGCGTGTATGTGTGTATGGGGGAGGTTGGAAGGGAGGGAAAGCATGGATGAAGGGGGGTGAGAGGTGTCTGGGGAGTGTTGGGGAAGAGGGAGCCTTGTATCAGTGATAGGGAGGAATTCCCTGTCACTGATAGGGCCTACCGCCATGGTTTTCGTGGTATTCACATGGCAGTGGGCAGGGTCATGATACCGCCGCGGCACAATAGCGGCTTCCGGGCTGGAGATTGTTATTTCCAGCCCAGCAGCTGCTACCACCATGGCGGTTGGAGTGGGACATTGGCGGGTTGGCTCCAGTCAACCTGCCAATGTCATAATATGGCGATAATTACCGCCAGCCTGTTGGCGGTACTACGGCCACATTATCTCCGACCACCAAGATCATAATGACCCTCTTAATGTTTTCTAGCCTATAGGAGCAACTAGCGCTCAAAGGGTTAAAAAAAAGGTCACACTGGAAAGGGCTAAAGTCCAAAATTCAGGCCATCCACGAGGTAACACTGTTACACTTACTTTCAGAAGTGTTTCTTGATTCAGGAAAGTGGTCCACAGGGCCAGCCAAGTGTTTAGAGGCTCTGGTTTACCTCTTAGGAGCCGGGACTACAACTCCCACAATGCACATCTTCAACTGATGGAGTTGCTACAAATGTCTCCAAACCTCTGGATCATCTTCCAGAGGTCCTTTTTGGGTCCTTGAATTGTCCACAACTTGATCAAAGGTTCCAGAAGCTCTGAGTTGTTCCATGGGATATGGGACTACAATTTCCATAATGCACCTGGTCAGACTCCTCAAATGGCCTTTGGACGCTGGTCAGCTGGCTCTGCTTGCAGGTTGTCATGCAGGGAACTCTGGGCAGCTACTTTGTTCATGTAGGGAGTCCCTTCTTGAAGCAGTAGAAGACAGGAAAAGTCCTTATAGTGGAAAAGCCCAAGTCTGCATCTGGTGGAGTCAGGGGTCCAGCAGGACAGTCATTCTTCTTCTTTGTCTTGTTGCTTGTAGGGGGCTGAGGTGTGGGGGCAGCTCTGCCATATTCATCCTTGCTCCTGGGGTGGAAAGCTGGGGGGTCCTGGTTGTCCAATCACAGGAAGGCTCCTTCCCCTTTTGATGACCACTTCCTGGGAAGTGTGGCAAAAAACAATCCCAGGGAGCAACATTCTTCAAACATTCAACAGAGCTGAAAGTGATTTAAGGAGGTTAGATCTGGCTGAGCTCGCCACTGGTGTGGCTAAAAATCATACACACACCTCTCCTGCCCTCTCCTAATCTAATTAAGAGGAGACCTAATTATCTGGGGTTGTAGGAAGTGGGAGAGGTCCAGAGCTGCTCCAAATGTCCTTCCCTGCCTTTGAAGACCAGTTTGGCTGCCCTCCCCCCACCCTGTTTCACCATCTGCTGAGGAGATCTCCTCCCCCAGGCACATACTTTGTGTTCAGCCCAGGCCACTTCACACCTCATCAAGCAGCCAAGCCAGGCTGTCAGAGGATGGCCAATCAGAGAAGGGCACTACAGAGCTGAAGTTGGCAACTATCAGGTAGAGTTTAAAAACTATTTACCTGAACTAGTTATATTAAATCCAACAATTGCAAGTTGTGGGTGTTATTATAACAATTAATTTGATACCAAACACAACTCATCTAGCACTTATGGGGACTGTGTTAATTAAAATAAAGTATCCACATTTTAGCCTATGAAGGCCATTCACTACAGTGAGGGAAAAATACATTTTGGCTATTTTACCTCACACTGGCTTATAAAACAATTTTTATAAGATCTCTGCTTATAGCTAAATGGCACACAACCCTATGAACACTTAGGGCACACCTTAGGGGTGACCTATATGTAGAAATAAGGTAGTGTAAGACTTTGGAAGTACTTTTCATTCCAAAGTCGAATTTGCATATAACTTTAATTTACAAGCAGCCAGCAAGGCAGGCCTGCCTTTGAAATTACACCTTGCGCCTCAGCAGTGCACCTCTGGCTCACCATATATGCTGGGGTCCCTAAACCTACACGCCCGACCATATACTAGGGACTTATAGGTAGGTTGACATAGCCATTTATAATTAGCCTAATTTGCATACTCATTTTACACAGAGCACAGGCCCTGGGACTGGTTAGCAGTACCCAGGGCACCATCAGATTCAGGAAAACATCAGTAAAAAATGAAAAATAAGGCACAAAGTTAGGGGAGCTCTTTAATTAGCCCTGTTTTCTCACACAAGCCCCCCACCCCCAGCCCACACGCTCAGGAGACTCAGCCCAACCCTGGGAGAGTCTTCACAGATTGTCAGGTGAGGAGCACAGTGAGGACAATTAGCTGTCCCTTTGGCAGGGCCTACTCTGCCTCACATCCTCCTGTCATGGTCCCTCCCTCTCGGTAGTGAACCCATCCCAACAATGAAAGGACCCATCTTAAACTGAAACTTCCCTCTAGGGGGTCTTCCTCCTCTCTTTCTGCCAAACAGGGTAGTGAGGCGCCCACAGCCCCTATCCCCAACTTTGCTAGGGCAACACCTAGCTTACCCAAACACTTGAGCAACCCCACCAGGACCAATAGGGTCATGGGGCCTACTTTGCTTTTGACCCCAGTGTCTGCCTCCAGGCCAAATGTAGTGTGCTGCCATGAAGGCCAACACCCAGCGGAGGCTACTGACAGCTGTCAGCACCCAGAACCACAAACTAAGCTCTCCACTGATAGGTGGGTGAGCTGCTTTAGGGGCGACTGTGGGGTCTTGACACCACTTCATGTTGTTTAGAGTGGGGGGCTACCACATCCTGTAGCAGACACCCTCCTTCGACTCTCCATTCTGTCAGTGCAGGGGAAACACCCTGCATTTGGACAGCTGCTTGACTACTCAGGACTTCTTTGGGGTCAGGTGAGGACTTAAGAGTGCCAATTCTGGGCTTCCCCCTACTGGTGCAGAAGACATTGGGCTCACTGGAACTATCTTTAAGAGTGGCCTACCCTTCCTTTTCTTCCTCCCCTTTCTTGGGACCCCTGTCTCCTAACTGTAGGGACTGGCTCCCCAGGACTTTGGGTTGGAGGGGCGCCCGGGGTGACCATCCCTTCTGGAATCAGACTTACCTCAGGGAGGTCAATGCCCAGAATACAATATAGGGGGAGGTCAGCACTGACCACCACCCTAAACCAATCAGGGATACCCTCCCTCTCTAGGGGCACTGTGGCTACAGGTTTGGTGGAGACATCACCTGTGGCTATCCTGGTTTTCCAGGTCTGCCCTGGGACATACATGTCTAGGGTCACTAACCAGTCACTGACTAGAATGTGACTGGCACAGGTGTCTCTCAGGCCAGTAATAAGGATACCATTCACATGAATGAGGTCAACGTACCTACTCCCACCCTCAGGGATCACCAGCTTACCATCTGGTCCTGTCTCCCAGGCCAATGCTGTGAGGACTTATTCATCTGAGGAGTCCTTCTCCATGGCTACACTGGACAGCCCAGTGTTAACCACCTTCTTTGGACAGGCTGCATCTCCTCAGAAGTGTCCTGTCTGCTGACAGTCAAAGCAGATCTTATTGTCCAAGAGCTTCTTCAACCCTGGTTCTTTCTGCTTCTGCTTGTCATAATAGGAGTGGTATTTACTCCCCCTCCTTCCTAAGGTTCTGGGGTATAGAGGGAGACTCTGTGGTGGGCTTACCACCCCCTCTTTAGGTTTCTGGGGACCTGACCCCCCTGTCTTGGAGTCTCCCCCCTGGGAATTGACAACCACCCTGGTTCTCAACCACTCATCAGCTGCCTACCCCAGCTCTCTGGGGTTGGTCAGCTTTGAGTCCACCAAATGTTGGCATAACCTTTCTTGAATACAATCTGTCAAGATTTCAAATTGTATAACCCCTCATAAGTATTTACTTTGTTACTATGTATCCAGCCCTCTAGTGCCTTAAGTGAGGTGTGTATAAAGTCAACCCAATACTTGGTATTGACCTACTGGGTGTTCCTGAACTTCATTCTGTACTGCTCTGGGGCCAAACCAAACTTCTTGGTTAAGCACCTCTTCATGCTGGGATAGGAATCTTCTTCCTCCCACCCTAGGGCCAGAAGCCCATCCCTCCCAATTATTGGGACCAACTCTTATAGGAGTGAGCCTCAATATTGGGGCTTAACCCTTTTCATTTGGAGATCCCTCTCAAAGGCCTCCAACCTCTTGTCTATGTCATCCCCCTCTACATATGCAGGAACAACTGACCTGGGTAAGCTGGGACTAAACCCACCACCCATGGACACCTCAACTTCTCTGTGGCTGCCACCATCTCTCTGTTCGATCTTTGCCCACTTCTTTTTCTCTAGGGCCAACTTCTCTGCCTTCAAAGCTATGAGGGCTACCTGGGCCTCAAGTTCCCTTACCCTAAGGTTCGGGTCTGCTTCTTTTTGGTCTGATGCCACAGACCCTCACCTCCCCTCCCACTAGATCTGGATGGGGCCCTAGCTGCTGAACATCTTCCCTCTCACTTTCTACCCCTGACGTTTCTCCTCCTCCATCTGCACCACCCCAGGCTTCAAGAGACTTGGACATCACAGCCTTCCTAAGGTTGTTAGCAGCAGGTATTCCCCTCTTTCTCTACAACATACTACGCTCAGCTGCAGTGAGTGTGGGTAGGCTAGCCAGATCAAGCTCCATGGTCTCCCTTAACCTCTTAGATGCTGGGCCTCCCCCCCCCCAGTGCTAAGCCCTTTTTTTGGCTATTAGGGATAGTTCACGCTTAGACCTTCATAACATTTTGTCCACATAAGCTATCCACACCAAATCTGCATCCTTTTGTTCCAACATCCTAGGGATTCTAAAGGTACCCAGAGTTGTGGGCTCCCCTGGAGGAAACCAAGAAATTAGCCAAAATACATCTAAAATGTAGTGTTTTTGCCGAAGAAGGCTTGTGTTTTTTTTCCTAAAAATGGCATCAACAAAGGGATTGCTGTTCTAAAATCACCATATTCCCAGCTTTCAGGAACAGGCAGACTTGAATCAGAAAACCACATTTTTCAACACAATTTTGGCATTTTACTGGGACATACCCCATTTTTACTATTTGAGCTTTCAGCCTCCTTCCATTAAGTGACAGAAACCAAATGCTGGATCCCAGAAAGCTAAACATTTCTAAAAATTAGACAAATGTCTGAATTCAGCAAGGGGTCATTTGTATAGATCCTACAAGGTTTTCCTACAGAAAATAGCTGAATTAACAAATATTGAAATTGAGGTGAAAAAAACAGCCATTTTTCTCAGTTTTATTCTGTAACGTTTTGCTGCAATGTCAAATTGTTGAAAGCAATATACAGTTACGTCTGCTGGACTCTTCTGATTGTGGGGATATATGGGGCTTTTAGGTTCATCAAGATCCCTAGGTACCCAGAGCCAACGAGCTTCACCTTGCAATGGGTTTTTATTCTATACCGGGTGTACAGCAATTCATTTACTGAAATATAAAGAGTGAAAAATAGGTATCAAGAAAAGCTTTGTATTTCCAAAATGAGCATAAGATAAGGTTTTGAGAAGCAGCGGTTATTTGCACATCTCTGAATTCAGGGGTGCCCATACTAGCATGTGAATTACAGGGCATTTCTCAAATAGATGTCTTTTTTACACACTGTCTTACATTTGGAAGGAAAAAATGTAGAGAAAGACAAGAGGCAATAACACTTGTTTTGCTATTCTATGTCCCCCTAAGTCTCCAGATAAAAATGGTACCTCACTGGCATGGGTAGGCCTAATGCTCGCGACAGGAAACGCAACATGGACACATCACATTTTTGCATTGAAATCTGACCTGTTTTTTGCAAAGTGCCTAGCTGCAGATTTTGGCCTCTAGCTCAGCCGGCACCCAGGGAAACCTACCAAACCTGTGCAGTTTTGAAAACTAGACACCTAGGGGAATCTAATATAGGGTGACTTGTGGGACTCTCACCAGGATCTGCTACCCAGAATCCTTTGCAAACCTCAATATTTGGCCAAAAAAACACTTTTTCCTCACATTTCGTTGATAGAAAGTTCTGAAATCTGAGAGGAGCCACAAATTTCCTTCCACCCAGCATTCCCCCAAGTCTCCAGATAAAAATAGTACCTCACTTGTGTGAGTAGGCCTAGTGCCTGCGACAGGAATAGATCACACAACAGTCAATGTTGGTCCGTACATGAAGCAACTGTTGACCCTTGGGTGATCCATTCCTGATGCAGGCACTAGGAATAGGCACTAAAGTGGGGTAGTGTTTTTATCAGGACAGTTGAGGAATCATTGGGTGGTAGGAATTTTGTGGATCCCAGCATATTCAAGTAGCTTGTGTGACAGAAATGCAAGAAAAAATAGAGTTTTTATTCAACATTTCAGCTTTGCAGGGTATTCTGTGTGAGACAACTTTGGGGAATCAAAACAAGTCACACATCAATGGACTCCCCGGATGTCTAGTTTCCAGAAATGTTTCCCTATATGGCCGCCAAGCCCAGTAACACAAACACAGGTGCCTTCCTTACAAAACCAGTTTGTTTTGTGATATATCATTTTGATGTCTCCACAATACAATTTGGGCGGTGGAATTTGGGGCTAAACTAAATTGGGAAGCTCCCAAGAGAGCACTCTCTCTGTGCTTGACGCCGCATTTATCTGCTCTCTGGGGTGGGGTTAACTGCTATTGTCGCGTTGCATAGACTGTGCTTGCGAAGGGACAGCAGGACTGTCACATCACCTCCATCATAATTACTGGAAGAGGAGTTATCGAATGGAACTCCTCCGACTGAAAAATCCTCCCAGAGTCTGTGCCATTGTGCTATCCCTCAGATGCTGTCTCAGTATCTGCTGTCTCAGTCTCTGATCCTATGTCAGAGCTGTCCTCTATAACCCTAGTGAGGGAGTGAACAGTAGTCATCCAACTATGCCATCTCTGCTACTGGCTAAACTGTTGTTCTAAAACACTAGCCTACGTAGACAGTCCCAAAATTGCTGTTGTGTGTGTGATACATGCAACAGTAGAGGTCACCTTACCTTTGCTTCTTCCCTCAATCAGCACATTCTTTCAAGACATTCAAAAAACACCTTGTCACATACCAATTGTCAAAGTCTTTAGCACCTCTAGCGCCTAGTCCAACAATCATTATTGGTGCTCTCACTTCCACGTCCTCCTCTTCGGATTCCCTCACTACCACCCTGCAAAAGTGCTCTTCCTCTCTCCATAGCCGCCTCCTGTACATACATTTCATTTGTGGTATAGCGCAGGTAATGGCTGACTTTACTAATGTACTCAGCTATTTACATAAAGTACAGATTTGCTCTTTGCAGTAGGCATATAAACCTTCAGCGCTTCTTTGGGCACCAAAACTACCACTAGACAAAAGTCTGATCCTTTTGTAGCAGAAACATAATCACAAGACTTACTTGACTTTTTATTGCTGCCTAAAAGCTCAGTTGAAACGTGTCAGTTGAAGTATGTGAATTGCTTTGAAGACGCAAGCTGCAACTGCAAGAGAACTGGTGGCAAATATATATATTCATATACATGTATACAACATTCCATTTGGGGAGTTATTGAGAGCTAAAAGAATCTGTAGCACAGAGAATAGTTTTAAGAAGGTTTCAGAAGAAATGGCAGATAGATTACACATCAGAGGATATTCTAAAGCCGCATTGGACAGAGCCATTAGAAAAGTAGAATCATACACTAAAGATGCTATTCTATTTTCTAACCAAGGCAGTGATAATGGGAGTAAAGTACAATCAACTAGACCACAAGGGATAGCAAGGTTCATAACAACTTACAATACTGCACATTGTGATGTGAGAAAATTGTTGAAGAAACACTGGCATGTATTGAGAAGTGATCCAGTGATAGGGGAACGAATACCTATCAAACCCTTAATCACATATAGGAAAGGAACCTCGATGAAGGACATCCTAGTAAAAAGTGATGTAAGACAGGAAGTGTCAAAAAAGAATTGGATTCAAGCACAAGATGGCTTTTACAGATGTTCCAAATGCAAAGCATGTGGGATCGGTGAAAACATAAAATTTGTTGAAATAGATGAGAAAATTGTTCATTGCATCAAAGGCAGATATAACTGCAAAAGTGATTTTGTAGTTTACATTTTGGAGTGTAGCTGACCCAAAATATATGTGGGTAGCACGAAATTACAAGTGCACAGAAGGATTTTGAAACATTTGAGGGCAATTCTGAATAAAGATGATTCGTACCCAGTAGCTAGACACATACATGAAAGACATGGAGGTAAAATAGAGGATATCTCATACAGTGTCATAGATGGAATCAAGAAAGATATTCGAGGAGGCGATAGAGAAAAGAAGTTGAGAAAATTGGAATCCAAATACATATTAACATTCGATACCAAAGAACCAAAAGGGTTAAACAGTAGTGAGGAGATGTATCTTCACCTACATTGACACATTAGAAGGTTATTACGCTTAAGGTTAACTGTAAGATATTGTACTCAACAGTTTAGAACAAATCGTTTCAACGATATTGAATAATTACATATAACCAACTGCAGATGAATGATGCAGAATTAAGGATGGGTAGCAGTCTGCAAAAAATATTTTGTAAGATGCAAGGTGTCAACAGTCATAAATGTTTAAAATTTAAAATGAAATTTAATTTCAATGAATTTAACCAAAAATTTCATAATCGGTAATGATTTTTCTAAACGTAGTTCAGTTGGTTAAAGCATCAGTTTGTATATTTATTTTGTAGGGCACAATATGTTAACAGTTAATATTGTTTAAAATGTAGTTTCAATGTATTTATTTAAGAAAGATTTATCATGTGATAAGGGTTTTTTTTCAACACGCACGTTGGTTGGTCGCAAGCATCATCATGAGAATATTTAAACTGAGCCAATATGGCGATCGACAGGTTGAAGAAGGCGGTAACGCCGAAACGCGTCCCTGTTGGCGATTAAATAATTAACTTGCTGTGTTCGTGAAGTGCTGTCTTTCTTCGCAAGTGCGGAAGAAATGTGTTGATGTAATACGCGGTGGCGCGCGCATTGAGACTAGCACCTTTGACGGTTTGGTGCAGAAAGGAAACGCTGAGTTTGAGTGTTTGTTTATATATATATATATATAGATATAACTTTTATATGTGGGGCTGGTTTTACTGGGGGATGATCGGTACCCCCCCAGGAAACCACACATGCATTGACAAAAGTGATATATATATATGTACATATATATATATACACATATATAGATCTATCTCTTTATCGATATATCTATCTACGTAAATAGATATATCTATCTACGTAGATAGATATATCTACATAGATAGATCTAGCTATACATAGATATATCGGTCTGCCGGCAGTATTAGGAGCCACCTTAACACCAGGTCTTCTGCGGCGGTAGCACTGCCACGAAAACCCTGGCAGAAAGGCTACCGGTGACAGGGAATCTCTTCAGCAAGCTCTAAACACCCCACCAACCCCTCCAGGCACAGTACCCCCCTTCCTTCAATCCCTCACCCTCTCCCCACATACATGCACACGCAGACACTCACAAGCACCATGCATACACTCATTTACCTACACTTACATACACACATTCACTGACCTGCATCCATACTTGCATTTACCTCAGCACACATACACGCATTCAAGCATGCATACTCAGACCCATCCAAAACGCATATTCCCAATCAGATAAACACGCATTCACCACAACACTCATACTCACATACACTCATGCATACACACTTACATGCATACATGCACTCACTTCTACATTCAGACACGCATTCAACCACACATACACACATTCATGCACACACACAGACACCACACACTCCCCTGTCGGACGATCAACTTACCTGGTCCAGGGAGGAGGTCATACGACAGGGAACGGGAACAGGCACTCCCACCTCTGGCAGCGCCTCGCCATCAGGACACTGCCAGGTCTTATTATTGCACATAATACAGCAGGCGGTGTCCTTCTAGTGGGGCGGGATCAGTGGTAGAACTGCCCCAGTGCCTCTGTCCGCCAGCACAACTACTACTGGATTTCTGCCAAAAATGTGGCGAAAATCCAGCGGACCCCGTAATATGGTGGGAGGAAGACCACCAACACTGGCGGTCTTCTGGCACCCGTGGCTTTGGCCGTCTTCAAGAAAGACCACAAAGGTCACAATGAGGGCCTTAATGTTTTCTAGCGCATAGAAGCACCAGTGCTCGAAAGGTTAAAAAAGATCACACTGGAAAGGGACAAAGTCCAGAGTTCAGGCCACCCATGAGGTATCAGTGTCACACTTACTTTCAGAAGTGTTTCTTGATTCAAGAAAGTGATCCACAACACCAGTCAAGGGTTCAGAGGCTCTGTTATGCCTCTTGGAGTCTGGGACTAAAACTCCGACAATGCACCTCTTCAACTTATGGAGTTGCTCCAAATGTCCTCAAACTTCTGGATATTCTTTCAGATGTCCTTTGTGGGTCCTTGAAGTGCCCACAACTTGATCCAGGGTTCCAGAAGCTCTGAGTTGCTCCTTGGGAGTTGGGACTACAAATCCCAGAATGCACCTGGTCAGAATCCTCAAATGGCCACTGGATGCTGGTCAGCTGGAACCTGCTTGCAGGACATCATGCAGGGGACTTTGGTAGCTGCTTTGTACCTGTAGCAAACAGGGAGTCCCTTCTTGAAGCAGTAGAAGACAAGCAAAGTCCTTTTAGTGGTGAAACCCAAGTGTGCATCTGGTGCAGTCCTTCAGAGTGCAGTGTCAAGGTGCAGGTCAGGGGTCCAGCGGGGCAGTCCTTCCTCTTCTTTGTCTTGTTCCTTGTAGGGATCTGAGGTGTGGGTGCAGCTCTGCTATATTTATCCTTGTTCCTGGGGTGGAAAGCGGAGGGGTCCTGGTTGTCGAATCACAGACAGGCTCCTTCCCCCTTGTATGACCATTTTCTGGAAAGTGTGGCAAAAATAAATCCTAGGGAGCAACATTCTTCAAACATCCAACATGCCTGAAAGTGATTTTTGGAGGTTAGATCTGGCTAAGCCCACCCACTGGTGTGGCTAAAAATCCTAAACACACCCCTCTCCTGCCATCTCCTAATCGAATCAAGAAGGCACCTGATTGTCTGAGATTGCAAAAAATGGGGGAGGTCCTGAGCTGTTCCAAATGTCCTTTCCTGTCTTTGAAGTCCGGTTTGGATGCTCTGCTCCCACCCCGTTTCACCATCTGCTGAGGCAGATCTCCTCCCCCAGTTACATCCTTTGTGTTCTGCCCAGGCCACTTCACACCTCATCAAGGCAGCCTGGCCAGGCTGCCAGAGGATGGGCAATCAGAAAAGGGCACTACAGAGTTGAAGTTGGCAACTTTCAGGTAAAGTGTAAAAACTCTTCACCTGAACCAGTTATAGTAAATCCAACAATTGCAAGTTGTGTGGTTTATTATAATAATTAATTTGATGCCAAACTCAAGGTATCTGGCACTTAGGGAAATTTGATAATTAAAATAAAGTATTCCCATTTTATCCTATGGATGCCATTTACTACAGTGAGGGAAATTTTTTTTTGGCTATTTTACCTCATCAGGGCTTATAATTATTTTTTATAAGGTCCCTGGTTATAATTACAAGGCACCTAACTCTAGGGGCACTTAGGGCACACCTTAGGGAGACCTATATGTAAAAATAAGGTAGTTTAAGACTTTAGAAGTACTTTTCATGCCAAAGTCAAATTTGCATATGACTTTACTTTAAATGCAGCCGGCAAGGCTGGCATGCCTTTAAAATGACACTGGGTACCCTCAGCAGTGCACCTCTGGCTGCACCACCTATGCTGGGGTCCCTAAACCTACATGCCCTACCATATACTAGGGACTTATAGGTAGGTTGACATAGCCAGTTATAATTAGCCTAATTTGCATACTCATTTTACACTGAGCACAGACCCTGGGACTGGTTAGCAGTACCCAGGGCACCATCATAGTCATGAAAACACCAGCAAAAAGTAAAAAATGGGGGCAAAAAGTAAGGGGGGCTCTGCATCAGCCTGGTTTTCTCATAGTCGTGACCTCATAAGGTCTCTTAACATTCGGCCAGAGTCAATGTACAATTCAAGTATTGAGTACTACATTATCCTTTCCCTCTCATATTTGAAAATCTAAAATACAAATAAGAATAGCATAACGAACAATAATAAATGATACTAATTAATAAGTTCACTCATGGATTTTACAGATATTGCATAAAAATATGAATTCAAACTATTTACAAACTATAATCAACCAGAGTCAGGCACAACAATATAAGCATACACTAAATCCTTTATAGTAATCAAATGTTACATCTGTGTGAACAAACCATATCTATCTATATTTATATATATATATATATATATATATATATATATATATATACATTAAGTACTGATGTGTTAGATTATCAGGTAAATCAGGAAAACTGCTGACATAACCTACATTCCTACTAAGTTAACATAGTAATGGTTCAGAATGAATAAAATAAAATGAATTAGTTACCCATTCAGATCGCTCAGGACTATTAACCATACCTCAGTAGAACTGATATTTGATGCCTGCGCCTGCTCCTACGAAGTGTGAATTTTACTTCATTCAATTCTGTTTCTGAACTTGGGAGACCTTTATGCTTATGTGAGCTACACATATTTTCTTCATCATTGTGTTTAACAAAATTCTTTATTTTGATGATTCTTGCCTAATTCTATCAATTCCTTTTATCAACACAGATAGCATTCCCACAACTTTATCAACACCTTTTGGTTGATAACACTTTGTTTTGCATTTTTGTTCAATGAACATATGCTTTTATGCGCACACAATCTCACACCTTAATATGTTGCTGAGTAACTCTTGTCCTGGGGTCAAAATACATTTTATTTTGGTATTATTGAGACCATTCAACATTCTGTCTCACAACCTCATCTACTACTTCCATGACATCCATTTTCACCCACTTTGACATCCATCTAGGACACATTTTTGACAATGTCTTACTCCCCCTTAATAACTCAAAGTGGAAGAATGTGGAATAGTGCTTTAAAGCCAAAGCATTGATCCCAGAGCATTATGTACTACACAATTACTCACGATCGCCCCTAAACACAATTGGTTAAAACTTGATTAACCCGTTCAAACAGACAATTTGCTTGTGGGTGATACATTAAGCAGCTGCAATATGTAATGCCCCCTTGTTGCAAAAAACTCTGAAATTCCAGAAAGACAAATGAATACTATTGTCTGAGACAATAAAGAAGGAAAACCTTCTCTCAGAATGATGTCCTTTTAAAACATCTACAACATTTAATATTCTATGAGTACCACTGCATATCTACAGTAGATGCAACAGGCAGTGTTGAACTGAGCTACTAGGTCAATGCTCACTTTTTACTAGTTGGGAATTCTGTTGGGTACATGGGTAGAGTTCTCTCTTTAAACCCTTTTTCTGAACCTTTTTCTGAATTACTACACACCACACAATCCTCCACTAACTCATTGACTGCTTTATCCACAGAGGGCCACCAAAACATTTCACATAATCTATGTTTCATCAATGTCTTGACTAAATCGCCTTTGTGCGCCCCATGCATCAATCTTGCTCTTAGGGGGGTGGAGGAGGACATGGCGGGCGGCGTCGCGGCCGCAGCTCGCTAGACGCACCTTCCGCCGTTCCTGGGGGCGTGGCTTGCACACACAGCGATCAGCTGGATGTGCTGGCCGGTCACTCGAATTTCGGATACCCGGCTGCTTCGGAAACCAGGAGAGGCATCTGGCGGGAGACTCCGGCACTGGGGGTGTGCCGGGCTGGAGCTCCGCCGGGTGCGAAGAGGCTCGGCGAGGATTCCCCTTCTGGGGAATCCGGGCAGAGTCAGCACCAGTAAGGTTCCTGGGAAGGTGTCCCGAGAGCCTGATAGCGCGGTAATGCGCGTATCTTTGGCGAATTTTGAAGCTGCAAGCAAGGCGGTGGGCATTGCGGGGGCCGTAACCAGCTCATGCGAAGGAGATAAGAGCTCTCCCCACCCCAGCCCTCCGTTAACATCTTGCAGGTAGGGGGGCTGGGGCCGAGGGGGGAAAAAAGGGATAAGGAGGTCGGTGGAAGACCAGGGAACCCTAAGGACAAAACTTTGGACCAAGTGAATTACTTATTTAAAAAAAGAAAGAAGGAAGTGAGGGGAGACCAAAAATAAAGCACAGACTCACACCTTCACTAAGAGCTTACTTTAAGGCTAGGCCAGAAGATATTGTGCTGGTACCGGGGCAAGGAAAAATGGATAACTATATGACTAAGGACACTAGAAACAGTGCAGACTCTGGTGAGGGGGTTGAAAGTAACTCTCTCCCCCCAATTAATAATTTGGCTCACCAGGAGAATATACAAGTCGGTTTTGATGTTTCTCTGACAAGTCAAGGTGGCAACCTGTCTATTTTGAGACAGGAGGAAGAGGTTTTGGTAGAATCGGTTGCCAGCCCTCTCCTTGCCCAGGCTCTGGCCCCCGACCCAAGGCACAGTCTTTCCATGGAGGAGGTGATCCTCTCCATTTCGGAGGATATAAAAAAAGGCTTTGCAAGTTCAGAGAGCAATCAAGGGGAAATCAGAGAGGCCTGTGAGGCATTGGAAAGAAAATTTGATAATTTAATGGAGGGGATCCAGACATTGGAGGAGACGGTAGTGGGGATGAAGGAGGAGCTGAAACATCATAAGGATGAGATCCGAGACTTGAATGAAAAAGAGCAAGGATTACAAGTTAGGATTGAGCAATTGGAGAATTATTTGTGTAGGAACAACATAAAGTTGTTAAAGGTCCCGGAAGGAGCAGAAGGGGCAAACTTGAACTCATATGTGGTTTCCCTAATCAAATCCGTATGTGAGTTGGAAAAGAGTAAGGAAGAGATTGAAAAAGATATTCAGAGAGTCCACCGCGACCCCTTTACGAGGTGGCCGAACAGCACTAGACCGAGAAAAATCTTGGTTAATTTCTTAACCTATCATCTAAAGGAAAAAATATTAAGTAGCGCATTGAAACAGAAATCATTAAGGGTAGAAAATGTGACATTTGAGATTAGATCCGACCTATCTAAGATCACAATGGATAGGCAATGGGAACTGGGAAAAAGGTTGGGCGAGTTTCAAAAGCTAAGAGTCACGGCACAGTTGAAGTTTCCGGCATTTTTGCGAATAATGTACAATAACGAAATGTATAATATAAGGGAGATAGATAGGGCGGATGAATTGTTAGATGTTATAAAGAAAGAACAGACCGATCATGTGAAATAATTTTTCGGAAACTTTAAGACTCCCAGGTAGGAGGGGTGCTCTAAAACTAGGCCTATGGTGGCTGACATAGTGGGGGGGAGGGTTCTCTATGGGAGGGAGTAGGGAGGGAAGGACATTAGGCGTTTTTTTTTTGGGTTGTGCATGGAAATAGTTCCTCATTCACCTAGGCAGAGGGATGGCGGGTTAGTTTTGAATGGCTAGATTTGGTAAAGGCCAGGGGGAGGGGAGGATCACGATTAAATTTATTTCTTGGAATATTAATGTTTTAAGGACTAAACCAAGACAGAACAAAATTCTACAATATTTAAAAGATTCGCCGGCACAAATTCTATTTTTGCAGGAGACTCATTTGGCTGCAGATGAGTGTAAGGAGTTATTTAAGGCCCAAAAATGGGTGCAAATGTGTTTCTGCACTACCCATAATTTTCACACAAGGGGAGTAGTTATTTGGGTTAAACAGGGGCTTCAAGCCAGACCAGAAATTCTCGAAATAAGGGCGGATCAAGCCGGTCGCTGGGTCATAGTAAGAGTACAGGTTGGTGAGGTAACTCTGGTATTGGTCGGATTCTATGGCCCGAACTGTGATGACATCGAACCTCTTAAAAAGGTATTCTCTCAGTTAATCGAATTTTCAGATTCGGTTATTAGGACTGGAGATTTTAATGTGGTGCTGGATAATAGATTGGATGGAACGGATACCTGTAGATCATTAGGCACGCCAAAATCACAACATTACTTAAAGAGAATGATGAAAGATCATGGCTTGTGTGATATTTGGCGAAAGAGGGAAGGGGAGGCCAGAGTCTTCTCTTTTTTTAACAAGAAATATAGCCACGCCTCACGTATTGATTATTTTTTAGTTGATTACAGGTTGTTGGAAAATGTTGATGGGATTGAATATTTACCCTCACATCTATCGGACCATGCAGCGGTAGTATTGCATCTGACGCTCCCCTAGAGAAGAACGTTTAAGAGGTGGACATTGGAGCGTGCGCTATTGTTAGATGAGGATGTTTTGTTGCAATTACGTAGAGAGACGGAATCTTTTTTCAATGTTAATATAGGCTCAGCACTAGTATCAATGGTTTGGGACTCCTTTAAGGCCGTAATACGAGGGGAAATTAAGAGTATCTCATGTCATAAACGTAAAGTGTCTAGAGACTAAATAAGCACTTTAGAACAGGAAATGTTAATAAAAAGCGAGAAGTTGGTTGGTAAAGGTGAAGGGACCCAGGAGGAGGTAGGAAGAGTGGAATTGGTCGAGCTAAGAACACGATTGGTAAATATTTTACAGGCACGAATGGCTAAAAGATGGGAGGTTAGTAAACTAAAACATTTTGAATATGGGGAGAGTTCAGGGAAACTGCTTGCCTGGAAAGCTAAATTAGATTAGGTTAGGGGTCATATCAAGGAAATAGTGGTGGAAGAAACATCTAGTAGTGAAGATATTGAACGAGGGTTTCAGGACTTTTTTACATCTCTGTATACGGAGCATGCGGAGGTGCGAGAAGAATTGGTGGAGGACTGGCTAGCTCAAGATGTGTTACCGGAAATTTCACAGCAAACTCAGGAATTTCTTAACGGCCCTATTACGACTGAGGAAGTGCGGGCGGCTTTAGCTGGGGGTAAAGAAGGGAAAGCCCCGGGCCCTGATGGTATTCCGGTGGAGCTGTATAAAGTATTAGGCAATGTAATTACCCTGATTTTGACTGAACTGTTTGGTAAGGTTTTTTTAAATGAGGTAGGTATGCCTTCTTCTTGGAATGATGCAGTTATTACATTGATTTTGAAACCCGGGAAAAATCCGACTAATCGCTCATCTTATAGACCTATTCCATTATTGAATAGCGATTATAAGTTGTTTACCAAAATAGTGGCGGATAGATTAAACAGAGTAGTAAATAGTTTAATACACTCTGACCAGAAGGGCTTTTCGAAGGGTAGATATTTGTACGAGCTGACATATGAATTAATCGGGCCATAGATATGGCAGTATCTTTTGATTCCCCTTTGGGGATTATTACTGTCGATGCTGCGAAAGCTTTTGATCAAGTAAACTGGGGTTATTTGAAATTCTTGCTAAAAAAAGCTAAACTGGGAAACAATCTCTGTGGGGTAGTAAATCAGATATATTGGGCTCCAACAGCTAGAATACTAGTGAATGGGAATCTTACTGGCCCGATTGGTATAGCTAGGGGCACTAGACAGGGTTGTCCGTTATCCCCTGTGCTATTTAATTTATATATGGAACCATTTGCGAGGAAGATTCGGCAGAACACGATGATCTCTCCTTTCTGTTGTCAGGGCTGGGAGAGGAAACTTGCTTTGTATGCCGATGATCTTTTGGTTTATACAGATAATTTAGTAACTGCATTTCCTGAGATTCTTAAGCTGGCTGAAGAGTTTGGTAAGGTTTCTGGTTATCAAGTGAATGTGGAAAAAACAGAGATTATGGCTTGGAATATGGAGTATAAATCTGTCTATTGTAAGAAGGAAATCAGATATCTGGGAATTCTGATACCTCAAAATATTAATCAGCTAGCGGAGAGGAATCAGTTAAAATTGTTTTTGGAATGTAAGAGTTTATTACAAGGTTGGACCCATCTTCCCTTGACGATTATTGGTAGAGTTAATTTGGTAAAAATGTCTATCCTTCCAAAGTGGAATTTTTTGTTTACTACTTCTCCACTCCCCATGCAGAAAATATATATAGAAAAAATGCAGCACCTTATAAACAATTTTATTTGGAGTTCTAAAGGTGTTAGAATTTCTTGGAGGAAGTTACGTCGGTGTAAGGAAAAGGGCGGTCTGGCATTACCAGAGCTGCAATATTATGCTTGGTCTTTTCTTTTGAAAAACTTTAGAATTTTGTTCCTTGCCTCAGACTCTACGACTACGGGTTTAATGTTTAAGATAATGGCTTCTAATATCAAAGGTGCTTCATCTAACTGTATGTTTAAATTTGGCGACCCTAAATTCTTCAAAAAGATAAGACTGAAAATTATGCGGGGGCTGGCAGAAAGTTGGTATCAGATTAGACAATTGGCGAAACTCACCTATTATAATTTTGACGCACCTATCTGGGATTCCCCGGGTTCCCCAGAATGCTTTCAAGATATTTTAGCGTTACCAATAAAACAAGCAGGGTTAGAGCACTGGGGAGATTTGTTTTCAGAGGGGGTTTTTCTTCCCTGGGAAGAATTGCTGTTGAAAACTGGTGTTTTTTTGTCCATGTGGAAGTTTTTACAAATAAAAAAATGGGCTCAGGGGATCAAGGAAGGTGTTGGTATGTCCAATCCATTGAGTGAGATCACCCCGAGCCCATTAGGAGGTCCCCACAGAGTGTCTGCTTGGTATTGGGGGATCCGAGAAGGGGTGGACGGCGAGTTTGTACTTCCCATTGATTTGTGGAGGGAATTCTTCCCAGAAGAGGCGGTTAAGAGGTGGTGGAAAGAGTAATTAAAAACGCTCTTTGGTATTGTGAAACCTGCCGCTCTTAGAAAAAATCATTATTTCATGATATATAGAGTTTATATTTCCCCTGAGAAGTTATCTAAAATGAAAGGAGGGCAGGAGGTGAAATGTCCAAAGTGTGGGTTAATTCAAGCAACAGATATTCATATGTTTTGGGAATGTCCTGATATTCGACATTTTTGGGAGGGAGTATGTGAAACAATTTCGAGTATATTAACTCGGGAAATCAAGGCCTCCCTCCAGTTAATAATTTTTGGTCAACTTCAAGATCGGCAGGGGCGGCCTGGTGGGGATACAATTACAGATATGAAGTTTGTATTTTATGCAATATTGTTGGGGAGGCGGAAAATATGCAGAAAATGGATTTCAAAGGCCCCTCCAGGACACTCAGAATGGCTTAGGGAGGTTTTTTGTACAGCAGATTTGGATCAAATAATGGGGGGAAAGGAAAGGATGCGGGGGAATTTCTGGGCACCATTATTGAATTGGAAATCAGGACATTGATGTATATAATTTTGCTTAATTAATGCAGGAATGGAAATGTATTTGTGTTATTTGTGCAATGATTTTACACCCTGCTCTGAAATCCTTATGGAACTGCGACAGTCTGAGGATTGTTTGAGAGGAAAGGGCAACCCCGGGCCGAGTAAAACTTATTTTGTTTTGGTTGATAAGTAAAGGAGGTTTACATAAGGCCTAGGGTGGATAAGGACTAAAAAGAAAAAAAAAAAAATCTTGCTCTTATGTTTCAGGCGGTACCAGTATCTCACAACACATGAGAATGCCGTCCTAAACAGACAATTAATGTGAAACTTTAATGTAAGTTTGAAATTGGTATGAAACATTCTTCTCTTTGGGCCATCTCTCTTTCATATATTTAATCAGTTGCAGCACCACTTCATCTTTGGATAACTCTGCTCTCCATTCCTTCTCAATGATGGCACATAGGCTTTCCACATCAACAAACACAATGAAACGACTGTCTTGCTCCTCATCCTCAATTATTCCTTTCTCTGTTTCAGCTATGGGAAATCTGAACAAGTAATATGCTCTTCCATTCTTACTAACAGGCACATGTACAATTGTGAAATCAAACTGCAACAGTTTTGTGGCGAACCTGGGAATGAGTGGGGTTTGTTCATTAATCTTGTCTCCTGACAGGATTGAGACTAACAGGCTATGATCTGTACGTAGTTCAAAATGATTGCTGATATAAAAGAATCCACATCCTTTCTCAATCATTGTTCTCTTTTAAAGAATTTGTCTAATAACCACAATACTGGGTTGCATGTCAAAAAATAATTTAAATGTTTTAACTGTTTCCACATACTCATTCAATCTTCTTCTTCTTTGTTCCTCACTAATGGTGGTAGGTGTTAAAAAATGGACCTACCTTCAAAACCCAGTGAATGGAGCAAAAAATGTTTTTCTTTCTGGTCTATACCATGAGGCTCATATTGCACCCAGATATGTAACAAAGGCATCAAAAATGTTTTCCATGAAACAGGCGGAGAGTCTGGTACTTCAAGAAAAGGATGTGGTGGTGCTACAGATTGCATAACATAAAATAGCAAAATAGCTAGAACCAATGAAGGCAAATAAAAACCTCACAGATAGATGGAGAGAACTGTTGTGATGAAGTATAGCTATCTATCTATCTATCTATCTATCTATCTATCTATCTATCTATCTATCTATCTATCTATCTATCTCTGTGTGTATATATATATATATATATATATATATATATATATATATATATATATATATATATTTTAAACAAAAGCGTCCTCTCAGTGAAAGCGCACTCCCACCAGGTTAATTTAGGAAAATCGAAATTCAGCAACTCACAGCGAATTCCTTTCAGTCTTTTCAAAATTCAGGCCTATATCGAAAAATCATCTCTGGACACGTGTTTCGGGGTTGATCGCCTCATCAGCAGAGAAACTAAAAAATATATCACCCTCGTAGGTGCAGCCATTGCTGGATGTGTTCCAGACTCTCATTCCTTTTAAAGACCACATACCTGGCTCGTTCAGCAAATTCAATTGCAAGCACCTGATTAATATATTCAAGTACCAGCCCAAGTGCATGCTGGTTACGGTAGTCCTGCGCATTTGTAGTTGCACCCAAAGTGGGTTGCTGGAGCCAGACAAAATCATGAAAAGAATAGAATTGCTTAGTAGGCAAATTCGACGTGAATTTTCAAATTAGCTGCATATATTCCAACCTGCTGCTCGAAGTGTGACAATCCATTTTAGTCACACCGACCTGCTCAGAACACAGTGGTGTTGCTTTCCCGGCTGGACCAGCCGGTGATTTATTTTAAACAAAAGCGTCCTCTCAGTGAAAGCGCACTCCCACCAGGTTAATTTAGGAAAATCGAAATTCAGCAACTCACAGCGAATTCCTTTCAGTCTTTTCAAAATTCAGGCCTATATCGAAAAAACATCTCTGGACACGTGTTTCGGGGTTGATCCCCTCATCAGCAGAGAAACTAAAAAATATATCACCCTCGTAGGTGCAACCATTGCTGGATGTGTTCCAGACTCTCATTCCTTTTAAAGACCACATACCTGGCTCGTTCAGCAAATTCAATTGCAAGCACCTGATTAATATATTCAACTACCAGCCCAAGTGCATGCTGGTTACGGTAGTCCTGCGCATTTGTAGTTGCACCCAAAGTGGGTTGCTGGAGCCAGACAAAATCATGAAAAGAATACAATTCCTTATTAGGCGAATTCGACGTGAATTTTCAAATTAGCTGCATATATTCCAACCTGCTGCTCGAAGTGTGACAATCCATTTTAGTATTACTGCCAGTGTGGCAGAGCTGGACCGCCAATGGTATAATGAGGGCCTGAATCCTCTATAGCAATCTGATGAATATATGACTACTACAAATGTGTAAAAATGTTGAGCAATTTTGTTTTGGGTAAAAATGTAGCATTCAAATAGTCAAACAGTTAGTGTCATGTCTTCTCTCTAAATATTCACTATTAAAAGGTGCATGTATCACCATGACAACCAATTTGGTGCGCGCAACACCTTGACACGCAAATATGCAATTCCAACTGAGCCATTTGTTTGCTAATATTTACAAAACCGTGACACACACATTCAGTGCACGCATTAACCTGTTTATGGCTACGACTCCTATTCCTCAGACTTAATGGCAGATCGGGACTTCAGACACCTCGGCCCGTATTTATACTTTTTGACGCTAAACTGCGCTAACGCAGTTTAGCGTCAAAAAGTTTTGCGCCGGCTAACGCCATTCTGAAGCGCCATGCGGGCGCCGTATTTATTGAATGGCGTTAGCCGGCGCTAGCAGACCGGCGCTGCCTGGTGTGCGTGGAAAAAAACCACGTACACCAGGCAGCGCCGGCGTTGGGAAAATGGCGTTAGGGCGTCTTAAAATGGTGCAAGTCAGGTTGACGCAAAAAAAATCGCCTCCACCCGATTTGCGTCATTTTTAACGACGCCCAGACGCCATTTACATGACTCCTGTCTTAGTAAAGACAGGAGTCATGCCCCCTTGCCCAATGGCCATGCCCAGGGGACTTCTGTCCCCTGGGCATGGTCATTGGGCATTGAGGCATGTAGGGGGGCACAAATCAGGCCCCCCTATGCCAAAAAAAAATAAAAAAATAAAAAAAATTATACTTACCTGAACTTACCTGAATGTCCCTGGGATGGGTCCCTCCATCCTTGGGTGTCCTCCTGGGGTGGGCAAGGGTGGCAGGGGGAGTCCCTGGGGGCATGGGAGGGCAGCTGTGGGCTCATTTTGAGCCCACAGGTCCCTTAACGCCTGCCCTGACCCAGGCGCTAAATTCCGGCGCAAATGCGGGGTTTTTTGCCCCGCCCACTCCCGGGAGTGATTTTTGCCCGGGAGTATAAATACGACGCATTTGCGTTGCAGTAATTTTTTTAGACGGGAACGCCTACCTTGCATCTCATTAACGCAAGGAAGGCGTTCACGCAAAAAAATGACGCTCTTTCCTCATACTTTGGCGCTAGACGCGTCTAACGCCAAAGTATAAATATGGCGTTAGTTTTGCGCCGAATTTGCGTCGAAAAAAATGACGCAAATTCGGCGCAAACGGAGTATAAATATGCCCCCTCGTGTTTTGTTGTCAATTTGAAGATCCAGGTAAGTTACCTGGACTGGTTGTGGACAGGGTACCAATGCAAAACTCCTCAGGCTTTATCCCCTGCAGGCATGAAATATCCTGAACTTCACATATCATAGTTCGCCGACAACACATTGGCCCTCATTCCGACCCTGGCGGTTTGAAACCGCCAGGGTGGAGGGCAGAGGAAGCACCGCCAAGAGGCTGGCGGTGCTTCCCGGGCCATTCTGACCACGGCGGTAAAGCCGTGGTCAGAAAAGGGGAACCGGCGGTTTCCCGCCGGTTTACCCCTGGCCCAGGGAATCCTCCATGGCGGCGCTGCTTGCAGCGCCGCCATGGGGATTCCGACCCCCTTCCCGCCAGCCTGTTTCTGGCGGTTTACACCGCCAGAACCAGGCTGGCGGGAACGGGTGTCGTGGGGCCCCCTAACAGGGCCCCACAAAGATTTTCAGTGTCTGCTTTGCAGACACTGAAAATCGTGACGGGTGCCACTGCACCCGTCGCACCCCTGCAAATCCGCCGGCTCCATTCGGAGCCGGCTTCCTCTTTGCAGGGGCTTTCCCGCTGGGCCGGCGGGCGATCTTTTGGAGATCGCCCGCCGGCCCAGCGGGAAAGTTAGAATGACCGCCGTGGTCATTTGACCGCGGTGTGGTCTTTTGGCGGTTTCCGCACGGCGGGCGGCGCCCGCCGCCAGCCGGGGTCGGAATGACCCCATTGTGTCATGTAGCTTGCTGTGTGTTGGGTTACTATCAGATACTTTGTGGGTCCGTCAGCACCTGTCTGCTCATTGTCATTTCAATTGTGGTAATTTCACTAGAAGTTATATGTCGTAAAAGTAGTTTAATTGCATGACTGGTGCCATGCAGCAGTGTGACAACCAGTTTTCTGTGTCTACCAGCCCCCCCGCTCCAACTGCACATCTGTCCCCACACCTTATATTGCTTATGGAATGTCATGACCTCATAAGGTCTCTTAACATTCTGCCAGAGACAGTGTACACTCAAAGTATTGACTACTACAGAAATCTATCTTTCCATGCATTTTCTGCAAGTGCTTCCTTTCAACAGTGTAGGTTGGTCCCACAGTAAAAGTTTTTCTTCATTTGAAATGTTCTGCAGCACATGAAACATTTTCTTTGTTTTTTACTTTGGGTGCTTATATACCAAAAGCCTAGTCAAATGAAGCGAAGCCCTACAAAGGATCAAATAAGTGACTGAGTGGATGGGAGATTAGAGAGATAACTAGCACTTATACTGCATTTTGATGTTATGTCCTTTAAAGAGTTGTGCCTTCAGTACTTTTAAAAGTTATTGAGTTGGAGTTTGGTTGGCACAGTCTTGATGGACACAGGAATGTAGTTCCAAGCCCTGATGCATAAATGGAGAAGGACAATTACCTTTTTTATGGCACATCGTCATCTCATGGATGAGGGTTCCCTGGCTTTCGTTGTGCTCAAAGCCTTCACATGTTTTTAGCTTTTCAGCCAGATAAGGCATTGTAGCAGGTGCAGCTGATTTTGAAGCTAGCGCAAGCTTGCAATGTGAGACAACAGAGCTCATTAGGATGGTTGTGTTTGCAGAGGTGTGCTGTGATGTGCAGGTTACTCTAAAAGGGGAAGTGTGAAAGTGGGAAGGACTGGAGCGGGACATTACTACCATCCAGAAGTAAGAATATAAACAGTTCACATGTCACTTTTTGAAAATAACGGTTTCACTTTCTTTATCAAAGTAGGCTGCTCATATGCCATTTTAAAACAAATTGTGATGCGCTGCTTGACAGTGGAGTCAGTGTACTGGGTGAATTGGAGTGTCTTAATATAGGGTGAACCTTTAATCAACATGCAAATGGCTAGATTTGATTGAACAGATTTGGATTAGTTGATGCCTGTTGCTCTTTTTGGGTAGGAGGAATTTTGTTTTGGCTGTGTTGAAATGTATGGCCTTACTCAACATCCGGATCTGAAAAAAGTACAGGAAGTGTTTGAGACATTAGAGAGGCTGTTCACAAACTACATTTTGTAGTATGTTTTGTAGCACCAAAAAGTACTACAAAATGCTATTCACAAACCTAAGTACGAACCTTAAACTTCCATCTCTTCTATTTTAAATGTGCTGAGATTTCTGGTTCAATTGCTTAGTCTCCTCATGGACAAATATATGTTTAGTCATAAATGTGAGAGGAACACCGTAGTTGCTGGAAAATGGGAAATAATAATGAATAAAGGGTAGGGGTTAAGGGAGGAGTAAGGAAAAATGTAAAGAGGGTCAGAAAGGGGTTTAGTTAAGGATGTCAATCCATCCACAAAAGAGTAAGACCATAGTTATACAAATACTGTACTTCTATAATTACTAAATCCAAAAAGGCACCCAAAATAGTATTAAAGTACTCCAGCTCAAAGGTGAAGTAAGTCTAGCACCACAGACAGTCAACTCCTGGTACTGCAACCACATTGCATATAACAAAAACAGAGTTAGCGACTTTAAATAAAAGTCCATAGGAAATAGTGAAAAATTAAATTAGTTAAAAGAGACAGAAATATAAATAAGTATAATTTAATTCAATTATTAAGAAGACTAGTGCATATTTGTTTTTAATTGTAAACTGTTAATACTATGTTGGAACTTATTTTTTAATTTAATCTAAAAAAATAATGCTCATTTAGTTCATTATATTAAGATTAATTCAATATTTAATACACAATTTAGTTAATAGTGCTGAAGCTTTTTTAAGTTCTATATGTAATCATAAAAATATTTTTTTCAAGCTTAAAAATGTTTTCATTTTTCCCATATTTTACCACTTTGACATGGTAATCTCTGCTTCAGAAGACTAGACAAGAGCTGACTCTTCCATACATAACCACGATACTCACAAGTGAGTGATGCCAGCATAGGGTTAAGACCATGACCCTCGCAAAATATTCAAAACAAAAGGTGCTGCACTCCCGGAGGCTTTAATTTGGCAAATTCCATTTACTCACAGAGTACCATTACAAACACCATTCAACTTTCCATCTTTCACAAGTGGTTTCCGTTTGTAGGCACACATTGTTCTTATTAACATGCCTTTTATCATCTTAGAAGCAGAGGACATCCTTGTCAAGACTTTTGGTGAGTAGAGGTCCTGTAAATACATGCTCACAAATACTGATGCATCCCTAAACGTAATACTTTTTCAGAGAGGCAGTGCAATAAATTTTAAATTGTCACACATAACAGAGCTAAAAAGGACTGGGCAGATTAATTCTGAATCATGTGTTTGCTGTGGAAACTTCATTGATATATTTTAACACATGTTCTGCTGATAAAATCAACTTTATGGGAGTGTGGTTTTTAAAAGTGAAAGCAGGAGATGAAATGCATCGAGCAAATAAAACAAAGACAATGTTATTTACCCTCATAAGTTTGAATATTTGTTAAATCAGCAGAAGGTGGATGTATAGTTAATTAGCCACAGCTGATTAAGGACTATGCAAGGAGACAACTTGTACTATAATTCCCAGAATGCCTTTAAGATGATAAAAGGCATGTTAATGAGAACAATGTGTGCCTACAAACTGAAACCGTTTGAAAACGACGCATGGTGGTGTTTGTATGCTGCTCTGTGAATAAATGGAATTTGTCAAATTAAAGCCTCCGGGAGTGCAGCACTTGTTTGAGAAAAAAAAAAAAAGATATATATATATATATATATATATATATATATATATATATATATATATGTATTGACGTTCCTGTGTGTTTTGGTGTGAGCTACGTTTAAAAAAAAATTGTTTGTACATCGCCTGTATTTGGTGTCCAGTGTTGCGATATGATCACCTTGAGATCAAATATACGGCTGTCTCAATGTAAAAGAACATAGATAAGAACTGAATATATATATGGTCACCAGCAGGTAGATATAGATACTATTTAGTTTTTTTAGAACAAAACATTATTTTTGACTTGCCTATATCTTTGACGCTGTTTAATGAATCTTCATGATTTTTTTTTAAAGAAGTGTCAAGTTCGGTCTTGTTGTGCATGGAAAGTTTCAGGGTGATGGTTCAAGTGGGGACCAAGAATAAGGAGGGATCAAAAAAAGTGCCCATCTTATGTTAATTCCCATAGACTCTTTAGACAGGGCTGCAGCCAGAACCGCTGACTGGAATTACACCAAATTGGGCAGAACAATAGATTTTGGTATTTGGTTTAAATCAGTTCAGTAGCTTTAGAGATATAAAAAGAAATCCAAATAAGTATATCTAGAAGCCCGAATCATTCACAAATAGTCCTGATCTTGTGCAAAGATTTGATTGCTTGGTAACACTTCAACCAGGAAAAGTTGGCAGCCATTTTGGGACTCTGCTTCAGTTGGGTTGGGTGGTTATAGGAGGTTGATTGAAGGACCTGGCCTGTGGCCAGGTCCTGTGGGCTACCACCACCGTGCAGGGTTGGTTGGCTGTGGGGTGTTGGCTGCAGGGCCTGGCTGCAAGCCAGACAGGGGCACACGTTATTGTTACCTTAGGGAACAAGTTATAGTTACTTGAAATATCTGTATGTATATCAGGTGAATTTCTATGGTTTTGTATGTTTAAAACTAACTACAAAGTCTCCATAACCTTTAGTTTTCTAAGTGAATTTCTATGTTTTTTAATTCAATTTCCTACCTATAACATCCCAGAACCTCAACCCCTGCTTGATGTATCATCCTGAAACTTTCATGACCACAGCTGAACCCACTGAAGTCTAAGTTTTAAAAATGTCATGAAGATTCAGCGCCAAAGGTATTGGGAAAACAAAAAATGCTCTTCCTATGGAAAGTAGGTCCTAACTATATCTACCTACTGGTGACTGCCAGTAGGTAACAAAGTAAGATATATCATTTTTTTGCTTGGGATATATATATATATATATAGAGAGATAGATAGATAGATAGATAGACAGACAGATAGATAGATAGATAGATAGATAGATAGATAGATAGATAGATAGATAGAAATCAGAAATAGGGGGTTCCAAAACTCACTTTCCTCACACAATTTGTATAGGAATTTTTGAGCAGCAATATAATGAAAACAGCTGAACAGGAAATACTCCAAATCAGGGCCCCTTCCTAATGGATCCCACAGATGTTTTCCAGAAAGAGGCTGATTTCCTTGGGACTCTTTTTTGGAAAGTTTCCTGAATTGTGGTCAAACAATGCCAAAGTAATTAGAAAAAAACATTTTCCATCATATACTAGGGCTTCCTTACGAGTTTGGCAGTCTTTTGGGAAGACTGCTGAAGAGGTGGCCGCCAAAAGACCACCATGTTGGCGGTTATCCAGCCACCGTATTGAGTCACACTGTGAAGACCGCTAAAATTCAGCCAGGACACTGGAGGGTGGGAAAGAGGCAGCCCCACCACCAGCATTGCCAGCCTGACAAAAATCCACCCACCAGATTACAAGCCACAAATCACCAGAGTGGTCTTTACATGGCGGAAAACCATTGGCGATGTGAGCCACTGAGGTCAGAACTCACATCAGTCAGAACACCAGACTACATTGAACAGTTTGAATACCCCACACCTGACACATATCCACACACTCGACACACCTACTCATTGCACTATATAACACACCCCTACACAACCCACAATCCTTTGCAACAAAAACACCATTCAGATACCCAGAGAGTAGGCAATCTTATAGAGATAGCACCTTTACACAATAGGCACATATACACATCACACTCAGCACACACCCCATATCTGTACAACTAACACACTACGCACATTACTAGAACTCTCAATCTGCAGCAACTGTCTTACCCTCACAACACACCACCCATACATCACTGTATTAATTACCCAACACTACACCTTTACACTCACAACACCCCCACACACCGTCAGCATAAACACTACCATGTCCCCACAAAAACACTGACGTTTCACTGACGACGAGTTGAGGGTCATGGTGGATGAAATTGTCAGGGTTGAGCCACAACTGTTTGGAGCACCGGTCCAATAAACATAAATTGCAAGCAAAATGGAGTTATGGCAAAGGATAGTCGACAGAGTCAACTCAGCAGGCAGCCACCCACGCACAAGGGAGGACATCAGGAAGAGGTGGTCCGACTTATGGGGGAAGGTGTGTTCCATGGCATCACGCCACCAGATAGCCATACAGAACGCTGGGGGTGGGTCTCCACATTCTCCCCCACAGTTCACATCATGGGAGGAGAATGACATAGACATACTGCACCCTGAGGGCCTAAATGGAATACCTGGGGAACTGGAGTCTGGTAAGTACCCGCAACAGTCATGTCACACATTTGTCTTGTCCTGCATGCTACCTCACCACCCAAATACACCCTAATTAAGTAAATGTCCCACTACACTTCCACCTAATCACCTAATCACCTAATGTCATTCTCCTGCATGCCACCACTCCACTCCAACCAGCCCATCTGCCCTCACAGCCCTTGGCAATGGCATGTTAACTACTGGCTAATCGTATCACTCCCAGAATGCACTAACCCATCAATATGAAAACCTGGAATGTGCACAACACATCACATGTAATGCATGTACAACTAAAGTACTAGCTACACCATCTATATTGTACTAGTGAGGACCAGTGCATGGCAATGACAGCAATGCAATAGTACACTCATAGTAGCAAACAAAGCAAAACACAGCTACAGCTGAGTGACCATTCCTAATGACCACAGATCAAATATCCCAAGCCAGAAATAGACTGCGCTGGGTTAGGAAGTAAGATGAGTCGAAGCAGATACACAACATCTGGATACAGGACTATTACCCTTGCATACTCACATACTGTATTCCCATTAGGAACTTCATTGTGTGACACCTAGCATTCCTGAATATTCACTAGGTAACTGAGGTGAACAGTCATGTCAATTATCAGACAAAACCAGATCCGATCTGCAGTGCAATCTGTACCAAGCTTGTATGACAGATACCAACATGAAGTATGGAAATCAAGTCACAGAGTTGTATGTACAACAAAGGTATTCTGTGCAGCATCTGTAAATGTCATTGCATGGAATCATGTAAAGCCACTATCAGCAGCTCTCAGAGAGGAAACCAAACGCACAATCTAACCTGAACTCTGTGTCTCATTCCCTCTGCAGGTAATGCCACCATGGAAAGGATACCTGAGACTGCTAGTTCTCCTCAGGATGAAGGCCTCAGTGGGGACAATACGCCTGGATGTCTGGACAATGACAAACAACCTGGCCTATTTGGGAGACCTAGTAGGTCAATGACTCCCTGCCTCACCTTGCCCACATCAACCCCCTCCACCCTTGTTCACCCACATCACAGGCAACCATTTGCCCTCAAACTTTGTCTCAAGGACTTTTTAATCACTTGTATGCCCCACAGTACAAGGACCTGAGTCGAATCTTAACATCGCTGACAATGAAGGACCTGCTACCACTGAGAGTGGGCACACTGTGCCAAAGGCACAGGCACCAGGGGATAGGGTTCATGGGAGGGATGCTGTGGGCCAGAGGGTAGGGCCACAAAGGGACTCTACTGACCAAGAAACCATCCCCCAAGTCTTGGGAGCATACCAATGTTCCCTGGATAGGGTGGGCCAAATTATCACAATGTTGGGGGAAAATCAAAGGCTGCAGAGGGAACAGCACAGGAAGTCATGTACCAATGGCAGGTACACAATCACACCATGGCTACCATTACAGGGGTGCTGAGGGACATCAGTACCACCCTCATTGGTCTCTCAACACACCATCAGGCCCCTTTCACTAGCCACGTAACATCTGCCCCATCTACATTTGCAGCAGCTAATGTGATGGATCCCTGCCAGGGGAACCACAACCCTCAGACGCCCCTCTCTTTGTAGCAGAAGAACCCCCCACAATCATGGACCTCCACCCAGACATCTGGCTGGAGTAGATGCTAAGACCAAACCCACTGCCAGGAAGTGAACCTCTCTTGATTTGTCAACCTTGTGTGCCACTGAGACACCATGTAAACTGTTCTGAGACATTAATTCATTTTCCCATAGAACAAGGATACTGCATGTGAGTAACCAACTGGTGTAGCTGCTGCTCTAATGAATCCATCTACCATGACCTCACTCATTACCTTTTTTTTATTGATGCACCTTTATTTTGATTTTTAGTATTTTGACACATCAACAAATGTCATGTTTGACAACTGTGGTCTGGTCATGCCCCCTGCATCGAACAGCCAGTGTAATGGTCATCAGAGGGAGGCTGCCTAAGGAGGAGACATATGACAGCAGAAATGTCACAGGACAGATGTCAGAGGATTTGAAATCCAGGGCAACACAATAGTATAGTCAGTATACCAATCTGCAAATAGAGCATGAGAGAGAGTACCATCAGGATGAAAGGCATCGTGGCATACAATGCACATATACAGGAAGTAGAAGCCATGCCCATGGTCAACTACCTACAAAGCAGGGGCACCCAGAATGGACCTACACATCACCAGGTACAGGCTCTTCACATACCTTTACCATAGCTATATTATCATGCACCCCATGTAACACACAAAGAACATCACTGAGGAATCCAGTACTTCAACCATACACTAACATACGCCCCATACCTATTGGATTGTCAGTCACCTTTGTCAGTATACAGTCACCTGCACCCTGGACCATAGCTTCAGATTACAAACACAGCTAGGTCCTATTGTCATCACAGAGTACCCCACCCATTGTGAAGCCAGAGGCCATGATCCAATCATCACACATGGTCCACAAATTTCAACTGACAGTAATACACCATTTCGCATCGCCCCAACCCCACTGGTAGCAGGAAAGGACTAAGCAGTCACAACCCCACTTGTATGACGGAAGTACTGACAAAGTACTATCACACTGTAACTATATCCATTTTACCACCTATCTTTCGGGTACACTTCTAATGTCTATCAGCAACTATCATTGGCTACTGACAAGGAATACCTCAAGCCTGTGTTGCAGAGCCAAACACAAAATGGCAATTTCAGTGAGTGGAAGAAAAAGAGGATATGAGAATGCAATAAACATACCTCAATGCTGAGTAGTCCATCACAGAAGTATATGTTAGGGTCAGATATAACAATAAATGATACAGCACGCCATATTGTACAGTACACTTTACAATCTATCAGTCTGCATCTACAACTCACACATAGGCATTGGAGCTCATGACCCCCCCACCCACAGATAAATCAGGTCAGGAGGTGCAATGGCAGCCATCTACTTCACATTGTGCACATTGAACACATCAAAAGGTCCACTTCACATACCTCTATGTCAGTGGAAGTACTGATTGATGAGATCTGCCCAATAGTCACCTGCTCCCTCTACTTCCGGCTCCTCATCACTTGCCATATCAACATTTCCAGCCACTGGTCCAGCTGCCTCCCCTTCATCTGCTATCAATGGTATCTGATGTCTCAGGGCTAGATGGTGGAGCATGGAGCAGGCAACAATTATTTGGCATATCTTGTGGAGTGAGTAGAGGAGGACACCTCCAGATCGGAACAGGCACCTGAATGTTTGCTTAATTACATGCTTTGTCCTCCTGTGGTCCTCATTGTACCAGAGTTTCCCTGGCCTGACTGGGTATCTTGCTGGTATCAACAGCCAAGGAAGGTTTGGAAAGCCTGAGTCACCTGTGAGTACAATGGTTGAACATCTCATAAATAGTACCTGTGACTGGCTATATTGTGATGACAGGAGGCATAACACACAAACACACACTGCAATGCACACTTACCAAGCAGCCAGGCCCTCTCTGTTTGTAGTCATGCCATCAGATGTGGACATTGATGTTCTACATGATGTAGAAATAATGCACAGATCCAGGAAACTTGGCTGTGACTAGTGAGATGTCCTGGTCTGCCAGACACACCATTTATATGTTGATTGAGTGATAGTTCTTCCTGTTCATACGCACGTGTTCATTGGACCAGGGCTAAATGGGTGCCATCAATGGCTCCTACCACATGAGGAATGTGTACCATCTCATAAAAGTCTGCCTTTGCATAGGCCAAATCTGCTCATTGGGGAAACCTGACGTAGCTGTCCAGGTGTTTCAACAATGCACACAATACATCCTTCAACACCAGACTGAACATGGGCTAAGACATCCCTGCTCTTAAGGCGACAGAATTCTGAAATGACCCTGTGGCCAGGAAGTGTAGCACTGACACTACTTGAACGATGGGAGGTATGCCATAATGATTGCGAATGGCAGGCATCAGATCGGTCTCCATCTGAGTACAAAGATCCATGATGGTATGACGATTCAGACGATGTGTCTGGATGAAATGTCTTTTCTCCATGGTTTCCAGGTCCCCTAATGGACGGTACATTGGTGGTTGTCTCACTCTCCTAATGGCAGCATAACTATGTTGAGAGAAGACAATATGTATTATGAGTTATGCAGTATGTACACATCATTAACACATTGTATATCACCTAACCCCTAAAATCAGTAGAGGATGTGTAGTACTTCTGACATATACAGTACAGCCCATAGATATGCACAAAAATCATCTTCATTGCTGCATATTGGCCAACATGTAAATTGGACTGTAGATATCAAAATAATGTTGGTGTACATGTGTGTAGGACTTAGCTGTCCTGCACAATTCACACATATGTTTTGGGTTCTACCAATATATACCTGTGGCCTATTTACTTCAGAGTAGCTTTAGTCAGTTTTCCCCATAGATATATGCTCAACACCTCATATTGCCAATATTGGCACAATATGTAGCACAACCATGATGGCACTACATACAGATACACAGTATTTTGGGGAAGTACGTGATTGAAGCAGATAACTAAGCACATCCATCGACTACATGCCTGACCTAATGTAGTGGACAGTTGGAAGTGACCTAAGTCCGCCGGTGGACGTCATCATAACGGTAGCCGGTTACAACCTGCATGCAACTTGCCAATGGTTAACATTGCTACCTTTGGCTGACTTAGGCCAATGGCCATGACCGCCAGTAGTGACTGTCCTGTACGTGGCAGCAGTGATCACAATTTTCTGCAGTTTACCTCACTTGACTCCTGACACTGTTGCCAACAAGATCTCCACAATGTGAGTTGCTGTGTACTGTCTCTGAGAGCCACCATGCCATGTCCTGCAAGTCATAGGGCCCCTGCCTTCACCCCGAAAGAGCTTGAGAGGCTAGTGGAGGAGGCCCTAGCCCTGCATGGATAGCTGTATGGGACACCAGAGGAACAGGTGAGTCCAATGCCCTAGCCATGTGTGATAGGTGTTGTGTGTGACGTTGCATCAGGCATGTGAACTTGTAAGGGTGTAGAAGAAAGCAGATGGAATAATGAAAAGCTGTGTGAGCAGAGAGAATGGGTATGTGTACCTACTTGCTGTGACTGATGTGTACTGACCAATCCCATTGGTATGGTGCGTGTGTACATGACTTTCTCCTTTTATCTGTGTCATCCATGCAGGTCAGCTCCCATCAGATGAAGGGGATTTGGTGTGCCATTGCCGAGCAAGTGAGGACCCTGGGGGACTATCGCCAGTGGAGCACCCATTGTAGAAAGCGGTGGGAGGACCTGAGATGCTGGGACCAGGCGATCTCTGAAGCCCAGCTGAGGATGTCTTTCCAACGAGGGAGGGGTGCCTGTCAAACCCTCACCCCCCTAATGGCCTGCATTTTGGCAGTCACCTACCCTGAGGTGGATGGGCTTTTGAGGGCAACAGAGCAGCCACAAGGGGGTAAGTACTGACTGTATCCTTGTACTTGACTCAGGTAGTATGGTGTTTGCTGTCACACTTTAGCAGCTGTGACAATGTAGTAGGTGCTACATGTATGTAGACTAGTGGGAATACATAGTACTCACATTGCCTGACTAATATATGGTGATCTGGCATAGGGGTTGGCCATGTGTACATTTAGATCACCTGTGTCAGGGTATACCTATGACTGCATGTGTAGATGCACAATTGATATTGCCACATGTGTGACTCCACCCAGCTATATATATATATATATATATATACGTGTGTAAGCTGCTGTTTCATCCTACCCATCTACTATTTCCAGGTCCATGCATCTGAATATGTGGATATGTAGCTCTAAGGTGTCAGACCACTACCATCTGTGTAGACCGCATGTATTTGGCACTGAGTACTTGACATATTTGGTTCAGGTCATAGTTACCTTATGTCCTGATACAGGTATTGACTCCATGTGAGACTGGCATCTCAATCATTCAACTGATGTGGCCAGTAAAGGACTGTATATATGGGTTTGTGGAGGTGTCCCCATTGTCTCTTCATTATCATGTTATGGGGTATATGAAGGTTGTAACAGAGGGACATCCAACTATAGCTGTCTCATTGCTAATATTTGGCCTTAAAATGCATTTCCATGCCATTGAACTGTAGACAATGTACTATTATCCCAATGCCCTTGTTTCAGAGGAGGTAAGCGTTTAGCCTGTCCTACCCTATGACAATGTGCAAAGTCCATCATATGAGTACCAATGGCCTACCAATACTAGTGCAACATATGTTATTACCTGCGTACATCATGTCACAATAGTTACTTGGGGGCAGATGATGTTGAATGGGACAATCCGTGCTAACTTAGCCTAGCTGCTGTGGACAGCTTGGACAGGAAATGGTTTTGAGTCACTTCTTACTTTGAGATCTTATGGTTTAGCTGAACTACTTTTTGTCATACAGGTGTTGCTATGGTGGGATATGTTGTAAGTGCAATGGCCGTCATGGAGGACCATGTGTACATCATGTGTACATGTATTTTCAGTGGGATGTGTGTGTTGTCTGGAATTAGGTACAGGTAATCACATGTCAGGAATGGTATGAGCAATGTTGGTTTACTCATGTTGTCATGACAAAAAAGTGTATCTGCATGTCAGGTGGAATGTCATGTGCAGTATTATGATTTAGTTGGCGGGCCTTTGTTTAGTTCTTCTTACACTGCTCTCTGTGATTGTCAGTGGATGTCTCATGTGTGCTATGTAAGCCACTGTAACTGTAAATGCATGTATGATGTGATGTGGTGTATCTGTGTATAGTGACTGCAGATATTACTCAGAAATTTGGTACATATGGGTGACATGGCTGTTCTCCAGACATGGATTCTTAACATCAGACAGCACCTGCATTGGACTGCCACATGATGTGTCTTCATCAGAGACTGTATCCATTTTGGAATATATGTACAGAGGGTTCAGCTAGGCATGTGATTGCAATGGGAGGTTCTATGTTGTTCTGTGAATATAGTTGTCTCTACTTGCATGGGACATAACTTATAGACATGGACTGGTCTGGTGTTGAATCAGAACATGCATGATATGGTGCGCTCATTCAACTGCTTTGCCTAAAGGTGATGGAAGTATGGAGAGCAATAACCAGGATTAGGATAAATATTCAACTTTAGCCAGGGCATGATGAGCATGCTGACATACCTTTACAGGTGCTTTGATGGATTGCTCCAGTTGTGCTACTTTACATGGATTATGATGTCGGTGAGAGAGATCACATAAAGGGGTGGATAGAAGTAACATGTTGAGACATTATGTAGGTTATGTGATTTTCTATGTGGAATTGCCTAGCCAGGAGATGTTTACTTATAGTTGTGCATGTTGTAATGTGGGTATGTGAAGGATGTGATGACCCTCTCTCTCCCTCTCTATGTCTCCCTCTCCCTGTCTCTATTATTGTGCATCAGCATCTGTACGCAAATGAGATGGGGCACAGATGAGTGTGGATGCTGCTGGCCATGGGACCTGGAGGGCTGATACCACTGACAGCACGTGACCCAGTGGCCCGAAGGGCAAGGGGAGTGCCACAGGAAAGCCAGGATCATCATCATCATCCTTCAGAATCCTCCTCCGGTGAACACTCCTTGGCGGTGGCAGACCCCAGCACTATCTTTGTCCACCACCCCCATTACTACCACCGCCCTCCCTGTAGCTCCCCACCCAGTTGTCTGTGCCCACTCACTCAGAAGGGTGGGCATCTCCTTTACCTCTGGCACCTCTGACCCTGCCCCTGTCAGACCTGCTACACTCAGGGAGGATATTATTGACCTTCTGAGATCTCTGTGGGTCAGGCGATCATCTTGAATGCCATCCAGGGACTAGCAACTCAAGTCCAGCAGAGTAATGCATTCCTGGAGGGCATTCACAGTGCACAGGCTGGCCTACAGAGATCCTTTCAGGTTCTGGCATCCACATTGAGGGCAGCTAGTCGCCCTTTGTCTTCAGTCCCACTCCACCTTTCTCTTCACAGTCCCAAACCCCTCTTCCCCAACCTAGCCAAAGCACACAAACAGATAAGCATGCACCCACCTCAACATCCAAGGGTACCTCTGACAAACACAAGTACCACAAAACCCACTACCGGCATGCACACAAATAACACCCACATGCAGACAGACCAACACTCACTACTTACACTGAATTCCCCAGCATCACTGACACAACACTGGACACACCTGCAGACACAACACCAACATTCACTGATCCAGCCACAACTCCGATCCTACTCACAGTCAGCACAATGGCAGAACCTCAGACATCCATCCCAATCACCACATCCGCAGACACCACAACCACAAACACTTCTACATGCAGCACACCCACCATGCCTGCAGTCACCACCCAAACAGACAATCACCCATCCATCATGGCATCTCCCAACAACTCCAACCCCCTACTCCCAAGACACATAAGTGCCCACACTCATCCACACAACAGACATCCAGCACACACAAGTATACCTCGCACACACACGCACCCAAGATATCCACTAAAACACATGTCACAACCACTCCCTCTCCCTCCACTCCCAAACCCTTTTGCCATCACCATCCTCGTTTGTCTAAGAAAGTTTTCCTCTCAGAGTTGAACCTGCTCCCTACTCCTCTGCCACCCCGTGTGACCCCAAAAGCTCTGTATCCATCTCCAAGTCCAGCCCTTCCACCTCCAAGACCCCACCAACCCCCCTGCAAGTACCCATGTCCCTCCTCTGCCAAGAAGTCGACCTCCCCTAAGAGGTCCCAGCCCTCCCCTGAGCCTTTATGTAAATGCCCTCCCAAGCCCAAAGATCCCCCTCCTAAACCCCCTGCCTGCCCCCTTGATGCCCCTACCTGTGGAGGTTACATGGCAATCAGAAAGTGCCCTATGTGAATCTAACAAATATATGTTTGGACTGGCCTAAGGCCTTACTCTAGGTACATATATATGTATATATATTTAGTTTTTAATTGACATGTGGGCCAACCGGTTGTTGGCTCGAAAGTTAAATCTTTGTCCTGCCTTTCTTTTTCTATGGCTGATTTGGTCTTAGCTGCATTTGTTTGTGTGCGTAGGTTTTATTTGTGGTGGTTGTGCTAACAGTTGTGTCTGGGCAGCATGTGTGGGTGTGTGCATTTCATTTTTCCCGCAGTGATGGGTGTGTAGTGTGGGATGGCCATGTAGAAGTTGGGGACATTTATTTGTGTTGTTATTGTGTGTTGTAATTATGTTGACATGTGTTATTTGCAATGTTGTGTGCCTTTGTGTGGTTGTACTGTGTGCGTGAGTGTGTGTGGTGATTGGTATGTCAGATCCATTGTGATGTGTTTTGGGAGGGTATAACATTTGCCTTGTTGTATGGATGCATGATTGTGTGTGTTGGTTCTCTGGTGCTGTTATGTTGTGCTGTATGTATCGATTGTCAAGTGGAGGTATGTTTTGTGGATGCTTGATGGTGCTTTTGAGGTGTTGCGGTTGTGTAATTTGGTGGTGTTGTTGGTTTGGTTTGTGTGACTGAGCCAATGCTGTGTATCTGGGGATTGGTGTGTGTGTGTTTTTGGCGTGAGTGTGTGTGATGGTTGTTGTTAGAAATAGGGTCTTTGGTTGGCAGTCAGGTTACCACCTGTCCAAGCAAGGACCCTCACTCTAGTCAGGGTAAAGGAGAATCACCCTCAGCTAACCCCCTCTCAACCCCTTGGTAGCTTGGCATGAGCAGGCAGGCTTAACTTCAGAGTGCAAGGTGTAAAGTATTTGTACCAACACACACAGTAACCTAATAAAAACACTACAAAATGACACACCATAGGTTTAGAAAAATAGAAAATATTTATCTAAACAAAGAAAGAGTCTTAAATCCTTTGGTAAACAGATTAAACACTGTTAGCATTGAAAAGTACCTGGGTTGCGTTAAAATAACACACACGGGTGAGTGTGCATCGAAAAAGGTAAGCGGTGCATCAATTTCTCACCCGCAGACTAGCTCGTGCGTCGTTTCTCCTTCTCCGGTTGGACCGGCGTGCTTAATTTTTCCTCCCCACCAGGCAGAAGCAGCAACTGCTGGATGGCTCCACAAAGCACACTCACAGGGAAGGGAGCTCTTCTTCCTCAGCTGTTCTTCAGGAAGAGGTTCCTCTTGGTTTCCAGAAGTGATCTAAAGTCTGTGGTTTTGGGTGCCCTTCTTATACTTATTTTGCCCTTTGAAGTAGGCTTACTTCAAAGAAAAGTCTCTCTTTGTGAAATCCTGCCTTGCCCAGGCCAGGCCCCAGACACACACCAGAGGGCTGGAGACTGCATTGTGTGATGGCAGGCACAGCCCTTTCAGGTGTAAGTGACCACTCCTCACCACCCTCCTAGCACAGATGGCTCATCAGGATATGCAGGCTAAATCCCAGCTCCCTTTGTGTCACTGTCTAGTTAGAGGTGCAAACAGCCCAACTGTCAAACTGGCCCAGAGAGGGAATCCACAAACAGGCAGAGTCACAGAATGGTTTAGGCAAGAAAATCTTCACTTTCTAAAAGTGGCATTTTCAAACCCACAATCTTAAAATCAACTTTACTAAAAGATGTATTTTTAAATTGTGAGCTCAGAGACCTCAAACTCCACATGTCTATCCGCTCCCAAAGGGAATCTACACTTTCATCATATTTAAAGGCAGCCCCCATGTTAACCTATGAGGGAGATAGGTCTTGCAACAGTGAAAAACGAATTTAGCAGTATTTCACTGTTAGGACATATAAAACACATTAGTATATGTCCTACCTTAAACATACACTGCACCCTGCCCATGGGGCTACCTAGGGCCTACCTTAGGGGTATCTTACATGTAAGAAAAAGGAAGGTTTAGGCCTGGCAAGTGCGTACACTTGCCATGTCGCATTGGCAGTTTAAAACTGCACCCACGGACACTGCAGTGGCAGGTCTGAGAAATGATTACAGAGCTACTTATGTGGGTGGCACAACCAGTGCGGCAGGTCCACGAGTAGCATTTGATTTACAGGCCCTGGGCACCTCTAGTGCACTGTACTAGGCACTTACCAGTAAATCAAATATGCCAATCATGGATGAACCAATTACATATACATTTTGTATGGGAGCACTTGCACTTTAGCCCTGGATAGCAGTGGTAAAGTGCCTAGAGTAACAAAACTGAAAAAACAGAGCCCAGCACACATCAAAAACCTGAGAAACAGAGGCAAAAAGTCAGGGAAGACCATGCCAAGTATGCCAAGTCTAACAGTTGTAGTGTGTGTACTATTTATATCCATATGTGTATGTGGCTGTGTGGGGGAGTGTGCATGTCAGTGTGAGGTTACGTGAGTCACCCTCGCCACCTGTTCCGTATGTGTGTGTTGTGTGTGTATAGGTACATTGGCATTTTGCACTAGTGAAAGATAAGTGTGTGTACTCACGGTTGCTGTGGTAGTCGCCGACGCTGGTTTCAGAGTCATTGGGCTAGCAGGAACAGCGGGGAGGCATGTAGTTCAGGTTCCATGGCGGCTCCAGACACATATGGCTTCCTGAAGGTGAGTGTCTCTTTTTATAGAGTTGGTTTCTGCCAGGGTTTCTCTGGTGGTGCAAACGTGGAGGGAACCTTGGCGATGTGCAGCCTTGTAATCTGTCTGGCAGGAACATGGTCTCCGCCACCCTGAAGGTGGCTACCGTCGTCCATGGTGGCCTGACCACTGTGGCGGTACTGATGGTAGGTTGGCTGCATTCTGTTGGAAATACTGACATGTTTATAATTTGGCGGTCTTTTCTACCAGCCTGTTGGTGGTACGATATGTATATATATACATACGCCTTATATATATATATATATAGTCACTGAAAAACAACAACATTTACAGGGACGTTATAGTGAGGTCCTGAATTTACTTGCCCAAAAGCATAGAAATTCAGCAGTTGTAGTTAGCGTTCTGTCAAGTGTGAGAAAGTAGCCTCTTTCTAGCCTTGTTACCCCCACTTTTGGCCTGTTTGTGAGTGTATGTCAGGGTGTTTTCACTGTCTCACTGGGATCCTGCCAGCCAGGGCCCAGTGCTCATAGTGAAAACCCTACGTTTTCAGTATGTTTGTTATGTGTCACTGGGACCCTGCTAGCCAGGACCCCAGTGCTCATAAGTTTGTGGCCTATATGTATGTGTTCCCTGTGTGATGCCTAACTGTCTCACTGAGGCTCTGCTAACCAGAACCTCAGTGGATATGCTCTCTCTGTACAAATTGTCACTAACAGGCTAGTGACCAATTTTACCAATTTACATTGGCTTACTGGAACACCCTTATAATTCCCTAGTATATGGTACTGAGGTACCCAGGGTATTGGGGTTCCAGGAGATCCCTATGGGCTGCAGCATTTCTTTGCCACCCATAGGGACCTCTGGCAATTCTTACACAGGCCTGCCACTGCAGCCTGAGTGAAATAACGTCCACGTTATTTCACAGCCATTTTTCACTGCACTTAAGTAACTTATAAGTCACCTATATGTCTAACCTTTACCTGGTAAAGGTTAGGTGCAAAGTTACTTAGTGTGAGGGCACCCTGGCACTAGCCAAGGTGCCCCCACATTGTTCAGGGCCAATTCCCCGGACTTTGTGAGTGCGGGGACACCATTACACATGTGCACTACATATAGGTCACTACCTTTATGTAGCTTCACAATGGTAACTCCGAATATGGCCATGTAACATGTCTATGATCATGGAATTGCCCCCTCTATGCCATCCTGGCATAGTTGGCACAATCCCATGATCCCAGTGGTCTGTAGCACAGACCCTGGTACTGCCAAACTGCCTTTCCCGGGGTTTCACTGCAGCTGCTGCTGCTGCCAACTCCTCAGACAGGTTTCTGCCCTCCTGGGGTCCAGCCAGGCTTGGCCCAGGACGGCAGAACAAAGGACTTCCTCTGAGAGAGGGTGTTACACCCTCTCCCTTTGGAAAATGGTGTGAAGGCAAGGGAGGAGTAGCCTCCCCCAGCCTCTGGAAATGCTTTCATGGGCACACATGGTGCCCATTTCTGCATAAGCCAGTCTACACCGGTTCAGGGACCCCTTAGCGCTGCTCTGGCGCGAAACTGGACAAAGGAAAGGGGAGTGACCACTCCCCTGACCTGTACCTCCCCTGGGAGGTGCCCAGAGCTCCTCCAGTGTGCTCCAGACCTCTGCCATCTTGGAAACAGAGGTGCTGCTGGCACACTGGACTGCTCTGAGTGGCCAGTGCCATCAGGTGACGTCAGAGACTTCTTCTGATAGGCTCCTTCAGGTGTTGCTAGCCTATCCTCTCTCCTAGGTAGCCAAACCCTCTTTTCTGGCTATTTAGGGTCTCTGTCTCTTGGGATTCCTTAGATAACGAATGCAAGAGCTCTTCCGAGTTCCTCTGCATCTCTCTCTTCACCTTCTGCCAAGGAATCGACTGCTGACTGTGCTGGAAGCCTGCAAAACTGCAACAAAGTAGCTAAGACGACTACTGCAACTCTGTAACGCTGATCCTGCCGCCTTCTCAACTGTTTTCCTGGTGGTGCATGCTGTGGGGGTAGTCTGCCTCCTCTCTGCACTAGAAGCTCCGAAGAAATCTCCTGTGGGTCGACGGAATCGTCCCCCTGCAACCGCAGGCACCAAAGAACTGCATCACCGGTCCCCTGGGTCTCCTCTCAGCACGACGAGCGAGGTCCCTTGAATCCAGCAACTCTGTCCAAGTGACTCCCACAGTCCAGTGACTCTTCAGTCCAAGTTTGGTGGAGGTAAATCCTTGCCTCCCCACGCCAGACTGCATTGCTGGGAACCGCGACTTTTGCGTGCACTTCCGGCGGAAATCCTTTGTGCACAGTCCAGCCTGGGTCCACGGCACTCTAACCTGCATTGTACGACCTCCTAAGTTGTTCTCCGGCGACGTGGGACTCCTTTGTGCAACTTCGGGTGAGCACCATTTCACACATCCTCGTAGTGCCTGTTTCTGGCACTTCTGCAGATGTTGCCTGCTGCTGAGAGGGCTCCTTGCCTTGCTTGACGTCCCCTCTGTCCCCTGACACAATTGGCGACATCCTGGTCCCTCCTGGGCCACAGCAGCATCCAAAAACACTAACCGCACAATTTGCAGCTAGCAAGGCTTGTTGGCGGTCTTTCGGCGGGAAAATACTTTTGCACGACTCTCCACGGTGTGAGGGATCCGTCCTCCAAAGGGGAAGTCTCTAGCCCTTGTCGTTCCTGCAGAAACCTAAGCTTTTACTGTCCAGTAGCAGCTTCTTTGCACCCACAGCTGGCATTTCCTGGGCATCTGCTCATCTCCGACTTGCTTGTGACTTTTGGACTTGGTCCCCTTGTTCAACAGGTACCCACGACTGGAAATCCATCGTTGTTGCATTGTTGGTTTGTGTCTTTCCTGCAGAATTCCCCTATCACGACTTCTATGTCCTTTGGGGAACTTTAGTGCACTTTGCAATCTCTTTTCAGGGTCTTGGGGTGGGCTATTTTTCTAACCCTTACTATTTTCTAATAGTCCCAGCGACCCTCTACAAGGTCACATAGGTTTGGGGTCCATTCGTGGTTCGCATTCCACTTTTGGAGTATATGGTTTGTGTTGCCCCTATCCCTATGTGTCCCCATTGCATCCTATTGTAACTGTACATTGTTTGCACTGTTTTCTAATACTATTACTGCATATTTTGGTATTGTGTACATATATCTTGTGTATATTTGCTATCCTCATACTGAGGGTACACTCTGAGATACTTTGGCATATTGTCATAAAAATAAAGTACCTTTATTTTTAGTATATCTGTGTATTGTGTTTTCTTATCATATTGTGCATATGACACTAGTGGTACTGTAGGAGCTTCACTCGTCTCCTAGTTCAGCCTAAGCTGCTCTGCTAAGCTACCATTATCTATCAGCCTATGCTGCTAGACACCCTATACACTAATAAGGGATAACTGGGCCTGGTGCAAGGTGCAAGTACCCCTTGGTACTTACTACAAGCCAGTCCAGCCTCCTATCAAGTAACTATAACTCGCACCCTAAGGTAACTATAACTCGTGCCCTTGCCATGCATAGTTTTCTTATCAATAATTTATTGCAAACGTTGCAGTAATACTACCAAAAATGCCATCCAAGATCTCATCAATGATATAATATGTGGAAAAATTAGCTGTGCATAGCGAAGTCGAGAGCTATAGTTTTCCTAGGGTATAACTGGAGTTGCTGGATTTCTATGGTTTTGTACGAGTAAAATCAGAACTGAACTATAATATCCCAATAACCTTTGTTTTTTCAGTGAATTTCAATGTTTTTTTAATTTAAAGTAATTTAAATTACTGTACGTCCTCTCAACTCCCACCGTGAACAGCCTTCAGCCATGCATGTCAGGGGTTAGTCGCAAGGCCTGGCCTGCAGCCAGGAGTGCAGCCAATCCCTTATGACCATGCAACCCCGTGCCACACGTGGCCTTTGGCCGTGTGCAGTGCAGTTTGGCCACTGCGCCTGTCTCTGACAGTGGGTGCGTGAGTGTCTGAGTAGGTCTGAAAGTGGGTGTGTGAGTCTATGAGTGGGTATGAGTGGGTGCATGAGTGTTTGAGAGGGTGTGTGAGTGGGGCCATGAGTCTCTGAGTACATGTATGAGTGAATGAATTAGTGTATGAATGAATCAGTGTTTTTTTTAAAAAAAATCACATTTGTGAATATTTTGTGAATAATTTGTGAAAATTCACAAAAATTCATGAATTTTCACAAAACCACACATGGTGATGCAAAATTATTTTAAACCCATAATTTGCCCCTAAAAGACACCTTTATCACACCCCTGGGACCAGGGTACCTTCACCCTGATCCCTTATGCCTCATTCAATGACGATTTCCACCCCAGGCAACTGTGCCTCATGAAATAAAATGGTGGCCACAACTTTCTAGTCAGGCTGAGGTCTGCTAATTGCAGCACTTCTTTTCACACATTCATGAAAATTCACAAATATTTGCAAATTATTCACGAAATAATTGCAAAGTCACAGTGGCCACAGATATATAAACCTGTTTTTCATGGCCCCCACTTAATGGATTACCCCAAAACCTTCTGTGCACAACAAGAATCACTGGAGCACGTTTTTTGGAACATTTTGTGAGGATTCGGCAAACTTTGCTAAAGATATAGGCAAGTCAAAAAATGTTTTTCATACAAAGTAGGTCCTAACTATAACTACCTACTGGCATCCACCAGTAGGTAGCTATAGTTAGGACCTAGTTTCTATAGCAAAAGCGTTTGTGTTTTGCGAATATCTTTAGCGCAGGTTGATATATCGTCACAAAAGTTTCCCAAATTATTATTTTATGCTCACTTCAGCTGAAGCCATTCTCTGTCAGCTTTTGCAAGGCAGTTCTACCACCATGAAACCACTGGCAGAGAAGGGGATTGTAATCCCTAGGGCAGTGCTGTTTGCAGTGCTGCCCTGGCAGATTAGGACCACCACCATCCTCCAGCTGGCAGTCCGACCTCCAGGGTTGTAATGTGGCAGTCTAGACCGCCACTGCGAGTGTGGTGGTCTACAGACCTTCACAGTCATAATCAGGTCCAAAGTGTGTAAGACATTAAAATATAACAAAATAGTAAGAAAAGAAAACAAAGGAAACTGTTTAAAACCAATTGATAATAATAGTAAATATTTGTATCTTCAATTTGACACCAAAACGAATGAAATCGATTAAGGGGAACCAGAGACATGACTTTTTAAAGACTGAGGTGGTCATTACGACATTGGTGGTGACTGGTTAAGTGGTGGTAATTACCGCCAAATTATGACCATGGCAGTGATAACTCCCATAGACAGCCAATGTACCACACCAACTGCCAGGGCATAAACACGACTGACCACAGCAGTAGCTGTCAACAGCCAGGCAGAAGACAAGGTACCGCCCACCATATTATGACAGAGCAAACTGCCGGGGCAGTACCAGCGCCATCAAAAGCCTGGTGGAAACTTATTACAGAAAATGAAAGGCTCACCAACAGAGACAGAGAGAAGATCAAGGCCTTCATGGAACCAGAACTTCAAGACTTCCCGATGCTCTTCTACACCATGCTCCACCTGGAACACCAATTCAGATTAAGACGATGACGGTGATTACAGCCGCCCAGCACACAATGGAGGGAGGGAGGAAAAGAAGAGAGACACACACACACGCACAACACACACCAGACACACACACATCATCCATACAACCAGCTGCAGAGCAAAACCAGTCTCACAGGACACACATCATAATAATGCAAGGACTACAGTTATCCCAAACTAGTGTAATTTGATGCAAACAGCCACCATATTGTCCATTTGACAAGATATACACGAGTCACTGTAAAAAGTACAAAAGGCCCACATGCCACAGGGCACAGTCCAAGGCCCAACTCGTTCCCTGATGTAATCTGCTCTACACTGTGCAGGGACATCATGTTGGGAATGGCCATGCACCTCAGGGGGAAGTGAGGTGGAAGGCACCTCAGCTGAAGTGGGGAACTTGCCAACTGGTTCTGGAGGGGGCTCCTTGCCCATTTCACTTTGCTGGGGAGTGCAAGGTCACAGTCTCTGAGGTAGGGTACTTGCCCTCTGGTTCTGGAGGGGGCTCCATGCCCATTTCACTTTGTTGGGGAGTGCAAGGTCACAATCTCTTAGTTGGGGTACTTTCCCATTGGCTCTGGAGGGGGCTCCTTGCCCATTTCACTTTGATGGGGAGTGCAAGGTCACAGTCTCTGAGGTGGGGTACTTGCCCACTGGTTCTGTAGAAGGCTCCTTGTACAACAGTCCCTGGAAGGTGGCCCACATGCCCTCTGCTGGAGGTGAGGGCTGCTGTGTCCCAGCTGGAGGTGAGGGTTCCTTGCCCACTGCTGTTGGAGGTGTTACCCTGCCAGCCTCTGCTGGAGGTGAGAGCTGCTGTCTCCCAGTTGGAGATGAGTGCTCCTTGCCCACTGCTGTCAGAGGTGTTACCGCGCCAGTCTCTGCTGGAGGTGAGGGCTGCTGTGTCCCAGCTAGAAGTGAGAGCTACTGTCCCAGCTGGAGGTGAGGGCACCTTGACCACTGCTGTTGGGGGGTGGGGCTCTTGCGTCTCTTAGTTGGTGGAGTGGGAACCTTCTCTTTCCTGGGTGGTGGCATGGGATCCTTCCCTCTCTTGGATGGTGGAGTGGGATCCTTCCCTTTCCTGGGTGGTGGAGTGGGATCCTTCCCTTTCCTGGGTGGTGGAGTGGGATCCTTCCCTCTCTTGGGTGGTGGAGTGGGATTCTTCTCTCTATTGGGTGATGGAGTGGGATTCTTCCCTCTCTTGGGTGGTGGAGTTGGATCCTTTAATTTCTTTCTCCACGACTAGGAGGTGCCCCCATTGTCCCTGTGGACTGTTTGGCTGAGGTGCTGGGCTGGGTCATTATGACCCTGCTCTTATGGGCAGGACGGGGGGAGGGGAAGAGAAGAGGTCAAGTTGGGCAATGAAAAGCTTCTTAGGGATGGTGGGCCGCGATGAGGGAGGAGGGATGGGAGTGGAGGGATGAGAGTGGAGGTTGAGGCAGTGGATGTTGGAGGTGTGTGTCTGCTGTACTTGGGTGCAGGTGCATGGGCAGTGTGCTGATGTGAGGTGGATGGCTGTTGGATGTTTGTGTGTGTGCGTTTTTGTCTCTTAGGAGGTGGGGATAGACAGGGTGGGAGAGGACACAGGGGACGCGTGGTTGGATGTTGTGGAGGTGTCTGCAAGTAAGATGTGTGTGCTGCTTGGTGTGGTGGTGGTGGTGGTGGCTGTTGATGCAGTGCATGCAGGTGTGAGTGCAGATATGACAGTGAGAGAGCTGGAGCAGGGGGAGACAGTTGAGGCAGTGGATGTTGTTGTATGTGCTACTGTCTGTTGTTTGTGTAAGTGCTTGTGGCTGGAAGTGTGCTGCTTGTGTTTGTCTGTGCCACTCTTGTGTGATAGTTTGTGTGCATGCTTGTCTGAATGTGTGCATTGGATGGGTTGGGGTTGAGGAGATTGAGACTGGGAAGTGGTAGTTGGAGGGGGGCGGTAGGAACAGGGATAATCGCTGCCATCAGAGAGGAGGCCAGATCCTGGAAAGATCTCTGTTAGGCTGCCAATACACCGTGGATTCCCTTCAGGAACGCATTGCATTGCTGAATCTGGGATGCCAGCCCCTGGATGGCATTCACAATGGTTGACTGTCCTACAGAGATGGATCTCAGGAGGTCAATAGCCTCCTCACTGAGGGGCAGCAGGGCTCACTGGGGCAGGGCCTGAGGTGCCCGGGGAAAAGGAGATGCCCACCCTTCTGGGTGAATGGGTACGGGCAACTCAGTGAGGGGCTACTGGGAGGGCAGTGCAGGTACGTGGATGACAGCCGTACCTGTAGCTGGGGTGGCCCCAGAGGTGTCCACCACCACCAGGGAGCTTCCATTGGAGAAGGTATCAGAGTAAGTGTTGTCACCTCCTGTCTCGGCCGTGGTGCTCCTCTCACCCTCTGTCCCACTGGTTCCCTAGGTGTTGGTCGATTCTGCCTCCTGGGTCCTGTGGGATACAGCTCCCTCTATCACTGGTGCTCATGCTCCTCTGCCAGATGATGCTAATGCACACATGGACAGGATGACAGTAGACAAAAGGGGGGGAGAGAAAGGGAGCACTGGGTCAACTGCAGCGCCAACACCACAGATGGCAGACACATTACCCTCACACACAGGGATCAGGCTTGAGCAACATGCATCACACTGGCATTACATTGGCTAGGTGCCACAGCAATATGTGAGCCAGCCCACGCCAACTGCACCCCTCCTGGGAGTCACTAATCCCTGTCTGACATGGAATGCAACCTAGCTAGGCTACCAGATTTAGCAATACAACCATTACCCTTGAGCTGGATCATGCTGCAATCTCTGACCTGGCATTAAGGGGCCCCCACTAACTGACACCTACCACCAGGTTTCCATGCCACCTACCAATCATAGTTGTAATGCACACTGTACTCACCACCTTGTGGCTGCTGTGATGACCTCAAGCGCCCATCCAGCTTAGGGTAGGCCAACGCCAGTATGCGGGCCATCGGGGGGGTCAGATTCTAAAGTGCACCCTGCCCTCGCTGAGAGGCCATTCCCAGCTGGGCCTCCACGGTGTTCCAGGCCCAGCATCTCAGGTCCTCCCACCTCTTCCTACAGTGGGTGCTCCACCTGCTGTAGACCCCCATGGTCCGCACGTCCTTGGTGATGGCACGCCACAATCCCTTCTTCTGATGGGCACTGATCTGCAGAGGAAATACAGACAGGAGGAAAACATAACACATACAATCCAGCCTGTCACACATATGGCCCACAAATCCCCTTCCATCCCCATTGGCACACACATTACCAAGCACTAACCATGTACACTACCACCAGACATACAACCCCTCAACTGACACGATGCTTGTACACACATCTCTATGTAACCTTGTCACATGCCTCGTGCCCAAGTTGTACTCACTTGTTTGGTCTGGAGGCCTATACAGCTGCTCATACTGGGGTTGGACCCCATCCATCAAACACTCCCACTCCTCCGAAGGATGGCTTTCCCCAGTATCACGGGCCATGGCAGGATCCAGACACATGTCACAGCAGCACACACAGTGTAGGTGTTGTCCTGTGGAAAGTCAGGAATCAAGTGAGGTTATGGACAGAAAATGTCAGTCATGTCTGTGGCGGTGTACACCGTCACCACCGTCGGTGATCCCCATTGGCCACTGTACTCCATAGAGCCCCATGTTATCCAATGAGGAATAGCATGGCGGTGCAAGACTGCCTTCTGCCATGACGTGTTACGCCGGTGGAGTTACCTCACTTCCACCTGTCTCTACATATGGGATAGGCGGTCGCCATTTTATGGTGGTGGACAATATTCAGATAATTGAGAGCTGCGTAATTTCTATATTTTGTACATACATTGCCATTTCCAATGTCCCATCACGTTACTGCTCAATGTACACTGAGCTAATGGTTCCATTGTTCAAATTGTGACAGCCTACTCACTCTTTTGTCCCTTAGATACCAACCACTGCGGAGAAATAGGAGGAGGAGACAAGCCCCCGTGTACAGACCCCTTGTGGACTTGGCCACACTGGAGGAGAGACACATAATACTCACCTATAGACTGGACAGGTCCACACTCACAGAGCTGTGTGCTCAATTGGAGTCTGATCTGATGTCAGCTATCCAGTATCCCACTGGGATCCCCACTCTAGTGCAGGTTCTATCAGTGCTCCATTTCCTGGCAACTGGTTCATTCCAAGTGATAGCGTGCTTGCGAGCAGGAATGTCACAGCCAATGTTCTCAATCATGCCAGCAAGGGTTTTGTCTGCCCTGGTGAAACACATGTGCAGCTACATTGCTTTCCCCCAGGTGGAAGATTTGGCCACTATGAAGGCTGGATTCCATGCAATGGGACGTATACCCGACATTATTGGGGCGACTGAGGGTACACATGTAGCGTTTGTCCCCCCGCCAGAATGAACAGGTGTTCAGGAATCAGAAGAGTTTCCACTCACTCACTGTGCAAATGGTGTGCCTGGCTGACGAGTACATTTCCCACGTCACTGCCAAGTATCCTGGGTCGGTGCATGACGCCTTCATCCTTAGGAATAGCAGCATCACAAATGTGATGGCACAACTAAAGAGGCACAGGGTGTGGCAAATTGGTGAGCCTGACTACCCACCCAATGTATGTCAGTGTATGCCTTCTGGTGTTAACCCCATGCCATTGTGTAAGGCTAATGTTTGTCCCTCAATACTTGCAAATGACTCTGGCTACCCAAACCTATTGTGGCTCCTGACCCCTGTGAGGAATGCAAGGACAGGGGCTAAGAATCGGTATAATGATGCACATGGACGGACCAGGAGAATTATTGAAAGGGCATTCTGCCTCCTGAAGGGCAGGTTCAGATGGATCCCTGTGTACTCACCTGAGAAGTTCTGCCAGATAGTAGTGGCACGCTGCATGTTGCACAACCTGGCCCTCAGATGGCATGTGCCTTATCTGCAGGAGGAGGAGACTGGGAATTCCCCTGAGGGAGCAATGGACCATGAGGACAGTGAGGATGAGAAGGCAGAGGATGAGGATGTGGATAACAGAACATCAGTTATACGTCAATACTTCCAATGACACACAGGTGAGACAGTGAAACTGACCATTCCTCTGATTATTGATGTTTTCTGTGTGGCTGTAGCAGGATGGCATTCACTTCCTTTGCATCTCTACTTACTGTCACCTATGACTTCTCATTTTGCAGATGTTGGTGATATGACAACTGTGTACTTATGTGATGACTACAGACAGATACAGGTCATTAACTGTGTGCTATCACAGTGTTCAGATCATTTGCACATGATGTGACTATTTCCATAAATGCACATATTCATCACCTAAAATACTACCATTCAGGTTGTGTTCAAGGGTGTTTATTGTAGTGCAAATAATTGACTGAAAAGTGCAATGGAATGGGGTGATGGTTGAAGAAAGTCCAGGGTATTATTCCAGTCTTTTTGTAGAAAAGGTTCAGTGTCCAAGGTGCCATGGGAAGGGGAGCAAAGGCAGTTCAAAGTGGACATGGTGACAAGGTGGGAACAAGGGGGACATTCAGGAGGGTCTCATTTCCTGGCGGTAGTCTTGGTCTTGGCAAGTGTCTCTGCCTTCTGTTTGGGTCACAGAGGACGTTTGCGGGGTGGTTCACTTTCTGCAGGAGGAGGGGTGCTGGTGGCCTGTGGGTCCTGTGGCAGGGCCTCCTGCCCACTAGCTGCAGCGAAGGTGGTGGGCTGGTCAATAGACTGGCTAGTGGTAGGAGCCCACTGGTGTGCTGTCCATTCCTTCATGATGTTGGCCATTTCTGTCAGCACCCCTGCTATGGAGACCATGGTGGTGTTGAGGGCCTGCAAATCCTCCCTGATCTCCTTATGGTGTACCTCCTGTAGCCACTTGTTCTCCTGCATGTTGGTAAGCATCTGGCGCATCTTGTACTGGGATTGTTAGTAAGCCCCCACAACATTGGTGAGTGCCTCCTGAAGAGGCGGTTAGCGTCGGTCTGTCTTCCTCCTGGCACACAGCGGTCCTCCCAGTGTCCCTATTCCCCTGTGCCTGTGTCTCTTTAACAGTGTGCCCACTGCCATTGACCCCAGGACCCTGATTGTCTTAGGGGTGAGGTGTGGACTAGGGTCCCTGTACAGGTGGGCACACTGCTGATTGACGTGTCTTGGGGACAGAGGTGTGGTGACGTTGGATGGGTGCTGTGATGTTGGATACTGATGGGGGAGGCTCTGTGGGGAACTGTGAGTAGGCTCGGGTGGCCGACTGACCTATGGTCCCTGATGGGCCAGGTAGTTCATCCAGATGCCCAGAGCCATTGTCATCACTGGGAGCATCTTCTGTTGGGGGAATGGTTAGTCATGGCACCTCCTCGCTGCTGAGATTGGCTAGGGCACCTGTGGGGATGTAAGTGATGTATTATACTTCATGTCTGTAACATATTGTATATCCCTTGCTTCCCCTCTTGTGTTGCTGTAACCCTGCCTCCTTTGTTTGTGTATGGTGATGGATTGGGTGATTGCTAGTTCCCCATGCTGTGCATGCTTTGGTGATGGATGTCCATGCAGGGCTGGGAGAGCTGTCCATGCGCTGGTATAGCATGCAGGGCTTGGCATTGGGGTTGGGCATGTAGGTGCAGAGTGTGGGATGGAGTAGAGTGATGGGAGTCAGGGTGAGGGGTGAGATGGCATGCAGGTATGGGGGATGATAGGCAGCAAATCTTCACTCACCATTGTCCAGTCCTCTGGCTACTTCAGTGGGTCCCTCAGGATGCAGGATTGCCAAGACTTGCTCCTGCCATGCTGTGAGCTGTGGGGGAGGAGGTGAGGGTCCACCGCCAGTCCTCTGGATGGTGAGCTGGTGCCTTGCTGCCACAGAACATACCTTCCTCCGTAGCTTGTTCCATCTCTTCCTGATATTGTTCCTTGTTCGTGGATGCTGTCCCACGGAGTTCACCCTGTTCACGATCCTCTGCCATAGCTACATCTTCCAGGCAATGGATATTTCCTCTACCTGTGCTCCAAACAGCTGTGGCTCTACCCTATTTCCTCCACTATGACCCGCAACCCCTCATCTGTGAAACAGGAGTGCCTTAGTGGGGGCATGGGTGTTATGTGGTGTGTGTTGTGCAGAGGGTGTTAAGTGATATGGTGTGGTGTGGGATGTGGGGTGCGTGACGGATGGATGGATGTTTGTGGTGTGTGTGTAGTTGTCTCAGTGGTCTTCGTGTAAATCTTGTGGTGCTTATTGGTATTTGTAAAGGGTGTTGCGTGATGTGGGTGTGTGTTTTATAGTGCTATGGGTGGGTGGGTGTGGTGTGTATCAGTGTCAGGTGTGTGATTTTCGTTTTGGCCAATGTTGTGTTGTTTTGTATTTAGGTGGCCATTCTGAGCACGCCAGTGTGTACCACCAATGATTTACCGCCACTGAATGTCCACTGTGGTGATTCGTGGGTCATAATGTGGTGGGCGTTGTTTTGCTGGCATAATGGTATGGGTGTTCGTACCACAACTTTAGCACTAACCTTTGGGCTGGCAGATTTGTGTATGTGGCAGTATTTTGTCAGTTTGGTGTGTGTGTGTCATAATATGGCAAACGTATATTCAATACTGCTGCGGTATGTTGGGGACAGTCACTGCGGTGGTAAGAGGCATTTACCGCCAATGTCATAATGAGGGCCTTAATGTTTTTTAGCTCATAGAAACTAAAGGAGCCACTGGGGCTATCTGGTTGCAATTCGACCGGTGCACAGTCAAACTTTAAGGCCACCCGTGATGGAGCCCTGTTCGGCTACAGCAAGTGGGAAGCCTCAGTCAAAAGTTTACCTTCGGACATCATTTTTTTCTTCAAGATTTCTCTCACCGGGACAAAGTCACCAATCCAATTCGATTTCCCTGGAGCCCTCTTCGGATACGCGTTGCAGGAGACATCAGTAAAGAATTCTACCTTCGGACTTTTCAGGACGGAAATCTCTGTCCACGCTGAAGTTGAATCTGAATACGACGTACCTGGAGCCCTACTCGGATATGTTTTGCGGGAATTCCTGGTCAAAATGTTATGTTCTGACTTTTTTGGGAGCTTTTTCTTTTCGATGGCAGTCAACCCTCCACAGCAAGCCAATTTCGAGGCGAGGGTGTCAAATTGCCTTTCCAAGAGCCCTCAGTGAAATCCTAGACTTTCGGGGCTACAGAGCTTTTTAGCAGGTCAAACCTGCAAATCAAGCCGGATCGCCGTTGAGGTAAGCTGGCTTGACTCACCACGGTGGGTCGGTCCCTTTGTGGAGCTTTTTATCAAAAGTTCTCCAATCTTCCCCAAACTTCTGGATCTTCTTCCAGAAAGTCTTTGAAGGTTCATTAGGAGTCCACAGTTTACCCCAAGGTTCCAGAAGCTCTGAGTTGCTCCTAAGGGCTAGGACTCTAACGCCCAGAATGCTCCAGGCTCAAACACCAAAATGTCCACTGGACAGTGGTCAGCTAGTCAGTTCCTTCAGAATTTAATGCAGGGGAGTCTGGTTAGCTATTTTTCACTTGTAGCAAGCAGGGAGTTCCTGCTTGAACCAGTTGAAGCCAGGCAGAGTCCTTTTTGTGGTGAAGGTGAAGTGTGCAGCTGGTGCAGTCCTTCAGAGTACAGTGTCTGTTATTGTTCCTTGTAGGGATCTGGGTTTGGGTACAGCTCTTCCAAAGAGGGTGGAAAGCAGGAGGGTTAACTGTTCAATAACAGACAGGTTACCACCCTCTTGAATGGCCACTTCCTGGGAAGTGTGGCAAAAATCAATCAAGTAACATTCTTAAAAAATTCAAAATGGTAGAAAATGAATTTTGGAGGTTAGGTCTGGCACAGTGCACCCACAGGCGTGGCTACAAATCCTGAACACATCCCTTTCCTGCCCTCTCCTAATCTAATCAAAATGGCACCTGGTTGTCTGGGTTTGCAGGAAATGGGGGAGTTCCTGATCTGCTCTAAATGTCCTTCCCTCCTTTGAAATCCAGTTTGGCTGCTCTTCCCCCATCCTGTTTTCATCATCTGCTGAGGCAGATTTCCTCCCCCAGGCACTGCTTCTGTGTTCGTCCCAGACCACTTCACACCTCAAGAAGGCATCCTGGCTAGGCTGGCCAAACAGAGAAAGGCAATACAGGGTTGAAGTTGGAAACTTTCAGGTAGAGTTCTAAAGCTCTTTCCCTGAACTAGTTATATTAAATTCAACTATTGCAAGTTGTTTTTATTGATTATAACAAAAAGTTTGATACCAAACTTGCCATAATTAGCTCCTTCGGGGACTTTATTAATTAAAATAAAATCACCCCATCTTAGCATATTGAGTCCATTCACTACAGTGAGAGAAAAGGGAATTTGGCATGTTTTCCCTCACAGAGGTTTATAAAACAATTTTTATAAGGTCCCTGCTTATAGTTACATAGCACTTAGCCCTTGGGGCACCTAGGGCACACCTTAGGGGTGACATTTGTAAAAATAAGGTAGCTTAAGACTTTGGAAGTACTTTTCATTCCAAAGTTGAATTAGCATATACCTTTAATTTAAAAGCAGCCAGCAAGGCAGTCCTGCCTTTTTATGACACTGGGCACCTCAGCAGTGCACCTAGGGGTGCACTACCCATGTAAACCTACAAGGCCTACCATATACTAGGGACTTATAGGTAGGCTGACATAGACAATTATAATTAGCCTAATTTTTATATCCACTTTCCACAGAGTACTGGCCCTAGGACTGGTAAGCAGTACCCAGGGCACAGCCAAGAGTCAGTAACCACCAGCATCTGCCCCAAAAAGTTAGGGGTGACCAGGGCAAAAAGGAGGACTTTCCTACCCAGTGCAAGAGCTTTAACAGAAGGCCGGAAGTGGCTCTAAGCTGCTGACTATCAAAACGTAAATATAACATTTGAATCAAACATCAAGCTAGTGTAATGCTTACAAGTGTTTGTATAAATAGACCATTGCAATAACAATCTCTCTCTTCCATCCCTCCATGGGATGGAAGAGAGATGGAGACACAAAAAAAGTGAGAGAACAAAAGAGAAGGAGAGAAATTAAGAGAAAGACTGACAGAGAGAACGTGAGAGGGAGAGAGAGGGAGAGAGAGGGAGAACAGTTTTTTAGACTTTGATGGATGATACACATAGAATGAGATATTTTAGGACAAATAAAAAAGAACAGAGTATTTGCCATTTAAAAAGAGTGGGATCACCTTTCAGTATGAAGCTTACATTTTTGAAGTTTAAAAAAAATTAAAGAAGGAAAATGACCACAGACACACCTGGAGTAGAACCCTCAACATTCAATATGAGGGTCTGAGACCTTAACCTTTAGTACATATGCTACTTCTTACAGTGTTACTTCTAGACGTATCTATGATAGTCAACCCATGCATGTGATTGGAAATAAACATGAATGTTCCATCACTAGGAAGGTTTAACAGGCAAAACACTAGTAAATAAACAAACACACTGCGGTTTGACAGCTCCACATGCAGAAAACGGAGTGTTTGCTCTGGCTTGGCAGGAGCTGTTAATGGGCCATTATTGGCTCCAGCATGAGAGCTACATGCCCCCCTCCACTGTTGCATTTGCCCTGAGAAGGTGGTGGTCCCCAGGACCGGGGAGCCGCAGTGGATCCCTTCATTCTTTTATTCTAGCCCCGGGGAGATAGTGGTCCCTGGAGTTACAGGGGGGTGCATGGCCCCCGCGCATGCAATTGAAACTTTGCTCCAGGAAGGTGGTGGTCCCCAGGGTTGTGGAGGGGGGGTACTGAGCCCCCTCATGCAACTCAATAACTGCCCCAGGGAGGTGGCGGACCAGAGGGCTCTGGGGGAGGCCATAGGGCACCATAGCTAAGAGGGCAGGGTGTCCCTAGACTGGCACATTTTATTATTTTTTTAATCTTTTTTTTCTGTGACTTGGTTGAAGCTGGCTACCAACACTTCTTGGTTGAAGTGTTTGCAGCCAATCAGAATTCAGCATTTCAATGCAAAAGCTCATTATTATTCACGATTTCTTATTGCCGCTAGATAACTATACTTCTATTATTATCTCAAAAATTACTGGATGGATTTACACCAATTAACAAAAAGCACTCTTTCTGGACTAAGAGCTACCTTTCTGCCAAATTTGGTGTAATTCTGTTAAGCAGTTCGAGCTGTAGTCATGTCTAAAATCCCTGTGGGAATTATAATGGGAAACATTTTTTTCAATCCCCTTTTTCTCAGCCCCTGCTTGACGGATCACCGTGAAACTTCCCATGTACAACAAGATTCACAGGAACACTTTTGTTGGAAAAGTTTGTGAAGATTCGTCAAACGGTGCCAAAGATATAGGCAAGTAAAAAACGCTTTTTCTATGGAAACATAGTCCCAACTATAATTACCTACTGGCAACTGCCAGTACTCCTGTAATGTTCCATACGAGGTTGATGTGCACTTCAGAGAGCAAGGAGCCTGATAGGCTCCATCCAGTACAACAGGAAAAACGTATATTCCAGGATCACATAAAAATACAAGTGTTTTTTAACTCCCAGACACCAGGGATAGGTTTATTTTTTTTAATATGTGGGGAGCGACCTCTTAGGCAAGGGTCTCTCCCCGTGGGGCCAAATTATTTTTAGGCTATTTCTGCCCCCGGAGGGGCAGAAACCACTAGACACCAGGGAATTATACATACGCACAAAGGGAGTGGTCCCTTGGGATACATTTTTTTGTTTATTGTTTTTTTTATATGTGGTGAGCGACCCCTTAGGCAAGGGCCACTCCCCAAGGGGAAAAATATTTCTAGGTCTTTTCTGCCCCCCGGAGGCAGATCGGTCTAATTATTTTTGGGCCGATCTACCCCCGGGGGGCAGAAACCTCTAGACACCAGGGATATATATTTTTTTAATTTACTTTATGTTTTGCTACCCCTTAGGCAAGGGTCGCTCCCCTGGGGAGGGCAAATTGTATTTAGGCCATTTCTGGCCCCCTTGGGGGCAGATCGGCTTATTTTTGCAGAAACCACTAGACACCAGGGATTGGTGTGTGTGTATGTGTGTGTTTTGTTTGGGGGCAGCCCCTTAGGCAAGGGTCGCTCCCCATGGGGATACATTACTGTTGGCCATATCTGCCCCCCCTTGGGGGCAGATTGGCCTATTTTTGGAAGGCCCATCTGCCCCCAAAGGGGCAGAAATCCCACCAGAGACCAGTGAAGATTTTTGTTTTCAAAATATGGCCATACCCCCACCCAAAAAAAAATGGGGATGAAGTTGTTCTGCCCATCAGTGGGCAGATTGGGCAATTACCCCTGATTCACACCCCAGGGGGGCAGAAAATCCACTAGATGCCAGGGAATTAAAAAAACAAAATAGTGGGGTGGTAACTACAAACCAGTATGGGCCTGGTTATGCCCCCACCCAAACTGAAGGGGGTAACCGTCTTTCAGCTCTCACCCAGCACACTAAAACATCTTATCCCACGGCAAGCAAGAGGAAATGTGATTATTTTGGGTTTTGGTTTTACATTTGGGCCGTGAGAGATTGGTAACTCTCAAAATTGTCCGACTTGCAATGGTGAGGGCTGAACTGTTTTGACTTTGGGACGCTGCCATGTAGAAAAATCCACAAGACCGAGACACATCTGAAAACTAAACATCTGGTTGATTCCAGGGCCGTGTGCTTCACATGCACCCCGCACTATTTTCCTCCAACTTTGCTGGAAATCACACATTTTTACCACATTTTTGTGATGGAACCTTCCGGAATCTGCAGGAATCCACAAAATTCCAACCACCCAACATTGTCTCATGTATAACGATAAAAATTCTGCTGCACTCGTCAACCTAAAAATGCTTTTTTTCAAACTGCCCTTTTGGACCCGCTTTGGTTCCCCCTCAATTTCAACATGTTTTTGGCTCTCCCCTGTCACAGACACTTGACCCACCTACCAAGTGAGGTATAATTTTTACCGGGAGACTGAGGGGAACATTGGGTGGTAGGAAATTTGTCCCGGTGCAGTGATCCAACACAGAAATGTGGGAAAAATGTGATTTTTTAGCTAAATTTGAGATTTGCTGAGGATTCTGGGTAAGAAAACATAGGAGGATCCACGCAAGTCACACCTCCATGGACTCCCTCAGGTGTCTAGTTTTCAGACATATCTGGGTTTGGTAGGTTTCCCTAGATGGCTGCTGAGCCCAGGACCAAGAACGCAGTTGCCCCCCTGCAAACACAGGTAGTTTTGTATTTGATCATTTTAATACGTCCATGTTGTGTTTTGGGGCATTTCCTTTTGTGGGCTAGGCCTAACCACACAAGTGAGGTACCATTTTTATCAGGAGACTTGGGGGAACAGTGGGTGGAAGTAAATTTGTGATTCCTTCTTGAGAACTTTCTGTCACCGAAATGTGAGGAAAAAGTGTTTTTGGCCAGATTTTGAGGTTTGCAATGGATTCTGGGTAACAGAACCTTGTGAGAGCCCCTCGAATCACCCCATATTGGATTCCCTTAGGTGTCTAGTTTTCTAAAATGTGCAGGTTTAGTAGGTTTCCCTAGGTGCCGGCTGAGCTAGAGGCCAAAATCTAAAGCCAGGCACTTTGCAAAAAAACACGTAACACGCAAGTGAGGTACCATTTTTATCAGGGGACTTGGGGGAACACAGAATAGCAAAACAAGTGTTATTTCACCTTGTCTTTCTCTACATTTTTTCCTTCCAAATGTAAGACGGTCTGTAAAAAAGCCATCTATTTGATAAATGCAATGTAATTCACATGCTTCAGAGATGTGCAAATAACCACTGCTTCTCAACACCTTGGGGGTTATTACAACTTTGGAGGAGGTGTTAATCCGTCCCAAAAGTGACAGTAAAGTGACGGATATACCACCAGCCGTATTACGAGTCCATTATATCCTATGGAACTCGTAATACGGCTGGTGGTATATCCGTCACATTACCGTCACTTTTGGGACGGATTAACACCTCCTCCAAAGTTGTAATAACCCCCCTTATCTTGTACCCATTTTGGAAATACAAAAGTTTTCTTGATACCTATTTTTCACTCTTTATATTTCAGCAAATAAATTGCTGTATACCCGGTATAGAAGGAAAACCCATTGCAAAGTGCAGCTCATTTATTGGCTTTGGGTGCCTAGGGTTCTTGATGAACCTACAAGCCCTATATATCCCCGCAACCAGAAGAGTCCAACAAACGTAACGGTATATTGCTTTCAAAAATCTGACATTGCAGGAAAAAGTCACAGAGTAAAATGTGGAGAAAAATGGCTGTTTTTTTCACCTCAATTTCAATATTTTTTAATTCAGCTGTTATTTTCTGTAGGAAACACTTGTAGGATCTACACAAATTACCCGTTGCTGAATCAAGAATTCTGTCTACCTTTCAGAAATGTTTAGCTTTCTGGGATCCAGCATTGGTTTCACACCCATTTCTGTCACTAATTGGAAGGAGGCTAAAAGCACAAAAAATAGTAAAATTGGGGCATGTCCCAGTAAAATGCCGAAATTGTGTTACAAAAATTGGGTTTTCTGATTCAAGTCTGCCTGTCCCTGAAAGCTGGGAAGATGGTCATTTTAGCACCGCAAACCCTTTGTTGATGTCCTTTTCAGAGAAAAAAACTACAAGCCTTCTTCTGCAGCCCTTTTTTCCCTTTAAAAAAAATAATAATAATAATAATTTTTGTTGTATTTTGGATAATTTCTTAGTCTCCCAAAATCTGGGTACCTCTAGAATGCCTAGGATGTTGGGAAAAAAAGAATGCAAATTTGGGGTGGGTAACTTATGTGGACAAACAGTTAGGAGGGCCTAACCGCGAACTGCACCAAATAGCCCAAGAAAGTCCTGGTACCTGAGGGTGTAAAGGCCTGGCAGAGAAGGGGTTAAGGCAGTTCAAACAACCCTATGATTTTCGGCTTTATGGCCTTGCTCCTGGGTAGTGATAAACATGTGAGCTAACCATACTACTGAAAAATTAAATAACCGCTATTTGACCAATGATCCTTGGTAACCAAACATGAACTCCGGCTAGAGGGAGTCTGAGATTTGCTAAGAAAAATGGGTGGAATCTTGGAAGTTATGTCCATTTAGCATGAATAAAGGCAATGATCCAGAACGCAATGATATACTAGGCATCTGAAAAATTAATTGACCGTCACATCAGCCATAATGGTAATTCCCAGGATGTAAATATTTGAATGTTGTAGCATGAACCATTGTCGAAAAAACCTTGTGTACATCAACTCCAAAACCAATGCACTCATAAAAGCAGAAGTGATGGGAGTGTGACCCGTCAACAGTGTACCACCGTCAATGGAGCAAGGTTATAAATCTTCCCCCAGAGCGGAGAGAGACACACATTTTGTAACCGAATAGCAAACGATACCCAAATACCGCCCCACTGAGTGGACATCCCAGCTGATTGGTATATTTATATAGAGATGTGCATCTGTGTCTGGATCTTTGCACTATACCACATGTATGCCAGAGTATGTAAATACTAATATAGGAAAGGCACCTCCAACTTAACTGTATACTTAGATATTAAAAAAATCAACAGTTATACAGATGTATACATAACATACATATGTATGTCTGGAAAGGTAACCATTACTAAATGTATACATTTATATATGCACACTGTTAGAAATGGGGTCTTTGGTTGACAGTCAGGTTACCCCCTGTTCAAGCAAGGACCCTCACTCTAGTCAGGGTAAAAGCGAATCACCCTCAGCTAACCCCTGCTTACCCCCTTGGTAGCTTGGCAGAGCAGTAGGCTTAACTTCAGAGTCCTAGGTGTAAAGTATTTGTACCAACACACACAGTAACTTAATGAAAACACTACAAAATGACACAACACAGGTTTAGAACAATAGGAAATATTTATCTAAACAAAACAAGACCAAAATGACAAAAATCCACAATACACAAGTCAAGTTATCAATTAAAAAGCAAAAAGTGTCTTTATGTAGTTTAAAACACACACTAACACTGTTAGTGTGAAAATGTACCTTGGATGCGTCAAAAATAACCCCACACAGGCGAGTGTGTGTCAAAAAGGGCTTGCGATGCGTCGATTTTACTCACGAGTGAGACTTTGCATCCTTTCGCCTTTCGTCGGGTCGGGCACGCTGTTTCTTTTCTCCACAGGACAGCGATGCATCGATCCGTTCAGCACTCTCGGGTCCGGGCAGGCCTTGCATTGTTTTTACACGCCCAGCAGTGTTTGCGCCGGAAATCTAGTCTCACGATGATCTGAAAACCACACAGCGCAGGTTGCGATCTCCCAGCCTCCGTCAGCGATGCTGAGCGTCGTTTCTCCAGCTTCATGCACCGATTCTTCAGTCGTATTGCAAGCGAGCGTCAATTTCAGCCGCGAAGCCGACGGTCCATCCATTTTTCAGCCGCAGATCGGAGTTGCGTCGATCTTTTCCCTGCACAGTGTTCATGTGCGTGGATGTCTTCCTCTTAGGCTGCCAGCTTCTCCTTTCAGGGTCCCAGGAACTGGATGGGCACCATAGGGCAGAGTAGGAGTCTCTTCAGAGACTCCAAGTGCTGGCAGAGAGAAGTCTTTGCTGTCCCTGAGACTTCAAACAACAGGAGGCAAGCTCTAAATCAAGCCCTTGGAGAGTTCTTCTCAAGATGGAAGGCACACATAGTTCAGTCTTTGCCCTCTTACTCTGGCAGAAGCAGCAACTGCAGGATAGCTCCACAAAGCACAGTTACAGGCAGGGCATCCTCAGCTCTTCAGCTCTTCTCCAGGCAGAGGTTCCTCTTGGTTTCCAGAAGTGTTCTAAAGTCTGTGGTTTTGGGTGCCCTTCCTATACCCAATTTCTTCTTTGAAGTAGGCCTACTTCAAAGCAAAGTCTCTCCTGAATGTGAAATCCTGCCTTGCCCAGGCCAGGCCCCAGACACTCGCCAGGTTGGAGACTGCACTGTGTAAGAACAGGCACAGCCCTTTCAGGTGTGAGTGACCACTCCTCCCCTCCCTCCTAGCACAGATGGCTCATCAGGAAATGCAGACTACACCCCAGCTCCCTTTGTGTCACTGTCTAGTGTGAGGTGCAACCAGCCCAACTGTCAAACTGACCCAGACAGGGAATCTTCAAACAGGCATAGTAACAAAAATGGTAAAAGCAAGAAAATGCTCACTTTTTAAAAGTGGCATTTTTAAACACACAATCTTAAAATCAACTTTACTAAAAGAAGTATTTTTAAATTGTGAGCTCAGAGACCCCAAACTCCACTTGTCCATCTGCTCCCAAAGGGAATCTACACTTTAATCATATTTAAAGGTAGCCCACATGTTAACCTTTGAGAAGGACAGGCCTTGCAACAGTGAATTTAGCAATATTTCACTGTCAGGACACATATAAGACATTACTATATGTCCTACACCCTGCCCATGGGGCTACCTAGGGCCTACCTTAGGGGTGCCTTACATGTAAGAAAAGCGATGGTTTAGGCCTGGCAAGAAGGTACACTTGCCAAGTCGAATTTACAGTTAGAACTGAACGCACAGACACTGCAGTGGCAGGTCTGAGACATGAGCTACATATGTGGGTGGCACAACCAGTGCTGCAGACCCACTAGTAGCATTCGATTTACAGGCCCTGGCACCTCTAGTGCACTTTACTAGGGACTTACCAGTAAATCAAATATGTCAATCATGGATAAACCAATTACATACAATTTACACAGACAGTATGTGCACTTTAACACTGGTTAGCAGGGGTAAAGTGCTCAGAGTTCAAAAGCCAACAGACAAAATAGGAGGCAAAAAGATTGGTGATGACCCTGCATAAGCAAATACAAGTCCAACACACACACACACACATATATATACATATATGTGTGTTTATGTATGTGTGCAGGCTTTTATGACTAGATGTAATGTTTACAAGTGTGCATGTATGTATAGTTTTATAATTGAGACTGTGAAACATATCTGTATACACATATATATTCATTTTTTAGTTATCAAACAAAAACCTTCCACCTCTACTTTTCCCTCCAGTCTCCTGACTCATTTCAAAACTTTCTGCCTATTATGAACTCCCAGGAACCCTTGCAAATGCTTATGACCTCCTATTCAGCTCATCCAACAAGCAGGGTTCCATGGCCACCACTCCCAGTAACACCTCACATCTTCCTTTCACTAATCCACCTTAATAAATCTATGTCTATTAAAAAGACTAGAGCAAATGCTTAGGATACCAAGAGTATAAAATGTCATTTATCACAGCTAATTCTTCAGTGGAAAGGAATCATATTACTAATCTACTATCTATTTATATAGGTGTTGAAATTTGCAAATGCTTTTATGTTGAGGGTTTTGACATATGGCTATGTACAATTTCATTTAATCTGGTTACTTTGTTGCAGTGGCCGCAGGCCAGACAAGGATTTTGTCCATGTTTTTTTTGTTTCTCAATTGGCAGTTATTATTCTTTGCATCTTTGTATTTGTTAGCTATGTCATCGATATTTTACTTCGTTGGTATGCAAACAACATAACATTTGTTAAATCTCAGATAAGCTTCTGAAGTCAAGTTCAATCTTAAGAAATGCCCAATGACTGAATATTGTATTTTTTGTATATGCCTTGTGCTGGATTTTTCAGAATGAATCTGACTTTAGAAGCATATTTTTTATATTGATAACGTTAAGCTCAGAGGGGTCTTTCTGCACACATAGCGTGGCATTTTAAATGAAACAGATATTTTGCCTTGCAGCAATGCCTTGTTGGATTTGTGGGGTCATCTCTACCTGAATTATCTAAGTGTGGTGTTTCAAAGTAGAAGTGAGTGACATTGATGGATCCAACAGCTATGGTACCTACATTTAGACTCGAAAACAGCATCATAACATTGTGATTGAACTATGTTGGGGGCAAAGCATCACGAGATCACTTTTTGGGGTTGTACATAATATTAGTTTTTTAAGTGCAGTACACTAAAATATTGTGAAACTTTAAATCGGGCAAAGAGCCATAAAAGTGCAACATACGAACAAACACACATTCTTGGAAGCAATTGAACAGCAAGCACAATGGCTCAGTACCACAATTTGTAAACGTAAAATGCATTAATCTCGAAGGCAATTAAACATAAAATGGGATCAAATGCGTAATGTTGTGCCTTGCCATCGAAAAACAGATAAAGGCGCACAATTATATAGTTTGTTAACAAAGCCATAGCTCAGTACCTCAGGTCATACATATAAAGTGCATTAATAGCAGAGATCATAAGCAAAAAGATAACATGCATAGATAAGTATCACCAAGAAGCAGTATACACGCACAAACGTAGTCAAGTAAAGTGCATAAAGATAAAACACATGATTTAGCTAGCTGTATTTCTATTATTTCATGTTGCTAAAACGATAAGAAGAAAGGAATTCTAATAAGGGTCCAAATTTGGCAATTTATCAAAAATCTAGACTGTCAAGTGGCATAAATCCAGAACGTGTGACTCATGCCGGAAGTAGATATCTACTAATAGCAAAGACTATGGTCTTAGATGAATCGATGGCAAAAATGCTATGGGCAAACAAAAATCTGTTTAGGTCCAGAATAATGCACAAAGGATGAATCCATTTCAGCCTTGGGCTGATGTAAAAGGGGCAGAAAAACAAAAGATGATCAATATGCTCAGATTTATACCTACATAGTTCACACTCTTGTCATGAGAAGGGAGCCGGGGCACCATTTGCCTGTAAAGACAAAATGCCAAAGCAGAATTCAATATATACATTTTTGCAAGTAGCTTATAGATCTCATCCAAATAAGCCTTAAATTTGGGGAATAGTTTGAAGGTCAAAATTTGGGATGATAAAGAAATCAGGTTAGCTGATTGATGCCATTGAGCAGAAAGAGGAATTAATGCACTTGGGGGAAGTACAAAAAGACTGCAAACCTAATATACTAAACAAGTCTTTCAAATGGATAAGTCACTTGATTTTATTGCAGGAGTCCAGGTTCTTTATTTCTAAAACATCCCTTATATACTTCTCCAATTCACAGTTGGACCATGATCTGATCCAGTAGAGAAAAGGCCTTAAAATGGCAAGGTGTTCGATACTTTTATGGGCAGTATCTAAAATTATAGATAGGTTGGTAGCAGACTGGGGCAATTTAAGTAAAGATTTAAGGAACTTTAGCTCCTTAATTTTTACCAAATTAAGGTTAGTATTTCCCCAAATCTCGGCACCATAAAGTGTGGCTGTCTGGGATTTAGCTATATAAACCTTCAATGTTGGCGTAATGATCTGCAATTGTGAGGCATTATGCATTTTTAAGATACCAGCTAAAGCAGGCAAAGTAATCAAACTGCTCTTAAGGAACTGTAGTGACCATGAATGATAGTTAGTGAGCCTTACCCCCATATTATCAAAAGTTTGGACATACTGCAAAGGAGTGGTTCCCAAATTGAATCTATGCTTAAGGCTTTTGTGAGGTCTAAATGTCATAAGTTTTGTTTTTTTGGGGTATTCATTTCTAACCATCTAGAAACACAGAATTCTTCAAATTTAGTCAAAAGGATTTGCAAAACTGATGGAGTACTAGAGAGAAGAAGGGTATCGTCTGGAAAGAGGAGCAAAGGGATCTTAATTCCTCTCATCTTCAGATATCCACTCTCTCTGCATTAAGATGGTCAACAACCCCATTAATAAAAAGGGAGAATAAAGTGGGTGCCAGTATGCACCCTGGGTGGACTCCCTTGCATATGGGAATAGGTTGAGTAATGTCACCACCGGGGCTCCATCTCACCCTAGCATAGTTGGATTGATGGAGCCTAATAGAGTATTCAGAATGTCAGAGGGGACTCCCAGGTCACCAAGCATCTCTCAAAGAATACGCCTGGGTACAAAATCAAAGGTGGCCCTAGGAACAACAAATGCCATGTTAAGATGATCTTTGGAAAGGGAAGTATATTTCCAGATGATAAAAAGAAAATGAAATATTTGGTCTAAGGAGCTATTCTTGCAGCAGAAAGTGGCCTGAAAGGTATACAAGATCTTGGCTTCATCCATTCAGTCATGAAGCTTACAAAGGAGCTGGGAACAAAACATATTTTAGAGAATGTCCAAAATCTTTATCGGTCTGTAGTTTGATGGATTGCTCCTATCACCCTTTTTATAGATTGGAATGATATCAGCTGCAGCCCAGGTAGAGGGTAGATCTGCCCCTGTAAGAATTGCATTTAAGAGGGAATTTATATAAGGGGCCCAAATATCTATCTCAGATTTATATAAATTGCCAGGGATAGCATCAGGTCCAGGAGCCTTACCTTGGTGGAAAGAATCAACAGCCAATCTCGTGTCTGCCAGGGAGAAAGAAAGCTTTTGGCACACAGGAATAGCAACAGGAGAATTAGAATGGATAAGCAGATCATAAGAAGTATTGGCATAAAACGATGAACAATGGCCTGCCCATACTAATGGTGGAATTAAGTGGTCTGTCTGAGACTGAGCCCCAGCTTTACCATGTGAGATAATCTTCCAGAACAGTACCTAATGCCTACCCTGGGCAACATCTAAAACATCTTGGCAGATTCTTTTGTCTCATTAGTGTTGTTTGTCTTTAAAAACCTGCTTTTAAAGTTAGCGAGCGGCACAAACAGCAATTGGATTATGATGTTTTATTTCCCTCAGAAGACACAACTTTGACCTACGACAGTCTTGATCAAACTAGGGAGTAGTTGTAAAGGTTTTGCATAGTAATGGCTGATATGGCCTCAAAAAATCCCTATAAAACTGAAAGAAAGGAGAATGGTTTTCTTTTATCAACTCATAAAGGCTGGAATAATGTTCTACGTCAACAGATTTGGTTGAGAAGAGTATAGACTTCGGCTAGCAAATCAGAATTATTTGCTATAGTAGGCCTTTTGATGCCCCTTCTGTTCTTGGAAACAGATGGGGACAGTGAAGGCTGTATTTGAGACACTAGTGAACCAATAAATAAATCCCCTAACAATGCTAATTATGAGGCATCATGGTGACTGAATTCTATAGAAAGAATCCCGAAGCAAATCAAATCTTTTCAAAGTCTAATATCAATAATACAATAATCAATAACACAATTTTGTATCGCCCCTTTTAAACATGAAAGTTCTGAGTTTGTCAGACTCAGTTCTTCAATGACAAACCTAAAGGCTGTAGGAAAGGGTCAAAAAGGTGAGCTGTACTGCTGATGCAGGCTAAGATTTTAGAATATCTGCATCCAAAAATAGAATACCAAGAGCTTCATGTCTGTCTAGGGATATAGTAGTAACAGAATCAATAGGGTTGAAGGTGGTATTAATATTGCCCACCAGCATAGTAAACTCAGAACTAGAGTGAGAAGAAATGAAGTTTTCTAGGGTAGTTAAGGTTGGAGACCTTAGTTTTGGTAGCTATGCAATATTATATGTTCAAGATATTAATAGATCTCCCATTGTAAGGGCTCAGGTTTAGCCCTAGAATATCAGGGGACAAACTTTCAAGTCTGTTGTATTAACAGCAGAGAGATATTTTGAGCCAAATTATCAAGCTGCCCGAGGGTCTACCTCTTAGAGAGAGAATGGCATTGTCGCAAAAAGAAACATACTCAGGTCTGTTGAGTGGCGAAACAGCCCATGATAGCATATGTATCCCAACTTTCAAGGGCTGGGAATCTAATATTGGATTTGTGTGGAAAGAATTAGGTAGTGATCTTGGTGAAGCTGGTAAAAAGATGGCATAACAGTTAGTAATGGGCTTCATTGGAAGTTGTCAATCAGTCTCATTCAGAGGACCATTAGGGGGAATCACAGGAAGGCCTGGCTGATGAGTGTTTGGCATAGGTTGTTTACTGACAGTTGGAATGTGCCTTATGACTGAAGGATTAAACATGAATGCTCGGTTGATTAGAGCGCTGTCAGCTCCCCAGGATGGATTGGAGTTACTAGAAGGCTGTTCACAGTTCCAAACCGGTGGAGCACCCATTTTTAACAAAGAAGGGAACTGATGACACCACAGCGATGGTTCGCTTCAGGACGTCAGACCTTTAAGAGGTAAAATGTCCCCACTTGCTTGCTGGGAGATTGTTGGTTGAAAAATAGATGCATGAGAGGAGATATTTATAGCTGGCCTCCAGGTTTTGAAACATTGTGAATCTGTTGGGACATAGGATCGATGGAAGAGATTATGGAAGATCCTCATTTTCTACAGACTCTGGTGGTCGTTACCACCCTGGCGGTCGGTGTTAAAGCGGCTGTAAGACTGCCAACAGGCCGGCGGAAAAAAAATGGAATTACGACCGTGGCGGAAACTGCCACTTTAACACTCTGACCGCCACGGCGGTACAAACAAACAGCGCGGCGGTCACCGCCAATAGACAGGCAGGAGACAATGTACCGCCCACAGTATCACAACCTACCAATCCACCACCTTTTCCGGGGCGGATTCACCGCGAACAAAAACACAGCGGAAACAGGACTTCGAAGGGAAAACGCTCACCTCTGCACACCCCACGAGGAACCAGGACGTCATGGAACCAGATCTCCACATTTTACCAGCTATTATCTTCTTGCTTCTCTACCAGGAGCACAAACACCGGCGGCGAAGACCACAGTGAGTACTGCACCTACGACACAGGGGAGGGAAAAAACAGTGACACACACACGCAACACCCCCACCCCCACCCTCACCCACTACAACAAACACACTAATACAGCATGATACATTACAGTTACACCCTCCAACCCCCAGAAGAATGCAAAGACAAAAGGAAATGAGGTGAACGATTGTAATATATTAAAATTCAGTAGTCAAATAATATATACACTATTTACAAATATATACACCAAGAATATTAGTCCAGGGTATTCCACCCTTAAAGTCCGTGGACCACTGGCCCCACACTGCATGGGCGAGGCCCACACAAGATACCAGAACATGACGGAGAGAACACGGGAGAGGCATCAGACAGGAATAAAACAGGCACCTCAGGGGGAAGGGAAAGGGGGTGCACCTCAGCCAGTTGAGTGCACAACGCCAAATCCACGAGGGGGCCCCATGCCCACTGTTCAATCCTGGGGAGTGCAAAGCCACAGTCTCACAAGTCTCTACAGTGGGTGGTTTGCCCACTGTGCAATCCTGGGGAGTGCAAAGCCACAGTCTCTCAAGCCTCTACAGTGGGTGGTTTGCCCACTGTTTAAGCCTGGGGAGTGCAAAGCCACAGTCTCTCAAGTGGATAACAGTCTCCACTGGTTCTGGATGGGGCCTTGTGCCCAGAGTGCTTCATCCTGCCAAGGACAGAGGTAGTGGATGCCTTACTCCTTTGGTTCTGGAGAGGGCCTTGTGCCCAGAGTGCTTCATCCTGCCAAGGACAGAGATAGTGGATGTAAATCTCCACTGTTCTGGAGGGGGCCTTGTGCCCAGAGTGCTTCATCCTGCTCGTGGCGGGGTCAGTAGCGTCAGTGCTTTTGACGCTCATGGGCCTGCGGTGCTTGTGGCGGCGGTGTCTTTGGCAGCGGTGCCTGTGGCGGCGGTGTCCTTGGCAGCGGTGCTTGTGGCGGCGGTGTCTTTGGCAGCAGTGCTTGTGGCGGCGGTGTCCTTGGCAGCGGTGCTTGTGGTGGTCCTGTCATTGGCAGCGCTGCTTGTGGCGGTCCTGTCTTTGGCAGCGGGGCTGCTGCTGGCGGTCCTGTCTTTGGCAGCGGGGCTGCTGCTGGCGGTCCTGTCTGGGCCAGCGGTGCTGCTGGCGGTCGCCTCCTGGGCAGCAGAGCTGATGCTGGGGGTCCTGTCTGGGCCAGCGGTGCTGCTGGCGGTCACCTCCTGGGCAGCGGGGCTGATGCTGGCGGTCCTGTCTGGGCCAGCGGGGCTTCTGGCGGTCGCCTCCTGGGCAGCGGGGCTGATGCTGGCAGTCCTGTCTGGTCCTGAGGGGCTGCTGGCGGTCGCCTCCTGGGCAGCGGGACTGATGCTGGCGGTACTGTCTGGTCCAGCGGAGCTGATGCTGGTGGTCACCTCCTGGACAGCGGGGCCGATGGCGGTCTTCTCCACCGTGCTGATCTTCCCAGACTTGCCGGGTTTCTTGTGCCTCTTCCCCACCTTGAAGGTGTCGCTGCTGACTCCACACTCCCACCTGTACCCCTGGGAGCGGCTTTGCTGGCTGTTGTCTTCCCCCTCTCCAGCTGTGCACTGGCCAACTTTTGATGCTTGACAGGTGGGGGACTGTCCGTGCTATGGCTCCTTGCCACACTGGCTGCCCTGCTGCCTGGTGCACTCCAGAATCCGGTGACTACTGGCACCACTGGTCCCGCCGATGTTTTGGCTGAGGTGCTAGGTTGGGACCTGGAGAGTCAGGCCCTAGGAGACTGACAGGGTGGGGGGGAGGTGAGGGAAAGAGGTCAAGGGTGGACAGGAAAAGTTTCTTAGGAACGCTGGGACGGGTAGCTGGAGGGGGTTTGGGAGTGAAGGAAGAGGTTGTAGTTGTAGGAGGTGTACGTTTGGTGACTTTGGGTGAAGGTGCATGCGCTGGAGGCTTTCGTTAGGTGGATGGCTGCTGGGTGGCTGTGTGCCTGCGTTTGTGTACATTGGGAGGTGGCGTCACAGACACACTGGGAGAGAACACAGGGGATGTGTGAATGGTAGTGGGGGTGGTTGCTGCACGTGAGCGGGGTGTGGTGGTGGGTGTGCTGGTGATGGAAGTAGTGGCTGTAGATGTAGTGCTTGCAGGTGTGAGTGGAGAAGAGACTGGGATGGAGGAGGGAGACGAGGAGGAGGGTGACACAGTGGAGGCAGTGGATGTTGCCATGTCTGCATGTGTGTGATGCTTGCGTGAGTGCCTGTGGGATGTGTGGTGCTTATGTTTGCCTGAGCTTCCTTTGTGTGTTGAGGTGTGTGCATGCTGGTCTGATCGTGTGCTTGGGGTAGGCTGAGGTACAGGGGATTGAGTCTGGGTGGAGGAAGTTGGAGGGGAGAGGCTAGAGACAGGGACAATGGCTGCCATCAGTGCTGAGGTCAGAGTCTGAAAAGCTCGCTGAAGGGCTGCCTCACCAGAATAAATGCCCTCCAGGAATGCATTGGTTTGTTGCAACTGCCTCTCTACACCCTGGATGGCATTTAAAATGGTAGACTGCCCAACAGTGAGGGACCTGAGGAGGTCAATGGCCTCCTCACTGAGGGCAGCAGGGGTGACGGGGCAGGGGTGCAGGTGCCTGGGGAGAAGGAGATGCCCACCCTCCTGGGTGAGCGGGCATGTGGCAAAGGCTGAGGGGCTGCAGGGAGGGCGGTGCTGGAGGGGGGGTGGTGGCTGTACCTGTAGATGCGGGGGGCACAGATGGGGCCGCCACCACAAGGGAGTTCCAATCAGAGGACAAGTCCATATCACTGGTGTCAGCTACTGTCCCCACCGTGGAGCTCCCCTCACCCTCCGTCCCACTGGTGAAATCAGACTCCGTAGTGTCGCCTTCCAGGGCCATGTGGGATGCAGCTCCCTCCTGCTCCGGTGCCACTGCTCCTCCGCCTGATGATGCTAAAGCACACATGTGCAGGGAGACCACAAAAAGGGGGGGAGACAGAGACATGTTCAGTGCATGCATTACCACTACCGTTGGCAGACACGACAGACACAGAAGCCCCCTGCACTACGCCGCGCACTTGGGGTCCACTATTCAATCCCTGGGACATGGCCTACAAGGCTATGGCCCATATCTGCACACATGGATGTCACAGGAGCCTGACTAGGTGTAGTTGGCACTGTACCCAGGTGGGGTGGTGTGGGGTGCCACAGGGTCTGCCTCAAAAAGGGGACTGAACTAGCACACTCGCCCTGGCCTAGGGAAACCCACAGCCCACCTCCCCCACCCAGACACCGCCACTGCGTGCTGAATCAGCAGAATGAGTGTGTACTCACCCCCTTGTTGCTGCTGTGATGCCCTCAAGCACCCATAAATAACTCCGGGTACGCCACTGCCAGGATCCTGAACATCAGGGGGGTCATGGTGCGACGGGCACCCCTCCCACGTTGGGAGGCCATCCCCAGCTGGGGCTCCGCCATCTTCTTGCTCCAGCGGCAAATGTCCTCCCATCTCTTCCGGCAGTGGGTGCTCTGTCTGTTGTAGACCCCCAGGGTCCGAACGTCCTTGGTGATGGCACGCCAAATATCCTTCTTCTGGTGGGTGCTGATCTACATGAATTGTACAGGGGAAAAAGAGAAGTTATTACCAACTGCACCGTCACAGTCATTGCCCCGCATCCCTATCCTTGCCATGTGGCACATGCACTCACTGTTGTTTCATGCACGCCTCATTCTCCCCCCCCAACTTTCATCCACACCACTTCACACAGGTATTGCCCATACAGCATGCTCACAGTGTACTTACCTGTTTGTCTGGAGGACCGTAGAGTAGCGTGTACTGGGGGAGAACCCCATCCACGAGTTTCTCCAACTCCTCCGTGGTGAAGGCAGGGGCCCTTTCCCCAGACGCACGAGCCATTGCATCTTCCAGACTGAGGTCACAGTAGCACTTGCAGTGTAGGTCCTCTCCTGTCGAAGATCAGGTATCAAGTGATTTCACTGATAGAAAATGGCGGTCACATCCACGGCAGTGCGTACCGTCACCGCCGGCATACATCGTCATTGGATCCTGGGACCCATAGGGTCCAATGTTAACCAATGCAGCATTGGGCCGCAGTCTCCGACCGCCTACCGCGACGGTGTACAACGCCAGCGCAGTTACCTCACATCCCATTGTCCCACTTTGCAGGTCAGGCAGCCGCCATTTCAGGGGCCCACATGGCTTTATTTTTAACTGCGTCACACATACCTAGGCCTTGCCTCAACACTCATACAGGCAAAATTGGGGTTATGAATGGTTTTCAGAGTAAGCTGTGTTTACGTACCTCTGAGTTGGATGACTCTGTGCTCGCTGTACTCCTCCATAGGCACCTTCCGCTGGGGCATGTGAAGAGATGGCAGCATCCTCCGGTGTACAGACCGCTGGTGGACCTATTGACAATGGAGGAAAGGCATGTACTCATCACATACAGGCTTGATCATGCAACAATCCAGGAACTGTGTGCCCAGTTGGAGCAAGACCTGATGTCAGCTATCCGCCATCCCACAGGAATCCCCCCTCAAGTGCAGCTGCTGTCAGTACTCCATTTCCTAGCAAGTGGGTCTTTTCAAACAACAGTGGCCATAGCATCAGGGATGTCCCAGCCTATGTTTTGCAACGTGTTGTCCAGAGTGTTGTCTGCCCTGCTGAAATACATGCGGAGCAACATCGTTTTCCCTCAGGTGGAGGATTTGCCTACAGTGAAAGGTGACTTTTATGCCCTGGGACCAATTCCCCAAACATCATAGGTGCCATTGATGGGACACATGTGGCCTTGGTCCCCCCGCATGAGTGAACAGGTGTACAGAAACAGGAAGAGTTACCATTCGATGAATGTGCAGATGGTGTGTTTGGCAGACCAGTACATCTCCCATGTTAATGCCAAATTCCCTGGCTCAGTGCATGACGCTTACATCCGCGGAATAGCAGCATCCCTTATGTGATGGGGCAACTCCAGAGGCACCGTGTGTGGCTATTAGGTGAGGACATGGACCCTATACAGTGTGGATAGTTGTCTGGGTCTGGGGTTGTCCCTAAGGGTTAGTGTTGTCCCTGGCCATTTGTAGGTGACTCTGGCTACCCCAACCTGTCATGGCTACACACCCCAGTGAGGAATCCCAGGACAAGGGCAGGGGAACACTACAATGAGGCCCATGGGCGAACTAGGAGGATTATAGAGCAGACCTTCGGCCTCCTGAAGGCCAGGTTCCGGTGCCTCCATATGACAGGTGGTTCTCTATTTTACTCACCAAAGAAGGTGTGCCAGATCGTCGTGGCCTGCTGTATGCTTCCCAACTTAGCTTTGCGACGACAGGTGCCTTTTCTGCAGGAGGATGGTCCAGATGGAGTTGTTGTAGCAGCTGTGGAGCCTGTGGACATTGAAGACGAGGAAGCAGAAGAAGAGGACATCGACAACAGGATCTCTGAGATTTTGCAATACTTCCAGTGAGACACAGGTAAGAAGACAAACCTGCCTACTAAATGTACTTTAACACTACTACCTATCTACTGTCTGTCCTTTTCACCCAGTGTATGGTCACTGAGTTGTCACTTTCCCTTACAATTTCACAGATGTGGGTCCCACTGTGTGACATCTGCTTTGTTTCCTCATGGACTAGAGCTGTGTGACATGGGTATGTTGACATTACAATTGAAAGAGCATTTTGTCACTGTAATTGCTAATACACTATTTCAAAATCACAGACTGACTCCAGATTGTTTTGTACTTTAAGGGTGTTTATTTAAGTGCTCAATATTGGAGGGGGTTGTAAAATGGTGAGGGGTGATGGTGGAGGAATCTCCATGGCAGAGCCCAGTCTATTAGTCTCACAGGTGCATTGTCCAAAGGGCCATATAAGGTGGAGCTGGGGCAGTTTGAGGATGGACAGGGTGACAAGGTGGGCCAAAAGGATGACATTCAGGGTGGTCTCATTTCTTGACGGGGGACTTGGCATCGTTCTCTGTCTTTGTCCTGTATCTAAGGGACCGTTTGCGGGGTGGTTCTCCATCTGCAGGGGGTGGGGTGCTGGTGTGGTGGTCCTGTGGCGGTGCCTCCTGTCCACTAGCGCAGTTCATCATCCAGGCTAGTGTCAGGGGTCCCTTGTTGTGGCACAGTGTCCCTCCTGGTGTTGAGGACTTCCTTCAGCACCCCTACGATGGTGCCCAGGGTGAAATTGATGGATCTGAGTTCCTCCCTGAAGCCCAAATACTGTTCCTCCTGCAGCCGCTGGGTTTCCTGAAACTTGGCCAGTACTGTTGCCATCGTCTCCTGGGAATTATGGTAGGCTCCCATGACGTTGCAGAGGGCCTCGTGGAGAGTGGGTTCCCTGGGCCTGTCCTCCCCGTGTCGCACAGCAGCCCTCCCAGTTCCCCTGTTTCCCTGGGCCTCTGTCCCCTGAACGGTGTGCCCACTGCCACTGCCCCCAGGTCCCTGTTGTTGTTGGGGTGGTGGGTTAGCCTGGGTTCCCTGTAGTGGTGGACACACTGCCGATTGACGTGTCCTGGGGACAGAGGTATGGGCCCGCTGGGTGGGTGCTGTGCTGGTGTTTCCAGAGGGGGGAAACTCAGTGGTGGTCTGTGCCAGGGTGAGGGGAACCAACTGTCCTGAGGTCCCAGATGGGCCGGGCTGGTCGTCTAGATCCAGTTGGACAGAGCTGCTGTCATCACTGTGGGCCTCTTCTGTTGGTGGTGTGGACATGTGTGGACCCTCCTGTGCGGTGACGTTGGATAGGGGACCTGAAGCGGTGTAAAAGCATGATTATTGCACCTGTGTGTACCATGGTGTGCAATGGGTGGGTGACCGTGTACCCCAGTGCTTGTATTCCTCTGTGGGACCTTGTGTGATGATGGTTTCGGGGGGTGTATGGGTATGTGCAGTGGCCATGCATTGGTGATGGGTGTCCATGCTTTGTTGTTGCATGCAGGGCTTGGTGTTTGGATGTATGGTTTGTGATATTGGGACATTTGTGAGGAGTAGGAGTGATGGGGGTGAGGGCGAGGGTGGGGGTATGTGAGGGCATGCAGGTAGGGTGGGGGATAAGGTAGTTAAGGTTTGACTTACCAGAGTCCATTCCTCCAGCTACTCCTTCGAGGACCTCAGGATGCAGAATAGCCAAGACTTGCTCCTCCCATGTTGTTAGTTGTGGGGGAGGAGGTGGGGGTCCGCTGCCAGTCCTCTGTACCGCAAGGTGGTGTCTGGAGACCACGGAACGCACCTTCCCCCGTAGGTCGTTCCACCTCTTCCTGAAGTCATCCCTATTTCTTGGGTGCTGTCTCACTGCGTTGACCCTGTCCACTATTCTTCTCCATAGCTCCATCTTCCTAGCTATGAAGGTGTGCTGCACCTGTGATCCGAATAGCTGTGGCTCTACCCAGATGATTTCCTCCACCATGACCCTGAGCTCCTCCTCAGAGAACCTGGGGTGTCTTTGCCGTGCCATGGGGTGGTGTGGGTGATGTGTGGGTTGTTGTGTGTTGTGATATGTGGGGTGATATTTAGTGGTGTGTTGTGTGAGGTGCATGGATGTTATGTGGGTGATGGTATTGTGTGCCTGTGGATGCTTGGTTGTAGATTGTAGTGTCTCTCTGTGGCCTTCAGTCGCACTTGTGGTCGTAAGGGTTTGTGGGTGATGTTGGTGTGTGTTTTATATTGTATTGGGTGTGTGGGAGTGGTGTGTGTATGTGCATCAGGTGTGTGTATTTCGAATTGTCCAAAGTGGCTGTGTTTTGGAGATGCATGTGTATTTTGAGCACGGCGGTTTGTACCGCCAATGGAATACCGCGGTTGAAAGACCGCCACGTGGATTCGTGGGTCGTGATAGTGTGGGCGTATTTCTGTTGGCGTGACGTGGAGGTTTTGTTTTCGCCAGTTTATAACTGACCTTTGGTGTGGCAGACTTCTGTGGGTGTCTAAATTTTGGCGGATTCCGAGCTGTGGGTCATAATGACCATGGCGGAATTCCGCGGCAGTGTGTTGGCGGTCTTCTGCACGGCTGTAAGTGGCTTTTACCACCAATGTTGTAATGACCCCCTCTGTGGGAAAAGGAACTTGCCCAGGTATGGAAGTGGGATTAAATGATGAAGACAATGCACTCCTGATAGAGGTTGTTGGTTGAATACTTTTATCAGACTTATTAAAGGAGTGGGTGATCTTAGGGGCACTCTTCTGTGATTTGCCCCACTAATTACGGATTCAACCTCATTGATTAAGGTATTGATCTCTTTGAGAGTACAGTTCTCAGCAGCACAATAGGGGTATTTTTCAACTTGTGAATCCCAAAAAAGCCCTCTTGAGCTTTTCTCTTACCCATTTGAACTAAAAAATGTGATCCTATAAAGAAAGCTCAACCTTGGAAACTATGCATCCAAACATTGAAGGTCAAAGTCTCAAATATATAACAAAGAGAATACCCATGTGCACAAGTGCTCCTAAGAAATATAGAGAAAGTTAACAATAAAAATGAGAAATGAGTAAAAAAAATAAAACTTAAAAAAGAAACAAAGGTTTAAGGGCCTGACAATGAGTTTGGCGGTTGGAACACCAGTTCCAAAAAGACCGCCACACCGGTGGTCCCCAGACCGTATTACACAATTCACACAGGCAGGACTGAAGTCTGCGAAGCAAAAAAGGCACACCGCCAGTGGTGCGGCGGCTTGGATTTAGGGGGGCCAACCTACGGTGCCACCAGCCCAAGGACCCACCACTGAGCCTATTACAAACACACGGTCACCGTGGCAATCTCCCCATGGTGTTCAGCCAATTGTGGTTGACCACTGTGGCCCAGGTTCAGCAAAGTAACCGACAAGTACATATTGGATAAATTAAAAAACAACACAGATGGCACACATTGGCCAAGTGGACACACCTACAAGGATATTAGAAAACACACCCCTTCACAGACCACAATCCTTTGCATTTCGACTGCAGCACAGCAAGTCAGACCACACATCAGTCCGTTAATTGTTTTCGTAAGGCAGCTGTTTTTTCTCCATCTCATTTTACACCTTTCAAACACATCGTCTATTTTTTTCCCCAAATCCACTAGTCTTGTTTAGTTAGTCACTGTCACCCTCTTTAATTTCCAGCCATGTTACAGGCCAAAAACCCACGATTTTCAGAGAATGAGTTGAGAGTCACAGTGTATGAAATCATTAGATGAGAGCCACCATAGTTTAGAGCCAAAGTCCAGCACACGCCTCTCAGTAGGAAAATGGAAATATGTGACAGGATAGTTGACAAAGGAGGAGATTAGGGAGAGGTGGAACAATCTCAGGGGCAAGGTCCATTCCCAGGTCTCCAGGCACCTGCTAGAGGACAAGAACACTGTCAGTGACCCTCCCAGTGCCCCATTAAGAATCTTTCCGTGGGAGGAGAAGGTCTTTGTCATCCTGAGGGCTTGACAAGAATACATGGGGGAGTGAAGTCTGGTAAGTTACAGCACAAAACTGTCATAAAAATGTAATGTCATGCATACTCACAGCTCAGCTGTTTCCACTGTCTTGTTCAGGTGCCTCACCAACAGTTAATGTCCAAAGTATCTGAGATTTAACATTGTCAATCTGTATAATTGGATCCAACATCACAGTTACCAAGGCCCATCACATGCCATATGTCCAAATGGTACATAGAAATCTCAGAATACCAAACATGCATTAAAAGAGTCATGGTATGTCCCAAAATGCACAAGCCTAAATGCAGCCTGCATACAGATATGTAATACCAAACATTTCTCAAGTGTTGGGGAGTGGAGAGAGTGACCTGACTGCAGCTCCCAGGAGGCCCTGGTTCTCTAACTCCAAACACCAATCTAGTGTTCACTTGTTTAAGTACTCCTGTGTCTTCACTGTCATTTGAAGAGTACTCATCCAGGAACATATGATTTGTTAAGTGTGTGTAGAAGAGGGAGTGATCTGACTGCAACTCCCAGCTGGCTCTGTCTCATTAACTTCAAACACCAGCCCAGCGGTCATTTGTCCAAATACCCCTGTTTGTGAACTCTCATTTGAAGTATACTTACCTGGGAGGATTCCATTTGTCAATTGTGTGTAGTAGAGGGAGTGAAAGGACTGCAAGTCCCAGGAGGCCCTGTTTCAGTAACTCCAAACACCAGTTCAGTGGTTACTTGTCCAAGTACCCCTGTGTCTTAACTCTCATTTCAAGTGTACTCACCTGGAGGATTCCATTTGTGAAGTGTGTATAGTAGAAGGAATGACCTGACTACAACTCCCAGGAGGCCCTGTTTCAGTAACTCCAAATACCAGCCTATTGGTCACTTGTTTGTGAACTCTCAATTGTGGTTTACTCACCTGGGAGTGACTAAGAAACAGAGCATGCTCAACTCACAGACATGTCTGTCTACCTAGCTCCATCTTGACTCGCTAACCCAAGATGAAACTATTGAGTACAGGAAAAGCACCTTACCCATGGTATAAAACAAGTATTCTTAAGGCCTCACGATGCATCACCAGATTGTTATCGGCAGCGGACACATTGAAATAGCACTGTGCACATGATGACTCCAGTCACAAGTAGAACAAAGTTTGCCTGCATCCCACTCAACTAGGCCTCCAGATGGTCAAAGCAATATCTCCACTGTGTTGGCTTCACTGGAAATAAGATCTCATTTTCAGGCAATCTTTCAAAGTGCAACTGATATACACATCTCAACAGCTGCTTGAGTCAAATCCATTTGGCATGCTTCACACGTCATGTCAAATTACCCAATACCATGATTACTTAGCACAATTGGATTACATACAACTTAACTTTGTCTAAGGTCTCTGCATAATGTAACACAAAACCTTTGGAGGTAGATGTCACAATGCAACCAGTACAATGTACATTTTTAATCAACTGGTGGATCTGCCACTGGGCACACAGAGGCCTCAGAACAGACTACCACTAGCCCTCTGGAAGAAGCCCTCAGTGACAACAACACTCCTGGATTTGTGGACATGGAGGACGGTTCTGGCCCATCTGGGCAACCTGGTCAGATGGCAACAGTGAGTCTCACTGTGCCCACAAAATCACCTCCCTGCCCTGATTCTTTAACATCACAGGAAACCATTGACATCCCCCACCCCCAAGTTGTATACCTAGAACAGTTCCCACCATCTTTGCCTCCCAACGCTGCATCCTGAGTTCCACATCAACACTTTGGACACTGTGGGTCCAGGACCAAATTGGAAACAGCGCCTTGTGCCAAGGGCACAGGCCCGTGACAGTAGGGTGTGTGGGAGGAATGATGTGGGCCAGTGGGGTGAGGCCACTGGGGCTGCTCTTGGCTAGGACACCATCAACCATGTCTTGTGGGTCTACCAGGAGTCCCAAGGCGTAATTGGCCAGGTGTTGACCAAACTCATTGAAATCAAGCAGCTAAATAGGGACATGCATAGGGACATGCATGAATAGATAGAGGCCCACAATTTCAACATGGCCTCCCTAACAGGGGTGTTGAGGGACATACACACAACCCTGAGCATGGCATTTCAAAACCAATCTTCTCCTTCCTTTGGCTCATCAACAGCAGACCCATCAACATCCATGGCAGCCAAAGGAAGGGTGGCCCTGCCAGAGAAACAACCAATCATGGACACCACTTGCGCTGTAGCAGCTGATCCCCCAGCAAACGGGGACATCCAGTAGAGAATTCAGGAGGTGCAGATGGCAAGACATCCACCACTGCCAGTAATAAACCTCTTCCTTAAGGCCCCCCATTGTGTTTTACACATTCACTTTGTGGACTGATCCTGAACCACCTTCCATTTCCAATGGGAGGAGTACTCTGGACTTCCAATGGTGTGGCATCTACTCCAATTATTTCATTCACCATGACTGATCCCTTCACATATTTTATTTTTGCTTGATTCATGTCACATATATTTCCTATTAGTCATAGTTTCACGATAACATCCCCCATCACTGACTCATTGTCTGCTGATTTTGATTTTGTATTTAGCCATGTAGATATGTCATACAATGTGAACCATACAATGATGATCCAAGGTACTTGTTCAAGATGGGATATGTTGCTCAGTTTTGCAACTCATGATCTCATGATTACAACCATCCCATACAAACACATACATTCAAGTGTCTGTCCAAATTTAAAAAAAAGTATTACAGTGTTCAGCACATAGGCTGTCAATATGGCTGAACTATTCCAAATCATAAATGATTGACTCAACTAAGTAAATGAACATATTTACAGGTATGGACCTATAAACCACGGAAGGAAGAGATGTGCCAGACATTGTCCTCCAGAATTGGCAAACTTTGAAATGATTGATATCACTAACTTGAGCCTTATCACATACCACACCAATGTAATCCCACATCACATAATCCAAGATTCAGATAGATGTGAGTGCAACATTTCTCAATCACGGGACCATTGTAATTCAATGCCCATGCATCTGGAGGCATTACACAAAAATATGTAAATGTTTTGAAACAGGCACAGTGGCCTACAGTGATGAAACACATCTACACATGAAGGTCACACAAAAAAGAGTGTTTAGCCAACGTGAATGGAAACTGACTTGGTCGTGACCTAGAGCTATATATTTTAAGTCCACTTGATAATACACATGATGCATCAGGCCCACCACAGGACAGAAAACAAGTCCAATGGGCACTTCTGAACTTACATTTAAACACTGTGCAAGCTGTCTTGGCAGAAGTCTTCTATGCCCACGTGAGGATATCATGGTGAAGGTACTTGTACAAAGAACAAAGCAAGGAGTATAGGGTTGAAGCCAGCATATGGCACAAATTGCATAGCAAGCATCTGGAAAACAAAGAACATTGCAATCATTCTGGCACAAACAAAGCAACATCATCAAGGTGGGGCATTGTCAAAAGCTATCTTATCAATAAGCCTTTGGCTGATTTTTTGCTGAGTATCAGCTCCCTGTGCAAAAACACTAAACCCCATACATTCTCAAAACTACAGTTCATTGTACAGTCACAGTCATATCATCACATGACATACTTACACTCATGAGAAGTAGCTGTGGATGAGATCTTCTCACAAGTTAGCTACTTCCTCTTCACCACTGTCATCTTCAGCTGGCATTTCAGGATTCTCACCCGGTGGCACTGCAGGCTCCTCCTCTCCTGGGATGTACAGGACATTCCCCTTCCCCTTCCTTTGGCTCATCGAGAGCAAGCCCATTGGCATCAGTGCCAACTATTGGAAAAGAGGCCCCGCCAGAGGAACAACCAGCCACAGACACTCCTCCCTCTGTAGCAGTTCCCCCCCCCCACAAGCAGGGACGTCAAGCAAAGAATCTAGGAGGTGCAGATGGCAAGACACCAACCGCTGCCAGCGATAACCCTCTTCCTTAAGGTGCTCCCTTTTGTTTTACACATTAATTATGTGGACTGATCCTGAACCAGCTTACAATTTAAATGGGAGGAGTATTCTGGACTTCAAATGGTGTGTTATCTACTCCATTGATTTCTTTCAAAATCAAATCAAATCATTAACATTTATAAAGCGCGCTACTCACCCGTGCGGGTCTCAAGGCGCTAGGGGGAAGGGGGGGTTACTGCTGTTCGAAAAGCCAGGTTTTGAGGAGTCTCCGGAATGCGGAGTGGTCCTGGGTGGTCCTGAGGCTGGTGGGGAGGGTGTTCCAGGTCTTGGCTGCCAGGAAGGAGAAGGACCTCCCACCCGCCGTGGAGCGGCGGATGCGAGGGACGGCAGCGAGCGCGAGGCCAGAAGAACGGAGGAGACGGGTGGGGGCGTAGAAGCTGAGGCGACGGTTGAGGTATTCCGGTCCCTTGTTGTGGAGGGCTTTGTGTGCGTGGGTGAGAAGTCGGAAGGTGATCCTTTTGCTGACTGGGAGCCAATGCAGGTGTCTCAGGTGTGCGGAGATGTGGCTGTTGCGGGGTACGTCGAGGATGAGGCGGGCCGAGGCGTTTTGAATACGTTGCAGGCGTTTTTGGAGTTTAGCGGTGGTCCCAGCATAGAGGGTGTTGCCGTAGTCCAGGCGGCTCGTGACGAGGGCGTGGGTCACGGTTTTTCTAGTGTCGGCGGGGATCCAGCGGAAGATCTTGCGGAGCATGCGGAGGGTGAGGAAGCAGGCGGAGGACACGGCATTGACTTGCTTGGTCATGGTGAGAAGAGGGTCCAATATGAAGCCGAGGTTGTGGGCGTGGTCTGAGGGGGTCGGTGCGGTGCCGAGGGCCATGGGACACCAGGAGTCGTCCCAAGCGGACGGGGTGTTGCCAAGGATGAGGACTTCCGTTTTGTCCGAGTTCAGCTTTAGGCGGCTGAGCCTCATCCAATCTGCGACGTCCTTCATGCCCTCTTGTAGGTTGGTCTTGGCGCTGGCGGGGTCCTTGGTGAGGGAGAGTATAAGTTGGGTGTCGTCGGCGTAGGAGGTGATGATGATGTCGTGCTTGCTTACGATGTCGGTGAGGGGGCTCATGTAGACATTGAAGAGTGTCGGGCTGAGCGATGAGCCTTGAGGTACGCCGCAGATGATCTCGGTGGGGTCTGAGCGAAACGGTGGGAGGTAAACTCTTTGAGATCGGTTTGAGAGGAAGGAGGCAATCCAATCCAGGGCCTGGCCTTGGATCCCGGTGGAGCGGAGGCGGGTTATTAGGGTGCGGTGACAGATGGTGTCGAAGGCAGCCAAGAGGTCAAGGAGGATGAGGGCGACTGTTTCACCGTTGTCCATCAGGGTTCTGATGTCGTCTGTGACTGAGATGAGGGCGGTTTCAGTGCTGTGGTTGGTTCGGAATCCGGTTTGTGAAGGGTCGAGCAGGTTGTTGTCTTCCAGGAAGGTGGTAAGCTGTTTGTTGACGGTCTTCTCTATTACCTTGGCAGGGAAGGGGAGGAGCGAGATGGGGCGGAAGTTTTTCAGGTCGCTAGGGTCAGCCGTAGGTTTCTTTAGTAGGGCGTTGACTTCGGCGTGTTTCCAGCTTTCGGGGAAGGTAGCAGAAGAAAAAGAAGAGTTGATGATGGCCTGGAGGTGCGGAGCGATGATGTCGTCGGCTTTATTGAAGATGAAGTGAGGGCAGGGGTCCGATGGGGCGCCGGAGTGGATAGAGTTCATGGTGGTTTTGGTTTCTTCAGTGTTGATGTGGGTCCAGTCGTTGAGGGTGATGGCCGGGGGTGTGGGTTCAGTGATGCTTGGTTGGGTCTGGTGTCCGAAGCTGTCGTGGAGGTCGCTGATCTTGCGATGGAAGAAGGTGGCGAGGGAGTTGCACAAGTCTTGTGAGGGCGTGACGGCGTTGGGGTTGGAGAACTCTTTGACGATGCTGAAAAGTTCTCTGCTGTTGTGGCTGTTTTTGTCCAGTCTGTCGGTGAAAAAGTTCCTTTTGGCTGCGCGGATCAGGTGGTGGTGATCGCGGGTTGCGTTTTTGAGGGCGGTCATTTTGTCGGCGGTGTGGTCCTTGCACCAGGCCTTCTCGAGGGTGCAACATGTTTTCTTTGATTCTTTGAGGGTGTCAGAGAACCAGAGAGGTTTTTTGGTGGTGGCCTGTTGATGCGTGCGTCTGAGGGGAGCAAGGTTGTCTGCGCAGTTGGAGATCCAGTTCGAGAGGCTGAGGGCTGCGACGTTGGGGTCGGTGGTGAGGGTAGATTGGTTGACGGCGAGTGCGGAGAAGAGTTGATCTTCGGGGATTTTGTTCCACTGTCGACGAGGGATGGGTTGAGTGCGGAGGTGGCGGGTCTCGCGTCGGAATGTGAAATGTACACAGCTGTGGTCGGTCCAGTGTAGAGCGGAGGTGTGGCTGAAGAAGACGTGTTTGCTGGCGGAGAAGATAGGGTCAAGCGTGTGTCAGGCGATGTGGGTGGCGGTGTTCACCAGTTGCTTGAGGCCGAGGTTGGCAAAATGACTGACCCCTTCACATTTCTTATCTTTTTGTTGATTCATGGCACGTATATCTTCTGTTAGTCTAGCTTCACAATAAAATCACCAATCACTGACTCATTGTCTGCTGATTTTGATTTCATATTTAGCCATGAAGATATGTCAGACCATGTGAACCATACGATAATGATCAAAGGTACTTGTTCAAAATGGGATGTGTTAAATGTACACAGTGTCCAGCTCAGGATTACAACCATCCTACACAAATACATACATGCAAGTGTCTGGTCAAACTAAAAATTGTATTACGTTGTTCAGCACATAAGCTGTAAATATGTCTGAACTATTGGAAATCATAAATGATTGACTCATACTAAGTAAATGCACATATTTACAGGTACAGACCTCCAAACCATGGAAGAAAGGGATTTGCCAGTTATTGTCCTGTAAAATAAGCACACTTTGAAATGATTGATTTCACCAACTTGAGCCTTGTCACATACCACACCAAAGTTATCCAACATCACATAATCCAAGGTTCAGACAGATGTCAGTACAACAGTTTCTGATCACAGGGTCACCACAATCCAAAGCTCATGCATCAGGTGGTATGATACAAACATATGTCAGTGTTTTGGCAAAGGTACTGTGGCCTACAATGATGAAACACATCTACAGCTATATGTAGGTCATACAAAAAGAGTAGTTGGCCAACCATGGGAATCACATTTGATCCTTGTGTAGTAGTCAGCTGTCATGTGTACTGAGTGCCATGTACATCCAGTCGGAAATGCTTTGCCACATGATATTGTTGGCATGCATCAGGTATGTTGCTGTGGGCACCCTGACTAATGTTCCAAATCATGTCATTTCACACATAGGTACGCTGGAATAGGGAGGATGTGACAACCTTCTGTCTACCATCCATCACCAGAACTGCAGACCAAGGAGGAATGCCACATGATCCAGCTCTAATATCTGAATAGGCAAACAATAGTGGATTGATGCCATCAGTTGGAGCCAGATCTGATGCCAGCTAACAGTACTCCATATTGCATATCATCCATTGTTTAAGTCATGTCAGTGTTGCACTTCCTGGCCACAGGTTCCTTCTAACATACAGTGACTTTATCTTGTGGTATATCCCAGCCTATGTTCAGTCTAGTGTTGAGAGAAACACATTGACAGCTATACCAGGTTTCCCAGGCATGAGGATTTAGCCAATGTGAAGGCTGACTTTTATGGTTTTGCCCGCATCCCACATGCAGTAGGGGCCATTGATGGCACACATGATGGCTTGGTGCCACTACAGGCCACTGAACAAGTCTATCATAACAGATAAAACTTCCATTCCATCAACATGCAAGTTGTCTGTTTGGTGTATCTCTGCATGTCAAATGTATGTGCCCATTTTCCTGGATCAGCCCATGATTACTTTATGAGGCGGAACATCACCATACCCCAGCTGATGTCACAACTACAACCAGAGAGCGCCTGGCTGTTTGGTAAATCATGTTTGTCATGATTGTGTGTTAACAATGTCAGGTGATACAATCATGAAGTCAGTGACTCATTGTTTCACTTATGTCCCATTCCTTAACAGGAGACTCAGCATATCAAAGCAGTCCTTGGTTATTGATGCCACTGAGGAATGCAACTATGCCAGAGAAAGACTGCTTCAATGAGGCCCATGGAGAAACACGGCAGCCAGTGTAGCAGGCTTTTGGGCACCTCAAGGCCAGATTTCTTTATCTGGACTGGACTGGGGAGCCCTCCCCAACTCACCCTGGAAAGTGTATCAGATCACTGTGGCATGATGCATGCTCCATAACATCAACCTGCTGAGGAATATCTCATACATCCCAGAAGGGGAGCCTGCAGTGCCAGCGGTGAGAATGCTAAAATGCCAAATGAAGATTATAGTGGTGAAGAGGAAGGAGCTGACTTGTGAGAAGATCACATCCACAGCTACTTCTCTTGAGTGTAAGTATGTCATGTGATTTTATGACTGTGACTGTCCAATAAACTGTAAGTTGTGAGAATGTGTGAAATTTTGTGTTTTTAAACCAGTTAGGGAGCTGATACTGTGCACAAATCAGCCAAAGGAAGATTGATAGGCTAGCTTTTCTCACATCCCCACCTTGATGATGTTGTTTTGTTTGTGTCAGATTCCTTGGAATGTTCTTTGTTTTCCAGATGCTTGCTACAAGACTTGTGTCATATTTATGGTTTCAAGACTATAGTCCTTGTTCTGTTCTTTGTACAAGTACCTTCACCATGGCATCTTCATGAGTGTATTTCAGAGTTGTGACATTAGCAGGTACATGATGCTTTTCAAACATATGAAGTGGAGATGGATTGTTCCAGGTAATGTAGGTCAAAGAGTTTGGGTGCAGGAGGCCTGTACCAGAACAGCTTGCACAGTGTTTGGAAGGAAGTTCAGAAGTTCCCATTGGACTTGTTTTCTGTCCTGGGGTGGGCCTGATGCATCATGTGTGTCATCCCGTGATCAGTAAATATAGTAGTCCTAGACCACAACCAAGTCAGTTTCACAACATGGATTCAAGTGACACCCAACTATCTGCTACTCAGTTGCCTCTCGAAATGTGACAGTTTTTTCTGACCGCCATAAATAATGTCAGAGGTGGAAGCCCGTGCACCACTGTCATATGCCATCTGTGCCCTGCAACACACTATACTGGTGATTGTGTAGTCAGACCTACACAACAAGACAGATAGAAGATGTTGGCGATGATCTCAAACTTATATTGCTTTTGTGATGCATATAACCGGGTCATATACAGTCTTTCAAATCGCCAAAATGGCGGATGCCTGACGTACTCCACTGGACATTAGTAACTGCCTGCGAAGTCCCTGTGGTAGGCGGTTCCATCCGCAGCAGACGGAGCCATAGACTAACACTGTTGAGTGTGGCGGTACCAGCCCAAGGTCTGTGTCCGTCGTCAGTGATGACCGCATACGTGCCATAGGTGTACCTTGCGTTGTGCAAAAACAGTCACTTGACTCCTGACACTGCTGCCAGCAACACCTCCACAACTTCAGCTGCTGTGTGCCTACTCTTGGAACAACCATGCTACTTTCATCAGGTGAAGGGGCCCATGTGTTCTCTCCATGGGATCTGGAGAGGCTTGTGACCAAGGTCCTTCACCTGTATGGTCAGCTCTGTGGCACACCAGACAAGCAGGTAAGTACCTCATATGCGCAATTGTCTCTGTTCAACACCATCTTTTCCCTCCTCTCAGACTACAATGTGCCCCTGTGTGCAATTGTGTGCCTGTTGTTGCAGCATGTGTGGCATCAATGGGATGTACATGGTGCAGGTATTGGAATCCAGTCATATATGTTGTCTTTTGTGATGTTTTTTGGGCCCTAGATCATAACTAGGCAAGGGGACCTTTGTACCATCCAATGACATTTATTTGTTTATGATGGTTGTAAATGTTAGGCAGCATGAGCTGTGGATGCATCTTGTCTGATTCATTGGAGGATCTTGTAAGTAATGTGTACTGTGCCACAGCTTTTTCACACCACATCTGGCCTTGCCAAGCCGTTGTCTAGAAGGTATATCTGGACTCACTGTGACCTTCAGGTTGCCACACAAGCCACAAGTGAAATTGATGATAGCCACATGGTGTGCTGTCTTGAATGGAAGTGATAAAAATGTCAATACACATGGAGAGAGTATGTGGGAGAAAGGGAAATTAAGGGGAACACAACCGTACTCAGCTCCCTATATAACCAAAAAAAAACAAATGGAGTACGGGGTTCTTCTTATGCGTTGAGGGATAGACACCAGGGGCACAAATCGTGCCCTTGGTTCCTCGTGGTCCTCTTAATAGAGGAAGGGGGTCAGTGTGAGGTGGGGGAGCAGTGGAACTGGAGAAAAAAAAAAGGGGGGGAATTTCCTTTACGGACTAGGTGGTCTCACACACTATATAGTGTCATCCTGGTGGGGCTAGGTGGTCAAATGATGAAGCATGACACTATATAGTTTTTTTTCTGCAGTTCCACTGCTCCCCCACCTCACACTGACCCCCTTCCTCTATTAAGAGGACCACGAGTTATAAAAATGTGTCATGTAGGTTCTGTATGCTCGCCCTACAGAGACCAGGGCCTGTCAAATGTATTTCGGAGTTTGGGACATAGTCCAGACTGTGGGAGAACACTGTGGCTATGCAACTGTGGCACTGTATGCACTCCTTGTAGACCTGCAGATCCTGTCAGATGGCCAATATGAGGCTCTAGAGGCAAAACCTGCCCTGGATGTCTCAGTCCATTGACTAGATTAGGAATGGGTACTGAGGTAAATTCCATGACTAGTCCACATGTGCATTTTGCATCATTGTCAATGTGTGTTTTGAATCATGACAGGTCCCTTACTCCCATAGCTCTGTTGTCACATTCATGGAAGTCTTATTTATCTTGTTCAGATTTATTGCGCAAATGACAAACCCTTAGGGCAGATAGTGTGTAGATTCCTGGGAGGCCATGACATGTGACTTAGTAGCTTGGTTACATAGCAGAAATTGCACAATACGTACCTTTGTATGTTGTATGCCATCTCTGTAAGTTAGAAACATATGTACAAAATGTGTTCTGTGCTCGAGGTACATATCACAGAAAGCCACTCTGAAGTGGCATGAATCTGCATACAGTAGGCCTTATGTCCACACATATGCAGGGAAGACACTTTTGGTACCCACCAACTGTAAGGGTGAAGTTTGTACTATGGTAGTTGCCTGTCGGAAATGCATGCATTGAGTCACTCTTGCAGAGTGTAAAAGGGTTTGCCCTGTCAGGCTTAAGGAATTTACCCTTCAGAAGACATCTTGGTGTATAGTGTTTCATTGTAGCTCACATCACAGTACATGTTGATGAAGCATGGGCTACCTGATGTCGATAGGCTTGCTTAGTCATTGAGGCCATGAGCAAAGCAGTGTGATAGTCTGCAGATGACTTAAAATGTGCATATACAATCAATGGGTAGTAGTGGTATCATTGGGTTCACCTACGTAAGGTCTACAATAGTATAAGCTGTCACAAGTATCAGCATCAGTCAAGTAATAAAACGGTTGTGTGGTGCTCGACAGTGATTTTATGCTTCACTACCCAAAAGCATATACCAGTGCACCACAGAGGTGACACCATAGATATGATCACAGAGATACTGCAGCACTCCTAAACAGTCCATATTTATGTCAGTAAACCAGATGAGTCCATTTGGAGTGAGATCCTTTTATTGGTGATAGAAACATCAATTTAACAAGATGCAAGATTACAATAATCCCACAGCCATAGCCAACACGTATTTCCTCACAATCGTGACTTTTTCAAGGCTGTAAAAATATACAACTATACAAACAACGAATAATTATACACACAATACAGAGGATGATAACAAAGGTCTACAAGTATACGCAGAATGTAAACCAATTTCTTTAAGTATTCGGGCTGGTGGTTAGCCACCCCAAGATGGAAGAGAAGCAAAAGTATAGCCCATGCATAAAACTAGATGCGCTGGAAAAAGACAATACCAAATAATCTGCCAATAGGTGCAAGAAGAGAGGAGAAGAACACAGCATAAACCACATCAAAATAGCAACACCGGTGCCACACCATGTGAATACAACACATAAAACAAATCAGTGGTCAGCCATCATAAAAGTATATCAGCACAGTACCAGACTAGATGAATACAATAGCTGGATAAGCAAAACATGATGCTGTCAGCTGTTATAATATCAAATGCATTAACCCTAAAGCCCAAGTAGTGCGTATACATATAGATGTATTATGTGTTCAATGCTCCATTACCTTATCACGACAAGAAACGCTGATGTTGTGTGAGCATCATCATGCCTACGGTGTTTTAGGCAAGGTATCTAAACAAGATCAATAAAACAACTCTAGGCATTGTGATGTCATAAACATCAGAAAGATAGAGAGTATGTGCACATTAAGCACCTAGGTACCCACCTTAGTAGTTATAGGTAATACTTTTCAATTGTAGAAAACTGGTTGATACCCATAGAATAATGTCCAGTGCTATCAGTAGAAGTCAAATGACCATGATGAGTCAGTTCCTAAAAATGAAAAAAACACACCAAAGTATAGGAAGCCAACATAAACCCTGTGTAAGCATAGTGGACATCTAACCAATAATGAAGGCAACTGCACAAGTCAGGTGAGTAAAAGTCAAGAACAGACATAAGTCTAAAAAAGGAAGGGACATTAAGAGTCCTATGAGGAATCCTGGAGTCAAATATCAAGTAGCAAAGCTAAGTTCCCAAAGAAGGCTCCAGGGCTAATACTGTAAGTCAATTTATTTAGTTATGCATCCAATGGATTCAAGGAAATATAAAAATGTTAGTGTATTATTAAATAGATAAATATATCAATGTTGACACCCAAACAAAAGGAAATACTGAGCTGGTGTCCCCACAGACGAAAAAAGCTTCATCCTAAATCACCATGACTGAAGGAAACCCCACCAATTGTTAGATTAAAACAGAAATAATTGGTTCATAGAGATACTGTAATCCTCTCATAGACAAAACTAAATCAATACCTGCATGCCTAGATGCATGAATTCAAATATAGGTGAAAACCAAGCTTATCCGGTAGCACCAGCAAACGCAGAGGCACCCTAAGTGTAAAAAGACGGCGGGATCCTCCGTCCAATATGTGTGTCACTGTAATACAAAAAAGCAAAAGGACCGAAGCATAGTTACAAGAATTTAAATATAAGTGAAAACCAAGCTTACCCGGCAGAACCAGCAAACATGGTGGCGTCCTAATTGTGAAAAGATGCCGGGATCTTCCGGGCAATATGTGTAAATTTCACCGTAATAGAATCCGGACAACTGTATCCGTGGAATGTAATCCCATGTAAATGTGGCGGCTATCTACGCCTATAGAGACTTGTCAGTGTTCAAAAATGAAAACCTCTCTTAAATATACCTAAACACTGTCCCCCGGTTGCCCTAAATATAAAAAGAAGCAGAGATACTCCTTCAAGTAAGTCTAAGAATCACCGTAATTGAAAATGGACAAATGTAAATAAAACAAAGTATTATATAACTGTGGAGGCAATCTTCACACATGTTGGGCATTGACAGTAATGAATACTATCAAGGAACTAAAACCGAAAAGTTGTATATGAGATCTGGCAATCAGATTTCAGGAAATGAACCTGAAATAAAAATCCATCAAGAGACATAAGTATTGATTAAAGCTCCATATAATTCAAGGCTTAAAAATAGTGAATGCAGTTTAAATGGCGGCCATGTTTGTAGTGACATGGTGTACAGTAAGCCAGCTCTGGGTAATTAGTTATGGTTGGGTCCAGTATCTTAAGCCATCTCCTATACACGAAATGGTGTGTAAGGTCAAACGTCATGAAAGACACTAAACAAGGCCAACCCGAGAGTAAATTTGATTACTGTCACTGTCATTGTCAATTTTTTGATCAGTTAGTTAAAACCATTACAAATACAGGTAAAAAGAAAAACACATATGAGGCAAAATCATTTAAAAACAATTTAGGCTTAAAACGGTGAAAGAAATAAAAGACTAAAGTTATGTGCTCTGCTGTCTATTTCGCTGCCTGGGCTAGCGCCCTCCTGAGTGCTATCATATATTTTGCACATCTTGCCAAATCCCAGGGAGCCGAGTGTGAGAAGCAAAGGTTAGATACCTCCATTCAGGACCGAGTTCCCTGAGCCAACGCCAATGGTATTATTAATTGTCTTCTTTCAGCTGTTAGGCCAGGACAGCAGCACAGCAGGTGTAGCCAGGTTTCTCGGGGGTAAGAGCAGAGTCTACAGGTGCTGTTTTGCCTGTATGTGGGCCAAGAGGGATTGAAGTCCTTAATTGGAAGGGCTAATGTTTGCATGTAGAGAATTTGGTGCACCTGCATTTATTGCTGCTAGGAGGTATGGTTGAGGGGCTCCGACCAAATAAGAGTCATTTAACACAGGCACGGTTGTGGGTGATTTGGCTATCGCTAAATCGGACTCACATGAGAGTTCCTTTGCTCTTTTGTTAATCAATGTTTTTACAGGCAGCGTAAGTCAATGAGTCTGATAGCTGGATGGAATCCCCCATTTCAATGGTCTTCTGCGCCTTACTTATTTGCGTGTGCCATGGCTTGCCAGGGGTCTCGAATATCTTTCTCAGGTATGGTTTTAGTGTAAGCGAGTTGGCCTTCCTAAGACTGGTGTAATATTTCAGGATTCCCGCTTGGCAGTCCATTGGTTGTGACTTTAGGCCCATTTCCAATCTGAGTCTGGTGCGACATGTGTACTTTTGTTGTTGTAGAATTTTTAAGTATGCCCTGCAATGGGCCTGTTCTATAGTGGATTCCAAGGCCCCCGGATATGCCAGGTAACCATATTGCAGAGCAGGTAGTAATGTCGCCTTTGTTACTCTCAGTATTGGTGCAGCCGAGGCACTTCTGAGTTGATCATTCAGTTTGGTAAGCTTGTATGCGATGGCAGCAGCTTTTTGTCTGATTGTGCATTTCTGTGCCCCTGCCGTATTGTTTTCTGTAAACCACACCCCCAAGAAGTTGTATTTCCTGGCTGTGCGGATAATGTAGCTTCCCAATTGCCACGTGAGTTTTTTAGGCTTATACTTTCTGAATATTAGGACTTTGGTCTTTTCATAGTTGACCTGCAACTGATTGTCCTTGTTAAAATTGTTCAGGGCATTTAAAGATTGCTGTAATCCAATTTTCATACAGTCCATTATCACAATGTCGTCCGCATACTGAATGATTTGGAGTCTTGTGGGGCCCATCCTTGGTAGAACCAAACAGCTAGCTTTCAAGTATTTCTGCAGTGTACAAATTAAATAGTAGCGGGGCCAAAACGCAACCCTGCTTCAGGCCTCTGTTTGTTTCTATTTTCCGTGATAGCGACACAGGCCTGGTGCGGACCCGTATCAAGGTGCTGGAATAGAGTGAAATGATGGCTTTTCGGAGGTGTGCTGGAATGCCCCATAGTGATAGCTTTTTCCACAGTGTATCACGATCGACACTGCCAAAGGCTGCACTGTAGTCTACAAAACAGCAAAATAACGGCTGGTGACCATAGTTGACTGTCTGATGCTGTAAATATGCCAGTGCCACCATGTTGTCCACTGTTGAGGCCCCCGCTCTGAAGCTAGATTGAAAGAATGGCTGGATTTGGCGCTCTTCCACCCAGGCCTCCAGCTGATCCAACAGTAGTCAGCATACATTTTGGCCTCTACGTCCAGGAGGGAGATTATTTGGTAATTTGTTGCTAGGGAGCGATCCCCCTTATTGTAGATTGGAAACAGTATTGAGCCTCTCCAGGACTCCGAGACTGGTTAGGTTGTATGCATTATTGAAGAGGTCTGTCAGCTTCTCTGCCCAGTCCAATGGAGCACATTTAAACAGTGTAGCAGATAGACCATTTGGTCCCAGCGCCCCATCCTTCCTAGTCCTTTTTATGACGTTCTCAGTCATGCTCATGGAAAAGGTGGTTGATGTTGTAGGCAAGGGATTATCGCCTTGGGGGGTCAGAGGGTACTGAACACTGTTCCGGCTGTTGCTGACAAAACTTAAAGATGGGTCGGTGTTCGTGTATAGGTTAATTACATGCGAAACCCATGCAGACTCTGATACCCCATTCCCTCTTGACTTGTGATTATTTCGTAGTTTGTTTACATAGTCCTAGAAGCGGGCGTGATTAGAGTCTTTCAGAAGGTGGAATAGGGTACCCCATTCCTTCCTGTCTTTTTCCCTCTTGTGCTCCCATGCCAGTTTCTTATTGGAGCTTCTGCTGTTTGATACCTGCACCACTGTGTCTGGTGTGGACTTTTGCTTTTGTCTGCGTAGGGCTCTTCGGAGTGCCCGCCTTTTTCCAAGCAAGTTGTTGTCCATGTGTCTTATTGTACCTCTTTGGGCAGGGAGGGTGGCTTGAGTGTACCGCAAGTTGCACAGCAGCTGCTTGTGCAGATCGTCCACCGACTTCGTCCACCATTCTAGGGATCTGGTTGCTGTCTGGGGCTGGGCACTTAGCCATAAGGTTATTTTGGAGGCATCTTCAGGTCTCCATTTTATTCTTCTCACCAGATAAACTTGCTCTGTGCCCGTTGAGATCCCTACCACTACCTGCTGTTCAGCTGCTTGAGCTTGAAGTTCAATTGTACATTTTAGTGGATTATGGTCACTCTCCCCCCTCTCAGTAATTTCAAAGTAACTGACTCTCTGCTTGAGCTTTTCCGATAGGTAGACGTAATCGATGGTAGAGCCACACTTGATTGATGAAGGGAGGGGGCACCCTATCCGATTGTCCTTTTGCTCCTGTTGGGCTGATGTTAGACTAGAGGTTGTAAAAAAGTTTAGGAATAGCTGACGGCCTCTGTCCAAAGGGAAGTCCTCTGTTTTTGCATCAAGCCCCTGTATGTTAAAATCACTCATCATAATTATTTTGTGACCGGGGTGTCTGTAGATGACCATTTCCAGACTTTTCAGGAGTTCAAGAATTAATTCTGCTGTGGATTTACTTGGAGCATTTATGTAGCAGTTGATTATTATCAGATTCACGTTTTGCTGGTCAATGGACACAACACTAATTGTTATTACTTGGGCCATTTTGCTCTCAATGGTGAGTTCAGTGGTTACCAGGAGAACTGCGTATTTGATGAAGGTGGATAATCCACCAGACGGTCGACCAAAGATGCTGGGACACGTGGCTGACTTGAAGATTTCGTAATAGCCTGGCAAAAGAAAAGGAACACATTTCCAAGTATCTTGCATGCAAATAATGTCATTGGAGTTAAGATAGGACGTGGCGGCACCGGATTTACAGATACTCCTGAGGCCTGCCACATTCCATGACAGAATTGCCAGAGTTTTTCGTGCTTGTGTAGGGTGGTACTCTGTGGTCCCCATGATGCTAGGGACGATGCCTTGGCTCTTCCTGATCCCGCCGCTTGCTTTGCGGGCGTGTTTGTGTAACCGTGTGTTTTTTAAGCAGACTATGGTTATGGTCTGTGGAACCACAGTTGTTTACAACATATTTGTTGCTAAGAACATATTTCAGAATTTATTTACATATATTTGCAGCCCCCAGTACAGAATTTGCCTTCCTACATCCATGACACCAAAGACTTACTGTGCCAGCTGGAGAACGTTGAATGGACAACTGACTGCAGCGTTGTTACACTAGATCTCAATTCTCTGTATACTTGCACTCCATTGGAGATGGGTATGTCTTCTTGCTTCCATTCTTTCCTACAGAAAAGCTACACTCTTTGAACATATGGAGATGCTCATTGACCTTACCAGGTTGGTCTTAGAGAATAATGTATTTTTACATAATGGAAAATGGTATAAACAGATACAGGGTGTGGCCATGGGAGCCAAATTTCCACCCTCATATGCTAACTTATACATAGGTCATTTTGAAAAGCACCATCTGTGGTCATCCTGCCCCCAAGAATTATCAGAACACATTTTATTTTGGGGCACCTATGTGGCGTCTCTCCTCTGGTGCATGTGGGGTAGTCAAGCACAGTATGCTTAGATAACGGGGACACGTCAGCTCCCTAAATTCATCAGATAGATAGGAAATACAGAGACCCCATGTCTTGTCAAATAAAGGCAGCAAACCGTTAGTTTCTCCATTCCCAGGTATGTCCCTGAGTTTATGTAACCAGCCTGAGTAGATGGGGATCGTATCCGATACCCATTGGGTTAATAAAAGCTGTTTAGCGGCCCGATCACCAGCGTGATAGCGCTACCTTTCATGGCTTTAAGGGGGTATGACCTCAATTTTGTGTGACTGACCCCCCATCGGGATACTACCTATATTCTGATTTTTTTGTATACACTCGGTGAATGGCTCTACATCTTGGACAAAAACTGATGCCAACTGTTGACAGCCCAGTTGGGTCCCCCTGGCAATTGAAAATGGCTCAGATAAAACTCCATTAATCATCACCCTGGCCTGGAGGGAAGTGTAATTGCAATGTACCCATTGGCAGAATTTGAGACCCAGGCCACAGCAGGGTTGGACTGCAAATACAAATTTCTAATGGACCTGGTTGAAAGCCTTCTCCACATTGATGGAGAGGAGCAGCGACGGGATTTTATCATTCTGAGTCTTCACTAAAAGATGACAAACTCTCCGCAGGTCCGCTAGGGGCTGAAGCTTGTTTGGTCTGGATCCACCAAGCCCTGCGTATAAGGGGTCAACTTGCCAGGATGTCAGTAAAAGTTTAGCATCCACATTCAACAGCGCAATAGGCCAATAAGATGTGCAGAGGTGGGGTCCCACCTGGGCTTTGGGATAACCATGATTGTGCCCAGTTGCATCGATGGAATGAGAAATCCCGTAACAACAAACCCATTAAATACCCACACCAATACTGGGGCTAAGAGATCCCCAAAGGCCTTATAAAATTCTGCACCAAGCCCATCCTGTCCTGGCGCTTTGCATGCTGAGAGGCGCTGTACAGCCAGTATGACCTCAGTGGAAGTGATATCTTTATCTAATGCAGTGGATATCACCTGAGGGAGGGCGGACAAGGAGGCAGACTCCAGATACCCTACTTATGCATCATCCTGCAGCTGCTACCCAGTGTAGAGGGAGTCATAAAAGATCTAAAATTCCTTAAGAATAAAACCTTCATTGCTAGTCACAGTGCCGGTCCAGGTTTGAATCGCATTCACCTACCTGAGCCTGGAGCCGGTCTGCCAGGAGACGTTCTGCCCTCTTTCCCCCCACATAATACATTTGTTTGCTACACAGTAGAGAATATTCTGCTTTGTCTGTGTCTAAGGCCTGTAATTGTTCATGGGTCACCTCGAGCTGCTGTTCCGTCACCATAGAGCCTGTTTCCCTATGCCTCCCCTCCAGTTGTTTTATCTTGGCCTACCAATTGCTGACGTTTGTCCTGCAGGAGAGCATTAGCATGTGTCGCAATAGCTATAAATTGACCTCTTATCTCTGCATTCAGGGCCTCCCATACCACTGCAACAGAGGTCCCCTGCATATTGTTTATGTCTAAATAGGACCTAATCATATCCCTTACCTCTGTGCATACATTAGCATATGTGAGGAGTTTAGAATTAAGTCACCATAGCTTAAGACCCTGTCTGGAGGCAGGCAATATGAAGTGTAGTGCAATCAGGGCATGCTCGGACACGTCTGCCACCCCAATCTCTATCCGGGTGATTGTGTTAAAGAGATCATGTGTGGCATGGAAAAGGTCTAATCTCTATTATGTTTGCTGTGCAGCCGAGAAGCAGGTGTAATCCCTAACTGTTGGTTTGCTCGCATGCCAGACATCCATCAGTCCCCCTCCTCTAACCAGTTCTGAAAGCCCGAGATAGAAGATCCTGTTTTGCCACAACTCTGCGCCGATCTGTCCAAAGTAGTCTCTGGGACAAAGTTGAAGTCGTCCCCTATGAGAATGTCCATGTCAGAAGTAACAAGCACCTGCCCAATGGCCTCTCTAAGGAACGCTTCTTGATGTTCATTGGGGCCATAAATACAGGCCACCATAAATTTATATCTGTGTATGTCTATATGTAAAGAAAGGAGCCTCCTGCTCATCTCTGCCTGATTACTTGTCATTTTCCCTGGGAAATGTGTGGCTAACAGTATCACTACCCCCCTGCCTGCCTCCCAGGGCCTGCTTAGTGTTATTATCAACCATTCACATCAGGTGAGATTCTTGTTTTAGGCATATGTCACTCTTTGATTCTCTCAGTAGGGAAAGCGAGCCCACCTCTTCATTGGAGCGTTAAGGCCTCTAACATTGAGGCTAACTATATTAATTGACATGCATAATGGATGGAAAGGAGCAGGAATGCTTTCTGGAGCCCATCATGGAAATAATGGATTCATCCACTAGCGGCTCTATGGGTGACACAGGTGAAGAAAGTGCAGCAAAGAAAATCGGCATGAAAAAGGATTGAACAGGTAAATAAAAATAAACCAAACCAGTTTCTTGCCTGGGAACCACACAACGTCTGTCCGGGGGGGTAGCCTTGCCTTGTATTGTACCAGGTTGTTCTCCGCCCAGCAGCCATACTTGATGGTGGGAGCTCCTCCGCCATTATGTCTGCCCTCAAACATCCGGCTGCCATAAGCCACGTACAGCTTCCTGATAGTTCACATAGTCCATGCATGAAGGAGGAACCCAACTGGCAGCCCCACCCAGGTGTGTCTGGCCCAGACAGGGCTCTAAGGGTCGACTTCTACATCTGACACATTCTCTTGGTGCTGTAAGCAGTGAAGCAGCTCTGCCCTTTCCTTCCTGCTCTCTTTCTCCGATGGCTTGTGGGCTCTCCCCCTTCTTTGTCGAGCAGCACACAGATGGCCTTCGGCAGGCAGCGGCGAGGCCCAGTCCTGGTCATCTGACAGAGGCCCATTCTGTCCCAAGTTCATGTCTGGGATGGACTCCGCTTCCTTCAGCATGCGGATAGTGTGTTTCTCATTGTGCCAAACAACTGCAGCCAGAAAGAGTGTCCCCTTTTATATTGTGGCCCCATTTATATGGAATTCCCTTCTCCTGGAGCATGGCCATGACAGGTCATGACAGGTTGAAGAGAACAGCGGCACTCCTGGGTCAGCGATGAGAGATCCTGATACAAATATATCTTGTGGCCCTCAAAATCAATTGCCTTCAAGTAGCATACCACTGCCAATCTTTGTTCCCTCTGTTTGTAATAGTGGAGGCACATAAGTATAACCTGCGTTTGTCTTGGGACCTGAGATGGGCAACCAGCCCTATGTGTGCGATCCAGTATTATCTCCTGATCCTTAAGCGTTGGGGTGACATGTCAAAATAAGCAGGTCACAAAGTCCTCAAGAGGCCCAGTCATCACCTGCACTGGCACCCCTCTGATGCGAATATTGGATCACCATGACCTGTTATCCAGATCCTCGAGTGAATATTGCGTTCACAATTGCTATCTTGGAAGGTGAAGATTTCTTGCCTAAAGTGGTCCAGCTCTTCCCCCTGGGTGTCATGTGTGCGCTCCACTATGTCAATTCGTTCCAGCTCCACAACATCTCTATTGAGCTCCTTGACTTCAGTGGCAATCTTCTGCCAGAGGGTAGCAAGGTCTTCTCTAAGTACCATAAATATTTGCTCCAGGAAGGATCTTGTGATCAGGGCGGTATCCTCCTTTACAGGTTCACCACTCCCTGGCCCAGTGCCATCTGTAGCATTGTAGGTGTAGCATTGTAGTAGTAGGTGGTTCTGCAGGGGTTTTTGGAAAGAGCTCTTTCAGAGTACCCTCCTTCTTGTTTTGGCGCTGCAAGGACATACTCTCAGGATGACAGGGGATCCCCACTGCAGTGAAAGAGAAGCGAGTCCTCTGAAGGTCTGTCCTGAGTCACAATTGGGGCAGCCCCGCCATCCTCAAGTGGTCCCCGGCCCCCTGTGTCAATCTCAAGTCCCATTCCAACAAGTTGGGGTCATTAAGCCCAACAAGCTGCCACACTCATGGCTCGCTCCCCTGCTCTGCACTCCACCTATGCCCTGAAACTCCTCAGTCCCCTCCAGAGAGGAGGTCCCTCAGTCTCTGTGGCTTTCCAACATGGGTCGCTGCCCCCAACCCCAAGGTCAATGATGCATTCTGGGTGGTATTCACTCATTCATTTTATTCACAGGGGACACCAAATCATGTGCACAGAGGGGCAATTAAGGTACTCACGGTGACAGTTTGTTTGCTGCTGTGGGGCTCCTGGCACTCATCTAGCCAGCAGCAGTTCACAACCCCATCTGCAAATGGGGGCCTTGAGGACGATGCCCCACCACCGTAGGCATCTGGCTCCATCCAGTCGTTGCTCGGCTCCCTCGGGCTCCTCTTGGACCAGCAGCAGCAGGGCCTGGTCTCCTCCACACACTAGCTCAATGACCCCATTTGGACAATTTACACATGGTGAAGTGTGCATTGTTGATATGTTTCCAGAGTGACATCAGTATTTCCATGTCATCTTCTTCAGGATAATTTACTGCTGTCAGCAATATGGCAGGATGCTGGAGTATCATTTGTTATTTTTGTGTTATTGTATATGTGACAAATAGATGTATGCATGACCTTGTGTGGCATCTGTGGGAATGAACTTCTGCATTTGCCTACTATTGTATGACAACAGGTAACTGAGGTATGCTCCATGAGGCAAAACATTGAAGGTGATGATGTCCCCTACTTGTTCAATGGTTACTGTAATTGCACAACTTCATCCATGGAATTGTAGTTTTTTGAGATCCTGATATTCCTGTGGGCAGCTGTTGACAGTTCATGTGGCTTGCATACATATGGTATGATTCATGTAGGAGCCACTTTGATGTAGTTTGTTGCTGGGGCCTACTGGACATCATGGTAATGTTTGCTAATCCCAACAAGTGTGATAAGGAACACCTGGTGACACTTTTCCTCTTTGTATTTGCAGCATCATCCAAGGCAAGCAAAGGAAACAGATTGTGGCCAAGTGGGGAAGCATCTGGCCAAGGTAACTCTAGTCATGACATCTTGGACATGGAGTGACCCAGTGGCCCAGATGGTGCTATGTGAGCAATGTGAAGATGTCATTTGAACTGGTAGATGTGATGTCGCTGTGGTGTTGCTGTTGTGTGACACAATGTTCTCTACACTTCACTGTCCCTGTGCCAAAGATGAGCAGATGTGTGTTATTGTGGAGTGTGGCAGTACAGTGTCAGTGACCTGCCCCAGGGGGGTGTTTAATAACTGTGTATGTGTCATTCTTCATGAATGACTCCGACCTGGGAGACAATTTCAAGTGTACTTGGTGCCCACAGCGTAATTCCCATATCATGTGGATGACCCAAGCCAATCTATTGCTGTGTTTTATGACACAGGTAGGTGTGTGCTCTTACCTTCGGTTGCGTCCCCAGCGGTGTAGATTTTGGGCTCCTTCCATGAGCAACAGCAGCTGCAGGAGTGTGTGATGGGCTCCATAGCAGCACAGAATGCTTAATGCTGTCTGCAGATGAGATGCTTCCTTTATGCTCTCTGTTTCCTGCTGGGATGCGGTGGTTGGACTTCCATGGTCATGTTGGTGGTAGGCAACATCATTATGTGTCCGGTTGAAACACTGGCTTCATTGGCCTGTTTGGCCTGCCTCCCCACTGCAGCGGCCTGTGGTGCCAGTGGAACGGCAGCAGTCTTTCCTCTACCGCCACTGCCGACTTGGTGGACCACGGACCACCAAACTCACAATCAGGCCCTAAGTGTCTTGTATGTGGCTAAAAAGCACCCCTGCTGTGCCTCTAAATACAAACACATAAAACATTTAAACATCTGTTTAAATAGAAGCATCCAAAGAATAGTTGCACACCCAAATCCCTCCCCATAAACGCCCCCAAAAAACGGAGTAAGGAGGTATTGAGGTACAAAACGGAAGACAATGGACCAAGAAGCACCTACTGGTCATGATGGACTTTTGGGGCTAGTGGTCCTAGTGTACAGACCTTGGCCTTCTTACAAAATCAAAATAGACTGTGTGAAAAAAAGAAAATCCCAACACAAAACAGGATCGCAGATCAATACAGGATAAAATTCAATTAGTAAGTAACTTAATCAAAAGACAGAAAAAAGAATGCCAGCCACTCCACTCAAACCCCGGTAATCCTCAGAGACTGCAGTTAGGTTTTCAATTTCTGGACAGGGTCCCACCCCAGCACAAAGTTCATAAAGAGGATAAAAATGAGTTACAGGAGCATGCGGTTCAGAGGGCAAATAGGCAATCACCCATCACGCTCCGCAGGGGTATCAGTGATTTCAAACAGAGCTTGATAGCATTGATCCAGTGTGAGGCTAAAGGAAAATCCTGTTGCTAATGGATATCAAGAAAAAAGTCAATTAAACATGAGTAAAAAACAAGTAAACAATTATAAGGAGTGTATTCAATAGGTTGACAGACTAGGGGATAATATACAGTGGCAATGTTCCATTTGGATAAGAAGGCAAAGGAAAAATTTGGTATAGCCTGAATTGAGATATAGTTCATGCAGCAAAGGTTTAACACCCCTCATTACCTCGCTGCCCTTCCTATAGTAGTATGTACACTTAGTTTATAAACCAAAAGAGATGTGCAGGCAACACAGTAGAGCTGGATGTACCTGGGGAGACTCAAACGGAGGTGAGGACAAGGTAGGTGACCAAATATAGAACCAGGTGCATGGACCTGCCCTAGCTCTTCCTGGAAATGACGGGCACAAAACGGGCCCGCCCTTGGCCGAGCGCATTCCACACAGCGAGGGCTTTGACTGTGCTAAATAGAAATGGAAAAATCACAGGGCTTCTCCTCCCATCCCCTACTGGTCACTGCAGGTTTCCTGGGACAGGTAATCCCACTTCCAAAAGGAATGGCGCCTTGCAAAATGGGAGCTTGGAGTGTGCTAAATAGCACTGGACATGTCACAGGGCTTCTCCTCCCGCCCCTTACTGTTTGTAGCATCGGGCCCAGTGACACAACTGGAGCACAGAGGCTACCAACTGAGTCAAGAGTGCAGGGTGGTGAAGTAAACCCCCCACTCTGTGTGGACATAGTTTTGGCCCGAGGCTATGTGGTTAAATCAATAAATGGGGGAGTGCCCGCTAGATGGGAACTCACCAGAGGCTAATGAAGAAGAAAATGAGGCACAAGAGACAAAGGAATACATGAGGTATGTGACAGAAAGATCTCAACCATTTCCAATCTCACGACACGCTTAACCAAGCCACTCTGCACGACGAATGCATCCAGAAAGCATTGACTGCCATCCGAGACAAACAATGGCATATCCTCAAACAGAAGTGATACCAACTTGATCTGATTGCCAGACGCATCATGGAAAGCCTACACCATGTCCGAGAAGAACTCACGGCTGAACCAGGAGGGTACCTCCTCAGAGGACATCGGCTAGTCATCCCATCAAGCCTTACTTACCGTTCAGTGGGCCCACGCTGCCCACCAAGGAATGGTGAAAACTAAGAACAAGCTACGCAGCAAGGTGTGGTTTCCCCTGATGGATGAAAATGTGGAAGCTCTCATCAGGTCGTGAGAGTGGTGCCAAGCAACAGACAGTCCCAGCCCTACAGGTCCAGTGAACACTGAACGAGGGCCGAAGCTGCCATGGGAAGTAGCCAGCCTCGGTTTTGGGAGTCTCCCAGATGGCAGACACACACTCGTACTGATTGATGACTACTCAAAGTATCCCGAAGAAGAAATCATCTCTCCCCTAGCAGCCAGTGAAGTAATACCCAAGATCGAGAAGATAATGGCAATCCATGTCCCTATAAAGCAGCTTCAGACAGATAACAGGCCGTCGTTCCAGAGCCAGGATATAGCCTCTTCCTTTGCTTCTTTTGGGAATTGTTCACAAAAGGATAACTCCTCGCTGGCCCCAAGTGAATGGAGAGTTAGAGCGGTTCAGAATCGCTATGGCCTGTCATACACCTCTCACACTTGCCATTCACTTGTTCCTCTGAAGTTACCGCCTGACACCCCACTCCACCACTGGGTGCTCACCAGAACACCTCTCAATGGGACGTGTAGTACAAGACTGCATTCCATATCACCCAGGCTGGAGACCTTGCCCACTTAAGGATGAACAAACCTACTGGAGACGCGTAGCAATGAACAACAAGCCAGTCGGAGGAGGAATGGCAAAACATCAGACCTACGAGTGGGCAACAGTATCCTGGCAAAAGACAGGAATCCAGGGAGTAAGTTCAGACTCCTGTTTGACCCCCAAACGTGGACTATCATATGGCATCAAGGCATGCTGATCAATTGCTATTTCCCCAGAAGTCCCCTGTCAAGTCCAGCATGAGAAGGTAGCTTTTCAGCAGACGATGGTGAATACCCTTCGGTAAATTCCAGTTCACCCCCTGCCTTGGCTGTGAGACATAGTGGAGAAGTCACCCCAACGCCAACACGGCAAGGGACCAGTGAAGGATCGTCTCGTTTAGTGGATTGGTCAACTCTTGAACGTGGTTCTCACACCAGGTACTCTCTACGTAACTGTCCTTTGTCCTCTGTTAGACTCACTGATAACATAACATGAATGTGGCCCGGATCCTGGCCCACCGTGAGTTGCTCCGTCGCCTGTTTTTCTGTGTTTTGTGTTTGCTCTAATTTGAGGAGGAATGTAGCACTGCGCCCAGTCACGCAACTGGAGTGCCAAGGCTATCAACTGAGTCGAGAGCGCAGGGAGGGGAAGTAAACCCCCCGCTCTCTATGTGAACATCGTTTTGGCACAAGGCCACATGGTTAAATCAATAAATGGGGGTGTGCCCGCTAGGAGCGCAGTGAGAGTAATGTGTGACTCGCCAGCGGCACACACCAAAATGTAACAGCTGTGTGATGCCTGGCATTATTTATAGCGATGTGCTAAATCCTGTCGTACCTGCTCTGATGGCACAACACTGTTCACTCCAGGTTTCCTCGGACAGGTAGTCCTGTTTCCAAATGCAAAGGCGTGCTACACTGTGGGCCTTGGAATGCACTAAATAGCACTGAAAAGTCTTGGGGCATCTCCTCCCACCCACTGCCGACTTGGTGGACCATGGACCACCAAACTCACAATCAGGCCCTAAGTGTCTTGTATGTGGCTAAAAAGCACCCTTGCTGTGCCTCTAAATACAAACACATAAAACATTTAAACATCTGTTTAAATAGAAGCATCCAAAGAATAGTTGCACACCCAAATCCCTCCCCATAAACGCCCCCAAAAAACAGAGTAAGGAGGTATTGAGGTACAAAACGGAAGACAATGGACCAAGAAGCACCTACTGGTCATGATGGACTTTTGGGGCTAGTGGTCCTAGTATACAGACCTTGGCCTTCTTACAAAATCAAAATAGACTGTGTGAAAAAAAGTAAATCCCAACACAAAACAGGATTGCAGATCAATACAGGATAAAATTCAATTAGTAAGTAACTTAATCAAAAGACAGAAAAAAGAATGCCAGCCACCCCACTCGAACTCCGGTAATCCTCAGAGACTGCAGTTAGGTTTTCAATTTCTGGACAGGGTCCCACCCCAGCACAAAGTTCATAAAGAGGATAAAAATGATTAACAGGAGCATGCGGTTCAGAGGGCAAATAGGCAATCACCCCTCACGCTCCGCAGGGGTATCAATGATTTCAAACAGAGCTTGATAGCATTGATCCAGTGTGAGGCTAAAGGAAAATCCTGTTGCTAATGAATATAAAAAAAAAAGTAAATTAAACATGAGTAAAAAACAAGTAAACAATTTTAAGGAGTGTATTCAATAGGTTGACAGACTCGGGGATATTATACAGTGGCAATGTTCCATTTGGATAAGAAGGCAAAGGAAAAATTTGGTATAGCCTGAATTGAGATATAGTTCAAGCAGCAAAGGTTTAACACCCCTCATTACCTCGCTGCCCTTCCTATAGTAGTATGTACACTTAGTTTATAAACCAAAAGAGATGTGCAGGCAACACAGTAGAGCTGGATGTATCTGGGGAGACTCAAACGGAGGTGAGGATAAGGTAGGTGACCAAATATAGAACCAGGTGCATGGACCTGCCCTAGCTCTTCCTGGAAATGACGGGCACAAAATGGGCCTGCCCTTGGCCGAGCGCATTCCACGCAGCGAGGGCTTGGACTGTGCTAAATAGAAATGGAAAAATCACAGGGCTTCTCCTCCCATCCCCTACTGGTCACTGCAGGTTTCCTGGGACAGGTAATCCCACTTCCAAAAGGAATGGCGCCTTGCAAAATGGGAGCTTGGAGTGCGCTAAATAGCACTGGACATGTCACAGGGCTTCTCCTCCCGCCCCTTACTGTTTGTAGCATCGGGCCCAGTGACGCAACTGGAGCACAGAGGCTACCAACTGAGTCAAGAGTGCAGGGCGGTGAAGTAAACCCCCCACTCTGTGTGGACATAGTTTTGGCCCGAGGCTATGTGGTTAAATCAATAAATGGGGGAGTGCCCGCTAGATGGGAACTCACCAGAGGCTAATGAAGAAGAAAATGAGGCACAAGAGACGAAGGAAAACATGAGGTATGTGACAGAAAGATCTCAACCATTTCCAATCTCACGACACGCTTAACCAAGCCACTCTGCACAACGAATGCATCCAGAAAGCATTGACTGCCATCCGAGACAAACAATGGCATATCCTCAAACAGAAGTGGTACCAACTTGATCTGATTGCCAGACGCATCATGGAAAGCCTGCACCATGTCCGAGAAGAACTCACGGCTGAACCAGGAGGGTACCTCCTCAGAGGACATCGGCTAGTCATCCCATCAAGCCTTACTTACCGTTCAGTGGGCCCACGCTGCCCACCAAGGAATGGTGAAAACTAAGAACAGGCTACGCAGCAAGGTGTGGTTTCCCCTGATGGATGAAAATGTGGAAGCTCTCATCAGGTCGTGAGAGTGGTGCCAAGCAACAGACAGTCCCAGCCCTACAGCCCCAGTGAACACTGAACGAGGGCTGAAGCTGCCATGGGAAGTAGCCAGCCTCGGTTTTGGGAGTCTCCCAGATGGCAGACACACACTCGTACTGATTGATGACTACTCAAAGTATCCCGAAGAAGAAATCATCTCTCCCCTAGCAGCCAGTGAAGTAATACCCAAGATCGAGAAGATAATGGCAATCCATGTCCCTATAAAGCAGCTGCAGACAGATAACGGGCCGTCGTTCCAGAGCCAGGATATAGCCTCTTCCTTTGCTTCTTTTGGGAATTGTTCACAAAAGGATAACTCCTCGCTGGCCCAAGTGAATGGAGAGTTAGAGCGGTTCAGAATCGCTATGGCCTGTCATAAACCTCACACACTTGCCATTCACTTGTTCCTCTGAAGTTACCGCCTGACACCCCACTCCACCACTGGGTGCTCACCAGAACACCTCTCAATGGGACGTGTAGTACAAGACTGCATTCCATATCACCCAGGCTGGAGACCTTTCCCACTTAAGGATGAACAAACCTACTGGAGACGCGTAGCAATGAACGACAAGCCAGTCGGAGGAGGAATGCCAAAACATCAGACCTACGAGTGGGCAACAGTATCCTGGCAAAAGACAGGAATCCAGGGAGTAAGTTCAGACTCCTGTTTGACCCCCGAACGTGGACTATCATATGGCATCAAGGCATGCTGATCAATTGCTTTTTCCCCAGAAGTCCCCTGTCAAGTCCAGCAGGAGAAGGTAGCTTTTCAGCAGACGATGGTGAATACCCTTCGGTAAACTCCAGTTCACCCCCTGCCTTGGCTGTGAGACATAGTGGAGAAGTCACCCCAATGCCAACACGGCAAGGGACCAGTGAAGGATCGTCTCGTTTAGTGGATTGGTCAACTCTTGAACGTGGTTCTCACACCAGGTACTCTCTACGTAACTGTCCTTTGTCCTCTGTTAGACTCACTGATAACATAACATGAATGTGGCCCGGATTCTGGCCCACCGTGGGTTGCTCCGTCGCCTGTTTTTCTGTGTTTTGTGTTTGCTCTAATTTGAGGAGGAATGTAGCACTGCGCCCAGTCACGCAACTGGAGTGCCAAGGCTATGAACTGAGTCGAGAGCGCAGGGAGGGGAAGTAAACCCCCCGCTCTCTATGTGGACATCGTTTTGGAACAAGGCCACATGGTTAAATCAATAAATGGGGGTGTGCCCGCTAGGAGTGCAGTGAGAGTAATGTGTGACTCGCCAGCGGCACACACCAAAATGTAACAGCTGTGCGATGCCTGGCATTATTTATAGCGATGTGCTAAATCCTGTCGTACCTGCTCTGATGGCACAACACTGTTCACTCCAGGTTTCCTGGGACAGGTAGTCCTGTTTCCAAATGCAAAGGCGTGCTACACTGTGGGCCTTGGAATGCACTAAATAGCACTGAAAAGTCTTGGGGCATCTCCTCCCACCCCTTACTTGCCACTGCAGGATTCCGGGGACAGGTAGTCCTGTTTCCAAATGCAAAGGTGCCCCCCAAACCTGATCAATTATTGTTAGTAAAATGTATAATTATTTTTAAAGAGCTTGGGTAATATATCATATTATATTATATTATATTATATTATATTATATTATATTATATTATATTATATTATATTATATTATGTATTGTATCATATTTTACTCTATGTAACGAGAATTTTAATGAGTTTATTGAAAATATATATTTCATTTGCTTGAATAATTGTTTAATACTATTTTATTTTGCCTGTTTTGTGGAGTTTATGTATTAGGAATTATTCGATTTTGACCAGCTAAAGAATAAGACAGTTCTCCGACAACATGGATATGGTTAAAATTGTTTTCTCTATCCGGTGCCAATTTGTGAACTGCACTGAAGCATTCTGTTCATGATAAAGAAGAGATTAATAGTTCAAGAAAGATTTATAAAATGATGTTTGATGAAAGGAAACTTGTATACGTGAGAAAGCATGAGCAGATGTATGCGTTGGTTATAAATGTAAAGACTAGTCCTTATTTTGGAAAGTGGTCACTAATTCTTACTTTCGTAACAATCCTCCAGCCCAGCATGATACTTCTACCTTGGAAGAGAAGTGGGTTTGTGCAACAGACTGGGTTTTATGATCAACCCCACCACAAAGGTAGACTCGGTCTTATAACTGACGGTAAAATGGTATTTAATCCATCTGAACTCATAAGGGTAATTGAAAGTGATGAAGCAGAAAATGAAGGTTTTGATTTATTAACGCTTAAACGTAGTACTGAAATAATCATGTGTGACTTTAACCGGACTAATAAAGATTGTACGGGGACGAAATGTGCCCTCAGAGTAGTTTGCCAACGTTTATACGCGTGCTTTATATAACATGGTGTATTAGAATTGCACTAATCCGACATAATCATAAACGTGTGCTACGATTTGCTTGTTTGAAATGTTTTAGCTTGGCATTACTTTAGCGGAGGCTTTGGCCTAGTTGCCTGGTCTCACGGTTTAGATGCTCGTATTTTTCCACTGTGCTATTAAACGTGTATTTTTGCTTGAAGCTGTACTTTTCCACAGAAACTGTTCACATGCTTATCTTAAAGTTAGTGCCAGCCTGGCATATTTTCTCTTTAATTCAAGGTCGACTTGCAGGTGCGGACAATGGAGGCTCTGAAAGTGAGCTAATTGGGAGACAATGTTGCAACTTGCGTACCCATCTCCAAGCATAATGTATGCTTAAGTAAAAGCTTGAGAACTGTCGTTTTTGATTGGTCAATTTGAAGCTAACCTATGAACCCTCCAATGGAAGACCCTACTGGACTTGAACTGTTGTCTATAAAAACCAGGTGCACGAGAAGAAGGTAGCCATTACGCGCTATGATTGCCATTGCGCTATCATCTCTCTCTATCATCGGACATCCCGCCATTTTGACTTCGTAGCTATTATGGCCCACTTTGCTGCGACGCCATTTTGAGAGACTTTGATTCTTTCTCTAATCGAGAGAAAGAGGCTTTTAATGATTCTTGCCCTAGAGACTTTAACTTTGATCCCTTTGCATGAAGTAGTAGTTTTACCTTGTCGCCGTGAGGCAATTGCCCCGTTCACCCCTGCCCCTTATGCCCTGTCCTATGCTGATCGAAACGGTACCCATGCTGACCGAAGAACGGTACCTGTGAGACGAAGATTTCCTTGATTGCTGATCGTAATTGGTAAATATGAAAGGAAATTGTAAAATTGCATTGTGTTTCTTTTAGGTAACCAACTGCTGATTTTGATAAGGTCCCTAGCTAGGAGTTTTCTAAATTAATGTTGCTAAATTGTTTTGCATGAAGTCCCACATGCTGATGCTAATTTGAGGTTAGATGAGGATTCCATATGTCGCACGATGCAATTTGAGATCTTGTTATGCTGACTAAATGTATGCCATTAGTTCATTACAGATTATCGTATTAGTGATTTGCATTGCTATTATCGAATGCCTTGTGATTCAAATGCTTCATAGATTGCACTTGTTTCGGCGTTATGGACAGCTATTAATGTTCATATATGTTTATCATTTGGTGTTGAGACACATTTATATTGTGCTAGCTTTGTTAATATAGGGAAATAAATTCACTAACTTTGCAATAAACTGGTGTGGTTATTCCTGACTGAAAGGTCAGGGTTCGCCGAAATGTATTCTGGATTAATTGTAAAGTGTTATGTTGTTCAAGGTATTGCCTATGTTCGCTATTGATTATTGATTTTTGATGAGACTGATCGATTAAGAGTACAAAGAGTTCCCACTAAGTCAAAAGATTCATCGGCCTAAAGAGCGTCCGAACACAGGTAAATTATTACTACGGACCGCTCTATCAGTAGATGGTAGCAGAGGACGGTTACGTCTTTTGGGACCTTGTACTCTTAAAGTACATGGTGCTGAATTAACGGTTACGCATCTTGAGACCCCATTCGAGAAGTTGAATTAGATTTTTCTTGGGTAAAACGGATTGACAAGATGATGATGGGCTAGGTCCACCGCGACTTTCCCGGGATCTCGGAGCTTGCGAATGGAGAGAACGGAGGTGTGGAATCAGCGCTGGCGGTACTAGTGATGGTATGAGTGAAGCTAGGGTTTTGCGCTTGCACAGCTTATTGCCGCAGGGTGTGTGAAAAGGTTGCGAGGATTTTTTCTTTTTTTTAAGGATAGCGGAGGTGCGACTCCGAGTGTAGAAGTAGAGAAGTCGTCGAACTTCATAGAGATAGCGGAGGTGTGGCTCCGAGTGTGAGAGTAGGGAAGTCGTCGAACTTCATGTGCGTGTGGCGCTTTGTGCATAAAAAGGTCCACGTGGTTGTTGTTGTTGAGACGGGCCCTGCGAGGTCAAGAGACTCCGGAGTATGTTGATCCATGTTGTGGTCTGGGCGGTTTAGTAGGTTGATCGGGCGTGGTCAACAAGTCGGTACGTGTGTTAGGGAGCGAAAGAAACTTCGACTTCGGGCTTTGACAAGATTCTAAGTGCACTAGAACAGATCATTGACAAGTTGAGAGTAGGTCTGCGGGTCAGATTTGCTTGCGAATGTGGGGACTGAGAAAGACGGAATAGCGGCCGGAGGCTAGTGAAAGGTCCCGAGGCTAGTGAAAGGTCCCTAAGGTCCTGAAGCGATTGTGTTACCCTTCCTGTAGTAAACCGACAGATCTGTTTTATTTTTTGGTAGCTCGCGATACATGCAGAAGTTGTTACGGGAGGAGGTGAGTGAAGGAAGACTAGCCGCGAGGCTTTGTCAGCCGCAGTGTGTGTGAGTGTGACGTCACTAGGAGCCGCGCTGGGATAGGTTGGTGGGTGAGAAGGGTCGCGCACGGATTGGACGCCGTCCGTGGGACTCGATTGGAAGGGGAAAGGCAGGTGAAGAGTATTCCGGGAATTAAAGTCACCTATTGATTACAGTTTTTGTGGAATTAAAGTCACCTATTGATTATAAACTTGGCTAAATAAAAGACGAGAAAAATGAAATTCTTTAAAGCATTCAGGAGCGCGATGAAGGGGGAGTCTTACATTAAAGCGAGCGTAGGAGAGGAGACGCCGCCCGAGGGTACACCAGCTTACATTGTAAAGAGAAGGGGGTAGCTCCGTGTCTTTGGCTAAAGCAATGGCACAAGTTGACAGAGAAACATGGGAGCGTAGCGTTCCCGATATATGGGACATTCAATATAAAGATTTTAGAGAATTTGAGATTCACGATGTATGACATGAAGGTGCCTCCAAGGCCAGCACAGTTTGAGGCTCTAGCAATTTGGGAACTAATGGCCAGACAGCAACAGCAAAAGAAGTTCGAGACCAGAATGAGGAAGGTAGAAAAGACACTAACGGATGCTAGGTGGGATAATGCACAGAAGGTGTGGAGATCAGATGTATTACAGGGGATAAAATTGTTTCCAGCAATTACTAAGGAAGGAGAGGAGACAGGGAAGAAAGCTACCTGTAAGACAGACAGGAAGTGTTCCAAGGATAGAGAGGAGGAGGAAAAGTTGAGAAGAGAAGAAGAGTTAGAGGATGAGGAGTTGATAATGCAACTGCTGAACGACCGTCCACCGCCTTATGCAGAGAATGGACAAGGTCCAAGTACCAGTTCTGCCCCTCCGGCACCGGTACAGAACAGTGAAACCCAGAGTTCAGGAGCGTCATCGGGATCTAAGGACCCGAGTCTGCTGTTCACCCCGCAGATACCGCAGGTTAGGAGAATATATCCAGATGTGCCCGTGTTGAAACCAGCAGAAAATTATCAGCCGCAGATGCCAGGGTACTACAACAGTGATAACAGTGCAGGAATGATTCTAGATCCAACCGTAAGGGGAGTACAGAATGGTTACAACCAAACGATGGCACAAGCTGAATCAACTCAGTTTTTGATGCCTCAAAAGCAGATGCAGGGAGGAAACGCACATGCTCAAATGACGGGGAGCCAGATGGGCATGCCGGCAATGATGACCCATGGTGTGGGAATGAACATGCCTCAGAACATGGGGAATGGACAGAACCCAGACGCGATATCACTACCCATTACTGTAGGTCCACCGGTACCTCTGTATAGTCAGCCTAACTTGGGTCTGAGCAGTCAGGGATCAATGCTGCAGAATGGGACAGAAAGGAGGTGCATAGAAAACACCCCAGGGATAACTCCGATAGCGACTCAGCCAAATGGGTCTGGATCCTTGATGGAGTTTAGTCCCATATGTGCTCAGTCAACACTGGTGAGGTCGAGCCCCCCACTGATAATACCCCTAACATCGAACACTGAAAAGTTGCCGCAGCCATCGATGGCAGTCGATGTGAACGCTACCCTGATGGGGGTGAATGCGCAACAGCTGACACAGTGGTTCAACAGTCTGAATTCCACACAAAATTCAGCTAGTGGGAAAGGAGAAGACTATATGAATAGGGTCAGGTTGAACATGGAAGCACAAGAATTGGTGGAAGGGACCATGGGCGTAAACAGGTTAGAGTCCTACACGGAAGAAGCGCTGAGGTATCTATGTCCCAGGATTACGAAGGAAGTGAACAAGATACATAAGAGCTTGCAGGAAGCAGCTGACAGAAACGGGGTTGACATAGACAAGATGAAACACTTGAGCAGGAGCTACAGGTTAGATTTTGGGACCACAGATTTTGAACACATGAGGTCAGCAGGCATGAAGACCCACCTTAAAGAATTGCTGCAGAGTGCACAAGTGTGGAGGTGCTTAGACAAATGGGAAAGCAGGTGGGTAAAGAGGAAGGAAAAGAGGAGGGACAGTGCTACAGAACACAATGAGAAAAGACCGCAGAGTAGTGATACAGTAACAATGTTACCAATGAGGGAGACGGCAGGGGGAAAATTAGTACATGTACCATGGCACAGAAGCGACATTCAGTCTTTTACGGACGATTTCCCCAAACTGAGAGAGAAACCAATTGAATGGTACCAACAGACTGATAGGTTTGTGAAGCTTGCAAAATGTCTCTGGGAAGACCTGAACACTCTCTTTGAGATTGTGGTTCCGGCAGATTTGTGGGAGGATTGCAAAAGAGCTGTAGGTTGGCCGACAAGTGAACCAGAGAGGGACAGGGAGACAGGTGCACCATCACCTTTGGTGATGAGCTTGTACTATAAGGTGATTGAGCATTTGAAGGCTAAGGTACCCGCGAAGAATGTGGATTGGCAGAAGATTGATCGAACTGCCCAAGAGGCCAAAGAATCGATTCATAGTTACTATGAGAGGTTGTTGAAGGCGTTCAAGAATTATAGTGGCACGGAAACAATTGAGGCGAAGGACATGCTCCATTTCGTGTTCAGATTTGTGGAAGGGCTGAGTCCAGAAATAAGTCAAATGATAAAGTCGCATTTGATTTGTTGGCAGTCTAAACCGATTGACGAAGTCTTGACTTATGCGAAATACTGTAGCGACGAAATTGAAGTGAAACAGAAAAGGCTGAAAGAGAAGGTGATGATGATGCAGCTTAAGGCAGCTCAGACAGGTCTGCAGGGTTTGCAAGGGATGCAAGGGTTCCAACAGCAGGTACCGCAACAGCAGCTGCAGTTGCAGGGAAACATGGCGTTTCAGCCACAGGCCAGAGGCAGAGGCAGAGGAGGTTTTGTGAATAATGGTCCGGATTTGAACACTGTTGTGACGGGTGTGCAGGCAATGAAGAAGGTGATGCCGTGTCACGTGTGCGGAATTGTAGGTCATTGGAAACGCGAGTGCCCGATGGTGGTGCAGGAAGGTGCGGGTGCAGGTGCAGGTGTTGGTCAGCAAAACAATGATGTCAATGCATTTCAGACAATGAGGGGACCGAAACTGAGAGGTCCAAGCCCAAATTTTCAGACCGTAAATCAATTGCAGGGATTGCAACCTATGCAGCCGCAGCAGATGCAGATGCCTCGTATGCAGATGACGCAAATGCAGCCAATGCAACAGCAGTTACCTATGGTACCTAATCAGCAAATGCAAATACCCTTGGCACCAATGAGTCAGCAGCAAGTGATGGTTCCTCCACAGGTATCGGTCAGGTAATGAGTACAAATGGCACCGTACAACAGTTCCCATTACACAGTGAGAATGGAATAAACAATGTATGGGAGAGTGAAAGTTCAGGAGAAGAAGGAGATTGTGTGCTTGCGGCATCCTTGGAAGTTGATCAAAGGGGTCCGTACGTAGAGGGAAGAGTAATGGGGCATCGTGTTTCATTCTTGGTTGACACGGGAGCCACACGTTCAACAGTTAAGAGCAGTGAAGTACCAAATTTGCCACTCTCAGGGAGGACAGTTCAAGTGGTGGGAGTAGCAAACAGACATCTGACGAACCCAATAACAGATCCGGTACCAGTCAGCTTCGGTAACAATCAAGGGGTACATCAGTTTGTGGTATGTGACTCAAGCCCGATAGCACTGTTAGGGACAGACCTATTGTGCAAATTGGGTTGTTCGATCATGTGTTCGAACGAAGGAATAACAATCCAGACAAGTAGTGACGGGGAAGAAGAGGACAGTGTAGAGGGGGATGAGATGGAAACTGTCGATGAAGAGTATCCTCTGATTTGTCTTTTCCCGATGATAACTGAAGAAGATATCCCAGCCGAATTACGGGAGACAGTCGGAAAGGAAGTGTGGGACATGACAGGGAAAGAGGTGGGATTGATGAAAGGAGTAGAGCCAGTGAAAGTGGCTGTAAAGCCCAATGCAATCTTTCCCCAGACCCCACAATACCACATGCCACAAGATACCCTCATGAAAGTTGCTCAACTCATTGACGAATTTGTAAAACAAGGGGTACTGAAAGAAGTGTTAAGCAGTCCATGTAATTCACCAATAATGGGACTAATAAAGCCAAGTGGAAAGGTCTGACTCGTGCAGGATTTGAGGAAAATAAATGACATCATAGTCAAGTGCTGCCCTGTCGTACCGAATCCAGCTGTGATAATGTTTCAAATTCCTTGCGATGCTGAATGGTTCTCAGTCATCGATTTGTCACAAGCATTCTTTTCTGTGCCTCTTCATGAGGACAGCCAATTCCTCTTTTGTTTCAAATTCTTAGACAGAGTATACAGTTGGTGTCGAATTCCTCAAAGGTTTTCTGAGTCACCGTCGATATTCAATCAGATTCTAAAGAAAGATTTGGAAGCATTAGAATTGCCATTCGAGTCAACCCTAGTACAGTACATTGATGATTTACTGGTTGCATCAAAGACAGAAGGTGGCTGCACAGCCGATACCATTGCTCTGTTGAATCATTTGGGAAGGAATGGACATAAAGTGTCCCCCTCCAAGTTGCAGTTCTGTCAGAAGAAAGTGAAATACTTGGGTCCCCAGATAGAGAAAGGGTCACGGAGAATAATGAAGGAAAGAATAAGAAGCGTACTACAAATGAGTCCACCAAAGACAAGGAGGGAGGTGAGGAAGTTTTTGGGACTGGTGGGATACTGTCGCCAGTGGATTCCCAACTTCTCGACTCTAGCAAAGCCCCTACTGAAACTGACCCAGAAGGATGCCTTGGATCAAATTGAACTGAAAGGAGATGAGATGGATGCTTTTGTTGAATTAAAGGAATGCATGTGCAGGGCTCCAGCTTTAGGTATGCCTGATTACACAAAGCCTTTCACATTGTTTTGTCATGAACGTGATGCATGTTCTCTGTCTGTCTTGACTCAAGCCCATGGTGGCGTAAACAGACCAGTAGCGTATTTTTCAGCTACTTTGGATCCGGTCGCAGCAGCACTCCCAGGGTGTTTGCGCGCCGTAGCAGCAGTTGGTATCAGCCTCACTCAGAGTGAAGGAATAGTGATGGGACACCCAGTAACAGTCATGGTCCCTCACTCAGTTGAGATACTTTTGACCCGCTCCCGAACGCAGCACATGACAGGAGCAAGACTCACAAGGTATGAAACGATAATTCTGGGCTCACCGAATGTGCAGCTGAAAAGGTGCACTACGTTGAATCCAGCAACCTTGCTTCCTGGAGAAAATGCCGAAATTGAGAACGCTGAAGACGTCGAGCATGACTGCCTTCAGGTGACTGAATTTTGCACAAAACCTCGACCAGACATCAAGGATACTAAACTTGATGAAAACGACCAAATTCTTTTTGTTGATGGTTCATGTCTAAGAGACGGGATGGGGATTTTGAAAGCAGGATATGCTGTATGTACTGTAACAGGAGTTTTGGAAGCGGGATGGCTTCAAGGAGTCTATTCTGCACAAGTAGCAGAACTTGTAGCCCTTACCAGAGCATGTCAATTGTCTGCAATGATGAAAGTCACCATTTACACTGATAGTCAGTACAGGTTTGGGATTGTGCACGACTTTGGACAACTATGGTCACAGAGAGGTTTCCTGACTTCTTCAGGATCCCCAGTGAAGAACGGGGAGAGGATAAGGGAATTGTTACACGCCATTCAAGTGCCAGCCAAAGTTGCAGTGGTAAAGTGCAGTGCTCACACGAAAGGACAGGACTATGTGTCTCTGGGAAATGCATATGCGGATCAAGTCGCAAGATTTTGTGCCTTGAACTGTATATTACTCAGGGATGATTGGAATACAATAAATGAACCAGAACTCGAACCAGCTGAAGCATTTGCCTTGAAGGTTGTAGATACAATAGATGAACTAAAAGTATTACAAAATAATGTCAGGGAGGATGAAAGAGATTCCTGGATTAAATCACAATGTATAAAGAGACCAGATGAGTTATGGGTTTCACATGAGGGAAAGTTTGTTTTGCCAAATAGTCTCTTATCACAGCTTGCGCGGTTCTATCATGGGCAAGCTCACCTAGGGAGAGATGCCATGATAAGATTGTTCAAAACTGATTGGTTTAACCCCAGATTTCGTCAAGCTGCAGAAGCAGTTTGCCATCGATGTGTCACTTGCCAGCAGATGAACCCAGGAAAGGGAACAGTTGTGAACGCGAGCCACATTGGTAGGGCAAGCGGGCCTTTTAGTCGAATGCAGATGGATTTCATTGAGATGCCTGTGCATGGGGGTCTGAAATATGTGTTGGTGATTGTGTGCATTTTTAGTCACTGGATTGAAGCATACCCTACACGTAGAAACGACAGCCTTACAGTTGCCAAGCTATTGTTGAGGGAGTTGATACCACGTTTCGGATTCCCGATCTCTTTAGAATCAGATAGGGGAAGTCACTTCAATAACGAGGTGATAAAGTTACTTTGCGAAGCGCTGAACATTGAGCAAAAGCTGCACTGTAGCTATCGCCCTGAAGCCTCAGGACTGGTGGAGCAGATGAATGGTACGCTGAAATCAAGAATGGCAAAAATATGTGCATCGACAAATTTGAAATGGCCTGACGCATTGCCCTTAGCGCTAATGTCAATGAGAAACACTCCTGATAGAAAAACTGGATTGTCTCCGCATGAAATTCTCATGGGCAGGGCTATGAGACTTCCTGCAGTTCCCGCAAACATGCTTTTGAATATTACAGATGATATGGTGTTAGACTACTGCAAAGGACTGGCTGACGTGGTTCGCTCTTTCTCTCACCAGGTGGAAGCGACCACCTTGCCACCGATCCAAGGTCCAGGACACGCACTGAAAGCAGGTGACTGGGTCGTGGTAAAGAAGCACGTGAGAAAGTCGTGTCTGGAACCCCGTTGGAAAGGCCCTTTCCAAGTGATCCTGACGACAACTACCGCTGTGAAGTGTGCGGGGGTTCCCAACTGGATTCACGCCAGTCACACAAAGAAGGTGTTGTGTCCCACAGATGAGGAAGTTGAAGCGCTGAAACTACCAGTGCCTGATAAAACAGTGCTGAGTGCTGAGACAGAACAAAACCGAACTGAAGGCGAGCAGGCAGAAACGGGAGAGAAAGAGATATTCTCTGACGACGAAGACACCAACTCGCTTGGGGGAGACCAAGGAGAAAGTTCAGACAGCGACGAAGCAGCTGAAGGTGACAAAGAACCTGAAGCAGCTGAGGGTAGCAAAAAGCCTGAAGCAGCTGAAGGTGACAAGGTGCCTGAAGCAGCTGAAAGTGATAAGGAGCCTGAAGAAAATAACGGTGACGAAGGGCTCGAAAAAGGTGAAAAGGCAGGAGAGCCTGATCAGAGGAGGGCTTTCCCAGAAGCAGACGATACAGAAAAAGAAAAAGAGAACGTGATTGATTCCCCAGAAGGAGGGAACGAGGCAGAACAGAACGAAAAGGTTCAAGCTTCCACAGAAAAGATCGCAGGTCCATCAAATGGACATGGTGCAAAGAGAAGACTAAGTATCTCACCAATAAAAGAAAGGGGTAAAGAAAGTTTGAACGAAGGAGGAAGGCCGAAAGTGAAAGAGAAAAGAAAGGAAGTGACTGTCGTGGAACAATCGTCAAGTGAAGAAAAAGACTTGACAAAAGAGGAAAGTGCCAGCGAAGCAGAGTCGAAAAGAGAAGCAAAATTGAAAAGGAAAAGGATACCAAACAGGAGATATTCCGGTCCTGAATGGGCATATGCAGTCAATGACGATTGGACTGACGAGTTTGTATCTCTAAGCATCGAGAACGAAGAAGAAGAAGAGATACCAATAGAAAAGAAAAGTTTCATAGACTCTGTCGATTGAAAGAGTAGTAAATGATATTGCTTGCTACAATCTAACGTGAAAGAAACAACCAGCTGAGACATTGCTAAACCGGATGAGACTTGCTAAACTGATAAAGACTGAGTTATTGCCGAATTGAGACAAATGCTGCTAACCGATAAGTGACTGGCCTTTTGAAGAAGACGGTGTGAACATTGCGCTTGTTCAGCTTTGTAACTGAATTGCTAAGTAGTTTCATTTATAGGTGCTTCTAGCTCTCTGATTCTATACAGATCATGACTAGGTACGCTACGCAAAATAATAGAAAGAGATATTGTAAATATGCGTGTATAGGCTTGGTAATTACATGTGTACTAATAATAATGGCAATTGTGTTTGGAATGCATGGGAAAGGTGAAAGTGAGAATATCGAGGCTTCTACTATTGCTCCTGTTACTGTCACTGAACTAACACCATTGAAAAGACTAGCATTGGATGAGAGGCTCTTGCACGATAAGAAGGAGCTTTCGTATAACGTTTTCTATCGCTTGCTAACAGAGTATGTTGAAACTATGGATGCGAAAGATTGTTATGTGTGTACACAGATACCGACATCAGTAAAGGAAGGGGTAACTTATCACCACATGCCTCTTACATATGGGATAACATGTAGTATAGTAATGTCTAGGTTTTATGGTCAAACTAACATACAGTATTTTTACTCGAACTATGATGTTACCTTTGCTTATGTTCCTATAATAGCACAGCTAAGCCAGATTGTTAAAGATTGGGATTCTAAAATAATGAGGGAATTTTTCGAGCCAATGCAACCTTTTGAAACGGCTCATGCTCATAGGGAGAACCTTACTTGCTCAGTCTCTGCTGTAGAAATAAGCTTTTCAGATCGCACAGATGATAGAAGGCCACAAATGAAGGCGAAATTAGAAAAAGAGCTACATAAGAGGACTTCAGTAGATAACTATGATTTTGCTGCTATAAAGACACAAGGGAAAATAGCTTTAGATGCTTGGCATGTAGGGAAATTTTGTATATATCGAGGAGAATCTTATTATGACAACATTTTTGTAGGAGCGAGTGAGTGTAAACATACGTTTATTTTTAAGGCCAAATGGACATTCATGATGAACGGACTTGACCCTGTCATTCCAGGTGTATATTACATTTGTGGGCATAATGCCTATTATCGTCTTCCAAAGGGATGGTGGGGGAGATGTTATTTGGGTATAGTGTTCCCAAAGGTTTATCAACTGGATGACGTATCGATGATTCAAAAGACATCTGGATCCCATCGTATCCAGAAAAGAGAGACCGCAGCTGCTGTGGTAGGTGATATATTTGGAGCCATGATTCCTTCATTGGGAGTTGTGTTAAATTCCATCAAAATAAGAAAGTTGTCTACTATAGTGGATAACATGCTGACAAAGTTTTCAGGTGCTATAATCCTGATAGATGCCGAACTTGCAGCGGAAAGAGCCATGACTCTTCAAAATAGGCTTGCTTTAGACATTCTTTTAGCAAAGGATGGAGGCGTTTGCAAAATGATTGGTGCCCGACACTGTTGTACCTATATACCCGATAATAGTGTGAAAATTAAAACTATGCTTGCTAATCTAACAAAAGAAAGTGCAGATTTGAAGGAATTGAAAGAACCAGGAGTGTGGGAGAAGGTTGGAAAAGGACTTGCTTCAGTGGGACATTGGATTGGGGGAATTTGGAATGGAATATTATTGAAAATAATAGAAGGAATATTAATAGTAATAATGTATGTATTTGGAATTTGGGGAATAAAAAGGGGAATAATAATGATTATGGAAAGAATTAAAAGAAGAAAAGAAGAGAAAATTATGAAAAGAATGGCAGAAGAATACAAAGCGCAAACTAGGGGAACTAAAAGGAAAAGGGAACTGACAGAATTTTAATGGAATAAAATTTGTGGGCGTGGTTTGGTGTGATGACAAGTAGTCATCAGAGGAGGTATTGATGAAGCAGAAAATGAAGGTTTTGATTTATTAACGCTTAAACGTAGTACTGAAATAATCATGTGTGACTTTAACCGGACTAATAAAGATTGTACGGGGACGAAATGTGCCCTCAGAGTAGTTTGCCAACGTTTATACGCGTGCTTTATATAACATGGTGTATTAGAATTGCACTAATCCGACATAATCATAAACGTGTGCTACGATTTGCTTGTTTGAAATGTTTTAGCTTGGCATTACTTTAGCGGAGGCTTTGGCCTAGTTGCCTGGTCTCACGGTTTAGATGCTCGTATTTTTCCACTGTGCTATTAAACGTGTATTTTTGCTTGAAGCTGTACTTTTCCACAGAAACTGTTCACATGCTTATCTTAAAGTTAGTGCCAGCCTGGCATATTTTCTCTTTAATTCAAGGTCGACTTGCAGGTGCGGACAATGGAGGCTCTGAAAGTGAGCTAATTGGGAGACAATGTTGCAACTTGCGTACCCATCTCCAAGGATAATGTATGCTTAAGTAAAAGCTTGAGAACTGTCGTTTTTGATTGGTCAATTTGAAGCTAACCTATGAACCCTCCAATGGAAGACCCTACTGGACTTGAACTGTTGTCTATAAAAACCAGGTGCACGAGAAGAAGGTAGCCATTACGCGCTATGATTGCCATTGCGCTATCATCTCTCTCTATCATCGGACATCCCGCCATTTTGACTTCGTAGCTATTATGGCCCACTTTGCTGCGACGCCATTTTGAGAGACTTTGATTCTTTCTCTAATCGAGAGAAAGAGGCTTTTAATGATTCTTTCCCTAGAGACTTTAACTTTGATCCCTTTGCATGAAGTAGTAGTTTTACCTTGTCGCCGTGAGGCAATTGCCCCGTTCACCCCTGCCCCTTATGCCCTGTCCTATGCTGATCGAAACGGTACCCATGCTGACCGAAGAACGGTACCTGTGAGACGAAGACTTCCTTGATTGCTGATCGTAATTGGTAAATATGAAAGGAAATTGTAAAATTGCATTGTGTCTCTTTTAGGTAACCAACTGCTGATTTTGATAAGGTCCCTAGCTAGGAGTTTTCTAAATTAATGTTGCTAAATTGTTTTGCATGAAGTCCCACATGCTGATGCTAATTTGAGGTTAGATGAGGATTCCATATGTTGCACGATGCAATTTGAGATCTTGTTATGCTGACTAAATGTATGCCATTAGTTCATTACAGATTATCGTATTAGTGATTTGCATTGCTATTATCGAATGCCTTGTGATTCAAATGCTTCATAGATTGCACTTGTTTCGGCGTTATGGACAGCTATTAATGTTCATATATGTTTATCATTTGGTGTTGAGACACATTTATATTGTGCTAGCTTTGTTAATATAGGGAAATAAATTCACTAACTTTGCAATAAACTGGTGTGGTTATTCCTGACTGAAAGGTCAGGGTTCGCCGAAATGTATTCTGGATTAATTGTAAAGTGTTATGTTGTTCAAGGTATTGCCTATGTTCGCTATTGATTATTGATTTTTGATGAGACTGATCGATTAAGAGTACAAAGAGTTCCCACTAAGTCAAAAGATTCATCGGCCTAAAGAGCGTCCGAACACAGGTAAATTATTACTACGGACCGCTCTATCAAAAGTAGACCTTCATCAGAGTGCTTGGACCCAATGGCATCCTCATGGATCTTTCTAAACATAATATTGATCTTTGGGTGGTTCTTGTTGCACACATTTTAAATGTAGCCAGCAATAATTTAATTCCCATATCGTGGCCCACTCCCAAATCAGTGGCCGTCACTATTTTTCTTAAAAAGATGATAGGGGTGATCCCCAGTGGTACCATCTGTTTAATCAGTTTGTTTAACCAATTCTGTAGTGGAAATTGCAGGCAGGATAATCCTGGAAAGGAATCTTGATTGGAACCATGAGTAAGGAGCATTGTCTTAACTCAAATCTTTTTAAACACACGTAAACATAGGATTTTGAAGGCTCTTTACCTCTGCCATTTATAGATCAAAGCTAATCATTTGATTGTGTGATCAGAGTCAGGTTTCTGTCCATATTGACCGCTGTGGGCATTGACAATCATATTCTGGACTTTGTAAAACGCCCCCATATCGGTCCATCAGCCAGAGTTAGGTTTAGGCAAGACGGGGAATGCACAAAGAAAGTTGCAGTGCTGAGAGGAGTAATGCAGAGCTCTGTTGGAGCCGATTCTTGTTCGTTCTGTGCTCAGACGTCTTAGAGGAGTATGTGCTAGATCAGAGACTGGATGTTCCAAAGGTGGTTACACAAGACATAACAGTAATACTTTATACTGATGATACAGTCCTGCATGCTAGAACTGCTAATGGATTACCAGGTTGATTAATGGATATGTGTCATTAATGACTGAATTAGACTGACAAACCGTTAATAATAATATATATACAATGATATTGGGCCCTAAACTTAAAACCTAAAAAAGATTCAAGGCACAGCTTTTATTTGTGCTAATAAATTGGGTTCCAAACATGTAAACCATATGATTAACATCCATGAAGGCAAATATATCTAATCCTCATATTATGTACACAGATTGTAAGGGAAAGTGTTCCTATACTTTTATATATCAGCTACACATTTTCATACACAAACAAAGTCACATCATCCTTGTTGGATTACCCCATCATGAACTATCAGTTAACCCCAGCACATAGATAGGTGGCCAGGCAGGCTGTGTGGCCCATGGCCTGAAGGTTAATGACTGACAGGTCACAGGAGGAATAACACTTAGCCATCAGCCAAACACACAAGCTTAGATCAGATCCTACAGATAGGCAGCAACACTACAATGGTCCCTGGAGATTGGCCCCAATAAAGCACAAATGGATAGAGGTACGAGCATTCACATAACACCATAAAGTTAGATGCTAACTGTAATTAGGGACACTTAGCTAATAAGGACACAGCACATGTACCGGCCATGCACCCCTCAGGCCAGAAATCTAGGCACATACTCGCTGGCCCACATAGTGTCCACACCAGGTCAAGGCCCTCCTGCATTCCCTATCTGGAAATTGTATCTGCAACTCCTTGTCAATAGTTCACGTATTTTACTAGGGAAGGACTGTTTATTGATCCCAGACACTATAAAACATGGATCATTTTGATGTTCTATAAAAGACAGTCCTCAGACCCTAGTGCTGTAACTGCTCTACTGGCCATAATGTTTAATTAATCACTTAATTTCCCTGTACCTAAATTATAGCACCTTGAGACCCTCACAAGTGATTTGCAGCACTTTTCAGATCCTGGATTTACTTGGAGTTATTCAGATTCCGACTGCCTGTGTGGTCCTTGTAGCATTCCCATCTTCATTTATCATGAGTTGCTGGGGATGAATTATCTTAAGGATTGTACCAATATTTCCAACATGTTACTGTGGATATCAACCTGATCAAATCCAGCTGCAGTGCTTAATTGTAAGATCATCAAGGTTTGTATGCATTTAAGTTGAAATACCAGAATAACATGGTATAATTGTTTTACTAAGTTGGGTCTAGATATTGGCAGGCCTGATTTATACTCTTTTCACCTAACAACTAAAAAATAAGATACACCATGGGTCAACACAATCTATGTGGACCAGTTGATTCTCGAAAAGAAGACCGGAGAATTACAGGAAAATTATTTTTAACCTCTAAAAACCTGCAATGGAATCCAATCCAAATTATTACTTGTTACTAGTAAATATAAGTGATCTTTCCTGATTCATCTTTGTTGTTTGTTTGTTATCTTTCTCCAAAGGCTGGTTTGCTTTTGATCACACTAACCCATGCCCATGTAACTGTCAATAGATTCACACTGTCATGCATTTGATGTTTTTTTAGGTTGCTTTTAGAATGTAGACTCGAGAAACATTTTACATTCTTTTTTTTGCAAAAGCTTTCCTTCAAAGTTGCACACCAGAAATTGTATTTCTAAAATTTATTGCGGCTCCTTCGGCATGTTACCTCATTAGTCATTTCTTAAATGCTGTGTTCAAAATTGGGATTCTTTAATGACATTTGATCAATGAATGCTTTGTGTTTAAGTTGTGTTTTTATTCTTGTATCTGTATTTAGTTCTGTCTTCTTGCTCCTGTATCCCTTATGGTCTTTTGACCTAAAATAAACAAAGGAACTGAGCTGAACAGAATAATTTGTAGATCATCTAATTAATTGAAGTATGTATTACTTTATTTAATACTTTAATACACATTATACAATTATTTTTATTCTATTTACTGTTGTTTTTTCCCTAAAAAAAAGGCTTTGAATTGCAGTAAACAGACATGTGCCAGTAGTCATCCCATCTCTTTCATGGTTTACAGAAACTTTGAGCAAACAATACATCATTGAGTATCAGCATGTGTAATGCCCCGCTCATCCTTAGCATAAATGTGAAGTTTGGGTTCACCCTTCTTGGCCATCACTTTGATCCTGGGTCTCCAAATCTTTTCATATTTCATGTTCCTCAGGCTCTATATACTAACTTCTCTATAGTCTCACAAATGTCCATCCCATTGAATTATTCTGTTGGGGGTGGTAGGGGGAGGGATGGGCAAGTATCTTGCCAGTGCTGTGCAATGTTTCTCTTTGCCACAGAGTATCCTATGGTGATTACCACTTAGGTGCCACAGGCAGTCCATAATGCCCCACAGGACTATTTTGGGTTCTGGAGTAAGTTCACTGGGTGTCACTCTAGTCAAGTCTCCATTGACCACCTACCAGTATTTGCTGATGGGTGCACACTCCCAGATCATGTAGTAGAAAGTGTCTGGCACAGCCCATCTGCCATAAGCAGGGTGGCACATAGTAGAATTTGTGGAGACATTTGAACTGGAGGATGCAAAAACACATAGATATAACCAATATGTGAAGGATATGCCCAACGGGGGTCCCATGCTCACTGCACCACTGGATTCAAGCTAGCCTGGCTGATGAGGGGTGATACCACAAAACTGGTCCCAGGATGCTCGTTTCAGGTCCAGGGAGGACCTAGCCTGGCAGTTTGGGCTGGTATTTTCCCATGAGGAGCAGGGCCAAGGCTGATTTGCATATGGCTGGGCCCAAAGTGGAATGGAGTGGTGTACAAAAAAGCAATGGATTAAACCCAGATCATTGTGGCTGAGGATGAAGGTTTGCATTGTTCAGCATTCCATCCATCATCTGTTCTTTTTGCTTCTGCCACCCTAAGTGGAAGGGTATGTCCAGACGTGGGTCCTGTGCTCACTGCGCCTGAGGATCCAAGCTAACCTAGCAGTTGAGGGGTGATACCCTGAAACCTGTGCCAAGATGCTTGTTTCTGGTCCAGGAAGGACCTGGCTTGACAGTTTGGACTGTTCACATGGGGAACAGGGTCAAGACTGATTCACATATGGCTGGGTCCAAACTTGAGTGGCGCGGTGGGCAAAAAAATGATGGATTAAACCCAGATCTGTGACTGGGGGTGAATTTTGATTTGTTCTGCATTCCATCCATCATCTGTTCTTTTTGCTTTTGTTGCCCTAAGTGGGAAGAGTATGCCCAGACGTAGGTCCCGTACTCACTGCCCCTCTAGATTCAAGCTAGCCAGTTTGATGATGGTGATACCGCAAAACCAGTCCCAAGATGCTTGTTTCCAGTCCAGGAATGACCTGGTCTGGCAGTTCGGGCTGGACTGTTCCCATGGGGAGCAGGGTCAAGGCTGATTTGCATATGGCTTGGTCCAAACTGGAGTGGAGTGGTGGGCTAAAAAAACAATGGATTAAACCCAGATCTTTGTGACAGGGGGTGAATGTTTGCATTGTTCGGTATTACATCCATTATCTGTTCTTTTGTTGTTCTATAACAGTTCAATTTGATGTGCTCTAGGGTGGTTGGCAACGAAGAACATGAGTTTGTGACACTGGGAATAGAGGGCTTCACCATAAAGAAAGTTAGGAATATCGTGGGGTTAGATGAGGTTGAGCTCTAAGCGCAAAGCAGAATCATCTCTGCCAAAGTAGAACCAGTCATTGATTGGTACCATCTGGCATGCCCAATAGTACAGCTCAATATTGGCCAATCCCAGATCCACCTTATGGCCCTCATTACAACATTGGCGGTAAAAGCTGCTTACCGCCGTGCAGAAGGCCGCCAACACACGCTGCGGCCGCGGAATTCCGCCACAGCTATTATGACCCACATCTCGGAATCCGCCAAAATACAGACACCCACACAAGTCCGCCACACCAAAGGTCAGTGATAAACTGCCGAAAACAAAACCTCCACCGTCACGCCAACAGAAATACGCCCACACTATCACGACACACAAATCCACACGGCGGTCTTTCAACCGCGGTATTCCATTGGTGGTACACACCGTCGCGCTCAAAATACACACACTCTTACAAAACACAGCCACATTGGACAATTCGAAATACACACACCTGATACACATACACACACCACTCCCACACACCCATTACAATATAAAACACACACCCACATCACCCACAAACCCCTACGACAAATATACCGAGAGAAGGCCAGAGAGAAACACCACCAGCAAGAACAACAGCATCCACACGCACACAACACCATCACCCACAGAACTTCCACGCACCTCACACAACACATCACTACATATCACCACACTTATCACCACACACTCCACCCCACACATCACCCACACCACCCCATGGCACGGCAAAGACACCCCAGGTTCTCGGAGGAGAAGCTCAGGGTCATGGTGGAGGAAATCGTCCGGGTAGAGCCAAAGCTATTTGGATCACAAGTGCAGCACACCTCCATTGCAAGGAAGTTGGAACTATGGCGAAGAATAGTGGACAGGGTCAACGCAGTGGGACAACACCCAAGAAATCGGGAGGACATCAGGAAGAGGTGGAACGACCTATGGGGGAAGGTGCTTTCCGTGGTCTCAAGACACCACCAGGCGGTTCAGCGGACTGGCGGCGGACCCCCACCTCCTCTCCCACAACGAACAACATGGGAGGAGCAGGTCTTGGTGATTCTGCATCCTGAGGGCCTCGCAGGAGTAGCTGGAGGAATGCACTCTGGTAAGTCAAAGCTTTACTATTACATCCCCCACCCTACCTGCATGCTATCACATACCCCCACCCTCACCCCCAGCACCCCTACTCCTCACAAATGTCCCAACATCACAAACCACCCATCCCAACACCAAGCCCTGCATGCAGCAACAAAGCATGGACACACATCACCAAAGCATGCCCACTGCACATACCCACACACCCCCCTAAACCATCATCACACAAGCTCCCACACAGGAATGCTAGCACTGGGCTACACGGTCACCACCCATTGCACACCATTACACACACAGATGTAATAAACATCCTCTTATACCCCTGCAGGACCCTTACCCAACGTCACCGGACAGGAGGGTCCACACATGTCCACACCACCAACAGTAGAGGCCCACAGTGATGACAGCACCTCTGTCCAACAGTATCTAGATGACCAACCCGGACCATCGGGGACCTCTGGACAGTCGGTTCCCCTCACACAGGCACAGGCCACCACAGACCTTCCCCCCCAGGAAACACCAGCACAGCACCCACCCAGCGGGCTCGTACCTCCGTCCCCAGGACACGTCAATCAGCTGTGTGTCCACCACTTCAGGGAACCCAGGATAACCCATCACCCCAACAACACCAGGGACCTGGGGGCAGTGGTAGTGGGCACACGGTCCAGGGGACGGAGGCACTGGAACACCGGGGAACTGGGAGGGCTGCCGTGCGACAGGGGGCGGACAGGCCAAGGGAACACACTCTCCACGAGGCCCTCCCCTCCATCATGGGAGCCTACCACCACTCCCAGGAGACGATGGCAACGGTACTGGCCAAGTTTCAGGAGACCCAGCGCATGCAGGAGGAACAGTATATGGGCTTCAGGGAGGAACTCAGAACCATCAGCTCCACCCTAGGCACCATCGTAGGGGTGCTGAAGGAAGTACTCAACACCAGGAGGGACACTGTGGCACAACAAAGGGCCCCTGACACTAGCCTGGACGATGAACTGCTCACCACCTCCTCCGGCGCTAATGGACAGGACGCCCCGCCACATGACCACCACACCAGCACCCCACCCCCTGCAGAGGGAGAACCACCCCGCAAACGGTCCCTGAGATCCAGGACAAAGATAGAGAACAATGCCAAGACCCCGCCTAGAAATGAGACCACCCTGATTGTCATCCTTTTGTCCCACTTTGTCACCCTGTCCATCCTCAAACTGCCCCAGCTCCACTTCCTACGCTCATTTGTGCAATGCACCTGTGAGACTAATAGACTGGACTCTGCCATGGACATTCCTCCGCCATCACCCCTCACCATTTCACTACCCCCTCCAATTTTGAGCATTTAAATAAACACACCTAAAGCACAAAATGATCTGGAGTCTGTCTGTGATTTCGAAATAGTATATTAGCAATTACAGTGACAAAATGTTTTTTAAAATAGTGATGTCAACATACCTATGTCACACAGCTCTACTCCATGAGGAATCTAAGCAGATGTCACATAGTGGACCCAAATCTGTGAAACCATAAGGGAAAGTGACAACTCAGTGACCATACACTGGGTGAAAACGACAGACAGTAGAGAGGTAGTAGTGTTAAAGTACATGTAGTAGGCAGGTTTGTATACTTACCTGTGTCTCACAGGAAATATTGCAGGATCACTGAGTCCCTGTTGTGCATGTCTTCTTCCTCTGCTTCCTCCTCATCACTGTCCACAGGTTCCACAGCTGCAATAACACCTCCATCCGGACCATCCTCCTGCAGAAAAGGCACCTGGCGTCGCAAAGGCAAGTTGTGAAGCATACAGAAGGCAACGATGATCTGGCACAACTTCTTTGGTGAGTAGAATAGTGATCCGTCTGTCATATGGAGGCACCGGAACCTGGCCTTCAGGAGGCCGAAGGTCCTCTCAATCACCCTCCTAGTTCACCCATGGGCCTCATTGTAGCGTTCCTCTGCCCTGGTCCTGGGATTCCTCACTGGGGTCAGTAGCCATGACAGGTTGGGGTAACCAGAGTCACCTGCAAATGGTGAGGGGCAACTGTTAGACACACACAAGCCTGGAGGGATAACTCCAGACAACCATTCCCACTGACTTGCTTCCAGGTGCTCATCTAATAGCCACACAGGGTGCCTCTGGAGTTGACCCATCACATACGGGATGCTGCTATTCCGCAGGATGTAGGCATCATGCACTGAGCCAGGGAACATGGAATTCACATGGGAGATGTACTGGTCTGCCAAACATACCATCTGTACATTCATAGAATGATAACTCTTCCGGTTTCTGTACACCTGTTCACTCCTGTGGGGGGGGGGGCCAAAGCCACATGTGTCCCATCAATGGCACCTATGATGTTGGGGACATGCCCCTGGGCATAGAAATCACCTTTCACTGTAGGAAAATCCTCCACCTGAGGGAAAACGATGTAGCTCCGCATGTGTTTCAGTAGGGCAGACAACACTCTGGACAATATGTTGGAAAACATAGGCTGGGACATCCCTGATGCCATGGCCACAGTTGTTTGAAAAGAGCCACTTGCAAGGAAATGGAGCACTGACAGCACCTGCACTTGAGGGGGGATTCCTGTGGGATGGCGGATTGCTGGCATCAGGTCTGGCTCCAACTGGGTACACAGTTCTTGGATTGTGGCACGGTCAAGCCTGTAGGTGATTATCAAATGTCGCTCCTCCATTGTCGACAGGTCCACCAAGGGTCGGTACACCGGAGGATGCCGCCATCTCCTCACATGCCCCAGCGGACGGTGCCTATGAAGGACAACAGCAAGCACAGAGTCAAACAACTCAGAGGTATGTACCCACAGTTTACCCAGAAGACAAAGCATACACAAAAGGTGGCCTGTATATGTGTTGAGTCTAGGCCTAGGTATGTGTGACGCAGTTGAAAATGACCCATGTGGGCCCCTGAAATGGCGGCTGCTTGACCTCTTAAGTGGGGCAATGGGATGTGAGGTAACTGCGCTGGCGTTGTACACCGTTGCGGTAGGCGGTCGAAGACCGCGGCGCAATCCTGCATTGGTTAACATTGGACCCTCTGGGTCCCAGGAGCCAATGACGATGTACGCCGGCGGTGACAGTACGCACCGCCGTGGACGTGACCGCCATTTTCTATCTGTTCAATCACTCGATACCTGATCTTCGACAGGAGAGGACCTACAATGCAAGTGCTGCTGTGACCTCGGTCTGGAAGAGACAATGGTTTGTGCGTCTGGGGAAAGGGCCCCTGCCTTCACATCGGAGTTGGAGAAGCTTGTTGATGGGGTCCTCCCCCAGTACACGCTACTCTACGGTCCTCCAGACAAACAGGTAAGTACACAGGGAGCATGTTGTATGGGCTATGCCTGTGTGGAGAGGGCTGGATGTAAGAAGGAAGGGGGCAGAGTGCTGTGTGCATGAAAGACGGTGAATGCATGTGCCACATGGCAAGGGTAGGGATGGGGGCCACTCACTTTGACGGTGCAGTTGGTAATGACTTCTCTTCTTCCCCTGTACATTTCATGTAGGCCAGCGCCCACCAGAAGAAAGATATTTGGCGTGCCATCGCCAAGGACGTCTGGACCCTGGGGGTCTACCACAGACAGAGCACACACTGCCAGAAGAGATGGGAGGACATTCGCCGCTGGAGCAAGAAGACGGCGGAGGATCAGCTGGGGATGGCCTCCCGACGTGGGCGGGGTGCCCGTCGCACCATGACCCCCCTGATGTTCAGAATCCTGGCGGTGGCCTACCCGGAGTTGGATGGGCGCTTGAGGGCATCACAGCATACACAAGGGGGTGAGTACTCTCTCGTTCTGCTGACTTTGCGCGCAGTGGAGTTGTCTGGGTGGGGGAGGAGGGTGGTGGGTTTCCCTAGGCCTGGCCGAGTTCCGTAGGCTAGGCCCCTCCATAAGGCAGGCCCTGTGGCACCCCACCCCACCTCTGTAGAGTGCCAAGTACAGCTATTCATGCCCCTGTGTCATCTATGTGTGCAGATGTCGTCCAGAGCCTTGTAGGCCATTTCCCAAGAATTGAGCTATGGAGCCCAAGAGCGCGGCGTAGTGCAGGGGGCTTCTGTGTCTGTCTTGACCACCAACGGTAGCGGTAATCCATGCACTCAACATGTCTTTCTTCTGTCCCGCCCCCTTTTTGTGGTCTTCCTGTTCTTGTGTGCATTAGCATTATCAGGCGGAGGAGCAGTGGCACCGGAGCACGAGGGAGCTGCATCCCACTTGGCCCTGGAGGGCGAGGGGAGCTTCACGGCGGGGACTGGAGCTGAGACCAGCGACATGGACTCGTCCTCTGATGGGAGCTCCCTTGTGGTGGCGGCAACATCTGTGCCCCCCGCATCTACAGGTACAGCCGCCACCCCCCCTACCAGCACCGCCCTCCCAGCAGCCCCTCAGCCTTCGCCCCGTGCCCGCTCACCCAGGAGGGTGGGCATCACCTTCGCCCCAGGCACCTCAGGCCCTGCCCCAGTCACCCCTGCTGCCCTCAGTGAGGAGGCGATCAACCTCCTCAGGTCACTCACTGTTGGGCAGTCTACCATTTTTAATGCCATCCAGGGTGTAGAAAGGCAGTTGCAACAAACTAATGCATTCCTGGAGGGCATTCATTCTGGTCAGGCGGACCTTCACCGAGCCTTCCAAATTCTGGCCTCAGCACTGAAGGTAGCCATTGTCCCCGTCTCTAGCCTCCCACCTCCAACTTCCTCCACCCAGACCCAATCCCCTGTACCTCTGCCTATCCCAAGCACACCATCAGACCAGCCTGCACACACCTCACCACACAAGGATAGCTCAGGCAAACATAAGCACCACACATCACACAGGCACTCACGCAAGCAACACACACATGCAGACACACCAACATCCACTGCCTCCACTGTGTCCCCCTCCTCGTCGTCTCCCTCCTCCCTCCCAGTCTCGTCTACACTCACACCTGCATGCACTACCTCTACAGCCACTACGTCCCTCACCAGCACACCCACCAGCACACCCCGCTCACGTGCAGTCACCACCCCCACTACCATTCACATGTCCCCTGTGTCCTCTCCTAGTGTGTCTGTGACGCCCCCTCCCAAGATACACAAACGCAGGCACACACCCATCCAACAGCCATCCAACTCACGACAGCCTCAATCGCATGCACCTGCACCCAAAGTCACCAAACGTACACCTCCTACTACCACCACCTCTTCCTCCACTCACAAACCCCCTCCAGCCACCCGTCCCAGTGTCTCCAAAATAATTTTCCTGTCCAGCCTTGATCTTTTTCCCACACCTCCCCCACCCCGCCCATCTCATAGGTCCCGAAGTAGCACCTCAGCCACAACATCTCCGGGACTAGTGGTGCCGGTAGTCACAGGTATGTGGAGTGCACCGGCCACCTGGACAGCCAGTGTGGCACGGAGCCACAGCACAGCCAGTCCCCCACCTGTGAAGCATCAGAAGTTGGCCAGTGCCCGGCGGGGGAGGGGGAAGACTTCAGCCACCAAAGCCGCTCTCAGGGGTCCCGTTGGGAGTGTGGAGTCAGCTGTGACACCTTCCAAGGTGGGGAAGGGCCACAAGAAACCCGGCAAGTCTGTGAAGGGCTGCACAGCGGAGAAGACCGCCATCATCCCAGCTGCCCAGGAGGCCACCGCCAGACCCAGCCCAGCTGTCCAAAGAGGCCACCGCCAGCCCCAGCCCAGCTGCCCAGGAGGCCACCGCCAACCCCAGCCCAGCCGCCCAGGAGGCCACCGCCAGCCCCAGCCCAGCTGCCCAAGAGGCCACCGCCAGCCCCAGCCCAGCTGATCCATGAAGGACCGCCAGCACAAGCCCCGCTGGGCCATGAAGGACCGCCAGCACAAGCCCGGCTGGGCCATGAAGTACCGCCAGCACTAGCCCCGCTGGCCCATGAAGGACCGGCAACTCATGCACCGGTGAACAGGGCACCGCCAAATCAAGCACCGCTGAACAGGGCACCGCCTACTCAAGCACCGCTGAACAGGGCACCGCCAACTCAAGCACCGCTGAACAGGGCACCGCCTACTCAAGAACCGCTGAACAGGGCACCGGCAACTCAAGCACCACTGAACAGGACACCGCCAAATCAAGCACCGCTGAACAGGGCACCGCCAACTCAAGCACCGCTGAACAGGGAATCGCCTACTCAAGCACCGCTGAACAGGGCACCGCCAACTCAAGCACCGCTGAACAGGGCACCGCCAACTCAAGCACCGCTGAACAGGGCACCGCCAACTCAAGCACTGCTGAACAGGGCACCGCCTACACAAGCATCGTGAAATTTTAACGCCTGGGTCAGGGCAGGCGTTAAAATGGGGCAAACACACCTGTACTTAATCAGAACACACAGAACAAACAACAGAGCAGCAGAGCAGCAGAGCAGCAACAGGGAGACATGGAGGTGCTTTTTCTTCAACGTGCACGTAGACGCAGAGCCCTGCAGCAACAACAGCAGCCACAACAACAACAGCAGGGACCCCAAAGACAGCGCAGAAGGCAGGAGAGGATATTCCGCCCAAGAACAACCCTGCATGGCCTCAGGGAACGAGACATCATCCAGAGGTACCGGTTGAACTGACAGGCCATTCAGCAGCTGCTGACAAATATTGAACAGCAATTGGCCCCCACTTTAGTGACTCCCCGCACTATTCCAACAGAAACAAAGCTGCTTGCCGTACTTCACCTGCTGGCAAGTGGCTCGTTTCAGACAACTGGTGCCCTGGTTGGTGGAATCTCACAACCATCTTGTTCCGCATTCCTGCCTAAAGTACTGGATGCCATCATTGGACTGACACCCCGCCACATCTGCTTCCCTAACACAGTGCAGAAGCAGCAGGAAACAAAACAGGGGTTCTACGCCATCAGTGGCTTTCCGCACGTCCTTGGTGCAATCGACTGCACACACGTACGCCTTGTGCCACCTGCTGCGAGTGAACACCTCTACCGCAACAGGAAGCACACACATTCCATCAACGTGCAGGCCATAGTCGATCACCAAGGACTGATCAGCAACATTGTGGCTAAATATCCTGGGAGTGTACATGACGCATTCATCTTCCGTCACTGCACCATCAACCAACACTTCCAGGATGGACGGTATGGCAATGGACTACTTGTTGGTAAGGACAAAAATCTACTTATATACTCACTGCACAGAAACCCTCTAGGATAAACAACACATACACCACAATAGCAACACCTAGACAGGAACACACTGAGGTACTCACATCACTAGCCATGTGTCACAAGTCACCATTGAACCTCTCACTCATTTGAATTTACTCCACAGCTTAGTGTGAAGACATTCATGACTGTGGTTGCCTAAATGTCACCTTGCAAATTGGAAGTCTCACAATAACCTGTACACTAATACAATGCATAACTTTTAAGGGATGGGATGGCCTGGGTATGTTCATATGAACGTTTCTAATACCCTTTCATGTTTCAACTCTGCATGGAACTATCATCACACCCCCAGTGAGGACACACGGACACCTGTGTCACAAGTCACAATGCAAGGGAGGGCACACTGTACTTGAGAAACCAATACATCCTGCTGACAAACAGTTAGACAACAAACACTTGCTCAGCCAAGGAAAAAAAACAATGCCAAAGTTTCCACCAACAACCATAGGTTGTCACATTAGTACACAAAATAGTCACAGACAACACAACACAACTACTGCCATCAAAGATACGTACAACAGTGCCTCCTACATCTAATTGATACCATTCTGTGTTTCTCTTTCAGCTGATCAGGGGTATGGCATCCAGCCTTGGCTAATGACACCATATGGGAACCCAAATACTGCTGCTGAGCGGGCATACAATGACGCCCACAAGAGGACACGCAGCATTGTGGAGAGGACCTTTGGGATCCTAAAGTCAAGGTTCCGCTGCCTTGACATCACTGGCGGAAGCCTACTATACTCCCCAGAGATGGTCTGCAAGATCATACTCACTTGTGCCATATTACACAATATTTGTGTAAAAAGGAACATTCCCCTCCTTGAACCGGACCCAGACATGCCTGAGGATGATGATGAGGAGGATGCTGGCCTGCAACAGGAGGGGGAACAACCTAACACCGCAGCAGGAGTGCGTAGGCGCCAACAGCTTGTGAACAATTTTTTTACTTAAGTTATTATAATCACTTGTATTCCACACTTGTAAATAAACACAGATAACAAACACCACATCATGCTTTGGCCTATTCATTTCTGACCACCTTTAGTTTGAAATAGCTAAAGATGAATGTCGTCTCATTGATCAAGAATGCCATTAAAATTCATCACACCAAAAATAAACATCACAACTGTATGCACAGAGGGTAGGATGTGACATGTTACATTACCATACACAGAGCCCAACAAGAGTACAAATGTGACAATTACACATGCCGGATCCAAACAACTGAAACAGTCTCTCATCCAGCCCAAAATTGGAGATCATTTGAAAGTCACATCACACGTGTTCAGAGACAGGGTGGGACCATCCATGTGTACGTGAACATGTCATCAATGGCTTCTCTCAAGTGTATGATGTGAGCAATACACAATTGCAACAACATCAGCTGCCACTAACTCAGGAGGAGACCTTGAAGTTACAGTGACAACATACACACAGACAGGTCATACTGGATCCACATTCCCACACATATGTACACATATGTCATACAACCAACCTAATATTTGAAAGTAGACCATCACAGTTGTGTCCCAGTTTGAACCTAGCAGGAAGATTGTAACATGACACTAAACCAGTTTATGCAGAAAGGGACACAGACAAGCAAAAAATTCTTCGCATTATCACATCGTGAACGCTGAGAGTCTTGCAAACTTAGTCATATGAAAATGGTATGCAACTTAGCTCCAAATCATCATTACTGCAAACGTCAAATGGGCTAATGAGATGAATGAATGGTCAACAGTCATTCATACCATATGGCCTTACATTAGCACGCTGCTGCAGGTTTGCCATGATATGATAAAAATACTCCATGGATACAGTAGCTATTCTGGATGGTCAAATCCTAGGGTGCTGGGGGCCTAAGTCCACCTCTACCACCCCCAAAACATACAAGAATCATGTACTTGTGAACTAAACACATGCATAAGGCACATGTGTGGCCTCCATGTCACAAGTCCTACACAAATATGAAACACAAAATCATAATGGGACATGGTCAGCCCCATAAAAACTGAAAGTGACTCTCCCACTCCCTGTTAGGACTACAGATAAAAGCATCCCCATCATAAAGGTGGGCACATTTTGGAGACGGAATACATAATGGTATCAAAAACATCATTTCAAAATAGCCATCAGCAATTACACCAAATATGTTGTCAAATATGGTCAATACATTAGTTAACGTATCCCAAACATCACAGTGTGAAGGCCGTCTATACCTAAAAGTACGGACATTTGTCAACACAAATGTGTCTCACATCGCACCGTTTGACCATGACAAATCACCTTTCCAAAGCTAAACACATGAAGACATTTGAATAAATTTGCTCCATATTCTACGCATACAGCATGGCCGTCATAATTTGTTCACGTACATGAGTGCACACAATGCAGAGTCAGATACAAATGTATCCAAAAGTGTCTTGATATTTCGCCTTCAAAATATTATTTACATCCACAATATTTTTGACTCTGCATCATGTGCACTACTGTACGTGTAAAAAAAAACACGCCCATGATGTATGCGTGGTGAAATTGACGCTACATGGACAATATGTTGGTCATTTCATGTACAGTATTAATTATTAATATTCATATCATATTTTTTCACTCCGCATCATGTGCACCACTGTACGTGTAAAAAAAACGACGCCCATGATGTATGCGTGGTGAAATTGACGCTTCATGGACAATATGTTGGTCATTTCATGTACAGTATTAATTATTAATATTCATATCATATTTTTTCACTCCGCATCATGTGCACCACTGTACGTGTAAAAAAAACGACGCCCATGATGTATGCGTGGTGAAATTGACGCTACATGGACAATATGTTGGTCATTTCATGTACAGTATTAATTATTAATATTCATATCATATTTTTTCACTCCGCATCATGTGCACCACTGTACGTGTAAAAAAAACGACGCCCATGATGTATGCGTGGTGAAATTGACGCTACATGGACAATATATTGGTCATTTCATGTACAGTATTAATTATTAATATTCAAATCATATTTTTTCACTCCGCATCATGTGCACCACTGTACGTGTAAAAAAAACAACGCCCATGATGTATGCGTGGTGAAATTGACGCTACATGGACAATATGTTCGTCATTTCATGTACAGTATTAATTATTAATATTCATAACATATTTTTACACTCCGCATCATGTGCACCACTGTACGTGTAAAAAAAACGACGCCCATGATGTATGCGTGGTGAAATTGACGCTACATGGACAATATATTGGTCATTTCATGTACAGTATTAATTATTAATATTCATATCATATTTTTTCACTCCGCATCATGTGCACTGTAATGCGTCATAAAAAATTGGCGCACAACTGTGTATGCGTGAAAATATGACGCATAACGGGAAAATAAAAACGGCGGCCATTTTATGCAGGAAGTGATGTAATAGGATATCCTGTTTACAAAATCTGTACTGGGAGGTAACTTTCACTTTCACTTTGCAGTCTCAGATTTCTCTAGACTGTGTGGTTGTGTGAAAGGTGTTGTCCTGTGTTTTACTGCTTTTGTGTCCTGTGTGCCTTGTATTTTGTCTTAGTGTCAATCTATTATTGTTGTATCACATTGTCTCAGTCTGTTTAGTGTTATTTTGTATATACCTGTGATAGTTTGTATTGTCTGTGGGAGTCTGTTGTGGGTAGCATAGTTTGGGGGGTTAGTTGGGCTATTTTTCTACTTCTCCTTTTTCTTTCACACCTCTACCTTTCCCCATTTCCCCCTTTATATTTTATATTTTGTTGGTACATTCTTATCCCTCTCAATATGTCAGGTAGGCCTCGCCTGTCCAGGATGGGGGAAGACGAATTGGGGGGGTTCATATGGCTCGTAAACCATTTCCTCCCACTAATGCTGGAAGCTGGGGGCTGTGTGATACAGGGGTATCACACGGAGGCCAGGAAAATCCGGTGGGAGAAGGTGCGCCATCACCTGGTCCGGGTCTATGGGAGTCTCAGGAATATACACCAACTCAAGCACCGCTGGGCAGATCTGATCACCAGGGAACAGGACCTGCTGGACCACCTGGGACTCCGGATTGGTGGCCATGTTGGTGAGTAAAAAACAATTACATGGGAATGACAGAAATCGGTGTGTGAACATGTGATGATTGTTAGCGAATCTGCAAAATAAGTAGCTGAGTGTGTGTCATGCCAGGGAAACCTAGGCCCATGGTTATACACATTAATCCCCATTCTTGCAACACATGTACACGCAATGACAGCTTTATAAATTCAACATCTATTTGTATTATGCTAAGTCGCCCCCTCTCTGCATCCCAAAATGTTTCAAATGCTGCGCTACAAAGGTATACATATGTGTCCTAATGTGTATTTGTTGCAGAATGTGTATGAAGACCTATGCTACCAGTCCGATGGATCATTTTTGCAACACATACCAGATGCCTGTAGCTGCATGTAATGTAGTGTTGCATTTGTGTCAGAAAAGCAACACGTGAACGGCTCTATTTGTACTCCACTGGTCATAATGGCCAGTGAGTACGTCATGTAGAAACAACATACCTACATATGCAGACGCCATAGCTAGACAGAAAATTGGAAACACATGATGATGCTATACATGTGTGTTGCCGTCACGTCACATGAAGTTAGTCATGTTGTTCACACATATGTCACATGTGTGTCTGTTTGCTGTCTGTTGACCCTGTCCAAATAGCCTGTTTAATTGTGAGTGGTCATGCAGTCCTCATGGAACCAGTTTTGGAATGTCTCTCGGGGATGCACATGCTGAGATGTATGGATAACATTATTGTTGGGGCATACTAATGGAGGATTAACTTGGACGACACATGACTGTCCTGACCACTGCATGAGTGTAGTAGGGTGTGACACTGGAGCAGGAGACTCATCCAATGTTAATGTTGAATACAAAGTGATCCATGCAGGATGAGCATGTGTGAAAGTCTATCATTACCATGTCATTTTCACACAGTGTCATTGTAACAGAAATCTTTTGTCCGTTCACCCAGTCTGAGTATAATCTTTGTTTCATGCTTTACAGGTGGACCAGCCCCGTACACCGTGGGAGAGGTGGCCCATTTTGACGACCCCGATACCTACAGTGAGTGTCGCCTGAGTGCTATTTACATTGTTTGGTAATGACGCACGATGGATTACTGTGTGTTCAAGAGAATTCATGATTTGATGTGCTGGCCGTTCATTGGCTTTGTTCTTTTAGTGTGATATCAAATTTGAATAATGTTTCTGCAAAGCAATACGTAGTCATCTCTCAGATTGAGGGGCTGTAGCCCATTCAATTATGGCGGCAATTGGGAATGGTATGACTCATTTGGAATAGACTGGTCAATGTTAGACTTGGTCATGGACTTGCCATGAACTGAGTCTGCATATCAGACTGACAGTCTCCCAGATAGCTTAGGCACATGGCATTGATGACAAGTGCTTCTTCCTAGTTGAGGATGGACTGTGTACACTGTAGGTTGGATCTTCCGTGGGCATGTACTTCCACAAGGTGAACTCGAAGTGTGTGTGACTTGAGTGCAATGCCCTAGGTGTTCAGTTGAATCATGTGAATGGGTGTACTACCTCCCCTGTGTGTGTTGTTAAACATGCCTCACTAATAGTATGTTATGTTGGGCTAAGTCATAACATTTTGACATGTGTGGACCTGGGATGTGACAAGGTTGGGCTGACTACAACGTGTTGCTAGCCCTTCATAGGTGTTGTGTGTGAAGGCACATAATTGTTGAACTTTCTGTACACTCCTGGGTGTGCATTGAACATGGGATTGTTGGTTGTTCTTCCCACACCACCCACAAAGACTGGGATGTTACTGTGAAACCGGGTACCTAGGACTGTAGCAACCAGTATGTTACACGTACTTAACACCTTTTGTGACTTGAGTTAGTACCTTGGGCCAGAGTGAGAAAAATTTCTACAAGTTGCAAATGGCACAAATATATGTGTGGGATTTGCAAACGTCTGTTTCCTAATCCAAAATGTATTTGGTGGTCATGTACATATGAGTAAAATGCTTTTCAAAATTGATATAATGAAGGGTTTTACCAGACCTACTTGCAAATCACAGTGGTAGGCAATCCCATTTGCAACCGAGTACGTGGTTGCAAAGTGAGTAGCTGTTATCATCCACTTGAAGTGGATGGTAACCACCTTGCTGACTGGAAGGGGTCCTCATTGAAAAGCTTCATCCTTTGTGAGTGGACTAAAAAAATCCTGCGCAAAAAAGCCAGTGGTCTAAGGGACCAATAATTACTGTGAAAATTTCCAAGTACAATTGTTGTGATTTAAAAATAATTGCAGCTAAATTTTCTTTCCGGTAAACGGCCTACACTTGGGGAGAAATAACTTGCTTAATTTAAAAACAGTCACGTCTATGGAGTTCTGCTGGTCCCAGCAGGCCACCATCCCCGTGAGTGCCCATGTTGCTAAGGTGGGGCAACTTGGAACCCACATCATTGATGTTCATGAGGTGGGTTTTAGGGACCCCATAGCGACTCGCAGACGGTGTCAGAGACACCGTTCTGCTTTGCAATTTGCTAGTTGATTTTCCTAAATTCCTACATCTGACACCTAGTGTGGACACATGATTCTGGGCCAGGGGTTCAATCTTAGCACACAACTAATTAAAAATGCTATTGAGTGAGGAGTGTGAGTGTAATCACATAGAATGACATATGTACTGAAGTCAGTATGCGGAAGAGCTGGTGCCATAATGTCAAATGCCTTAGGTATGATTTGGATGAGTAGTTTAGGGTGATGTCATCCATCATGTAGAGACATGGATATGCTAGGTGTGATATGACCTTAGGGATGCATGATTCACATGTACTTCCTCTGAGCATTTCCGTGAACTATGTTGTAACAATTGCTGCATACAATATATTTCTAGTAATGGACAAATGAGCCATTGTGGGATTCAACCCACTGTAAATTCAATGCTCAATATTTCCCTTTTCTCTTCACAGCTGCAAACCTGAGTGCCGCAGAGCGCAACCATTTTGAGCGCAGGGCAATGAGGTACAGGCACATCCTGCAGGTGCAGTGTGGGTATCGGAGGATGGCCCGCAGATACAATTCCGATCGGGCCTCCGGGGCGTGGTATGCCACACCACAGGCTCCACCAACGGTGCCACCTACAACCACCAGGTCTGCCCAAGGGGACCCAGCGACGGACCAGCCATCTTCCTCAAGACTTGGACCCAGCCGTGTGTTGGGAGCAGGGCTGTCCCATGGCCACTCCACTCCAGCGACAACCTCCACCTCCACCGGCACGCAGACCAGCAGTGACCCTCCAATTGACCCTGCAGCCTTCCAGGCATTGTCTAGGAAACTGGACAGGTTAATTCGAAAGGTGGACAACCTGACTGGGGACATGGCGGAGGTTAAAAAGAAGGTGCGCTCCATCCGGCGCACACTTCAGAGGGCAAATCTTTAGTTATTTTGCCCTCCTGAACTTTTACCCCTCCCCTCTCCCCTCTTTCCTCTTTTCATACTGTTAGTTGGGTTTGGGGGGTTAGTTATAGGATAAGTATAGGTAATTAGCTTAGTTAGTGTTAGGTAAGAGGGTGGGGGGTCCTTTTACTTTCTATCTAATATTTTTGTGTGGGTGGGTGGGTGGGGGGAAATGTTGGGATTCCTGTTTAATAAAAAAAAATAAAAAAAAATATATAAAAAATACAAAATACAAAAAAATATATGTTTGTTTAGGATAGTATAGTATGTGTGTAGGTTAGTAAGTGTTGTCCTGCATGTGTCTTGTCTCTTAATGGTGGGTGGGGGGCTGATGTTTAGATCGTTTCGTTACATGTGTAGAGTAAGTTTAGCTTAGGTTAGTTAGGGACAGTTGTGGGTTAGTAGTAGTCAGGTTAGATTAGTGTAGGTTTACCTTTCCCTTAGTTGCCTCTTTTATTACTACTTTTAAATAAAAAAATTGTTAACCCTTTACCTGATGCGTTAGGTGCTACCTTTTCATGGCCTTGACATCAGTGTAGCAGAAATGTTAAGTATGACATTTGTGTTCCATGCTTCCTATCCCCAGGCTTATGAGGTTTAACATGCCAGCTACCCGTGTGCTAACTTGGTAAGTATCCACCATGTTGGAGAGCCACCATTGGTAGTGTGCATTGATCATCAAGGTTTGGGGTTGGTATGTATCCTACTTCACAAAGAGTGCTTCCAGACTTGTTATTGTAGGTAAATAGATAGGTCGGACAGCATTGTGAAGTTCAGGGAGAGCTTTATAGATGATGATTTGTTCACACTCTTGTCTTGTTGCTATCATTGCTGACCTACATCATGTGTGTACTGATTCAGCATGACTTTCCTTCATGGAAGTATACGCCGTAAGGGTGATTGATGCGGTGTAATTTGTTTATCATTCCTTTCATTCTACAGCATAATTTCAAAGTTTAGTATTGCATGGTGCCTACATTTCTCAGCCACCATTAGTTGTGTAGAATAGCTATAGATGGTGCATCATTCTGTCCAACACAGCATGATTGTGTGTGCTTAGTCCCTTCATCAGTTATTTTCCTCAGTATAGTAAAGCTATGGTGCAATCCTGGCCACTGCACAGATGATTCAGTATACATGAAATCAGGACAGTAGTATAGAGAATCGACATGGTTTCCACACAGCCACTTTGGAGTTATCTACTGCACAGTTGAATTTTGAAATGACACAGAGACACAATAGGTGTGCAAGTGATATTTATTTATAAGTGGTGTTGTGCAAAATGTCCATTCACCATGTTTGCTGACTCCTTTCTGGTGCATTATTACATGGTGATCCTACAGAAGGGGTGTGGATGATGCTCCTGACATGCTGGGGTGATGTCACAGACAGTGCAGAGGAACATGAAATGCCAAATGGTAGGAGAGAAACATTCACTGGCAAGGTGGACAAGTCAGACAGTGGATTGCCGAACAGTCATTGAGGTTAGTTGTAGTGAGACTGGCATGTGTCAAAACGTAGGACCTTGGTCAGAGTAGGGCATGGTGCAGGGACTAGGGCTTCCGGGTACTCTTGCGTGTGAATGTTATCTGTTCCATGTCTTCTTCTTCTGATGTGTGTGTTGCCTGGTGTGTCCTTGTTGTTGTTGGTTGTGAAGGGGCAACACACACCTCAGTGTTAGAAGACATGGAGGCAGACATCCCGGGGGCTGATCCCTGTTGAGTAAGGAAGGGCAGTACTGCAGCAAGGAGGGCCTGCTGGTTTTTCAGAATGGCAGCCACATCCCGATGGTAGGCAGCCAGGTCGGCCCTGAGGGGTTCTATGTTGCATTCGTGCACACGTTGAGTGGCTTGCAGTTTGAGTTGTTGTGTCAACTTGATGACAGCTGTGCCAATTTCCTTCAGTGTTTTTGAAATGTCCTCCAAGAGAAAATTTCTGGCTTGCATTGCAGCTGCCTGATCAGCAGTTGACAACATGCACGAACGCACCCCCTCAAGGCTGGCTGCCATATTTTGCATCCCCACCCGCACCTCCTTGGCCAGCTCCCGCTGGACCCCAACAACAGTTCTTTCGAAGCTGCTGCCAGTGTCGTCAGAGTCCTCAGCTGTGTTGGAGCTGGCAGGTCTTACAATTGGGGTGGCGGGTGGTTCTACTGTGGTGGCTGCTTCTTCTGTGCCCCTCCTTGTGACTGAAGGTGGGGTTTGGAGGCTTTCAAGGAACATGTCAATGGTCTCTTGTGGGAGGTTGATGGTCTCGTCATCCATGTCATCAGGGAACTCATGGACAGGCAGATCAGCAGGAGATCCGTGTTCCTCTGCAATGAAACAGGGTACAATTAGTGTGTCTGTGTTGTGACAATTTTGCAGTAAGATACAAGCCTTTGGATGCCTTAACATTGTACTCTGTGTTTGTCTAGGTATCTGCTGTCCGTCATAGGGCATTGTTGTAGGCCTATGGCCCACCTGTGTGTCACATGTTTGATATGGATCTTTCAGACATGTCTGCCAGGTCGCCTCTAGGTGTTGCTTTGTAATTATTTAGGAATAGGCGTTTTTTTCTCCTACTCCTCACTCGGTGTTTCACTATTGTTATGGAGGGACATTTTGTAGGGTGGGCTCTCATTATCCGACATGTGATTCTTGGCTTTCTAGGCAGCAGGATAGCTAATGGTGTGGGGGACTAAGTTTGACCCACTTGTAAATAACTCTGTCACACAGATATTCAATTTAGCTAAGACTAACTAGCAGTGCCTCTGGTCTCCCACATCAAAGGAATGTTTAGACATCCGAGCGCATGACATCTTTGGAACTTCTCAGGGAAGTGGTGGTCACTCAGGTCCTACACATTTCTATCTTTTCCGGTATGTTCCCATACACAAATGACAAAGACAGTATTAGTTTGATATGAAGTTTCATTGTACAACTGACTTGTAGGAATTTAGGTGTGAGCCCCAATTACACAAACAATACACACTGTTAGAATTGAAATAGTCCGCAGGAGAGTAATACATTAGTACACAGCTTTCATGGTGCCTAACTGTTTCTACTCTCCCCCTGCATGTTCTATGTATAGCACAGCTTGTTAAGTTTGGAGGTTGCCTGTCAGAATCACAGGGGAGACATCATCCCTCATATCAGAGGAATGGGCTAGGATCTGGTTGTGCATCAGCAGCAAGGCAGGCAGCATCTAGTTGTTATTTTCTGTTTGGAAACTCCCCCATGCGTGTCTTGGGACAAGGGAGTGAATGTAAAAGACAAATGTCATGGTGATGACAAAGTTTCCCTACGCAGGAATGCCAAACCTTGACCCCTACCACATCTATCAGCAACGTACCAGACGGTATCCTTGACTGGGGCACAGAGTGAATATGTTCTGGCAAACTCCAGTGCAGAAGTAGGCAAAACAGTGTGATTTGACTAATTGACAACACATTAGGACTGACTATTTGATACATTAACTGATAGGAAGGGCAATGAGAATCATTTAGTGCAAATTGCTCTGAGGCACTTAGATGTGAGCAAATGAGTATAAGTACATTCAGGGTAAGATGCACAAAGGCCTCCAGCCTGAGGCTAATGCGCAAAGTATACGTTTCACTTGCCACACTACACTTTGACTGACTGTGGGTGTTGTGACTGCCCTGCCAGCACACTTGCCTCTCAGGCCCTGCCCCATACACTTTTTATTCACATTGCATGATCTGTACATGTAACGTGGCATTACCTATGCATGTCAATGTTAGGATGTGGTATGGATGTAAACATTCTTGATGTTTTGAGATGATGTTGGGTGATGTGTTTTGAATTGGATTGGCCTGTTTATCGTATGAAGGTCCTATTTGTTTGTCCGACTTTGCAGGTGTGTTTCAGTGACCAGTTGCCTGTGTCCCCTCCTCAATGTTGTTGTCTGAGCAGTATGACATTAGTGATGTAGCCTTGTTAGCCAGGCACGTGAGGGACCCTGACGTATGCAGCATGTGTGTATCGTTAGTGCTGTGTGGCTCCTATTGCTGTTTACTTAGGCTTATGTATGTGTCAGTTATGGACATTCGGCATTTGAGTGTACTGGTACCTTCGTCTTATTTCTAGGAGTAATTGCAGATGTCACCCTCACCCCCTAATTTAGGTATGTATGTTCCAGGGTGGGGTTTCTGCCATTTGGTACTATAGCTGCACAGAGATGAGAGGTGTTATTGTCAACTGTGTTTGCAGTTAAGTTACAGTTGTTGTATTTGCTACTGCATTACAGATAGGGACCTAGTTGATGTAGAATAGATTTTGCAATACAAGTGCCTGGATGTGGATTTGAGGTAGTGTCCTTCCCACCTGTCACTGCTTTCCCTTGGCTCTCTTGTTGTAATTACAGGATGTCCCCGTGGGACTGTTGTTGTTGCTGTATTTTGTCGTGCCCCAGCTTCGGTCAGTACTGGGCATGCCCCCCTGCCGTGCCCCTTTCCCCATGCCACTTCATATATGTGCTGACTTACATGCATTGTGTAGTAGATATCCCCCCCCTGCTTACAGTCCCCATTATTGTATCATGATTCCCCATGCGACTTACCCTGCATGTGCGTAGTGTCGTGGTAGTCTGCGCTGTCCAGTCCTTGAATCCCTGTGACGATCTCCTCCGGGATGACGGCTGCGACCATCTCCTCCATGTGGTCCAGGGCCTCCTGTTGTGCTGGACTCCCCCCTCCAGTCTGCATTGCTGCCTTCCTGTTCCTGGCCATTTTCTCTTTGGTCCTACGTTTGCAGTCATGCCAGCGTTTCTTACACTCGGTGACTGTCCGGCGTTCTTCAGCCACACTGTTAATCTTGTCCACAATTTGTTTCCAGATGGCCTCTCTCCTACTGAGTGGCAATTTGGAGGTGATGAAAAGTTGGTTCTGGTGTTCCGTCACCTCTTTCACCAGGATTTCCTGCTCCTCTGCACTGAAGCGACACTTTTTTTTTTTTTTTAAATGTCCTGGTTCCTGTATGCTTCCTCCTGGCTGGTTCCTTGTCTGCTCTCATCCTCCTGGGGTCTGTTGGGGCATCTAGGATCCATTTTGGGTCTCCTCTCCTGAAAGGGCAGTTTTCGCGCAAAAATGTGACGCAATTGCGTGAAAAAAAACGGCGTTTTCACGATTGCGCTGTCGTAAATCGACCCACAGTGATGTGCGTCACATTTACGTTGGTTTCCTTTACGACAGACCGACGCTGTCTGCGTCACAAAATAATGACTCCCACCTGTTGGTTGCGACGCCGTACGTCAAAGTATAAATTTGACACCCGCATGGCGCATCCAAATGGCGTTAGACGGCGCAAATTTTTTTGACGCAAAATTGCGTTAGCGCAATTTTGCGTCAAAAAGTATAAATATGGCCCTAAATGCTTCTAGTGGGCCTGCAGCACTGATTGTGCCACCCACATAAGTAGCCTCTTAACCATGCCTCAGTCCTGCCATTGCAAGGCCTGTGTGTGCGGTTTCACTGCCACTTTGACTTGGCATTTAAAAGTACTTGCCAAGCCTTAAACTCCCCTTTTTATACATATAGGTCACCCCTAAGGTAGGCCCTAGGTAACCCATAGGGCAGGGTGCTATGTAGATAAAAGGCAGGACATATACCTGTGCAGTTTATATGTCCTGGTAGTGTAAAACTCCTAAATTCATTTTTACACTGCTGTGAGGCCTGCTCCTTTCATAGGCTAACTTTAGGGCTACCCTCATATACTGTTTGAGTGGTAGATTCTGACCGGAAAGGTGTAACAAGGTCATATTTAGTATGGCTAGAATGGTAAAACAAAATCCTGCTGTTTGATGAAGCTGGTTTTAATATTACTATTTTAGAAATGCCACTTTTAGAAATTTTACATTTCTCTGCACTTAAATCCTTCTGTGCCTTTAAATCCACGTCTGGCTAGGTTACTTGACTTACTTGATAGCTCCCTTGTGTATCCAAACACAGAATGCTCAGTCACACCTACATACATCTGCATACTGAATGGGCCTTCCTAGGCTGGGAAGCAGGAGGGCCTAACACTTACATTTGAAAAGACAGTGGCCTGCCCTCACACAATAACCTGCCACACCCCCTACTGGGACCCTGACAGACAGAATGGAACTGAAAGGGGACCTTGTGCACTTCTAAGCCACTCTTTAAAGTCTCCCCCACTTCAAAGGCACATTTGGGTATTTAAACAGGGCCTCTGACCCTACCAACTCAGACACTTCTGGACAAGATACCACTGGAGAAGAATCCCTAAACCAGAACCTGCCACTAGCCAAGATAAACTGCCTGGCTGCCCAAAGCACTTGCCTGACTGCTTTTCTGCAAAGGATTGCTGCCCTGCTGGCTCTGCTGAGAAGTGCTCTCCAAGGGCTGTTCCATGGAGTCTCATGACCAAAAAAGACTTAATCCTGAAAAAGATCTCCTTGTGCGGTGAAAATTCGCAGTCCGACTTCCTGAGAGGAATCAATGCAAGTGCCAGCCGGATCGATGCAGCTCCTGTGACTTCGTCCTGCATGCCCAGGATTTCAATGCATCGTCCCCTGCAACCCGAAGAGGATCCCAGTCTACATGCCGGAAATCGACGCAAAGCCTGTCCTGCATGAACACTCAACAACGCATCGTCTGTTTGTGCCAGACAAATCGACACACACCTCCCCGTTTTCCACGCATCTCCTACTCTGCGGCCCCTCGAGGAGAATTTGAACGCAAACCAGGTACTTTGTGCTTGCAAGAGAAATGTTTTGATTTTTAAAGACTAAAGACTTCTTTTATCATTTCCTACAGTGATAAGTCGAAGTGTACTTATCAAATCTTAATCATTTTGGCCTGCATTTAACCAGATAAATATTATATATTTTTCTGAACACTGTGTGGTCTATTTTTGTGGTGTTATGCTGTGCTATTGCATGATTTATTGAACAAATACTTTACACATTGCCTTCTAAGTTAAGCCTGACTGCTCAGTGCCAAACTACCAGAGGGTGGGGACAGGATAATTTGGATTGTGTGTGACTTACCCTGACTAGAGAGAGGGTCCTTGCTTGGACAGGGTGTAACCTGATTGCCAACCAAAGACCCCATTTCTAACAGGTTTCAACAGTACAATACATCACACAGGGAAAGTGGGGTGGCAGTGAAGCACAACGGACCATTGAAAGCAATAGGAACAAGATAGGACCATGCACATGGACAACAGAGAGCAGAGGGGAAAGAGTCAAGGGCAACAAGCTGACCATACTGAAGAGACAGGAAGGAAGGTTTCAGCATAACGGTCCAGGAAAGAAAGGAGGCAGGGGTTAGTGACAGCACATCAGACCATGTAAGGCAGGAGGGAGGGAGTTGCTGCATGGACTTGGGCAACAGAGGGTAGGGAGGAAGTGGATGTGGCAGTAAGCTGTTCAAGGCAGGTGGGAAGGGCAGTGGCAGAGCAATGGCCACACAGGGCTGTAATGAGGGAGCAGGCACCTGGACTTGGACAATGGATGGTAAGGAGGAGGGGACAGGAGCAGCAAGTGTGTGTGGGAGCAGCACAATGCCAAGTCAGGTTCTTCGTCCGACCACCTCCACTATGAATTTATGAGCTTCATACTTAAAAAAGTTTAATAAAAAACTAGATATTCACTGAAAAATCCAAAGGTCTTATGTATCTTATAGTTAGTATTTAGAATGGAAAAAACCCTTAAAAATTCATTAAAAAAACAAAGGATGTAGGGATGTTAGAGTTAGGTTCAGATGTTACACACAAAGACATAGAAATGTACCTTTTATAGTTAAAGTTATTTCAAGTAACTATAACTCATGCCCTAAAGTAAATATAACTGGCGCCCTCACCCTGTATATTGCCCCAGATATTATGTCACTCATGACATCTTCTGTGACATTATTGAGAATATCACTGTAACACTTGCAGTAAAAATATTGATTAGGAAACTGTTCATGGCTAGGACGAAAGTTATATGGTTACCTTAGGGCATGCCTTATAGTTACTTGAAATAACCCTAACAGCTCAATTTCTATGGTTTTCTGTATGTAAAATCTGAACCTAACTAAAACGTTCCTGTAACCTGTAGTTCTTTGTTGAATATATATATATTTATATATATATATATATATATATAGATAGATAGATAGATAGATATACATATAGATATATATAGATAGATATATATATAGATATATATACACATATTACACATATATTACCTACTGGCGCTTGCCAGTAGGTAGTTATAGTTCGAACCTTGTTTCCATGGAAAAACTGTTTTTGGACTTGCCTTTATCTTTGGTACGATTTGACAAACCTTCTCAAAATTTTCCCAAAAAAATGTGCCGGTGATTCTTGTTGCACATGGAAGTTTCGGGGTGATCCTTCAAGTGGAGGCTGAGAAAAATTTCCCATGTTAATTTCCACAGGAACTTTACATACGACTACAGCCCGAATGCTGGATGGAATTACGCCAAATTTGGCAGAAGGCTAGATTTCAGAATGCAGATTGTGCCTTTGCTTATTTGGTGTAAATCTGTCCAGTAGTTTTGAAGATAAAAAAGGGAAAATACATTTGGATATCTCTTCCCATGAAGAATTTATGAATATTCGTGAGTTTTTGCAAATGTGCATGCAAATAGAAGCACTGTAATTGTCTGGCCACAACCTCACTAGAAAGTTTTGGCTGCCATTTTATGTTATCGCAGGTCCCTGGGGCTGAAAATAGAAATAATAAATGGTATTGGGGGTCAGGGTGAAGGTACCCTGACCCCACAAGTGTGATATAGCAGTGTTTTAGGAACTAAACATTTTCTTCATCATGCACAATGACCATGAATATCCTTGAATATTGAAGGATATTTAAGGATATGAAGAAAAAAAAATAAACAAACACAGACTCACTCATACGCTAATTCATTCCCTCATACATGCACTCAGAGACTCATGTGCCTACTCATACACCCACTCAGCCCCACTCACAGACTCACACACCGACTTTCAGACCCACGCAGACACCCACTCACAGATCCACTGATAGAACCAGGCCAATCCCCGCCACCCATGGCAGAAGGGCGTGCGTAGCAGTGGTTGGATTAGCGTACAATAATTAAAATTACTTTATGTTAAAAAAACATAGAAATTCACTGAAAAAAACACGGATTACAGGGAAGTTGTAGTTAGGGTCTGAATTTACTCATACAAAGCCATAGCAATTCAGCAGTTATAGTTAGGGTTATTTCGAGGTAACTATAACTCACACCCTAAGGTAACTCGTGCCATTGCCTTGCACAGCTAATTACTCCTCATATTATACTGTATCATTGATGAGATCTTGTATGGCAACATTTGCAAGAAAGTTATTGATAAGAAAACTGTGCATGGCAATGGTGCAAGTTATAGTTACCTAAGGGTGCGAGTTATAGCTGCTTGAAATAAATATAACTGCTAAATTTCTATGGTTTTGTTCAAGTAAATTCAGAACCTTACTACAACGTCCCTGTACTTTTGAGTTTTTTCAGTAAAAAAAAAAAAATATATATATATATATATATATATTTTAAACAATGTCTGTTTGAGTCTGAATAGGAAATGTGACCACGATTAACTTATGAACTTTACGCAAAGTTTATGGGCCTGCAGTTAAAATAGTAAATGTACCACTCTGTTTTCTTTGGTTTACCAGATTTAGTACATAAAAATGATGTAATTTTTACTGAAGTGTTGTGGGTAGTTTGTTCATTCTTTTACATTTTTATTTCAAAAGTGTTGAAGTTGTTTAACCTGTTCTGTGCTGGGGACATAACGGGTGCACAGTGCTCCCGAGCAGAGGACGTGACCATTACGTCCTCGGCATGGAGCTCGGAGGGAGCGGTAGCGCTCCCTCCGTGGGCTTCCCTCCCACCCCCCAAGGCAGGGATGGAAGGGGAAGCCATTCCCCTTCCACGCCCGGCCCCCCACTCCCCCAATGACATCTGACTTCATTACAGGGTGCCGGTCGCACTGGAAGCCATTTGCTTCCAGTGCGACCTCAGGGAAACAGGTGAGTTTCTCCTCCGGCGGGTGAGGGGCTTCAATCAAAGAGGCATCGGGGGAAAGGAAAGGGTTTTCCTTTCCTCCGGTGTCTCTTTGAGCATTTACGCTTCCCGATTGCATTTCAATCGGGCAGGAGGAATGCCCACTAGATGCCAGGGATTTTTTTGTGTGTTTATTTTCAATGTTTCTGTGTCGGAGAGCGGCGCCTTGGACAAGGGTCAATCCCATTTGGGGGGCATGTTTGCTGTGGCCATTTCTGCCCCTCTTGGGGGCAGATCGGCCTATTATTTATAGGCTGATCTGCCCCCAAGAGGGGCAGAAACCACTAGAATGCCAGGGATGTTTGTTTATATGTTTATTTATGTGGGGGGTGCCCCCTTAGGCAAGGGGCACCCCACCAAGGGGGGCATAGAACTGTTGCCCATTTTTGCCCCCCTTGGGGGCAGATCAGCCTATTTTTTTTAGGCCCATCTGCCCCCAAGGGGGGCCGAAGCCACTTAGACACCAGGGATAGTGTGTGCGTGTGTTTAGTGGATGGGAGGAGGTGCCTTGGGCAAGGGTCACTCCCCTTTGGGGGCATGTGTTTTATGGCCATTTCTGCCCCCCTTGGGGGCAGATCTGCCTATTAGTTAGAAACCACTGGAACCCCAGGGATGTGTTTTATTTGTTTATTTATGTGGGGGGATGCCCCTTTGGGCAAGGGGCAAGGGGCACCCCCCAATGGGGGGCATATAACTGTTGGCCATGTCTGTCCCCCTTGGGGGCAGATCAACCTATTTTGTTTAGGCCCATTTGCCCCCCAGGGGGGCAGATGCCACTTAGGCACCAGGGATAGTGTGTGTGTTTAGTGGATGAGGGGGGCGGCCCCTTGGGCAAGGGTCGCTCCCCTTTGGGGGGGCATGTGTTTTATGGCCATTTCTGCCCCCCCCTTGGGGGGAGATCTGCCTATTATTTTTAGGCTGATCTGCCCCCAATGGGGGCAGAAACCACTGGAATGCCAGGGATGTTTTTTTATTTGTTTATTTATGTGGGGGGGCGCCCCCTTGGGCAAGTGGTGCCCCCCCAAGGGGGGCATTGAACTGTTGGCCATTTCTGCCCCCCTTGGGGTCAGACCAGCCTATTTGTTTTAGGCCCATCTGCCCCCAAGGTGGGTAGAAGCTACTTAGGCACCAGGGATAGGATGTGTGTGTCTGTTTTTTTTTGTTTGAGGGGTGGCCCCTTGGGCAAGGGTCGCTCTCAATGGGGACACACTACTAAAGGGATTTTCTACCCCCCTTGGGGCAGATAGGCCTATTTTTAGTAGGTCCATCTGCCCCTATGGGGGGCAGAATCCACTTAGACACTAATTCCTAAATGCTTGATGGTGTGGTGTTTGTCAACTGGCGAAGTATTTGCATTTGTGATTAAAAAAAATATTTTTGTTCTAGTTCAAAGCTTTTGCTTTCTTTGCTGTTGCGGTTTGCATAGTTGCATGTTTTAGGTAAGTAAAAACAATTTACTCCAAAGGAGTATTGTTGCCATGCATCAATGACATGTTTGTAGGTGGTGTACTAAATGCAGGATTGAGTGTGAAATTTTCCTTAGATTTGAGCATAATGATATATGTGTCATCTTATTTCTAATTTGCTTTTCTTTCTTTTTAGTGCGATATCATTGGTGATTGCCGTGTCTGTGCAGAGTAGTTTCTGGTGAGTCAAGCTTTTTTCAGGCAAGCGAGCGGTATAGTTTTTGAGTTTATAACTCTTACTGGTAAAGCTACACTTTATTACTTATCTTACACAGTACTGGTTGTTGGTGGTGCATTTGTCCAGTTACTTTTCGTAGGAAAGATCATGGCTAGCTGCAGGATGACCGCTCAGAAGGTGGTTGGTATGCTTTTTGAGTCATTGCCTGATCATGATTATGAGACGGACTCTACATCTGAGGCAGAGGAGGAAGTGAGAGATTCTGGCAGTGAAGTTTCTGTCGGAGACAAATCGTCTGATGAGGAAGCCACTCAGTGCAGATGAAGGGCCTGTTATAAAGGAGGACACTGATGTGCCATTAGAGCAGCAACCTGGGGCTGAAAGGTTTCCCGTTAGAAGACCTGAACTCTGGGTTGCCCCAAACATGGAGCAGCCAGAGTTGCCTGCCTTTACTGGTCTCCTGGGGTGTAGAGTCAATACAGAAAACTTTTTGCCTGTCAATTTCTTTGAGTTATTTGTGGATGATGTGTTTTTGGAGAAGATTGTTGAGCAGACTAATTTGTATGCAGAGCAGTATTTGAGGGACAAAGCTGCTAGACTTAGGCCACACTCTAGAGCTACTCAGTGGATTCCTATAAATTTGTAGGAGATGAAAAGGTTTTTGGGTTTGACTCTTTTGATGGGGTTGATAAGGAAGCCGTCAAATGCTTCTTATTGGTCTACTAGTCCCTTGATGGCAACAGCTATATTTCCTGCAACCATGAGTCGTAATTGGTATTTGCTTCTTCTTAGGATGCTGCATTTTGTTGACAATGCATTAGCCTTGCCACAAGATCACCCTGATTCTGACCATCTTTTTAAGATTAGGCCTGTCCTTGGTCATTTTGTAGATCGGTTTTCAGAGGTCTATGTTCCAGGCAAAGGAATAGCTGTGGATGAGTCTTTGGTCCTCTTCAAGGGTCGTTTGGTTTTTAGGCAGTGCATTCCTAGCAAGAGGGCACAATATGGAATTAAATTGTATATGCTGTCTGAAAGTAGTACAGGATATGTGTATAGTTTCCGTGCCTACACTGGTAGGGATTCCAGCATTGACCCCCCTAGTTCTCCCCCACTTTTGGAGTTACTGAGAAAATTGTGTGGGAACTTGGTAGATGACTGTTCAACAAACGTCACCATTCGTATGTAGATAACTTCTACACTGAACTGCAGTTGTTCAAGGAATTGTTTAGAGTGGACACTGTTGCTTGTGGCACAATTTGTTGTAACCGGAAAGACTATCTAAGGGAGCTTGTCTGTAAAAAACTTGAGAGGGGACAGTGCAGTGAGTGTCTAGCTTTGAAATTTTCAGACAGGGGGGATGTCTTCATGCTAAGTAGCATCCATGATTAGAGTACTTCCCCCGTGACTGTTTGGGGCCAGGTTGCTGAAGTGCACAAACCTGTGTGCATTTTAGATTATAATAAGCACATGGGAAGTGTAGAGTTGATCAGAGGTTGGAACCTTATACTGCTATTCGTAAGTCTTATGTTTGGTATAAGAAGTTAGTAATTCACCTCTTCCACTTGGCAACTTTTAATGCTTTTATTGTGTTTAAGGATAGGTCTCCAGAGTCAAAGATGACATTTGTGAAATTTCAGGAGTCAGTGATAGAGAGCCTTATTGTGGTGGAACAGGCAAGAGTTCCTAGAGAAGCAGTGGTAGAGGATGTGGCTAGATTGAAAGATCGCCACTTTGCTGAGCACATTCCTCCCACACCCAAAAAAGACTTTCCAGCTAAGAAATGTAGAGTCTGTGCTCGAAGAGGTATCCGGAGGGAGACTCGAATGTACTGCCTAGATTGTCCTTCAGAGCCTGTGTGGGTGTGGGTGGTTGTTTCAAGAATTACCACACCCAGAATAATTACTGGGATCTACCATGAGTGTAAACTGCCTGTTTGATATTTTCGTGTGTTCAGTTTCATGGTTGGCATTTCTGTCATGTACTTAGAGCTGTTGTGTTTGTAGTTTTGTCATTATTTCTAATTAGTTAGTGGTTTCTTTGTTTTTAAAACAAAAAAAGTGATGCCATTGTGTGCGGAGTGGCGCTTGGCTGTCAGTGTACATATTGACTTGCTGTTGGCTACTGCAACTCACTGCCAGCCAAACGCCAGTCCACACACTCCCATCAGCTGGTGTGATTGCTGTATCAAGCATGTGGGTGTATGTAAGTGATGGGCCCTTGAGTGGCACTGTCTGTCGATGCGAGTGTTGTAATGTGCTGGGCTCGTGGCTGGCGGTGTGAATGGTCTTGTGCATGTCATGTATGAAAGGTGTGTGAATGGACTGTAAAGCAGTTGGTGCCTTGTCGTGGCTTTACAGCTCACGAGCTGTGAGTCATTGGTTCGGATTTTTTGGCCATTCAGTTATTAACAGTGCATTTCATTTTCGTGAAATGTCTTATTAATAAAATTTGATCCACTGAACCATCACTCACCCTCGTGACAAATCCAACCAGTATGTGTGGTAAAAATGACAAAACCTGCTCCGCTGTAATCAGGCGTCTCAGCACACCTGTGACACGCTAGGTGTCTCGGGTGGGACCCCGATGATGAAGCATGCCACCAACTTGGTTGGTGGGTGAGGGGTCTTTTTAACATACCCTAAGTGTGTTTCTTTTCACAATTTTAGTGTTTGGAACATCACATAAGTATGTGGACACACCAAAATGATCTATTGCAAAACTACCTGTGTTTGGGGGGGCACCTATGTTTTTGGTCCCAGGTGCGAACTTCATCTAGGGAAACCTACCAAACCCAGACATGTTTTAAAAATAGACAGCCCAAGGAGTCCAAGGAGGTGTGGCTTGCCTTGATCCCCCAACATTGTCTTACCCAGACTCCTCTGAAAACCTCAGAATTTGCTTAAAAAAGCATATTTTCCTCACTTTTCTTTGTAGGACCACTGCTGCGGCACAGATTTCCTACCACCCAGCATTCCCCAAGTAAAATGATACCTCACTTGTGTGGGTCCCCAAAGCAGAGTCAGCCTAAAATATATATAAAAGAAAAATATGTGCTAAGCAACTCGCTGTGCTATCCCTTCAATCTCTACAGGTTGTTGGCATGTTTCTGTTGCAGGCACCTGCGCCACCCACACAAGCAAGGTATCATTTTTATCAGGAGACTTGGGGGAACGCTGGATAGAAAGAAATTTGTGGCTCCTCTCAGATTCCAGAACTTTCTGTCACCGAAATGAGAGGAAAAAGTGTTTTTTTGGACAAATGTTGAGGTTTGCAAAGGATTCTGGGTAACAGAACCTGGTCAGAGCCCCACAAGTCACCCCATCTTGGATTCCCCTAGGCGTCTAGTTTTCAAAACTGTGCAGGTTTGCTAGGTTTCCCTAGGTGCCTGCTGAGCTAGAGGTCAAAATCCACAGCTAGGCACTTTGTAAAAAAACAGCTCTGTTTTCTTTGTGAAAATGTGATGTGTCCACGTTGTATTTTAGGGCATTTCCTTTCACAGGTGCGGGGCCTACCCACACAAGTGAGGTACCATGTTTATCGGGAGGCTTGGGGGAATGCTGGGTGGAAGGAAATTTGTGGCTTCTCTCAGATTCCAGAACTTTCTGTCACCGAAATGAGAGGAATAAAGTGTTTTTTGGCCAAATTTTGAGGTTTGCAAAGGATTCTGGGTAACAGAACCTGGTCAGAGCCCCACAAGTCACCCCATCTTGGATTCCCCTAGGTGTCTAGTTTTCAAAAATGTGCAGGTTTGGTAGGTTTCCCCAGGTGCCGGCTAAGCTAGAGGTCAAAATCTACAGCTAGGCATGTTGTAAAAAACAGCTCTGTTTTCTTTGTGAAAATGTGATGTGTCCACATTAAATTTTGGGGCATTTCCTGTCGCAGTCGCTAGGCCTACCCACACAAGTTAGGTACCATTTTTATCGGGAGACTTGGGGGAACGCTGGGCGGAAGGAAATTTGTAGCTCCTCTCAGATTCCAGAACTTTCTGTCACCAAAATGAGAGGAAAAAGTGTTTTTTTGGCCAAGTTTTGAGGTTTGCAAAGGATTCTGGGTAACAGAACGTGGTCAGAGCCCCACAAGTCACCCCATCTTGGATTCCCCTAGGTGTCTAGGTTTAAAGAATTTGCAGGTTTGCCAGGTTTCCCCAGGTGCCGGCTGAGCTAGAGGGCAAAATCCACAGCTAGGCACTTTGCAAAAAACAGCTCTGTTTTCTTTGTGAATATGTGATGTGTCCATTTTGTGTTTCCTGTTGCGAGCATTAGGCCTACCCATGCAAGAGAGATACCATTTGTATCGCAATACCTGGAGTGACAGAATAGTAAAACAAGTGTTATTGCCCCTTGTCTTTCTCTGCATTTTTTCCTTCCAAATGTAAGACAGTGTGTAAAAAAGACATCTAGAAATGTCTTGTAATTCACATGCTAGTATGGACACCCCGGAATTCAGAGATGTGGAAATAACCACTGCTTCTGAACACTTTATCTAGTGCCTATTTTGGAAATACAAAGGTTTTCTTGATACCTATTTTTCACTTTTTATGTTTCAGCAAATTAATTGCTGCATACCCGGTATAGAATGAAAACCCATTTCAAAGTGCAGCTCATTTATTGGCTCTGGGTACCTAGGGCTCTTGATGAACCTACAAGCCCTGTATATCCCCACAACCAGTATAGACCAGCAGAAGTAACGGTACATTGCTTTCAAAATCTGACATCGCAGGAAAAAGTTACAGAGTAAAACGTGGAGAAAAATTGCTGGGTTTTTTTCACCTCAATTTCAATATTTGTTTATTTCAGCTGTTCTTTTCTGTAGGAAACACTTGTAGGATCTACACAAAGAACCCCTTGCTGAATTCAGAATGTTGTTTACTTTGCAGAAATGGTTAGATGTCTGGGATTCAGCATTGGTTTCTCACCTATTTCTGTCACTGACTGGAAGGAGGCTGAAAGCACAAAAAATAGTAAAAATGGGGTATGTCCCAGAAAATGTCAAAATTGTGTGACAAATGGGGTTTACTAATTCAAGTCTGCCTGTTCCTGAAAGCTGGGAAGGTGGTGATTTTACCACTGCAAACCCTTTGTTGATGCCATTTCCAGGGAAAAAACCACGAGCCTTCTTCTGCATCCCTTTTTTCCCATTTGTTTTTAAAAAAAAACGAAATTGTCAATGTATTTTGGCTAATTTATTGATCTCCTTCAAGGGAACCCACAAAGTCTGGGTACCTCTAGAATCCCTATGATGATGGAAAAAAGGACGGAAATTTGGCATGGGTAGCTTACGTGGAGAAAAAGTTATGAGGGCCTAAGCGCGAACTGCCCCAAATAGCTAAAAAAAGGCTCGGCACAGGAGGGGAAAAGGCCTGGCAGCAAAGGGGTTAAAGTGATTTAAATGATATTGGATTATGTAAAAAATTTAAAGTTTTATTGAGAAATAGAAATGTAAAATATTTACCAAAATGTGAAAAAACAAATACATTTGTTGAAAAACTATGGGGGTCATTACAACCCTGGCGGATGGTTTTAAAGCAGCGGTAAGACCGCAAACAGGCCGGCGGGAAAAAAAGGGTTTTATGACCGTGGCGGAAACCGCCAACAAAGACGGCCACTTTAACACCCCCCCGACCGCCACGGCGGTTCAGACAAGCAGCGCGGCGGTCACCACCAATAGACAGATGGGAGACAAAGTACCGCCCACAGTATTACAACAGGCCAATCCTCCACCTTTTCCGGGGCGGATTCACCGTGGATAAAAACACAGCGGAAACAGCCATTTCAATGGGAAAACGCTCACCTTAACACACTCCACGAGGAAGGAGGGCACCATGGAGCCGGAACTCCAAATACTCCCTGCAATACTTTTCCTGCTCCTCTACGAACATCAGCAACGCTGCCGCCGAAGACAACGGTGAGTACTGCACCTACGACATAGGGGAGGGGAGGCAAAAGTCGGGGACACACACACGCAACACCCCCACCCCCACCCCCACCCCGACCCTCGCACACTACAACACACACACCAATGCATTTCCAAACATTACAGTAACAACCCCCCCGGAAGAATGCAAAGACAAAAGGAAATGAGTGCAACCATTGTAATATATCAAAATACAGTTACCAAATATATACAGATAGATATCCTCATTCAAAAAGTTATACATCACGATTAGTAGTGCAGGTATGCACCATTCAATGTCCGTGGACCACTGGGCCCAAAATGCATGGGCGAGGCCCACACACAATACCTGTCCAGAAACGGAGAGAACACTGCTGGGGCATCAGATCGAAATACAACAGGCACCTCAGGGGGAAGGGAAGGTGGGGGCACCTCAGCCGGATGACAGCACCATGCCAGATCCATGATGGGGCTCCATGCCCATTGATGTATCCTGGGGAGTGCAAAGCCACAGTCTCACAAGTCTTTGCAGTGGGTGGTTTGCCCACTGTACCATCCTGGGGAGTGCAAAGCCACAGTCTCACAAGTCTTTGCAGTGGGTGGTTTGCCCACTGTACCATCCTGGGGAGTGCAAAGCCACAGTCTCTCAAGTGGATAACAGTCTCCACTGGCTGTGGAGGGGGACTGGTGCCCAGACTGCTTCATCCTGTGAAGGACTGAGGTAGTGGATGCTGTTCACCACTGGTTCTGGAGGGGGACTGGTGCCCAGAGTGCTTCATCCTGTTAAGGACTGAGGTAGTGGATGCTGTTCTCCACTGGTTCTGGAGGGGGACTGGTGCCCAGAGTCCTTCATCCTGTTAAGGACTGAGGTAGTGGATGCTGTTCACCACTGGTTCTGGAGGGGGACTGGTGCCCAGAGTGCTTCATCCTGTTAGGGACTGAGGTAGTGGATGCTGTTGACCACTAGTTCTGGAGGGGGACTGGTGCCCAGAGTGCTTCATCCTGTTAAGGACTGAGGTAGTGGATGCTGTTCTCCACTGGTTCTGGAGGGGGACTGGTGCCCAGAGTGCTTCACTCTCCCCGAGACGGTCCAAGTTCCGTCTCTGCCCCTGCCGCAAATGGGCTAGTGGTGCTTGAGTTGGCGGTGCTTGCCCTGTTCAGCGGTGCTTGCCATGGCGGTCTTTGCCCTGTTCAGCGGTGCTTGCCATGGCGGTCTTTGTCCTGTTCAGCGGTGCTTGCCTTTGCAGTTTCTGACCTGTTCAGAGGTGCTTGCCATGGCGGTCTTTGCCCTGTTCAGCGGTGCTTGACTTTGCTGTCTCTGACCTGTGCAGCGGTGTGTGCCATGGCGGTCCCTCATTGCCCAGCGGGGCTGTGGCTGCCGGGGCCCTCCTGGGCACTGACTCTGGCGGTGGTCTCCTGACCAGTGACGATTGTGCTGCCCTCCTGGGCACTGACTCTGGCGGTGGTCTCCTGACCAGTGACGATTGTGCTGCCCTCCTGGGCACTGACTCTGGCGGTGGTCTCCTGACCAGTGACGATGGGGCTGGCGGTGGCGTCCTGAGCAGCCTTCTCCGTCATGCTGCTCTTCCCAGACTTTGGCGCTTTCTTCTGCCCCTTCCCCACCTTGGGAGGAGTCACAGCTGACTCGACACTCCCCCCGGGACCCTTGTGAGAGGCTTTGCCGGCAGGAGTCTTCACCCTCTCCCGTCGGGCACTGTCCAACTTCTGGTGCTTCACAGGGGGGGGGACTGGCTGTGCTTTGGCTCTGTGTCACACTGGCTGCCCTGGTGCCTGGTGCACTCCACATACCTCTAACAGGCACCACTGGAACCGGAGATTTTTTGGCTGAGGTGCTACTACGGGACCTATGAATTGGAGGGGGGGGTGGAGGGAAAGAGGTCAACGTTGCTCAGGAAAAGTTTCTGACGAACACTGGGACGGGTAGCTGGAGGGGGTCTGGGAGTGGAGGAAGAGGAGGTGGTTGTAGGAGGTGTAACTTTACGTGATTTGGGTGCAGGTCCATGTTCTGGAGGCTGTCGTGAGGTGGGTGGATGTTGGGTGTGTGTGTGCCCGCGTTTGTGTACTTTGGGAGGGGGCGTCACAGACACACTGGGAGAGGACACAGGGGACGTGTAAATGGTAGTGGGGGTGGTGAGTGCAGGTGAGCGCGGTGTGGTGGTGGGTATTCTGGTGCGAGTCCTAGTGGCTGTAGTGGTAGTGCATGCAGGTGAGGGTGTAGACGACACTGGGAGGGAGGAGGGAGACGACGAGGAGGGGGACACAGTGGAGCCAGTGGATGTTGCTGTGTCTGTATGTGGGTGATGCTTGTGTGAGTGCCTGTGGGATGTGTGGTGCCTATGTTTGCCTGAGCTACCCTTGTGTGTTGAGGTGTGTGCAGGCTGGTCTGATGGTGTGCTTGGGATAGGCAGAGGTACAGGGGATTGGGTCTGGGTGGAAGAAGTTGGAGGGGGAAGGCTAGACACAGGGACAGTGGCTGCCATCAGTGCTGAGGCCAGAGATTGCAGGGTTCGATGATCGACAGCCTGACCAGAATGAATGCCCTCCAGGAATGCATTAGTGTGTTGCAACTCCCTTTCTACACCCTGGATGGCATTCACAATGGTAGACTGCCCAACAGTGAGTGACCTGAGGAGGTCAATGGCCTACTCACTGAGGGCAGCAGGGGTGACTGGGGCAGGGGCTGAGGGGCCTGGGTCGAAGGTGATGCCCACCCTCCCGGGTGAGCGGGCACGGGGTGAAGGCTGAGGGGCTGCTGGGAGGGCGGTGCTGGTAGGGGGGGTGGCTGCTGTACCTGTATAAGTGGGGGGCACAAATGGTGCCGCCACCACAAGGGAGCTCCCATCGGAGGACGAGTCTGTGTCGCTGGTTACTGATCCGGTGACCGCCGTGAAGCTCCCCTCGCCCTCCGTCCCACTGGTGTATTCTGAGTCCGTGGTGTGGCCCTCCATGGCCATGTGGGATGCAGCCCCCTCGTGCTCCGGTGCCACTGTACCTCCGCCTGATGATGCTGATGCACAAAAAAACAGGGAGAGCACAAAAGAAGTGGGGAAACAGAAGAAAGACAGGTTGAGTGCATGGCTTACCGCTACCGTTGGCGGACAATACAGACACAGCAGCCCCCTGCACTACGCCGCGCTCTTGGGCTCTACAGATGCAGTTCCTGTGATATGGCCTACATGGCTATGGTGGACATCTGCACACATAGATGACACAGGGGCATGTATACCTGTACTTGGCACTCTACAGAGGTGTGGTGGAGTGCCACATGGCCTGCATTATGGAGGGGCCTAGCCTACGGGACTCGCCCTGGCCTAGGGAAATCCACAGTCCTCCTCCCACACCCAAACACCTCCACTGCGCGCAAAGTCAGCAGAATGAGAGTGTACTCACCCCCTTGTGTCTGCTGTGATGCCCTCATGCGCCCATCCAACTCAGGGTAGGCCACCGCCAGGATCCGGAACATCAGGGGGGTCATGGTGCGATGGGCACCCCTCCCACGTTGGGAGGCCATACCCAGCTGAGCCTCCGCCGTCTTCTTGCTCCAGCGGCAAATGTCCTCCCATCTTTTACGGCAGTGGGTGCTCCTTCTTTGGTGGACCCCCAGGGTCCGGACGTCCTTGGCGATGGCACGCCAAATATCCTTCTTCTGGTGGGCGCTGATCTACATGACATGTACAGGGGTAAAAGAGAAGTCATTACCAACTGCACCGTCGAAGTGAGTGGCCCACATCCCTACCCTTGCCATGTGGCACATGCATTCACAGTCCTTCATGCTCGCAAAACTCTGCCCCCTTCCTTCTTACATCCAGCCCTCTCCACCCAGGCATAGCCCATACAACTTGCACCCTATGTACTCACCTGTTGGTCTGGAGGACCGTAGAGTAGCGTGTACTGGGGGAGGACCCGTCCATGAGCTTCTCCAACTCCTGTGCAGTGAAGGCAGGGGCCCTTTCCCCAGACGCACGTGCCATTGTCTCTTCCAGACCGAGGTCACAGCAGCACTTGCAGTGTAGGTCCTCGCCTGTCGAAGATCAGGTATCGAGTGATTGAACAGATAGAAAATGGCGGTCACATCCGCGGCGGTGACGTCCGCGACGGTGCGTATCATCACCGCCGGCGCACTTCGTCATTGGCTCCTGGGACCCATAGGGTCCAATGTTAACCAATGCAGCATTGCGCCGCTGTCTTCAACCGCCTACTGCGACGGTGTACAACGCCAGCGCAGTTACCTCACATCCCAATGTCCCACTTTAGAGGTCAGGCATCCGCCATTTCAGGGGCCCACATGGCTTCATTTTCAACTGCGTCACACATACCTAGGCCTGGACTCAACACACATACAGGCAACTTTTTGGAATTTGTTTTGTGTGCTGTGTAGCTGTGGATACATACCTCTGAATTGCTTGACTCTGTGGTCGCTGTTGTCCTTCCTAGGCACCGTCATCTGGGACATGTGAGGGGATGGTGGAATCCCCCGGTGTACCGACCGCTGGTGGACCTGTTGATAATGGAGGTGCGACATTTAATCATCACCTACAGGTTTGACCGTGCCACAATCCAGGAACTGTGTACCCAGTTGGAGCCAGACCTTATGTCACCAATCCGCCATCCCACATGAATCCCCCCTCAAGTGCAGGTGCTATCAGTGCTCCATATCCTAGCAAGTGGGTCATTTCAAACAACAGAGGCCATGGCATCAGGGATGTCCCAGCCTATGTTTTCCAACGTGTTGTCCAGAGTGTTGTCTGCCCTGCTGAAACACATGAGGAGCTACATCGTTTTCCCTCAGGTGGAGGATTTGGCTACTGTTAAAGGTGACTTCTATGCCCTGGGACATATCCCCAACATCATAGGTGCCATTGATGGGACCCATGTAGCTCTGCCCCCCCCCACAGGAGTGAACAGGTGTACAGGAACCGGAAGAGTTATCATTCCATTAATGTACAGATGGTATGTTTGGCAGACCAGCACATCTCCCAGGTAAATGCTATGTTCCCTGGCTCAGTGCATGACGCCTACATCCTGCGGAGTAGCAGCCTCCCTTATGTGATGGGTCAACTCCAGAGGCACCGGGTGTGGCTATTAGGGGACTCTGGTTACCCCAACCTGTCATGGCTATTGACCCCAGTGAGGAATCCCAGGACCAGGGCAGAGGAACGCTACAATGAGGCCCGTGGGCGGACTAGGAGGGTGATCGAACGCACCTTCGGCCTCCTGAAGGCCAGGTTCAGGTGCCTCCATATGACAGGTGGTTCCCTACTCTACTCACCAAGGAAGGTGTGCCAGATAATCATCGCCTGCTCTATGCTTCACAATCTTGCTTTGCGACGCCAGGTGCCTTTTCTGCAGGAGGATGGTCCAGATGACGGTGTTGTGGCAGCTGTGGAGCCTGTGGACAGTGATGAGGAGGAAGCAGAGGAAGAAGCCATTGACAACAGGGACTCAGTCATACAGCAATATTTCCAGTGACACACAGGTCAGAATGCTTTCTTTACTAATACACTTACTTTCACACTTCTACCTCTATCCTGTCTCTAAATTTCAAGCAGTATTGGTAACTGATTTGTACATTTCCATTACGGTTTCACAGGAGTGGTTACCAGCGTGTGTCATCTGCTTGCATCCTTCATGGACTTGTGATGTGTGACATAGTTATGTTGACATTACATTTTCGAACTGATTTTGTCATTGTCATAGCTAATACACATTTTTTAAATCACAGACTGACTCCAGATTGTTTTGTGCTTCAAGGGTGTTTATTGAAGTGCTAATTATTGGAGGGGGTGGTAAAATGGTGATGGGTGATGGTGGAGGAATGTCCATGGCAGAATCCAGTCTATTAGTCTCACAGGTGCATTGCCCATATGGGCATAGGACGTGGAGCTGGGGCAGTTCCAATATGGACAGGGTTACAAAGTGGGACAGTGGAATGACAATCAGGGTGGTCTCATTTCTTGGCTGGGATCTTGGCATCGTGCTCTGTCCTGTTCCTGGATCTCAGGGACCGCTTGCGGGGTGGTTCTCCGTCTGTAGGGGGTGGGGTGCTGGTGTGGTGGTCCTGCGGCGGGGCGTCCTGTCCACTAGCGCCGGCGGAGGTGGTGGGCAGTTCATCATCCAGGCTAGTGTCAGGGGCCCCTTGGAGTGCCACGGTGTCCCTCATGGTGTTCTGTATGTCATTCAGCACCCCTATGATGGTGCCCAGGGTGGAGCTGATGGTTCTGAGTTCCTCCCTGAACCCCAAATACTGTTCCTCCTGCAGGCGCTGGGTCTCCTGAAACTTGGCCAGGACCGTAGCCATTGTCTCCTGGGAGTGGTGGTATGCTCCCATGATGGAGGAGAGGGCCTTGTGGAGAGTGGGTTCCCTTAGCCTGTCCGCCCCGTCGCACAGCAGCCCTCCTAGTTCCCCTGTGTTCCTGGGCCTCCGTCCCGTGGACCGTGTGCCCACTACCACTGCCCCCAGATCCCTGTTGTTGTTGGGGTGGTGGGTTATCCTGGGTTCCCTGTAGTGGTGGACACAGCTGATTGACGTGTCCTGGGTACGGAGGCATGGGCCCGCTGGGTGGGTGCTGTACTGGTGTTTCCAGAGGGTGGAAGGTCAGTGTTGGGCTGTGCCTGTGCGAGGGGAACCGACTGTCCCGAGGCCCACAATGGTCCGGGCTGGTCATCTGGATCCAGTTGGCCAGAGCTGCTGTCATCACTGTGGGCCTCTTCTGTGGGTGGGGTAGAGATGTCTGGACCGTCCTGTCTGGTGACGTTGGGTTGTGGTCCTGCAGGGGTGTAAAAGCATGATTATTGCATGTGTGTGTGTCATGGTGTGCAATGCGTGGGTGAGCGTGTACCCCAGTGCTAGCATTCCTGTGTGGGGGCTTGTGTGATGATGGTTAGGGGGCGTTATGGGTATGTGCAGTGGGCATGCTTTAGTGATGGGTGTCCATGCTTTGTTGTGTCATGCAGGGCTTGGTGTTGGGATGGGTGGATTGTGTTATTAGTACATTAGTGAGAAGTTGGAGTGATAGAGGAGGGGGGAGGGTGGGGGTGTGTGATAGCATGCAGGTAGGGTGGGGGATATGATAGTTAAGATTTGACTTACCAGTGTCCATTCCTCCACCGACTCCTGCGAGGCCCTCAGGATGCATGATGGCCAAGACCTGCTCCTCCCATGTTGTTAGTTGTGGGGGAGGAGGTGGGGGTCCGCCGCCAGTCCGCTGAACCGCAATGTTGTGCCTGGAGACCACGGAACGCACCTTCCCCCATAGGTCGATCCACCTCTTCCTGATGTCGTCCTGATTTCTTGGGTGCTGTCCCACTGCGTTGACCCTGTCCACTATTCTTCGCCATAGCTCCATCTTCCTAGCTATAGAGGTGTGCTGCACCTGTGATCCAAATAGCTGTGGCTCTACCCGTACGATTTCCTCCACCATGACCCTGAGCTCCTCCTCCGAAAACCTGGGGTGTCTTTGGCGTTCCATGCGGTGGTGTAGGTGATGTGTGGGGTGGTGTATGTGGTGATGAGTGTGGTGATGTGTAGTGGTGTGGGTTGTTTTGTGCGTGGATGTTGTGTGGGTGATGGTGTTGTGTGCCTCTGTGTGGTGGGGTTGTCTATTGCTGTGCTCTCTCTCTCGCCTTCGTCTATAATTTTTGGTCGTAGGGGTTTGTGGATGATGTGGGTGTGTGTTTTATATTGTGTTGGGTGTGTGGGAGTGGTGTTTGTATGTGTATCAGGTGTGTGTATTTTGAATTGTCCAATGTGGTGGTGTTTTGGAGATGTGTGTGTATTTTGAGCACAGCGGTGTGTACCGCCAATGGAATACCGCGGTTGAAAGGATTCGTGGGTCGTAATAGCATGGGTGTGTTTCTGTTGGTGTGACGGTGGAGGATTTGTTTTTGCCAGTTTATCACTGACCTTTGGTGTGGCAGACTTGTGTGGGTGTCTGAATTTCGGCGGATTCCGAGATGTGGGTCATAATAGCTGTGGCGGAATTCGGCGGCCGCGGCGGTCTATTGGCGGTCTTCTGCACGGCGGTAAGTGGCTTTTACCGCCAGTGTTGTAATGACCCCCTATATGTCTAATATGTTATAAGATGTAAACTATTTTACTAATAGATTTGTAACTATAGATTAATGTGGATTAGTTTATTTTCAAAAATGTGTTTTAATTTAGAAAACAACTTATTTGGATATTTAAACATAATGTGTTTGTAAGTTTAGAAATGCTAAATAAATGTTTATTGTATCTCTGAAATAGAATTAGATTTTTTAGATTAAAATATTACATTTTATTGTAGAGACATATTTTTACATTTCCTGGATATTTCTATATGTCCTTTATTTTAAAATCCATTTTACCATTTATGTATTTTAATTTGAAAATTATTATATATTTGTTCTGTGTGTATTTTTTTATTTATGTTATTTGAAACACAGTATTGAAAGTCATTATGTCGGTCAATTAAATGATCAACATAAAACTTTTTTATAAAACAACATATTTGCAGTCTTTAATCAGGCATTCAACCCTTCAGCAATGCCAAAGACAGCACAATATGTGATGTATGAAATACTTGAATTAATCTTACCTATTGTTTCCCAGTTGTATGTTTTCTATCTTATTGGTAGTATTAGAGACAAGGACCAACCAAATGCAAATCAGTATTGGCCTCAAAAGAGAGAGACTGTGCTGCACTGACAGGCTGGGTCCCCTCTGGATGGGAACGCAAGCAATACAGGACTTTGTAAGGTTCTTCAGTAATGCACAACTTGAGTCTATGGCTGGCAAACTCAGGACATATCATGTAAAACTACTTTCCAGAAAATTAGCTAAAAAAGTCATAGGGAGCTCAACAGTACACATATTTCTAACTCAGTGCCTGACTTAGATCTCGGCGGACGAGTTGCATAGGATACAATGGGATTAATATTTTGGCAGACAGGATATCCGTCACTGTTGTGATGGAATAACCCGTCTGCCGAGATCTAAATCAGGCCCTAAGTCACATAACATGTACCAGTGTAGATTGGAATAGAGTGGGGGAGTGCGATGAGGAGGCAATAAGCAGCACACCAGGAAAAATGTCTCTTAACATAAAAAGGTGTTATACAACTATATAAATCTGTGCTATATTCATAAAACATCTACTTTTACAGCCACTGTTGCCAATGAGCAGAAATGCAGGTAGGAGACACAAACTTCTTTTACATTTATAAGAAATGAAATGACTATGAATTTTCAGAGGTCTCCAAAAGCACTTCATGAACATCTAACAAATGATCACCCATTAGAATTCAAAGCAATATATTCTAATAGCACTGCAAGCTATTCAAAACACCTTATTTGAAGAAATGTTCTCAGATCAGCAGTCTGGAAAATAGCAATGTTTTCTCATTTTATTGAGAAAATGGTTGTCTGTTTAGTACATTACCATTTACATTCCGATTTCAAAAAAGCATACTGTTTCCATTAGAGCTGAAAACAAACATAGCCATCCAAGTAGGAAATGTTATTTTATATTCACTATGGTGGGCAATGTACGGCCGCTATTGTTTGTCAGGGTCACTGATTGACATTGCGCTATTAATACCTAGGTGAAGACAGTACAGTCATTTATGGTCTTTAGGGGAAAGAGACAGTGGAGGAGTAATATTTTAGGGAAAAGCACATTCAGTATAAGCAGCCAGCCAGCCATTGTCTTCCGATAAAGTGAACATAAAACCCCTAAATGCATTAACGTTTATTCTTGGTATAAATTAATGAAAACCATTAGAAATTTACATATGAATAGAAAGGAATTGAAACGCAAGTAAAATCTGCTGTATGTGTTTTTTTTTAATTCAATCTCTGGACTTTATGTGAAAGGGCACTGTCAACAGTGGTAAACAACCAGCCACTAAATGTAATGCCCATAGAATATTTCAGCAAGTCTCACAACTGAATCATTTGCACCAATGAAAATATATTCCTGAATAATCTTCCTATACGGTTACACATTAGCAGAAAAATGTATGTGCTGTGAGCTAATGTTTTCACATGTAATACTACAACAATGTGTCCAAATTGCTTCATGTGAATCGGATTTCTTGTTACCACTCCAGAGCTTTCCTTTAAGAAAACATTGTTAGCCCAAAACGAACCGAGGCCACTCTTCTTTGAATGTACTCAGTTATCTGAAAGCCTGGCACCAGAACAGACATTTGGGGGCATATTTATATAAAAATTGGGGGCATATTTGACGCACATTCAGCGCAAATGTTGCCCCATATTTAAACTTTGACGCCCGAGACCGCGGACGACAAAAGTCCGCCGTGTGCGTAATTTTTTGAATGCAGCAACCCACCTTGCGTAAATGATATGCAAGGTAGGCGTTCCCGTCCAAAAAATTACTTAAACGCCTGTGCGTCGTATTTCTGCTTTCGGGCAAAAATGACGCACGGCCGGGAGGTGGAGCCGAAAATGAGGCACAGCATGATTTGCGTCAAAATGTAACGCCTGGGTCAGGGCAGGCGTTAAAATTGGGCAAACACACCTGTATTTAATCAGAACACACAGAAGCAACAGCAGAGCAGCAAAAAGGAGACATGGAGGTGATTCTTATCCAGCGTGCACGCAGACGCAGAGCCCAGCAGCTACAACAGCAGCTATCACAACATCAGCAGGGACCCCAAAGGCAGTGCAGAAGGCAGGAGAGGATATTCTGCCCCAGAACAACCCTTCATGGCCTCAGGGAACACAACATCATCCAGAGGTACAGGTTGAACTTGCAGGACATTCAGCAGCTGCTGCGAAACATTGAGCCGCAGTTGGCACCCACTTTTCTCACACCCCGCACCATCCCAACAGAAACCAAGCTGCTTTCCGTACTTCACATGCTGGGAAGTGGCTCTTTTCAAACAACTGGTGCCCTGGTTGCCGGAATATCACAACCATCATTCTCTGCCTTTTTGCCCAAAGTACTGGATGCCATCACCCCGCCACATCTGCTTCCCTAACACACTGCAGAAGCAGCAGGAAACAAAACAGGGGCTCTACCTCATTAGTGGCTTCCCACACGTCCTTGGTCCAATCGACTGCTCACATATACGCCTTGTGCCACCTGCTGCAACTGAACACCTCTATCGCAACAGGAAGCACACACACTCTATCAATGTGCAGGCCATTGTCAATCACCAAGGATTGATCACCAACATTGTGGCTAAATATCCTGGGCGTGTCCATGACTCATTCATCTTCCGTCACTGCACCATGAATGAACACTTCCAGGATGGACGGTATGGCAATGGACTACTTGTTGATAAGTACAAAAACCTACTTTTATACACACTGCAAAGAAACTCTCTAGGACACACAACACATTCTCCACAACAGCAACATGTGATCAGGAACACACTGAGGTCGTGACATCGCTAGCCATGTTTCTTAGGTCACCATTGAACCTGTCACACATCGGAAATTAGTGTACAGTCTAATGTTAAGACGTCAAAGATCACAACGTGTGGAGTGGGTTGCCTAAATGTCACCTTGCATATTGTAAGTGCTCCAATGACGTTTACATTAATCCATTGCATAAGTCTAAAGGTATGGGATGTCCAGGGTACATTGATATGAACGTGTTAACAACACTGTCAAAATAAATCTGTGTATGGAACTATCATCTCACCCCCAGTGAAGACACATGGCCACCTGTATCACAAGTCACAATGCTAGGGAGGGCACTCTGTACTGCAAATCCCAAAACATACTGCTGACAAACGGTCAGCAGCCACACACTCGTTCAGCCAAGGAAACAACACGATGCAGATAGTACAGCCTACAAGCCTAGGATGCGACATAATAACACAAAAGAGTCACAGACAACGCAAGACAACTACTGCCATGAAAGGTCATTTCAATGGGGCTAGCTACATCAACATGATCCCCTTCATTTTCTCTAGCAGCTGATCAGGGGTATGGCATCCAGCCATGGATAATGATACCTATTGCCAACCCGAGTACTGAAGTAGAGTGTGCCTACAATGACGCACATAGGAGGGCACGCACCATAGTCGAGAGGACCTTCGGCATCCTCAAGTTAAGGTTCCGGTGCCTCGACATCACTGGTGGTAGCCTTCTATATTCCCCAGAGATGGTCTGTAAGATCATCCTAACATGTGCTATTCTTCATAACATTTGCATCAAAAGGAACATTCCCCTCCTGGAACCCGAGCCACACATGCCTGAAGAGGAGGAAGAGGAGGATGCTGGTCTGCAACATGAGGGGGAACTACAGAACACAGGCGGCAGCATATCGTGAACAATTTATTTTAAATATAATCACCAGCACCACTTTATGAACTAATTTAAATAAACACCTATAATAATCACCATATCATCGTTTGGCTATTCATTTTTGCACACCTTCATCTCTAACTATCAGAATAAGAGTGTTGCCTCATGGAGCATTGCTGATATACTGATTAGGACACTGAAAATCCCAGAGCTAATGTGATGCGTAACATACAATGGTCACATACACACACACTGTAAATGACATATATCATGTACATTTCTCCTTTGCATGCCAATAGCAGAGGGCCACACCTATTTCACACATACATGTTGAAGTCAAGGTCCAACGTAGCATATGGCACACAACTAAGACACCATCACTCAATAAGGGGAAAACAAGCCTCATACATGAGGCAGTTGATGTGCTTTTGCATCAGTTACAGGAATGTCTGACCAGACCCTTGACAGCAGTAAGTACAACTGCAGCCAATATTTGCAAGGGCTATCTGTGACCAGAGTTCCATAGAAGCAGTACATAGAGAGCACAAGTGCCACACATATGAGCAGCATTGCGCACATGACATTCCATGTACATGTCAGCCCATTTCCTAACTCCTGACACACCGATGCACCTGGTCACAACCCACCTGTCTGAAGAGGTCCCTGGAATACTAAGATGTGTACCATGATATTCCCTCCTCTACACACACAGCTTGTCAATAGCAATCCAGTGTGCTACACCCTTTCCTGTGGAATGCCATTTTCATAGAACATCTGACTGCATGGATGTCAGGTCAATTAATACACTGGCTTCTAGTTTCCAAGCCCTGTTACCACTTGTAGATTGCTTCCCCTGTGAAAATGTCTGTTGGCCATTAGAATGCAAATCTCACCTACAGGACTTGGGAGAAACAGATGCAGCCCACACCTGTGATCACCTCCATGCACACCACCCATTACAACAAGCACTGCCCCTGCTGATGCCTGGAACAGCATAGGAGTTGCCATTTTGTCAAATACACTGTTGATACAAATTAAGCCATGTAACACAGCGATTGGGTTCATTTGTCACCTTCAAAAACACAGGACATACACAGTTAGACATGTCAACTGTCTAGTTCATCCTCCAAACAGTCTTAGTCAGACCACTGATTATGTAACTTGTCAAATTGCTGTATCCTAATTCACCCTGCATTCTGTCAGCCTGACTGGCATCTGTCTGTGCGTCACACTAAAGTATCCCTGTGTCTACATATGTACCACACTTGCGTTAGCAAACCTCTCATTCATCAGGGGGTATTTGGGCATGTGCTTCTTCAATGCATACCCAAATACATTGTATAGCATCATCTGCTTTTTAACTGTACCATATGAGTTACATCCTCTGTGAAAACCAAAATTCATGGCCCATCCCTTGTCTGGGTCACATTTATGCATGAATGACAAAGTGTGACAGTGTCCCAGGGCCGTATGCAGGGATTGGGTAGGGGGCCTTCAGCAGAACCAGTAACCTCTGAAAATGGCCATGAAAAATCCACACATGTTAGGACCCTGACAGTTCACACACAGAATGACATTGCTCACAACATATTGATGGGCCGTGTGTGGTGAATAGCTGACAGAATAATCAGCAAAGAGGCTATGATGTTCCCAGATGCAGTGGGAATTGCAGAGGCTAACCTGTGTACAAATGTTGTAATGACACCTGCCGGAACATGACACCTGAGACATTATCTCACTCAGCACACCAAGGTTGCCCTGTTGACTGTCTCATTACACGTCTTTAGTGACAAGGTGGGACCATCCCCATGTAGGTTCTCATGTCCACATCCACTTTACTCACATTGATCAACAAAGGATACTCAGTAGATACAGGAATAGCTGCCACAAACTCATGATGAGTCCTGGACCGAACTGTGACAAATTACACCCGAAAAAATATACAGGATCAGCATTGGACCACACACATGAACAAGACACCTATGTGCAATTGATCACTGGAAATATGTGGACACGTGCTGCCTCGTCTGCTGGTCCACCACAGCCACTTGAGAGTTGTGGCTCACTTATATGACCTCAACTGTGGTGTCATCATACATTTGTGATTCAGCTTTGTCTGTCTGGGCAAACAACATGGTACCCACTTCCTCAATGCATGTGTATGACTCACTGAGGGATTCACCAACTAGTGCCTAGGAAGCTGTTACCAAAACTCTAGGACATAGGATGTTGAATATGTGGACCACTTACATGAACAAGCGTCTGCCATCTATCTGGTGAATGCTTTGTCATATGTGGTGTCTACGTTACCCTGAATCTTGGAAGTCTACATTACGGATGTTGCTACATGTATGACTAACACATGAGGAAGCATTATTCTGTCCAACACAGCATGATGGTGTATGGTTTCTCACTTCATCAGATATGTCCCTCAGGAAGGGCAGAGTATGATGCAATCATGGCCACTGTGCAGATTTATCTGACTACATAACATCAGGACAGTTGTATTGACAAGCTATGTAATTTGACAGTAGGCACATTTCAGTTATCTACTGCACAGTTGATATGTCACATTACCCAGAGACAGATTTGCTGTGTAAGTGCTATTTATTGAAAAGTGCTGTAGTGCTATCTGTACATTGTCCATGATTGTGAGTCCATTAGAGAGACATCTTACATTGACATCCTACACAAGGGGTTACGGAAATGCTTTTGACGTGCTGTGGTGATGTTTCAGACAGTGCAGAGGGACAGTATTTGCCAATGAGTAAGAGAGAGACAATCACTGGGCAGGCTGACAAGATATACAGTGGTAAGCAGAAAATACATTAAGGAGAGTTGATGCAATACTGGCATGTTACAAAGCGCAGGACCTTGGTAATTGTTGGCCACGTGGCAGGGACTAGTGCTTCCGGGTTCTTTTCCGTGTGAAGGTGATCTGTTCCATGTCTTCTTCTTCTGATGTGTGTGTTGCCTCCTCTGTTCTTGCTGGTGGTGGTTGTGAAGGGGCAACACACACCTCAGTGTTAGAACACGTGGAGTCAGACATCCCAGTCACTGCACCCTGTGAAGGTCTTAAGGGCAGTACTGCAGTAAGGAGGATCTGCTGATTCCTAAGAATAGCAGCCACATCACGATGGTAGGCAGCCAGGTTGGCCCGAAGTGTTCAATGTTGCATTTGTGCACGCGTTGACAGGATTTCTGTTGTAGGTGTTGGGTCAACTGTATTACAGCTGTGCTGATTTCCTTCTGGGTTTTTTGCTGTTCCTGCAAGATAGATGTTAGGGCTTGTATAGCTGCTGCCTGATCTGCAGATGACATCATGCACGAGCACACCCCCTCTAGGCTGGCTGCCATAGTTTGCATCCCCACCCGCACCTCCTTGGCCAGCTCTTGCTGTACCCCAACTACAGTTCTCTCAAAGCTGGTGCCTGTGTTGTCAGAGTCCTCAGCTGTATTGGAGCTGGCAGGTCTTACAATTGGGGTGGTGGGTGGATCCTCTGCGATGGCTGCTTGTTCTGTGCTCCTCCTTGTGACTGAAGGTGGGGTCTGGAGGGTTTCAAGGACCTTTTGGATAGTCTCCTGGGGAATGTTTATCAGCTCGTCATCCATGTCATCAGGGTAATCTGGGACAGGCATATCCTCAGGAGATCCATCTTCCTCTGCAATGAAACGGGGTACAATTAGTGTATCTGTGTTGTGGCATGAGTGATATGACATGCCTGCCTTGTGATGAATTCACATTGTGATCTTGTTTCGTGTTTATTGCTCCAGTCTTTCAGATGGGCATTCTCCCATGCCTATGGCCCACCTGCATGTCACATGTATGTTATTAAGTTATTAGACTTGTCGGCATCATCTCTTCTAGGTGTTGTTTTAGGCCAAATAGTGAATTGCCATCTTCTTGTCCTACTCAACCCTCCGTCTACATCCATTCTCATGGTGAGACCTTTCACTGGCTGTGGGTGTTCTGATGGCACTGGCAGCACACTTAACAATCTGGACCTGCCCCAGTCTCGGATCTTTCACATCCACTTAAATGTATTTGACATGTAGCATATCCTATGCATAGCAATGTTATGGCACGGTAAGGATGTTGGCATTGGTAATGTGTACAGCTGATGTTGGGAATGTGTGGTACATTGGATTTCCCTGATAATCGTATCAGTGTACTATGTCCTCCTCTGACTGTGCAGGTGTATGTCAGTGACCAGTTACATGTGTACCTCCCTCAATGCTGTTGTCTGAGCAGTATGACATTTGGGATGTTACATTGTGACCCAGGCACAGGATGGACCCTGACATATGCAGCATGGGTATGTCCTTAGTGCTGTGTAGCTCCTATTGTTGTTTACATTGGCTGATGTTTGTAACAACTATGTACATTGACATTTGACAGTACTGGGGCCTTTGTCTTTTTTTCAGGGGATTGTTGAAGTTGTCATCCTCAACCCTCTAATTTAGGTGTGTATGATCCATGAGGAGGTTATTACCATTGGCTACTTGAGCTGCACACAGAGCGGAGGTGGTAGTGACAACTGTTGTCGCAGTTACATTCCAGTTGTCGGTATGGCTAGAGGTTGTTAAGAGGGCCCTAGTTAATGTGGGGGGTATGGTGGCTGACGTGTGCCAGAATGTCAGTTTGATAATGTGCCCTTCCCTCCTGGTGTGGCTTTCCCTTTGCCCCCATGGGACTGTTGTTGGTGTAGTGTAATGGTGTGCCCCAGCTTCTGTCTGTGCAGGCCATGCCCCCATGCCGTGCCCCGTTACCCATGCCACTCCATGTATATGATGACTTACATGCAATGTGTAGTAGGTATTCCCCCCCCGGTTGCAGTTGACATTAGTGCATTTCAATTCCCCATGCAACTTACCCTGCATATGCGTTGTCTCCTGGTAGTCAGCGCTGTCCTGTCCTTGAATCCCTGTGACGATCTCCTCAGGGATGACAGCTGCGACCATCTCCTCCATGTGGTCCAGGGCCTCCTTGTGTGCTGGACTCCCACCTCCAGTCTGCAGTGCTGCCTTTCTGTTCCTGGCCATCTTTCCCTTGGTCCTGCGCTTGCAGTCATGGCAGCGTTTCTTGCACTCGATGACAGTTCTGCGTACTTCTGCCACACTGTTGATCTTGTCAACAATTTGTTGCCATATACCCTCTCTCCTACTGATTGGCAATTTTGAGGTGACAAACAGTTGGTGCTGGTGTTCCGTCACCTCTTTAACCAGAATTTCCTGCTCCTCTGCACTGAAGCGACACTTTCTTTTCTTCTTATAAGTGTCCTGGTTCTTGTGTGGGTCCTCCTGGCTGGTTCCTGGTCTGTTGTCATCTTCCTGGGGTCTGTAGTGGCATCTGGGATCCATTTTGGCTCTCCTCTGGTGAAATGGCAGTGTTCGCAGGTTTTTTTGACGCTATTGAGTCAAAAAACGGTGCATATCCGGTTTGCGGGGTCGTAAATCAACCCACAGTCATTTCCACTGCGTTAACGTCGTTTTGCTTTACGACTTGACGCTGCGGTGTGCGTCAAAATAAATGACTCCCACCTGTGGTTTGCGCCGCCGTGCGTCAAAGTATAAATTTGAAGCCCGCACAGCGCACCAAAATGGTGTTAGCCGGCGGTAATATTTTTGACGCAAAACTGCGCTTATGCAGTTTTGCGTCAAAAAGTCTAAATATGGCCCTTGGTGTGAAAGTGGGTTGGTATCGTCTCTGGCCACCCTACCAAAGCTAAATGTCTAGTGCCGGATTTAGGACAAAGAATCCTTGCTAACTGTTTCAAAAACAGACTAGAATAAATATTTGTTAGAGCATGTCATGCCCAGCGTTTCTCAGATTTTATTTATTGTGGTGGTGCGCTAGATTTCATCTACAAGATATCAGGAAAGAGAAAGTATAGGGAAAGTTATACATTCAACAAAATCGAATTTTCAGTAATACAGCCCAGACCAGACTATTCATACATATCAGTGGGTGCCAGAAACTGAGGGACAGTTTTATCAAGAGTTTGAATTACCCCTGCATTATACAAGGTGACACAATGTCAATGAAAGCTATTAGGTGAGATTTGCTATACCACGCCTTCCCATCTTGTGGCCGTGCATGGCATGATAAATCTGGAGCAACATAATGCAGTGCAAGTCACTCCTTGCATTACTCTGCCCTAGGAAAGCATTTCATGACTGAAGTGTGGGTGTCCCCAAGCATCCACTCATGGAATGAAGCAATGAGCAACAATTATTAACCTTTACTTATCCTCACAAAACTAGGCCACAAATGTTAACACTTAAAACGAAAGAAGGGTAAGAACTACTGCCTTGATGTTAAAAAATAATTGAATGCAGGCACTAGTTTTCTTCAGCACATAGGGGCTCATTATGACCCTGGCGGTCTACTGATCATCAGGGTCACGGTGGTGGTTTCATCGCTGACGGGCTGGTGGTGAGGAGTGCCACATTAAGAGTGTGGCGGGTTGGCCTCTGGAAACCCGCCACATCTCCGATCGGAACCGCCAGCCCGGAGATGATCACCTCCGACCCGGCAGTCTACAGAAGACCGCTGGCGGTATTAGGAGCAGCCTTCCCATATGGTTTCCGTGGCAGTAGCACCGCCACGAAAACCATGGCAGAAGGGCTACTGGTGACAGGGAATTCCTTCCCTGTCACCGGTAGAGAGCTCTTCCACTCCCACAGCAAACATTAGACCCCCCTTCCCCCACCCCCTTTCAGCCACATCTCCCCCTCCCATCTTCAGCCACATCGCCCCCACATACATGAACGCAGACAGCCACACGCACCACGCATACACCTATTCACCTACACTTACATATACGCATCCACTCACACACATCCATGCACGCATTCACAACACCTTTCATACAAGCATTCACAACTCCTTTCATACATGCATTCACATCTCCTTTCATACGTTCATTCACAACTCCTTTCATACATGCATTCACAACTCCTTTCATACATGCATTCACAACTCCTTTCATACACACATTCACGCACACATACTCACACCCATCCTAACACGCATACTCACACGCAAACACACATTCACCATAGCACTCACACTCGCATACTCACACACATACACACTGACTTGCAAACACACACTCACTTCAACATTCAAACAAGCACACACACACAGTCACATACACATTCATGCACACACACACACACACACACACACACTACAAACTCATACATGCATACACAACACCCCCACCCTCCCACCCCCCTCTCCTGTCAGACGATCACCTTACCTGTTCCAGAGAGAAGGTAGTCTGGCAGGGAGCGGGATAGGGCGCTTCCACCGCAGGCAGCACCCCGCCAGCAGGACACTGCCAGGCAATATTATGGACCATAATATGGCAGGCAGTGTCCTTCTGGCGGGGCAGGGCCAGTAAGCTTGCTTCTGGCCAAGGGAGGACCTGGCCTGGCAGTTTAGGCTGGACTGTTCCCATGGGGAACAGGGCCAAGACTTATTTGCATATGGCTGGGCCCAAACTGGAATGGCATGGCAAGGAATGAAACTGATGGATTAAACCCAGATCTGTGGCTTGGGGTGAATGTTTGATTTGTTCTGCATTCCGTCCATCATCTGTTGTTTTTGCACAGGTTGCTTTGGCACATTTGAGTGGTGCATACATTTGTACTTCTGACAGCAGTACCACAACCCTTTTAAATAAACAATGCTATGTATATTATTAGAATGTAACAATACTTTTTTGGCACAAACTTTGTTTGGGAAGCAGTGGTGTTCAGACCGGCAGGGAATAGCCACTGGTCACAGTTCACAATTATTCCAATCAATCAATTATTAAGGATTCTTATGAAGCATGACTACTCACCCGTAAGGGTCTCAAGGAGTTGAGTGGGAGTGAGTGGGAGGGGTGGAACGGTGGCTTAGTTGAAGAGCCAGGTCTTGAGGTCCTTCCTGAATTGTGCAAGCAATGGTGATTGCCTATGATGCAGACAGAGGGAGTTCCTGGGCTTTGCAGCGAGATAGGAGAAGGATCTTCCTCCAGCCGTGGATCCGTGGGATGGTGGCCAGTGCCAGTTGAGCAGAAGATGTCTGGTGGGAGTGAGGAGGAGAGGCAGTAGTTGAGGTAGACACGTCTGGCATTGTGGAAGGCTTTGTAGGCGTGCATGAGGAGTTTGAAGGTAATTATTTTATTGATAGGTAGCCTGTGAAAGTCCCTAAGGTGGCTGGTGATGTGGCTGCAGCGTGGGATGTACAGGGTAAGTCTGGCAGAGGTGTTTTGGGTGTTCTGCAGTTTATTTAAGAGTTTCTGGGTGGTGCCAGCATAGAGTGTGTTGCCGTAGTCGAGTCTGCTGCCAACACACGCATGGGTGACCATTTTCCTGTATTCAATGGGGATTCACTTGAAGATCTTACAAATCAGGCAGAGCGTGTGGAAGCAGGAGGGTGAAACAGCATTGATTTGGTGGTTCATTGAGAGGGAGGAGTCCAGGATGATGCTGAGGTTTTGTGCATGGTCTGTGGGTGCAGGGCGGGGTTCCAAGTGCTGCAATCCACCAGGAGTCATCCCAGGTGGAGCGGGTAGAGCCCAGGATGAGGGCTTCAGTCTTGTCCGAGTTAAGCTTGAGGCAGCTGTCTTTCATCGAAGTGGCGACTGCCTTCATCCTGTTGTGGAAGTTGCTCTTGGTGGTTGTGGGTTCATTCGTGAGGGAGAGAATCAGCTAGGTGTCGTTGGCGTAGGAGACAATGTTGAGTCCATGGCTTTTGACAATGGCTACAAGTGGGGCCATGTAGATGTTGAAGAAGGTGGGACTTAGGGAGGATCCCTGAGGCATTCCGCAGCTGATCTCTGTGGGTTCTGAGCTGAACGGTGGAATTCTGACTCTCTGTGTTCGGCCAGAGAGGAAGGAGCAGATCCACTTAATGGTGGCAGAGGGTTTCTTCACCAAGGGGTTGATCTCTGTGTGCTTCCAGTTATCTAGGAGGTGGCAGACTCAATGGAGCAGTTGATGGTGCAGCAAAGTTTGGGTGCGATGGCAATGCCAGCTCTGTTGAAGATGTGGTGAAGCCAGGGATCTGACAGGGCTCTGGAATAGATGCTCTTCATTATCCTGAGGGTGTCATCGGAGGGAAGGGTAGTCCAGTTGGGCAAGGTCTGATGGGGTCTGGACTCATTGGGTGCAGTGGTTGTGGGTGGGGTGGGTCTTGGGTTGTGAAGCTGTCATAGATCTCCTTGATCTTGCAGTGAAAGAAGGTGGCAAGGTTGTCGCAGAGGTTTTGAGAGGGTGAATATCTGCTATCTCAGTCTTGGGTTTGATGAATTCCTTGACTACAGTGAAGAGTTTTTTGCTGTTGTGTGCAATGTCGTTGATGTGTTCATGTATGGCTGCTTTCTTTATTGTTCTGATGAGGTGGTGGTGTGTGGTGGGGGTGGTTTTGAAGGCTGCGTTGTCTGCCATGATCTTGCTGGTCCTAGATTTCTTCTCAAGCCTTCTGAAGGTGTGCTTGGACTCTTGGAAGGCAGAGAAAAAACAGCTGGCTTACTTGGAAGGTTTCTTGTCTGTGGGTTTCCTGAGGGGAGCCAGTGTGTTGGCACAGTCAAAGATCCAGTGGTGGAGGTACTTGCTGAGGTGTTTGCATCCGTGGAATTCAGTGGTGGGATTTTGCTGAGGGAGGTGGTGAGCGGGTCTTTGGTGACCTTGATCCAGCTTCTGCGAGGATCGAAGTGGGCATGGTGGCATACAGTGGGTTTGTTGAAGAAATGGAAGCAGTGGTGGTCAGTCCAGTGTGTCTCAGAGGTGTGGCTGATGGAGATGATGTTGCTTGCAGAGATGATCGGGACAGTGTCAAAGGTGGCTGAGAGGTCCAAGAGCATGAGTGCAGCAGTTTTGCCTTGGTCAAGGAGGGTGCGGATGTCACCTGTAGCGGTGAGGACAACAGTCTGTAGCGGCGAGGAGAGTGATCAAAGTGGTTGTAGGTGGCTGGCTCTCTATGTAGTGCTAGGTACACTGTGCAGGGAGACAACACAACCACACATAGGTTTACAGGGGTAAACACTAGACCACCTAATGCTCTAATTTTTATGGTAGCTTGGTCAAGCAGTTAGTCCATTCTTGGAGAAATGCAAAGCATTTTTTGAACTCTCAGCATCAATCTTGCAACCCACACACTCAAAGGAATAACTCAAGATCAATTAAAAAAACTACTTCACGTTTTATATACATTTTAAGACCAAGATCCTCAGAATTGGGTAGGTACTTTTAGAGATATGAATTTTTGAAGTTTAATAAAAATAGTCTTTTTATGCATAATTACGCACCATAGGAATCAATGGAGGATCACATTTAAAATTGCATATAAAATCGTACAGTTGGTTTACCAAGTTCTTCATTTGCAGGTTGGTAGAGGTCGTCAGTGGCACACTGTGCCAGCTGGAGAAGTTCGGGAGGTTCCCGGTTCCTGTGGAAACAGTGGGGGAAGGTCCCTAGAGCTGGTTCAGGGCCTCTGCAGGGGACCACTTTGAAAACTGCTGCACAGGAAACTATTACATTAAATCCTGGGTGTCCCTTGGAGTGTTGAGGTTGAAAGGGGTGGGATACCCTTAGAGCACAGTCAGTTCTTTGGAGCAGGGCACAGGGCGGCCGGGTGCAGAGCAAATGGATGAGCCAGGAGTTGTGCACAAGGATGCCCTCAGAAGCAGGAGGTAAGTTCAGGGTCATTCACAGGACAACGGGGGCACTCTGGTGGGAGGTCCAGATTGCTTCTGGGGTCCCTTGACGGGGGCTTCCTCCTAGTCTTTTTTCAGCCCTGGGTGGGCTGTCTTTCCTGATATCCAATGTGGGCTGACCAATACCCAAAGTATTGCCACAGTTCGGCCGCTAGAGGTTGCAGTGCCACCAAGCTTAGTACACTGACAATGTTTGTCCTCATGGTCATCAGGGTGCAGTTCGGTCCAATGGTGGCATCTGGGTCAGGAGTTAGCAGCTGGTCAGTGAAGTGACCTTCACTGGCTTGATGGATTCTTGTGGTTTTAGAGTGGTACCTCCACTCTGGAGGAGGTTCTTTGGTGATTTGTGAAGCTTGGAGTTGTCCAGTTGTCCAGCAGCTCCTCAGCAGTGATTGTTGGGTAATGAGTGCAGCAGACAGGGTTTGGCGCCTTTTCTTTGTTGCAGCAGGTCCACAGTTCTCGTGCTTCAGATCTTCTTGGTGCCGGTCTTCTTTTTTCCATCAAGTCTGATTTTCTGGTCTAGGGATGCCCACTACATACTGTATTCAGTGGGTGTTGTAGGGGGAACCTGGTAAGGACCAATCGGTCATCTACCTTAGGGTTTCTACACCCACTAAGTGACCATTTCCTATGAGCAGGGGTCACTTCCATATACCTGATTGGCTAGTTTCTTCCCACCCAAGATCAAGGAAAATAAAAGAGGGTTCACCTTGCAGGCAACACCTTACGGTGGCTACTCCTCCTGGCTACTCCTCCTGTCCTTTGCCTGTTTTCCCGCTGTTGCTCCCACCAAAAGTGAGGGTTTGCAATGGGGGCGGCTCTGCTGCTAGCAGCAGGCCTGGAGACCTGGGGATTAAGTTTCAAAGGTGGTAAGCCCTTTAAAACTCAATGCCAGGGCAGTTCACATTCCTGAGGGGAGGTATGTAAGCACCTCCACCCAGGAGGGGCTTTGTCTGCAACCCAGAGAGAAGGATCTCTCACTCCAAGGTTGTAGATTGGCTGTTGGGTGGTGGCAGGCTGCTTAGAACCAGTCATCAACCATGCCAGGGTAGTTAGCTTTGCAGGGGGCACCTCTAAAGTGACACCTGGGTACATCTGGTAATAAATCCAATGTTCTTACCAGTCTGGATTTATCATTCTGAGATGTTTGATACCAAACAACCCCGGCTTCGGAGTGGCCATCATGTAGCTATGAAACTTGTATTGACCAGTGTCCAACACATGTATAAAAATGGCTGCTCTGTCTACTCACTATGCCCAAAAGTTTGGCAAGGACACAATGAGGGCATAGTGCTCATGCATCTATGCAACACATACAGTGTAGTGCACCTTGCTTTAGGGCTAGAAAGCCACCCAGAGTGGTGACTTACCCATATTGTATACAGAATGTAGTGTGCAGGGCACACAGGCAGTGTGCCCTGTCAAGTTTGCATTTTAAGTTTGAAGTAGGGCACTCAGCCTGCAATGGCGGTGCTGGGTGCACTTGAATGCATGTCCCTAGAGGGTGTCACAGTCAGTACTGCTGTTCTCAGGAGCCTACCCTTAGTACCTCCTGCCGTGGGCACCTAAGTACCACTTACTAGGGACTTATGGTGGCAGCTAAAGGTGTCTCCAATTGTGCCAATACATCACAACAGTTTTAGGGAAAGAGCTCTGACCCAGGGAACCTGGTTAGCAGGGGCCCTGGGCACTACAATTTGTAGGCTACATCATACATCAGGCAAAAAGTGGGGGCTAACCATGTCAAAGAGAGGCCTTTTCTCTCAGTGGTCATCAATAAATGAGTCTATTGTGTACAGGATAATGCTTGTCAATGAGATGCGTCTAGTTTTTTATCACAATTCTGATGTTGAGGAAGTGTTTTTCTAGATCATCAGTGGATAGATGGAGAAGGTCTGTCTTGTGCTTGTTTCCTATCTTGCATGCACCTAAAGTTTGGCAATCTTCTGCTTCTTGTTGTTGTACTGACCATTGTTTATATAATCTTGTAGGTGTAACAACTAGTTTTAAAAATGATGCTGGCATGGAGGGTGAGCCAATGTGGTTCCTTAAGCTATCAAGTCTCTACAAGCCATTGAAAAACTGACGCTATGCAATAAAGGATGACTCTCACTGAAGCCCAAGTAAAGTCAGAGATGCATTTGTTTCCATCTAATTGGAAAGGGACCATAGTTTGCACTGTTATTGTGGAAAAGGTTTAAGGAAGGAAGGGGCATATTTATACTCCGTTTGCGCCAAATTTGCGTTGTTTTTTTTTACGCAAATTCGGCGCAAAACTAACGCCATATTTATACTTTGGCATTAGACGCGTCTAGCGCCAAACTATGAGTAAAGAGCGTCATTTTTTTGCGTGAACGCCTTCCTTGCGTTAATGAGATGCAAGGTAGGCTTTCCCGTCCAAAAAACTGACTGCGACGCAAATGCGTCGTATTTATACTCCCGGGCAAAAATCACGCCCAGGAGTGGGCGGGCCAAAAAACCCCGCATTTGCGCCTCTTTTTAACGCCTGGGTCAGGGCAGGCGTTAAGGGACCGGTGGGCTCAAAATGAGCCCACAGCTGCCCTCCCATGCCCCCAGGAACCCCCCCTGCCACCCTTGCCCACCCCAGGAGGACACCCAAGGATGGAGGGACCCATCCCAGGGACATTCAGGTAAGTTCAGGTAAGTATATATATATTTTTTTTAATATTTTTTTTTTGGCATAGGGGGGCCTGATTTGTGCCCCCCTACATGCCTCAATGCCCAATGACCATGCCCAGGGGAAATAAGTCCCCTGGGCATGGCCATTGGGCAAGGGGGCATGACTCCTGTCTTTACTAAGACAGGAGTCATGTAAATGGTGTCTGGGCGTCGTTAAAAATGGCGCAAATCGGGTGGAGGCGATTTTTTTGCGTCAACCTGACTTGCACCATTTTTAAGACGCCCTAACGCCATTTTTCCCTACGCAGGCGCTGCCTGGTGTACGTGGTTTTTTTCCACGCACACCAGGCAGCGCCGGTCTGCTTGCGCCGGCTAACGCCATTCAATAAATACCGCGCCCGCATGGCGCTTCAGAATGGCGTTAGCCGGCGCAACATTTTTGACGCTAAACTGCGTTAGCGCAGTTTAGCGTCAAAAAGTATAAATACGAGCCGAAGAGTTTTACTTTTTTCAGGAGACTATGAGTTCAGTGGATAGTGTGTCTAGGAAATTTTTTGTTGCAGTTGCGCCTATTGATTAACCTTGATATTTTTTCATTGAGTATGGGTCCAAGAGGTTCCATGTAAAAACTGAAGATGATGGAGGAGAAGATGAATCAATCTGGTAATCACCTGGATACCGGTAGCTCCTGTGATATTGCAGTCCCTACCTATTGGAGTTAGTTATGTTTGACAACGGAGCATGTAATCCAGGGCAAAAGTGTATTGAAAAAGCCTGTGCTTCAAGTAGAATCAGGCGGCAAAAAGAATGCAGTGGACTATTTAGAGCATGGTCTGAAACCAGATTGGTAATCCTTTCGATGATGCTTGTTGATCTGCTCTTGTAATTGGGTACAAACTGCCTTCTAGCAGAAAATGAGTGATAAACCAGAGCTTGGCAAGCCTGTCAAGCTTGTCTGTGTCTGTCAGAGACCGGTCATGCTCACTCACCTATAGGGCCATCTTTGTGAGAAAATTTGATCAAAGCTGTATTTTGTAGGATGCACCATTTAACTGTAGGGTCAAGGCACTGGTCGTTGACCTATCATTGAGCCAGGTGTGGCTGCAGATGTTAGGGTGGGTATGTCATTCATTTTAACTTTAAACCATCTAATTTCAGAACCTGTCTATAAGTCTCAATTTCAGGAGTAGCGGCCATATTAGATGAGTCCCCACTATAAAAACAGACTCGCACATGACTTGGTGCTCATTAATCTGAAGACTTTGTTGCTGGAGCTTGCAGTGAGTATCCTGATTAGCATATTTCTTTGGACCTCAGAGATTCTGCAGAGATAGAATGTATCTCAGAGTGGTAGGGGAATGCATGTGCCACAACTTAGAATTTCTTCTAAGTAGTGACTTGAAATAAAAGTCCATTAGCACCATTACAAGGAGGATTCAGTTGTTCTTTGATCAAAGTATTGCACAGCGCTCAGAGTACAGAAAGGAAAAGGCACTAAAGTGCCAGAGTGAGTTTATTTTGTTTTACCCCTAATTTAGCTTGTAATTCAACAAGTGACTTGACTTGCAATGAGAAATGGACTTCTTTGGTTTTTATTGTGTCCAAACTGGTTGAAGGCGACAAGGCAATATTCTCTCTACCAACAATTGAGAATGCGACAAGCTCAATGTAGAAGGTGCATGGCTACCCACATTTTGTGAGTATAATTTTGTTGTAACAGAATGCAGACAACCTTAGAAAAAAGGTGGATCTCACCTCCACATTAAAGAAGGTTTCTTGCACAATACCAGATTTTGTCTGAGGAGTAAGATAAATCACCTAAAGTCTTGGGTAAAGAAAACACTAAAGGATGCACAAGGTAATAACATCCTAAGGCAGCCATTTTTTATATAGTAGAAAGTGGAAAGAAAGAATAGTTACAGTCTCTAATCTATTAATGCTTTTTGCAGGTCTGCTGACATGGCATTCCCTGCCTAACTCCTCAAGCCCTTTCCTTCTTCAGACCACTATGAGCTTCTATGCTAAAATGGCATTCATAATTGGAGGCAACTAGAGATGGACTCAGGTGAGCATTGTGTTGACTCTGAGGACCTTTAGCCTTCCAACAATGTCCAGGCTAGGTTTGTTCGCCAGGGTTATGATCTGTCCTTTATGAAGAGTATCCAGAAAGGTAACCTGGATGAGCGACGCATTAACATGTTGAGGGGGGTGTGAGAGCACATTTTTGTAGAGATGTCATGATAGATTATTTAAAAATGTTCTCTTCTTTGGAGACGGCCTTCAATGGATAATAGCAATTCAGAGAAAGACAGGATGTTGAAGGTTATCCTTATGACTTGTAATGGTTGAGTATAGGAAAAATTATGGATCAGTGTCTTGTGATGTCAAGTGGGGAAGCACGAAAAGCAATATTTTAAGGGCTTTAGATTTGGGCCTCACCTGCAAAGGTGAATCAGGAAACCAGAAAGTGCAGAAAGAGTCTGTCTGTATTCAAGGAGATTCTAAATAGAGCAGCATCTCAATGGCCACTGCACCAGCAGCCTGTGCTTAAGGTCTCTTGTCCCATACATAACGTTTTACTGGTTGTTGCATCTTGTGCTCTGCTTGATTGCTAGGGCTAGGGTTTCTATTGGATTGAGGGATTAGAGTTTGAGTTCTGATTGGCTGTTTGGGCTAGGGTTTCTGATAGGCTTCCTATTAAATTTAGGTCTTGCGGTTTGCATTTTTACTGGCTAACAGGACTAGGTCTATGATTGGTTAATAGGATCAGGTTTCCAATTGGCTCTAGGGTTAGGTCACTGATTGGTTAGTTCTAGGGTTCTTTTGGCCAATAAGGCTATTTTAAGACTATGCTGCAGGGCTTCCAAGCCCATGCGTCAAGGCTAAGTGCAGAGAGGACAGAGGCAATTGCCTGTTTGGGCCTGTTCGGGCAAAGTTGGGCCTAGACCCAGATATGTTGCCTACTTATTCCTGTACCAACAACCATCTTAACCCATCCATCCCATCATATCTACAAACATCCAAACACAACAACAGCAAAGGTATTCTACTCATGTACCACAAACAAATCTCATATAGATTTCAATGTCTCAAAAAGCACTACAAAGCCCTCAAACCACACCTATACACTCTTCTACCCAAACTACTTCACTATGGCACCTGCATCGTCACACACAACACAACTCTGTTCTTATACCACTAACAAATCCACACATCACCAACACAACAAAAAGCTACATTATATATAACATTAATGCATCCAGACACACACTTCCTATTCATACAGAACACCAAATCTATCCTCTACTTTCTCCTAGCAGATCCCTTTTTATCACAACAAAACTTATACTCAGTCTTAGATCATATCATCCACCAAAAGCCTCCTCCTCTTTTCACAAAAAACACACAACTAAACAATCATTACACTCCACTCCAGCACACATATTACCTCTTCCAGTGATTAGATCTAACACAAACTCATAACTCTTGTCCATCCCCTCATACATACCACATCCCCTCTCACCATCCCCTGTACAATTGAAATACCACTTACAAACAGTACTTTGCATACAACTTCTTCTTAGATAACTACTACATCAATATGTCCTCTCACTACTCCACAAGAACAAAACAGAACACACACACACCAGCACATCACAATCACCCACACGTTCATAATAGTTTCTGTCACAAATTAGAAACATACACCCACTCTCTACCTTATGATTACACAAACAGCTCACATCTTAATTTATTTTTATTCCCAAATTTTCCATCTTCACCAACACCTACAACAACAATACCACCAACATAACAACTGTCATTTATCCGCCTCTAACCCTTTACACAATTTAGAACCTTAGAATTTGACCCACATGATCCACTACCATCACCCTTAACCCATATTCCTTCCACCCTAAACAGACACAAACAAAATAAACAACGTGCCACTCTTCACAACCTGATATCTAACACACAACAAGGCTATTCTACAACTCACCATCTCACTCTCAACCACCTACTCCCCACTGGCACATGCAGATCCAACAAAATGCCTTCTAAGCCTGCTGGATGAGGAACACAATATAGAAAAACAACACTATTGCGACCCTAATACAGTTAATACTAGCACTAATGACACACCTCCTACAAATTCTAGATATACTGCTCACTCCTCTACATAATAGTCACACCATCATCAAAGCAAAGTCTCTAAACTGCCTATTAATAATAAATGCTTGTTCACTCTCTAAAACCAAGGCCCACATCTATGACCTGCTCGCCAACAAACACTCTGACTTATCCTTCATCACAAAATCATGGTTTGGAGATGACATGGCTCCAGTGTTGCATGAAGCCATTGCTTCAGGTTATCAAACTATAGGCAAAAGAGGAGGTGAACTATCTGTTATATTCAAGCAATGAATACATGTCTGCAAAACAGACAACATTTCCATACAACGTTATGAGGCCGACTTCATTACATGCAGTCCTATACCAACTTCCTCCTGTAATTTCCTCCTCTTTTACAGACCACCACCTAGCAATGCAACATTTCTTGACACAGTTTCAAACCTTATAACACTATACTCCAACCTCTACATTCTTAGGGACATAAGCATTTGGCTTGACAAACCTAATATTCCCCATCCGAAAACTATCATAACTGATCTGGTCACACTGAATATACATCAGATCGTACACTATCCTACAAACACAGCTGGACACATCCTATATGTAATTTATGCAAATCCAGAACTAGTTACCTTTCAAAGGATTACTTCAGTCACATGGTCAGACCACCATTTGGTAGCTTCCCAACATAAAACACCACAAATCAATACTCCCAAGACCACCTCTCATGCATCTGCCCTCTGATCTTAGAACAAACTCAATTTTGAATACTTAAAAACACAACTAACAGCCAACGTAGACTTAGACACAATGCATTATGTTGAAAAACGTTATGAGTGGCTACAGGAAGCTTTCGATATCCTAATACCAGTAAGAACAACAAAACAGCACAAGGAGAAAACAAGCACTTTGGAAAAATACAGAACTAAAAAATATGAAACAACACAACAGAAAGCTGCAATGAACCTGTCTCAAAACAGATAGCAATCAAGGCCAACTACACCCATGCAAACTTAACAGACTATACAAATCAACAATTAAAAAGATAGCAAATGCTAAGTCTGCATATATAGAGTTACATAAAATTCTCACTAAATTTTGTAAATCTAAATGCACAAAAGGAACTCTTCCCATTACTCAAGAATTCTCAGACACACTGGCAAATCATTACACAATCAAAGCAGACACATTGGACTCCTAATAAAAAAAAAAAGAGGAAAGCCACCATCACCAACCCGTTTCCAAATATCCTCTCCAAGAGCAGACCAACCCAACCTCTGCATTCCTGCGAACATATATCAAAAAGTGAATTTATGGATCGGATCAAAGCAAACAGGTCCTCCAGCTGCCCTTTTGACCCTGGTCCACCACACATTTTCAAGAACATTATTTTATATACCTCTGCTGCCACACAAGTCAGACAATCATCGTTAATTCGTTAACTACTCAAATCTTTCCAGAGGACATAAAAAAGGTATACATATGCTTATCATTAACCAAAACAAACCTGGACCCACATGACTCCAACAACTACAGATCTAGTACAAATGGACCTTTCCTGGCCAAACTAATAGAAAGAACAGTATTCGCCCAGATGTCACAGTTCATTGAAAATAACTCCATACTTTCGGACTACCAAACTGGATTCTGCCTTGGAAGAGGCACAGAATCTACCCTCATCAGCATCTGGGATGACCTTAAGATCACAGTAGACCACAATGGAGTTGCTACACTACTTCTCTTGGATCTCGCAGATGCCTTTGACACAGTTGACCATGACACTCTAATATGAAGGCCCTACGAAGCCAGCATAGAAGGAACTCCTCTTTACTGGATTACATCCTACCTTCAAAACAGAACAAATGCCATCCATACTCTCCCTCTATCATTCAAAATGACCTTCACAAAAACAAGGATCCGTCAAGGCTAAATAATCTTACCCATGCTTTTCAAAATATATATGAAGTAATTACTGGCAATGATCAAATAATTTCAGCTCACATGCGACCACTATGCAGATGACACACAAAACTTCTTAAACTGGAATGTCCCTATGACATTGAAAACTCACAAATCTTCAGTTGGCTCAGAGCTGTTGATTAGTGGATGACATGGAGCATTCTCAAACTGAATGCTTCCAAAATGAAAATACTCACATGTGGTGACTGAACAAATTATGACCCACTCTGCGCCTGACATGACGATCTGGGACCACATCCTAAAGTATCTAAGTAAGTAAGAAACCCTGGAATTACCATGGACTCCAAGGTAACAATGAATGCCCAAGTGGACAAATTAGCAAGATCAAGCTTCAATACCATGAAATCTCTACGACACATCTTTCCCTACCTGGGATTTCCACACAAGGTCCAGGCTACTATCTCTCTTGTACTGTCTAAACTGGGTCATGCCAATTACCTCTACCATGGATCATCTCTATCTACTATGAAAAGACTAAAACAGATTCAGAAGTCTGCTGCCAGACTACTCCTACATGTAAGCCACAAACCTGTATCTCCCCTACCTTGAGGGCCCTACACTGGCTACCGGTTGCCAGAAAATTCACCTTCAAGCTGCTTTGTATAACCCACAAAGCAAAACATGGAACAGGATTGCTTTTCATCAGAAGTAAAATCACCATATACATTCAGCAAAGGAACCTCTCTCAAGGTTGGCTCCTCACCTCAAAACCCCACCATACAAGAAAAAGATAATAGGTGGTACATCTTTCAATGTTCAAGCAGCCAAGCTATAGAATTCTTTACCCCAAAATATAAGATCCACGAATAACTATCTTATCTTCAGAAGACTACTCAAGAGTTGGCTCTTTCCTGCATAACCCTCATATGCAAACAGCAAAGTACTGAATATCATTGCGTATGTAAACATTTATAATCTGATTATATGTATAAATCTAGATGTGTATTTCTTTGAAGAAATAAGTATAATAACTATGGGGGTTATTACAACTTTGGAGGAGGTGTTAATCCGTTCCAAATGTGACGGATGTACCACCAGCCGTATTACGAGTTCCATAGGATATAATGGACTCGTAATACGGCTGGTGGTATATCCGTCACTTTACCGTCACTTTTGGGATGGATTAACACCTCCTCCAAAGTTGTAATAACCCCCTATGTTTTTTTCCCTTAAAATATATACATACTGTTAGGGTTTGTACACAGCAAAGAGCATGTCCCCTCTCACTGCACTAGTGGGTTCTGTAATAGCTCCCTTTTAAACTTACTATTCAAAGCCTTTCTTGTTATCTCACCTTCCCCCCCCCCCTAGGCTTCTGTGTATGTTGTTTAATGTGCTGTTTTGTTTACACATTGGGCCTTGCTTTTACCAAGGCTTCTTTAAAACACTCCTCCCTAGGCCATGTGTTAATCCAACTCATTTGCATAATAACTGAAACTCTGCACACCTTTCAAGAACATGTGCAGCATGTGAGGACCACACCCAGCTCTTCAAACCACACCCAGCTCTGCACACCTTCCAAGAACATGTGCAGCATGTGAGGACCACACCCAGCCCTTCAAACCACACCCAGCTCTTCGAACCACACCCAGCCCTGTCTATAAAAGGCATCCCCCGAGCCTCACCCAGTGCTTGTGCTCGTCTACCTCCCGCTTACCTGAGAACAGATCCCTCGGCGCTGGCACTCCTGCTCTTTACAGACTTTCTTTGACTTCAATTGGCGCAGCTGCTGGCTCTTCCTTCTTCCGGTTTCCGGTTCCTCCTTGCCTCAGCCTCTCTCCTACGAGTAACCTGCAAAAGAGAAAGAAGACAAGGTTAGACTGATCAGTATCTCTTGCCAGCAACAAGTAAGTGCAAAACTTTTTATTACCTGAGGGAGCTTTGACGGCAATTTCTGGATTCGTGTATAGACAGTTTGAGGCGAAGTGCCTTCCACGAGCATTGTGATTAAGGCTCTTTGTTGCAGGATTATTTTGCAGGACTTTGTGAAGCGGACATTGTTTTTTTTCATGGAACTTTTGGGAATCGAACAGTGGAAACCATTGACAGCAAGGAAAACAGTAAATCAAGGACTTGCACAAATTACATGCTGTATTTTGATGTAAAAGTACAGTATTTGTTTTATAAAAGATTCTGGAAATATGCGAAAAGTGAGTCTGCTATTGGGAATTTAGGCTTTAGTTATATTATGATGAATGTTTGATATTGGTAATTCTGATAACGGTATTTGTTTAATTTTTTAGAAGCTTAACAGTAATAGAAAACACATCCCAGAGCAGTAACACATTCCAAACCTGGAAACTAGAGACCAGGATCCAAGAGGTACTTTTAGAAGAGAATTTCCAATAAATAAAGGGATAGTCAGGAACCCATTTAGGAATAGGTTGCACTTATCTGTTCTTTGTTTATGTTTCATTAGGCACCAGTTTCTACAGAAGTCAGAAAGGGCCGCAGATTTGTGCAGCACTTCAACAGTGGAAACGCAAGAACGGTGTTGTCTCTCTTTTTTTTATTTTATCCACTTCCCCCCTTCCCTTGAGCTTCTGTTCTTAGTGCACTGTTTTAAAAACTAGTGTGCTGGAACAAGCAGTTTCAGGGTGGGGTCGGATTGTCTTCAACCTCCATCAGAACTGAACAAGAACTCAGGTGAGCTGGGCTTTGACACATACTCCTTAGGTCTGCTTAACACATGTATACATTGCTTATAGCTAAATATATATATATATATATATATATATATATATATATATATATAAAATGTGATGCTTAACATGTTCATAGGCCATTGCATACTTTCTATATAAGTTGTTTTGATTAGCCGCTAATGAGTCTCTGAATTATTTATCTACCACAATAGATAAACATTATCTTAACCATTTATCTACTAGCATTTCTAGTGAAATATTGAGGAAAACATAAGTAAAATGTTATAAAAAGTACACAAATACCACAGCACTTGAAAGTCTGTGTTTATACAATACAACATTATCTTCCTTATACACATATTCCCTTTCTAAGTAATTATCTATTTATATATTTATTACTTTAGCCCTACTGAACAAGAAAAAAGTGACTCTCTCCAATGTACGACTCTGTCTCACTCTAAACCTCTCTCAATCTATCCTCTATCTCCACTCTCTGACTTATTCCAAACCTCAGTCTACTACTATGATCTTCAAAGTAATTCTTGTAGACTCTTCCCTCCTCTATCTTTCCTGGCTCACCCCAAACATCAGTTTACTACTACGTTCTCTCTAACAACCCTACTAAATTTTCTGTTGTGTATTTCACCTTTGACTCATCCTAAACCTCATTTTACTACTATGATCTCCCTAATCTCTTTTTACAGACTCTTCCCTCCTCCATCTCTCCTTTACTCATCCCAAACCTCAGCTTACTACTATGATCTCCCAATTAACACTTTCTGGATTCTTCCCTCTTCTATCCCTCTGTTATTCTATTCAGTCCAACTAACAGACTCACAAATCCACCACTCAAATTAACTCATATTTCCCTATACTAAAACTAATACTATACTTATATTTCCCTATACCAATCCACCACTAATCCTTTTGGGATTCGGAGTAGTGTGCTAATCGCAGAAAAGCCTGGGATGCCTCATCAGGCGTAGTAAGTGCTATATAAATGCAAGTGCAATTACTAACCCTGACAAGGCACTGAAGCGCTTTATGGAAAGTAGCACGCTACTCCGGAGCTGAAGGGTAGTTGTTAATGTTAGGTTACAGGAACAGGGTTTTAAAGTGGAGAGATTGTGATCTATGAAATGAGGTCGTGATCTATTAAGTGAAGTATCAACCAATTGCAGAACTACAGGAAGGATTGAAGAAGGTCTGAGACGGAGGAGAGGCTATACTCTGAAACAGAAGGCATGAAGAGAATGGAAGTTAAGAAGATTGTTACTCTGAAGAAAGAAAGTATGTCAAGGTATACTTTTATCATGCAGTGTTTTAGGAGTATAATTGGAGAAAGCTTTCTGAGACAGTAAGCAATTGGAGAATGTACAAAACAATGTAGAAAGAAAAAACATTATAAATAGTGCTCCATATCCAGGGCTGACAGCTAAACGTGATTTGGAGTGCACAAACCATTTCTCAAAATAAATCATCAAAGTGCAGCCATACTAAATAGGAGTTATTTAAAGATAAATAAATAGACAAATATAAAAGTGCATTTTAAACCAGCTTTTTCACTAAAAAAGAGAGTGACTGTGCCTCAAAGGCAAGTCTAAAATGATACTTACCTGTATGGGAAAATTATTTTAGGATCACATGCTAGAGCCACGATTAAAGTAGGATTTCCAAAGTAACAGCAGAATAGAGCACAACATACCTAAAAGGCCCTAAAGTACAGACACTCTAGTACCATTATGCATTAATAATTAATAAAAATTATGTATGGAATTCATTAAAAGTAGCATAATTATAGTTTTTTTAAAATGAATGTCACAGTAAATTATAAATATAAAAAGTGGTGAAACTATTTTATTAGTAAATAATGAATGGTTTATTTTTAGATTTTTTAACATTAAATTACAGTCATTATATTCCTATATATTTAAAATAAGGTATTTTAATTTACCATTATTTCCTACGGGGTTTTATTTGAAGTCCCAACTCTCATTATTTTCTATAGGAGGGGTTGCAGTAGCAGTGGTGGGTCATGTGTGGTGCTGGATCAACTATTTCTATCTGGCAGTGGTAAACTACACTTGTAAATTTGGCTGCACCCCCTGAATATTGGGTGGAGACATGAAGGTCTACACTTTTCAGTAACATTTAACTGGAAAGTCAAATTAGTAAAGTTATTAAAAAATGTAATAGTAAACTTACACATGTAACTTACAAGTGTACTCCAACTACCTTTTCCTCCTACGAACTAGGCCTGGGCGGAGCTGGCGAAGTTTCACACTGTGGAGTTATGGAAAACCTCTGCGTGAATTCTGCGTGAAGGCAGAGTATTATGACCTCTGCTATGGAATGATGAACACGAATTCTGTGGTACCATAAATGTCTGTAATGGCTTCTTATTTACCTGCACATTGCTAAGCACAGGCTTAAAGCAAGAATGGTATTGCTCGGTTTACAAGCAGCCTGTAACCCTTTTGACACCAGGCACCATTTTTATCGCCGACAGTGCCAATGACCAAGGATGAGACATGGGAGCATCAGCAGCACCAGGTTTTATGCACCTGGTTGCCAAGAGATCAAAACTTAAAGTAGTACATTCCGCGACACTGCTATTTCCTCTCCCAAAGTGGCCCCTGTCGCCATAGCTGGTGAAAAACTGAATGGTTTAAGTGGAATTATCGCCATACTCCATGTTCACATAGGTTTTAAAGCATTGTCACCGAGGAAGAAAATCCTATTTGCAATCATGGAGGAAAGAATTTCGGAATAATGACAGAATCACAACCCTTGTAGGTGTTGTAATAGAAAACTTATGATTCTGAAAGCATTGTAAAGTCAACAGTGTAACGAGAGCCACGACCTCGCTCACTTGGTTGACCTGGGCCAGTCCATTGTCATCCTGGTAAACTTCACGGCAGCTCTAGAGGTCTTAAGGCAAGGAGCCTTGATGAGATGAGTCCGTCACATCAATTAGCTGGAAGAAGCACCGAGAAAGGAGTAGCCCACCTGCAGCTGAACAATCATTAAAAGTAAAGAAGTCTAAGATAGGCAATGACAGGGGCATTGAAGGCTATTTAGTGGAACAAAAAAGATTGCTGTCCAGATACCCAATTCCCGTAGCACTATTCAGTCTTGCCCCACAGCAAATTCCTCTACTCTGTTGCACGCTATCAACAACAACTCCATGTGGCACCGTATCTGCTCTGACTGAATACCCAATTCCCGTAGCAAAATATACTTTTTTTTTATTTTTTTTATTTTATTGATTAATGCATAATACAGAACAGACAACCGCACAAACGCCCCCCCCTATTATAGCAACAGACTGTACATACTACAACCCTCCTCCGCTTCAGGATTTATCCTCCTCGGCAATACTCCAAGCGTTTCTCGCAGGGAGCGTCAAGATACGGAGCCTCATCACCGGCTCAACCTACCAGGCTTCCGGTCGACACATTCCACATATCCAGTCCAGGAGGGACTGTCGTATCAAACATCAAAGCCAATATATCAACAAGAGAGGGGCAAAGCAACTAAAAGATAAACAAAAAAGGCAGGCGGGCGCACAAGCCAGGCTACACCAGCCGACCTCAGCTATACAAAATCCTTAACCCAGTCAGGGGGAGCAGAGGAAAGCATCAGAACGCGGGCAAACACACATCATTCCGCCTGCTCGTTCCTTGATGCCAGGTACTCACGCAGTGGAGCCCAGATATCCTTCGGCCAGGAGCCTTCAGGCATAAGCTCCCAAAAAATCATCAACTGATCTTGACAAAAGGCAGCATCCCGCAGCCATTCAGAACCACGTGGCACCCGCCCCCTGCCCCAGCACATGGCGACTCTGCGCTTGGCCAATAGCAAAAGTAAGCCAACCAGCCGCCTATGCGGCCCGTTAATCTCATTCACACACCCAAGTGGCGCAACCCTGGGGGAGATGGGTATCTCAGAGCCAGTTACCCCAGCAATTGTGTGCAAAACCTCCACCCAGAAAGCTTGAACTTCCGCACATTCCCACGCCAGGTGCAGTAAACCCGCGTCCGATGCACAACAGCGCTCACAGCACGCATCCGCACGCAGGCCCATGGAATGGAGCCCGCTGGGTGTATGATATAAACGATGCAAAAACTTAAAATGCAGCAGCCGTAGCCTATAGTTCGGGGACAGCACTCTCATGTGGCTGCTGCAGCCTCGCCACATTGCCTCTGTGATAGGTTCACCCACGTCTCTCTCCCACCTGACCCTAGAAGACTCCCCAGGGCCACCTCTCTGCTCCTGAATGCAATTATACAGTTTGGTAACTAGCTTACGCGGCGCCCGCGTGCAGCACAGCACTTCCAAAGCACGGCACTCCGAGGGCACTTCCGGCAAGGCTGGAAATTGAGTCCGCAGCAGAGCGCTAACCCTGAGAGCATACATTCGCTGCAACGCCGTTACGCCACTGTCATCGAGTACCTCCGAAAGATTAATCAGGCGACCATCCACAAACCAGTCTCCCAGCTCTGTCAAGCCTGCATTCCGAAGAAATCCACGCACACCACTGTCCTGGAATATCTGAGCATCGGCGACCGCCATAACGGGCAACGAAGGAGCAAACGGTGCATTAACACCAGAACGCTGCATCAGCATCCCCCACGCTCTCGCCGTACATGCCACCGTGTCGACTCCCTTAGGTTGAGACCGAGCCCGGCCCCCGAGCACGCGCAACAACCCATCCGGCCACACTGCATCGCTTTCGGGTGCCAGATGCGGCAAATATCGAATCGGTCGCAACCAGTAGTATGCAAAGTGGGCTTGCGCACAGTTATAATGTAACTCCAGATCCGGAGCAACAAGCCCACCCACCTCAAATGGCAGCGTCAGCCTCTCCCAAGAAATGAGAGGCTGGCGACCCGCCCATACCAAGCGGATCAGCGCAGAACGCAGGCGTCGCAGGAAACCCCTCGTGAGCGGAAGTGGGAGGTTAACAAAGAGGTACAGGAATTTAGGATAAACCACCATCTTCGTAATAGCGATACGCCCAATTAACGATAATGGTAAGGCGCGCCAAGCCTCAATCTTCTCCTCCAGCCACGACATTGCAGCACCGTAATTAGCCAGCCGGAGTGTATCAACATCACAGCTCAGCTGGACCCCCAGATAGCGCGCCGGGCCCTCCGCCCAAGCCATGGGATACCGCGAATCGAACTTCGCCACACTCGAAGTCAAAGGCAAGACCACCGACTTCGACAAGTTGATCGTGATGCCGGAGAAGGTGCCAAAGTGCACAATCTTGTCCAATAAGATGTCCAAGTTTCGATCGGGATTCCGCACATATAGCGCAATATCATCAGCATTCATAGACACCAAGATAGGCCTCTGTCGGAACTGCAAACCCCTATCGTTATGCTTCTGTCGCAGCCCTGCCGCCAGGGGCTCCATCACCGCCGCAAAGAGTAGCGGGGACAACGGGCAGCCCTGACGCATACTGCGAGCAACAGGAAATGGGGCCGACACGCACCCGTTGAGACGCAACCGAGCAGTAGGCAGGGTGTACAATAATCTAATCAACTGCACAAAGCGCGCGCTGAGACCCACCTTGGCCAAAAGCGCGAACATATACTCCCATGCTAGAGAATCAAAAGCTTTGGTGGCATCTAGAAACACAGCCGCCGCCCTGTCTTCCGCCCCCAACGAGCCCGCCACCACAAAGAATGTGCGCAAGTTGTGACATGTGGACCTCCCGGGTACAAATCCCGACTGATCCGGGAGCACCAGTCTGGGAAGGAGCGGCTGCAAACGTGCCTCAATCATTTTAGCCAGGATTTTGTTGTCAATATTGATCATAGAGAGTGGGCGATACGAGTCGCATCAAGCCGGATTTAAGAATCGTGACTATCAGAGCCTCCCGGAGCGAAGCAGGAAGGATCCCAGTCTCCAAGGACTCCGCGTTTACCTCCAGAAGGTAACGGGCGAGAATATCCGCATATTCCTTATAAACCGCGGGAGTCAAGCCATCAGTACCAGGAGACTTATCACCAGGCAGGCCGCGGATCACCGCCGCCACCTCCTCCACAGAGAACGGAACATCCAAGTACGATCTGTGTTCCTCGTCAAACCACACAAGTGCAATGTCCGCAAAATACGCCTGCGCAGCCGCCAAGTCCAGGCCCTCCGGGGCAGCATACAGCTGCACAAAATACTCAGTAAAAACTTGCATTACACCATTTGTCCCAGTCACACTCTCATCCTCAGTCCCCACAACCTCAGTGACATAATTACTGGCCCAGGGCCTGCGCGGCATATCAGCAAGCGTGCGCCCAGCTCTCTCCCCCTCACCATAACGGCGATCCCGGGCGTGCCTCCCCATAAGACAAACTTCTCTGAGGGAGGCCTCCTCATACAAGGACACCTCTCGCTGGATCTCTGCTAGCACCTCGCCCGACTAGCTCCCAGTCAGACGCCGCTCGAACTCCGCAAGTCTCTCCTCAATATCAGCCATCTCCCACCGCAGGATCTTCAATGTTCCATGCTGTTTCGAGAGGCATATTCCCCTAATGACCACCTTAAATGCCTCCCATAGTGTATCCGCTGACCTCACCAAACCCCGGTTCTCAGCAAAAAACAGCACAATAGCCTTGCGCACCTCTGCCCGAAAGGCCACGTCACGGAGTGCCCCACAGGGCAACCTCCACATGAACGACCGGCCCAACTCGCTGGGTATCTCCAACACTAACCTAACCGGCGAGTGGTCGGATAGAGTGCGAGGAAGACCAATCTCGTCCAGACCTCCACAACTCTTGTACCCAGCCAGCGATCAATACGGGACCAGCTACCATGGACGTAATTCACGCACGTACCCTCTCTAGCATCTCCGTGCTTCTGCCTCCACAGATCTACTAAAGCACCACTCTGCATCACCGCCGCCAGCGACTTCACTGCTGCAACATGCTGCACTCTGGCCACACTCTCGCAATCCATCCTAGAATCCAGGATCACATTAAAATCGCCACCCCAAATCACTGCACCAGCACCCAGCAATTCCAACAAACGCCACAGCTCTAGGAAAAACTCCGGGTCATCCACATTCGGCCCGTAAACAGCAACAAGCCGTCTGGCTCTGTCTGACAACGTACCACTCAGCAAAACATATCTGCCGTTTGGGTCAACAATCACATCACGGGTACGCCACTGCAAGCCCTTGTGCAATAAGATTGCCACTCCGCGAGCGTAACTCGAGTATGTCGAGCAGTGAGTCTCGCCAGCCAACCTAGCTCTCAATCTGCCCAGCGCAGACGCCACCAAATAGGTCTCCTGCAGCATACAAATATCAATTTTGTGCCATTTAACATACGCTCAAGGCGTATGTTAAATGGTGCATGAACAGGATATGAACGATAAATTCAGTGAAACTCGACAAAGGTTTATTAATAGGGGATACACTTTAAAATCTATCAAGCAAGGAGAATTGAAGGCAAGGGAAAAAACCCGCAATCAGGTGTTGGCCAAAAAAAGTAATGTGCTAGAACATCCAGAACAGAATAAGGATGAGATTAGACTAATTTTGGATTATAGTAAAGAAAACCATCAAATTGTAAAAGTACTGAGAAGACATTGGCATATAATCCAAAAAGACAGTGACATTGGACACCGGGCTGGAACTTGTCCTTCCATTACATATCGAAAAGTACCATCTTTGCAGGACATGCTAGTAAAAAGTCACTTTGAGTCGCCCAGAGCTTTTGATTGGTTAATAGGGGGCAGCAAGGGCTTTTTCTGTTGTAGGAAATGTAAAGCATGTAAAATTGGTTGTGATAAAAAGTTCGTCACAGATTTCAGAGGAAAGAATTTAGTGATCAAGGAAAAAATTACATGTGAGACCTCCTTTGTGTTGTATGTGTTAGAATGCCGATGTGGCCTGAAATATGTGGGCAGTACCATATGCCCTTTAAGAAAGCGCATCCTAGAACACATAAGAGCAGTGCAAAATGAGGATATGTCTTATGCTATAACGAAACATCTTAAAACTCACCCTAACCTGGATTGGATGACCATGAAATACTATGGCATTGCAACTGTACACAAACACAAATGAGGGGGTGACAGGGTTCAGAAACTAAGACGTTTGGAGTCAAAATATATCATCAAATTAAAAACTAAGATGCCTTCTGGAATTAATTACGATGAGGAGTTGTATTGTCACTTATGATTTTATAATAAGAATGATATATTACTGTCTCTGTAGCATGTCAAGAAAAGGTGATTATGATTTTGATGAGAACAAATAGTGATAAAATAAGGGGGGCGAGTATCCCTGGAGTGATTCGAAAGATATAAGTTTGGTTGTTGATTATTGATCATTAGGTATTCGTAATTGGTAGGAAAAGCTATGACAGTAGTATCTTATATATAATGCAATATGTATGGAGTAGTAGCAACTACTGGAGTTTTCATTTTGTGTGCACTTTATTATCACTTGTCTGTTTGAATATTCTGGGTGTATATTAATTCATTTGTTTCCTTTTGTTATATTAGTAACACTTTTGGGACAAGCTTATGTTTATTGGTGATGTGTTGCAGCACTAGACATGCTATATATATAACTACATATCCCAGAATGCCACATAAAGGCATAGCTTAGTGGAAAAGTATAAACATAACATGGTTTGGAGTAATCAAGTTACTGTGATCAAGACCGAGAAGGTCGAAACGCGTTGGTGTTAGGTGGTGGGGTCGTTTATTTACTGAATAAAAGAGGATTAATCTCAATTCTGTGAGTGCGGCATCTTTAATTTGAATGTTAAGCTGGCTAAATGATTTACAGGAACAGGTCCTTCCCTGATGCCTGCACCGACGAGCAGAGCGCGCCTCCTTCTGTCGATCTGTTGGAGCTTAACATATGTACATTTGTAGCTCTTGTAAGCTGTACTGGGTCTAGCAACCCAACTGTGTGGAATGTGTGCAAATTGTGCATTCACATTATACCGTAGAAGGGAAAATTCAATCATCCCGTTAGACATGTGACATATTAAAATGCTCAAGTTGTGCACTGGCACCAACAAGTTATCTAGCTGGCTGCGAATGCCATCGTGGAGGTTTCTCGGGCCTCCCTGCCCTCCACGGACCGCTGCCGGGACAGCTTGCACACTAAGAAAGACACCCACACCCTGCCCATTGCTATACTTGGACTTTCTGCCTAACCTCTGCCATAGCTGTCGTACTGACGGTCACATCATTGTGGGTCACCAGTAGAGCCAGGCTGTACAGAAACAGCACAACAGGAACAGTGTGAGTGGCTGGAAAGCAGGAACCAAGACCGAGTTGTCTGTGCTCCATCGCAGCCAATTGGAAAGAACCAGAGGCAGACTCAAAGATCCTCACATCCAAATGGCAGCACAAGAGGAAATGCAGCATACACCAATGGCAGTGCCGATTCAGGAGCTGAAAAACAGCCGGGCCAATAGAAGAATACATTAAACATTTTGCAGTCAATGGCAGAGCCAAAAAGAAAGTAACACAGGACAACGGAGTCAGATAATTTGAGATTTGAATGTGACTACAATGATTAGGGGTCGGCGCTGGTAGGCTCCGCTATGTAGTGGTTTGCAGAATTTATGCTGAACTCCAAGGTCTAAGCGGAGGGCGGAATAGGAACACTCCACAAGTTCCGCTGGCGGAGCAGAGTTTATTGCCCACCTCTACTGAGAACTAGCTCCTGCATCATCTCCATGTGATCTCTATTCCCCGTCTCTCTCATCTGTTCCACACCAATGTTTCCTGTCCCATTATCCTATATCAATTCATTCTATTATTGCATTTTTATACTGCCCCAACAACTGCAATGTTCTACTGGGTCACTTGCTTCCTTTTTTAGGGCTGCCACACACCGTCTTTCCTACTTTTAATTTACCTTTATTTAGTGGCCGTTGGCCATGCTGAAAGGGCAAAATATTTACACCAAGATAGTTTTTGGTGCGTCAGGCCACATATGTATGCATTGGTGGTCATCTTGGAATGATTTTATGTGGACGGTTGCATTACCACACATAGCTGCCAAGTTTGCCAGGCCCATGTGTGATGTACTACTCCACTCCAGGTTTTTTCCTTGTACCCTTGGAGTTGTAGTCCTGTTTTATAATAGAAAAAACAAGACTACAATTCCCAGAATTCAAAGACAAAACCTGGAATAGAGCAGCACATCACACATGGAACTAAGAAAACTGGCAAGGCTGACCAAGTACGCACACATGCATGACAACGCATGTTTACACATCTGTTGCTACCTTTCATTGTTTTTTTAATCAAAAACCCATCAAGATGGATGTCCATGCATACTTTTGCATGCACATTGATCATGATGCATGCATGTGTCTGTGTTGTGACAGACAGGGGGCCATTTTGGCATTATCTAACTCAAATACAAATATCCATTTGCAAAGCTTTGACAATGCTTCTTGATTCTAGATTGTTATTTTCTTTAACCCCTTTTACTTACTGGCTAACTTATCAGTGACTATAATCAATTGTGGGGACTGGGAGAATGAATCAGCCCAGTGTACCATCTCCCTACTCTAAATCCAAAAACAATGAGTTACACTGTTCTGCAGAGTGGAGTCCTACTCAAACTGAACTAGGGGAGAATCACCAGGTCATCCTGGCACTTAATTGCTAGAAGCAGGAGCCCTCACACACCAATAGGTGGCATGCTCCAGCATTGGGTCTGCTCATCATTGGAGTTGCAATGCACAATGGGCCCGCAATCAATAAATCAATCAAGGAATTTGTAAAGCGCACAACTCACCCGATGAGGGTCTCAAGGTGCTGAGGGGAGAAAGCGGGGGGTGCTGCTACTGCTCGAACAGCCAGGTCTTGAGATGTCTCCTGAAGGTAAGGAGGTCTTTGGTCTGACGCAGGTGGGTGGGAAGAGTGTTCCAGGTCTTGGCGGCGAGGTGTGAGAATGATATGCTGCCGGTTGTAGTTCTGCAGATGCAAGGGACGTCTGTTGAGGTATTCTGGTCCGGTGCTGTGCAGTGCTTTGTGAGCGTGGATGAGAAGTTTGAAGGTGATTCTCTTGTCAACGGGGAGCCAGTGCAGGTCTCTCAGATGGCCTGTGATGTGGCAGGGTCGGGGATGTCCAGGATGAGGCATGCGTAGGTGTTCTGGATGCGTTGCAGCCTTTGCTGGAGTTTGGTTGTGGTTCCTGCGTAGAGGGCATTGCTGTAGTCCAGTTTGCTGCTTACGAGGGCTTCAGTGACTGTTCTCCTGGTTTCAGGAGGGTCCATTTGTAGATCTTTTGGAGCATGGGGAGGGTGTTTGAAGCAGGAGGAGGAGATGGCGTTGACTTGCTGGGCCATGGATAATGAGGAGTCCAGGACGAATCCTAGGTTGCGTGCGTGGTCGGTGGGAGTCGGAGCCGATCCAAGAGTTGCAGGCATCCAGGAGTCATCCCATGCGAAAGGGGTGGAGCTGAAGATGAGGACTTCCGTCTTGTCGGAATTCAGTTTGAGGCGGTTGTTTTTCATCCATTTGGCGATGGCCTTCATTCCTCTGTGGAGGTTGGTCTTGGCGGAGTGCTTGGTGAGGGGGAGGATCAGCTGGGGGGCTCTTTGACAGAAGTCTTTTAGTTGAGGAGTGCTGATGTTGACTACAGGGATAAATCTCAAACCTGTATTTATGTGAAGTTAAGGACTAGAATGTGTGAGATTAAAATTGACTACAGCGACTGTGAAAGGATGATTTGTTACTACCGAAAGAGCCTATGCCAGAGTGAAAAACAAGGGGAGAGTAACAAAAAGAATAATGTTCCTATCCTCTCTACCCTACCTTCTCCCAAGGTAAGGGAAAGGCCCCTTGGAAATTCACCAGCCATTGTACTGCTGCAAAAGTTTTGTTCAATGAGTTCACGCGAGGAAACCTACCCGCAGGCCACGACCCTAGAAGTTTAATTTCCAAAGGGCCTTTTGATTACCTTAGGAGGGTCATCTCAAATAGAGAACATTTATATGAGTGTAAGTTACACCTAGAGATACAGACATTAATAGCACACCTTCTTGCCCAATAGTTAGGACTAGGTAGAGTCTCTTCTGGTCCTAAAGAAACACCACTCGATTCTTCTGGATGTCAGTGGCATGAAACATAGCACACTGGAGTAGAAAACATTTTTTTACACAGTTCTATTTAGAAAGGGTAGGGGCATTAAAAATGCAAGGCGAAAGAGGAAAGAAAGATTAAAGAAAAATGAAAGCAGTGTAAAAAGGTTGGAAGAAACAAAAGATGAAAAGAAAGGAAGACGAAAAAGAGAAAATTAAATGAAAGAAAGAAGGAAGGAAGGAAACTGCTCAGTGGAACCATTCCAGGGTACCTTACCAAAAAACGACTGAGACTGCATTTATTTTTTAGTCTTGTAGCGCCATACTGTTCTAAGTGGAGAATAATATATATTTTTTGTCTACTCTATTGAAATTCCACTTGGCGAGGATGCACTCAGTCAGCTTTAGGAAATATGACATCTGCGCTTTCAGTGCATTTTGCATTCCATCCAGGACAACAATTAAGGGTGATAATTGGTATTAGCAAAAAATAGGATTTGTTGTCCGCCCTAAACAGCTCCGGGAGACAAATCGGCAACATCTGCACAAAATAAATGGACACATAACCCAAAATATGTGAATATCATACCATCCCGATCCCCCAACATGATTCTTTACTGTAGTTACGTTTATACATTTTGACCGTTATATATGATGTTTTATATACTCATTATTCTGAGTATCTGACATGCACCTGGAATGGGAATGGGACAGTACATAACCCTGTGTTTTTGAAAGGCACTTTGGGGTCTCCAGAGATGGATCAATGGAAAATGAACATCCACATAAGAAACACTAATGAAATTATGTTATCTAATTATCTCTTGACAGTGGACACCCCTCTTGCCTCATTCTGCTTGATTTTGGGGTAACCAGACGTCCCTGATTTACCGGGACATTCAATGATTTTCACCAGTTGTCCCTCCAGATTTCGGGAAATTTAGCCCATGTCACAGTTCATAGAGTGGGTGACTGAAAACGGTGGGAGGTACCAAAGCAAAGACAGTTAGCAGCTGTTTAAATAACAGTCATGATACTGGCTTTAAAAACTGCAGTTTATTTATGTTCTTAGTGCCTCTTCTGCAATTCTATTCTGATGAGCACTGTATTCTGTGCCCTCCTTTGAAGGAAAATTGTAGTCATACTATTTTTGTGAAATGCCCCGGGTTTTGGCTTTAAATTCTGGCCACCCCTACCTGTCCATCATGTTTGATACGGTGGATCATTCTATCTTAGTTAAATACATTAAGTAAAATAGGTGAGGTTAAGAGGGTCGGCTTTAGACTTGTTTATATATCTTTCTTGAGCACAAAAATCTGTTCGGACTGCCGTCACACCGTTTCAGTATTCTCTCTGCCTTTTGGGCACTACAAGAATCTCCACTGATACCCGTTCTCTTTAATCTGGAAATGCGACCATTCGCGATACGAGCGCAGAATTACTTCAGACAGGTAAATTAGCCTGTATTTTGACAAGTCTTTTTTTGGAAGTTGAAAATGATTTTTAATAGAATTTTTGGTGGCAGTGTGGAAATGTGTGAACATTAAGTTGAGACTAAATGGTAGTAGGATCCGAATTATAGTATTTGGTCAAAATAATCGTTTGTGTCAACAAGGTGGCATGTAGTGCTTAGGTCCACACCAGTTGCTTTGGAAAAGGCAAACAGTCTGGAATTTATTTTGTATAACAATCTGTTTTATCCCGCTGATTATTGCAGTAATGGCAGAATGCTTCTTCCAAATGAAGCTTCTGCAAAAAAAAATATTTCCGTTCCGTTAATAAATTAAGCGCAGCATTGGCTAATCCTAACATAAACTCGCGACTAGATTATGCCAATGTTTGCTTGCTGGGTCTTCTTAGTAATGCAGTAATGAAACTTCATTTCGGTCAGATTTGCAGCTATAAAGCGATTTCCCATTTGCGAAGGTTTATATCAAGTTGAAGTTGATTAATTCTTCACCCTGACAGACAATATATAAACTTGATTTAGGAATGAAATGTGAGCACCACACAAGATTCTATGTGGGTCCTACTACTATAAAAAAAAAGTGCAAGTGCCTAGGCGATTGGGCAAACCTTAAGAAGTTAACTCTTGAACTGCCAATTTATTGCAGGCTTCCCAAAGTACATCTGGTACTGGGTTATGGTCACTATTCAGCGCCTACCAAAATTACCTCCCAGGGAATGTTTTACAGAAGGCATACTATCATAACTTTATTGCAACTGATCCAAATTGAATTTAGCTAAAACGATACAAAAATGTGTATAGAAATTTATGCAACTTTAAAGTGCTTCACGTAGGGGCCCAGCCATTTCTAACAAGAAGTGCGAGTGCATGGATTTTAAACTGTCCTTAACCAGGAAATCTTCAAAACGATATACAATTGCATATGTCAGCCCCCTTGGAGATGATAGAGTTAGAGCCTTGGACAGATATCATGCATGGTCCTATGAAAACATAAAAAGAGGACATTAGTTACATGGTCCACATTTCATTTGTCGACCTAGACTATCCCAAATCATATTAATCTAAAACAGCACAAAAATGGGTATAAAAAATCATGTACATTGAAAGTGCTTCGCACAGTGGTCCTCCCATTCAAAACAGAAAGTGCTAGTGATTAGACTTTAATTCACCCTTTTGAATCTTCAAAAGGTATACTATTACACCTGGCATCCCACTGGGAGATCAGTAGTATAAGGGGATACCTTCCATCAAGCTTTTGACAGGTACCACGCCCGTGGTGACGTAGGATCATGACATGGGTGCCCTGCCCCGTGCTGACGTAGGCCCTGACGTAGGTATAGGTGTGTTACATGGGTTGTGACATCATGAGGTTGCATGTTTGTCATGTTCCAGGGTCCTAGCCCCTGTGTCTAGGTCTCTTGGCTGTGTAAAATGAGGGCCCTTTTGGTGTGCAACCTGTTTCAGAGCCTAAGAGGACAGTTCTGGACATGTCAGACATTCAGGACCAAGTGGCTGCTTGGGGGCCTCCTCACAGGGTGGGGCATTGGGAATGTAAGGCCAAACCTCCACATTACTGGCTGATCCACAAAGAGGGGCTGGGCAAATATTGCTTGTGTTAGAGCCAGTCAATCAATAGACAGAAGACAAGCAATGCCCCCCTAAAACAGATGTCTATTTCTAAGCCCAACCCTCCACAAAACCTATGCATAATTAGCACAATGAGTGCCACATAAAAACACCCCCACATTCACAGGGCTCTTTTTCTGAACTACTTATTTGAAGTTTGCGGTGAGCCTGGGCTTCCAGAACCCCTCAATGAGAAAGATATGAAGGGCAAAGCTCACACTGATGGTGTTACCCCTCTTCTACTTAAGGTCTGTAAATATGTTGTGTTTGTATGTGTTTTTTTGTCATTTAACATAGATGTTATCCCATGACGTTTTAGCTATACTTAGCAGAGCAGAATGCATGTGTTTTTGTACAGGTTATTCTGAGGCATACATTTATATGGCGTTGAAACCAGTGTTTAATGTATAGAAGGGTACAGTATTTTTAAAGGTGGAAAACATGGGGTTGTGGAAAAATTAGAAGTGTCTAAATGTATAGACCAATATACATGATGAATAAATGTTTTCTAATATTGTAGTCCATGGCTATGTAGTTTAGGCCCGTTCATTTGTATTACTCTGATGTTTTTTAAAAAGGTTTATCAGACCATGTATGCTTTTAAAAGGTTATTAGCAGTGTTAGCTTTAGGGCTGGTGATGCTGTAGGTTGGGTGGCGACGGCCGCATTGGGTAGTTGTGCTTAGTAATAACTTGTGAAACTAACAATGTAAAAACACATACTGAAAATTGTCTTTAAGATGCATCTACAATGTTATGATTCAGCCTGTAATTAATGTTCATGCATGAGTTATGCATAGAGGTTGCTTTGACTCACCCTAAAGTAGGGTAGAGTTTAATATGTCTGTTGCAAAGAACAGACCTATATTTCATATGGATAGTTGCTAGGATATGTAAAGTGTGCCTTTAAAAGTGTTTTAAAATAATAGGAATGTATGTGAAAGGAGGACTATAACTATGTGGTGTTTGTATGTGTTTTACTGTCGTTTAACATAGATGTTATCCTATGCCTTTTTAGCCATGCCTAGCAGAGCAACATGCATGTGATTTTGTACAGGTTATTTGGAGACATACATTTATATGGCGTTAAAACCGGTGTTTAATATATAGGGTTGTACAGTATTTTTAAAATTGCAAAAACATGGGGTTGTGGTAAAAATAGAAGTGTCTAAATTTATTAACCAATATACAAGATGATTAAATGTTTTCTAATATTTGAATCCATTGCTATGCAGTTTAGGCCCGTGCATTTTTATTACTCTGATGTTTTAAATTGGTTTGTGTTTTATATTTTCAATAATTACTGTAATCATATGGTATTACAAAGACTGTGAATGATTAAGTAATGTGTGTAAATAATGCTGTGAACGTTCTGGAACCAGTTCCTTAGAGCTTATGGTATACATCAGCGCCACCATGTGGTCTTTTTTTGATAAACATCTCAGGGTAATTGAGAAATGTAAACATTAGGTTTTTTCTGGCTTGTACTTTTGAGAATCTATGTGTGGATTGCAAAGATACTTAACAGCTAGCACCATGAGCGAGAATGTTTAAAATAAATTTTATTTTTAAATGTATGTGTAAAAAATCTTGAATGTGACATATGTACTAGTATATACCTCTAAAAGTGTGTGTATACAGTGATAATTATTATGGCTTACAGTCGTGAGGATAGGTAACACTTCAACTAATATTTTTTGCGTGGCTACCTTGCAATTATGAATGTAGCATAAAAAAGCATTAGGGGATAAAAGTCCTCTCTGTCTCTTCTGAATGTACGATCCCCAAGAGCCAACGCTGTCCCCAGAGGAAATGGAGGCCTTGCAACAAGGTATATGTCGCTAGAGATTTAGATCAGAGATCTGTGTCATCGGGCATCCTAAACAAAGATGTCTTGATTGTTATTTTTTTTATTTTACCATTAATGGCTTCCTAGGTGTTTGGGCGCTTTTACAAGCTATGATATGGAACTACAGATTGGGGTTGGTGCTCTGCAACAAATCCTCCAGGCTCAAGATGGTCCAAGCACACTGTCTCACGATGCAGCTTTTGCGGGTAAATATAAGGAGTCCTTATGTAGACGCTGTGAAAAACTAAAGAGCCCTCATAAAAACAACATAGAAGGAACCCTCAGAGATTTTGTATAGTCTGTGTATTATATTGTAAATATAACATTTTAGTTTCTATCCCCAGGCCCCCCTGCTGTACAAGAGACTCCCATGGTAATGACCCAGAATGTGGAAGGGGGCATTAAAAAGACGGTCCACAAAAATAAATCTCCAGCATCTAAGGAAGGTCCACCTATAAAGAAAGATCCCTCACCTCGGAACACCTCAGGTGAATTTTTAGAGAGCCAGATTAATTCAATCCTTAGTGTGTCTCAAACTTCTTTCACCCCAAAATATAGCGACCATAGCAACACCTAATATGTATTTTGTTATCTTTACATCCTACAGTCAGCACAAAAGAGTTCTGGAAGAGTCGGCCATCAGACTTAGCAGACTGCATTGTCTTTAAAGGGCAACAATGTGACCCTTCAAGACCCCATGGCACCAGCTGCGTCCGTGAACACCGCAGGACCCCAGGACAAACAGTGCATCGGCTCTACAGACAGCAGTCATGACCCAGGTACAGCCCTTAACTACACCGCATCAACAGTAATAAAGGCTATGTCCAGTACCGCAAACACTTCTACAGTAACTACCTGTGTACAAGGGCTTGGACAATGTGACAGCATTACGCTTACAGCCACAGACACACACCATCCTGTACCTTGTAGAACCTCAGGTTGGGACACTAACCAGTGCAATAAGCATAAAATAAATCAGTTGTCCTTAAAGAACCACAAGAAGAAGCTGCAGACCCCTGAGCTACAAGCCTTGCCTGTAGACCTGTCTTTTAAAAATGTTGTTAAGGCTCAGACTGTTCCAAATCTAAATTTTCAACGCTTGAGGAGTCTAATATAGTCGGGTCTGTCAACTCCCTAGTACTGGCAGCTTGTATAACTAGGCCTCCCGTTTACAGGGCACATGCATGGAAACAAATAGCCCCATAGAGGATCCATTTTCTGAGTGTATAGTACTTCTAAAGGCACTAGCTGGTTCTGAAGCCACAGCAATGCCCTTTGCCCCTTCAAATACACTCCCAATGGGTTGCAAGCACCAGGGTCTCAATCACCCACACCCCAGCCACAGCGCTTCATATGTATCAGAGGCCTTAAGTTATTATGACCAATATTTAATGTCCCCATGTCTGATGCCACCAATTATGCCCCCTGGAGCGTAAGACCCCACCAGCCCGACACCAAGTGCCTGTGCGCAATGGTCTTCACCATCCTCCTCAATATATCCTGATAGCAGTACAGGATGTAGCTGTTCACAAAATCAGAGTTTTGAACGCCATCAAGCGATGATCAGGCCTCCAAAGCACCAAGGTGTTCACACTGGGGCTCTGTTAATTTGACCAGTCCCAACCCACCCGTTCAAAGAGGGCTTATTGCAGTTAACAGTGATCCGACCCACGGGGTGGTTAAGGGTAATATACAGCACACAGCTAAGGTCACACGTAGCAGAACAAAATGTGGCGCCCTGACCCCCAACAGGGTTTTAGAAACATACCTGAAAGAAATACACCAGACTGTTAGAAAACTAATATCATGCCTGGAGCTCAAGACCTAAAAACTGGGGAAGTCGGGGTCGATACTGGGTCCTCCAGACCATCCCAGAGAGCCTTAATCCTGCGGTTAGAAGGTGTAGAAGGGAGGTGGTCATAGCTTGAGAATTAGCCACGGCAGATATAGACAATATATTGGCGTGACTGGGCAATCGTGTACCCCTAAGGAATGCCCTATCTGCTTTTTGTAAAAAGGGTGTCCATAGGTCTAAACATAAAAAGAAGACCCAGGATGTACTCAGTAAACTTCTATGTGTTTTACGAGCACTCAAAACCAAAAAGCTGCAAGAGCCAACCCCCAACTGTTTAAAACTCTTAAAAGCAGCACTCTCAGCACCTAAAACACTCCCCATAATGCCCCAAAATATAAAGTTAGGAGAGAATATAGGCGTTTTCAGGGCCTCAAGGGGTAAAGTTCAGAGCCGGCTCAACCCCAAACATCCTGAAGGATTCCCTCCCGTATTGAGTGAAATGGCAAGGACAACTCCTGTAAATACACCAACTATGGTTCAAATAGGCTGTGGTCGGTTACCTAAAAACAGCTGGGCTTGTAAGAAACAGAAGTGGGCTAGCAGCGCTAGAAACCATAAGCTTTTAGTAATAAAATTAAAGAAAGTCAGACTAAGCGTTACAATGAGGCATAAAAATACCCCAACAACGAACCATAGTCTACTAACGCTGAATGATACCCAAGGGTGCCCTCCAGCTTGCGACTTCCTCAAGCTGAGAATTCGGGACCGGTGTTTTTGGAAAGTGTAAGAAGGTACAATCGTACTCTAGAGAGGTTTAACACCACAGAGCACTATGATCAGTTTCGGTTTGTTAACCTAGACTGTCTAAACTCCTCCGATCAGGGTGCTATAGCTATACTCCAGGCCGTTCAAATGCTCATAGAATGATTGTTACACAATGTGGGGCCTAACGATTTCTCTCAGCTGTGTTTTCAGTTGCAGGGTCTCAACAGTCTTGTGTTCATCAGACGGCCATCTCAACATGTGTTTGACACTGTGACATTTCTAGAAAAGCTGTCTAAGCTTTTACAGAGCAAGGCTGAATTACTGGCATATGGGACCTTTAGAATCATCTCCCTCATTGTTAGGGTTCGTGAGGGCAGTGCTTCCAGAACCTTGAAGAGCATTATGTACAGTAAAATCATCGTCAAGAAATATCAATTGGTGCTCGAACTTAACACCGGAGCTAACAATATGTGTCTGGCGGCGAGCATCGTGGGGTTTCTGGTGGACCGAGCTATCCCAGACAACATCATTATGTCTTTGGCGGCAGCAGCCCATGAGGCGCTTCAACTGCCGCCCAACATATTGGTTGGTTTTGGGAACCTAAGCCTTTTTGAGAACCATTTTGCTGTTACAGTAAAAGTTCTGTACCACAGCAGTTCTTGGAAGTACTTCAATATCGATGAGTGTGTGAAAAACAAGACCGTTTATGTGCTACATCTCGAAAACCACTTTTACCTTATCCTGAACCTGAAGGGTTTTCTAGGAACCAAGTACGTGTGGGAGCATTGTGACCGCATACACAACAACCGGACCAGACACCAGTGTGAAATGCACTGTTAAATGTGTCAGATGGACGCGTGCGTCGACGACGATGCTCATAAGGTGAACTGCTGGAAGTGTAAGATGTTTTGTCGGTCGCAAGACTGCTTGAACATACACATCGGCCTCGCACAGTGTGTCCTTAAATCTGTCAGGCTTGCGGGCGCTACAAGGCCGACGACCACGATTGTAAAGGTATGCAATGTCCCAGGTTTAAAGCATATTTTATATCCGGAATAGCACACGAGTGTTACATGCTTGAAGGCTTCCTCCAGAATAAAAACAGAAGACTATATTGTATTCGAAATAGAGTGTATGCAGGAGACAGGTGTGCACCAGCCTAACTACGTTTACGCCCATTATCTAACAGCCAATGAAAACTGGGAGTTTGAAGGCTGGTCGTGCGTTAACGATTTCCTCACCCCCTTCATGCAACCGAAATACTACGAGTATACAATGCTGGCTCACAACTCGAAAGCGTACAACTCGTTCTTTATTCTCCAGGACCTGATTTGCAAAAAGCTGGCCATGGAGCTCATCACCCATGGTTCCAAACTGATGCTGTTAAAGGTTGTGCCTTTTGAAATTAGGTTCATAGATACCTTGAATTTTTTGTTCATGAAGTTGAGCAAGTTGCCAAAAGCCTTTGGTTTTGAAGGATGTAAAGGTTATTTCCCTCACTTTTTTAACACATGGGCTAATCAGAATTACAGCGGTCCTATGCCTCCGCCAAACAGTTACAGCGTTGAGTACATGATGCCATCTGAAAAAGAGAGCTTTCTACAATGGTACAATGAAAACTGTGAATATCGGTTTCATTTTCAAACAGAGTTGAAAGCTTTCTGTCAGGTGGATGTTATGATCTTTCAAAAAGCGTGCAACCTTTTCAGAGACGTTGTGGTGGAAATGACAAAATTGGTCAGAATTATCAAAACTAAATCCCATAAGAGGAAAGAAATCATGGACTACCGAGACCCATTTAGGAACATTATGCTGGCTTCCATGTTTTTAAAACCTGAAACCATAGCTCTAGTATCGCCTGACCTCTATAATGGTACACAAAAATGTTACTCCACCCCGTCTATTCAGTGGCTCATGTACGCCTCAGAGAAAGAGAACACCTTCATTCAACACGCGCTGAAGGGTGGCGCATACCGCTTGGGCTGCCACTACATAGACGGTTATAAGTTAAGTAACAGGGTACCAACCGCCTTTGAGTTCAATGGTTGCTTTTACCATGGGTGTCTGCGTTGTTACAAACCCCACGAGTTTAACAGACTGCAGGGCACCACATTTGAACATCTGCATCATCGTACTCTGGCAAAGTCACAGTATATTGAAAACAGCAGCTTTGTTCTGAGAACCCTCTGGGAACACGAGTGGTTGGACGAGCTAGCAAAAGATGCAGAACTCTGCACTTTCATTAAGAACCGCCAGTTACCAGCAGTGTTGGAACCCTGCTGCACCTTATTCGGAGGTCGTACAAATGCCATACAGCTGTACTGGGAAGCAGATGAGGGTGAGAAAATACACTACTATGACATCACCAGTCTGTATTAGTTTGTGAACAAGGTGAAGTTGTACTCGGTGGGGCCTCCTAGGATCATATATAGGAACTTTATGTCCCTAGACGAGTACTTTGGTCTTGTTTTGTGTCAAATCCACCTTCTGTGGAAGCTTTTCTTCCCGGTGCTTCCATACAGAGTCGACGGCAAGCTGATGTTCCCCCATTGGTGGACATGCGCTGAAAGTAAACAGACTAGTGAATATAGACATAGTGATGAGCAAAAGCTGCCGGAGGGGATATGGTGTACCATCGAGGTGCAGACGGCCTTTGAGAAAGTGTACCACCTCAGTAAAATACTGGAAATTTAGCACTTTCCACACACCACAACCCAACTCTTTTCTGAGTACATTAATTTGCTTCTCAGAGACAAACAGGAGGCAATGGAGTATCCTTACTGGTGCGTCAATGAGCCCTCGAAGCAAAAGAACATCGATGATTACCAGGCTCACAAGGGTATTACGCTGAGACCTGAGTTCATTAAGGTTATCCCTGCCAGACGCCAGTTAGCTAAGCTCTGTCTCAATTCCTTGTGGGGAAAATTTCCACAGTGTACCAATTTGTCAAACACATCTATCGTCACAGATCCAGACGATCTTTTTAAGTATCTATTTGCCCCATCTTACGACGTGTCCAGTTGTGAATTTATCGATGATGAGACAGCCGTTCAATGCTGGAAATATGCCAAAGAGTACCCCACAACGTGTGACAATATAAACATCTTCATAGTGTGCTTCACAACCGATCATGCTCGTTTAGAGCTTTAAAGGTTGTTGGATAAACTTCAGGATTGTTGTTTGTACCATGACACCAACTCTGTTATTTTTGTGAGTAAAGAGGGTGATGAAGATCCTCGGCTGGGTGATTATCTAGGGGAATTGACCAGCGAGCTTGAAAAGGATAAGTACATACTCGAATACGCCGCCTCCGGACCCAAGACCTATAGTTACAAAACGTCTAACAACAAGGTTTGCATGAAAGTCAAAGGTATCGCTTTAAACGTCAGAAATACGGTTGAAATAAATTTCGACAGTCTGAAGGGTCTGGTGCACGAGTACTATGCTTCGAGCGATCACGAAAATAACAAAGCAATAGTCATAAATTACCCTAGCCTAGTCAGGTCCTAAAAAAAGGTGGAAAATTACAACACAGCTGTTTTATAAAACCCTGCGGGTAGTGTTTGATAAATGGGTCCTGACCGAGGACTACAAAACACTGCCGTACAGTTATTAAAAGACAATAGAGGGGTGAACCGCAACCGCTAGGGACACCAGGCTGCAACACCCATTCTCCTGCTTTTTAGCAGGTCCCTCAAATAGCGGTAAAAGGTATTTCATTAAGAAAGTGTTAGAAAGCACTCCCGGTGTTTTATCTCAGACCCCTATCAACATCGTATGGATTTATTCCTGCTGGCAAGATCTTTACATGGAACTCTCCCTAAAGTTCCCACACATCCAATTTATAGAAGGTATCCCCAGTAATCTCAACAACGACGACTTGTTACCTAAACACCTTGTAAACATGGTCATTGTGGACGATCGCATGCGTGAAGGCGGGGACCACCCCGAGATCGAGAGGGCTTTTACTCAATGTTCACATCATAGTATTCTAAGCATATGCTACATCATGCAGAACTTGTTTTACAATGGTAAGAGCAGTCGTTCTATAACTCTCAATGCCTCATACTTGGTCTTATTTAAAAGCTCCCACGACTAGCTTCAGATATCAATTATAGCTAAAGAGATGTACCCCGGTAACACGCAGTTTTTCATGGAAGCGTTTAACAACGCTACTGCAAAACCCCACGGCTACTTACTGGTAGATGTAAAATCCAATACTTTAGAAGACTACAGACTACCCTCCGGTATGCTCCCACCTGACTTCCTAGTTGCTTACATTCCTGAAACAATCCCAAAGCCTATAAAAAGACACATTAAAAAGACTTTTATAACCTTTACACTTAAAACCTTGTAATATAAGATCGCTACCATGTCTGCGTGGCTACGGTGTAATTTAGACCTCCTAAATATGCTGATCACAGCAGGCCCCCTGAAAAGAAAGGCTATCCTGTGCGCTGCTTCAGATGATTTAGTGGTGGCCATTTCAGAAATAGCCCTAAACACCCTAAAAGGTAATGCCCCGATATCAAGGAACCAGTTCCGTGTGCTGAAGAAGAAGCGCCACATTATTAAGAAGCTCAGCAAGAAAAGGGCATCGCTCCTATCTAAAAGGAAACTGGTCAAACAGTCTGGAGGTTTTATAGGAGCACTGCTGGGTATAGCTGTACCCCTAATTACGGGTCTCCTGTCAAGGACCTGATGGAGCACGCCCCAAAAATGTACCTTGTGCCTCACCAACAGCTGGAACAGTTGGGCCCTTCTACCACCGACGTCTGGGACATACGCAGAAATGAGACGCAGCGTCTCGCTGCTGAGATCAAAGCTATTTTTAACTGAACCAATTTAAAACCACACAACAAAGTGGGGCTTTACTCAGGAGCCCTTCAAAACTTTTTACAGTATTACAAACAATTGAGCGCTGAAGAAAACAAATTGGCTCTGTATACCCCCAACACGGAACAGCCACCAGGAGACCCAGTAGCGCCTCAAGACCCAGGACCCCTCTCCCCCATGGACGCCGTTGTCGAAGATCTTTTAAAATATATAAGTCAGAGGTATAGAGGGACAGTGCAAATGCTGCTCTGTAAAATGACTACGTCTGACCTCTTAGAATGACCGGGGTGAATTAGTTTACACAGGACAACCAATTGCTGGATTACACATGTATGATCTGGTCAGAGGTCTCACGCACAGCAAAACCCTATCGACACAAAACACTCCTAGAGGATGGGAGCAGTTCCTACTCGCCGTTGCAGAACTCAACATTCCTTCCACTATCGTCGGTAATGCAAACTACCAGCGAAGGCTTGAAAGTTAGAAAGATCCGACCCCTGGTGTTTTTACCATGAGTCCCACTGTGTTGACATCGCCTTTCTTTCCACATCTAACACCGTCTAGGAGCAGTTTCGCTCTACATATGGAGCCTAAAAAGAGACTGTGCAAAATGAACGCTTGGCTATCGCTCTAATGTTATCATAACGTTTGCACCGTTGTACAGTTTTGTTAAAAGGTTTGCGTCTTGAAAGATTTTTGCTTCATTTATTTCTTTACCCGTGTAAATGTTTGTGGTGAAAACTGTTTGTAATAAACACTTTTTAGTTTTCAACAGTTGTCAGTCATCTTTTTTTAAATGGTTTTAAAATGTGTGGTGGGTGAAAAAAATGCATAGTATGAATTCGTGTTTAAAATGTTTTTATTGTGTACAACCATCAGTACAAATAGAGGCATTACAAGGCCTTACACTTTTGACAAACACCGTATTCTGTTTTAACTAAGCTCTACATAGCCCTTGTGTTTTCATTCATATATTTCATAACAATACCATCGTTGTTTACTAGATTGGCAGAATACAGATTAAAAAAAATTCTAAACGCCATACCCTCAGACATTTTACAAATAAAATATATACAATGTTCCCCACATGTGATGACTAGAGAATCCTGTACACGCAGCCTGTTATACTTAACCGTGGGTGCTGCTTTTTTTTAAACATATTTGAATATTGATTTTGTATAAATGTTATGTTCAGGGAACTCTGCTAAACTGTCAAACACTATAACCTTGTCTACATCCAGAAACAAGGCTGCCCAATGTGTACCACCCTTGTAATGTGGGTCAGTGTTAAAGACTAGGACGCGGGGTCTTTCTTGGCCTATCTCCCCCGGTAGCCCATCGCTAGGAAATACACCTAAAAGTATTTCTTAGCGTACTTATGCCTGCTTAAGAAGTCACGTGTCTGCACAGTGTCCATTTTGCAATCTTTTAATGATATAAAACATAATCTGTCGGGTGTGATTGACATGACTGATGCTGTCGGATACAGAGAATAAAACCATGTTCACGTTGGTAGCCAGCGCCTGTGTAAAGCGTATTTCGGGTTTTAGATTTCCGTTTTTGATCAAGTTTTAGTGGTCACCGTCTTCCATGTCAGGAGTCAAGTCAAACGCAAACAGCGTGTAGCAGGCTCCATACCCCTCTCTTGAAACAACTCCTGAGGCACGCAGATGTTTCCCCGTTATCGAGACCAGACCAAGATATTCCCTGACAAAATTGGATGTTCCAAAACTCGGGGTGAACGGTTTTTGGAGGATAACAGCTCCCTTGTGGACAAAAGCGGCGTAGTTGATGTCGTAGTGCTTCAAGTTGAAAGGGCTAGAGGTATTGAGCCCACTGAAAGCTGTATTGTCCACAAACCCCATGATGATGAGTTTCGGGAGGTGCCCCAGAAATAGATTTTGCTGCTGCGTTAATCTAGTACTGGCGGGGATGCTGAATATCTTCAGAGCGACTCTTTTAATGGCTTACTTTTTCAACTTGAGCCCTTCTAAACAGAGCTTCGGCACCTCCGAAGCTTCCAACCCTAGTGTATTGTAATAAAGCTTCCTTAAAGAAGCCCCCATCATGCTGTCACACTCCACAACCATGAAATGAAAGACATTTGTTTTGTATAAGGTTGTTTTATTAAACATTAAAAAAAGAGTGTGTCAGCACAACATAAACACAGTGTACCTGACATTTCGCGGTACATAGCTTATAGCTGTCAACGGTGCTGGACACTGTGAGGCCTTTTGACTATGTATACATAGTACGCCACATGTTACACATATTGCTCAGAGCAGTTCCTTTTACTAGGTCTCAGCGTCACAAGTTTTGATATTTTTACAGCTATACACTCAATAGCTCTACACATGACTTCCTGCTCCCCCTGCCTATAACTCTGGACGCTCAGGATACTGGCCGCATTCAACAGTTCATACAGTTCTAGGTCGGACAATACAGAACCTTTTTTTGTGAAATAATCTTCAGTCATGAGTTCCAAAGCATGGTGTAGACCTGTCAATGGTGAAAGTCTTAACTCACACACACGGTCTTTGCATGCGCTCCAGTATTTATCCGTTGTGGGTCACCACGCGTTGATACACCAGTTGACGATACATACAGGGCTGTCACACTGCAACGTAGCCGAAGGTTCCAAAATGTTCAGATAACGCAGAGTCACCGGGTGTATTTCAGCTATTCTTTCGTTAACCCGCAGGTATATCAATCTCCCGATACAGATGTATCCTGGGTGTAACTCATAGACATCTTGCACAACGTATCAGATCTCATTGACCGCAGCTGCCAAGTCCTTAATCATATCAGTGTGGACACCTTTATTCACAGCTGAGAACTGTGATGCTATTAATTGTGTTTGACCAATGACTTTGTGTTTCACCACTGCGCACATTAGTTGCTCAATGTTCACCAGTAGCACATTAAATTCTGTATTCAGTTTAGCTGCCAATTGGCTTTAACATGGCATTAGACATTACATTTGGTATGTAGGTCAGCTGCCTATTGGCTTTAACATGGCATTAGACATTATATTTTGTATTCAGTTTAGATGCATATTGGCTTTAACATGGCATTAGACATTACATTTGGTATTTAGGTTAGCTGCCTACTGGCTTTAACGTGGAGTTAGACATTGGAGTTGAGACATTGCAGATGAACAGTGTTTTTCCAAGCTGTGTTTTTCCACATGCTAGACCAAGCTGTGTTTTTCACACCAAACCCTAGCTGATAAAAGCGCACAGATTTTGTGGTTACCTCTCAATCCAGTCTGAGAACGAGTGAAGTTTGGAGAATTGGCCACTCTCCAAGTTTATTCGGTTCTCACACTGAGTTTGCTTTTAACAATGGCTCTGGGCAACAGCGAGGGAGAAATATCTTGACTTCAGACAGGAACGGACATCAGTTGCCTGTCCCTGTTTGGGAGGAAAATCTCTTTCTCGCAGTTGAATCGGAGTCATCAACTTGCAGGCCCAAGAAAGATGAAGCAGAGTTATAGGCCCTACGGTGATGCAATTTTGACTTTTTTAGGCTTTGCTTTGAAGCTATGCTATAATATAATCACACATATTTGCTGTGTACATTGCAACTGAGAAGTACTTTGATATATTTTGCTTTCATTGCTGCGACTACTTTTAAACGTGTGCTTCCAACCTACTAATTTCGTCTTCCAGGAACCTCGTGGTGAAGTAATAATAACAATAAATGTCTTCTTTAAACTAAGAAGTGCATTCCAGAGAGGTTTTATAAGTTCGGTCATAAGATAAGAGAAGGAAAGCAGAACATTTTAGCATGAGTCGTCAGTCTTGGGAGTCGGAGTTAGAGATTGGAAGTGCACTATTTAAAAGTGTAATTGTTTTTGTTGTTTAGAGAATTAAAGAAGCACGGCAGACCATGTTTGAAAATGCATGTGAAGTTAAACTGCCTTATGGTGCTGTGAGAAACATGTTTTATTTTTATCAGGACTGTGTGAGTCTTGGGATGAGTGCTTGAAAGCATATTTAGAAAATGTGCCTTTTGAAAGAAATTATGTTCCTTTTGTTCTTGACAGAAGGGTTTTGATACTTTTGTCTGCTTACAGAAAAATGCAGGAGAGATGTAGGCAGTTAGAACATGAAAATAAGAATTTACGTGAGTAAATTAGCCAGAACACATTATTGGAAGATAATGCTAAAATCTATGAAATTTCTGTTTTAGAAGAATCTGGCTTTTCCCATTCCAGTAATGAGGAGGTTAAAACAGGTATGGGCAAGTTTGAGCAGAGCGCAGATCCACAGTACACCCCACAGTTTTTGGCAGTTGAAGTGCATTCCTTAACAGATAACACTGAGAACAGAGTTAGGAATGTGATTTGCAGACTGGTTTTGCAAAGTACGATGTTTACAAGCCAGAAGTAATATCTCAAAATGTGCAGTTACTAGGATTTCAGTGGAACCCAGAAAATAGACAGATGTTGTCACAAGTAAAACAAAAGATTTTAGAGTTTCTTACTATTTGCACTAAGCAAGAGACACCGAGTTTCATGAGCTTGTTTGATTTTTGGAAACAGTATAGCCCTCATCTGAGTGAAATCTTAACACTTTGATACAAAGTAACTAGGAAAAAACATGAGCAGCTGCGCGCTTTTGATTTGGCAAATGAAATAATTCAGACTTTAGGTTCCTGCACAGTGCAAGAGGGAAACACTGATTTACATGTAAATCAGAATCAGGGGAAGACAAGAGTGCCCCTGGAACTTTGGAGTAAGCTTTTGACTTGTTATTGGGCTCTAGTGAATACTGAGCAAATGACATTAAATGATAATGTAATTCTGAAACCTGAAATATCAAGCATGCAGTGGGTGATGAGTTCACTTAACTCTCACAGTATAGGACAGGCATAGGAGGCTAGTATCAATCACTGGATCTAGTACATGCAAGACAGGGTCCGAGGCACTGCAGACCTACATGAACAGGTGTCACGAGCCCCTTTTCAGGATGAGGAGAGGGTGCAGGGAGTACCACAGGTAAAAGAGTCACCAATGAAATTGGGTGCGCCATTTGAATTCGTGCCCCCTGAGGATAAAAAGCATGTTTGTTTGACTATTGATTCAGTTTTGTACAATGTGTGTCAGACTTTAAAGCAAGAGCTGCTTGAGATGTGTCATTTTTACACTGATTCTTGGTTCACTGCCAATGGTTTAGCCGTTTGGTTTTCCACATGGCTTGTACATAACTGGTTCAATTCCCTTGCAGATGTTAAAGAGAAAAATTCAGAGAGAGAAGTGTCCACCCAGAATTCTGACTTAGTGGGGATGGCTAAGTGGGTGCACCAGAAATGTGGACATCTGGGAGAAAAAGCCACTTACAGGTGGGCAGAGATTAGAGGGATGCACATTCCCCTAGATTTGATAAAAACTGTGATTTTTCAATGTCCTATTTGTCAGCACGCACAACAGCAATCTGTCCCACAAACAGTCAAAGATCAGTTGGGCAGAGGAAAGTTACCAGGACAGATATGGCAAATTGATCAGGTTTTAGGGGGAGTGATTGCTGCAGATTACCAAGGAGAAATCTAAATCATGCTGATAACTAGAAAATAATCTGATTTATTTATACTGATTGTAGACAGAATTGCCCAACTTGTCATAAGTGCAGTGAATGGAGGTTTGGTAAAGAAGGAGTATGCCCCAGCCCTTCTGACAGTGCAAGGACAGGGAAGCTGTGGTGCAGCAGATAAAAACCTCAGTGCTAAGGTGTGGGTTGAAGCCCCAGGTGACCCTCCAGAACATGCAGAAATTATAACAAAGAGCCCCAAAAACGTCCTGCTAATTATAAAACAAGGAAAGGAAGAAGGAGGGCACATTTCAGATGACAAATGTTATTTGCAAGAAAAGTCATACTTTTTTCTTTTCCAGATCCTACCACGACTCGCCACTGACCATGAGTGTGCTGTGTGGTCTCCCTTCGGGTTGCGCATGTGGGGTCGGCTGGGGACCGAACCCCCAACCTGAACCTGATTGAGTAAAGTACAAACCCCATGGATCCATTTTGCACAACTGGCAACTTTAGTTCAAGTTCTAAATGGGATCAATATAAAGTTTGTCAACTTGTTTGATTACATTCTTCCACTGGAACTAAGCAACCTTATCAGTTAACTGTCTGTGTTTTTTCGTGTGGAACTCTGACTTTCGCTTACATTCCAGCAAACCTTTCAGGTGCACCGTGTACCTTTACATGAGTCGGACTTATGCTACATCAATTTGCTATTTTAGAGACACTGCTCAATCAGTTATTATCTCAATCAGAGTATATAAGCTTCAGTCTTTTTATTGTAGATGTATCTGATGTGAAAGGTTATGAGATCAATATGTTAATCCACTTCCATTGCTTTACAGTGATTGCTTTTATCATTCAAATCTGATTTGCTTATGGTTTTTTTTTTGTGTTGATGTTTTTGTTTTTTGTTTTTGTTTGAAATAAGAGGTATGTAAACAAAAATTAATTGGTCATAGGGAGGAGTGTGATGCTATTAATTGTGTTTGACCAATGACTTTGTGTTTCAGCACTGCGCATATTAGTTGCTATTAGTTGCTCAATGTTCACCACTAGCACATTACATTCTGTATTCAGTTTAGCTGCCAATTGGCTTTTACATGACATTAGACATTACATTTGGTATGTAGGTCAGCAGCCTATTGGCTTTAACATGGCATTAGACATTACATTTGGTATTTAGGTTAGCTGCGTATTGGCTTTAACGTGGAGTTAGACATTGTAGTTGAGACATTGCAGATGAACTGTGTTATTCCAAGCTGTGTTTTTCCACATGATAGACCAAGCTGTGTTTTTCACACCAAACCTTAGCTGATAAGAGCGTGTAGATTTTGTGTTTACCTCTCAATCCAGTCTGAGAACGAGTGAAGTTTGGAGAATTGGCCACTCTCCAAGTTTATTCAGTTCTCACACTGAGTTTGCTTTTAACAGCAACAGCGAGGGTGAAATATCTTGACTTCAGACAGGAACGGACGTCACTTGCCTGTCCCCGTTTGGGTAGAAAATCTCTTTCTCGCAGTTGAACCGGAGTCACGAACTTGCAGGCCCCAGAAAGATGAAGCAGAGTTATAGGCCCTACAGTGATGCAATTTTGACTTTTATGCTTTGCTTTGAAGTTATGCTATAATATAATCACACATAGATGCTGTGTACATTGCAACTGAGAAGTACTTTGATATATTTTGCTTTCATTGCTGAGACTACTTTTAAACGTGTGCTTCCAACCTACTAATTTCGTCTTCCAGGAACCTCGTGGTGAAGTAATAATAACAATAAATGTCTTCTTTAAACTAAGAAGTGCATTCCAGAGAGGTTTTGTGAGCTCGGTCATAAGATAAGGGAAGGAAAGCAGCAACAACAACCCATACACCACCCTTAACAACTTACATACCTTGTGCGGGTCTAACCGGCTACATATGTGTTGAATTGTTCTTGCAGTGTATGACTCATATAGGCAGTCGTGAGCCTCTGCTGTGGCTTGTTAATTTTATGCCCATAACATAGGTTATAATAGTCGCGTTTAACACATGTGTTCACAACTGTCACCGCAAACACATTTCTTACACTGGACTTTGTTCTGGCTTGTAATACTTTCAGACTGTCCGGAACAGTATAAGCCGTAAAAACCTATGTTGTTAACCTTTGGTGTAAACCCCCTCTAGAGCATCTCTTTCTGCAGTTGTTTTCTACGGTTGAAGCAAAAAGCAAAAGACAAACTATTAGTTAAAAGTATGACATCAGCGTGTATACAATACTTGTCTATAGAGTTTTTACTAACCTCAGCATTTTCGCTACACTCAGCGGCTGCTCTGAAATCTTGCGGGTCGCATAGGTCCATTGGTGTTTAAGCGACTTTGGAGTTTATACTTGCCGGCTGTAAATAGACTGCCTCTGGATCAGGGTCCTCCTGAAAGCCCATGTCTTCATAGACTGGCGAATTTGTTGGTGCTACAACTTCTTCATCGTCTTCAGTGTTGATGAAGTTGATTGCATCACTTAATTTGTCTTTTGAGGCTTTGCTGGCGCTGCTGTCAACCTTCATAGGGGATATCAGTTACAGCAAATCCTTGAGGCTGAGCTTTTCAAGCCGCTGGCAAAGTTCCTCTTGAAAACCGGTAACGTCGGAACCCCCATCTTTAGGGGCAGTCTGCTGTGCATTCTCATCCAACACAAGAGGTGCTAGGGTCCGATAATATCTATTGATATTGTTCTGGGCCCCTGAGGAGGTGGCTTTTCTGGTGAGTGGCTTGTATCTCTTCATATTGCCTTGACAACCTATTTGAGCAATGTTCACGGTTTGGCATGCTGCTCTAGCCGGCTCCTTATATGTATTCTATGGTTCAAAAGGGCGTACACCTCTACAACACATAGCAGGCACATGCTCTCCTTGATGGCTCTGATACATTGATGGGGGTACACGTGACACTAACCATATGTCACAACCTTTGCTGCACTTGCCCAGCCCCTATTTTTGGATTAGCCAGCTTTTTGGAGATTTGGCCTTACATTCCCAATGCTCTGCCCTGTGAGGAGGCCCCCAAGCGGCCACTTGGTCCTGAATGTCCAAACCTGTCCTATTAGGCTCTGAAACAGGTTGCACACCAGCAGGACCCTCATTTTACACAGCTCATAGACCTACACACAGGGGCTAGAACCCTGGAACATGACTAACACGCGGCCCCATGATGTCACAACCCACATGACATACCTACACCTACGTCAGGGCCTACTTCAGCAAGGGGCGGGGCACCCACGTCATTGCCTACGTCATTGCCTACGTCACCATGGGGCGTGGTGCCTGTCAAAAGCGTGATGAAAGGTATCCCCTTATACTACTAAGATGCTTGTGTTTGAACCTAAGCAAAAAGAAGAGATGCCGGAGGAAATGTGGAACAAATCAAACATTTACCTCTAGTCACAGATCTGGGTTTAATCCATCAGATTTTTCGCTCACCACGCCACTCCAGTTTTGACCCAGCCATAGGCAAATCAGTCTTGCCCCTGTTCCCCATGGGAACAGTCCAGCCCAAACTACAGGCCAGGGCCTCCCTGGACTGGAAACAAGCATCTTGTGAGCGTTTTCAGGGTATCACCCCTCATCAGCGACGCTAGCCTTAAACCAGTGGCACAGAAAGTATGGGACTCACGTCTCAACAAAATCTTTCCATTTAGGGTGACAAAAGCAAAATATGCAGATGATGGACGGAATGTAGACCAAATCAAACATTCACCCCTACCCACAGATCTGGTTTTAATCCATCAGTTTTTTGTCCACCAGGTCACCCCAGTTTGGACTCATCCATATGCAATTCAGGCCCATATTTATACTTTTTGACGAAAACCTACGTTAGCGCAGGTTTGCGTCAAAAAGTATAGTACCGGATTAAGCCATTCCAAGATGCCGGCCAGGTGCCATATTTATGGAATGGAGCTAGCTGGCGCTAAGGCCCTGTTAGCGTCCTTAAAAAGGACGCTAACAGAGCTGGGGAGGCATGGGGGAACCGGGGCCAAGTTATGAGCTACACTGTTTAGAGGCAAAAAAAATCCCCTTTAAGCAGTGTAGCGCCATTTTCTGGTGCACAGCCCCATGGACATGGCTACTGTCCTACTAAAGACAAGAGGCATGCCCACCACCCCAATGGCCATGCCCAGGGGACAAATGTCCCCTGGGCATGGCCATTGAGGCCATCGCTGTGCAGGGGGCCCCAAGTCTGGGCCCCTGAGCGGTGATGTGTAAAAAAAATAAAAATACTCACCTGGACTTACCTTGGATGGGTCCCTCATCCTTAGGTGACCTCCTGGTGTGGGTGGGGGTGTCCCTGGGGCTAGGGAAGGGCACCTGTGGGCAACTTCCATGGTCTCTGACCATGGAAATATGCCTATAGGTCCCCTTACGCCTGCCCAGACCCGGGCGTTAAATATTGGCGCTAAGCAAGCTTAGCGCCATTCTTTAAGGCTCCCATCCCCCTGTGCTTGATTTGAGCACGTGGGTAAATATGACCCAAAGGCCATATCGTCCTTTTCTGAATGGGAATGCCTACCTTGCATCTCATTGACATAAGGTAGGTTTTCCCCTCCAGAAAACACTGTAAACTCCATAACTTTGGCGCTAGATGTGTCTAGCGCCAAAGAATAATTATGGAGTTAGGTTTGTGCTGAATTAGCGTAAAAACAAATGATGCTAATTCAGCACAAATCAAGTATAAATATGGGCCTCAGTCTTGACCCTGCTCCCCATGGGAACAGTACAGCCCGAACTGCAAGGCCAGGTCCTCCCTGGACCGGAAATAAGCATCCTAGGACCATTTTCAGGGTATCCCACCTCATCAGCCAGGCTGTCCAGAATCCAGTTGCACAGTGAGCACGGGACCCAAGTCTGGGCATGCGCTTCCCACTTAAGGCAACAAAGGCAAAAAGAACAGATGATAGATGGAATGCAGAACAAATCAAACATTCACCCCTAGTTGCAGATCTGAGTTCAATCCATCAGTTTTATTTTGCTCACCATGCCATCACAGTTTGGACCCAGCCATAAGCAAATTAGTCTTGACCTTTTTCCCCAAGGGAACAGTCCAGCCTGAACTGCCAGGCCAAGTCCTCCCTGGACAAAAAACAAGCATCATGGTACCGGTTTCAGGGTATCTCTCCTCATCAGCCAGGATTGCTTGAATCCAGAGGCACAGAGAACACGGGACCCATGTCTGGGCATACCCTTCCCACTCAGGGCAACAAAAGCAAAAAGAACAGATGATGGATGTAATACGGAACAAATCAAACATTCACCTCCAGTCACAGATCTGGGTTTAATCCATCAGTGTTTTTGCCAGTCATGCCACTCCAGTTTGGACCCAGCCATATGCAAATTATTCTTGACCCTGCATCTCATGGGAACAGTCCAGTCTAAACTGCTAGGCCAGGTCCTCCCTGGACCAAAACTAGCATTCTGGGACCAGTTTTGCGGTATCACCCCTGATCAGCCAGGCTAGCTTGAATCCAGTGGCACAGCGAGCATGGGTCCCACATCTGGGCATAACCTTTCCACTTAGGGTACCAAAAGCAAAAAGAATAGATTATGGAAGGAACCTAGAACAAAACAAACACTCACCCCCAATCACAGATATGGGTTTAATTCATCAGTTTTTTTGCTCACCACAACACCCCATAATGGACAAAGCCATATGCAAATCAAGCTTGACCCTGCTGCCCATGGGAACAGTCCAGCCCAAAATGCAAGGCTAGGTCCTCCCTGGACCGAAAACAAGCATTCTGAGACCAGTTTCAGGGTATCATTCATCATCATCCAGGCTAGCTTGAATCCAGTGGCACAGTGAGCATGGGACTCACGTCTGGGCATACTCTTCCCACTTAGGGCAAAAAAAGCAAAAAGAACAGATGGTGGACGGATGTGGAACAAATCAAACATTCACCCTGAGTTACAGATCTGGGTTTAATCCATCAGTTTTTTTACTCACCATGTCAGCGCAGCTTGGACCCAGCCATATGCAAGTCAATGTTAACCCTGCTCCACATGGGAACAGTCCAGTCTGACCTGCCAGGCCAGGACCTCTCTGGACCAGAAACAGACATCATGGTGTTTGGGTATCACCCCTGTTTGGACCTTGGGTAGATATTAAAACATGGTCATATGTGTACATAAGCTTGATGAGAATAGCATTGATTACAAAATCCCCATTTCCTTTACTGATATGGACTCATGTAGATAAAACATTTTAGGTAAAGCTAGTACTAAAGGCTTACTACCAATGGCTGGCCCAAAGCTTCTTCGGATGTCCTCACCTTTAAAACAGCAGCACTTGCACCAACAAACACATTTAAGTTGAGGTTGTTGGAAATTGGATAAGAATTGGATAAGTGTTGTTGGCTGGTTATTGTCCAGGCTTCTTATATATATGTACATACTTCAGTGACAACTTGCCCAAGACCAACATGCATACACAGAGACAGGGCATCCTTGCAGTTTTTTATGGCATGAGCTATAAAAAGTGGGCAGAGGTATTCTCTTCTGGCTTCCACTTTAAAGGTACAAAGCAATATAAAGTGCGTAACAGACCCCCCCCCGCCCCCTCCCCACCGCAGGTCACATCCTCAATTAGATGAACTACTCCCACCTTAATGCCTCTACCTGATGTACTGCTTCACCGGCAAGGCATCTGGTCTAAAATTAACATACAATGACCTCTTAATGGGCAGTTAGTTTTGTCCACGTAAGGTTCAAAGAAAGAAAGTGGCTTGAGTGTCCAAAGCTGTTCCAACTTCAGAACTGACTGGTTGATGGACACATATTGCCAGAACTCTTCCTTCACATATTGCTCTGTGCCTTTCATAATCCTTTCTTGTTCCGTGCAACAGTTAGAGCATCCTATAGTTAGCAGGAAGTTGGCCAAATGAGTATACCAGTGAAATTTTACTTGTTTGGCTTGAGACCAAAACTCTCGCACAGTGCTCCGGTAGACTTTCAACTCCGGTTTGATCTATATTTTTACCCAATATAAGATAGAAAGAAGTGTTACCTGCAGTTCAATAGATCTAGTACCCAGCTTGTGCCGTAATGTATCCGCTGGAGTCCCAGTACAAAGTGCAAGGAGGTACGCAGGAGACAATTCTCAGCCTTATCTAGCCCTTCTACATTTATGAAGCCCCATACCTCTGCCCTGTACAGGCCTGTAGCAAGGGTTTGTGCCCCATATACTTCAAGGGGAGAGGCGATCAGCCTACTCCCCCGGCATCTAGCAAAAACAAGAATTCCACTGGCATGTTGACTCTGTGATGCCTCGCCCTTGAATAATTAACGGGACCAGGACAGCTTAGAGCCAAATCTCACTGCTAAGTAGTTATAGTGGTCAACAAGAGCCTGAGGTGTACTATAGATTTTAAAAGAGCACCTCAGCTTAGCACTTCCTTTAGCAATCGTGTAGTTCTCAAATGGTTGTGCATGGTTAGTTTAGTGTGGGACAAAAGAACTGCATCATCTGCAAAAAGCAGGATTGCCATTTTTTGGACCCCTCTGACTGGAATGTCGAGATTTAAGGCCCCCGGGTAATCGGCGACATCGTTAATGAAGATGCTAAACAACGCTTGGGCAACATGCATCCTTGCCTGACCCCAATATTTATACCAAAGATCTTCCCCTTTTTGACCAAACCTGACTTATGAGGTGCTGTTGCTGTATAGATTCTTAATAGCTGCCACTAATTTTGCTTGACAACCCTGAGTTTGTAAAGTTTGCAAGAGTACCAAACAATTTACAGTATCATAGACCCTTTTTTATATCTATAAAAGTCAGGTACAGCTTTGATCTTTTAACCCCTCTATGTTTCAGGTAGCTGTTAAATATCCACATGGCCTGGTTAATTGTTCCTTGCCCTTTCTGGAAACCAACCTGTGCAATATTAATCACCTTATTTTCACTTCTTCTTATTTTCACTTAGCCCGTCATCTAAGCGGGTATGCAGCAGCTTGATGTACATTTTCCCTGCTACATCCAGCAGCAAATTTGGACGGTAATTAGAGGGGTCATTTCGGGGACCGTTCTTGTGCAGGAGAACAATTGTTGCAGACATCCAGGAAACTGAAGCTTCTTCTGGAGCCAGATCACGTTAAACAGTGTAGTCAAATCAGGTACTCAATACTTAATTGCTGACCTATAAATCTCAGCCAGGAAACGGTCAGGCCCTGGTGCCTTGTTAGGTTTCTGGCTGAGGATTGCTGATTGTACTTCGCCCTCGCAGGATTCCTTATTTGTTATTTAATCTCCTGGCATCATTAATAGTGGGATACTTTGAGTCTTCTCTGCCAGACGGTTATACATCTGATTTTTGTCTTTCTCCAGTGCTGGGCCCGCAATCCCAAGTCAAAAAGGAAGATCTTCCTGGAGTCATTCTGAAGTCATCTGATGACTCTGACTGGGCTATATCCCTGTAATTATCTGCTGGAGTCATCTGAAACCATCCTGAAGTATGTGTATAGGGTGAAATATTTAAATGAGATGACTCTAGAGTCATCAGAGAAACTACTCTAGGATGATGATCTGATTATTTCAATTGAAGTGTGTGATGATCTTTAACTACTCAAGGAATACTAATTGACAACTTCAGGATCAAAGTAAATTACTCCATGATGATCACATGACAACTTCATGATGAGCATAGATTACTCCAAGACATGACAACTTCAGAATGAATGGGAAATATTCTAGGATGAGTCCATGACAACTGCACAATGATAGTGGATTATTCCAAGCGGATTTTCTGATTAATTCAGGATGGGCCTGGCTTACTCAAGAATTAGTTGCAAACCCACTCTTGCCACAATTTCTCCATGAATTCATATTTCTAAAGTACCATTTTAGTTGTGTATTTAGTCTTGGAAAATTAACGCACTAAGTATATTATAAATTACAATAGTGGAACAGAGCCTTAAGAAGCCCATCACACAACAGACTGCTTAGGCTTAAAGTGTTTGTGAGACCAACATGATTTATGTATTCAAAAAATACTTTTTTATGGTTCAAAATAAGTGTCATGGTACTCATGAATAATATGATAGGGGTACAGTCTAGATGCCGTGCAATACTTTGTTTAATACACTTATTTATCCTCATCTCACCTTAGGATTGCCACACTCACTGTCCGCAAACATGTCTGGGAGATGGTGGTTTGCATCCAATTTAATTGTAGATGTAGAAGTTCACTGTAGGGTAGGTCACAGGGTTGAATAGTGATTGGGGGTGGCAAACTATACCAAAGAAGTGAGGGTGTTAAAGCATCACACACGGAGACACAAGCAGACGAGTGATGACAGCACCTGCCCAATTCATCAGCTTCGAGTGGTGCTTGGTACAGTGAAGCATTCCTGTGCACCAATTAAGAACCACTCTGGGGCTTTATTACTTAGCCCAGTCACATAGACCTAGCTGCACATTTTTAGATGGTGAAAAAAGTCGAACTCAGCCAACTGAAGTATGTTTCCAAATCCTGAACCTTTCCTGAGGTGTCAAGGAGGCTGTCAATCTTCACAACCATGGCAAAGAATCCAGGTCAACTGGTTGGAGGGTGTCGACCTGATTCTGAACTATTCTTTTATCCCTTCCAGTTCATGAAATACTGTAGGTTGAAGCCACAATCATGTCTAATTCTGATCTGGCCAATAGCCAGTGGCAAGTAGTGTTAAGATTTCTTGCTGAGGGTTCCCCCTGCCATCAAAAAATGTTGTCCAAAACCAGTAGATCCCAATAAAGATACATTTCAAGGGAACAGACCCATTCTCTTCTACCCATCCCTATGCAAAGTGCAAACACCAGACAAAATGAAATCCTTCCATCACCCCGCATCATGTCGCACACTCAAGAAAACCTAAAGACTTTTAGGTGGTTGGATACTGCTTGTTGGGGGACTTCTGTTTTGAATCACACCTTTTACTCAACCTAAAAACAGACTTTGGAACTGCATCCAGTGTGTGTCCTAGCAAGATTGCTACATCTATGTTCCGCTTAATAGATCTCACAACTGGAACTCTCTTGAAGGTCCTCGAGCCAACTCAAACTAGGCCCCATTGGTTACAACGGGCCTTAGTACAATGTAGGTAGGAAGATATATTGGGTTATAACTCATCCATAGAAGGTGCTATCACCTTCTGGCATTTATATGTCTTCACTTTAAATTAACTATTTACATATGTGTTACTTATAGTTATAGTACTTTTCAAACAAGCTCTGATTGCGATTTGCTATCCTATTTAGAGTACATCAGTATTAGTCCTAGCATATCAGTTGTGAACAATGCCAATTGGACGCTTATACTGGGTTGACACTGCGCTTTCTTCTCCTCACATTATTAACATCGATCTGCAAGTGATGCATCGTAAAGACAAAGGAAGGCCCGATGGACCATTTACAATTAGGACAAATCGTGGTCTGATACTGAAACTTTTTTTCCTTAATAACAGCGTTTTTAAAGCGTTTTTATGCTTTCAATGTAGAGTGCCCGGCAACCCCATGTATTTCACCATGGTATTAGCAAGTGCTCACTTTTGCAGTTTCAACTGTAGAAGAACTTTAGACAAACAAACACATAATTAAATCGATGCACCTACACCACTTATAAACCCCCCAAAACTGTGGATAAATCAATTTTAAATAGGCCTCAGAGAGTGTTTATTTATTTTATGGTAAGCCATTTAAAATACTAAAACCCACCACTCGAAACATACTTGCACAATCACAGAAAACGTGTTATATTCAAATGAATTTTATTCAATTACAAATCCACTCCTAAAGCTCTATAACAGTATTGCAGCATATGTATACCACATTAAAGTATTCTCTGTTCTCAAGCTCCTTTCATAGACTAGCACCAGGACTGCACTCATATACATTTTGAGCCGTAGATTCTGATCTGAAAGGGTTAGCTAGGTCATATTTAATATGGCCAGAATGGTAATAGACAATCCTGCTTATTGGCGAGGTTGGATTTTATATTACTATTTTAGAAATGACACTTTTAGAAAGTGAGCATTTCTCTGCACTTAAAACCATCTGTGCCTTACAGCCTGTCTCCAAACAACATCTGGTCTGTGCTGGTTGACAGCTCCCTTGTGCATTTCACCCAGACAACCACAAACACAGGACACTCAGTCACATCTGCATTCACCGGCATGCTGAATAGGCCTTTCTGGGCTGGAAGGATGGAGGTCATGACACATATATTTCAAAGGCCAGTGGCCGGCCCCCACACAAAGAAGTGATAACCCCCCATTTGGGCCCTGGCAGACAGGACGGTCCTGAAAGGGGAACTTATGCACTTCAAAACCACTCTTTGAAGTCTCTCCCACTTCAAAGGCATTTTTGGGTATATAAACTGTGTCTCTGACCCCACCAACTCAGACACTTCTGGACCTGCACCTGAACTCTGTTGGAAGACCTGCCTGGCTGCCCACAGGACTTTCAGGACTGCTTTGCTGAGAAGGACTGCTGCTCTGCTGTTGCCCTGCTGGCCTCTGACTGTGCTGGAAGGACTCTGCCTTCCACTAAACGTGCTCTCTAAGGGCTTGGATTGAGCTTGCCTCCTGTTCTGAAGTCTCAGGGACAGCAACGACTTCAACTACTACCTTTTTGCTAATACTTGACTCCAGCAACTCCAGAATGACTTCAGCAATGCCAGCAACTCCACAGCCTACTCCCGCTCCATGGACCTCAGTGATTGCAACGACCGCGGGCTTCAGAGCAAGTCAGACATTGCTGCGACTCTACTGACGTCACTCAGGATCATCATGACCCTGAGAAGTCGACACATAACGTCTTGATGGAGCGGTTCACAAGGAATCAATGCATCGCGGACACCACCGCATCATCTCCCTCTGCATCTGGATGGAACCTGTGCCTCACCTCCACTTGTTTCGCAGCGCAGAACCAACGTCTCTGTCCTCGGAAGCTGTAAGGGATGCTGCACCGACTCCAGGGACCCGCTTTTCCGACTCCTTTGCGACGTCCTGGTTCTTCGTTTTCAAAAGGCACTGTACATGGGGGTCTGTGTGACTCTGACCAGCACCAGTGCTGCTGGATTGTTGGGACGACTCCGTCAATGACGCAGTGATAGCCCCAGTCAGAGCTATTGTGTTTTTAGGTGCTTCAGTTGGATTTAATCTTTAAAAATTCATAACTTTCAAACAGTATTTTATTCAGTTGAATAGTCTCTATTTTTTCTAAACCTGCGTGGTGTCTTTTTTTGGTGTTTTCACTGTGTTATGGTATAAGTTCTGCACAAATACTTTACACGTTGCCTTCTAAGTTAAGCCTAACTGCTCAGTGCCAAGCTACCGGAGGGTGGGCACAGGATAATTTGGATTGTATTGTGACTTACCCTGACTAGGATTGTGGTCCCTACTTGGACAAGGGTGAATACCTCTGACAACTAGAGACCCCATTTCTAACAGTGGGTATGATGGTTTACATATAGTCTAGTTATGCAACACTTCCCGATTAGTCATTGTGTCATCAGGTTTGGTGTTAAACTCCCTGCGTACCAGGATGACATGTTGCCTTGCTAGCTGATGGTTCGACGGTGAAGGTGATAGTGTGTTCTGATGGGCAATATCAATATACTTTTCTAGCCCAGTCATTTGCCTATGAAAATCTGATTGCAGGCCTGGCAGAAAAAATATATTCATTATGGTCAATACCCAGCATTCGCCAGAAATTAACAATATTTAAAAATTCATGTTTATTGGGGTCAACACTTGGCTGTCTGTGTCTAGTTGAATAGAAATCCAGATTGTGAGGCCTTCTCTCAGTCTCCCCATTGTTGCCTTTGTGGCTTTCACTGAGAGCACAGTAAAGCTATCCATATTGAACTCATCCAGGGACCAAGTCTCTGGAAATCAGCCAATAGTGTTTTATTTAATCAAATTGACCCAATCTGTGTCATCTGTCTTTGCTTTTAGGCCAGTGATATTCCAGCTGAGCACCTTTAGCCTGGTCTTGGAGTTCAGATCAGTGTCCAGCTCCTATGGTAGGTGAGTGGCATAAGGTGGGTGTGGGTGCCATATTCAACCTCTCTGTGCCTCTTCAGATGTTATTTGGGCCATGCTGGTGTGACCTTGCTAGTTCCCGACACTATGCAGGTTAAACGTTTCAGTAAGCATCTGTATAATAACATTTAAGCTTCAGGCTTCCTCTTTAGAAATGTTGCTAGTGGTACCCAATGCAGACAGAAATGCCCTGGGCTTGCAGGATTCCTTCACCCTGTGCATTGATACATCTACATACCCATGTTTGAATATTGTTGGGTAGGACTTCGAGATACCTTCATGGTTTATATCTGTATCTTATACCATTAACTGATTACCTTCATTCACATCCAGAGGAGCGACACATTAATTTCTAGGACTTGTGCTATTATTAAACAGCCTTTTGCATGAGGTTCTCCATTTTTGCAGTAATTTAATCCAGAAAAACTCTTACAATAGGTCTTTAAGGTCAATACAACTGCCGTTATTATGAGCACTCCTTGTTTCTAAAGCCTGAATAGTGGGCAGAGCATTTCTATGGTAGCTCCATGTTTGTGGAATACCATCCAAAACGTGCTTCACCACAAGTAAAACGGACTTATTTTTAGAAAAAGCTCTCTGTTAGAAATGGGGTCTCTAGTTGGCAGTCGGTTTGCACCCTGTCCAAGCAGGGACCCTCACTCTAGTCAGGATAAAGGAGATACCTGCTCAGATAACCCCAGCTCACCCCCTTAGTAGCTAGGCCGAGCAGTCAGACTTATCTCAGAAGCAATGTGTAAAGCATTTGCACATAACACATAGTAATAAATGAAGATACTACAAAAGGACACAACACCAGTTTTAGAAAAATAGCCAATATTTATCTATATAAAACAAGACCAAGTTATAAATATATTAATTCTGCAAGATTTACTCAAAAAATACAGTTCCTTGAAGTCGATAGCTCCACCTGGGGCTATCACGGCATTGTGATACAAAAAAAACAACAGTTCAGGCCAGCTGTGGCATCGCTGGCCAGCTACAGTGTCGGGAAGACCCACAAACAGTACCTTTGGAATTGCAGGGCGTCATGATCCTCGCTGTGAGCTCTGGAGAGCGGCATTGCTGGTGTTGCTGTGTCGGTTCCGGAGTCAGTGCAGGAGTCGTTGGGCCCTTGAAGTCACACGCCTGGCGAATCGAACTCCGGTCTGATGAAGTCAGGAGCTCTGGCCTGGATGGTGTCAGGGCTGCAGTGCAAAGCTGGACGATGCAACATGCAGTGCCCACAGGTCACGGTGCAGGCAGTGGCTCGGTGATGGCATCCAGTGGTGTTGGTGAGACCAGGGCGGCAGTGTGAAGTGGGGCGGTGCGACGTTTGGTTTCACCAGGTCACAATGCAGGCAGCGGTGTAATTGTTGCTGAGGCGCTGTCATCGGTAGGCCCAAGCCAGCAGTGCGGGATGGACGGTGCTTTGTGACCCTCATGAGCGGTGTCCCCAGGCCACAGTGCAGGCCGGATGCCTGGTAACGATACTGGGGTCAATGATGATGACGTTGGTGGACTGGGGCTGCGGTGTGGGACAGAGCGGTTCTTCATGTACCTCACGACCGGTGTCCACAGGCCATGGTACAGGCAGCGGCACCGGTGTCAGCAGGAGCAGCGTCAATGGGGATGTCCAGGCTGTGGTGTGAGCAGTCGATGCCGGAGTGTGGGGCCCACAGGTCGCAGTGTGGGCAGAGGCTCGGTGAAGTCATCTGATGACTGTGTCGGTAAAACCCGGTTCATAGTGAGAAGCGGGGCAGTGCAGCTCTGTGCAGCATCGGCAGGTTACGGTGGAGGCCAGCGGCTCATTGGTGGCAGTGCTGTGGTTTCTCCTCTTGAACAGCACAACACACACAGTTCACAGTGCTGCAGGTCGAGGAAACTGAAGTCTTTGGGGCCATATTTATACTTTTCGACGCACAACTGCGCCAAAGCAGTTGTGCGTCAAAAAATCTAACGCCGGCTAACGCCATTCTGAAGCGCCATGCGGGCGCCGTATTTATTCAATGACGTTAGCCGGCGTTAGCCGGCGGAGCTGCCTGGTGTGCATCAAAAAAAATGACGTACACCAGGCAGCGCCGGCGTAGGGGAATATGGAGCTTGGGCGCCAAAAAATGGGGCAAGTCAGGCTGAGGCAAAATTTTCGCCTCAACCCGATTTGCGCCATTTTTTTTTACTCCCAACCCCCATTGAAATGACTCCTGTCTTAGCAAAGACAGGAGTCATGCCCCCTTGCCCAATGGCCATGCCCAGGGGACTTCTGTCCCCTGGGCATGGTCATTGGACATAGTGGCATGTAGGGGGGCACAAATCAGGCCCCCCTATGCCACAAAAAAAATTACTTACCTGAACTTACCTTATGTTCCCTGGGATGGGTCCCTCCATCCTTAGGCGTCCTCCTGGGGTGGGCAAGGGTGACAGGGGGTGTCCCTGGGGGCATGGGAGGGCACCTCTGGGCTCCTTCTGAGCCCACAGGTCCCTTAACGCCTGCCCTGACCAGGCGCTAAAAAACGACGCAAAAGCGGCTGGACATCATTTTTTTTGATCCGCCCACTCCCGGGCGTCAATTTTGCCCGGGAGTGTAAATACGGCGCACATGCCTCGGAGTCAATTTTTTAGACGGGAACGCCTACCTTGCATATCATTAACGCAAAGTAGGTGTCCATGCTAAAAAATGACGCAAACTCCATGGACTTTGGCGCTAGACGCGTCTAACGCCAGAGTATAAATATGGAGTTCATTTTGCGTCGAATTTGCGTAAAAAAAAACGACGCAAATCCGGCGCAAACGGAGTATAAATATCGCCCTTGGTGTCCCTGAGACTTCCAACAGGAGGCAAACTCTACTCCAAGCCCTTCGAGAACTCTCTCAAGCAGGACACACAGCATAGTTCACCCTTTGCACTCTTTTCAGGCAGAAGCAGCAACTGCAAGCCATTCCAGCAAAGCAACACAGCAAATGGACAGTACTCCTCCTTCAGCTCTTCAGCTTTTCTCCTTGGCAGATGTTCCTGCTGATCCCAGAAAGATTCTAAAAGTCTGGGGTTTAGGGTCTTCTTTTTATACTCTGTTCTGCCTTTGAAGTTGGCAAACTTCAAAGCAAAGTCTCAAGTGTCTGCAAAATCCTTCCTTGTCCAGGCCAGGTACCAGACGCACACCAGGGGGTTGGAGGCTGCATTGTGTGAGGGCAGGCACAGTTCTTTCAGGTGTAAGGGACCACTCCTCCCTCCCCTCTAGTTCAGATGGCCCATCAGTATATGCAGGCTACACCCCAGCCCACATTGTGTCACTGTCTAGAGGAAATTCATAACAGCCCAACTGTCAGTCTGACCCAGACGTGGAATACACAAAGAGGCAAAAGCACAGAATGGCTTAAGCAAGGAAATGCCTACTTTCTAAAAGTGGCATTTTCAAATATACAATCTGAAAACCAACTTCACTAAAATATATATTTTTAAATTGTGAGCTCAGAGACCCTAAACTCCACATTTCAAACTGCTCCCAAAGGGAATCTATACTTTAAGAACATTTAAAGGCAGCCCCTATGTTAACCTATGAGAGAGATAGGCCTTGCACAGTAAAAACCGAATTTGACAATATTTCACTGATAGGACATATAAAACACATTAGTATATGTAGTGCCTTGAACATACACTGCACCTTGCCCACGAGGCTACCTAGGGCCTACCTTTGGGGTACCCTACATGTATGAAAAGGGAAGGTTTAGGAATGGCGAGTGGATACACTGGCCAAGTCAAATTGACAGTTTAAACCTGTACACCCAGACACTGCAGTGGCAGGTCTGAGCCATGTTTACAGGGTTACTAATATGGGTGGCACAACCAGTGCTTCAGGGCCATTAGTAGCATTTGATTTACAGGCCCTGGGCACCTCTTGTGCACTTTACTTGGGGCTTACTAGTAAATCAAATATGCTAATCGTGGATAAACCAATTATCAATACAATTTAGCTAAGAAGCACTTGCACTTTAGCACTGATTAGCAGTGGTAAAGTGTGCAGACCTGGATAAAATAGGAGGAAGAAGACAAAATGTTTGTGGATAACCCTGCAAAAGGGCCATTTCCAACATGCTCAAAACCTTCCTGCTTCTCTAAGTAATACAACTAGGTGTGGTCTGATGCTCTGCGTCATGGTGGCCTAAGATATGAGCCTGCACTATATAAATTTCTGTTCATTCATTCATTCCCTAAAATAACACTAAACACAAGATGTGGGACCTATTTCTTTCTTTATTACATTGCATATACTAAGCATTTTTGTACCTGAAACATCAAAGGTTTAGTACGAATAGTAGCAAGATAAAAGTCAACTTTCAACCCATGCTAAGATAACCATCTACTTTTTCACCTGTCCAAAAAATAATATTGCAGTGACGCGAGATATAATAACCTTAGGGCACACGTTATGCTCACTTGAGATAACAATGACTATAACTGGTGAATGTATGTGGTTTTTAGAGTTTACAGTATGTAGGAAAAGCATATTTTGTTTGCTAATAACTTTGGGGCTGATTTAGATCCTGCTGGAGGGAAAACTCCATTGCAAACGTGATGGATATCCATCCACCATATTGTGATCCCCCTGAGATATAATGGCATCCTAATATGGCGGATGGGCTAGCCTTCATGTTTGTGACAGAGTAGCCCTCTCCGCTAAACTCTAAACCAGGCCTTATGGTACCGTTTGATTAATCATGCCAAAAACAAATCTCCTCCACCTCAGCTCCTTCCTGGAAAGTGTTCTGGTGATCTTTCAAGTGGAAGCCAAAAAAAAGGGGTGTCCCAAAACATGTCTTCTCCATTCATTCTTCCATAGGAAAATTAGACACAGCTACAGCCATAATGGCAGAATGGAATAATACCACATGTGGTTGAAAGCTACATCTTGGTCCTGAAGATGTGCAGTATTATTATTTTGTGTAATCCTGTTTAGACGTTTTGAGAAATTAAGGCTTAAAAATGTTATGATGCCACAGAAGGTACACTGTGGACCAGTGATGGATCTGCGTGCTCAACTACAAATGTGATTGGCTGACCACAACCTTGAGGAAACGTTCGGGCCACCACCTTAGGAATCAGTCCTGAGTCCTAAAAAGTAAAAGAAAATACGTTATAAGGGGTCAAGATAGGGTAGGGGTATCCTGATCCCTGGGCCTTGTAGGGGTGTCTCAGAAGGACCCCCACAGTGTCAACATTATGTCATTTTTTGAGAGGGGTCCTTTGGATCCATAGATCCACTGCAAAGTTCAGCATGACACCCCTAGGGCTTTATGGAAGATCTGCAGATTTGGAGTGAATTCCCAGGTGTATTGCCCTGAGTTTCACAGAATTCCCCAAAATATAATAAAGAGGGGTTAGGTAACGGGTGGTTGCTCCCAACCACATGCCATGCACAATGGTAGGTCATGCGCCGCACAAGGGATGGATGTCCAGAGGCCAGTATCTGTACCCCACCCCACAAATGGAAAAGGGCTATGAGCGGCTCTGGTTTGGATGCCAGGGGGGTTTGGTTGCAGGGCATGGCTGCAGGCTACATACAGACCCTTTGCCGTGCATGGTGGAAGGCCGTGCGCTGTGTGGGTGGTAGGGCACCAGTGAGGAATTTGATGCAAGGCCTGCCCACAGGCACCACGTAGTGCTCTAGCAAGCTAACATTAAGGCACATTGTCTATGAGTTCTCAAATCTATTTCCCATTAATGTCCATAAAATATTTTGAAAGGCAGACTGAAACATGTACTTTTAACAACAGTAACAGTCTGTCGATTAACTCCCCAGTGTGCTACTGCACATTCCCACAATGCTTTATTACAAACGTGAGGCACACCTGGAGCTATCTTAATGGAATTAAAACTGTGAAAAACGATGTAGCACTTTTACCCCGGTATTCAAATTTAAGCGCTATTTATGAACTGAGAGTGGTGTTAATCTCCTAAGGATTTTGTTGCACCACAACTGGACTTACCTAACATGTAAATTCAATATCAAATAACATTTCAGTATCAAATGTAATGCACATCAGGCTTCACAATAAAGAATGACAAGTATTATAATGAAGGTTTATTAAAGGTTTTTATCATTACAGAAGGTAAAATAAATGGTAAAGAGTCAGTCAGTCAGCCAGTTGTCAAGCTCAGAATAAAATGCAAATCATGAAATAGCTTCACAGAGTACAATGCTGCTCAGTAAATAATTCAGAAATCAGAGATCAAACTGACGGTGTTGCCTGCTACTATGAGGGGAGAATGTGCCCAACAACATCTGTGTAAAGCTCGTTTGATAATGTGAAATACAATAAGGTCTTACATTTTATGAGAATGTGCACAGGCCCTGGATTCCCACCCAATCATATTAAAGAAAGAAAGATACAGTGCAAAATCACATTTGTCAGTACTATCCCGCGGATTCAATTAATGTAGTTCCCACCTGGGGTGCTCCTGTGACATCTTATAGTTAATACACATTTTGTGACAATCAATGTTAATTTCTCATGAGAATCAAATTGTGGTCCAATAGGTAAGACCTTGGAAAAGCATTCACTACACTAACACACCATAAAATGAAGCTTGAGAATGAAGCGTTATGTTGTACATGAGAGATTGACAATATGTTCAAAACATTCTATGCAAAATATATTTTCTTCACTTAAAATATAAAGGAATAGCTGTGTGAAAGAATAAAATGGTGACAGGTAGCAACAACCATTTTTAAACCAAGGCATACATTATCAGTGTTAAAATAAACACAGCTTTTCAGCAAAACATATTCCATACATTCTATTTTGCACATTGTGTTAATACAATTTTGAAATTTCATGAAAATTGCTATACCAAGCCTAAAGCGTTTCCTTTAGAAATAAAAAATGAGGATGTTTGTTTTGTCATAGAAATTATAGCAAGTGTTCTAGAAAGTTAAAATAAGGACAAACAGAGGCAGCAAAATGAGTGGTGGGGGACTGGAGGGAGGGTGCATGGGCAATCATGAAGGGCTGAAGGGAGGCAGCAGGGGCAGCATGCTGACCATTCAGGGCAAGCCGGTATGTGCAGGGGCAGCACCATGGCCCTTAGATGGAGGGTAGAAGGGGCATGCCCATTTACAAAGAGAACAGAGGACGGGGAAGGTAGGTAGAGGTAGTGGCAGCAAGCTGACCAGAGGGGAGGCCAGCATGAGCTATGGAAGCAAGCTGACAGGGGAGAAGAGACAGAAGAAGGTAGGGGCATGCAGATGAAGAATAGAGGGCAAAGGGAAGGAAGCAGGGGCACCAAGCTGAATATGGGGGTGATGTGGGCATAGGCAGTGGTATCACAATGGACCCCAGAGGGCAGGAGGGAGGGGCAGAGCACACAAACAGAGGACGGTGGACAGAGATGGAGGGTTCAGGGATGGGGCAAGCTGACCATGAAGAGCAAGCCAGTTTGGGAAGAGGCAGCACAACAGACCACAGAGTGCAGGAGGGAAGGGGCACGCACACAGAGAATATAGGGCTGATGAGAACAGAGGGTAAGCCAAGATGAGAACAGAGGGCAAGCCAACATGGGCATGGACAGCAAGCTAACCATGAGGGCAGACAGGAGGGATGCAGGGCCAGGACATTGAGATAACTATTTGGGCCAGGGTTGCATGGGCAGGGGCAGCAAGATGATCTCAGATGGCAGTAGGGAGGTGGTAGAGAAATATAGATGGAGACTTCAGGGCAGGCAGGAGGAGAGCAGGTGCAATAGCCTAAAGAAAATGGTATGAGGGTACAGTCAAATTTCATTGATACACAGTACATAAACACAATCACCTATAAACCCTCACAACGTACTCTGCAGGTTTACAGCAACCTGGAAAGAGTGTCATTTTTGCCACACATAGACTTGATACTAGAGAGTGTTAGTTATAATGAGAAAATACATCACTCAGTGATTGGCTGAAATGGGGACATGGGTGGATAGAGTGAGTTACAGAAGGCATACACATCTACATGCCAGTGAAGGAGCTAGGTGCTAGGATCTAGTTTGCACATAAGAGCAGAGATAGCAGTCACATAAACTCACTAAGAAACTTGTTATTGAGACATGCTGACCCCGAGTTCCTTGGTGTGTTGTCGAATAATATGCTTAATATTCTGACACCTATACAGAGAGTGATATGGTTATAGAAATCAGAGCTGAGCAGACTGTTTAGTATTACTAGGTTCTGCCATCTGTCCAGTGTCTGTGGCAGGTCCACATCTCACTGCAGTCAGGATAGCAGAACAGGAGGTTAGTGTCAGGTGTCATATGAATTAACACAATATAATCAAAGTAAAGATGCAGTAAAATGGATGAACATATTTGAGACCTATTCAACTACAATACAAGTATGCTAAGTACCACCTATGTAAAGAACACAAATTAAAGGCAACGTTGAATTGCAAACAAAAAAGATATGTAATCCTCTATTGTGTGATAATGATTTTGATAACAGAAGTGCCACATCTGTTTGGATGATAGTTTTGCATTTAGATGTGTAGATGGTTGTTGCCCTGGTACACTAAGACATACTTCGGCTGTTGCTAACAATGCTCTTGACATGGGGATTGCATAAAAGAAAGTTAGCATGTGCAGAGATTAATATAAACGTCACTCCAAATCATTTAAGGGTAAGGTTATATTTGTGTAATGTGTGGGATGCATGCCTATCTGTGACATTGGAGGAGAGTGTGACATGAATTAGTGGTTGTAATGTGGTTGAAGGATGAAATGATTTCTTTTTTTTCCTGGCTTACATCAAGATTATCCACAACAGGCAGGCAAAGTGGCAAGCCAGGATGCATTGTTCATGGTGGACTGGATACGTTCATTGAGTGGGGATGGGTCAGACATGAGGTAGGAGCCTTGTTCCAGGAAAATCTTAGGCCACTTGCATCCTAACAAATGTCTCCCTATCCCATTATGTGTAATTATACCTGCAATGCTTTGACACTGTCAGAGACCTTCAGGCACTTGGCCTGCTTTTCCGACCCACTGAGGGTTTGTGATATTAAATCACATAGCTCCTTATAGTGATCTGCAAAAAAGGTTCACTACAACTTATGTCTCTTTCTCAATGAACACCTACTTTCTCTTGAGTGTGGTGGGTTTCAATCTATGGTTATAGTTTGAAGTTGTCCCAAATGTCACACAATCAAAGGGGAAGAGGGTAGGATGTGGTTTGTATCTATGTGCTTTTAGGGTCAGATTTTGTTAGGTGTGTAATTTAGCCAGGTGAACAATTTTTGCTCATTCACTTCCATTTGGAGTTTCTCATAGCCTCTGTGAAAATCTCAGCATTGACTAGGGAGAACTGCTATTACAGGCATGTGCCTGAAATAAGAAGATCCTCCACCTTCTTTAAGAGGTGAAGACTCGTAATCCCACTAGGTGGCTGATATTTCTCCTCTGTTTTGCTGCAGAATAATAACATTTCCTAAGAATGCATTCTTTAAGTTAGAGGAAAGATAATTGCAAGGACCTGCAGCAAAATGCCCTTTCCTCTAAAATGTCTAGTTTTGCAGTCAGCCTTCTAAGTGTTCCCACCTAAATAATGTTATAGTCCTCATTCGAGTATTCTGTTATTGAGACCAGCAAATTCAGGCCCCCGAGTTACCTTTATCGGCTCATACAGGAACCCAGTGGTCAGAAAAAAAGACATGAATCCACGTTGTACCCTGAGGATCTACGAAGAAATAAGGAACAGCTGGGGGAATCTGGTTGACCACATCTGACACCACAGATAATTCCTCAAAATATGCCTGGAGATTTTGGCTGCTTTATGCAGCTGGAGCCCCCAGAGTGCACTGTCAATGCACATAGGTTTAACATGATGCTCGAAATCCTGATGGGCTCTAGCAGGCCCATTGGAGATGAAGAGCAGCTCCTAATTTGGCCCCTTGTATCACACACTAAGGCCCAGATTTACAAGAATCTGGTGCATCAGTACTGATGCGGCAGATTTCTTGTGCCCCCCCACCACCACCTAACCACACCCTGGGTGCACCGTATTTACAATACAGCACACCCTGGTGCACGTTAGGCCAATAGCGTCAACATTTATTACACTATTGTTGTGCTTTGCTCCACTAGCATCAAAATTGTTGATGCTAGTGGAGCAAAGTGCAAGGAGGCCCATTGCTTTTAATGGGTGCGTCCTTTTCCCGCCTGCTTTGAGCAGACGTTAAAATGGCATCACAAATGGCCCAATGAAATCTTGTAGATTTCATTGTGCCATTTCTGAGGGCTTCCTAATGCTGGAATTTCCACCTTGCATGCATTATGTCTGGGGCAGGCATAATGTGGCACAAGGGGTCACAAAGTGGAGCAATGCATGCATTGAGCCACTTTTAAACATGGTGCAGTGATTTTTGCCTCATTGAGCCGCATTAGCATGAAAAAAAATAATAACACTAATGTGGCACAAAGTGCTAGGGCCTTGTAAATCTGGGTCTAAATCTTAAATTGAAACAGAGGGTGTAAGGGGAGCCAAGCCAAGGGAGTTGTGTGAACGTACACATTTCAAGGCTGTATCAATCAGCCAGGTTTCAACAGCAAACAAATACCTTTTGTAGAGTTACGCATGAATTTTGCCAGCCAACCATTACCTTGCCAGATTGAATAACAGATTAAAAAATAACTACTCCAGAAAATAAATTAGAGAGACAGGCCTGTGGTGCAGTGGATCTCAGATAATGTAGCTGATGAATGGCAGACTTTACCAGAGACTGAGTGGGAGTAGCATATTACTGCTTTCCAGATTTTGACAGCAGTTCATTAATGTGCCTACATGACATAAACCGTCAGTTTTAGATCTTCACAGTTTCCTATGTGGATGGGAATCTTACCTTCATCATTCAGCCAGCTGTAGGCTTGCATATCTGTGGTTATCTAAATTAGTAGGAGAGTTCAGATGATAAGCTTTGAATCACTCAAATTCTAATGCAGTATATCTTAGATACTGTAATTTTATTGATATGCATTTGCTTATTTGATAAACGGACCTTCTGATCTAAGAGCTTTATACCTATTTAAGAACGTAATAGTGAAACTTTCACTTCTGTTACTGAATACCTAATCACACTTTTTTGTTTTGCTGTGAATATGATTGGCTTTATTTCTGACTTGTAATTTTGACACAGTAGCGCTTTGGGCACTTCAAAGTCATATTAATTAATTAGTATTACAGTTGTGTAGTATAAAGCAAGCCTCAACACAATGCTTTGCATTCAGCCTCTACCCTCAGACAGCCTATCTCTTAAAAATATGTACAAATCATGAGGTATATTATCGCGTTGCTGTAATTGTACACAAATAAGGAATTCAATTCACAAATGTCTACTCTTGACACAGTTAAAAGTTTCAAAGACTACTGGCAAGGGGTAAATTTACAGTTACCGTGCAGCATATCTGAGATAGGACCAAGCAATTACAAGTTAAGCGATATGTAATGGGGAATTACCATAGGGGATCAGATTTACCGGTCATACAACCACACTGAATCCTCATTTATGTGGAGTTTATTGCGTAGGTTTGTCACCTGCTGTTCCCAGGTGGTAAATCTAAGCTTTTACCTCAGGGTGTGGAGGAGGGAGAGTGGTGTAGGGAGTAGGGGTAAGAAGGAAAGGGTAGGTTATGGCAGAGGGAGCACTGTCTGCTCCCCCACTCGCCCACCAGAAAAGAAAAAGAATGAGACTTAGGGCCAGATGCAGGAAACGGATAGCGACTCGCAACCGTCAAAAATTGCCGTTTGCGACTCGCTAATCGCGTTTCCCTATGCAGAAATGCATATTGTGAGTCGGTACCGACTCGCAATATGCATTTCAGAATCGTAAATAGGAAGGGGTGTTCCCTTCCTATTTGCTATTCGGAGTGGTATGCAATACCATTTGCGACCGCATATGCGGTCGCAAATGGTGTCGCAGTTACCATCCACTTCAAGTGGATGGTAACCCACTCGCAAATTGGAAGGGGTCCCCATGGGACCCCTTCCACTTTGTGAATGGACCCACAAATATTTTTTCAGGGTAGGTAGTGGTCCAAGGGACCACTACCTGCCCTGAAAAAAAACCAAAACTAAAGGTTTCGGATTTTTTTTTAAGTGCAGCTCGTTTTCCTTTAAGGAAAACGGGCTACACTTAAAAAAAAAAAAACTGCTTTATTTAAAAGCAGTCACGAACATGGAGGTCTGCTGACTACAGCAGGCCTCCATGTTTGCGAGTGCCTAGACTCGCTATGGGGCTGCAATTTGCGACCCACCTCATGAATATTAATGAGGTGGGTCATTGCGACCCCATAGCGAGTCGCAGATGGTGTCTGAGACACCGTTCTGCATTGGAAATTGCGACTTGCAATTTGCGAGTCGCTCCGACTCGCAAATTGCAAGTCGCAATTCCCAACTTTGCTACATCTGGCCCTTAGTTACTGATGCAGCCAAAAACTCCTGATTTTTCCAGGAAATGCAAACGCCTTGGAAAAATCAGGTCTGGTGTTCCCACATCCGGTAAAACTGGGTGACAGAGCGCCAGCCCTCTCTAAACAAGGTAAAGCGGAATTTCACACCATAGTACCACTCTGCCTGACTCATCATCGTGGCCTCTGCAGAACAGAGCAAGCAAAAATGCATTGTTCTTTTCACTCCGCATCTAAAATGTGTTTCTTAAGAAACATGTTTCCTAATAGGGAAACGCATTTCCATACACCCCAGCATATTTTGCCCATTCTCACCACTGAAACAGATTTACTCCTGCCATTGAAATGAGTAAATGTCCAATTGTTTTAGAATGTCAATGGGTAGAGGATCAGTTTATGAAAAACTGAAAATTCAAATGTCTGTGAATGTTTCTGAATTTTACAAGGCATCTCCACCCTGGAAGGCCCCCTCCAGCCACTCTTAGGAAATTTACTTTGATACTACTACACCATGCTTCATTAGTATTACAGATAACAAAAACGATTTCCACTTTCACATTTTGTGAATTGCTTGCTCTTGGAAATTAACTGATTTGTAGAATGAAGCTCATTTTACAAAAACAAATTACTTTGCAAATCATGCCCAAGTGTTTGTTAAGCAATAGTACATCTCACTGTGAGCATGGCTTACCGAGTTTATTCTGTGCAAATTGTTGTTCCCTCGATGTGTCTGATCTGTCTGATACCTTCCTTTCTTTGTGTTTGCACAATGGTATTATGTCCTGCCAGACCAGACTGGGCATTGGGCATTTCCCCGGGAGGCTGGAAAGGTGGGGGGCCTCCTTTGGGGCTGCGGGTTGGTTTTGTAGCAGTGCAGCAGTATTGAAAGCACTGCAGAGTTCCAGTATATGCAACAATTTTCAGGGATCAATAAAAGTGCCAAGATAACTCTGTGTGCAGAGGGTTAATATGCCTGCTGCAAAGAACATATACTATGCAGATTGTAGAACTGTATTTTATATGCATAGCTCAATGGGATAATGCGTTTATCATGGAGTTCCATCTGTTACTATGCAGTTCATAATTTACAGTCATAATCTAGCGCAGTGAGCTATGAACTGCCATCAAAGAGCTGCATTTAAACTGCGTGGTACAGTTTAGAGAGTAAGGGTTTTTTCTGTCTTTGATTATTCTTGTTTTGTTCAAAAGGGTTTGTTTAGGTAGAAATAAATTGTTAGTAAAGTCAACCCTAACCACTGTGTTCCGTTCTGAATCCTGAGTTTATGCTTCCACAGACCGAGCACTCTTAACAAATGCCTACCAGTATGGATGACATGTGAATCCTACATCTTGTTGTCCACTTTGTCTTAGATAGCATTTTCTATACACTGATTTACACAAGTATGATCCATTGTCTTTGTATGTGTGTGTGATGCAAAGTACTCCAACACCCCAGGCTGATAAGACAGGTGCTATAAAACAAATTAAATGCATATGAGGAGGAGTTATGGAGAGATGAGAGGTGCTGCTCGAGGGTGATGGTAAGCACATCACTGAGGAGCCCCAATAAAGATTGCCGTATACTGGTGCTTTGAAAGGTCATCCTTCAATATGTTTTAAAAACTAATATAATTGAATACATAATGAAAAATGTGTTGTAGAATGCACTGTTTGCCATTTTTTCCCAAATTTTCTTTGGGAGAGAACCCCCAATTGTAGTGGTCAGGTTCACTCGCTATGTACAAAATTTGTCATGGCCTCTAGGGGTTCCCAGTCCGGACCTGATGTCCTGGATTCATAGCGGCTCTTTACTTGCAAGAATTCACCAATATACTTGTTGACAGGCTCCTACATCTCAGAAGCAAGGCACATACTTAGAAATAATTGAGGGTCGTTGTGTATAAGGTAGACCAAAACAGACCCAGAAGCCAGAGCATGAGTCTGGAAGCCGGATAACGTTGCAAAACGAAAGTCCAAGCTAGCGTTCTTTTTTGCCTGGATCAGTCCTTCCAGCCTTCAGGGTTGGAGGCGGAGTTTGAGGAACATGGTCGGCCGACTGACCTAGTGCGATTGCGAGCTCTCGGATCCTAGGCAATATCGCCTTCTTAAATATGCCTTAAACTGTTGCAAAAAAACAGCTTCTTACCTAAACTGGAGGAAGGCACTGGAGATTGGGCTAGATGGGTCGGGAGGCATTGGAGGACGGGCAGCCACGGGGCAGGCCCATGTGTAGAGGCGGCATGGAGCTTGAGTCGGGTGAGACGCTTCTCAGCCCGGTTTCACTTCCGGGGCACGAGAGGCCGCACGGATGGCTTCTCTCCCATTCTACCTGAGCCCAGAGCTGTGGGGGAAACTAGGGCTGTGTGCTTGGAGAGGCCCTGGCAAATGACACCAAATTGCACCCGAGCGCGGCCTCACCGGAGGAGCCCCTTTTAAATATAAATTCAGCACTGCAGAGTTGTAGACGGATTAAAGGTAAGAGGGCTTCTCCCAACAGTTCCACGGAAACAGTGAGGAGGGGTGCCTCCACAGAGCCACAGGTGGTAGGGAAAGCTCAAGGGCAAAAAAAGGGGGACAGCAGGAAGAGGGGCTACACCAGGGGGCAAAAATAAAAACAGAAATAGCCCTGAGAGTAAACAGCCCTTGTTGGGTCCTCATGTGAATAGTGACAATAAAGAAATTTCTATGGAACAATTAGAGAAGCAAAGCCCATCTATAGAAATCCCTAGAAATAGCCCGTCCCTGCACTCGTTTTTCAAGGTAGTGCCTAGGGGTGTTTGTGGTATAGAAAGCAAAGCTGCTCGCCCTTCAGTGATAGAGGAGACAGCCAATGTTATGCAGGTATCGGGTAACTCAAATGAGAGGTCTGGGCTGTCTGAAGTGAATTGTCTGGATAAATCAGCCCCCCCAGACAAGCGTAAGGGCCTCCCTCGATCTCTGTTGATAAGCCAAGCACTGAGTTACACACCCCAGTTCACTACTTTGCAGTCTATAAACTCAGGAGCCCAGATGGACGTGTACAACCTTTTGATTACCCTGACAGGGGACATTAGAGGAAAAGTTTTGATCTCTGGGCAAAACCAAGAAAACATGAAAGAAACATGTGAAAGTGTGGAGAATAAGATAAACTTATTGATGGAAAAAATGGGCCATATGGAGGCTGCGGTGAAGGAGCTTGATAGGCAGGTACTATCGAACAAGCAAGAGATCCAACAACTGAAGTCAGGGGAGAAGATACTGCAGGATAAATTGGAAACCGTGGAAGGAATAACATTAGGCTGTTGAATGCCCGAGAAAAGGTGGAAGGGGACGATATTTAAGCCTATGTGATTTCATTAATTAGAGATTTTATCCCCCATACTTGGTCACTTCAACTTAGAAGAAGACATCCATAGGGGCCACCGAGACCGTTTAAAAACAAAAATGACCTAGAAAAAATCCTAGGAAAACATTGGTCAACTTTAGATCTTACTTTATTAAATAAAGGATTCTGTTGGAGGCTCTTAACGTCAATAGATTTTACAAAGGGATATCTCCAGGGTAACACAAGATAGGCAATGAGAACTGGGGAAATATATGCAAGAACTTAGGTCCTGAGGGGCAACTGAGGTCACTATTAAAGTTTGGTTTAATGTGTATATCAAAAGGTGTGGGAGCATATGGGAAAAAAATAAAAAAATTGATTCCTCATAAAGTCTAAATTTGAAGAACAGGCCACACACAGGGCAGGCCCCAACATAGAGATTTCTCTAATTATTATGTATATAAATAAAGTTGCCCGCTTGAGGGTCTTATCTTGGAACGTTAATGGCCTAAGGACGCAGGTGAAAGATTCTGGAGTTCCTGGGGGGATTAGACAAAGAGGTGATTATTTCACAAGAGACCCATCTATTACAGGAGGAGTGGTGGGGAGTGTACTGAAACATTTTAGATGGGTGGAACACTGTGTGAGTACTAATCAATCTGGAGTGGTTAAAGGTATAGCTATTCAACTCCAAAAATCCTTAAAGGCAACATTGGGTAAATGGTAGTACTGATCCTAGCAGGTGATGGCTGTCCGCAGAAATTAAAGTAGGCGGTAATTGGTTTACGATTGCGGGCCACTATGGTCCTAATGCTAATAATCTGGTACATTTTCAAAACTTATATAATCAATTATGAACCCCAAAGTTTCCCAGTCCTGTTAGGGAGTGACTTTAATATTTTGTTGGATCCAGTATTGGATAAATCCACTGCCAGAGGTACGGGTGAATTCACCCAAAACAAGAACTTGGGTGAAACAGGCAGTGGAAGGCCTGGGCCTGGTAGACATTTGGTGCTGGAAGGCCAGCGGTGACTCAAGATTTACCTTTTACAACAGAAAATACAGCCATCCCTCCAGGATTGATGTTATTCTGGTACATAGAAGCTTGTGTGGAAAAGTAAGATATGCCGGTCACGCCCCGGGTCATCTACCGGATCATTCGGTGGTGAAACTGCATTTTAATTTTCATATATCAACCACTCACCCCAGGAGGATGGTAAATTGGGCCTTGTTTTCAGATGAACTGATGCTTAAAGGGCTAAAACGAGATACTAGAGATTTATTTGCTTTAATCTATGGGTCTGCAGTTTGGGATACCTATAATGCAAATATAAGAGGGAGGTTAATTTGCATAGCTGCTCACAGACATAGAGAGGAGAGGAAATGAGTACAAGAGCTTAAGTCAGCTAGCCTGGGGCTGCAGCTTAGAAAGAACACCTCTGCGGACGAATTTCACGGGACCAGGTTGGATAGTCAGATGAAGAGTGCTAGGGCAGAGTTAGGGGAAGTTCTAGAAGCAAAGAATAGAAAAAGAGAGGAAAAACTAGCAAGCTGGCACATTCTGAGTATGGGGAGTGATGTAGTAAGCTTTTAGCTTGGAAAACAAAAGTAGAACAATCAAGAAACAGTATTACATTACTTGAAAAGGAAGATACAGGGTGTTGTGCTACCGGGGACGCAGAGATAGAAGAGGCTTTTGTTTCTTTTCAGAAATTGTATACTAATGAATCAGAGGCCACGGACGAACAGATCAGGGGGTATTTAGGCAAAAGTTTTTCCCCGGTTTAGCAAAATCATTAAGACAGGACATGGAAGTAAAGATAGGAATGGAGGAACTCCACGAAGCTAGACAGACTTTAAAAAGGGGGAAATCACCTGGCCCGATGGCCTACCTAATGAATTATACAGATTACTCAAGGATGAGCTGGCCCCCATTATGTTGGAATTAATTAACAAGCTTTTCTCTGAAGGTCTATTGATGCTGTAAAGCTTGGAATGAGGTTACTATGTGTTTGATTCTGAAGCCAAAGAGCCAACACAATGTGAGTCCTATAGACCTATCTCACTACTTAATTCACACTGTTGGGTGCAACAGATCTCGCAGTGCAGGGGACTATCCCTTGGCAATCCTTACTATCGACGCTGCTAAAGCTTTTGATCAGGTTAGTTGGTCAAACCTCCAGAGGGTCATGGAGAGATATAAATCAAATACTACTAGCTGGTGAGCTGGGCAAGTATGCTTTCGAAAGTAGGGCAAGGAGACAACTTCTGGGAGAAAAAGTTATGCCAGAGTCACATTTATTGGGAAGAGGTTGCCCTATGGTACTGGATGTTAATGGAGGCAGGAGAAGATCCTCTCCTTTTGCTACTGAAGAAATGGGACAAGGAGTTAGCATTGTTGGACATCGACAATCTTTGGCAAGTATCTATCGCTACACTATTGGTTACAGTAAAGCCTGTTAACTTAAGAAACAACATCTTTTTACAGTACACAGGGCATATTGGTCGCCTGAGATCATACCTGCTCTAGGGAAGGTGAAGAAATACTGTTCCCGGTGCAACGAGAAAAGGGCAGAATATATTCATATGTTCTGGAGCGGTCTGAGGCATGGGCAGTTTTGGATGGAGGTAGGTAAAGTGCTAATATATGTGACTGGCCCAGAAGTCAAGGTAAGCCTTTCGCCAGTAATATTTGGGGTTAACAACGGGGAAAATCAGACTCAGAAATTAGACAGACACCGAAGATATATGTTGTTTGTATTAATTCTTTTGGCAAGATGGGAGATATGCTTAAAGTGGGTCCTTCCCCAGATACGAACTATAAGTGAATGGGTTGCATCGGTGAGCAATTTATATCGCTTAGAAAAGAGGGGTCCCCCTGAGCAATAGGAACAGGTTTTCGTCACTATGGGAGAATAAGATAAATCGAATTTAAAGAGAATGTGAGCAGTTCGACACTTAAGGTATGTCCAATGATTATTTAAGCCACCGTGTGGTACGAGCTGGTCTGATTGGGATACCAAGCTGCTTGGGCGCGGAGCCACTGGCAGAGGCCGTCTTTGCCCCTGCGGCTTATAGACAAATATAAGGAAGTAGATAGAGGTGATGCCTCCTTTGCTTGAGTCCTTGTTTGAGGTATTTATCTCTGCGCTTAAAACCTATTGTTCTCTTAGCCCAGCTGGATGTATAATGAGGACACAAACAAAAAAAAAAGTCAAGCCAGGTCAACCATAATATTGTAAGCATCACAAATGAACAAATGAAGGATGAGTGGATATTTGGCAACACGACGAGTCTGATTTCAGTGCCTAGAACTAAGGAGTGAGTTTCTGTATTTATCTAGCCCTGCCAAAGGTACAAAAACCGGAATGTAAAAAAAACATTAAAAAACTGTGACAGAACAATGGAAGTTAGAGAGGGATTGGTGCCCTCAACCTCATGCTGGAACTTAAGAAAAAGGCAGCTGCAAGTGTGGCAAAAGTCGAGTCCCAGTGAACGCCTATTTGTGCATTTTTGTGTTTTTTTATTTCAGTAGATTTCTCTGAGCTTTTAAATACATGCTACGATCCTAATACTAAGCGCGAGATATAGCTGCCATGTGTGTCGGTGTTGTTTGCACAGCTGCTTACCATGCAGTATCTGTTGTGTGTGTGTTTTAGTTAATATTTGTCACTATTCAAAGGTCAACCCTATTGGGTTTGTCAGTGCTTGTTGATGTAGCAGACGATTTATACATTGCATTATAATAGCTATAGAATTCTTGATTTATTCCATTGTTATCCGCAACTATTCTCCGAGAAGGCAATCTTATGCATATAATAGTCTTCACTTCTAGTTCAGATTTTAGTTTCCATGGCAACAATATTTTTGCACATATACTGTAGTGCTGTGGAGTGAAATCCAGCTAAACACATTTCTTCAGAATTGATTAAAATTAGTTTTGCTCTTGCATTCAGATTTTTATATGCATAAGTGCATTCGACTGCTTTTCTTTTTAAAGATTCATCTTAATAATACGCGTTTTCTCTTTTCTAACACGACACCAGAATGGCGCATAGGTTCGAAGGCGAAGGCGCAAAATCAGAATTGGAATTGCTAAATGGGTTGGCGGTTGAGGGGGGCGCTAGGGGGAATCGGGCATTCAATGTGACTGTGGAAATGTCAATGCGATTTCTCACTTTAAATTGACCAGTATGTACCATGCCACATGTACACATGGAACCTTTCGCCCCGTTTTTCAGTGAACTATGCATACTTACAGCATCATGCACATGTCATTCACTTCTTTACATACTCATTTGCTTACCTGCCAACTCAGTCCCACATTCATACTCGGAAATGTATTCTCTTACACCTTGTGGAAAAAACGGTGGTGTTTAGAGCACATTGCTGATTTAATTCCTTTACCTGTGCATATCTGAAGTATGTGTACATTAAAAAGTACACTAAATAGGGTATAATGCATTGAAGATGTTTTTTATTTCCATTAAGTCAAGCCTTTGTATACAATCATCACATTTGTTATGCTATGATTCATTAAAACCACCGTGGCAAACCCCACTGGCCTACTCCTAAACCTCTAGCCAGCCGCTAATGCCGATAACCTATCTGTCCTCTCTCCAACTTCCCCAATGGAACTAACTTCTATAATTAAGAATGGAAACCCCTCTTGTGAAACATTAGGCTCTTTCAGTTCACAAATCATCAACCCTCTCACTCTCTGACTACATGCCTTATCCATGTGTTAAATCATTCTTCAAGAAACGCTCTCAGCTCTGGTACATGCTTTTGATGCTTTACATCTACCATTGTCCTACTTTTACTCAAGAAGCCCTCAGTTTGCCATCAAACCCAGCGAGCCATCATTCATTCTCACCACTCTCTTTGGTCTGTTAGCACCCATTTCATGAATACATTTTTGCATCCATAGATTTACATCTGCATGACGTTGCACATTTACTATGTTTTGGAATTCATAGAGATCTCCATCATGGAGATGTCTACAAAGGGGGACTAGAACCCCGCAAACACACTTTTACTTTTTTCCGTTATGGAGGAAGACCTGCCCCTATACCCCCAGCAAATGTGAATTATTTGCTATCCTTCCCACCTTCAAAGGGGAGTTGCCCTGGCCCTATGCTGGAGTAAATCTCTGACCATTTCCAGGATGGAAAGGAGTTGGATTAAAGTTTGGGAATGTCCAGAAATGCACTATTGTGGGCATTCCCAAACTTCCAAGGCAGACCTCCCTGTACAGCCTCAAGACTCTGATCGTTCCAGCTACTATAAACTTACCTCTGGAATAGACTTCCTGCTGAACTGCTCTCAATCTGTTCCATTTAAAGGTTATTTATTGAGGTTATCTATGTAAAATTACTAAAGACCCTATTTAAAAATTCTTAACAAGGACAAACATAAGAGGAAGACACACAACAGTCCTTTACCACTTTTGCACCAGCACCACTTCCTATTAAGTATGTCCATGGAGTCAGTAGCACTATTTCAAAAACGTTTACAAAAAAAGTGGTTGATGGAAAGATTAAAGTAATTTCGGCTACTGGTTAATCACTAGGGGCCGCCAGCTAGCCCATCATATTAGTTGCCCACCTTGCCACCTCAGATTAGACCCAGCCATATTCAAATCACCCTCCGCCCCAGTCCAATAGGAACTGTCCAGCTTGAACTGCCAAACCAAGTCGTCTATGAAATGGAACATAAGCAGCCATGATTTATGTTTACCACTTCTAGGCAGGTGGCGGCAAATCTGGGTGCTATTTCCCCATGTCTAGAGGCTTTCCACTCAACTCAGAATAGCAGGTTCAGGTTTACTACATGGTAAATTCGATTGTCTCCGCGTGTGTTTTTTCTCGTACGAGTTTACCGAGCTCTATTTAAGCATGCCAAATGAAGTGTGTAGGCCAGGGACATCCATCGGAGACAGACAATACCTAATCATGTCCAGGTTATGTGCTTCCAACACCAGCCTGCAGCTGGGAGTTGCTATGGGATTGTTGTATGGCAAACTAAATATCTAAGATTCTACTCTCTTGTATGTCTGGAGTTTCCTGGGTGCTCTGTTAAGTTTAGAGTTGAATAGTTTCTTCCCAAACACCCATGCTGCATTGCCTTGCACAACATAGCAGCACAGAGAGGCCACCCCATACCCAGATGATACCACCTCTGATGATGAATATCCCCGCCCCCTCGACACACACCCACCATCACCGTGCTGCAACAGCTGCTGACGGACAGGTTCATAGGTCTGCTGAGGTAACTGCCATACACATCCAGCAGACATAAGTAAAGCATGTACCCAAGCATTGGGGATCAGCACAAAATGTGTTTCTTTATAGGGTGGAGTTTTAAAAAAACTTGAAAGGCTTGGCTTGTGCTCACTGATGCTTTTCTGAGCGGACACATTAAAAAAACAATCATTTTTAAAGGTATTGCTAAGGTAGTTTTCAAACTTACTCCCTATGTAATCTACTGTCGCCATTTCAGAAGCACTGCCTTCAGCTGCTCCTTCCCACTCTGCTCTGCCATGGCAAGCATGCCGCGCGTGAGATGTTTCTGCCACAGGGATGCTGCTGAGCCTGGAGTCCTCTTCACTCTCTGTTGACATTGTTTGCTTTCTGGCGCTGAACAAAGCAATTTACAGTACCTCAAGTACCAACCCAACCTCACTGACACGTAACCATTGAGGTGGCCCATTTTCACTAGGAAGTTTATGGATCCAGGGTCCAGATGTAGCAAGAAAAACTTTTGTGACTTGCAAATTGCGAGTCATACCGACTCACAAATTGCAACTCGCAAAAGTGCATGCAGAAAGGTGTCTCAGACACCTTCTGCGACTCGCTATGGGGTCGCAAAGACCCACCTCATGAATATTTATGAGGTGGGTCGCAAATTGCGACCCCATAGCGAGTCCCTGCACTCACAGGGATGGTGGCCTGCTGGAGACAGCAGACCTCCATGTCTTTGACTGTTTTTTTTAATAAAGCTGTTTTTTTTTTTTGAATTGCAGACCGTTTTCCTTAAAGGAAAACGAGTTGCAATTCAAAAAAATAATGAAACCATTTGGTTTCATTTTTTCAGAGCAGGCAGTGGTCCATAGGACCACTGCCTGCTCTGAAAAAATATTTTCAGCGACATTCACAAAGGGGAAGGGGTCCCACGGGGACCCCTTCCCGTTTGCGAATGCGTTACCACCCACTTCAAGTGGGTGGTAACTGGGAGTTGGTTTGCGACCGCTTTCGCGGTCACAAAGCAACTCAGCATGGCGATGCGGTCGCAAATAGGAAGGGAACACCCCTTCCTATTTGCGAGTCGGAATCACATTTTGCGAGTCGGTACCAACTCGCAAAATGTGACTCTGCATCGCGATGGCTGTTTTGCATGTCGCAAACTGCGTTTTTCGCAGTTTGTGACATGCCTACTGGTTGCTTCATCTGGCCCTAAATGACTAAACTCGTGTGGCACTCTCCAGCCAGTGAACACACCTATCAAAACTCCCTAGTCAGCCTAGAAGATCTCTCTGCCTATATGTGTGAGCCAAAGAGACCTCAATCATTGAGACACACAGACTGTATCGATCCCGTTAGCTTCTGCATCTGTCTAGTCATACCTTCCTGACATTCCGTCCTTGACTAGAATCCTTTATGTTCTTCCTTGGATGTAGAATTATTTTTTCGCATGACCCGGAGTGATTGCAGCTGTCCTTGCTGGATCACTGGCATGCAAAACTCTAAAACCTGGGTTTTGTAACAGAGTCCAGTTGTCTTTCACACTGCCCAGCCTAGGCCCGATGATAACCCTTTGCAGTCTCATTTGGTTTAAGTCCTGTAGAGGTGATTTTAAAATACTGAGCATCGTGCAGGGCTAGAGTTGAAACCTACACATTGGCTAGGCCCACTGTGCACTTCAGTTTACATATGTTAAGCCCTACTACAATTCTCAGCATAGACCTCACCTGTGTCATCTAACAATGGGTCTGGTTATCAGATAATGTGTGGGCAGCACTGTTGTGTGAGTCACTATACATGGTCCACTATACATGGCCCACAAAAAGGGGAGGATCATTGGCACTGACATCTGATTTCTGGGACTTGGTTTGGAAGCCAGCGAAACTGAATCCTTTCAGACCTTTTTGTGTGAGGGTAGATTCCCCAAGATCCTCAATTATTGTTGCTCGTGGTGCAGTAGATGTCCCTCCTCCTGTGGCAGGTGCTTCTCAGGGACTAGTACTAGTCTCTACTCTGCCTGCCCCGTCAAATTCTACTATTAACTCCAAATCTCCTCTGTGCTGCGATTGGTTACCCCAACAGCATTTACTTTTTTTTGTATTCCATGCCGTATTTTCTTTTTTGTTGACTCTGGCTCAGATAGTGATTAGGGGCCAGATGTAGGTAGACAGCAAATTGCGACTTGCAATTTGCGAGTCAGAGTGACTCGCAAATTGCAACTCGCAATTTGCTATGCAGAAAGGTGTCTCAGACACCTTCTGCGACTCGCTATGGGGTCACAAAGACCCACCTCATTAATGTTAATGAGGTGGGTCGCAGTTTGCGACCCCATAGCAAGTCTGGGCACTCACGGGGATGGTGGCCTGCTGGAGACAGCAGACCACCATGTCCGTGACTGTTTTTAAATAAAGCAGTTTTTTTTTTTCTATCTGCAGCCCGTTTTCCTTAAAGGAAAACGAGCTGCACATAGAAAAATTCCCGAAACCTTTTGTTTCGGTTTTTTTTCAGAGTAGGCAGTGGTCCATTGGCCCACTGCCTGCTCTGAAAAAATAATTTTGTGATCATTCACAAAGGGGAAGGGGTCCCATGGGGACCCCTTCCCGTTTGCGAATGAGTTACCATCCACTTCAAGTGGATGGTAACTGCGAGTTGATTTGCAACTGCTTTCGCAGTCGCAAATCAACTTACATCGCGGTGCGAGTCGCAAATAGGAAGCGAACACCCCTTCCTATTTGCGAGTCGGAAATGCATTTTGCGAGTCGGTTCCGACTCGCAAAATGCGTTTCTGCATCGCGGGCGGGGATTAGCGCCCCACAAATGGCGTTTTTCGCCATTTGCGAGGCGCTATTGCCTTGCTACATCTGGCCCTAAGTCCCAAATAAGTTATCATTAACAAGATACATTCCTCTGCCTTGATCTGTTGCTCAATACAAGAAAACATTTGATTTCGTTCTGCCCTTATCCTATTTTTGTTTCATGTGTTGGCATTTTCAGTTTTCCTCTCTCTGCTCCTGGGAACCTCATCTAACACCTCTTCAGGTCAGCAATGTGCTACAAGGGTAGGATTCCCTGGCATCCAATGCAACATTTACAATTTTTGAATAGCAATTCACATTTTGCTACTTTTATCTGCCGACTTGCAATCTGGAAATTATAAATTCGCAAATGTGATTACTAAGAAATCACTATTTGATACTAGACTGCTTTGCATATGTCTTTTTGCGATTTTGCTATTGTGAGCGCTTTGACAACCAACAATTTATGTGCTGTGTTAGACAGAGGTTCAGTGTTCTGTTGAAAGTTCAATGTAGGATATTGTTAGAAATGAGGGTTCTGGTTGGCTAGGGTGTACACCTAAGCCAGACAAACCCCACCAATCTAGTCAGGGCAAGTAAGATTCACACTGAAGATAACCTGTGCTCACCCCTTTGTAGTTTGGCATAGAGCAGACAGAGACAATGTCTCATCAGAGACAATGTGTAAAGCATTTGCAGAACACAGACATACCAGTGACACAATAATTGCACCACAAACGAGACTTTGCACATGATGATATATAAAAATATAGTATATATTGTACCTAAAACATAGACCAAGACAACATGAATCAGTGAATACTTTGCAAAAGAAGCAATTGTCAAGCATCACAGTGTTGGGAATAAAAGAAAGGTTCATATATTAAACAGGTCATAAAGCCCATGCATATTTTCAGAAAGATGCTAATAGCCCTTTAAGCACATGTCACACCAAAATACTCCCTGAGGTAGATAAACAACACTTAATTTGTTAATAATGCAATAGTATTTACAAGGTATACACTCTTAAAGTAGGATGCTAGGTACATCAAGAAACCTTAGGGCTTAGGGGGTATCAGCGTGTCTACATCAGGAATACAGTAACCACTGTTGTCCTAATTAGAACAAGCATTTGGGGGCCTCCATCATGGTCTCACTCTACAATGAAGGCAGTGAAACTAGTGCTCCCAAGTACAACGTGTCCAAAGCCCTTCAGGGACTTTCGGACTTCTGCCGTTGTAACAGAACAATGTAGGACAGAGCCTCCAAGGTAGGAGCTGTGGTTTGGCCACAAAACAACCCTGGGGCCCACTCACCCTCTGTACTCCTAATGCGATGACAGTGGCCCTCGCTTCCCTGAGGACCAGCTCTATATGGGCCAAAGATCTATATGAAGTTTTATGATCAAGGCGATCACCAAAGGCTTTTCATAAGAACAGCACATAGCATTAACAAGGCAGCAACAGGAGAAGTCCTCTCCCAGTGCGGCTGCTTCCCCACAGAAGGGTGTACACATGATGAACGGCCAACATCTAACAATCTACTCTGGCAGGGGGATGTTGCCTCAGCACAGGTCATCCCTGTCAGCTGTCACACATCATGGTCTCCCTGGCTGGGGGACTGTATTGCAGACAACAAAGGCTTTACTGAGCAAAAATGATCAACACGCGCTGACATTGTCCTGAAGTGAAAAATGAACTGCTCACCATGCACTGAGAATACAAAGCGCTCACCACGTGCTACAGTCCCTAAATTGCTCACCATGCGCTAGGTTTGATTAAGTAGCAAGATGATGCGCTCTCAAGATGATGTGCAGGTGGCTGGGGGAATGTAGAGCGCTCACCTGGCGATATTTCAGAGTCACACTTTAGTCTCCAGGGTGAAGCGCTGGAATATACAGAGAACCAGGGAGCTGCCAAGCCACATTAGCCCCATGCTGGCCCCTGGGAGAACACTTGGGAGGAAGCACAAGGCAGACAGCAGTAGACAGGTAGACCAGAGCAACCAGTCCAGCAGTCCTGATGGCGATCTCTCGTGGCAGCACCACGGAGTCAGAGAGCATCTGGCAACAGGACAATAACGGAAAGGCAATCCAGTGAGTCCTTTATGCCACCCAGCAGAATGCAGGCACCAGGGCAACTGCAGAAGAGCAGTCCAGATTCGTCCCTTGAGCAGCTCCGCAGTTCTTCTGACAGAAGGTCAGTCCCAGTTCCAAATGTGCTCTCCAAATTTGGGGTCAGAGCCCCTGTACTTATACTCCAAAATGTCTGTAATGTAAGGGATGACTTCAAAGGAACATTTTCAAGTGTAACACATCCCCTTTGAAACCAGCCCTGGCTCCAGACATCAGTAGGGGGTAAATCAGCCCTTTTGTGAGGGCAGGATACAACCTATTGACATTTAAGGTGTGAACGACCTCTTGAACTCCCCGCCCAGGAAGACTACATTTATGCGGATGGCTGCAGATGCCTCTCCTGTCACAAACAGCCCCTCCTGTGCTTTGGCTGACTGGAACGTATGCACCAAGGGTAGTTGTCACTCTGCCCTAGATGTGGATTCAGGGTGCAAAGCAAGCAGAGTTATAGGCACTGAGAAATGCCCACTTTCTAAAAGTGGCATTTCTAAAATAGCAATGTAAAATCCAACTACACTAGTAAGCAGGATTTCTCACTACCATTCCAAATATACCAAACATCCCATTGCTACTGCTTTCAGATCAGAAATTTCCACTTAAAAATATAAATGGGAATTCACAATTCTAACCTATGAGAGGAACAACCCTCACAGTAGTGAACAATGAAATATGCTGTTTGTCACTATTAGGACAAGTAAAACATAAACTAGCATGTCCTGACTTTTACATACACAGCACCCTGCCCAGAGTAATACCTAGGGCCTACCCTAGGGGTGACTTGGGTGTAGTAAAAGGGGAGTTTAGGTCTTGGAAAGTATTTTGAAATGCCAAGTCAAACATGTGGCAGAAAACTGTGCACGGTGGCCCTGCAGTGGCTGTCTTGAGACAGGTTTAAAAGGCTACTTCTATGGGTGGTACAATAAGCACAGCAGACTCAGTAGTAGCATTTAATTTACAGGCCCCGGGTATATGGTATGCCACTTTACAAGGGACTTACGTGTAAATTAAATATTCCAAACAAGTGTAAGCCAGTCATACCATGTTTTACGGGAGAGAACAAATGCACTTTAGCACTGATTAGCAATGGTAGAGTGGCTAGAGTCCTAAAGCCAACAAAAAGAAGGCCAGAAAATTAGGAGGAGGAGCTAGGCAAACAGTTTTGAGGTCACCCTGCAGAACAAGTCATTTTCAACAGATATGGTTTTGAAGTTCCCTGCTATTGGGCACTATGACAAACATTTAAATGACATATCTGTGCCACACTGGTTGCCTGTGGACTGTTTTGTCTGAAGTGTTCTATTGGATGTTATCCTTCCTGTGGGACAGTCAAACAATTCATGCCTTACTATCACAGTTTCAAAGAAAAACAATGTAATCTTCTTTATGTAACATGCTGAATAAGTGAGGGGGCTCTTTCACATGAAGGTAATAAGAGGATGTATTGACATTGCGGAGCCATGATACACTCAGCTATGGTTCTTCTGGATCACTCCTTGTGAATATTGAGTCCCTGTGGCCTATTCAGTATGAGACAAGCCTCTTGTGTTTAGACTGGATCTTGTAGTCAGTGGGTTACAGGTGTTGTGAGGGCCTTTGAATTATTCCCATTTCATTGGAGCATGTCTAGAGCATAAATGAGCTCTTAAAGATACTGTAGCCCTCAAATGACCTGTGATTGGACATCAGAGGGGCACTTAGGGGGGACTGAAAAGTAAAAGTAAAGAAATCCTGTTGGTAAATAACACTAAAATATGAGTTATTGATAAGGGAATTAAGACTGCAGCAGTGGGGCAGATCAGTATTCTTTTGGCACCATTCCCATGTTAGAAGCTCTTCCCTCTGACAGAGTGGATAAGTGGTCTGGTTATATAGAACTGATAATCAAATGCCATAGACGTCAGAACTATCCATAGTGTTCCCCTCAGAGTCCCCAGTAATTAAGATTGTCATGGGTGTCCCACTGGTGTCCACCATGGGTGCTCACCAAGGACTTTGGGCTCCCATCGCCCCCCAACATTTGGATATGTTGTGTGTGCCCAGGGCAGTCACTAGGGCACCCAGGCTAAAATAAATAATAACAAGAAAAATAATAAATTAGCAACAGGAGCTGATCATTTAATATTTAATACTCTGGCAAGGAGTGACCCATAAGGCCCTTCGGCTTTTGTAAAATATTTTTTTTGTTCATAGTGGTTCCCCATGAGGAGCTAGGGAGACTGCCAGCCACTTGTTTATGTAGTGCGTGTTATATAAACTTTGCAACATCTTTGCTTCTTGGGAAGCTGCAGTATCTCTCCATACAGTTGAGCCAACATATTATGGTCAATGAAATACTATATTTCATTGGGTTTCCCTTATAGCCATTCTATAACATAGGGTACTTCAGAAGTGCAGTAGTAGTGACGTTTGTTAGGGATCCCCAGGCCTCTCTTGTTTGGGGTAGAGTGTACACACCTGTGAATGAAGTCTTGGCTTTTTCCCTTCCCATATGAAGATCTTCATGGGTATCAACATTTTGAAGAAAGCTACTCTTCACACACACAAGAGTGCATTGAGATGCCAGGAGAGAGTGTGTGCTTCAATTGATTTACATCATTGTCTAAAAGTACTCCTGGAGCAGTTGTGTAAGTCTGGCGTTAGGCTAATCCCTGGGTAGGTGAGAACCACGTGCGTTCTTTGGAAGGGGGTTTCATTTTGTAATGAGGTGGTTAGTTTTTTCCCCCAGAAATCAATAGTTCCAATGATGTGTTTGACTTTATCTGCAGGGTGGCAAATAAGTGATATTCCTCTGCGAGGGGCATCAACCTCTGCAGGGACCTGCTAGGCTCAGTTATAGAAAAGAGGATATAATCGTCAAATGTTTACATCTTAAAGGTGTCTTGGTGGAATGGAATGCCCCAAATCTCCAGACGCTTTCATATTTTCTAAAGAGGTGTTCTAGATAGAGCAGGAAGACTATCAGGGAATGGGACCCCCCTGCCTCATGGCTCTCTAGATCTTGACATTGGGGAGATGGCACCGTTTACCCATACCGCTGCCGCTGGTGCATCATATATTGTGTTAAGTCAGCCAGGAAATTGTTACCTGAATCCTGCTTTGATAAGAGTCATCTACATCATTTCCCAATCACCTCTGTCAAAGGCTTACTCAACATCCAGGGGCAACAGGACAGCCTCTTTATGTGTATCACTCTTTTGCTGCTGCCATTGGTGGACCTAAATATAGCAAAGTCTGTGTGATTGGTATGTATCAAAAGATGGAAGGAAGGGTCCAGTCTAGGAGTGAGATTTTTTTCCATAACTTTGGTGTCGACATTCAACCAGGAAATTGGCTGGTATGACTGGCAACTAGCAGGAACTATGTGAAGTTTTGTGATCAAGGTGATCTTAGCCTCAGACATCACCGAAGGCATTTCAGAAGAACAGCACATAACATCAAAAACCTTGGTCAGAAGGGGAGATAAGAGCGGCCTGCAATTTTCATAAAAGGTGGTAGTAAAGCAATCTGGGACTGGGGCTTTGTTACTATTCAGATTTTTAATGATTGACAGCATTTCTGCTTTTCTGCTTCCATGAAATCTGCCATGTCAGAGGCTATTTAAGTAAGAAGAGAAACCAAATCCAAATAAGCTATTGTGGTTTGGCGTTGGGTGTAGGTGCTGCGTAAAGTACACTATAGCATTCATGGAATGCATGGAGCTTTCATTCCTCAGAGTTTTGAGCTTTACTTGTAGCATCCTTGTGTTCTTAAATGAATTCACAAGCATGCGGGGCTTGAAGCTTATTAGCTATTAGGGATCCAGACTTATTTCCACACTCACAGAAGTTGGCTCTTGTTCTTGCCAGGTTATAGTTTGCTTTATCAAATTCAAGAGTGTGAATTTGGCCTCAGAAAGTGGTTAGTGCCACCAAGTTTTCTGGAGGGAACCTTCTCATGTTTTGGCTCTAACAGGATTAGCTTTTTTCTGTGTCACACCTAGGGGCTCTCACCTGAATTTCCAAGTCTTCTGCAGATGCAGAGATCTTACACCACTTTCCCTTAGGTTAATCCTTATCATCAGAAGAGATGACTGTGGGGGGTGGTTGGAGAGGAAAAAGAGACAATCAGAGAGAAAGAAAGAGAGAGTACCTAGAGCTACTGCAAAACGTATGGCAGGTGGTTGTTAATCCTTCTGTGTGGGACCTTTCAACTTCTAGCGGCAAGGTGCACTCTTCAGTCAGGATATGTATTCTGCAGCAAGAACACAATCATTTTAGACAACTATACATGAATAGTTTCCTATCATCCTGAAGGGCGTGAGTCCTTAAGGAAACATAGCAAACAAGAATTACCTTAAAAAATTTAAAGTCAATGTGAAGTACCCCTGCACTGGATGCTGAGCATGTTTCCTTTAACCTCTACTCAGGTGATTCTAAAATCTTTATCTGTGCATAACATTGTGCTATTTTCATCAACAAGCCCTTTTTCTGTAGCTAAGGATTTCCAATTGAAACTCAAGTTGCTAGGGTGTGAAATAAAAGGAGATACAAAAAGCAGAGGCACCCGGTTAGTGCCCTAACCTGATGCTAGAATAGCTGGAGTGATATACAGAGAAAAGATGGCCATAGAAAAAGCGATGGGGGCATGGCAGCTGTGATTGATTGGCCAGGTTCCAGGATTCAAGATTATTGGAGACTGTCTTGAAGAGACAGAATTCCAAGAGGGGTCGCTGACCCCAGCTTCCAGGCAAAGATGTACAGGTTATTCTTGTCCCAGGAAACAGGGCTCAGAACTCAAGGACAGTGCTGATGGGAGACTCAACTCTCTCTCTAAAGATGGATCGACAAAGCCAAGTGGAAGGCTGTGTTTATAGCCAGCCATACAAGCGTTTACATGGAAAGAAGTTCATAAATAAAAATATAAACAAGAACCTACTACAAGATACCTCCTAAAACACCTATATACAGTAAGAAAACACAAGCTTACAGCATTCTCAAGCAATAGTGAAAGACCAAAGTCAGTAAACACCAGAGACAACCACATGCAACCCATAGTGTGTAAAAGTATTCACAATGCAATTAATTATAATCCCATACCTTAAAAATCCACTACAATTCAGAAGCAATAATCATCAATTGTGTACTCTGAGAGGAAAGTTAGCCAGCTACAAACTGATATTGGTATTCTTGAAAAGGAAATTGAAGGCTTGAATCTTAGAGAAGCCATTGAAAAAAATTACAACATTTTGAATTAAGTTTTACTCAAATATCAGGATGAAATTATGCAGAGGAAGGCTCGCAAACTTAAACGGGACGAGAGAGATTATTTAACTGGTAGAATTTTCACTTTCTCTAATAAATATGATCACCTATTTCATACTGGTGGGGTCCCCAGTGGTTCAGGTTTGTCGAAGTTTTCTGACTCAACATCTGTTAGTACCTCGATAACGAGTGACTGTGAAGTGGAGGATGGAGCTAGTACTTCTGCTCAAGAGACCTCAAGTGGTAACAATTTTTTATTAGAACTATTGAGGATGAAACGAGGCAGAAATGCTCAAAACAGAGGAATAACATATACAAAGAAACTAGGAGGGGTAGGAACGGGTAAATGTCACGAAAGAGGTGGAGGGAGTCAAAACGAGATCGCGGGACAAGAAAGTATGAACTCGGATGATGTGTCATCTATCAATATAGTGAATTTGTCAAATAGGGTACTAACTACAGGGATCAAAAGCCTTTTATCGAAGGGTCTTAGTTTTTGTCCTAGTAATTTTGGTGATCCCTGTAGATCTAAAATTGACTTGTTTTATGTTTGTTCGCAAACTTAAACTTAAAAAGTATTTTCAACAGAATTCCTGTATTGGTACGAATAGTGATGATACTATATCTGCCTTGAGCACCCTTTCTATTGAGGATGTTCAGGATACTGCAATCTTAATATCTTTAGCTGAACGCGACGAAGATCCTGACATTACTGCTAGAATTTTACATGATCTAGATGTAACCTCGAACAGAAGTGTCTCTAGTGGACTCAAAAGGAAATCTAGGTGGACTAGGAGATCCCTAGGTTTGAACTCCTTGGACAAGTTTTTTGACCTGGTTTGTGAAGACTATGACAACTATTTAACTAAGAATAAGTATCGACAATCTTCTAGCAATCTGAGTACTGAGGAACTAGCTGCATTACAAGAACTTAAACAAAACAAAAATATCATCATTAGACAAGCAGATAAGGGTGGGAATGTGGTCATTATGGATAAGGTGGATTATGATAATGAGATTTTGGCACAACTTAATGACTTGTCATGTTATGAGAAGATCACACACAATCCCATCCCCAGTCTGGCACATATGATTAATAACAGATTAATGGTGTGGCAACAACAAGGGTTACTCAATAAAGATGAATATCTATACTTAAAGGTACACCATCCTCGTTATCCGTGTATTTATACCTTACCTAAAATACACAAAGGTTTACCTTTCCCACCTGGGAGACCCATTGTTTCAGGTATACTTGGTCCCACGGAAAGGCTCTCAGAATATGTGGACTGTTTCTTGCAACCACTGGTTCATAACCTTCCTTCTTTCATTAGAGACACCACGCATATTCTTAGCATTTTGAGTGACGTAGAATGGGATAGCAATATGCTATTGGTGACTTTAGACGTGGTGTCTCTCTATACCTGTATCAATCATGACGGAGGCTTAGAAGCCTTAAACATTTTCCTAAATAAAAGATCAGCGAGTTTATGGGACCATACAATGATGTTATTGGACATGGTTAACATGATCACGACTAATAATTTCTTTTTATTTAACAATATGTGGTTTCGACAAAAACGTGGTGTAGCAATGGGCTCCAAGTTCTCTCCATCCTATGCGAATTTGTTCATGGGATGGTTTGAACACATATAGATTTGGGGCCCTAATTCCGTTATATGGCAAACACATATATTGTTTTGGGGCCACTATATAGATGACTGTATAATGATTTGGACAGGCGGTGAAGAAAAACTTATGGAATTTTGTAGTTTTTTGAACTCTAACAATATGAATGTCAGATTTACTCATCAATTTAGCGCTGCCAGGATTGAATTTTTGGATGTAGAACTTTTCATTACTGATGGAAAAATTCATAGCAGGCTTTTTCGTAAGGCTACTGCGTGCAATTCTATTTTGCATGCCAATAGTGCACACCCTAGATATCAGGTTGCATCAATCCCCTTTGGAGAATTTTTTAGGGCAAGACGTAATTGTAGCTTAGAAGAGGATTTTATTACCCAGATGAATGACATGGAAAGGAGGTTTTCAGTACGAGGTTATTCTAATAAGATCGTTAAAAAAGCACGATTGAAAGCTATACATGTTGATAGGAATGAGACTTTGAAATTGAAAGTACAGAATGAGACCAAGGAGATATCCAACGTGGTGAGGTTTGTAACAGATTTTAATGATGCTTCCTTGATTCTGAAAAGATTTATGAACAAACACTGGAATGTACTTATGCAGGAAGAGGCATTGAAGGATGTGGTGGCTGGAGGAGTCATCACATCATTTCGTAAAGGTAGAACCCTGAGAAATCTTTTGAGTCCAAGCTTCACCACCATCTCCTCTAACAAAACATGGTTATCTCAGAGAAGGGCGGGCTTTTACAAATGTGGCTTTTGTGGGGTTTGTCGTTGGGCTTGTCACAAAATGCAAGAATTTTCTCATGATGGTAAAACATTTGTAATTTGTTCCACTATGGACTGTAACTCTAATTTTGTTGTATATATAATTCTCTGTAAATGTACTAAAATGTATGTTGGAAGCACTATACGATCACTCAAAATTAGAATAGGAGAACACGTTCGGGTACTAAAGAATGGGGATGTGAGGTATCCCTTGGTAGCACATATGATAACTTGTGATGCACAAGCAACTCAAAAAAGCTTTGAATTTATTGGACTTGAGCATGTCCCCCGTGACCCCAGAGGGGGTAATAGAGAACTACGTCTACGCAGACAAGAAGCACTGTGGATTATGACACTTAGATCCGTGGAATCTGGATTGAATTCTGTTAGAGAACTGGAATTCTTTTTAGGTGACTAAATTATTGCCTTTTGTGATATACAGTATGTGGTTTTTGTATTGATTGTATTAATTTTCCTGTACATGCAAATATTATGGGGGTTAAGTTTATCTTTAGTTTACTACTGTATAGTTTCACATTGTGAGTCGTGTACACACGAGTTGATGATCAAGATTCTCAAACGCGTAGTAGCTCATAATCAACCATTGGGGCTATATTCATTTCCCCCATTTTTTCTGTCTCAGCTTAAAGACTATTTTGAACACGAGGCAATTAGCAGCTTAGATATGGCTCATTATTATTCTTTTTGCTATTATAGCTAGTGATTTTCTGTGGTCTGGTGTTTTGGGTACCTCATTAGTGTATTTGAGTGTATGGTATGCTTTTGTGTTCTTCTTTTTCACAATTATTGGCTTTTAGTAATTGTGCTAGTATTAGCTATTGTTTATTTTTATGTATATTGAAGGCTTAACTTGTGTGGTTTAATCGTTTTATAGCAGTTGATCAATTTTCATTAGGTGTATTTCACGTAATGTCGGTCTAAATCCCCCCTCACCCCCCGCTTCCTTTTTCTCTATGGAGCGTTTTATCCGTAAAAATAAATACTCATTTTCGTTGGAATACAAGGCTGGGCGCATTTGTTGGCCGTCTTTGATGTTGGTGCCCGTTGAATCTAAGGTGAACCCGGAAGTGTATTTAACTTCCGGGTTCGTGTATGAGCGTTTATCGCACATGCTAGGCGTCCGTAGTTGGAGATGCCGCTTTCTTTAATATTCATCTGCTGACTCTATATATCTGGGTAAGTGATGCTAACAGTGCATTGTTCGTGTAAGGCATATGTTTATGGTGACAGGAGTGTAATTTTCTTAGCTAATGGATTATCGGGATTTATGTGGAAACTTCGGGTTTCTCATTGCAGTATTTGGATTATCTTTGTTGTTAAGTCATGGATTTTTGGAAAGTTTGTATGGTTATGAGTCATTGTTGTCAGTACATATATTAACTAATTAAGGTATTGCATTTGGTAAATTATTAGTTTTTTTTAAATATATGTACTTCCCCCCCCCTTCCCCCCTTTTTTTCTTCACATTATATTGGAAGTATTTAATGGATAGCATTCACGTTTGAAGCATATTTTGATTTGGACACAATTGTAGCTGGCTAACTTTCCTCTCAGAGTACACAATTGATGATTATTGCTTCTGAATTGTGGTGGATTTTGAAGGTATGGGATTATAATTAATTGCATTGTGAATACTTTTACACACTATGGGTTGCATGTGGTTGTCTCTGGTGTTTACTGACTTTGGTCTTTCACTATTGCTTGAGAATGCTGTAAGCTTGTGTTTTCTTACTGTATATAGGTGATTTAGGAGCTATCTTGTAGTAGGTTCTTGTTTATATTTTTATTTGTGAACTTCTTTCCTCTCACTTTTATGAGGTGTTAGCTGGGTTATTATTCCTCCCTTTAGTTTGGTACACAATTGATGTGAACTTGGCGGTTGAGCATATTGGTCTTAACTCGTGTGTTATCTTTATGATTTCTAGCCCTGAAGAAGTCGTAAGGGATGCAAACATTTCCCAAGACGAAACACATGTTGGCTGGAAATACAATCTACTATTGATGTTTTGAATTTTCTCAATACATTTTGGATTCATCGGTGGACTCTAGAACCTGTGTGTTGTGACATGGACTTTTATGATTTTGTGTTCTACATGATTTACCTCTTGAATTTGAACTTTTGTAGGCTCTTATGAGAGGGGACCCTCACTGTGTATTGGTTTAGTTTTGAGGTTGTGTTTACCTCTAAGGGTAGGGTGTTTCCCTTGTGTGGTTTCCCTGACATATTACTTAGGGTGGTTGTACATCCTGAGTGCCATACATCCTCACTTTGCACCCCGTCTAATAAAAGCGTTTACATGGAGCCTTCGAAACGATTACTGTTTCCTGTCCATTAGAAGCTGTCTTCTGTGGGAGACTGAGTCAGGAAATTGAAAGGTAACTAAACAAACACATTAGGCACTGGAGCCTTTCTGAATACTATAGGGTCAAATAAGGAGTCTATCTACAATGGGTGACTGGGGCAGGAAAGTGAATTAGAAGGCTGTCTCTGCCAGGAAAGTGAGGCAGGGAGTGCAGGCCTATAAATAGATGGCAGGGCAGCTTAACAAATAAACAACAAGCAAGCATGCCAGATGACCTTGAAGTCAGCAAGAAACAGAGACTTTTAAACTAATGAGCACCACCTAATCTATCTTGGTCCTCCTTAAGCAAGTGTGCCTACCATACTAGACATATTTCTGCCCCATTCTTTAAGTTCCTCTATGATATTCAGGAACTTTGTGGGATTATTAAGACCCTGGACGTTATACGTAATAACTTTCAAGGTCAGACGTATGGTCAATATTTATGTTGGACAGTGTGGCCCCTTACCTAGTGATTCAATGGCTGCATTGTGTAAAATTAACAAAACCTAGTTGTGTCATGACCCTTCCCACCTTCATAATTAACTGCCCAAATAAGAGAACAAACTGAACTATCAACATAATCTAAACTGCAGATTCCTCTAGGCATATGGTGTGTTTGTGACATCCCCACCACCCATTCACACCAAAGTACCACGAATAGAGAGTCAATCGGAGGGTGTAGCTGCCCTGTCAGTCCACTTGAGGGGGCCGACCCTGGGATGCTCCCTTCCCCACTAATAATGACAGAAAAGCGAAATCCAGAGAAGGCTACATTGTCACGGCTGAGTCCTGTTCACTCTAGATTTTGTTATGATAATTCTTGCTCTGTGGTGCTCAGCCAGGAGTACCAGGCCTCCCCAGTCACTTGGTGGAGGCATAAGAAGATGATCTCCTTGCTTGTCTCTATTTCTTTACTGTCTGGTTTAGGGTGGGGACATTTGTGTAAAATGGTTGTCTAAGTCTCTCATGAATGCTGTCCTCTACAGGAGGCTGGGAGGGACGTCACACCTCTTGAGGCTGTCAAGCCCAGCAAGGCACAATCTTCTTCCGAGAAGCAAGGGAGAAGAGTCTGCCCTCTCACTTGATAAACAATCCAAAGGGGTGCCCTCATATGTATTTAACTTCTTTTAAGTTGCAAGAAGTTGGTGATCATCTAGAAGGCTCTATGTTTGTATAAAGTTATGTTCAAAAAGGTCCTGATGAAACTGAAAAAATGGGCCCATTAAAAGATACCTGACTGCCATCACAAGACTGAGTCATGATGGCCTTCTTGTCTTTGTACAAGTACATCTAGGGGATGGTTGTTGGAGGGTGCAAACTGTGAGTTCCATCAAGTCTGATGCTTGGTGCCTTAGGATCTTCTAAGATGGTCTCAAACTTTGGACCATCTTTAGGGATATCTGACACTGGAACATCTTGAGGGACACCTTTAATCAGGATGTGTTCTGTCATGCCCTGTTCTCAAGTTCTTCACATTCTTCTTGGAGGAGAGCGTGTTGGCCTTCAAGTGTTAGCATTCATTGTTGGAGTTGGTTGCAGTCATCCATCTGTTTGTGTAGACCTTTCTCTACTTCCTTGACATAGAAATCCAAATATGTCACTTCTTTATGCACCTCTTGCAGATCGATTCATAGATGTGATTTGAGAGTCAGAATTTCCTCTTTGAGATCTTGGAATGCTGTTACTAAGGAGTCTTTAGTGAGCCCAGCAGCAGTGAATGTAGACCTTTTTGTCATTCCTCCTCCATGGTTGTCTTCAAGTCCATGGTGTGTTGGCAAGATATGGTTTGTTATAGGATTATTTCATTTTTTGGCCCCCTTTGGCTGTGCTTCCTTTAATGGTTGTCAGAGAGTTGAGGGTTTTTGTGGACCCTGATTGTGCACCGCTCTTCTTCCCATGTTTAGTGATCATTGTGTGTTGCTGGCGTACACCAGGAGAGGGCTAGGTGATAGTAAGTCATATATTCACAGGGGCTGGGAGGCATTCCTCACGAGTGTTGAATAGGGGGCTTAGGCCAAGACTGAATTAAGAGGTCTACTCACTGCAAAGTGTCCCAGTGATCCCAGTGATCCCCATGACTCCCTAGCACCCACTGCCCCAATCCCTCTTCCAGCTGTATCGCAGCAGGGTTTAGCTGCTAAGCTGGTGGTAGGTTAAGCAGACTGGCCTTAGGGCATTGTGAAGGGGCAGGGGCTCCCCAATCTTTGCTTCCCTTGATGATTCATGATGCATGGGTACTTGTATGCCATGGGCCCTTAAGGCACTTCTCCCCTCATCACTAACTAGCAGCTGTTGTTGAGGACAGTTTATTGCTCACAAATTCAAAAGGAACCGGTCTAGCTCCCAGATACAGCACAGGCTGGTTCAGGTTTGCCAGATGCCCCCTCTTTCCAGGTCCTCTGGGCTCTATGTTGTCATCTTCACCACCATGTAGCTCTCTCAGGTTATGAAGCTCAAGTGAACTACAATGCAGAAGTCAGGGGCCAGGTGTGGATCTGAGTGAGAGGGTGTCAGAGGCTCTGATCCACTACATGGCTTCTCCTGCTGTGGTTAATACTGTTTCAGAGGTGCACCTGTCAAGGGCTCTCAACCCCTATGGGGCTGGAGGCCACAACTCGCCTCCAGGATCAGGACAGCCAGTGCCCAGGGATCAGGTTTTCAGAGAGTGCCACTGTCAAGGCACCCCAGGTATGTTAGCCACCTACTCACAGCTAGGCTGTCAAATCTCGGTGTGGGGGGCCCTTGTATCTTTACAACTCATGCGGTCTGTGGCCATAGGGGGTGCTGTCATGTATGTTGGAGTCCCCACTGGCAACAAGGTGTTTATCACTGGAAATTTACTCTGCCATGTGTAGTGCACTGTCAGGAAGTCCTGCCATGTTAGTCAGGACTGACTGAATGTACTGATTTGCCCCTGAAAGAGATGATCACCACGCCACCTAGTCCCTGGTGGCCAAGGAAAAGTCCCAAGTGCTGGTGGATCAGATTTAGTGGGCCCACTGCTAGATGAATGAGCATTCAACGACCAGGGCTCAGAGCACAGAAATCAAGTCTCTACCTTGTTAGGTGCCTGCCCATACTCCCCTAGATCATTGTTTAGCTTCCCCCTATATGTAGGTAAAAGGTGATACTTGCTTATTTATTTTAGGTGGGTGCCTATAGTGAGCAAGCCTCTTTTACGTAACACAATGTTTGCAATGTTGATTGCTTTCTGTAAAATTAACTTTGTCAGTACAGCTCATTGTACCACTTTACACTTTATAGATTTTCTACTGTTCTGGAACCATTGAATGTGCTGTTTTTTGGAACTGTAGCCAGACCTTTTCTTGCCTTCACATTGAACAGTGACTCTGATGGTTCGGGATTTGGGTCTGCACATACAATATAATTTTATATTACAGTTTTTGCATTTTTCAAAGAGGTAGCCCATTTTTCCTATTTTTCTGCATTCAACGTCCTTTCAGTTAGCAGTGAAAACCAGTGTGAGACCCCTGGGTGATCAAGGAAAACTATAGATTTCTGAAAAGTAGATAAAATCCCAAATTTAGCACTGGGTCCTTTGTGTAGATCCTTCAAGGTTTTCTCAAAGAAAAGAACTGCTGAAATGAAGAAACATTGAAAATGATTAGGAAAAAAACATAATTTGTGACAATGCTTTCATCTGTAACCTTTTGTCATCATGGCCAATTTAAAAAATCAATACATATTATGTCTGCTATACCATTCTGGTTGCAGGAATATATGGGCTTTCTAGGTTCTTCAAGAATTAGGCACCGAGAACCAACAAATGAGCTGCACCGTACAACGGTTTTCAATGTGAAAAGAGTATAGATCAATTAATATGGTAAAATGTGTAGAGTGAAAAATATGTATCAAGGAAACAGCTTATTTGTGAAATGGGTATAAGATATGGAGTTTAGGAGAAGTAGTGATTTGCACATCTCTGAATTTGTGAGCAGCTGTACTAGCCTGTGATTCAGAGGGAATGAAAAAAAATATATCTCCTTTTTTATACACTGGCTTTCACATGGAAGGCACAATTGCAGTAAAATCCAATGGTAATAACAAATGTCCCACTATCCGATGTTCTCACATCCCTTCTGATACAAATGGTACCTCACTTGTGTGGTTTTGCAAAGTGTCAGCTGCAAGAAACGGGCTAAAACGCAGTCTGGACACATCACAGTTTCCACTGAAACTGAACCTTTTTTTCCCAATGCGGGTAGCTGTGTAAAGTTCTGTGATCTGCAGGGAGCCACAAATTACCTTCCATCTTATGTTCCTCTGAGTCTCCTGCTAAAAATGGTATCTCACTTGTGTGCGGAGCCCTAGTGCCAACAACAGAAAAGGGCTCCAAACATCACCTTTTTCCACCAAAAGCTGACCCCTTTTTGCAATGTTGGTAGCAGTGAAATTTGGGGTATAGCTCAGAATACCAAAAATCCTGTCCATTTTCAATAACTAGACACCTCAAGGAATTCACCGTGGGGTGGCTTGCATGGATCACATCAGATTTATGTACCCAGAAACTAAACCTGAAACCATGACTTAAAAAACACTTTTTCTTCATATTTCTGTGATCGAAAGTTCTTGAATCTGAGGGGAGATACACATTTCCTACCACCTAGCATTCCCCTAAGTCTCCCAAGAAAATTGATACCTCACTTTTGTGGGTAGGCCTTGTGCGACAGGAAACAGCTCGAAATGCAACATGGACACATCAAATTTTTGCACTGAAAACACACCATTTTCTTTTTTTAGTTGTGGTTTTTGGGCCCTGGCTCAGCAGGCACCTGGGAAAACCTAACAAATCAGCACATTTCTGAAAGCTGGGCAACAAGGGAAGTCCAGGAATGTTTGACTTGTGTGGCTCTAACTAGGTACTTTTACCCAGAAGCCTTTGCACACATTGTCCACATATTACTGAGAGGAAAACATCTGGAATCTGTGAAAAAAAAGACTCAAATTTTCTACTGCCCGGCATTCCCCTAAGGCATCCAATAAAAATGCTACTTTACTTGTGTGGGTAGGACTAGTGCCCTCAAAAGGAAAAGACCCTTAATGAAACATAGACACGTCACATTTTTCCACTGAAAACACACCCTTTTTCTTTGCAATGTGGGTAGCTGTGGAGTTTGCCCCTTGGCTCAGCCAGCACCTAGGAAAACCTAGCATACTTGTAAATTTTTTAAAACTAGACAATCAGGGGAGTCCAGGGCTCCTGACTTGCATGTCTTTCACCAGGTAATTTTACACAGACGTTTTTGCAGATCTCAAAATTCAATTAAAAACACACATTTCTCATGCATTCTGTAAGGAAAACTTCTGGGATCTGTAGGGAGCCACAACTTTCCTGCCACCCAGCATTTCCTGGTCTCCTAATAAAAATTCTACCTCACTTGTATGGGTAGGCCTAGTGTCCATGAAAGAAAAGGGCCCAAAACACAACATAGATGAATCACGTTTTTGCACGGAAAAATGCCCCCTTTTTATGCAATGTGGGTACCTGAGGATTTTGGTCCCCAGTTTGGCCGGCACCTAAGAAAGCCCTGCAAACCTGTACATTTCTGAAAACTAGACAACCAGGGAAGTCCAGGGCTGTGTGAAATGTGTGGCGCTCATCAGACAATTTTACCCAGAAGAATTTGAAAAACTCACACTTCAACTTAGAACACACATTTTACATATATATGTACAAGGAAAATCTCTGAAATCTGCAGGGAGCTACATATTTCCTACCACCCAGCATTCCTCCAAGACTCTTGATAGAAATGCTCCCTCACTTGTGTGAGTATGCCTAATGCCTGTGACAGGAAAGGGCCCAAATTGTAGACTTATCACATTATTGCAGAGAAAATGCACCCTTTTTGCAATGTGGGTAGCTATGGCTTTTGTCTGCGTTTTTACCATCTATCAAGTATCCACCTCCATCGACATTCTGAGCATTACCACATGTGTACCAAGTGAACCTTTACTGATAGCTCCTATGACAGCCACAGGATGATGTGTCTTTCAAGCACGTTTAGTGCACTCACTGTGGTAAAATCAAATTTCTACCAGTTTGTGGATGCAAGTTGAGGGTGTCCGAGACTTCCATGCGAGACTCACAGTCCTTAAACTGAGCGAACATATCTACTTTTGAAACTAAGGCTAACATTCTGGGGAATACTGCCTAAGTAAGAAGCACATCCTAAACTAAAGAGGGCAGTAATTTTGACATACAGGGGGGTCAGTGTGAATTTGGCATGTGTGCCATCCATTGTTACGTGCATTGCTGTCACTGTAGTGCAATTGTCATATAGCAAATTGGACATCTACTATGTTCTGATGGAGAATGACTATGGCAAGCAGATATGTCACCCATACATGTATCATTGGGTGCAAAGTTCTTGTAATGTAATGTGTGTTTTTAAAGTGCAGTATCACCCGAGATGGTATCCTCTCGCATACACAGGAGCAGTTAGGGCTGATCCATGGATTCACCTAGTTGAAGAGCCAAGAGTTCAGCTTCATGCAGAATGCAATAGTTTTAGAGACAGTGCATATGTGTAGGGACAGGTCATTCCTGTTCTGGTGCTATGTATGCATAGGATGTATGCAAGTACGAGTCCTGCAGAAAAAAAAAGATCTCTGGAACATTTCTGAAATCTGATGTGGAGTTTGAGATATGCTGGGCCAGTGCTGTGCAAGGCTTCAAATGTGTGTGTCAGGAGTTTGAAAAGAGTCATGGATTAGGAGCCAATGAAGCTGTCTGAGGTGCAGGGTATGTGAATGGTAGGAGGTTAAGGGAGGAAGATGTCTGCTGCATTCTGTATGGTTTGGAGCCATCTGCTTAGCTGAGTGAAGGAGTAATTCAGTGTCAGGGTGAGTGTGGCGTTGATATGGTTGAGTCCAATGATGAAGATGAAGTGAGGGCACTGTGTCTGTACTATCTTGAATATCTGCCTTCTGCTTATGTGATATCACTGTGAAAACACACCTAACCTAAGCTTTTCCTACCTGTTTATTTCTCTGTCTCCTTCAAAGTTTTGTACACTTGCCAACAGTGCCCTCCATTGATAGCTAGTTTAAGAAAATGTGTCATTCATGCATCCTTAGTACACTACTATGCTAAACCCAGCTCTTTCCAGTTTGAGGATGGATGTTGTGGGTTTCTGAGCCAGCCATGCAAGGCACACAGGCCTTGACTGGAGTGAGCATATCTACCTTTTACTAAGAGAAACATGCTTGAGAAGACTGCCTAAGTTCCCTAAAGAGCACTTCAAAAAGTAGTCAAAACTTTACATTTTTGTCACAAAGGGTTCTTTGTGACAATGTGGCTCATGTTCTGTCCAAGATTATGTGCATTGTGGGGACTATAATTCACTTGCCCTCCCGCGAACAAAACAACTACCACGTTCTGACGGCAAATAAAGGTTTCAAGACAGTGGCGTAACACATGCCCTCACAGCCCCCATGGTGTGGGGGAGCACCCGAGCTCCAGGAGGCCCCCTCAGCACAGCACCTGGTCCGAGTGAGTCTGGAAGGGGGGGTTGTGTCCATGTTTTGTCTAGTGGGGCCTACTCCAGTTTCATTACCCCAGTTTCGAGCAGGCCATAAGTAAGCCCGTTGTTTTCTTAAATAGGTATCCACACACAGCCATTAAAAAGCGTTTGTTACGGCAGCTGTACCTCAGTCAATTTCCTAATACTTCACTTTTGTATTGTACAATATAAAGCAAGTAGGAAAACACATGGCTGGCTGAGATGGACACTGGTGACAGCAAATATGACTCTCCTGCCCCTTTCCCTGCTTACAGCAGACTCTACAATGACAACATGTTTGAGTTTTTTAGCTGTTTTAGGAATGCTGCTGTCAAAAGGTTGATCCTGCAGCCTTGCCACGTCCTCCAGGGTACATGAAATGGGGACTGCAGCTTCTGTAGCAGTAAGATTTTTAATGAAGGTCAATTGAAAGTCAACTAAAGACATGAGCCTTCTGGTGGTGGTCTAATGATAAAGAAAATACGCATGGTATGTTGCCATTTGGATCAGGTGGGTGAGCAACATTTTACACCTAGTGTGAATTTTACAACTCATATTATGTGTCTGAAGAGCATGGTCATTCTTATCCCCTCCACCCATGTTCCTGTTTTAATGAAATATACAAGTGGGATTTTGAACTTCGGCCAAACCGTGATTTGGGAAATGCTCGAATCACGAATTGTAGCGAGCACATACGTATCACACCTATCAGAGAACTTGACTTTGAGTAGTTGTGTGAAATGTAATACAGTGTTCTAAGAATTTTGGAGCTTCCTACAAACATGCTTCTTTGAGAATCCTTTGTGATGACAATGAACTGTACTTCATGCCAGAGAGCCAGCTTTGTACAGCTCACTGTACGCCTGTGTAGAAGTTGTCCATATAAAGGCTATAACCTTTCTGAAGGTGCGAATGGACAAGCTCCCTTACAAACTTTTCCAGGACTCTGAGCATGGGAGGGTAACCTACAGGCTTTAGAGTAAAGTCCTTCCTTGTATACCACTCTCAAGCTGTATACATAGCCAGTAGAGCTCTCACACACCGTGTTCAACTTGATGTCATAGAAAGACCTTTTTCTTGCAATGTACTGCCTGAACAACAGCTCCCCTTTATACATGATCAAGGACTCATCAATTACTACATTCTTTCCATGGGTATAAAGTGTAAAGTGTAAATTCCTGGAAACCTGGCAAACAACTTTTCCTTGACAGGCCAAATTTTGAACAACCTGTCTAAGTTAGGATGGTCCTGGGGCGATGCAGCAGAACTGTCATTGATATGCAGCATAGGCTGCAATAAAAACCACGCTCTGTTCATGTAGTGAGAAGATAGGTGTTACCCAAACTTTGAGAGTAGACAAGTAGGACTGCAGGCCTGATTTGTGCACTAACCCCATTTTGAGCAAAGGGCCTAAAAATATCTCCAGCTCCTCAAGTTGAGTGAGAGTCCCCAGTGTGCCCTAAAGTGAGGCCTTTGAGAGCCTCCAAGCTCCCTCAGAAATTGTTTGGCATACAAATTTGTGTGCTGCACAATTTCCTCAAGGAAATTAGCATCCAAAAAGAGAAGGATGTTGTTAATCACCAAAACATTGGCAATATCAACTTTACATCAAATGTCGCCAATGAACTGCAGAATTCGGGGCTGAACTAAATTGGGGGACTGCCGAGAGAGCACTGTATCTGTTCTTGCCACTGCATGTGCCTCATCTCTGGATTGGTCTACCCTGATATAGCCGCTCCACTGCACAGAAGGTACTTAGGAAGGAAGGGCATGACTGCCATCATCATGTCACTCAGAATGACATGAAGACGAGCAATATCTGCAGTCTCAGTATCTGATCCTACCTTAGAGCTCTCCTCAATAGCCTGAGTTAGAGCCTAAGCAGGAGCATCCACCGAGACACCCCCACTGCTCAATGGCTAAAACCTACCTCCTTGAACATTGTCCTATGTAGAAGGCATAAGTATCGTTCTAAAGCAATCAATGGATGTTTCCATGTGAGATATGTGCAACAGAAAATAAGCACAACATTACTTATCTGGTTCCCTGAATCTGCAGATTCCTCAATGACACTAAAGAAGACAAAAATAATCAAAGTATTACTTCACCCTGACACATACCCAATACCACAGCATAATTTTGTCATGGCTTATACAAATGTTATTGTTGGTGCAGTTGCTGGGGCTTTGCCAGTATAAAACGAGTTTCCCAAAGCCACTAAAAATTTACCTTTGATCTCAAAAAGCACAAATTTATGAAGTATCCCCTGCAACTTTGCACGCAGACATGCTCATTGTGAAAACACTCAGTGCTATCACCAGAATCACTGGAATTATGTGGCGGGAGAGCATCTAATCACATGGCAAGGGTGACTAAATTATGGAGCAAAAAAAGAAAATTATATGGCATAATGCACCACATTTGTTTTCATAGTTTATAGTATTACTTCATTATTTTTGATTTGAAACCATGATAATACTGTGTGGGCCAAGATTTCACTTCATGTCATCACTATGATAGCAACCAAATACAGAAATTAGCAACTAAAAGATGACTAGTCAACTTTGGGAATGGCCTTCCACTACACTACATATCAATAAAATGTTGCCACATATGTACAGTGTGGATTTATTTTCTAAATGAGTGTTTTCCCAGGGGGGTGCAAATGTCCCACATAAAACATTTATAAACAAAAAAGGGGGCCCGAAAACAGGTTGACCAATGTCCTCAGGGCCGACTCCCACCTACATTTCTTTTACAGTTTTGGGGGAAATGTGTGTTCCCCCCAGGGAGGCTGCTATTGCCCCTCCCCTGGGAAAATATACATTTCTAAAAAAACGTGGGCCAACAGGGGGTCAGTCAGCATGTCAGGAGGGTTGACCAACTGACAATTTCACTGTTTTAAAAACAATGGATTTTGTTCTTGTCTATTTTCTAAAAAAATTAGCCCCCAAGAGGGGGTTGGCTCATTCACCAAGAGGGTCAACCCCCCTGAATAATTTCACTTTTTATTTATTTTTCCTTTATTTCCCCTGGAGGGGAGTGATCAAATGATTTTTGTGCCCTCAATGTGGTTTGGGTCTCTTGGTGAATGGCCTGACCTCCATTGGGGGCAGAAAAATAAATATACTAGCCCCTGGTGGCCTAGTGGGTTTCCAGGATGTGGATCACAGCATGACTTTCACCTTTCCAATGATTCCTCCCTGAAACACTAGGAAGCCTTTTTAGGCATTTTTTCCCAACTGGAGCAGGATAGAGCACTCACCTGCTGCCCCTCGCCAATCCACTAGAGGATCTGTGAAGTCATTATACCACGCAGCACTCTGATATCACAGATGAGCAGGGGGAGGTGGCTGATGTGGAAGCCATACCACATCTTCCCTGCCATTTGTAAAAAAATAAAAAGGAATCCTCCATTGCAAGCCCCAGAGAATCATTTTCAGCCCACCTCGGTGTCAGTCAATGGACAACAAATGCACTGGCGAGGGGGTATGGGTGTTACTGTCGGCCAAAACCTGCAACAAAAGGGTTAACTAAATAAACCTTCATGTGTCCTCGTCCTTTGAGACTCACCAGCCATGATGTAATACACTGATATTCTCGGTCCACAAGCTTTTAAAATCCCAACTTTTAACACGTAACTTACCTTTTTATACTGTGCTTCTTTGAATGCTATAGAGCTTCAGTTTATACGTGCTTTGTATTTAAAACACAATAAATCCAATACAATACATATAGAAAATCTTTGGGATTTGGACTCGAATTAGGCACAATTGCCCTTCACAATGTTCTGACATCACATGCATATTGCGAGTTCTAGAGTTGACTTTTTCTAATATTTTTTTTTTTTTTAGATTTGAGTAAACAATGGCGGATCCTCCGGATGGCATGTAAAAATGCAAGACAGTTAAGGTGACCAGGAGAGAAGTGTTTTATTTGGAACTTCACAGTATGTTCTTGTGATTGCTCTCACTGCAATTCAGCAGGGTGTGACAGTTGTCGTTCCTGGACCTATCATACATATTGCTTCTGACCAAGCACAGTCAAGGCAAAAAAAAACAATTGACAATCTTTAAAGGGGCTGGCCCCAAGACTGGATGAACAAGGTTAAAGAGAGGACACCCAAGTAAAATTGTACATGAAGTGTGTTTGCCACACAGTATTTTATAGTACCTTCCGAATGCTCAAATTCCAAAACACATTTAAATATCAAGGAATACTGACTGATCCTGCCTGTATCTGGATTGCTTTAACAGGCATAATTAATCCAACTCCAATATGTAGACTTTATAATGTGTGTGTATCATCAATATATTTACACCAGTCTAGGAGGCACATTTAAGAAGACGGGCACTGCACCCAGTGTACCACCACTTTCCCTGTGCCACTTAGCATCCCACTACCACCACCATGTGGGCGCCATATTTAAAATACGGTGCACCATGGCGCAGGCTAGCGGGCTATAGCATCAGAATTTTTGACACTATTTGTAGGAAGTTGGCTCAGTATATACTATCTCAAACTGAGAGATAGTGTGCACAGAGTCCAAAGGTTCCCCTTAGAGCGGCCGGGAGCAGTGTGCAAAGCAGGCGTCGGGTTTTGAATAGGAATCAATGGAGGGACCCAGGGGTAACTCTAGCAGTGCAGGCAGGGCACTGGGCTTCTCGGGCCACCCACCGACTGGGCTAGGCAGAGGGTCACCTAAGGGTCACTCCTGCACTGGAGTTTGGTTCCTTCTGGTCCTGGGGGCTGCGGGTGCAGTGCTTGGTCCAGGCGTCAGATTCCTTAATTCAGGCAGTCGCGGTCAGGGGGAGTCTCTGGATTCTCTCTGCATGCGTCGCTGTGGAGGTCCAGGAGGGTCGTCTCAGGTTACTCACGAGGTCGCAGTCACCTGGGAGTCCTCCCTGTAGAGTTGGTTCTCTGGAACTCGAGCTGGGGGCGTCGGGTGCAGAGGGTGAAGTCTCACACTTCCGGCGGGAAGAGTGAGTTCTTTAAAAGTTGCAAAGTTGTTGCTGTTTTTGAACAGTGCCACTGTTCCCAGGAGTTTCTTGGTCCTTCGGGCTCAGGGCAGTCCTCTGAGGCTTCAGAGGTTCCTGGTCCCTGTTGGATGCGTCGCTGTGCAGGTTTTTTGAGTCTGGAGACAGGTTGGTAGGGCTGGGGTCAAAGCAGTTGGTGTCTCCGTCGTCGCTGCGGGACTTTCAGGTCAGCAGTCCTTCTTCTTCTTGTAGGTTGCAGGAATCTGAATTCCTGGGTTCTGGGTCACTATATTTAGGGGTGTATTTAGGTCAGGAGGGCAGTAGCCAATGGTTACTGTCCTGGAACGTGGCTACATCCTCTTTGTGCCTCCTCCCTGAGGGGAGGGGGACACATCCCTAATCCTATTGGGGGAATCCTCCAATCTCAAGATGGAGGATTTCTAAAGACAGGGGTCACCTCAGCTCAGGGCACCTTAGGGGCAGTCCTGACTGGTGGGTGACTCCTCCTTTTTTTCTCATTATCTCCTCCAGCCTAGCCACCAAAAGTGGGGGCAGTGGCCTGAGGGGCGGGTATCTCCACTAGCTGGGATGCCCTGGGGTGCTGTAACAAAAGGCATGAGCCTTTGAGGCTCACCGCCAGGTGTTACATTTCCTGCAGGGGGAGGTGAGAAGCACCTCAACCCAGTACAGGCTTTGTTCCTGGCCAGAGAGTGACAAAGGCACTCACCCCATGTGACCAGAAACTCATCTGGTTGTGGCAGGCTGGCAGAAACTGGTCAGTCTAGCACTAGGACTTGGACTGGTATTCATGGGGCATCTCTAAGATGCCCTCTGGGTGCATTTTACAATACATTCCACACTGGCATCAGTGTGCATTTATTGTGCTGAGAAGTTTGATACCAAACTTCCCAGATTCCAGTGTAGCCATTATGGAAATGTGGAGTTCGTATTTGACAAACTCTAAGACCATTGGTCTTTATGGCTACCCTGCACTTACAATGTCAAAGGTTTTGCTTAGACACTGTAGGGGCATAGTCCTCCTGCACATATGCCCTCACTTGTGGTATAGTGCACTGTGATGCTATTAATTGTGTTTGACCAATGACTTTGTGTTTCACCACTGCACATATTAGTAACTCAATGTTTACCAGTAGCACATTCTGTATTCAGGTCAGCTGCCTATTGGCTTTAACATGGAGTTAGCCATTACATTTTGTATTCAGTTTACCTGCCTATTGGCTTTGACATGGCATTAGACATTACATTCTGTATTCAGTTTAGCTGCCTATTGGCTTTGACATGACATTAAACATTACATTTGATATTTAGGTTAGCTGCCTATTGGCTTTGTCATGGCATTAGCCATTACATTCTGTATTCAGTTTAGCTGCCTATTGGCTTTGACATGACAGTAGACATTACATTTGATATTTAGGTTAGCTGCCTATTGGCTTTAACGTGGGGTTAGACATTGCAGTTGAGACATTGCAGATGAGCTCTGTTTTTCCAAGCTGTGTTTTTCCACAAGATGGACCATCTGTTTTCTTCACACCAGACCTTAGCTGATAAGAGCACGTAGATTTTGTGTTTATCTCCCAATCCAGTCTGAGAGCAAGTGAGCTCGGGAGAATTGGCCACTCTCCAAGGTTCTTCGGTTCTCACACTGAGTTTGCTTTTAAGGATGACTCTGGGCTACAGCAGGGGTAGATTGAATCTGCTTGACTTCAGACAGGAACGGAGACATCAGTTGCCTGTCTCCCGTTTGGGTAGAAAATCTCTTTCTCGCAGTTGACCGGAGTTGCAGACCCCAGAAAGATGAAGCTGAGCTATAGGCCCTACAGTAATGATTTTTGACTTTTATGCTTTGAAGTTATGCTATAATATAATCACATATATTTGCTGTGTACATTGCAACTGAGAAGTACTTTGATATATTTTGCTTTCATTGCTGCGACTACTTTTGAACGTGTGCTTCCAATCTACTAATTTCGTCTCTCAAGAACCTTGCGGTGAAGTAATAATAACAATAAATGTCTTCTTTAAACTCAGAAGTGCATTCCAGAGAGGTTCTGTAAGCTCGGTTATGAGATAAGAGCAGGAAAGCAGAACATTTTGGGTTACTCGTCAGTTTTCAGAGTCAGAAATTGGAGTTTCGAAGTGCACGATTTAAAAGTGTAATTGTTTTTTGTTGTTTAGAGAATTACAGAAGCACAGCAGACCATATTTGAAAATGCATGTGAAGTTAAACTGCCTTATGATGCTGTGAGAAACATGTTTTCTTGTTTATCAGGACTGTATGAGTCTTCGAATGAGTGCTGTGATAAAGCATATTTAGAAAATGTGCCCTTTGAAAGAAATGATGTTCCTTTTGTTCTTGACAGAAGGGTTTGGTTACTTGTATCTGCTTACAGGAAAATGCAGGAGAGATGTAGGCAGTTAGAACATGAAAATAAGAATTTACGTGAGCAAATTAGCCTGAACAAATTAATGTAAGATAATGCTGAAATCTATAAAACTGCTGTTTTAGAAGAATCTGGCTTTTCCCATTCCAGTAATGAGGGGGTTAAGACAGCTGTGAGCCAGTCTGAGCCTCTGTGTGAGCAAAACACCCCACAGTTTTTGGCAGTTGAAGAGCATTCCTCAACAGATAATACTGAGAACAGAGCTAAGAATGTTGTTTACAGACCGCTTCTGTAAAGAAAAATTAATTCGGACATGGCAGAAGTACCGTCGCAAAATGTGCAGTTATTGGCACAGTAAAACAAAAGATTGTAGAGTTTCTTACTGTTTGCACTAAGCAAAAGACACCGAGTTTCATGAGCTTGTTTGATTTTTGGAAACAGTATAGCCCTCATCTGAGTGAAATCTTAACACCTTGGTATAAAGTAACTAGGAAAAAAAAACATGAGCAGCTGCGCGCTTGTGATTTGGCAAATTAAATAATTCAGACTTTAGGTTTCTGCGCAGTGCAAGAGGGAAACACTGATTTACATGTAAATCAGGAACAGGGGAAGACAAGAGTGCCCCTGGAACTTTGGTGTAAGCTTTTGACTTGTTATCAGTGGGTGATGAATTCACCTAAATCTCACAGTTTAGGACGGGCACAGGAAGATAGTATCATACAGTGGATCTGGTACATGCAAGACAAGGCTAGAGTCACTGCAGCCCTACATGAACAGGTGTCACAAGCCCCTTTTCAGAATGAGGAGAGGGTGCAGGGAGTACCCAAGGTAAAAGAGTCACCAGTGAAATTGAGTGCACCATTTGAATTTGTGTCCCCTGAGGATAAAAAGCATGTTTGTTTGACTAATGATTCATTTACTGAAAAGTTGTTGTCTAGCACAGGAGAAGTAACAGATTTGTACAATGTGTGTCAGACTTTAAAGCAAGAGCTGCTTGAGATGTGTCATTTTTACACTGATTCTTGGTTCACTGCCAATGGTTTAGCTGTTTGGTTTTCCACATGGCTTGTATATAACTGGTTCAATTCCCTTGCAGATGTTAAAGAGAAAAATTCAGAGTCTGAAGTGCCCACCCAGGATTCTGACTTAGTGGGGATGGATAAGTGGGTGCACCAGAAATGTGGACATCCGGGAGACAAAGCCACTTACAGGTGGGCAGAGATGAAAGAGATGCACATTCCCCTAGATTTGACAAAAACTGTGATTGTGCCTATTTGTCAGCACGCACAAGAGCAATCTGTCCCACAAACAGTCACAGAGCAGATGGAGAGAGGAAAGTTACCAGGACAGATATGGCAAATCGATCAGGTTTTAGGGGGAGTGATTGCTGCAGATTACCAAGGAGAAATCAAAATTATGCTGATAACTAGAAAATAATCTGATTCAGTCATACAAATTGGAGACAGAATGGCCCAACTTGTCAAAAATGCAGTGAATGGAGGTTTGGTAAAGAAGGAGTCTGTCCCAGCCCTTCTGACAGTGCAAAGAAAGGGAAGCTGCTGTGCAGCAGATAAAAACCTCATTGCTAAGGTTTGGGTTGAATCCCCAAATGACCCTCCAGAACCTGCAGAAATCATAACAAAGGGCCCCAAAAACGTCCTGCTGATTATAAAACAGGGAAAGGAAGAGGAAGGGCACATTTCAGATGACAAATGTTATTTGCAAGAAAAGTCATACTTTTGTCTTTTGCAGATCCTACCACGTTTCGCCACTGACCATGAGTGTGCTGTGTGGTCTCCCTTCGGGTGTGTGCGTGTGGGTTCGGGGAAGGGACCAACCCCCAACTTGAACCTCATTGAGTAAAGTACAAACCACATGGATCCATTTTGCGCAACTGGCGCCTTCAGTTCAACATCAACTTGTTTGATTGCATTCTTCCACTGGAACTAAGCAACCTTAACAGTTAGCTGTCTCTGTCTTTTCGTGTGGAACTCTGACTTTCGCTTATATTCCAGCAAACCTTTCAGGTGGACCGTGCACCTTTACATGAGTAGAACGCATGCTACGTCCAATTGCTATTTTAGAGACATATTATCCCAATCAGAGTATATGAGTTTCAGTCTTTTCTGTGTAGATGCATCTGATGTGAAAGGTTATGAGATCAATATGTTAATCCACTTCCATTGCTTTACAGTGATTGCTTTGATCATTCAAATCTGATTTGCTTATAATGTTTTTTTGTTGATATTAGTTGTTTTTTTGTTTTTGTTTGAAATAAGAGGTATGAAACAAAAATTCATTGGTCATAGAGTGGAATGTGATGCTATTAATTGTGTTTGACCAATGACTTTGTGTTTCACAACTGTGCATATTAGTTGCTCAATGTTCACCAGTATCACATCTGTATTCAGGTCAGCTACCTATTGGCTTTAACATGGAGTTAGTTATTACATTTTGTATTCAGTTTAGCTGCCTATTGGCTTTGACATGGCATTAGACATTACATTCTGTATTCAGTTTAGCTGCCTATTGGCTTTGACATGACATTAGACATTACATTTGATATTTAGGTTAGCTGCCTATTGGCTTTGACATGGCATTAGCCATTACATTCTGTATTCAGTTTAGCTGCCTATTGGCTTTGACATGACAGTAGACATTACATTTGATATTTAGGTTAGCTGCCTATTGGCTTTAACGTGGGGTTAGACATTGCAGTTGAGACATTGCAGATGAGCTGTGTTTTTCCACAAGATGGACCAACCTGTTTTCTTCACACCAGACCTTAGCTGATAAGAGCACGTAGATTTTGGGGGTGATTCTCACCCTGGCGGGTGGCGGAGGCCGCCCGCCAGAGTTCCCCCCTCCAAAATACCGCTCTGCGGTCGAAAGACCGCTGAGGGTATTTTGGCTTTTGCACTGGGCTGGCGGGCGACCGCCAAAAAGCCGCCCGCCAGCCCAGTGCAAACCACCCTTCCCACGAGGACGCCGGCTCAGAATTGAGCCGGCGGAGTGGGAAGGTGCGACGGGTGCAGTGGCACCCGTCGCGTATTTCAGTGTCTGCAAAGCAGACACTGAAATACAAAGTGGGGCCCTCTTACGGGGGCCCCTGCAGTGCCCATGCCATTGGCATGGGCACTGCAGGGGCCCCCAGGGGCCCCACGACAACCCATACCGCCATCCTGTTCCTGGCAGGAGAACCGCCAGGAACAGGATGGCGGTATGGGCTGTCAGAATACCCATGGCGGCGCAGCGAGCTGCGCTGCCATGGAAGATTCTAATGGGCAGCGGAAAACCGGCAGGAGACCGCCGGTTTTCCGCATCTGACCGTGGCCAAACTGCCGCGGTCAGAATGCCCTACGGGGCACCGCCAGCCTGTTGGCGGTGCTCCCGCCAACCCTGGCCCCGGCGGTCCATGACCGCCGGGATCAGAATGACCCCCTTTGTGTTTACCTCGCAATCCAGTCTGAGAGCGAGTGAGCTCTGGAGCATTGGCCACTCTCCAAGGTTCTTCAGTTCTCACACTGAGTTTGCTTTTAAGGATGACTCAGGGCTACAGCAGGGGTAGATTGAATCTGCTTGACTTCAGACAGGAACGGAGACGTCAGTTGCCTGTCTCCCGTTTGGGTAGAAAATCTCTTTCTCGCAGTTGACCGAACTCATCAACTTGCAGACCCCAGAAAGATGAAGCTGAGTTATAGGCCCTACGGTGATGGATTTTGACTTTTATGCTTTGCTTTGAAGTTATGCTATAATATAATCACATATATTTGCTGTGTAGATTGAGAAGTACTTTTTTATATTTTGCTTTCATTGCTGCGACTACTTTTGAACGTTTGCTTCCAATCTACTAATTTCGTCTCTCAAGAACCTTGCGGTGAAGTAATAATAACAATAAGGGGGTCATTCTGACCCCGGCGGTAAGAACCGCCGGGGCCAGGGTCGGCGGTATCACCGCCAACAGGCTGGCGGTGCTCCGCCGGGCATTCTGACCGCAGCGGTACAGCCGCGGCCAGAAGCGGAAAGCCGGCTGTGTACCGCCGACTTTCCGCTGCCCATGGCAATCCGCCATGGCGGCGCAGCTTGCTGCGCCGCCATGGGGATTCCGACCCCCTCACCGCCATCCTGTTCCTGGCGGTTCCGCCCGCCAGGAACAGGATGGCGGTAAGGGGTGTCGTGGGGCCCCCGTAAGAGGGCCCCACTTTGTATTTCAGTGTCTGCTTTGCAGACACTGAAATACGCGACGGGTGCCACTGCACCCGTCGCACATCCTCCACTCCGCCGGCTCCATCCGGAGCCGGCATCCTCATGGAGGGGTGTTTCCCACTGGGCTGGCGGGCGGCCTTTTGGCGGTCGCCCGCCAGCCCAGTGGGAAACCCAGAATGACCGCCGCGGTCTTTTGACCGCGGTACGGTCTTCTGACGGTTCCCTCCAGGCGGGCGGCTCCCGCCGCCCGCCAGGGTCAGAATGACCCCCTAAATGTCTTCTTTAAACTCAGAAGTGCATTCCGGAGAGGTTCTGTAAGCTCGGTTTTGAGATAAGAGCAGGAAAGCAGAACATGCACCCTACCTTAGGGCTGTAAGGCCTGCTACAGGGGTGACTTACCTATGCCACAGGCAGTGAGGTGGGCGTGGCACTGTGAGGAGAGTGCCATGTCGACGTAGTCATTTTCTCCCCACCAGTACACGCAAGCTGTGAAGCAGTGTGCATGTGCTGAGTGAGGGGTCCCCAGGGTGGCATGAGACATGCTGCAGCCCTTAGAGACCTTCCCTGGTATCAGGGCCCTTGGTACCAGAGGTACCATTTACAAGGGACTTATCTGGGTTCCAGGGCTATGCCAATTGTGGAAACAAATGTACAGTTTAGGGAAAGAATACTGGTGCTGGGTCCCAGCACACTTTCAATCATAACTGCCCTCAACAAAAGGCAAAATGTCAGGGGGTAGCCATTCCAAGGAGGCATTTCCTTACACTATTGATGTACTGTTCAGGGTTAGCATGAAAATGTTGGTTCCAACCCTGAACAGCACTTAGGGGCTCATTATAAATTATTATTTTTAAAGCCTTTTCTAAACTCTTAAATATGCCCCTAGCATTGCCCCACCCTGCTGGAGAAACACCTCAGTCAGTGCTTCCCTATAAAACCTTAGTCAGGTGTACTACCGATTCTAGCCCATTACAGATGAGGTCTCAGCAGTGTTCGGTGCGATGTATTTCAGTCCCAGGTTCAGGTGCATAGGGACATTAGGGGTGCTCACAGGCACGTAGGCCTTTAGAAAGCCATTATCACAGTTGATTAGTGTGGAACAGTTTGGAAACCCCAGCTGATCTACCCGACATAGGGCAGCATTTTTTTCCCTGAGCCTTGAGTTTTTGTGCCACTGAGTGTCATCTGAAAAGCTTTCTTGCAGTCACAAGTCCTTCTGCTTACAGTCAATTAAGTTAATTGGTTGACAGTTCCTTGTAAAAGGGTAGATGTACCTTTATATCATTTTCATATAAGCACCGGAAATGCAAGTGTTAACCATTTTCTTTTGTTCTCCACAACGTCTATGATCTTTTTCCATGGGGATGACTTGTTACCCCTACCAAATTTTCATGTTGCTTCTTTCTTTTTTTGTCCCTGGAAAGGGATTTACTTTTTTCATTGGCAGACGTAATTCTGAACCCTTTACTTAGGTAGTAAACAGGAGATACACCAGATTGTGAATACCCACAAAGTTGTAAGTTTGTGAGTATGCACAGACTCATAAGTATGGCCACTGGAATTATGCAATTGTGCAGCCAAAGTGATCTCCACATAATTATAGATTTGCCACATTTGTCACGTAATCCATCATTATCCACACAATCTGAAAATTGTTTTCTTTAAATGTTGTTTCTAGCTCAAACAGTTCAAATGTTACAAAAAATGCAGTAACACAAGTTGCTGCGCAGTGAAAGGCCCATTGGAAAGGTGGACCTCCCACCTTTTTGCTGCGTACTGCTATATTTGGATATTAAAATGGCACTAATGCCCAAACAGTGTTACTAAGTTTAAGAATGATGAAATAATGAGTTAATAATAATACAACATTTGGCGCATTATGTCACATACTTTGCCTTTTCTTGCAGCTAATTAAATCAACCCTGCCCTCATAATTTGTCCCTCTCCTGCAGTAGAATTCCTGTGGCCCTATTCATAAGACATTCCAGTCCTGTAACATCCACTCTCCCCACCTGCTCACACGTTTACTTACACAAAGGGGCATATTTATACTCTGTTTGCGCCGGAATTGCGTCGTTTTTTTTTTACGCAAATCCGACGCAAAGCTAACTCCATATTTATACTTTGGCGTTAGACCCGTCTAGCGCCAAAGATCTTGGAGTTTGCGTCATTTTTTAGCGTGGACACCTACCTTGCGTTAATGATATGTAAGGTAGGCGTTCCCGTCTAAAAAATTACTCCAAGGCATGTGCGCCTTATTTAAACTCCCGTGCAAAAATGACGCACAGGAGTGGGCAGGTAAAAAAAAATGACATCCAGCCGCTTTTGCGTCATTTTTTAACGCCTGGTCAGGGCAGGCGTTAAGGGACCTGTGGGCTCGGAAGGAGCCCAGAGGTGCCCTCCCATGCCCCCAGGGACACCCCCTGCCACCCTTGCCCACCCCAGGAGGACGCCCAAGGATGGAGGGACCCATCCCAGGGAACTTAAGGTAAGTTCAGGTAAGTATTTTTTATTTTATTTTTTTGTGGCATAGGGGGGCCTAATTTGTGCCCCCCTACATGCCACTATGCCCAATGACCATGCCCACGGGACATAAGTCCCCTGGGCATGGCCATTGGGCAAGGGGGCATGACTCCTGTCTGTGCTAAGACAGGAGTCATTTCAATGGGGGTTGGGAGTCAAAAGAAATGGCGCAAATCGGGTTGAGGCCAATATTTTGCCTCAGACCTGACTTGCCCCATTTTTTGACACCCAAGCTCCATTTTCCCCTACGCCGGCGCTGCCTGGTGTGGGTCATTTTTTTTGACGCACACCAGTCAGCTGCGCCGGCTAACGTCATTCCATAAATAAGGCGCCCGCATGGCGCTTTGGAATGGCGTTAGCCGGCGTTAAAATTTTTGACGCACAACTGCGTTGGCGCAGTTGTGCGTCAAAAAGTATAAATATGGCCCAAAATGTCTAACTATGAGTAAATCCACCAATAAGTGTAAAATCATTCTTTTCTGCATCAGAAAAAGGAGTCTGTTTGCAGATTTACATCAGACTTACACATACAAATAGCTTTAAAAAATGGGTCTTCTGAGTTTAAGTTTAAGCAATAGCACTAATACAAAAGGATACTCTCCCTTTGATGTGGCATAAGCTAGTAAGGCCATAGACTGCAGTAATGAATGAAGGATTAACGGTAGAGAGTAATAATAAATCTTAATGTTGCAGAAAATAATGCAATTGTAGCTAGAAGAAAACAAAAAAACACAAAACATAGGACCTAATTCAAAAAAGGGCCCGCAGTCCTGGAGAGGGTCCCCCGCAGTCGCAGCAGGTGTCCTGCACTCATGGCAGGACCTCCAAGATCCAAAACAGTTCTACAAGTGCGGAACCCCTGCAGCACTCCGGGGTGGGGGGCGACATTACAGTGGGGCCCTTTTGTGAATTAGGCCCAGAGTTTATGGTATGACACTCAGATTGAATTTACCATTAATTCTTAAATAAACTGCTTGGGCAGTCATGTGGTTTATTTTATCTGCTGTTTGTGTGACAAGACATATTTTGGCAAGACAACACACCAATTACATGTAAGGATTTAGGAACATAGGTAAGAATGTTTTTACCAAAGTATTTATATTTGAGTATGGTTTACAGTATACCGTATATGAAATTATTATTAATAAAGAACATATTTTACTATGGCTCTTTTCTAGGTTATGAGCTAGAGTGCAATATTGGTGAATCAGGTATACCAATACTTATTTGTGTAATTGGGGCATTAGACTACTACTTTTGTAAGTTGAGATTTGAGGCAAATTGTTTAGGAATAGGACTTCCTAACGTAACTGCAGTTAGATAGCATACTGTTGTGAACCTTGGTTAGATTAGAAAGGATTGATTCGGGGTTGCCGGAAAATATATGATGCTGATACATATGTGTATAAAAAATGGTTGTAGGAATTTCTGTAAAGTGATGCACAGTAACTTTCTAATTTATGTTCATATTTAATGTTATTATTTTTTATATTGTTTGACTTTATTTTCCTTTTAATTGATACCCATTGTATCCAGCGGTATCAAGTACATTTTGTACTATGAACAATTATAGAGATTATACCATAGTGATTTGTTGTGTTCATTCATGTGAGGATCTTTTCTTACTGTGGTGACCAAAGTATGCTTTCACAAAGGGTTGTTTTAATCATATCAGGCATGTAGTGCCATTTCTTTACCATTATATGATGTCATTGTACATATATACATGTTTTCTAACACTAAATTTATGAAACGTGTAATCTAGAACCCTTAAGATTCTCTCCTTGTGATTAACAAAACGTGTTGGCTATATGTCTCTTGATGAATTGCTATTGAATTGACAAATAGAGACTCAATTAATAATTTGAACTACCATTCAAAAATCTGTTTGAAGTATTTGACTCGTTTTCTCCCTTTGATAGTTTGCTTCAGGTCCACTTGGCACTGCTCACTTGAGCACTTCACGAAAAAGGCTTGTTTTGTATGGCTAGCCACATAAAAGATTTGCCAACTAGCCCTTACAGTTCCTGGCTATAGGTGGGATCAGGTACAGCTCTTTAGACCTCCTCTCAGGTCTCATACCACAGATTCAGTCCTTCTATTCTCACTCAGGTCCAGAGTGCTGTAAAGAAGGTGTATTAGGGTGTCACATTTATGGCTGGTACAAGCGTGCAGGTGGGCTTGGCTCCGGTCCCCTCTCTAACCAAAAGAGTAAAAGCTCTCAGGTGTAACTCTACCCACATTTATAGGGGATTTAGTGTGCCCTACTGCAAACAATCCTATCTTGCCCTTTGTTCCCTAAATCCGAGCTGGAACACTCCTTCTTCCCATGTGCAGAGCCTGTGTGCCCACCCAGAGATGTGGTTAGTGTAGAGAGCCACCACACCTCTGTGTTCATTCCAAACCAGATTTGAAAACAGCTTTGACGTACTGAGTTTGGTGCCTGCTTGACTGGGAGAACAAAGGAATGGGCCTGTTTCATCTGGCATCTGCTTGTGACAGAGGAAGCCCCTTTGAAGTTAATGAAGTTCATGGGTACACCTCAACAAAATTGCTGCCAAGAAAACAAAAGCACCTCCCCACATCCAGGCTATTTTCTTTGCTCTGGGAGCAGTTTTCACACCTCTTCAATGCCATTCACCAGGTGAGTGACAGCTGAAGACTGATGCTAATCCAGGAGCTTTACGCAGGAAAAAGGTAACTTTCTAAAGATCCCTTTTTCTTATCACTTATGAAAAATCCAACTTCACTATTCAATACCTAGTAAAAATAGTTGTTCAATAATTTTTACAGTTTGTTCCCTAGTCTGAGATTGTTTCTCAATGGATGGTCAGCCTTCATGCTGTGAAAGTATCAATCAATCAATCAATCAATCAATCAGGGATTTGTACAGCGCACTACTCACCCTTGAGGGTCTCGAGGCACTTTGGAGGGACGGTGGTGGGGAGGTGCTGCTACTGCTCGAAAAGCTAGGTCTTGAGAAGTTTCCTGAAGGTAAGGCTGTCTTTGGTCTGGTGCAGGTGGGTGGGAAGAGTGTTCCACATTTTGGCAGCGAGGTGTAAGAATGATCTACCGCCGGTTGAAGTTCTGTCGACGCGTGGGACGGTTGCAAGAGCGAGGTCGGCGGAGCGGAAATGCCAGGTCGGGGTGTGGAAGGAGAGTCATCTGTTGAGGTATTCTGGTCTGGTTTTGGGCAGTGTTTTGTAAGTGTGGGAGAGGAGTTTGAAGGTGATTCTCTTGTTGACTGGGAGCCAGTGCAGGTTTTTGAGGTGGTCTGTGATGTGGCGGTGGTGGGGGATGTCCAGGATAAGGCATGCAGAGGTGTTCTGGATGCGTTGCAGCCTCTTCTGGAGTTTGGCCGTGGTACCTCCATCAAAGTTAGACAGTAGGACGTCAGGACCATCGGGACCACTTCAGTCCACCACCTGTGATGCAGGATCCACGCACCTCATCAGGAGAGGGGACGCACACACTAGGTCGTCATTGCAGAGAGGTGCCTGCTGAAGCAGAGGAGTGACTCCTTCACTCCAAGGGTGATTCCTTTGTTCTTCTGGTGCAGGCTAAAGACAGGCTGTCCTCTGAGGATGCATGACCAGAAAGCAGTTGCAGTTGCTGGCAGGAGCTGAAGATCTAGGCCCATATTTATACTTTTTGACGCTAAACTGCGCTAACGCAGTTTAGCGTCAAAAAGTTTTGCGCCGTCTAACGCCATTCTGAAGCGCCATGCGGGCGCCGTATTTATGGAATGGCGTTAGACGGCGCAATCAGACCGGCGCTGCCTGGTTTGCGTGGGAAAAAACCACGTAGACCAGACAGCGCCGGCGTAGGGGGAAAATGGCGCATGGGCGTCTTAAAATGGGGCAAGTCAGGTTACGTCGAAAAAATCGTCTTAACCCGACTTGCGCCATTTATTTTCGACGCCCATCCCCCATCAACATGACTCCTATCATTGTAAAGATAGGAGTCATGCCCCCTTGCCCAATGGCCATGCCCAGGGGACTTCTGTCCCCTGGGCATGGTCATTGGGCATAGTGGCATGTAGGGGGGCACAAATCAGGCCCCCCTATGCCACCAAAAAAATATATAAAAAAAAAAAAATTATACTTACCTGAACTTACCTGAATGTCCCTGGGGTGGGTCCCTCCATCCTTGGGGGTCCTCCTGGGGTGGGCAAGGGTGGCAGGGGGGGTCCCTGGGGGCATGGGAGGGCACCTGTGGGCTCATTTTGAGCCCACAGGCCCCTTAACGCCTGCCCTGAGCAGGCGTTAAAAAGTGGCGCAAATGCGCCGTTTTTAGCCACGCCAACTCCCGGGCGTCTCTTTTGCCCGGGAGTATAAATACCACGTAAAGGCCTGGGAGTCATTTTTTAGACGGGAACGCCTCCCTTGCATATCATTAACGCAAGGAAGGGGTTCACGCTAAAAAATGACGCACATTCCGGGAACTTTGGCGCTATTCGCCTCTAACGCCATAGTATAAATATGGGGTTAGTTGGCGTTAGTTTTGCGTCGAAATTGCGTCAAAAAAAACGACGCAATTTCGGCGCAAACGGAGTATAAATATGGCCCTTAATGTTGCAGATGTCGTCTTTGCTTCTTTGTTGCAGTTTATAGAATTCCTGGAGGATCCAGATGCAGTTTCTTCAGTGAGAAGGTGAAGTAAAGGATACAGAGGATTCCTGCTGGAATCTTGCAACACAAATCTGAAGAACCACTCAAAGGAGAAACCCTAAGTAGCCCTGAAAGGGGGATGGGTTTGCCTGCTCTGTGCCAAGCTACCAGGGTGCAAGCACAGGTTAATTTAGGTTGTGTATCTGACTTACCCCGACTAGGATTGTGGTTCCTACTTGGACAGAGTGCATGCCTCTACCAACTAGAGACCCAATTTCTAACAAGGTCTATAAGAGGATAAGTCCTCCGGGTGAGGTCAGGTTTCAGCAATGTTGTTACTAGAGTCAAAGGAGTCATGGGAGGGAGTATACCCTGTTCCAGGGAGGTACAATACAGTTTCCTCAATTGTGGTATTAGTCAGGTGTTAAAGGTAGTACACAATTCAGAGGGCAACCCATCTAGCGCAGCGGTCTTATTGTTTGGAAAGTTCTAAAATAGCATTTGGAATTTCCGCTTCTGTCAGGAGGGCAGCCAATTCTATTCAACGTGGCCCCAGTACCTAGGATAGGCACATCCCTGACAGGAACTTTGTAACAACTGCTGGAGATCGGGGTGTGCGTAATCCATAAAGGTAAGTATAATATTCTCTAAAGGCTTTGTTAATATCCAATTGGGACATGTATTGAATATATGTGGTTGTGTTTAATGACTATACAGAAGTAGAAGACAATGAAAAGTGGATCATGCGTGCTAAATGTGTAGTGGCCTTATCTCCATCTTAATGCAATCTGTGACTGTATGTGTTGTAATCAAGTATATGTTGGTGTTCCAGCAGTTCTTCATAATGGATCTGCCTTTTTGTGGTCGTCACATACATTGCTCAAGCCCTTCTAATTGTGCCTTGGTGGAAGTGAGTTCTCGAGGGCCGAATACCCCGGCGATTGTGGATAATGATACCCCTTTTTAAAGTAATTGGTGATAGAGGTAACCAGTGTTTCTCTAAACACTGTGGGCCATATTTATACTTTTCGACGCACAACTGCGCCAACGCAGTTGTGCGTCAAAAAATCTAACGCCATTCTGAAGCGCCATGCGGGCGCCGTATTTATTCAATGACGTTAGCCGGCGTTAGCCGGCGGAGCTGCCTGGTGTGCGTAAAAAAAAATGACGTACACCAGGCAGCGCCGGCGTAGGGGAATATGGAGCTTGGGCGCCAAAAAATGGGGCAAGTCAGGCTGAGGCAAAATTTTCGCCTCAACCCGATTTGCGCCATTTCTTTTGACTCCCAACCCCCATTGAAATGACTCCTGTCTTAGCAAAGACAGGAGTCATGCCCCCTTGCCCAATGGCCATGCCCAGGGGACTTCTGTCCCCTGGGCATGGTCATTGGGCATAGTGGCATGTAGGGGGGCACAAATCAGGCCCCCCTATGCCACAACAAAAAAAAAAAATTACTTGCCTGAACTTACCTTATCTTCCCTGGGATGGGTCCGCTCCATCCTTAGGCGTCCTCCTGGGGTGGGCAAGGGTGACAGGGGGGGGTCCCTGGGGGCATGGGAAGGCACCTCTGGGCTCCTTCCGAGCCCACAGGTCCCTTAACGCCTGCCCTGACCAGGCGCTAAAAAACTAATCAAAAGCGGCTGGACGTCATTTTTTTTGACCCGCCCACTCCCGGGCGTCATTTTTGCCCGGGAGTGTAAATACGGCACACATGCCTCGGAGTCAATTTTTTAGACGGGAACACCTACCTTGCATATCATTAACGCAAAGTAGGTGTCCACGCTAAAAAATGACGCAAACTCCATGGACTTTGGCGCTAGACGCGTCTAACGCCAGAGTATAAATATGGAGTTCGTTTTGCGTCGAATTTGCGTAAAAAAAACCGACGCTAATCCGGCGCAAACGGAGTATAAATATGGCCCTGTGTCTTCTAAGTGGAAGGATTGTAAACACCAGGTCAGGACTGGATCAGGTATGCGCCCCGAAGACAACATAACCTATAGAGGGTTGTGCTCTGACAATGTTTTGCCCAATTAAGTTGGAGTGGACAAGTTTGTTAGCGTAGAAGCAGGGTAAAAGACACGATCAAGGTGAGAGTGTAATTTAAGGGGGGTTGTAAAATGAGTATTCTCGTATTTCTGCATTCATTTCTCACCACACATCTGACAATGACCATCCAAATGTCCATTGTCACAGTGATCATGCCTGTCTAACAGAGGGGGCACTGGGTAAGGGATGATGAGAGTGATCTAGGTGTGCATTGAATCCTACATTAAAGTTGTACCCTATTATCCATGGGAGATGGTACCAATCAGCTAATATCCCAGAGAGATGTGAGAGGAATTTGTCTTGATCTGCATTTGGGGCATGGACGCTGCCCAATGCTACATATCTACTGTCCAAGTTCCCAAGAATAAATGTGTAGCAGCTATTTGCACCTGTTCTCTTATCCACTACTTCATGTGGTATCCCAGCTCGTATCCAGTCCACAGCACCATTTACATAAGCTGAATATGTGGTGACGAACAGTTGGCTCTTACATTTGAATTGTAGTCTCTAGGATTCAATGAAAGATAGGTGGGTTTCTCGCAAATAAACAATGTGGGCTTTGTAGGAATTGATTTAGGAATGAATTCGGTACAGTTGGTGAATACAGCTCATCCCTTGAACATTCCAAGTCAGTATTTTAAGAGTGCTGACCACTGGCGACATTCATAAACATTAGAACAATGGCATGAATCATAGACATTCCCACTTCACCCACCCCTCCCCACATACATCACAACTCCACACCACACGACATAGGTGAATAAACATAATAGCAATTCCCAATTCTAGATCCAGTGAGAAACATTTGTTCAACCAATAATACCAACCTAAATCAAATAAACATGAATTAAAGTGTTCATCCTGAGAGGTGGCCAGTAGGATCCATACAACAAAACAAATGTTCACTTGCATGATGATAAATAATTCGTCTAGCTATGGAGGTATCACAATAAAGACAAGTAATGAAATCCCACCCCACATTATAAACTAACATACATGCTATTCTTGAGACCGGGGGAGGCAAAGGAGGCTCTGGTCAGCAGATATGTGCTCCCCATGTGTGCCCCGTGAAGCTTGTTCATCCAAAACAGGGTCCAGACAATTTATTTCACAGTCTCAGACATTTGTGTTGTCACTGTAGGGAAGAGGGCCATACATGAGTTGGAGTCAAAGTCTGATGCAGCTGCGCTAGAGGAGTTAGATGGGGAATTCTGCTGTCATCCCATCTGGCTGTGGAAACAGTCTCCAATACTGTTTGGCGTTCCTGTTCAGTGAGATCATGAAGAAGTTCATCCAAGATCTCGTTGAGTTTCACGGGGTGGTGGACGATGAGCATTTGGGTATTTTGTTTTGAGCCAGTTCCACATAAATTCAAGAGTGTAAAGGAAAAAGGTCCATTGGTCATGCACCACTCTCATTCGAGCAGGAAACATAAGTGCATATGATAAACCTTCTGCCCTAAGTTGTTTGTTGGTAGCAAGACATTATGATTGTTTACGTTGCACTTCCAGTATGTAATCAAGGAATAGGGACACAACAACAGTATCCACTTGTATCAGAGCAGTTGCCTTGGCTTTCTAAAGTAAAACATCTTGGTCTCTGAAGTTCAAGATGTGAGCCATAATGGGCCATGGTGGAGCCCCAGGAGGTGGCCTACGAGTGGGCACCCTGTGCGATCTTTCTACTGTGAACAGTTCTGACAGTCCCTGAGGGGCCACTGTGGTTTTCAGACAGTTCTCCATGAATATTGTAGCATGTGAGCCCTCTGTGTTCTCCAGCATTCCTATAATACACACATTATTGTGCATTCTGCGCTCTATCGTGCAGAAGGTGTAGCTGTGAGCGTTAATCTTCCAGTTTACGTGTATGAATTTTCTGTTGGGGGGCCATGGTCACAGGATCAGCTTTGGTAGACTTTGTTTACCAGTTTGCAACATTCATTGCAGAGTATGCTCAGTTCTGATGCCAGTGTGCCGATTTGATGTGCTTCTTTAGATGTGGATTTCATACAGGATTAAGTCAAATTTATCAGTGGCCAAGTTGGGTGCCATAGGTTGAATGTGATCTCTTCCTCTATGGTCCGGAGATCTGTTTGATTGGACTGTTTCAGTATGTAAGCCCTCTGGGCCATCCTGGCTCAACGTTGAACTTGGGTTGATTCTCTTGGTGTAACCCATGTTGAAGTGAGTACCAATTGTAGGCTGAGTATTCTGGTGCACACTGAGACCCCAGCGCACCCCACAACCCAGAAGACAGGATTGCTGTAGAGTGGTGTTCAAGGAAGTCCCAAACATGGGGGTAAATCAGCATAAACAAGTGCTCTCATCACATGTGGGAGGTAGAAGTCATTCAGGAGGGTCAAAAATGGATCTGGAAACTGGCTGCAACTGCCCCACACATCTGCTTCTCAATAAGTGTGCTGGCATTATAGAGTGTACAATGCCATGGCAAGAATCTATTTTCATCCAATCCAATAACGTACAGGCCAGATTAATTGTGCACCGAGAGAGTCAACGTCCTAATTGCTGAGCCCCCACCAGTATGTGGGGGAATCTGTTCCAGCGAGGCAGCAATGATGTCCATAGGAAGTCCCAGGGCCTGCAAAATGTTTTAGGGCAATAAAGGGTAGCAAGAAGACAGAACCAGTAAGAGGATTAAAGTCAGAGGCTGACGTTGGTTTTATAAGCCTCCAGTCTATATATGGAGATGGGCATGCTCACAAAAAGACCACTCTCCCAGGATGCATCAAGGATGCAAGGGCATCATGAGGCAGGGGCAAAGTGGGTCTAATGCATCAGGGAGGGAGCACACCCACCTTAACATTTAGACATAGTCCTACTCCTCCCAAGGTCAGCACTGCAGATCGGCACACTGCTGAAGTTTTGTACCTTTTTATGTCGAGTGTAAGCGTACGGTCTCTTGTATACTTTAAAGTATAGTTCTTCTATGGGCTTAAAAGCATTTAATTTGCTAATTTCCGTGTCATTTAAAAATCTGTCCTTGCTAGTGGTCAGTCACACCTCTTTGCCTCCTATTTTTCCTCTTTGGGAGCAGGGTCCAACTACTGTATAATTACACTTTTCATTTGCAAAGCATTCTTGCTCTCAGCTTAGCTTTGCTGTAAACAAGGCAATGAAGCAGGCTGTTATCTTGGTACCATGTACTCTTTATCGACTCTCTGCACGGTCCCTAGTGGTGGGAGTGAGGGCGGAGGCCAGCTTGTTTATTTAGGTAATTTTTTAAAAACTTTTTATTCTGCACTCCAAAGGTATCGGAGTGCAGACTCAAACTAGCTTCCTGAGCTTGGAAGCCTTCAAAGTCGCTTGCTCTCGCCATTACACCATACCCCCCTGTTCTATCCTAGTCTTTCCCCTCAACACCCTCTACCCTCCCTGTCTTCCAGTCTGTCCCTTTCTCTGGGGGCGCCTGTCTCACCTTCACTTTAGCTCCGTGTTTCATTCTTTCTCCAACACTCCCTGTCTTGCACTCCCAGTCTTCCAGTCTATCCCTTTCTCTGGGGCCTTCTTTCTCATCTTTGCTTTAGCTCCTCGTTTCACTCTTTCTCCATCTCTCCCTGTTAGCGCTATTCATCAGCTCTCTGCGCCGTGTGTGTCTGCGTGCGATCCTCTGTGGTAGGAGTGAGGGCAGAGGCCCACTTTTTTATTTAATTACTTTTTTTGACTTTTTGTTCTGCGCTCTGAAGGTATCAGAGCACAAGATCGAACATGATTCCCGAGCTTGAAAGCCTTTAAAGTTGCCTGCTCTAGCCATTAAGCCATACCTGGATGTTCTATCCTAGTCTTTCCCTTCGATGCCTCTCTATCGCTCCAAATGGCCAGATGTACCAAGAATGCCTTTTGCGATTCGGAAATAGCGATTTTTAAGAAATCGCTATTTCTGAATCGCAAAATGTAGTGTATCACATTTGCGATTCGGTAATAGCGATTTCTTAAAAATCGCAAATGCTATTACCGAATCGCAAATTGCGATACCAGCCCCATTCGCACCTATGGGACTGTAGGCCCATATCTGCAAATTTTTAGCATTTCCAAAATTGCGATTTCTTAACTAGAAATCGCAATTTTGGAAATGCGAAACCTAAGGCCCCCTCTGCTGCACCCCAAACTAATTTTTTACAACATGTGAGGTGCACACATAAGGAACCCTTATTTGCGATTTCTTATTTAGAGAGGCGCAATTTGCGACTCTCTAAACAGGGTCGCAATTTTAAGGAATCGCTATTTTAGCGATTCCTTAAAATTACGTTCAGAATGTCTTTCATACATTCTGCAATGGCTTTTTGCATTCACAAACAGGCATTTGCACCGTTTGCGAATGCAAAAAGCTTTCATACATCTGGCCCTTAGTCTTCCCATCCCTCCCTTTTTCTGGGGCTTCCTGCCTCACCTTCGCTTTAGCTCCCATTTTCACTCTTTATCAATCTCTCCGTACCTTGCGCCGTTGTTAATGTCTCTACGAACAAGCAAGCATCCACTGATTAGGTTTATTTTAATTTTTTCCAACTTTATATACCGCAAACTCAAACCGAAAGTACTGGAGCTCTTTACATGAGCACCAGTTTTCTTACACAAGGACTCATTCATTTTTTCATACACAGGGGGAGATGTTCTTGATCCGACGCTGAGACTCAAACCTGGTTCCCCAGCGTCAAAGTCTGAAGCTCTGGCCGTTAAACCACATCCTCATCATAGAAGCTAGAAACTTTCATCATTGACATGCTCTTGGGGGGGGGGCTGTTCCTAATAAAGTTTGCTGTTTCTGACATTTGGCTGGATCTGTCAGGGCAATGGGTGTCTTGTTAGGTGTCTTCTGCCACTTTGTTTCCTCAATTATCTTCTGTCCCCTTTATGAATGCACATCTTCTATGATGCTTTTGTACCCTCCACCGCTGAACAAAACATCCAGCTCAAGACGGATGCATTGTAAGCAGGCACTCCCTGCTAGATCACACTTGGACGCATACACTGTGGTTGTTCGGGAACAGATTCTCATGGGGTCTGGAATTTCCCAGCAAACAAGCTGTGCAACTGTTTATCTGCAACGGGACCACAAGTAAGCAGCAGTCACTACAGCTTGCATTGCACATATCTGTGCGGCTGGTGAGAGCTGTTGGTTTTGCAGCACCACTGAACAAAAGGTATGGAGCAGTCACAGGCCTTCCCATCTTAAAAGAGTGGCTCACAGGCTTTCCACCAAGGTGCATTAGAGCTGCTGGTTTTCACCTTTTTGCTTATTCTAACTATCGTCACCATATGGCTCTTCAAAAACCATTGCTTTTGCTTCTTGCACGAGACAGGATGGGCCATGGTATATGGCAAGTATGCCCAACTATGCTGTCTCCCTCCTAACCCTCCCACCCCAGAAATAGTTACACTTAAAGGGATCCACTCTTGGGGGCAGATGCTGACAGTGCATGTGTTTCTTTTAAAGTACACTGGATGTTTATTAACATGTGCACAGTATAAAAAAGTTTGTGGATGTACCAACTATTTCTAAAGTGAAAGTTTTACAAATAAAATGCAAAATTCTGTAATGGTAGGTGAAAAAGCCCTTGTTCATTTTTTATTGTTTTAGACTGCTGCTGTTTTTGTACAATTTTCCTGAACTACCATAGTGTGCTTTATGTTCTGCAACCAATACAACACAGGTCCTTTTGTTATTGATAAGTAGCGCCGGCGTGGCAGCTTATTTATTTCCCGTATGTTACCCACATCTTGGATTTTTCAACAAATGTCAGAGGCTGTCAATAATTAGTGGATCAATGTGTCCCACACCTGACAAGTCACAACATCTGTTTACGAAATAGTTGCCCTTGTTCACACTCTTACCAATCCCTGGCTTCACTTCTCCCTCATATATCTTTCATTTCACATTATTTTAGCTTAAAACGTACATTTGTAAAGCAAAAAAATACAAGTAATGAATCACAAATGGCTGAGAAATATTTTATTACCTATAATGGAACATTATGTATCGTTAACCTCAGGCTTTAGGAACACCTTCCCAATGCTTTTATTGCTTAAACATAGCTGCTGGTGCCCAACAATTTTAGGAGACTGCCGATGCCAGAGATGGCAAATAAAAAGACTATCTACTTTTGATTTTGTCTCATGCCTGGTCCACCACGCTGTCCTCCTCTTCTTAGGGTGTCTTCTACCAACACAGGTCCTTCCTCTTCATGTGTCTGTGGCCTGCTGTCCCTTTCTTTCTCTCTTTCTCACACACTCCTTCTGCTCCTCTGTCTGGAGTTCATTCACCACTACCTGCACAAACTACCTACCCTGCTCTATCTTCCTTTCCATCTATTCTGTGCAGCTCTCACCCCTAGCTATTCACCATGCCACATAATTAAAACTACAAAAATACACTTCACGCCACACAATTGCACCCCACACAATTCCTCAACTAACAGTTCCAATACAACCCACATAATTCCACTCTACCCCACATACATCCACTACACTCCAAATCAAAACACCTAGTTAAAAGACATTCTCATTTACAACGCCAATAGGTCAAACTCTTGAAAAAGCGAGATCTATTGCATTGCAAATGCTTGTTCCATTACGTGTTTCAGGAGGTCCACACATATGAAGGGAGTCCGCTGGGATGTACCGGGACCCGATAGCACAGGTCCGACACAATGAAGTTTGTTTTTCAAGACCGGTTGGGGCCAGACTGCAGTGAGCATGCTCAACCATCCTGAGTTTAGATTACTGTTTGGAGCGGAGCCCACTGCAGGCGCTGTGCAGGCGTCCCGCTCTTCTGTAGTTCCGGCACCCTCTTGATAAAGGAGCTTTCCATGCACATCCAGGAATCAGGGAAAGCGTATGCACTAGGCAGAGGCCCAGTATCATATCAGAGGCCGACACTGCTGATACAGGAGGAAACAGTCTAGCCACCCTTTCAGCACTGCGCTCCACCCCAATCAGGCCTTCCCTACCACGTTGTGCATATTGGATAAGAATCTTCTTGACTCAGGTCTCCTGAGACCTCACAAGCACCTTTCAGGAGCTCAATTGCAGTCCGTCTGCCATGGAGCTTAAGAGTTGATGAGCATAAGAAGGGTGCCACAAGGCAGGCCAGGGAGATAGCTATAATGACCCATAGGATCAAGGTAAACAAACTCAAACGTAAAAGGGCAGGATGTCTTAATCAGTATCCCACACCGCAGGCATAACACCTAAAGAAAGAAAAAAAATTAGTAGGACCCCATTTGTCAGCAATTAATTCAAGAGGTGTCCCCAGGAGCCATAGACATCTCCTGGATGAAGACCATCTCTACCACATGCCACAAACACAGCAATGAGGCATCAGGAAGAACAGAGTCTAATTCACATTGATTGGATGGTCCAAACGTTGGAGCATCATCTAAGTGTCCTTGATATTCGAGATTACTAAATACTTAAACATATATTGAAAATTTGAGATCTGTAGCTTCCCTCAGAGTTTGCTCGGTCTAATTGTCACTGGAGTCTATTTCAGAATTTGGTGAAACTGGTAAGTTAGCAAGTCTAGTACCGGTCAAATCATAGCCTGGCACAAAAAACCCTCTTTCTGAAGATACTAATGGTTAGCAATTTAGCCATTCATTAGATCTCTATGGCGAAGTAGAACGCTGTTGAACCAGCTCACAAACTGCTGCTGCTGAAAATAATGTTCCGCTCAGCATATCAGACTATTGGAATAGATTATGAGTTTGGCGGTCGGAATGGCAGACCTCCATGTTGGCGGTCCCAAAAAGACTGCTGCGCCGGCGGTCCTCAGACTGCCGTATTACAATGCAAACATGCAAGAATGCTGCCCACCACACAAAAAAGGCACACCGCCAGCTGCACAGCAACTTGTGTCTAGGCGGTCCGACCTCCAGGGCTGTCAGCATTGTGACCAGCCACTGAGCCTATTACAAACAGAATTCACCTTGGCTGTCTCCTTGCTGTGGTTAGCCGATGGTGGTCGACTACCGTGGTCTGGGTCCAGCAAAGTAACAAACAAGTGCACATTGGATGAATTCAAAAATAGCACAGCTGACACACATTGGTCCAATGGACACACCTGCAAATAACACTATAAAACACATCCCTTCACAAACCATAATCCTTTGTATTTCAAAACGAAGCCAAAGAACCACAAAAACCGTTTATCAAATTTTACATAGATTAGGCACCCCTTCTTCCACCTTCCAAGGCCCATCACATGCCATATGTCCAGATAGTGCCTGTAAACCTTTCAATACCAAAGACACAGTCCAGGATTTATGGTATGTCCCAAAATGCAAATGTATGGTCAAACCTAAATGCAGCCTGCATACACAGATGTCACACCGTGAACACACGTTGTCCATTTACCCCCTATTGTACTACCCCTGTTAAGTATGTCCCTGTCACCCACTTTTTTTGTCCACCATGTCACGTTCCAAAAATCCCCCTTTTCCAGAAGATGAGGTGAGAGTCATTGTGGATTAAATCATAAGGGTAGAGCAACAATTGTTTGGGCCCCAAGATCAGTACACTACTCCTAGTAAGAAAATGAAAATATGGGACAGGATAGTTGACAGGGTGAATGCTGTAGGAACCACCCTGCACACAAAGAAGGACATTAGGAGGAGATTTAACTACCTCAGGGCCAAGGTCCGTTCCCTAGTCTCCAGGCACCAGCTGGAGTTCAAGAAGACCGGTGGTGGCCTTCCCTGTACTCTGCTTAGTCTCTTTCTCTGGGAAGAGAAGGTCTTGGCCATCTTGCACCCTGAGGGGTTGATAGGAACACCGGGTGAGCAGAGTCTGATAAGTTAACACACACAAACTGTCACTAACCCGCAATGGTATGCACGTTTACAGCTCAACTTTTGCCACTGTCTCATTTATGTACATCACCAACATTCAATAACCAAAGTAATTGAGTTTTAATACTACCTACATGTATTATTGGACCCAGCATCACCGCTACCAAGGCCTATCACATGCCATATGTCCAAAGAGTGGCTGTAAATCTCACAATACCAAAAACACATTCCAGGAATCATGGTATGTCCCAAAATGCAAATGCATACTCACCCCTAAATGCATCCTGCATACAGATATGTAATACACAACAATTGTCAAGTGTTGGGAAGTAGAGGGAGTGATCTGACTCCGACTCCCACGAGGAACTGTGTCTGTAACACCAAACACCAACCCAGTCACTTGGCCCAATACATCTGTTAGTGAACTCACACGAAGTGTACTCACTTGGAAGATTACCCTTTGTATAGTGTGTGTAGTAGAGAGAGTGACCTGACTGAAACTGGCACAAGGCCCTCTTTCTGTAACTCCAAATACCAGCCCAGTATCCACTAGGCCCAATACATCTAGTGAACTCCCACATGAAGTGTACTCACCTGGGAGGATACCATTGTTATAGTGTATGTAGTGGAGGGAGTTACCTGACTACAACTACCAGGTGGCCCTGTTTCCTTAACTCCAAACACCCAGCCCATTGGTTTACTTGGCCCAATACATTTGTTAGCCAACTCCCACATGAAGTGTAATCATCTGGGAGGATACCATTTGAATAGTGTGTGTAGAAGAGGGAGTGATCTGACTCCAACTGCCAGGAGGCCCTATTTCTGTAACTTCAAACACCAGCCCAGTGTTTACTAGGCCCATTTTTATAGTATGTGTAGTAAAGAGAGTGACTTGTCTGCAAAGCTCAATAGGCCCTGTTTTTGTAACTCCAAACACCAGCTCTCACTTGGCCCAATATATCTGTTAATGAACTCCCAAATGAAGTGTACTCACGTGGGAGGATACAATATTTAAATTGTTGGGAAGTAGAGGGAGTGACCAGACTGCACAGCCCAATATGCCCTGTTTCTGTAACTCCAAACACCAGCACAGTGTGTACTTGCCCAATTACCACTGTGTCTTAACTCTCAATTGAAGTGTACTCATCTAGGAGGATAACATTTGTTTAGTGTGTAAAGTAGAGGGAGTGACCTGACTGCAACTCCCAGGAAGAACTGTTTCAGTAAGTCCAATCACCAGCCCAGTGTCTTCTTTCCCACAGACTCCTGTTTGTGAACTTCCAAATGACTTTTACTCACCTGGGGGATAACATTTGTCAAGTGTGGGGAGAAAATAGAGTAACCTGATTGTAATGCGCAGCAGGCTCTGTTTTATTAACTCCAACCACCAACCTAGTGTCCTCTTGTCCAAACAACCCTGTTTGGCAACTCCCAAATGAGGTTTAAACACCTAAGAGGATTATATTGTCAAGTTTTGGGGACTAGAGAGAGTCACCTGACTGCAACTCCCAGCAGGCCCTGTTTCAGTAACTCCAACCACCAGCCATGTGCCCTCTTGTCCAAAGACCCCTCTTTGTCAACTCCCAAATGAGGTTTACTCACCTGGGGGGATAACATTTGTCAAATGTGTAGTAGAAGAAAGAGTGACCTGCAACTCTACAAGAAGTATTTCTAAGGCCTCAAGATGCATCACCAGATTGGTAGCAGCAGCAAACACATTTACATATCACTGTGCACATGAGGACTCCAGTCACATATACAACAAAGTCCTTGGTATGCCTCTATGCCACTGAACTAGGCCTCCAAATGATTAAAGCCATGTCTTGCCTCTCCACTGTGTTGGCTGCCCTGGTAGTAAAATTAATTTCCAGTCCATCCTTCAAAGTGCAACAGATGTGCACATCTCATCAGCTGCTTGAGTCAAACAGGTTCGGTATGCTTCACACATGTCATGCCAACTACTCCAATACCATGGTAACTTGGCACAACTGGATTATCTGCAACTTAACTATATTCAAGATCTCTGCTTATTGTAACACAAGACCTTTGGCTGTAGATCTCACAATTCAATCAGTAACAATGTACAGTTTTCATCACCAGGTGTAGCTGTCCCTGGGCACAAGGAAGCCACAGAACAGAGTACAACTACCCCGCTGGAAGAAGCCCTCAGTGATGACAGCACTGCTGGACTTGTGGATATGGAAGAAGGTCCTGCACATCTGGGCAACCTGGTCAGATGGCAACAGTGAGTCTCACTGTCCACACAACATCACCTCCAAGCCCTGTTGCTTTTATATCACAGGCAACCATGCACCCTCCAATCTGTGTACCTAGCACAGTTTCTACCATCTTGTGCCTCTCAGTCCTAGATCCTGAAGTGTAACTCAGCACTTCAGACACTGAGGATCCAGGAACAAGTTGAAGAGGGCACCCTGTGCCAAGAGCACAGGCTAGTGGGGGTAGGGTGCGTGGGAGGGATGCTGTGGGCCAGCAGAGTGAGGCCACTGGTGCTGCTGTCAGCCAAGACACCATCAGCCACATCTTGGGGATCTATCAGGAGTCCCAAGGTGTGATGGGCCAGGTGTTGACCAAATTTTGGAAATCAAGCAGCTGCAGAGGGACATGCACAGGGACATGTGTGAACTAATGGTAGCCCACAATTCAAACATGGCCTCCCTAACAGGGGTGCTGAGGGGCATTCACACAACCCTGAGCAGGGCTTATCAAAACTAATCTTCCCCTTCCTTTGACTAATCTACATCAGGCTCATGTACATCGGCACCAGCCACAGAAAGGGAGGCACATCCAGAGGAGCAACCAGCGACAGACCTCTCCTGCCTCTGTAGCAGCTGATTTCCCACCACCTCACAAGAGGAGGCACCCAGCAAAGAATCCAAGAGGGATGGATGGCAAGACACCCACCACTGCCAGTAATAAACCCCTTCCTTAAGGTCCTCCTTTATGTGTGACACATTCACTCTGTGGACTGATCCTGAACCAATTTCCATTTCCGATGGTAGGAGTACCCTGGACTTTGGAGTTCCAGCGGTGTGTCATCTACTCTAATTATTTCATTCACCATGACTGACTCCTTCACATTATTTTTTGAGTCACATCACATATAGTTTCTGTTAGTCATAGATTCACAATAAAATCACCAATCACTGACCCATTGTCTGCTGTTTTTGATTTCACCTATAGCTATGTAGATAGGTCAGACAATGTGAATCATAGGATGATGATCCATGATACTTGTTCAGGATGGGATATGTTGCATGTACACAGTGTCCATCTCAGGATTACAACCATTCCACACAAACACATACAACTGTCTGGTTGAACAAAATATTTTATTACAGTGTTCAGCACCTATGCTGTTTATTTGTCTGCATCACTGGAAATCATAATGATTGACTCATACTGAGTAAATTAGCATATTTACAAGTACAGACCTCCGGACCACAGAAGGAACGGATTTGACAGACATTGTCCTATTGAATAGGCAAACATTGAAGCGGTTGATGTCATCAGCTTGAGTCTTATCACATACCACACAAAAGTAATCCAACATCGCATAATCCAAGATTCAGACAGGTGGAAGTACAACAGTTTCTGATTACAAGGTCATTATAATACCTGCCCATGCATCTGGTGGAATCACACAAACATATGTAAGTGTTTTGGCACAGGCACTATGCTCTACAATGATGAAACACATCTACAGCTGTATACAGGTCATGCAAAAAGAGTGTTTTGCCATTGTGAAGGCAACTGACATCGTCGTGGCCTAGGACTACATATTTTCTGACCACAGGATGACACACATGATGCATCAGGCCCACCATAGGACACAAAACAAGTCCAATGGGCACTTACAAGCTTCCATCCAAACACTTTGCAAGCTGTCTTGACAAACTATGAGACCAACATTACCTCAAACAATCCATGCCCACTCCGTATGTCAGAACAGAATCCCATTCCCGCCAATGTCAATACTCTGAAATGCTCACACACATGAAGATGTCATGGTGAAGGTACCTGTACAAAGAACAAAAGTATAGGCATGAAACCCTACCATACATATGGCACAAGACACATTGGCCCTCATTCTGACCTTGGCGGTCGGCGGAGAGGTGGCGGTCGGACCGCGAACAGACCGGCGGTATTAAAAATGGCATTCTGACCGCGGCGGTCACCGCCGCGACCGACCACCACTTCCCCACTCCGACAGCCACGGCGGTCATGACCGACGGGCTGGAGTCTGCGCACTCCGGTCCGGCGGTCGACCCAAGACCGCCAACGGTATCATGACCCTGCTTACCGCCGCGGTTTCTGGCGTTCGGGAACCGCCATGCGAACCATGGCGGTAGGCACTATCGGGGCCAGGGAATTCCTTCCCTGGCACTGATAGGGGTTCCCCCACCCCCCACTGCCCCCCCGAGTCCTCCCCCCACACCCTCCACCCCCCTGCCGCCCCCCAGAGGTGGTACGAACCCCCTCCCCACCCCCACCCCGACATGCACATACACGCACCCCGACATGCACACACCCCCAACATGCACATATACACACCCCCTACACACACACATACACAACGGGGACACATACCCGCACACATACATGCCGACATGCGCACCCGCCGAACTACACACATTGCCCATAGGCACAGCAGCACTCCCCGCCCGCATGCACGCACTCACACACCCCCTCTACACACTCACACGCACACCCCCATGCACGCACACATCACACAACACCCCCACACCCCTTCCCCTCACGGACGATCAACTTACCTTGTGCGTTGGTCCTCCGGGAGGTGACAGGAGCCATGGGGAGGTGACCGCCAACAGAAGACCGCCAACAGAAGACCGCCACACAGAAATGTGGGTCGTAATTCTGTGGGCGGTGTTCTGCTGGCGTGGCGGTGGAGGTTGACCAGTCTCCACTTTCCCGCCGATCGCCAGTGTGGCTGCTGGCGGTTTTCCGGCGGAACGCTCCCAGCGGTCAGAATGCGCACAGCGGCATACCGCCGCGGTCGGCGGTCTTCACCGCGGCGGTAACTCGGCGGTCTTGCGAAAAGACCGCCAAGGTCAGAATGAGGGCCATAGCAATCATCTGGAAAGTAAGAACTCTGACACAAACAAGCAACATCATCAAGGTGGGGATGTGTCAACAACTATCTCATCAATAAGCCTTTGGCTTATTTCTGCAGAGTATTAGCTCCCTATTTAACCTCAACTCCGTACATTTTCACAACTACAGTATATTGTACAGTAAAAGTCATGACATCACATAACATACTTGCAATAATGCAAAGTAGCTGTGGATATGATCATCTCGCAAAACAGCTCCTTCCTCTTCACCACTGTCATCTTCATTTGGCCTTTCAAGATTCTCACCCGGTGGCACTGGAGGCTCCTCCTCTTCTGGGATGTATAAGATATTCCTGTGCAGGATAATGTTGTGGAGCATGTAGCATGCCACAGTGATCTGACACACTTTCCTAGGTGAGTAGAGGAGAGCTCCATCAGGCCTGTCAGGATATCGAAATCTGACCTTCAGGAGCCCAAAAGCCCACTTCACTGCCCGCTGAGTTCTTCCATGGGCCTCATTAACGCAGACTTCCCATGACATAGCTGGATTCCTCAGTGGCATCAATAACCAAGAGCAATTTGGATATGCTGAGTCTCCTGTTAAGGAATAGGACATAAATTCAACAATGACTTCATGATTGTAGCACCTACCTTTGCTCACACAAAATACAGACAGAAGTGACTTACCAACCAGCCAGGCCCTCTCTGGTTGAAATTGTGACATCAGGTGGGTTATGGTCCTTTTCCGCATTATAAAGGAATCATTGGCAGATCCATAAAAATAGGCACAGACGCTTGAGATGTAGAGATCCATCAAACAGACAACTTGCAAGTTGATGGAATGGAAGTTTTTTCTGTTGCAATAGATATGTTCAGTGACCTGCGGTGGAACCAATTCAACACATGTGCCATCAATGGCTCACACCTCATGTGGGAGGCAGGCAAAACCATAGAAGTCAGCCTTCACATTGGCTAAATCTTCACATCGGGGAAACCTGATATAGCTGTCAGTGTGTTTCAACATTGATGAGAGGCAATCTCTCAACAACAGATTGAACATAGGTTTTGACATATCATCAGATCGGCCCACTGTATGTTGGAAGGACCTTGTGGCAGGAAGTGCAATACTGGCATGCCTTGAACAAGTATGAATTACTGTTAGCTGGCATCAGATCTGGCTCCAACTGATGGCATAAATCCACTATTTTTTGCCTATTTACACGGTAGACCTGGATAACGCGGTATTCCTCCTTGGTCTCAAAGTCTGTCAATGGACAGCAGACAGGAGGTGGCCGCATCCTCCTTCTCCCAGGGTTCCCAAGTGTGAACTAAGATGATTTGGAACATTAACATCATACATGTTGCCTACCAACAAAATAATGTGACAAAGCATTTCTGACTGGAAATACATTACACCCAGTACACATCAAAGCTGTCAACTACACAAGGGTCAAATGTGAACCCCATTGTTGTGAACACATATCCACCACATGGACTCATGCGACAACCAACTATCTGCTACTCATTTTCCCCTCAAAATGTGACAGTCTTTTCTGACCGCCAAATATACCGTCAGCAGTGGTGGACTGTGCACAGCCATCTTATGCCTTCTGTGCACTGCCACACACTACACTGGTTGTTGTGTAGTAGAACCTACAAAACAAGACAGATTTAGGATGTTTGTGATGATCCTATACATATATTGTTGTTGTGACGCATTTAACAGGGTTATATACAGTATTTCAAACTGCCAAAATGGCAGATGCCTGACCTACTGCACTGGATATCTGGAAATGCACATGTCCTCCAGCAGAAGTCATCCACGGAGTGGGCAGTACCAACCATAGCAGACACAACCATAACTAATGTTGTTGCCTGTGGTGGTCGTGGGCCAATGGCTTTCTCCATTGGCAGTGATGACCGGGTATGTGGTGTATAAGTATGCCATATTTTACAAAGTCAGTCACTTGACTTCTGACACTGCTGGCAGCAACACCTCTACCAGTTTAGCTGCTGTGTGCCACCTCTGGGAGCAATCATGCCACATCCAGCAGGTGAAAGGTCCCTGCCATCTCTCCAGAGGAGCTGGAGAGGTTTATGAATGAGGTCTTTCCCCTGTATGATCAGCTTTATGGCTCACCAGAAGAACAGGTAAGTACCTCATAGGCACAATTGACTCAGTTCAACACCATCCTTTCCCTCCTCACAGGCTACAATGTGCCCCTGTGTGCCAATTACATTTCTTGTGCGTCTGCTATTGCAGTTTGTGTGGTATTAATGGGATGTACATGGTGCAGGTACTAGAGACCAGTACTATATGTTGTGGACATTCACATTGTGTTATGTGATATTTTTTGATGCCCTTGATCCTCCTTATCTTGGATGCACATAACTAGGCAAGGAGACTTTATTGCCATATAATGGCATTTCTTTGTTTATAATGGTGGGAAATGTTAGACAACACATATGTGTATGACAGCAAGAGCTGTGTATGCATCTTGTCTCAGTCATTTCAGGATCTTGTAAGCAATGTGTACTGTGCCACAAATCTTTCACCTCACACCTGTCCTTACCAAGCTGTTGTCTGGAAAGCATATCATGGCTCACTGTGCTCTTCAGGCTACCACGCAAGCCACAAGCCACATTGCTGATGGCCACATGATATAGGGGGTCATTCCGACCCTGGCGGTCCATGACCGCCAGGGCCGGGGACCGCGGAAGCACCGCCAACAGGCTGGTGGTGCTTCCTGGGCCATTCTGACCGCGGCGGTAAAGCCGCGCTCAGAAAAGGGCAACCGGCGGTTTCCTGCCGGTTTACCCCTGGCCCAAGGAATCCGCCATGGCGGCGCTGCTTGCAGCACCGCCATGGGGATTCCGACCCCCTTCCCGCCATCCTGGTCCTGGCGGTAAATACCACCAGGAACAGGATAGCGGGAACCGGTGTCGTGGGGCCCCCTCACAGGGCCCCATAATGATTTTCAGTGTCTGCATAGCAGACACTGAAAATCGCGACGGGTGCCACTGCACCCGTCGCACCCCTTCAACTCCGCCGGCTCCATTCGGAGCCGGCTTCATTGTTGAAGGGGTTTTCCCGCTGGGCCGGCGGGCTGCCTTCTGGCGGTCGCCCGCCGGCCCAGCGGGAAAGTCAGAATGACCGCCGTGGTCATTTGACCGTGGTACGGTCTTTTGGCGGTTCCCGCCAGGGGTCGGAATGACCCCCATAATGTCATGCACTAAAGTATGGGAAATGTGAGTGTCATGTAGGTTCTGTATGCTAACCCTGTAGAGACCAGGGCCTGTCAAATAAATCTCCTGGTATTGAACATACTACAGGCTGTGGGAGAGTAACTGTGGCTATGCAACTGTGGCACTGTGCCCACTACCTGTAGAGCTGCAGATCCTGTCATGCCAATAAGAGTGGTAAAACTTGCACTGAATGCCTCAGTCCATTGACTAGATTTGGAATGGGTACTGCAGTAAATCCATGAATTAGTCCATATGTGCATCTTGCATCATTGCCAATGTGCGTCTTTGACTCATGGCAGATCCCTTACTACCACAGCTCTGTTATCTCCTTCATATAAGTCATATTTGTTCAGTATAGGCATATTGCACAATTTACAAACCCACAGTGCAGATAGTATGCAGATTTCAGGGATGCCATGACATGTGACTCAGTAGCATGGTTACAGAGCAGAAATTGAACCAAACATACCTTTGTATGTTGGATGCCATCTCTGTAGGTTTGCCACACATGTTAAAAAGTGTGTTCTATGATACAGGTACGTACCACAGAAACCCACCCTGAATCATATGAGTTGGCATTTGGTAGGCCACATGCTCACATATGCACAGGGAAGAGACTTTCCGTACCCAACATGCCAGCCCTTTTATTGCCACTCAAGTCTTAGGAGGAAATCTGTACTATGGTAATTGCCTGTAGGGACTGTGTGTATTGATTCAATGTTGCAGAGTGTAAATGTGTTTGTCCAGTCAAGGCTAAGGAGTTTACTCTTCAGAAGCCACATTGGTGCATAGAATTTCATTTTGGCTCGCATCACAGTACATGTTGTTTGAGCCTGCGCTTCTTGAAGTCAGTAGGCTTGCTTAGTCATCGTCAGCCATGAGCAAAGTAGCAGGTTAGTCTGCAGATAACTACAAAAGTCTATAGTCATCTCCCTGTACTTATCAGCATGTATGCTTTCCACTTGTGGTGTGTTGACAAATTTACCATTTTGTGCTTGGTGTTTCCGACATGTGTGTGACAAAAACATTTGTGTCATAACTTCAAAACTTGTCTTTGTAATCTTTTGATTTGTCTCTTGCATCCATACAGGTCAATGCACATCAGAAGAAGAGTATTTGGAGAGCCATCACCTGGAAGGACCCTAGGGGTCCACAGCTGGTGAAGCGCCCACTCTCAGAAGAGGTGGCAGAACCTTAGATGCCGGGCCCAGAAGATCGCTGAGGTTCAGCTGGGTCTACCCTTCCAGCGTGGGTGGGGCATACATCAGAGCCTGACCCCTCTAATGGCCTGCATTCTGACGGTAGCCTACCTAGAGCTTGATAGACATTTGAGGGGAGCACAGCAGCCACAAGGAGATGAGTACAAGGCATCTGCCTGCCTGTTACATAGCCAAAATGATGTGTTAGGTTCTGACATCTCCCCCTGACGATTGGGGATAGACCACGTGTGGCACACAAGATGAGTAACTATTTGTGTAGGTATGGAACTAGGCGCATATTGATGTGCCTTGCCTATTAGCCCAGGTACATAGGACACAACTAAGTACAGTCCACAAACAATTTGCTTTCCAGGACCAACGCATGGCTGTGTACAGTGATCAATCAAATAATGTTAGTTGTTGCAGTGGGTCTAGATTGTACGCAACAGTCCACTACTCCTCAGTGTTTCAGCCCAAACAAAATGAAGCGATGAATCACTGTCCTCAGCCATGTATCTGCTCAAATGAATAAATTGGCATCTGTCCCCCAGAGACCACTTGCCTTCAATGTGTTAGAAGTGGTGGGGCCTCACTACTGTCTATCATGTGATGGTGCTCATCATACATGTGACAGAGCATACATTCTTCTTTGTGTGAAGCTACAGATCAATACTTTCCCTTGGTAAGTGAGGAATATCAATTGTCATGATTTGTGTGACATCACTGTTGCCAAAAATCCTTGTGGCTACATGTTAGCATGTGTTTTTTTCACTTTTAACAAAATATTTACACTGCTGTTTCATGCATAGTCTACATGTTTTCATGGGATGATTTCTGTATTCTCTCACATATGTGCATGCCAACATGTGTTTGGAATTGGACATGTGTCATTTGGCTACAGTTCATGTGGTGCCACATGACATGACAGGACTGGCACCATTGATTGTTGGCTCACACATACCTTCGTCTGTCAATGCATGTCATTTGGCATGTACCACTGCAGTAACAATGAAGGACATGACAGGTAGGACAAAAGTTTTCCCCCCGAATGTGCACTTTCATGCCATTCATGAGGCATCATGTAGCAAAGTGCTCTGCACATGTCAAATGGGGAAGATTCATTACCTGACTGTTGGTATGCATCATGGAGTGACTTGCAGTTACATGGGAATCATATATGGCTGAGTACAACCATTAATATACAGACATCTGGGTTTGCTGGACTAAATGGGGACAGTGATGTAGGTTCCCATTGAGCAACATGTTGAGGGCCTTCTACAAGTACCCTGGGCCTCTCCAACATTCAAACTAGTATTGTCTTCTATTGATGTAATCAGAGTATGTGATTGTAAGGGGTGCCATACAGTAAAGGTGATTTCCCTGGGGCTAGCTGATTCATTCAGTTGCAGATTTTGGAGACGTATCTGCCTGACAATTTGCACATTTTGTCTATAGTATACATTTCCATGCCAGATGTGCAGTATTTCTGAGCAACATTAGTACAACCTCCATGAGTCCATTGGGACAATTTACAAATGGTGTAGTGTGCATTGTTGATTTGTTTTCAGTCTGACATGGGTATTTCCATGTCACCTTCTTCAGGCTATTGTACTCCTGTCAGCAACATGCTATGATTTTGAACCATAATTTCTTTTGGTTGTGTGTTAGACCTGAAAGCCTTAGAGTGGTCATTCCTCAATGTTTTGTCTGCCTCCCTCCACTTTTCTGACACTGTTTTTACTGGTTTTAGGACTCTGCACACTTTACTACTGCTAACCAGTGCCAAAGTGCATATGATCGGTCCCCTAAACATGGTAAGATTGGTTCATTCCCAATTGGCATATTTCATTTACTTGTAAGTCCCTAGTAAAGTGCACCACATGTGCTCAGGGCCTGTAAATTGAATGCTGCTGCACTGATTGTGCCACCCACATAAGTAGCCCCTTAGCCATGTCTCAGGCCTGCCATTGAAAGGCCTGTGTGCGCGGTTTCACTGCCACTTTGACTTGGCATTTAAAAGTACTTGCCAAGCCCTTAATGCCCCTTTTTCCAAATATAAGTCACCCCTAAGGTAGGCCTTAGGTAACCCAGAGGGCAGGGTGCTTTGTATGTAAAAGGCAGGACATGTACATGTGTGGTTTATATGTCCTAGTAAAGGAAAACCCCTAAATTCATTTTCCACCACTGTGAGGCCTGCTCCTTTCATAGGACAGCATTAGGACTACCCTCAAATACTGTTTGAGTGGTAGATTCTGATCAGAAAGGGGTACCCAGGTCATATTTAGTATGGACAGAATGGTAATAAAAAATCCTGCTTATTGGTGAGGTTGGATTTTAAATTACTATTTTAGAAATGCCACTTTTAGAAAGTTAGCATTTCTCTGCACTTAAAATCTATCTGTGCCTTACAGCCTGTCTCTAATCAACGTCTGGGATGGGCTGGTTCACAGCTCCCTTGTGCATTTCACTCAGACAACCACAAACACAGGACACTCAGTCACATCTGCACTCATCTGCATTTGGAATGCGTCTTTCAGGATGGAAGGGCGGAGCGCCTGCCCTCACACAATGGTCTGCCAAGCCCCCTACTGGGACCCTGGCAGACAGACCTGTACTGAAAGGGGAACTTGTACACTTCAAAACCACTCTTTGAAGTCTCCCCCACTTCAAAGGTATTTTGGGTTATATAAACTAGGTCCATGACCCCACCAGCTCAGACACTTTTGGACCTGCACCTTCAACCTGTCAAGAGGAACTGCCTGGCTGTCTAAAGGACTCATCTGGACTGCTTTGTTGAGAAGGACTGCTGCCCTGTTGTTGACCTGCTGCCTTGCTGTTCTTTGACTTTGCTGAGAAGTGCTCTACAAGGGCTTGCCTCCTGTTTTCTGAAGTCTCAGGGCCAAAGAGTCTTCATCTCTTCAGGAAACTCCTTGTGCGCCAAAAATCAATGGCCAGCCTGCCAGAAATGACACACAGCCATTTTGTGACTGAGAAATTGCTGCACAGCCAAGCCAGAATGATGCATCCCAACTTCCCAAGTGAAGATTCGATGCAGCGCCAGCCTTGCGACCAGAAATTCAGCGCACAGCCCTACTGAATCGATGCACAGCCAAACCGAAATGGCACAGCCAATTCCCCACATGGAAAATCTACACAATGCCTACTGTGAAACAGAAAATTCACTGCATTGCCATACCTGATCGACGCAACACCTTTGAGTTCTTCCCGCATGCCCAGCATTTCCCCACATTGTCCCTGGGTGCCAAAAAGATCCCCCGCATCGCGTTGAGGAACCAAGACTGCATGCCAAAAAAACAATGCAAAGCCCCTTGCAGCGTTGAAAGATATGACGCAAGCTTCGTGCCATGTCAGAAAACTTGACTCACACCCTATTTTTAAAAGGCATCTCCTCCTCTGCCGTCTCCGTGTGTGGTATTTTTGATGCAATCCAGGTACTTTGTGTAATTAAGAGACAACAGTAGATTTTTAAGATTTAAGACTCTTTATAAGCTTGCAAAAGTGATATCTCAAATTGTGTTTTTTGGATCTTTATTGTTTTGACCTTAATTTAACCAGAAACAAAATATCATATATTGTTTTAAACCTGTGTGGTGTACTTTTGTGGTGTTTTCACTGTGTTACTCTATGATTTATTGCACAAATACTTTACACATTGCCTTCCGAGTTAAGCCTGAATGCTCAGTGCCAAGCTACCAGAGGGTGGGCACAGGATAATTTGGATTGTGTGTGACTGACCCTGACTAGGATTGTGGTCCCTAGTTGGACAAGGGTGTATACCTCTGCCAACTTGAGACCCCATTTCTAACATTGTGGTATTGTTTAAGTGACAAATAAATGGAGGCATGATCTTGTGTGGGATCTGTGGGAATGAACTTGGCATTGGCCTTCTATTGTGTAAGAGGAGGTAACTGAGGTATGCTCCATGAGGCAAACTATTGAAGGTGATGAGGTCTCCTACGTGTTCAATGGTTACTGTGCTGAACAACTTCAGCCATGCAATTGGAGTTGTCTGAGATTCTGATTTTCCTGTGGGGAACTGTTGACAGTTCATGTGGCATGCATGCATATGTTGTGGTAAATGTAGGAGCCACTATGATGTAGTATGTTGCCGGGGCCTACTTTATGTCATGGTAATGTTTGATAATCACAGCTGTTGGTCTAGTGTGATCAGGAACATGTGGTGACTCTATTTCTCTCTGTATTTGCAGCATCATCCCAGGCAAGTAAAGGAGACAGGGTGGAACCAAGTCATGAAGCATCTGGCGATAGTACCCCCAGTCATGACACCACTGACTCAAAGGCACCCAGTGGTTTGGAGGGTGAGAGGAGTGTCATGGAGAACACGTGATCAAACTCATCATCTTCAAATTCTATATCCAGTGGCCACTCCCAAGTGGTGGTGGACCCATCAGGACCTGCTCCTGTACCGTCACTGTCCACCACCCCCCGTTTTATAGCCACCCTCTCTGTTGCCCTCACCCAGTTGGCTGTGCCCGCTCACCCAAAAGGGTGGGCATCTCCTTTGCCCCAGACATCTCACCCCCAGCTCCTGTTACCCCTGCTACCCTGAGTAAGGAGGCTAGTGACCTCTGGGAGTATCTCTGTGGGGCAGACTTCCATTGTGAATGCCATTCAGGCTGTGGCAAGCCAACTTCAGCAGACAGATGCTTTCCTGGAAGGCATTCACAGTGACATGTCTGGGCTACAGAGATCTTTTCAGGCTCTGGCCTTCTCGCTGATGGCAGCCATCCACCCCTCACAATACTCCCCCACCACTTCCCTCTTCCAATCCAAATTCCCTTTTACCATACCTGTCCCAAGCACACAGACATATCTGTATGCACCCACCTTAACTTGTATGTGTAATAGTGTCCTCCCATCTGTATCACCTCTGCCAAGGACGTGTGGACCCTGGGGGTCTATGGCAGGTGGAACACCCACTGTCGGAAATGGTGGGAGGACCTGAAATGCTGGGCACAGAAGACTGCAGAGGCCCAGCTGGGGATGGCTTCCCAATGAGGAAGGAGTGCCCATTGGAACCTTACCCCCTGATGGCCCGCATACTGGCGGTGTCCTACTCAGAGCTGGATAGGCACTTGAGGGCATCACAGCAGCCACAAGGGGGTGAGTACAGTGTCAGTTACAACAATAATTTGTAGGTGGCATGGGATCCGTGTGGTGGGTGTCAGTTAGTGGGTGCCCCTTAATGCCAGGCCAGACATTGCAGCGTGATCCAGCTCAAGGGTAATGTTTGAAAGGGAAAACAAGGTAACCTAGCTAGGTTGCATTCCATGTCAGACAGGGCTTAGTGGATCTCAGGAGGGGTGCAGTTAGTGGTGTTGGCCCTCATCTTGCTGTGGCATATAGCCAATTGTTTGGCAATGCATTGTGCTCAATCCTGATCCCTGTGTGTGAAGATACTGTGCATCCCTTCTGTGGTGTTGGTGCAGTAATTGACCTAGTGCTCCCTTTCTCTCTCTCCCCCTTTTTTCTTATGTCATCCTGTCCATGTGTGCATTAGCATCATCTGGCGGAGTAGCAGAGGCACCGGCGACAGAGGGAGCTGCATCCCACAGGACCCAGGAGGCAGAGTCCACCGATGCCGAAGGAACCAGTGGGACAGAGGGAGCACCACAACAGAGACAGGAGGTGACAACACTAACTCAGATACCTCTTCCGATGGAAGCTCCCTGGTGGTGGCGGACACCTCTGTGACCACCTCAGCTGCAGGTACAGCTGCCACCCCCATACCAGCACCGCCCTCCCAGTAGCCCATCAGCGTGTTGCCTGTGTCTGTTCACTCAGGAGGGTGGGCATCTCCTTTGCCCTAGGAACCTCAGGCCCTGCCCCAGGGAGCCCTACTGCCCTCAGTAAGGAGGTTATTGACCTCCTGAGATCCATCTCTGTAGGGCAGTCAACCATTGTGAATGCCATCCAGGGGCTGGCATCCCAGATGCAGCAATGCAATGCATTCCTGGAGGGCATCCACAGTGGATTGGCAGCCCAACAGAGATCGATTCAGACTCTGGCCTCCTCTCTGATGGCAGCCATTGTCCCTGTACCTACCGTCCTCCTCCAACTACCACTTCCCAGTCCCAGTCCCTTGAACCCCAACCCATCCCATGCACACATACAGACGAGCATGCACACAAGACATCATACAAGAGTGGCACAGTCAAACACAGGCACCACACTTCAGGCCACAAGCACTCACGCAAACACCAGACAGTTGCAGACACAACCACACCCACTGCCTCCACTGTCTCCCCCTCCTCCTCCTACTCTACCTCCCTCACAGTCATATCCACACTCTCACCTGTATGTACTGCAGTAATACCACCACCAGTATCACCACACCAAGCAGCACACATCCCTCACTAGCAGACACCTCCACAACATCCATCCACGCATTCCCTGTGTCCTCTCCCACCCTGTCTGTCCCCCCTCCTAAAGGACACAAACGCAAGCACTCAGACACCTAACAGCCATCCACCTCACACACACACACACACACTGCCCACGCACCTGCACCCAAGTCCAGCAGACATACACCTCCAACAATCAGTCCCTCAACCTCCACTCCCATCCCTCCTCCCTCTTCCCACCCCACTGTCCCTAAGAAGCATTTCCTTGCCCAACTTGACCTCTTTCCTCCCCCTCCCTCCGTCCTACCCACAAGAGCAGGGTCCCAATGACCCAGCCCAGCACCTCAGCCAAACAGTCCATGCAGATAGTGGAGGCACCTCCTAGTCATGGAGGCAACACAGTGAGGGATCCCACTCCACCAGCCAGAAAGGTAAGGATTCCACACCTCCTGCCATGAAGGGGAAGGAGCCCGCACCTCGACCTGCCATGAAGGGGAAGAAGCCCTCAACTCCTGTCATGAAGGGAAAGAAGCCCTCGACTCCTGCCATGAAGGGGAAGAAGCCCTTGACTCCAGCAGAGGCTGTTACGGTGACACCACCACCACCACCATTCTTCAAGGAGCCCTCACCTCCAGCTGATGCAGTGCAGCCCACTCCTCCTGTGGAGACTGCACCTTCACCTGCAGAGACTGGGCAGCCCTCACCTCCATCAGAGGCTGTCCAGGAGGCACCTTCACCTGCTGACACAGTGCAGCCCTCACCTCTAGCAGAGGCTGGCAGGGTGACACCACCACCACCAGTGGTCACGGAGCCCTCACCTCCAGCTGAGGAAGTGCAGCCCTCACTTCCAGCACAGGCTGCCCAGGAGGCACCTTCACCTGCTGAAACAGTGCAGCCTTCACCTCCAGATGAGACAGTGCAGCCCTTACCTCCAGCAGAGGGCATGTAGGCCACCCTCCTGGGACTGTTGTACAAGGAGCCCCCTCCAGAACCAGTGGGCAAGTCACCCACCTGAGAGACTGTGATCTTGCACTCCCCAGCACAGAGAAATGGTTATAGAGCCCCCTCCAAAACCAGTGGGCAAGTCACCCACCTGAGAAACTGTGACCTTGCAATCCCCAGCACAGAGAAATGGGCATGGAGTCCCCTCCAGAACCAGGGGCAAGTTCCCGAATTCGGCTGAGGTGCTCCCCACCCCCCATCCCCCTAAGGTGCCTGCCCACTTGCAAACTGATGCCTCTGCAGAGTTCTGTGCTGATGATGTCAGGAAACAAGTTGGACCTTGGACTGTGCCCTGTGGCCATGTGGGCCCTTTGTACTTTGTACTGGGCATTAGCCCTTTGTGGACATTTGTACATATCTCTTGTTTATCCAATTGACTCATTTGGTAGCTGTTCCCATTCAATACATTCTCATTACTGCCTTCTTGTTGTCCTTGCATTATTATGCTGTGTGTTGTGTACCATTGTTTTTTGTCTGCAGCTGGTTGTGTATATGGTGTGTGTGTGAATGGTGTGTGTTGTACGTGTGTGTTACTCTCCTTTTCCTCCATCCCTCCCTTGTGTGCTAGGCGGCTGTACTCACGTCATCGTCTTTGTTGGCGTTGGTGTTCCAGGTGGCGCATGGCATAGAAGAGCGTCGGGAAGACTTGCAGTCCCGGTTCCCTGGCATCTTTGTCCTTCTCTGTGTCTCTGATGGCGAGTCTTTAGTCTTCTGTGCAGTATTTCTGCCAGGCTTTTAATGGCGTTGGGTCCGCCCCGGAAATCGTGGCAGCGTGCTGTGTCGTGATATGGTGGGCGGTACTTTGTCTTCTGCCTGGCTGTTGATGGCGACCGCCGGCCTGCGTGGTGTTAACGCCTTGGTGGATGGCGTGGTACCTTGGCTGTCTATCGAGTTCTCACCGCCATGGTCATAATTTGCCGGTAATTACTGCCGGCCTGTTGGCGGCATTTCTGCCACTTTATCACTCACAGCCAATGTCATACTGACCACCAATTTCTCGTTCTGCATTGGGACTTCCAAACTTTTTTGAACTTTTTGACTTCCAGACTTTTACCAGGTTCAATCCATTTGCTGCATCCAACCAGGCCTCAATCAATCAATCAATCAATGTACCTGTAGAGCGCGGCTATTCACCCGTTAGGCTCTCAAGGCACTGGGGGGGGCAGTAAGTGAAGGTCAAAGGGGATCAGGTGAAGAGCCAAGTTTTGAGGTCCTTTCTGAATTGTGATAAAGTGGGAGATCTTCTGAGGTGGATAGGAAGGGAGTTTCAGATCTTGGCGGTGTGGTGAGCGAAGACATTCCTCCAGCTGTGGCCTTCCTGACACGTGGGACAGTGGCGATGGGAGAGGTCGGCAGAGTGAAGTTGCCTGGTGGGCGTGTAGAAGTGGAGTCTTTGGTTGAGGTATTCTGGTCCGGAGTTGTGAAGGGCTTTGTATGCGTGCATGAGAAGTTGAATGTGATTCTCTTGTCTATTGGGAGCCAGTGCAGGTCTCTAAGTAGGGCAGAGGTGTGGCTGTGTTTAGAGGCGTTCTTGATGAGATGGGTGGAGGTGTTCTGGATGTGTTGTAGTCCTTTCTGTACTTTGGTGGTGGTTCTGGCGTGGAGTGCGTTGCCGTAGTCCAGGTGGCTGTTGACGAGGGCCTGTGTCACTGTTCTTTTGGATTCGGTTGGGATCCATTTGAAGATCTTCCAGAGCATGTGCATGGTGCTGAAACAGGCAGAGGAGACTGCGCTGACTTGACGATTCATCGGGAGTGCTGAGTCCAGGATGAAACTGAGGTTGCGGGCTTGGTCGTGGGGGCCGGAGCGATTTTGAGGGCAGTGGGCAACAGGAGATGTCCCAGGCTGAGGGGTTGTTGCCGATGATGAGGACTTCTGTTTTTTTGGCATTTAGCTTGAGGCAGCTCTCCTTCATCCAGGCTGTGACTGCTTTCCTTCCGATGTGAAAGTTGGCTTTGGCTGTGAGCGGGCCATTGGTGAGGGAGATGATTAGCTGAATGTCGTCGACATATGAGACAATGTTGAGTGCGTGATGTCTGGCTAGGGGGGCCATGTAGAAGAGGGTGGGGCTCAGAGAGAAGCCTTGCAGGACGCTGCAGATGAACTTGGTGGCCTCTGGGTAGAAGGGGGGAGACAGGTTTTTTGGGTCCTGTCGGAGAGGAAGGAGCTGATCCATTTTAGTGCCTTGTCTCGGATGGCGGCATCGTGGACACGAGTCCATAGAGTGTGGTGGGAGATGGTGTCAAAGGCCGTGGACAGGTCGAGGAGGATGAGAGCCGCGGTCTCACCCCAGTCTCAGAGAATGCGAATGTCATTTGTGGCGGCGAGGAGGGCGGTCTCGGTGCTGTGGTTGCTCCCGAAGCCTGACTGAGAAGGGTCAAGGATATTGTAGAGTTTGATGTGATTGGAGAGTTGTCTATTGACAGCTTTTAAATTACCTTGGCTGGGAAGGGGAGTAGAGAGATGGGCCAGAATTCCTTGAAGTCATCTGGGTCTGCAGTTGGTTTCTTCAGTAAAGGCTTGATTTTGGCATGTTTCCAGATTTCTGGGAAGGTGGCGGTTTCGAAGGAGCAGTTGATGATGTGCTGGAGCTTGGGTGCGATGGTGCTGCTTGCTTTGTTGAAGATGTGATGGGGGCAGAGATCGGACGGAGAGCCGGAGTGGATGGAGTTCATTATGTTGAGGGTTTCCTCGTCGGATATGTTGTCCCAGCAGAGTAGGTGGTGGGGTTTTGGAGGAGCTTCGGTGGTGGCTATGACGGAGTTGGGCATTGGATTGTCCTGGGTTGGGAGCTGTCGTAGATGTCTGCTATCTTGTTGTGGAAGTAGGTGGAGAGGTTGTTGCATAGTTCTTGTGATGGGAGTATGTCCGTGGAGTTCACTCTGGGGTTGGTCAGTTCGCTGATGATCGCAAAGAGCTCTTTGCTATTGTGTGCGTTGCTGTTGATGTGTTCCTGGAAGGCGTTTCTCTTGGGGGTTCTGATGAGTTGGTGATGTGTGTTTAAGGCTTTTTTGAAGGCTTCGTGGTTGGTGGGGGTCTTGTCGGTGCGCCATTTCCTGTCAAAGCATCTTCATTTTTGTTTGGACTCCTTGAGGGCTTAGGTGAACCAGTTGGCTTTCATTGATGAGCATCTGATGGAGGGTTTGTTGATGGGGGTTAAGGTATTCGCAGTCTGAGATCCAGTTGATGAGGTCCCGGGCAGCTGTGTTAGAGTCAAGGTCATTTGGGAGGGTGAATTGTTGAGGCTGGTGAGCAGCTGGTCCTTGGTGAACTTGTTCCAGCTCCTGTGGGGTGGTAGGTGAGAAATGTGTTGGTCGGGGGATTTGCTGAAGCTAAAGTGGATGCATTGGTGGTCGGTCCATTGGAGTTCGTGATGTGGCTGATGGAGATTTAGTTGCTGGTGGTGAAGATGGGGACGAATGTGTGTCCAGCGGAGTGGGCGGCCGGGATGATGAGTTGCTTGAGTCCGAGGTTGGCGAGGTTTTCGAGAAGCGTTGTGGAGTTGTCATTGGCATTCTCCAGGTGGAAATTGAGGCCCGAGGAGTATGTAGTCCTTGGAAGCGAACGCTTGGGTGGTTGCAATGTCAGCGATGGTGTTGCAGAATAGGGTGCGGGCCTGGCGGCCGGTGGAGGAGGGTGCCTCACAGAGTGGTGTTAGGGTTGGTTCCAGTCTGGAAGTGGAGGAGTTCCATGTTGGTTGCGGAGACTTCGGTGCCGGTGGAGAAGCGTAGGGTCTCTTTGTGGATGATAGCGATGTATACCCCAGGGCGGTTGGTGTGGTATTTGTAGATGATCTTGTAGCTATCTGGGATGGCGATGGTGATGTCTGGAGCCGAAGAGGGGTTGAGCCAGGTTTCTGTGAGGAAGGTGACGTCCGGGGATGTGGTGTCGATGAGGTTCCAGAGCTCCATGGCTGTCAAAGCCCAGCTCACCTGAGTTCTTGTTCAGTTCTGATGGAGGTTGAAGACAATCCGACCCCACCCTGAAACTGCTTGTTCCAGCACACTAGTTTTTAAAACAGAGCACTAAGAACAGAAGCTCAAGGGAAGGGGGGAAGTGGATAAAATAAAAAAAATAGAGACAACACCGTTCTTGCGTTTCCACTGTTGAAGTGCTGCACAAATCTGCTGCCCTTTCTGACTTCTGTAGAAACTGGTGCCTAATGAAACATAAACAAAGAACAGATAAGTGCAACCTATTCCTAAATGGGTTCCTGACTATCCCTTTATTTATTGGAAATTCTCTTCTAAAAGTACCTCTTGGATCCTGGTCTCTAGTTTCCAGGTTTGGAATGTGTTACTGCTCTGGGATGTGTTTTCTATTACTGTTAAGCTTCTAAAAAATTAAACAAATACCGTTATCAGAATTACCAATATCAAACATTCATCATAATATAACTAAAGCCTAAATTCCCAATAGCAGACTCACTTTTCGCATATTTCCAGAATCTTTTATAAAACAAATACTGTACTTTTACATCAAAATACAGCATGTAATTTGTGCAAGTCCTTGATTTACTGTTTTCCTTGCTGTCAATGGTTTCCACTGTTCGATTCCCAAAAGTTCCATGAAAAAAAACAATGTCCGCTTCACAAAGTCCTGCAAAATAATCCTGCAACAAAGAGCCTTAATCACAATGCTCGTGGAAGGCACTTCGCCTCAAACTGTCTATACACGAATCCAGAAATTGCCGTCAAAGCTCCCTCAGGTAATAAAAAGTTTTGCACTTACTTGTTGCTGGCAAGAGATACTGATCAGTCTAACCTTGTCTTCTTTCTCTTTTGCAGGTTACTCGTAGGAGAGAGGCTGAGGCAAGGAGGAACCGGAAACCGGAAGAAGGAAGAGCCAGCAGCTGCGCCAATTGAAGTCAAAGAAAGTCTGTAAAGAGCAGGAGTGCCAGCGCCGAGGGATCTGTTCTCAGGTAAGCGGGAGGTAGACGAGCACAAGCACTGGGTGAGGCTCGGGGGATGCCTTTTATAGACAGGGCTGGGTGTGGTTCGAAGAGCTGGGTGTGGTTTGAAGGGCTGGGTGTGGTCCTCACATGCTGCACATGTTCTTGGAAGGTGTGCAGAGCTGGGTGTGGTTTGAAGAGCTGGGTGTGGTCCTCACATGCTGCACATGTTCTTGAAAGGTGTGCAGAGTTTCAGTTATTATGCAAATGAGTTGGATTAACACATGGCCTAGGGAGGAGTGTTTTAAAGAAGCCTTGGTAAAAGCAAGGCCCAATGTGTAAACAAAACAGCACATTAAACAACATACACAGAAGCCTAGGGGGGGGGGAAGGTGAGATAACAAGAAAGGCTTTGAATAGTAAGTTTAAAAGGGAGCTATTACAGAACCCACTAGTGCAGTGAGAGGGGACATGCTCTTTGCTGTGTACAAACCCTAACAGTTGCCCCCCTCAAAGGCCCTCCTACAGGACGGGGTTTTCCTGGATTTTTTAAATAAAACCGTCTAATCAGCTGTGGGGCATGTACATATGATGCTGGTTCCCATGAATTCTCAGATTCATCATATCCTTTCCATTCTACTAAATAAAACAGACGTCCACTAATTCTTTTTGAGTCTTTTATGCTTTTCACTTCATATTCCAGATTTCCTTTAATTGGTATGGGTGGAGGTGGTGGTTCAGGTCGGGTTTTTGAGTTGTACGGCTTAAGCAAGGACACATGGAATGTAGTATGTACTGGATATTCTTTTGGTAAATCTAATTTTACTGTTACCGGGTTTACTATGGCAGTTATACTAAAGGGTCCAATGAAACGTGGTTGCAGCTTTCGGGATCCCTCTATGTTTAGGTTTTTTGTGGAGAGCCATACCTTGTCACCAATTTTATACATTGGGGCCTCAGACCTGTGTTTGTCTGCTTGTCTTTTCATGCTTTCCTTGTACTTTAATAAATGTTTCCTGGCTTTGTCTTGTATGTCACCTAACCTCGTTAGTCTATCCGTTACTGTAGGCAACAGGGAATCTTCTAACAAAATGGGTATAGCTCTTGGATGATACCCCTGCAAGAAATAGAATGGTGAGCAAAGTAGAGCTGAATGCTCAGTATTATTATAAACAAACTCTGCTACAGGAAGAGCTTCCAACCATTCACTAGAATAATCAGCCAATAAACAACGTAGCGTTTGAAGTAAGGTTTGGTTCAGTCGTTCAGTCTGTCCATCTGTCTCTGGGTGGAAAGCAGTGGATAAGGCCACATCTATTTTCAGTTTTTCACATAATTTTTTCCAAAATCTGGAGTTGAACTGGCTCCCTCGGTCTGACACCACTTTGCTTGGCAAACCATGTAAACGCACAATTTCCCTTATAAAAATATCGGCAAATTCTGCCGCCGTGGGTAATTTCCGTAATGGTACAAAATGTGCCATTTTAGATAAAAAATCCACTATAACCAACACTGTTGTGAAGGATTTTACAGGTGGTAAACCTACAATAAAGTCTACGCTCACAGTGTGCCAAGATTGTTTGGGTGTTGGCATTGGTATTAACAAGCCGTCAGGAGCCTTATGAGAAGATTTATGTCTTGCACAAATTGGACAGGTAGTGACAAATTGCTTAATGTCCTTTCTTATAGTGTCCCACCAAAAGTGTTTTTGCACATTTTCCAGGGTTTTTACCCAACCAGGATGACCTGCCAACGGTGAGGCGTGATGCCAAATTATCACCTGTGTTTGTAATTCAGAGGTGGGCACTAACAGCATGTTGTCGTGATACAATAAACCTCGTTGTATTGTGTTATGGGAATCCTTTAACCAATCCTGAGGTGCTATTTGCATGTGTGCATTATATAGATCTGTGATGAAATCCTTCTGTTGTACTGGTGCCAACAACTTTTGGGGAGGAATAATGGGTTCTCCTATTTTATCTTGTTTCATGTCTGAGGTATGTCCGTATCTAGATAACACATCAGATTGAATTTGTTGTGCACCTGGTCTATAGGTTATAACAAAGTCAAATGTGCAAAAAAAATTTAACCAGCGCATCTGACGTGGTGTTAGTGCTTTAAGTGATTCAAAAAACTGTAGGTTCTTATGGTCAGAAAAGATTGTAACTGGGTACTTGGCTCCCATTAAATGGTGCCTCCATTCTGAAAAGGCTACTTTGATAGCTAGTAGTTCCCTTTCAGCCACAGTGTAATTTTGTTCAGCTGGTAATAACTTTTTGGAATAGAAGGCTATAGGATGTAACTGGCCATCTACTGCATCTCGTTGAGAGAGAACTCCTCCTAAAGCTACTTGTGAAGCATCCGCTTCAACAAAAAAGGGCAAGTCAGGATCAGGATGTTTCAGAATTGGGGCTGAAGTGAACTTTTGTTTTAGGAGTTGAAAGGCGTGTGCCGCCTCATCAGTCCAAAGAAATCGTTGCCCTTTCCGCAACAAGGTAGTTATTGGGGCTGCAATGTCTGCAAAATGTGCAATAAACCTCCTATAAAAATTGGCGAAACCCAGAAATTTCTGAATATCTTTTACAGAGGATGGTTCTGGCCAATCAGCAATAGCACTGATTTTCTTTACATCCATAGTTATTCCTTGAGGTGACAGGCAGTATCCTAAAAAGTCCACCTTGTTGACATTAAAAGTACACTTTTCTAACTTAGCAAAAAGATTATTTTCTTTTAACTTTGATAATACTGCACGAACATGTTGGGTATGTTCTTCTGAGTTCTTAGAGTACATGAGGATGTCGTCTATGTATACTATGACACAAACGTCCAGGAATTCGTGTAGGACCTCATTTATAAAGAACTGAAAGGCCGCAGGGGCATTACATAACCCAAAGGGCATTACTGTGTACTCAAATAAACCAAACTTTGTCTTGAAAGCTGTCTTCCACTCATCCCCCTCTTTTACTCGGACCAGGTGGTAAGCTCCCCGCAGATCTAGTTTAGTGTATACAGTAGAATGTCTTAATTGATCCAACAACACAGGTATTAGAGGAAGAGGATATTTATTCTTTATTGTAGCCTTATTTAGTCCTCTATAATCGATACACGCGCGCAGGGATTTATCCGGCTTTGGGATAAAAAAGAGTGGAGATGACACTGGAGATGTGGAATGACGGATGAACCCAGACTGTAGTAGGTCATCTAGGTAGGTTCTTAAGTATTTGGTTTCTTCGTCAGTCAAAGCATATACTCTGTTATTAGGTAAAGGGGCCCCTGGGATAAGATCTATACGGCAGTCATAAGACCGATGTGGGGGCAGCACACTAGCCTTTACTGGATCAAAGACGTCTTTAAAGTCAGAATATTCAGGAGGGAGACTTGGTTCATCTTGTGTAACACTAGCACAGTGTAATACTGTGCTCTGTTCTGTACCTGCTTCTTGATAGCAATTGGTTCTACAGAAAGAGGAATCCAAAGTAACAGTTCTATTCACCCAATCAATTTTTGGGTTATGAGTTGTTAACCAGGGTACCCCGAGAATCAAACCAAAATTAGGAGTATCTATCAGATCAAAGCTAATCACCTCTGTGTGCCCGTTCTGACAGACCATAACAAGTGGACTTGTTTGTTTTGTGATTAATCCAGAGGTCAATTCTGACCCATCCACTGCACATACTGCTTCTGGACAAGGCTTTAGGCACATAGGAAGTCCTAAGATTTCAGCTAACTTATTATCCACAAAATTTCCTGTCGCGCCTGAGTCCAGTAGGACAGGGAGAGAATGCCTCACTTGGGGAGTAACAATTAAAAAGACCTGAATTATGAAATGTCTAGGTATGTGCGGTACCCTGAAGGCTGCAGCATTAGAGGTTTGATTAAGATGTTTTCTCGAACAAGTAACCTCTCCCCTTGTCGAGCTTAATCGTTTCCCGATTCAGTTGAGGAGGTGGAGGAAACAGCACTCTTTCGTGGAGTTTTAGGCTTTACTGGACATTCTCTGGCAAAGTGACCTGCCCTGCCACAATATAAACATAATTGAAATGTTCTCCTTCTTTCTTTTTCCTCTGATGTGAGTGGACCTCTGAGTGTCTCTATTTGCATAGGCTCTGGTTCAGGGAGTTTATTATCTGTGTCTTTCTTCTCGTGTCTAATAAAAGTTAACCGTGATTCCAGTTTGTATTTATCTCTCTTTCTTTCTCGTAGTCTCTGTTCTAATTTCACAACTAAATCTACAAAGTCTGAATAGTCTTTTGGCAAATCAATGATATGAGCCAGCGCGTCTTTTAACTCGTCTCTCAAACCTTTATAAAAAAGGGAGACACGCTTTTCTTCTGGCCACTGTGTCTCGGTGAGTAAACAATTAAAACTAGTGAGATAGGTCAATAAATCCTTGTGACCTTGTTTAAGATTTAAAAGCTCATTATCACTTGCCTGCATGAAAGTGTGTTTTGCAAAAAGGCTGGTCATGGTACGTTTAAATTGATTCCAATTATGGAGGATGGGATCATCTCTATCCACGAAAGGAATTGACCAATTGGCTGCTGTGCCACCCAAATAAGACAAGACGAATGCCACTTTCGTATCATCAGTAAGGAACTGTTGTGGCTTACAAATGAAGTGTAATTGACATTGATTGATAAAAACATGGAATTTGTTACTATCTCCATGAAAACGTTCAGGTGCTGCTAAGGGCACAACATTAGGAACATTAACAGTAACCTCAACTGGGGAAGGCAAAGTTGTATGTTTTGATGGCGCCCCTGTCTCTGAGGAGGTTTTAAACAAAGGCGTAGAAGCTGTGTTCCACTGAGATCCCCTAAATTTATACCTGCTTAAATCCTGTTTTAAAGAGGTATTCTCCATCTTTAATCTCTCTATTTCCTCTTGCATATGTTGCAAGATGCCAGACACTGATTCATTATGAGCCAAGTCCTCATTTAGGGCCTGCGCCATATCCGTGACGTCAATGCCCTCTATTTCTTCCCCGGTATTCATCGTCCACCAGAACTGAAATTATTTTTTAAGGCTTGTGCTTCTGTCAAAGCCCAGCTCACCTGAGTTCTTGTTCAGTTCTGATGGAGGTTAAAGACAATCCGACCCCACCCTGAAACTGCTTGTTCCAGCACACTAGTTTTTAAAACAGTGCACTAAGAACAGAAGCTCAAGGGAAGGGGGGAAGTGGATAAAATAAAAAAAAGAGAGACAACACCGTTCTTGCGTTTCCACTGTTGAAGTGCTGCACAAATCTGCGGCCCTTTCTGACTTCTGTAGAAACTGGTGCCTAATGAAACATAAACAAAGAACAGATAAGTGCAACCTATTCCTAAATGGGTTCCTGACTATCCCTTTATTTATTGGAAATTTTCTTCTAAAAGTACCTCTTGGATCCTGGTCTCTAGTTTCCAGGTTTGGAATGTGTTACTGCTCTGGGATGTGTTTTCTATTACTGTTAAGCTTCTAAAAAATTAAACAAATACCGTTATCAGAATTACCAATATCAAACATTCATCATAATATAACTAAAGCCTAAATTCCCAATAGCAGACTCACTTTTCGCATATTTCCAGAATCTTTTATAAAACAAATACTGTACTTTTACATCAAAATACAGCATGTAATTTGTGCAAGTCCTTGATTTACTGTTTTCCTTGCTGTCAATGGTTTCCACTGTTCAATTCCCAAAAGTTCCATGAAAAAAAACAATGTCCGCTTCACAAAGTCCTGCAAAATTATCCTGCAACAAAGAGCCTTAATCACAATGCTCGTGGAAGGCACTTCGCCTCAAACTGTCTATACACGAATCCAGAAATTGCCGTCAAAGCTCCCTCAGGTAATAAAAAGTTTTGCACTTACTTGTTGCTGGCAAGAGATACTGATCAGTCTAACCTTGTCTTCTTTCTCTTTTGCAGGTTACTCGTAGGAGAGAGGCTGAGGCAAGGAGGAACCGGAAACCGGAAGAAGGAAGAGCCAGCAGCTGCGCCAATTGAAGTCAAAGAAAGTCTGTAAAGAGCAGGAGTGCCAGCGCCGAGGGATCTGTTCTCAGGTAAGCGGGAGGTAGACGAGCACAAGCACTGGGTGAGGCTCGGGGATGCCTTTTATAGACAGGGCTGGGTGTGGTTCGAAGAGCTGGGTGTGGTTTGAAGGGCTGGGTGTGGTCCTCACATGCTGCACATGTTCTTGGAAGGTGTGCAGAGCTGGGTGTGGTTTGAAGAGCTGGGTGTGGTCCTCACATGCTGCACATGTTCTTGAAAGGTGTGCAGAGTTTCAGTTATTATGCAAATGAGTTGGATTAACACATGGCCTAGGGAGGAGTGTTTTAAAGAAGCCTTGGTAAAAGCAAGGCCCAATGTGTAAACAAAACAGCACATTAAACAACATACACAGAAGCCTAGGGGGGGGGGAAGGTGAGATAACAAGAAAGGCTTTGAATAGTAAGTTTAAAAGGGAGCTATTACAGAACCCACTAGTGCAGTGAGAGGGGACATGCTCTTTGCTGTGTACAAACCCTAACAATGGCGTGCCTGTGGATGGAGCGAGTGTTGATCTGTTTTGGGGGTCTTCGGGGGGTGGGCATCAGTGACAGAGGCTGGTGAATTTGCAGTGGCAACAGGGGAAGGGTCCCTTGGTGTTACTTGGTTGTGCCTGCTTACAGTTGTTGTCATGTCCTGGGTTGAGTGCGATGAGTGCTGCTGATGAGTAGTGGTGGTGGACGAGAGGTCCAGGGGTCCTGGCGCTGGTCGCGGTCGGGTCACGGACGGGCGCAGATGTGCTTGCCTTTGGTGGGCCAGAGACGTACCCCCTGCGTACGGCTCCCATTAAGTAGGGAGTGGGGAGAAGAGGACAGCTGGGAGGAGGGGGCAGGAAACAGTGCGAAACAGGGGGATGGGGCCAAGGGGCAGCAGCAGTGGGGAGAGAGAGTGAGAGAGAGGAGGGGGAAGGGGTTGCAGGAGCACAGTGGCAGGGAGAGCAAGGAGAGAGAGCGAGAGAGAAGTGAGAATGAGAGGTGTGATAGAAAAAACTAGCACAACGAGGGAAAAGGATAGAAGAATGCACAGAAAGCGAAAGGCACAATAAAAAAACAGCGCACTCAGACAACACGGGAGAGAGGATGGAGAAGAGAGAAGGGGCAGAGGGCAGCCCAGCAGAATAGCAGAGCTCTCCCACTAGACACCAGGGATGAGGCGCAGGCAGAGCCTGTGGGTGGAGGAAGGCCTCGAACTACTGACAGGGGTCAGAGTTCAGGGACAGAAGGGCTTCACTTACCAGTGGAACTACACAGTGGCAGAGCAGTTCACTGACCAGGTCAGTGAATGCTTCTGACTCAAATCATGCCTAGGTCCTGGTCTACTGCTTCTATAGACTGTCATTGGTGCTTTGAGCTTTTTAGTGCTTTTTCAACTCAAGACTTTAAAAAATCATAACTCCATTTCCCTTTAAGGATTTCTGTTGTTTTGGTGTCATTTTATTTATTAACATTTACTCTATTTTTGGAATTGGGTTTGGAATTTGTTTTGCTTGGTGTTTTAATTTAATTACTGTTTTTGGTACTGTATAATTACTTTACATGTTGCCCTTAGTTAAGCCCGTCTACATTGTTCCATAACTACCAGAGGGTTGATCTCATTTTAATCTAGTGACTTCAAAAGTTCACCCTGACAAAAGGTGCACTTATTCTTTGTAGTGGGTGGTCTCCCACTCCATACATTAATTCAATTTATTTCAAAGTATATATTGACAGCACCCGCGTACATGACTAAAATGTGTCCCTCCAGGGAACACAAATGTGTCCTGTCTGTCTGCAGGTTAAGCCCTGAAGTTACACATTTCAGAGAAATGTGCTCTGTCATGTAGAAAAACTTACCTTTATACTTTAGCTCAGTCCCACTTGTTGTGTAGCCATTTTAGCTATAGTTTTAGACATGTTATTTTAGCAAACTAGGCCTGCCGCTGTGAACTTTAACCTAGACATGTTTTATTCTAGCTTCGTTATATTATTTTAACTATAGCCACATTTGCGGTCTTGTTTTATTTTCTCTATCTAGCTGTTCTTTGCCTAGGTTAGCACTGCATTCTTAAACAAGACATTTCTTTCACTCTGTGCTCTTCTCAAGGCTGCAGTAAGATAGGTTGCCGACAAAAGTGGTATGTTTTGTCTCCAATGTTCACAGAAACGTACACACACTTATGTGGGAATCCTTTCTTGGAACATCTGCTGTTTTATTATAAAAACACTACTTTTACCCGTGTACGTTAGAGGGACATTCCAGCCAGATGACCACGAGTGTATGCTGATTGCTGAGTGCTTTGTTGCAGCTGCTTATGTAGACTACAGGCCTCTTGCTCAGGTATGAGAGATTATATCTTCCCAGGGGGAACCTGAAGGGCAGGATTAGAGCTTTACATGCTGTGCTCTAACATAGTCTATGGAGGAACTATCCTTAACAATCTTAGTGACACAATGGTAGCATTATTTTTGTGTTTAACTCTCCTTGTCACAGTTTTAATTATGTTGTGCTTCATCATCCTAGATAGTGCAATACATGCTTTATTATCTAAGATGCAGTTACTTCAATAAAAACCTTATTAAACTATAGTCTGTCTCTGATTGTCCTTGCATATGTGAGACTAATGTAACTGAGAGAAACAGATGAGATCTGAGTGACCACGATTTCCTTGAGGAGTCATTTATGTTATGTGCCCGATTGCCAAATCATCCCTACTCTGGAATGGAGAAGAGGCACTGCGAGTCAGCTGGAACAAAGCGGGATTAGACCGACAGGCGCCACCTGGAGTGGGTTCAGACTCAGTCCCCCGCAGTCCAGGCGATTCTGCCGCCCAAATCCAGTAGTCTCAATAGGATAATGAGAACCTACGTGACACCCTAAGCATACCCTAGAAAGCCTATGGGCCTGGTTGATCAATGAATAAAAGGAGGACATAAAAGACAAGTACATCCCTACAGTGCAAATCTTCCAAATTATGATGTCTCTTTAGTGCCAAAGTTCAATTTTCATTTTGAGAAGGCCTGATTGGGAATATTGTGATATTTTTACAATTTCATCTAGGAAAATGGTAAAGACATGTTTGAATGTGGCACTGACTACTTAGCAGAGATAAACCTTTTAGGATGGGAATTATGCATTAAAAAGGACAAGAGAAGCAACCATCCTTTTCACATGAAGATTTCATAAGGAAGCCTAACAGTATTCTCTCAAACATTTGTCTGTGCCCACGGCATGAGGAGAAGCTGGTAAAAGATGCAGTAGTTCCTCATTTCTACAGGACTGTATCTGAAAGGGATCTCAGAGCACCTGAGAGGACAGTATGACTTCTGTCATCTTGAATAGTGACCACCTGGAAAGGTTACAGCCTAGTGGAACAAGAAGTGTTCACAATTTAGGTTGATTTTGGTGGGAATTCTGCCCTGACTGCACCTAGCAAATGTTCAATTACTTGTTTGTGCATTAGATAAACATGGTACCTCACCATCAACTCTTTTGAACATTCAAGGCATTAAGGGATCTGAGAGAAAACAATTGAAGGAAGAAGAATATTGACTGACCACCTGGAGAAGAAGCCTTAAAGGCTTTTTTCCTACTCACATTCAGGGACTAGAACTTCTCACTAAAGTTCACCTGACTGGCCTCCTATTAACTCCCTAAATTGCAAAAAGGCTGGAATAGGGCTCCATCTTGTGTGAAACAACCATATGCCCAGTCTGGAGTGGACTGCACAGAACCCTGTGGGAGCACTGAATGTAGAGAGACCTAGATACTTGATGCCTTCACTAAGGGCCTGAGAGTGATAAGAGAGATAAACAAGGGCGTTTCCAGCATCAATAAGAATTGAGACTCTTTTTTGCAGCACAAAGCTATAACAGAGAATTATATCTCACCCTTGAGTTTGTGACTAGAGTCTCACACAGGAACACAGGATCAGACTAAAGGAAGCTGAATAAACCTGCATAAGGTAACTCTGTGGGTCATAATGGTTTGTTGCAAACTTTTCCTTGTTTTAAATTTGGTGCAACGGAAACCACTGAAGATCAGTTTTGGGTAATTTTCATAGCTAACACTGACCTTTACATCCCTTTTGCTCTGAATGTTTTTACTGCAATTTTTTTAAAATACATTAGTGGCCCAGAAGTCAGCACTAGGTGACATATTTGGATTTAAATGCCTAACTGAGATGAATTAACATATAATGTAAAGTGTACACATTGGAAATATGGTGGGCATTGTGCCTACCTATGTTGAGCATCGGACTTGACATGGCAGATGTTGTGCCTACCCGTGTTTATTAAAATGCTAACCTGATCTATAACAATGGTTGAGAACAATTAATCATTAGAATGAAACATTATGATTAGAAAAAAATGTTATGTTGATTTGAATAAGTTATTAGTTCAAATCTACATGTGTGCAAAAAATAAATGCACATCTCAGTCATATTTAATGTAAGTCATTAATAAAGTTTGCAATTATTATTGAAAACGTAACATATTTTATGATGTATTATGAATGAAATATATTCACAAGTTTTCATAATTTGTTTCTTGTGTATTAGTATAAGTTTGGCCTGATGTTTCATATTTATTGCATTAATAAAAAAAGCTGAATTATTTATTTTCCTTTAACCTGAATTTGGTTTCATTAGGCTGTGTCACATGTTTAGCAAAGAGTCCTATTTTATTATGTGTAAGTTTTTGACCTTGGAACTAGTACATCAAGGGCACTGGAGAATTCGGAATTAAGACAGACCCAATTGTTTAAAATGCTTGGTCCCATGTTGTGAGCCATGGGAAGATCTTGGAATGAGTAAATACTTAGGTGGTCATTACAACCATGGCGGAGGGTGTTAAAGCGGTGGTAACACCGCCAACAGGCCGGCGGGAAAAAGTTTGGAATTATGACCGTGGCAGAAACCGCCAACAATGACAGCCACTTTAACACTCCGACCGCCACGGTGGTACAGACAAACAGCGCAGCGGTCACCGTCAACAGACAGGCGGAAGACAATGTACCGCCCACAGTATCACAACCTACCAATCTGCCACCTTTTGCGGGGCAGATTCACCGCAGATAAAAACACGCCGGAAACAGCCATTTCAAAGGGAAAACGCTCACCTCTACACATCCCACGAGGAATCAGGACACCATGGAGCCGGAACTCCATATTCTGCCAGCGATAGTCTTCCCGCTCCTATACGAGGATCATCAACGCCGGCGGCGAAGACCACGGTGAGTACTGCACCTACGACATAGGGGAGGGGGAGGCAAAAACACAGGGACACACACAACCAACATCCCAACCCCCACCCCAACCCTCACCCACTACAACACACACACCAATGCTTATCTATACATTTCAGTAACACCCCCAACCCCCCCGGAAGAATGCAAAGACAAAAGGAAATTAGTGGAACCATTGTAATATATCAAAATACAGTCAGCAAATATATACAGATATATATACACATTAAACAAAATATACACCACGATTAGTAGTGCAGGTAATGCACCATTCATTGTCCGTGGACCACTGGGCCCAAAATGCATGGGCGAGGCCCACACAAGATACCTGATCAAAACGGAGAGAACACTGCTGGGGCATCAGATAGAAATAAAACAGGCACCTAGGGGGAAGGGGAAGGGGGGCACCTCAGCCGGATGAGTGCACCATGCCAGATCCACGAGGGGGCTCCATGCCCATTGATGTATCCTGGGGAGTGCAAAGCCACAGTCTCTCAAGTCTCTGCAGTGGGTGGGTTGCCCACTGCTTTATCCTGGGGTGTGCAAAGCCACAGTATCTCAAGTCTCTACAGTGGTTGGTTTGCCCACTGTTCCATCCTGGGGAGTGCAAAGCCACAGTCTCTCAAGTCTCTACAGTGGGTGGGTTGCCCACTTTTCAATCCTGGGGAGTGCAAAGCCACAGTCTCTCAAGTCTCTCCAGTGGTTGGTTTGCCCATGTTACATCCTGGGGAGTGAAAAGCCACAGTCTCTCAAGTGGATAACAGTCTCCACTGGTGCTGGAGGGGGACTGGTTCCCAGAGTGCAGCACACACCCCGTGACGGTCCCAATTGCGTCACTGCCCCTGCCGCAAATGGGCTAGCGGTGCATTCCATGGCGGTCTTTGCCCTGTTCAGCGGTCCCTGGCCTGTTCAGCGGTGCTTATGTTGCCAGTGTCAGACCTGTTCGGTGGTGCATTCCATGGCGGTCTTTGCCCTATTCAGCGGTGCTTGTGTTGCCAGTGTAAGACCTGTTCAGCAGTGCATTTTATGGCGGTCTTTGACTTGTTCAGCGGTGCTTGTGTTACCAGTGTCAGACCTGTTCAGCGGTGAATTCCATGGTGGTCTTTGCCCTGTTCAGCGGTCCCTGGCCTGTTCAGCAGTGCTTGCCAAGGCAGTCCTTAATTGCCCAGCAGGGCTGTGGCTGGCGGTCCTTCATGGGTCAGCTGGGCTGTGGCTTGCGGGGCCCTCCTGGCCAGCTGGGCTGTGGCTGGCGGTGGCCTCCTGGCCAGTGACGATGGGGCTGGCCTCCTGGACAGTGACTCTGGCGGTGGCCTCCTGGCCAGTGACGATGGGGCTGGCCTCTTGGGCAGTGACTCTGGCGGTGGCCTCCTGGCCAGTGACGATGGGGCTGGCCTCTTGGGCAGTGACTCTGGCGGTGGCCTCCTGGCCAGTGACAATGGGGCTGGCTGTGGCCTCCTGGGCAGCGGGGATGATGGTGGTCCTCTCCGCCGTGCTGCTCCTCCCAGACTTTGGAGATTTCTTCTGCCCCTTCCCCACCTTGGGAGGAGTCACAGCTGAGTCGACACTCCCCCGGGACCCTTGTGAGCGGCTTTGCTGGCTGGAGTCTCCCCCCTCTCCTGCCGGGCACTGTCAAACTTCTGGTGCTTCACAGGGGGGGGACTGGCTGTGCTCTGGCTCCGAGCCACACTAGCTGGCCTGGTGGCCGGTGCACTCCACATACCTGTAAAAACAGGCACCACTGGTCCCGGAGATTTCTTGGCTGAGGTGCTAGTACAGGACTATGAGTTGGAGGGGGTGGTGGTGGTGGGAAATAGGTTAAGGGGGGCCAGGAAAAGTTTTTGGGAGACACCGGGACGGGTAGATGGAGGGGGTTTGGGAGTGGAGGAAGAGGTGGTGGTTGTAGGAGGAGTACGTTTTGTGGATTTGGGTGCAGGTGCATGGGCTGGAGGCTGTCGTGAGGTGGATGGCTGTTGGGTGGGTGTGTGCCTGCGTTTGTGTATCTTCGGAGGGGGTGTCACAGACACACTGGGAGAGGACACAGGGGACGTGTAAATGGTAGTGGGGTGGTGAGTGCACGTGAGCGGGGTGTGGTGGTGGGTGTGCTGTGTGGGACGTAGTGGCTGTAATGGTAGTGCATGCAGGTGAGAGTGTAGACGAGACTGGGAAGGAGGAGGGAGATGACGAGGAGGGGACACAGTGGAGGCAGTGGATGTTGGTGTGTCTGTATGTGTGTGATGCTTGCGTGAGTGCCTGTGGGATGTGTGGTGCTTTAGTTTGCCTGAGCTTCCCTTGTGTGGTGAGGTGTTGCAGGCTGGTCTGATGGTGTGCTTGGGATAGGCAGAGGTACAGGGGATTGGGTCGGGTGGAGGAAGTTGGAGGGGGGAGGCTATTCACAGGGACAATGGCTGCCATCAGTGCTGAGGACAGAGTTTGCAGGGTTCGATGAAGGGCAGCCTGACCAGAATGAATGCCCTCCAGACATGCATTGTGTGTTGCAATTCCTTTTCTACACCCTGGATGGCATTCAAAATGGTAGACTGCCCAACAGTGAGGGACCTGAGGAGGTCAATGGCCTCCTCACTGAGGGCAGCAGAGGTGAAAGGAGCAGGGGCTGAGGTGCCTGGGGCGAAGGTGATGCCCACCCTCCTGGGTGAGCAGGCACGGGGCACACGCTGAGGGGCTGCTGGGAGGGTGGTGCTGGTAGGGGGGTGGCGGCTGTACCTGTAGAAGTGGGGGGCACAGATGTTGCCGCCACCACAAGGGAGCTCCCATCGGAGGACAAGTCCGTGTCGCTGGTTGCAGATCCTATGACCGCCGTGGTGCTCCCCTCGCCCTCCGTCCCACTGGTGTATTCTGAGTCCGTGGTGTGGCCCTCCATGGCCATGTGGGATGCAGCTCCCTCGTGCTCCGGTGCCACTGTACCTCCGCCTGATGATGCTGATGCACACAAGAACAGGGAGACCACAAAAAGGGGGGGGACAAAAGACAGGTTAAGTGCATGGCTTACCGCTACCGTTGGCGGACAATACAGACACAGCAGCCCCCTGCACTACGTCGCGATGTTGGGCTCTACAGATGCAATTCCTGGGATATGGCCTACAAGGCTATGGACGACATCTGCACACATAGATGACACAGGGGCATGAATACCTGTACTTGGCACTCTACAGAGGTGGGCTGGGGTGCCACATGGCCTGCATTACGGAGGGGCCTAGCCTACGGAACTCGCCCTGGCCTAGGGAAACCCACATCCCTCCTCCCCCACCCAGACACCTTCACTGCGCGCAAAGTCCACTGAATGATGTTTTACTCACCCCCTTGTGTCTGCTGTGATGCCCTCAAGCGCCCATCCAACTCAGGGTAGGCCACCGCCAAGATCTGGAACATCAGGGGGGTCATGGTTCGACGAGCACCCCTCCCACGTTGGGAAGCCATCCCCAGCTGAGCCTCCGCCGTCTTCTTGCTCCAGCGGCGAATGTCCTCCCATCTCTTCCGGCAGTGGGTGCTCCGTCTGTGGTACGCCAAATATCCTTCTTCTGGTGGGCGTTGACCTACATGACATGTACAGGGGAAGAAGAGAAGTCATTAACAACTGCACCGTCTAAGTGAGTGGCCCACATCCCTACCCTTGCCATGTGGAACATGCATTCACATTCCATCATGCATGCAGAACTGTGCCCCCTTCATTCTTACAACCAGCCCTCTCCACACAGGCATAGCCCATTCAACATGCTCCCTGTGTACTTACCTGTTGGTCTGGAGGACCGTAGAGTAGCGTGTACTGGGGGAGGACCCCGTCCACGAGCTTCTCCAACTCCTCTGCAGTGAAGGCAGGGGCCCTTTCCCCAGACGCACGAGCCATTGTCTCTTCCAGACCGAGGTCACAGCAGCACTTGCAGTGTAGGTCCTCTCCTGTCGAAGATCAGGCATCGAGTGATTGAACAGATAGAAAACGGCGGTCACGTCCGCGGCGGTGCGTAACATCACCGCCGGTGTACTTCGTCATTGGCTCCTGGGACCCATAGGGTCCAATGTTAACCAATGCAGCATTGCGCCGCGGTCTTCGACCGCCTACCGCGACGGTGTAGAACGCCAGCGCAGTTACCTCACATCCCATTGTCCCACTTTAGAGGTCAGGCAGCCGCCATTTCAGGGGCCCACATGCCCTAATTACCAACTGCGTCACACAGACCTAGGCCTTGTCGCACAACACAAATACAGGCCAGATTTTGTGTATGAATGGTGTTCTATGTAGACTGTGAGTACATACCTCTGAATTGTTTGACTCTGTGCTCGCTGTTGTCATTCCTAGGCACCGTCTGCTGGGACATGTGAGGAGATGGCGGAATCCTCCGGTGTACCGACCGCTGGTGGACCTGTCGACAATGGAGGAAAGACATTTGATCATTACCTACAGGTTTGACTGTGCCACAATCCAGGAACTGTGTGCCCAGTTGGAGCCTGACCTGATGTCAGCAATCCGCCATCCCACAGGGATCCCCCCTCAAGTGGAGGTGCTATCAGTGCTCAATTTCCTTGCAAGTGGGTCATTTCAAACAACAGTGGCCATGGCATCAGGGATGTCCCAGCCTATGTTTTCCAATGTGTTGTCTGCCCTTCTGAAACACATGCGGAGCTACATCGTTTTCCCTCAGGTGGAGGATTTGGCTACAGTTAAAGGTGACTTCTATGCCCTTGGACATATCCCCAACATCATTGGTGCCATTGATGGGACCCATGTAGCTCTGGTCCCCCCCCACAGGAGTGAACAGGTGTACAGGAACCGGAAGAGTTATCATTCGATGAATGTACAGATGGTATGTTTGGCAGACCAGTACATCTCCCAGGTAAATGCTATGTTCCCTGGTTCAGTGCATGACGCCTACATCCTGCGGAATAGCAGCATCCCTTATGTGATGGGTCAACTCCAGAGGCACCGGGTGTGACTATTAGGGGACTCTGGTTACCCCAACCTGTCATGACTACTGACCCCAGTGAGGAATCCCACGACAAGGGCAGAGGAACGCTACAATGAGGCACATGGGCGGACTAGGAGGGTGATCGAACGGACCTTCGGCCTCCTGAAGGCGAGGTTCAGGTGCCTCCATATGACAGGTGGTTCCCTATTCTACTCACCAAAGAAGGTGTGTTAGATCATCGTGGCCTGCTGTATGCTTCACAACTTGGCTTTGCGACGACAGGTGCCTTTTCTGCAGGAAGATGGTCCAGATGACGGTGTTGTGGCAGCTGTGGAGCCTGTGGACAGTGATGAGGAGGAAGCAGAGGAAGAAGACATTGACAACAGGGACTCAGTTATCCAGCAATATTTCCAGTGACACACAGGTGAGAACACATTCCTGCCTACTACAAGTACTTTCACACTTCTACCTCTATCCTGTCTGTCGATTTCTACCAGTATATGGTAACTGAGTTGTACATTTCCCTTACGGTTCCACAGGTGTGGTTTCCAACGTGTGTCATCTGCTTACATTCCTCATGGACTTCAGATGTGTGACATAGGTATGTTGACATTACATTTGAAAGAGCATTTTGCCACTGTAATTGCTAATACACATTTTCGAAATCACAGACTGACTCCAGATTGTTTTGTGATTCAAGGGTGTTTATTTAAATACAAAATATTGGAGGGGGAAGTTAAATGGTGAGGGGTGATGGCAGAGGAATGTCCATGGCAGAGTCCAGTCTAATAGTCTCACAGGTGCATTGACCATATGGGCATAGGAAGTGGAGCTGGGGCAGTTTAAATATGGACAGGGTTACAAAGTGGGACAGTGGGATGACAATCAGGGTGGTCTCATTTCTTGGTGGGGGTCTTGTCATCGTGCTCTGTCCTGTTCCTGGATCTCAGGGACCATTTGCGGGGTGGTTCTCCATCTGCAGGGGGTGGGGTGCTGGTGTGGTGGTCCTGTGGCGGTGCCTCCTGTCCACTAGCACCGGCGGAGGTGGTGGGCAGTTCATCATCCATGCTAGTGTCAGGGGCCCCTTGTAGTGCCACAGTGTCCCTCCTGGTGTTAAGTATTTCCTTCAGCACCCCTACAATGGTGCCCAGGGCCAAGCTGATGGTTCTGAGTTCCTCCCTGAAGCCCAAATACTGTTCCTCCTGCATGCGCTGGGTCTCCTGAAACTTGGCCAGGATCGTTGCCATCGTCTCCTAGGAGTGGTGGTATGCTCCCATGATGGAGGAGAGGGCCTCGTGGAGAGTGGGTTCCCTTGGCCTGTCCGCCCCCTGTTGCACAGCAGCCCTCCCAGTTCCCCTGTGTTCCTGGGCCTCCGTCCCCTGGACCGTGTACCTACTACCACTGCCCCCAGGTCCCTGTTGTTGTTGGGGTGGTGGGTTATCCTGGGTTCCCTGTAGTGGTGGATACACAGCTGATTGACGTGTCCTGGGGACGGAGGTATGGGCCCGCTGGGTGGGTGCTGTGCTGGTGTTACCAGAGGGTGGAAGCTCTGTGGTGGCCTGTGACTGGGTGTGGGGAACCGACTGTCCCGAGGCCCACGATGGTCCGGGCTGGCCATCTGGATCCAGTTGGACAGAGCTGCTGTCATCACTGTGGGCCTCTTCAGTGGGTGGGGTGGAGATGTCTGGACCCTCCTGTCTGGTGACGTTGGGTAGTGGTCCTGCAGGGGTGTAAAAGCATGATTATTGCATCTGTGTGTGTCATGGTGTGCAATGGGTGGGTGACCGTGTACCCCAGTGCTAGCATTCCTGTGTGGGACCTTGTGTGATGATGGTTTAGGGGGTTGTGTGGGTATGTGCAGTGGGCATGCTTTAGTGATGGGTGTCCATGCTTTGTTTCTGCATGCAGGGCTTGGTGTTGGGATGTGTGGTTTGTGATGTTGGGACATTTGTGAGGAGTTGGAGTGATAGGGGAGGGGGCGAGGGTGGGGGTCTGTGATAGCATGCAGGTAGGTTGGGGGATATGAAAGTTAAGATTTGACTTACCAGAGTCCATTCCTCCACCGACTCCTGCGAGGCCCTCAGGATGCAGAATCTCCAAGACCTGCTCCTCCCATGTTGTTAGTTGTGGGGGAGGAGGTGGGGGTCCGCCGCTAGTCCGCTGTACCGCGATGTGGTGTCTTGAGACCACGGAACGCACCTTCCCCCGTAGGTCGTTCCACCTCTTCCTGATGTCGTCCCGATTTCTTGGGTGCTGTTCCACTGCGTTGACCCTGTCGACTATTCTTCTCCATAGCTCCATCTTCCTTGCAATTGTGGTGTGCTGCACCTGTGCTCCAAATAGCTGTGGCTCTACCCGGACAATTTCCTCCACCATGACCCTGAACCCCTCCTCAGAGAACCTGGGGTGTCTTTGCCGTGCCATGGGGTGGTGTAGGTGATGTGTGGGGTGGTGTATGTGGTGATAAGTGTGGTGATGTGTAGTGGTGTGTGGTGTTTTGTGCGTGGAAGTAGAGTGGGTGATGGTGTTGAGTGGCTGTGGCTGCTAGTTTGTGGATGGTGGTGTCTCTCTCTGGCCTTCTCTCTGTAATGGTGGTCGTAGGGGTTTGTGGGTAATGTGGGTGTGTGTTTTATATTGTAATGGGTGTGTGGGAGTGGTGTGTGTATGTGTATCAGGTGTTCGAATTGTCCAATGTTGCTGTGTTTTGTAAATTTGTGTGTATTTTGAGCGCGGCGGTGTGTACCGCCAATGGAATACCACGGTTGAAAGACCGCCGCGTGGATTCGTGTGTTGTGATAGTGTGGGCGTATTTCTGTTGGCGTGACGGTGGAGGTTTTGATTTCGCCAGTTTATCACTGACCTTTGGTGTGGCGGTCTTGTGTGGGTGTCTGGATTCCGAGCTGTGGGTCATAATTGCTGTTGCGGAATTCTGCGGCGGCGGCGGTGTGTTGGCAGTCTTATGCACGGCGGCAAGCAGCTTTTACCGCCAATGTTGTAATGAGGGCCATAGTGCTGGTGTCACATGGAGGGAAAGATGACTTTGCACCTTCCCTTGGAGAATCTAGAGATTTTGCAAATCTAATGGGCAATCTAAAATTTCATTGGACATTTGTCATTTCACAAAACATGGTTCTACACAGTGGACAAATCAAATTTATTTTGAACATTTCTAGTTAGGCAGAGATATTTGAAACTTTTAATCTGTCTTCATTCAGTCCTCCTCTTGCTAAGTACCATTTGTTAGCTTGTCCCATGCATGTTCCTGATACACAGCTCATGTTCTTCATTTCTCTAAATATCTTTCTGATGCATTCTGCTGGACATACCGTATTTTGATGCTAAATTTAACCTGAAAGCTGTTTACCGGAGGCATACATTTGCAATGATTTTTACATCTTGTCATATAGTTTAGTATGCTGACACCTGTTTTTCTTTTAATTTTAGTCTGACCTAACCCAAGATAGATGGCCTTTCCAATTTATTTTTGGCTTCTTTTTCTTTTTGCTTTTGCCCACGTGTAAGTCTGCTCCCACACATGCCTGTCCTAATTTGTGATAGCAGTACAGAGAACCATCCTCCTAAAATTTGATGTGTTGATTTTTAGGAACCATCGTCATGAAAATGATATGTTGAGATTTTGATAACACGCCTCATGAGAATTTGATATGTTGAATTTGTTTTCCATAACCATCCTCACAAAATTAATGTAATTGATCTCTGAATTTGACTATTGACTGATGTCACCATCTAGTGATTCAAAATCTGTTTCGTTGGCCAAATTATGTCATTGCTTGTTTGCATAATTTTGCTGGAATCTTTAATGGTACTGATGTGAAGTAGGTTAAATTTGTTTCGCAGATTTGGTCAGCCTATGGCTTTCACTTATCTTTATAGATTAGTTTTACACACTATTTACAGGACTTTGGCTTTGTGGTTGTAATAAAGCTTTGAAACCTTTCATTGATTGGTGTCTTGTTTCCATTACCAAATTGGTTATGATGTCTACAATTGTTGTTGTATTGATTAAGATTTGATTGAATGTGTATGGTTTAACCACACTTTTCACTGGGTCCAAAGATCCCATCGACCTCAGTGCAAGCATTTTCAAATCCTGGTCTGTAGGAGAAAATGGGCTCTCAGTTCTTAGTAGCAGAGTTATGTTATGTCTCATGAGGAGGGGAGAGCTGTCACTCCAGTTGTTCTATGGGTAGGCTGAGAGGTTGATGAAATTCCAGTGTTGTGTTGCAAATGTTCAGTATTTGTATGAGTAGAGTTTTGCGCTGGCAGTGCTTTTGCTAAAATTGTGGAGAAGTGTGATGTTGTGAGGCGTATGTGGAGTCGTCATACTCAAAGCGATTGTGGCGCTTTGTGCTCAAAATTGCCCACAGGGTTATTGTTGTTTACAGGTCCGTCGTGGTCTAAGACCCTGGAGTAACACACAAGTGTATGGAGACACCTGGATAATTTATTGTCTACAGTGAGGTATTGATCATTGCGAACCGTTGACAATGCCAGTAGATTTCCTTGAGTTAGTGTGAGTTGTTGGTTGACATTAGGTGAATCCTGAGTGCATGTCGAGGTTCTGTATCAATCAGGGTGAGATTTGCTGGTCGAGGTTAAATTGTATAAATGTGAAAACCACAGTCTGAAGTGTAGCCCATACAGGTTTTAAGGTGTTTGAGTCCTACCCATAGTTAGCACACAGGTCTTTGTTTTTCTTTCACTCTCAATATTTTGCATTTGGAGTGTGTATGCATAGAACTGTAAGAGACAGTTGCAAAGTGACTTGCAGCTGCTGAGTGAGTGAGTGTGACATCATTTGGTCCATTCTGGGAATGGTGAGTTAGTGAGAAAAGCTGCACAGGTATTGGTGGATAATACTGCATCGTTATTAGTTGAGGACAGCTTGGGAAAAGGATTGTGGGATTGAAATTACTTCCTGCTTTTTCAGAATTTTTATTTGTAAATTGAAATTATTGCTAAAATGAAATTTTTCAAAGTTTTAAGAAGTGCACTGAGAGGAGATGTGTTTATTCCAGTTAGGAGGGAGAGCTAGCACCACCTGAGGGAGCTCCAGCATATGAGATAATAAAAGAGAGAGGAGTTTCAGCATGCATTTGGATCAAGCAATGGTGTAAAATTATGGCGAAAGAGTGTTCATAGGCTTTTCTGTGTTGCAGAACCTTTAATTTGCGGATTCTAGAAAATTTGAGGAAAATATTGTGCAAATTAAGGCCCCCTCCAAGACCCGCACAATTTGAGGCTCTTGCTATTTGGGAATTAGTTGCAAAATAAAACGAAACACTAAGATTTGAGCATAGAATGAGAAGAGCAAAAAAGGGATTGGCAGAAGCTAGATGGGATGAGGAACTGAACATTTGGAGATCAGACATGCTAGAGGGAGTAAACATGTTTCCAGCAATAATAAAAGGGGATGGAAGCACAAGACCTAGAACAAAAAAGAAGCTGATCGACAAAACAGAGCAGAAAGCAGATGAGACTAGAAAGACAGCGACACAAGAAAGTGACTCAGAAGACAAATTTATAAATCAGCTTTTCATAAATCGACCCACGTCATATCATTTGGTTGAAAGGACAGTACAAAATATCATCTTGAATATACGCACAGCTCCAGTTTCACAAAGTCCAGTTCAGGTAGTTCCAAGTTTACCTGCCAATTCAGTGGCACAGGTGCCTGAGATTCAGCCAGTAGTTCCAATTGTTAACACAACACAGCATGTTGCAGCCCACGTTGTGAGCCACATAGTGGCAAATACAGGGATGATTCAAATGGAATCGACACCTAATGTAGCAGTGTCTGCACAGAGGTTTAACCAGAGACAGACCAGTCCCATGCATCCTCCAGTTCCGACAACCCCAAACATGGCCTGAATCAATCAGGACAAACTTTTGGCACACTACTGGCAGGATGAAGTTCAGGAATGATGACTTCACAAAATCAGACAAATTTGATGGGACCAGAAGCATTGACAGTTCCCGTAAACATAGGTCCAGTTTTCATACTCTATGCTTCAGGAAATACTGGTAGTAGCCTCCAAACCCTGTATCTGCAGTAGTTTCACCATATTCAACTAATTCAGAAATGGAAAAGTTAACTACCTCTGTTCCGGCTATGAAACCTATGCAAATTACCAGTCCCAACCAGATGTTAGATCAAACAGATACAATAATAGATGTGACATGTCCCCCAGGATGTGAGATGACCCCAGGATCTCCGGTTTCACTCATGCCCTCACCAGAATAGGTAATGAGAGTACCATGTGATGCCTCACAGAACCTGATGCAAAGAAGCAATATTAGTTTGCAGGGGTTTTCAGCACAACAGTTGACTGAGTGGTTGGATAGTCTGAGCGGAGCAACAGGAGTAACAAACAATAGTATCACAGCAGAAGAGACCCCAGAGAGAGATAGGACAGTGAATGTGCCCAGATTAAAATTAACATTAAATGAATGGAGGGAATACTAGATAGCAAGATTAGATACTTCCACTGAAGTTGAATTGTGGTTCATGTGCAAAGACATTACAAACTGAGCAGGATAGACTTATGACAAATTATCTGAGTTAGAAGAGAAATATGAGATTGAACTTCACAAGTCCAAGACCTTTAAAGAAGAGTTACAGTTTAGAGTTCAGTTCAAATGATACCGCAAACATGAGACCACCCGGCATGGGAATGCATCTTAAAGAACTAATATGTTCAAACATGGGGAGCATTAGATAAATGGGAAGGCAAATGGGCAAAGAAAAGACAGTAGAAGAAAGCAAAGCAGAAATTGCCTCCGTGTGACCAAATCAAGTCGAAGAGAGTGTAAAGATGCTACCAATAGGAGAGATACCAGGTGGAGCTTATGTCCATGTACGTACCTTGGAGCAGAAATGACATACTTTTATTCACAAATGAATGGTATAAGCAGACAGAGAGGTTTGTGAAACTTTCAAAATGCCTTTAGGAAGATTTGAACACCTTGTTTGACATTGTGGTTACTATTGATTTGTGGGTTGAGTGCAAGCTGAGTGTTGATTGGCCAACTCGGGAACCGCTGAGAGAACAAGTAACAGGTGCGCACTCTGAAGAGGTGATGAAAGGGTATTGCAAAGTGATTGAATTTTTGAAGAATAGAGTTTCCCCTAAAGATGTTGATTGGCAAAGTGTTGATAGGACAGCACAGAAAACAAAGAAGTCAATTCATGCTTACTATGAGAGATTGTTGCAAGCATTTAAACAGCGCAGTGGGTCAGACGTTATTGACCCAAAAGACATGAGTCATTTTTTGTTCAGATTTGTGCAGGGATTCATACCTGGAATTAGTAGCATGATACAAAGTCATTTGATTTGCTGGGATAATAAACCGATTGATGAAGTGCTGCAGTCTGCCAGGTACTGTAGTAATGAAATTGACTAAAAGAAGAAAAAGTAGAAAGCAATGGAGATGCAAATTAAAATTGACCAAGCAGGAACACAGAGTTTGCATGGAATGGTGAACTCCAGTGGAATGCATAGTATGCAACAACAGGGTAACAACGTGTCTCAGTTCAGAGGCAGAGGACACGGTGTTTGAATAGATCAGAGAGTTAATGTGGTTGACATGTAGTTGATGAAGAAAACGCTTCCATTGCATGCTTGCCGAAATCGTGGACATTGGCGACGGGAGTGTTCATACAGAAATATGAGTAATTGGATGCAGGACGGTAGTATTGTTCAAATGGTGGACAGTGGTCAAGTTCAAATTCAGAGAGTCCAAAGACCTCAAATTTAAAATGTGTCTGTTCCTACTGGATTACCACAGATGCAGGGTACCCAACCAATGCAAGTTCCTCAGAAAGTGCCAGTTCCTGAAGCCCCAATGCAACAGCAACAGGTGATGGTTCCTGAGTAGAATTTGAATCAGAATGCAAATGCAAATATGAATCAGTTAATCACATAATACCCATTGATTGATTTCAGTGATGACGATGTTTTTGAGACATATCACTGTGATAGTTAAGATGAGCAAGAATGTGTACTGGCCGCATCCTTAGAAGTGGGTCATTCTGGTCCCTATGTGATCGCTAATGTTATGGGACATGATGGTCCATTTTTGGTTGACACTGGAGCAACATGATCTACTGTCAGAACTGCAGAAGTTTTAGACGTGCCTTTGTCAGGGAGGAAAGTGCAGGTGTTAGGAATAGCAAATCAGCTTTTGACCAATCTGATTCCAGAACATATTCCAGTTAAAACAGGGTTCTTTGAAGTATTGCATCAATTTATGGTTTGCCATTTAAATCATGTGAGTTTGTTAAGCTGTGACCTAATATGCAAATAAAAAGTTCCTTTAGTAGTAGTCACAATAGAATAGCAATCCAAACAAATAGTGATGATATGATGCCCAGCAAAATTGAAGAGATGCATTCTCTCATTTCATTATTTCCAATGATGACAGTTAATGATTTGCCCAAAGAGTTACAGGAAGCATTGATGGTGAAGGTTTGGGATTTTTCAGGAAATTATATTGGACTCATCTTAGGTGTTGAGCAAGTTAAAATAGCAGGGAAGCTAAATGCAGTGTTTCCCAAAATCCCTCAGTATAACATGGCCTTGGAAGTAATTGCAGGAATTATACCTATAATTGAAAATTTTGTTGAACAGGGAGTTTCGTAGGAAGTCATGGGAAGCCCATGTAATTCTTCGATTATGGGACTGCATAAGCCTATTGGAAAATACTGCATGGTTCAAGATTTGAGAAAAGTGAATAAGAACATTGTTCCATGTTGTCCTGCGGTACTGCATACTGCTGTGATTTTGTTTCAGATTCCTTGTGAAGTGGAATGGTTTTCTGCCATTGACTCATGTCAGGCATTCTTTTCCATTCCATTGCATGAGGACAGTCAGTACTTATTCTCGTTTCAATTTGGAAGTCGTGAATATTCCTGTTGTCGCATTCCTCAGGGGAATTTGGAATCCCCGTACATTTTAGATCTTGATAAAGAATTTAGGGCCATATGTACGAAAGCTTTTTCCCATAGACACAGAATGGGTAAAATCCTTTTGTACATCTGGACCTTAGAGTCCCTGAATATGCCATTTCTTTCAGTCTTAGTCCAGTACATTGATGACTTGATGGTTGTATCAAACACACGTGAAGCCTGTAGGAGAGATACCATTGCGTTATTGAACCATTTCGGTGCAAATGTGCATAAAGTTTCCCCTGCAAAATTACAGTACTGCCACAAATAAGTGAAGTGTTTGGGTCATTACATAAATAAAGGAGCAAGGAAGGTGTCCTAAAAGAGAGTTGCAGCAATTATACGAATGAATCCACCTGTGACACTGAGAGATGTTAGAATGCTTTTGGGAGTGGTTGGCTACTGCTGTCAATGGATTCTGAATTTCGCAATGATTTCCAAGCCCTTACAAAAATTGACACACAAGGAAGGTACTGATCTGGTGTCTTTTTACAGTACTTGTTTGAAAGCCTTCACTGAGCTGAGTGAAATCCTGTGCCGAGTTCCAGCTCTGGGAATGCTAGGTTATAATAAATGTTTTTCATCATTTTGTCATGAATGTGATGGTTGTGCAGTTTCAGTGTTGATGCAGTTACAATGAGGGGCCAACAGACCAGTAGCTTATTTTTCTGCCACACTTGATCCCACAGCTGCTGCTTTGCCTGGCTGTTTCAAGTCTGTCATGGCTGTGGGTGTCAGCATCAGATGGCATGAAGGCATTGTCATGTTCACTGAGAGTTTTTGTGTCCCACCCTGTGGAGGTTCTTTTGACCAATACCAAAACTCAGTATTTGACCAATGCACGTTTGATTATTTATGAATACCTGATTTCAGGATCTCCCACTGTGAACATCAAACGTAGCACTGTATTAAACATGGTAATCCTTTTACAAGCGGTTGGAGAAAATGTCAGTTATGAAAATGAGGTGAAACATGACTGTCTCGATGTGACTGAACTAGGTACAAAACCTAGACCAGATATTTAAGACACCCCATTAACTGAGAGTGACTATGTCATATTTGCTGCTGACTCCTGTTTGAGAGATACTGAAGGAACTGTGTGAACTGGTTGTGCAGGTTAACCAGTCTCAGGAATGATAGAAGCTTTATGGCTTCAAGGAGTAATTTCAGCCCAATCAGCCGAATTGGTGGCTCTTACTAGTGCATTCTGTGCTTCTGAACAGCTCAAAGAGACCATTTTTACTGGTAGCCAATATGGGTTTGGTGTGGTACACAACTTCAGACAGTTGTGGTGCCAGATAGTTTTCATGACCTCTTCAGGAAAACCAATCCATAGTTGTGAAAGAGTTGATCAATTGTTAAAAGTATTAGAGCTGCCAGAAACAATTGCAGTTGTTAAATGTGCAGCACATCAGAAGTCAAATGATTATACAGTGTTGAGAAATGCCTATGCTGATCAAGTAGCCTGATACTGTGCTCTACATTGCATGTCCTTGATGAGGAATGGAGTGATGGAAGCAGCACCAATGAGACAAACTAAAGTTTTCTTATGATAGCAATTGACACCTCGGAAGAGGTTAAGAGATTACATGAGGAAGATTCTGAAGAGGAACGCAGAGTTTGGAGTAAAGCAGGTTATGTTCAGAGAGATGAGGATGATATTTGGGTTTCAAATGAAGGGAAAGCAGTATTGCCAAATAGTTTGCTGCCTTCAATGGTGAGATTTTATCCTGGGCAGGTACATCTTCGTAGGGATACAATGATTAGGACATTTAAACAGACATGGTACAACCCCAAATTTAGACTTGTGTCACAGATGTGTAACGTGTCAGCAGATGAATGTAGGCAAAAGCACAGTAGTTAATTTGAGTTGCATAGGTAGATCAGGTGAACCATTCAACAGAATGGTGCTGATTTCATTGAGATGCCTGCATGCAATGGACTGAATTATGCATTGGTGATTGTGTGCATCTTTTCACATTGGCTAGAGGCTTCCCCCACACACAGAAATGATAGTCTCACTGTTGCAAAGCTGTTGTTGAGAGAGTTGATCCTCAGGTTCAGATTCCTGACTTCTTTGGAATCAGACCAAGGATCTTATTTTAATAATGAGATTATCAAATTGCTGTGTGCAGCATTGCAATTTGAGCAAAGATGGTGCAGCAGTTACAGACCAGAGGAATCTAGATTGGTCGAGCAAATTAATGGAACTTTAAAGTATTGATTGGCAGTTGCACCCGTCGCGAATTTCAGTGTCTCTTACGGGGGCCCCTGCAGTGCCCATGCCATGCACTGCAGGGGCCCCCAGGGGCCCCACGACACCCCATACCGCCATCCTGTTCCTGGCGGGCGGTATGGGGTGTCAGAATCCCCATGGCGGCGCAGCTTGCGCCGCCATGGCGGATTCCCATGGGCAGCGGAAAGTCGGCGGTACACCGCCGGCTTTCCGCTTCTGGCCGCGGCTGTACCGCCACGGTCAGAATGCCCGGCGGAGCACCGCCAGCCTGTTGGCGGTGCTACTGCCAACCTCCGCCCTGGCGGTATTTACCGCCAGGGTCAGAATGACCCCCTTAGTGTTGCATTATTGTAAAGGACTAGCTGATGTGGTTTATTCTTTGTTTCATGAGGTCGATGAAGCAACATCTCAGCCACCACAGGAACATGTCACGACTTGAGGTCTGGTGATTGGGTGTTTGTCAAAAAGCATGTAAGAAAGACTTGCTTAAAGCCTAGGTGGAAAGGGCATTTTCAGGTCAAACAATCAATAAATAACTTTATTTGGATGTATTTTGACATCTATAAAAGTGTACAGAAAAACATACAATAACAATCAAAGCAGCTAAGAAAACTAAAATGTGAAGCTATAAAAACAGTAAAACAATAAAATAAAATACAGTGTCTAAAACAGAATAGACCTGCAGACTCGTACTTGTGACTTTAAAAATGACTGCAGAGTAACTGCAAAAATCTCAGAGCAACCCTACACTGACCAAAAAAGCTTAGTATATCTGGTGTAAAATGTAGGAATGCTTGTATGGAGGAGTTATCACAGGACCCCGCTTGACATCAACATTATGATTGAATCCCAGCAGAAAACAGAGGAGATATTGAATGGCGCCCGCCCTAAATGAAAAAGCAAGGCAAGCTCCTAGTGATTACTGGCAGACCAGATATAGGGGGTCATTACAACATTGGCGGTAAAAGCCGCTTACCGCCGTGCAGAAGACTGCCAACACACCGCTGCGGCCGCGGAATTCCGCCACGGTCATTATGACCCACAGCTCGGAATCCGCCAAAATCCAGACACCCACACAAGTCCGCCACACCAAAGGTCAGTGATAAACTGGCGATAACAAAACCTCCACCGTCACGCCAACAGGAATACGCCCACACTATCACAACCCATGAATCCACGTGGCGGTCTTTCAACCGCGGTATTCCATTGGCGGTACACACCGCCGTGCTCAAAATACACACATTTACAAAACACTACCACATCGGACAATTCAAAATACACACACCTGATACACATACACACACCACTCCCACACATCCAATGCAATATAAAACACACACCCACATCACCCACAAACCTTTACGTCAACAATTGCGACTGAAGGCCAGAGAGAGACACCACCATCTACAAACTAGCATCCACAAGCACTCAACACCATCACTCACACAACATCCAAGCACCTCACACAACACACCTCTAAATATCACCCCACATATCACAACACACACCACCCCACACATCACCCACACCACCCCATGGCACCGAAAAGACACCCCAGGTTCTCTGAGGAGGAACTCAGGGTCATGGTGGAGGAAATCATCCGGGTAGAACCACAGCTATTCGGAACACAGGTGCAGCACACCACCATAGCTAGGAAGATGGAGCTATGGCGAAGAATCGTGGACAGGGTCAACGCAGTGGGACAGCACCCAAGAACTAGGGATGACATCAGGAAGAGGTGGAACGACCTACGGGGGAAGGTGTGTTCCGTGGTCTCAAGACACCACCTTGCGGTTCAGAGGACTGGCGGCGGACCAACACCTCCTCCCCCACAACTAACAACATTGGAGGAGCAGGTCTTGGCTACACTGCATCCTGAGGGCCTCACAAGAGTAGCAGGAGGAATGGACTCTGGTGAGTCAAACCTTTAACTACTTCATCCCCCACCCACCTGCATGCTATCACAGACCCCCACCCTCGCCCTTACCCCCATCACTCCAACTCCTCACGTATGTCCCAATATCACAAACTACACATCCCAAACGCAAGCCCTGCATGTAACACCAAAGCATGGACACCCATCACCAAAGCATGGCCACTGCACATACCCATACACCCCCCTAAACCATTATCACACAAGGTCCTACACAGGAATTCAAGCATTGGGGTACAGGGTCACCCACCCATTGCACACCATGGCACACAAAGATGCTATAATCATGCCTTTACACCCCTACAGGACCCCTACCCAAAGTCACAGGGCAGGAGGGTCCAGATATGTCCACTTCACCAACAGAAGAGGCCCACAGTGATGACAGCAGCTCTGTCCAACTGGATCAAGATGACCAGCCCAGCCCATCTGGGACCTCGGGACAGTCGGTTCCCCTCACACTGGCACAGGCCACTACAGAGCTTCCCCCCTCTGGAAACACCAGCACAGCACCCACCCAGCGGGCCCATACCTCTGTCCCCAGGATAAGTCAAGCAGCAGTGTGTCCACCACTACAGGAAACCCAGGCTAACCCACCACCTCAACAACACCAGGGACCTGGGGGCAGTGGTAGTGGACACACGGTTCAGGAGACAGAGGTACAGGAACACAGGGGAACTGGGAGGGCTGCTGTCCGACAGAGGGAGGACAGGCCCAGGAAACCCACTCTCCACGAGGCCCTCTCCAACATCATGGGAGCCTACCACCATTCCCAGGAGATGATGGCAACTGTACTGGCCAAGTTTCAGGAGACCCAGCGGCTGCAGGAGGAACAGTATTTGGGCTTCAGGGAGGAACTCAAATCCATCAATTCCACCCTGGGCATCATTGTAGGGGTGCTGAAGGAACTCGTGAACACCAGGAGGGACACTGTGGCACAACAAGGGGCCCCTGACACTAGCCTGGACAATGAAGTACCCACCACCTCCGCCGTTGCTAGTAGACAGGAGGCACCACCACACCAGCACCCCACCCTCTGCAGATGGAGAACCACCCCGCAAGCGGTCCCTGAGATCAAGGACAAAGACAGAGAACAATGCCAAGACCCCCGCCAAGAAATGCGACCACCCTGATTGTCATCCTTCTGTCCCACTTTGTCACCTTGTCCATACTTAAACTGTCCCAGCACCACTTCCTATGCCCCTTTGAATAATGCACCTGTGAGACTAATAGACTGGACTCTGCCATGGACATTCTTCCACCATCACCCCTGGCTATTTTACAACCCCCTCCACTATTGAGCACTTAAATAAACACCCTTAAATCACAAAACAATCAGGACTCTGTTGGTGCTTTCGAAAATGTGTGTTAGCAAAAACAGTGGCAAAATGCTATATCAAATGTAATGTCAACACACCTATGTCACACAGCTCTAGTCCATGCGGAAACAAAGCAGATGTCACAAAGTGGGACCCACATCTGTGAAATCGTAAGGGAAAGTGACAACTCAGTGACCATACACTGGGTGAAAATGACAGACAGATGAGAGGTAGTAGAATTAAATCAGATGTAGCAGCCAGTGTTGTCTTCTTACCTGTGTCTCACTGGAAGTATTGCAGGATCACCGTGTTCCTGTTGTCTATGTCCTCTTCTTCTGCTTCCTCGTCTTCACTGTCCAGAGGCTCCACAGCTGCCACAACACCTCCATCAGGACCATCCTCCTGCAGAAAAGGCACCTGTCGTCGCAACGCCAAGTTGTGAAGCATACAGCAGGCCACGATGATCTGGCACACCTTCTTTGGTGAGCAGAATAGGGAACCACCTGTCATATGGAGGCACCGGAACCTGGCCTTCAGGAGGCCGAAGGTCCACTCTATAACCCCCTAGTTCGCCCATGGGCTTCATTGTAGCGTTCCTCTGCCCTTGTCCTGGGATTCTTCACTGGGGTCAGTAGCCATGACAGGTTGGGGTAACCAGAGTCACCTGCAAATGTCGAGGGACAACTGTTAGACACACACTAACTCATAGGGACATCCCCAGACCCAGACACCTAGTCACACTGTATTGGGTCCATGTCCTCACCTAATAGCCACACACGGTGCGTCTGGAGTTACCCCATTACATAAGGGATGCTGCTATTCCTCAAAATGTAAGCATCATGCACTGAGCCTGGAAATTTGGCATTCACATGGGAGATGTACTGGTCTGCCAAACACACCATCTGCACATTCATCGAATGGTAACTCTTCCCGTTTCTGTACACCTGTTCACTCCTGCGTGGGGGGACCAAGGCCACATGTGTCCCATCAATGGCACCTATGATGTTGGGGATATGTCCCAGGGCATAGAAATCACCTTTCACTGTAGGCAAATCCTCCACCTGAGGGAAAACGATGTAGCTCTGCATGTGTTTCAGAAGGGCAGACAACACTCTGGACAACACGTTGGAAAACATAGGCTGGGACATCCCTGATGCTATGGCCACTGTTGTTTGAAAAGACTCACTTGCTAGGAAATGGAGTACTGACAGCACCTGCACTTGAGGGGGGATTCCTGTGGGATGGCGGATAGCTGAAATCAGGTCTGGCTCCAACTGGGCACACAGTTCCAGGATTGTGGTACGATCAAGTCTATAGGTGATGATCACATGTCGCTCCTCCATTGTTGATAGGTCCACCAGCGGTGTGTACACCGGAGGATGTCGCCATCTCCTCACATACCCCAGCGGACGGTGCCTATGGAGGAGAACAGCGAGCAGCGAGTAAACCAACTCTGAGGTACGTAAGCACAGCTTAATTGGAAAATATTAGCAAATCCACATATGTCTGTATTAGTGTGGCCCCCTGAAATGGCGGCTGCCTGACCTGTAAACTGGGACAAGGGGATATGAGGTAACTGCGCTGGCGTTGTACACCGTCGCGGTAGGCGGTCGAAGACTGCGGCGCAATCCTGCATTGGTTAACATTGGACCCTATGGGTCCCAAGAGCCAATGACGATGTACACCGGTGGTGACGGTATGCACCGCCGCGGACGTGACCGCCCTTTTCTCTCTGTTCAATCACTTGATACCTGGTCTTCGACAGGAGACGACCTACACTGCAAGTGCTGCTGAGACCTCAGTCTGGAAGAGACAATGGCTCGTATGTCTGGGGAAAGGGCCCCTGCCTTCAGCACAGAGGGGTTGGACAAACTGGTGGATGGGGTCCTCCCCAGTACACGCTACTCTACGGTCCTCCAGACAAACAGGTAAGTACACTGTGAGCATGCTGTATGGGCAATGCCTGTGTGGAGTGGTGTGGATGAAAGATAGGGGGGTGAGAATGAGTCGTGCATGAAACGAAGGTGAGTGCATGTGCGTCATGGCAAGGGTAGGGATACGGGCCAATGACTATGACGGTGCGGACGGTAATATCTTCTCCTTTTCCCCTGTACTATTCCTGTATGTATACCATCGCCAATGAAGTCCGGACCCTGGGGGTCTACCTCAGACGGAGCACCCACTGCCGGAAAAGATGGGAGGACATTCGCCGCTGGAACAAGAAGACGGCGGAGGCCCAGCTGGGGATGGCCTCCCAACGTGGGAGGGGTGCCCATCGCACCATGACCCCCCTGATGTTCAGGATCTTGGCGGTGGCGTACCCGGAGTTGGATGGGCGCTTGAGGGCATCACAGCAGCCACAAGGGGGTGAGTACACTCTCCTTATGCTGATTCAGCATGCATTGGAGGTGTCTGGGTGGGGGAGGTGGGCTGTGGGTTCCCCTAGGCCAGGGCGAGTTTAGTAGCCAAGGTCCCTTCTTAAGGCAGGCCCTGTGGCACCCCACCCCACCTGTGTACAGTGCCAACTACACCTAGTCAGGCTCTTGTGACATCCATGTGTGCAGCAATCGGGCATAGCCTTGTAACCCATGTCCCTGGGATTGATTAGGGAACTCCAAGTGCACGGCGTAGTGCAGGGGGCTTCGGTGTCTGTAGTGTCCGACAACAGTAGCGGTATTGCATGCACTCAACATGTCTTTCTTCTGTCTTCCCTCCCCTTTTTGTGGTCTCCCTGTTCTTGTGTGCATTAGCATCATCAAGCGGAGGAGCAGTGGCACCGGAGCTGCATCCCACATGGCCCCGGAGGGCGATACAACGGAGTCTGAATTCACCAGTGGGACGGAGGGTGAGGGGAGCTCCACGGCGGGGACAGGAGCTGAGACCAGCAATACGGACTCCTCCTCTGATGGGAGCTCCCTTGTGATGGCGGGCACCTCTGTGCCCACTGCATCTACAGGTACAGCCGCCACCCCCCCTACCAGCACCGCCCTCCAAGCAGCCCCTCAGCGTGTGTCCAATGCCCCCTCACCCAGGAGGATGGGCATCTCCTTCACTCCAGGCACCTCAGACCCTGCCCCTGTCACACCTGCTGCCCTCAGTGAGGAGGCCATTGACCTCCTCAAGTCCCTTACTGTTGGGCAGTCTACCATTTTGAATGCCATCCAGGGTGTAGAGAGGCAGTTGCAACAAACCAATGCATACCTGGAGGGCATTCATTCTGGTCAGGCAGCCCATCAGCGAGCTTTTCAGACTCTGGCCTCAGCACTGATGGCAGCCATTGTCCCTGTCTCTAGCCTCCCCCCCCAACTTCCTCCACCTAGACCCAAACCCATGTGCCTCAGCCTATCCCAAGCACACCATTAGACCAGCATGCACACACCTCAACACACAAGGGAAGCTCTGGCAAACATAAGCACCACACATCCCACAGGCACTCACTCAAGCATCATACACATGCAGACACACCAACATCCACTGCCTCCACTGTGTCCACCTCCTCCACGTCTCCCTCCTCCCTCCCTGTCTCGTCTCCACTCACACCTGCATGCACTACATCCTCAGCCACTACGTCCATCACCAGCACACCCACCACCACACCCGCTCACGTGCACTCACCACCCCCACTACCATTCACACATCCCCTGTGTCCTGTACCAGTGTGTCTGTGAGCCCTCCTCCCAAACTACACAAACGCAGCCACACACCCACCCAACAGCCATCCACCTCACGACATCCTCCAGCCCATGCACCTTCACCCAAAGTCAGCAAACGAACACCTCCTACAACCCCAACCATCTACCCGTCCCAGTGTTCCCCAAAAACTTTTCCTGTCCAACCTTCACCTCTTCACCTCACCTCCCCCACCCCTTCAGTCTCCTAGGGCCCGCCTCTCCTGGTCCCAACCCAGCACCTCAGCCACAACATCTGAGGCACCAGTGGTGCCAGTAGTAACCGGCTTCTGAAGTGTGCCAGGCAGCATGGCAGCCAGTCTGGCAAGGAGCCAGAGCACGGACAGGCCCCCACCTGTAAAGCACAAAAAGTTGGCCAGTGCCCGGCGGGAGAGAGGAAAGAAATCAGCCACCAAAGCCGCTCCCAGGGGTACAGTTGGGAGTGTGGAGACAGCTGCGCCACCTTCCCAGGTGGGGAAGGGGCACAGTAAAACAGGCAAGTCTGGGAAAATCTGCACGGCGGACAAGACCACCATCAGCACCGCTGCCCAGGACACCGCCGCCACCACCACCACTGCCAAGGACACCGCCGCCACCAGCACCGCTGCCCAGGACACCGCCACCACCAGCACCGCTGCCCAGGACACCACCATCACCAGCACCGCTACCCAGAACACCGCCGCCACCAGCACCGCAGGCCAGTGAGCGCCAAAGATTCCGACGCTACTGCGGCCGCCACAAGCTGGATGAAGCACTCTGGGCACAAAGCCCCCTCCAGAACCAGTGGAGAAAGACATCCACTACCTCAGTCCTTGGCAGGATGAAGCACTATGGGCACAAAGCCCCCTCAAGAACCAGTGGAGTATCACATCCACTACCTCAGTCCTTGGCAGGATGAAGCACTCTGGGTACAAAGCCCCCTCCAGAACCAGTGGAGATTGACATCCACTACCTCAGTCCTTGGCAGGATGAAGCACTCTGGGCACAAAGCCCCCTCCAGAAACCAGTGGAGAATGTTATCCACTTGAGAGACTGTGGCTTTGCACTCCCCAGGATTGAACAGTGGGCAAACCACCCACTGGAGAGACTTGAGAGACTGTGGCTTTGCACTCCCCAAGATTGAACAATGGGCAAACCACCCACTGTAGAGACTTGAGAGACTGTGGCTTTGCACTCCCCAGGAATGAACAGTGGGCAAACCACCCACTGGAGAGACTTGAGAGACTTTGGGGGTCATTCCGACCCCGGCGGGCGGCGGGCGCGCCCGCCAGGCGGAGACCGACAAAAGACCGTACCGCGGTCAAATGACCGCGGCGGTCATTTTGACTTTCCCGCTGGGCAGGCGGGCGACCGCCAAAAGGCCGCCCGCCCGCCCAGCAACGATGAAGCCGGCTCCGAATGGAGCCGGCGGAGTTGCTGGTGTGCGACGGGTGCAGTGGCACCCATCACGATTTTCAGTGTCTGCTTTGCAGACACTGAAAATCTTAATGGGGCCCTGTTAGGGGGCCCCTGCAGTGCCCATGCCAGTGGCATGGGCACTGCAGGGGCCCCCAGGGGCCCCACGACACCCGTTCCCGCCAGCCTCTTCCTGGGGGTGTAAACTGCCAGGAACAGGCTGGCGGGAAGGGGGTCGGAATCCCCATGGCGGCGCTGCTTGCAGCGCCACCGTGGCGGATTCCCTGGGGCAGGGGAAAACCGGCGGGAAACCGCCGGTTTCCCTTTTCTGACCGCGGCTTTACCGCCGCGGTCAGAATTGCCCCTGAAGCACCGCCAGCCTGTTGGCGGTGCTTCCTCCGTCCCCGGCCCTGGCGGTCCATGACCGCCAGGGCCGGAATGACCCCCTGTGTCTTTGCACTCCCCAGGATTGAACAGTGGGCAAACCACCCACTGTAGAGACTTGAGAGACTGTGGCTTTGCACTCCCCAGGAATGAACAGTGGGCATGGAGCCCCCTCGTGGATCTGGCGTCGTGCACTCATCCGGCTGAGGTGCCCCCTCTTCCCTTCCCCCTGAGGTGCCTGTTTTATTTCTATCTGATGCCCCAGCAGTGTTCTCTCCGTCTTGTTCGGGTATTGAGTGTGGGCCTCGCCCACGCCTTTTGGGCCCAGTGGTCCACGGACCATGATTGTGGAATACCTTGGACTTGCATTTTTGGTGTATATATTTGTTTATAGTGTGAATATCTTTATAAATGTATATGTTTTTGATTACTGTCTTTGGATATATTACAATCATTTGACTCATTTCCTTTTGTCCTTGCATTCTTCCAGGGGGTTTTGGGGGTGTAACTGTAATGTATCATGATGTATTAGTGAGTGTGTTGTCGTGGGTGAGGGTGGGGGTGGGAGTGTTGCATGTTGCGTGTGTGTGTGTGTCACAGTTTTTTCCCTCCCCTGTGTCGTAGGTGCAGTACTCACCGTGGTCTTTGCCGCCGGCGTTCGTGCTCCTGGTAGAGGAGCAGGAAGATAAAGGCTGGAAGAATCTGAAGTTCCGGTTCCATGGCGTCCTGGTTCCTTGTGGGATGTGTAAAGGTGAGCGTTTCCCCTTCCAAGTCCTGTTTCCACCGTGTTTTTGTTCGCGGTGAATCCGCCCCGGAAAAAGTGGCGGATTGGCCTGTTGTAATTCTGTGGGCGGTACATTGTCCTCCGCCTGTCTTTTGGCGGCTACCGCCGCAGTGTTTGTTTGTACTGCCTTGGCGGTCGGAGTGTTAAAGTGGCTGTCTATGTTGCCGGTTTCCGCCACGGTCGTAATTCCATTTTTCTTTTTGCCGGCCTGTTAGCGGTTTTACCGCAACTTTAACACCGACCGCCAGGGTTGTAATGAACACCATAGTCAGTTGAACAGATCAGCTCCCTCAAAGAAAGGTTTTCATCAACACTCAACTTCCCCACCATTTTTCTGAGACATCTTGGTTCTATATGATCATAGAGTGATTAAGCTACAGCTTTCTTGTTTACCCCAATTCAAAAAGACAGGTCAGTAAACCGATTTAGCATTCCAACTTCAGTAAGTTCACATTTTACATGTGCAAGCCAGGGGATAGAAGGGCCATAATACTGAGCCAAACAGCCCCTTATTATCTTCTTGTTCAATACAGCCTCCAGAATTTCCCAGACGACTAGCCACTACATAATTGGCTGCACCTTAATCAAAATCCCCATTATAAGGAAGTCCTAACTCATTGTATCAGATGAAATGCAAGGCCAAAATAGGGACCGGCAGTAGCCTTCTACAGAGCTTATTCTCTTCCCGTTGAATGGATGTACACTCAGCGATTCCCCAGACCTCAGCCCCCTACATAGCAATGAGTACACACTGAGAAGTATACATTTTTAGCATTGGTGCCAAAGAACCCCCACCCTTGGACTGAGGAATGCTGCATAGTGATCCAATGGCTGACGATAGTTTAATGGAATGCTGAGCAATATTAGGAGTCCAAGAACCCTGGGCAGAAAAAATAATATCCAGCTAGGGGAACACATTAACGCTGCTAAGATACTGATTGTCAAATGTTAATTTTGGAAGGGATCTGCACTTTGGACCACAGGCCATTACATGGGATTTGTTCAAATGAGTTTGTAGATTCAAAGAAAACATAAAATCAATACATGCATAAACTAACCGACATAAAGCCCTTGGGGTAGGAACTAGGAGTACTGCATCATCCAATTAGAGAAGCGCGGGAGTAGTATACCCTGAATTGCTGGAACATCAAGAGTAACCTGAATCAAATAAGATTGCAAATCATTAATTTATAAAATGCATAAAAGAGGGGTCAAGGCACACCCTTGTCTCATTCCACAACTGAGTCAAATATCCCCTGTCACATCACCCTGCATACTGATGCAGACACGGGGCCTCATGTCTCTGTGCAAGTAAGCAAGAAAGTGAACTAAGACTAAATCCAGACCTCGTGCAGCAAGTGAGTGTCATAGTTTATCCCGATTCACACAATCAAATGCTGATGTGAGGTCTATAAACGCTAGATAAAGTGGAGCCTTTTTAGCAAGCGTATACCTGCCTAAAACCAGATTAAGGATAAGACATTGCTTATTGGTTCCACCTTCATGCCTAAACCCATACTGACAGTGGTGGACAACAGACTTGTCATATACCCAGGCCATAACCCTGGTCAGGGTAATAGTGGGCTATTTTGGGCTTCAGTGTCAGGTGTTAAGCGCACATTAAGAGCGTCTAGTATCATTTCTTGTAATATTGTTGCCAGTGTTTGGGAGGACCACTTGAATACTAATTAAGTGGGTCCTCCATCTTCTATTCCCTTTTGTATAGATTATGCCTTGCCATCTTGCTTTCAGACAACCCTTGAACAAGTAGAGGGAGCTATAACTCAGAGCGTGGGTGGAAAGGCTCCAGGCTCAAATGGGGTCCGTATTGATCTTATTAAATGCACACTGCCTTGTGGGTCCCCTTATAATTAATGTCTTTAATAATTTATCTCACTTTCTCTTACCTGAGGCTTGGGCTATAACTGTTATTGTCCCTATATTTAAAAAGGGGGTTGTTCATTTCAGGCATGTTAACGGCCAATTTCATACATTGATACCACTGCCTTTCCAGATCATCCTAGTATCCACGACAGGTGTGAAGTGTGCTGGTCTTCTCAACTGGGTTCACACAAGCCACACACGCAAAGTTTCATGTCCTCTTGAAGATACCTCACCTGTTCCTGTAGGGTCGGAATCAGTGAGTGAAGGGGTCCAGGTTAGCCAAACTGTGAGGGCTGAACAAGTGGCTGCTGCAGAGCCTGCACAAACTGGTGAGACTCTGAGCACATCAAAGACTGTTGGAGGTGCAGGAGAACCAGGTCAAATTCAGACAGCTCCTGGTAGCTTAGCAAATGTTCCAGTACCTGCAGTGTATGAAACACAAAAATTGTAATGGGAGACCAGTGACTCTCAAAAAGTCCAGAACCAGTTGCAAATGTGCTTCCAACAATAGCTGAAATAGCTGAAGTAGCAGAAGGAGAGCAAAGAGAAAAAGGATGCCAAGCCGCAGTTACTCTGCACCTAAAAGGACTTACTTTGCTGCAAATGATTGGAAGAACAAATGTGTCACCTTTTGTTTTGACCATGCGTATTCAGCTGAACATTCTGAAACTTGCACTAGAGCTGAATTTTGAAAATACCTTGCCAATTAATGAACTGAGACACTATTTGCTGGAAATACTGATCAGTGATTACCAAATGGTAATTTATTAGAGACATTTCCTTCAAACTTTTTGTTAGTTAAAACTTGAAGATCAAGAACTGTTGTAAAAGTGCAAAAAGACTTTTAAGTATTTTAATTTTTGACTTTGATTACTCACGTTAAAAGAAAAAAAATTTTTTTAAAAGCCACTATACATTTTTTATTTTGCTTTTTTGCTTTTTTTATTTTGTTTTTGATTTTTGAATTTTGAATTTTGTATTTTGTATTTTTGGTCTGACTTCAGATTAATCTTGAATCCCGATCAATGTAAATGGAGTAAATCTAAATATGTGTCTATTGGTTTAGCAATAGTGTGTGTGATTGTGAGTGTATTAGCATTTTTTGATAGTGTGTGTCAGTGAAAGACAATTTAGGGAGCAGAGTTACACCAGTGCCTTGAGGTACACATGCAAGTCAATATCAGTTGTATGAGGATGAAAGAATGTTCCATCATAGCAACTCAAGAGGAGATTTGTCTTCTAATATATATAACAGATTTCTGTATGAATACATTGAAACAATGGATGTGCGTGACTGTTATGTGTGCACGCAGAATCCTTCATCTGTACAGGAAGGAATTACATACCATAGTCTGCCTTTAACTTATGGTATTAGTTGTAGTTTGTTATTAATAGGTTTGTATGATCAAGAGTGTATACAATATTTTTACTCAAATTATGACTTCCTTTCTTTTGTTCCTATAATCAGCATTTGAGTAACATTGCGAAGGCAACAAATATTGACAGAGAGGGAGGTTTCTTGGAACCTACACTAACTTTTGGCACTGCTTATGCTCACAAGAATAACCTCAAAAAACAAATGCTTGTGAAGAAAATATTTCTCAAAACATAACCAATAAATGAACTGTACAGTTAAGCACCTCAAGACATTTGTAAAACAGTATGCATGATAATATTATAAAGAAGTTGCACTGATGTCACCTATGATATCCCACAACCCTTTTCCAGGAGATCAATAGGTAGAAAACTTCCCCCTGACACAAGAATATAAATCAAACAGTCCCTTATAATTTTTTTCACAGTGTTACAAACATTTAGGGATGGACTAGTACAAATGTATGCAGTCACTTCTGTTATGGAGGACTTGTAGTTGATGTTTCAATCTCAAAAAGCAGTCCATGATTTAATCATCAGGACTCAGTGTCAACATGGAATTAAACCTTGAAGTACTGATAAAATATATTACAAGACCATCAGCACAATGTTCAAACAAACACCAAAGTTATAAACAACATGCAAGAGATAGAAAGTATTGCCCGTTCACAAACCACTAGTGAATCAAAGAAAGTTGAATGTGCAGTGTATACTCTAGGCCCACATACCAATAAATGCTAATAAAACATCATCAAATGTGAAACCATGATTCCAATCCATACCAGATAAAAACCTAAACACAACACCCAAGCCCCACTACCAAGTAATCCAGGGTACTTTATATATGGCCATGAAAAGGTCCGTTAAGTGGTCAAAAATCCCTGGAATCAGCCCCCTTCTCAAAATATCACCAACATTAATGAGTGTAATAAAATGATCAGACAAGATCTTACCAAGAATCAAAACAAATGATGACTAGCTCTTATGATGAATGTAGTATTCTGTGTAATCAATAAAGAATATATACATCATGGTGGTTTTAACTCAAAGTTTCAACTAGTGTGAACTAACACAGACGCTGGTGCGTAGAGGAACTTACTTTAAACAAACTGGCCTCGTCCAAAAACTCCAACAAATCGGGAACAAACTAGCATACCGGGCAAAGTTCTGAGAATTCTACGGTCCCTACTCCAATTCCTTCACAGACATGCGACCAAATCAGAGCCTGCAGTGCACCCAGACACTACCATCCAATTTACGAGTACCACTAGGGAAGACAGATCTACTAAAGGTCATGTGCAATAGCTAACACAGCGTGGGAGCCATCTTAAAAAATCTGACAATACCGCTGACATGAAGATTCTGGAGTATCCCTCTTGAAAAAAAAGCAAACCTTCTCATACCAAATATAATACATAGTAGATAACCAAACAAAAGCTCATATCAGTTGGGGCAGGGGATCCACCTCGTATAACCCAATAATAACAGTGTGGCAAGCCACAAGAACAGAATACCTAGTGAACGTCAAAATATAGTAAGTTCACACAATATTCATAACATAAAGTGGCGGTCATCTTACAAAGCCCTTCGAGTACCCCTAAAAGGGGGGCAAGGGAGACAGAATCACTCAAATATCACATCTCCAATCAATGTATACCGCAACTATTAAAGGGAAAAAGGAAATGGATGTATCAACAAGGCAGGCCCCATGAAAAATATGATAGTATGATTGCTGTAAATAGCTATTATGAATCAAAATACTACCTATCAAAATGCAACTCCAGAATACAGCGACAAAAATATAAATGGACCACAACGTCCAAACCTACTAACATGACCTATTATGACCTATTACTCATACAAACATATCTGAACATAATCCAAAACTCATGCTTAAAGATAAACTGGACAATACAAGTCACAGAACAGAATTTAGAGTGTGGCTAGAACCTGCCATTCTACCCGTTGGTTAAGCCCCTTCTGGACTGAATTTGCCAACCAAATCCACTTATTTTCAAAACCTGTGAGCAGACGGTCCGCATCATGTCTTCGCTTAGAGCATTTTGCACCTCTAATACAAACCATTTCATGGCATTAGGAGCATGTGACATTTCCAAAAAGTGCTCCCTCAGAGAGGCATTCTGTACTTTACAGCGACCAGTGACTGATGTTGTGTAATTCTTTTCTAAAACGTCCTGAGTAGTGTTGCCAATATAAACCAGCACACATGGACACTCTACAATATATTACATTCTTAGAAGCACAATTCGAATGATGTTTCAATGTCACATTTATGTCATTGAGCCTACAATGTCTAACTACTGTTGTAGTGGCACACCCAGTACAATTACCACAAGGGTAGAGTCCCATTATAGGTTCTAGCACCCATAAGTGACGTAGGGATGTGGGTTCTGGATCATCGTAGGCTCGGACCAGACAGTCCCTCAAATGTTTACCTCTTTTGAAGGCAAACATAGGTTTCTCCTGAAAAATACCAAATGTGTTAAGTAAATGCCAGTTTCTTAAAATAATGCTTTTGATTCTGTTAGATTATGTGCCGAATGTTGTGACACACGCCAGTCTATTCTTAGCCTGTTGTTCTTTTACTCTCAATAGGAAATCCCGATCATAATACCACAAGCCTTTCACTAGGCAGTATGGATACCCCTTGTTCACCAATTTAGAACACAAAGCCTGGACCTCCATAAAATAGTCCTAGAATATCAAGCATAGCATCCAATTCTAACACCTCTGTTTATGTAATAGCCGAAAGGCTATTTCTCATTTAGGACCTAGTGAGAGGAACTCATGTTTTTATGAAAACATCTATATACTCTGCATGTGGTTGAAGGATTGACACCCTGCCGCAATGGGTCTACCTAGAGGCTTTTTGTCATTTTTGTGAGTTTTATGGAGAATATAAAAAACTGGTATGGAGTAAAAAAAAAATTACGCTAATGTGGTACAAGGAGGCGCTAGGGGTTCTCAAATCAGCCCCTAATACTCTACATGCACAGAGTTTTGCTCCCCTGAGCACAGATCCACAGGGTAAATTTGACCACATTCGCCAATTCTTCATTTGAATCACCAACTGACAACTAGCCAACCTAGACCACAGAGATCAAAACTGAGACCTCCTTTCCCTTCCATCACTACATGGCATGCAGCTACCACTTGATGACCCCCAAGCCTGCACTGCAGTCAGGCTGACAACAAATCAGGAGTTTCGTACTCTCAAATTAAACATATCATAAACCAAATCCTAAACTCAATGCAGACCATGCCCGATCTTGTATTCTGATGGTGTCCTATCTTTACAAAGACAGTTAAGGGCCCATACAAAAGGGACTCTGGTATGAAAAAACAAATCAAGTGTTTCTCGAGAGAAGGTAAATACAGGTAATTTTATGCAGAACCAAAGACAACGAGTTTAGCAAAAGACAACCCATTTCAAGTGGCGCAATAGGGGTAGCACTGCACTAGTGAACTCTTACCTAAGGTTGACAAATGACAACAGAAAATATTAAGGGGAACACATGTTTTCACCATAGAAGATTAAAATGAAATGTCTCATCTTTATTACGAATGCAGAAAATGAAGTCATTGCTCCCAACAAGCAATCAAATTGGCTAGGCAATTTTCTGTAAAACCAATCTGTATTTCCACAGTCATTACTGAAAATAAATGATTACATTTTACTCATCTTGTAAAAATATTGAATGGGTGTTGTTGCAAAAACATTTTTCTATCATAAATGGAAACCTCTTGCCTGGTTGCATAATCTGAAAAACAAAGCAATCCATCAACAGATTTCATTTTAAAATGAATAAATGATGTTGTTAGAATTATATGTTTTCTTTTTCTCCTTCAATCACGTCGTTATTATCATAATATAAATGGCATTTGCATGCTTTTTGGATACATTTATCAGTAACCAAGGTTGGTAATGTATTTTAAAAGCATTTTGTCTTGCAGCCTTGTATTAGGGAATTATGGAATAGTCGTACATAACTAATCAACTACAAGGTTATCAAAGGAAGTGTCACGAGCATTTCAGTTCAGCAAATTAGTATGTTTTGGAAAGAATATGCTAAACATGTGGGGCTAGGCTTATGCTGCAATATAATATCGTTGATATTCATAGCTAAAAACAATAACGTCAGTCGCTTTTAAAAGACAAAGGAAACCCATTTACAAGGCTGGATGTCACAAAGTCGCTATTTTGCTAATTTTGCTTCGTTTGTGATATTGTAATGTTTTTAATGTGTTTATCCTGTTGCCTTCAATGCAATCCCTACCCGATATTCTGGGGGCAATATTTAGTCAATGAAATGCACATTTGGAAGGTCAGAGAAAATCTAGGGATTACATGGGCATGGTGTGTGGTTTATCACACACTAGAAATCCTTCTGATTATTTGCCAAGTCAGAAGCACCCCATACAAAAGGTGAGTCTCTTTTTAGAGTGGTTGACCTGGGTTTCAGAAAAACTGATCTTTTCCTGCACTCACACACAAAAGGGGACAGTGGCAGGACTCACTCAGACATAAAGTTACTAGTAGAGTTGGGAAGGTACCAAAATTACGGAAGACGAGGCAGTGTAGTTTGGGCTCATCCTCACTTCAGGGTTCTCACAGTCACTACTAGGTAGATGAGGAATAGTCAGTACTTAAGGCCTTTTCTAAAATTGAGCAGATGTCTGGCAACATGGTATTTAGTTGTGGTTGCAATTTCCCATTGGTTCACACCTGTGCCTAGGCCCAAGCTCTCACTTACCAATGGACTGATCCTCCAACCAGTCTAAGGCCCTTCTGAACTGGCCCTCTTGCCTTCAGAACCTGCCTCTGTGCTCCTCCTCCAAGTCTGTCTGTCCCTTTGCTTGGCCTATTAGGCCCGTTGTTGAGTGTGCCATCTTTGTTGCTCTTCCCAGCCCTTTTGTCTTTTGAGCCTGTTTTGTGCCTGGTCTTTTGTTCTCATTGTGCCTCTGTGCCCGTTTTCCCTTGTGCTTTTGTACTCATTTTCCTTTGTGCCCATTTTGTCTTTTGTGCCCTGGTCTCTTGTGCTCATTTGTCTTCTGTGCCTATTTTTGTGCCTTTATGATTTCATGCATGTTCTGCCTATCTTGCTCTGCCCAGTCTTTGTGATTCTTATTGTAATGTTCGGTGCTCCCTACTCCTCCCCTCTGCCATGCTAGTCGTGTCTCCCTCCTCCCCTTCTCCTCAGTTGCTTCTCCTGCGTGCCTTCTCTTGCTGCACTCCAGCCCCTCCCTACCCCCGCCTCCCAGTCTTTCTTCCCTCCTAGGACCAACTTAATGGCACCAGCTGTGTGACCACACAGCAGGCATGTGTGGCATGCCAAAAGCAAGCCCATCTGTGCTTGTCTGTGCCTGAACTGCTCCCAGCACCATGGACCTCGGCCCATCAGACCACCAACACTACAGCTCAGCCGACCTGCTGGCACTCAACACCGAAGGCCATCACCAATGCTACTCTCACGCCACACCTCATCACATACCAGGCCCTTTCACTTGTGCCCAATGATGCTTCTCCTGAAGCATACCTGCTGCGCTACCCTCAGAACACAGTTCACCCCATATCGCCTGCATGCTCCTTAACAATAGATTCTTCTGCAAGCAAACCACTGAGATCTGGGACTTCATCAACACTCACTCTCCAAACATCCTCTTCTTCATCATTCCTGGCTCAGCCATCTTCCACCCCCACCATCGTCCTGGCCATCCTCACTGGATACAATTAGCCTCTGCAATCACCCAGAAGGATACCATTACCTGCACAACCTCTTCGGATGAACCAACCACGATAATGTAGCACCTGGACTTCCAAATGCAGATTAGCCTCTCCATGACCTTCTCAGGCTCCCTCAACTACCAACCGCCAGGATCTCACACTTTCTTCAGCAACCTCCTCACCTTCAGCAACATCTCCCTGCTCATGTGGACAGACAACTCCATCATACATTTCTATATCAGCAAACCCCAGCCCAGCAAACCTAAACCAACTACCAAACTCAGCCACAACTGGAGCAACATAACAGAAACAGGCTGGACCCACACCCCAAAATTCAACCAAGTAAACCTCTCAGGCACCATACAGAAAGACCTACCCACCTTCGACAGCTCTGCTGAAGAAACCATCAGCCAGTCCTAAGGCTCTCAGCAACTACAGCCTTATCTCACTCTGAGCAGATGACTTCCAGTCAATCATGGACAAAGGAGAAACTGCTGCATTTATCCTGCTGGACCACTCAGCAGCATTCAACATCATTCCCGCAGCACCCCCTTCGCCAGACTTCAGGAATCAGGAGTCCAAGGACTCACTCTAAGTTGGATCACCTCCTTCCTCTCCAACAAGACACAATGGGTCAGACTCTCCAATAAAGAAGCTCGCCTGTAGAGTTCCGCAGGCTTCTCAGTCCATTGAAACCTGTTCAATGTCCACATGGCACCTCTGGCCCGTATCATAAGAATCTCCAAACATCAATATCATCTCCTACACCAATAACACTGAGGCTCATCCTCTCCCTCACTGACATGAACAACATCTACAGGAACAATTTTACTGCTTGCATGTCCAACATTGCAAACAGGACGCAAGAGGACTACCTCAACCTCAGCACAGATAAAATGGAGATCCTAATAATTGGAAATAAGAAATCCCCCTGGGACTCCTTCTGGTGGCCACCTGACCTGGCTCCAACACCCACCTCCATAGACACGCCAGAACCCTCTGCATCATCCTCTCAATGAACAAATAAGTCAACCTCGTGACCGCTTCCTGCTGGTACATCCTTAGACTTCTTTGCAAAATCTTCAAATGACTCCCCACATACACTAGACACAATGTCACCCAGCCCGCACCGACCACAGAAATGCACTATAAGTCATGCAAAGTCTCTAAACGAACCAGAACACCACCACCAGAGTCATCCTTGAAATCCCAAGAAGCGCACACATCACACCTTATCTCACAAAACTGCCCTGGCTACCCATCCTGAAATGCTGCAAAATCAATCTCCTCATCAATGCCTACAAGGCCCTACCCAATGCAGGACCAGCCTTTCTCAATGACTGACTCCGTCTCTACCAACTTTCCCAACATCAAAACACTACTTCTCTCTCCTTTGTACAAACGCCCGACATCCACAGATGTCTGAAATCATAAGGGGCCTCAGATATATAATTCCTGCCATTTTGGAGCAAATGGTTGCAGTTTCTTCACCACTACAGTCATCACACATTTAGGCCCGGATTTAAGAGGGCCTAGCACCTCCTAAGGCCACATTTGTGTAATTTTTTTATGCTAATGTGGCCCAACAAGGCCAAAATTGCCATGCCAGAATTAAAAAGTGGTGCAATACATGCACCCTATTCGCATTCAGCAGAAGTATTATGCTGGAGGTATTAGGGTGGGAGACTTCTCAACCACTGATTGCAAGCTCAGATCCAACTCCACCGGATCACTGAGAATCTGTGTCCATCTGATACCACAGTATGCCACGACAAAGGTTTTGCAGTGGAGTTTGAATGCTTTTATGCCAAGTTATATGTTGGGGAGTAGCTCAGTCAAACTGAGGCTTCTGAATACATTGCACGGGCTCCCCTAGCCAGCTGGCCTGAGAGTTTTTCACACCTCCTAGGCAGGGACAGAACAGTGGATGAAGTTTTTGTAACAATAGGGAACCTTCAGTTGGCATCTGGCCAGGATCGCTTTACATACGCACTTTATAAAGTGCTTGCCACTTACTTAGCGTCAGTACTGACAAAGCAGTATAATTCTTTTAGTGCACATGGAACCCTCACTGATGTGATGAAAACAGCAATTATTATGCTCATACCCAGGCCCGGCAAGGCCTCCATTTTTTGTACCTCATACTGTCCCGTTTTGCTGTAGATGCCAAAATCTTTACCAGCATACTCGCATCCTACTTACGGCTGTACATGCCTGGGTAGGTAGACACGGACCAAGCCAAGTTTATTCCTGGGAGAAACAATAGTGGCAACATGTTGCTCGAATGTGAAATTATCTTGAAGAAAATGAAAGACAAGAGGTGTTTGACAAAGCAAGAACAATTTGTTTAATTAAACATTACGGGCGAGAGAACAGTTACAGAAGCGCGGTCTGAGGACTGTCTCAAGGTACAGTTAGTCTAAGCAGTGTTTTATACATTTCTCTGAGTACCATAAAACAATTACAGGGTAAAGAATGTGAACAGTTGTCTTTAGGTCATAAATAAGGTCCTGATAACAAATGTAGGTAGGCCTCAACCTTGTGTGGACACAATGAGGACCAGTGAAGAATGCGTCCAGATGTCCGGCCTGAGGAGCATGTGATTGCAGTGTGTTACTGTACTTGCTGTGTTCTGGTTGGCTGAGTGCTCCTAATTACATGTGGCATCTGACTTTATGGTGTTTAGAAATGTGCATACCCCTCTGGCCATGGGTGCTTTATTGGGGCAAACCTCTTTCAGTTTCCTGTTCACATGTTTATTTGCTGGCTACGTGCTATCCCACCTGTGACCTGTCAGTCAGTAACCTCAAGCTTAGGTCTCAGTGCCTGCCTGACCCTGTCCTTTGGAGTCGGGGTAGATGGTGAGTTCATGACTGGTGAATTCACTAATAGAGAGGCAATTTCGATGTTATATGTGAACACATCATTGTATATATCAATATAAACTTTTTTAATCTTAACAAACATCAAGCACATCCCCCGCCTTATTGACAAAACAACCAGATCCCATATTCCATTCTTGTTAATCTCCATCAATGCTGAGAAGTGCACTGGCCCTTTCTCAAGCTAACCTTAGAGAGGATGGGCGTGGGTCCAAACATTCGTAGTGGGTATGGCCCAGTTACACTGGCCCCAATGCTTCTGTGCGTGTCAATTGGCTGCTGTCCAGGCTCTTTCCTGTCTCTCATACGACACGCCAGGGGTGTCCACTACCACCAATTTTATTCGCTTTTTACATAGAGCTCTTCGCCGAGTGGATTCTGAAACATCCCCTCAATGAGAGCATTACTATGGGACGTCAGGCAAATAAAATAACCCTCTACTCAGACGATGTTCTGCGGACCATCACTCAACCTCGCTGCTTTCCTCCCCTGCTATTACAGGATCTTGAGAACTTTGGCAGAGTTTCAGGCTTTAAGATTAATGTGCAGAAATCTCTAGCTCTCAACCTCGCTGTCCCAATGGGCAAAAGGACTCACCTTAAAACTCTCTTCTCCTTTTCTGTGGGCAACCCATGGGGTTCAATATATAGTAATTCAACTGTTTTTCACTCTAGACAAGACAACAGATTGCAACTAAGCACCTTTACTGGCCACTGCCCACTCCACAGTTCAACCTTGGCGAAGAAGCCTCATATCAGGGCTTGCGAGGATTGTGGTCATGAAAATGTCCCTTCTTCTCTACCTAATACAGACACCTCCCCTCAAAACATCCCCACATATGTTACAGAAGCTCCAACAGATTATGGAAACATTTATCTGGGATGGCAAGCAGCCATGTATGGCTAGGAGGCAGTCCCACTTGCAGATGGTGGAGGAGGGGTGGGCAACCCCACACAGTGTGCTGCTACCAAGTGGTAGCCGAGGATGGAGAAACACTAGTGCTTTATGGACCATACTATTGCAGGCATACACACATGGAAAATTCCCTGGCTTCTCAAGAAACATCTTCTGCAAGGAGTGTACATTTCATCTGTGGTGAAGGCGATGGTGGGATCATGGAACAAAATCTACTTAGCTAAACAGCTCTCCATGCCTATTCCACTGATCACACCTATAGTGGGGAATACAGACTCCCATGCAGCAATACAGGACACGTCATTCTCCTCCTGGCAAGAGGATAACTGCAAGCAGATTGGGGACCTGTTTGACTTCAACAGCTTGCTAGACTTTCCCCAGCTCAAAGGCAAACATGGCTTACCTGACACAGCATATTGGCACTATACCATCGTCAAGCACTGAGTAACACATCCTCTAGTATGCCTCCATGCAAGCAGACCTCTCACTCACTTTGAGAAGTGGATCCTCTCCCGCCATGATGACAAACACATCCTTTCTGATAACTATCCTCTCCTTGACATGCTTTCCAATGGTAACACCTCTCATGCCCGCTCACGCTGGTAATCGGAGTGTGAACGCCTGTTCTTCCATAAGGAATGGTTGGATATCTTGCATCGGGTCCACACCTCCTCCTGTAGTGCTTTTTGGAAAGAAACCTGTCTTTAAATTGCACATTACTGTACTATACACTGGCAAGAACTGCTAAGTGGAAGCAAGGTAGTGATCAACAGCTGCTGGTGCCAATGTAATCACACAGGAACACCTACTCACCTTTTATGGCACTGCCCTAAATTACATTGTTACTCAACCAATGTCCAGGAAGATATTGATAAAATGTGTGACACCAAACTGCTCTGGTTCCCCAGAGATATTTTAATAGGTCTCCATAATGCAGTGACCTACTCCTTGCAATCAGCCAGGGGGAGGGCCATTAATCTTGCCCTATGTGCAACCAAACAGGTTCTTTAGTCAAAGTGGGGCCACGGAGGCAGTGCCAATGCACACATACTGGCTATACAAGCTGTTGGACCTACTTGGTATGGTGAAACTGACAGCCTTCATCGCACATAAGCTCCCTCAATTTAGGAAAACATGGGGTCTCCACCTTCAGCTAACATCCCTCCTCTCCTCTTTCCCACTACCCCTTTCCAGTTGTTGATCTTTTTTGGTTCCCTTTTCTCTCAGACCAGTGGTTGTAGGTGAGTTGATATGTTGTTTGGATTTGCTGATCCTTAAATGAAAATCAATAAATTCGATTTAACACTAAGGGGGTGATTCCTAGTTTGGCGGGCGGCGGTCGCCGCCCGCCAAGCGGGAACCGCCAGAAGACCGTACCGCGGTCAAAAGACCGCGGCGGTCATTCTGGCTTTCCCGCTGGGCGGGTGGGCGACCGCCAAAAGGCCGCCCGCCCGCCCAGCGGGAAACCCACAGCAACGATGAAGCCGGCTCCGAATGGAGCCGGCGGAGTTGCTTTTGTGCGACGGGTGCAGTTGCACCCGTCGCGATTTCCAGTGTCTGCTATGCAGACACTGGAAATCAATGTGGGGCCCTGTTAGGGGGCCCCTGCAGTGCCCATGCCATTGGCATGGGCACTGCAGGGGCCCCAGGGGCCCCACGACACCCGTTCCCGCCAGCCTGGTTCTGGCGGTCAAAACCGCCAGAACCAGGCTGGCGGGAAGGGGGTCAGAATCCCCATGGCGGCGCTGCCTGCAGCGCCGCTATGGGGGATTCTGCAGGCCAGGGGAAAACCGGCGGGAAACCGCCGGTTTCCCTTTTCTGACCACGGCTTTACCGCTGCGGTCAGAATGGGCCTGGATGCACCACCAGCCTGTTGGCGGTGCATCCGCGGTCCCCTACCCTGGCGGTCTCGGACCGCCAGGGAAGGAATGACCCCCTAAATGTACAGGTCAAAGTCTTTACCAAGCTCTGTCACCAATATCAATCTCACAAAGTACACTCTAAGGTCAGGCACTTGAGGCACGTAAGTGCCTGGACAATCAGTAAGACAAAAGGCAGGATTAAAGAAAATGGAGTAGTCTGCATCCAGGTTTCAACCAAAATGGTATTTGAGATGGTGGGCAAGACTTTGCATCAGAATGATTGGAAAAGGTTGATGGTAGGTGATCATGCCAAGACAATGCCCACAAGGTCTTCTTCAATCTGTCAAGGAATCAAGAAAACTGGCATAAATTAGAAAGACCGAATGCAGAAACATATCATGTGTTAAGCTTCATATTGTCGATATCAAGTGATTCATGAATATTTCTCAGACTTCCCATGGGTTAATGTCTTCAACTAAAGATGGTACTGTAATGGGGGTTTCGGCTGCCATTTTGGACCATATGGCTGTTAAAACTATGCTCTTCCACCTTGTTGATACTTCTCATCAGAAACCCCTGGCTTAACCCCATGAAGAGCCTGTTTTCCTCTCTGGAACCAGATCTGAAAACCTGGCCTGAGGCTTTAAGGGTCTACAAACCAAGGCAGCAGAAAAACAGTTTGAGCTACATGACTTTCATGTTAAGAACCTTTGGATCCTTTGGATCTAAAACAAGGTGCTATCTGCTTTTGATCTTTGCTATAAATGGGAGCATGATTTAAAGGTCAATCCAAGGAGTGAGGTCTTGGTTTCAGATGATTTGCAGCAAGAGAAAGGCAGCAAGAGAATATGATATGATGGTACACTCTTACTGTTTTTCATTTTCTATGAACATCAAGACCTCATTGTGGACCTTATCCTTGGTTCCCATGGCCCCATTTTGGCTGTGGACTATGTAGCTCCACTCTCATTGATATCTATCTGATATCCCTGTGTATAGGTGTGTTTACTTTCACACAATGATGTTTATCACCCTCCACACGGTGTAAGACACAGCTAGCCCTATGTTTTCTCTTTCTTTTTAGAACTAGTCTCACAGGCAATCCCAAGCCCTGAAGAGACCCTTGTACACTGTGAATAGCTTGAAACATCATTGACAGCTTTCAAACAAATTGCTTGTGATTTCATGCTGCACGTGTGCACAGGCAACTATGGGTCTGTTGTAATAAATTAACCAATATGCAGTCGTTTGTATACCAACATACCTTTGAATTTTTGTATACTACCTCTTCACAATTGTGGTTGTGGTTTTCTCACATGGAGCTCACTTTGCACCTATGTTTTTAGAGTGCCTACTTGAAGGTAAGGTTTATGCTGTGAGTAAACCAATTCTCGCTACTTAAGCTTGTTGTTTCCATCTACTTATATGTTTTAAAAATGGTAATACCTAGCATAAATTCTTGCTGTTCCTTATCCATTATTTTGCTGTAAATGGGTTCTGTGTGAACCACTTTAATTAGATTTACGTTGATTACCCAGGTTCACATAGACATTTGGATTGCTTTTGTTTGAGATGAAAATATACTAGACATCACAATCACACAAGTCATTAATTTACTAAATACATTCAGAAGTGTTGGACGGACTCGAGGCTGGTTGGAGCTCAGCATACCTATGTGGAAGAAAGTTGGCTGCTTGAATTAGTTGTGCTTCCTTAAAGCACTGGCATCTACGTGTGCAGACCTTGGTTACCAAGCAAGTATTCAAACTCCCCTCTACTCCCACACACAGCACTTGTTAAATGCATGACTAAATAACACCCTTGGCTAGAGGTTTATTCGGACTATGAGGCAGATTTAAGAGTCTCTAGCGCCTCCTTCCACCAAATTAGCATCATTTTGTTTACGCTAATGTGGCCCAAGGAGGTCAAACTCACAATCCGAATTTACAAAACGGTGCACTGCATGCATTGCGCCACTTTGTAACCATTTGCAATACATTATTACTGCGCCAGGCATAATGTATGCAAAGGGAGCATTCCCTTGTTAGGGGGGGGCGAAAAAAATGGCACAAAGAAAATTAAGAGATTTCTTTGCGTTTTTTTTGTCACTTTTAACGCCTTCTCAGAACAGGCATTGAAAGGAGACTCCTATTGGTTTCAATGGGCCTGTGGGTGCTTTCCATGGTTAGTGCTAGAATTTTTTACGTTAATCCTGAAAAGCGCTAAAATAGCCTAACAAATTCTGATGCTAGTTCCCTAAAGACCGCCATGGTGTGCCGTACATTAAATACAGCACACACCTGGTGGCGTTAGGGGGGAGGTAAAGGGTGCAAGAAAAGTTGTCGCTGCACTAAGTGCTTCGCCACTTTTCATAAATCTGCCCCTATGAGTTTTTGAATTCCAAGGGAATCCTTCCAGGTCAATGACATGATGTCCTGGTTGAACTCAAGAGGATTCTTCAGCATGTTGGACTATTCTTCCGTGTTCTGTGACTTTTAACTGAGTAACATTTGTTTTTGTTTCCAATGGAAGAGCGTTTGATGTTTATTTATCTATTGAACCCCTTGTTCGATTTTCTTCTCTTTTGTTTTAGTAATCTCTGCACACGCATATTGCCTGAAGTTTGCTTTGCTGCTCAGGTAAAGCAATTCAAAGCTAGCTAAGGGTTCTATTTTCAGAACTTGCTTGTTGTGGGCCCTTCTGTTTTGGAAGTGTGGATTGTGGTTTCTCTCTCTCATGCAATGTCTTGTGGATTTTTCAACACACAATCCCAGACATGAGACTGATATAATAAAATAGCTTGCAAAGACATATGTGCTACGTATTAGGGTTAGTGGGCATATTATCAAAGAGACACAAAATTCCAGGTTGGGGGTGTGAGGACACCCAAGATATGGCAGAAATAAACCGTGCACCAAAATGTGGGTAGTGCACATTTGTCTTATCCACTTCAATCATTTGGAAAAGGAGCATGGTCTAAATAACTAATACATTTGCATAGTGCAATACCCCTGATGCAAATGGGTGAAGACGTTCTCTCAAATACACACTCTCCCCATTGAGATAGTAGTGGCCTTGGGGAACCTTCTTAAACATGGATCTACACATGGTTCTGGGCAAATTCTCTGGATGTCAATGCAGGCAGGTGCCCTGTCTACACAGAGTTTCCAAGGGGTAATGAGTATTGAAATTCCAATTATGTCATGACCAACCAGTTGTCAACAACGTTCAGTCAATCCATTAGCATGAGGCAAGAGTTTAAACCTTCTCTCGTACTGAAACCGGCACACAGCACTTTAAAATGCAGAGATACTGATTACAGTATCACTAGTCAGCTAAGAGATATGCTGACAGGGCCTGAGTAACTTGTCAAATGCAAATCAAAAACTCAAACAGTGTAATGTTCTATTCAACCTTACCAAGAAGCATTTTAATAAACCACCATGAAAAAGTAATTGAAACTGCCTAAAACGCAATTACAAAGGGTAGCATAATATTTTTAGCTCATACCATTACCTCCATTGTATTGTAAATTATTATCCACTTAATTGTTCTCTAAATGTTATGGCCTGTGCTGGTTGCGGGAAATACTAACATATCAATGGAATGCACTTGCCCTTTGTCATGGTCGCTGTAGCAAAGGGGTTCTATCCATTTAGTCCACGAGGATATTCTGCAAATGACTATTAGGTTTTTGGATCTTTACTGTCGGTGATTACAAACCTCCTACTTTCACTCCACATAGCTGGAGGATTACTGCTTACACCTACTCTGAACAACACGGGTACAGCTCTTGCCAAGTGCAGGAAGCCGGTGGAGCTGGGGGACATTTGGCTTCCCCCAGTAGCCCCCAACAATGTGTACAGCTGGGGTGCCCTAGGTCAGACCTCGACACCAATTAAAAAGAACAGGAAAGATACAATACTTTGCTTTGCAAGGACATATGAAGAAACGCTGCGGGTGAGCCTGCTAATTAAATGTGTACAGGAAGGCCGATGGAGCGTCCCATAATGTCCCGATTGGGATAGTTTAAATATTCTCTTTGTTTGTGGTGCCCCACGTAGGGGCAGGGGTACCATCACAGGTTGATCCATGAGTTGTGGGGCAATTGCATGGTAAAGCAGGCCCCTGGAATATTTTTGGGAAACAGATTATAAGTCTATCAAAGCATTGTGTCAATGACCACAGGAGAGGTTTCTATCGAGTTTAAGGACTCCCTGGAGTTGGTGGTTTTGTCTCTTGGTGTATCCAACCATTGATATTTGTGAATCGGATATATTCAGTAGACCCATTTTGCACTTTCAAAATGTTTTATCAAATTGCAAAATGGGTTTCGTATACAACAAAAACCCATTGTGAGGCTGCAAACCCAGTAATTGTAGGAATTGTGGGTCTGGTCAGCAGAAAATGTTTCAGGAAAATGGGCTCTTCAATCCTAGGTAACAAAACTATTTCCTGCTTCCTACCTCTCCGACCCTTCTACTTGTCATTCCTATTACCCTTCCAGAAGCAGCACAAAGCATGGATATATTAGAAAGTCCCATTCATTTTACATATCAACTGAAAAATGTTAGAAGAGTTTCTGGGTTCATGCTTTCTGATTGACCCAAAAATTTTGCAGATGAAATAAAATCTGGAGCTTAAGTATCAAAGATAAGCATTTCATAGATATGCCAGGAGAACTTACTGAGACAAGCTTCTGATTCTTTTTCAGACACTTTTATAATCAGTGTTAGACCTGACAGCCTCAGGGTGGTCACCCCTAACTCTTTGTCTGCCTCCCTCGACTTTTTGGATACTGCTTTTGCTAGTTTTAGGACTCTACACACTTAACCACTGCTACCTAGTGCTAAAGAGCATATGCTCTCTCCCTTTAAACATGATGACATTGGACCATACCCAATTGGATTATTTAATTTACTTATAAGTCCTTAGTAAAGTCCACTTGATGTGCCCAGGTCCTGTAGATTAAAGGCTACTAGTGGACCTGCAGCACTGATTGTGCCACCCACTTAAGTAGCCCCTTAACCATGTCTCAGGCCCCCAATTGCAAGGCCTGTGTGTGCAGTTTCACTTGCAATTCGACTTGGCATTTAAAAGTTCTTGCCAAGCCTAAACCGCCCCCTTTCTACATAAAAGTCACCTCTAAGGTAGGCCCTAGGTAGTCTATAGGGCAGGGTGCTGTGTAGACAAAAGGCAGGACATGTACCTGTGCAGTTTACATGTCCTGGTAGTGTAAAACTCCCAAATTTGTACATTGCTGGGAGGCCTGCTCCTTTCATAGACTAACATTAGGGCTACCCTCATATACTATTTGAGTGGTAGCTTCTGATCAGAAAGGAGTAACAAGGTCATATTTAGTATGGCCAGAATGGTAATAAAAAATCCTGCTGATTGGTGAAGTTGGATTTAATATTAATATTTTAGAAAGTGAGCATTTCTCTGCACTTAAATCCTTCTGTGCCTTACAATCCATGTCTTGCTAGGTTTAGTTGACAGCTTCCTTGTGCATTTACTCAGACAAACCCCAAACAGAGGATGCTCAATCACACTTGCATACATCTGCAGATTGAATGGGTCGTCCTGGGCTGGGATGGTGGAGGGCCTGACACTTACATGTCAAAGGACAGCAACCTGTCCTCACACAAAGGACTGCCACACCCCTTACTGGGACCCTGGCAGACAGGATAGAACTGAAAGGGGACCTTGTGCACTTCTAAGCCACTCTTTAAAGTCTCCCCCACTTCAAAGGCACATTTGGGTATTTAAGCAGAGTCTCTGATCCTACCAACTTAGACACTTCTGAGATAGAAACTTCTACTTCACAGACACTTTCTGGAGAAGAGAACCTGAACCAGAACCTGCATCCGGCCAAGAAGAACTACCTGGCTGCCTAAAGGACCCACCTAACTGCTTCTCTAAGAAGGACTGCTGCCTTGATGTTGCCCTGCTGCCTTACTGCTCTCTTGCTGTGCTGAGAAGTACTTTCCAAGGGCTTGGGTAGAGCTTGCCTCCTGTTCCCTGAAGTCTCAGGACCAGAAAGACTTCATTCCTGCAAGACAACTCCTTCTGCGGTGGAAATAGACGCACAGCCTGCAAGGAACGTTGCACAGCCTGCATTGTGGTGAGAAAATCACTGCACGCCGAACCGGAACGACGCAGCCTGACTTCGCAAGGTGAAGATCGATGCAGCACCAGCGTAGCAACCGGAAATTTGTTGCACGGCCCACTGCATTGACGCAAAGCCCAGCTGGAACGACGCAGCCCAACTTCTTGAGAGGAATCGATGCAGTGCCTGTCATGTGGTAGAAATTTCCACACAATGCCCACCCGATCAACGCAGCCCTGTGACTTCGTCCTGCAAGAGCTGGATTTCAACGCATCGTTCCTGGATCGTCTGAAAACCCCCCAACCCGAAGAGGATCCCAGACTGCGCACCGTAAATCGACACAAAGCCTGTTCTGCGTGAAAACTCAGCGATGCATTGTTTGTGTGCGCCACAAAAATCAACGCACACCTCCCCGTGTTCCATGCATCTCCTCTTCTGCAGTCCCTTGTGGAGAATTTGAACGCAATTGTTGCTTTTTAAGAGACTAAAGACACTTTATATCATTTTTACAGTGATACTTCAACATATACTAATTGCATCTTAATCGTTTTGACCTGTACCTTATCAGATAAATATGATATATTTTTCTAAACACTGTGTGGTGTCTTTTTTTGGTGTTCTACTGCGTTATTGCATGATTTATTGCACAAATACTTTACACATTGCCTTCTGAGTTAAACCTGACTGTTCAGTGCCAAGCTACCAGAGGGTGGGCACAGGATAATTTGGATTGTGTGTGACTTACCCTGACTAGAGTGAGGGTCCTTGCTTGGACAGGGGGTAGCCTGACTGCCAACTAAAGACTCAATTTCTAGCAATGAGTGAAATGGGGTGTAATAACAGGGGACTAATGGCGCTCAGGAAACTAAATGGCCAAATATCATATTAGGGGTTGCATACACAAGGGAAAACACCCATCCCTTCAAGGTTCAAAATTAACCCAACAATAATTAACACAACGTGAGGCCCCCCTCACCCAGAGTTTTCTAATCACAAATCAAGTAAGTCAAAACTCAAGTGAGTAAAGTTCAAAAGACACGCAATCTGAAATTCCAAGCCCATCTTTATAAAGTCCAATCCAATCCAGAAGTTTATTGGATCATATCTTCAAATTTACAGCATTCTTCATGGAAATACACTCCGAGCCAACACGTGTTTCGTCATGGGAAAGTCCTTTAGTCCCAACAACGTCTTCAGGGCTCTACATTATAAGTAAATGATTTATATTAGAAACCAAAATGCTCAAACTGCAAAATGTTAAATTACAATAATGCTATATAAAGGTCCCCTTTATGATAAAAGAAAAGGAAGAAAGAAAAGAGAAAAACGACCCACAAGTAGTATGAGATGGAAAGTGATTCCCTTAGTTGTGAATTCCCATTTGATAAAATAAAGCCAAAAACACACCCTCATTAATGATTCACCAAGTCACCACGTGCAGATGGTCAAAGTAATACCAATCACCAGCTACCTACAACATCACAAGCAACTAAAATCACATATGTCACCGTAACCCACTCCTACGATCACCAAAACAAATACCAAATGTTAATGTCAAACAACACCCAAAAGAACACTCACCAAGCCAAAAGTCAAGTGAAGTATAAGTGGAAATTCAAAAATTACTTCAAACAGTAGGTAATGTTCTGAATATGATTGATCAGTGCACCAACATATCTATTTAAATAAAGAAAAACATCACATACAACTCAATAGATGACCCCTAGTCCCAAATTCAAAAGCACCTCAAAAAGTTGAGAATATATATCTTACATCAAATTCCTTAGTTCTCATGTGCTCTGTAATTACGAGCTGTATATTTCAAAGCTATAAAACAAATGAAATGCCGAGTTTATAATCCACGTGCATTATTAGTTTAAATTTCCAAATGCCAGACAGTCCACACCAGTGTCTTCAACGTCTTACCTGGTAAATCATAAACGAACCAGAAACATCGTTTCCATGCTAAGGAAACGCTCCGTTGCGAGTACGCACCAGCGTGCCTCGCCTCAGCCAAGGTTAAAAGCATTTCCGGAGCGCGCGATCACCTCACGTGATCAAAATCAAAGAAGGACTGTCGTTCGTTACCCACATAGAAAGAGGTTGCGAAGTGCCAAGTCACACTATGAAACGCGTGAATCAGTTTCACGCGCAAAGGCTGTATAAAGCTTTCCGACAATAAATGACAAATTTATCTTCTAGCACCAAGAACTGCTGGTTAATGGTTCACAGAGGACGAAACTGAAAATTGCCGGTGTGTCTGATACCACCCCGTTTTCTAAACAAAATAAGCTATCGGACTGGTATTAACAACAAATCCTCTATCTCCAAGGACTGCAGATCAATGGTTAATATAGGACGAAACTGAAAATAGCTGGTGCATCTGACACCAACGTGTTACAACTAAGAAAGAAGCTCATATCTTGTACATACACATGTACAGTAAATAAAATACAACACAATAATTAACGTTTACCGTTACAAATGACAATTAATCCCTAACTAAATCAGGAAACACATACCAATAAGTATCAACCCCTGTTAGGCACATTAATCATTCCAGGCTAGTCGGCCAAATATTTCCAAGCTACTATATAAATTGACTCAGATGTCAAGAGAAGTTAACAGATTAAGAGACAAAAAATAGAGATAAGATAATTAATAGTCAGCAAAATTTGTGATCCCCTGACTTATATATTAACCACTAGTAGAGTAGTACCTTCAGTGTGAGAATTTTGGTTCATAATGACAATATCTGTGTAAACAAATTGAAGTAAGAAACAAACCATGCATTTTTCAACATGACTGGTAGTTAACAATTTGTGTTGTCATCGATCACCCAAAAAGAACTCCAACTCCCTGTCTGAGTTAAGGTCTGATTCCACAGCCTTTAATCTCATTATCCATATTGCCTCTTTCCTACGTAGCATTAATTCTCTATTACCCCCTCTTGGATTGCGGGGAACATGTTCTAGTCCAAATAATTCAAAATTCTTATGAATAGGTTGTGAGTTACATGATAAAATATGAGCAACTATTGGATATCTTGCATCACCATTTTTAAGCATCCGAATATGTTCTCCAATCCTAACCTTTAGTGGGCGTATTGTACTTCCTACATAAATGCGGGTACATTTGCATCGTATTATGTACACAACATAAGTGGTATTACAGTTGATCATAGTGCAAATTTTGTAAATTTTCCCCTCCAAAGAAAATTCTTTAATCCTATGACAAGCCCTCCGACATACTCCACAGCTACCACATTTAAAGAAACCCATCGTTAGTGCAGATAGCAAATTTTTGTTGGGAGACTCAGTAGTAAAACTGGGACTCAAAATGTTCTTTAAAGTTCTCCCTCTCCGGTAAGTAGTGGGCACTCTTGCTGGAATTAGATTTCTGATTGACTCATCCTGTGATAATAAGTGCCAGTGTTTGGCTATCTGCACTAACGATGGGTTTCTTTAAATGTGGTAGCTGTGGAGTATGTCGGTGGGCTTGTCATAGGATTAAAGAATTTTCTTTGGAGGGGAAAATTTACAAAATTTGTACTATGATCAACTGTAATACCACTTATGTTGTGCACATAATACGATGCAAATGTACCCGCATTTACGTAGGAAGTACAATACGCCCACTAAAGGTTAGGATTGGAGAACATATTCAGATGCTTAAAAATGGTGATGCAAGATATCCAATAGTTGCTCATATTTTATCATGTAACTCACAACCAATTCATAAGAATTTTGAATTTTTGGGACTAGAACATGTTCCCCGCAATCCAAGAGGGGGTAATAGAGAATTAATGCTACGTAGGAAAGAGGCAATATGGATAATGAGATTAAAGGCTGTGGAATCAGGCCTTAACTCAGACAGGGAGTTGGAGTTCTTTTTGGGTGATCGATGACAACACAAATTGTTAACTACCAGTCATGTTGAAAAATGCATGGTTTGTTTCTTACTTCAATTTGTTTGCACAGATATTGTCATTATGAACCGAAATTCTCACACTGAAGGTACTACTCTACTAGTGGTTAATATATAAGTCAGGGGATCACAAATTTTTCTGACTATTAATTATCTTATCTCTATTTTTTGTCTCTTAATCTGTTAACTTCTCTTGACATCTGAGTCAATTTATATAGTAGCTTGGAAATATTTGGCCGACTAGCCTGGAATGATTAATGTGCCTAACAGGGGTTGATACTTATTGGTATGTGTTTCCTGATTTAGTTAGGGATTAATTGTCATTTGTAACGGTAAACGTTAATTATTGTGTTGTATTTTATTTACTGTACATGTGTATGTACAAGATATGAGCTTCTTTCTTAGTTGTAACACGTTTGTGTCAGATGCACCGGCTATTTTCAGTTTCGTCCTATATTAACCATTGATCTGCAGTCCTTGGAGATAGAGGATTTGTTGTTAATACCAGTCCGATAGCTTATTTCGTTTAGAAAACGGGGTGGTATCAGACACACCGACAATTTTCAGTTTCGTCCTCTGTGAACCATTAACCAGCAGTTCTTGGTGCTAGAAGATAAATTTGTCATTTATTGTTGGAAAGCTTTATACAGCCTTCGCGCGTGAAACTGATTCACGTGTTTCATAGTGTGACTTGGCACTTCGCAACCTCTTTCTATGTGGGTAACGAACGACAGTCCTTCTTTGATTTTGATCACGTGAGGTGATCGCGCGCTCCGGAAATGCTTTTAACCTTGGCTGAGGCGAGGCGCGCTGGTGCGTACTCGCAACGGAGCGTTTCCTTAGCATGGAAACGATGTTTCTGGTTCGTTTATGATTTAACAGGTAAGACGTTGAAGACACTGGTGTGGACTGTCTGGACTTTTGAAATTTAAACTAATAATGCACGTGGATTATAAACTCGGCATTTCATTTGTTTTATAGCTTTGAAATATACAGCTCGTAATTACAGAGCACATGAGAACCAAGGAATTTGATGTAAGATATATATTCCCAACTTTTTGATGTGCTTTTGAATTTGGGACTAGGGGTCATCTATTGAGTTGTATGTGATGTTTTTCTTTATTTAAATAGATATGTTGGTGCACTGATCAATCATATTCAGAACATTACCTACCGTTTGAAGTAATTTTTGAATTTCCACTTATACTTCACTTGACTTTTGGCTTGGTGAGTGTTCTTTTGGGTGTTGTTGGACATTAACATTTGGTATTTGTTTTGGTGATCGTAGGAGTGGGTTACGGTGACATATGTGATTTTAGTTGCTTGTGATGTTGTAGGTAGCTGGTGATTGGTATTACTTTGACCATCTGCACGTGGTGACTTGGTGAATCATTAATGAGGGTGTGCTTTTGGCTTTATTTTATCAAATGGGAATTCACAACTAAGGGAATCACTTTCCATCTCATACTACTTGTGGGTCGTTTTTCTCTTTTCTTTCTTCCTTTTCTTTTATCATAAAGGGGACCTTTATATAGCATTATTGTAATTTAACATTTTGCAGTTTGAGCATTTTGGTTTCTAATATAAATCATTTACTTATAATGTAGAGCCCTGAAGAAGTCGTTGGGACTAAAGGACTTTCCCATGACGAAACACGTGTTGGCTCGGAGTGTATTTCCATGAAGAATGCTGTAAATTTGAAGATATGATCCAATAAACTTCTGGATTGGATTGGACTTTAAAAAGACTGGCGTGAAATTTCAGATTGCGTGTCTTTTGAACTTTACTCACTTGAGGTTTGACTTACTTGATTTGTGATTAGAAAACTCTGGGTGAGGGGGGCCTCACGTTGTGTTAATCAATTTCTAGCAATCAGCATTTTAACATTTGACTATACCTGCTTAACAGGATTAGTTGTGGGCTTCAAAGCTTAGGTCATCTGCCAAGAGCAATAGAGAGCCACATATTTTGTGATAGTCCGTAATGAACAAAAACCAGCAGAGCTGAGTGCATTCACAAAAAATTTTCAGATAGATTCTCACCCTGAAAATAGTATGAGGTTAAGACCTGTCCAGGGCAGGAGTAATCTGTTTACAAGATGGGGAAAAGGAAGGAATATCCTCAAAATTGTTGTGTCAATAGGATAAGTGGTTTCCATCTGCCGAGGAATATATTTTCCCAGTGGAGAAAAATAAATTAACATCTCCAATGTGTAACATTTCTGCATCAAGAATGATGGTTCACTACATTTTCCTAGGCTTAATTATTGACATATTTGTGAGAACCCCAGGAAAGCTGCAACAGGTGCAGAATCTCAGGAGCACTACTAGAATTGTTTGAGAATTCCAGGAAAGCAGAAATGTACACAAATCATTCAGCCAACAAGTTCACCTACTAACCTTCTTTGGGACCGTCTGTGAATTGGGCCATGGCGATTTGTAATTGCTGATGCTTCTTCAAATGTGTGAAGCTTGTATCTGAGATTCACAAATCTTGTGGATCACCAAGGTGAATATTTAATTAAGTCTCTCTGTGGCACATCTGAGACTCCATGATTGGGGTTTTCAAACTGAAATGAAATAGTAGTTGCTAACAAAAAAGCATCTTAATGAGGAGGGGATGTAAACCCTGCCAGGCTTCTGTACAAGAAACATGTCCAAACATTCACTGAAATGGATGGCCACAAGGCGTTACATAAAAACTCAACAAGGTTTCACACAGTTCCACCAGCTCATGAAAATATACAGCTTGCACTGCAACTCAGTGCTCCTAACACAAGCAGCGCTGAAAAATTAGCACAAGAACACTCAGCCATTCAAGTTGATTGTGCTGCAGCTCAAGTAGAAAATCTACTTGAGCAGCAGCAAATCTATTTGAATGGCAGCCCTCTGCCTGTGACTGTCCGTATAAGAAAATCATGCTAGGGGAAGCAAAAGCTTGCTCGATGATGCCAGTTTTAATTTTGTAGAGCCTGGCAGAAGAAAAGTTCCACCACACAGCAATTGGCAGAATTTGACCAGAACGTCATGTTAAAGAGTAAATTCAACTGACCAAAATTCCATGGATTCAGGAGGAGGAACAAAATATTCTGCCCACCGATTATGGCCAGAAACACAGTGCCCACCTTCATCCTTCACTGATGTACATTTACATGGAATATCAAATATTATAATAGACTGTGAGGAAAACCAAACAAATTGTGCTCCCAATTCTCAAAAAAGTGTAAAGGTCTGCAAGCATAGGTTTATGAGTAGAATATTGCTTACAGAAAGGCTGAGTGTTGGGCCTGGCCCTTCTTGCAGGGTCATCCCTAAGCCTTTTGCCTCCTTCCTCCTATTTTTTCTGACCAGTTCTTGTTGGCTTTAGGACTCTTGGAACTTTACCACTGCTAACTAGTGCTGACGTGCATATGCTTTCTGTGTAAATTGTACTGGTGATTGGTTTAACCCTCATTGTCATATTTGATTTACTAGTAAGTCCCTAGTAAAGTGCACCAGAGGTGCCCAGGGCCTGTAAATCAAATGCTACTAGTGGGCCTGCAGCACTGATTGTGCCACCCACAAGAGTAGCCCTGTGAACGTCTCAGACCTGCCACTGCATTGTCTGTGTGAGCAGTTTTAAATTGCCAATTTAACCTGGCAAGTGTACCCACTTGTCAGGCCTAAACCTTCCCTTTTACTACATTTAAGGCACTACTAAGGAAGGCACTAGGTAACCCCATGGGCAGAGTGCAGTGTATTTAGGAAGTAGGTTATGTACTGATATGTTTTACATGTCCTGATAGTGAAATACTGCCAGGTTCAGTTTTCACTATTGCAAGGCCTATCTTTCTCATAGGTTAACACTGGGACTACCTTTAAATATCTTGTGAGTGCAGTTTCCCGTTTCCCTTTTAGAAAGTGGTCATTTTCTTCCTTAAACCATTCTATGCCTCTGCCTGCTTGGGTATTCCCGTCTGGATCAGACTGACAGTTGAACTGTTGTGAATTCCCTCTAGACAGTAACACAAAGGAGCTGGGCTGTAGCCTGCATATCCTGATGGGCCATCTGTGCTAGAGGGAGTAGTGTTCACTTACACCTGAAAGGGCTGTGCCTGCCCCCACACAATGTAGTCTCCAACCCGTGGTATGTGTTTGGGGCCAGGTCTGGGCAAGGCATGATCTTGTCAACAATAGAGACTCTTCTTTGAAGTTTGCCTACTTCAAAGGCAGAACTGGGTATAAGTAGTGGACCCAAAAACCCCAGACTTTTAGAATCTTTTTGGATCAAGAGGAACCTCTGTCAAGGATAAGAGTTCAAGAGCTGGAGGAGGAGTACTGCCATTTTGCTGTGTGTGCTTTGCTGGGTTGGCCTGCAGTTGCTGCTTCTGCCTTAAAAAGAGAGAGCAAAGGGTGAACTTTGCTGTGTATCCTGCTTGTGAGAGTTCACCAAGGGCTTGGAGTAGAGCTTGGCTCCTTTTTGGAAGTCTCAGGAATGCCAAGTACTTCAGTTTCATCTGCCTGCAGCACTGGGAACTGTGTGTTCTGTGCTGTTCAAGAAGAAAAACCACTGCGACACCACCAACGATTCTGCTGGCCTGCACACTGACCTGCCAAAGCACACGGAGCTGCACCGCCCCACTTCACACCACAACCCTGGCCTCACTGATGACGCTATCTGATGCCACCACCGAGCCACTGCTTGCACCATGACCTGTGGGCCCGCACTCCAGCATTGCCTTGCTCACACTGCAGCCTGGGCATCCCCAATGGCACTGTCCCTGCTGACACCGGTGTCGCTGCCTGCACTGGGGCTTGTGGACACTGCTTGTGAGGTACACGAAGCACAGTCTAGTCCCGCACTGCAGCTCCGGTCCACCGACACCAGCACCATCTACTCCAGTGTTGTCACCAGGCATCCCTATCTGCACCATGACCGGTGGGTGTCACATGGAACCCATCCAGTGCCACCAACTTGGGCCTCCCAACGACAGTGCTTCAGCAATGACGACGACTCTGGCTGCACCATGACCTGGTGACACCGCACATCGCACCACCCCACTTCACACCACAGCGCTGGTCTCACCGGCGCCGCTGGATGGCGTCACCGAGCTGCTGCCTGCACCTTGACATGTGGGCAACGCATGTCACATCGTCCCACTTCGCACCGCAGCCCTGATGCCATCCACTTCAGTGCTCCCGACCTCATCAGTCCGGAGTTCGATCTGCAACATGTTGCTCGATGACCCTGGTAGCAACACCTGAACCGACACTGCAATGCCAGCGACACCGCTCTCCATACCTCATCGCAAGGGTCACAACACCCTACATTTCCAAGGTACGGTTTGTGGGTCTTCTCAAAAACCGTAGCTAGCCCACCACACAATGGCCGTCCTGAACTGTTGGATTTGTTGTTCATGATGCCATGATAGACCTAGACGGCACTATCGGCTTCAAAGAACTGTCTATTTAAGTAATTCTTGCAAAATTCATATATTATTTATTGTATGTTGGATTTTTTTTTATCGTACCTGGTCTTATTGTATATAGAAAAATATTAGTTAGTGTCATTTTGTAGTGTTTTCACTGTATTGCTGTGTGGTATGTGCAAATGCTTTACACATTGCTGCTGAGATTAGCGTAACTGCTCATGTCAAGCTACCACGGGGTGAGCTGGGGATATCTGAGAGGGTATCTCCCTTATCCTGATTAGAGAGACTTCCAACTAGAGACCCCATTTCTAACACTGACGATGTGATGTAACAATATAAAGGGTGACATGTTAAGGGCGGCAGAACTACTAACTTTGTCAAAGGGTCACTAAACGGTCAGTGAAACGAAAATATAAAAATTGGGCTTATTCAGTACATCAAGGGGTCAGCATGGTAAGGAATATAAAGCAGATCTATAGCCTTTGTCAAGAAGCCATCAATAATTGTAATCAAATGTATATTATATGAATTCACACATTGCAATTTTTAATAAAAGTGACTATTGTAAAATTGCTTTACTAAATCTGTATTGAAAAAGCACATGGCTTGAGTCTTTCTGCATTTTTCAGGCCACACAATACAGTCTACCGCTAGGAGTCCCTGCACTCCAGCTGAAATGCATACAGTCCAACTTGGAGTGGTTTAATAAAATATAGTAAGCTCTCTTGAAGTCACTAATTTAATGAGGCAGGAGACTTTCTGTTTTTTTTCTAATGTTGCCTAAGTGGGGCTGCTGCACTCCCTGCATCCCACCACAACATTAAAAAATGTTTGGTAGTGGGGCTGCTCCTTCTAGGGGCACTACCAGGCTCCAAAAAAAATAGAAGTAAAATGCTCATGCAGGGCATTTTGGGGTGCTACTTCTCCGGAGCAGTGAACAATAAATAAGCGGCTCCTGCTGTTCATTTATTATTTCTTTCTTAACTTTTTATTTGGGTGCCCTGGAGCCCACAACCTTTTTTAATGTTGTGGCAGTGAGGGGGCCCAAGGCCCCATGGTCCTTTGCTGGTTCCCCACCAGCACCCATACCAATGCCAGCTACAACAGGCATTTGTTGTGTGCTTTTAACTTTTTTTACAAGTGGATACCATCCAGGGCACCCTTTCCACATTGAAGATAGTTGAGAGCCACTGCTAAGTCTGTGGTGGGAGCCGTCCTTTTTTACATTTTTTAATGGGTACCATGGTGCCTAACAGCTGCACCCACATCACCTCTGGTGCCTACTAGCTGCACCCACATTACCCCTGGCATTGGGGTTGTGTGAGAAGAGCCAAGGCCTAGGCGGCTGGCTTGACCAGCCAGCACCCATTGACTGCACTGCTCCTACCCTGACAAGATCAAAGATCTGTTTTCTGCTCAGAAGAGTGCAGGCATAGTATGCTCACACTCTTCTGGGCAGCAAACCGCATTGTTCTGGGGACGGGGTCCCCAGGACAATGCTTAGAGCACTTTTCCATGCCTGAAGAAGTTGTTTTGTGTTTCACTTTAACTTTGCACTCATGCCTTTTTATGCAGCCTGTTTTTTAATATGCTTCTCAAAGACCATGCTAATTAGTTATAGTTAGTCATACCCTTGTCTTATTGCCCTTTGTAACATTAGTGACCATTATACAGGTATGGTGCATTCTGTATATTGCTTACTTATCTGTAAGTGATAAATGATTAATGATTACTTATCTGCAGTAGAAGTTTTTTTTTATTTGTTTTTATTAATTATTCAAAATAGGTAGACAGCACAAAAAAGTAAGAGAAGTATCTCAGTGGTTCATATGGGATACCTCCATCAACAGTAGGCAAATGCTGGCATCTTTTTGGAAACCCAATACCTAACGTCTGGTGAGGGTTCCCATCGGATAATACAAGGAGTAAACAACAAAGGGTTGGGGAGGATATGGACATTCGCTACTCAGGAGGGCCCAGTGGGGCAACTCTTGCACAGTAGGTCCCAACCCCACTGTTAGAGGCCCGACAGTGTACCCCATCTACTCTCGGCCACTATTCATAACAGGCACAGCATCGTCTAGGCTAATACATGCACAGTGGGTGATGTACCTCTCTAGTCATTATTCACTTGTGCACTCTTGTAGCATTCATGTGGAGCCCATATATCTCTGGGCCACGATCTCTCTGGCTTCAGCTCCCAAAAGGCAATCAAGTTATTTTGACAATGTGCCACATCCATGAGTCAAGCAGTTTTTTTCAGTACTGACTGACACCCCAGTGAATCACCACCTGTCGCATGGCCAGTAGGACCAGCAGCGCATTTTTCTGTAGCAACCTCCTTTACCTATCAAAGTAATGCAATCCTGGGTGTCCACTCCAATTGAAAATCGGTTATCACATCAATAGTATCAAAGACAGCTTTCCAGACCTCCCCAACACTCAGGCAGCCCCAGGCTGAATGCAGAACGTTAGAGCTTGGCACCTAGCATCGGGTGCAGCTCACATCCTCCAGAAGGCTCCTCCTATGTAGCTGCTCGGGGGTGCGATAGAGCATATGCAAGTATTTAAAATGCACTAGGAACAGCCGATAGGGCCAGAGTCTGAGTGCAACAGAACTGGCACTGCTTCTGTATGATGGGGGTGTCAAGGGCATCGGCCCATGCCCACAAGCCATTGGGGAAACGCACTGCAGCTGTATCTTATATATCAAAATAAAGTCTGGTGATAAGCCTGCACAGGGACAGGGTTGTCAAAAAGCCTCAGAGGCTTGGAATGTTGAGGGTGCTCCCGAGAATAACTCATAGAAGCCATGCAGCAGCACTCACAGATGAAAGTTTGTAAATGTGTCAACTGTGGAGAAGTCTGGACATTGTATGGCCTGTTGAGAAGTGAGAAAAGTATCCTCTGGGTATACATCACTCATGGTTAGGAGGTTTAGCTTCCACAGTCTGCTGCCTGTGCCAACGTCCTGTGTGACAGGCAAGGTGGGGTATTACATCAGCTGAACAGAGGGGCTAAAAAGGTAGCTCATCTTGGCCCTCCACTGCAGTTCATCTCAGGAACAGATTGTACATCCCACAGTGTCAATCAAGGTTCTGGGGCACTTTGGAGGTTGGTAAAGTACTAATCAGAAAGGGAAAGGAGCAGCGTGGTTGTGTTCAGGTGCCATGTGAGAGAGAAACTGGGTGGAATATAGCCAGTAGTGTGCAAATTGCTCTTTTACGCTGTAGAAATATAGGTGTCCATATCTGATGCCACCAGTCCTCCCTGTTAAAATTATAGTGCTAGAACTTCCCAGACAATATGGGGTTACTTGCCAGCCCATGTAAAGGTTGTAAGGAGGTAGGAGACGTGTCAGCAGCGGGAGCAGGAGGTCAAGGAAAAGATATAGGAGTTTGGTTTGAATTACCATTTTCACAAAAGCAAGCCGGCCAGTCATAGTGGAAGGTTCTTCCATACCTCAATGTGTCCACCAGCCAGCTCATCCAGCAGCCATAATTGAAACACCATATGGTGTCTAGGTCCTGGTTCAGTCAAACCAAGGTTCCTCTTGGTTTCCAGAAGTGTTCTAAAGTCTGGGGTTTTGGGTGCCCTTCTAATACCCATTTTGCTCCTTGAAGTAGGCTTACTTCAAAGAAAAGTCTCTCTTGTTTGTGAAATCCTGCCTTGCTCAGGCCAGGCCCCAGACACACACCAGGGGGTTGGAGAATGCATTGTGGGAGGGCAAGCACAGCCTGTCAGGTGTGAATGACCACTTCTCCTCTACCTTCTAGCACAGATGGCTCATCAGGATATGCAGGCTACACCCCAGCTCCCTTTGTGTCACTGTCTAGTGAGAGGTGCAACCAGCCCAACTGTCAAACTGACCCAGACAGGGAATCCACGAACAGGCAGAGTCACAGAAATGGTTTAAGCAAGAAAATGCTCACTTTCTAAAAGTGGCATTTTCAAACACACAATCTTAAAATCAACTTTACTTAAAGATGTGTTTTTAAATTGTGAGCTCAGAGACCCCAAACTCCAGATGGCTATCCATTCCCAAAGGGAATCTACACTTTAATCATATTTAAAGGTACCCCCATGTGAACCTATGAGAGGGAGAGGCCTTGAAACAGTGAAATACAAATTTAGCAATATTTCACTGTCAGGACATATAAAACACATTACTATAGCCATCATTACAACCCTGGCGGTCGGTGATAAAGCGGCGGTAACACCGCCAACAGGATGCCGGTAGAAAAAATTGAATCATGACCACGGCGGAAACCGCCAACACAGACAGCCACTTTAACACACAGACCGCCACAGTGAAAGCAACAAACACCGCAGGGGTAACCCCAAACAGCCAAGCGGAAGACAATATACCGCCCACAGCATTACAACAGGCCTATGCGACAGCTTTTCCGGGGCGGTACCAACGCCATCAAAAGCACGGCGGAAACAGTACACTGAAGGGAAACGACTCATCTCTCAACACTCAAGGAAGAACCACGACGCCATGGAGCCCAAGCTGTACTTTTTCCCAATGTTGGTGTATCTTCTCATACATCGGGAACCTGAACGCCAGTGAAGACGACCACAGTGAGTACTGCACCTAGCACACAAGGGAGGGGGGAGAAAAAAGAGAGTGACACACACACGCAAAACGCAACAACCCCACCCCTACCCCAACACCATACACACAAACAGATGCAACAACATCACATACACCCCGTAACCCTCAGGAATAACGCAACAACATGAGGAATGGAGTAAAATGAGTATATTAGTACAAATTTATATATATATGTCCTTAAACAAGAAACAATGGGGGTGATTCTAAGTCTGGCGGGCGGCGGAGGCCCGCCAGACTTCCCCCTCCAAAATACCGCTCCGCGGTCGGAAGACCGCTGAGGGTATTCTGGGTTTTGCACTGGGCTGGCGGGCGACCGCCAAAAGGCCGCCCGCCAGCCCAGTGCAAAACTACCTTCCCACGAGGACGCTGGCTCCGAATGGAGCCGGCGGAGTGGGAAGGTGCGACGGGTGCAGTGGCACCCGTCGCGAATTTCACTGTCTGCAATGCAGACAGTGAAATTCTTTGTGGGGCCCTCTTACGGGGGCCCCTGCAGTGCCCATGCCATTGGCATGGGCACTGCAGGGGCTCCCAGGGGCCCCACGACAACCCATACCGCCATCCTGTTCCTGGCGGGCGAACCGCCAGAAACAGGATGGTGGTATGGGCTGTCAGAATCCCCATAGCTGCGCCGCCATGGAGGATTCAAATGGGCAGCGGAAAACCGGCGGGAGACCGCCGGTTTTCCACTTCTGACCGCGGTCAAACCGCCGCGGTCAGAATGCCCAGCGGGGCACCGCCAGCCTGTTGGCGGTGCCCCCGTCATTTTAGCTCTGGCGGTCTTGGACCGCCAGGGTTAGAATGACCCCCAATATGTACAATATATACAAAAGGAGGGACAATGCCAACTCCAAAATGTCTGTGGCCCACTGGGCCATAACACATAGGCCTAGGCCACACTTGACTCCTTCCTCAATACGGAGAGAACACTGCAGGGGCATCAGGTTGAAAAAAACACAGGTACCTCAGGGGGACAGGGAATTGGGGGGGCACCTCAGCCGGAAGATGGTACAACGCCACTGGCCTGGAGGGGGCTCCATGCCCACTGCTTTTTCCTGGGGAGTGCAAGGCCACAGTCTCTCTAGTGGGTGGTATGCCCACTGCTTGGTGCTGGGGAGTACAAGGCCACAGTCTCTCAAGAGGGTGGTTTGCCCACTGCTTGGTCCTGGGGAGTGCAAGGCCACAGTCTCTCAAGTGGGTGGTATGCCCACTGCTTGGCCTGGGGAGTGCAAGGCCACAGTCTCTCAAGTGGGTGGTGTGCCCACTGCTTGGTCCTGGGGAGTGCAAGGCCACAGTCTCTCAAGTGGGTGGTTTGCCTACTTTTTGGCCTTGGGGAGTGCAAGGCCACAGTCTCTCAAGTGGGTGGTATGCCCACTGCTTGGTCCTGGGGAGTGCAAGGCACACTGGCTGGGCTGATGCATGCTGCCTTGGAGCCTCTCACACCTGCAGTTGCTGCAGAAACCACAGTGGGTGTGGACTGGGTGGCTGAGGTGCTGGGCTGGTTTCTGGCCACCGTAGCCAGAGGTGAAGGACTGGGTGGGGGAGGGGGAGGGAATAGATCAATGGTGGCGAGGAAAGGCTTCTTCAGGACACTGGGGTGGGAAGAGGGTGAAGGTTTGGGTGTGGAGGAAGAATGAGTGGTTGTAGGAGGTATCAGTCTGTTGTGTTTGGGTATAGGTGCATGGGCTGGATCCTGTTGTGAGGTGGATGGCTGTTGGGTGTCTGAATGTTTGCATTTGTGTACTTTGGGAAGAAGGGTCACAGACACAGTGGGAGAGGACAAAGGTGACGTGTGCATGGATGTGGGGGTGGTGACTGCCAGTGAGGTGCGTGTAGTGATAAGCATGCTGGTAATGGAGGTGGTGGATGTGGATGTAGTGCATGCAGGTGTGAGTGGAGATGCTACTGGGAGGGAGGTGGATGAAGAGGAGGAGGGGGACACAGTGGAGGCAGTGGATGTTGGTGTGTCTGCATGTGGATGATGCTTGTGTGAGTGCCTATGAGATGAAGTGTGGTGCTTGTGTTTGCCTGAGCCACTTCTGTGTGTTGTTTTGGGTGATTGCTGGTCTGAAGGTGTGCTTGGGATAGGCTGGGGTTGAGGGGATTGGGACTGGGTAGAGGAAGTTGGAGGGGGAGGCTGGAGACAGGGACCATGGTTGCCATCAGTGATTTGGCCAGAGCCTGGAATGCTCTCTGTTGGGCCACCATGCCAGAGTGAATGCCCTCCAGGAATGCATTTGTTTGTTGTAAATGCCCTGCTACACCCTGGATGGCATTCAGTATGGTTGACTGCCCAACAGAGAGGGATCTCAGGAGGTCAATAGCCTCCTCACTGAAGGCAGCAGTGCTGACTGGGGCAGGGCCTGAGGTGCCTGGGGCGAAGGAGATGCCCACCCTCCACGGTGAGGGGGCACGGGAAGCACGTTGAGGGGCTGCTGGGAGGGAGGACAGTGCTGGTGTGGGGGTGGTGGCGGTACCTGTATTTGGGGTGGGCACAGAGGTGTCTGCCACCGCCAGAGAGCTTCCATCGGAGGAGGTGGCGCTGTCGGTACTGTGCCCTCCTGTCTCCATCGTGGTGCTCCCCTCACCCACCGTCCCACTGGTGCCCTCACAGTCGCTGGATTCGGCCTCCAGGCCCATGTGGGATGCAGCTCCCCACGTCACCGGTGCCTCTGCTCCTCCGCCAGATGATGCTAATGCACACAAGGACAGGGTGACAAAACATAAAGGGGGGAGAGACAGAGGACACACTTGGTCAATGCCAGCAACAACACTACTGTTGGCGTACACAACTCACAGGTAACAGCCCTATGCACTTGGCCATGCACTACCAGTTACAATGCTAGTCACCTGCCTATGGGGTACAATGCCTAACACCATTAGCTGCACACCTGAAACCCACAGGACCCTGCCCAGTAGTAGATGCCCACTAACATTATTAGGGTTGGAGTGCATCTGAGCTTGCCCATCATTGAACATACCCTGCCATGTTCGCCCTGGCCTAGGGGCACCCACAGCCCACATCCCCCACCCAGGTAATACCTTAACACGCGCAAACTCATGATTCAGAATCTGTACTCATCCGCTTGTGGCTGCTGTGATGCCTTCAAGCGCCCATCCAACTCGGGATAGGCCACCACCAGGATGCGGAACATCAGGGGGGTCAGGGTACGACGGGCACCCCTTCCTTGTTGGGAGGCCAGCCCCAGCTGGGCCTCCGCCGTCTTCCTTGCCCAGCGGTGCAGGTCCTCCCACCGTTTGCGGCAGTGGGTGCTCTGCCTGTCAAAGACCCCCAGGGTCTGCACCTCCTTAGCGCTGGCAAGCCAAATACCTTTTATCTGATTGGTGCTGACCTGCAGAATAAAAACAGCAGAAAAGGAATTAGTCATACCGTCCGGACTGTTATACTCATGGCCCACCATATCCCCCTGTCCCCTTACGAACGTACATTGACCACCATACATGCAGCACTCTGCCCAGGACTCCTCAGAACCCGCCTGCACAAGGCTTACACACAGCAATCCATACATTCATGTCCCACGCATCATGCTCACAGTGTACTCACCTGTTTGTCTGGAGGACCATAGAGTAAAGTGTACTGTGGTAGGACCCCATCCACCAGTCTCTCCAACTTCTACGAAGTGAAGGCGGGGGCCCTTTCCCCAGACAATCGAGCCATTGTCTCTTCCAGACACAGGTCACAACAGCACTTGCAGTGTAGGTCCTCTCCTGTTGAAGGTCAGGTAGCAAGTGAGTGAACAGATAGAAAATGGTGGTCACGTCCGCGGCGTTGCGTACCGTCACTGCCGGTGTAAAATCCCCATTGGCTCCTGGAACCCATAGGACCCAATGATAACCAAGGTGGTGTTGCATGGCGGTCATCGACCGCCTCCCGCAACGGCGCACAACGCCAGCGGAATTACCTCATTTCCACTTGTCCCTCCTCACAGGTCAGGCAGCTGCCATTTCAGGTGGTCACAGGCCATGACACCTAACTGCTTCACAGCAGACATTGACACATCAACTGACTTACGAGTTCACATACTGTTTCTGTAAAGCAAAAAATGCATATTAATGTGGAAATATGTTTGAATTTGCCCTTCTGCTTACTGTTTTTCACCCTAGAGTTCATCCACTGAGGATGAATAGGAGATGGAGACATCCCCCTGTGTACAGACCCTTGGTGGACCTGGCGACATTGTCCTGACTTACAGACTTGATAGGACCACAATCCAAGAACTGTGTGCCCAATTGGAGCCAGACCTGGTATCAGCTATCTGCCACCCCACAGGTATCTCCCCTCTAGTGCAAGTCCTGTCAGTGCTCCATTTCCTGGCAAGTAGTTTCTCCCAAGTGACAGTGGCCATAGCATCAGGGATGTCACAGCCTATGTTCACAAACATGCTGACCAGAGTGTTGTCTGCCCTGCTGAAACACATGCACAGCTACATCGTATTCCCCCCGGTGGAGGATTTGGCCACGGTGAATGCTGCCTTCTAAGCACTGGGACATATCCCCAACATCATTGGTGCCATTAATGGTACACATATTGCATTTGTCCCCCCCTGGAGAAATGAACAATTGTTCACAAATAGAAAAAGCTTTCCCTCTCTGAATGTGCAGATGATGTGTTTGGTGGACCAGTACATCTCCCATGTCAATGCAAAGTATCCGGCTCTGTGGATTATGCCTTTATCTTGAGGAATAGCAGCATCCCATATGTGATGTCTCAACTCCAGAGGCACAGGGTGTGGCTAATAGGTGAGCCCATGGTCCCCACCTAGTTGATGTAGGTATATGGGTGTGGGTATGGCCCTAAGGGTGAGTGTGTGGCTAACAGGTATCACTCGATATTTGCAGATGACTCTGGTTACCCTAACCTCTCATGGCTACTGACCCCAGTGAGGAATGCCAGGACAAGGGCAGAGGAACGTTACAATGAGGCACATGGGCAAACAAGGAGGATCATTGAGCGAACCTTTGGTCTCCTGAAGGCCAGATTCCGGTGCCTCCATCTGACAGGTGGATCCCTGTACTACTCACACAAGAAGGTGTGCCAGATCATCGTTGCATGTTGCATGTTGCACAACCTGGCCTTGAGACGCCAGGGCCCTTTTCTGCAGGAGGATGAGCCTGGAGATGGTCATGTGGCAGTGCTGGAGAGAAGGCAAAAAAAGAGGATGTTGACAACAGAATTACACTAATTCAACAGTACTTCGAGTGATACACAGGTAAGACACTGTAACTTCACCTTCCATTGCAGTTTTGTGTTTGACATTGGACATGGCAGCCTGATTTCTCTATTTCTATGGCCACTTATTGTACCCTTTGGCATCTTTATTTTTAGATCTCTGTGTCCCACTCTGGCTCCTGGTGTGTTTACTGCTGCCCACTACAGGGCATACCTATGTAAATATTACAGTACATTTCAATTGCAATGTTTACAGTTTGTTAAACTAATACATATGTCAAACAATGGACAGACTCCATACTTGAATTTCTTCCAAGGGTGTTTATTTAGGTGCTAATAAGTGGAGGGGGTATTCCAATTTGCTGGGTTGCTGATGGAGGAAAGTCCAGGGTAGAGTCCAGTCTATTTGTATCACAGGTGCATTGTCCAGGGGGCATAGGAAGGGGAGCAATGGCATTTCAAGGTGGACATGGTGACAGAGTGGGACAGAAGGGTGACAATCAGGAGAGTCTTATTTCTTGGCGGGGGTCTTGGCAATGTTCTCTGGCTTCCGCCTGGATCGCAGGGACCATTTGGGGGGTGGTTATCATTCTGCAGGGGGTGGGGTGCTGGTGGCCTGTTGGTCCTGTGGCGGGGCCTCCTGTCCACTAGCGTCGGTAGAGGGCTGTTCTTCGGTGTGGCTAGTGTCAGGGGCCTGTTAGTGTGCCACAGCCTCCCTCATGGTGTTGGCCATGTCTGCCAGCACCCCTGCAATGGTGACCAGGGTGGTGTGGATGTCCCTCAGGTCCTCCCTGATCCCCAGGTACTTTCCCTCATGCAGCCACTGGGTCTCCTGGAACTTGGCCGGTATCTCACCCATGGTCCCCTGGGAATGGTCGTATGCTCCCAGGATGTTGGTGAGTGCCTCGTGGAGAGTTGATTCCTTGGGCCTGTCTTCCCCCTGTCGTACAGCAGCCCTCCCAACTTCCCTGTTGTCCTGTGCCTCTGTCCCCTGAACCATGTGCCCACTGCCACTGACCCCAGGTCCCTGATCGTCCTGTGTTTGTGGGGTTACCTGGGGTCCCTTTAGTGGTGGACACACTGCTGATTGACGTGTCCTGGGACAGAAGGATGGGCCCGCTGGGTGGGTGCTGTGGTGGTGTTTCCTGAGGGGGGAGGCTCTGTGGTGGGTTGGGACTGTGCCTGGGTAACCGATTGTCCAGAGGTCCCTGATGGGCCAGGTTGGTCATCATGATCCAGGGGCGTGCAGAGCTGCTGTCATCACTGTGGGCTTCTTCTGGGGGGACTGGATGTTGCTGGCACCTCCTCTCCAGTGACGTTGAGTGGGGGTCCTGTGGGGATGTAAATGCAGTGTTATTGTTTCTGCATGTGCCTGGGTATGTTTCCCTCTAGGGTTGTTATTAGCAGGGCAGCTGCAGACCTTACTGGGCATGTGCAAAGTGGGAGATGCTAAATATAACTTGTCACTAGACAGATTTTCAAGAATAGTTAACAGGAAGGTAGGACAGAGCACATGGCAGCATGTGGCAGAGAAAATGGCTGCCATGAATACAATTGGATTCTGCAAAATGTTCACAATAGTTGGTAAATACAAGAGGTCTTCTGCTAATGCTTAATCTAATCGCTACTAAATTACAACAGACGACCCTTTCAGCATTAGCTCAAGTCATTCGTCTTTCTGGGATAATCTAAATATTCATCTTGTATATTTATGCTCATCATTTCAGCTATTTCCTTATCTAACATGTATTGTGCTTTCATTTCTGTAATATTTCTTTTGGTAGGCATACAAGCAGTAATACACATGGAGCAGAACATTCAACCAAACTGAACTGAAAAACTAAATTAAAAAAGCAACATACAATAAAAAATTTAACTCACAAAATAAAAAATTATAGAAATTAAATAATCCAAAATAAAACTTTAAAAAATAAAGAAAAATATAAAATTAAAATGAACATTAAAATATTTTTTTTTAAATACAAATATTAAAATAAAACAACTATAAATAATTGCCGATGTTTGCATTGGAGTATGAGAAGAAACCTATTGTGAGACAAGGAGGTGCAAATGAAAAATGCAAACAAAGCATATAAAATAAGCACTGTTCATTATTATCGTACTGGTCCCTTTCTCCTGCTTTTTGCCTCATTTTCACTGTTTTCTCCCTTTTCCCTCCATTTTTTTGAGTACTTTCTCCAACTTTTTGCCTCTTTCTTTCTCTGTTCATTCAGTTTTTTCCCCATTCCCACTCCCTCCTGCCGCCTATTTTCCTGCCTCCCACATAGCCATGCCCACCACCTCCCAGTGCCCTCCCTCCTCCTAGGAGCTATTTAATGGAGGCCACTGTGGTCTCACAGTGGACTTGGGCAGAGAGTCCGCTGCTGGCATGTCAAAGGCAAGCCTGTCTGTCCATGCCTGGACAGCACCCAGGGCCAGGACCCCTGGCCCTTCCACCCTAAAAAAACTATCCCACCACTGACCTCCGAGTCATGGATCCCAGAAGCACCAACAACCTCTAGTGCCGCTCATCCCGCATACCACCAGAGGACAATTTTCCTGCTGAAACTGTTGCTTCAGCTTCAGCACAGAAGCAACCAACGTGCCCAACACATCAACCAAGACCATCACAACATAACTCCAGCGCATCCTACTCAAAGCACGTTCACTAGTTAAATATGCCATGATGTCTGGTACACGATCTCCTCCCTTACCTTAGACATCATCTTCCTCACAGAACCTGGGTCAATCCCGCCTCTGCAGCAGATATTGAGACCACCATCCCTCAAGATAACACACCAGGACCAAACCAACAAGCATGGAGGTGAAATTGCCAACATCTACAGGAACACCATCCACTGCATGACAACCCCTGATGACCCGACACTGGTAATGGAACACTTCAACTTTCAACTCCACACAGACGGAAAAAGCACCATCAGAGGCACCCTTGCCTACAGACCACCAGGACCACACGCCCAGCTTCTGCAATGTCATCCCGGAACTCGTCACCCTGCAAGCAATCGACTCCGAGCACTACACATTCCTAGGGGACCTCAACTTCTACCTCAACGTCACCAGCATCACAACCTCCTCGAATGCTAGAGCAACATTGGCTTCAAGCAGCTTGTCACTGACCCTACCGACTTCAGAGGACACACGCTCTTCACCTTCAGTGGCAGAGTCAGGTATATCCACACCACACCACTCACCTGGTCTGACCACCACAGTGTACACTTCACCATCTCTGGACCCACCTTCCCTGGCACCATGCCCCCCAGATCCACACAAAGATATTGGAAAAAGGTGTTAGAAGACAAGTGGAGTGACAATCTCTGATCTAATTTCCCAGACTCAGCGTGAGACGGTGAACACGCAGCAAAGAGATTCTTCCAGTGGATCACAGAATGAGCTGACATCATCGCCGCGCCAAGACAGTCAAGGTCAAAGAACAAAGCTAAAGAGTAAGCTGGTACACCGAGGATTGCACTCCTCCAAACGCAACTGCCAACAACTGCCGCATCAGAAAAAGTACAGAAGACCACACTGCCTACATGACTGCCCTAAATCAGTACCACTGCCTCCTGAAAGAAACCAAGAAGACCACACTAGCAGACCCCATCAAAGCCAGCACAAACCACGGTATAGAACTTATCACAGTCGTAAAGGAGTTCCATCCTGTAGCCACTGAGAACTACATCATTATCTTGCAGGAACTGTGTGACAACCTTGCAGACTTCTTCCACAACAATATTTCGGGTACCTATGAAAACTTTGAATGCCAGCCCTCTGCCACAGACAGCATCAACCAGGTCACATGCACAAACACCACCCCCAAACACCTTCTCACCCAGTGGGAACTCCTCACCCACAAGACATTATCTCCATCATGAACTCCATAAACTTGGGAGCACCCACAGAGACTTGCTGCCATCACATCTTCAACCTCAGAAGCAAGACAATTGGTGACAAGCTCAGGAAGGTCCGAACACCTCCATTGCTGTGGCCTCCTTCCCAGAGGTCTGGAAGCACACTGAATTGAGGCCCCTCCTGAAAAAAATATCCACCGACCCAATCAAATTGAAGAACCACCGGCCAATCTCTCGTCTCTACTACCCAGCAAAAGTCCTCAAGAAAGCAATCAACCAGCAGCTCACCCAGCATCTAGAAGCCCACAACCTCCTGGACACCTCTCAATATTTTTATTGAGCCCACTTCAGGTGATATTATGGTTTGTCAATCAGAGTTGTGGTTGAGGTGTTATCATGTATTTGCTATGACCCTATATCTCATTCTTTTTGCAGCATCAGCACAGGCAGCGAAAGAGACACCCAACCGAGAGGGGTTCTGGTCACGGGACCTCGGGTCAAGATTCCACCGACACAGAAGGACCCAGTAGCCTGGAAGACAAGTGAAGTGCTGTGGTGGAGACGGGGTCAACATCCTCATCAGTGGATTCTTCCTCCATTGGCCACTCCCTAGTGGTGGCGGACCCATCGTTGACCCCGCAGCACCATCCTTCTCTACCATCCCCCATTCTGTCACCGCCCTCCCTGTTGCTCCCCACCTAGTTGGTTGTGCCCGCTTACCTAAGTAGGTGGGCGTATCCTTTGCCACAGACACCTCCACCTCAGCCCCTGTTACCCCTTATGCACTCAGTGTGGAAGCTATTGATGTCCTTAGAATGATCTCAGCGTCAGACTGCCATTGTGAATGCCATCCAGGGATTGGCAAATCAGCTACAACAGATTTCAGCTACAACAGCATTTCTAGAACAGACTAATGCCTAGAAGGCATTCATAGTGCAATGTTTGGCTTACAGAAATCTTTTCAGGCTCTGTCCTCCACAGTGACGGCATCCATTTACTCCTCCAACTTCCGTCTCCCCTCTCCCTTCCTCTTCCCAAGCCAAATCCCTCTTTTCTTACATGCCGAAGCACACAAACAGCTGCTCATGCATCCACATAAACAGACAAAGGTAGCACACACAAACACAAGTACCTCACAACACCGGCACGCACACAAACAACATCCACCCACAGACACAGCAACATTCACAACTGCCCCTGACGCACCCAACATCCTCAGCATCACACACATATCAAGCCTACCTACAGACAGCACCACAACAGTCCCTGACATTCACCCCATTCATCCCACATGCAGACACTACCCCAGCAGACCCTCAGACATCCACCACAAGCACCACACCTGCAGACACCACAACTACGGACACATCTACATCCACCACATCCACCACATCCACCATACCTGCAGTATTCAACCCAATAGACATACACACATCCAGCACAGCATCCCCAGCACCTCCACTCTCCCTAAGCCAAAGACACATAAATGCCCTCACTCACCCACCCAACAGACACCCACTACACACAAGCATATCTTGCATAAGAACGCACCCAAGACATCCACCCTTACACTCCCTACAACCACTCCCTCAACCTCCAAATCCTGCCCCCTTCTGATGACTATCCCCATGTTTCCAAAAATGTCTTCCCAGGTGAACTTGGCCTTACCAGTGTTCACCCCTCGAACCACACCCTGTAGGACCCCACTAAGCTCCCAGTCTGTCCCTTCTATCTCCAAAGCCACCCCTGACCTCCCTGCAAGTATCCATTTCTCACCCCAAAGAAGCCCACCCCTCCAAAGAAGAAGCCCCCATCCCAAGCCCATACCAAAAAAAGTCTGATCCCCCAGGTCATCCCTGAGGTGCCTGCCTACCTCCTTGATGCCTCTTCTAGTGGAGATTACATGGCAGTCAGGAGTTAAGTTGGGGCACTACAGTGTGCCATTATTGGCATTTGTTATGGACTGGCCAATGGCCTTTGGACAATATTGATATTTTAAAGAATAAACCCAACAGTAGTTTTGTTTTAGGTACAACTCTGTCCTGCTCTTCCTTTTCCAGCTTTCTGTTGTCCCTGAGTAACTTTGGTTGTGTGCCTGCGGTTGTGTGTGTTTGAGCCTGCTTTCTGCTCCAGTTCCTATGGTTAGTAGTATTTGAGTTTGTGTGCAGTATTGTTGTCCCCTACGTGAAGGGTATATGTTGTGTGAATATGTATGTGTGTATGAATGCAATGGTGATGTAATGGCATTGTGCACTGTTTGATATGGTACGTATTTCTTATTGTGATGTCCAATGTGAGCATGTATTATGTGAGATCTGTCCCCTTGATTTGGCTTATGTGTTCATGAGATGTGTGTCATTCTGAGTTGTGTATGTACAGATATGGAGTGTGTTGAATTGTAATAGCTGTGTTTGCATTTGCAGGTGCATGTGTCCATTTAGGTGTGTATTCCTTGCAAATGGTACCTGTAGAGCTATGACCCATGTAGTGGGAGTTGTATGTGCTTTGTTGACTTTTCCTTCCCTATTGTTTAGATGTGCATGACAATTGGTTTTGGCATTTTTTGTCCCAGAGACCCATGTAGGGCCATTTCCTGTGGAGATGTTGTTTAAGGGTCCTGTTCAAAGTGTTATATGTCCCAGTTCATTCTCCTTCCCTGTGTGTCCCAGATGGCCCAATCCCATGGTATGGTTGTTATGTTGTTCTTGGTGTATTTGTGTTTCTGTCTTTTATGCATGCTATTGCGCTTTTAGTGTGCTGTGATGTGTGTCCATTGCAGGGCTGTTAACTGGTGTTGTTGTTTGTGTTGCATGTCACATCGATAGGTATGTGTGATGTATATGCGGGCAGTCCCTTGCCAGTGTGGAATGTGAGTGTGTGAGCTGTAATTGTATATGCCCTGTAGTTGTGTTGCTGTGTAGGCTTCAGTGTCCCTGTTCTTGGCTGTGTGGCTGGGTGTATATGTGTAGTGTGGCAGTGCATTGTGAGTGTGCTGGCCAAAATGTGCATATTGTGTGTGTGTGCGTGTCCATGTTGCTGTATGTCATTGAGTGTGTATTCTTTGAGACCTGTGCCTGCTGTCCATGGCATCCCATCCCATGATTTGTTTGCTGGTGCTACAAGCTGTTTTTAAATGTTGATGACACTGGTGGATGGGTGTACATACAGTTGTTGGCATCCACGGTGATGTTGATTTTGTGGTCTCTCGATGAGCAGCAGCAGTGGCATGATTTTTGTGAATGGCTCCATGGCGGCATCAGATGTGTGAGGCTTCTTGCAGGTGAAGGTCACCCTTTATTCTGTCCATTTTCACCAGCTTGTACATGGTGGTTAAACCACCACAGTCACACTGGCGGTATGCAACCTCATAATGGGTCCGGCTGAAAGAATGGCCTCGCCAGCCTATTTATGCTTCCTCTGCACTGCTGCGGTCTGTGCTGCCTGGCAGTGCTGGCGGATAGCTGGCGGTCATCTGTTTCTATGACTGCCAAACTCGTAATACAGCAGTCTGCTCCACCAGACCGTTGGCGGTCCGACTGCCACCACAAACATGGCAGTCATGGGACTGCCAAACTCGTAATGAGGTTCTAAGACAACAGATTAGATATGGTACTGTGAAGATTTCAGAGTTTGCAGACCCAAGCAAGCTAGTTTACACTTGTTTGTTGAAAGAACATTCTATTTCTTGCTCTTGCTCAAGTGGTGAGAGAGTGGCCATGGTTGTGGTAACTGCTAAGTGCTGTGTTGTTTGTATTATTATTCAGTATCAGTTTTGATGACAGTGCAGCACGGCAGGAAAGTAGTATGAGGACAGTCCCATTGCATTTGCCACCCATAAACATATGTCCATGATAAACCAATTTATTCTAACCCTTTATTGCGCTTCAAATTGCTCACAGTCATCATCATATCTCTGCCCCTCCATTACGGTTGGCTTGACTAGTGGCTTTTCTAAAATTGTCAACCAAGAAAGTGATATTTTAGATGGGAGAGAATATACTGTGAACTGAACTGTAGCCATGTGTTGCTGTTGTATTTTGTTACACAAAAAGTAAAGAGGGTGTGTTTGACATTTAAAATGTGTAATGTTTTTTCTAGGCACACAGAACACCAATGTCGGGGCCAGCACCAGTGCACCAGATGATGCAGCAATGGAAGGGGAAGTATCTGTGTCAGCAGGGATAGGTGATGGTAAGTCATGTTTCTTGGTTATTGACAATCACCCACTGTATTTGTTAAGTGAGGAAGATCCCACCCATCATCATCCATGGCCACCCAGCCCATGGCACATAGCAACCTATCGGCCATGGACTCACCTAACTACATCATAGTTCAGTCTGGCACTACAGTGTTCGCTGTGCAATTTATGTCTGCTTCTGTTAATGTGACATTTACTAAGCTTTCAACTATTTGGAAACCAAAACTAAAACAAGGTGTCTTTCCCTTCCCTCCCAATGCCCACTCAGTAACCTCATAGTACTGCACTGCTTTATTTGTTCCCAAATTCTGTCCCAGCCTACCAAAAGCATTAAAAAAACATTTTGGCATGTGCTGCATGTTACGAGACAAGTGGTTCATATGGCTTCCATAATGGACTTACGTCTGTTCACATTTTTCCCTTTTGACATTCATCAACTTTCAGAATCAACTACAGGGACTGACTAAGACTAAGGGGCAGATTTATGAAAGGTTGTGCTGCACTTAGTGCAGCACCACTTTTCTAGCACCCCTTATCGCTCCCCTAAAGCTCCCCTAAAGCCACCATGTGTGCACCATATTCAACTTAGGGAACTAGCGTCATAATTGTTGACATTAGTTTGGCGCTTTGCAGGATTAGCATCATAAATGTTGATGCTGAACCTGCAAAGCCCATTGAGGCCCATTGTATACACTGCCGTGTCTCCTTTTAACACCTGCTTTGAGCAGCAATTAAAAGTGCCAAAAAGAATGATGCAAAGAAATCTCCTAGATTTCTTTGCACCAATTTTTAGCCCCCCTAATGGGGGAATGCACCCCTTGTATACATTAAGCCTGGTGCAGGCATAATGTAGCGCAAAGGGTTACAAAGTGGCAAAATGCATGCATTGCACCACTTTGTAAATTTTGCACAGCGATTTGGCCTCGTTGGCCCATTAGCGAAAAAAAAACGCTAATGTGGCACAAGGAGGCGGTAGGAACTCTTAAATCTGCCAGAAAGTTTGGTTGCATTATCAATGACTTCCCACTCACCATTCTATATCAAAACCTCTACTGTCCCTACCTGGTCTTTTCCATGTACCTTACCCTGCTGCAGCAGACTAAAGGCCCTTTGTAGTGGTCTGACCGCTGTATCCCTGGTGGTCTACCCACCAGATCACAATCCTAGTAGTCGGGCAGCCAGGAGGCCACTGCCAGCATCAGAGATCCCTACGGATTCATGGCAGTGAAAGTCATGGCCACAACGGCGGTGCCAAATTGATCACGACTTTCCTTTCCACCAGCCTATTCATGGCAGGGTCCCTGCCATGAAAAGGCTAGCAGAAAGACAGAGGGCCCCTGCACTGCCCAACGCCACCTGTGAGCACTGTCTGCCATGGCTTTGAGAGCTGAGCCCATTGCCGTTTCCGTCTGTCAGCCCGGTGGAAATATTGTAATACGACAGGGGTGATGCGGATCACCTGTTTTTGGAAAGATGGAGTGACAAGGGTCGCATCGACCACAGGTTGTTTGTGATTCGCGATAAGAATCAAGACATCAACAAAGGCACAAATGAAGGTGAACCGATACAAATCGGTACCGTTAGGGGCCCACTTACTAAATAAGAATGACAGAGAAGATGCAACCAAAAGTTTTGTCTGTATTGTCGAAAAAAGGGTCACTTTTTCAAGGATTATACTGTTAAGCCTCAAAAATAACCCTTAGGGGCCAAAAACTTTGAAAGTTAAAAGTTTGAGGGAAACAACTGTGGAGACTAGTTGTTCGGGTGTGAAAAGACCAGAAATCTCAATTTTTTTGGCTCAAATTAGCTCCCAGAAAGAATTCCATCACTTATATATGTGCACAGATAGAATGGCTATCTTCAGAACACCCAGATCTACTTAACCTCCTGGTGGATTCAGGGGCCACCAGGAATTTCATGGATATTGCCTTTGCAAAACAACTGGGGATACAGTTTCTGCCTAAAACCAGTCCTGAGGTACTTAAAACACCAGGCAAGGCACTTCAGCCGTCCGAGGCTGCAGGTGAAGGCCTGGTGGCTACCAGCACAACTACCAGCACCGCCACCTGCACCGCGGCCAGCACCGCCAGCAGCCCCGCCACTAGCACTGCCTTAAGCACTGCCACCTGCACTGCCACAAGCACCACTAATGTCAGCAGCAGCCCCAGTGGACAGCTGTCTGAGCCTGCAGGAGAAGGGCTGGAGCCTCCCCCACCACTGGCAGCACCGGCACCTGAACCGCGGCCACCACCGCCACTTGCACTGCCACAAGCACCGCCACCTGCACCGCTGACAGTAGCACCACTGCCAGAAGCAGCAGCCCCAGTGGGCAGCCATCCGAGGCTGCAGGAGAGGGGCTGAAGCCTCCCTCCAGCACTGGCAGCACCCCCACCATCACAGGCAATACCACCAGTGTGCAGCTGTAGCCGCCGCCGGATGGACTCTACTCCTGCATCCAGGGACTATCATGCATCCTGGTCACTGCAAATCTCGTGGCTCAGACACCCAGGTGAGGGACTGTGAACTGCCACACCCGAAGTGTTGCATCACTGGGCACAAATCCCCCTCCAGAACCAGTGGAGAAAGGCATCCATTCACCCTATCCTTGGCAGGATGAAGCACACTGGTCACAAGGCCCCCTCCAGAACCAGTGGAGAAAGGCATCCACTTGAGAGACTATGGCTTTGCACTCCCCAGGACCAGGCAGTAGGCAAATCACCCACTTGAGAGACTTGAGAGACTGTGGCTTTGAGCTCCCCAGGACGAGGCAGTGGGCAAACCACCCACTTGAGAGACTGTGGCTTTGCACTCCCCAGGACTAGGCATGGGCAAACCACCCACTTGAGAGACTGTGGCCTTGCACTCCCCAGGACATTGCTGTGGGCATGGAGCCCCCTCCAGGAGAAATGGCGTTGTACCATCTTCCGGCTGAGGTGCCCCCCCCTTTCCCGTCCCCCTGAGGTGCCTGTGTGTTTTCTCGACCTGATACCCCTGCAGTGTTCTCTCCGTATTGAGGCAGGAGTCAACTGTGGGCTTGGCCTATGTGATATGGCCCTGTTGCTCACAGACATTTTGAGTGGTCAATGTACCGCATTATATACATATTGTATATATTGTAAGTACTGTTTTTGAATTTGTAACGTATATCTGACTATTTCTAATATGACAATCATTTGACTCAATTCCTTTTGCCCTTGCATTATTCCAGTGGGTTACGGGGTGTATATGTAATGTTGTTGCATGTCTTTGTGTGTATGGTGTTGGGGGTGAGGGTGCAGGTGTTGCGTGTTGCGTGTGTGTGTGTCACTCTCTTTTTCCTCCCCACTTCCGTTGTGTGCTAGGTGCTGTACCCACCGTGGTTGCCGCCGCCGCCGTTCGTACTCCTGGTAGATGAGAAGATGCACCAACACCGGTAACACCTGTAGTTCAGGCTCCATGGGGTCCTGGTTCTTCGTTGAGTGTCGAAAGGTGAGTGGTTTAACTTCTGTGTACTGTTTCCACCGTGCTTTTGATGGCATTGGTACTGCCCCGGAAAACTGGCGGATGGGCGGGTTGTGATGTGGTGGGTGGTACATTGACTTCCGCCTGTCTGTTGGCGGTTACCGCTGCAGTGTTTGTTGCTACCGCAGTGGAGATCAGAGTGTTAAACTGGCTCTCTGTGTTGGCGGTTTCCGCAGTGGTCATGATTCCATTTTTTTACCGCTGGCCTCTATGTATTGCCCAAAAATACCTCTTCCAATCCTAGTGGATAATGAACTTGAGTTTGAGGTCAGGGTCATATTAAACTCTAAACAAGTACATAACAAAGTTTGTTATTTATTAAACTGCAAAGGTTATGGGCCGGAACATCATTCATGGGAACCGGCAGGACATGAACATGCTCCCCGATTGGTTCCTCTGTTCAACCATTGATACCCCGACAAATCAAAACCAATTGGGGGGGTCTTCGGAGGAGTGTACTGTTAAGTATGCAAACCCAGATATGCCGCAGTAAAAAACATCTGAGTTGATCATTTGCCTTTGTAGGGACCAATGCTTGTTTACAGAGACCAATGCTTGTTTGCAGAGACCAATGCTTGATGGATCTAATGCTTGCTAGAGACCAAAGCTTGTTTGGGAGCATGTGTTTCACAAGCCTCCAGCATCCCTATGACTCAGACTGAGTGTGGCTCCCTATGACTCAGATTGGGTGTGGCTGGATGCAGCAGGTATTTAAACCACATCCGGCCTGAGTGAATTGCTTACTGTAAAGGTCACCGGCTGCACAGAAGGAATCTCTGGTCCTCTGCTTTTGATCTTTACATTCTGTTGTGTCCAGGATCTTGGAGGCCACTTCTGGAAGAAGTGATCAGGGAATTAACCCTTAAAAAGGCAGTAACACTCTGTGTGCGATTTAAGAACATTTATTACTAAAACGTGATACTTGCTGACTTGAAACTTGATAAGCGAATGTTCAAGAATGCAATGCTCCTAAAAGGGCACATTTTGGGGTTTTAAGGTCATTGAGATGTTTGCCGCTTGTCATGCAATAACACTTATTGTAGTTGCTTGCATTATCACACAGAAAGGAGTTTCTTTTGAACAATTATTATAAACACTATACTGTGAATATGTTTATTATCAATGAGTTTAATGTGGCATTACTATTGTTGTTAGCGATACTATGTACTGTGAATACGGTTATTATCGCTGAGTTCAAGTGACATTCACATTATTTTAAATTGTTGCTGGTGATGTGGAACATTCTGTGTTTTGCGCTTAAACTAAGTTGAAGGTTATCTTTGCCATGCTCAAAATTACGCTGTGATGTAACAGTGATAAGCTGGTTGTTCATGAAGTTGAACGCTATTGATAAACCCTATGTTTTCATAGTAATACAATGTGAACCATAATCCTTGATATTAACCCTAAGTTTTCAGTGTGATTTAAACACTGAATTGCGTTCCTTGCTATACTAGCACAGCACAACGATTAACCTACGAATATCTGGAGGATCTAATTCCCTGAGAGTTGGTTCTCATAATTGCTGCTTTTATAAATGTCTATGAGTTGAGTGAGTCAGCATCTTGGGAAATCTCATCAAGGTGAAACATGCAAGATATCTACTGAACGTCAGGGAACATCTAGGTAGGCCTAATTGAGGGACTAATCTGGGATCACAGTGGGAGTAGTTATAGACAGTATGGGAGGTTCAAGTCTTTTATTTAATTACAGGTAATCCACATTGTTTCTGAAAATTCCTAGAGAGAGGGAGAGGCATCAAAAGCTGGAAAGGGAACACCAACAAGTACATTTAGCTTGCACATCATAGTTTAACAGTAGACTATACAGGGGTTATGAAATATTAGTTATTTAACTGATGTGTAATTTCTCATAGAAAAGACCAGCTGTTCAAGAACCATCATAAGGTTCCAGATCCAGCCCTGGGACTCCAGTGTCCTCTCCTTATTTCATCCATCCCCTTTCCCCCAGGACATTGCGGTGCTGATCATGTCTATTTAAGAAGGAGGCATGCAACGTTTAGGTATAATTGGGAACAAGCAGCTTGGTCAGCATTGTGTCTCCTTGGGATGAACAGGCTAGTGCTTGACAGTTACTTATGTGTGTTTCTGTAAGTGGGGCTGGTGTAGGCTTCTGCCCAGGTAATAGAAGATCCCGCAGTGAGTTGGTGTTACATTTAACCACATCAGGCCAACCAAGTGTGTGATCTATTTGGTGTAAATTAAGAGACACTTCAAAAAAATCACACAGCCAGGGGGGAAAGGGTCAGGGATTTGATGAATGAATGGAAGGGGGGATTTGGGTAAAGGTGTGAGCAAGTCAAACACAACACAAGAACAATATTTTTCAGGGTGATGAGCAGCACATCAAAGTCATCAATCTGTTGTAGAAGGAAACAAAGGCATGCCTATGACACAGCTAAGTGAAATGCATCGCAAACAGTCCTTCTGCCCAGAAATTCAAGTTAGTAGATATCTAAATGTTCTGTCTTCTATGCCTGAAAGCTTCAAATTATGGCAGAGTAAGTTGAACACACCCAGTTCTAAAGAAATAGGATAGGAAAATGATACTGCATTGCTAATTTGGGCAGTGCATCTGATTCTCCTCTGTAATGTCCGTCACTCTTGGGTCCCTGTCTGAACTGGTCCTGTAGATAAGCAGGAGTGTTGAGCTCAGCTTTCACCATTTTGGTTGTGCAGGAGTGGAGAAGGCCTGTGGATTGTAAAACAGAAACTAATTTTTAGAGTCAAGGAAGGTAAACTTCATGAGAAGTGTACCAAGAAGACTCATAGGAAGAGCAAAAACAAGAAGCCTCAGAGATTCACATTTGCCACCAGTCCAATACACACACTCAGCAGCATTTCCCAAATCAACACACCTCTCTCTGTTCCACATAGCTGAGCACTAGGCCTCAGAGGCATGGTTTCCTTTAGAAATCGATAACTTCTTTCTGAGTCTTTCAGTTCTCCTCCTGACTCTCAGTAACTCTGTCCCAATCCCGACCCGGGTGTGATAAACCTGTAGTGTACTCCTGTTGAACAAGTAGAGAAACAGAATTGCCATATTTTGTACAGATTTGGGTTAGTTAACTAAAGTGACTAGTCCTGTCTCTGAAGAACCCGAAAAAAAGAGTGGATCCTACAGGTACATTTTCACTAAGTATGTTCAGGAAAAATGATCACCCATGAGGCACCAAACATTGCAATTAATCAAAAAAGGTTTACTATTAATTGAACACCCTCCCTCACTGCCTAACACCACATAAATCATCAATCATCACTCACAATCACCCACTCATTGGTTCAATAGTTGTAGTTACCTCTTCTAATCCAAGCACAGGTAGATACACAATTGTAACTTTGATGCAGGCAATACATTGGAATTTGGTATTGGCTCTCTTGTAAATCAATAATCTTCTGAGGCAGCCATGCAAAGTGATGCGAAAAAAAAGATAGGCGTCTGAGGGAGGCAGGCATTATTTCCAATGTCATGAAAGAGTTGTGAAGGCTTCTACACTGCACACTGGTTCAACTCCAGTCCGGCCATATATGTGACTACAAATTGGTGGGGAAGCATAAATCAGACACGAACATACTGTTTAACTAGCTACTTTTTTTTTTTTTTTAAAGAAAGAAGCTCAATGAAAAATAATTAGAAAGTTCTATTGTGGCACCGGTATACTCAGTCCAGCAAGTAGAGTTTGTCCTCAAATTCAGCTGATTCACCCAGAAGTTGGTCAGCTAACACACTTGATTCTGACCAATCCTTCTCCTCTTCTACCTCTGCTGTTTCAGGAACAATATGGTCATGAGGTATGAAATATTGGTTCATTTTGATCATGGTCAATTTCTCCATGTTGTGAGATGACAGACTGGTCCTTCTCACTGTAAAAACTGGGCCATCTGCACTGAACACATGCTCAACAGAAACACAGGCTACATGACAAGCTAGATACTTTATTGCCAGCCTGCAATGCTCTGGCCATTGGCAGAATTTTGTTGCACCATGGATCAAGAAGTGTAGCACAGATGTACTCTTTGGACAGGATTATGTCATTTTGCAGCCTTGCATTACAAGACAAGCAAACAATTAAGCTTTCAATTAAGGCATGTGCTTTTGGGTTTCGTTCACACCTGGGACTGCGAACCTTTCCAACACCTTCATTAGCTGGTCCTGAGGCAGATGTAACAGTGGGCTTTTGAATGACAAAGTCATTGATCTGTCTGCACTGCTCAAACAGACATTGCAAAATATAATGAGTCGAGTTTCAATGTGTTGGCAGCTCCTGTATCAAGGTTTTAACTGGTACTCTATTAACACGCTGAATAATCTGCAACTTCTTCTGGGCTTTAAAAGAATGGCTGATATAAGTGCAGAATCTTCTGCAGGTGGTCAGTATGTTGCTGTTTATGTCTTGTCTTTTGACAAACTCTGGCACAACCTGTTTGATGAAGTGCACCAAAGACAGGACCTATCATGACTATGTTATTGCCATTGTCTGTGGCAACAAATCCAATTCTGAGACCTCTAGGTTGCAGCAATTAGGACACCTTGCTGTTAAATTCATCCAAGTTGTTTGTAGCTGTATGTGATTTCTCCTTGGTGGACTTGGCTACTGTTACATGCTGCCGAATGCTTTTAAGACTTTCCTCATGGCAAAGATCTGTAGATAGCTGATGCCTTACCCCTGCAGAAGAGATCCACTGTCCAGTGATTCACCTGTAATCAATCATATGACAACTGGTCCACATGTCTGTTGGCATATGGATAGTGTGAATAACACGTTGATGAAAAGCTTGTCCAACCAATTGCAGCACCTCATGGTGATGGAGTGCTGGAACAACGACTCCGGCAAAACACGTCCAACCTGGATTCTTCCATTTCAGACAGATGGCTACCACAAATTCTAAGAATCCCTCTCCTTCCACTAAAGTTAAAGGGAGGAGGTGCATCCCGCCTCAACCCAAGTGTGGACATTAAGATGGTACTTATAAATGCCCTTTGTGAATTCCCAAAGTTATAAACGTAGACTTTTGGTCTAAGTTTACACCAAAAGTCTAAGTTAAATCAGGCACTTTGTGTGAAGAAAGGTAAAATAACTATGATTAATGAGTAAAGCAAAATCCACTATGGTGTACAAATATTATTTTCTTGTTCTGCTAAATGACTGCAAGTGTGCTAGGTAGTGCATCCGGTGCCAATTTGCTACTCTCTGCATTCTGTAGCTGGAAAAATGAACTTTGATTCCAGTGGCACTGCTCTTTTCCAAATGCCTTTCAATTCTACCCTGACTCCAAAAAGGCCGATGACTAATTTGTCACTTCCATCATGTATAACATGCTGATGACAGATATCTTGTCTACCATAAACAAAAGGTGGGAAAAACAATGACCTGCAGTTCAGGGTAAGGGATGGGATAGATATAGAGATTTTATTGGACACAACCGTCACAGAGTATCTCATCTGCAAAACATGAAATCATAGACACTTGGGGCCTCATTCCGATTTTGGCGGTCAGGACGGTAAGACAGCTATGATGGTGGCCACCAAAAGACCGCTATGTTGGTGGTAACCTGACTACCGTATGTAGAGTGATACTGAGAATTCAGCCAAAAAACAGTCAAATATCTGAATCTGCCAGGACATTGGAGGATGAAAAGAGGGGGTCTGACCACCAGCCCTGCCAACCTGGTAGAAATCCACCCATCAGATTATGATCCACAAATCATGACAGCTGTGGTTCTATGGCAGATAACTATTCGTTGTGCGAACAGCTGCGGCTTTACCGACTTGAGGGCAAGAGCGGCATCATCGAAAAGATCTCCGGCAAAGAGCCCCCCATTGGGTGGTGCCCGTCAGATATTGCAGCGCCAGTCTGACGAGGAGCTTGTCCGATGATGAAGCATGACACCCAATCGGGTGTGTGAGGACTCGTGCTCCTGATTTATGGGATCCTAGAGCACTCATCCTACAGTCCCCTGGCTTTACTTAGGAACAGTGTATTACGTCTTGAGAGTCTGGCCATGTAACTTACACTCCACAGACTCATTTCATTTAGTACCTGGCTTCAGCCGTGTCCACTTCTCATGTGTGCCTGCAATTTCCATCTGCCTTTGACACTGACTGTGACTTGCCAGCGATGATGAGCCAAACTGGAATTCCCCAAATCTGTGATTGACATAGATGACAGATGGGACATACCAGAAACCATTCCTCAATGCAGACAAGTCATGTTCACAAGAATGTCATTGCAAGTGCATGAATGATACATGATACTGTATACCAGTTTGTTCTTTCCACACTACCACATTACAGTCTGCATTCACAACTCACTCATAGCTAGTTCAGCTACCTTATACCCCTCAGCTGATGGTAAGGAGGAGGTGACATTCTACACATCAACACTAGCCTAATATTTAAAATCATTGCATCACAAATACAACACATACCTTGAATCAGTTGAAGTACTGATTGATGAGATCTGCCCTGGTGTCTCTTGCTACAGCCTCATCTGGTTCTTTATCACTTGGCAAATCTGAATTTCCACCAGCAGGTACTGCAGGCTCTCCCTCATCTGGTAGAAATGGTATCTGACGTCTCAGGGCAAAACTGTGGAGCACGCAGCAGGCAACAATAATTTGACATACCTTGTTCGGTGAGTAAAGGAGGACTCCTCCTGAAGTGTTGAAGCTCTTAAATCTTGCCTGCAGGAGCCCAAACGTCTGCAAACACCATGCCTTGTCCTCCCATAGGCCTCATTGTAGTGGAATTCCCCCTGGCGTGATTGGGTACCTCACTAGTGTCAACAACCAGGACAGTTAGGATGGCCAGAGTCACCTGTAAGCAATTAGGTAGAACAACACAAACATATATGAGGGACATGCAACATTGTGATGGAAAGAGACATACTTTGCAAATACACATTTCAGTTGCAACTTACCAACCAGCAAGACCCTCTCTGTGTTGAGGCATGTCATCAGCAGTGGGGCATTGTTGTTACACATGATGAAGGAATCATGAAATGACCTGGATGCCTAGCACAGACTTGTGAAATATACTGGTCTGCCAGACACACCACTTGAATGTTGATGGTGTGGTAGTTTTTCCTGTTCCTATACACCTGTTCATTGGCACTGGGGGAACCAAGGCTACGTGGGTGCCATCTATGGCTCCAACCACATGTGGAATGTGTCCCATAGCATAAAAATCTGCCTTCACATTGGCCAAATCTGCAAGTTGGGGAAACATGCTGTAGCTGTCCAAGTGTTCCAACAATGCACACAGTACATCCTTCAAAACCAGACTGAACATGGGATGTGACATCCCTGCAGTTAGGGCCACTGTATTCTGAAAGGACCCAGTGGCCAGGAAGTGTAGCACTGACATCACTTGAACGATGGGAGGCATGCTATAGGGATTGCGTATGGAAGGCATCAGATCTGGTTCCAACTGATCATTAAGATCCATGATAGTATGCCAATTCAGCCGATATGTCTGGATAGTATGTCTTTTCTCCATGGTTTACAGGTTAACAAGTGGACCGTACACAGGTGGTTGTCTTCCTCTCCTCATGGCAGGGTAACAATGTGGAAACATGTAAAATAATATGTGACAAGAAGCATGCACGCATCATGTAAATGTCCATATACAAGTCGCACATATCTGCTGTCAAGCTTACAAACTCTGACATCTACAGTACAGCACATAGCTATGCATCCGATGACACTCTCCTTGGTGCACATACCATCAATTACCTAATGAACTACACATACATAATCATCTGTGACTGCATTTGTTTGTCCAACTGACTTGACATGTCGTACAAATATTGTTGCACATTATCTACATGAACACCACACATAGTATCCTCAGAATAGGTGTACATTGCTATCACCACATGTCCTTCAGTTACACAGCTGTTAATGCTCGTATGCACAAATACTGAACAAAACATGTAGACTGTACTTACAGATAAACTGCACAACATAGGGATTTGCTTATGACGCACATTACAGAACTCTTCCATACATGAAATTTGCTCAAAATGGCAGCCATCTGAAAAACTGTGCTGGACATGTGGAAGTGACCTAAGTCTGCCTATGGCGGACTTGGTCCAATGTTGATGCTTGGCAGCGGTGACGGTCCAGTACGTGGCGTATGTGACCGCCATCTTCAACAGTATTGCTCACTTGACTCCTGACACTGCTGCCAGCAAGACCTCCACTACCTGAGCTGCTGTCATGCTATCATGCCATGTCCTGCAGGTGATAGAGCCTTCACCTTCACCCCTGAAGAGCTGGAGAAGCTTGTGGAGGAGGTCCTACCCCTCTATGACCAGCTATGTGGTACACCAGAGGAACAGATGTGGCTAATGTTTTACCAATGTGTGGTCTATGATGGTGTACCTGAAATGCAAAGTAGTGAAGTTGTTGATGCATATAGATGCTAACTTGTTCATGAGTGGAATGATTGCCTACTTGCTGTAACTGAAGTTGGTGGTGGCACCCTCATTGGCTCAATCCTCTGATGCCCTCTTCTTGCTCTTGGGTGCTGATGTAAGAAATAAAGAAGATAGCAATAATAAATTAATGGTACAGTTAATCTACTAGAAAATATTTTGATAGGCAAAGACAGTGACATATTGACATTTTACTTTTATAAATCAGATCGCCTTTATTATGGAGGTGGCTTATTTATAATTTGTGAAACCTTACGTAAGCCCTATTTCAAATTTATTAAACTACATTTGGAAACACTGGTGCATTGCAACAAATGATCTTTGGTTCGCAAATCACAACTCCCTTTAATGGGCCAACCCTTTGCAATGAGAAAGCTAAATCACTGATAATATATCATACTTATACTACCACAGTACCACTGTCTTAGTGGCAGGAGGTCAGAGGAATCATCATAACCTCTTACATAACTAGACCAAGTGCGTGCCTACAGCAATGAGCAGAACTAGGTAGCACCAAGCACATGGCTAACTCATTTTGGATCACATAATATTCGTAATGTTACATGAACTTAACTCACTTCTGAATGTGAGCAGCATGTTATTTGAAAACAAAATTAGCATGAAGGACACAACAAAATTAGTAATAATTATAAGTACTTACCAAGCCCCACAACCCGGATGTCCAGCAGGTCAGGCATCTCCTGTTCCAGGTCCAGAATATCGGCCAAGCGGTGCATCAGCTGCTGCTTGGTGCACCGAACCCCAATATGTCTGCGAACACAATGGCACACCTGCCCCAGAGCAAGCCAAAACTCCTGCAGGCCGTGCCCACTCCCGGGCCTGCCACCTGCTGCCAGCATGGAGAGGAGGTAGTTTTGCACACACAAAAAAGTGTAGCTACCTCCTTCTCACTCAAAATGGTGCAAGGGTGCACCCCCTGGTGGCACAGGCGCCCACAGGGTGTACTATTCACTGCATCCCCTGCACTGGTGCCACCTCTCCCATGCTCTGTCATGATGCTGGGAGGGAAAAAAAAAAGACAGGAGGAAAGAAGAGAAGGAATAGAGAGAAAAAAATTAGGAAGCTAGTGGAAAACAAAAAATGGACAAAAAGTCATAGAACAAATAAATGAAGCAACAATGTAAAATAGAGCAACATAAATACACACTCTAAGGAAATAAATGTAAAACAGGGGAGGATAAGTAGGATAAAGTAAGGATTACAAAGATAGAGCTTAAATTGATAAGTAGGCACAGCACCATTTACAGAATAGGAAAAGCAAGATGGATGCGAGCACAGGTGAGGTGCTGTTTACACTCATGTTGCAACGCAATGCACACCACTCGCACCAATCAGTGAAAATGGGCAGCTGAGTACAACTCTGCCCGTTCATGGAGTGAGATGGAGTTTGCAGAGTTGTTTTGACACTCCACGGAATTCCACCTTCCTACGAACTCCACCCAAATTGCTACCAGCATTCTGAAGATTCCTATATTTGAAATTTACGTGGCAGAATGGAAAGTTCTTTATCTAAGTAGCCTCTATATATGTCCAAAGGCTTCATTTAACACCCAGTTGTTTTTTCAAAAACATTATGTTTTTGGGTGTCACCAATTTGGAAAGGAATACTATTTAAGTGCTTATTAATATTTGTCAGACAGGGTACCCCTTGGTAAAACACTCACAAACGTCACTGTAATGCATACTTGTTGTTAGAAATTAGGTCTTTGGTTAGCAGTCAGGTTACCCCCTGTCCAAGCAAGGATCCTCACTCTAGTCAGGGTAAGTCACACACAATCCAAATTATCCTGTGCCAACCCTCTGGTAGCTCGGCACTGAGCAGTCAGGCTTAACTTTGAAGGCAAAGTGTAAAGTATTTGCGCAACAAATCATCAAATCATGCAATAACACAGTAGAAGACCACAAAAATACACCACACTGTTTAGAAAAATATTTATATGATAAGATGCAGGTCAAAACAATAAAAATGCAATAAATACATGTTGTGATATCACTGTAAAAGTGATAAAAAGGGAATTTTAGTCTCTTAAAAGTGTCTCTTCCAGTGCAAATTACCTGGTTTGGGTTCAAATATCCTCGCAAGGGACCACAGAGGAGGCGATGTGTGGAAAACGGGGAGGTGTGCGTCAGTTTCAGCCCTTCGCTCGCCGACTTGGGTCGTTATTTTCCACTCACAGGAAGGCTTTGCATCGATTTCCAGCGTGTGGACTTGGATCCGCTTCGGGCTGTGGGGTTTCCGGAAGCCCGGGGTCGATGCGTGGAATCCTGGGCTTGCAGGGCGAAGTCACAGGCGCTGCGTCGATTCGGTGGGCGTTGCATGGAAATTTCTCCTGCATGGCAGGCACTGCGTTGATTCCTCTCTGGAAGTCAGGCTGCTTCATCCCGGGTTGGCTGTGTGTCAATCCGGCGGACCATGTGTCAAAGTTCCGGTGCGCTGCGCTGTTGCTGCGTCGATCTTCTCCTTGTGAAGTCAGGCTGCGTTGTTCCAGTTCGGCGTGCAGTGAATTTTTTCACCACGGGGCAGGCTGTGCGTCATCTTTAACAGGCTGTGTGTCGAATTTTCGCTGCACAAGGAGTAAAGTCTTTTTGGTCCTGAGACTTTAGGGAACAGGAGGCAAGCTCTATCGAAGCCCTTGGAGAGCACTTCTCAGCACAGCCAGAGAGTATCAAGGCAGCAGTGCAACAGCAAGGCAGCAGTCCCTCTCAGAAAAGCAGTCCAGGTGAGTCCTTTGGGCAGCCAGGCAGTTCCTCTTGGCAGGTCTGGTTCAGGGATTCTTCACCAGCAGGTTTCTTGTCCAGAAGTGTCTGTGAAGTAGAGTGTCTACCCCAAGAAGTGTCTAAAGTCTGTGGTTTTGGGTGCTCTACTTATACCCATTTTGGCCTTTGAAGTAGACTTACTTCAAAGGAAAGTCTCACTTGTTTATGAAATCCTGCCTTTCCCAGGCAAGGCCTCAGACACACACCAGTGGGTTGGAGACTGCATTGTGTGAGGGCAGGCACAACCCTTTCAGGTGTGAGTGACCATTCCTCCCCTCCCTCCTAGCACAGATGGCTCATCAGGATATGCACCCCAGCTCCCTTTGTGTCACTGTCTAGTAAGAGGTGCAACCAACCCAACTGTCAAACTGACCTAGACAGGGAATCCACAAACAGGCAGAGTCACAGAAATGGTTTAAACAAGAAAATGCTCACTTTCTAAAAGTGGCATTTTCAAACGCACAATCTTAAAATCAACTATACCAAAAGAGGTCCCAAACTCCACATGCATATCTTCTCCCAAAGAGAAGCTACACTTTAATCATGTTTAAAGGCAGCCCCCAGGTTAACCTATGAGAGAGATAGGCCTTGCAACAGTGAAAAACGGATTTGGCAGTATTTCACTGTCAGGGCATATAAAACACATTACTATATGTCCTACCTTAACCATACACTGCACCCTGCCCATAGGGCTACCTAGGTCCTACCTTAGGGGTGTCTTACTCGTAGGAAAAGGGAAGGGCTAGGCCTGGCAAGTGGGTACACTTGCCAAGTCGAATTTACAGTTTAAAACTGCACACACAGGCACTGCAGTGGCAGGTCTGAGACATGATTACAGGGCTACTTATGTGGGTAGCACAACCAGTGCTGCAGGTCCACTAGTAGCATTGTAATTACAGGCTCTGGGAACCTCTAGTGCACTTTACTAGTGACTTACCAGTAGATCAAATATGGCAATCATGGATAAACCAATCAACAGTACAATTTACACAGAGAGCATATGCACTTTAGCACTGGCTAGCAGTGGTAAAGTGCTCAGAGTTCTAAAGCCAACAAAAACAGGTCAGGAAAAATAAGAGGAAAGTGGCAAAAAGTTTGGGGATGACCCTGCAAAAAGGGCCAGGTTCTGCACTAGTGCAAACTGACTCATGCGTGTGGATATCTCTGTCACCAAAGTGGAGAGCTTGTTACTGAAAATATTGGAGTAGTGGAGATCTTCCGCTGTAGGTGTGTGAATTGGTTTTGTGGTACATAAATCAGTACTACTCGAGTGCTATTTATCTACACCAAAATGGATCGTGCTCGATAGGTTCATTGTAGAAAGGATCAAAGGGATGTTTGCCAATCCTTCAATTCTATATGGATTAATTATTCAGGTTACACCTGTCCTACATTTAAATTAATGTTCCTCAATATTACTTCCAATGCCACATGTTTCATCCTCCAAAGGTTATGGTATGGCAGCCTAAATGATGGACAAACCACCGGCCAGGCACATATACATAAATTGTCTATTGTAGTTTCCCACTTGCAATCTGTTGCAATTTTATTGCCTTTATTTTTACAGTCACAGTCTAAAATGATGCATTATTGAGTTTCTTAGAGTGTTGATTTAATGCATGGTACAAAGAGAAGGTGGTCCAGATTTCTCCAAAGAATTATTTGTAGAAGCTTCTGTTGGTGTGCAAACATCATTAAAGAGACCCAACAGGTTTTTTGACTTTGACCCTGAACTCTAATAGGAGACACTGGAAGCCAAAGGAAGCCAGAGGCATGATTTCAATGCTGAATTTGTAAAGGTATTAGCACAAAATATTGAGTCAAAAATATTGAGGCACACAAATATTGAGTTTTTTATCTTGTGATTCTAAATATCGGGATGCAGGAATATTGGTGACAAAAATATTGATTTTCTAAGGTAAGTAATATTGATGTTTGAAATATCTATGCTGTTAATATCGTTCACAAAAATGCTGTTGTAAAGAATATCATTTTTTAATTATCTTTATGGGTTTTAGCATATATTTTATTTTTTAATTGTGTTTTTTATTCATTGTATAATTATTGTTAATGTGTTTTAATATAGTTTGTAAATTTTTAGTTGTTTTTAAACTTTATTTAATTATTAATTAATTCATTAATACGTTACAACCCTGGTGGTCATGCTGCCAGGGTAACGCTAGCTCCGCTAGGATCTGAGATCCCCACGGTCTGGGGGTGGTGGTCCTAATCTTCCAGGATTATGACCCCCTTCTCTGCCAGCAGTTTTTATGGCAGTACCACCGTCATGAAAAGGATGGTGGAGAACGGGTGCAGGGGGCCCCTGGGTGGCCCCCAGACAGCCCATCCACTTGCAGCGACCCCTCTGGCCTGCACCCTCACAAAGTTCACTATCTGCAGGTGACAGCATTGCCACTGGCTCAATTACGAGCTGGAGACAATGCTCTAGCCTATTTCACACTAGACCAGCAGGCATAAACTTAGGTTTCAGCCTGCTGATATAGCAGAAAACTCTTATTGCCGCTCGTGGGGAGGTTGCCACGTAGGCGGCGGCCACCCTGTTGGGAGTTGGCGGACAGAGTTTTCCATCCTCCAAACTCAAAATTGGGTCCATAATTTTTATGTTTAGAATTTTATATTTTTGGGCACTTAAGAGAGTTGTTAAAATATGTTATTTGTTTGAAGTGAATTACTCTCTCCCTACTGTTGCAGTGAATGGAGTGGGAATATTTTACTTTGTACTTACCTTTATATGTATAGGATAACAATATTTTTGTATCATTATATTTTTGGCTTAGATATTATGTCAGGAAACCTTTGTAATACCACATTTCCAAAGCTTTAGACATAACATGGCTGCCTGATTTTGTAGTCTTTGGAATACAGCTGTGATCTTCTGAGGAGCCTATTGTAAACTAGTTTGCAGTAATGTAGTAACTCCAGCAAGACAAACCTCTTCAATTTCACCAAGTGGTCAATTTGCTGGAGCATGTGGATTTTTCTGAAAATGGACAGTTGCAGATTTACACCTCTAACTACAATATTGATTTGGGTGCAAAACATTAAACTGTACTAAATGTATTCACCAGGTTTCTTGATCTTGGAATGCGGCTAATAGGGTGAAGGGGCCAAGCTTGGTGGCTATTCCAAATGGTGTTTTTTGTAATCATCAAACACACAAAGGTGATGGGAGGAATGCTTGTGATATGTCTAACCACTACCAGTCACGCAAGGTAGCATTGCATACCATTATTATTTTGCCCGGCAAGCCGCCTTAGATAAGCCCCAACCATATGCAAGTCAACCTTGAGCCTGCTCTAGTAAGAACACTCAAGTCTAAACTGTCAAGGCAAGTCTTCTTGAAACTTGAATACAAGCAAACTAAGACTAGTTTTGGCAGCTTGATGGGGCCTTGTCATTTGAGTGCAACTTGGTTCCAGTGGCACAACAAGCAAACGACCCATGTATGGACATAACGACTTAGGGTGTTACATCAAACACAAGACAGTTTATGGGAGGACTGATTGCAATTTGTCAAATCACTATGCAATTGCTTGGGATAACATTCCATCCCATTGTTCTACTGACCATCATTCTACCTCAGATTCGAATCAGCCATATGTAAATCAGTCTTGGTCCTGCTCCTATAGGAACAGTCCAGCCTGAACTGCCATTCTAATAATGAGTGCTCTGCCTTTGCTCTTTTCCAACCAGAAGGATTGTTCTGTCATCTATTGCAAAGTGTAATCCAAGAATTTTGGGATGTTTGCTTGGCTGCCTGGTTGATATTCTTTGGACATGAGAGTCATGACCATACATTTGGAAGTGTACCAATGATCCTCCAGCAGGTAATGCAAGGGGAACATGTCAATTTTTTAGCATCATGGATTGGAGGGAATAGACAATTGAATCACTGCATGTCATCCTTGGTGCTGAAGATTCCTCCAGTAATGTTCACTTACCTTTTTTGGTGGTAGAGGAAGGAGCAGACCCACTGTAAAACTAGTCACCTTTTCCATTTGTGGTGTATTGTCCATAGATTACCCATGGCTGCTGAGAGGCCAAGGAGTATCAAAGCAGCTTACTTGCCTTCACGCAAGACATGAAGAGACCTTCCCTGATCTTCACAAGTGCAGGGGCCTGAAAAACTGTTGTATGCTGTGTAGAAGGTTGTATTTTCTCTCTATACATCCCTGTGATAGACTTGTCACCTTTATTCCAGAATTTGGTGGGATAAGACAAGGCATACTGTACTTGGTCTCAATAAAGAGAACGTTATAAGAAAACTAATTATGTAAGTAGCAGGAGACTTCATTGATAGTGAAATTCTTGTTTCAACAACGAGACAACAACTTAATAAACCTGATCCACAAATGCGTTTTCAGTACGATTGGCTTTTGCATTTAAAGAGCTTAGGTAAACAGTATATGGTAAACTGATATATTGGTTCCTCTATCTATCAGCTTCGCTGGGGCAATGGTTAATGTGTGAGGCGGGTGCTATTGGCAACCATGTCTTCAGACTGCTGCGGTTAGTTATGCCTGTCAGTCAGTGTTAACAAGCTGAATTTAGCATTCGAGATTTCAGCCAGAATAAAATAAATTCGTTATAGCTAAAGAGCAACTGGTTATCAACAATGAAAGGTTGAGCACGAGATTAGCAAACACATAACAGTGGAAAGCAGTTGTGTTTACGTTGGACAACCAAACGGGAAAAAACACGACACGCATATTTCAGAAACGTTCTACGATGTTTCCTGCGTCGCACGGTTGTACTAAGGCCCATATTTATACTTTTTGACGCTAAACTGCGCTAACGCAGTTTAGCGTCAAAAAATTTAGCGCCGTCTAACGCCATTCTGAAGCGCCATGCGGGCGCCGTATTTATGGAATGGCGTTAGCCGGCGCAAGCAGACCGGCGCTGCCTGGTGTGCGTGGAAAAAAAACACGTAGACCAGGCAGCGCCGGCGTTGGGAAAAAATGACGTTAGGGCGTCTTAAAATGGGGCAAGTCAGGTTGAGGCAAAAAAATCGCTTCAACCCGATTTGCGCCATTTTTTTACGACGCCCAGACGCCATTTCATGACTCCTGTCTTAGTAAAGACAGGAGTCATGCCCCCTTGCCCAATGGCCATGCCCAGGGGACTTGTGTCCCCTGGGCATGGTCATTGGGCATAGTGGCATGTAGGGGGGCACAAATAAGGCCCCCCTATGCCACCCAAAAAAAATTAAAAAATATAAAAAATTATACTTACCTGAACTTACCTGAATGTCCCTGGGGTGGGTCCCTCCATCCTTGGGTGTCCTCCTGGGGTGGGCAGGGGTGGCAGGGGGGGTCCCTGGGGGCAGGGGAGGGCACCTGTGGGCTCATTTTGAGCCCACAGGCCCCTTAACGCCTACCCTGACCCAGGCGTTAAATAGTGGCGCAAATGCGGGGTTTTTTGACCCGCCAACTCCCGGGCGTGATTTTTGCCCGGGAGTATAAATACGACGCATTTGCGTCGCCGTCATTTTTTTAGACGGGAACGCCTTCCTTGCATCTCATTAACGCAAGGAAGGCGTTCACGCAAAAAAATGACGCTATTTGCCAATACTTTGGCGCTAGACGCGTCTAACGCCAAAGTATAAATATGGCGTTAGTTTTGCGCCGAATTTGCGTCGAAAAAAACGACGCTAATTCGGCGCAAACGGAGTATAAATACGGGCCTAAAACTGTTTACACTAAGAGGATTCTGTTGATTTAAAATATACGTAAAGTAATTACACTGCATCGCGCACAACTCTAAAATAAAATCAGGAATGTTTACCCTTGTAAATTGCAGATTATTATAGTGCTATGTACTATAGTAGGATAGACCACGCAAAATGACTGTCTTTAGTTTGATAAATGTATATATTTTTCACTGAAAAAAACAAAGGATACAGGGACCTTATAGTTAGGATCTGAATTCACTCCTTCTAGTTAAGAGTTATCTCAAGTAACTATAACTTGTGCCGTAGGGGGAACTTTAACTCACCCACCATTTTCATCAAAAATTTGACTGCTAATGTTTCATTTATAGTTTTAGGGGCTATAGAAGTCGTCATGATTGTTGTAATATCAGGGGTAATTAGCAGTGCATGGCAAACATACAGGCAACTCAAAAAACGCTTTTTTCTGTGGAAACATGGTCCTAACTATAACTACCTAGCGGGCAATCCGCCACTAGGTAATACATAAATAAATATATACTTATTAAAGGCACCGTTCTACTAGTGTGGCAGCATCAAGTGCATACACACTTACAGACGTGTTATTCGAATGCTATTCCGCAATAGTTACGATTTAACGGCAACTGCTACGAGTGTTAAAAACTAAAAGCATTCCCATTTTTACCCTTTCCGTTGTATGAATAATGTCTAAAATGAAATATTCTGGACCAATATTGCTGTGATTATTCCTGATGTGGAAATGCATACTATTTTTATCACGCATTTTGTAAATGTACCTGGCACGTCCTCCAGTGGCGATAAGAAGAAACACACGTTCAATTTGTTAGACTAAATATGTAAAACTCTACAATTGCTAGTACTCGATTTCAAGATGGTTGGAAGGGAAGGCCGCATTGCTGTTTACCAAGTCTAGTTTTGAAGAGGATACGCTGGCCACCTTTCATGAATTGTCTCGGAAAATTTAACGGACCACAAATTATTTTGATTGGCAACAGATTCGAATTGATAGAATAACAAAAAACAGCTTCTTGTCATGTTGAAGAAGGAATGTTGAGGGCAGTATTATCCTGTATTTCTCAGTGAATACACGGGTAATATGAGCCTCTAAAAATACTGCTCTGCTGTCAGATCCTTAGAATCAATAGAGGAGGACAACGTGTTTTATTTTTGAGGAGCTTAACCGATTCTCCATGAGACCATTTAAATTTGTGTTTACTTTTTGCATCTTCTGTAATTGCCACAATCTGTAACCTGCTTTGCATTTAGACATGTCAGCTGTCACTGTGTGAGCCGTAAAAGAAGCTAGCAATTTTTAAAAGCAAGTGACAGACACGCTTGTGGTGAGATAAGAAAGATGTCATCTTTGAATTAATCTCTCATGTGTGGAAAAGGTAAATTGTGAATTGCGTGTAAAGTGATACCACATTATTTTGCATTGACTACAAAATAAAATGTGTGAACGTTTGATGTCTTGAGAATGTAGATAATAATGTGAATAATTGACTCACTCAAAAAGATTGGGCCTTGTCAGACTATTTATTGCAGATTAAAAATTTACTGGATAACACTATATGAATATACACTGCCCTTGTCTTTACTTTAGGACGCCTCAAATCTCTTGGTGATGGCTTTGTAAATCTAAGCAAAATCACACACATTTAACGTGACTTATTCTATGCTGCTCTGAAGCGTATTAGTGATCGTTCTTAACGTAATGAGGAAGATGATGAGATTGAAATATTGAGACTGAAACTGAGTGCCCCATTTATGAGGCCCTAGCGTCACACTGCGTCACCAGAGCATCATTTTTTTGACGCTCCGGGTGGTAGTAGCACAGTGTGTCGGCTCATATTTACAAGACCACCTAAAGCCACCTTGCCTGGCTTTTTATACTGTAAATATGGACCCCTTCCACGCATAACACTGCATAAGAGGTGCTTTACTTGGGTTTTGCTGTGGGTGTAACCACACAGCACCCATGGAACCAGAAAGAATCTGACACATTCTCAGATTTACAAGGCCTGGGAATGCGTCACATTCCAATGCCACCTCAGGGGTGGCATAAGAGTAACACAACGGAGAGAATACCTTTATTTCGCCCTTTTTTTCCTCTTTCACACAGAGAAAGAGGAAAACACTTCTTGTGATTGGTTTTGTGCAGCAAGGTCTCTCTTCCTGCACAAAAACAATCATTCCCACAATGAATGCACCCTTGCACCGTGGTACAAGGGCGCCTGTGTTGGCGCATGCTAGCAATTTGTGCGCCAGCACGGGGGAGAGGACAACAATTCCCCATATCTTGTAGATATGGTGCATTTCTGCCCTTTCCCAGTGGGACAGGGCAGCGCAGCAAGGCACTTGCTGTGCTGACCTGCATCACAGGTCTTGTGAATTAGGCCCTAAGTGTTATGAAAATAAAAGATGGACTGCCGTAGGACACTTGTAAGTGTTATACCTTGAGCTTTAATCTTCCTTGCTGTATTGAGATTTCTATATCTAAACAGAGGTTGTTTTCTACACTCTTTACTGTGCCATAATTTCCATTTAGGCACACATACAATTTGCACAAATTTGGACTATGCTCTTCACAGAACTCCATATGTTTTTTAACTGATGGAAATTCCAGTTGATTCCAGTTATATTCTAAGTGCAGCTTCAAATATCAATGACTTCAACCAGCACAACCCCCATTGGTTTGCATAACATCTGAAGTCCAAGTTACATGCAGATAAAGCCCAAAGGAATGGATGCAGAAAGTGGTTGGTAGTGACAATGTTAAGAAATATTGACTCATAACAGACCAAATAATCCTTCTCTGTTGAGGTACCAGGCTATTCTGTTCCCATTTCTGTTTTCACAGGATGTTATCTTGTAGTCAGTAATAGGACAACTCAATAGAGTGGTAGAAGTTTATCATGCCACACAACAGCATAGCAGTTGTCCCTTGGCCAGCCAGTGGCAAACTACCAACAGTGGAACTCTGCATGCTTCTGACAACAATATGCTTCAGCAATTCTAGAACTGCCAGACGTTAGTTACATTCCTAACTTTACTACTATAACATATCCTTTTCCCTTATATTTTTATAAAGGTTACAAGAGACACTCGTTTGTTAATAAATTAATAAATATTACTTGAACAACTGCATGGCTAAAGAAACAGAATCTTATAAGATAATACTCCAATCACAATAATTATACAACCGACAAACCTATTTATAACTATAACTATATACAACTTTGTTCTACTATATTATTAATAATGCACTATAAATATTTGAGTATACAGGAGATTTATGATTTCTTACTCTTTTTAATGGCAGTCTCAATTGTCTCTGGCCATTTTCCCTGTTGTGATCATTACCACTCCATGATTCTGCTCTTCATCCATCATCATCATAAATGCACTACAACCTTGTTCTTGTTTTTCATTTATGTCACACTCACCAAACCTCTGACACAGTCACCCTCCTGTTATACCAACTTTCTCCATTGTCCAACTTCACTGAGTGTCTCACTTTCTAAGGACCTCTACATTCCGTCAGCCCTCCTTTAACTTGGCCACTTTTTACTTTCACCCAGTCTCCAGCTTTAATGTGTGCAAAGATCATGCTTCCCTTACTCACACCTGATTCCCTTTTTGTTTTTGTTCTGCATCTCATCATTCACCCATTCTTTCATCCACAATGACACTAACTTTGTCCCAGCAACCCTACCACTCATCATTTCAAAAGGTAACTTCTGAGTAGTTTCATGTTTACTTGTGCAATATGCCAATATCATTTCCTTCTCCATAACCCGGACATCACACTATTAGCCACTGCCATTTGGGTTGTCTCTTTCACCAGTCTGTTTGCTCTTTCAGCAATTCCATTTTATTGGGGATTATACAAGGATGTACAGGTGTGTTGTACCCAACATGACTTTAAAAATTCATGCATTTCATTGGAGGTCAATTGAGTGCCATCATCCATTCTAAGTTTTGACGCAATGCCTTCTTTATAGAAAGTTTCCCTTAACAATGCAATAGTCGCCCTGGTCGTTATCTTTTTCATGAACGTTGCTGTCAACCACTTGGTGGGTGCATCCACTTTTACCATTGCAAATCTCAACTCATTTCTTAGTTCATACATGGATCCAATAAAAACCATACATATGGTGTAGCAGTGATAACCAGGATCCAGACTAATACCTACATAAGATTGTGTCCCCACTCTGAGCCTATTTTCACCTTTCTTACATACAGCACATCTCTCAACCCAGTCATCTCCGTGTTCATCCATGCCTGGCCACCAACATCGACTCTTTAACCTTTTTCGGATTTGGTTTGGCCCAGGTGCCCTTCATGAGCCATTTTTATCAGTTTAAGTCTCAAACCTCACTACTCCTTTCCCACTCCAATATAATTCATCCAATACTTTATTATAAGGCCTTAATGATGGGACCATGGTGCTCTCCCTCCTGCCACCTTTTTGGATCAATGTCTTCATTTCCTCTATCCATTTGTCTACCGTAATTGCTGGGACTCCCTATGCCTCTGCTACATCATCCACTGAAGCTACTGCTCCCTAGCTTTCTTTGGCTTGTACCACCAGACCATCAAATCCTAACCATTTCTCAATAATCTTGACAAACAATCCGCTTATCTGTTTCTCCAACCTTGGATATATTCCAAATTATACCGAAATTCCTGAGGTCTGGCAGTCATTCTCACTAGATGCTCAGAACCCTTACCCACACCTGATGAAGCAAAATCTGTACCAAAGGTTTATGATCTGTGCCTAATGTAAACTTTGTTCACCATAGGTATGTACTAATATATTCTGCATCCCATACTGCTGCCAGTGCATCTTTCTCTATTCCAGAGTAGTTCCATTCTGAATTTGTCAAAGTCCTAGAAGCAAATGCCACAGTTTTTCATGTTTTCCATGCATTTGTGATAATGCAAAAACCAGACCTGCGACACTGGCATCAACTGTAAGCACTGTATTCAATCTGGTATTAAAGGGTGTCAATATTCCAGCATTACAAATTTCAGGCTTAGCATTCTCAAAAAACCTTTGCTGTTCTTCTTTCGATTCAAACATGACTCCTTTCTTTGATAGCTTCCTCATGCATTCAGTTTTATCGGAAAATGCTCTCACAAACTTTGAATATTATTCTATTAACCCCTGGAATTATCTTAATTTCTTTTTATCACTGGGTGCTGGGGCTAATCTAATTGCATTCAACAAATCTTCCTTTGGCCTCACACCTTGAGCCGATATATTATATCCTAAGCACTCCAGCTGATCAAATAAAAATTTGCATTTGTCTTGCCTGAGGGCAAGTCCTGCCTCTTCCAATGTATGTAATGCCTCTCGAAGAATTGTATTGTGTTGCTCTTTGGTGTCCCCAATTATGAGAATGCCATCTTGAAAGAACAAGATGTTACTCACTCCCCCTGAATATTTCATTCATCATCAGAACATAAACCAAAGAGCATGCACATGGATTGGAATGTACCTTCCACTGTTATTAATGCTGTAAGGGTCTTAGAGTCTTTATGTAGTCTGATCTGGTGATAAGCATTTTTCAAATCTAAATTTGAAAAATACTTATCCTCACCTAAAGCAAAAATCTATTTGTTTACATTTAACAGTGGATATGTGTCAACAGCAACATCCTGATTGAGCGATCTAAGGTCAACAAAGAACCTGTACCGACCATCTGCCTTTTCGGTGATTACTACTGGGGATATCCACCTTGAAATTTCTATTGGTTCAATTATACCATCTGACAACATTTCCTGTAACATCTCGTTCAATGCCTCCCGAGCAACCAGTGGGATTTGCCTAATCTTATGCTGAATTGGGATTGGACTCAATTTCAACATTATCCTATGAATTTATCCTTTCAGGCACCCTAATACTTTTCTGAAAACTGATTCTGCCTCTTCCAAAATGTTTTTCAATGTGATCTCTTCCACAACCATCACCTCTTTGGCCACTCTAGGGTTTATAACCAGACTTAAATCATATTGGTGCATCCACCCAAGAATAGGTGGACCATTCATGGACACAAATACTTTCTGTATTGTTTTCCCTTGATTCAGACCTCTTGTTAGATTACATATATCCCACTAAGTCAATTCTCCTGGGTTAATGTCTTTGGGCATCCGCTCTGCATCTGGCCACCGTTTATCAAACAACTCTTCGGGGATAATGGTATACCTGGAACCAGAATCCACCATAAGTTGCAGCTCCTTTCCATTAGCATTACATTTTGTCTTTAGTCTGAAATTCTTACCATTCCCATGTTCCTGTGTAGTATTCTCTACACTTGGAATTCTGTCACTGCAAGGTTATTCCACTTGCTCCTCACCCACAGTATCTACCTTTGTTTTGTTCCCCTGTCTACACACAACTGCAAAGTTACCTCTGCAACCACACTTACAGCAGTCTTTATTAAGTGCAAAGCATTTTGTAAGTCTGCAGTATGAAAATTACTGCCACATCTGTAGCAAGATTTACTCATGTGTCTATTCTTGTTCGTATATGTACTTAGTTTTTGAATGGCCTCAATATTTTAGTCTTTTTCCACATGAAGGTTATGCATCCTCTCATGTTTTTTTTTATTTCTTTCATGCAATGTTCGGACTGTTCTACAATTTTGGCATTGTCAGCAGCATCTTTTAGCATGGGGTTTTTCGCTCCCCACATTCGATCTTGCACCTTTTTGCTCCTGCATTAGACAATCAATTGGTCTCTAATTGGTTCATCGGTCATATTCCCAAATTTGCATCTTATTGATAACTCTCTGAGTCTTGATCCACCCTTGAGGATAAGTATAAAATGTGTTACTTACCACGACTACTTTTACTTCTGCAAATCTGATCTCCAACCGTTTTTTTGACTCACAATAAACTTCTTGTGGGGGTTCGCCATTCAGTTCTGTGTCACTGGTAAGTATTTAAACATATGTTGACCCTCTTTTCCTAGTATATTTATTAACAAAGCTCTTTTCCTTGCTTCTGAGAAGGCCTCTGTTCTATGCAGGCCACTTACCTGAATTTTAGGCGTTCAGATGGGGCGATGACGATTCCCGAATCCCATTGAGGATTGATGTGACTGCGATGAAGAGTGCATTGCCCTCTTGCAAGTCCTTAAGGGGAAGGTGGTTTTGGGAAGAGAAAAAGAGAAAAGGCCTGCTTCTGCTTCGTGGACTGCAGAATCAGACTGCTGGACCCTGGACTGCATGTCATGTTGGGCATCAGGACTTCTGATTTCTCAAAATACTGGGTTCTTGACTTTTAGCGTTATGGCCTGCAAAATAATTACTTCATTAATACATTGAATTTGCATAAACTAACGTGAAATTATACATTGTTGACGCATTGTGGTTATGTTTCTATAAGGCTGAACACATCTCATCCTCTTTTTACAATACTTTGAGAGTTTCTGAAGCAATGTCCAAACTCAAAAACAATCAACTTGACTAAAGGGCTTCTTAGTGTTCTGGCATAATCTCTTGCCAATCCTAGTTTTGATAAATTTGCCCTATTTCCAATCTCCTAATTCTCAGAGGAGCGCTTGTTACAGGAAATACATCTTTCGTTAATGTCTGTTTCGCGGTATCATGGATTTTCACCCAAACGATAAATCACACTAGTTCTTATTGTCATAAATTATATAAAAGACAGAGCTCTGTTTTGTTCAATTTAAGCAATTCATCTTTTTTACCTTGAAATGAAGTTACTTGCCTGAAAATTTGAGAACAACCCAAAATGGGTTTTCTCACCTTTCGAAATTGCTATCTTTTATAGAAAATACAGAATCAGCAGCAGAAGATGGAAGAGGAGAGCTGGGACTTTGCAGGAACCGATTGGGGGGGAGGATTACCGGAACTCGACTGGAGGCTGTCCAGAAGATGAGAAAATAAATGCTGGAACTTGACTGGAAGCTGGTCGTAGAACGAGGAACACCGGAACTCAATTGAAGGCAGGCTGGAGAATAAGGAACTTACTTGACTTGCACTGGAACTCAACTGGAGGCAGGCTGGAGGACAAGGAACTTGACTTGACTGGAAACTGGTGTGCAGGGCAATAGGTATGAATCCAAGCAAGGCCTCAGACTCAAAAGCATCCTTAAATAATCAAATGTTTGCATGTGCCTTTTGGCAGTTGATTGATTGTTAAGGAAATGAGCAATTATCCTCCTGATTGTGGCACCTGTTCAGTACAGATCACATTGTGAAAAACACATATTTTGGCAGTTTCAGTTGGATCAGGTGGAATACAATGTGCATAATAAACAAGAATTGGTTATAATAAATGAGATATTTAACAAGCATTGGTTAGTGCAAATTTGATATTCAAGGATGTGATGAATATACCAAAATAAGTCTAAATGTTGCAAGCAACAGCGTCTTACTGTAATCAAGCTCTTGGATAAGCTTGTGTACCCACAACACTGTGGCCATCCAGTGCTTCTATATATGTCTCAAACATTCTGATCCAACCTTTCCACTTGGATGGTGGTAGTCCTGATTGATTAAGAAGAAAGTAGGAGACACAATGAATCCATGTGTCTCCATTCTGTAGTAAGTCTCCACTAAGGTTTGTGTTGTATGGTGTGTTCCTCCTTGTGAGCTTTACAGTTGCAGTGATGTTCAAAAGAATGTGTACTTTACTGGTATGCATGTCACCATGGAGTGTTCAAATATTTGCATTGCTGAAGGTGTGCACATCACCGTAATGACATCATGAGGGTACACATTATTGGTTTAGTGTACACATTTCTTGTAGACTATTGCAGGTCATTCATAAGTATAACTGTACAAGGTTGTGAAATTGCTTATATTAAGGATGGTGTGCACATCACCATAATAGTAACAAGAGAGTGCACTTCATTTATTTGGTGCGCACATCACCGTTCATTTGTAGAAAAATACACTTGTGAAGTGTGTGCGCTTTATTAGCTTGTTGTGCACATCATCGTATCACAGAAGAACAAAACTTCACTTAACATGGTTGCCACGCAACAAACGTTTCGAATCAATCAGGCCTGATCCAAAATGGCCGTCTAGTGTGTAGTGTATATGCTATGTCAGAATTGCTATCCTTCTATGCCAAAGGCGCAAGCTGAAAGCATGAGCTTGAATGCAAGGTCCACGATCTTCCGTGAGTTGACTTTAAAAGTATTCCCACTGTGTAACTATGAGCATGCACGATACTTGGTCAAAAATGATGAACCAGGTGAGCTCAGGAGTCCTTTTTGCTTTAGTAATATGTGCATCCAGAATAAATAGATAAGCAACAAGCTTATCAAGTAGAATTATAGCCTGCCCCTATGGTTCTGGAATGATTCCCCATTCATTCTGTTCACTATGACCAATTTTTATTGATCCTATTTTTGCTAGAATTAGGACTACATGCACAGTAACACTGCTACTCAGTGCAACAGAGTGTGTGCTGTGGCCTCAAAATGTCACTAGTGTAACTAATTTCACCCAATTGGTCCATTTAACTGCCCTGTTATAGAATTGTAGATTGCACAGAAAGTGCACCTATGGCATGGACGTTATGGGCCCCCTAGTGCCTCCTTGTGCCACATTAGCATAATTCTTTTTACGCTAATGTGGCCCAACGATGCCAAAATCGCCACGCAAACTTTACAAAGTGGCTCAATGCATGCATTGCTCCACTTTGTAACCATATGCGCTACGTTATGCCTGCGCCAGGCATAATGTATGCAAAGGGGGCATTCTCCCATTCAGGGGCTGAAAAAATGGCCAAAGAAATCTAAGTGATTTCCTTGCATCATTTTGTTCGGCACTTTTAACGTCTGCTCAGAGCAGGTGTTAAAAGGAGGCACACCATTGTTCACACCGGGCCTCAATAGGCTTAGCAGGATTACCGTTAACATTTTTTACACTAATTCTGAAAAGCTCAAAACTAGCTTAAAAAATGTGATGCTAGTTCCCTAACTACCACTACCAATGTATCATAGATCAGGCGCACACATGGTGGTATTAGTGGGGGGGTAAGGGGTGCAGGTACCACTTTTCTTAAATCAGGCCCTAAGTGTTATGTGGGATGCAGTGTATATTTACACCACCCACTTACTTGTCAAAACTAAATGTGGCAGGGGCAGCACTGTGCTCTGGCTGGGCTGCTGTTTAAATGCACTGTAGTACCACCTGGGAGACAAAAGCCTATTTTAATACATTCATGAATCACCACTAAAGTAGGCCTTGGAAGCCCAGGAGATAGAGTGCTAGTATTTGAAAATAGGGACAGTACATATTAAGACTAGTGTTCTCTCACAGTGAAATAAAAGTCGGGAGCTGTTTCATGGTGCCACCTTTGCTTGACGTTTTCTTCAAAAGACTGATGTGGCATTGAAATCTTCATTTTCTATCTATGAAAGGGAAATGACTAGAAAAATGCTACAAGTTATTTCCTACTTATTTTTCAAAGTTCCACAAAATGTCACAAAAAAGATTTTTGGGTTTCAGTCACCTTTATTTGCGTTTTTGGCAGTTGGCCTCCTCACAAAGATAGATATAAAAATGTCATGATCCATGATGATAAAATCTTTCTATTTTCTTTACTTAGCAAGGGGTTCTTAACAGTGTCCTTTGTGTTTCACCTAAACTAGTATCTTCTGCCTAAGCCATTTAGTATTCACTAAAAATAAGGCTTTTTCACACCATACTATATCCGCCCTTAAGGGTCGCTCATGATTCTTCAACTGAATGTACTTAATCCTGAAAGTTGTTTATTTGCTACAAAAAGACAGCATTTCCAGGCAATGATCTGGTGAGGAGTATCCAATGTAGTTCCAGAAGTGCTGAGGCCATATTCGTTTTCGCAACACTGAAATACAGTGTACAATGCACCAATATGGAACTCATTTACATAAAAGTGGTTATTGGAAAACCTGGCATAAATTCAGCCTACCAGAACATACATTGACTACTCCAATCTAGAATTGTTGCAGTTATTGCAATAAGATCACTAAATTAGGTTCTTAGATTACATTAAGGCCCTCATTACGACCCTGGTGGATGGCGGTAAAATGGAGAAAAGTACTGCCAACAGACTGGCAGTACTTTTCCCCATAATATGACATTGGGGGTTTTTCTTAAGCCAAACTGCCAATGTACCACTCCGTCGCCACGGCGGTAACAACCAGGCTTCTGTCACTAGGCCGCTTGCAGGATTATGACCCCGCTTACCGCCATGTTTTTCATGGCATCCTTACCACCACAAAAACCATGGCGGTAGGCACTATCAGTGACAGGGAATTCCTTCCCTGTCACTGATAGGGGTCTTCCTCGCCCCCCCCCCCTCCCCTGGTTTCCCTACCACCCCACCTTCCACTCCAGACCCACCTCCCCAACATACACTCACCTTCACGCACCATTGTGCACACTCTTAGACACACTCATACCTACATTCATCCACCATGCATACATCCATTCACACACACATCCACACTCACTGAAATACATACAAGCACACACGCATTCACATAACACAACATACACGCACACACATACAACATGCAAAACACACCTGCATTCACGCACACACAATCATTCACACATGCCCCCCATACACACACAACACCCCCCACTCCCCTCCCCTGACGGAGCACCCGACTTACCTTATTTCACCGGGGCCTCCGGCAGGAGACAGGACAGGTCACTGCTGCCAGCAGCAGCGTCCGCCAGCAGAACACCGCCAGGCCGTATGTGTCATGTGTCATGATACGGTCTGCGGCCGTCTACTGGCGGGGTAAAACTCTTTGCCTTTCCACTTGCAAAAAGTTGTAATGCTGACATGGAAAACCAAAAAGATTATTTCAACTTTGCATTGGGATTAAGTAGGGACCATTCCTAGGTTGCCTAGAACTTACCTGCACCCAGACCTCTGTCCATGCAAGGCCTTTTCAGGACCCACTCTAGTGCCTTGAGGGTAATCCTTCCCTGATTACTCTCCCTCTCTTGCTCCTTTCCAGGTCTGTTCAAGCCTTTGTGTTGCCATTTCTCTTCTCTTTTTTTCACTCCTTCACTTGGCATCCTGCTCCGTTGTGTGCCATTTCTCTCTGCCATTGTCCTTTTGCTTTTGCCTTTTCTTTTTATGCGTCTCTGCACTCTGATTGTGTCACTTCTCATTGTCATTTCCCTTTGTTAGTGCCTTATCTCTTTGTTTTGTGCCTTTTCCCTTGTGGCAGTGCCCTTTGTTAGTGATTTACAAGCCCATTTGCACCTCTCCGTGACCCATCATGGCCAGCACCAGAAACCCTGGCCATACTCTCCCCCATCTCTACCCTTCCACAACCCTATGCACCTTCATCACTGACTTCCGCTCTCTGTGCTGCTGCACCACACTGTACAACACCAATGGTGCCCTCTCCTGCACATCCTGTGAGTTTTCTTGGACACACCTGCAACCCACACTTCAGGTTCCACACCAACAGCACCCAAAATCCCACTTTCACACACTCAATCACCTCTGCAACCACCCACATGGAACTCCACACTCCCATGCATGCTCCTCAGCATTGGTTCAGTCATACCAAACACATCACAGTCGTCTGGGACCTTCAATGACCATGCTTGGATCTGCTATTCTTAGCGGAAACCTGGCTGAACCCAACAGTGGTATCAGACACTGTCACAGCAGTTCTCTCAGGCTATAAGATCACAAGACAGACATCACAAAGCCCAGAGGCAGAATCACCATCATCCACAATAACTCCTTCAGCTGCACCATCACTGCTGACACTCCATCTAGCAAGGTTGAACACCTGTTGTTCAAGCTAAATATCACCATCAACAGACCACCAGGACCACACCCCAACATCTCCAACACAATCTCATAATTTATTGCACAGCTTGTCCTTGCCATAAGCAATTACATCCTCCTTAATTCCCTAAATTTCCACTTGGATGACTTTACCTACCCTAACTCAAAAACTCTCCTTGATGACCTTGAAATCCTGGCCCTCACTGAATTAAAAGACCTACACATGTTGCTAGATACTTCCTGGATCTATTTCACATTTTTCAACAACATTGTAGGTGAAATGTCTACACTGATCACCTGGACTAATGACACTCTGTCAAGTTCAGCATTCTCGTCCAGTTCTAACACACATCAACTACCGCCAAAAGAGCCCACCATAACTGGAACAAATGCTGGACAAGGACTGGACCTCAAGCTAGTTAGTATATTGAGCAACTCAGTTTGATGAAACACCACTGAAAGCAACTAGTGAACTGATGGAGAATGAGTGAAGACAACGTAAACAGGAGCACATTCAAGTCCACCCTGAGACACCTATGAAATGATCTGGACCAGTAAATGGACCACCTTGTCGGATCACAATGATCCAAGTGCCAACAGAGATAATAAGAACATTTGCACCATAGTGAGAGATTTCTGCCTCCAGATCACCCACCCCCACATAGGACCTCTGCAATAACTTCTCTGTGTTCTTGAGCTATACAATCACCACCATAATCAGCAACTGTATCCCACTACCACACTCAATAGACCTATTAATTTGACTCCTAACCTCTTCCAGAGGGCCAACATCTCCCATCATGAAACTACCACCCCCAGAAAGTCCATCCTCTCCAGGGCCCTTTTGGGACCTTCCCCTTACCACACCTACACCAGAGGACTTCTACCCATCATTACCATGCTGGAAACAGGTAACTGATCGCCCATTGCTAAAAAAGCCTTCCGCTAAGCCATTTATGCTCTTCAGCTACAGACCAATGTCCCTGATTCTTTACCTGAGCAAGGTACTGGAAAAAATCAACAACAAATGCCCCCTACTTACCTCAATGAACACTAACTCCTCGTCACCACCAAGTCCAGATTCAGAACCAACTACAGTACCAAAACTGCCCTGGACACTGCCACAGACCACATCTGCATGATAATGGACAGAGGAGACACAGCTGCCCTCATCCTCCTGGCACTCTCTGTGGCATTTGACACAGTCTCCCTTCCCATCCATATCCAACGCCTGCACCATATTGGAATTCAAGGTCCGTTGTTCCACTTTCTACTAGACATGCTCCTTCCTGACTGACAGGACCCAGTCATGAGCCTGGCACCCTTTGCCCCAGATGCCCTAGACGTCATCTGCAGAGTCTAGCAAGGATCCTCCTTCAACCTGACCCTTTTCAATGCTTGCATGATCCTTGTGGCCAGCAGCATCTGCACTCACCACATCAACATCCTCTCCTACACCGACGACATGTAACTTATCATCTGTCTCTTACAGTTAAAGTGGTAGCACTTGGAACAAGTTCAAGACAGCATGACCAAAGCAGTTGACTGGATGAAGTTCAACTGTCTGAAGCTGAACTCAGACAACACCCAAGTCATGGTCTTTGGGAAGAGCTTATAACCATGGGACCCACTCCTTGTGCCCAGTCGAACTAGGACAGACACTCAGTCCGAAAACACATGCCAATAACCTCCAGATCATCATCAACTGCACACACAACATAACCACCCAAGTTAACACTGTCACTGCCTCTTGCTTCCACACCCAGAAAATGGTAAGAAAGATTGCTAATTGCTTCTAATCTGTACCCAGAAACCTGTCACCCATCACATCGTAGTCACCAGCAAGCTGGACTATGGTAGCACCCCCTACTCCAGGATCAAAAACAACTCACCAGGAGGCTCAGCAGCCAGAATAACCCCCAACTTTGCATGCCACGCAAACATCTCTCCCCACCTCAAGGAGCTTCACTGACTCCCCATACACAAGCAAGCACAATTTAAACTCCTGGCCATTGTTTCAAAGCATTACTTAACTCTGGCCCATCACATTTCAACAATCAGATCTCCTTTTACTAACTCTGCAGACATCTCTGCTCTGCCAAACTCCTAAATGTACACATCCCACACATTCAGAAAACCAGATCCAGCAGTCACACCTTCTCCTACGTTGCTCCCAAAGCATTCATGGAACCTGGGGTTATACATCAGAGAATTCTTAAATTCTTCAAGAAGCTGAAGACCTGGCTTTTTAAGTTATGACATTAGGCCCTACGCCCAGCACCAGGATACCCTCCTAGGTGAAAGTGCACATTATAAATCTACATAACATAACATAACATAACAAACATATTTGAATGCCTGCAAGTGCATAAATGCATTATTGCTTTTAAATTGGTCTAAACAGATGTTCCTATTAACAATGAAACAATCTTTGATCAACCAATATAGCCAACAGATAAGATATCATTGTCCTTCTTTGTTGCCTTTCCTCTAAAAAGTGCTTGTGTTTCCTTCTATTTGCCTTATAGGACTTCACTTCTTATAGTATTCAGTATTGCTCCATAGGTAATCGCTGGCATTTAGGTGGTCATTACAACCCTGGCGGACGGTGTTAAAGCGGCGGTAAGACCGCCAACAGGCCGGCAGAAAGAAATGTGCAATTACGACCGTGGCAGAAACCGCCAGCAAAGACAGCCACTTTAACACTCCGACCACCACGGCGGTACAAACAAACAGCGCAGCGGTCACCGCCAACAGACAGGCGGGAGACAATGTACCGCCCATACTATTATTCCGGGGCGGATTCACCGCGGATAAAAACACGGCGGAAACAGGAATTTCGAAGGGAAAATGCTCACCTTATCACACTCCACGAGGAACGAGGACACCATGGAACCAGAACTCCAAATCCTACCTGCGATAGTCTTCCTACTCCTGTACCATGAGCACGAACGCCGGCGGCGAAGACCACAGTGAGTACTGCACCTACGACACAGGGGAGGGGGGAGGCAAAAAACAGGGACAGGCAACACGCAACACCCCCACCCCCTCCCTCACCCACTACAACACACACACTAATACATATCTATACATTATAGTTACACCCTCCAACCCCTCCGGAAGAATGCAAAGACAAAAGGAAATTAGTGTAACCATTGTAATCTATTAAAATGCAGTACGCAAAAATATACATATTTACACTATTAACAAAATATACACCAAGAATTGTAGTCCAGGTATTGCACCATTTATAGTCCGTGGACCTCTGGGCCCAAAATGCATGGGCGAGGCCCACACTCGATACCAGATCAAAACAGAGAGAACACTGCAGGGGCATCAGATAGAAAAACAACAGGCACCTCAGGGGGAAGGGAAGGGTGAGCATCTCAGCTGGATGAGTGCACAATGCCAGATCCACAAGGGGGCTCAATGCTCACTGTTCAATCCTGGGGAGTGCAAAGCCACAGTCTCTCAAGTCTCTACAGTGGGTGGGTTGCCCACTGCATTATCCTGGGGGGTAGAAAGCCACAGTCTCTCAAGTCTCAACAGTGGGTGGGTTGCCCACTGTTCAATCCTGGGGAGTGCAAAGACACAGTCTCTCAAGTCTCTCCAGTGGGTGGTTTGCACAATGCATTATCCTGGGGAGTGCAAAGCCATAGTCTCTCAAGTCTCTCCAGTGGGTGGTTTGCCTACTGCATTATCCTGGGGAGTGCAAAGCCACAGTCTCACAAGTCTCTCAAGTGGGTGGTTTGCCCACTGTTCAATCCTGGGGAGTTCTGGAGGGGGACTGGTGCCCAGAGTGCTTCATCCTGTGAAGGACAGAGGTAGTGGATGCATGTCTCCACTGGTTCTGGAGGGGGACTGGTGCCCAGAGTGCATCACTCACCCCGTGACGGTCCCAGTTGCGTCAGTGCCCCTGCCGCTCATGGGCTAGCGGTGCTTGTTGCGGCGGTGCCCTGTTCAGCGGTGCTTGAGTTGGCGGTGCCCTGTTCAGCGGTGCTTGAGTTGGCCGTGCCCTGTTCAGCGGTGCTTGAGTTGGCCGTGCCCTGTTCAGCTGTGCTTGCCCTGTTCAGTGATGCTTGCCCTGTTCAGCGGTGCTTGAGTTGCAGGTCCTTCATGGCCCAGTGGGTCTTGTGCTGGTGGTCCTTCATAGCCCAGCGGGTCTTGTGCTGGCGGTCCTACATGGCCCAGCTGGGCTGGGGCTGGCGGTCCTTTATTGCCCAGCTGGGCTGGGACTGGTGGGGCCCTCCTGGGCAGCTGGGCTGGGGCTGGCGGGGCCCTCCTGGGCAACTGGGATGGGGCTGGCGGTCCTTCATGGCCCAGCTGGGCTGGGGCTGGCGGGGCCCTCCTGGGCAGCTGGGCTGGGGCTGTCGGGGCCCTCCTGGGCAACTGGGATGGGGCTGGTGGGGCTCTCCTGGGCAGCTGGGATGGGGCTGGCGGGCCCTACTGCGCAGCGGGGATGGGGCTGGTGGGGCCCTCCTGGGCAGCGGGGATGATGGCGGTCTTCTCCGCCGTGCTGCTCTTCCCAGACTTGCCGGGTTTCTTGTGGCCCTTCCCCACCTTGGGAGGTGTCACAGCTGAGTCCACACTCCCACCGGGACCCCTGGGAGCGGCTTGGGTGGCTGGAGTCTTCCCCCTCTCCTGCCGGGCACTGGCCAACTTCTGATGCTTCACAGGAGGGAAACTGGCTGTGCTGTGGCTCCGTGCCACACTGGCTGTCCTGGTGGCCGGTGCACTCCACATACCTGTGACTACAGGCACCACTGGTCCCGGAGATGTTGTGGCTGAGGTGCTACTTCAGGACCTATGAGATGGACGGGGTGGGGGAGGTGTGGGAAAAAGGTCAAGGCTGGACAGGAAAAGTTTTTTGGACACACTGGGACGGGTAGCTGGAGGGGGTTTGGGAGTGGAGGAAGAGGTGGTGTACGTTTGGTGACTTTGGGTGAAGGTGCATGCGCTGGAGGCTGTCGTGAGGTGGATGGCTGTTGGGTGGGTGGGTGCCTGCGTTTGTGTATCTTGGGAGGGGGCGTCACAGACACACTGGGAGAGGACACAGGGGACGTGTGAATGGTAGTGGGGGTGGTGACTGCACGTGAGCGGGGTGTGCTGGTGGGTGTGCTGGTGAGGTACGTAGTGGCTGTAGAGGTAGTGCATGCAGGTGTTTGTGTAGACAAGACTGGGAGGGAGGAGGGAGATGAGGAGGAGGGGGACACAGTGGAGGCAGTGGATGTTGGTGTGTATGCATGTGTGTGATGCTTGCCTGAGTGCCTGTGGGATGTGTGGTGCTTATGTTTGCCTGAGCTTCCCTTGTGTGGTGAGGTGTGTGCAGGCTGGTCTGATGGTGTGCTTGGGATAGGCAGAGGTACAGGGGATTGGGTCTGGGTGGAGGAAGTTGGAGGGGGAGGCTAGACACAGGGACAATGGCTGCCATCAGTGCTGAGGCCAGAGTTTGAAAGGCTCGGTGAAGGGCCGCCTGACCAGAATGAATGCCCTCCAGGAATGCATTAGTTTGTTGCAACTGCCTTTCTACACCCTGGATGGCATTCAAAATGGTAGACTGCCCAACAGTGAGGGACCTGAGGAGGTCAATGGCCTCCTCACTGAGGGCAGCAGGGGTGACTGGGGCAGGGCCTGAGGTGCCTGGGGCGAAAGTGATGCCCACCCTCCTGGGTGAGCGGGCATGGGGCGAAGGCTGAGGGGATGCTGGGAGGGCGGTGCTGGTAGGGGGGGTGGTGGCTGTACCTGTAGATGCGGGGGGCACAGATGTTGCCACCACCACAAGGGAGCTCCCATCAGAGGACGAGTCTGTGTCGCTGGTGTCAGCTCCTGTCCCCGCCGTGGAGCTCCCCTCGCCCTCCGTCCCACTGGTGAATTCAGAGTCCGTAGTGTGGCCCTCCAGGACCATGTGGGATGCAGCTCCCTCGCGCTCCGGTGCCACTGCTCCTCCACCTGATGATGCCAATGCACACAAGAACAGGGAAACCACAAAAAGGGGGGGGGAACAGAATAAAGACATGTTGAGTGCATGGATTACCGCTACCGTTGGCGGACAAGACAGACACAGAAGCCCCCTGCACTACGTCGCGCTCTTGGGCTCTACAGTGCAATTCCTGGGAAATGGTCTACAAAGCTATGGACGACATCTGCACACATAGATGACACAGGGGCATGATTAGCTGTACTTGCCACTCTACAGAGGTGGGGTGGGGGGCCACAGGCCCATGCCTTACGGAGGGGCCTAGCCTACGGAACTCGCCCTGGCCTAGGGAAACCCACAGCCTCCTTCCCCACCCAGACAACTCCACTGCGCGCAAAGTCAGCTGAATGAGAGTGTACTCACCCCCTTGTGTCTACTGTGATGCCCTCAAGCACCCATCCAACTCTGGGTAGGCCACCGCCAGGATCCTGCACATCAGGGGGGTCATGGTTCGACGGGCACCCCTCCCACATTGGGAGGCCATCCCCAGCTGAGCCTCCGCCGTGTTCTTGCTCAAGCGGCGAATCTCCTCCCATCTTTTCCGGCAGTGGGTGCTCTGTCTGTGGGAGACCCCCAGGGTCCGGACGTCCTTGGCGATGGCACACCAAATATCTTTCTTCTGGTGGGCGCTGGCCTACATGAAATGTACAGGGGAAGAAGAGAAGTCATTACCAACTGCACCGTCAAAGTGAGTGGCCCCCATCCCTACCCTTGCCATGTGGCACATGCACCCACCGTCTTTCATGCACGCAGAACTCTGCCCCCTTCCTTCTTACATCCAGCCCTCTCCACACAGGCATAGCCTATACGACATGCTCCCTGTGTACTTACCTGTTTGTCTGGAGGACTGTAGAGTAGCGTGTACTGGGGGAGGACCCCATCAACGAGCTTCTCCAACTCCTCCGATGTGAAGGCAGGGGCCCTTTCCCCAGACGCACGAGCCATTGTCTCTTCCAGATGGAGGTCACAGCAGCACTTGCAGTGTAGGTCCTCTTCTGTCGAAGATCAGGTATTGAGTGATTGAACAGATAGAAAATGGCGGTCACGTCCGCGGCGGTCACGTCCGCGGTGGTGCGTACCGTCACTGCCGGCGTACATCGTCATTGGCTCCTGGGACCCATAGGGTCCAATGTTAACCGATGCAGCATTGCGCCGCGGTCTTCGACCGCCTACCGCGACGGTGTACAACGCCAGCGCAGTTACCTCACATTGACCCACTTTAGAGGTCAGGCAGCCGCCATTTCAGGGGCCCACATGGCCTAATTTCCAACTGCGTCACACATACCTAGGCCTAGTCTCAACACACATACAGGCCACCTATTGTGTATGATTGGTGTTCTGGGTAAACTGTGGGTACGTACCTCTGAGTTGTTTGACTCTGTGGTCGCTGTTGTCCTTCATAGGCACCGTCTGCTGGGACATGTGAGGAGATGGCGGAATCCTCCAATGCACCGACCGCTGGTGGACCTGTCGACAATGGATGAAAGACATTTGATAATCACCTACAGGTTTGACCGTGCCACAATCCAGGAACTGTGTACCCAGTTGGAGCCAGACCTAATGTCAGCAATCCGCCATCCCACAGGAATCCCCCTCAAGTGCAGGTGCTATCAGTGCTCCATTTCCTTAAAAGTGGGTCTTTTCAAACAACTGTGGCCATGGCATCAGGGATGTCCCAGCCTATGTTTTCCAACGTATTGTCCAGAGTGTTGTCTGCCCTGCTGAAACACATGCGGAGCTACATCGTTTTCCCTCAGGAGGAGGATTTGCCTACAGTGAAAGGTGGCTTCTATGCCCTTGGACATATCCCCAACATCATAGGTACCATTGATGGGACCCATGTGGCTTTGGTCCCCCCACACAGGAGTGAACAGGTGTACAGAAACCGGAAGAGTTATCATTCCATGAATGTACAGATGGTATGTTTGGCATACCAGTACATCTCCCATGTGAATGCCATGTTCCCTGGCTCAGTGCATGACGCCTTCATCCTGCGGAATAGCAGCATCCCTTATGTGATGGGTCAACTCCAGAGGCACCGTGTGTGGCTATTAGGTGAGCCCCTGGAAGCAATACAGTGGGAATGGTTGTCTGGGGTTATCCCTACAGGTTAGTGTGCGTCTAACAGTTGTCCCTCGCCATTTGCAGGTGACTCTGGGTACCCCAACCTGTCATGGCTACTAACCCCAGTGAGGAATCCCAGGACCAGGGCAGAGGAACGCTACAATGAGGCCCATGGGCGAACTAGGAGGGTGATCGAGCGGACCTTCGGCCTCCTGAAGGCCAGGTTCAGGTGCCTGCATATGACAGGTGGATCCCTATTCTACTCACCAAAGAAGGTGTGCCGGATCATCGTGGCCTGCTGTATGCTTCACAACTTGGCTTTGCGACGACAGGTGCCTTTTCTGCAGGAGGGTGGTCCAGATGGCGGTGTTGTGGCAGCTGTGGAGCCTGTGGACAGTGATGAGGCTGAAGCAGAGGAAGAAGACATGCAGAACAGGGACTCAGTGATCCAGCAATATTTCCAGTGAAACACAGGTGAGAATACATTCCTGCCTACTACATGTACTTTTCAACTACTACCTCTCTACTGTCTGTCATTTTCACCCAGTGTATGGTCACTGAGTTGTCACTTTCCCTTACGGTTTCACAGATGTGGGTCCCAACGTGTGTCATCTGCTTAGATTCCTCATGGACTAGAGCTGTGTGACATAGGTATGTTGACATTAATATTTCAAGAACATTTTGTCACTGTAATTGCAAATACACTATTTCAAAATCACAGACAGACTCCAGATCATTTTGTGCTTTAGGTGTGTTTATTTAAATGCAAAATATTGGAGGGGGAAGTTAAATGGTGAGGGGTGATGGTGGAGGAGTGTCCATGGCAGAGTCCAGTCTACTAGTCTCACAGGTGCATTGCCCATATGGGCATAGGAAGTTGAGCTGGGGCAGTTTAATTATGGACAGGGTGACAAAGTGGGACAGTGGGATGACAATCAGGGTGGTCTCATTTCTTGGCGGGGGTCTTGGCATCGTGCTCTGTCTTGTTCCTGGATCTCAGGGACCGTTTGCGGGGTGTTTCTCCCTCTGCAGGGGGTGGAGTGCTGGTGTGGTGGTCCTGTGGCGGGGCGTCCTGTCCACTAGCGCCGGCGGAGGTGGAGGGCAGTTCATCGTCCATGCTAGTGTCAGGGGCCCCTTGGAGTGCCACAGTGTCCCTCCTGGTGTTGACGAGTTCCTTCAGCACCCCTACGATGGTGCCCAGGGCGGAGCTGATGGTTGTGAGTTCCTCCCTGAAGCCCATATACTGTTCCTCCTGCATGCGCTGGGTCTCCTGAAACTTGGCCAGTACCATTGCTATCGTCTCCTGGGAGTGGTGGCATGCTCCCATGATGGAGGAGAGGGCCTTGTGGAGAGTGGGTTCCCTTGGCCTGTCCGCCCCCTGTCGCACGGCAGCCCTCCCAGTTCCCCTGTGTTCCTGGGCCTCCGTCCCCTGGACCGTGTGCCCACTGCCACTGCCCCAGGTCCCTGTTGTTGTTGGGTGGTGGGTTATCCTGGGTTCCCTGTAGTGGTGGACACACAGCTGATTGACGTGTCCTGGGGATGGAGGGATGGGCCCGCTGGGTGGGTGCTGTGCTGGTGTTTCCCGAGGGGGGAAGGTCTGTGGTGGCCTGTGCCTGTGTGAGGGGAACCGACTGTCCAGAGGTCCCCAATGGTCCGGGCTGGTCATCTAGATCCAGTTGGACAGAGCTGCTGTCATCACTGTGGGCCTTTTCTGTGGGTGGAGTGGACATGTCTGGACCCTCCTGTCTGGTGACGTTGGGTAGTGGTCCTGCAGGGGTGTAAAGGCATGCTTATTGCATCTGTGTGTGTCATGGTGTGCAATGGGTGGGTGACCGTGTACCTCAGTGCTAGCATTCCTGTGTGGGACCTTGTTTGATGATGGTTTAGGGGGTTGTAAGGGTATGTGCAGTGGGCATGCTTTAGTGATGGGTGTCCATGCTTTGTTGTTGCATGCAGGGCTTGGTGTTGGGATGTGTGGTTTGTGATATTGGTACATTTGTGAGGAGTTGGAGTGATAGGGGTGAGGGCAAGGGTGGGGGTATGTGATTGCATACAGGTAGGGTGGGGGATGTAATAGTTAAGATTTGACTTACCAGAATCCATTCCTCCACCAACTCCTGCGAGGCCTCAGGATGCAGAATCGCCAAGACCTGCTCCTCCCATGTTGTTAGTTGTGGGGGAGGAGGTGGGGGTCTGCCGCCAGTCCGCTGAACCGCCAGGTGATGTCTTGAGACCACGGAACGCTCCTTCCCCCGTAGGTTTTTCCACCTTTTCCTGATGTCCTCCCGATTTCTTGGGTGTTGTCCCACTGCGTTGACCCTGTCGACTATTCTTCGCCATAGCTCCATCTTCCTTGCAATTGAGGTGTGCTGAACCTGTGATCCAAATAGCTGTGGCTCTACCCGGACAATTTCCTCCACCATGACCCTGAGCTCCTCCTCCGAGAACCTTGGGTGTCTTTGCCGTGCCATGGGGTGTTGTAGGTGATGTGTGGGGTTGAGTGTGTGGTGATAAGTGTGGTTATATGTAGTGGTGTGTTGTGTGAGGTGCATGGAAGTTGTGTGGGTGATGGTGTTATGTGCCTGTGGATGCTGTTGTACTTGCTGGTGGTGTCTCTCCCTAGCCTTCTCTCAGTAATTGTGGTCATAGCGGTTTGTGTGTGATGTGGGTGTGTGCTTTATATAGTATTGGGTGTATGGGAGTGGTGTGTGTATGTGTATCAGGTGTGTGTATTTTGAATTGTCCAATGTGGCTGTGTTTTGTAAGAGTGTGTGTATTTTAAGCGCGGCAGTGTGTACTGCCAATGGAATACCGCGGTTGAAACACCGCCGCGTGGATTCGTGTGTCGTGCTAGTGTTGGCGTATTTCTGTTGGCGTGACGGTGGAGGTTTTGTTTTCACCAGTTTATCACTGACCTTTGATGTGGCGGACTTGTTTGGGTGTCTGAATCTTGGCGGATTCTGAGATGTGGGTCATAATAGCTGTGGCGGAATTCTGCAGCTGCAGCAGTGTGTTGGCGGTCTTCTGCACTGCGGTAAGCGACTTTTATCGCCAATGTTGTAATGACCGCCTTAGTTCCCCCACTATATCATATCCTGACTGTTTCCTCTTTCATGACTACTCTTTCTCCAATATATTTTGTATCTTTCATATAATTACCCACTTACTTAATGTAGTATTCTAGTGCACCCTCCTAAGGTCCTAATTAGCTGACCCCTTAATAGGTTTGCCCTACTGAACAGATAACTTCTTGGTGTCTTGGTGTATGTGATGTGGCATGCTTACCCTTTTTTTCCCTTTTTCTGGGCAACTAAATGCCATACCTAAATAGCTTCATGAAGCACAAGAAAAGGTGTACATATGGTTTGGGTCCCCTGGTTACTTAGTATCCTGGCACACCTGTTTTCTCCTGAATGAAAAGTCATCACGAAAAGCCCAAACATGTGCCATGTTCATTGCATCTTTTCAGCATTTGTCAGTATGCTCTAATGCTTCTCCTATACAATTACACGTGCCCTATACATGTCATGCCTTGGTGGATTTGGTGCAAACCCTTAGCCATTGTGTCCTACAACCCTAATTTTTTTCCTATCCTTAATTCTAAGCAGGCTTTTTGCGGTCCCAAATTATCTGTTTCACCTTTTTTTTCCATGGAGTAGCTAGATTCACTTAGTGGAATTTAGTAGCTTTTTAATCTGATTGTTTCACCGAACTCGACATAATGTATTATCCTCTTCTCCAACATACATAGCATGAGCACTGGAACTGCATACCTTTCTTGCACTTTAATAAAATCAATTATAGTCATAGGAAATGTACTGAACATTTGTTGGATAAAATGGTAGGTGAAAAGGTATAACATCATGGAAACTGAAAGTAAATGTCATGTATAAAATGCTGTAAAAGGTTCCAAAACACATCTTGATCCAATTTTTTTGAATCACATATGACTCACAAACACCCCAGAAAACACAGAGCTGGAAATGTTTTGTGCAGACCAGAGGGCAAGATGGTGGCTTCTACTGGTGTGGTTAATGTGACCCACAGAGGACGTTTTCAAAGTTAAAATGTAGGATATTTTTACACTTCAGTATTTGTGTTTTACAGCCTTGCTCAATGCTACCCGGGTCAAATTTCCTTCTCCAAACATTGCCAATAAGCTGTGATACGTATTTTACACTAAGACCTATCAAAATACATTGCAACTTCTATGTTGTTGAGTTAAGTATCTTCTTTTTGTGATGACACTGACATGATTATGTTAAAGGGCAGTATTTATTGCAATTAGGGTGACATTGAAAATGCCTTAACTCAACAATCCAGCTCCTTCTGTGTTGCCCACTAGTGTGTCCTTGATTTGTGGCTTTTGACTTGAATGGACACTCCTAGAAGATGTGTTCAGATTTCCACAACAGATTTTGACTCCTGTTTTTCTCTTTGATTTAGTCTCTGCAACAATCAATGATTTCTGCAGCACTCTGGAGGTAATTCTTTTTAAATAATGGTCTCCTAATTTGTTAAACTATTAGAGACACAATGACTGTTCCTATTTTAATTTATCATCTTTTCTTTCAAACAGGCGATAATCAATTTGAATTATGATGGACTGCCTACATTTAAATTATGGGGAGGTTCACAATGTGTACCCATCATCCACAGTTTTCTGTTTCAAACCCAGATTGAAAATTGTTTCTCTTTGGGCCAGCTTCAGCCATCAAACAGCACTTTTGATTAGATACCTCTGAAAATTATGGGTTTCCAGTTTTAGGCTAAATCTTTGTAGTGTAAACCGATAAAATAAGCATGCCTTCGAAAACCAACCCCTTTTTTGTTTCATTCTCTGTTTCTAATTATGAACTATTTTGGACTGTTATTTCTTACATATCTTGTCACAGTTATCAAACATTTATTGTGATGTAGCCATAAATAGGTTGTTGGAAAGACATCTGAAGGACGCTAAAGACTGCTACACAATGTTGAGGAGGGGGAGGCATAGTGGGGCTGCCGATGCTGCCAGAGGATGTTGGCGGAGGCAGCACTGCCAGTTGGAGCTGATCCACACCATGCTAATTAGGCTGAGCCTAGACAGCGCTTGCAATGCCGCTTAGCAATCTGTTGTATATGCTTTGTAAAGTTGAGCTCCAGCCATTGCTTGCCATTGCTTTTGATTTGTCTATGTCAGTGTCGTTTAAAAATCCTTACTTGCTAGTGGTCAGTCCTGCCTCTTTTCTTTACTGATCCTCCCACTGAGGAGAGACTAAGTAAGGTATTATTACGTCATGGTTGTTTATTTGTTCTTTGGGGCACTATTTTTTTCTTGGTTTCCTAGGCATGTTACTGTTTTCTTGTCTGTGTTAGGTTTTGGTGCTGTAGCAGCTTAGTTGCTTACATTTTAACATACTATTCCTCCCTCCCACCTCTTCCTCCCATGTGCTGCCAGCCCCCACCTGCTCCAGCATCAATTCATTACTGCGTTTCCCTTAATAGGCTGCACACTTCATGGAAAAGCACTTCATGTTCAAACGGGGGGGCTGTGCACCTTTCTTTTATCCGCACGGCGCCCACTTCATACCCGCTCCACTTCATGTATCATGAAGCCGTGAAGCGAATGCCATGCTGATGAAATGAAGGCTCGCCCCTGCTTCCTCTGACCTCAAAATGACTGTACAGCTTCCAAACATGGCTGTCCAGCTTTGACACCCATCTGTGCCGTTCTCCCTCCCCTCAACAGCTTCATGATGCAACTCCCACAGGGAGTTGTAGCCGGTGCAGGACATGGTGGCTTCACTGTAGGGTGACGCACCGATGGCACCACACTACTCCCCCCGCAACCACAGAGGCTGATGTATGTGTGTTTGTTGAATTAAATAAAAAATCCTGGTGTGGGCGAAATCTTAAAATGATTTTCCTTAATTTTGCGATTTAATCTCCTTTGTTTCCTTACTGCTCATGTCAAAAAGCATACACTATATTATCCGAAATGCAAGGGTTAACTGCTGTGGGGCAAAGCTTCAGACATCCATATAATCAGGCACCTTTGTTGTAGTGAGCTTTGGTTACAGCAGCACATGAGAGAGGGAGAAGGAGGGGAAGAGGGAAGCGCTGGAGCGGTCATGTGACATGGTACATGTCCCTGGAGCCGGGCCTTACACCGGCAACAGAGGCGCAGGGCTAGGTGAGGTGCAGGACCTGGAGGACAGGGGACGCAGAGTACATGCCCACGAATGCTGCAGGAGGTAGGGGAGGTGCAGACGCAGGTTGGGTAGTCTAGGCACTATTATCACGCCAGGGTTGGCAGACATTTTTTGGCGTTAGCTCAAGTGCAGGAAATTACTGCTTTATCATCTATAAACACACGTCTATGTACCTGCGTATACCACCCGTTCTCAGTGTGAACTACATATTGGCCTTGTTCTGTGTTCTGCTGCAGTGGTGAGTAGTGTTTTGCATGCACAGTGAGCTCCACTGATCGGGGGTGCATGGATACCGTACATGAAAAGTCGAACCCTAGGCAGTCACTGACTTTGCAACAAAATGGTTGGAGCAGCTTGGTTTTATATTTGTCCTGCTTGTTCCAGTTGACAGGTTGGATACTTTGTAGAAATGCTCTATTCAGTGGGCTGCTCTCCTATCATCACGGACATCACTCCCAGGAAGGTATGCAGCTTCTTGTCTGTAGAAGGGGACTCCTGCGTTTTCATAAAGGAAACCCAATGCAAACGAGATAATGTTTCTGTGCCCTCACTTTAGAGGCCTGTTTCCATTTTATTTGATTGTAGTAATCGCAGAGGCATTTAATAGTGTGTTGTACTTGAAACCCGATTATAATACTGCTCTTCAGTGGCATCTTGGGCTCCACGACCTTCGACAAATTCTGATACTCAGTTTTGAGGGAGCTGATTTCCATTGTTGTGAAACATTTTGTATACAAAATACAAGTTTGGAGTTTACCTGCCCAGCACACGGGATGTGTTGCATTCTTAAATACAAAACAGTTGTGTTTCAGTGTGATGCTTCTGTAAAAGTCGACTGATCTGGACAGCCCCATAGTTGCAAGCTGAGCTAAGCATGCAGGAAGGTCCGGGGCTAAGTCATTACTTGGCGGAACCTTCCTTGCAGCTCAAACATTATTATATGTTTGCCAGTGGACTGCCAAGTAAGAATGTACTGTCAACAATGTATTTTCTTTGCCATTACCCATGCAGTCGTCATTATAGCCTGCGCACGTACACACTATTTCAGTCATTATTACGCTGCCTGCATAAACAGAAGACATTTTTGTCTTACAATCAATGGGGTTTTGTGGAGCTTGCTTGGGGAAATATGTTGGGGCAGATTTCATACAGCGTTTGATGGTTGTAGCTTCTTTCTTCACTTTGAAACTGCTGTTTTTATTTTACATTGTTTCTTTTACATTGTAATATCTTATCTGTCCGACTGTTTGTTTTGTTGTACACATTTTCACTACATTTCTGACTACCCTGGCTTGCTGGAATCGCCTTTTCAATTTTTTTTCAGATTTTCTTTTATATCCTTCATGCTGTTTTGGGTTCATACTTTGTTCTTTACTGCTACTATCATATTTCTCTTTGTATGTTGCACTCAGCATTCTATCTAAGCCTCATGTCATTGTTGCTTTTTATTGTTTGCAGTTTACTATCTCTAGTAGATTTGTCAACTATTCTTTTTTAATTGTTTCTCCAATGGTGCTTAGTTCATGGGAGGTGCCTGGTGGGAAAATATGTTCTGGGTGAGCTGTTTTCACAATCTGCAAAACAGACCAATCTATTCCAAAGTGCTTGGGAAACAAAAGCAAATGGTTGCTCTTCCTGTTAATTTACCATGAGTAGTCATTCCAGGAAAGAACATTCAAAGGTATGTCACTGACATACCACATATTTGCACTACACACCTCACACCACACCACACTATTCCATGCCACACAATTCCACAACAAACAATTCCAATCCAACACATCTCTCCCTTGCACTTCCAACAACCATGTCAACTCTCCTCCACACACCCACTACCCTCTCATCTCTCCCTCACACTGCCACTACCCCTCTCATTTCATAATCCCACTGCTTCTTCTCATCCCGTACTCACACTCCCTATCTCCTCTATACTGCTTGCTCACACATATTACGCAACATTTCTTTTCAATGCCCTTTCAGACATTTCTTTCCCTCAAACCCACGCTGTCCTCCTATTCTTAAGGTGCCTTCTGCATACACATGTCCTCCCTCTTTATACATCTGTTGCCTGTTCTCCCCTTATTTCTCTCTTTCTCACACACTCGTTCTGCTACTGTGTCTCAAGTTAATTCATCACTTCCTGCACATACTACCTATCTTTCTCTATCTTCCTTTCTGTCTCTTCTGTGCAGCTCTTACCCTTATCTAATCACCATGCAACATAATTTCACTTCACAAATATACTGCACACCACACTGTTCCACCACACAACTCCACAGCTCACAATTCCAATACAACCCACATAATTTGCCTCCCCACCACATACATCCATTACACTCCAAACCAAACCACATAGGTAAAGACTGCTCTGAGCAGGCATTAAAAGTACCAGAACAAATGACACATACAAATCTCTTCGATTTCTTTGTGCCATTTTTTAGCCCCCCTAACTGGGGAACGCCCCTTTGCATACATTATGCCTGGTGCAGGCATAATGTAGCACAAAGGGTTACAAAGTGGTGCAATGCATGCATTGCGCAACTTTGTAAATTTGGCATAGTGATTTTGACCTCGGTGGGCCATATTAGCGTAAAAAAAACGACACTGACGTCGCGTAGGAGACACTAGGGGCTCTTAAACCTGCCTGATTAAGAACATTATTAGCTCTAACTCTTGCAAATTCGAGACCTATTGCATTGTAAATGCTTGTTTGCATTTGGCGTTTAGCACCTAGCCCACAAGGAGCACAAGTAGAGAGTGTGAGGAGAGGCTAGTGCTGACGAAACCTCCCTTTGCAGAACATGCATTGGCATGTGTCTGCAGTACAGACCCTAGTCTGCACACCGTGTATTTTTGAACACACAAAAGCGGTCTGGTCTCTCCCTCTCCTGCCTGCTTTTTACTTCAAAAGTTGCAATGGAATACTCATGGTCTTTCACGATCTTCAGTCCACCCCTCCACCACATCATGGAAGGGGAGAGGGGAGAAGGTGAAAAGAGAATCGAACGGAGAGGAGTTAAAGTGGTCGATGGTGTGAGCAGCTGTAAACGTTATGCTGCTTTATTGTTCATGGTAAGCAGGCAGTATATGGGACCTCTTACATTACTTACATTACTTACATTACCAATATCCAGTAACATAGCTTTCTGGCATGCCAACTGGTGTGCTTGTTCTATCCTTGTATTGTCTCCCCCACTTCCTACTGGCAGTGGGCACCACAATAAATCCGCCACTCGAAAATATATACTAGCTACCCAGGGAGTCACATGGACAGTTGGTAACTACAAGGGTGGTTAGTGAAGGTTGGTTGGCCCTTAGAAGCTCTGGCAATGGGTAGGCTTACTGGGTGGCAGCACCAGTTAGGTGGTAGCTAGTAATAAGGGTGGAGATATCAAGCCAAAGACACAAGGATTTAAGGGGCCATTTGTCCACTGTTTGGGAATATCACAGAGACCTAGAGGTACCACTACTACCCCCTCTGAAGTTGGCTGTGAAACACCTGAGAAACTGAGGAGCACAATGGCAGCTAGGAAGAAATGTACAAATGGGAAACAGCTGGTACCGTAACGCCCCCTGACAGTGTATAACAGACTGAGGGGCAGATTTAAGAAAAGCGACACTGCACACAGTGCAGCGCCACATTTCTTGCGCCCCTTAGCACCCCCTACTGCCACCATATGTGCACTGTATTTATAATATAGTGAACCATGGCGCAGGGTAGGGGGCATTATCATAAACATTTTTGATGCTATTTTTGTACTGTTCAGACTTAGCATCAAAACTTTGGCGCTAACCCAGTAGACAGGGAACCATTGTAACTAATGGTGTGCCCCCTTTTAACACCTGCTCTGAGCAGCTATTAAAGTAGCCACAAAAAATGACACAGTGGAATCTCTTAGATACCACTGCACCATTTTTTAGGTCCCCCTAGCTGAGAGAATGCACCCTTTGCAAACATTATGCATGGCGCAGGCATAATGGGGTGCAAAGTGTTACAAAGTTGCGCAATGCATGCATTGCACCACTTTGTAAATATGGTGTGGTGATTTTTAAACCTAATGCCACATTAGTGTAAAAAAATTATGCTAATGTGGTGCTAATGTTTCTTAAATCTGGGCCTCAACATAACCATATCAACAAGGAAGAAGGTCCACAAGAGAGTGTCAACAATAATGCCCCAGCAAATGTCCTGTAATAAAATTCCCCCTGATTAGCAAATGTCTACAGTTAAACGCCTGGCAAGTTCCACCCCCTAAGTCAATTACAAGGTTCTTTTAGCAGATTAACCATGAAGTGGCTTCTAAGAGTCATGCCGGTAGGAGCAGTGAAAACACCACAGTAGACCAATTGACAGAGTTAATGGGTTCACTTTGGTGGTGTGTGTGTTGCATGAAAAGTGGAAAATACAGCTGTAAATACAGAAAGAGGTCAGGATGATATAGAATGTACTGAAAATGTATAGGTGACCAGCTGACCAAGAGGCAGAAAAAGTAGAGTCACCTAACTAATACGCCTATGCCCCAGAGAAGCCTGTAATTGTAAATGAGGCTCTGACTTATTGCATAGCTGAGAAGTCCATGGCCATAACTGAAATCCATGAAGTTGTAAGAGATCTACTTACACTTGTTAGCTCTCCAGTCTCGTTTGACTTTATTCACTATCAGATATGTCAGACATGCCTCTTGGTGTTGCCCACCTTGGGAAGTGGCCAAAGCAGGGTTTGATGACACAGTCTGAGAACCAGAATATAAGAAAGACGATGAGCTGCACAAGCATCCCCTAAGGAGTAGTAAAAGTAGTAATGAGGGGCTAGACCAAAATTACTCATTTTTTACATCAATACTGGTTCTCAACTATACAAGGAACATTAACCTCAGGCACAAGAGCCGCCCTAAATGTGTAATCTCTGAAGCCTTAAATGCATTACATACAGTTTTGACATCTATACTTCTATTTTTAGAGAACTCGCTTGGGAGATGAGATAAGATCAGATAGCCTCTTTGATTATCTGCAAACTTTAGTATTGCCAAAGCAAAACACTGATGTAGCCTCTCAGACAGAAGTTGGGGCAATTGTATCAGGTGTCAAAATATCTAGCTACATCAAAACACTTGAATCTAGTACTGGCTGTGATATTAAAACTCAACCAGTTAGGCAGTCAGATCAATGCAAGCCTGACAAAACTATCAACTGTAGCAGCTAAATCTGCAGCAAAAGTCTAGAGAGAACCAGTGAGAAGGTTGAAAGAGAAACTATACATTGGCCAGAGTTTGCATCAGTAGAGGCAAAGGTTGAATCTAATCATGGCAGAGAGATCAAGATGTACCAGGGAGATCCTCTAAATAAAGATGTTGGCCAAGGAAGCAGCAGAAAGGAGATGAAAATGAGAGAAAAAGGAAGGAAGAAAGTAAACGATCCTGTATACTTGTTAAATCAGCTATTTTTTTTTTGTTGATATGGGTAAAGCGAAGCCCGCACCCAAAAGTAATACATAAATGGATGTTATATGGGACAGAGATGATCAGGAATCAGTACCTAGTTACCCTATCTTCCAACCACTGGTACACAGAAAGTAGGAGGCAAAGTAATTATAGCACAAGGAGGCAAAGTGGGGAAAAATGAGTACTGGGAATCAGCAAATAAAATAAACAAATGCATAGAAAAAAGAAACACCTTCTTAGATGGAAAAAACAAGACAATTATAACAGAACCCCATTAGAGAGGAAGGTAGCATGCTATTGACCACCGAAGGTGTTGCAGCTACAAAGGCTGACTGCACTGTCAGAATTCCCCCTGATGCAGCTGGGGTGCCACATGATTTAAATCCATTAGCTTCCCCCTTCTTTGTGACAGGGATTGAAGTAGATAATGAAATTGCAAACGACGACTCCTACTTGAGAAAAGTAGGCATAAGCAATTCAGATATAACTACCTACTGTTTGGAGTTCATTGATCTCTTTCCCGATACAAGTCTTAGGAACATCCTGAACAGAGCTAGGCTATTAGCTCTCTTTTATGCAATTCCAGAGCTAGGGTAGTGACTTCTAAGGACATAAGAAGAGTTATGCTAGCAGATAAAACAAGTTATACTGATGAATTATGAATTGTGTCAACGAGGGATGCTTAGACATCGTATCTTGGAACATTGGTTGGCTAGTCAGTAAATTGGTGGATGAAGGTTTGATAAAATGTGTTAATAATTATGCAATATGCTGCTTCCAGGAAATCTGGGAACTGCTTGAAAGTAATGAAAATGGAATTTATGGAACTCAATATACCTGTGAATCTTTCAGCAGAGGGTCCCCTGGCTGAGGCTCTATCAGTCTGGATATCCTGTAAGTTAAATTGTAAGATGAGCAACTGGGTGAGGCAATCCTTTTCTCTAATGTATTGCATGTGCAGCTTACAAATGTAAACAAGAAAGTTGGTGTGGTTGGATGCATATATTCCCCCTGGTTAGTCACCTGACATTCAAACAATTTGGGGAATTTTGTTGACTACATGAGCACAATAGAAAGCAGTGTTGCATTGGCTGTCATTTTACCAATAAGGCTGCTGGAGTTGGGCATGAGCATCACCTGAATTGTGGGAACTGAGTCCAATTTCACACCATGTGACAATTGTTGGCCTAAACCGTTTCTGGACAGTTAGCAGTGCTCCATCTCTGCCCAACAGCAGGGATGATTTGTGGCAATCGGGCGCATGACATTGTGAATTCTCAGGGAAATAGTGGTGGATCAGAGCTCATCCTTTTCTCTCAGTAACATTTGCTTCACATATGCAAAGACAAACAGAAGCAGGGAATGGTTCATTAAGATTTATTGAATGAGCTGCGATTTAGATAAAATAACATGAAATGCAATCATTAGGATGATGAAACATACTAGAAGCAAAATGGTGACAAGAAAAGTGAAACATAAGAAGGTCTCACTATACTTTCTCTGTGTACGATATCTGTGGTTCCTACCTAAGCTATGCTAGAGCACAGCAAGATAAGCTCTTATCCACCCTTCAGGATCCTCCCAGGAAGACTTCAACCCCCATACCTGGATATGGCAGTAGTGCAGAAGCCTGTTATCTACAGAGGCACCATCCCATGTAAGCCAGGGAACTGGTGGTCTCAGCGAGCAGCTGTAACAAAGTCAGACAGCATGCATTTGTGGTTGTCTGGCTGGAACCTTCCTCTAATGTGCATGGGGCAGGGAAATGTTTTTATAATAAAGCACAGATGTTCTGAGAAAGTGCCCCCATGTAAAATTATGTATGCTTCTGTGAAATGTTAGAGATGCAGTGTGCTACTTGTGCTGACAAAACTATTGTGTTGCAGCCTTGGAAAAAGCACAGAGTGAAAAGAATGTTGTGCAAAGGAATGTAAATGCTTTCCTAGAGGCAAGAACGGCAAGATAACAGGAAATAAAACATCACCACAAATGTGGCAGATTCTAAAAGAATGAAATGAAATAAAATGAAATGTTACCAGGCTAAGGGGCACAGACAGGAGGCCTAGTTGATAAAATAACGTGCCTACTGGCATCACTAAAATGGCTCCACAACAGGAGTATGATTGGTGTATTAAAAGAGAAAAAGGTAAAGGGTGTAGGTGTATGATATTAACCTGTAGGGACCTTGATACACAGCCCTCAGATACTGTTGTCAAAAAGAGATACTGGTGGAAGATTATTGCTTAGGTATTCCCAAACCAGTTATGTGCTTTACAAAAATAACCAAGAAAGGCGAGAGTTTCTTATCATTCTTAATAAGACAATGGCTAAGGTTGACTAATGGTCGCACTTCTTCTGACAATCCTGCAAAAAAACTTATGATAATGGTAGAGGGAAATCAATAAGTTATTATGTCAGTCAACCTAGAATGGTGGTGGCAGAATGTGCTTGACATAGTAGTTATCAAAAGAGTTAAAAGTGATCATGACCTTATCAGACTAAGCACTAGTTTGAACAACAGGTAGCAGCCCTATGGAAGTACATATAGTGGGGTGGAGTGTGGGCCTGAGATTTTTCTGGCCAATAATAGGAGAAGCATAGGATGGGATTAAAGGAAATATCTAAACGAAATCCCGCCACCTGAAGCTATAATGGCAACAAGTGGTGCTACAATGTTGAACTGTCCTACTAATAGTAACCTTGGTATTTTGCCCACCTTCAGCTCCATGATAAAAGAATTGGAACTGTTGTGGTTAAAACTGATCAACCCCAACAAGGTTAAAGCTACCAGAAGTAATCTATTGCAGTTGGTATGATATTGAATGTCCTAATATGAAGTGTAAAATCTTGCAAGCCTCAGTACAGCACCACTGCAATATAGAGCGTGAACTATTCTTCCAAATCTGTTGAAGAGAGTATACATCATTTTTTCTTTAAAACAAGAAGCTGGCAGTACATAATGTGCTATGGGCAGAGCTGAAGGAGTGTACTTACACAAAAATACCAAAATGTTTTGGGAAGTGGTCACCCGAGTAGAAAGGGAGTCAGTAAATAAACAAGAGTGCCACATTGGCCCAAAGGTTTGGGTGAAACATTTTGGGAACCTATATTAGGATGACTTAACCCCTTCGGTGCTGAGGAAGGATGGGGGCTGTTCTTAGCTACGGTGCTCATGTGTTGAGGACGACCCCAGCTGTCCTCTGCACACGAGCAGGAAATCCCTGTGGTACGGGCACCAGAAGGATTTCCTTTATGCTAAATAGTCCCCAATCTACCCCCCTGGATGGGGCAGAACTCCCACTAGCAAACCGGGGAATTCTTTTTAATATTAGTGTAAGGGCAGGAGTTGGCCATGATGACCTTGTCAATGTCCCCACCCCAAATAAGTGGGCACAGTCTTTCTCCCCCCCTTGGGGGCAGATGGTGGCAATATCCCCCAATCTACCCCCCTGGGAGGGCAGAAAGCCCACTCGGACACCAAGGATATTTTTTATTTAATTAGTGTAGTGGTGGGGGCAGGACATGATGGCCCTATCAATGCCCCTACCCAAAAAAAGGGCACAGTCGTTATGCCCCCCTCAGTGGCAGATTGGAGCCATAGCCACTGATCTGCCCCCTGGGGGGAAGATAGCTTACTAGGCACTACGATTCATTAGGGTTGGGGGCAGCCCAGAATGGGCATGGCAATATCCCCCATCCCACCAAAATGGGCACAGTCTTTCTGCCCACACTGCTGACTAAAACTTCTAAATTCCTAATGACCATGAAAAGGAGATTTTACTCTTTTGGTTGTTGATTTCACAAATGGACCATCAGAGCTTTGCTAACTCCCAATATTGTCCCACTTACAATGGTGAGCAGCTGCACTATTTGTGCTTGCATAGGCTGCAACCCGGAATAACCTACCAGACCCAGTCATTTCTGAAAAGTAGAAATCTGGGGAAGTCCAGGGTGGTATGATACAAATGTACCCCACACCATTTTCTTACCCACAATGCCCTGCAAATCTTCAACTTTATCTGAAATCACACATTTTCTCTACATTTCAGGAATGAAAACTTTCAGAACCTGCAGCAATCCAGAAAATTCCTGCCACCCAGCATTGCCCCACCTGTGCACAGGGCATTGTGGGTAAGAAAACCTAATGGGATCCATGCAAGTCACACTGTCATGGATTTCCCTAGGTGTTTATTTTAAATAAATATACAGGTTGGTTAGGTTTCCCTCTGTGCCACCTGAGGTAGGGTCCAAAATCTATAGCTACCTTAGAAAAAGGTGGTAAATTTTCAGTGGAAAAATGTGCTGCACACATGTTGTGTTTTGGGCTGTTTCCTGTCACGGGCACTAGGTCTACCCACACAAGTGAGGTACCATTTTATTGGGAGACTTGGGGAATTGCCGGGTAGAAGGAATTGTGTGGCTTCCCACAGTTTCCACAACTTTCCATCACAGAAATGGGAGTAAAATGTGTTTTCTTAGACACATTTAGAGATTTGCAAATTAATCTGACAGAACCTGGTGAGAGCTTCTCAAGTCACCCCATCCTGGATTCCCTAAAGTGTCTAGTCTTCAGAAATGTACAGGTTTGCTAGGCTTCCCTAGGTGCAGGCTGAGCTAGAGCTCAAAATCCACAGCTAGGCACTTTGCAAAAAATAAGTCTGTTTTCTGTGGAAAAATGTGATGGGTCCATGTTCCTTTTTCCTGTTGCGGCCAATGGGCCAACCCACACAAGTGAGGTACCATTTTTATTTGGAAACTTGGAGGAATGCTGGCTGGTAAGACATTTGTGTCTCTCAATGTATTCTAGAAGTGTTCCTCAGATATATGAGGAACATGTGTGTTTTTACTCAAAGTATGAGGTTTGTAAAGGCTTCTGTGCAAGTAAACCTGGCGAGAGCCACAAATGTCATCCCACCCTGAATTCCCCTGGGGTCTTATTTTTAAAAATGTGAAGGTTTGCTGGGTTTCCATAGGTACTATCTGAGTCCAAAATCCACAGCTACTCACATTGCAAAAAAGGCAAGTTTTCAGTAAAGAAATATGGTGTCTATGTTGCATTTTGGTCTGTTTCTGTTTCAGGCTCTCGGCCTACGCACACCAATGAGGTACCATTTTTATTGGGAGACGTGGGAACTTAAAATACTAGAACATCTGTTATTACCAATTGGATTTCACTGCATGTGATACTTCTAAATGTATGCAAGTGTAAGCATAACATTTTGATTAATGCTTTCTGAATCACGATACTGTAGGTTCCCTCAAATTCAGAGATGTGCAAACAACTATTGCTCCTACATTCCATATCTTGTGTCCATTTAAAAAATGCATTGGTTTCCTTGAATCCTATTTTTCACTCTATATAATTCATTTGATCTGTACTCAGCACACAATGAAAATCCATTATACAATGCAGCTCCTGGTTGACTCTGGGTACACCAGATACTTGGCGAACTTACAAACCCTATATGGGTTAGTGGACTTCATGGTATATGAGCTTTTTCTGTTACTGTGATAAAATGATAAAAATGTTATAACAAATATTTTCCTACTAATTTTCAATATTTCTTTATGTCAACAGTTAATTTCTTTGTGAAAATCTTGAGGGGTCTACACATATGACCCCTTGCTAAATTCAGAACTTTGTCTGCTTTCCAGAAATCTATTGGTTTTCCAGGATCACAATGGTTTCCACTACAAACCGGAAGTAGGTTTAAAGCACAAAAATAGGAAAAATGGGCTACCTCTTTAAAAAATGACAAAATTGTGGCAAAAGATAGTTTTTTTGATTAAGCCCTGAATGTTATTAAAAGCTGGGAAGATGGAGATTGTATCATAGCAAACCTTTCATTGATATCATTTTTAGTTGTTTTCTAAAACAACTCAGAATTTAGCTATAATTTGCCTATTTTCCCGGTCCCCTCCAGGGAAATCCACAAACCATGGGTACCTGTAGAATCCCCAGGATGCTGAAAAAAGGACACAGATTTGGTGTGGGTACTGTATGTAGAAAAATTGTCATCAAGCCCTAAGCGCAAACTCCCCTGAACAGTTAAAAAAGGGCTTAGTACCTGGGATGTAAAAGCCTTAGCAGCTAAGGGGCTAAACAAAGTAAGGTGATTATTTCAAAAGCAGCTCCAACACAGAAGTGTCCAAGCACCCCAGCAGTAAAAGGGTTAAGTAATGGGAGGAAGGGACATTTTGAGACACTCACTTCTCTCTTCATTCACTCCAATGAGTGAAGCCAATTCAATAGTTTCTTGCACATAGGAGTCAAGAATATGAGAGAATGTCTGAATTAGACTACTCAAGATCGTGGTAATTTTTTGGTGAGGTGAGTTCGGCCCCACCTAAATCCTAAGTAAATCTTGGCAATCTGACCCATCTGAGGCCTCAGGTGTGGGTGCTGTCTGTCTTGGGAGACAAGACAACAAAGCTGGCGTCCAGGAGGGTAATACGGGTGCACCGGCCATGCATTGGACGTCCTCAGGTGCCTCAGTGTGGTAAATGGTGGGGGACCGAGTCGCACCCTTCCGAGGCCAAAGGAGAGCTGCTTGTTACCCCCTGCACGTGGGAGAAGAGACTCACACCCCAGACAGGAATCCTCTGAGTGGCCGACCCCTCTCTGGTGCTCCTTGGGGGCATACTCAAATGCCTCTCTAAACCTTACTGACCTTTAAGACCATTTGTCAAAAAAGACATTGGATCAAATGTATGAACATTAAGAAGGGCAATATCCAAACTGAGTTTTTTTCCAAATCACTATTTGGTAATCTCTATACTTAAAGTATGACATTTTAATTTTTTAATGGATGATTAATAGTGAGTCGTAAATTGACCTACCTCATGAATATTAATGAGGTTGCAATTTGTGACTCACTAGGCAGTGACGCCATCACAGAACTGCTGACCTGCTGAGGTCACCAAACCACCATAATAAGACCGTTTTCCTTAGACGACAACAGGATGTGTTAAAAAAAATAAACAGTTTAAGTTTCATTTTTTTAAGAATATGACCATTGCCTACTCTTAAAAATGTTTTTTCAGCATTCACAAAGGGGAATGGGTCCTTTGCAGACCCCTTCGTCGTTTGCGAATGGCTTACCATGTGCTTTGAGGAGGTGCCAAAACATTAAAGTTTTGTGGCCAGAATTCAGTCGCAAAGCATTAGTACATTCCACCACGATTCAGTAATTAGAAGGGTTGCGGCAACAAGCCCATTCCAAATACTGAATCGCAAATTTACATTGTGAGCCTATAGAATCACAGTTTGGTATTTGCACATTGCAAATGACTCAAGTCTGTGAATCTGGCCTTAGGTAACCTAAAAAATGCCTCATACATCTGGCCCATTCTTTTTTGACACAGCAGAGACTGAATGGAATTGGGCTGTTGAACAGGCTCTGACCCTTGCACATGTGACTGATGCATTATGTAGGAATCTGGGATGGAGACAGCTGTGGCCCCACACAAACCCAAGCAACATAGATGAAGGGATCTAGAAGTCTTGCAGAGAGGAAGTCTCACTCACATAGCCACACTCGCATAAGTGCTAAAAATGAAAATATTTGGATGCTGGGGTGCCACCTATTGCTACCCCCCTGTAGGCATGTGAGAATAACATGGTTGCTCCTGTACTTTACTAGGGTTTACCTACTACAATTTGGGATAGTATGGAAGGACTGTGTCAAATTAGGGGCAAGATTTGCTGACTGTTAATCAATTCGATACATGTTGAGGGAATGTGTGTGTTCAGGGTGATAGATACCTCCTTTTTAGAAGTGTGGTGTGGGAGGAGCTAGATGAGAGACTGCTAGTTTTGTCCCCTAGCTGGAAAAGTTTGAGTCTATACAATACATTGCCGATAGGCCAGCTAAACCATTCCCCTGTGAGTAGAGATGTGGTTAGGCTTAGCTCAACCCGCCAGAGGGTGGGATAGAAGTAAATATTGGTGTGCTATCAGCGGTGACTTGATTACTTACAGTACAATGTGGAGGAGTTGTTCAGGGCTCACAAGTGGGATGGTGTTCTACATGGAGTATATCATTTGATGTGTGTCCCATACATGATGAGTACCTACATCCTTCCCCAATGTGACTCGGATTAAGCACAAATCCTTTTGTGGAATGTTAATGGCCTGGTCACAAAGGGGTAGTGGCCCAATATATTAAGATGCAAGCTCCAGACTTGCTATTTCTGCAAGAGAGGCACTTTGAGGATTCCCTTGTCCCTGCCTTAGTAGGGGACAATATGTCGACCTGGCACACTCGGGCCACATAGTAACTATTTTGGTACAGAAGAAGCCCCATTCCAAGTTGAGAAGACCTGTTTGGATCCATTCGGTCTCTTTGTTGTGATTCAGGGCACCTGCAGCAGTATATCATTGCTTGTTCTGAACTTGTGTGCGCCCCCCACACCTCAGCAACTGGTGTTGGATGTGCTGGGACCTATACTTCTAGAGGCAGAGGACAACAGTCATATAATTGGTGGGGAGTTCAATGATGTGATGGACCAGGTCCTGGAAAAGTCCTCCCAACCCATGCCCTCTCACAAGCACCAACTTGCTTGGTGCCGTTCCACCATGCACGGGAACTCTAGATACCTGGAGAGCTAAGTACCCTGCTGACAGACAAGATTTCTTCTTGTCTGAAGTGTACAGGTCCCTCTCCCAGTTAGAATATGTATTTGTCCTGGTGGGTAATTGCCTCGAAGCACTAGAAGTGGAATATCTATCAAGGGAGAACTCAGAGCATTCCCCCCCTTTAAGTGGTGATAGGGGAGAGAAGACACAGTTGAAGAGGCACCTTGTGCATACATGGCCTGTAAATTCAGGACAAAGGGTATTTAAATATACACCATTTAGAATCTTATCTTTATTTCAAGAAAAACAAGGGCGCATATCTTCTCAGATAGTGCTGTGGGAGGCATGAAAGATAGTGATTTGAGATAAGGTACACAGTGACATAGCCCACAAAAAATTAAAACAGAAAAAAATACAACTCTGGAAAGAGAGTTTAAAGAAGGAGAAGAATGATGTACAAATACAGGAGCGCAAGCCATATTCCGTTGGTTGGGGGCCATGAGTAAAGTTTACAATGCACCGGCTTACAACATTGCAAATAAACCATTTTTAGCCATGCAATGGAAACTCTTTGAAGTTGGTGATTTGGTGGGTCACTTATTGATTGGTTGGGCAAAATGGAGGATGGGGTGAGATGTGTTAGAGGAATGTTGTGTGAAGATGGCTCAGCAGCGTCAGAGGCACTGTGGCAGCCTTTGCAAGCAATTACTGGAACCTCTATGAGGAGAAGCATAATTATATGACACTGAGGCATTTTTTTGTGGATTTGTCTGTCCTAAGTTTAGATGATGACAGTAAAAATTAGTTTGATCAGAAAAACTGACTTATGGAATTATCAGAACCAATAGGGCGCTGATGCTGTTGATCCCGAAGGAAGGGAAGCCTGGTAATCTGTTTCCCTCATATAGGCCTATATCTCTGCTGAGCATAGAGATTAAAATCCTTGAAAAGATTTTGAGACTCTATCTAGGGAGAGTCATTGCCCCTTTGATCCATAGAAACCAGACGTGATTTATGCTGCATCAGGCGACAAGGCATAGTCTTTGGAGTTTGCATAATTGGCTCAACCATCTGATGAGGGGGGAACCGAGCCTCTAGTGTTCCTGGCTCTGGACACTAAAAAAGTGTTTCACTCCACAGATTGGCCTTTTTTTCTCCATGTACTGTGGTTCTTTGGGTTTGGGCCAGTTTTCCATAGCTGGGTGGTACTCCTGTGTAGGACTCCAATGGCAATGGTGAAAGTGAACGCAGGACTATTGGGCACTTTTACAATGGTGAGAGCAGCCAGGCACAGGTGTCCACTGTATCCCCTTCTCTGTAAAGAGCCATTGCTATGCTGGTTAAGAGTCTGGGGTGATGTGGTATTTTTCCAGAAGTAACAAGCCAGAACAGCCAGAGAAGGAGTCTCTATGCTCTGACAATATTTAATTGCATCTGTCAGACCCTGATGTCTCATTACCTGATGTCCTATAGGTGTTCAGTAGCTTTGAAACCTATGCAGGCTATAAAAATAATTGGACAAATCAATACATAATAAGGCTAGGCATTGAGATAGCACAATGCTGATACCTGCTGGCACCAATGCCTCAACAGTAGGGTTTCGATATTTGGGTATTGCAACAGCAAAATGCTGATCTCAATTTCTGGATAGTAATATGGAAGGGGTCCACAGGATATTTCAAATAGATGTGGACAGGTGGTGACAACGTCCTCTCTCACTGATTTGTAGAGCTGCCCTTTTTAAAATGATCAACCTACCCAAATCGCTCCATGTGCTTCAGAATACCACTTGGTCTATAACCAACACTTACTTTGATAAAATTGATGGAACCTTACGCACATTGCTTTGGGACACAGCTACTCTTAAAATTGCACAAAAGATTCTTCCAACTTCAGTATATAATTTGGGTATTTCACTCTCAGACACTAGGCTATACTACTAGGCCTCCCAGCTCCAAGTAATCAATTAATGGCAGTATGACCCAGCAACACGAGTTAAGAGGTCCATGATGGAGGTCCTTTCATACATACACTACATATATAGGAAGCAGTATAGGAATGGCCTATTGGAACCAACAAAGGCTGCAATCGTGGCATTTGACAAAACCACAGACATGTGGGATGGCAGAACAGGCTGTCCAGAGCCACCCCCAATCAGCATTTTGACTCTTGGGGATATGGTCAAAGGAGGGGGGAGCCGATATTGTTTTCAAATTTACAGAGATACTGTGACCTAGCCTCTACCCAGAAATATAAATATCTACAGATTAAACATGTCTTAGATGCAGATGCACTAGATTGGTTGGAGCTGCCAAATGGTTTAAGCCTAAAAGTTAGGATCTTAGAGGAAGAGATTACCAGTAAAGTGGCCTCTCAGACTTTGACTATTAACAGATCTGGAAAACTGCATAAACTCAGAGGGAGATGGGTGGCGGATGTTGGCTGAATGAAGGACATAGATTGGGATGTGACTCCAAACCACACTTGTGAAATAGCAATTTGGGCAACACTGAGACTTATTCAACTAAAGATGCTCCACAGGGTGCATTAGAACAGAAGTTGACTACTGAACACCGTCTCCTCAGTGTCTGAGATGTGAGAGGGCAGAGAGCACTTTTCTCCACACAATGCTGGGCTACCCCACAAGGGCAGAGTTTCTGGTGACTTACTATAGCCAAATTAACAGACAGAAAGGGCCGCCAGTCCCAGCCAAAACCCAGTCTCTCAAATTGGGTGATGGAAATTTGCCTGGGTCACAATAACTGTTTTCTACATTGGAATTGTTGTTATCAAAACGAGACATAGCAAGATGATGGGAGAGCCAGAAAGCACCATGCAAGGACCTGTGAATAACCAGAAGGACAGCCTATATGGAGTTGGAAAGAGTGATTTATGATGCCAGGGGCTACCCCTCGAAGTTTGAGATGTTGTGGGATGGATCGAGGGCACACTACAGACTGTGTTGGACAGCCCAGATCCCCCTGAACCCTCCTCAATGGTAGGGGACTTCTGAGACAATGTTCTGGATAGTACAGGGGAAGCAAGGGCCATTTCCTCTTTCAGGGAGTAATGAGACTAAGGTCTTCTCGAAACTTTTGGGAATGGTTGAGGACTACTATATGCCTACAGGCTATTCTTTCCCACATTTGCAATCATCCTGTACTGTCTTTTATACAATGTGTACAGTGAAACATGATGTTTCATTATGGAAAATAAAAAGTATGACTTTGTTGAGGAACAGTTAGCACATGCATTAACAAGTTATTTTCTTGGCATAATTTTTAGTTAGGCACATGTTCCAAGAAGGAAGTCTGGCCTTATTACCAGTCAAAGCACACAATGGACTTAGTTCATGTTTCCATGTTGTAAAAGTTTGAAAATTGATGATTTCTCTGCACTTTTTGCTGGTACTCACCCCCTTATCGATTGTAGAGTGTTTGACATTCTAAATGTCTTTGTACATTTGCGGTTTCCATCCTGGACTGAACTATGGGGCATATTTATTAAAAGTGGTGCTACACTTTTCTTACGCCCCTTAGCACCCCCCTAACACCACCATGTGTGCACCGTATTTATTATATGGCGCAGCATAGTGGTAATTAGGGAACTAGCATCAGAATTTTTGATGCTGGTTCGGCGCTTTGCAGAATGAGCATAAACGTTTTTGAAGCTAATCCTGAAAGCTCAGAGCAGGCATTAACAGTGCCAAAAAATGACTCAAACAAATCTCTTAGATTTCTTTGCACAATTTGTCAACCCCACTAACAGGGTAATGCCCCCTTTGCAAATATTGTGAAGTATTCTTGGCCATCTAACGCCACATTAACGTAACAAGATGACGATAATGTGTTGTTAGAATGGCGCTAGGCCCTATAAAATCTGGACTTATATATTCTTTGAGCAGCTGGAAATTATTGCCACATTACTGCAGTTGTGTGACTGTCTTTCTATATAGCATTATAGTACCTCAAAATTCTAGAAGATAGTTCCTGTTAGATGTGGGAGAAGAAATTCTGAAGAGTTATACAAAAGTAATCGGAAGCTGAAAAGTGGAACTAACTTCTGGACACTAACACAAGTGTTGCGCAGGTCTCCTTAATTTGAATGCATGGTTCTGTTTGAGAGTTGAATATCCTTTTCTGTCTTCCTTCTCTCAAACTCTCTGAGAGACCGTTGCACAACAGATGTAGAGTAGCTATAGTACTACTTCAGGTATGTTGCATTCTCCTCTAGCTACGAACAGCACTTGTCTCTATTATCAACATTTTCTTCAATTTATTGCCTTTCATCTTCAGCTCCTGCCAAATTGTGAAAAAACACACCAGAACTCTCTTTCTAGAACTTTTATTGAGAGATCCGTTTTCAAGAAAACTCACTTATATAAGAGTTGCACATCATGCTTTGTGTTCCAGCAGCACCTTCCCCTGCCTGAAACATTTATTGTTCCTAGATTCAGGGCCACTGAAATTATGTGATTCTGTGTCCATAATGTTTTCTACATAATTATGGATGTGCCACGATTGTAGAATTCAACAGAAATATGTATCTACCTGGGACTGATCCAAAGTTATTATAAAAGTAGCACAAGTGATGCTGCACAGCTCAAAACTCTTTGATAGGTTGTAGCTGAGAGGTCTATGAAAACCTGTCTTCAAAGCAGTTCAAGGTATTTTAGGCGTGATACTTGCAGTTTCCTGCTGGGAATGAAACGAGCACCTTCTCAGATATTAGTAACGAGATTAAGCATTTCAACCCCAGCACTCTTATTAGAGCGTTGTGTCTACTGGAAAAACTTCAAAGCCAATGGCAAGCATTATTTTTCTTATTGTAGACCAGGCAACACGTTTATCGTCTGTGAGTGATAATCTAAAAACCTTTCCCGTGGCAATACCAATGGTGAGTGGTGATATATAGATGTGGAGGAGCGCAGGACGTTTTAATGCACTAACAGGCACTGTTATAAATGCCTTTAGTTTTGATGCCAAAGCACTCAATCATGGCTCGTTAGAGTGTTGTATTTTTAAGGGGCCATAATTGAGAGCTCTGAAGTTGAGGCTAAAGGAGGTCTGAGTTTCTCACAATGTCTGTCAGTGGGTCAAAAAGTAAATAATAAAAAAATATTTATGTGTGCCCGAATCGTTGGGTTTCTCCTCTTGGGAAGTTCCAGGCGGAGTCTTAGAGCCTCAGCCAACTCTCCTCTACCACTCCAGACACTGCTCTCATGCTGCTGATAATGTTAAGCAGCATGAGAGAAGCACTAGGATTGGTTGGAACAGGCTGGCCGACGTCCTTTAGGCACTGGGGACATGTGCCTTCTCTACCCAGCTGTCTAAGACAGCTCAGGTGGAGAGGTTTCAAATGGACGTCAGGCTGGCTGTCGCACACTTTAAACAGGAGTGAGTTACACATCTCCCCGGCTGCAGATCAGCAGCAATGACAATGCCTCTTCCTGACTCTTGGTCCAGTCTGAGAGCAGCTATGAAAAATAAAATGGTTATAAATTCACTTTATTATCATTCTATTTTTATCCTCTGCTGCTTTTGCAGCAGGAGGGCTATTCTTCTCAGCTGACATGGAGGACCCGCTGCGGGGCAATATGTCTCTTAAAATCTTGAACGAAAGCATAAGTAATGCTCATGTTGTTAACCAGGTAAGTGATCTGGGAACGACACCCAGAGTTGTCCACTGCAGCCCAAGTAAACTGTGGGCGATTGAATAAAAGATTGCTGACTCAAGATAATAACTGGGAAATCTGTTCCATTGTTTTGCTGCTTTCCAAACACTTAGAGACACATTTAATAAATTTTGGCACAGAGCAGCACCGCAAGCCTTTGTACTGTACCTCCCGACATCAAGACAAAAGGCATCGATAAGATATGGCACATTTCTGTCCTTGTCCCCTTCACTGGTGCACAAATTGCTGCAATGTGCCAATGCGGGCACTCCTGCACCATGGTGCAAGGTTGTCTGCATTGCAGGGATGATTGTTTATGGGCAGAAAGGGACACCTTCCGCACAAAAACAATCACAAGAGGTGTTTTCCTCTTTCTATATGTGCTGCAGAATGCAGCACGCATACAAAGAGGAAAACACAGGAAGAAATAATGTTATTGCACCACTTTAACGCCATCCCTGAGGTAGCGTAGGAATCTGAGGCATTCCCAGACTGGGAATGCATCAGATACCTTCGGGTTCTTTGGGTTTTGGGTGGTTACACACCCAGCAACACCCATGGAATGCCCCTTTCATGCACTGTTATGCATCAAAGGGGTCCATATTTACAAGGCCATGAAAAGCCATGCAAGGTGGCTTTGTGTGGCCTTGTAAGTATGGGCTGGCGCACTGCACCACCGGAGTGTAAAAAGAAATTATGCACATGTGGTGCAGTGTGCCACCAGGGGCTTGTAAATGAGGCCCTTAATCCCTTTGCAAAGTTTAACTTGTCACTTTTCAGTTGGCAACTACTGGCAACTACTGTATTTAGGTTGAGGTATGAGGTTCAGTCATTGCCCAAACAGTCTTACAATGAAAAATAGCAAAATGTTTTGCCCTTTTCCCTGCGTATTTTAGTTAACTCTGTTGCATAGTTTGGTCCTCTATTTCTGCATAATGCCAAAGGCCCTGCAAATAATAATACTCCACCATGGGCTGTTGTTGATGTAGGGCAGTAGTTCCCAACCTGTCATCTGGGGACCCTTGGGGGTCCACAAAGCCTCCTCAGGGGGTCCATGACTGATTAGAAAAGTAATATTGACAGATTAATAAAGTGACGAATGTACAATTGAAAATTTTAAGCGTACTGTAAATGTCAGGAAATGTGAAATTAGAGGCAAACATTTAAATTAGTATCCTCAGATTGATTTGTGGGAGAAGTGCAGGTACATTAAACAGACTACAGTATGGATGATGTGTGGCCTCAATTGAATTTAGAAAAGCTCTGATCTTCCTATTAAATTAACATTTTCAATGTTTTTATTTTAGTTGTGTGCAAATTAAATAAAATGTGTTATCATTTGTGTGTGTGTTTGATGGAATGCTTGTTTCTGTATTTTCTCTGTTTGTTTTGTGGTTCACATCATCGACAATGTATAGGTCTTGGTTCCTGGCTTTTAGTAATAACTCAGTGTGGGGGGTTCCAGATTCCAATAATGATTCAGTAATTGGCCTCACATTTCTTACTGATAAAGTGGGGGTTCACAGAAGTCAAAGGTTAGGAACCACTGATGTAGGTCATAGCTTTCAAAATCACCTGGGAAGTATTCCTGGTTCAATTATATGATCTCCATAATTTGTTTTAAGTCTCAAGGCAACCTTTTTTAACATGCCCTCTTACCATGCCTGCTGATTCTGACCATTTGTAACTCGGCAAAGCCTGTGTTCCTATTCCAAAATAATGAATCTGAACTGTTCCTTTTCTCATTGACTTTAATTTGCCCATAAATTGCATCTTTATTTTACGACCCTAAATTAACAGGTTATTGAACAATTAAATGATGTTTTCCCAATTTACTCTTTTTGCACTCCTGACTCTTTGGTTTTCCTTAGGTAAGGTTTGGCTCTCTTTATATGAACATATGTTTGTACAATAAATTATTTATCTCCATGGACGTCAATTAACCAAAATGCCAGGGATAGTGTAAGTGGCATCACATGCCCTTTGACCTTCACATTCACTGACACCCACATGCTAACACATTAAAACTTACATATACTCTCACATAAACACTCACTTGCGTGCATATACACACATTACTTTCTTCAGCTGCCATGGAAGTTCATATTGCAGCTAAATGAGATTAAAGAGTGACAGTGAACTAGCACTCTACACTGCAAACCCACTGCAAATATCACAGTTAGAGGAACCCATCTCACTGCACTGCATCCCATGGGCAATAACATGGTACACTGTACTATATCCTATAGAAAGCCACTCAGTTCTACATTCTGTATCCTAATGGCATTAACTTGGAACACTATACTACATTCTAGTGAAAGTGTCGCAGCACATCGCACTGCATTCTAGGCACACTAAACTTGCACATTGTACAATATCCAGTGAAAGTAACCCTGTACACTGCATTGCCTCTTAGGGTCGCTAACATGAAACATTGACACACTGGACTGTAGTCTATTGAGTGTAACCCATCATTCTTCATTGCTTCCTTTGTACACAAATCTGAAATACTGTACTATGGGGGTCATTACAACATTGGCGGTATAAGGCGCTTACCACCGTGCAGAAGACCGCCAATACACCGCCGCGACCACGGTAGACCGCCACAGCTATTATGACACACATCACGGAATCCGCCGAAATTCAGACACCCACACAATACCGCCACACCAAAGGTCAGCGAGAAACTGACGGAAACACATCCTCCACCTCCACGCCAACAGAAACACGCCCATGCCATTACGACCCACGAATCCGCGCGGCGGTCTTTCAACCGCGGTATTCCATTGGCGGTACACACCGCCGCGCTCAAAATGCACACACATCTACAAAACACCGCCACATTGGCAATTTGAAATACACACACCTGATACACATACACACACCACTCCCACACACCCAATACTATATAAAACACACACCCACATCACCCACAAACCCCTACTACCAAAAATTCAGAGAGAAGGCCAGAGAGACAGCACAGAACAGACAACCCCATCACACAGAGGCACACAACACCATCATCCACGCAACATCCAAGCACAAAACACCACAAACCACTACACTCACCACACTCATCAACACATACACCACCCCACACATCACCTACACCACCCCATGTCACGCCAAAGACACCCCCGCTTCTCCGAGGAGGAGCTCAGGGTCATGGTGGAGGAAATCATCCGGGTAAAGCCACAGCTATTTGGCTCACAGGTACAGCACACATCCATAGCCAGGAAGATGGAGCTATGGCAAAGAATAGTGGACAGGGTCAACGCTGTGGGACAGCACCCAAGAAATAGGGAGGACATCAGGAAGAGATGGAAAGACCTTCAGGGGAAGGTGCGTTGCACAGTATCCAGGCACCACATTGCGGCACAGCGGACTGGCGGCGGACCCCCACCTCCTCCCCCACAACTAACAACATGGGAGGAGCAAGTCTTGTCCATCTTGCATCCTGAGGGCCTCGGAGGAGTCGTTGGAGGAACGGACACTGGTAAGTCTAATCTTAACCATCATACCCCCCACCCTACCTGCATGATATCACACACCCTCCCCTATCACCCCAAATCCTCACCTATCTACCCATGACACCAACCACCCATCCCAACCCCAAGACCTGCATGACACAACTAAGCATGGACACCCATCACCAAAGCATGCCCACTGCACAGACCCACAACACCCCCCAACCATCAGCACACAAGCCCCCAAACAAGAATGCCTGCACTGGGGTTCACGAACACCCAACCATTGGACTCCATGAAACACACTCATGCAATAATCATGTACTTATACCCCCGCAGGAACCCGAAGGAACGTCACCACACCAGAGGGTCCAGACAACACCACTCCACCCCCAGAAGAGGCCCAGAGTGACGACAGCAGCTCTGCCCCACTGGATCTTGATGACCAGGCCGGACCATCGTGGGCCTCAGGACAGTCGGTTCCCCTTGCCCAGCCACAGCCCAACACTGAGCTTACACCCTCTGGTAACACCAGCACAAGACCCACCCAGCGGGCCCAAACCTCCCTACCCAGGACAGGTCAATCAGCGGTGTGTCCACCACTACAGGGCACCCAGGCGAACCTACCACCCCAACAACAACAGGGACCTGGGGGCAGTGGTAGTTGGCACACGGTCCAGGGGACGGAGGCACAGGAACACAGGGGAACTGGGAGGGCTGCTGTGCGACAGAGGGAGGACAGGCCAAGGGAACCAACTCTCAACGAGGCCCTCTCCTCCATCATGGGAGCATACCACCACTCCGAGGAGACGATGGCCACGGTCCTGGACAAGTTGCAGGAGACCCTGCATCTGCAGGAGGAACAATATTTGGGGTTCAGGGAGGAGCTCAGGACCATCGGCTCCGCCCTGGGCACCATCGTAGGGGTGCTGACTGACATTCAAAAGACCTTGAGGGACACCGTGGCACTCCAAGGGGCCCCTGACACTAGCCAGGACGATGAAATGCCCACCACCTCCGCCAGCGCTAGTGGACAGGACGCCCGCCACAGGACCAACACACCAGCACCCCATCCCCTGCAGACGGACAACCACCACGCAAGCGTGCCCTGAGATCCAGGAACAGGACGGAGCAAGATGACAAGACCCCGCCAGGAAATAAGACCACCCTGATTGTCCCCCCACTGTCCCACTTTGTTACCCTGTCCAAATCGGAACTGACCTAGCTCCACTTCCAATGCCCAGATGTGCAATGTACCTGTGAGACTAATAGACTGGACTCTGCCATGGACATTCCTCCACCATCACCCATCACCGGTTTACATCCCCCCATAATTTTTTGAGCACATAAATAAACACCCTTGAAACACTAAAAACAAATGGAGTCAGTCTATGATTTGTAAATCTGTATTATCAATTACAGTTTCATAATGGGTTACCCATTGGAAGGCTAACATACCTATGTCACACACCACAAGCCCTTCAAGGATGCAAACAGTTGACACGTAGGTTACCACATTTGTCAAACTGAAATGGAAGGGGACAACTCAGTTAACAAATAGTGAGTGAAATGTCGGTACAGGATAGAGGTAGATGTGTGAAAGTTAATGTAATGGTAAAAATGAAAATGTTCTCACCTGGGTCTCACTGGAAATATTGCTGTATGACTGACTCCCTGTTGTTATTTTCGTCTTCCTCAGCTTCATCCTCATCACTGTCCACAGGCTCCACAGGCTCCACAGCTGCCACAACACCGTCATCTGGATCATCCTCCTGCAGAAAAGGCACCTGGCGTCGCAATGCCAAGTTATGGAGCATGGAGCAGGCGATAATTATGTCGCACACCTTCTTCGGTGAGTAGAATAGGGACCCACCTGTCATATGGAGGCACCGGAACCTGGCCTTAAGGAGGCCGAATGTGCGTTCGATAACCCTCCTAGTCCGCCCATGGGCCTCATTGTAGCGTTCCGCTGCCCTGGTCCTGCGATTCCTCACTGGGGTCAATAGCCAGGAAAGGTTGGGGTAACCAGAGTCCCCCAATAGCCATACACGGTGCCTCTGGAGTTCACCCATCATATCAGGGATGCTGCTATTCCGCAGGATGTAGGCATCATGCACTGAGCCAGGGAACATAGCATTTACCTGCAAGATGTACTGGTCTGCCAAACAGACCATCTGGACATTCATGGAATGATAACTCTTCCTGTTCCTGTACACCTGTTCAGTCCTGCGGGGGGACCAGAGCTACATGGGTCCCATCAATGGCACCTATGACGTTGGGGATATGTCAAAGGGCATAGAAGTCACCTTTCACTGTAGGCAAATCCTCCACCTGAGGGAATATTATGTATCTCCTTACGTGTTTCAGCATGGGCTGACAACACTCTGGACAACACGTTGGAAAACATAGGCTGGGACATCCCTGATGCCATGGCCACTGTTGTCTGAAAAGACCCACTTGCAAAGAAATGGAGCACTGACAGCACCTGCACGTCAGGGGGGATTCCAGTCGGATGGCGGATTGGTCACATCAGGTCTGGCTCCAACTGGGTACATAGTTCCTGGATTGTTGCACGGTCAAACCGGTAGGTCACGATTAAATGTCTCTCTTCCATTGTCAACAGGTCCACCAGTGGTCGGTACACCGGAGGATTCCGCCATCTTCTCATATGTCCCAGCTGACGGTGCCTAAGAAGGACAACAGCGAAGAACCAGTCACTATTCCTCCAGGTATGTTCCCACAGTTACACACAAGACTGCAGCAGACACAAAACCCTTCCTGTATGTGTGTTGAGTGTAGGCCTCAGTATGTGTGACGTAGTTGAAAAAGAATCCATGTGGGCCCCTGAAATGGCGGCTGCCTGACCTCTAAACTGGGACAATGGGATTGTGGGGTAACAGCGCTGGCGTTGCACACCGTCGCGGTAGGCGGTCGTAGACCGCGGCGCAATGCTGCATTGGTTAACATTGGACCCCATGGGTCCCAGGAGCCAATGAACAGGTGCGCCGGCGGTGATGATGCGCCCCGCCGCGGACGTCACCGCCGCGGACGTCACCACCATTTTCTATCTGTTCAATCACTAGATACCTGACCTTCGACAGGAGAGGACCTACACTGCTAGTGCTGCTGTGACCTCGATCTGGAAGTGACGATGGCTGCTGCGTATGGGGAAAGGGCCCCTGCCTTCACTGCACAAGAGTTGGAGAAACTTGTGGATGGGGTCCTCCCCCAGTACATGCTACTCTACGGTCCTCCAGACCAACAGGTTAGTACACAGGGAGCACGTTGTACGGGCTAGGCCTGGGTGGACAGGGCTAGGTGGACGAGGGAAGGGGGCAGAAGTCATACTACAGTAAAGCATGGGAATAAATGGGCCACATGGTCAGAGTAGGGAGGGGGCCACTCACATTGATGGTGCAGTTGGTAATGACTGTTCCTCTTTCCTTGTGAATGTCATGTAGCTCAGCACCCACCAGAAGAGGGACATTTGGCATGCCATCGCCAAGGAGGTCCGGACCCTGGGGGCCCACCAGAGACGGGGCACCCACTGCCGTAAGAGATGGGAGGACATTCGCCGCTGCAGCAAGAAGACGGCGGAGGCTCAGCTGGGGATGGCCTCCCAACGTGGGAGGGGTGCCCGTCGTACCATGACCCCCCAGATGTTCCTGATCCTGGCGGTGGCCTACCCGGAGTTGGATGGGCGCTTAAGGACATCACAGCAGACACAAGGGGGTGAGTACACTCTCATTCTGCGGACTTTGCGTGCAGTGGAGGTGTCTGGGTGGGGGAGGTGGGCTCTGGGTGTCCCTAGGCCAGGGCGAGTTACGTAGGCAAGGCCCCTCCGTAATGTAGGCCATGTGGCACTCTACCCCACCTCAGTAAATTATCAAGTTGAGGTATAGTTGCCCCTGTGGCATCCATGTGCGCAGATTTCCACCAATGCCATGTAGGCCATATCCCAGAAATTGCATGTGCAGAGGGCAGGAGCGCGGCGTTGTGCATGGGGCAGCTGCGTCTGTCTTGTCCGCCAACGGTAGCGGTATGCCATGCACTAAAACTCTCTTTGTTCTGTCTCCCCCCCTTTTCCTGCTCTCCCTGTCCTTTTGTACATCAGCATCAACAGGCGGAGGGACAGTGGCACCGGAGCACGAGGGAGCTGCATCCCACATGGCCATGGAGGGCCACACCACATACTCTGAATACACCAGTGGGAAGGAGGGCGAGGGGAGCTTCACGTCGGCCACCTGATCACCAACCAGCGACACAGACTCGTCCGCCGATGTGAGCACCCCTGTGGTGGCGGCACCATCTGTGCGCCCCATTTCTACGGGTACAGCCTCCACCCCCTCTACCAGCACCGCCCTTCCAGCAGCCCCTCAGCGTTCGCCCCGTGCCCGCTCACCCAGGAGGGTGGGCATCACCTTCGCCCCAGGCACCTCAGGCCCTGCCCCAGTCACCCCTGCTGCCCTCAGTGAGGAGGCCATTGACCTCCTCAGGTCACTCACTGTTGGGCAGTCTACCATTGTGAATGCCATCCAGGGTGTAGAAAGGGCGTTGCAACACGGTAATGCATTCCTGGAGGGCATTCATTCTGGTCAGGCTGTCCTTCAGCGAACCCTGCAATCTCTGGCCTCAGCACTGATGGCAGCAATTGTCCCTGTGTCCAGCCTCCCCCTCCAACTTCCTCCACCCAGACCCAATCCCCTGTACCCCAGCCCATCCCAAGCACACCTACAGACCAGCATGCACACAAGTCAACGCACAAAAGTAGCTCAGGCAAACATAGGCACCACACATCCCACAGGCACTCACACAAGCATCACACCCATACAGACACAGCAACATCCACTGTCTCCACTGTGTCCCCCTCCTCCTCTTCTCCCTCCTCCCTCCCAGTCTCGTCTACACACACACCTGCATGCACCACATCTACATGCACTAGGACTCGCACCAGGACACCCACCACCACACGCCGCTCACCTGCACTCACCACCTCGACTGCCATTTACACGTCCCCTGTGTCCTCTCCCAGTGTGTCTGTGACGCCCCCTCCCAAAGTACCCAAACGCCGGCAATCACTCACCCAACATCCATCCACCTCAAGACAGCCTCCAGTACCTGTACCTGCACCTGCACCCAAAACAGCTAAAGTGACACCTCCTACAACCACCTCCTCTTCCTCCACTCCCAGACCCCCTCCAGCTACACATCCCAGTGTTCGTCAGAAACTGTCCCTCTGTCAAATTGACCTTTTTGCTCCCACCCCCCCTCCAATTCATCAGTCCCGTCGTAGCACCTCAGCCAAAAAGCCACCAGTACAAATGGTGCGTGTTCCAGGTTTTTGGAGTGCACCGTCCACCAGGGCAGGCAGTAGGATCCGGAGCCAAGGCACTGGCAGCCCACCCCCTGTAAACGCTCCGAAATTGGAGAGTGGATGACGGGACCGTGTCAAGACTCCTGGTGGGACAACAAGTGAAATGGGATCGAAGGCGATTGGTGAGTCAGCTGTAACTCCAAAAAAGGTGGGGAAGGTCCCGAGGAAGTCTCCCCAGCCTGTTGTGAGTGTCACGGCGGAGAAGTGCGCCATCATTTCCGGCGGTCCAGACACAACTGCCAGCACCGTCGTCACTGGTCCAGAGCCCACCGCCAAAGTCAGCGCCCATGAGGGCCCAAGTATCGTAACGGGTCCAGAGACCACCGCACAAGACACAGCCCAGGAGGGCCCAAGTATCGTCACAGGTCCAGAGACCACCGCACAAGACACAGCCCAGGAGGGCCCAAGTATTGTCACAGGTCCCGAGACCACTGCACAAGACACAGCCCAGGAGGGCCCAAGTATCGTCACTGGTCCCGAGACCACCTCACAAGACACAGCACAGGAGGGCCCAAGTATCGTCACAGGTCCCGAGACCACCGCACAAGACACAGCCCAGGAGGGCCAAAGTATCATCACTGGTCCTGAGACCACCGCACAAGACACAGCCCAGGCAGGGCCAGGATGCCACAGCCCTGCTGGGCAATGATGGAACGTCATGCCACACACCAATGTCCAGTATGGAGATCGTCATGCCACACACCAATGTCCAGTGTGGAGTTCATCATGCCACACACCAATGTCCAGTGTGGAGTTCGTCATGCCACACACCAATGTCCAGTGTGGAGTTCGTCATGCCACACACCAATGTCCGTATCAGAACCGCCATGTCAAAGCACCGCTGAACAGGGCAAAGACCGCCATGTCAAAGCACCGCTGAACAGGGCAAAGACCACCATGGCAAAGCACCGCTGAACAGGGCAAAGACCGCCATGGCAAAGCACCGCTGAACAGTCCAGAACTGCCATGGCAAAGCACCGCTGAACAGGGCAAAGACCCCCATGTCAAAGCACCGCTGAACAGGGCAAAGACCGCCATGTCAAAGCACCGCTGAATAGGGCAAAGACCGCCATGGCAAAGCACCGCTGAACAGTCCAGAACCGCCATGGCAAAGCACCGCTGAACAGGGCAAAGACCCCCATGGCAAAGCACCGCTGAACAGGGCAAAGACCACCTTGGCAAAGCACCGCTGAACAGGGCAAAGACCGCCATGTCAAAGCACCGCTGAACAGGGCAAAGACCGCCATGGCAAAGCACCACTGAACAGTCCAGAGACCGCCATGGCAAAGCACTGCTGAACAGGGCAAAGACCCCTATGTCAAAGCACCGCTGAACAGGGCAAAGACCGCCATGTCAAAGCACCGCTGAACAGGGCAAAGACCGCCATGGCAAAGCACCGCTGAACAGTCCAGAACCGCCATGGCAAAGCACCGCTGAACAGGGCAAAGACCCCCATGGCAAAGCACCACTGAACAGGGCAAAGACCGCAATGGCAAAGCACCGCTGGACAGGGCAAAGACCGCCATGTCAAAGCACAGCTGAACAGGGCATAGACCGCCATGGCAAAGCACCGCTGAACAGTCCAGAACCGCCATGGCAAAGCACCGCTGAACAGGGCAAAGACCCTCATGGCAAAGCACCACTGAACAGGGCAAAGACCGCCATGGCAAAGCACCGCTGAACAGGGCAAAGACCGCATGTCAAAGCACCGCTGAACAGGGCAAAAACCCCCATTGCAAAGCACCGCTGAACAGGGCAAAGACCGCCATAGCAAAGCACCGCTGAACAGTCCAGAACCGACATGGCAAAGCACCGCTGAACAGGGCAAAGACCGCCATGCCAAAGCACCGCTGAACAGGGCAAAGACTCCCATGGCAAAGCACCGCTGAACAGGTCAAAGACCCCCATGGCAAAGCACCGCTGAACAGTCCAGAACCGCCATGGCAAAGCACAGCTGAACAGTCCAGAGACCGCCATGGCAAAGCACCGCTGAACAGGCCAATGCACCGGGTAGGAATGAATGGTCCACCACATCAGGCATCCTTATCCCATGTGCAGCTGGGACAGTGACAGGACACTACCTTTCACGGGGAGACTCATCCAGTCTGGGCACCAGTCACCCCCCAGTACCAGTATGGACCTGCATCGACTTGAGAGACTGTGGCTTTGCACTCCCCAGGATGTAACAGTGGGCAACCCACCCACTGTATAGACTTGAGAGACTGTGGCTTTGCACTCCCCAGGATGGCACAGTGGGCAACCCACCCACTGTAGAGACTTGAGAGACTGTGGCTTTGCACTCCCCAGGATGGCACAGTGGGCAACCCACCCACTGTAGAGACTTGAGAGACTGTGGCTTTGCACTCCCCAGGATGGCACAGTGGGCAACCCACCCACTGTTGAGACTTGAGAGACTGTGGCTTTGCACTCCCCAGGATGGCACAGTGGGCAACCCACCCACTGTATAGACTTGAGAGACTGTGGCTTTGCACTCCCCAGGATGGCACACTGGGCAACCCACCCACTGTAGAGACTTGAGAGACTGTGGCTTTGCACTCCCCAGGATGTAACAGTGGGCAAGCCACCCACTGTAGAGACTTGAGAGACTGTGGCTTTGCACTCCCCAGGATACATCAATGGGCATGGAGCCCCGTCGTGGATCTGGATTTGCATTCATCTGGCTGAGGTGCCCCCCTTCCCTTCCCCCTGAGGTGCCTGTAGTGTTTCTATCTGATGCCCCGGCAGTGTTCTCTCGGATTTTGGTCAGGTATCTATTGTGGGCCTCGCCCATGCATTTTTGGACTGTTTGTGCACGGACATTGTTGTGTACATATCTGCAATACTTATCGGATTATTTATGTAAATATGAGTGATTTTGGAATGCATATATTTGTATATTTTTGTATGACATGTATATTGGCACATTATAATGTTTGCCCGAAATTCGCATTGTCTTTGCATTCTTCCGGGGGGATTGTGGATTGTTACTGTTCTTTTTGTGGCTGCATTGGTGTGTATGTTGTACTATGCGAGGGTGGGGGTGTTTGGTGGGTGTCCCCCTAACTTTTGCCTCCCCCCTCCCCTGTGTCATAGGTGCAGTACTCACCGGTATCTTCTGCGCCTACGTCGCTGTGGTCGTGAAGGAGCAGGAAGACAAGGGCAGGTAGTATTTGGAGTTCTGGCTCCATGGAGTCATCGTTCCTCATGGGATGTGTAGAAGGTGAGCGTTTTACCATAGCAAAACCCGAAGGAACGTCACCACACCAGAGGGTCCAGACAACACCACTCCACCCCCAGAAGAGGCCCAGAGTGACGACAGCAGCTCTGCCCCACTGGATCTTGATGACCAGGCCGGACCATCGTGGGCCTCAGGACAGTCGGTTCCCCTTGCCCAGCCACAGCCCAACACTGAGCTTACACCCTCTGGTAACACCAGCACAAGACCCACCCAGCGGGCCCAAACCTCCCTACCCAGGACAGGTCAATCAGCGGTGTGTCCACCACTACAGGGCACCCAGGCGAACCTACCACCCCAACAACAACAGGGACCTGGGGGCAGTGGTAGTTGGCACACGGTCCAGGGGACGGAGGCACAGGAACACAGGGGAACTGGGAGGGCTGCTGTGCGACAGAGGGAGGACAGGCCAAGGGAACCAACTCTCAACGAGGCCCTCTCCTCCATCATGGGAGCATACCACCACTCCGAGGAGACGATGGCCACGGTCCTGGACAAGTTGCAGGAGACCCTGCATCTGCAGGAGGAACAATATTTGGGGTTCAGGGAGGAGCTCAGGACCATCGGCTCCGCCCTGGGCACCATCGTAGGGGTGCTGACTGACATTCAAAAGACCTTGAGGGACACCGTGGCACTCCAAGGGGCCCCTGACACTAGCCAGGACGATGAAATGCCCACCACCTCCGCCAGCGCTAGTGGACAGGACGCCCGCCACAGGACCAACACACCAGCACCCCATCCCCTGCAGACGGACAACCACCACGCAAGCGTGCCCTGAGATCCAGGAACAGGACGGAGCAAGATGACAAGACCCCGCCAGGAAATAAGACCACCCTGATTGTCCCCCCACTGTCCCACTTTGTTACCCTGTCCAAATCGGAACTGACCTAGCTCCACTTCCAATGCCCAGATGTGCAATGTACCTGTGAGACTAATAGACTGGACTCTGCCATGGACATTCCTCCACCATCACCCATCACCGGTTTACATCCCCCCATAATTTTTTGAGCACATAAATAAACACCCTTGAAACACTAAAAACAAATGGAGTCAGTCTATGATTTGTAAATCTGTATTATCAATTACAGTTTCATAATGGGTTACCCATTGGAAGGCTAACATACCTATGTCACACACCACAAGCCCTTCAAGGATGCAAACAGTTGACACGTAGGTTACCACATTTGTCAAACTGAAATGGAAGGGGACAACTCAGTTAACAAATAGTGAGTGAAATGTCGGTACAGGATAGAGGTAGATGTGTGAAAGTTAATGTAATGGTAAAAATGAAAATGTTCTCACCTGGGTCTCACTGGAAATATTGCTGTATGACTGACTCCCTGTTGTTATTTTCGTCTTCCTCAGCTTCATCCTCATCACTGTCCACAGGCTCCACAGGCTCCACAGCTGCCACAACACCGTCATCTGGATCATCCTCCTGCAGAAAAGGCACCTGGCGTCGCAATGCCAAGTTATGGAGCATGGAGCAGGCGATAATTATGTCGCACACCTTCTTCGGTGAGTAGAATAGGGACCCACCTGTCATATGGAGGCACCGGAACCTGGACTTAAGGAGGCCGAATGTGCGTTCGATAACCCTCCTAGTCCGCCCATGGGCCTCATTGTAGCGTTCCGCTGCCCTGGTCCTGCGATTCCTCACTGGGGTCAATAGCCAGGAAAGGTTGGGGTAACCAGAGTCCCCCAATAGCCATACACGGTGCCTCTGGAGTTCACCCATCATATCAGGGATGCTGCTATTCCGCAGGATGTAGGCATCATGCACTGAGCCAGGGAACATAGCATTTACCTGCAAGATGTACTGGTCTGCCAAACAGACCATCTGGACATTCATGGAATGATAACTCTTCCTGTTCCTGTACACCTGTTCAGTCCTGCGGGGGGACCAGAGCTACATGGGTCCCATCAATGGCACCTATGACGTTGGGGATATGTCAAAGGGCATAGAAGTCACCTTTCACTGTAGGCAAATCCTCCACCTGAGGGAATATTATGTATCTCCTTACGTGTTTCAGCATGGGCTGACAACACTCTGGACAACACGTTGGAAAACATAGGCTGGGACATCCCTGATGCCATGGCCACTGTTGTCTGAAAAGACCCACTTGCAAAGAAATGGAGCACTGACAGCACCTGCACGTCAGGGGGGATTCCAGTCGGATGGCGGATTGGTCACATCAGGTCTGGCTCCAACTGGGTACATAGTTCCTGGATTGTTGCACGGTCAAACCGGTAGGTCACGATTAAATGTCTCTCTTCCATTGTCAACAGGTCCACCAGTGGTCGGTACACCGGAGGATTCCGCCATCTTCTCATATGTCCCAGCTGACGGTGCCTAAGAAGGACAACAGCGAAGAACCAGTCACTATTCCTCCAGGTATGTTCCCACAGTTACACACAAGACTGCAGCAGACACAAAACCCTTCCTGTATGTGTGTTGAGTGTAGGCCTCAGTATGTGTGACGTAGTTGAAAAAGAATCCATGTGGGCCCCTGAAATGGCGGCTGCCTGACCTCTAAACTGGGACAATGGGATTGTGGGGTAACAGCGCTGGCGTTGCACACCGTCGCGGTAGGCGGTCGTAGACCGCGGCGCAATGCTGCATTGGTTAACATTGGACCCCATGGGTCCCAGGAGCCAATGAACAGGTGCGCCGGCGGTGATGATGCGCCCCGCCGCGGACGTCACCGCCGCGGACGTCACCACCATTTTCTATCTGTTCAATCACTAGATACCTGACCTTCGACAGGAGAGGACCTACACTGCTAGTGCTGCTGTGACCTCGATCTGGAAGTGACGATGGCTGCTGCGTATGGGGAAAGGGCCCCTGCCTTCACTGCACAAGAGTTGGAGAAACTTGTGGATGGGGTCCTCCCCCAGTACATGCTACTCTACGGTCCTCCAGACCAACAGGTTAGTACACAGGGAGCACGTTGTACGGGCTAGGCCTGGGTGGACAGGGCTAGGTGGACGAGGGAAGGGGGCAGAAGTCATACTACAGTAAAGCATGGGAATAAATGGGCCACATGGTCAGAGTAGGGAGGGGGCCACTCACATTGATGGTGCAGTTGGTAATGACTGTTCCTCTTTCCTTGTGAATGTCATGTAGCTCAGCACCCACCAGAAGAGGGACATTTGGCATGCCATCGCCAAGGAGGTCCGGACCCTGGGGGCCCACCAGAGACGGGGCACCCACTGCCGTAAGAGATGGGAGGACATTCGCCGCTGCAGCAAGAAGACGGCGGAGGCTCAGCTGGGGATGGCCTCCCAACGTGGGAGGGGTGCCCGTCGTACCATGACCCCCCAGATGTTCCTGATCCTGGCGGTGGCCTACCCGGAGTTGGATGGGCGCTTAAGGACATCACAGCAGACACAAGGGGGTGAGTACACTCTCATTCTGCGGACTTTGCGTGCAGTGGAGGTGTCTGGGTGGGGGAGGTGGGCTCTGGGTGTCCCTAGGCCAGGGCGAGTTACGTAGGCAAGGCCCCTCCGTAATGTAGGCCATGTGGCACTCTACCCCACCTCAGTAAATTATCAAGTTGAGGTATAGTTGCCCCTGTGGCATCCATGTGCGCAGATTTCCACCAATGCCATGTAGGCCATATCCCAGAAATTGCATGTGCAGAGGGCAGGAGCGCGGCGTTGTGCATGGGGCAGCTGCGTCTGTCTTGTCCGCCAACGGTAGCGGTATGCCATGCACTAAAACTCTCTTTGTTCTGTCTCCCCCCCTTTTCCTGCTCTCCCTGTCCTTTTGTACATCAGCATCAACAGGCGGAGGGACAGTGGCACCGGAGCACGAGGGAGCTGCATCCCACATGGCCATGGAGGGCCACACCACATACTCTGAATACACCAGTGGGAAGGAGGGCGAGGGGAGCTTCACGTCGGCCACCTGATCACCAACCAGCGACACAGACTCGTCCGCCGATGTGAGCACCCCTGTGGTGGCGGCACCATCTGTGCGCCCCTTTTCTACGGGTACAGCCTCCACCCCCTCTACCAGCACCGCCCTTCCAGCAGCCCCTCAGCGTTCGCCCCGTGCCCGCTCACCCAGGAGGGTGGGCATCACCTTCGCCCCAGGCACCTCAGGCCCTGCCCCAGTCACCCCTGCTGCCCTCAGTGAGGAGGCCATTGACCTCCTCAGGTCACTCACTGTTGGGCAGTCTACCATTGTGAATGCCATCCAGGGTGTAGAAAGGGCGTTGCAACACGGTAATGCATTCCTGGAGGGCATTCATTCTGGTCAGGCTGTCCTTCAGCGAACCCTGCAATCTCTGGCCTCAGCACTGATGGCAGCAATTGTCCCTGTGTCCAGCCTCCCCCTCCAACTTCCTCCACCCAGACCCAATCCCCTGTACCCCAGCCCATCCCAAGCACACCTACAGACCAGCATGCACACAAGTCAACGCACAAAAGTAGCTCAGGCAAACATAGGCACCACACATCCCACAGGCACTCACACAAGCATCACACCCATACAGACACAGCAACATCCACTGTCTCCACTGTGTCCCCCTCCTCCTCTTCTCCCTCCTCCCTCCCAGTCTCGTCTACACACACACCTGCATGCACCACATCTACATGCACTAGGACTCGCACCAGGACACCCACCACCACACGCCGCTCACCTGCACTCACCACCTCGACTGCCATTTACACGTCCCCTGTGTCCTCTCCCAGTGTGTCTGTGACGCCCCCTCCCAAAGTACCCAAACGCCGGCAATCACTCACCCAACATCCATCCACCTCAAGACAGCCTCCAGTACCTGTACCTGCACCTGCACCCAAAACAGCTAAAGTGACACCTCCTACAACCACCTCCTCTTCCTCCACTCCCAGACCCCCTCCAGCTACACATCCCAGTGTTCGTCAGAAACTGTCCCTCTGTCAAATTGACCTTTTTGCTCCCACCCCCCCTCCAATTCATCAGTCCCGTCGTAGCACCTCAGCCAAAAAGCCACCAGTACCAATGGTGCGTGTTCCAGGTTTTTGGAGTGCACCGTCCACCAGGGCAGGCAGTAGGATCCGGAGCCAAGGCACTGGCAGCCCACCCCCTGTAAACGCTCCGAAATTGGAGAGTGGATGACGGGACCGTGTCAAGACTCCTGGTGGGACAACAAGTGAAATGGGATCGAAGGCGATTGGTGAGTCAGCTGTAACTCCAAAAAAGGTGGGGAAGGTCCCGAGGAAGTCTCCCCAGCCTGTTGTGAGTGTCACGGCGGAGAAGTGCGCCATCATTTCCGGCGGTCCAGACACAACTGCCAGCACCGTCGTCACTGGTCCAGAGCCCACCGCCAAAGTCAGCGCCCATGAGGGCCCAAGTATCGTAACGGGTCCAGAGACCACCGCACAAGACACAGCCCAGGAGGGCCCAAGTATCGTCACAGGTCCAGAGACCACCGCACAAGACACAGCCCAGGAGGGCCCAAGTATTGTCACAGGTCCCGAGACCACTGCACAAGACACAGCCCAGGAGGGCCCAAGTATCGTCACTGGTCCCGAGACCACCTCACAAGACACAGCACAGGAGGGCCCAAGTATCGTCACAGGTCCCGAGACCACCGCACAAGACACAGCCCAGGAGGGCCAAAGTATCATCACTGGTCCTGAGACCACCGCACAAGACACAGCCCAGGCAGGGCCAGGATGCCACAGCCCTGCTGGGCAATGATGGAACGTCATGCCACACACCAATGTCCAGTATGGAGATCGTCATGCCACACACCAATGTCCAGTGTGGAGTTCATCATGCCACACACCAATGTCCAGTGTGGAGTTCGTCATGCCACACACCAATGTCCAGTGTGGAGTTCGTCATGCCACACACCAATGTCCGTATCAGAACCGCCATGTCAAAGCACCGCTGAACAGGGCAAAGACCGCCATGTCAAAGCACCGCTGAACAGGGCAAAGACCACCATGGCAAAGCACCGCTGAACAGGGCAAAGACCGCCATGGCAAAGCACCGCTGAACAGTCCAGAACTGCCATGGCAAAGCACCGCTGAACAGGGCAAAGACCCCCATGTCAAAGCACCGCTGAACAGGGCAAAGACCGCCATGTCAAAGCACCGCTGAATAGGGCAAAGACCGCCATGGCAAAGCACCGCTGAACAGTCCAGAACCGCCATGGCAAAGCACCGCTGAACAGGGCAAAGACCCCCATGGCAAAGCACCGCTGAACAGGGCAAAGACCACCTTGGCAAAGCACCGCTGAACAGGGCAAAGACCGCCATGTCAAAGCACCGCTGAACAGGGCAAAGACCGCCATGGCAAAGCACCACTGAACAGTCCAGAGACCGCCATGGCAAAGCACTGCTGAACAGGGCAAAGACCCCTATGTCAAAGCACCGCTGAACAGGGCAAAGACCGCCATGTCAAAGCACCGCTGAACAGGGCAAAGACCGCCATGGCAAAGCACCGCTGAACAGTCCAGAACCGCCATGGCAAAGCACCGCTGAACAGGGCAAAGACCCCCATGGCAAAGCACCACTGAACAGGGCAAAGACCGCAATGGCAAAGCACCGCTGGACAGGGCAAAGACCGCCATGTCAAAGCACAGCTGAACAGGGCAAAGACCGCCATGGCAAAGCACCGCTGAACAGTCCAGAACCGCCATGGCAAAGCACCGCTGAACAGGGCAAAGACCCTCATGGCAAAGCACCACTGAACAGGGCAAAGACCGCCATGGCAAAGCACCGCTGAACAGGGCAAAGACCGCATGTCAAAGCACCGCTGAACAGGGCAAAAACCCCCATTGCAAAGCACCGCTGAACAGGGCAAAGACCGCCATAGCAAAGCACCGCTGAACAGTCCAGAACCGACATGGCAAAGCACCGCTGAACAGGGCAAAGACCGCCATGCCAAAGCACCGCTGAACAGGGCAAAGACTCCCATGGCAAAGCACCGCTGAACAGGTCAAAGACCCCCATGGCAAAGCACCGCTGAACAGTCCAGAACCGCCATGGCAAAGCACAGCTGAACAGTCCAGAGACCGCCATGGCAAAGCACCGCTGAACAGGCCAATGCACCGGGTAGGAATGAATGGTCCACCACATCAGGCATCCTTATCCCATGTGCAGCTGGGACAGTGACAGGACACTACCTTTCACGGGGAGACTCATCCAGTCTGGGCACCAGTCACCCCCCAGTACCAGTATGGACCTGCATCGACTTGAGAGACTGTGGCTTTGCACTCCCCAGGATGTAACAGTGGGCAACCCACCCACTGTATAGACTTGAGAGACTGTGGCTTTGCACTCCCCAGGATGGCACAGTGGGCAACCCACCCACTGTAGAGACTTGAGAGACTGTGGCTTTGCACTCCCCAGGATGGCACAGTGGGCAACCCACCCACTGTAGAGACTTGAGAGACTGTGGCTTTGCACTCCCCAGGATGGCACAGTGGGCAACCCACCCACTGTTGAGACTTGAGAGACTGTGGCTTTGCACTCCCCAGGATGGCACAGTGGGCAACCCACCCACTGTATAGACTTGAGAGACTGTGGCTTTGCACTCCCCAGGATGGCACACTGGGCAACCCACCCACTGTAGAGACTTGAGAGACTGTGGCTTTGCACTCCCCAGGATGTAACAGTGGGCAAGCCACCCACTGTAGAGACTTGAGAGACTGTGGCTTTGCACTCCCCAGGATACATCAATGGGCATGGAGCCCCGTCGTGGATCTGGATTTGCATTCATCTGGCTGAGGTGCCCCCCTTCCCTTCCCCCTGAGGTGCCTGTAGTGTTTCTATCTGATGCCCCGGCAGTGTTCTCTCGGATTTTGGTCAGGTATCTATTGTGGGCCTCGCCCATGCATTTTTGGACTGTTTGTGCACGGACATTGTTGTGTACATATCTGCAATACTTATCGGATTATTTATGTAAATATGAGTGATTTTGGAATGCATATATTTGTATATTTTTGTATGACATGTATATTGGCACATTATAATGTTTGCCCGAAATTCGCATTGTCTTTGCATTCTTCCGGGGGGATTGTGGATTGTTACTGTTCTTTTTGTGGCTGCATTGGTGTGTATGTTGTACTATGCGAGGGTGGGGGTGTTTGGTGGGTGTCCCCCTAACTTTTGCCTCCCCCCTCCCCTGTGTCATAGGTGCAGTACTCACCGGTATCTTCTGCGCCTACGTCGCTGTGGTCGTGAAGGAGCAGGAAGACAAGGGCAGGTAGTATTTGGAGTTCTGGCTCCATGGAGTCATCGTTCCTCATGGGATGTGTAGAAGGTGTGCGTTTTACCATAGCAAAAGCTGTTTCCACTGTGTTTTTATGTACGGTGAATACGCCCCGGAAAGGTGGCGGATTGGCCTGTTGTGATACTGTGGGCGGTACATTGTCTCCCGCCTGTCTGTTGGCGGTGACCGCCGCGCTGCTTGTCTGTACCACCATGGCGGGCGGTGTGTTAAAGTGGCTGTCTTTGTTGGCGGTTTCCGCCAGGGTCATAATTCCCTTTTTTTGGCTGTCTGACTGTTTGCGGTATTACCGCATCTTTAACACCGTCCGCCATGGTTGTAATGACCACCTATATCCTAACAAGGTCTCATTTGTATTACGCTAATAGTGAATAAAATATTATAATTATATCAATATAATAATATTCACTATTAGGGTAATAAATAATTGACAGAAAACAAAGAGAGTGGTGCCCCAACCAACATCTATAAGTACAAGCTGCCACTGTGTTCCCGGCACTGATTTTGCCACCTCTGAATCAAGGGGTTGCAAAGGCAGTGCAAGGGGTTAGAAGGGGTGTAGGAAAGTACCATCTTGCCTGGCATGTTACCCCCATATTTCACTGTATATATGTTATTTTAGTTGTATGTGTCACTGGGACCCTGCCAGCCAGGGCTCCAGTGCTCATAAGTGTGCCCTGTATGTGTTCCCTGTGTGATGACTAACTGTCTCACTGAGGCTCTGCTAACCAGAACCTCAGTGGTTATGCTCTCTCTCTCTGCTTTCCAAATTGTCACTAACAGGCTAGTGACCAATTTCACCAATTCACATTGGCATACTGGAACACCCTTATAATTCCATAGTATATGGTACTGAGGTACCCAGGGTATTGGGGTTCCAGGAGATCCCTATGGGCTGCAGCATTTCTTTTGCCACCCATAGGGAGCTCTGACAATTCTTACACAGGCCTGCCACTGCAGCGTGAGTGAAATAACATCCACGTTATTTCACAGCCATTTACCACTGCACTTAAGTAACTTATAAGTCACCTATATGTCTAACCTTTACCTGGTAAAGGTTGGGTGCTAAGTTACTTAGTGTGTGGGCAACCTGGCACTAGCCAAGGTGCCCCCACATTGTTCAGGGCAAATTCCCCGGACTTTGTGAGTGCGGGGACACCATTACACGCATGCACTATACATAGGTCACTACCTATGTATAGCGTCACAATGGAAACTCCGAACGTGGCCATGTAACATGTCTAAGATCATGGAATTGTCACCCCATGCCCATCTCTGCATACGCCAGTCTACACCGGTTCAGGGATCCTCCAGACCTGCTCTGGCACGAAACTGGACAAAGGAAAGTAGAGTGACCACTCCCCTGACCTGCACCTCCCAGGGGAGGTGCCCAGAGCTCCTCCAGTGTGCTCCAGACCTCTGCCATCTTGGAAACAGAGGTGCTGCTGGCACACTGGACTACTCTGAGTGGCCAGTGCCAGCAGGTGACGTCAGAGACTCCTTCTGATAGGCTCTTACCTGTGCTGCTAGCCTATCCTCCTTCCTAAGTAGCCAAACCTCCTTTTCTGGCTATTTAGGGTCTCTGCTTTGGGGAATTCTTTAGATAACGAATGCAAGAGCTCATCAGAGTTCCTCTGCAGCTCTCTCTTCACCTTCTGCCAAGGAATCGACCGCTGACTGCTCTGGATGACTGCAAAACTGCAACAAAGTAGCAAAGACGACTACTGCAACTTTGTATCGCTGATCCGGCTGCCTTCTCGACTGTTTTCCTGGTGGTGCATGCTGTGGGGGTAGTCTGCCTCCTCTCTGCACTAGAAGCTCCGAAGAAATCTCCTGTGGGTCGACGGAATCTTCCCCCTGCAACCGCCGGCACGAAAAGACTGCATCACCGGTCCTCTGGGTCCCCTCTCAGCACGATGAGCGTGGTCCCTGGAACTCAGCAACTCTGTCCAAGTGACTCCCACAGTCCAGTGACTCTGCAGTCTAAGTTTGGTGGAGGTAAGTCCTTGCCTCACCACGCTAGACTGCATTGCTCGGTACCGCGTGATTTGTAGCTGCTCCGGCTCCTGTGCCCTCTTCCAGGATTTCCTTTGTGCACAGTCAAGCCTGGGTCCCCGACACTCTAACCTGCAGTGCACAACCTCCTGAGTTGTCCTCCGACGTCGTGGGATCTTCTTTTGTGACTTCGGGTGAGCTCCAGTTCACTCCTCTTCGTAGTTCCTTTCCAAATTGTCACTAACAGGCTAGTGACCAATTTCACCAATTCACATTGGCATACTGGAACACCCTTATAATTCCATAGTATATGGTACTGAGGTACCCAGGGTATTGGGGTTCCAGGAGATCCCTATGGGCTGCAGCATTTCTTTTGCCACCCATAGGGAGCTCTGACAATTCTTACACAGGCCTGCCACTGCAGCGTGAGTGAAATAACATCCACGTTATTTCACAGCCATTTACCACTGCACTTAAGTAACTTATAAGTCACCTATATGTCTAACCTTTACCTGGTAAAGGTTGGGTGCTAAGTTACTTAGTGTGTGGGCAACCTGGCACTAGCCAAGGTGCCCCCACATTGTTCAGGGCAAATTCCCCGGACTTTGTGAGTGCGGGGACACCATTACACGCATGCACTATACATAGGTCACTACCTATGTATAGCGTCACAATGGAAACTCCGAACGTGGCCATGTAACATGTCTAAGATCATGGAATTGTCACCCCATGCCCATCTCTGCATACGCCAGTCTACACCGGTTCAGGGATCCTCCAGACCTGCTCTGGCACGAAACTGGACAAAGGAAAGTAGAGTGACCACTCCCCTGACCTGCACCTCCCAGGGGAGGTGCCCAGAGCTCCTCCAGTGTGCTCCAGACCTCTGCCATCTTGGAAACAGAGGTGCTGCTGGCACACTGGACTACTCTGAGTGGCCAGTGCCAGCAGGTGACGTCAGAGACTCCTTCTGATAGGCTCTTACCTGTGCTGCTAGCCTATCCTCCTTCCTAAGTAGCCAAACCTCCTTTTCTGGCTATTTAGGGTCTCTGCTTTGGGGAATTCTTTAGATAACGAATGCAAGAGCTCATCAGAGTTCCTCTGCAGCTCTCTCTTCACCTTCTGCCAAGGAATCGACCGCTGACTGCTCTGGATGACTGCAAAACTGCAACAAAGTAGCAAAGACGACTACTGCAACTTTGTATCGCTGATCCGGCTGCCTTCTCGACTGTTTTCCTGGTGGTGCATGCTGTGGGGGTAGTCTGCCTCCTCTCTGCACTAGAAGCTCCGAAGAAATCTCCTGTGGGTCGACGGAATCTTCCCCCTGCAACCGCCGGCACGAAAAGACTGCATCACCGGTCCTCTGGGTCCCCTCTCAGCACGATGAGCGTGGTCCCTGGAACTCAGCAACTCTGTCCAAGTGACTCCCACAGTCCAGTGACTCTGCAGTCTAAGTTTGGTGGAGGTAAGTCCTTGCCTCACCACGCTAGACTGCATTGCTCGGTACCGCGTGATTTGTAGCTGCTCCGGCTCCTGTGCCCTCTTCCAGGATTTCCTTTGTGCACAGTCAAGCCTGGGTCCCCGACACTCTAACCTGCAGTGCACAACCTCCTGAGTTGTCCTCCGACGTCGTGGGATCTTCTTTTGTGACTTCGGGTGAGCTCCAGTTCACTCCTCTTCGTAGTTCCTGTTCTGGCACTTCTGCGGGTGCAGCCAGCTTTTGTGAGGGCTCCTTGTCTTGCTGGGCGCCCCCTCTGTCTCCTTACGCAATTGGTGACATCTTGGTCCCTCCTGAGCCACAACAGCATCCAAAAACCCTAACCGCGACCCTTGCAGCTAGCAAGGCTTGTTTGCGGTTTCTCTGTGTGGGAACACCTCTGCAAGCTTTTTCACGACGTGGGACATCTATCCTCCAAAGGGTAAGTTCCTAGTCCTCTTCGTTCTTGCAGAATCCACAGCTTCTACCATCCGGTGGCAGCTTCTTTGCATCCTCAGCTGGCATTTCCAGGGCATCTGCCCAATCTCGACTTTGTCGCGACACTTGGACTTGGTCCCCTTGTTCCACAGGTACTCTCGTCCGGAAATCCACCTTTGTTGCATTGCTGGTGTTGGTCTTCCATGCAGAATTCCCCTATCACGATTTCTGTGCTCTCTGGGAACTTAGGTGCACTTTACACCTACTTTTCAGGGTCTTGGGGTGGGCTATTTTTCTAACCCTCACTGTTTTCTTACAGTCCCAGCGACCCTCTACAAGGTCACATAGGTTTGGGGTTCATTCGTGGTTCGCATTCCACTTTTGGAGTATATGGTTTGTGTTGCCCCTATACCTATGTGCTCTCATTGCAATCTATTGTGACTGTACATTGCTTGCATTGCTTTCTATTGCTATTACTGCATATGTTTGGTATTGTGTACATATATCTTGTGTATATTTGCTATCCTCATACTGAGGGTACTCACTGAGATACTTTTGACATATTGTCATAAAAATAAAGTACCTTTATTTTTAGTATATCTGTGTATTGTGTTTTCTTATGATATTGTGCATATGACACCAGTGGTATAGTAGGAGCTTTGCATGTCTCCTAGTTCAGCCTAAGCTGCTCTGCTAAGCTACCCTTTTCTATCAGCCTAAGCTGCTAGACACCTCTTCTACACTAATAAGGGATAACTGGACCTGGTGCAGAGTGTAAGTACCCCTTGGTACCACTACAAACCAGGCCAGCCTCCTACAAGGGGTAAGCCAGGGTCACAGTTGCAACCCCTGATGACCCCCTAAAGGACATCATGCCTCTGTTTCAAGGGATCTCCTGTCTCTCTTCACATTTCCCATCCAGAGCTACACCTAAACATCTGCTCAAATTTCCACAATGTATGTGCCCACCTGGCTGCTGCTGTGTGCCATGATTTGGCACTTCCAATGGCATGCAGAGCCATTATGTTGGTATGGACCACAACAACGTTGGTTTAAGAACTCTGTTCTGATCGTGCTAAGGTGATAAATTGAAACAGTTGCCAAGTTTAACTGTTACTTGTTTCCAGCAAAAACAGCATGAGAATCCCTGATGCTTTTACTTTTAGACAAAAATAACGTGCTTTCCTGTTTCTGATTTCTTGATGGGGTGTCTCTGGGGGGGATACAGGTTGATGGTGTATAGGGCCAGCTATACAATGTAATTTTGCAGGTGCAAAGCGTGTGATTCACAAAATCAATCAATTAAATTTCTTAAACACGCTACTCACCCATTAGGGTCTCAAGGAGCGGGGGGTGTTACTGCTCAAAGAGCCAGGCTTTGAGGCACTTTCTGAAAGTTGGGAGGTCCTGGGGCTTGCGTAGGTTGGTGGTGAGGGAGTTCCAGGTTTTGGCAGTGAGGTGGTAAAGCATCTGCTGCCGGAGGTGGTGCGTTGGATGCGGGGGACTGTTGCGAGGGCGAGGTCGGCGGAGGGTAGCTGGCGGGTCGGGATGTGGAAGTTGATTTTTTCGTTGAGGTAGGCCGGTCCGGTGTCGTGGAGGGCTTTGTGAGCGTGGATTAACATTTAGAAGATGATCCTATGGTTGATGGGCAGCCAGTGTAGGGATCTTAGGTGGGCGGTGATGTTCTTGTGGCGAGGGAGGTTGAGAATGAGACGTGCAGCGGCGTTCTGGATGCGCTGGAGTTTTCCCAGCGTAGAGGGTGTTGCCATAGTCCAGTCTGCTGCTGACGAGGGTGTGGATGACCATTCTTCTGGTTTCTATTGGAATCCACTTGAAGGTCTTGTGTGGCATGCGAAGGGTGTCGAAGCAGAAGGATGATATGGCGTTGATTTGTTGAGTCATGGAGAGAGATGAGTCTAGTATGATGCTGAGATTGCGTGCGTGGGTGGTGGGTGTCGGGGTGGTCCTAGGTAGGCAGGCCACCATGAGTCATTCCAGGATGTCTTGTTGGGTCCGAAGATGATGATTTCGGTTTTTCCTGAGTTCAGTTTGAGGTGGCTTGCTGTCATACAGCTAGCGATGGTGAGGGGTCTGGCGTGGAGGTTGTTCTTGGAGATAGATGGGTTCCTCATGAGGGAGAGGATGAGCTGGGTGTCGTTGGCGTATGAAATGATGTTGAGGCAGTGGGGACGGACGATGCTGCCGAGCAGAGCCATGTAGATATTGAAGAGGGTGGGGCTAAGTGAGGATCCTTGGGGGACTCAACATATGGTCTTGGTGGCTTTAGACCAGAATGGAGGGAGGCGAACTCTTTGGGTTCTTTCGGAGAGGAAGGAGGTGATCCAGTCCAGGGCTTTGTGGCGAATTCCGGTGTTGAAGAGGCTTGTGAGAAGGGTTTGGTGGTATACGGTGTTGAATGCTGCGGAGAGGTCTAGAAGGATGAGTTTGGGGTTTGGAACTGCAAAATGGATTTTTGATATGTACTAAACCCATTTTGTAAGTTAGTAAATGGTCACATCACAAAGTACGTTTATAAATGCAGAACAAATTGGTATTTGTATGGGGCATGTTTATGGGAATCTTTTCCAAATTTAAATTCATAATGCAATGTATCCATGTTTTGTAACCATAATATGGTTGGAAAACATTGAAAAGTTGTGGACTCCTGAGTTGGACTGATAATCCATTTGCAAAAAGGAAATGTCCGTTTGTGTAAATAAAGGCCCATTTCTTTAAAAAAATAAAATATATATATATATATATATATATAATTATAAATATATATATATAAGTGTGTGTATATATATATATATATATATATATATATATATATATATATGAATATATAGAGAGATATATATGTATATAGATATATATATATTGCCCCCTCCCCCCCAAAAATGTAATGTTTAGGCCAGGCCTCGGAAGGAGGGATCACACAGCCCCTCTTCCCACCACAAACAAATAAATAATTATGCTGTGCCCCAGGGGATGGGGTCTCAGGGGCCAATATCGGCCTAAGGAGGGGGGCCAGGGGAGGTTGTGTTGTTATAGGGGTTGGCCGCAGAGACTGGCCACAAGCCAGGCCCTGGGTGGTTATTGGGGTTGGCCACAGGCCAGCCCCTGCAGAAAACCCCTGCTGCACATGGCCAACAGGGGGTGGGGCGGTTATCTGGTGGTTATAGGTTATAGGGTGGTTATAGGAGTTGGCCGCAGGGCCTGGCCACAGTCAGGCCATGCAGCCAACCCCAGCCATTCAAGGCCGAAGCCTGTACATGAGAATTACTGTACATTAAAGAAAACATAGAAATTCACTGAATAAAACAATGGTTACAAGGACGTTATAGCTAGGAAACAGAATTAAAAAATGAGAGACATTCACTTAAAAAATCAAAGGTTACATGGATGTTATAGTTTCTATGGTTGTGTACGTTTAAAATGAGATCCTAACTGTGACGTCCCGGTAATCTTTGTTTTTTTAAGTGAATTTCTATGTTTTAAAAAAATTCTATTTCCTAACTGTAACATGCCTTTAACCTTTAGCCTTTGGTTGTTAAAATTGAACATATATACATAGGCGTTTGTGGTGCTCTTTATTTTTGACGTGGTGGCATATTTTCCATTTGCTGGGCCACACCATGTCACTTTTCCAACAATATCTTCCCCATGCCGACAAGTGAAAATGCACACTCAAGTGTCATTTAACTCATTTATTGCAGAAAGGTGACATTGGCTGCCAGTACTGCTAATGCGTTTTGGTCTACAAGCCCTTGATCATGGAGTATTGTGCTTTAGTCCTACACTACTTTTAATGACCCCCTCTTTTATTAATTTTCATTATAGTGCCATTTCAATGTATTCCCCTGTGTGTACATGCATTCATAATTATTTTGTTTCATATTTTCTCATGAAGACTCCTTGTTACTCCCACCTGTGTATTTTAAAACCACAATTCATATTTTTCTTTTTGAAATGTCTTCTCAACCATATAAACCATATAAAAGTTCTCGGGGTAAAACACAGCCATCTTGACCATCCGATGTTAATTTTTACTTTTAGAGTTGTTCTCATTGCGTCCGTGTTTTTCATTTGCAGCCGAGATGCATGATGGTATTTTGAGTTCATCACTAGTCCTTTGTTACTAGAGCCAGGGGCATGATCGATGTTTATTTCTTTTTCCAGTCATGTCACTAGTTCTTTTGGATTTGATTAAATCGCCCGTAGTGCCCTCAAATGCACAATTAGACCATGCATTATCATGTCATCCTCTTATGAGGAAAGGCAAATTGTATGTTGTGTATGTGCATGCGAGTGTGTGTGTTTATGTGAGAGCCTGTATGTAAGGGTGAACGTGTGTGTGTTAGCATGTGTATGAGTGAAAGTGAAGGTCAAAGGGCATGTGCTGTCACTTCCGCTACCCCTCGCCTTTTGGTGAATTGACGTCCATGGTTTATCTCTCACACTGTTTTGAAATTTGTGTTTTTTCATTATGCAGACCTTTAAAAACCTAAAATGGAAAAATACCAACACGGGAGGCAAGCGACCGGTTACATACTACGACTGGTCCTTGTTTTGAATCGCTGCAGTTGTGTGTTGCGGAAGCTGAGTTAAAGCGCATCTTACTCACCTTTGTCCTCACTGCCCGCTGTACCCGCTAAATGTTCACTTTGATACCTGCTTCAGAAGGGCACCAAAAATACGTCGAATTATTTAGCACTTAATTACATGCGGGCTAGATATTTTTTCTTAATGTTGGAAAACGCAATTTGCGTCTGACAGAAGCCGAATGACTCATTATGTGAAATTGTTCTCAGTATTACTTCTCCACGAAACTGCAAATGTATGTAGGTTTATTGATTATTTGTAGTGCTCTCCTAGGCTGAGACAGAGCACAATAACGTTAGCCCAAGACTTCATGTGAAATGGAATATGATATTGAATCACTGATCAATTTTGCTACACGCTTACATCATCATCTGAGAAGACATTCTGTATTCATAGGCAGGAGCCATCTGTGACATTCAACAGAGATTCAATCAAACTGCTGAGCTGTGGCAAGAATTCATGAATAGGTTGCTTTGATTTTGAAGTTACATTTCAAATCACATTCCCTTTGGATTTTTTTAATTTTAATTTGAGAGGAAATAGGTCCGAGAGGAATGCTATGCCACCTGATCGTTGATATTTTAAGCTGATGTAGGCTTAGCTGCTTCAAGGACGAATGTTTCAATGATGGGCATAATTATGTTTTTACCCTAAGAAATCTTCAAACCTCAATCCCACATGGAAACTGAAGTGGTCGTTGTATGCGTAGGGGATCTGAAATTCACATGCAGAAATCATGTGTTTTTCTATTAGTTTCGCCTGAGCCCGGGGCATGTTTTTTAACCCTGGTCCTATCTGAACATTATAACCATCCCATAAAAGCTGTAAAACGTAGATTGGCCTGTATTTCTTTTATTACCTTCTGCTTACATGGTGTTTTGTTGTCATACATGTACGCGAAATATTACAACTTACTTTATCAGTGAAAATACTGGAATCAAATCAGAATATTGTATACTCATTGTACAAAAGCGTGCAATGTGCGGTACAATTTCCAGATTCTATTCAATGTCACAAAAATATTGCACTGGTGCAAAAACAGGAAAAATCAATTTCAGCACTTGAACAGCGTTTTATGATATGGAGGGAACAGATGGTATTTGAAACTCATTTCACTCTACTTTAACTGTTTGCATAACAAGAGGTGGAAAAACAGTGTCGTTTTTAGATGCCAATTAGGTGACCAGGCCTAACAGTGACGTTTCCTGTGTTTTTTTAGTAGCTGAGCCGCAAAACAGTTCAAAGTCAGTTTGCTCTACTTTTCACCAAACGTTTCCTTGATTTTTACCTAGGAGCAAAACTCTTTCTGTACCGTGAAAAAAGTGACAGATGGTTGTTTTCTTTCGTATTATAAAAAAAGCAAAAAACGATAGAACTAGATGTGACATGTTTTTTACTATGAGTAAAAAGGTTTGGGATATGACCCCAGACATGGTGAATAATGATCTGTGGTCAATTTCTTTATTTGCAAATAGAACTTGTTACCACAAAAAATCTGTCTGTACATTAGTTTTATACAGTGCAAGGTACTAAACACATGCAAAGTCATACATTTGTTGATATTCACAAAACCCTCAAATTATTTTTGACACCCAAATTATACAACTACACTTATGCTTTGACACTTATGGGAGCATTTTAATTATATCTGTTGTGTTTTACCTTATTTTAAAATGGTTCGTTGCACTTTCTGCTAATTTTGCACACTGCATTTGATACGTATTGAGTACCAGATTGCGGTGTGACAAAGGCCGACGCCATTTTGGCCAGCGTTATAGTCATTCAGTCCCAGCTCCCTGTAAAATGAACCCGAGGACACGGGCACACCGTTAAGTTTAGAGGTACAGGTATTTTTCAAGTTGCTGACAAGAGGATTTGGAAGGTGGATGTTCTGGGAGCATTTTAATTATGTCTATTGTGTTTTGCCTTATTTTAAAATGATTCCCTGCACTTTCTGCTAATTATTCACACCACATTGGATCCAGGCCGAGTTGAGTGCCAGATTGTGGTGGGACAAACGGCAACTCCAGTGCTTAATTTGTGCTTGTTGTTTCCGGTGCTGAGCACCGGCACTTATTTTTGAGAGCCGGGGCTTATTTTTATGGATGAAGGGAAAAACGAAAAAGCGTCACAAAGGTAAAAAGTAAAAAGCTTCAAGAGTGAGCTGAAGGGGCAGCGATTGGCTTGATATGGATTGAAGAGACCCGAGATGGCTTCAGGATTACGCCGCCTCAGTATTCCATGTTCACACATTTAATTACAGCAGCTGTATGTGTAAGAGGGGGACTTTGGGCACCGGCACCTTTGTATTTACAAATTAAACACTGGGTAACTCAATTTTCGGCACTGTAGTTGTTAAGACCCGGCTCCCTATTAAATGAGCCCGACGATGCGGATGCGCCGTTAAGTTTGAGATAAAGGATTTGGCATGCCAGAACCCTTTTCACCTAACTCTGATAGTTTATCAGAGGGAGGAACTTCTTCAGCTTCAGTATCCTGTGGGCAAGGAATGTCTTAATAGATTAAACCTGAATTACGCATTGCAAACAAACTATTTTATTTGTAAAGGCTTTAATAAGAATAAAGGTCATTATAACCCCACAATAATCAACTATCATCTGATAAGAATAACTCTAAAAGTGGACCTTTTATCCAGTAAACTGTAGATCGCTCCCCAGACATAAGGTAGAGCTCGTCATATTTCTTGAACAGACTAAGGGCCAGATGTACATACCATTTTTCTTGTCGCAAACGGGCCTATTTGCACAATCAGGCCATTTGCGTCAAGAAAAAGCATTTTGCTATGTACAGACCTTATTTTGTGATTCGGTAATCTAATCACTGAATCGCAAAATAGGTTTCTGAGTCGCAATTAGGAAGGGGTACCCCCTTCCTAATTGTGAGTCGCAGTGTGATGTAGGATTGTTTTGTGACCATGAATGCGATCACAAAACAATCTCAGTTAGCACCAGTTTCAAATTAGTGCTAAGTCATTCGCAAACAGGAAGGGGTCCCCATGGGACTGCTTCCCCTTTGTGGATGGTAGCGAAAATATATTTTCAGAGAAAGCAGTGGTTCCACGGGCTACTGCCCGCTCTGAAAAAATGAAAAGAAAACTTTTCATTTTTGTTTTTGAAATGCATCAGTTTTTCATCTAAGGAAAACGGGCTGCATTTACAAAAAACAGCTTTATCGAAACGCAGTCACAGACATGGTGGTCAGCTGTCCCCAGCAGTCCACCATCCCTGTGAGGCCGACCATTCTCAATGGGGTTGCAAATTACAACCTACCTCATGAATATTTATGAGGTAGGTCATTTGCAACCCCATTGGGAATCGCAAATAGTGTAATTGACACTGTTGTACATTAGGTTTTGCAACTTGCAAATTTGTGAGTTGCTATAGCTCGCAATTTACAAGTAGCAAAACCTGATTTTTGTACATGTGGCTCTAAGCCAGATCTTCTATTTCTTACTGAAGCCTGGCTAAAAGATGACTCCATAACAGATATTATGATTATTCTCCCACAGAAGTCTACCATTCCCCAAGCGGATCACCAAAATAAAGTTAGGGGTGGAGTAGCCATTATTTTTAAGAAAGAGTTAAAAGGAAGATTTTCAACCTTACCTTTGCCTGGGCGAAAAAAGTGTACGTTTGCAATTGAACTTGCCCATACTTTTACAATATCAGGAATTCTCATATATCAACCACCCGGTGCTCCAAATCAGTTTCTACAAACATTACCTGATACTCTAACTGAACACTGTATGCATAAGGTGAACTATCTAGTAATGGAAAATCATAACCTTCATCTTGAAAACTCCAAAACCTAAATGCAGGCATCTTAATCCAAGACCTAGAGGCCATTCAGCTAGCTCAGAGAGTAATGCAGCCCACACATAAAAAAGGGCATCTCCTTGTTCCTATTTTTATAAATATATCTGATTTAAAGGGAAGTATTCCTCTCCCTCTGTGCTGGTCCGATCAATACATGATTCCTTTTTACCTAACCAAAATCGGAGGTAAATCTACACCCTCTTGTCATGTAAGGTATAACGTAGCTGAAATAACTAAACAAAGATAGACGGAATTCTATCCTTGCTCTGTTCCCACTTAAACAGGGGACACAGACCAAACACACACTACATTTAAAAATTGAATAGAAAATTTATTAGAGCAAATGAACCCCTAAGGGAATTCAGAAAAAGGGTTGTTCGCAAGCTTAGGCCCCTTGGTTCACTAATGAGCTATTAAATAAAAAAAAATAATGAAAGAGAAAGGAAAGAATCTGGAGAAAATCCTATGGCACTGCCAGTAAAATAGTCTATAAAGATCCAGTAAAAAAATATCACTATGCTAATAGGAAATTCAGGACTTCATTTTTGAGTACAAAGATTGAAAATTCAGCAAATTCAGTAAAAGAAATGTTTACAATTGTAAATTCCTATATGAAACCTCATACTTCCTCAGCTGCTCCAATAGCATCTGAAGTGAGATACAACATGCTTGCTTCTTACTTTCTAGAGAAAGTTAATAACATTTGTGTAACTTTGACAGAGGTTTTAGATTAAATCCCTAAGGAATTCTCATCACCCCGATCAGAGGCGACCAAGGCTTATCTGTCCTCCTTTTCAAAGATCAAACCAGATGAAACAGAAAGTCTACTTACATGCATTTAAGTCTGGATATCCTTTGATCTCTGCACCCCAGAATATACTCCTGGAAGGTGGAAATGCTACTTGCCTGTTTTAGCCAAAAATAATAAATCAGTCATTTGAAATAGTGAAGTACCGCTGGCAGGAAAATATGCAGTGCTCAAACCACTTTTAAGTAAAGCATTAGATCATATAGTTCCTGAAAGTTACAGACTAATTTCCTTGCTCCCAGTTATCAGTGAAATTGCAGAGAAACTTATCAACAAAAACCTTTCCTCATTTCTGGAGAGCATAATGATCTCTTAGATTGGTATGGAGTAAACAACCGCTGAAATAAAGGGAAGCTTTTATTATGGCTCACTCGATGAGACAGGCAGAGAGATTCCCTTGAGAACCAACTACCAATGGAGCTCTGCCAAAGAGTGGTGCTTAGGAATCTTTAGGAGGTTGTGGGCTGCAGCATGCTGGATGACTTGAAGACGCCTGATAACATACAAAGGGCTTTCCAGGGATCAGAAGTTAACATATAAGTACTAAGATCTGGACTGCTGTTCTTCAGGCATCCTGGAGGAGCCAGCTATGTGTCTTCCTAAGGGTTATGAGTAGCCCAAAGCAACCTGCTGATAGTTTCTTAGCTTGGACCGCCATAGTGAGATGGGAATCGATCCAAAAGCCCAGACTTTTATATCATTTTTTGAAGGATGAAGTTTCCCAAGATCTTTGGGCAATTGCAGTTCAGACCAAATGGAGGAATTGTTCCCTACAACAAGCACCTCTGTCTTGTCTCTATTAAGTTTCAAATAATCACTGGACATCCATTCTGTAACATCTCTGAGGCAGACATTCAGCTGGATGGAAAGGCTGTTGTATCAGGTTTTAAGGAAATGGTTGTCTGGGTATTATCCTCATATGATACTATTAATCCATGCCGTATTACAATATTTCCCAATGGTTGAACACAAATATCGAAAAGGGTGAGACTCAAAGATGAGCCTTGGGGCACCCTGTAGTCCAAAGCGAGCTACTTCGAATAGAACAATTTCTCCCAAAACTGTAAACTCCTATTCTGTAGAAATTAGGTTTGCAATTTAAGGGTGTTACCGCTAATTCCAGCTTCCTCCATTCTCCTAATTGGTATCAAATGAGACACCGTATCGAAAGAGGTGCTTATGTTCAAAAATACAAAAGCAGCTGACCAGTTAGTGTCTAAAATTGCTTAAAGCTTGTCGGCAATGGCTGTAAGAGCTGTTTCAGTGCTGTTGCCTCCTCTAAAACCAGAATGAGTATAATGGAGAATTCCTTGAATCTCCAGAAACACACCAATACCCCAGTTGCAATAACATCTCAGCCAACAACATTCCCCCCAATCAGTGTACCTAGCACAGTTAGTCAAATCTTTTGCCCCCCAGTCCTGGATCATGAAGTGCAAATCACCAGCCGTGACACAGGGGAATCAGGACCCAGTTGGAATGGGCACAGGCTTGTGGGAGTAGGGTCTCTTGAAGGGATGCTGTGGGCCAGCAGAGTGAGGCCACTGGGGCCACTCACGACCAGGACACCATCAGCCAAGTCTTGGGTGTCTATCAGGAGTCCCAAGGCTTGATGGATCAGGTACCTACTGAACTATTGGAAATTAAGCAGCTGCAAATGGATATGTACCAACAGAGGGAGGCCAACTCCAACATGGGCTCCCTAACAGGGGTGCTGGTGGACATCCATAAAATCCTGAGCAAGACATTTACACCACCATCTACCTTTTCCTGTAATGCAACTACATCAAGCCCATCAACATCTGTGGATGCCACAAGAATGGCAGCCCTCCCAGAGGAAGAAACACCTTCAGACACCCCTGCCTCTGCAGCAGCTAAACCCCCCCAACTCTTGCAAGCGGGGACGTCCATGTAAATATTCAGGAGGTGAGGATGGCAAGACACCCACCACTGTGAACAAGAAACCTCAGCTTTAATTTCCTCCATTGTGTGTCACACATTCACTCTGTGAATTAATTTTGGACATGTTTCCATTTCTGATGGGAGGAGTAATCTGGATTTTAGATTTCAGATAACTTGGCATCCACATCTATGGTTCCATTCACCATGACTGACTTCTTCAATTTTCTTTTATGTTTGTTTTTGCACTACCCATGTCTTCACCTTCACCACTTCAATAAATCACAAACCTGTTGTCTGCTGTAGTAAATTTCACATTTTGCAATGTAGATATGTAATGTCACGGGAATTATACAATGACAAAACAAACTACTACTGTGTAAGCATGGATATGCTGCATGTACACAATGTTTAGCTCAGGATCACAACAATGCCACACCAACACATACAATCAAGTGTCTTGTCTCATAACATTTTTATTACATTGTTCCAATCATAGGCTGGCAATATGTCAGATACTTCGCAGATCACACAATTGATCACATTTACAGGTGTAGACCTCCAGAATATGGAAGGAGGGGATATATCAGACATTGTCCTGTAGAGTAGGCAACAGTGAAATTGCTTGATGTCATCAGCTGCAGCCATATTGCCTACATCCAAAAAGGAATCCTACATCATGTAAAGCAAGACTCAGACAGATGCCAGTACAACAGTTTCTGATCACCGGGTCATTACAATCCAGTGCTTTTACATTTGGTGGTATTTCACAAACAAATGTTAGTGATGTGCCACAAGTACTTTGGCCTAGAATGATGAAACACATCAACAGCTACATGCAGTTCATACAAAAAAGGTAGTTAGCCAATGTGAAGGGAAACTAACATGATTTGGGCCTACAACTACACATTGTCTGAGCACAAGATGACACACATAATGCATTATAGCCACCACATGACAAGAAACAAGTCCAATGGAGTTTCCTTAACTACCATACTATCACTGTGCAAGCTGTCTTGACAAAGGTTTTGTACACCCAAAGTCTGTGACATACATTCCCAGCAACAACCCATGTCCACTTCGAATGTCCCAACAGCATCATATACCTACTAATGTCACAACTCTGAAAAGTCCAAATGAAGATTCCATGGTGAAGGTACCTAAAAAACAACAAAACAAAGAGATTAGTTATGAAACCATACATAAGGCACAAATCACATAGCACACTTCTGGAGAACACAGTCCATGACAAAACTCTGACCTAAACAAAGCATCACTGGTAAAATGAGAAATGTCTCAAGACCTTCCTCAGCAAACACCCTTTGCCAGATTTTGCCAGCGGTTTGGCTTCCTAACATTTTCAACAAACATACTTCTCACATCTTTACAACAAAAGTTTACTGAATAGTCAAAGTCATGTCATCTTATGACATACTTATACTCGTGAGAAGAAGCTGTTGATGAGATCATGTCACAAATCAGCTCCTTCTTCTTCACCACTATCATCATCATGTGGCATTTCAGGATTCTCACCGATGGCACTTCAGGCTCTCCCTCCTCTGCAACATAAGGGATGTTTCATCACAGTGCAGCACTTCTTTTAATACACCACTGAAGATAGGTTGTGACATACCACCAGATATAGCTACTATATATTGAAAGGATGTGGCCAGAAACTGTAATACTGCCATGAGTCTCAAAATGGGTGGTATACATGTTGGATTCATGTTTTGAAGCATGAGATGAGGCTCCAACTGATGACATAAATTGTATATTGTTTGCCTATTCAGACAAAACATCTTTATAACATCCCTTTCTTCCATGTTCTAAAGGTTTGGAAATGGGCTTTACACTGAAGGTTGTCATCTCCTCCCTCTCCCAGGGTACCTATGTGTGAATCAAATACATTGGAGCATTGGTCACACTGTCCAGAGTAACATATGTGATGAGTAAGCCAAAAGTCGTATGACAAAACATAACTGGCTCAAACATCATTACACATATTTCAAATTGCAATTGTCTACTACCTAAAATCTAGCTATAATCCCCATTGTGGTCTAAACATGTTTCTACAACATATATGTGCACATTATACACCTAAATGTTTCTTATGAGCACTTTGGATCTGTAAATTTTAATTTGTTCCCCCAAAATACTGTCACCGGCAGTGTATTGTACACCAGGGTTATATGGTGTTTTTGCCTGTTCGTACATATGTAAACATGTTACAACACATTTGTAGTGGTGGTGACACATTTACCAGTCACCAATATTGTTGTTTCAACTGCTAACATGGCAGATGCCTGATCTTGTATATTGGACTTTTGGAAGCTGCTGCAGCTGACGGAAGTTGACCAGTGTGCTTGGTGGTTTGCATGGTGGACACAGCCATAAGCTAACATTGTTGACTGTGAGGGTCGCGGGCCAATGTCTGTGCCCGTCTACATTGATGACCGCTTGCATGGTGTACATGTACACTGTGGCTAAAAAAATGACTTGCTTTCCTCCTGACACTGCTGCCTTCACACCTCCTCTACTTTAGCTGCTGTCTGCCACCTTTGGGAGCAATCATGCTAGGCCAAGAAGATGAGCAGTCCCCAGCCTTCTCTCCAGAGGAGCTGGACAAACTTGGTCCTTCCCCTGTATGGTCAAGGCTATGGCTCACCAGAAGAACTATCTCATATACATACATGACTCTGTTCAACACCATTCTTTCCTTTCTCACAGGCTACAATGTACCTTTGAGTTCCAGAGAGCTTTTTAGATTACTGTAGTTACACTTTTGTGTTCCATACATAGGATGAACATGTAATGGATTGTGGAGCCCTGTACTTTGTGTATTTCAAATCACCATTGTGTTGTGTGATGCGTGATAAGCCCTAGATCCTCCTTGCGGTGGATTCACCTACTATGCAAGTATATTTTTTCAGAGTATATATGATATGTTTAATGCTCAGATAATGGTACATTAGAAAATAAATGTATTTGCATTACAACATGAGCTGTGTATGTAAACTGTTAGGAGCAGTTAAGGAGAATTTTAGCTATGTGTACAGTCCCACATAGTACTCAGCTCAGATCAGGCCTTGGAAATCTGTTGTCTGCAAGCTAGCTAAACCTCTCCCCTTCAGATGGTCACACAACCTTGAGCTCACATATACGAAGGCCACAAGATGTACTGTTATGTATTGAAGTGATGGAAATGTGTTCATGTGGGGTCAGTATACTCAGCCTGCAGAGAGCAAGGCCTGACAAAGAGTTTTGCCCATTAAGGGCCATGGTGCATGCTACTGTATGGGTATGGCTACAGCTTGGGTCTACAGTACATTTTTGTAATGGTCTGAGATTAAAACTGCTGGTCAAGAGTTTTCTGGCACATTCAATAACACTATTTGTTATTTAAGCATCATCCCAGGCAAGCAGAGGAGTCAGAGTCGACATCTGTGGGGAACCAGCTGGCCACGGTATCTCCGGTCATGACACTACAGACACTGAGGGACCCAGTGGCCATGGGGGTAAGGGGAATGCCACGGAGGACACAGACTCAAAGTCTTCCTCATCAGAGTCAAGGTCCATTGGACACTCCCTAGTGATGGCGGAACATACAGGACCGGTTTCTACACCATGCTTGTCTACCACCCACACTACCATCTCCACTCTCCCTGTTGCTCCCCACCCAGTTGGCCAGGCCTGCTCACCTAAGAGGGAAGCCATCACATTTGCACCAGGCACCTCGACCCCCCCAGCCCATTCTCTCCTCACTACACTAAGTAAGGAAGATCTTGCCCTCTTAATAAAAACCTCTGTGGGTCAGATTGCACTTCTGAATGCCTTTCAGGTGCATTGCAGCCATCAGCAATAGATGGTGGCCTACCTGGAAGGCATCCACAGTGCTATGTCTGCCCTCCAGAGATCTTTTCAGGCTCTGGCCTCCTCCCTCAGAGCAGCATTCCACCCATCCCAAACTTCCACCCCACCTCCTGCCTCTTCCCCATCCAGTTTCCCTATTCCCATACCTGTTCCAAGCACACTCACACATAAGCATGCACACACCTCTACAGCCTGAAGCAGCACATAAACATAAATACCACAAAGCACAGAAGCATACAACAACTTACCAAACACACCCTCACTACTATCACCACCCAACATACCCCCAAGCACCCCAACATACCACAGACACCACACCCATACCCAAAGACCCAGGCACCATTCCCAACATGGCCCTAGACACCACACCCACACTCACAGATCCATCCACCATCCCGAACATACTCCCAGATACTACACCTACAGACCCATCCACCATCCCCAACATACCTCCAAGCACCACACCCACACCCACAAACCCATCCACTATCCCCAACATACCCAGCACGTCCATATCACACAGCACAAAAAAATACAAATGCTCACCCTCACCCACACAACAGACACATACAAAACACAAACATGATACTTCAGACGCACAGACAGCAGCACCAAAAACATACACACCCACACCTGATTCTTCCACTCCCTCAACCTCCTACCCCCTAATACCTCTTGGACATCCTACCCATTTTCCCAAGGGAGTTCATAATTTGCCCTTGCCCTTGCCCTTACCCTGTCAAAACCACCTCACCTCCCAACACCAAAGGGACCTCTTCCTCACCTCATCCCATCCCTTCCACATCTTAATCCTCCTCTGTGAAACCTGATCCCCCACCACTAAACCCAGCCATACCCCACAAAAACAACAAAACCCCTCCCAAAACCAAGGACACCCCTCCTAAAGTCAGGCCCACCCCTCCAAAAACCAAACCTACCCATCCCTCCCAGAGGACATCATTTAGGAGCCGGGACTGATCACTAGATGCCCCTATCTTGGGAGGTTCCCACAACAGTGTTATGAGAGGCAAGTCTAGCGGCACAGAAGTGTGCTGGACACATATTGTACTATTAGATTGGCCACTGGCCTTTACTTTACAACATGAGTTTATTTTAAATTAAAAAAATAATTTGCTGGTTATATTAACATTAGTCCTGCCATTACTTTTCTACCATTCTGATGTTCAGGGATACTTGGAATGCATGACTTCAGTTTGTTTGGTTCACCATGATTGACGATCCATCTGAGGTGGTTGGCATGATCTGACCTTGGACCCAGTGCTGGAGTCACCCAGGACAAGGGGAAATGTTCAATGGCTGGATATGTGGGATGTAATCTAATTGGGGCTGACATTGCATTGGGTTGTAATTTATATGGTAAGTATTTAATCTTGGCTAGGCAAATGTCAGCACCTATTGGGTGGCATTTCTCCCAATGATGTGGGTTGGATATTTGTTTAATGTGTGCAAGCTAGAGATTTGTATCTCCACACATAGAGGGTGTTCAATTGTCATATCTTTGTATACATTTTAACGGAAATGTGTCTATTGTCATATGTGTACCTTACACCTGTGTGACCAAAGCTGTTACTGCTTTCATGATTTGCACTTGCACATTTCCAACATATGCATGGCACTTGGCCATTCTATTGGTTGCCCCTCATATACTTCAAACCACAGGTCCTGTGCAAACAGAGGTTTGGAGGCATGTGCAAAGTGGATTTTGGCCCAGGAAACCAGTCTTCCAGGGGGTCCCCCTGGTAGAGGCATATCTATTCTTCAGGGAGTCTTTACATTGCGCTTTTGAATGTTTCTCACACTGATTGTTTTGCAACCGATTTTCCTAACATTACCTTTAAACGTGGGTGATATCTGAGAGTTCATTACAGGGTGTTATCAGAGAACCTGTGTTTCAGTTTCATGACACAGCCATACAGATGAATCTTTGATATCACAACAGGCCTTAGCATGTGAGCAATGTGAGGGTGCCACTTAGATTAATAGGCGTGATACTGATGAAGAGGTAACACTGTGTGACACAATTTAATACACACATCACTATCGCTGATTATGGTATGTGCACACATATTGACTTTTGTAGAGTGTAGCTTTGCAGTGTCGGTGACCTGGCCAAAGAGAGCATCATAGAGCTGTGATTGGATCATGCATTGAGAAAAACTCTGAATGGGGGCCCACAAAATGTGTTTGGCCCAGGGTCCACAAATTCCTTGCCAGCTCCATGGCAGGGCATCTATTTGCTGTGGAGTTGATGGAAACAGGTATGTATTTACCTTACTGCCGTTTGCATCCACTACGGTGTTGGCTTGGGATATCAGAAAGCAGCATAAGCAGAGGAAGTATGTGCACAATCGGCTCCATGGCCATACAAGCTGTGGAAAGCTGAGTACAGGTGAGTTTCAGCCTTAAATCCCTCTCTTTCCACCAGCTCAGATGTGGTGGTTGGACCTCCACAGTCACATTGGCAGGAAGGCATTTTTGTAATCAGTCCAGCCGTAACACTGGCGGTCCACCCTCTGACAGACACATTGTCCTATCTCGTCACCACTGCAGTATAGATTTGCTGGCACTGTAGGCGAGAACACAGCAGTACTTTTTCCTATCCAACCATATGCATCGTAATATGGTCGGACAGCCAAAACTGCAGCAGCCACTACCATGGCAATACCCAGGCCACCAAACTGGCGGTCTGACCGCGCCACTATCACTGTGGCAGAGCCGCCACGGTTAAACCGCCAACACCGCCAGGCTGCCGCCAGCCTCCAACCTGGTGGACCCGGCAGTTATAATCCTCCAGGGCAGGGCTACAAGCAGCCCTGCCCTGGGGATTACAAGTCCCCATCCGCCAGCCTGTCCATAGCAGTAAACACCGCCATGGAAAGGCTGGAGGTATGGGGGCCTGAGGGGGCACCTGGGGGCCCCTGCACTGCCTATGCACTTTGCATGGGCAGTGAAGGGCTCCCCATGCACAGCCCCATCACACATTCGCAGTGGACTGCGCCATGGGTGCTGCTGCACCCGCTGCACCGCCACATTAACGAGCCGGTGTCTCAGTGGGGAAGCCATAATAGGGCCGGCAAGGTTCAGGCCGCAGCCTGATGCGGGATGGCATTGGCGGGCAGTGAATGTCATAATGAGGTCCATAATGTATTACATTTAGGGCCTGATTACAAGGCTGGCGGTCCAAAGACTGCCAGTCTCGCAGTAGCTGTCGGACCACTGCTGCTGTGGAGGTCTGATTGCCACATTACGAGGTTGGCGCGCAGACCCACCAACCTACTGCTGTCCCAGCCAGGGTCACAGATCCCGATGGGCTGATGGCAGTGCAGTTCGTAATCAGCCAGAGTGGTGCTGAACTCAGCGCCTCCCTTCTGATTATAACCTTGGTCTCCACCTGCCTTTCATGGCGGTTCAACCACCATGAAAAGGCTGGTGGAGAACACGTGCAGGGGCCACAGGGGGGCCCCTGTATGGCCAAGCCCATGGCATGGGCCCTCTGCCCAGCACCCTTGAAAACCTCACTGTCTACTGTGCAGAGAGTGCGCATTTCAACGGTGCTGGTGCCCCCTGTGTGCAGCAGCATTGCCGCTGGCTCTTTTATGACCAACAGCAATGCTGCCACACCTTTCCCACCAGGCTGGCTGGAATAAACCGGGAAAGTCGCTACCATGACATTGACCACCCTGTCAGGAGTTTGGCAGATGAGTGTTTTCATCCGCCAAAGTCCTAATCGGCCCTCAGTGTTTAACGCTTAGTAATAATTATTTTACATTGGAGTAGGAATAGTAATGTAATCAATTTAGTGTCCAGCCTTTCCCCTAATGGCTTAGATTTGAGTGATGTTAGAAATGGGGTCTCTGCTTGGCAGACAGTTTGCACACTGTCTAAGCAGGGACCCTAGTCAGGCCAATGGAGAGACACACTTAAGATCATTCCTGCTCATCCCCTCGATAGCTTGACACAAGCAGTCAGGCTTATCTCAAAGGCAATGTGTAAAGTATTTGTACCAACACACACAGTAATGCAGTGAAAACAGTACAAAATGTACACCACACCAGTTTAGAAAAACAGGCAATATTTATCTAAACCAGACAAGACCAAAATGACAAACATCCAACATACACAAGTCAAGATATGAATTTTTAAAGTAAAAAGAGTCTTATTCCATTGAGAACAATGGAAACGTTGTTGCACAAAGTACCTGGTTTGCATAAAAAATAAAGCCACATGGGCAGCTGTGCAATGATTTTGTACTCGCAAATGAGCCCGTGTGTTGTTTGTTCTCTGGTTGGGTAGGCGATGCATCCTTTTCCTCCCCCACAAGGCAGCAATGTGCAAATTTCCGGACAGGGAACCTCGTATCCGTGCAGGTTCACAATGGATTTGACGCCCAGCGATGATGTGTGAGAAATCTGGTTGCACGGTGTTGGCAAACCACACTGTCTGGGATGTGAGTCATTTTCAGCTGCCGTGATGCGTCGATTTCCCAGCTGCGATGCAAGTGATGCATCGATTTTAGGCGCAAGGCGGGTGGTGCGTCATTTTTACAACCTTGTTGCAGGTTGTGCGTCTAACTTTTCCCTGCATGTCTTCCCGTGTGTGGATTTCAGTCCTTGTTCTACCATCTTCACCTTTCAAGGGCCCAGGGACTGGATAGGGCACCACTTGGCAGAAGTCTCAGCAGAGAGTACAGGTACTGGCAGAGGAAGTCTTTGATGGTCCTGAGACTTCAAAAACGGAGGCAAGCTCAGTCCAAGCCCTTGGAGATTCTTCACAAGCAGGAATATACCACAAAGTCCAGTCTTTGTCCTCTTTCAGACAGAAGCAGCAACTGAAGGACAACCCAGCAAAGCACAGTCACAGTCACAGGCAAAGGGGCAGTACTCCTCCTCCAGCTCTTCAGCTCTTCTCCTGGGCAGAGGTTCCTCTGCGTTCCAGAAGTAATCTGAAAATCTGGGGTTTTGTGTTCACTATTTATACCCCTTTCTGCCTTTAAAGTAGGCAAACTCCAAAAGAAAGTCCCTGTTATTCACAAGATCCTGCCTTGCCCAGTCCTGGCTCCAGACTCACACCAGGGGGTTAGAGACTGCATTGTGTGAGGGCATGCACAGCCCATTCAGGTGTAATTGACCACTCCTCCCCCTACTCTAGCCTAGATAGCCCATCATGATATGCAGGCCACACACCCAGCTCCCTTTGTGTCACTGTCTAGTGGAGATTCACAAATATCCCAACTATCAGTCTGACCCAGACAGAGAATGAACAAGCAGGACGAGTCATAGAATAGTTTAAGCAAGAAAATTCTAAAAGTGGGATTTCCAAAAAGACAATTTAAAAACCAGCTTAACCAAAAGGTGTATTATTAAATTGTGAGTTCAGAGATCCCAAACGCCATTTTTCTATCTGCTCTCAAAGGAAAACTGCACTTTTAGGATATATAAAGGCATTCCCCCATGTTAACCTATGAGAGAGATAGGCCTTGCAACAGTGAAAACTGAATTGGGCAGCATTTCACTGTTAGGACATTTAATACACATCAGTACATGTCCCACCTTTAACATACAATGCACCCTGCCCATGGGGCTATGTAGGGTCTACCTTAGGGGTGCCTTACATGTATAAAAATGGAAAGCTTTGGGCCTGGCAAGTGGGTACACTTGCCAGGTCAAATTGGCAGTTTACAAACAGCACACACAGACACTGTAGTGACAGTTCTGAGACATATTTAAAGGGCTACTCATGTGGGTGGCACAATCAGTACTGCAGGCCCACTAGTAGCATTTGATTCACAGGCCCTGGACACCTCTACTACACTTTACTAGGGACCTACTAGTAAATCAAATGAGACAATCATGGAAAAGCCAATTACACATACAATTTGCACAGGAAGCAATGCACTTTAGCACTGGTCAGCAGTGGTAAAGTGCCCAGAGTACAAAAAAGAGCAAAAACAGAGCCCCGCACACAGTCAAAACATGGGAAGCAGAGGCAAAAAGACAGGGGACACCACACCAAGGACACCAGGTCTAACAAGTGGGAATAGTAAATCTAACCCTTTAGTGTTCAAAGCCCTTGGATTAAGTCAAAGTAGTAAATCACCCCTTTAGTGTCTAAAACCTTTCTCTACGTGGCTTAAGTTGGAGTGGGAATAGTAAATGCAACACCTGTAGTGTATAACACCTTACCCTACATGGCTTAGGTTGGAATGAGAATTGTTAAAGTCAACCCTTTAGTATGAAATGCCTTCTTCTACATGGCTCACGTTGGATTGGGAATTGTATATATCACCACTTTAGTGTCTAAACCTTTCCTTTCAAAGAGTTACATTGGAGTGGGAATAGCAAATATTACTATCTTAGTGGGTAACACCTTCCTCTAAATGCTTTAGATTGGAGGGGGAAGGGTAATTGTGATCCCTTTCGTATACAACATAACCCCCAAAATTGTTTCATTGGTAGAGAGAGTAGTAAATGTAGCTATTTTAGTGTGCAAGATGTTGAATATAGCATGTCATATAAGACTATATTGATATATGTAAAACTTGTATTTTTGCATTTTTCACATACACTATTAGTATTGCCTTTTTGTAGCATATCTATATAGTTTTTTAGTTTCACATTTTTCATTTATTTAGATGCTTATATACCTACTTATATTTTATTTAGTGAATATGTTTACATTTTATATGTTTTCATTTTATATGCACATATATATATTGGAAACATAAAAACATATTGTTAATTGCTTAACAATATGTTTGATTGTATTTTGTCAGTTTGCGCCATTTTTATGTCAAAAAGTGGTGCAAATGCGGTGCTAAAAAAGTATAAATATGGCCGAAGTCTACTTTTGTGGTCCACTATTGCAATTTTAAATTGGATTTAGGGGGAGCGGCCCCTTGGACAAGGGCTTTTGCTTCCTCCTTGTTTTCTGACCATAATTAGCAATGCCACAATCCCCAGAAAATCAACACAGTATTTCTGTCCCCCACTCCAGGGCAGATGGGGCAACAGCCCTGGGGGGCTGAAAGTCCACTGGGACAGAATGGGCATGGCAATGCCCCCCAAAATTAAATGGCCACAACCGTTCTGCCCTCCCTGGGGGCAGAGGGGAATTATCACCCCTGATCTGGCCACCAGGGCAGGCAGAAAGCCTACTGGACAACATAGAATGGAGGGGGCTGCCATAGGCATGGTTGTGCACCCCACCCCAACTGAAGGGGGACCAGTTTTTCTGCACCCCGTGGACTACAGCATTTCATCCCAAAGGCACACAAGAGGACATTTGACTCTTTTGGGTTTTTACTTTACATATGGGCCAAAAGAGCTTGGCTAACTCCCAATATTGTTGCACTTGCAATGGTGAGTGGCGGCACTTTTTGGACTTGGGTACGCTGCCACCTGAAAAAGCCTACCATACTCAGAAACTACTGAAAACTAAACATCTGGGGGAGTCCAGGGTGGTGTGCTTCACATGCACCCCATACTATTTTCTTTCCTACAGTGCCCTGCAAACCTCCGACCTAGCCTGACATCATGCATTTTCCCTTCATTTCTGTGCTGGAAACTTCTGGAATCTGCAGGAATCCACAAAATTCCTACTACACAGCACTGCCCCATCTGTACTGATAACACTCTGCCTCACTTGTGTGGATGCCCCAAGCAGAGTCAACCTAAACATGTATGAAAAAACTTTCCTTTTGGACCTGCTTTGGTTCCTCCTCAATTTCTTTATGTTTTGGCCTTTCCCTGTTGCAGGCACTTGGCCCACCTACACAAGTGAGGTATCATTGTTATCAGGAGATCTAGGGGAACGTTGGGTGGTAGGAAATTTGTGCCAGTGCAGTGATCCCACACAGAAATTTGTGGTTTGCAGGGGATTCTAGGTAAGAAACTGTTGGAGGATCCAAGCAAGCTCCACCTCCCTGGACTCCCCCGGGTGTCTAGTTTTCAGACATGTCTGGGTCTGGTAGTTTTCCCTAGATGGCCACCAAGCCCAGGGCTAAAACGTAGGTGCTCTCCTTGCAAGAACAGACTGTTTTGTGCTAGATAATTTTGATGTGTCCACAATACGTTTTGGGCCCTGCCCTGTCGCAGGCACTGGGCTCACCCACACAAGTGAGGCAGCATTTTCATCAGAAAAGCTGGGGAAAGGTAGGGAATTAGTGGTTCCCCTCAGATTCTATAACCTTCCATCACAGAAATGTGAAGTAAATGTGTTTATTAGAACTAAGCAATTACCTGTGTCCACTGCCTAAATCTGTCACAGCTCAAAGCTTATATTCCTTATAAATGAAAATGGCAGATATTTAGCATTTAAATAACTTCATCACTCAAAACAATCAGATGGTGAGATCCAAACTGAATGCATCACCAAGACTCTTTATAGGTTCAAAACGTATGGAATACGTTGAGATTTACTAGCATCTTTCTAGTTGTTCTTCAACGGGTGATGCTTCACAAAATATCTGAAATTGTTTATGAAATACATTTTGGTGAGAGTCTCCTGCAGTCTTACAAACCTTCATAATATGCTGCCAATATCAAAAAAATTCCTCATTATCCACCTTCATGTCTTAATGACACACTGATTTGCAGAGACTAGGATAAACATTACAGACATACAATTTTTAAACTAGAGCGGTACGTAGGCTTCAGAAAAGACACTAAGAACTAAAAACAAAAACCTCCACAAAATACCTTTCAACACTCATTAGGATTACTGGTTCAGACAAATCGAGAAATCATTATCTTTTGAGGAATGGGTGCCAGAGGGTAAAGACAATTAATCTGTAATTACCTTACCTGCAAGTATGAGCCCAAGCCACAGACAGAGCCCCATTATGAGGGGGGGTGATGAAAAGTTTACATTTTCCACAAATAAGGGCAATAAGGCAATTAGTACCCTGTATCCCTCTGGCCCTCATGGTGAATTCAGTTCATAGTGGGCAAAGGGATAAACAGCTTCTCTGTATATATGGAGCAGTGCAGCTCCATCTCTCTTTTAGCAGAGATGTAATGTCTGTCATACTTTGCCAGCCCCTCCCTTTCCTTGGGTTAGGTGAATGGAAATCCTAACAACCACTGAAAAGTAGAAAAAATTAAAGAAACTTACATTCCTCTTTAACAATTGAAAAGGGTGGTCCAACAGGGCATAACAGAGAACTAAAAGAGATAAACTGTACTACTGCAATTCTATGGAGAAACTGTTTCTACAATTCCAAAAGGTTTGTTGAGTTCTCGACCAAGTGTCCTGGAGTAAGGAAGCAGAGCAAGTCAGAAGGGCAGGGAAGCAGGCAGCTCATTTATGCTTGTCCATGCCAGAAACAACAGCCCTCAAAACAGTGCTTAATTTGAGTGGGTGGTTTCTGGCACAAAATTCTTAACAGCATCACGTATGACAGTCAACCACATGGTAGTGCTGTTTGTCTTATTTTGAAGCACAAAACACAATGCTTAATCATTCAGTATACATTAAAAATTAAAGACTGATTAGCCGGTGTCTTGGTATTGCCATTGGCAGTTCTGGCAGGAGCACTAAGTGGAAAAAGCTGCAGTGGCCTACTGTGAAGGGCCCTGGCACTTACTTTTTTACAAATTAGGCATGGCCTCAAAGAAAGAGTTCTATTTGGCTGGTCACTTCCCAATATCCAATATGGAGCCTGATAGAGCTTAAAACACTTGAATCTTGGAACGAAAGAGTAAGCAATGAAAGTTCTCTGGAATGGAAATAAAGTCCAATTTGGGTATGTAAGCTGAGGATCTGCAGCAGTAAACAGTAACTAACAAAAGGAAAATGCCTTCTCAGAAATAGACTGTTAACACTGAAAATCTTCCAGGATCCTTTGCCTTACAGAATATCGCTAGAGTGAGTATTCTTTCAAAAATCAAATTCAGTTCAAGTAGGGAAAGAGATCTAGCAAACTGAGACCCAAAATCCATTCATCTTGCTAACCACAGAATACAATCACTGCCTTTATTGTGTGGGTCATTATATAACCAAATAAAGCACACTATTCTATGGGTCTAGCCTTTGTGACAGCTAAACAATGCGTCACTAGTACCTCACAGATTTCAGTTGATGATGGAAAGTAATAAATGTTTGTTCCTGCAATAATTTTTGAGACCTTGAAACAGTAAGTATTTTTTGATCTTGCTGTTTTTTATGTCAGTTTGTGGTCTGGATAAAGGGCAGGAGCACTTAAAGACTTTAATGAAGAATAATGACAAACTTAGGCCACAAAGCCATCAGTGAACCTTCTTCTAATGTTCTGGTGGATTTCATAGATTCATAGTCAATCAAAGCTCTTTGGATTATGATTCTTACATTCCCATTCAATTGAATTGATAACTGATTCAATTGATAATCACCTGCTCTTAGTATGTGAAATATTACAAGTCAGCTTTGTCATTTTGGGTTTGATGGCAGATCGTAAGACTTTTAAAGCCCCCATCTATGGGCCATGGCAGCAGCATCCCAAAATTAGCTTGCCAGAAGTTGAGAAAAGGATAGGGGTTGGAGGTAGGCATTGGGTCGCTTGAGAGAAGTGGAATTGCTGTTGTACCTCTGGCCATACCTAGAAGACAAACAAGGTAGATGAGTTATTGCTTTTTGTGAGGAGAATACCTCTGTTCTCGGTCCAGGTCATTAACTCTTGGTACAGACAATCTCAGATGTCTGTTGTTGAAGACTTAGGACCTGATTAGGAGTTCGGCAGACGGTAAGGCCCGTCACCCGATCCTCCGATGGGGAGGTTGCCACCATACTGGCTACCTCCCCGCTGGACCCATTACGACTTTCCCACAGTGCTGACGAGCGAAAACCCAGGTTTCCTCCCATCAGCCCAGTGGGAAAGTGATGGCAGCATTGTCGCCGGCCCATAATCGAGTACCAGCACCCTCATAATGCTCACTGTCTTCACAGTAGACAGTGAGCATTGTAAGGGTGCTGGGCAGGGGGACCCCTGCCCTGCCCATGCCAAGATCAAGGGCAGTACAGGGGCACCCCCTGTGGCCCCTGCACCTGTTCTGTGCCATGAAAAGGCTCATGCAGCACCACCCTAGCTGGTTTTGGACCTCCCCCACCATTAGCCCATTGGGATCATCGATCCCGGCGGGGATGGCATAACCGTGCCGGTCTGACCGCCAGGGTCTTAAGGTGGAGGTCAGAACACCAAAGCAGAAGTGATCTCACATCCTCCAGCCTCATAAGAGGCTCTTATTGTCGACATTTTCAAGCCTCTCCTACATTACCTACCAAGCCCTTCCTGCCGCTACCTTCTACTCCAAGCTTTTTTTTTTTTTTTTGTTCTTATGTTTTTAACTTGAGGGCCCAGCAGCTGCACATCACTACCAGGTTACTCATTTTTTCAAAACCTCCACACTCTCACCAGCGCTGCCCTGGTGGATTGGTACCGCCGGCACCACCAGGTCATCTGGCAGCCGAAAAGTGGTGGAGCCAGCGGTCTGACAGTTGCGCTTTCGCCTCGATCGTAATGTCACGGTTAGACTGCCACTTTGGCAGCGGTCCTACCATGAAAGTGAGCCCCCAGAGCCATAATGAGCTCCTTATTCTCTTTGCCACTGCTTGTTTACTTTTACTTTTCTGCTGATCCTTCAGAAAAGAAATTAATGCTCTGTAAAACACCCTTTTCTAGCTTTACAAATGTGTGATTTGCTTTTATTATCTGCTTAAAATAGACGTACCTCAAGATGTGTACTGCCCAAAACCAAAATGATCTGACAACATGGGGTTTGTAATATAAAAGGATTTTTTTCTTCAAAAGTAGGAGCCGTTTGAACCACTTCGAATCAAAGCAAGCGATCTTTACATAAAATAACACCTCTGACTGCCGGATCCACTGGGGTGAACAAAAACACGATAGCAACAGCCCTCCCGACTTATTTTACCAGGGCTTGTCTCTGCATTTTCATTTCCTTTCTTTTGTATTGTTGTCAGTCACCACTGTAGTTTCTGCGATCCATGCACTGACGAGTATTTCAAAAAAAGGTTACCTAGCACTCTTATTAAATCACTTGTTTTTTTAATCCGATTTGTCAGACAAATATGACAATTTCTTGATCTTATTAACACCAAATGCATTTTCCCATTAGAATAATTTATTAAAAGTTTAGGTATAACTTTCATACAAATATGCATTATCAGCCTGAAGTACTACGCACGTGCACACTTCCCAGGGTATCAGCAAGGTTGACACATTTATATCTACTGTGACTGTAATGGAAGTTTATCTGCACTATTATGCATTACTCTCGATGTGTAACTATGTATTTATTTAGTAGGGGCGCACAGTCTCTGTGGCTAGCTCTGAAATGAGACTCACCTCACTTGGGGAAACAACCTGCTTGTATTGGGGTCCACATAAAACAGACATTGGCTTAAAAAATACATGTGTTTACCACACAAAAAGACACTAAAACATTAATTATCAGAAAACACAGACACAAATATAAATACACTACATAGTTTCACAGTTCGGAGAAAAACAATGTGAGGTGTTGTTTCAAACAACTGTAAATGGTACAGTCGCCACACCACACGCATACAAATATAAAATTACAGAGATTGGAAGTTTGCACATGCTTCCTCCTTTTACAGACAGGTTGTTCCCAGAATTTCTCTGGACTCCGCGGAGAGGGCAACTGTCAGGGCTGTCAATCCTGGCTGAAAAAGATTGAGGCGGACAATGCCAGCTCTGTGCCTGGGCTCAGACGGCAAACTCGAGCGTTTTCATCTCTCTTCCAGCAGCACTGTGGGACTTTTGTCTTCCTTCACTCTGAGAAGAGAAAGGAACAATTATGTTACAAACATTCCGCCACAAGGGTTTCATTATCTGAGTTATGCTCTACCAGGGTAGAGAACAGATAGAGAACAGGAATGTTACAGAGCAGTTTCACAGTCGGCAAAGACACCCTACCCCCTCGATTAGGTTTTTCACTGAAAGCCGAATTTAGCAAAAAACATGCGTATTACAGCAAGCAATTAAAAAGCACTTTGAGTGGTTTCAATTTAGCGACGCTTCTTTGGTTTTGAACACTTTGTATAAGCTGTTACGTGAATAAAGTGTCTTTTTTAAAACTCCAAAAACATATTTGTTTAGCAGAGCAGACGTGCCACTAGCATAAATGTGCATTTCCATTTTATTCTGATGTTTGGACTAATTACTGTGAATGAAGACCGTTTAGGCCACCTGCCCCATTTGTCTCAGCCTGAATCAAGAAACGGCATAACAACTGGTGGAGTTTTATGTAATGTTCTCCAGTCAAGTTCATACCGCCCGTGCACAGTGTACTGTGCTGAGAGGCCCCCGGACCTAGACTCCCGCCCCTGCCGAACAGCGGAGACTGCTGGGAGGGGGCTTTGTTACGCCCCTGGTTTCAAGTAAACATGGTACATACATACTCTTTCTGTTTTTGAGAACTACTATACTGTTTAAAGTAGAACTCCAACAAAAATAAAAAAAAAGCCTTTGGTGACTGTTCAGGTATAGGTCTGGTCTATTACTGAATGTGCCTGTTCAAATCCACTTCTTTGTACTATTAGATACTGGCTGAAATTTACCCTCGTGAAAACACAGCTGACATGATGCCTCCCTGAGCACTAACCGAAATTCGGGTCATACGTTCCTGCAGGTGTCCTGCAGTAGAATAGCAAGTGTGCAGGGGTGGCTCCTCCATTAGGGCAGAGGAGCATTGCCCTCCCCGCCAGCAGCGGTAGCTGCAAACCTTTTACCAAAAAACAATAATAAACTGTGTTTATCACTGTTTTTTGGTAAAAGGGCGGGGCCAAGGGGGTGACTAGCAGTGAGGGCTCATGTGTGTTTGGCTGGCTATCGCAGGCAGGCCAAACACACATGCGCAGTAGGCTCTATCCAGCCCAGCAACACTGGCTCTCCCAGCCAGTCCTGACGGTGCTTTGAGCAGCGTCGGGATTGGCCGTAGGGCAGGCTGAGAGCCTGTGCCTGCAGCGAGTAGATTGAGGAGCGGAGCAGTGCGCGGTGTTAAGGTAAGTGGGTTTTTAAAATTATTTTTAATTTTATATTAATTTCCCCCTGTGCGCTGCCTTGCCCCTTCTGCTTTCAGTGAGCCTCTCCTACAAGTGTGCAAAGGGTCCTACTATGAGCAAGCCAAATGGGACATTCTAACCCCGAGTGGGCAATAAAACAATGCCATAATCTGGATCCTGGTGATGCTGCACATGATAAACTAATGACAGCCACATCCCTGGTATCCTGCGAACTTACCTCGGTCATGGCACATGGTAGCATTGAAATAGCAGGATGGCAACTGCATGAAGTTTGGAAAAAGATTTCTGCAAACCTGAAAAAGGCCTACTTCATGGGACAAAGAGTCAGCCCATCTTCATCCACTCTTCACATGTACCTAAAATAGGGCCAGATGTACCATCACGGCCCATTGCGATTCGGTAATAGCGATTTTTAAGAAATCGCTATTACCGACTCGCAAAGGGCCATGTATCACATTTGCGAATCGGTAATAGCGATTTCTTAAAAATCGCAAAAGCTATTACCGAATCGCAAATTGCGATACCGGCCCCATTCGCAGCTATGGGCCTGTTGGCCCATAGCGGCGAATTTTTTGCATTTCCAAAATTGCGATTTCTAAACCAGACATCGCAATTTTGGAAATGCAAAAGGCCAGGGTGCTGGGGGCCTAAGGCCCCCTCTCCTGCACCCCAAAAACTTTTTTTTTAACATGTAAGGTACACATATGCCAAAAGGGCATGTGTGTTTTACATGTTATATTTAAAAATGCAGTTTAACTGCATTTTTTAATTTTGCACCAGGTTACCACCTGGTTGCAAAGCATGGTATTTTGCAAGTGCAAAATGCCATTTTTGGAAAAATCGCAATTTGCGATTTTTTCCAGCATAGCCTTGCGACCTGGAAATTGCGAATCGCAAATTGCAACTCGCAATTTCCAGGTCGCAACGCAAGGAATCGCAATTTTAGCGATTTCTTATTTGTGGTCTGCGAATGCATTTCATGCATCGCAGACCACTGTTTTGCACTCGCAAACGGCCGAATTTACCGATTCGCACCGTTTGCGAGTGCAAAACTTTTTGATACATCTGGTTCATAGTTCCTTTCTCAACCATATGTTTTGTTTTGTTCACCTTTAATATTAACATTAAGTTGTGACTATTTATTTTCCGTGTACGTCAATCCCCAATTAGATGGTGATTTATTTTCCATCTCCTTTTTAAATTTGCTCTTATAAAGTATTTACGTGCCATTGTAACATTGTAGCTGCCTGCAATGTGACTGCTTGGTTAAGTGGTAATCAGTTCTTGTATCCTTCACAAATAATAATAAAAAAAGTAAGGTGTTACTGAAAGGCTTGTATTTAAAGAAAAATCGCTGCAATAGGGCTACACTGATGATTTGTTTTAAAATGTTACAAACACTTCACAGTCACATTTAAATGGCTACATGCTTTCTTTATTTCTAGTTATTTTTGTGGCATATACTTGAGGTAGAGCATGGCACCAGCTTGCTAAGGCTAGATATGTTGAATTTGTCAGTCCTTCTTTTCTTTGCATTTCTAAGAAATATGGACTTTATTTACAGCATTATTGTGCACCCTTTGTGCATGCACGTTAACTTGCTTTGGGGGCTGAGTTAGCAGGAGGAAAATATTAATTCACATTTTTAGCATGAGGCCTAGCACAGCATTGATTGAGGGAGCAACAGGGGCAAGAAAACTAGTGGTGTTTTATAGGGACCAATCCTGCTGAACCTTAACATTTCAAGTACTAATAATATAAATGGTTTTGGGCACAATACAAATTTCATTCATACAGAAAATCTAGGGCTACCTAGTAAGGTATTTTCCAATAATGATATTCAAGAGACTCTAGAAGTAAGCGCACTCTTGCAAGTGAAACAATGAGGGCCAAATGTACAAACATTATGAATACCAATTTCCTAAAGCGCTTTTCTCTAAATCACAATTAGAAAATCAGTATTCCTAATGGAGGAAACTCTTTGAGTTTTGTCTATGGATTATTTCTGGGTGCAGACTGACCTACCTCATGAATATTATTGTGGTAGGTTGAATTGTACAACCCATTGGGAATCACACCTATCACAAGGATGTTGGACTGCTGAGGTCAGCAGACCACCAGGTCTGCGCTCCCTTTTGATTAAGCAATCTTTAAAAAAAAAAAAAAATGCAACAGCTTTTCCTTAAAGGAAAATGGGATGTGTTTAAAAATTAAAAAAACAAAACCTTGAAGTATCATTTTTAAAGATTAGGCAGTGGTCCACTGCCTGCTCTTAAAAATATTATTTACATTCTCAAAGGGGAAGGGGTCCCCTAGGGACCCCTTGCCCTTTACGAATCCGTTAATACCAGTTTTAAACTAGGTGTAAAGTATTTCTGTTTAGTGAGCTGAATTTGGCTGCAAAACAGTAATGCAAACTACAACAATTCAGTATTTGGAATGGACGCCCAAAACATGCCCCTTCCAAATACTCAAACGTAAATGCATATTGCAATTCCACAGCAAGTTACCAAATCACATTTTGCATTTTGTACATGGAAAAGGCATTTGTTTAATTGCAAATGGAAACATGCTTTGTACATCTGTCCTTACTTCCCAAAATGAAGGCCTGAATATTCTGTGAATTCCAGGGCAATTAAGCTGGATTCTGAGGTCTGGAACTGCACTCATTAGTTAGCTTAAATCACAACCAGAAAGGGGTAGCCCTATACCCATCTGCAGCAAATGTGTATCAAGGAGTAATGCCTCCACACAAGATCAGGCAGCCACTTTGAAGGTAAGTCATAGTTTTATGCCCAAAACATACATTTCAGACACCTCTTTCAGTCTGCAACACCTCCGGGCATATCTGTATCCTCTAATCTCATACATACAACAACAAATGTGAATATACGGTCCCAGAGAACAATAAGCCGTTGGCCAGAGGCTGTGACTGGCTGAATACCTCACACATCACACATGGTTACTCACTGTTAGACCTGTCAGCCTTAGGATGGTCTTTCCCCATACTTTTTGCTTTCACTCCTCCTGTTTTTGCCGGATTTGCCTTTATTGACCATAGCACTTTATTGCTGCTAACCGCTGCCAAATTGTTTGTGCTGTCTATTTTAAACATGATAACATTGGCTTACACCTGATGTATGTAATTTACTTCTAAGTGCCTTGTAGGGTGGTATAGCATAAACCCTGAGTCTATAAATTAAATGTTACAAGGGAGCCTACAGCACTTACTGTGCCACCCACTTAAGTAGCCCTTTAAAACATTTCCCAGGTCTGCCATCTCAACCTGAATGCAGTTTTAAACCGCCAGTTTGACTTGGCAATATAATCCCCTTGCCAAGCATTAAACTTACCTTTAAATCCTTATAGGTCACCCTTAAGGTAGGTTCCAGGTAGCCCATAGGCCAGGGTGCATTGTAATTAAAAAGGTTTACCTTGTACCTTTAAGTTGTACATGTTCTGGTCTTAATTTTTTTTTTCACTCTTGTGAGGCCTACCTCTCCACAGGATAATAATTGGGTTGCCTTATTATATTTATTAAGTGCTAACGTTTGGGAGTAGATGAGCATTTCATGTTTGGTATCTAAGAAATAATAATTAAATATCCACTTTAATGGTAAAGTCAAATTTTAAGTTACAATTTTGAAAATCCCACTTTTAATTAATGTCTGGGTGTAGGTGGAAGTTGGACTTTGTTTATTCCTACCAGACAGCCAGACAATTGAGGGATTTGGTGTGCCTGGATGGGTCATCCACTAGCAGGATTGGAGAGCGTAGCTAGGCACAGCCCCACTTGCAACCGAATAGCCTGTGCTCTGCCTTCACACAAATGGCTTGTCACCCCTGCATTGTTTAAGCAGCCAGCTTGGAGCCAGGACAAGGGGGTAATGAAACTTCAAGTACTTTAAAGGAGATTATCTAGAAATGTCTCCTACTTCAAAGAAGGCACCTTGTATAAAAAAGGGGGTCCCTAGGACCCACTCTTTCGTTCACTTTCCGGTCCTGTGGAAGGACCTGTCTGCTGTTGTGTCATGCTGTGTACTACACAGGCTGCTTTGTTGCACCTGGAACAACTGCATTGCTGCTTGGAGCCTCCCTTGAACTTTCAGAGGCCTGCCCTGCTGCTTGAGCCCTCTTTGATTTATCCTAGGACTACCAGAGTGACTCCAAGGGCTAGTTGGCTGGTCTCCTGATCAGAGCCTCAGGGGCATAAGGGGCTGTAGCCATCTTGAACCCTTATCTGGTCCTAGTCTGAGTGATTTTTTGCTATAAACTACTCTGAGAACTGAGAGAAGACAGGCACCAACCTGCTCTTCTATCTGCCCAAGGTGCATTGCTGGTCTGCCTGACTTTGTAGTACCTGCCGCTACATTCTTCTTCACAACAGAAAATACTGTTCAGGGGTCCTTCTGCAAAGACATATCTGGTTTTATGGAGCTCTTGTCTGCTACAGCCCCCAGCTTTGTCCCGCTGGAGATTTTCCACTTTCAAAAAAGACTAAGGGCTTATGGTGGTGTAGGTCGTAATCAGCTAGGGCAGCACTGAAGTCAGCGCCGTCCGACTGTTTACAACCTGGTTCCTCAACTGCTTTTCATGGCTGTCAGAGAAGAGGTGCAGGGGGGCCACAGGGGGAAACCTTGGTTTCTGCCCCGTCAGACCAGCAGGAAATTCGTAATAGGGCTAGCGGGGAGGTCGTTAGTGAGGCGGCGGCTTCCGTGTTGAATGTTTGGCAGAAGGGACTCCCCATCCGCCGAACTCATAATGAGGCCCTAAAACTGACTGTAGAAATGGTCCCCGTAACTTCATCCAGAGGCTCCCCAATGACAGTGCTTCTTCCTCGGACACTGCCTGCAGCATTGCCCTTATAAACTTTACCTTTGCTAACCATTATTCTTCTAAAATTTTCCTAAGTCCGAAGCTTGACTCAGACTTGGTCCAAACCACATTTTTTATCCATCTCAAGCTCCATTGCTGTCAGCCCTATTGTTCAACTTTGACCTGGTCTTTAGTGACTAGATGTCTGCAGTTACTCAGGCTCTGTGTTGAGACTGATCACTGGCTCACTCCTCTGCAGCTGCCACAATACAGTCAGTTGCCTTGTTTGTGTGGTGAGAATAAACAGAAGCAAACAGATACATTTTTGCTGCTGGCCTGGGTCCCTCCTGCTTAGCTTGGTGCCATCATGTTACTGCTGTTGGTCTGTGGCACGTCAACAGTGATCCCAAAGACAGATTACTTCTTTACCCATTACAAAAGGTACAGATGCATAAGAATGCTGAGGTTTTAACATAATCATATTTGGAAAGAATTTTATAATCTGGGCCAAGGTTAAAAACTGTTTGCCATCTGTAGTTCATAACTTCAATCAGGGGACAATTAAAATGCCTAGGACCATAGGATGTGGGTGTTTTGAGCCACATATTTCTTTGTCTTTTGATGTAGCTACTTTGGTTTCAACACATAAATACTCCAAACATAGCGATTTAAACTCCCAATGTTGCTTGACAGGTAGTCATCAAAGTAATTTAAAAAGTTGTAGCTGTATGGCATTTGTAAAGTGCTTCCTACCTCATTGTGAGGCACTGAAGAGAGTTTTTTGACAGTTAGCATGTTAAATCCTGAAGAAATACTTAGGTGAAACTTTACTCTTTCTGTCCTCTACCTGTGTTTCAGAGTCGCCTGTGTGTGGCCAAAGAGGTAATTTTATCGGGTATTGGGTGACAGGGCTTAACAGTGTGATGAGTTAGAGATAATATACACTCAGATTACATTACTTGCCTATTTTACTCTGCAGGTCTCATGCTGAATTTGTGGATCTTTGCCTCAGATATCATGAATGCCCAGATCTGACAGTTTCAGTCTAAATTCTACATCCAAAGCCTCACCATACTTTTGATTTAAAAATATCAGAAGCAAAGTAGGCAGTGGACTTCAACGTAGATTGGTGCAACATGCATTTCTAAACATACAGTTAAGACCTAAATCTTATTCCATTCTGTTGAAGTTTTCTGGAGCATTCAAATCCTTTGGTAGATATCTGGTTCTTCTGATTCAGGATTCACAAATATGTCTGCATTCCATGTAGGATTCAAACTGATGAGATGTAAGGAGCAGGGCCAAGATATATCTCATGTAGCTATCAACAAGAGAGATGGGTAACTCTATGGTAACCCCTAAGGGACCAAAACCGCAGATGAAAAAATGTCTGATGTTTTCCTATTTCAACCGTCACTCTCATGAACATTTAGATACTTAGGTGCTTATTTATGTACAAAATGTCATAGCATGCATTTGAAAACCTGGTTACAAATGCACCACGTTTACGATGTTTTCAGTGTTGTTTGATACTCATTGTGCTGTGTGCAGGTTTTGTAATTTTAGGTATACAGGTATTTTACTTGTTTTTTATCATTAATTTATGTTCTTATGTTTTTATGGACTTTTTTGGACTATATGCTATATTGGGTGGGTAGCTTCTTAAATTTAAATGTTTCTAGTTCAAATACTTTTTGGGCTATCTATTTTTTAATGTTTATGATATAAAATTGCTAATAATTAAATAATTATGCATGTGCAAATGTTTTTTTTGTTTATTTGCGATATTTAGAACTGAGGATTTTATTTATTTTATGGATAGTGGGGTTAATTACGTGATTAGGTGAGTAGTGTTTTAATGTAATGTATTGTAATTAATATAAAGTTAATATCTTGATTTTTTTATTTCATAATAGTAATTTAGATTGTTTTATTTAATGAAAAGAAGTATTTTAAACCTGTGTGAAATATAATATTGGGATCACTCATTTTTTTAATAATGTATTTTTCTTTAACCCCTTCGCTGCCAGGCCTTTTCCCCTCCAGTGCCGAGCCTTTTTTTGGCTATTTGGGGCAGTTTGCGCTTAGGCCCTCGTAACGTTTTGTTCACATAAGCTACCCATGCCAAATTTGTGTCCTTTTTTTCCAACATCCTAGGGATTCTAGAGGTATGCAGGCTTTGTGGGTTTCCCTGAAGGAGACCAAGAAATTAGCCAAAATACAGCGAACATTTCGTTTTTTTTTTACAAATGGGGAAAAAAGGGCTGCAGAAGAAGGCTTGTGGTTTTTTCCCTGAAAATGCCATCAACAAAGGGTTTGTGGTGGTAAAATCACCATCTTCCCAGCTTTCAAGAACAGGAAGACTTGAATTAGAAAACCCAATTTTTCCAATATAATTTTGACATGTTACTGGGACATACCCAATTTTTACAATTTTTTGTACTTTCAGCCTCCTTCCAATTAGTGATCGAAATGGGTGAGAAAAAAATGCTAAAGCTAAACATTTTCAGAAAGTAGACACAATTCTGAATTCAGCAAGGGGTCTTTTGTGTAGATCCTACAAGTGTTTCCTACAGAAAATAACAGCTGAAATAAAAGAATATTGAAATTGAGGTAAAAAACCAGCAATTTTTCTCCACGTTTTAATCTGTAACTTTTTCCTGCGATGTCAGATTTTTTAAAGCAATACACCGTTACGTCAGCTGGACAATTCTGGTTGCAGGGATATATAGGGCTTGTAGGTTCATCAAGAACCCTAGGTACCCAAAGCCAATAAATGAGCTGCACCTTGCAATGGGTTTTCATTCTATGCCGGATATACAGCAATTCATTTGCTGAAACATAAAAAGTGAAAAATAGGTATCAAGAAAACCTTTGTATTTCCAAAATGGCCACAATATAAGGTGTTGAGAAGCAGTGGTTATTTGCACATCTCTGAATTCCGGGATGCCCATACTAGCATGTGAATTGCAGGGCATTTCTCAAACAGATGTCTTTTTTACACACTGTCTTACATCTGGAAGGAAAAAATGTAGAGAAAGACAAGGGGCAATAACACTTGTTTTGCTATTCTGTGTTCTCCCAAGTCTCCCAATATAAATGGTACCTCACTTGCATGGGTAGGCCTCGCGCCCGCGACAGGAAATGCCCCAAAACACAACGTGGACACATCACATTTTCACAAAGAAAACAGAACTGTTTTTTGCAAAGTGCCTAGCTGTGGATTTTGGCCTCTAGCTCAGCCGGCACCTAGGAACCCTAGCAAACCTGCACAGTTTTAAAAACTAGACACCAAGGGGAATCCAAGATGGGGTGACTTGTGGGGCTCTGACCAGGTTCTGTTACCCAGAATCCTTTGCAAACCTCAAAATTTGGCCAAAAAAACCACTTTTTCCACTCATTTCGGAGACAGAAAGTTCTGGAATCAGAGAGGAGCCACAGATTTCCTTCCACCCAGCATTCCCCCAAGTGTCCTGATAAAAATGGTACCTCACTTGTGGGGGTAGGCCTAGCGCCTGTGACAGGAAAAGCCCCAAAACACAACGTGGACACAGCACATTTTCACAAAGAAAACAGAGGTGTTTTTTTTGCAAAGTGCCTAGCTGTGGATTTTGGCCTCTAGCTCAGCTGGCACCTAGGGAAACCTAGCAAACCTGTGCATTTTTTAAAACTAGACACCTAGGGGAATCCAAGATGGCGTGACTTGTGGGGCTCTGACCAGGTTCTGTTACCCAGAATCCTTTGCAAACCTCACAATTTGGCCAAAAGATCCCACTTTTTCCTCTCATTTCGGTCACAGAAAGTTCTGGAATCAGAGAGGAGCCACAGATTTCCTTCCACCGAGCATTCCCCCAAGTGTCCTGATAAAAACGGTACCTCACTTGTGGGGGTAGGCCTAGCGCCCGCAACAGGAAATGTCCCAAAACACAACGCGGATACAGCACATTTTCACAAGGAAAACAGAGCTGTTTTTTTGCAAAGTGCCTAGCTGTGGATTTTGGCCTCTAGCTCAGCTGGCACCTAGGGAAACCTAGCAAACCTGTGCATTTTTTAAAACTAGACACCTAGGGGAATCCAAGATGGCATGACTTATGAGGCTTTAACCAGGTTCTGTTACCCAGAATCCTTTGCAAACCTCATAATTTGGCCAAAAAAACGCTTTTCCTCTCATTTCGGTGACAGAAAGTACTGGAATCAGAGAGGAGCCACAAATTTCCTTCCACCCAGCATTCCCCCAAGTCTCCCGATAAAATTGGTACCTTACTTTTGTGGGGGTAGGCCTGCCCGCAAAAGGAAATGCCCCAAAACACTATCTGGACACATCAAAATCATTAAATACAAAACTTCCTGCTTTTGCGGGGGGGCACCTGCATTTTTGGTCCTGGGCTCAGAAGCCATCTAGGGAAACCTAACAAACCCAGACATTTCTGAAAACTAGACACCCGAGGGAGTCGAGGGACACATTTCATACCACCCAACACTCCCCTCAGTCTCCCAGTAAAAATGATACCTCATTTGTGTAGGTGGGACAAGTGCTTGTGACAGGGAAGAGCCAAAAACATGTAGAAATTGAGGGGGAACCAAAGCGGGTCCAAAAGGGCAGTTTGAAAAAATAATTTGTAGGCTGACAAGTGCAGCAGAATTTGTATCGGTATAGATGAGACAATGCTGAGTGGTAGGAATTTTGTGGATTCCTGCAGATTCCGGAAGGCTCCATCACAAAAACGTGGGAAAAATGTGTGATTTCCAGCAAAGTTGGAGGTTTGCAGGGCATTGTGGGTAAGAAGATGGTGCAGGTGCATGTGAAACACACCACCCTGGAATCACCCAGATATTTACTTTTCAGATGTGTCTAGGTCTTGTGGATTTTTATACATGGCCACGTTCCAAAGTCCATAAAGTGCAGCCCTCACCATTCCAAATGGGACGAATTTGAGAGTTAGCCAAGCTCTCATGGCCCAAATGTAAAACCAAAACCCAAAATAATCAAATGTCTTCCTGCTTGCTCTGGGATAAGATGTTTTAGAGTGCGGGGGAGAGCTGAAAGACTGTTACCCCCTTCGGTTGGGGTGGGGGCTTAACCAGGCCCATACTGGTTGGTAGCCACCACCCCACTATTTTTTTTAATTCCCTGGCATCTAGCAGACTTTCTGCCTCCCCCCCCCCCTCCCGGGGTGTGGATCAGGGGTAATTGCCCCATCTGCCCACTGGTGGGCAGAACAACTTTGGCTCCATTCATTTGGGGTGGGGGTATGGGCATTTTTTGAAAAAAAAACTTCCCTGGTCTCTGGTGGGCTTTCTGCCCCCGTTGGGGGCAGATGGGCCTTCCAAAAATAGGCCAATCTGCCCCCAAGGGGGGCAGATATGGCCAACAGTAACCCTTACCCAACGGGCTGCCCCCTAAAGAAAACACACACACCAATCCCTGGTGCCTAAGTGGTTTCTGCAGCCCCGGGGGCTGATTGGCCTAATAGAAATAGGCCGATCTGCCCCCAAGGGGAGCAGAAATGGCCAAAAATAAAGCCCCCCCCCAGGGGAGCGACCCTTGCCTAAGGGGTCGCTTCCCACCTCTAAAAACAAAAAAAATGATCCTGTGTGCCTAGAGGTTTCTGCCACCCCTGGGGGCAGAAATGGCCTAAAATAAATTAGCTCCACCCGGGGACCAACCCTTCGCTAAGGAGTAGCTCCCTTGCGTGAAATTGGCTAAAAAAAAATCCCTGCTGCCTAGTGGTTTCTGCCCCCCTTGGGGGCAGATTGGCATAACAAAAATCACCCAATCTGCCCCCAAAGAGAGCAGAAACGGTTTAAATTCAAATTGCCCCCCAGGGGAGCGACCCTTGCCTAAGGGGTCACTCCCCACCTCTAAAAAACAAAACAATAAAAAAAGGATCCCTGGTGCCTAGAGGTTTCTGCCCCCCCGGGGGCAGATCAGCCGAATAACAATAGGATGATCTGCCCCCGTGGGGACAGAAATGGGCTAAAATAAATTTGCCACACCCCGGAGAGCAACCCTTGCCTAAGGGGTTGCTCCCCTTGCGTGAAATTGGCTAAACAAAAAAATCTGCGGTGCCTAGTGGTTTCTGCCCCTCTGGGGGCAGATCGGCCTACCAAAAATAGGTCGATCTGCCCACAGGGGGAGCAGAAAAGGCCTTGAAAAATATTGCCCCCCTACGGAGAGACACTTGCCCAAGGGGACACTCCCCTCATACCATTTTACATTTAAAAAATAAATCCCTGGTGTCTAGTGGGCATTTCAGAAACCGGATCGCACAGAAGGGGTTAATAAAATGTGTTGTCAGTTGTATTGAGGAGTTAGTTAGGTAGTGTTTTAGTGATAGGGTGATTAATTTTTATAAATATTTATGGGTTAAAGTGCAATTAATGCGTTTCTGAGAACTGATTGGGGTCTTTATTTTTTATTTGTGTATATCTATATTTTTGGGTTAATTTTTTATTGTTCTTGAATTACATACATACCCTAATATTAGCTAAAACATTTAGGCCCTGATTATAACTTTGGCTGTAACTGCCGCCTACCACCACGGCCACCAATATGCTGCCGCCGTGGCTACCAGCCGTCTACACGTATTATGACCGCAACGGTATTCCGCCAGAATGCTGGCGGGATACCGCCGAAGGTCATGGTGGCGGATAGCGGTAAGGCAGCGCTGCTGACACTAGCACTGCCACGCCAGAAAAACACAGCCAACTGTATCATGACCAATGAAACGGCCTGGCGGTGTTTTGCTGGTGAACCATCTCCAGCCAGAGGAACCCCTGCAAGCAGGTTAATCGGGCTCTCTGACAGGAGATGGGGTGGGGGTTCTTGTGTGTATGTGGGGGATGTTGTGTGTATGTGGTGGTGTGTGTGTATGTTTTTTTATGCATGAATGCGGGTGCGAGTCGCGTTGAATGCGTGCATGAATGACTGAATGTGAATTTATGTTGTGTGTTGTGAATGCGCGTGTGCGACGGAATGTTGGTGTGTGTTGTGGTGTGTGGGCATATATGTGTGCATGTGTGGGTGCTGGTGGGTATCAGTGTGTGCATGTGTGTATATGGGTGCACGTGTGGGTGTGTATATGTGTGGGGACAGGAGAGGGAGTGGGAGGGTAGTGGAGGGCTCTGAGGAGGGGGGTGGGGGAGACTCCTATCAGTGCCAGGGAAGGGATTCCCTGGCACTGATAGTGCCTACTGCCATGGTTTTTATAGTGGTAAGATTGGCACGAAAACCATGGCGGTAGGCCGGATCGTAATCCTGAGGGTGGGATTGTGATGCCTGCCGGGCTAAAGACCGAAGTCTCCAGCCCAGCGGCCATTACCACCCTGGCGGTCGGTGTGTTAAAGTGGCTGTCTGTGATGGCGGTTACCGCCAGGGTCAGAATTCCATTATTTTTACCGCCAGCCTGTTGGTGGTATTAATGCCGCTTTAACACCGACGGCCAGGGTCGTAATGAGGGCCTTAGTTTGGTTTTCAATAGTATATTTGTTAACTAAAAATATTTTAGAGACTAATTTTGAAATGTGTTTAAAATATTATTTTAACAAATTGTCAAATGATATTTTAAAATTATATTGGGACTGTAATAGCAATTCTAGCGTCCCCCAGCATATTCAAATTTGTGTGTGGAACTGGAGTTATTGTGGTAAATCTAGTCCCCTCTATTATATACACATTTGACAATGTTTGTGAAAATGGAGTTAGAAGAGTGTGTTTGAGACGGATAAGTTAGAATAGTATCCAAACTTCACTCCCTCTACCCCAATATATGCAATGTCACCAGAATTTGCTGGATTGGCTTTACTTCAGTAAACACCAGTCCTCCAATATATACATTATCCCCAATATTTGTGGGACTGGAGCTAAGACTGCAAATTTAAAAATACTGTCTCTAATGTTTGTAAATACTGTCTCTAATGTTTGTTGGGTTGGAGAAAATCACCATCCCCCAATATATGCACTTTGATAAATCACTTTCTGATTGATGTTAGAGGTTGTCTTTCCATATACACTTTTGTCAATTTCTGTTCATTTGGATTTTGAACAGTAAATAAGGTCTTCCCCAGCCCTAATGAATCAATTTTACACATTGTTTGTGGGTCTGAAATTTAGTTAGTACATTAAGACCCCGAAAGATTAATTTTCTCCAAATTTGTTGGATTGAAATTTGAATTAGGAATTCTATGTCAGGACTGGAGGCTCAGATTATGCTTTAACTTTCTCCTTTATTACCTCAGCAGCCAGCATATGTGCTAAAAAGAGCACAACAAAGGCTAGAGACTACAAATCCCATAAATCCAAGCAAAAATGTTCCAGAGGTTAACCATTCAGGTAAACCAGACACCATATAATAACGTCCCCGAGAACAGCACTTCCTTTTTCTCCGCTACTCAGCAACCAGAAAAGGGCTTTTCCTTTGCAATGTTATTGTGCTTACTGTTTGTCTCAGAACTCTCAAAACACTGTATCAATTGAGTGTTTTAACTCACTGCTCCCCAAATCTTTTTTTCCCTTCGGGACACACCGGCCAGCAGGACTGCTGCATCCACTGCTGTTGCTGCCCTTGCTCACTGGCATAGCCTCTTGTTGACTTTTCCCCTCAAATGTGTCACCTCCTCAGAGCTCGCAGCTTGGAAATGCTGTGGGGTGCGGTCGTCGGGCATCACCACCGGGGGTGCTGTACACAGAGTTAAAAGCAGATGAGTCAGGATCGAATTTTCTTGCTTCTCAACAACAACTTTGTGAATACGGCGGGCTATGCCCCATGCCTTAGAGCCCTTGAGCAGGCAGTTGTACTAGTGGCTGTGCAGCACAGCATGAACCCTGCCAAAGAACTAGGTCACCAGAGAACACTTATACCTCAAGAGGCACAGCAGGCTCTGCAACATGACAACCCCAACCAAGACCAGTACTTCCCCTCTGTTGGTCACTTTTGAGAGGCTCAGAGTGTTCTTTTTAAAGCACAGAGCCAATGTCCCAGTGGACCAATGCGATCCACACCAGTCTGGGTCGAGAATGAAGGGCAAACTCCTTGTGTGAACAATGACAATCTGGAAGTATATGTTGATCCTAATCACAATGACTCAGATAATGAGCCAAGGCCCAGTAAATCATAGAGAACAGAGAGTAGTCCTAAACGCCCCCGGGGTGAAGTTGTGGCTATGGAATCCGAAGCATGCTAGACCCGGACATCATTTATCACTTGTCTTATGGAGAGTGGGTTTGAATGGGTGAACAACACTTGCAAAATTGGCAATAAACTTTGAGCAGACATTTGCCAATATAAAAAAATAACCTCATCTGATCATGATCTCTTGGCATGGATGCTTCAGTGATGCTTCAAAAGCTCCACTTTTGGGTATATACCCTCACCAGAGATCATGTGACCTACCTATGTGATAGTAATGACAACAATTTTACATGTGTTTGACTTTAAAATTAAACCAGAGAATTGCACTTTCTTTAATTTTCTCTCCTTATTGTCGGTTTCTGCAGTTTATTTGGAATGTTCAAGTGTACAAGCTTGCCACACTCCTGTTCGGCCTCTATTCTGTGCCTTGTTGCTTCACCAAGGTCATGCAACTGGTAGTAGAGCATTTATGCTCATATGGTGTCAGGATGATCATATATCTGGATGATATTCTTTTGCTGCATCAAGATTCATCTCCACTCCGTATGAATCTTGCCTTGACTCAGTCACTCTTACAAAATCTGGATTTTATTATCAACCAACAGAAATCAGAGTTTACTTCCTTTCATTTGATGTGTTTCTTAGGTTTCATCATAGACTCTATCATACAAACCCTGAAACAAGTGGGTATCTCTGCGGTATCTGACCAGAATTGTCTGCCTCCTGGCATTGTCAATGCAACAATATTCCAAGGACTGGTTCACTAAACAGCCCTCCAGTGGTTGAAGGCAGTTCATCTAAGGAAGGGGCTTTCCTTCACAGGCTTTGTCAGATTGTCCTTGCAAGCCAAGATGGAGATGCACTGGTAACAAGACCACATGGTGGCCTGGAAGTTCAGTCTCAGATGTGGCTATCAAGTCTAATGTCAGCCTTTCAAGCTGGGGACCTATTGTGGTGATGTCATCACTGGGGGCCCATGATCATAGCAAGAAAAAGAGTTGCATATCAACTGCTTAGAACTGATTGCAGGGTACAATGCAGTACATCACTCACAGGAGATAGGGTATCATGTTCCATTCTTTTGAAAATGGATACCTTATCAATAGTTTGATACATCAAGGGTCTCAGGAGAACAGGTCAAAGGTACTGACACATCTCACCAAAGATTTCTGGCAGGTCTGCCGGGATAAGCGGATTTTGGAGGGCAGTACCATGGGAAAGCGTTAATCTCATTGCATGTTGGCATTTGAGATACCTGACGGATTTCAGCACATGGAAAATAGATCAGATTCTCTTTTGTCTGGTCATGGACAATTGGGGCCCTTGCCATGTGGTCTTGTTTGTGTCTCATTTGGGTCATCAGATCCCTCAATTCTTCATTTGGAGTCCATATCCCCTGGCTTTGGTTATGGATGTGCTCCTGCAGGACTAGAGGAGATCCAGGTTTGTGTGGTCCCCCCTATGATCACTAGGTTGACATCTCAAATCAGTCAGCAGAAGGTGTCCTGATCCTGATTGCCATATATTGAAGGTCACAAGTGTGGCTTCCAGTTCTTCTGAAATTTTCTACAGATTCTCCAATTCTACTTCCTCTGAGTCTGAATATGCTAGGAGAAATCCACAGCAGGTGATCCTGGATGAGTCACTTAGGCCCATAGTGTAGACAAATTTCTGGGGATGCTGGGACATCCCAAGCCTTTTGAAACTGGCTGAAAGCCTTATTAGGCAAGGTTGGGTGGATTCCACTTCTAAGCAGTATAGCTCAGCTTGGCACAAAATTTCCCACTGGTTTGTAGGGCAGAATCTGGATCCTGCGGGGATAGATATAGTGTACAACTTGAATTCCCTACTGGAATTGTCTTCTGCAGGTCTGACATATCAGACAATCAACTCGGTTAGGTTGGTGATGTCAATCTGGTATTGTGCCTCTTTGAATCCTGGCGGGATAAATCTATCTATCCCAAAAGGAACACAAAGGTGAGCTAGCAATGCTTATATGTTTGATCTAGCGCAAACAAGTTTGTGATGTGAAAGCTTTGGATGTGTACACTAGAATTATTATCCCAGAGGATATTTATTACCTTTACAGTATTGTGTAACACTCAGACCAGTATTAGAAGGGTGCATTAACTGTCTTTCAGAGATCATCAAAGTTATGTGTAGTATGATGTATTAGAGCTTACAAAGAAGTAAGGAGGCTATCAGACTGGCTTGCACCAATCAGCTGCTGATTGTGTTCAAAAAGCATTTTCATTTGGTCTCTTTTCCCAAATTAGCCAGATGGATCTGATAGGTGATGACCGAAGCTGATATTGATACTTCATGTGTGGGATACACTCAACCGATGGAGCAATGGCTTCTATGGCTTTCTCTGTAGGAAGAAGGTTGGGTAACACTCCAAAGGCAGCGGATCAATTGTCAGATTCAACGTTTTAAAAGTTTTACTTTAAGCCAGTAATAAACATAGCTTCAGTAGTGGTAAGTAAGCTTTAAACAAGCATATTCCTGGCCTGCAGTCCTGACATAGAATAAAAAATCCTAACTACTGTGAAGGAAAGTTTGCGTTCTAAGGACCTGGTGAGGAGGATTATCCCTCCCTGTGAGCACCTGAGACTTTTCCCCCCACACTGGTATGCAGACTTTTGCACCTTGTTGGGCAAAGTATATTTCTTTTTATTGGGTCTGTTGTTCATTAGAATAGTAAATATCAGCTCCCAATATATGCTTTTCCCCCATTGTAGGTGGATTTGGAGTTAGAAGAGTAAACTAGTCACCTATTATATGTATTTCCCCAATGTTTGTGGGAATGGATCTAAAAACATACTTCCACCCCTCCTCCATTAGAATATATACACTTCCTTAAGTGCTTGATGATGTTAGACACCCCGATGCACTTTTCTGAAGATTTGTTTGTTTGGAGTTATAATAGTAAATTAGACCACACTCCCCAAATATATGTATTTTCCCCAATGATTCTGGGACTGGAGTTAGAAAAGTACATCTGGACTCCACCTCCCTTTGTTCAATGTTTGTTGGAGTGTAGTAAGAATAGCAAGTCTACACTACTCCTAAAATATGTGTTATCCCTAATGTTTGTGGTATTGGAGTTACAATTGTAAATTAAATCCAACAATCTATGCACTTTGATCAGTAATTGTGTGATTTGTGTTAGAAAAGTAATTTAGACCCAGCATCCCCCACCACTACATATAGGCACTTTCCCCTATGTTTATTGGTTTGGAATTAGAATAGTAAATCTGCCCACCTTTATTTAGTCACATTCCCCAGTGCTTAGGGGCCTGCAGAATTACTATAGCAAATGACTGCCCCACCGCACCCTAGTTTTATGCTCTTTCTCCAGTGCTTATAGAGTTATAATAGTAAATCTCCGTTGCCACAATTTATGCACTTTTCTCAATGTTTGCAGGACTGGTTTTAGAGTGGATGAAAGAAAAATGGTCCTCATTGGCAATACATGAGGCGGAATCTATTGGCAGATCACTATGCTTCATTACTTCATTAATTGGGACAAAAAATAGACAATTACTTTTTAAGCTCAAAGGCAAATTGGCTATTTGTGGCATGGTATGTAGTTAGGGTGGGTTATGTTCCATTCATCCAGGTTAGTAAAGGGATGTACACCATTGCCCTACTGACAACAGACCATCCTATTTAGTGACTCCTACCAGCCAGGTGGAGATCTTGCTACCGTCATCACAGCCACTATAGGCACTGGAGTTTTGCTATGCCAGTGCCATAAGAAGTAAAGATGTTTGTTTTTCAAAAAACAATCTCCCAAATAGTAAGTTTGTTAATGAAAAACAAAAACCAGATAACCCTGGACATACTTGGAGCTTCTTCGAAACACTTGGAAGTTATTTCATTGTTTTGCTGATTGGGATTACTAGGTGCCCTGTGGCAATCTCAAACAGAAAAAATGATGTCAGAACATCTGCGCTTCATAGAACGGAGGGTCTGTGGTACACTGACCAACAGCTAATGTCAATCAGGCCAACTGTTAAGGTTTCTGCCAGATTTCAAGGTTAGAATATAAGTAACAACCCTGAATTTGTGTTTCAGTGTATATTTTGCACAGTGTATGAATCATTGCATTTTCAAAGTCTACTACTATTTTGGGGAAAATGTATTGTTTTTGGTATATTATAAATAGTAGTTTGTGACAGGTTATATTTTGTTTTGTATCTGTAAATGACCAGTGGCAAGCACCGGAGCAGAGCGGCACTTGAGAGAGAGAGAAAGGCAAGTGGCCAGCCGATGTGCCCTCCCCTCAGTCTGTCCCCCAGTGAGGCGGACTGGTGGTGGTTGTGGCGGTTGTGACAGGGAGGTGACGGAGAAAGAGAGGTGTCATTAAGTGTCATTAAGCGGCATGTGGTGCTCGAGGAGCCTGTGGGGCAGTGTGGGAGCAGCAACCCAGAAAGTCTAGTGAACCCAGAAGAACCTAGCGAACCTGACCTGAATGGCCCAGAAGGCCCCATATGGCACCAAGAAGGTACTAAAAGGTCCTAAAGTGGGACAAGGGTGGATCAGGCAGCACAGAGCAGTGCAGAGCAGCACAGCAGCAGAGCAGAGCGAAGCTGAAGCTAGTGCTGAAGCGGAACACAGACATGGCACGGACGTAGTTCCAAGGAACAGAAAGTGGCAAAGAGGTATGAAGGTATGCTGTGTGTGCAAAAAAAAAAAAGGGATCTCAACACAAAAAGCGCAGACTTTGTCCAACTACCAGCATCAACATATATCACCACCGTAGACCAGCAGAGACCATAGTCGATTATTAAGCTTGCTCTCCGGTTTCTACTCCTGTTTTGACTCTTAAAGGATATAAGAAACTGAAGTGTCACAACACTTATAATCAAAGTCTGTTGCACAGCTCAGTAATTGGAGAGCACTCTGGGACAAGTCGAATAGTATTAGAACAGACCTAGAGAACTTCCTTACCTACGGTCTACCTATACATCTGAAGGTCCCCCAGAGTAGACTAATCTCCCGCTAAGTAGACAGACTAATCAGCCAGTGAAAAGGAGTATGAGGTCAGGTAAAGCACGAAATAACGCCACCAACCAAACCACTAATCAAACCAAGAGGAAAAGGAAAAGAGAACAGGTTTTGGATGAAGCAATAGTAAAAAGGAGAGCCAGTAGTGATTTGGATCGCCACAGCCCATGCAGGGGGCAGAGCCCAACTACAAAAAAAGTAACAAAACAGGCAGTAGCCCAGTTGATTAAAATATCAGCATGGAAAAAATGAGCTGGGGGGAATTAGACAATTGGAAAATTGGGATCCCTCCTATCCGGAGGGGGGATCCAGCCGCATTGCCCCACTCAATCATCGTAAGATAACTGACTACTTTTCTGTTGCAAGCATCTATGGTGAAAGTAGGAGTGTTCCGCTGGCACTAATTCAACAAAACTCAGGGGGCAGTATACCTCTCATTCAAGGTCTACAAATTCAAGGAAGCCCTGGAAAGAAAGCCAGGGAGAATTTATCCCCACCCCTTTCACCAACAGTAGTTATTATAGGAAGGCAGCCTCTGATGGGATACGCATTGTTCACAGCCCCAGTAGTACTAACTCCCGCAATAGGAGCTCCCCATACCCCCAAACAAGCAAAAATCATGAGGAACACTTGTTCAGATTCTGTCAAGCATCACCGGATGTTTAGTCCAGCTAACCTATCCATATTGGATTCAGAGATTGTAGCAACAGCGGAAACTCTAGAACAAGACTCTCAGCAAGGCAGTCTAATGTGCCCAAGCCCCAAGCTCTACTCCTTTACGATGTATGGATGTGAAAGCGAGAAGCAGGAGCACCGGGCTACAAAACCGGGTGTTCCAAACAGGATGGTGGAGGAAGAGAAAGTGAAAGCCTCACAGAATGAACTGTTTAACGCAAATACAACCGAAGGAGTCCCAAGAGGGGAACAAAAGGCCAACTCACAATCACAATCCTCTGCGGTAATCAGTGCAAATCCTGAACTCAAAGCAAGCAACAGTTTTGGCACTGCAGTTTCATTCAAATAAAATGGACATTCAGGTAGATTTACTAAATACATTAGCGGCATTTGTCTCTGGAATAGATGGCAAGCAGGAAGAATTAAGGCCCATATTTATACTTTTTGACGCTAAACTGCGCTAACGCAGTTTAGCGTCAAAAAATTTTGCGCCGTCTAACGCCATTCTGAAGCGCCATGCGGGCGCCATATTTATGGAATGGCGTTAGCCGGCGCAAGCAGACCGGCGCTGCCTGGTGTGCGTGGAAAAAAACCACGTAGACCAGGCAGCGCCGGCGTTGGGCAAAAATGACGTTAGGGCGTCTTAAAATGGGGCAAGTCAGGTTGAGGCAAAAAAATCGTCTTAACCCGACTTGCGCCATTTTTTAACGACGCCCATCCCCCATCAACATGACTCCTATCATTGTAAAGATAGGAGTCATGCCCCCTTGCCCAATGGCCATGCCCAGGGGACTTCTGTCCCCTGGGCATGGTCATTGGGCATAGTGGCATGTAGGGGGGCACAAATCAGGCCCCCCTATGCCAAAAAAAATTATAAAAAAAAAAAAAAAAATACTTACCTGAACTTACCTGAATGTCCCTGGGGTGGGTCCCTCCAGCCTTGGGTGTCCTCCTGGGGTGGGCAAGGGTGGCAGGGGGGGTCCCTGGGGGCAGGGGAGGGCACTCTGGGCTAATTTTGAGCCCACTTGTCCCTTAACGCCATGCCTGACCCAGGCGTTAAAAAGCGGCGCAAATGCGCCGTTTTTAGCCACGCCCACTCCCGGGCGTCTCTTTTGCCCGGGAGTATAAATACCACGTAAAGGCCTGGGAGTCATTTTTTAGACGGGAACGCCTCCCTTGCATATCATTAACGCAAGGAAGGGGTTCACGCTAAAAAATGACGCACATTCCGGGAACTTTGGCGCTATACGCCTCTAACGCCATAGTATAAATATGGCGTTAGTTGGCGTTAGTTTAGCGTCGAATTTGCGTCGAAAAAAACGACGCAAATTCGGCGCAAACGGAGTATAAATACGGCCCTAAATGCCTTGATAACAAGGGCTCAAGCTAAACAAACCAATGATTTTACCATCTGCTCCTGCAAAAAGGTGGTAGACAAACTATCCCAACTGCCGCTAATCTTAGAAGGAATATTAAAAGACGTTCGTACCGCCCGAAATAATGAACGCACACATGTTAAGTTTCTTGCCACTATGTTAACATCTGCTCCCCTGGTGCAGAAACTAGAGGATAGGCATTACTCTCCCCAAGTGGTTTCATCTCCAACCACAGCACATGAAAGGAACCTGGCGGAAAGCAATAATACAGCAAGCCTTAGTATGGAAGGCATGGAAACACCACCTCACTCACAAGTAGCCAATTATCCCATGAATGGTGAGAAACCCCTAACTAGGTTTTTATTCAAAAGAGAATGGAAACACACAAGGAAAGGAAAGACGTCGGCATGGTCTCATCATCTAACCACTGTAAGGGCCACAGAAATTACCCCAAAAGAATCAAGCAAAGAGGGTACGGCCTTAAGTGGAAGGCAAAATATGGACATGCAGATGTAAAGAATCCCCCCGATCCAGCAGTTGCTACTCTGTCAACAAGGTCCCATCCAGGGCATTGGTTGCTCATAGCAGTTGGCAACCACGTGGATGAAAGAGCAAGCCCCTCAAGGGGCCAGCAGAGTGCAAAGCCAAAGAATAATATGTCAGGAGACTCAAGCCAACTATCGCAGCCCAACGTAAGCGGCAAGAGAAATGAACAAAGCATTAGACAGAGTGAACCTAGCCATATGGAAAAAAACTGGCACGTGGAACAAAACTGGTCCACTCAAACAGGTACGAGTAGCCATGAACTGAATCATCAGGCAGCTGCTTTGGATTCCGGAATTTATATCAGATGTTCTCAATTGCTCCACTATCTTAAAACTTTTAAAAGCTCTTCCAGACCTTCAACATCTGTCTACGGATGACATTTCTGCTATAAAATTCATTAGAGCAAGAGGTAACCAGCTCACGGATCCAACAGTCACTATTTTTTCAACTCTGGACGTCGCCAAACAGATTATGGAGAGGATGGACCTTCTGAAAGCCTGGGGTATTGAGGTGGTCCTCTATATTAGATTTACAACATTCGGAAATCCCTAAGGGCGCGTGGTCAGTCCTGCATGGAACACTGGCTGCCATCCATCCTAGTAGAGTCACTGAAGAAATTACTAGCAAAATGAAAGCACCCCAGTCCCCTTTGAGAGTTCAAATATGGAAGGAAGAGGGAAGGAAGAGACTAATTTTAAGTCGGAAACCTGAGCCTGACTGGAAATGGTTACAGCTGGCATTATCCACAGGAGTGAATGGCAAAAGCTGAATAGCTAAGGAACAATCCCCACAAGGGGTATTAAACTGCTTGTGGAACATAGGTGGCCTACTGGCAAAGTTGGAGGGCCCAGCAGTAATCCAATTCTTCAGCTCATTCAACATTATACTCCTACAGGAACCATGGGCTAAGGAATCAATACCGTTAATAGGATTTATGGAATACTTCAGTCCAGCTACGAAAACTAATTGATCTGGCTGGGTGAATGGAGGCCTAGCAATTTATGTCAGCATGGGCATTCTCGCAAAGATCACAAGCATAAGGAGGAAGATCAACCACTTCAACTAGTAAGGCTTGATGGCAGTGGAAAGAATATACAGGAACCATTGATCCTAGTCAATGTATACATTAATCCAAAAAAGAAAACAGTTGAAGCTAACAATTTACTAAACCAATTGGTAGGGACAAAAAGCACAGTACACTCAGCATATTGGTTAATTTCAGGTGATTTTAATCTTTATTCCATAACTCTGGTGAAGGTCATATTGAAACAGTAGCAACAGTGCCCGGCCAAACTCTCCCAACAAAAAGTAGGAAAGATAAGTAAGGGGATAAGTTCATATGCATCTGTGAATTTGTAGGCCTCTTCATGCTAAATGGTCGGAAGCCGGCCGACATCCCGCCTGCATGGACAAGATCTTCCGGGAAAACAGTTTCTCACCTAGACTACACACTGGTAAATCCTGCTGTGTGTACATTAGTGAGTGACTTTAGACTCATGGACCATGTGGAAAGTGACCACAAGCCACAGATAATCAGGATTCAATCTTCACCACATAAGCCAGAGGAAGTGGTTTTCTTGAATGGGGTGATTGGTACTGAAAACCTGAAGCGACTGAAATGGTAATCTAATACCATCGAAAGTCAAGTAGAAGAGGCTCTTCTAAGGCTATAATTCATGGCTATGGACCTGACAAATTTACAACAGTCTGGGAAAGCTTTGCTAATGATCTTATAAATCAAGACCCCTCAAGAAATGCAAGAAAGGGAGCGCAATTGAATTATCATAAACGCTTACACATACCACAGCAAGTTCGTAGAAGGAAAGCAGAAGTAGGTAGACTGCTAAGGCAATTGCGCAAATTCCCAAAAAATGGATCACTACTGGCCGTCATGCGAGAGCAACAGAAACTGCTTAAAAGGGAACTATGGTCCTTTAAAAAACATCAGCAGGAGTTGCTCTGGGCCAAGTTACACTATGCGTCTAAATCATCTGACTTCAAAAGATTCTGAAAACTTATTAACTCCATTAACAAGGGTCCTAAAGCAGCTAACAACACCAACATAACAGAGAAATCTTGGGTGTGCTACTTGAAGTCACATCTAAGGGAGCTGCCCACTAGAGAAGGGGTGCCAATTCAAGGGCTTCCCAGTAATTGGGAACTCGACATCCCGAATACCTTGAAGACCACGGCAGGAGAATTAACAAAAATCATCGGGAAATCACAAACTGACTGCACTCCTGGCCCAAACGGTTTACCGCAAGCGCTATTTAAACAAGCAACAGAAAGATGAGCAGACTTCCTGGCCACAATGTTTAATCACGTACTTGCAACAGGAATTGTGCAGGCAACCTGGAGAGGTTCAATAATTCACCCCATATTTTAGGGAGGGAATGCTGCTTCGCCAAGTAATTACAGATTAATTGCCCTCTTAGATATTGATTTCAAGTACTTTTCGACCTGCCTGTTACAACATTTAGAGACATGGATTGCAGATAACATACGACCTTAAATCAAAGCTGCTTTACCAAGTATCAAGGAACATTAACAAACCTTATGGCACTGGGACTGATTACCAACAGAGCAAAAGCAACTGGGACTTCCACCTACCTGTGCTTTGTTGATTTTAAAGCTGCTTTTGATTGTGTCCCCCGTTACAAATTATGGGCCAAACTACAGCAATGGGGGTTACCGGCAACCATTTTAAATGCAATTAAACTGATTTACTCAGACACATGGGTGAAGGCTAAACTGGGGCGAGGCTCACACCTATCTAGGGCAGTCAAAACAACAGTTGGTGTAAAGCAAGATTGTGTATTGGCACCAACACTTTTCAATCTGTATATAGCAGATCTTTCGACCAAGTTAAATGATCAATCAGCCCACTCCCCCTCTCTTGGTGGCCAACAACTATCTAACATGCAATGCGCAGATGACCTATTATTGCTTAGTAACACCAGAAATGGCAGGCAAAAACTGCTAAATAACTTAGAGAAGTATGCAAGAACAAACAAATTAGAAATTAACCACAGCGAATCTAAAATGATTGCTCTCAATCGTAGACCCACTAGTCAACATAACTGGTATCCGAACGGGAAGACCCTAGAGCAGTGGTTCCCAACCTGTGGTCCGGGGACCCCTGAGGGTCCGTGAAGCCTCCTCAGGGGGTCCGTGGCTGCTTAAAAAAATTAATAATATTAATTGATTAGGTCCCCAGCTTTCAGTAATGGCTCAGTGGGGGGTCCCCGGATTCCAATAAAGAGTCAGTGGGGTCCCTGGGCTCCACTAATGATAAAGTGGGGGTCCACAGAAGTCAAAAGGTTGGGAACCACTGCCCTAGAGGAAGTAAGCTCGTACAGATACTTAGGAGTCATGATAGATGCTGGAGGCAATTACGTGCCTCAAAAAGAAGCGATAAAAAAATAACACGCGTGCACTTGTTCATGCGTTTGGCAGGCTTGCAAATTCAATCTGTGGCCATGCTCTGAATATATTTACAGCCCTAATGAGAGCAAAATTACTTCAAACCCTCACCTATGGGGCTGAAATAATGGGGGGGGATGGAGGAAGCTCTCCTGGATAAACTTCTGGTAAAGGCATACAAGCGTGTCTTTCAGTTACCAAGACATGCCTCTCCAGCCCAGGTCAGACTAGAATTTATGTTGGTTAAACAGATGCTGGCTCGACATGGGGCATATAATAAATGTTGTTACAAACTGAGCTGCGCCCCAAAAGAGATGCTGGCTAATCTAGTTTGGCAGGAAATTAATCTAGAAAGAGGTAATAGCAATTACAAAAAGCATCTGGAAAAAGCATAACTCTTTTGAACTAAGGCGATGTATGGGATCACTCACTTCCTACCTTGGCTTTCAACAAAGCAGTGAATAAATCAAATAAATTATACAGCTAGTTAGAAGACAGGGAAGTTGTGGCTAAAAGGTCGCATGGTTGGTTGATTCTCAATTCATATAAAACTCTCAAAGAATCACCACTTATGGCTGCCCCGTATTCACTGAAAATCAAACAATGCTTTCTAAAGCTAAGGTTGGGTGAAGTTCCAACGCTAGAACTCCTGCAAAAGTGGAAGAAGGGGCCGCTAGTAGACACCCACGAATGCCGCCTATGTCTTCTGGCGGTAGAAAACCTAGTACATGTGGTCTGCATTTACCCAGCTTTGGCCGCTGAAAGAAGATGTTAATTGAAAAAAGAATTAAACGTATTAGGGGTCAGATCATGCAGACAATCTTTAACTGAAGCATTTAATCCACGAAACACCATACTGAACATTAGGCTTGTTCAATTTCTGGAAATTCTTACCTCCAAAATTTCATGTGGCAAAACAAATTAGTGTTAGTGAAAACAAAATCTACCAACCATAAACAAACAGGTTGAAAAAAGGAAGGGCTCTTAGTTAACATTGTGTGCTTTTAGCCACACTGTAATTAAGCATGTACCAGTAACTGGATTTAAGAGGGGGCAAATTTGTAGTATGTAATACATTATTTTATATCACAATTTTATTGCACTATTGACGTTTTACTTCACCAATATTGTTCTGCTTAATTTTATGTTGAAGAATATTCTTATGGTTTTAATTAACTAATAAAATAAACATTCATTTATTCATGTGGTGACAACATACCTCTTTTATCAGACCTGAAAAACCAGGTTAGTTGATAAGAAACAAAAAGGCTGGCGAAGTAATATGGGATACAGTCATGTAATGCCTTGTTGAGAATACCAAGTGCTTTTTCTTCATGGCAAGTTAATGGAACAATCTGAGAGTAGAAGCATGGATATATACTCTTATTTAGATGATTTGTTTGTTGATGGATACTACTTCTAATGTGTGTCCACAAGAAAATGAGTGTTTAGCAGCAAAAAGTTGAATGTCACGGCTTAATTCTTATCTAAAATAAACAGAGCTTTGTCATCTGGTTACGCAGAGGTATTCATAATTCTAATTTTAAATCAATATGGCCTTGAACCTAGATGAAGAGGAAATAATAGGTGAAGGAACTGAAGAGCAGATAGGGTCCATAACGTTGCAATAGTCCAAAGCACTGCCCCTGTTTCACCCCTCACATCACTTATATGTCCCATATAGTTCAATGCAAGCTATAATACAACCTTACAAATTGTTATAATATAGTGCAAGTTTTAAAAATTAGAAAAGAATTGGAAGGGTGTACAGGACTCTTGTAATGACTAGAAAGAATAATAAAATATCTTGTACACAGGTCTATAAAACAAGAGTATCAGGTTGTGGATGGTTGTTCAGAATAGTATCAGTACCAATGCTCAAGGCATTTAAAAATTACAAATGAATTTTAAAACTATATCAGCCAGAAGAGAGGTTCCTGAAAACTCTCCTAAACAGAGTTCCTATCTTGAATATGCCAAAAGCATTGGAGGACAGTGATAACTGGCACTTTTGAGGATAAATTGTTAAAGTTAAGTTCAAAAGGTATGGACCATTCTGTTTATCTAGACATGGAGATTCAAAGGAGGCAGCTATTTTGGAATACACTGATCAGCCTTTTAAGATATAATGCAAAGGAATGTATATCATTGGCTGCACTTGAAGTAAAGTCACTACTGCCTCGGAGTCTTAGATTCTCAATAAACTCCAGTACATGAAAGTACATCATAGGCTCTGGAAAACAGTGACAAGAATGAGTGATCAAAAAATATGGGTCATTGTAAAGCTGAAATTCTCTTTGGGCCCTCAAGATTATGTAGATTATTCAACTGTATAACTTCAAAAACATAGGAAGCTGACAGATTATGAAGTTTAAAAAAGAAGAGGTTGATGGTAGAAACAAGCAACTAGACTAGGTGTGTGTGAAAAGAGCTCAAACCAATTCCATATGGTGCCAAATAAAATAATGAGTGTTCATTAGGGATGGAGGGTCACCATAGGTGTGTTATTTAAGTGCAGAAAAAGGGGTCATCATAGAACTCTGCAGTTTAGGTATTGTACAAACAATGTAAAAACTCTGGTATTTCCAAGTTAATTAGACATTTCTGCCATGTCATCACAGATAGTAGTAATATTCTCTTGGAATGTAACAGCCTTAGGTTTGGAACTAAAAGATCTTTGGTACCTGAACTTAGATTGAGGGATTTGTTCTAGAGTATTCTACTGCAAGTTATGCACCTAACCTGAAATTAATGTTTAAACCTGCTACAGCAGGAAAGAATTCATGATAGTTTCAGTCCATTCCAGGCTTGAGTTGTTGGATAGCAGAAAAGACAAAACTAGCAGATGAATTGTATCCATAAGTAAGTTAAGCTTCAAAGTGTTACTCTCTTATCATTTTATATACCAAATGTGCACAATGCAGCCCACTGATGGGGAACCCAGACTTGTTGGTAGCTTATATTTTTGGCCAGGACTTCAATATTATTTCAAACAATATTGTAGCTAGATCACCAAAATTATTTGCTTCTGGATGTTCAAAGGCAAGAGTCTTAGTTAACAACATTTTCAGAGAGAGCTTATATATGCTTGGAATACTCTCAAAATGAAAACATTTGACCTGCTTTCTCTGATTGACTAATTTTAGTAGATCATGTGGTAAAACTGAGTAATTGAAGCCACAAATCTGCCTGCTTATGTCTTATAACCCTGCTAAAATGTTGAAATTAAAATTCCCATTGTTGTTGTCTGAAAATATTGACGGACTTCTGCCATAAAAGCAGTTCTTCATGATCGCCTAAATGAAGAAGTTGAGAGTAGTGTTAATGGATCTCTAAAGATAAATGTAGGTTCAGCCACTGTACATATAGTTTGGAACTCTTGGAAAACCGTTTTTGAAGGACATATTACTAAATTGATAACTCCAAGGTCTTATGCAGAACATAAGTAAATGTAAGACTTGAACTCTGAAAGATTTTTCTATCAAAAACAGAGCCATAGTTACAAGAAAGTGGCACATCACTAGTGATGTGCCACTTTTCTTGCGGACCCCTTGCCTCCCCTAATGCCACCATGGTAGCGCCATATTTACAATACGGCACACCCTGGTGCACGTTAGGGGCAATAGCGTCATTTGTTTTACGCTATTGTAACGCTATACTGGATTTGCATAAGATAATTGCTCTAATCCAGTATAGTGTTAAGAGGCCTATTGAAATCAATGGGAGCCTCATTTTCACGCCTGTTTCAAGCAGGCATCAAAAATGACACTAGAAATGGCACAATGGAATCTTGGAGATTTCCTTGCACCATTTTTAGAGTCCCTCTAACGAGGGAACGCCCCCTTTGCATACTTCATGCATATATTACTGCTGATGTGGCGCAAAGGGTTTACAAGGTGATGCACGCCTAGTTTGCGCCACCTTGTAAATATAGTGCTATGGTATTGGCCTGTTAGTGTCAGATTTGTGGCAAAAAGTTTGCCACAAATGTGGTGCTAAGTGGCGCAAGGGCCTTGGAAATCTAGCCCATAGTTTCCCCTGATGACAATGAAATTTAGAATTTTATAATCAGAAATTGGCTAAAGTCTACTATCCATCTAGCAATTTGTGACAGCACACATCCCAAGCATGTGACTGCAATGATTAATATTTAGAGTCATTATTTAATTTATTATTATACTTGAAAAGTGAACTTTCATAAAAGTATTTATTTTGGACAATCAACCACAATCATTTGTTTAATAGCTTCCCTTTTCCAAACAAACAAAACAGCTATATAAATGTGTAGGGACAAAAAAATACCATGTCTTCTTACGTGAGTGCTTGTGTCCTTACAATTCTTCTAATCAGTGATATTTTATTCATTGATGCAGTGTTTCAGTGGCTTCTGTTGATTCAAGTTGCCTTTATCAGGAAGGGACATATCAAATAATATTATGTAACTATTTTTATATTCATCAAATATTAAAGGTAACCACCCACTTTTAAGAATGTGTCCCCAGGTACATACTTCTGGACTCAAAATCCTTGGATCACCTGTAGCAACTATCCAAAGGGTTTTGTATGTTATTCTTCACTCTTGATTCACATTTGTTTAAATTAGAGATAGGTATATGTGGTAGTCATATTATGGTATTCCGCCTACATATATGATATATTTATAGAAAACCTCTTCTATTACTCCTTGGTCAACCTTTCGCTGCAATTACGTTTTTTTCAAGACATAGGAGGACTTAGTAGGTCTAAACATCATATGTTACTTGGATAATATTTTACAACTAATCTTGACTTTCTAAAAATCAATAGGAGAATTATAAAAATGTTTACAGTCCACAACAGCCAAGGCTTTTGACCCAATTAATTTGACATTTATGTGGTGAAAAGTAAGACATTGTGGACTGAAAGTAAAATTTCTAGTATCCGTACAGACTCTCTCTAAATGTCATGTTGCCAGGATCCTAGATAATAGAACTCGTACATCTGGATTTAGAATTGAGAGGGGAACCTGACATTGGTGTCCCTGCCTCACCTGCACTGTTTGATCTATTTATTGAACTTGTGGTCCAGAAACTACACCTAGCTGCTGATGTAACACCATTCTTTTACACAAAGTTTAAGTTTAGTCTTGCACTTTATGCTGCTGATGAAGTGTTTACCACTTCAAACCCACAAATGATTATTCAGGCTGACATGATACCATATTATTTTGGGTAACATTCTAGCTATGATGTGAAAAAATCTGAATCAGAGGTCGCAGCAGGGAATTTCACATGACTGTGAATTCATATCTCACGGCACTTACATTTGAAGCGCTGACTAAGATCAGTAAGAAAATAAATTACAACTCTTTTTTAAAATTACAGGTATGGGCCTAGCTATGATTAGGCACATTGATATGCTTAAAATATTTTGTGAAAACCTGCTATTAAGTTTGCATTTGGGTTTTCCAATTAAAGAACTTTAGAACTTTAATAACCTTTCAGAATGAGTTGAAATGTGGTCTGATCCTCAATATTATGATTGTACCTGGCGCAAGGAAACATGAGCTATATAATCTATAAAAATGTTCCACTCCTAAATACTTTTTAAATGTTTGCCTAAGAGTGTTTTAAAATACATCAAAATCTGGGTTTGATTATTGAATAAGGAAAATAATGGCAATAGAATAATATGGGACATCGCAACCAGTCTAGGATTCGCTGTGTGCCAGGGTTTAGGGATTTATTAGCTGTTCCATTGTAGACATCTGGATTTGTATTTTGCAGATGCTTCCCTATGGTGGGTCAAATTCATCAGATTTTCTTCATGAAGAAACAAGAGACACTCTATCCAAGTTTGAATACTTGCAACTTAAATCATGGACTTCCTGCCAACAGGCCTAGATCAGGTCACAGAATGCAGACAGATTGGAGGCTGATTTCAGGTAACTAAGTGAGATATAAAAGAAGAAGATGGCCATGTGGTATCACTTCATACGCGATGACGATGAAGAAAAGATTATTCGGTGGAGACATGTGGGCCAGAAGCTTGCCAACACTAGAGTACCTCAATAAATGGTACGTTTCAGTGAATACGTTATTTAAAATGCTAAGGTCTGCTGATCTAAGGAAGTAATGATTTTTCATGATCCACAGAATCTTCAGAACAACAGAGAAGGTCACCAAGTTCCATCAAGAGAGCATTATTCTGTCCTAAATGTGACCAAAATGGTGCCAATGACTACTGTATATGTGTATTCTGACCTGCTCTCCACACCTACTGCTTTAAAGTGAGTACAATGATGCTAAGGGTTTCATGGAAAGCCCTTACATGATTAATCACAGTGTGGTGGCCAATAGACTTTGTACTGTGAGGAGGAGTGTCTTCTGTTCTATATAATACTGCTGGCATGAAGAGAGACTTATACAAAATGGACTATGAAAGACTTGGTAAGCCCTGCTGAATGGTTGAGAGTAACTTTAATGCAAAAAAGGGGTGGCAGGTAGAGACAAATTTCATCTTCAATTATAAAAACAGTCCTAAATACTGTTACTTATAAATTTATTTCTTTTAAACATTTATTTACTTAATCAATTACATAGCCAAAAAGAACTTAAAGTGATCTAACACTTGTAACTAATAACACGATACCAATACACCAAATGACATTTACTTAAACATACAGAATAGTAAACATTACAAAATTATCATAAAATCATCTTAAAATAATGCCCTATCTATTTGCATGGTGGTCACTTGTTATCACTCCACATGTGATCCACTTTTTTATGCTAAGGTGTTAGGTTTTTTTTACATCATCAAAATGTTGTGTATTTCTTTTCAACACATATAATGAAATGCATCTTAAACTTTTCTAAACTAGTTCATTATTTTCCAACCTAATCCACTTGCAAAAACAAAAAGGTCGACGCGTTTTGGCCTACTGATTTAAGGCCTCATCAGGACAGAGATAAGGGCAATCATAACTCTAGAAAAGACAAAACATAGAAAAGACTTACAACTATACATTCATCAAAATAATAAACTCAAACAATTTACAGGTGTATAATACATGCCTCCAAAATGTATGATTTCATCAAACTGAAATATATTTGGACCTTTTATTCTTTAAATATTGTAGTTTAAAAATGTATGTCTATCAGCATCAACCAATTTAAGAACTCACTATAAATAACTACTTCACTACTTCTAAAATAGAAAAAGTCATTTAGCCAAATATATTTTTAATTTTAAATATGTCTGATCTAGCCAGCTGGTGTATTTACCTTAAATCCAGCCAAAGAGATACGTTTCTTAGCTCTTATTTTTGGTAAACATAAGCGCTGAGCCCAGCTGCTTATGTGTGTAAATCAGGCAAGAATCAACATAGTACTGCTGCCATCGGCGCCCTACCGGGGAACAAAGAGACTTAAATCAGCTTGCGAAGTATTATTTCGATCTCACTGCTTTAAATAACTTTAAAGCCGTTGTGATCCTTACCGTGTTAAGCGCGTAAGGCAATGCGTCTGGCTTTCCGGCCTAAAGCCTGGATAATGCCGATCTTCTGTGTTCCGAACGTTGCTAGGATACTGTACGTCCTCTCGGCGTCTGGCTTCTCTAACGGAGAGAGCCCGTCGATGCCTCGAGCGATTCTTAAAGACTAGGTGGCTCGCGTGTGCAAACGTGGCGGCCATCTTAAAACTCAAAGTATGGATTCTTTCTACCAGTGTTGAAGCCTGTCTTTTTGAAGTTTTTTAATCTAGCTTTAAAGTTGTAGCAGGTCATAATTAACAAATATATGCACCCTTGCCTCATGACAGCTACAATTACTCACGCTTGGCAAACAAAACTGAAAAGGAAATTTGCATCTGCCAGATTTTTTTTGTTATCTTAAGGCATAACTGCTTCACTTGTTGCCAATGTTACCATCTTAAAGACCTTTGCATAAAGCTATCTCCTTATAAAGATATTTTTTTTGCACATGCGAGCCACCTAGTCTTTAAGAATTACTCGAGGCCTCGACGGACTCTCTCCGTTAGAGAAGCCAGACGCCGAGAGGACGTACAGTATCCTAGCAACGTTCGGAACACGGACGATCGGCATTATCCAGGCTTTAGGCCGGAAAGCCAGACGCATTGCCTTACGCGCTTAACACGGTAAGGATCACAACGGCTTTAAAGTTATTTAAAGCAGTGAGATCAAAATAATACTTCGCAAGCTGATTTAAGTCTCTTTGTTCCCCGGTAGGGCGCCGATGGCAGCAGTACTATGTTGATTCTTGCCTGATTTACACACATAAGCAGCTGGGCTCAGCGCTTATGTTTACCAAAAATAAGAAACTAAGAAACGGATCTCTTTGGCTGGATTTAAGGTAAATACACCAGCTGGCTAGATCAGACATATTTAAAATTAAAAATATATTTGGCTAAATGACTTTTTCTATTTTAGAAGTAGTGAAGTAGTTATTTATAGTGAGTTATTAAATTGGTTGATGCTGATAGACATACATTTTTAAACTACAATATTTAAAGAATAAAAGGTCCAAATATATTTCAGTTTGATGAAATCATACATTTTGGAGGCATGTATTATACACCTGTAAATTGTTTGAGTTTATTATTTTGATGAATGTATAGTTGTAAGTCTTTTCTATGTTTTGTCTTTTCTAGAGTTATGATTGCCCTTGTCTCTGTCCTGATGAGGCCTTAAATCAGTAGGCCGAAACGCGTCGACCTTTTTGTTTTTGCAAGTGGATTAGGTTGGAAAATAATGAACTAGTTTAGAAAAGTTTAAGATGCATTTCATTATATGTGTTGAAAAGAAATACACAACATTTTGATGATGTAAAAAAAACCTAACACCTTAGCATAAAAAAGTGGATCACATGTGGAGTGATAACAAGTGACCACCATGCAAATAGATAGGGCATTATTTTAAGATGATTTTATGATAATTTTGTAATGTTTACTATTCTGTATGTTTAAGTAAATGTCATTTGGTGTATTGGTATCGTGTTATTAGTTACAAGTGTTAGATCACTTTAAGTTCTTTTTGGCTATGTAATTGATTAAGTAAATAAATGTTTAAAAGAAATACATTTATAAGTAACAGTATTTAGGACTGTTCTTATAATTCAAGATGAAATTTGTCTCTACCTGCCACCCCTTTTTTGCATTAAAGTTATATTGACCCTAGGCAAAGTAGAGTTATAGGGTTCCCCCTTGTTGTTGGAATGGTTGAGAGTAGACAAGATAGCTAGCTGAAGAAATCTAACAATAACTGGAGGAAAGAGCCAGTGTTCTCAGTCGGTGATTAGGTGCAGAGATTTTAGATATCAATACTTTGATTATGCCAACAAAGATCACAGAGGCCCCTATTAGCTCTGTATCAACAAACATATTTTTTTGCAATTTGAGTATCAGATGGAAAGTACCAGGCTTCAAGATTGTGAGAAAGTGGGTCTCTTGGTTTTGTAACTATACATTAGGGTTACATGAGAACTAAAGAAAATTTAAAACAAGAATCAAATGTGGATCCCCTTCAATGTGCTCTCTAAATTACATCAACAAGCTTTGAATGGGAAATAGCAATGATGTATTCATGCACAAGATTCATGACAGCGGCTAATGACATATTCGTGAGCTATATATTGTTTAAAAATCTGCAGTCTGATCCGGTCACTTCTAGTATGTAATACAGAGGTAACTAGGTAAGATTTCATGATCTCTAATGATACCATAGAGCATATTTACAAGCCGCTTGCGCCACTATAGTGCCACCTTAGCATCATTTATTGACGCTAAATTGGCCTTTTCCCCATGCAATATTTACAAAGTGGCCCAATTTGTGCATTGCGCCACTTTGTAACCCCTTGTGCCACATTATGCCTGTGCCAGGCATAATTTATGCAAAGAGGGCGTTCCCCCATTAGGATTCCCAAAAAATGGCTCAGTGAAATTTATAACATTTCACTGTTTTTTTGTCATTTGTAATGCCTGCTCGAGATTGGCGTTAAAATGATGCACCCATTGAAATCAATGGGCCTCCTTGTGCTTTGCTGGACTAGAGTCTAAATTTGTGAAACTAGTGCAGCAAAGCACCACAATAGCGTCAACAATTTTGATGCTATTTGCCTAGTGACCACCTTGATGAGCCGTGTTGTAAATACGCACAACCGGGGGACAGATTTAAGAAAAGTGGTACTTACACCTAATGCAGCACCACTTTTCTTGCCCCTCGTTAGCTTCCCCTACCGCCACCATGTGTGCACCGTATTTAAAATATGGCGCAGGGTAGGGTGAAATAGCATAAAAAATGTTGATGCTATTGATGTACTGTTAAGGGTTAGCACCAACATTTTGGCGCTAACCCTGAACAGTACATAGGGGCCCATTGTAATCAATGATGTGCACCCTTTTAACTCTAACTTTGAGCAGGTATTAAAAATGCTGAAAAGATGGTGCAAAAAAATCTTTTAGATAGGAAAGTCCGCCTTCCAACCATTATGCCGGGTGCAGGCATAATGTGGTGCAAGGGGTTAGAAAGTGGAGCAATGCATGCATTGCACCAGTTTGTAAATCTGGCGCGCGATTTTGACCTCAGTGGGCCACATTGGTGTTTAAAAAAATGATGCTAATGTGGCACAAGGAGGTGCTAGGCCTCTTAAATCTGGGCCACGGTGTCGGGGCCCGCAAGAAAAGTGGCACATCGGAACCTATGCGCCACTTTCTTGTAACTATGCCCCTATTTATAGGAGGAATTATGACCCCCACACGCTTGCTCACGTATTATGAATATAGAAAGAAGTGAAATTGGAAGCATGGGTTGACTTCAGGCTGAGACCGTTTCATATTCGTGCCATAGTTATCACTGGTCACGAAGGTGACATATAACCCTGCTTGTACGCCAAAATTTAAAACCAGAAAGTTGATCTCTGAGTCCCAAAGTGTTTTGTGCTGTTGGTTGAAAAACATGACTAGCTGCAGTTCAACGTTATGATCTGGGGGAGTTGAAAACTGCTTTTGGTTTGCAAAACTTTGTGACAACTCTTACTTAAATGTACTCAATAAAAGTGGTCACTTTAGTATATACTTTTCATTTTGTTTTGTGTCTTAGTAAGGATTATATTTCACTGTAATTCATCTCGACTATTGTACTGTTGGCACTTTTCTATCGGTTTCTGTAGTCTAATCTGTCTTCTCTTGAACTGTTAAAATAAGTAACCAACATCGGGAATTAAGCTGCTACAGCGCCTATTTACCAGCTGACATTGTTTATCGCACTGTAGAAAACCAGGAAACAACATTTGGCCGATTTCACGCAGCTTGGAAGGAGAACTTGCGAAAATCGCACAAAACATTGCATTTAGGGCTGAGTATGAGCCAATTTACTACGTGGCATGCTAACACTTTCTCAATCTCAATTAGCCAAAGGCAAATTAACGAAACTATTTAATGCACTGAAGTAAGCCACATCTTCTTTCTTTCTTGTCTAACCCCCAGTGCGATATAAGGGTGATTGATTATCTAATTAGGTCTTAATTGAATGCAAACATTATACATTTCTCACTAGCTCACGCTAATGCTTTTAGTCCAGAAATCAAAGTCAATTAAATTAAGTTGAATTAGGATTTAGGCAGCCATTGTAATGAAGGAAGCCTTGAATTAGAAAGTATAATGTTATGCAAATGTAAGTATTCGGGTGCTGTTTGTATTATGAACATGTTATAAATTGCTGCACAGAGGAGCTAAGTGCTAATTAAGTAGATGCATAATATTCCAACTTATGTTTACTCAATGATGTCTTCTTTAGTTTTAACTGTAATTTATTTGGGTTTGTTTACTCTCCCAGCTGGTCAGACAGCAGGCAAATCAGATCAACCTTTCAAATAGGGTAGTGAGTGAATGTGTAGGTGAATGAGTGAATGAGTGCTAGAGAGGGAAGTGTTGTTACCCAAAACTGTCAGTGCCTGTAAATCTGGAAGAACCACCCCATTTAGCACTAATGCACACTATTCTGTTGTACTTATTGAAAATATAAACATGGTGGATCATTATACATTTATGCCAAGAAAAAGATAACACAAAGACTAAATTTGGAGCCATACCTACAGGCCCTGCAAGTTTTTTAAACTCATCGGCCCTGATTTAAGAGGGCCTAGTGCCACTTTAGTGCCACCTTAGCGTCATATTTTTTTCTGCTAAGGTTGCGCTAAGGTGGGCTTTTCCCCGCATCAGATTTACAAAGTGGTTAAATTTATGCATTGTGCAACGTTCTCACCCTTTCCGCTACATTAAGCCTGCGCCAGGCATAATGTATACAAAGGGGGCGTTCCCTGTTAGGAAGCTGAAATATTGGCGCTTGGAGATTTCTTTGCGTAATTGTTTTCAGCACTTTTACCGCCTGCTCAGTGCAGGCGTTAAAAAGGGACTTCCATTATTTATAATGGGCCCCTATGTACGCTGCTGGAGTAACGCCAAACTGCAGTGTACATCAATAGCGTAAAAAAATGATGCTATTTCCCCCTACTCTGCAGCAGTGTGCACCGTATTTTAAATACCGCGCACACATGGTGGCAGTAGGGGGGCACTAAGGAGTGCAAGGAAGGTGGTGCTGCACTAGGTGCAGTGCCACTTTTCTTAAATCTGCCCCAAAATGTTCTAGGAGCTACAGAGTATTGCACAAAAATACATCTTTATTAATAATCCATCATGGATGCTTACCGAGATCCTTAGTCAAATACCTGTCACACCTTTATGTATTTCCTCATTCATGGTTTTAACCTAATCTTATATGTCTAGGGTATCAATTGCCACCTTGTGATGTGTTTGGTAAATGGGTTACTACTATTCAGGTTTAAGGGCCTCGCATAGGTTTGAAAAGGTGCACATCTGAAGATTTTGTGGTTTGTCAAGTTCACATAATTCGTCTGTGTGGAAAAGTCTTGCTGAAGGTTTCTCCAGCAAGCGAGTATTTCAATTGACTATGAGAGCGTAAAGTTACACTGATTTTTCATCTGCAACATCCTGAGAAATTTTTTAATGATTTCCAATTTCATAAAACTTCATGTTTTAAGAAATTGTGGGAAAAAAAATCTCAGCTAAAAGAAGTTTTGATCGGGAAAAGTATTGTAGCAGGAGAGTTCTCCTTCAAAAAATCCTTACATGACAATTTCTCTGGAAAAAAAATCTGTGAAAATTTACTTGACAAACCTCACAAACTTCATGAAGTTAAAAGGTTTTCCATTTCTATCAGGATTCTTCCAAGATCCCAGAAGTAGCAGTATCAAAAGTGAGATACCATGAGTTCATTAATGACCAGTTTTCTCTGTACTTAGGACCTTATCTAGAGTTTGGTGGACAGGGGACTCTGCCACAGCTGTAGCAGAGTAGCCAGTCTGCCAAACCTCAGGCTCACATGTTCTCGTTAGGGCAGACTTCCTGACATACTTTTTTTCCTGCTCTGGATTGCTAGGAAAAGCCTTGTGGTCCCAAACAGAAAAAACACAAAAAAGACCCCCACATGGTAGGAAAAAACGTACCGCATGTCAGGGTAATTTGCCTTTCATTTAAAAAATACAAACTGGCACTCTGAAAGTTTTCATTTGCAAAATAAAAACAATTGCTCTGTGGGTCCTTTGAATATGGTGCATACGCAGCACTAATTATAGTGGATTGCAGTCTGCCATAGCAATGAAGCCCTTGCAGAATGGAGTACCACCCTCTAAGGTTTAAGTAGGACCCTTCATTTGTCAAATCAAAACTAGACCTCGAAAGCATTCTTCACTTTCTGATGCGGGTTGGTCAATAACACTAGCCTGTACAGCCAAGCAATGTTTATAATTCCCATTTTCAAGCAAATATAAAGCAGCAACAGTTTTCTTCCGTCTAGAGTACCCTCTTGGCAGCAGGCAGAACTGCCAGTTAGATTAAAGAAATACAGGACTAAGGAGGTATTACACTAACTACTCCCCCACCTGCTGAAACTACACCCCTCCTGCTCATCTAAGGCCTTACAAATTTAGCCGAAACCCAGTGGAAAAGGCCCAGCTGCTAAATCGGGCCCCTAAACAAAACGGGCTATCCAGCAGACGAGCAGTGACCAGGAGAAACAGAGAAATGCCGCTGTGCCTGACGGTCGATCTGTGGTGCTCCAAGGCTCGTTAGCAATATATGCTGAGGGAAGAGGGCAGCAGAAGGGGGGGAGACACACACAGCCCGACTGAGAGAGCATGGACGCCATATATCCATGTTTAATGGCTGACGGAGGATAATACCATCTATTGCTTTCAGGAAAAGACTTTGAAAACTAGATTCGTCCTGCCCTCTGGATTCAGTTGCCTGGGCTTCTGCATATATCAGTTCTGGGAGAAGCCAACAGGGAGAGGATTATCCAAACAACAGCTGTAACACATGAACATTGCTCAATCCATTAACTATGAAACCAAGCCCACCAATACGGTCACGCAAGGGGAGGAGCAGTTGCACATCTACATGGGCAACACAGCAGTAATAAAGCACCACAGACACTCATAAAGAAAGAATCAGAACAACTTTGCAAAGCAGCAACAGGGTCAGCCACACCTGGAACAATGGGGAAGGGGAAAGGATCGAATACACTACCTTGGAAATATTACACAAGGGAGTCAACTCCGCATCCATATGAATAACAAACGCGTGATCTAGAATGTACAACACAGAACCAGCCCTTAAAGTCCTACATTGGGACATAACTCAAGATGGTTGTCATGAATGTCAGCCTCAACCTTCAGCATATGGATGTGTGGAAGATTTCAAGATTTCTGGCAGGATGGAAGCTAATGAGACAGGCCTGAAAGAAGTTGTCACTGCTACAAGTAACAGTTATGCACTTTTCTACGGACTCACAATACCTGTACAACTGGGCTGAAGATAGGGAGGCATAGCCTCTGGTTCATAGGCACACTTGAAAGGGCCAAGGGTCCAAATGCAGAATGAGCACAATAGTTACTGGGTTGCCCATTCTAATGGTCCCGCCCAGGGCTATGATAGCCAGGTTCCTGAACGATAGGAAATGGGATGCCATACTTTAATGGGCATTAAGCCCAGTCTGACACCCTACAAGAACACATTTCTACTCTTCTTCTTCACTTCACTCAGGTTGTCCAGAGATAAAGGAGAAGCTCCGATGAGGTGAGGAAGAGACTGAGGAAACTGAGAATTAAATATATGACAATGTTCCCCGCAAATGATAAAGTCTTTATCAATAGTAAGTACTTCTCATCTGAAGATGGATGGGACTGGGTGGAAAACTGGAAAACAGCCTTCCTGGGGCTCCATGCAGGGTGGACCCAGCAAAAACAACAAAAATATCACCCATATTACCCAGGCTGACCACACCCATACAAGAGGTTGGTGACCATTTGGTCCAAAAACTCTATCTGCAATTCCAACCACTGGCACAAGGGAAACTCATTGCTGGGAAAAGAACAATATCTATAGTTTAAACAGTAACTACACAGGGATTTCTCCCAAGGATCTAAGAGTTTAAATGAGAAAAATCTATAATCATCAATTGAAAAAGAAGAGGGAATGGGGTGCAGCCAAACTGCACTTGGAGCAGCTCTTAGACCAGTAGTCCTGTCTCATCACTTGCCCTCTATAGTCAAGGTTGAAACTGTCCAAGATTGATTGTTCCTGAGACAGTCAACAATCCTTCATGCACTGATTTTGCAGTGGGATGCCTTGCGCTGTTCCTGAAATATAGGTGGTCATTATGAACACAGCGGTAAAAACCATCGTGTTCATGCTGGCGGTCAACACTGACCGCCAGCGACCTCGGAACCCCGCCGGCCAAGTAAAGAACCTTTCTGTGGGCCGGCAGGAGGAAACATTGTTTCCGCCCCCTGGCCCACAGAAAGTCCAGGCCGGGACATTGACACGCCTCCACATGGAGCCGCCGTCAATGCCTTTGTGCGGCGGGTGCAGCTGCACCCGTCACACAGATCACCTGCGCCAAGGGGCACCTCAACGGGGCCCCTGCACTGCTCATGCAGGCAGGGGCCCCGTTGAGGCAGTGCAGTGCACTGCACATGCCCACTGCATGGGCAGTGCAGGGGCCCCCAGGGGTGCCCCGGGGCACCCCCTCTGCCAGCCTTTCCCTGGCAGGATAACCCTCCAGGGAAAAGCTGGTGGATATGGAAACATTATCTGAAGAGGAGCGCAGCCACCCTGTCGGATAGTGTTTCCAATCACCGCCAGGCTGCCTGACGGCGGAAGCCTGGCGGTGAGTGAGGGCTGCCGATGGCGGCCCTCGCCATGTACACAATGCGGCGGGTTGGCCCGCCATGCCGGCTGGCGCATTCAGCCGCCAACGCCAGCATGGCAGGCCAACCCACTGTGTTCAAAATGAGGGCCATAGTCTGAGGTGTGATGGTTTTTTCCAAGATGGCAAATGCAGCTTAGAGTGAGGAGGGTGAGCTAGGGCTGGCTCCTGTCCACTGGGCTAAGAGAGCCCCGAGCGTGAGTCAGAGCCTCCAAAAGATGTTGTATGCCCACAGTGAGATGTTCCTGGGGGGCCAGAGTCATCCAGAAGCGACATGACCAGCCTGACCTGAGGGGACCCACAGAAGGTGATGAAGCAGGGCTGGCCATGGATGCAATAAAGTGCAGATTTCACACCGTCCATGCTTCTGTCCCAAAGTAGGATCTCATGGGCCTGTTTCTAAGATGTTACAATAGGAGGATTTAGATTAGGGGCCAGCTGAGGTGCCTGTATGGTAGGAAGGATGTGCCCTGCACTCAAGGTAGGATGAAACGAGTGAAATCGAGTGGTGCACTCGAGGTATGGAAATGGGGTGCACCCCTCACTTCCTAAGGTGAGACTGTGGATAAAGAGGAACAAGGGACGCAAGTGTTCCTAACGTGCTGGAAAGCTTAATGAGATGATACTGTGGTGCTAATGTCATGCCTCCTGCAGCAATAATACTGGGGTGCTTCTTGACAATGGTGGAAGAAATTGGTCACCACTCTTATTACCACGGGCGCAAGCTGGTCACCTAGAAGGCTTGATATTACTCACGATCCCATGGAGTTTTGATGTGTGTATTAGTGAAGATGCACTACACATGTAATCCTTTGACTTGGGTTATCCCTTGGTTAGTGAAGATATGTGACAGGGTCTGGGGTGGACAGATCTCAGAGTGATTATTTTGGTGCTGTATCTGCAAGGAGTGAACTGACTGTTGGCCACGGGATCACCCAAAAGCCTTTTGGTTCAGTGCTCATAGTTAGCAGGCCATGAAAGGCTGTGCCACTCTCCTGCAGTTCTTACGCCTGTTCGTCTGGTCATGCCACATGGTCCTCTGACCCTGATTGGAATGACTGGAGGGCCACCAGGATGGATGCCTTAATATGTAGCTATCACCGGTTTGTTGATTATTGTAGTGCTATAATGGTGAAACCTAACACTTGAAAGGTAGGAGCTGGTTGGAGCCCTGATATGGCCTTGTCAGACCGAAAAAACAGAGATGCTCTGTTGGTGCAGACTCTTGAAGCAAAGAAGGAGGACTCCTCAACTAAATTCGACCAAATACTTCAAGCGACTGTGGATATGAAAGGCATATTGGAGACAAAAATTGACACGGTGTCCATAGACATTAATTTATTGACCAAAACACCTTGAAGGAAAAGGTACTGGCCCACAAGGTCTCCTTATTGGATCCTATGCTTGCCGTTGTTGAACTCTACGCAATATTGAAGAACAGAAAGAGATTACCAAATTGCTGGCCCATGTAGAAGATGCCAAGAGCAGATCATGTCAGAATAACACATGATTGGCGGATCTTCCAGAAAGGGAGGTGTAGATGTGCCCAGAAGTCTAGCTGGAAGACTAGTTAATGTTTATAACGGTCACCCTACAACACGCCTTTCTGTGGGGAGCGCTCACAGAGTTCAAAACAAAGATGATGCACCACTGAGAAGTCAAAGTAGTTCTGTTTCTCAACTTCAGGGACAAAAAACAAATATAATAGAATGCCTAGAAACATGGCCCCTAAAGAATAGAAGGAGAGACTTGTACAATTTGTAGGATTATACTGCGGAGATCCAAAGACAACAAAGTTCTTTTCTATCTGTAAAATGGAAATTGCACCACTTGGAACTTCAATATATGCTCCTGTTCCCAGCGTGACTCTGGGATGTATGTGACAACTTTGCACATTTTGTTGCCAGCCCAGAAGAAGTATGACATTTACTGGAATGGATCAGAGTGCAGACAGATGACAGGCTAGGCTCTGTGAGGTATGAATAAGGCAGGCACAGGAGAACATGAGTGGATTATCAATGCACCAGCTGTAGGGCAATAGAGAAGCAAGCAACCAGCAAGCGAGCCCAGATTCTTGTGCAACTTACTTATCACAGATCATCTCAGGCCTTCCTGGACACTGAAGATTCTGCACCTGCCCATGATTGGATGTCTTTATGGACCCAGAGAGTGTCTAACGATTACCACAAAAACAGCAGATATCATTTGAGCCTGTGTTTCTGTTTTTCCCTTTCTTCCTCGAGAGAATGATTCCTTTTCCTGATCATGAGGGACTATCTTTGCAGGACCCTCAAAAATATTGGCTCAAGGTCCATTCATTTTCCTTCCTTCAGTTTAATCTGTTCTATGAGATGGAACTGCCAGAACACAGAGGGCAGCCTGCCTCTCCCAAGATGGTGGATACAGGTTGTGCGTCCAGTTACATGCCCCTCAACAACAATTGCTGCAGAACCTCCCCCTCACTCCATGACCTGACCTTTCACCTGCTGGCACTGCCTCTTCTCCTGCAACACTGAAGCTCCAGCACGCACGGAGACCACCACCATGCATAACTGACCACCTCTGACCATCTCCACTGCCTTCTGCTCAACACAAGATCCCTCTGCAACCATGCCACTAAAATTTAGGACACTGTCACGATTCACCATTTTTTATGCTAGTGCAGCAAAGCGCCACAATAGCGTAAAAAATGTTGAAGCTACTGGCCTAACGACAGCCATATTGTAAATACGGCGCACCCATTGTGTCATTTGTGGGGGTAGGGGTGAGGCAAGAAAACTGGTACATCAGCACTGATGCGCCAGTTTCTTGTATACATGCCCCTAATATTTGGTCTTTTATCAGATGGTGTGGTTTAGTGAGTAAGTTACAATATGATCAAACTACTGTATCCTAGTACATTTCAATAACTGATCACTTGTGTATGCAGAGCGTCCAGATTTTTAACCCTGCATTGGTCTAAAAAAAAGTACTACTAAAAATTATACCTGTTCATTTGTTCCCCACCACTAGATAACCCCGTGGCACATCAAGAGTGCAAAAGGACCTAATTGAAACAAGAAAACTTCCACCATCCCCTGGCGGCATGGTAAAAAAACTGCTATAATTGGGGTGCACGAGACACCTCAGACACCTGGAACCCAATGCAGCTGCACCACAGCATTATTGATAATTATTCTTCGGGGCCACCAGCCATTGCAGTAGGTTGTACATTCTGAGGCCAAAAAGTAGAACCTGGCAGTTTGCCTGAGAGTTCAAATGGAAACAAAAATCATACACAATCACGAAGACATCAAAAGGTTTATATTTACAGTTCATCGAATGAGTTTGTTGCATGTTTCCTCTATTGAAACAGAAGAAAACTGAAAATGGCATGGGAATAAACTGTTTTCCTGTTAGAAAGATACTTAGGAAATAATTAAGAGGTCTAAACTCTGGACACTGACTCAAAGGAATGTAAAATGCCACAGAAGAACGAAGGACTGAAGGCTGGAAACTGACATATTGTGGTTGACTGATATAAATGTGTTCTATTAACATACATTTGTTTACTCAAAGGCACACCGTTGCTGATAGAGTCAAATTTTATATCAGTGTGCTACTTCTCAATTAATGTTTGCTGAATTCTTCATGACAATGACCTGAAAAGCATCATCATGGAAAACAAAAAGTCATCGAACTTAGGGGCATATTTATACTCCGTTTGCGCCGAATTTGCATGGTTTTTTTCGACGCAAATTTGACGCAAAACTAACTCCATATTTATACTTTGGCGTTAGACGCATCTAGCGCCAAAGTTCATGGAGTTAGCGTCATTTTTTTGCGTGAACACCTTCCTTGCGTTAATGATATGCAAGGTAGGCGTTCCCGTCTTAAAAAATGACTCCGATGCTATTGCGTCGGATTTATACTCCCGGGCAAAAATGACGCCCGGGAGTGGGCGGGTCAAAAAAACCTGCATTAGCGCTGGATTTTAGCGCCTGGGTCAGGGCAGGCGTTAAGGGACCTGTGGGCTCAGAATGAGCCCAGAGGTGCCCTCCCCTGCCCCCAGGGACACCCCCTGCCACCCTTGCCCACCCCAGGATGACACCCAAGGCTGGAGGGACCCACCCCAGGGACATAAAGGTAAGTCCAGGTAGGTATTTAAAAAAAAAAAAAAATTGTGGCATAGGGGGGCCTGATTTGTGCCCCCCTACATGCCACTATGCCCAATGGCCATGCCCAGGGGACAGAAGTCCCCTGGGCATGGCCATTGGGCAAGGGGGCATGACTCCTGTCTTTGCTAAGACAGGAGTCATTTCAATGGGGGATGGGCGTCGTAACAAAATGGCGCAAATCGGGTTGAGGCGATTTTTTTGCCTCAGCCTGACTTGCACCATTTCTGGACGCCCATACGCCATTTTCCCCCTACGCCGGCGCTGCCTGGTGTACGTCGTTTTTTTTAACGCACACCAGACAGCGCCGGCGGCTAACGCCGGCTAACGTCATTCAATAAATACGGCGCCCGCATGGCGCTTCAGAATGGCGTTAGCCGGCGCTAATGTTTTTGACGCAAAAACGCGTTGGTGCAGTTTTGCGTCAAAAAGTATAAATATGGGCCTTAATATCGGGTAGAGAAAATGTTAGCCAGTTTTCTTGCGCAGTTGTTGAAAGACAGGCTGAGGTTAATTTTAGTGATTTTATAGAGAGTAGCGTGCTGGAAGATTGTTTGCTTCAGAGTAGTATGAGAGCTGTTGAAAGTGAAGGAGAAAATGACATTTTGTGACACAGAGAATGAGTGGGTACTGAAAAGAGCAGTGTTTAATTGTTTTTTTTCTGAACTGAACCTGATCATTTTGGTGCCGAATCTTGACATTTTCTGTGCACCTAAGATCAGCTTAGATGTGCAAAAAAATGCTATCTGTGACCGTAATATTCAAGTCATGATTCACAGTATTATGGAACCAGCAGTGATGCTGGAACAATTTTCAGAGCGGGGGTACTGCCATCAATGTTACATCACTGAAGTCATAGGGACTGTGAAAAATGCAAGTGTCACATGAAGAAAAATTGTAGGAAATGTATTCAGCAAGAGCGCGGTAAGGCTGTAGTATGTAACTGGCATTTTGGAGCATGCTCTCTTTCAAATGTATTGCTAAAGCATGGTGTGCAGCAGGGGCTCCTCTGCTAAGGCTGAGGAGAGTTACCCCACTGGACTTTAGCAAACGGAAAAATAAAATGGTAAGAACGTTTTGTTATTGTAGGAAGTTGGCTCTGTATATACTATTTCAAAGTAAGAAATAGTGTGCACAGAGTCCAAGGGTTCCCCTTAGAGGTAAGATAGTGGCAAAATTAGATAATTCTAATCCTCTATTTTGTGGTAGTGTGGTCGAGCAGTAGGCTTATCAGAGGGTAGTGTTAAGCATTTGTTGTACACACACAGGCAATAAATGAGGAACACACACTCAAAGACTTACTCCAGGCCAATAGGTTTTTATATAGAAAAATATATTTTCTTAGTTTATTTTAAGAACCACAGGTTCAAGATTTGAAGTAAACACATACAATGCAAGGTACTCCACACAGGTAAGCTACGAATAAAGCAATATCATATACAGTCTTTGTAAAAATGGCAATAAGCTATTTTCAAAGTAGTGCAAAAATCAACAGTTCCTGGGGGAGGTAAGTATTGGTTAGTTTGTGAGGTAAGTAAGACACTTACAAGTCTCAGTTCCTAGGCATAGGCAGCCCACCGTTGGGGGTTCAGGGCAACCCCAAAGTTACCACACCAGCAGCTCAGGGCCAGTCTGGTGCAGAGGTTAAAGAGGTGCCCAAAACACATAGACGCCTATGGAGAACAGGGGTGCTCCGGTTCCGGTCTGCCAGCAGGTAAGTACCCGCGTCCTCGGCGGGCAGAGCAGGGGTGTTTTGTAGAGCACGGGGGGGACACAAGTAGGCACACAAAACACACCCTCAGCGGCACAGGGGCGGCCGGGTTCAGTGTGCAAAGCAGGCGTCGGCTTTTAGATAGGATTCAATGGAGGGACCCAGGGGTCACTCTACCGGTGCAGGCAGGCACAGGGGGGCTTCTCGGGGCAGCCACCAACTGGGCTAGGCAGAGGGTCGCCTGGGAGTTACTCCTGCACTGGAGTTCGGTTCCTTCTGATCCTGGGGGCTGCGGGTGCAGTTCTTGGTCCAGGCATTGGGTCCCTTGTTACAGGCAGTCGCGGACAGGGGGAGCCTCTGGATTCTCTCTGCAGGCGTCACTGTTGGGGTTCAGGGGGGTTGTCTCGGGCTACTCACGGGGTTGCAGTCGCCAGGGAGTCCTCCCTGCGGTGTTTGTTCTCTGGATCTCGAGCCGGGGGTGTCAGGTGCAGAGTGTGAAGTCTCACGCTTCCGGCGGGAAGAGTGAGTTCTTTGAAAGTTGCTTCTTTGTTGTAAAGATGTAGCTGTTGTTGAGCAGAGCTGCTGCTCACAGGAGCTTCTTGGTCCTGGCGGTCAGGGCAGTCCTCTGAGGCTTCAGAGGTTGCTGGTCCCTGTCAATGCATCCCTGTGGGGAGGGGGGCACAACCCTAATCCTATTGGGGGAATTCTCCAAAACTAAGATGGAGGACTTCTAAAGGCAGGGGTCACCTCAGCTCAGGGCACCTTAGGGGCTGTCCTGACTGGTCGGTGACTCCTCCTTGTTTTTAGGGTCAAGCCTGGGTCGCATGCGTTTGCACATGCCTTTCGCTAGCGACACGCTTTAGGAATTAAAAAGGGCTCGGAGCCCCGTCCACGTCACGTCAGTGTCTTTCATTGGTTCGTGGGCTTGCCTGTTAGAATATGCTTGATTTCATTAGTGGAAGGCACACATACGTCATGCCTTTTCTGGTGGTTAGCCCTCCTCAAGTGCATCGACCAAGTACAGAAAACATACAAGGCTCGCTGTTTTCCATCCGGCTCGTGGACTACTTTTTCTCTATTTTCGCAGTGCGATCTCGCTAGGCAGAAGTCAAGCACTTTGCATAATATCGACCCTGTTACACAGTTAATTGCACTTTTTCTGGTTACGTACATAATTGCACTTTTGCCGATAGGTTTCATTACGAGTGAACTGTAGCAGCGTGATCGCGCAGTTTTTTTTCTTTCAGCTTATATGTAGATCTGCATGAATGTAGAGATTCAGCTCCAAACATGATTATCACGCTTAGTGCCCCACATCGGGACAGGAATATAGAAGGCTTATTTCCGGGTCACAAATAAAATAACTGCAAATGTTAGAGCGTGTGATGGCCCCGCCTCTGGTTTCGGTTTAGACATTCACTCAGGGAGCCAATAACTCTCACAGCGGCGGTGGCACTTTGAATCAGCTCGCTTCTGTCAACTGTTTTACTTTTCATTTTTTAACAACCGGTGGATGGCGCCACCTCTATCTCTCTTGTAGATTTTGGGGGGCCCTAGTGGAGCGGCTCTTATTGGATTGCATTGTTCATTGTAGTTTCAGAAAAGGGTCGTGTCTGTTTCAGAAGACTCTCCTCTTGCCCGCTGAAAAATATGTGCACTTATTTACTTTCGCATCGTGCCTCCTTATTCCGAGCCCCGAAATATAAACAAATATTATATTTACTGACAATTAAAATAGTCATGAATGAGAAAAACAAAAACTAACATCCCAGCACTCTTGAGGTGCAGCAATTATTAATTTTTCCACTCATTTCGTTTAGGGAATGTCAGTGACTAGATCCAGTTCTAAGAGTGCGAGGGTGCAGTGCCACTGGTTGCCTGTAGATGTCCATGTAGAGACAGCAGCACAAGCTCCAGTACGAAGTACCATTACCATGGTTTATGTGGCAAGAAAAGTCTGGTTAGAAGTTTACAACGCAATTAGCTCTAACACGAGCAAACGCGAGACCCGTTGCACTGCAAATGCTTGTTCTCATTATCTCCTCCAGCCTTGCCGCCAAAAGTGGGGGTAGTGGCCGGAGGGGCAGAAATGTCCCCTAGCTTGGATGCCCTGGGGCGCTGTAACAAAAGGGGAGAACTGATCAGCCCAACACTAGTAGTCGGATTGGTATTCAGGAGGCATCTCTAAGATGCCCTCTGGGTGCATGTTACAATAAATTGCACACTGGCATCAGACTCCCAGACCATATACTCTTATGGCTACCCTGCACTTACAATGTCTAAGGTTTTGCTTAGACACTGTAGGGGCATAGTGCTCATGCACATATGCCCTCACCTGTGGTATAGTACACCCTGCCTTAGGGCTGTAAGACCTGCTAGAGGGGTGACTTACCTATGCCACAGGCAGTGTGAGGTTGGCATGGCACTCTGAGGGGAGTGTCATTTCGACTTAGTCATTTTCTCCCCACCAGCACACCAAGATGTAAGGCAGTGTGTATGTGCTGAGTGAGGGGTCCCCAGGGTGGCATAAGACATGCTGCAGCCCTTAGAGACCTTCCCATGCATCAAGGCCCTTGGTACCAAGGGTACCAGTTACAAGGGACTTATCTGAGTGCCAGGGCTGTGCCAATTGTGGAAGGAATGGTACAGTTTAGTGAAAGAACACTGGTGCTGGGGTCTGGTTAGCAGGGCCCCAGCACACTTTCAATCAAAACTTATGATCGGCAAATGCAAAAAGTTACGGGGTAACCATGACAAGGAGTCATTTCCTTACAGTTATTAGAATTGTATTTTTCCTGGGAGTAAGAGGGCGGGCAGGTCTGGGCTGGAGAGAGCCAGATGAGGGTTGAAGGAGGGGTATGTGTACCATAAACTGTGCATATCTGTTTGGCCGGCCATGTTGAGCCGGCCATACAGACATGCGCACTTTGCATGTTCTCTACCCGGCTGTATGGCACAGCTGAGTGGAGAACATGCACAGGCTCCCACTTCCAATCTGAGCACCGAAGCAGGCCACTCAGACTAATCACAATGCTGCTGTCAAGCTGGTGAGAGCAGCGTTGTGATTGGCTAGGAGCCTGTGTGCTGCCGGAAAGAGGAGGGGATAGAGGGGAGACGAACAACGTCTCCCAAAGGAGAAGGTAAGTGTTTTTTTTCTCCTACTCCTCCTGCCCCGTCCCATCCATCCTGCACCACCACCCCCATTCAGTGGCAGCCGCCACTGATGGTGTGGTAATGTCCTGTCAACATAGATGTCACACTTTCTACTGAAATGGCCACTAAATGTGTACAGACATACAGTTTTACTGATAAAGCAATCTAGTGCACAAAGATAATGCGTGGAAATTGAGTTTCAGTGAACATTTGTCATGTGCACACTACCAAGTACAGTCTCTTGATATGTTTTGACCCTATAAAAATCACTCTTTCAATCACACTTAAGAATTATAAAAATGTTCTTCATTTGTGCTTTCCTAATTGCTGATATATCTGAAATACTTTTACAGTTCACTTACAGGCATTTACATTTGTTGTACTTTAGAAAACAAATTACATCCTACATCCTTTCCTTTCAAACTCCTTGTACCTCAGCAAGACTGTCTTACAGTTCACTTTACAAAATCCACTCACTTTTTAGTAAGAAAAAGTAAACACTAATCTGTATGTTAAAATAGTAATCAGCAATTTGTCAAAATACATAACCTGACATTTGACCACTATCTTTGAAGCACAGCAAATGTGACAACATAAAAACAAAATGTAAAGTTTTTTTTGATAAACCATTTGTATTAGTTTTATATAGAATGGCTTAAAAGCCCAACAGGTCACGGGTACAATCAGCACAGATAAAATAATGCACCATGTAGATCCAACGCATGACACACTGATCCGCACACAAGAACCTCCGCACCATTCGTTAGACTGCACACACACCCTTACGAGAAAACTAGGCTCCTTGCCCCTTCCCAACTCCCCCACACCTTTGTATACTTGGCTGTGCACCCGGTGCTTCATAGACCACCTTCTCCTGCTGAGCACACCAGTCCACCCCATGACGCCACTTGATAATCGCGGGACTGGCCTCGGCCTTCCAGTTTGCTGCAATCTCTCTTTTGGCCACCGAGCAGGCTGCCCCCACGAATGTCCAATGTGCTCTGCTGGAACCCACCCCGTCAAGCACCCCCAGGGGAACTAGTAGTGGAGCAACCTCAACTTCCACCTGTATAACTCTTGAAATCTTTCTGAGTACCTCCCTCCAATAACAGGTTATATGGGGACAGGTCCTTACCATATGAAAAAAGTCTGCCTTGGGGCTTGCACAATGAGGACAATCCGCCTGGGGCCATTGACCCGCTCTATGTAACTTGTTAAGTGTGAGGTATGCCGTATGAAGAAAGTATGTCTGCACCACTCGGAGCTGGGAGGTCATAATTAGAGACTGTGGGGCCATCAACGCTTCCCTCCAGTCTCCATCATCGATCGGGCCCACCCACTGCTCCCATCACTCTCAGAGCTTGTCTCTTGTTTGGGTGGTGTTACTAACTAATGAGTGATAGATGTGTGACACTCCTCCTTTACCCAGAGCACCCATCATGATTTTGGCCTCCACGGGGCTGAATTCCGGGAGTTCTATCCCTGTCCAAATATGTGCCTGCAATGCATACCTGAGCTGCAAATACTTGTGAAATTGGGACTTATGAAGCTCAAATTGCTCTTGGAGCTCCTGAAATGATCTCATGTGGGAGCCATTCCAAACATCACCCCGCTGGGAGATTCCTATGAGGTCCCATTTACGGAACCCCTGAAGCGCTGAGACCTCCCCCAGCCACAGTCCCTGCCACAGCGGCGTCTGCTGGGTGAAGCGGCGCCACCACCCCGTCGCTCGCTGCGCGGCCCTCCACCCCGCCAACACCACTGAGTCACTTCCGGCACGTTACACGGCAGGGGGTCACCGTACAGCATCCCAAGCAAGCCAGAAAAGCCCATCGTCAAGAGTTCTAACTGATACAGCGGGTCCGACCAGTCCCCTCCCAACCAGTTGTAGATGACCAATAAATGAATAGCTAAGTAGTATAGATGGAGGCTGGACATTCCCAAACCCTCTTCATAGACATCCCCTTGACAGGTACAGAGCACTATCCGGGGGTGCGAACCATGCCATAAGAACCGCTGCGCCACCACCTCCATCTCGCTAAACCACTTCCCAGGAATATGGGGCCAGATGTATGAAAGCATTTTGCATTCGCAAACAGTGCGAATGCCCGTTTGCGAATGCAAAATGCCATTTCAGACTGTATGAAATACATTCTGAATGCAATTTTAAGGAATCGCTAAAATAGCGATTCCTTAAAATTGCGACCCTATTTAGAGAGTCGCAAATTGCGACTCTCGAAATTAGAAATCACAAATAAGGATTCCTTACTTGCGATTCCTTAGCACATGTATGAAGCAATCCCTAAATGCGATTTTGGCATTTAGGAATCGCTAATTACCACCAAGTTGAACTTGGTGGTAACCATGAGCAAAATTTAAAAATGCATTTAAAATGCATTTTTAAATTGTACATGTAAAGCACACATGCCCTTTTGGCATGTGTGCACCTTACATGTCCCCTCAAAAAATGTTGGGAGGCAGCAGAGGGGGCCTTAGGCCCCCAGCACCCTGGGGTTTTGCATTTCCAAAATTGCGATTTCTGGTTCAGAAATTACAATTTTGGAAATGCTAAAAATTTGCAGATATGGGCCAACAGGCCCATAGCTGCGAATGGGGCCGGTATCGCAATTTGCGATTCGGTAATAGCATTTGCGATTTTTAAGAAATCGATATCACCGATTCGCAAATGTGATACATGGCACTTTGCGAGTCGGAAATAGCGATTTCTCAAAAATCGCTATTTCCAAATCGCAAATGGCCTTGATGATACATCTGGCCCATGGTGCTGAAAATTTTGAAGCACATAGAAGAGGCGAGGAAGTACCATCATTTTATGTAGTGCAATTCAACCCAGAATGTTAAGGGTGCCACATTGAGGGACAAGGGCAACTCAGGCAACTCAAGAAATGTATTCCAAGGTACCAGAAGCTGTTACGGTGGAGGGGGATATTCTGCTGCCAGTCGTAGCTATCTCTGGCTGAGCTCAGCGGGACCAGGAGGAACTTACCACCAGACCTGATGCCTCTGCGAACAGGCCTAAGAGCTGCAGCATCCGGGGCCCGCTGCTAGCTGGATTTGCCAAAAACACCAGTACGTCGTCTGCGCACAGTGCAATGCGGTCTTCCTGCCCAGTGGGCCAAGCCCACCCATCAATCAAAGGATCCTCCCTGATCAGCCTCGCCAGCAACTCCATCGCCAGTGCGAACAAAAGTGGATAGAGAGGGCATCTCCCCATACTTCCATCCCAGAAGCATCTCTCACCCCAAACAGTATATACAAAATGTCTACAGTAAGCGTGGAATGGTGGGCCCCTCCATTTGAGTCAGAGTTTTGCAATGCGGCCGGTCACTGTCCCTCGCCTTGTCTCCTGGGGGGACGCTTGCTCAAACTCTCCCATATTCACACAGTATAGGGAGTCAGAATCAGGAGAGCAAGGGAGATTGGCTCAGGCACTCCCCCTCTACATCTCGAGTCGACCTCTTCTCTTCAGGGCCATCCGGCACAGTCCCTCCTCCAGTGGGAGCCCGGTCCGGCTGAACATCCTCTGCCGAATCTCTGCGAGGATCGCTCCTCCCATTCCGACTGGCTGTTAGTCGGCAGACCACTCCCCGGCTCAGGGCCCCCCCCACCGAGTCACTCGGCGCTTCTCTGTAATCCATTCCCATGCAACCTCCGGCGAGTCAAAGAAAAAAGATTTCCCGTCGTCATGACTTTCAGCCGCGCAGAAAAGAGGAGCATGTATTTAAATTGCATTGCCTGCAGCTTTTGTTTGACTCCTTCATACTAACCACGCCTGGCCTACACCTCACAGGTATAGTCCGGGAATATAGGGATATTATGGTTGTCCTAGCGGAGGTCTGGCTGGGCCCTAGCCTTTCGAAGGACTACATCCCGGTCCTTGAAGTTGAAGAATCTTGCTATCATCGGCCGCCGGAGCCCCCCCGGTGGTGGCCGCAGCGTCAGACCCCTATGGGCACACTCTAAGACAAACCATGGGGAGAGCCAGTGCTCCTGGATCCACAATCGAATCCAATGCTCCAGGAATTCAATCGCAGAGCTTGTCTCCACACCCTCTGGGAAGCTCATGAATCGCAAATTGTTGCATCTGGAGTGGTTTTCGGCATATCTGCTCTGCGGTGCAGTTCGCCAGTACGGGTCTGTAGCTGGGCAACCCTAATCTTAAGGTCCGCGATCTCGTCCTGAGTCTGAGAGACTCGGTCCTCGACTTCCTTGATGTGGCCCACCGCCTTTCACAAGTCCTGATGCAGGAGGCCCACGTCCTCTTTCACTTCACTGACCTTGGCTTCCACTGCCAACTGCGAGGTCTGGATAGCTTGAAAAATCGTGTTCACTCCCCCTGCCGCCATGGTCTCCGGCTCTGGCTCTCCCATCGCCCGAGACGATCCTTCTTTAGTAAATTGGTCTATACGTGCTGTGATGCCGACGGATGCATGCCGGACTTGTCTCTCCCCATCTCAGGTGTGCAGGCAGGGCTGCACTGATGCCGCCTACTGCCCCCACCAATTTGGTCTCAAAGGGACCTGAAACGGGGTCTCCAACTGCACGCTCTGGCCCCGGAGGGTGTCCCCCGGCCGGTGGGCAGATCACAACCCCTCTATCTCGGGGAGCACCAGCTCAGCCCCCGGTCTTTGTCACCACAGCTGCGGTCCAGGGCCCACTCACACCCGATCACCGATCTGAGAGTTGGGTGCCGCACGTCTCTCACTGGGGCTCCATCCTGCCCCTCAGGTCTGCGCACCTCCTCCAAGGTCCCGGATTTCACACCCGGGTCCCCCTCAGGGGCCGCCGCCGACCACACACGGCCCTGGTCTCCACCAAGGGGGGAGGAGAAGCCAGGGGGGGAGAAGCCAGGGGGGGAGAAGCTAGGGGAGGGAGCAGGAGGAAAGGAGGGGGTCAAGGGCCAAGGGTCGCCTTGGAAAGTCCACAGAGGGTCCCCACTGGGTATGTCCTGTCCAAACGGTCTACTGCCGTGGGCCCTCATCGACCAGCCGTCCCATCTGTGGGGCCCCGCTTGGCTCGTTCCCCTTCACCACCACAGCCTCCACCGCCGGCAGGTCCTCGACTGCCTCACCGTCCACCCCCGGGTGCCCTGGGCTCTTCACTGCCCAATAAGCCTGCCACTGCCGGCCCCACAAAAGCCAGTCTTTACTTCTCTTCTGTGGGGCCCGCTTCTTTCGCTGTCACAGCCTTCACCACCGACAGGGCCCCGACCGCACCATCGTCCTCCCTGGGGGACCCCGGGCTCACTGCCGTCACCCGGGTAGTCCCAGGATCTGCCACTGGCCCTCAATCAAAGTCCGGCCGGGCTGGGGCTTCTCCGTGCTTTCTGCCGCCAAAGTGGCTAATTTCAGGGGGGGCCCAGCAATGACTCGGGCCTGAGCGTGGGGAGGCGCGGACTCCTCTCCCTGCTGCTCCACCCCTCCCGCACAGATCCTAGGCCGCGGCCCCGGGGTCAGAAACACTAGGCCTCCTCTTCACCACCGGGCGCAGCCACCAGCCGGTCAGCACCGCCCCGGCTCCAGACGCGCTTCCGCCAGTATCGCGGCCGCCCTCAGTGGCCGCCACAACTCTGGTAGGCCCGCTTTTGCAGCCTCAGGCAGAGGGTGAGCAGGGGGGCACCGGGACAGTGGGCCTTTCGCCGGCGGATGACGGAGGGGTCCGGAGCACTCCTAGAGTGCGACCGCCACCTTGACGCCGGAACAAAAAGTAAAGTTATCTTGATTGCTCATTCACCATGGTTATCTTTAGGGTGGAGCAGCACCCTACACTCCTGCTTGCAATGCATATGGGTGCTGTGTCACGAAACATGTTTGTTTGATGTCTGTAGTAGAAGTAAGGCAGTGCTTATTGTAAATACCCTTCACCACCGCATTATGAAAGCAGATTTTTGAAGATGGTAATGTGTGACCAGGATGTTTGTTGGGTTGCATTTTGCTTTGGTGGCAATGTGTTGTGTTGTTTTTGTGCAGTTATGTCTCTCATTAGGAGAGGCACAATAAGAAAATTACAAGTTAATGCTGTTGTGTTTGCCTGCTTTATTGTATAGTTGTGTTGTTGTGTTGTACTGGAGTGGTAGTTTTGCGTTTTTTGACTAGCCAGTTTTGTTGTTCCCTGTTATGTTTTTAATGATTCATTATTTTGCTTTTACCTCTTAGCTGCTGGGCCTTCACCCCCTCCCCCCCCCCAGTGCTGAGCCCTTTTTTGGCTATTTGGGGTAGTTCACGCTTAGGCCTTCAGAAATTTTTGTCCACATAAGCTATCCACACCAAATTTGTGTCCTTTTTTTCCAACATCCTAGGGATTCTAATGGTACCCAGAGTTTGTAATTTCCCCTGGAGGAGACCAAGAAATTAGCCAAAATACAGTGAAAATGTTTTTTTTTTTTTTAAATGGTAAAAAAGGGCTGCCGAAGAAGGCTTGTGTTTTTTTCCCTGAAAATGGCATCAACAAAGGGTTTCTGGTGCTAAAATCACCATCTTCCCACCTTTCAGGAATGGGCAGACTTGAATTTTATATTTTATACTTTTAACGCCTGCACAGAGCAGGCGTTATGAGGGGGTACACCATTTATATGAATTGGTCCCCATGTACTGTGCAAGAAATTGTCAGATATGTTGTCAGTACTCCTACAGAGTCACACTATTGCACCTACTCTGCACCATGGTGCGCCATATATTGTATATGGCACCCACATGGTGGCAGTAGGGTGTGATAAATGGACACAATTACAGTGGTGCTGCTGTCAATACTGCGCCACTTTCATGACATGTGGCCCTCACTGCCTTCACTTTAGACCTGCAGAAGAGTGATGTTTTGGGACTTTGAACCTATTTTGCGTATTGTGTGCCATGACATAGGTGTGCTGCTCTTTGTGTAAGATTTATAGGCAGCCTGACCAAGTCAGGCATTGCATTAAACAAGAGGTACAAAAGATGTTGGACTTAGGAGTGATTGAACCTTCAGAAAGCCCATGGGCTAGCCCAGTGGTGCTTGTCCCAAAACCTCACAGTAAAGATGGTAAAAGAGAGATGAGGTTTTGTGTTGACTATAGAGGGCTCAATCAAGTAACCAAGACTGATGCTCACCCTATACCCAGGGCAGATGAGCTCATAGTTACACTGGCTTCTGCCAAGTATCTAAGCACTTTTGATTTAACTGTAGGGTATTGGCAGATTAAGTTATCAGAAAATGCAAAACCTAAAACTGCATTTTCAACCATTGGAGGACACTATCGGTTCACTGTAATGCCCTTTGGTCTGAAAAATGTACCTGCCACTTTTCAAAGGTTGGTGAACACAGTCCTGCAAGGGTTGGAAGCTTTTAGTGCAGCATATCTACATGATATAGCTGTCTTTAGCTCCACCTGGGATGATCACCTGGTCCACCTGTGGAATGTTTTGGAGGCCCTGCAAAAGGCAAGGCTCACTATCAAGGCTTCAAAGTGCCAGATAGGGCAGGGGAAAGTGGTTTATCTGGGGAACAGACTGCACCACTGCAGGGGAAGATCCAGACCATTATGGAATGGTCTCCCCCTACAACTCAAACCTAGGTGAGAGCCTTTCTAGGCCCCACGGGGTACTATAGGAGGTTCATTAAGACCTATGGCTCCATTGCAGCTCCTCTTAATGACTTCACTAGTAAGAAGATGCCTGAAAAGGTATTGTAGACAGCTAGATGTCAAAAGGCTTTTGGTGAGCTTAAACAGGCCATGTGCTCTGCACCTGTCCTAAAAAGCTCTGAATTAGGGGTTGGGCAGTGCTATCACAGCTTAACACTGAGGGCCAGGATCAACCTGTTGCTTTTATCAGCAGGAGGCTGACCCCTAGAGAAAAGCGTTGGCCTGCCTTAGAGAAGGGAGGCCTCTGCTCTGATCTGGACACTGAGAAAGTTGAGACCATACCTGTTTGGTACTCACTTTATTGTTCGGACAGACCACAAACCTCTACTATGGCTAAAACAAATGAAAGGTGAAAACCCTAAATTGTTGAGGTGGTCCATCTCCCTACAAGGAATGGATTATACAGTGGAACATAGACCTGGGAGTACCCACTCCAATGCAGATGGACTCTTCAGATATTACCACTTAGACAATGAAGACGCATCTGGGCAAGGTTAGCCTTATTGTCCCTCGTTTGGGGGGGGTTGTGTAGAAAAGTCACATCTTGCCTGGCATGTTACCCCCATTTTGACTTGTGTGTCAGTTTGTTTTTGCCTGTGTCACTGGGATCCTGCTAGCCAGGACCCCAGTGCTCATAGTTTGTGGCCTATATGTGTTCCCTGTGTGGTGCCTAACTGTGTCACTGAGGCTCTGCTAATCAGAACCTCAGTGTTTATGTTCTCTCTGTCTTTTAAATTGTCACTGCAGGCTAGTGACCATGTTTACCAATCCTGATTGGCACACTGGAACACCCTTATAATTCCCTAGTATATGGTACCTAGGTACCCAGGGTATTGCAGTTCCAGGAGATCCCTCTGGGCTGCAGCATTTCTTTTGCCATCCATAGGGAGCTTAGACAATTCTTACACAGGACTGCCACTGCAGCCTGAGTGAAATAACGTCCACGTTATTTCACAGCCATTTTATACTGCACTTATGTAACTTATAAGTCACCTATATGTCTAACCCTCACTTGGTGAAGGTTAGGTGCAACGTTACTAAGTGTGAGGGCACCCTGGCACTACCCAAGGTGCCCCCACATTGTTCAGGGCAATTTCCCCTGACTGTGTGAGTGCGGGGACACCATTACACGTGTGCACTACATATAGGTCAATACCTATATGTAGCTTCACAATGGTAACTCCGAATATGGCCATGTAACATGTCTAAGAGCATGGAATTGTCCCCCATGCCAAATCTTGTATTGGGGTGCCAATCCCATGCATCCCCAGGGCTCCAGCATAGACCCCAGGTACTGCCAAACTAGCTCTCTGGGGTTTTCACGGCAGCTACCGCTGCTGCCAACCCTCAGACAGGTTTCTGCCCTCCTGGGTTCTGGGCAGCCCAGTCCCAGGAAGGCAGAACAAAGGATTTCCTCTGAGAGAGGGTTTTACACCCTCTCCCTTTGGAAATAGGTGTTAAGGGCTGGGGAGGAGTAGCCTCCCCCAGCCTCTGGAAATGCTTTGAAGGGCACAGGTGGTGCTCTCCTTGCATAAGCCAGTCTACACCGGTTCAGGGAACCCCCAGTCCCTGCTCTAGTGCAAAACTGGACAAAGGAAAGGGGAGTGACCACTCCCCTATCCATCACCACCCCAGGGGAGGTGCCCAAAGCTCCTCCAGTGTGTCCCAGACCTCTGCCATCTTGAATGCAGAGGTGTGAGGGCACAATGGAGACCTCTGAGTGGCCAGTGCCAGCAGGTGATGTCAGAGACCCTTCCTGATAGGCTCTTACCTGGTTAGGTAGCCAATCCTCCTCTGAGGGCTATTTGGGGTCTCTCCTGTGGGTTTCTCGTCAGATAACGAATGCAAGAGCTCACCAGAGTTCCTCTGCCTCTCTCTCTTCAACTTCTGCCAAGGATCGACCGCTGACTGCTCCAGGACAACTGCGAAACCGCAACAAAGTAGCAAGACGACTACTAGCAACATTGTAGCGCCTAATCTTGCCAGCTTTCTCAACTGTTTCCTGGTGGTGCATGCTCTGAGGGCTGTCTGCCTTCACCCTGCACTGGAAGTCAAGAAGAAATCTCCTGTGGGTCGACGGTATCTTCCCCCTGCTAACGCAGGCACCAAACCTCTGCATCACCGGTCCTCTGGGTCCCCTTTCACCTTGACGAGCGTGGTTCCTGGAACACAGGAGCTGGATCCAAGTGACCCCGACAGTCCAGAGGTCCTTCTGTCCAAATTTGGTGGAGGTAAGTCCTTGCCTCCCCACGCCACACAGTAATCCTGTGTACTACGTGATCTGCAGCTGCTAGGGCTTCTCTGCACTTTTGCAAGGAATCCTTCATGCACAGCACAGCCCAGGTCCCCAACACTCCGTCCTGCAGTACGCAACTCGCTGAGTTGACCACCGGCTTCGTGGGACCCTCTTTTGTTATGTTGAGATGACCGCTGTGCTCAGATTTCTTGAATGGCTGTTCAAGTGCTTCTGTGGGTGCTGCGTGCTTCTGTATGGGCTCTCCGTGCTGCTGAGCGCCCCCTCTGTCTCCTCCTCCAAGGGGCGACCTCCTGGTCCTGCCTGGGCACGGACAGCACGCATTTTCTTCGACTCTTGTAGCCAGCAAGGCTTGTTTGCGGTCTCTTTCTGCATGGAAACAACTCTGCATCCTCCAGCACGCCGTGGGACATCTTCTGTGCAAAGGATAAGTTCCTGGCACCTTCCGTTGTTGCAGAATCTTCAGCTTCTTCCACCCGGAGGCAGCCCTTTTGCACCTTCATCCGGGGTTTAGTGGGCTCCTGCCCCCCCGGACACTTGCGTGACTCTTGGACTTGGTCCCCTTCCTTTACAGGTCCTCAGGTCCAGGAATCCATCTTCAGTGCTTTGCAGTCAGTTGTTGCCTTTGCAGAATCCCCTATCTCGACTTTATTGTCTTTCTGGGGTGGTAGGGTAACTTTACTCCTACTTTTCAGGGTCTTGGGGTGGGGTATATTGGACTCCCTTAGTGTTTTCTTACACTCCCAGTGACCCTCTACACACTACACTGGGCCAGGGGTCCATTCTTGGTTCGCGTTCCACTTTTGGAGTATATGGTTTGTGTTGGCCCTAGGCCTATTGTCTCCTATTGCATCCTATTGTATTCTACAGTGTTTGCACTACTTTTCTAACTATTTACTTACCTGATTTTGGTTTGTGTGTATATTTTGTGTACATTACTTACCTCCTAAGGGAGTATATCCCCTGATATACTTTTGGCATATTGTCACTAAACTAAAGTACCTTTATTTTTAGTAACTCTGGGTATTGTGTTTCTTATGATGTAATGCTATATGATATAAGTGGTATAGTAGGAGCTTTGCATGTCTCCTAGTTCAGCCTAGGCTGCTCTGCTATAGCTACCACTATCAGCCTAAGCTGCTAGAACACTACTAATCTACTAATAAGGGATAACTGGACCTGACACAAGGTGTAAGTACCATCAGGTACCCACTATAAGCCAGGCCAGCCTCCTACACTGTGTGTGCGGGAAAATGCACCAGACAGGTGAAGGCAAAAACAATGGGTAAGTCTTTTATGTTTTGGTGATATGTAGATGGTAATGGAAACACTTGGATGGCATTTGATATTGGTGCCACCGGAGGCTTCTACACCATGACAAACGTGTGACTTTCTTTATGCTGACATGGTTAATGCCATTCACATAGATGACCTACTCTTTGTTAGATGTTATGTGTGAGGGATTAGTTGTCAACTTGTGGACAGTTGTACTGGTTTGGGCCCAGCTTCTGTGTGCAAAGGGGGCATAGCTCCACCTGCCCTTCACGTGGTGTGTCAGTCAGGTTATACCTGTATTATGTAGATATGGGTGTATGTGTCTTTTGATGTGCAATGAATGCAATGTAGTGTGGCATGTGGCATATGTGTTGTTGTCTGTACATCTGTGTTCCCCTGTCCATGTGTGTTTAGTGTGGTGTATGTATTGTTTGTCCTACAGGTTAGGTGTGTGGTCTGGGTAATAATTGGTATGGTGGCTTACCTACGAGTAGACCATTGCCATATTGCCATCCTGGAACCGCTTGTTGATGGTGGAGTGCTGGAATATGTAGGCATCATGGACACTGCCTGGACATTTGGCTAGGATGTTTGTGAAGAGCCCACAGTGGTCCACAATGGCCTGCAGATTTATGGAATAGGTGTGTTTGCAGTTCCTGTAGAGGTGTTCTGTTGCAGCAGGTGGCACAAATTGGACCTGGATGCAGACCTTTGCAAAGGGACTCTGCGATTTGGTAGAAACCTTGCCTGGACTCCTGCTGCAATTGCTGAGTGTCAGAAGAAATGGTGCAAAGGCGCTGCTAAGCTTTCTTAAATATGGGCCCTAATTTAGAAAGGAACACAATTAGGAGATTCCTTTTGTCAAGGAAATAACGGTTAGTTTTGTAGAAAAAATTAGGATACGTGAGTTCTCACATATCTTCCTTTTCTATTTCACTTAAACATTATGACATGCAAACTAAAACAATGCCCTGTCAACACGAGCAGCAAACTGCCAGTTAACTCCCTCATGATCAGCAGCTTTACTCAGACCTACCAAATCACACAGTGCTACTGTTTGTCGCACGATATCAGCTCCTCTCACATGGTCACCCAGTGAGGAGCCAATATCAAATGGTGGGCACACAATTAGCTATAAAATGCTGCAGAAAGCAGTTTCCAGCTAATTGTTTGGAGGTTAGCTCCGCCGATGTCCATTGTGAGGTATGAAACCTCCCCAGGACATCGGTAGCTGCCTCCAAAGTTTTAACTTAGTTTTTTGGCTGGGGGGAGGGGATGTCTCAGGCTGTGAATTTAGGAGTATCTCGGGCTGTGCTCTTCACTAAGCCCCACCCCACTTCATGGCCACACCCCCTCCTCACTGCAGAAAAAACTCACAAGCTGGCAGGCCTGCTTACTACAATGTTCTAATGAGTTAGAGTGCTGACATTCTGAATTTATGCCAAAAATGTATCAAATAATTTAAAAGTGTTTTGTCACTATTTGAGAACTCAGAAAATGTGTCCTTCTTTTAGTTTTTTTTTACAGCATTAACCATAATTTCTATGGGAATATGACCCTCTAATTTTTTTTAATTTCTAAAGGAAACGCTTTAGGTATTATAGTTTCAATTACATTAATAAAATGTCAGGCGTGTCACACTTTTGTGATGAATATAGATTGTAATTGTTCATTAGAACACTGTGGGGTGGCAGTGGTCAGTGACACATACTCGGATAATGGAGGGCAGGGAGTAGGCTGAAGAGGAAACTAGTTGATCAAGTTGGGCAGGCAGGAGGGACATTGGCAGCACAGCAGACCCTGGAGGGCATGTGAAAGAGGGGCAGGGGCAATACACCAACAATACAGGACAGGCAAGAAAGGCTGTGGCAATACAACAGACCATTGAGGGCAAAAGGAAGAGGCAGTGACAGTACAACCATATATGCCATCAGACCCGATTCAGGCAGGACACTCCCAATGTTTTAAGCCCAAAAGTGCTTTATTTTATCTGTCTCCGACCCAAAATATACTCTTTTTCTTTTTTTTTTGTAACCTCAGAGAATGAATACATAAAGTAACCAACAACATACAGGAGATAAATACATGCATAGTTGTCCAAAATCATACACTGATAATCTCTGCCACAGATTCCTTCCGTACTACCAACTGCTTAGGTCTGATCCATTTACCCAATATCTCCCAGATGGCTTGTTCTTTCCGTCTCCCTTCCCTCCGTTTGCGTTCATACAATGAGTGTTCGAGTTGATATACTGAGAGGAGACGATCTAACCAAGATTGAAATAAGGGGGTTGCTGATCGAGCCACGCGGAAGCAATACAGAATTGATATACAGCCATAGAGACAAACATAAACTTACAAATCCATGGCCCAACTACATCAGATACCCCAAATATTACAACCCCAGGAGTTAATTCCAAATTTTGTTTGGCTACTTCACCTAAAACTGCCTGATATCCTGCCTCAAAACTTCTAACTTTATACATGTGGCAAACAGGTGAGTTAGGTCGGCGCCAAATAGCTGACATCTTGGACAGTGTGACCCCCCTGTCCTACCTCACTTAGCTATTTTCCCTGGGGTGAAGTATAGATCAAAAACAGTTTTGTAGTACTGTGCCCGAAGTGCTGCAGAAATCAGAATACTGCACCCCAATCTGAATGACTCATAAAATTCTGCCTCTCTGATACTTAGTTGAGCTTCCCACTTCTTGCAGTATTCCTCGACCTCCCCTTGCTGCTCATCATTCAATCTGAAATACAATGTCCTTATAGTAATTCTTACACCGGTTACCATTATCTCTATCAATGGACATTTAGCAAACCCTGCTGCCCCCGTTTTCCTATGCATATTCTTATTTGTAAGTATTTAAAAAATCCCCTTTGCTCCAGACCAAAATTCTCCCACAAATTCTCAAATGCATTCATTGTGGATCCTACAAAAAAATCTCCTAACCTTTCTACCCCCTGACGGCTCCATTTTACCATGTAATTATCCCTAAATATCTCAGGAAGAGATGGATTATTTGCGATCAGGGTGTAGCGATTAAATCTACTGAGTCCCATTCTTTTCCGCAAGGGGTCCCAGCATTTAAATACAGCCTCTAAAACCTTAAATCGCGTCTTCTTATAATAGCTAGGTCCTACAAATATCAACAGTGGGCCACCAGCCGAATGCCCAATTAACAGTTCATAAATATCTGGGACATACCCTTCACCTCTCGAGGATCCTCTTCTATTAAACAGAGGGCGCATAAACTGTAGCGCAACCGCCAACCAATATCATTTAAAATTTGGCAAGGACCAGCCCCCCTTCTCCCTTGATAGTGTCATATATCTACTAGCCCTCCTAATTTTACTGTACGACCAGATAAACCCCATCACGAGTTGTTCCAACATATTAAACCAGGATTTCCCAAACTCCAGCGGGATAGCTCAGAATAGGTATAAGACCTTGGGGAGAAACATCATCTTAACCACATTACACCGTCCCATAATTAACATATGTAAGTTGTTCCATCTGCCGAAATTATATTTGCCTTTTTTTTATAATCGTTATTAAATTAAACTGAACAATCTGCTCCACATTAGGTCTGAAATCGATCCCTAAATAAACTGCATGGTCGACCCTGCGAGTATCAGTTGCAATACCATACTCGTTTACCACTATCTGGGTTTTGTCTTTATTTAGTGAGTAACCAGATACCATCCCGAATCCACATGCCGCTTCTTCAATTTCCCTGAGAGCCAGATCTGGGTTGGCAGTAACAACTGCTACATCGTTGGCCTATGCTAATATCTTTGTATCCCAACCAAAGCGGGTCACCGGCAGAATTGCTATATTCTTTTCTAGTAGTCTTAAAACTGGGTCTATATATAAAGCAAATAGCAAAGGTGAGCACGGGCTTCCCTGTCTTGTACCACGTTCAATTTGTATCTCATTAGAATAGCCACTGAGCATTTGAATGCGATCGCTTGGGTGCTTATATACGGCCTTAACTGCTGTAATAAAGCGGCTTCCCAATCCGTATTCCCCTAGTGTTTCCCACATAAGTTACCAATTAACCCTATCAAATGCTTTTTCGGCTTTCCAGCAGAATCATTGTCATAGGCTCCTTCGCGTCATGAGTGGCATTAAACAGAGCAATAGCTCTTCTAATATGGTCTGTTGTATCCCTCCCTGAGACAAACCCATGCTGATTCTGAGTCACTAGATTACAAATATTGGAGGACAAGCGAGTTGCAAAGATTTTAGAATAGATCTTCGCATCACTGTTCATAAGTGTGATAGGTCTATACGCCCCCAAGCTAAGCGGATCTTTATCCTTTTTCAAGAACACCACTATATTGGTAGTACCCCAGGACGGAGAAGGATTGCCCCCTTGCTGTACTTGGGTAAACAGTTCTAACATCACCGGGAGCAGCAGTGTCTTAAAATGTTTATATAGTTAAAGCGGGATACCGTCCGTCCCTACAGCCTTCCCGCTTGGCAGTGCTCGCACCGCCCCTTCTAATTCCTCCATAGTGACCTCCTTTCCTAATTCCTCCTGTTCTTCAGGGGTGATCCTACCACTCATTGCCTCGCTTAACCAGCTGTAACCAGCCTGTACCGCACCCACGGGGTGGCCTTGTATAACTCTGCATAATACTCCCAAAAGGCTTCCCTAATTCGGTCGGGATCTGTAACTACCTTTGTCAGCCTGTTTTTGATCTCCGAGATTGAACCAGATATAGCCCTGATGCGCCTGTATCGCTAATAAATGACCCATTTTCTCGCATTAGTCAGAGCCCTCCTTCCATCTTGCCAGATATTTTTCTGCTGCACTTTCTGCTGACCGATTACCTATTAGCATTTTAGCTATCGCTATCTGCTGTAATGCATTTTTAACATCCAAACCACCCTCAACCCCCGTGATAAGTTGTTTTTCTGCATCGTGGAGCTTTGACAGTAATTCTAGGATCTGGTCTGCAGCTTTTTTTTGGCGCCTAAGACTGAAACAGAGTGTTTCCCCCCTTATCCCCGCTTTTACTGTATCCCACACAATCCTGAGTAGTCTCATTTAAGTGCCCTGGCGCTCTGTCCTGAAAGCTCTGCTCCACCGATTGAACCCGATTGTGATTTTATACACCTGCGATGTCGTCACTGTTGCCGCACTGTGGGCCCTGCTGCTGATGATACACTCTGAGACAAAGATGGTATGCTGCCCTCTGCTACGCTCTGGTTACAGCCACTGCTGATAGCTTCGGAGTCTTCAGTTAGCAAAAATTAATTATCTCCACCGTCCCTGGACCAATCTGGGAGCTTTTTACCTCTACCAGTTTTTCTGACTCCACTTCAGAGTTTTTGCCATCGCCATCACCTCCTGCCCGTTTTGATCCTTCCCCCTCCATGAAGCGAACTGCGGGGGCTTATCGGCTAAACCATGGGTACCCCGAGCGGCTTGAGTAGCTTGTTTAGGCTCATCCACTTGAAACTGCGTGGTATCACTGATGGATGCCCTGGCACACACACCGTTTGCCCCCGTTTGCTCCTTAAACTTAAAACAGTTTGGATCGTCTGACCACCCCTCACCATCCTGTGGCCGAACCTGGGGAGAGTTGTTCCCAGAGGGCTCTTCCTTAGCTTGAAGGGGTTCCTCTCTCTGAGTCATTTTCTTAGTGTTCTCTTGTAGACAAATCAAAATATCTTTGGGTGGAGTTGAAAAATTCTTAATACCACCCACTTGCGCCCCACTGGTCAAAAAGTTCATAATAACGGGCTGTGATTTGCCCTTTCCCCCCGGGTTCTGGTGGGACTCCCCTGATGATTTTCTTGCCATCGTTGCCATCCTTACCAGACCCTCCACCAGTTTTGCAGCTCAGTTTGATTAGCCCCAAAGCAGGTCTTTTACCAGCCGGGCCTGTATCGTTCCCATCTTTCCCCACACGTGTTAGCCGGGCCCCCTCCCCCTTATCGCCAATATTCCGCGAGTTTTAAGGTGCCATATTCGCATTTGAAAATCCACGGCAAGGCGCCTATAACTTCTGCAGCCTTTCTTACTCCACGGTGCCAATACTCCGTTTTCGTTATAACAAAATTAATAGTACTTCTCAATAGTCTAATCAATATCCATACTGAATTGTCAGAGGAGCCAAGCCGAGCTCTCTCAACTGCCCCCTCCTATTGGCAGAGCCCAGTCAACATTAATATCCCACCATCCGATCTCTAAAGCAAAAGAAATATAAAACAATCCATGGAGTCGCAACTTCTTCACTGGCTTTAAGCCTTTTCATAAGTGCCATTGCCTAAACCCGGCTTGATATGTTTAAATCCTACCAGCCTTGAAGGAGCGCGGCAGGAAAAAGGCAGGAAGCGCAGTATTACAACTCCACAACTCCAAGCCTCCCCGGGTACCGAGATCGTCTGGCATCCAACATTCTGAGGAATCGAAGATGGGGGGAGAATGTAGCGAGCACTTCGCACGCGACTCACGTGCTGTCTTCGGCATTCGATCCTCTCCTCTCCGCACCGCGATTGCTGTGCGCTCACTTCTGCCATCCAAGGGGGCGGGGCTAACGGTCGTCCCTCTACGCAGCCACCATCTTGCTCACCAAATATACTCTTTTTCAATGTAAGTCTATGGGGAAAATCAGTTCCACGGGATTTTTTTCAAAATCTCCCTCTTACTAAGAACAAAATGATTGCAAGTATAGTACATTGGATCATGGAGGGCATGAGGAAAGGGACAGGGACATGGACTCGGATAACAGAGAGCAGGAGAGAGATGGGCAGGGGCACCAAACTGACCTTACAGGTCAGGCATCACGGGTTCCAGCAGCACAATACATCACACAGTACAAACAGGACAGCAGGGCAGCACAGCGGACCATAGAAAGCTTTAGGGAGGGACCAGGGCCATGTAAATGAACAATAGAAAGCAGAGGGGAAAGAGGCAAGGGCAGCAAACTGACCATATCTGACTGCCAGTAGGGACAATTGCAGCATAACAGACCATGAATGGCAGGAGGGAGGGGGCAGGGGCACAATAATGGACCAGAAAAGACAGGAGGGAGGGGGATACAGGCCTGCACATGAAAAACAGAGGGCAGTGAGCAAGGGGCAGGTCAGGAGCAGCAAGCCGACGATGGAGGGCCGGCAGGATGGGCACTGGAAGCACACCACGCTATGGAGGGCACCAGTGTGACTATAATGGCATGCACACAGAAAAGGAAGGGAAGATAGGAGGGAGTCAGAAGCAGCAAGCTGACTGCACAGAGAAGGTAGTAGGGGCCGTGGCATGCATGACAAGTGGGAGGGTTACTGGCAGCACAACGGCCATGGTGGGCAAAAAGGAGGGGTCAGGGACATACACAAAGAGTCATGGAGGACAGAAGGGAAGGGTAGTAGCTAGAAACGAGGGGGCAGGGGAAGGCTTCCTAACAGACGATGCAGAGCACGCAGGAGGAGCAGTTGCAGCACAACAGAGCATGGAGGGCAGAAGGGACTGACAGCTAAATGGACCATGGAGGACAGGAGGGTGGGGATAGGGGCATGATACTTGGACAGGCAGGGTGGAGGTAGCAGGGACAAGAGGCAGCCATCTGACTATGATAGGCAAGTGGGATCGGCAGCTCAACAGAACACTGAGTGTAGAAAGGAGGGCCAGTGGAAGTCCTGTGGAACATGGTGGGCAAAATGGAGTGAGGAGGGGCATGAGCAAGAGACAACGGAGGACAAGGGAAGAAGGATAGGCGCAGCACGCTAAGCACAGAGGGTAAACAATGATGGGGCATAGAATTGGGCAACAAAGGGCAGGAGGAGTGGGAAGGGATATCAGCTAAATAGAGCGCAGTGGCAGCACATTAGACCATGCAGGGCAGAATGGCAGAGGGTAAGGAGGAGGTGGATGAGACAGTAAGCAAACTGTTCAGGTCAACCGGGAAGAGCACTGGCAGAGCAACGGCCAAACTGGGCTGTAATGAGGGAGCAGGGGCATGGACTTGAACAATGGATGGCAAGGATAAGTAGAGGCAGGTGCAGCAAGCTTGGGTGGGGACAGCAGAATGTCAGATGAGGCCCTGCATCCAACCGCCTCCCCCACCGTGCATTGTAATGAGCATCTTAACTGTTAAAAAACCCTAGAAATTAACTGACACAAACAATGCTTACAGGGAAGCTATAGTTACGAAAGAGAATTTTTATAAAGCTTAGAAATTCACTAAAATACTAAAGGTTGCAGAGACATTATAGGTAGATTCAGATTTTACATGCGCAAAACCATAGAAATTCAGCTTTTATGGAGTAAGTAACTATAGCTTGTGCCCTAGGGTAATTATAACTCGCACCCTCGCCATGCACTGCTATTTAACCCCGATATAACATCACTCATTACATCTTCTTTGGCATCATTCATATCCCTGTAACATTTGCAATAAAATTGTTGATGAGAAAACTATGCATGGCGAGGAGAGGAGTTATAGTTACTTGATATAACTCTTACTATAATAGCAAACTGCCCTTGGGGAGGCAGGCTGCATGCGCTCCAACCTCTTTTCTTTAATTTAGTTATGCCCCCGGGTCCTGGATCACCAGGGGACAGAAAGAAAAATAAGCAGGGAAACAGCACTTTTTTTTTTTTTCCCTCCGGATCTGCAGATCCACCATGGTTTCTGAAGATTTTTTTTTTTTTTTTAATGCTTTTTTGTCCTAGGGCCCCCAGTACCAGGCCTAGGGATCAGGGAATTCCTGCCCTGCCCCCTTTTCTTTATTTTTGACCTTTTTGGTAGTGGCTCGGCTGAGTCCAAGTCCCTAAATGGCTGCCAATACTTTGTGGTTGAAGTGTTGGCAGCCAATCTAATATCAGTACAGGGACTGTCGGATCCACGGAGGTTCCGCATCCTTAGATATCTATAGTTATTTTTCATTTAATATGTTGAAAACTACTGAACGGATTTCACCAAATAACAAGAAGGGCTCTTTTTTTACCAAGAGTCACCTTTCTGTCAAATTTGGTGTAATTCCATCCAGCATTCAGGCTGTAGTCATTTTCAAAATCATTATAGGAAAATGCATGGGAAAAATGTGTTTTGGGAACCCCTTTTTTTTCAACCCCGGCTTGACTCACCCTGAAACTTTCATGACAGAATCTGAGGTGAGTGGCAAACTAGTTATGAAAATTTAGTGAAGATCTGAGTAACGGTGGCAAAGGTATTGGCAGAACAAAAAATACTTTTCCTATGGAAACTAACTATAATTACCTACTAGCAACATATATATGTATGTGCATATTTAGAGGTCAATGACACATTAATGCGTGCATGAAAGCTTGGTAAAGGCATGCATTGTAATGTGGTAATGGCATGCATTGTAAAGCTTGATATTCATCTAAAGTTCATTACTTATTTTTCTGAATAACTGTCATCAGCTCTCAATAATTGTCATCTGCAGCTTCACAACATGCTTACAATCAAATACGTCCTACCTTTTTCCTCTTAACTGTTACTTTAGTTTGTTTTATCTTTCATTCCAAATGCTGTTCATCACCATATGCTGGCCTGCCAAAGTATATGCTCACAAAGCTTCAGTTTATTCAAAACGTTTGCAGTTGTTTTCTTTTCTTTCAGCTAACAACATGGGAGGAGCAAGTGTTGGCAATCATGCATCCTGAGAGCCTGGCAGGAGTAGGAGGAGGACAGGACTCTGGTAAGTCAACTCTATACTACTATGACCCCCCTAACCTGCTTGCCATCACATACCCCCACCCTCACCCTCACTCCCATCATTCCACCACTTCCCACACACCCCAACATCACATCTCACTCATCCCAATGCCAAGCCCTGCATGCAACACAAATGCATGGACGCCCCTTACAGACCTCCCACCACTGCATGCACACTAGAGACAATCACCTAGCCCACCAAATAACAACTCACACAAGGCAAAGCTGCCAGGGCAACAACAACTATAGAGGGCAACCCACCCATGCACAACATGTCACACACAGAAACAATAACACTGCATTTACATCCCCACAGGTAACCCACCTAATGTCACCAGCGAAGAGGTGCCAGCAACATCCAGTCCCCTCCCCCAGAAGAGGCCCACAGTGATGACAGCAGCTCTGGTCGCCTGGATCTGGATGACCAACCTGGCCCATCAGGGATCTCCGGACAGTCGGTTACCAAGGCACAGTCTCACACAACCACAGAGCCTCCCCCCTCAGGAAACACCACCACTGCACCCACCCAGTGGGCCCATACCTCTGTCCCAGGACACGTCAATCAGCAGTGTGTCCACCAATACAGGGACCCCAGGCCACCCCACAAACACAGGACGATCAGGGACCTGGGGTCAGTGGCAGTGGACACACGGTTCAGGGGACAGAGGCACAGGACAACAGGGAATCTGGGAGGACTGCTGTGTGACAGGGGGAGGACAAGCCCAGGGAACCGACTCTCCAGGAGGCACTCACCACGATCCTTGGAGCATACCAACATTCCCAGGATACGCTGGGCCAGATACTGGAAAAGTTGCAGGAGAACATGCGGCTGCCGGAGGGACAGTACCTGGGGATCCAGGAGGACTTGAAGGACATCAACACCACCCTGGTCTCCATTGCAGGGGTGCTGGCAGACATGGCCAACACTATGAGGGAGGCAGTGGCACACCACCGGGCCCCTGACACTAGCCAAACTGCCGAACAGCCCTCCACCTCTGCTTCCACTAGTGGACAGGAGGCTCTGCCACAGAACAACAGGCCACCAGCACCCCTCCCCCTGCAGAAAGAGAACCACCCCGCAAATGTTCCCTGCTATCCAGGCAGAAGCCGGAGACTATTGCCAAGACCCCCGCCAGGAAATAAGACTCTCCTGAATGTCACCCTTGTGTCCAACTCTGTCACCCTGTCCACCTTGAACTGACATTGCTCTCCTTCCTATGCCCCCTTGGACAATGCACCTGTGATACAAATAGACTGGACTCTAACCTGGACTTTCCTCCATCATCACCCCAGCCCATTGCACTTGCCCCTCTACTTCCTAGCACCTAAATAAACACCCTTTAAAAAAATACAAGAATGGAGTTTGTCAAATGATTCAAGTATGTATTTGTTTAACAAGGTTTAAACATTGCAATTCAACTGTACAGTAATGTTTAAATTGGAAAGACCTGTATTTGGCTGCACTGAACACACCAGGAGCAATAGTGGGGAACCAACATCTGCAAAAAGAGATGCCAAAGGTTACAGTGAGTGGGCATAGAAGTAGGAATACACAGCCTGCCAGTGACAATGTCACACATCAAACTGTCAATTAGATGTGTATCACCACTGTCTTACCTGTGTCTCATTGGAAGTATTGACGTATAATTGCACTTCTGTTGTCCTCATCCTCATCCTCTGCCTCCTCATCTTCACTGTCCACAGGATCCACTGCTGCCACACTGTCATCTCCAGCCTCCTCCTCCTGCAGAAAAGGCACATGGCAACGCAAGGCAAGGTTGTGCAACATAAAGCATGCCATGATGATCTGGCAGACCTTGTTGGGTGAGTAGCACAGGGATCCACCTGTAAGATGGAGGCAACGAAATCTGGCCTTCAGGAGGCCAAATGTCCTCTCTATAATCCTTCTTGTTTGTCCCTGTGCCTCATTGTAACGTTCCGCAGCCCTTGTACTGGGATTCCTCACAGGGGTCAGTAGCCATGAGAGGTTGGGGTAACCACAGTCACCTGCAAATATCGAGGGACAACTGTTAGCCACACACTGACACTTGGGGCCCACACCATACCCATACACCAACATATACTGGGTGGGAATCAGGGCTCACCTATTAGCCACACCCTGTGCCTCTGGAGTTGGGCCATCACATTTGGGATGCTGCTATTCCTCAGGATAAAAGCATCATGCACAGACCCAGGATACTTCACATTCATGTGGGAGATGTACTGATCCGCCACGCACACCATCTACACATTCATGGAGTGAAAGCTCTTTCGATTTCTGAACACCTGTTCAGGGACAAATGCAATATGTGTTCTATCAATAGCACCAATAATGTTGGGGATATGTCCCATTGCATAGAAATCAGCTTTCACTGTGGCCAAATCCTCCTCCTGGGGGGAAAACGATGTAGCTGCACATGTGTTTAATCAGGGCAGACAACACTCTGGTCAGCACTATTGAGAACATTGTCTGAGACATTCCTGCTGCCAAGCCCACTGTCACTTGGAAGGAGCCAGTTGCCAGGAAATGGAGCACTGATAGCACCTGCACAAGAGGGGGGATCCCAGTGGGGTGACGGATAGCAGAGATTAGGTCAAGCTCCAATTGGGCACACAGCTCTGTGATTGTGGCCCTGTCAAGTCTATAGGTGAGGATAATGTGCCTGTCCTCCATTGTTCCTAAGTCCACCAGGGGTCTGTACATGGGGGATGTCTTCATTTCCTATTCATCCACAGCGGTTACAATCTAGGGGGCAAAAGAGTGAGCATCTGGTCATTATCTCTACATCCCAACCACTACAGTTCAATGCATGTTCTGATTGTAACAGTAATTTGTTGGAGATGACCAAATGGTGCATTTGTGTACTGTGACGCAGTTAGGACCCATGGCCTGCAACTCCCCCTGAAATGGCATCTGCCTCTCCTGTATTGAGGGACAGGTAGAAATGAGGTAATTCCGCTGACGTTGTGCACCGTTGCGGGAGGAGGTCGAGAACCGCTGTGTAACTCCTCATTGGTTATCATTGGGCCCTATTGGTTACAGTGGCCAATGGTGATGTACGCCGGGGGTGACGGCACGCACCGCCGTGGACGTGACCGCCATTTTCTAGCTGTGCATTCACTTGCAACCTGACCTTCAACAGGAGAGGACCTACACTGCAAGTGCTACTGTGACCTGTGTCTGGAACCGACCATGGCTCGTGTGACTGGGGAAAGGGCCCCTACCTTTACCTTGGCGGAGTTGGAGAGACTAGTGGATGGGGTCCTACCCCAGTACCGACTGCTGTATGGGTCTCCAGACCAACAGGTGAGTACACTGTAAGCACGATGCATGGGGTGTGAATGCATGGAGTGGTGAGTGTGAAGGCCCCGTGTATGGGGGGTTGGTGGATGGGCCCTGGGCAACATGCAGCATGTATGTTGGGCCATGTCTGTGCTAATGGGGATGGGAAGGGGCATGGTGGGCAATGAGTGTAACAGGCAGGACGGTCAGACTAATACCTTTCCCTGTGTGTTTTTCCCTGCAGGTCAGAGCCCATCAAAAGAAGGGTACATGGCGTGCCATCGCCAATGACGTGCGAACCCAGGGGGTCTACGGCAGGCGCAGCACCCACTGTCGGAAACGGTGGGAGGACCTGAGATGCTGGGCACGGAAGACGGCGTAGGCCCAGCTGGTGATGGCCTCCCAATGAGGAAGGGGTGACCGTCGAACCCTGACCGCCCTGATGGCTTGCATACTGACGGTGGCCTATCCGGAGATAGATGGGCGCTTGGGGGCATCACAGCAGCTACGAGGGCGTGAGCACAGTGCCCATCATTACAACTTACAGCAGGTGGGGTAGTATCTGGGTGGGGGGGTGGGCCCTTTGGGTGCCCCTAGGCCACGCCTGGCATTGCAGGGGAGGGCCCATGCACACCCCAGGGCTCCTTGCATATATACACTTCCCAAAATTCACAAACATAAGACTTCGCCACCGGGAAGACCTATTATATCAGGTATAGGCTCACCCACTGAAACACTTTCAGAATACATAGATAGTTTCTTACAATCCTTTGTTAAAAATCTTCCTTCATATGTGCAAGATACACGGGATGTTCTGACGAAACTAGAAGACATTGTATGGTCCTCCGATATGAGTTGGGTAACCTTAGACGTCAGTTCCTTGTACACTTGCATACCTAAAAACAAAGGTTTAGAAGCAATTCGACATTTTCTTGCAAATAGATCAGCTTCATATACAGAACACACTAACATGCTAGTGGATATGATCGAATTCATACTGGATAACAATGTATTTACCCATGAAGGCAAATGGTACAGACAGGCACAGGGAGTTGCAATGGGCCCACGTTTTTCGCCTTCATATGCCAATCTATACATGGGCTTATTTGAAAAAACACATGTGTGGTTAAATGGTCCCCCCCATTTGACAGAACACATATTCTTTTGGGGACGGTACATTGACGATGTACTCATGAATTGGACTGGCGACGAGCCACATTTGCTGGAATTCATAGATCACATCAATACAAATGATTATAACATCAGGATGACCTATGAACATAATAAGGATTGCATCCAATTTTTAGATCTGGAAATATATGTTAAGAATAATTATGTACATTCTAACCTTTACCGAAAATCTACTGCCTGCAATGCATTACTACATGCAGGAAGCTCTCACCCCACCTCTCAAAAGAATGCCATCCCGTTTGGAGAAATGATTCGGGTCAAAAGAAACTGTAGCAATAGCAAACTATGTGATCATGAACTCAATAAACTAGAAAATAGATTTCTTCAGAGAGGATACTCTGTACAAACCATAAACAATGCTAGAAAGAAAGTAAATAAAATTCAAAGATCTTCCCTCCTCAAAAAGAGTGAGAATAAGAATCGATCATCAAAAGGACTGGTGACATTCCGTACCCCGTTTAGTCAGAACAGCCAGGACATTTACAAAATCCTTTGCAAGAACTGGGGCATCTTACATACTGACAATACTCTCAAACATCTATTGTTGACCAAACCCACAATGATTCACAAAAGGGGGACCACAATTCGAGATCTTGTATGTAAGAGCTATCTACCACTGTCCAAGGACAAACCTACTACCTGGTTACCCAACAAACCGAAGGGTTTCTTCAGTTGTAGTAGATGTAATGTATGCAATCTTGCCTTGCACAGGACTTTCAGCTTCAATTTCAATGGGAGCAAAGTATATAAAATACAAGAGTTCATCAATTGTAATTCCAAGTATGTAGTCTACATACTTATATGCGACTGTGAAAAAATCTATGTCGGGAGTACGATTAGACCCCTTAAAGAAAGGATTCAAGAACATGTACGTGCCCTAAGAAACAACGACCCTCTGTCACCCATAGTACGTCATGTCAATAGGGAACACTCTGGCACAGAAGTTCCGTTGCTAAAATACATGGGTATTAGTCAAACACAGTTACATCCTAGGGGAGGAAATCGGGAGTTGGAACTTAGAAGAAACGAGGCTAAATGGATACTTAGGCTTAAGAGCATAAGAATGGGAATAAATATTGATCATGAATTGCACTATTTTCTATGATTGTTTATGTTATCAAAAATGAATTCTGTCAGAACTATTTTGCTAAGTGTTCTAGGCATATATGGATATACTTGTAAATAATCATTTGATCGATTCTTCCTATGTATATACAGATATTACTTCACGTGTATAATGTATCACCCAGTGCTGCAGGACCTTTTCTAAATATGATATTCTTCTCATCACACAGGGAATCAACACCAGCCCCTCAATCCATCAGGGGATAACAACATACCATAGAAATCCCTGAGTCCTCCACTCACACACTACATCATTATGTCTCATTGAGGACTAGGAACAGATACATTGGATATTTTTCCCACAATGACTAGCAATTTACGTCATGATACTTCATGACATTTTCATCTCAAACCTGTAGTTAATACGACAGGTCTAGTCGATTATTACTACTACATTAGTCTTATTACCATCTCACCATGACCTGAGAGGTACTTACAAGAACACTTTTTTGCTCACACGCTTTCTAGCCACAATATATTTTTGGCGATCACTACGATGATCGTTTTCTATAGAGTATTCAAGATGGCTTCTGCTTATTCCATGATTTCGTGAATGCGGTATAGTCTCTCCTTCCACACTTTCCTAATGTAACTGACTGTGGGTATACATCGCCCCCTTATAGGAGCACTGGTCTTTTTTCTCGCCAAGAACTACAATATTCATTGGGGAGTTTGGGTTTGAGCAATCGCCTGATTTGATCATTATTTTTTGCTTCCGGGTAGCGCACGAGCCTTTGCGTCACGCACTGTTTTGACTGTGACAGCTCTTTTGAAGATTGGCGGTTTACAACCACCTCGTTCTTCATACATTCCGGGTTTTCTAGAAGGACTGCCACATACATTCTGTCAACCAATTTACAGGCGACTATACTCAATTACCGGTTGACGATTCTAAGATGGCCGTCTTTTTACAATGGCTATCTATACGTGGAGATGCCGTTTTAAAAGTTGAGTCCTTTCTTTGTTTTCTTTCACGCTTAAAAGCGTTTCTCACGGATAACTGATCTGTGAATACTGCCACCGAAGGACTGACTGCAGGACAGCGTACCATTTTCAAAGGTAACGAGGGGTGATTAGCGATATACAGGCACTCCCAGGGGACTACTCTCAGTCTATATGACACTTATGACCCATATCGGGTGTCCTAATCGTGGGACCTCATAAACTAACTTATGAAACTCTCACTTGACGTCTGTTATCCATACATGGGGACGCCGGTTCAAAGATGAGAGTCCTTTTGGATATGTTTTTCTTCACGCCCTAATAAGAACTTAACAAGCAGCTAAGTTTTTGCATTAACTACCACTGAAGGATTAATATGGGACAGCAAACAATGTCTACAGACAATGAGGGGGGATGGGTGACACATGGGAACTCCCCCACAGTTACTGTCAGTTCCCATATTATGTACGATTCTTATCCGTCGTCCTTACCGAGGGACTCCACAGATACTTATATTTTCGTGGAGTCCTTTTTTTCATCTCTCATTTTTTCATCTCTCTTTTTAACAAAATACTTAGTGTAACCTTTTTTCATTCGCGCTAGGCACCACATTCTAGGATGCCGGGACTACTTTGAAATCATACCATTCGACTTCCATCTTAGGAGAATCCTATCACAGGTCAGTCAATGATTGGACACACCATTTTCTAGAAATTCTTTCCCCATAGGACTTTCTCTTGTTTTTTTATTTTAGGTACATTTGTGATTGCCTGTTTTACAGATTCCCAGATATTTTTCAACATCATTTGACCTACATCGTCTACCTTAAATTATGAAGGTTACCAAGACATTGAAAAATTATTGGAAACCTTAAGGTAGAAAATCCAATATAACTTTTCAGTCGTCAATATATTTATTTGGGCACACAGTCTGGAATTTAATGAATAATGAGGCACTATCACTAATCTATAGGGGTAATCATCACCTATTCTCGGATTTCCACAATACAGTGTAACAGATATGTATTAAGCTTTCTCTGTCTATCTGTGTCTTCCTCATCATAAACTTGGGATTTTCACTCTCTTCATTTTTCTTTCATCACTTTTTTTTACGTTAACATACTTTCAGACACTAAGTAACAATCTTTGGTATCGTGGTTTCTGTTTGTGTTACACACCTAGGATTCGGAAATATATATCGGTGGTATCATGGTGGTTTTCACACTCTTAAGACATAAACACTGTCACTACTATGCCAATCTATTACGAGACACTTCCTATGTTTATAGGCATATCATCTTGGACTTAAATGATATTAGGGGCAAAAACAAATTGTTAGAATTTTTGTCTTTTATCAGCCTTGATAAAGTCCCTTAGTGGACGAAACACGTGTCGGCTGAACTTGGATGAACTGAACTATCCTTCTGTCAATTGGATGAAGACATTATCTTTCAGCCTTTCAATCTTCCAAGTGGACAATTTCATTCTTTTCATCAATCTGTGGGACTGTTTATGTTCTCTTTTTAGGGGACGAATCACCCGATGGTTGATGTGACATGTATTTTTGTTGGTGCATCCACTTCATTTACGAATAAGCTTTGTGATATGGAACTATAGTGATATTGTTCAACAATTTTTTTATAAATTATTGTATGATAACTTTCTATGTCCACATTAAATCCTATATTTATGATTTATTCAATTACTTAATTATGATTCTCTTCTGCAATTGTCTAATGAATATTTATTATATTGATACCACCTTGATGGGAATTTACACCATGTTTCTTTCATATACTTAACGAGCCATGACCATCTGAACATTATTCATAGAATGACATTACTATTTGTGTGCTCCATTCTTTCTTCTAACAGAATTAGGGCCCATGTAGGGAAGGGTTCTGATGTGAAAGTACAGCTACCAAGCTAGTAGGCATCCACTACTGGTCAGGGGTCTGTGGGTCTCAGGTATGCTGCAATTTGCGTTAGCTGTCCCTATCCATGGGCTGGTGAGTAGCATTGTGACTGGTAGTGCATTGCCTAGTGCTTAGGGCTGTTCCCTGTGTGTGAGTATGCTGTGTATGCCAACGGTGGTGTTGGTGGCACCACTGACCAAGTATATCCTTTGTCTCTTCCCCCCCTTTTTGTTTTGTCACCCTGTCCTTCTGTGCATTAGCATCATCTGGCAGAGGAGCAGGGGCACCAGCGACGGAGGGAGCTGCATCCCACAGGACCCAGGAGGCAGAATCTACTGACGGTGAGGGCACCAGTGGGTTGGAGGGCGAGGGGAGCACCGCGGCGGAGACAGGAGGGGACAGTTCGGACACGGATACCTCCTCCAATGGAAGTTCCCTGGTGGTGATGGACACCTCTGTGACCACCCCAGCTACAGGTACAGCCACCACCCCCCGTACCAGCACCGCCCTCCCAGCAACCCCTCAGTGAGTTGCCCGTGGCCGCTCGTCCAGGAGGGTGGGCATCTCCTTCGTTCCAGGCACCTCAGGCCCTGCCCCACTTAGCCCTGCTGCCCTGAGTGAGGAGGCTATTGACCTCCTGAGATCCATCTCTGTTGGGCAGTCAACCATTGTGAATGCAACAGACAGATGCATTCCTGGAGGGCATTCACACTGTCTTGGTGGCCCAACATAGATCAATCCAGGCTCTGGCCTCCTCTCTGATGGCAGCCATTGTCCCAGTTTCAAGCTGCCACCCTCCAACTTCCTCTTCCCAATCCCATTCCCCTCAACCCTAGCCTATCTCAAGCACACAGTCAGACCAGCATGTACCCAGGACAACACACAATAGTGTCACAGGCAAACACAAGCACCACACTTCATCCCAAAGGCACTCACACAAACACCATCCAAAAGCGACATACCAACATCCACTGCCTCCACTGTGGACCCGTCCTCCCCCTCATCCACCTCCCTCCCAGTTGTGTCTCCACTCACACCTGCATGCACTACATCCTCATCCACTACCACCATCACCAGCACACCTATCAGTACACACCCCTCACTGGCAGTCACTACCCCCGCATCCATGCACACGTCCCATGTGTCCTCTCCCACTGTGTCTGTGCCCCCTCCTCCCAAAGTGCCACAAACGCAAGTACTCAGACACCCAACAGCCATCCACCTCACAACAGCATCCAGCCCATGCACCTGCACCCAAACACAGCAGACTGACACCTCCTACCACCACTCCCTCTTCCTCCACTCCCAAATCATCTCCCTCTTCCCACCCCAATGTCCCTAAGAAGCTTTTCCTCTCCAACACTGACCTCTTCCCTAGCCCTCCCCCGTCCCTCACGTCAGGCCAGGGTGGTGAAAACCCAGACAAGCACCTCAGCCTCCCAGTCCATGGGCACAGTAGTGTCCACAGCTACTCCAGATGGTAGAGGATCCCAGGCACCAGGGAGCCACACTGAAAGGGTGCCTGCACCAAGTGCTGCAAGGAAGGGCAAGGAGGCACCCCCAGCTGCTGCAAGGAAGGGCAAGGAGGCACTCCCAGCTGCTGAAAGGAAGGACAAGGAGGCCCCCCAGCTACTAAAAGGAAGGGCAAGGAGCAGTCCCAGCTGCTGCCAAAAGGAGCAAGGAGCCATCCCCAGTTGCTGGCAGGAAGGGCGAGGGGCCTGCACCAGCAGGCAGAAAGGACAAGAGGCCTGGTGCTGGGGCTCAGTCGGAGCCCCCACCACCAACCACGACTGCCAGCACTGCCACCAGCACCACCGCCAGCAGCAGGAGCCCCAGTGGGCAGCTGCCCGAGGCTGCAGGGGAAGAGGTGGAGCCTACCACTGCCAGCACCACCACCAGCACCACCGCCAGCAGCAGCAGCCCCAGTGGGCAGTCATCTGAGGCTGCAGGGGAAGGGCTGGAGCCTTCCCCCACTGCCAGCTCCACCATTAGCAGCACCACTGCCACCACTGAGCAGCCATCACCGCCGGCGGACAGTGTGTAGTCCTGCGTCCATGGGCTGTTGTGAGGCCTGGCCCATGCAATTCCTGTGGGTCTGACACCCAGGTGAGGGACTGTGAACTTGCACTCAACAAGATCTGCATCACATGGCACAATGCCCCCTCCAGAACCAGTGGAAGAAGCCATCCACTCAGCCCATCCTCCACAGTATGAAGCTCACTGGGCAAAAATGCCCCCTCCAGAACCAGTTGGAGAAGCCATCCACTCACCCCATCCTCCACAGGATGAAGCTCACTCTGTACAATGCCCCCTCCAGAACCAGTGGAAGAATCCACACACTCACCCCATCCTCCACAGGATGAAGCTCACTTGGCACAATGCCCCCTCCAGAACCAATGGAAGAAGACACCCACTTGAGAGACTGTGGCCTTGCACTCCATAGGACCAAGCAGTGGGCAAATCACCCACTTGAGAGACTGTGGCCTTGCACTCCCCAGGACCAAACAGAGGGCAAATCACCCACTTGAGAGACTGTGGCCTTGCATTACCCAGGATCAAGCAGTGGGCAAGTCACCCACTTGAAAGACTGTGGCCTTGCTCTCCCCAGGACTGAGTAATGGGCATGTTGCCCCCTCCAGGACCAGTGGCATTGTACCATTTTCTGGCTGAGGTGCCCCCCCATACCCCATCCCCCTGAGGCACCCGGCTATTTTCGACCAGATGCCCCTGCAGTGTTCTCTTCGAGTTGTTGCAGGAGTAAGGTGGAACCTTGGACTATGTGATGTGGCCCTGTGGCCTACGGACATTGAGGACTGGGCAGTGTACCTACATTTGTAAATATATATATAATTGTTTATATGGATGCACGTATTTATACTATTTTATCTTATTACACTCACTTTAATCAATTTATTTTGTCCTTGCATTATTCCTGAGGGGTACGGGGTACATATGTAATGTTACTGCATCTGTTTGTGTGTATGGCGTTGGGGTGGGGGTGTTGCATGTGTGTGTCACTCTCTTTTTCCTCCCCCCCTTTGTGCTAGGCGGCAGTACTCACTGTGGTCGTCTTCGCCGGCTTTGGTGCTCGTAATGGAGCAGAAGGTAGAAGAGCTATGGCCATACCGGTAAACACCGCAATGGAAAGGCTGGCGGTAAGGGGGACTTGGGGTGCCCCTAGGGGCCCCTGCACTGCCCATGCACGTGGCATGGGCAGTGCAGGGGCATGGGCAATTGGCATGGGCAGTGCAGGGGCCCCAGGCATAGCCCCATCGTGCATTTCACTGCCTGAATTTCAGGTAGTGAAATGCGCAACGGGTGCTACTGCACCCGCTGCACATCAGCATTGCCACCGGCTCTATTACGAGCCGGCAGCAATGTTGATGTAACTTTTCCGCTGGCCCAGAAGAAAAGTCAAAATAGGGAGCCAGAAATACCACCAGCACTGGTGGTATTCTGGTGCCCGCTGCCTCGGCGGTCTTCTGAGAAGACCGCCGAGGTCGTAATGAGGGCCAAAGTCTCGTTGAAGCACAAAGTACCTGGTTCACGTGAAAAATCTTGGACAAGGTGATGCATCATTTAGTTTCCACGCAGGGACGGCTGTGTGTCGATTTCCGGCGCTCGATCATGGATCCTCTTCGAGTTGTGGAGTTTTCAGACGCCCCGGGTATGGTGCATGGATTTCCTGCGCCCCTGTCAGACACAACTTCCTTAGGGAATCCCACACGGGTAAATATTCCCAGCAGGGCTCTGGTCAACACCGGCACAGTCACTGTTCTCAGAGGGATAGCCTCTGGATAGCGGGTGGCATGGTCCACCAAAACCAAGATAAACCTGTTGCCCCAGGCAGTTTTGGGGTCCAATGGACCAACAATATCGATGCCCACCCTTTCAAAGGGGGTGCCAATGACGGGAAGTAGGCTCAGGGGAGCTTTATGCTTTTTCCCTGTCTTCCCACTAGCCTAGCAGGTGGGGCAAGCTCTGCAGAAATTATCTGAGGCTACCCTCATTCTGGGCCAATGGAAGTGGGTGACAAGCCTGTTACAGGTCTTGTCTTGGCTCAGATGTCCTGCTAGGGGAATTTTGTGAGCCAGACCCAGTAAGAAGGCTCGGTAACCCCGGGGGACCACCAGCACACGTGCTGTCCCAGGGCTGGAAACCTTAGGCTCACTGTAAAGGAGATAATTCTCCTGGTAAATATGGTGAGTGCCAGAGGCTTCACCTGCTGCTTGGGCTGTGTCTCAGACCCCAAGGGTGAGGCATTACTTCTGCGCCTTGCAAAATTCTGCCCTGGTTGGCCCACCCTCTACTTGCCAGCCAGCAAGTTCAGGCAGGTTGCCCAGGTCAGCTATGTCCTCTCCAGTGGGCTCAGGGGCCTCCTCATCTTCAGGGGCCACGATCACCACCGTGGGAACTTCTGAGGTGGGTTTCCAGCGCCTCTTGCCCTTCCTCTTTGCAGCTGTCTGGGCCATTGTTCCAGGCTTTAGACGCCTTTGACTCTCTTCCCGGGCAGCCATGGAATGTGTGGTCATGCAGACCCACTCAGGCAAACCTAACATCTCCAGGTAGGATCTGAGCTCTACCTCCTTCCAGGCAGTATGCTCAAGATCATTACCTAACAAACAATCTACAGGCATGGCAGGACACACAGCTACTTCCAGAGTACCAGAGACCTCCCCCATTCAAAGGGAACCAAAGGCACTGGTAGTTGACTCTCACAATTGTCAGCGACTATGACCTGGTGAAATGTGTTAGGGACTATCTGCTCTGCACAGTTGTCATACTGGCTCCTGTGTCACACAGAGCCTCCACCCTTTGCCTATCAATGGTGACCCACTGCCTATACTTTGAAGTATTTTCTTGCATGTAGGCTTTAGGCACCATCTCTCTCTCTCCCAGAGACACTGGGGAAACCTCTGCCTGCCCCCCAAAGCTAACTGGGACTGTCTCCCCCCGAGCGCTACACTAGCCAACCCAGGTGCCTGTCCAGTTGTGGACTGTGCCCTCTTGGAACACTGGGAGTCGCCCTTAGAGTGTCCATGCTGGTAGCACTCTAAGCATTTGGGATGAATTTCCCTAATGTTCTATCAAAGTACCCTAGCTTCTTCCCAAATCTAGAAGAGGAAGGGTTACCACCCCCCCTTGGGAATTCTTTTGGGGGCCTTTTGAAAACTCCTTATCTTTAAGTCCCCCGCCCCCTCTTTCTTCTGTTGGGAGCCCTGACCACCTTTGTGGGTGTCCCACCCAGATGCCTTCTTGGACACTCTGGTGCTAACCCAGAGGTCCGCCTCCTCAACAAGCTTCCTGGGATCAGTCAGCTTACTATCTACTAAGTGCTGGCACAGCTCTGTAAAAGAAATACTGAGCATATGCTCTCTCAGAATCAAGTCATATAACCCTTTGTAATCATCTACTTTGCTGCCCCGCACCAATCCATTCAGTGCCTTATTGGAAAAATCATAACAATCTACCTAAGTTTGTGTGAAAACTTTGGTGCTCTCCCTAAACCTCTGATGGTATTTCTCAGGTCTCAGTCCAAACATGGACAGTAAAGCAGCTTTCATGAGTGCATAGACATTCTGATCACGTGGAGCTAGTGTAAGAAGTATGTCCCTCCCCACTGCTGGTACATAAAAACACAAGGTCACCCTCCATTGCTCCTCAGAGGTCCCATGGTCCCTTAGTGCAACTTCATAGGCAGCCAACCACTTGTCAATGTCATCTCCCACCACATAACTTGGTACCACATTCTTGGGTATACAAACCTTTTTCTCCCCAACAGGTCCTGCATGTATGCTGCCACCACCACTGCTGGACTCAGACTGTCTTGCCTTGATCTGCAGGTCCTTGAGACTCAGTTCATGAGCCAACAACAGTTTTTCTCAGCCAAAGTTCTCTCAGCTGCAGCTTCAGCTCTCTCAGCTTCAATCTGTTTGCCTGCTCTTTCAGCCTCATCTTGCTTGGCTTCTCTCTTTGCTCTCCTTTGCTCCTGTTGAGCCTCAATTGTTAGACTTGCCATGTGCAACTGAACCTCTCTTTCCTCTCTCCTTTCCTCTGCGGTCAGGCCTTGATCAGAGACACTACTCTCTGGTTTGGCAGGGGGAACAGTTGCAGTGGTAACCTCATCCCCTCATGGCAAAAAATGCTCTGGGGAGCCATCTTCTGGCTCCTCCTCCTCAGTATCCTCCTCTGAATGGGCTTCTGCCCAGGCGCTCAGCACCATTTGAAATTCCTCCTTTCTGGAGATACCTTGGGTGGGTACTCCCATATCCCTGCAGAACCCTTTCAGCTGTTTGACAGTATATGTCTCCAACAGGGCCAGGTCAAAATCTCCTGTTTGAGACATGCCTGAGACATGTTGAGTGAGGATTTTGGTCAAAATATTGACAGGAAAAACGAAATTGCAGAAAAAAGATAAAAATCAAGTTGACCTTTAACTGTGGGTAGGTAGTGAAATACTTAGCTACTGTATGTCACTGCACAAATACAAGTCCTATCCTCACCGCTGATCACCAATGTTAGGAATAGGGTCTTTGGTTGGCAGTCAGGTTACCCCCTGTCCAAGCAAGGACCCTCACTCTAGTCAGGGTAAGTCACACACAATCCAAATTATCCTGTGCCCACCCTTGGGTAGCTTGGCACTGAGCAGTCAGGCTTAACTTAGAAGGCAATGTGTAAAGTATTTGTGTAATAAATTATACAATACCACCATATAGCACCAGAAAAATATACCACACAGTGTTTAGAAAAATATATAATATTTATCTGGTTAAATGCAGGTATAAATGATCAAAGATGCAATAAGTAAATGTAGCGATATCACTGAAAAGTAATATAAAGGGGGTTATTCCAACTTTGGAGGAGGTGTTAATCCGTCCCAAAAGTGACGGAAAAGTGACGGATTTACCACCAGCCGTATTACGAGTCCATTATATCCTATGGAACTCGTAATACGGCTGGTGGAATATCCGTCACTTTACCTTCACTTTTGGGACGGATTAACACCTCCTCCAAAGTTGGAATAACCCCCAAAATGTCTTAAGTCTTTTTAAAGCAAACAAAGGGGGTCATTCTGACCCCCGCGGGCGGCGGGCGCCGCCCGCCTGGAGGGAGCCGCCATATGGCCGCTCTGCGGTCGAAAGACCGCGGAGGCCATTCTGGCTTTCCCGCTGGGCTGGCGGGCGACCGCCAGAAGGCCGCCCGCCAGCCCAGCGGGAAACCCCTCCCCCGAGGAAGCCGGCTCCGAATGGAGCCGGCGGAGTGGGTATGTGCGACGGGTGCAGTGGCACCCGTCGCGTATTTCAGTGTCTGCAAAGCAGACACTGAAATACAAAGTGGGGCCCTCTTACGGGGGCCCCGGCAGTGCCCATGCCATTGGCATGGGCACTGCAGGGGCCCCCTGGGGCCCCACAACACCCCTCACCGCCATCCTGTTCCTGGCAGTCGGAGCCGCCAGGAACAGGATGGCGGTGAGGGGGTCGGAATCCCCCATGGCGGCGCAGCAAGCTGCGCCACCATGGGGGATTCCCAGGGCAGCGAAAAACCGGTGGGAGACCGCCGGTTTTCCTGGTCTGACCGCGGCCAAACCACCGCGGTCAGTATGCCCTGCGGGGCACCGCCAGCCTGTTGGCGGTGCTCCCTCATCCCCGGCCCCGGCGGTCCTTGACCGCCGGGGTCGGAATGACCCCCAAAGTCTCTTTCAAGCACAAAGTACCTGGTTTGTGTGAAAAATCTCCTCAAAGGGCCGCAGAAGGGAAGCGTGGAAAGAAAGGGGTGTGCGTCGATTTCTCGGGCCACACATGCGTTGCTTAGTTTCCACGCAGGGACGGCTGTGCGTTGATTTACGGCACCCAGTCATGGATCCTCTTCGATTTGCAGGGTTTTCAGACGCCCCGGGGATGGTGCGTGGATTTCCGGCACTGGCAGGACAAAGTCACAGGAGCTGCGTCGATCCGGTGGGCGTTGCGTCAAATTTTCTACCACATGGCAGGCGCTGCGTCAATTCCTCTGTGGAAGTCAGGCTGCGTTGTTCCGGCTTGGCAATGCGTCGAGCCAGTGGTCCGTGCGTCGAATTTCCGGTCGTTACGCTGGCGCTTCACCGATCTTCTCATTGCAAAGTCGGGCTGCGTCGTTCCGGTTCGGTGTGCGGTGAAATTTTCACTGTGGTGCAGGCCGTGTGTAGTTTCTGGCAGGCTTTGCATCGAATTTCATTGCACAAGGAGTCCTTCTTGAAGAGATGAAGTCTTTTTGGTCCTGAGACTTCAAGGAACAGGAGGCAAGCTCTATCCAAGCCCTTGGAGAGCACTTCTTCACCTCAGCACAAGGAGCTGTCAACTAAACCCAGCCACACGTGGATTGTTAGGCACAGAAAAATTGAAGTGCAGAGAAACGCTCACTTTCTAAAAGGGGCATTTCTAAAATAGTGATATTAAATCCAACATCACCAGTCAGCAGGATTTAATGTCACCAGTCTGGCCATACTAAATATGACCTTCCTACTCATTTCAGATCAGTAGCTACCATTCAAACAATGTATGAGTGCAGCCCCAGTGTTGGCCTATGAAGGGAGCAGGTAGAAACGAATTTAGGAGTTTTACACTACCAGGACATGTAAACTACATAGGTACATGTCCTGTCTTTTGCCTACACAGCACCCTGCCCTATGGGTTACCTAGGGCATACCTTAGGGGTATCTTGTATGTAGAAAACGGTGAGTTCTAGGCTTGGCAAGCACTTTTAAATGCCACATCGAATTGGCAGTGAAACTGCACACACAGGTCTTGCAATGGCAGCCGAGACAAGGTTCCGGGGCTACTTAAGTGGGTGGCACAATCAGTGCTGCAGGCCCACTAGTAGCATTTAATCTACAGGCCCTGGGCACACATAGTGCACTCTAATAGGGACTTATAAGTAAATTAAAGAGTCCATTTGGGTATGATCCAATGTTACCATGTTTAAAGGGAGAGAGTATATGCACTTTAGCACTGGTTAGCAGTGGTAAAGTGCGCAGTCTTAAAACCAGCAAAAACAATATCTAAAAAGTAGGAGGCAGGCAAAAAGTTAAGGGTGACCACCCTAAGGCTGTCAGGACTAACATAACCAATCATATGTTTTTAATTTTCTATATTAAGGGACTCCCACTGGGACCAATTGTCCTGAAAATATAATTTTTAACCCCTTCATGCCCGCCATCCACACCTCTTTAAACATGAATTGATGTAAATCAAATCACAAAGAGCATGTTTTCTGAGTAAACTACTATTTTTATGCCAAGTTTGGTGTAATGCCATTCAGCTATATATATACATTTTAAAAGTACAAAACCATAGAAATTCACCAGTTATTGTTAGGGTTACCTCAAGTATCTATAAGGTAATTTTAACTCATGGCAACGTCATGCACAGTTTTTTTGTCAAAACTTTTACAGCAAATATTACATTGATATTATCAATGATATTATCAAATTTGTCATGAGTGCCGTAATTTGTGGGGTAATTAACTGTGCATGGTGACAAAACAAGTTATAGTTACCATAGGGCATGAGTTATATTACTTAAGGTAACTCTAACTACAACTGTTAAATTTCTATGGTTACCCTATGTTTAAAATGTGAGCCTAACTATAACGTCACTGTAACTTTTGTTTTTTCAGTGAATTTCTCATTATTTAAAGTATAGTCATTTTCATTACTATACGTTAATCCAACCACCACTGCACATGGCCTTTGGCTGTGCGTAGCGCCAGTTGACTAACTATAAATGCTAAGGGCCAGATGTACTAAACTTTTTGCACGTCGCAAACAGCGAATTTTGCTGTTTGCGACGCGCAAAAAGCACATCGCGATGCCCAAACCCCATTTTGTGATTCCGTAACCTGGTTACCGAATCGCAAAACGGGATTGCGAGGCGCAATTAGGAAGGGGTGTTCCCTTCCTAATTGCGAGTCGCAGCGCGATGTAGCATTGTTTTGTGACCGCGAACGTGATCGCAAAACAATCGCAGTTAGCACCCATTTCAAATGGGTGCTAACCCATTCGCAAAAGGGAAGGGGTCCCCATGGGACCCCTTCCCCTTTGTGAATGGCATTAAAAACATTTTTCCAGAGCAGGCAATGGAAAAAATGAAACTAAAACGTTTCATTTTTTAGTTTTGTAATGCATCTCGTTTTCCTTTAAGGAAAACGGGCTGCATTACAAAAAAAAAAACTGCTTTATTTAAAAGCAGTCACAGACATGGTGGTCTGCTGTCTCCAGCGGGCCACCATCCCTGTGAGTGCCGCGAGTCTCAAGGGGGTCGCAAATTGCGACCCACCTCATGAATATACTTGAGGCGGGCCTTTGCGACCCCATTGCGAGTCGCAGATGGTGTCAGAGACACCATCCTACATTCCGATTTGCGACTCACAAATTGCGAGTCGCTCTGACTCGCAATTTGCAAGACGCAAATCGGAACCTACCTACATCTGGTCCTAAATTTCTATGGTTTTGCACGAGTAAATTCAGAACCGAACTTGAACATGCCTGCAACCTTTCATTTTTTCAATATATAAATATATCTATATATATCTATATATATATATATATATATATATATATATATATACATACACATATATATATATATATAACCTCCTGGCAGTCGCCAGAAGGTAGTTATAGTTAGGACCTAGTTTCCATAGGAAGAGTTTTTTGCCAATAACTTTGACACAGCATGACGAATCTCCATTATATTTTCAAAGTGTATACTTCACTGGAATCAGCTGCTATCTTTAAAGTCTTGGGGCGATCTGTAAAGCGGGGGCAGAGATAAGGGGGGTCCCCAAAACACATTTTCCCCATGCATTTTCCCTTAGGGATTTTGAACATGACTACAGTCCGAACAGCTGGATGGAACTACACCAAATTTGCCAGAAAGCTTGCTCTTGGTCACGAAAGTGTGCTTTTTGTGATTTGGTGTAAATACATTCAGTAGTTTTGAAGTCATTAGAGATTTAAAAATATAGATACCTAGGGATGCAGATCCTCTGCAGATCCAACTATCCCCAGGCTGATATCTGATTGGCTGCTAACACTTCAACAAGGAAGTGTTCGTAGCCTTCTTGGGACTTAGTTTCACCTGAGTCCCACAAAAATAGGTTATAAAAAGGAATAGGGGCCAGGTTAGGGTCACCCTGAGCCCCTAGCCTCGGTCTATGGGTCCCTCACGTACCCCATCATAGCTAAAAGAGCATTTTTTTAAAACAACATTTCTGAAAAATCTGCGGATCCAGATCTGTGGATTTTTCTCACATTTTAAAAATAAAAGGGTGGTCTTCTACTTTTTCTTTTTTGCCCCTGAGTGGGTCAGGTTGTGGGTTATTGAGGGAGTGAGGCAAGAGGGACGCGCCCTGAGCCCCCCCTCCTTGGGCTTATAGTAGCTCTGGGGACTGCCATCTCCCTGGGGCGATTAGAGAAACATGAGCAAGGAGCCACCTCCCCAGGGCTAAATGTGTATATTATATGGAGGAGGCCCATAGGGCCTCCCCCAAAACCCCAGGATCTCTCACCTCCCCAGGGCTAATTCTGAAATGTATGCAAGGGGCCCTCACGGCCCCCGTCCAGCCCCACGGACTGCCACCTCCATGGGTCTGGAAGAAGATAATTAAAGGGGTCGTTCCATTGTGAACCCCTGGCCCCCGCCATGCACAGTTTTCTCATCAATAATTTTACTTCAAATGTTACAGTGATGTTATCAATGATGTCATAGAAGATGTCATGGGTGATGTAATATCTGCATGGTGAGGGTGCGTGTTATAGTTACCTTAGGGCATGAGGTAAGTTACTTGAAATAACGCCAACTGTAATAGCTGAGTTCCTATGGTTTTGTGCATGTAAAATCTGAACCTAACTATAACATCCCTGTAATCTTTAGAGTCAAATTTAGGAGCCTCTAGCACCTTCTTGCACCACATTAGTGTCATTTTGTTTTTTACACTAATGTGGCCCAACCAGGCCAAAATTGCTGTGCCACATTTACAAAGTGGTCCAATGCATGCATTGCACCACTTTGTAGCCCTTTGTAGCCCTTTGAACTACAGTATGCAAAAGAGATTTATTTGCATCATTTTTTCCAGCACTTTTAACGTCTGCTCAGAGCAGGCATTAAAAGGAGGCACACCATTGTTTACAATGGGCTTCAATGGGCTTTGCAGGATTAGTGTCAACATTTTTTATGCTAATCCTGCAAAGCTCCGAACTAGCTGCAAAAATGTTGACGCTAGTTCCCTAACTACCGCCGTGGTGTGTCGAATCTTAGATATGACACACACAACATTGCATTACGGGGGCGCTAAGGGGAGCAAGGAAAGTGGCGCTGCACTGGGTGCAGCACTACTTTCCTTAAATTAGAGAATTTTAAAGTTTTTTTGTTCTATTGCCTAACTAGAACTCCCTGTAACATTTGGCTATTTTCAGTGAATTGCAAGTTTTTTTTAAACATTAAGTAAGATGCCCATCACAATGCATGGTGTGGGGGCAGGGCCTGGCCTGGCATTGTGCTGTCTCCACCCAACTTTGCTGCTCCCGCACACCCTCCTCCTTGACATCCTTTGTTTAGGTCCATCCCCCTGCTCCCTCATTAGAGCCCTGTTTTGCCATTGTTCTTCTCGCCTACCGTAGGCAGTTAGCTTGCTGCCTTATCCACCTCCTCCCTATCCCCTGTTGCCCGAGTTCATGCACAGGTCCCCTCCCTCCTGCCCTGCATGGTCCAATGTGCTACCGCTGTCTCCCATTTAGCTTGATATCACTGCATACCACTCCTGCCCGCCATTGCACAATTCTATGACCCATCATTGCCTTCCTGCTTACCCTAGGAGATTACCTTGCTGCCTCTACCCTCATCCACCATGCCCTCTGATGCCTGTGTGCAGCATGCCCCTCCTCCCTCTTCCCTCCTGTTTGCCCACTATGCTACATGGGCCTGCCACTGGCCCTCCTTTCTATTCTGAGTGATCTGCTGAGCTGCCACTGCCTCTCCTACCTGTCTAGCAGGGAAGATGGCTGCCACCTGCTCCTGCTACCTTCGTCCAAGCTCTATGCCTCTAACCCTCCCTCCTGTCCTCCATGGTCCTCCTGCTGCTCCCTTCTGCACTCCATGCTCTGTTGTACTGCAACTGCTCCTCCTGCCTGCCCTGCGTGGCCTGTTGTGAAGCCCCTTGCCCCGTCCTGTCTTGTCTATGTCCAGCCCCTACCCCACCCTTCTGTTCTACATGGGCCTTTGTGCATGCCCCTGCCTCCTCACTTTTGCCCACTATGGCTGTTCGGCTGCCAGTAACCTTCCTGCTTGCCATGCATGACCTTCTGTGCTGCCACAGCCCCTCCCACCTGCCCTATGTCGTCAGCGTGCTGTCCCTGACCACCTCCCATCTTCCCTCCGTTGTCTGTGTGTTTGCCATTATAGTCTCACTGTTGCCCTCCATGGTATGTTGTAATTCCAGTGCCCATCCCACCTGCCCCCCATGGTCATCTTGCTGCTCCAGTCCTGCCCCCTTGCCCACTGCCCTCTGTTTTCCATGTGCAGGCTCTTGTCCTCTGCCTCCTGCCTTGTCCAGTCCATTGTCATGCCCCTGCCCACTCTCTCCCTCCCTTCATGGTCCGTTATGCTGTAACTCTCCCTCCTATTTGTCCGGTATGGTCAGCTTGCTGCCCTTGCCTCTTTCCCCTCTGCTCTCTGTTGTCCATTAGCATGGCCCTGTCCCCTCCCTATTGCTTTCCATGGTTCCTTGTGCTGCACTGCAATCCAGCTTGTCCTGTGTGGTGTATTGTGCTGCTGCAACCACTGACGCCTGCCCTGTAGGCTCATTCCTGTGCCCCTGCCCTTCTCCCTCCTGCCCTCTGTTAACCAAGTCCACATGCTTACTCCATTCATCTGCCCTCCCTGATCAATTTTCTATACATGCAAACTCTTTGAACTTGGTAAACTTTAGCAAAAAATCCTGTGGAATTAAATTCAGAATGTTAGCACTCTAGTTGCTCATTAGAACAATGTAGTAAAGCTGCTGATCACGAGGGAGTTTCAGAGATACGTGCTGCATGCTGTGTGTTGAGCTGCGTGCTGTGATAACTCTGCAAGACTCCTGCTTTCACTTCTCCCACTGCCTGGATCCCCTTGCACCTTCGGATCCTAGGAAGAACACAGTGGTTTGGGGTGGCCAAGTGGCTTGGCAAGGTTCTATGTCTTTCTGCCTCGCACACCTGCCACCGTCATCTTGCTGTGACCTCGCAACCTCTGACCCCTCATTCTCGGCACTGGTTGCTGGTTTGCTAGCTGTTTTGTGGCTGCTGGAACCTTTGGACTGGTTGTGTGCTGCTGGCCTTGGTGCAGTGGTCCCCACTCTGGTGTTGGTACACGTGGGGAGGCCCTGGAGGTCCCAGAAGGTGAAGGCAGAGCTCATCCCAGTGACTGGCACTTTGTAGAACTTTTACACATGCACACGTCTGGATGCCAGGACACTGGAAGTATGATGAGTGGGGTATGGGGCTTCTACCTTTGAGACTGCACCAGGCCCCCATGTGGAAGGTTAAGTTTAGAGGCCTCAACGCGCTAGTCTGCAGTACAGCAGGAGAAGGCATCGCTAGGCAGACAGCAGCAACCCCACCTTCACTGTGACTTTGCAGTGGGAAGGTCTACCTTCGAGCTCACCAGTGTGAAAATGTACAGCAACCCCTACCCTACACCTTGCAATACTTAGGGGCAAATTTAAGAAAAGTAGCATTGCCTTTAGCACCTTCCTAATGCCACTATTTGTGCGTCGTCATTAACATATGCCTCACCATGGCAGTAGTTAGGGATCTAGCGTCAAAATGTTTTATGCTAGTTTGGCACTTTGCAGGATTAGCACCAACAATTTTGACTAATCCTTTAAATTTCATTGGACCATTTTTGTGTGTTCCCTAACGAGGGAACGCTCCCCATGCATATATTATGCCTGGCGCAGGCATAATGTGGTGCAAGGGGTTACAAAGTGGTGCAATGCATGCTTTGCGCCACATTGTAAATTTGGTGTACCGTTTTTGCCATAATATCACCACACTAGAGTGAAAAAAATTATGCAAATGTGGAAATATATGGCACTAGGCCCTCTTAAATCAGGTCCTTACTTCCTTATCACACCAGCAAGATCCTACCATGCAGAGATCTGGCCCGGGACCAGGGTTCAATTCCCACCTCGGCGGGTCTTGGGCTCAATTTCCTTGGACCAGATAATTCTCGCCTCGGTACCTTATCTAATTAATGGGTCCCACTCTGTACCTCTGGGCAATAGCTTGCTTAATCTCCACAACGACCCTCACAGCACTTGGATGCCTGGCTTCACCCTGGGGCTGTCCAGGAGTGGGTGTCTCACAGGGAAAAGCCAGGAGGGGTTCCACAGTGGTATGCGTACAGCGCCTTGAGACCCTAACGGGTGAGTAGTGCGCTATACAAGTGCAAAGTTTACAGTTTACAGTTTTACCAGGAGAGCCACTTACAGCCACACTCACCATTGGCAAATACAACTTGCAGCAGCAGCTCAGAATGGTGCACCTGTGCCCCCCTTCGTAATTTGTTTTTAGCTTGAGGACACCGTCAACTTGGAGGGGTGAGGCGGTGCCCCTTGTTCGGAAAGAACACTGAGATGACAGGCAGCCTTGCACAGAGTGCTCGTGCCCCCCGCACTTTGTATCTTATTTTCAGGTCATCAACTTCTAGGGCAGAGGTCTTCAAACTGTGGGGCGGGCCCCCCTAGGGGGGCCTGAAGTGATCCCAGGGGGGGCCCCAGACTCTAGCCAAAATAAATATTATACAGATAACAGGCCTTTGTTTTAAGCAGAAGCATGTTATTGCAGTTTTAAAAAGGTAACAGTACTTAACTGAAATGTTTAAATAGGTTTAAACATATTTAAACATTGCCATGTTTATAAAATAATTGTGAAAAATTCTGAGGGGGGCCCAATGATTTTTATTTTTCAACTGGGGGGGCGCGACATTAAAAAGTTTGGAGACCTCTGTTCTAGGGTGAAAAGCCACTGCAGGAAGAGGCCCTAGCCTGGAAAAGGGTTCTGGGATGACTGGTTCCCCTTTAAAAAAGTACTTTTTGAAAATCACAGTGATGCAGTAGCAAAGAGTCAAGGAGCCCTAACCCCAAACGAAGAGCCATGGATGATACTGCACAAGGAAAGAGCTTTTAAAGGATACATAAGCTGTGTCCAGTGTGTGCCTTCGATATTGCTTCACCATTTAAAAGCATCTGGCAGCTACTAGGGCTACCATTGCTAGAGAGGAGAGAGCAGTTGTGCAGTGGAAGAGGCCACTCTAGGTGGTGGTGTGACTTTCTATCCGCTACTCCCTACTTGCCACTACTGCTATTGCTGTTACTGTCTGCTACTGCCTGCTGCATCTATCTTCCACCCACAATCTACAAGTCTTCAGTAACAGCCCCCATTTGCGACACAAGGGCACCTGACGCTGAGGTCAATTCTAAGGTGGAGGCATTTGGAAAGGTGGACTTGTCATCAGTTTGTAATGGTGGAAGCCCAAAAGAGGATATAAAGACCAATGAACTTGGAGCCTCTCTTCTCAAAAATGCCCCCCCCCCACAGAGAATAATACAATCATAACAGACTTACAAGGATTACCAAGTGTCAGCTTATCTAAAATACCAACAAGCAGACATTCACCAATAGTGCCCCAAGCAGTTATCACACTCCCAGAAGATCGCAAGCCATTTACACATTTCAATAGTCAAGCTACTATGGAACCCTCCACTTCAGGGTAACACCTTCAGAAAAAAAAGAACATTCATTTTGTGGCCTCATCCTGCTCTCCAAGCGAACACTTTAATAGCTCTACAACAATGATCTAATGCCACTTAGGCCAGACACACAGGTTACAGACTGTGAAATCTCCTGCCTTACTGCACCGGAATGGGAGGATCTGGTAGCCTCATACATCCCAGACCTAAGAACAAGAATCCAGACAAACTGATTAAGTCAGACAACATCTGGGCATCAATATTGAATACTATGCAATTGACAGTCAATACGATGCAATATCAATCTGATAAAACATACAGTCAATCATCACTCCTCAGCTCATTGGCTACCCATGTTTCAAATATTGACCTAAAATTGACTAACTTAAATCAACTCATAAGATGGGCCCAAATAAAAACCGCCTTACCCAAACAAGCTGCACCTGTTCTGCAATTGTAGAGAAACTGTCAACATTACCAACTACAATGGGGGACCTTCTGTCGGTCATAAAAGAAGAAACTAGTACCTCAATGGCAGGCTTTTAGGCACCTCCCCTCCCCCCCAGTGGTGGACCGAGCATCTTGGAAAACGTCTATGGATTCTCAAGAGAACAGACTTAACAAGGTAAACAAACCTTTTTGAGATGGGATCTTGCAGATGGATGTAAGTAGTAATGATTTGGTGCCCCAGGGATCCCGGACATCACTCTTGAGGAAGCCTAGTGTCACAGGGTGGGCAGCTACAACCAACAGGAATTCACAGATCATTAAGGATGACATCAAACCTCCTTGCCTATTCGCTTCTAAGCAATGACAAAAACAGAGAAGGAAGGGCAGGAAAAGGAAGGGAGATATAACAGCGTACTTTCAAAGGGGTACTACAATCCCAATATCCAGCGGGCCACACAGAGGTCAGTGAGAGAAACAGGACAGACACATAGTAAAGCCTAACAGTGCTCTATGGTCAGTGTGTCAGCTGATGATGGCCCCGTACTTAACGGAGGAAAATCCTTGGATAAATAACCTACCTCAAATATAAGAGTGAGGGACAGCTCCCTGGATGAGTATGCCACTGTTTAAGAGGTTTCCAACCAGTGCTCAAGGTTAGTGGGATAGTCAATGATGGACCAACACCCAGGGAAGGTAAAACTCCGCACAAGCAACCTATTCTCGTCACAAGAGTTAGGGACGGCTCCCTGGGGAACAAGGCCAGCTTTCAAGAGGACTTAATCCTAACACCTCAATTTAATTTAGAGTGTGCATCGCAGAAACAGAGAGTCTTACTGATCCTTCTACTCTCTAGGGAAAATACACAGCAACCAAAAGCCTCTAGAAGGCTGCATGAGCAGCCAGAACAATGGCACCCTCTGTATATCGGAGTACAAGTCGAAAAGCGAGCTGACACCCTCAATAGGGGGTATATTTTTATGATTGCTAACATCAATTAGCTGGCTTGAGGATCTAAGATCATGTGACCTAAAGTTCTTAGAGTTTGTGGAGCACAATAGCCATCTTGGGACTGAGGCAACAAAAGCGATATGGGTGACACCTGGAACAGCAAAGAGGGTCTTGGATGAGCAAGAACAATTAAGCCTGAGGGGAATTAGGTTAACCTCCTTGCAGGAGCTGGGTTACCTGGAGTCATTTGTATCCAGGCACAACAATCACAGAACTCGCCCTGAGCAATCTAGGACATGGACATACTTCATACTAAGGGGGACAAAAAGTGAATCCCCAATCCACATGGGTGAACCAACTCCCAAAGGGACAACCGTATCAACTAGGACTGGAACCTCAGTATGACAAGACTGGGGCTGATTGGCTAGCACAATAAATGCTCAGAGAAGTAACCCATTACTTAAAAAGAATCTCTTACCAGCTTCTAAAAACATCATACATCTATGCTCCTTGAATATATATGGTCTGGGTAATAAAACATTGGTCCCTCAACTGTTGTTATATCAGCAATTATTTCACTTCTTCCTTTTGCAAAAGACTTGGCTACTTCAACCATTTCATCCACAGAGTTTCAAGTTATTACATCGTCCAGCACAAAAAAGTGCCAAATATGACCACCTCAAGGGAGGACTCGTAATATATACCTCTACAGTGCTGTTAAGAAGCTGGACTCTAACTTAGCCCAGTCCAACGCAATACAAGCTCTCAGAGTGACAATTAGAAGCCTCATAAAAGACATTCAGCTGGTGTTAATAAATTTATATCTTCACTCATGAGATAAGTCCCAGGGCGCCAACCTGCTGGGAGGGGAGCTCACGATATTGTTAACAGAGGTGCAAACATCAAACTTCATAAGTACTGACGATGTTAACCTGCACAGGTTGGGCACAACAGAAGAGAATGATTCCTTAGGTTGCCAATCATTAGTATGGCAAATCCGGCAACAGAAGGGGGAACAACTGGGGAAGGCAATCTAAGCTAGCTAAGAAGCTCCTGGGGGACCTCGAACAACTCAGCTTATGGGCACTAAATGGACGGGTCTCGGGCAACTGCCCCCCAGCTGCTGCTTACCATACAGGTTCAACTAGCACAAAAACAGATTAGAAGTCTGCAACCATCCCTCTGTTCAGCAAAATTGCAGATTACCAGCAGGTGGCAAAAGATTACAGTGACCACCTCCCATAAGAAATCACACTGCCTACCCAGGTAAAAATGCCAACCCCGGCGGTGCAGGGGCTACGCTCCACACACACAGTAAACCATAAAAGAATTAAATACAAAACTCACTCCCAGAAAATATGCTCGGCTTCGAGAAGACGCTCCAGCAAGATAATCCGATGAAAAATCTAAATGCCATAACTGGCTTAGAAAGCTTCACAAAAGTGCTAGGGGCAGCTCATTCAACAAGAGAAGACTCGCAACTAATAATAACAGGAGAACTTCACCATAGTAGCCCCTCCAGCAAGCAGATTACAGAAATCAAACTCCTTAAGAAGTCAATAAATAAAACTCTGCCCGGACTAAAATACTCAAAAGAAGCTGAGGCAATTAAAAGCAGAGAGGAAAAAGCGAGCCTGGCAAACCAAAAGGAAGGCAGAAGAGGTGGTTTTGGCCAAACTTCTTTATGACATATGGAGCAGCAATAGCATGTGAATCTGTCGCACATTCAATACGCTACAAAGCCCCACAATATACGGAGCAAGCTTTCACTTGACAGAAGAGCCGTAGGAAAGCTTCCTCCGGGACCATTTTACTAGCAATTACAATCAAAAGGCAAACATGGAAGCCTAATTAGGACAATTTGAAGAAGAGAGAGCGCCTGATACATGTAATTCTGAGGCAATATGTAGGTTTACAATCTCGGCCAAACAAATCTCCAGGATGATTGTCAAGGGCAGAAGGGAGGGGTCACCAGGCCCTAATGGGATCCTCCCTGTTCTGTTTAAACAAGATTGAGACTTCTGGGTGGAAAAACTGAGACCAATTTTTGAGCAAATTGCACAAACAGGTATAATCCCTTCCTCTTGGAGGGACTCAATTATATCTTTAATCTATCAAAAAGGCAATAAGAATGAGGCAAACAATTACAAATTGGTAGCCCTGATAGACAATGATGCCAAATACTACGCTGCTCTCATCTTAGAGTAACTGTTATCTTGGGCAAGGGAAAAGGGAGTAATCCCTCTAAATCAAATAGACTTCAGTAAGCACATGGGAACTACTGCAACCATTTTAATTATTTCCCTGTTGAGTGATGCTGCAATAGCAGCTAAATTGGCTCTCTATCTATGTTTCTTGGATTACAGGTTAGTTTGACTGCAATGACAAAGGCAACTGTGGGACAAACCTGCCAAATGGAAGATACCAGCCCCATTCCTAAACCAACTAATTCTCCTACACAGGGAGACCTGGGGCAAGTGTAGCCGGATACAGGAAACTATTTGTCAAGGAAGATCCCAACCACAAAGTGGCTGAAACATGGATTCATCCTAGCCCCAACCCTATATATTTTTTTAATGTCAGTTGTATCACCCAGGCTGGACAAGTGCAATTCTCATGCCTCAAGGATGCGTGGCCTCGTCCTCTCCAATCTGCTTTACACTGATGACTTAATATTCATCAGCCGTTCTCTGGTTGGCCTTCAACATTTATTAGGCGAAACACAACATTTTTTCAGCTGAAAATGGTTTGACCAAAAAGTTTGCAAGACCAAAGGTATGTACCTGAACCAAAGAAAGATAAAAGAAGTTTGATCCTGGTATCTGGCAAAACAAAACCTCATAGGGCCACAGGCCATAATATGAGATTTTATAAAAATTAGTCTGGAGATCAAGGGAGGATATAAAATCAACACAAGCATGGAACAACAGGTGCAACGCCCTGGGGGTATGTGCCAAGAGAATTGCATCATCCGCATAGAGGAGCATAGGGAGGGGTCTGCCTTTTATAATAGATATATAGGGGTGGCCCACATTAAATGAGAGTGTAAATCATTAATGTAAATGATACATAAAAGTAGGGCCAGCACGCATCCCTGTCTCACTCCGCGATGAATTCCAATGTCCCCTGACATATTGCCCTGTGTGCTAATACAAACTCAGGCCTTCATATCCTTACGCAGATAAGCAAGAAAATGGACTAAAACTATGTCCAACCCTGCAAAGTCACGTAAATATCATAATTTGGTACGATTCACACATTCAAATGCTGGCAAGAGGTCCATAAATGCTAAATATAGGGGAGACTGTTTCACTACTGTTATATTTTCCTAGGACCATAGTTAAGTTGAGACACTGCTCAATGGTTGCTACTTTAAAGCTAACCCCTTATAGACAATGGTGCACAACAGACTCCTCTGACACCCAAGCCATAATCGTGTTATAGTAGATAATTCTGCCAAGTATCTTTGCAGTGGTATCAATAAGTGAAATTGATATAGGGGCTATTATGGAAGTACCCCAAGTATCTGGAAGAGGAGAATCGGCAAAGTTATTAAAAACATCCGTAAGCAAGGGAACCCAAAGAATTGTATTACTTTTGATAAAATCAATGAGGACCCGATTGGGGCCTGGTGTTATACCACCCACATTTTGGCTGACAGCATCCTCTACTTCCTCTAAAGGTTTTTATAAAGAAGATACTAAGCAGTAATCTGTAGTAAAGAAAACAGAAGATAAGGGTGCTGCATATATTGTGCTAAAGTGGTCCTCCCACCTACTGCTGACAATATGACAAGAAACTGTGCTAGATGATTGTTAGAAATGGGGTCTCTGGTTATCAGTCTATCCATGCAAGGACTCTCACTCTAGTCAGGACAATAGAAATACACACTTAGATAACCCCTGCTCACCCCCTTGGCAGCTTGGCACAAGCAGTCAGGCTCATCTCAAAGACAATATGTAAAGTATTTGTACCGACACAAACAGTAATACAGTGAAAACACTACAAAATGGGCACCACACCAGTTTAGGAAAATAGGCAAAATGTATCTAAATCAAACAAGACTCAAATGACAAAAATCCAACATACACAAGTAAAGTTATGAATTTTAAAAATAATAGATTCTTACTCAATAGAAAACAATGGAAACGTTGTTATTACACAAAGTCCCTGGTTTGTGTCAAAAACAAAGCTAAATGAGCGAGCGTGCATTGGAAAAGTCAGCGATGCGTCAATTCCTTACTTACAAGTGAGGCTGTGCGTTGTTTCTTCGGTCGGGTAGGGGATGTGTTGTTTTTCTTTCCCGCAAGAGAGCGATGTTTCGATTTCCAGATGGGGCATTTTGAATCGGCACAGGTTCACATTGATTTTGACGCCCAGCGATGATGCATGTGAAATCCGGCCACACAGTGATGGAAAACCATAATGTGTGGGGTTTACATCGTTTTCACCTACCGCAAGCGGGTATTGCATTGTTTCTCCGGCCGCGATGCAGGTGATGTGTCAATTTCCCACTCGCGATGCAGGTGGTGCATCAATTTCAGCCGAAAAGCAGGTGGTGCACCATTTTTACAGCTACATTGCAGGTGGTGCTTCAAAATTTTCCCTGCACGGCTCCCTGTGCATGGATTTCAGTTCTTGTTCTACCAGCTTCACCTTTCAGGGGCCCAGGGACTGGATAGGGCACCACTCGGCAGGGCAGGAGACTCAGCAGAGAGTCCAGGTGCTGGCAGAAAGCCTTTGATGGCCCTGAGACTTCAAAACTGGAGGCAAGCTCAGTCCAAGCCCTTGGAGATTTTTCACAAGCAGGAATATCCCACATAGTCCAGTCTTTGTCCTCTTTCAGGCAGAAGCATCAACTGCAGGCCAAGTCAGCAAAGCACTGTCACGGGCAAAGGGGCAGCACTCCTTCTCTTCAGCTCTTAAGCTCTTCTCCTCGGCAGAGGTTCCTCTTGGTTCCAGAAGTAATCTAAAAATCTGGGGTTTTGGGTCCACTGCTTATACCCCTTTCTGCCTTTGAAGTAGGCAAACTGCAAAGGAAAGTCTTAGTTGTTGACAAGATCCTGCCTTGCCCAGGCCTGGCTCCATACTCACACCAGGGGTTTGGAGACTGCGTTGTGTGAGGACAGGCACTGCCCATTCAGGTGTAAGTGGCCACTCCTCCCTCCACTCTAGCCCAGATTGCCCATCAGGATATTGAGGCTACACCCCAGCTCCCTGTGAGTCACTGTCTAGTGGAGATTCAAAAACAGACTAACTGTCAGTTTGACCCAGACAGGTAATACACAAGAAGGCAGAGTGGTTTCAAAACGGTGTCAGCAAGAAAATGCCCACTTTCTAAAAGTGGCATTTTCAAACTGACAATTTAAAAACCAACTTTACCAAAATATGTATTTTTAAATTGTGAGTTCAGAAACACTAACCCCCCTATTTCTATCTGCTCTCAAAGGGAAACTGCACTTAAAAGATATTTCAAGGCAGCCCCCATGTTAACCTATGAAAGAGATAGGCCTTGCAACAGTGAAAACTGAATTTGGCTGTATTTCACTGCTAGGACATATAAAACACACCAGTACATGTCCCACCTTTAACATACACTGCACCCTGCCCATGGGAATACTCAGGGCCTACTTTAGTGGTGCCTTACATATATAAAAAGGGAATGTTTGGGCCTGGCAAGTGGGTACACTTGCCAGGTCGAATTGGCAGTTTAAAACTGCACAAACAGACACTGCAGTGGCAGGTCTGAACCATGTTTACAGGGCTACTCATGTGGGTGGCACCATCAGTGTTGCAGGGCCCACTAGTAGTATTTGATTTACAGGCCATGGGCACCTCTAGTGCTCTTTACTAGGTACTTAAAAGTAAATTGAATATGCCAATCGGGGATAAACCAATCACCAATACAATTTACACAGAGAACATATGCACTTTAGCACTGGTTAGCAGTGGTAAAGTGCCCAGAGTCCTAAAGCCAACAAAACCTGATCAGAAAAAATAGGAGAAATGAGGCAAAAGGTTTGGGGATGACTCTGCAAAATGGACCAGGTCCAACAATGATCTATTTATATGCTTTAAGTCAGCCACAGAGGTGAAAAATTACTTCTATCAGCCAGTTTTGAGGACTAAACTAATGCTTCCCACTGTTCTATAACAACCTTTTGCAATTGTTTGGCAGTGGTTATTTTGTATTGCTTGCACAAACAAGCCGCTAGGGCAAATTCCCTAGGGTTAGAGGCAAGTGCTAGCCTGAGAGACCAATTTGCTGCGGAAGAATCAGAGTTGAACCATCTTCGAGTGTCAGACATAGGCTTTGCAGGTTTCAGGAGTGCCATCCTAATCCCTGAGCAAAAGGTTCGAAAAGCTTCCATCACATGCAACCCTTGAGCCTCCGCTGTCAGACATAACTTTACCAGCTCCAAATTAATTTTGATTATCTCTTTAAGGGTTTGAACAGGGTCACGCAATCTCCAGACCAATCTCAAATTGTCATTATTAGGTTGCAAGTGGCACGCACCAATATCCTGCTGAAAATTTCCCTTAAGACGCAAAGAAAGCATGGCCTCAATGGGATTGTGGTCACTAAAGCATGAGAAGATAACAATGCCATATAAAAATAGGTCCTCAAGATTACAGGTAAGAATGAAATAGTTCACCTTAAAAGTGGGGACCTTTGAGCTGGACAAACCAGAAATAGCCAGCACATTTACCAAATCGAATGGGACAAGAAAAGAAACTAAGGCCCAGATTTATACTTGCTTCGCGCTGAATTAGCGTAATTTATTTTGATGCTAATTCAGCCCAACCTTAAGTCAGTATTTATATTTTGACGCTAGACCTGTCTAGCGTAAAAATATTGGAGTTAACATCATTTTTTAGATGCATGAAACCACCTTGTGTCAATGAGATACAAGGTAGGTGTTCCCGTCCCAAAAGAGACTCAAAGCCCCTAGCACCATATTTATCCACCTGGGCAAAAATGACGCACGGGTGGGAGGCAGACCTAAAAATGATGGTAACTCCGATTTGCATCAAATTGTAACGCCTGGGTCAGACCAGGTGTTAAACTAAGGCCCACACATCACTACTTAAGGAAAACACACAGAAGCAACATTAACGACCCAAAGGACAAGATGGAAGTGCTACTGATCCAGATTGCGAGATGACGCAGAGGACAGCAACAACAACAGCAACCACCACCACTACAACAGGGCCCACAAAGGCAACGCAGAAGGCAGGAGAGAATATTCAGAAACAGGACAACCCTCCTTGACCTCAAGGAACAGGACATTATAAGGACCCTGTAGGAGTATTTAGGACATGACTGACCTTACAAGCACTGTGCTAAGGGACACGTTTGCTAAGAAGCTGAGCTCCATCCCATAGCCTGCACTGTGCATGTGTGGACAGTATAAATGCTGATTCATGTTTTGGAAGATAGGAGAGACACTGGTAGTGATGTTGCTCATCCTGGAACAATGGGATACACACCCTTGGACACCTGATGGCTGGCCCAAACATCAGCTGCCACTCAGGATCACTAAGGGACCTATGTAAGCGCCGCCAGTGCCATTGTCATGGCCTCTACTGTATGAACAAGTTGGCGGATGACCACTCTTTTGTAACTTGAAGCCACATTGGAAATCGGCCACCCTCCCATGCAGCACCTAGCATGAAAGGGGCTTGCAATGTGTGTAGCTGCAGGTCTGTCATCACAAGATACGTAGCATTATGATGCTGACACAGATGTAGGTGTCACCTAAAACCTGAGGCAGTGCCAACATCAAACACCACCCCAGGGGTGCTGTTTGCAGGTTGCAATAAGGAAATAGACTGTGATTTGACCTAATATGAATGTGCTACCTATGCATGCTGCATACTGCTGCACACAAAGAAAGAGCCAATTGTCTGTAAAAAATGTATATGTATAGGAAGGTGTCCCTTCCTGCATAGAGACATCCATCTCCACAGGGCAGCTAGCCAGGCGCCCTGGTGCAAGGTTGGTATATTGAAAATACTACAGCACAATGCTGCCAATGGTGGAGCTGTGTTGTGCATTGTCACTTACTCATTAAAATGGACCTAAGTGTTGCACTTCATATGTATAGGAAGGTGTCCCTTCCTGCATAGAGACATCCATCTCCACAGGGCAGCTAGCCAGGCGCCCTGGTGCAAGGTTGGTATATTGAAAATACTACAGCACAATGCTGCCAATGTTGGAGCTGTGTTGTGCATTGTCACTTACTCATTAAAATGGACCTAAGTGTTGCACTTCATATGTAATGACACATGTCAAAATGGTTGGGATGCCCACGCTCTGTAGGGCTACAACATTGTCATCACATCTGAACCCATTGTGGTGTGAGGATATGTCATGTCCCCTCTAGTGTTAGCACACTGATACAAAGGTGCACTACACAACACATGGTACAGACATACTCATACTGAGCATCAGTTAGGATTCCAAAATATATGTCCCAGGTCGTTGGGCCAATAACCAAGATTGTCATATTCAACAACACAGTGATAAGAAAACTTTGCACAAGGCCAGGAACTCACACCATACCACAAACATGTATGAGTCACAACCAACTCAAAATAACAACTGCCATACTACATGACAAACATGTTGCAAGCCTAAACAACAACTTACATCTTTTATCTTTTGCAGGGGGTCAGGGTTATGGCTTACAGCAGTGGATGATGACCCCATTTGCAAACCCATGCACAGCAGCAGAGCTTGCATACAATGAGGGACACCGTAAGACACCTAATATTGTGGAAAGGACATTTGGCATACTGAAAACAAGATGCAGGTGTCTGGACCTCACAGGAGGCAGCCTTCTTTATGCCCCACACATTGTGTGCAAAATCATCCTGACATGCTATCCTGCACAAGATATTTGTTCGGATGAACGTTCTGATGTATGACTACGTAGATGACCTGTCTGAGGAGGAGGAGGAGGATGGTGGTGACAATATAGAGGGGGAACAGCACAAACAGCTGCTAGGGTACGCCACAGACAGCACATAGTTGACAATTTTTACTCTTAAGAACCACTGAATTCACCTTGTCAAGGAATCTGACAAGTACTGTTGCAACATCGTATGAGATGTGTAAGATTGTACCACCACCATCTTAACAGCCTCATCACTGGTATGTGACAACTAAAGGATACAATCTATGGACCAAATGGATCATCAGACACAACTACATGGATGTCAAAAAATAGAAATTAAGTCATGTTGGAACTGAACACTGTCACAACTCAGTATGAGAGTTGCAATGGCTGCATGTAACATGTGTGACAAGGGGGGGGAACATCATTAGAAACTATGGTCATCATGATTTGCCCAGGTATAACAACCAATGGTAGAAGTTGGGCCTGTGCAAAATATCCATGGTAATCTGTCCTGCCACTGCCATGGGGCACAATCCTGACACAGGGTACACATAACCTCGCACATTGCACGGACACGTCTGTGGAATGCACATCAGCATGGATGAGACTATATGCTGCTAGGGCTGCAAGTCCACCACAGACAACCAACAACCATTGGTATTTACAACAAGTTTAATCAACCTTTTGTGATCAAAACATATTCTGGGTGGAATGTAGGCAGAGTGTCATAGACACTATGTACCAAAGATGTACACATGTCAGAGAAATATGGAGTCTTCACACAAGTCTCCATAAACTCAAAATCTATAGTTGTCGGGTGATATTTTCTAGGTAGCAATGGTTCACCCATCATCAACAATGCCTGACCTCTGTATGTAGCTTTAAATATTATGCTCTGTATGACAATACCACATATCCCAGACAAAAACACAATACACAATTCCAAATCAGAACTGTTGCATTGTACTGAATGCCAAACATATGTGGATACACTGTTGTCACACATGTATATTTATGCATGGCGTGCAACAGTTTGCCTGCTGTTGACTCTGTAACACACACATTGGTGGAACAGACCAATCACACCCTCATCACATTGTTGCATGGATTACCACATGTGGCCATACCCAATATGCCACAATGCAGCACAGCCCAAGTCATATGTATGTTGATTCAGGATGCATCTAAGGACAAAGCAAAAAAACACACAATCAGGAATTGAGTCAAAACATATGAGGCAAATGCGCCTAAAACATCTGCAAATGCAAAGTAAATGACACAATACTGCCTACTGTGAAATCAACGCATAACCATCATGCGTCTATATAAACAACACATGTGGGTTATGCATCTGAAAAAACCTACGCAGATGTCAAATGTGTCAAATAAATACACGCATAACTGAAACACGTGACGCATGAGGACAGGAAGTGATGCAATAGGAAATCCTGTCTACAATTTGGGATAGTTGGGATTAGATAGTGGGGTTAAGTTTCCATTTATTTTTATTTTTTCTTGGTATTAAGGTCAACTTTGACCATACACAACATGTCCGGTAAGGAGAGGCTGACAAGGATGTCAGAGGATAAGCTGGGTGGAATTGTGTGGCTGGTATGCTACTGGCTGCCCATGATGCTAGAGATTGGTGGCCGGGTCATCTAGGGATACCGAACCGAGGCCATTAGACAACTTTGCCACATCAGTCATGGATTAATCAACGCATGATCATTGCAGACTTAAAATTGAGCTGGCATCTCTATCACAAAGAGCCTCTGGGTGACTTGCAGGACAAGCTTGAGTACCTGAGTCATATGTCTTGCAAAGCGTCAGGGTAGTGTAATGTTATTTTTACACAACTCCCCCTTATACCATGTTGTTGCGTCTTCTATAGATGGTCCATATATGGTTGCTGCAGGGTGTAGCACTACATGAGTCTATGGCCCAGTATTAGTGTTCAGATGTGTGGCTCTAACTCAGCTGAGTGCCTGCGTCATTGTGTGTTCATAGTGGTGTGTCTGTTGCACAGTTTTCCAGTAGCATAACTAGCTCACTCCTCACAACTAGTTCACACTGAAATTTGTTGTCCACTCGCAGTGACTGTGATATGACACTAAGCATGGTTTTCCATTCATGTCTTACAGGTGGACCAGCCCCCTACAAGATCGGCAAAGTGGCGCGATTTGAGGACCCAGATGTATCCAGTAAGTGTGATAATGTGTGTCCTGTGAAGTAATCCAGGGTTTGGTGTGAGTGAGCCATGTATGTTGAACACAGTGCTAGATGTAATAAACTGTCAAATGATCAGATATCCCAGTAGGCTAGATGTTGACATTATGGCCCATTTAAAGGATCCCCATGCACCACCAGAGGGTCACATCTTGTGAGGCTCGTGGTGCACAATGGCCAGCATCCTGTACACAAGGTGATGACAAGCCACAGGGAGGGCTATATGTGACTAAGAATGACAGAGTGCAACGCTGTGAGAATATTGGTAGTGGCGCACTCCATCATTCTCACAACACAGGGATGCGCCATGTTAAACCCAATTTGGTGCATACCAGTATTGTCATGTAGGTGGAGGACAGGCTGGCAATTGTCCCCCAGCATGGTGCTCCATCTTTTGCATCTATGTATGTTACACTTATGTGGAATGTAATTGGCTTGCATGCTGGTCAAGGCCAAAAGTTTGCTTGCATGGAAATGGGTGTGTAAGGAATAGTAGTGGGAGATCAGATATTGATGGGTGTCTGCACCTGGACACATGAATGTAGATGTGATAGACTTATGGATACCAGCTTCCTAGCTGCCAGCCCTCCTAACATATGGTCCACTCCTTGACTCCATGTATGAGTGGACATGCCTTGGTGGATGACCACAACAGTTGAGATGATGGATTGCATGGCCATCCCCCCCTAGGTTCAGGGGGAGAAGATTACCAATTTAGTATGTAGATGTGATGCTCACAGTGTAGGTGACAGACATATTAATCAGGCTTGCATGTGTACCTATCAGCTTTGACTCTTTATGGTTACCAACAGCATCCCATACTCCCATTAACATGCCCAAGTTCCTGGTGATGTATGGTTGTAAATAGACAGAGATGATGAGGAAGTCTGGGCCTGATCTTTGTAAAGTTTGCACTGCCTTTGCATTATTTTTTACTATGCAAATGTGATGTACACTTCCATATGTATGGTTCATTTTCGCATCGCTTTAGTTTCAATAAAATGATGCTAAGGCAGCATTGTCGTTACATTTATCAGGGCTATTGTCTTTTCTGGAATGTGAGTTGGAGTGCATGTGTAATTAGATGTAGCAGTGTAAGCTACCAATCTGTCAGACTCCAGACAATGCTGACACTGATGGTTGCCTGTCTCCATTTAACAGCTGCCAACAAGAGCAATTATGAGCTACACACTTTTCAAAAGAGGGCAGTGAGGTACTGCCATATCCTGGCAGTGGAATCTGGGTTCCATAAAGTGGCTCACAGCTATTGTGCAGGGGAATGGCGGGCATTCCCACAAGGGGTGCACATAGTGGCAAAGAAGGCACCGCAAACACCTAGCTCCTCAGCAGTGCAGGGGGGGCACAGCTGGCACCACTCCCACAACATCGGCTGCAACTACTTCAACAAAAACAGTGCAATAGCCCACACCACCTGCTGCCATGGACACAAAATTGCTGCAGGATCTGCAGAGGGACATTTCCCTGGTCCTGAAACATTTGGACAGTTTGGAGAAGGAGGTGGACACCAACACCAAGAGGCTAAAGTACATAAAAAAAACTGAAGAAGGCCAAACTCTGAGTCACATCTGAACTGCCACTCCCAAGTTCTGTCCCCTCCCTTCTGATTTTGAGTTTGTTTTATTGTGGGTTTTAGGAGGTTAGTGTTAGGTTAGTGTAGGTATGTAGTTTAGTGAGTAAAAGTGGATTTGGGGTGGGTTATTTACTTATTACGTGTTCATTGGTGGGTGGGGGGTCATGCTGGGGTGTAAATGTGTTTAAAAAAATTAAAATTAAAAAAATATATAAAAAATTACAAAAAAATATATATTTGTTCAGATTTAGTTAGTATGTGTATTATTAGTATATGTTGCCCTGCATGTGTCTTGTGACTTAAGAGGGGTGAGGGGGCCAATGTATAGAGTGTGGTGTTAAATGTGTTAGCATAGGCTAGTTAGCTTTAGTTGTTGGTTGAGTATAGTTAGAATAGGCTAAATTTGGATAGGGCAGGTTTTATTAATTATTTCAGTTCAGTTTGATACTTAATAAACATTTTTGTGTACTCCTATACATTTTGTGTTATATGCTAGTGTCTCAGGGTCTTCCCATGAGTGCACAGTACAAATTGTGTGTTGGCCTAGGGATTCTGTCCTGCCTCCAAATACCTCACTTAACATGTGCATCACCTATTGACAAGTGAGCTATCACATTGGCAGCAACAACACATCTACTTGTCCATGCATCTGCCATCCAGTGTACCCACCACGCAAGGTGACTAAGTTTATTTTGTATTGGACAGGTAGGTGTGGTAATTCAGCTGTCAGTGTTGGAGTCCTGTGTAAGAATGTTGGGAACTGTGGCACATCTGACAACAGCCTACATTTGAACTCTATCCTGCAAAAGTTACCAGTGGCAATCACTAATGAGGTTAGGTACCTCTGTTTCACACTAATGTGTTCTACTGGTTCTCCCAGCTGACAATATTGCCCGAGAACTGTTTCACAGCCATTCCTGCCATATGTACTGAGTGAAGCATACATATGTTCTTCATTTTGACATATTCAGGGAATTGCTTGTAGGGGATGAGACCAATATGTGCCCGCATATTCCTGCACTCTTGTACTGACACTCTGTGACTAATGACATGGTTACACACATCACAATTCCTAAGCATAGTATGTGTGTCACAATACACAAAGACATACTGTTTGTGTAGGAGGTGTTTATTTACAAGTGTTGTAGTGCAATACTTACAATGTCCAGGTCAGTGACCCCATTTGTGAAATCCATACAATTGTGACACAACACAAGTCCAGGGTTGAGGGACATGTCATGGGACATGCTTGGGTGAAGTGCTGTTAACTGTGGAGGAACAATAATTGCCAATTGGTAAGTGAGAGAGAATGACAATCCATAGCAGACAGGTCAACAGTGTGTCGGTGAAGAGTGCACATATCCAACTGTTCTAGCACTGGCATGATCTCAAGCACAGGCACAGGGGGCCACGGAATTGACAAGTACTTCACACCACTGGGGAAAAACGCCTGCCAGAAAACTGCCCCCAGAGGAACATTTTCAAGACCGCAGCCCAACTGGAGATCTTTCAGTGACAGTGCCGTTATACTGGGCACCTCTTGGGAAGCCACTCCCCCAAGTAACATGGTATAAGAATCCATGCCGAATGTATTCATCCCAAGTGCATCAAGTGCACACCCCCTCCATATAACTCATGACAAATCAAATGAGCACTCCATTCAACCTCAAAAGTGGGAACCCCCTGTATCTCCAATCATAGTGATAAAAGGCAGGGGCAGGGCGGTACACCCAGAAACCACGCCCCCAAAGAAAATACCACAGAAGGAAGCCAGGAAAAGCTGGGTCCAGTATCACCAGCACCAGCCTTAGCAAAACAATCAACATCCCCGCTGGGTCGTCTCACTTACATAGGAAGAATTAGAGGAGGTCTTCAGTGAAGAAGAGGAGCAGTGTGCAGGGGGAGAGGGTAAGGGTGCTCTCCTTACACCCACAAAAAGGAGCGTCAAACATCCCAGTACTATAGGGGCACGGGCACTCAACACATCACAAAACCACAGCCCAACTGACAAGAAGGACGCCCCGCTGACTGGACGGGATGCCTTAAACAACACACTAACAGCCATAACCAACGCAACAATCTTCAATACAGACAAATTAGACATTCAAATCCAAACTCTGCAAAGTTTGGCAACCACCACTATGGCAACAGACAATAAGCTGGACAAGTTAAACGCGCTCATTCGAAGAGCGCAATCCCACATGGAGGCCGACAAGGGCCTGGTTAATCAGACAAACCAGTGTCACTGCAGCCAATTTTGGATTAACTCCAAGAACTGCCATCAGTCATGTCCACAATAGTGACAGATCTAAAACAGGAATTGCTGCAGCGGGGAAACGTCAAGCAGCTTCCACAGTGCCCACAAGGCACAAACAGCCCACAAAAAAGAATATCTATCCATACTGCCCAGGATGCAGCAAGTCCAGTACAGGCTTTAGGATCTTCAGTTGAAGGTCCAAACCAGGAACACACAACAACGAAAGGCCCCTTCATTCCTGTCCTGTCCAGGAAAAATAAAATACGCCTCAGGAAAATGCATAATAAAACAGTGATGGATCCGGAAATTAAATACTCACACCCCTCCAGCCACGGCAATCACAGCTCACCGAGAGGAAACGCCAGGGCAAAACAAAAGCAAATCACAGAAAAAAAAGTGTACAACTGCTGCCCAACTGGGAGATTCAAAGTCGCCGTCCACAACAGACCAGCAGCTGTCCCTACAGCTCAGGAACAATACTCCAAGGCAGCAAGAAGAAGGAAGAACAGGACAAAACGGAAATAAGATCATGGGGGCCCGAAAATCACAATAGGAGACTCAAACGGATTACAATCAAACTGCTCAGGACCCAAAACCCAGCACAATCCACAACCCCAGAAGTAACCACTCAGATTCCATTTATGGAGAAGTCGGACGGTTCAGGATTAAATCATAGGTCCATCCCCAGCTCAAAGACACACCTAAAAAGAACAAGTTCTTGCTTCTCCACTACAGAGGATAGGCAAACAAGACCCAGTAAGCCACCTTCATCGCATAAGATGGTTCAACAAGTGCATGGTGAAATACGAAGTACGGAAAGCCAACTCAACGTCTGATCAAATGGAACAGGTGGACATAATTTCAAAATGGGAGGCCACATTAACATCATAAAGGAACCAGCTAGAGCCTAATCAACCAGCCAAAGTCGGCCCACTGCTGAGCAGAAAAAGTTAAGACATTAAGGTAACAAAGAAAACAGCTTAACAAAACCACCAGACTTCTAAAGAATCAACCACCAGGTAACAGCTACCAGTTCACCTTTCCTGAATTGATAAGGGAATACAAGAAGGCAATATGGGAAGAAAAGCAGGCTCACATAGATCAGGAATGGATCAGAATTGTGGAAGCCACTAAAGCAAAGAACAGCCGGCTGCTGTGATCTATTGTCAATCAACTGGAGCACAGGACAACCGGGATCCAAAGTAACGTGGTTCCACAGAGAAAGTGAACACATCTCCAACCTCTACGGCAGCTCTAACACAGAGAAACCATCTCCCACCTCAAGCTGCGAGTCAAAGCCATTATCCTTCAAAGTACAAAACGTTGAGGAACAACTACGACACTGCAGACAGAGTGGGGCTCCTGGGCCAAATGGTCTCCCGTCAGGAATACTAAAACACAACCCCGCCCTCTGGACTGGCCTGCTCTGCAACCTTTTCAATGTCAGCAGCACGGATAACAAAATTCCGGATTCCTGGAAAGGGCCAATTTTCCACCCAATCTACAAGAAAGGTCCCTACATGAACCCAGACTGCTATCGACTAATATCACTGCTTGACATCGATGCAAACATATTTGTGGGCCTCCTGCTTGAGGAACTCAAAGAATGGGCTAGCAAATTCAATTTCATACCTCTGAATCAAAGCCATGCTTGCTGAAAAATATACAAATAAAAAATGGCCCTATGCATATGCTTTGTGGACTTGTCCAAAGCCTTTGACTCAGTGGACCAGAACAAGTTGTGGGGGAAACTAGCAAACCTCAAAATCCCGCCAGAACTGCTAAAAGGAATACAACTTCAATTGGGAAAGGGTGAAAGTAGGAAATAATGGAAAAGTGTCTGCCAGAATTCTGATAGACAGAGGTGTAAAGCAGGCCTGTGTTCTGTCTCCAATGCTTTTCAACCTTTATTTGGCAGATCAGTTCACACAACTAAACACTACTAGCTCTTATCCCCACAAACTGAGCAACTACCCCCTAACAGCATTATTATATGCAGATGACATCGTCCTTCTGAATCTCTCAGGTACAGGACTCCAAAAAAGAGCTAAACACCTTCAATCATTATTGCACAACAAATGAGCTGGTGGTAAACACAGAGAAAACCAAAGTAATCATCTTTAGCAAACTGATAATTAAGAAAAATAAATGGTTCTGTGGGAATCAATCTGTGGAAAGAAGCAGAAGCTATAAATACCTTGGCCTCTGGCTACAGGAGCGCTGGTTACATCGCCTGCACCTAAACACCCTGAAAGCAAGGCTGGCATCTCTACTTGCATCAGTCCTATCCCTGGATTCATAACTATAAAGCCCAATCTGGTGTCCTCTCCTTAAAGTGATCAAAGCAAAATTCCTGCCAGCCCTGACATACAGTTCAGAAATATTTCCAGATAAACTTAACAACTTCATGAACATTGCACAAAGCAAAGTCTTTTGCCTTCTCTTCTGCCTTCCACACAGCTCCTCGCCAACGCAGATTAGGTTGGAATTTGTAATACAAGAACAAGCATTAGTTCAAGACGGGGCATTGCTCAAATATGCCTCCATGTTAAGACAGGCCCAACCAAACACACTAAAGGCATTGATTTGGGAGGAAATCAACACAAACCAGGAGGAGGTCTCAAATCCATGGCTAAAAAGAATTGCTTCAGCCATAAAGCATCTGCAAGCAGAGGAGCTATAGCAAAAGTCTTTACCCCATAGAAATTTCAAGCAATTACTAAACAAACAAGTCAAGATGCTCTCCTGGAGCAAGGACAAAGATAAGTTCAAAAATCGATCACACTCTTGGATGTCAATTAACACATATAAGGCTCCAACAGCACAGCCTTACATGACAGAAATATTCAAAACTTAACAAAAAATAAAGATGCTACACGCCAGACTCGGACTATTACCTTCAATAGAGGCTGAACCAAAATGGCTTAAACCCACAAACAACAGAAGATGCAGACTTTGCGGTCATCACCGGGAAGACTTCATAAACATCCTTTGTATTTGCCCCGCTCTACTACCCTGGAGAAAGCTGTATCTGAAAAACATTATCAACACCAATAGTATCAGAACATGCCAGCAGGCTATCCTGTTTAGTCTGAAAGGATTTATTACTCAACACATGGCATGTTTTGCAAAATTTATTTTAAAAACAGAACACTCCTTAAAACATGCCACAAAAAACCAAGATGAGAAAACGAGCCCCTCAGCTGGCAAAGGAAATGAACGCTGTCAGCTCCGGGCTTACAAGCAATGGCCTCAGCATTCCCACCAACTGCACTCTGCATACCCCACCTGTGGGCTGGACTACTTATATTTTATTAGTAAAAAAAATGCTTTTTGATGTTTTTCACCTAGATCCCCTTGGAGAAAGGTCTAATTTACCAGTCAGTAACTCAGTGTTGATCCAGTATGTATGACTATACATCTCAAGGTGATCAACACGTGAATAGGGCTTATCTGGCCTAAACAACCACAAAGAAAGCAAGAATGCATTAATTGTTTTATGGTGTTTTTAATGTTTCCTTCTGTACGGTTGCAATGATTTTAAGTAATTACACAATAAAGCATAAACTTCAAATTTCAAGCACAGGACAATGGAAAACACAGCCCATGTGGCATGGGCTGGTGATATCGGGAACTCTTACGAGTGAAGATGATATGTTCCACATCTTCATCCGCTGATGTGTGTGGTGTCTCCTCTGCCCTTGATGGTGGTGGTGGAGGGGTAGAGGGGGCCACACACACTTCAGTGGTTGGAGATATGAGTCCCAATTCCCGGCAGCTGCCATCTGTGGAACAACATGTGGAATCACTGGAGCAAGGAGGAGCTGCTGATTTTTGTAAATAGCAGCAACATCCCCATGGTAGGCAGCCACATCTGCCCTGAGGGAGGCCATTTCCCGGTGCATGGAGTCCAGCTTGCTCTCAATCACGCTGTTGCCAGTCTGTGAGGGCACTTGTTGTTGCCTCTCCCTCATGGCAGCAGCTATGTCCCTCAGACAATGCTGGACTGCATGCAGTGGGGAGTGTGTGCCTCATTTGGCTGCAGTATGTTCATTGGCCATAACGAGGCACATGCACATTCCCTCTAGGCTGGCTGCCACAGTCTCCATCCCCAGCCACACCTTCTTGACTAGCTCCCACTGGACTCCTGCCACTGTCCTCTCAAAGCTGGTCCTTGGGTCCTATGGGTCCTCAGCTGTGTTGGTGCTGGCAGGTCATACTATTAGGGTATTGGGTGAGGCATCTGGGATGGCTGCTACGTTATTTGTCCTCCGTGCAACTGGAGGTGGTGTCTCGAGGGATACTGAGACTTCTTGGAGGGTCTCTTGACTGATGCTTGTCAGCTGCTCATCCAGGTCATCGGGGTACTCCAGGACAGGCAGATCAGCAGGAGAGCCATCATCCTCTGCAATGAGATAGTGTAAAATCAATCTTTCTGTGTTGTGGCAATTGACATGACACGTAACTGACTTGTTACTGGAGGCTCATTGCCATCTTACTTCCCAAACATTGTTCCTGTACATCATGGTTGCAGTTTATCAGCCCTTTGCCCCACCTGAGTGTCACATGAGGGGAAGCTGAGGTGGCACAGTTGGCTGCGTCATATCTACTAGGTGTGATGTATATCCTTTTTGTGGCTTGACACCATCTTGTCATTGTAACCTTCCCTATGCATCGATTTGCGTGGTAGGACCTTGCAATGGGTGTTGCAGTGGTCAAGCCACAGCAACACACATGGCAATATGCCCCTGTCCCAGTCTTACATGTTTCACATATACCCGTGCTGTACTGAAACCCTGCACTACACCAGGGATGGCATTGCCAAGACACTATGCTGTTGTTTCCTTTGATAGCTCCTCATGTTAATGCATGTGAATATGTGCTACATTGCACAGCACACATGGACCTAGCAGATTTCCATTTCATCCTCTGGCTGTGCTGAAAGGTGCACCTTCCTACACAACTATGATCTCCCCCTCAATGCAGCCATCCTTGCACTATGATGCAAGAGATGCAGCATAGTGGCAGTGCAGCTAAATTGACACAGACACAGGGGTGAACCAGGGATTGCCAGCATGGGTATCATTTTTTACTGTGTACATCATTTTGTATATGACAGTGCCTGATGGGTAATTAGTTTATGGACATAGCCAGTTAACTAGAGTTGAGGTCAGGGCCTCAAGCTAGTTTGATGGTGATTCTGCAGGTAGTCATACTGATCTCTCATTAAAAGTGTGGCAGTCCTATGACCACCTGACTGCCATTGTCTATATGACCACCCCAATAGTGCTAGTGGTAGTAGCACATATTGTCAATGGAGAATGCCCCATGGGCCAATGGCCTGGCACTGGCAGGTTTCCAGCAGCTTACAGACTGGCAATGCCACCTGTCTTGTGACACCAGACCAGTATTACGATCAATGTTACCCTCCAGGTATGTTCCTGCTTTTCCACCAGCCTTGGCATGGCGGTGAAACCCTCATGCAAAGGTTGGTGGTGATGTGGTGTGGTGTGCCCCTGGGTCCCATGCCCCTGCGCACTTTCCACTAACTGATTTTCAGGGCTAAGAGCAGTGTGTCCTGTCACACCCAATGCACCCCAAGACTGGCACTGACTCTTTTTGATCCATCAACAATGTTATGCTAAGTGTCAAACAGAGCTGCCATGAGCAGACAGATTTCTATCTGACATCCCAACTTGTGACTCATACTGCCTACTGCAAAGGGTACACTCAACTGGCAGTCTTACCAACACCAGACTTGACAATGCATCATCCCCCGCCCGTTAGGGTGAAATTATACACCATTATGTTCATAGTCATACACCATGTGTTGTATGTGTGTGGTTATTTCCCCATTCCTATGTGTCTCACATGGTTGTGTCAGAGTAATTATGGGCTCAGCCTGTATCTGTTGTGACCTACAGTTTGTTATCTGTGGTACCTATATTCTGTAGTGGCACATTTCTGATCAGCATCAAGGTGTGTGGTTCCACACCACACCAGTTTAGTTGCTCTGAGTAGTGGCATGTTTCCAGTGATACAGGACCACCCTGCTATTTCCCCAGGGCCTGGTCAGATATTTTTTCCCGGCACTTAGGGGGCATCTTCACTGCATGATGGAGGAGTGGCTGCCTTATGTGGATGTGTTGTTAATGTGCGGGGTGTTGGTGCTACCAGCACATGTCTGGGTACTGTTGGGACAGTTGCAATGAATTGTGTGCTGTAAGATGCAGCACACATGTGTTTGGGCAATGAGGCAAAGTAGTTGCAAAGTGTTACTGCAAGGGTCACCACACTTATTTAATCCCAGGAATGGTATTGACTGACTTCATAGTCTCCGATGTCTTGGTCGTGTTGGTAGGGTTAATTTGACTATATGCAAGGGATGTTTTGATGACACAACCGGAGGAACAGTCATTAGACATGCCATCCATCCCATGTGCTGCATATGTATATGTAGGTATTTGGCCTTGTTGATTTTACGTATGTCCAGGTTGTGTATGTGTTGTGGTGCATGGTACTACTAAGGCATAGGTACATGTGTAGCTTACGTCAGCATGGTGCAACTTGTTTCATGTGCAATGTGTCCATCTGCACCATTTTGACATGCATTTTGTGTGTCCTATGTGCCTCCCGCTTCTTGCACTTGACAATTTGGCATTCATTTCCCCCATGCAACGTACCCTGCATTTGTGGTGTTTCCTGGTAGTCTGCACTGTCCTGAGATTCCAATGACCAGTTCCTCTGGGATGACAGCTGCAACTATCTCCTCCATCTCGTCCAGGTCCTCTTGTGGTGCTGGACTACCACTTTCAGTTTGAAGTGCTGCCTTCCAGTTCCTTGACATTTTTTCCTTTGTCCTTCGCTTTCAATCGTGCCAGTGTTTCTTGCTCTCAGTTATGGTTCTCCTCACCTCTGCCACACTCAATCTTGTCTACTATCTGCTGCTAGATTGCCTCTCTTCTGCCAATTGGCAATTTGGAGCTAACGAACAGATGATGTTGAGGCATTGTCCCCTCTCTCACCAGTATTTCATTCTCTCAGACAACACTTTCTCTTTTTCTTCTCCCTCCCCTGGGTCTTGTGTGTGTCCCCCTGGCTGGTTTCTGGTTGACTGGGGTCACCTTGGGGTATCTCCTGGCTTTCTGGCTCTATTTTGCCTCTCCTTTGCACTGTTTTCTGCCTTAGTGTCTAAAGTTGACGCTAATGGTGCATTTCTGCTTTGCGACACATTTACGTTCCATAAAACAGGTTTGAGTCATTTTTGTGATGTTAACGTCATTTTGCCTTATGACAAGGTGAAATGGTAAACATAAAAAAATTGACTCCAACCATTCTTTAGCGCCGTCTTACGCCATGGTATAAATATGACACCCAGACGACGCTAAAAAATTGAGCTAGCTAGTGCTAAGCTTTTTGAAGTAAAACTGCATTTGAGCAGTTTTGCATCAAAAAGTATAAATCTGGCCCTAATTCTGCACTCCGAGCGCCAGTACTAGCATAGGGTTCAGAATATAGGCCCCCATAACTAATAGGCAGCCTCACATTAAAATCACCAGCTAGGCACAGATACAATGTGTGCCCTAAGCAGGCCAGGCCATCTGCTAGTTCAGAAATGGATTTAAATAATAGGGAAATTTAGTATTAGGAATTCCATTGAAATCATTATTATAAAAATTCACAATATGCAGAGTCAGAGCTTTTTTAACTACTATGATTTGAAAACGTCTGTCAGTATGCTCTTGAGTTGTGACATGCCCACATACTGCATTATTTTCCCAGATTGCCAACCCCATTGATGCATGTCTGCTATGTGATGGAGTTGCAGGATCACTAAAACATTGAAAGCCATCCACGTATAGAGGCAATGTGTCCCAAGTTCTTGAAACAAAACAACATCATACCCTTTAATAAAATTAAGCTAATCCAGCAATTTAGTCTTAGATCTAAGACCAGCCACTTTCCAGTTTCGTATTTTAAGGGACTCAGTAAGCTTATCCATGGTGTTGCTTCTTGAGAGCCCCTAGGTCGGACCCAGCTGTGGTATTTACTGCACCCACAATGTGGGAATCCAACAAGGAATTTTCTGACGCCCCATTCTCAATCTCTAGAAAGGGGGAAATATTCCTAATAAACACCACAGACTCATCCTTCCCAAGGGACGCCTGAGTAATTGTTGGGGTGCACTTTCTAAGTCAGTCTACCTTCTCCAGGTCACTGTGTGCAGAAAACTTATCAGTACAAGGGAAACCACAAGTAGTACTTGAATTCTGAAAATTAAGGTGCAGCGTAGGGGTCGGTGGTCTATGAAAGAATCCCAGTGAGAGAGTAACAAACTCAGTGTCACTTGTGCTATGGGATTCTTTTGTGCTTAATATGTCTCAAACACAAGCGGGCCTTTGAAAAGTTATAACAGTACAATCCACCATAACACTTTTCACTGAGTGGCCAAGCCAACAAACCTACCTCACCATAATGGTCTTGTAGGGCCCCCAACCGTTGAAGTGCTTATGTACATATAACCAATGAGCAACCTTATCCCGAAGTTGTTCCCAGGACTCCTGTTGACCAGTTTTTAGGGATGGGACCCCAGCCAGAATTAGCATGATGAAGGCCGGATGTTCAAAGTTACTTGACATGGGGCAACAAAGGAACCATCAACCGGTGTACGAATTGAATCGGATGGTCCAGGATTACAAGCTGACTGACGCGGACTACCTGCGATGAGATAAATCACAGTCCACCCCTATCCAAAGATTTTGGAGAGTGCTCATTGGTACCCATATCAGTCACTGTTGCATTCCTGGTAGCACTCTGAGATGAAACAATAATAGGGTTACTCACAAAGTGCTGGTCAAGTGACAGTGGGTCGATAACTGTATCGCTAGTGGTCATGGGGGACACAGGAGCTCTGCCTAAAAGGCCCTTGAGATGAACCAAATGCTCAATCAGAGGCTTAAGTTTCTCAACAAAGATATTACCATCCCTCATACACAGAAATTCAAATGCAGGGGAATCAAAAGCAAAAGGTCAACAGTCTGAGAAGCCATAGATTGTTTTGAAGAGACTGAAGGCTAGATAAAACAAATGCAATGTTTGTATTTAGCGGGGGTACGCAAGGGCTGTTCCCACTTCACAGTCACTAATCTTCCCAGTTCTCTTTTACGCTTAGCAGCAGTGGCGGAAGCAGTCTGCAAGGGAGAAGAGTTACTCCGCTCAGGCAGAGGCTCAATAATAACATCCAAACTGGCATATTTATTGGGACAAACAATTTCCGGCTGGTACTCAGCTCAGTTCTCAGGCATAACACTATTTACTGGAATATCGGCATTTGCACAGAGTCCGTGACACCATGAGGTCCAAAGAGAGTGCACTTTGTCCGTTCAGTCTTATTCGTGACAATCACAACAACCCTTGCCAACATACTGTCGATAGACACAGAAGGGCGTGCTTTAACAGTTCCCTCATCGACGTGACGCTTCTTGATTGTGGTCACCTTACCCAGAATGGTGCACCTCATATGAACAAGATTGAGGGCTCCTCAGGTCACAGGTAAGGGGGGGCAACCCAGCCTCGCCCCGCACCTCCGGACTGCTTGTCGCGCTATAAGCGCTTGGAGCAAAGTACAGCTGCAAATGAGGAACAGGGCTCACCGCCTGCCCCTCTGTATCATGGGACCTGAAGTCCAGAGTCTCTTCTTGCCCTGAGGGGCTGCTTGTTATGCTGTAAGCATTTGCAGTAAAGCTCATCTGGAGGCGATGAACAGGCTCTGTATCCTGGGACCTGAAGTCCAGAGTCTCTTCCTGCCCCAAGGGACTGCTTGTTGTGCTGTAAGCATTTGCAGTAAAGCACATCTGCAGATGATGAACAGGCTCACTGCCTGCCCCTCTGTATCCTGGGACCTGAAGTCTAGAGTCTCTCCCCGCGCGATTGCTTGTCCCACTATAAGTGCTTGGAGCAAGGCACAGGTATGGGCGATGAACATGGTTCACTGCCTGCCTCCCTTTATCCTGGAACCTAAAGTCCAGAGTCTCTCCCTCCCCGAACACTCACTGTTAGGAAGAGGATTATTAGTAAGGGCAAGTAGATCCCTACACGTAGTAACAGGCAACAATCCCACACTAGGTCAAGTCAAAGTTCTCCAAACTTCTGGATCTTCTTTCAGAAGTCCTTTTTGGGTCCTTGAAGTGTCTACAAACTTGATCCAAGATTCCTGAAGCTATGAGTTGTTCCCTGGAAGCTGAGACTACAGTTCCCAGAATGCACCTGGTCAGAATCCTCAAAATGGCCACTGGATGCTGGTCAGCTGGGCTTTTCTTGCAGGTCTTAATGGAGGGGACTGTGGTCAGCTCCTTTGTACCTGTAGCTTACTGGTAGGCCACTCCTGGATTTGCAGAAGCAAGGCAGAGTTCTTTTGTTAGTGAAGGCCAGAGTGCACAGCTGGTGCAGTCCTTGTGGGTGCAGTCGTTCCAGTGCAGACCTGGAATTCAGCAGGGCATTCCTTCTTCTCCAGTACTTTTCTTCCAGCAGGGATCTGAATTGTTGGGCAGCTCTGCCATATTTATCCCTGCTCCTGGTGTGGCAAGTATCGGGGTGGGACCCTTGACCAATGGAATGCAGGATGCCATTCTCTCGGGTGACCACTTCCTGTTAGGTGTGGCAAAAATCAGCCCCAGAAGCAGCATTCTTTAAAAATCCAACAAGGAGAAATTCTCTCCTTGAAGGTTACATCTTGCTGATCCCATCCACTGGTGTGTCTAAGTTTCTCTAACACACCCCTTCCAGCCACTCTCCTAATCTATTAGGGCACCCATCTGGCTGGGGGAAGAGGAAACGGGGGCAGTCCAGTGGCTGTACCAGGTGGATTTCCCTCCTTTGAAAACCAGTTTGGCCACACTCCCCCATCCTGCTCTGCCATCTGCTGCAGCAGTCTCCTCTCGCCAGATGCTTCCTTTGTTTCACCCTAGGCCACTTCACCTCTCATTAAGGCAGCCTGTATCTTATTCCAGCAGGGATCTGAATTTTGGAGCAGCTCTACCATATTTATCTTTGCTCCTGGGTAGGGAATCAAGGGGGTGTGGTAAAAGTGGGCTTCAAAGGTGAAGATGTACTGTTAAGATTCCTAACCTTAGCCAAAAAGAAACTAAGCATAGAGGGCCCAACCGGAAAGTAAAGTAACAACCAGCAACTAGAGGTGGTTGGAGAGGTATTTGTAAGACACACTGCAACAAACTAATAAACCAGGGCATCTTGGGTTATCTTTAGCTCTCAATTTTTAACTTTTAGTTATTGCTGCCTGGCAGATAATCTCCTCTGCACTTTGTTCCAAAGGGGATTGCCACGATTTGGTCAACAGGCATACAAGCAGAAAAATAATTAAACAATGTTAGTTTGTTTGTTTATAAGCATAGCCCCACCAAGAACATGAAGTGCTCTTAAGAGTTCCCAAAGGGCTTTAAATCTTAATCACTGTTGCCTATTTTGCACATTAACTTGTATTATCTGGCAATGAGTGTAGGAGGCTGGCCTGGCTTATAGTGGGTACCTGATGGTACTTACACCTTGTGCCAGGTCCAGTTATCCCTTATTAGTAGATTAGTAGTTTTCTAGCAGCTTAGGCTGATAGGGGTAGCTATAGCAGAGCAGCTTAGACTGAACTAGGAGACATGCAAAGCTCCTACTATACCACTTATATCATATAGCACAATATCACAAGAATCACAATACTAAAAATAAAGGTACTTTATTTTAGTGACAATGTGCCAAAAATATCTCAAAGGATATACTCCCTTAGGAGGTAAGTAAAATACACAAAATATACACACAAACCAAAATCAGGTAAGTAAACAGTTAGAAAAGTAGTGCAAACACCGTAGAATACAATAGGATGCAATAGGCCTAGGGGCAACACAAACCATATACTAAGAAAGTGGAATGCGAACCACTTAGGGACCCCAGGCCTAGTGTAGTGTGTACACTAAGGGTGTCCAAGATACCCCACCCCAAGACCCCAAAAAGTAGGAGTAAAGTGACCCTACTTCCCCAGAAACACACTAAAGTCGTGATAGGAGATTCTGCAAAGACCACAACAGACTGAAAAGCACTGAAGACAGATTCCTGGACCTGAGGACATGATAAGGAAGGGGACCAAGTTAAAGAGTCACGAAAGTGTCCAGGGGGGGCAGGAGCCCACTAAACACCGGATGAAGGTGCAAAATGGCTGCCTCCGGGTGGAAAAAGCTGAAGATTCTGCAACAACAGAAGGTGCCAGGAACTTTTCCTTTGCACAGAAGATGTCCCACAGAATGCTGGAGGATGCAGAGTTGTTTCTTTGGCAAAAGACTGCAAACAAGCCTTGCTAGCTGCAAAGGTTGCAGTTGAAGAAAAAGGGTGCTGCCTGGGCCCAGGAAGGACCAGGAGGTCGCCACTTGGAAGATGAGGCAGAGGGGGCCCTCAGCAATACAGGGAGCCCATGCACAAGAAGGCAGCACCCGCAGAAGTACTTGAACATGGGTTCAAGAAAACTGAGCATGATGGTTATCTCAACACTACACTCCCACGAAGCCGGTGGTCATCTCAGTGAGTTGAACAATGCAGGACGGAGTGCTGGGGACCTGGGCTATGCTGTGCTCTAAGGATTCCTTGCAAAAGTGCACAGAAGCCCTAGCAGCTGCAGTTCACACAGTACACAGGATTACTGTTTGGCGAGGGAAGGCAAGGACTTACCTCCTCCAAATTCGGACAGTTGGACCACTGGACAGTCTGGGTCACTTGGGTCCACCACCTGTGTTCCAGGCACCACGCTCGTCAGGATGAGAGGGGTCCCATAGTACCAGTAATGCTGACGTTAGGTGCCTGCTGGAGCAGGGGGAAGATTCAGTTGACCCTTAGGCGATTTCTTCTTGGATTCCAGTGCAGGTTGAAGGCAAGCAGCCCCCAGAGCATGTACCACCAGGAATCAGTCGAGAAAGCCAGCAGGATTAGGCGCTACAATGTCGCTGGTAGTCTTCTTGCTACTTTGTTGCAGTTTTGCAGGCGTCCTGGAGCAGTCAGCAGTTGATCCTTTGCCGAAGTCGAAGAGGGAGATGCAGAGGAACTCTGGTGAATTCTTGCAAATCGTTATCTGAGGAAAAAGCCCACAGAAGAGACCCTAAATAACCCTCAGAGGAGGATTGGCCACCTAGTGAGGTAAGCACCTATCAGGAGGGGTCTCTGACGTCACCTGCTGGCACTGGCCACTCAGAGGCCTCCATTGTGCCCTCACACCTCTGGATTCAAGATGGCAGAGGTCTGGGACACACTGAGGGAGCTCTGGGCACTACCCCTGGGATGGTGATGGACAGGGGAGTGGTCATTCCCCTTTCCTTTGTCCAGTTTTGTGCCAGCGCAGGGACTAGGGGTTCCTTGAACCGGTGTAGACTGGCTTATGCAAGGAGGGCACCATATGTGCCCTTCAAAGCATTTCCAGAGGCTGGAGAGGCTACTCCTCCCCAGCCCTCAACACCTATTTCCAAAGGGAGAGGGTGTAACACCCTCTCTCAGAGGAAATTCTTTGTTCTGCCTTCCTGGGACTGGGCTGCCTAGACCCCAGGAGGGCAGAAGCCTGTCTGTGGGTTGGCAGCAGCGGTAGCTGCAGTGAAAACCCTAGAGAGCTGGTTTGGCAGTACCCGGGGTCCACGGTGGAGCCCCAGGGATGCATGGGATTGGTACCCCAATACCAGATTTGGCATGGGGGGACAATTTCATGATCTTAGACATGTTACATGGCCATATTCGGAGTTACCGTTGTGAAGCTACATATAGGTATCGACCTATATGTAGTGCACGCGTGTAATGGTGTCCCCACACTCACAAAGTCCGGGGAATTTGCCCTGGACTATGTGGGGGCACCTTGGCTAGTGCCAGGTTGCCCTCACACCTAGTAACTTTGCACTTAAACTTCATCAAGTGAGGGTTAGACATATAGGTGACTTATAAGTTACTCAAGTGCAGTGTAAAATGGCTGTGAAATAACGTGGACGTTACTTCACTCAGGCTGCAGTGGCAGTCCAGTGTAAGATTTGTCTGAGCCCCCTATGGGTGGCAAAAGAATTGCTGCAGCCCATAAGGATCTCCTGTAAGCGCAATACCCTAGGTACCTAGCTACCATATACTAGGGAATTATAAGGATGTTCCAGTGTGCCAATTAGAATTGGTGAAAATGGTCACTGGCCTATAGTGACAATTTTAAAGGCAGAGAGAGCATAAGCACTGAGGTTCTGGTTAGCAGAGCCTAAGTGACACAGTTAGTCACTACACAGGGACACACATTCAGGCCAAAAACCATGAGCACTGGGGTCCTGGCTAGCAGGATCCCAGTGAGACAGGCAAAAACAACTGACATACAAGTAAAAATGGGGGTAACATGCCAGGCAAGATGGTACTTTCCTACAATGAGGACTGCCATGAGCTTGCTGACAAACATCTATGCTGCTGGCTCATCTACATTGAATTGAAATTAGAGCGCTCTATACTTTACACTCTTCCAGAAACCTATTGATGGCTGCCCCTAATTGTTAGGGATTGCTATGAACTTGTTCAAAAATCTTCAAATTGCTAATTCCCGAAAGCTGGTTCTGTTGTTTACTGAACTTATGTTGCTAATGTGCTGTGTAAGGTGACATAACACATTTTTAACCTTGGTATGTGAGGCAAGCAGAAATCATGCTTCAGTCACAGATTGTCACTCTTTGTCACCAATTGTTGGGTTTAGTGATGGTTGGTTGGTAGTGCTCTATCGTCTTGATCGTACACATCTTAACTGTAAGTAATGTATAATATAAGGAATCTACGTTTTAAGGATTGCAGCCTATGCTGTACATTTGACTGTTACATTTTTTATTGTTTATACTGTATATACCATTGCAATGGTTTTAATTAATCATGCAAATAAAGATTTACTTACTTACTTATTAGGGAGTTAACTGGCGGTCTGCTGCTGAAAGTACATGTTTAAGTTTGCATGTCAGAATGTTTTAATGAAATAGAAGATATTTGAGAACTCACTTAAAATATATACTAATTTGTCTTTCTACAGCACTAAGCATTACTTCTATGACAAAATAAATCCCCTCATTTTGTTCCTGTCTAAATTAAGGGGCATATTTATACTCCGTTTGCGCCGAATGTGCATCAAACATTTTAACGCACATGCGGCGCAAAACGTGCACCATATTTATACTATGACGCCCGACCCTGAGGATGTCAAAATTCCTCTGTGTGCATCATGTTTTGGATGTGGGAAACTGCCTTGCGTTAATGACATGCAAGGTAGGCGTTCCAGCCCAAAAAATGACTTTAAGGCCTGTGCGCCATATTTATACTCCTGCGTCATTTTGATGCACAGGACGAGGTGGGCCTTAAAAAACAGCACCAAGCCTGATGTGTGCCATTTTTTAACTCCTCGGTGAGGGCAGGCATTAAGGGACCTGTGGGCTCTCTTCCATGGTCTCTGACCATGGAAGCAGTCCACAGCTGACCTTCCCTGCCCCCAGGGACACCCCCTGCCACCCTCGCCCACCCCTGGAGGACACCCATGGATGGTAAGTTTAGGTAAGTATTAATATATTTATTTTAAAGCGGCATGTGGGGCCTAACTTGGGCCCCCTACATGCCACTGTGCCCAATGGCCATGGCCAGGAGACAAAAGTCCCCTGGGCATGGCCATTGGGCAAGGGGGCATGACTCCTGTCTTTGCTAAGACAGGAGTCATTTCAATGGGGGTTGTGCGCCAAAAAATGGCGCGAGTCCGGTTTGAGCCATGATTATTTACTCAAACCTGACTTGCACCATTTTTCGACGCACAACCCCCATTTTCTCCTACGCCGGCACAGCCTGGTTTGAGTCATTTTTTTTTACTCTGACCAGCCTGCAGCGCCGGCTAACGTCAATCCACATATATGGCGCCTGCATGGCGTGTAGGAATGGCGTTGGCCGGCGGTAAAAATTTTTATGCAAACCAGCGCTGGTTTGCATCAAAGAGTATAAATATGGGCCTAAATGTAAAGTTTTACTGTTTGATTCGATCAACATAGCTTCAGGTGTGCCAAACCTTTGTCATAAGAAAGACAGTTAGCACACTAGTTGTTCTTTAGAACACTCTGGAAGGCTGTAGTAGAACACACAGCAATCAACTGACAGGCTGCTCCTGTTGGAAGTTCATGTTTTACTGAGAATGTCAGACTTCTTCCTCATATGGATGAAAAAGATTGTGTGAATTTACAGAAAATATGCTCTGATTTTAGCTTCTGGAGCACCTTCCATAGCCTCAATGAGAAAATCATGAGAAAACAGTTTTCTCTCAAACATGGTTCATGAAATCTCAACAGGGTAAAATCAACTAAAAACACACCACAATTCCTAAAATTAGTATGGTACTGTCAACAAATGATGCACAGTGAGCCTGGTCCTCATCACCAGCCGACTGGACTATGGCAAGGCCCTCTGCGTAGGAAGCGCTGCACACCTCCTGCAGAGACTTTGGACCATAGAGAGTGCCACAGTCAGACTCATCCTCGGCCTTCCCCAATGAACCCACATTACACCCCACCTCAGGCAGCTCCACTGGCTCCCCATACAGAAGAGACGCCAATTCAATCTACTGATCCAAGCCAAATTGGTTTTACACATCCAAGGACTCACATACACTAACCACCGCCTGAACTTCAACGGACCATGGAGAAGACTACGCTCTGCCTCCCTTTCGCTTGCCCACACTCCCCGCAATTGCCGAAGCTGAAGTGGAGGATGCTTTTCTCTCACATTGCAGCAAAAACCTGGCACAGCCTCCCCATGCACCTCCAGACCACCACTTCTGGAATTCCGCATGGCCCCCAAGACCTGGCTGTTTGAATAAGCCTCCAGGACATGCAAGCACCTGGATACCCTATCGGGTGATTGGTCACAGTTTATAAATCCTGATTGATTGATTGATTGAACAAATTAATTATATTGTAACCAACATTTGTTTTCACCCTTTATACGTTCTTCATTTTGTAACAATCAAAAACTGCCATTCATTACAAGGCATTTCAATGGGGTGCTATCATGTATATTGGACCCAAGATGGCTGCCAGCACTTCCTGGTTGATGTGCTGACAGCCAATCAGATTTCACCATGAGATCAGTGCTTAGGCTCTGCCCAATTATATAAATTAGTTTACCTTTCATATCTCAAAAACTACTGAATGCATTTACACCAAACAGCAAAAGGCATGCTTTCTGGACCAAGAGCTACCTTTCTGGGACATTTGGTGTAATTCTGTTTTCAGTGGCTCAAGCTGTAGTCGTGTTCAAAATCCCTATGGGAATTAACATGGGAAATACACAGTTTTTTGATCGCCTTTTTTCTCAGCCCCTTCTTGACGGGTCCCCCCAAATCTTTTCATGCACAACAAGACCCAACGAAACACTGTTTTGGGGAAATTTCATGAAGATTCATTAAACGGTGCCAAACATAAAGCCAAGTCAAAAAAATATTTCCAATGGAAACTGACATTTGTAAGCTGATCGTGTTTCAAAAGTATCAAATTTGTAACTTTCTGTCCATTCTTGTACGGTTTAAATCTTTTTTGCATAGCAAATTATTCTAATCTCTTCCTCCCCTAGGTGTATTGCTTCATGTTTTCGTTTAGCAAGCTGTTGCTTACATTGCTGACATGTGACTTCCCATTCTGCTTTTCCTGTCTTCACAATCAGGACTTAATCAGATGAGCTATGGTTTAGTAACTACTACCGTAAGCTTTCAATATGGTTTATGGAGATCTGGAACCTATCTGGTGCCTAGAAAGGAGGTAAAAATGCGGAGAATGTCTACCTTTTATGATAGATGGGGTCAATCAACAGGTCCAGAAAGAGATGGCAGAGAAGATGCATGGATTGAAGTTGGGTGACAGTGGTACAGTGCTTCCTGCTGAAGTTGCCTTTTGGGTGAAAGTAACATTGCTGCTGCTAGTATGGTGCTCAGTATGCAGTTGTAGACCGTGAAAAAGCAATCCAGGTTCTCTATAGTGCCCCTCATAGGGCAGAAAAAGGTTTGCTGTTTAATTAGTGCACAGGTAGCAGGGGCAGCAATTGACCCAGTACTACAACGTCCATTTCTCCAGGTTAAGCTCAGCCCCTGGTCCAACAAAGGAACCTTTTCCAATCCCATTTACCATCCGCTCAGCGGAGGTGGTAAATGGGATGGGGGGATTGCTGTGGACTGTTGAGCAGGTGTTGAGGGCCAAAAAGGCATGTCTGAGGCTAGAAGGGGCATTTGTTGTGTGGTGCCCTATGGAGCGGTGGTGGGCTATGCCTTTGCATACTGTTTATATCCCTATCTGCACCAGGTAAAACTGGTCTAGGGGGTTCCGAAAACAGTGATTTTAGGTCCAGAAAAACAAATCACTGTTACTATGGGGGAGTAGCGTCCTGATAATGTTAGTGTGCCATTTTCTTAATGAGGCCCACAGACTAGCTAGAGGACAATGTTATCTCATGACGCAGAAGCTGCTGGAACTTCCAAAGTGATTTTTGTTTGTTCCCCTCTTGTGAGTTATTGGTCAGGATTATGTAGAAGCACGCTCATGATTGGACTAACATTTCAGAGAATTTCTGCACCATGAGCTCTGGGATAATCAGATAGTGTTGGGCAACCTGTGGACAAGGAGATTTGATTATTATTTAGGACAAAGTAATAGCATGTAGTACAGCGCTGGCTTGTCTAGAAGTAGATATTAGGGCCCTATGCTCGATACATTCTATCAGCAATAGAGAATAGGCATTTTCTATTTAAATAAAACGTGTGTTAACATTTCCAAGGTCTGACAAAGAGCAACATGTTTGCAGAATATTTTTAAATACATTTTGCTGAAAGTTTCATACCTGATGGAATGGTGAAACCTGCTACTACTGGAAGGCTGCCCTGATGATCCTATCGCTAAGAGGTTGAGTTGGTCTAAAGTTATCTCCTAGGATCCCATCACAACCTTCTTGAAGCTCTGCTCCTTTAGAATGGGTCCTCAGCCTTCTAAACTCTTCAATCTGAAAAAATAAAAACAAAGTTTATCAACCATTTTGCCATCTTAAATGAACAGTTCGGAAACCCGCAGGAATGCGTTAGACGCCTATTCTTAAAAGTCATGGGGTTATGCTTTGATTTTGGTAAAGTGAGATGATTTGCTGCTCCTGTTAAAGCTAACATCTACATGCTAAGTGCCAGATTTACAAGCCCTTAGCACCTCCTTGCGCCATACTAGCAAAATTAGTTTTACGCTAATGTGGCTCAAGGAGGCAATTTTTGCTGCGCCATATTTACAAAGTGGCACAATGCATGCATTGCACCACTTTGCGACCCCTTGCTCCACATCATGCCTGCATCAGGCACTGCATTAGGCATAATGTATCCAAGGGGGGCGTTCCAGCATTACGAGGCCCACAAAAAGTTTTTAGCATCATTTTTAACGCCTGCTCAAAACAACCATTTTAATCAAGGGGCCTCCTTGCACTTCGCTTTACTAGAGTCAACATTTTTGACGCTAGTTCAGCAAAGCGCCTCAACAGGGTAAAAATTGTTGACACTATTGGCCTAATGTGTGCCATGGTGCGGTGTACACCAATGGTGTCGCTAGCTGGGGCAGGAGTGATGCAAGAAAACTGGCGCATCAGCACGGATGTGCCAATTACGACAAGGGACCGGAATACCTCAACAGACGCCTCAGCTTCCACGTCCCCACCCGCCTCCTCCGCTCCTATGGCCTCGCACTCGCTGCTGTCCCTCGCATCCGCCCTGCTCCACGGCGGGTGGGAGATCTTTCTCCTTCCTGGCGGCCAAGATCTGGAACTCCCTCCCCACCAGCCTCAGGACCACCCAGGACCACTCCGCTTTCCGGAGACTCCTAAAGACCTGGCTGTTCGAACAGCGATAACCCCCCCTTTTTCCCATAGCGCCTTGAGACCCGCACGGGTGAGTAGCGCGCTTTATAAATGTTAATGATTTGATTTGATTTGATTTGAATTTCTTCTAAATAAGTCCCCCTACCGCCACCATGTGTGCGCCGTATTAAAAAGATGGCGCACCATCAAATCAAATCAAATCAAATCATTAACATTTATAAAGCGCGCTACTCACCCGTGCGGGTCTCAAGGCGCTAGGGGGGAAAGGGGGGGTTATCGCTGCTCGAACAGCCAAGTCTTTAGGAGTCTCCGGAAAGCGGAGTGGTCCTGGGTGGTCCTGAGGCTGGTGGGGAGGGAGTTCCAGGTCTTGGCCGCCAGGAAGGAGAAAGATCTCCCACCCGCCGTGGAGCGGCGGGTGCGAGGGACGGCAGCAAGTGCGAGGCCAGCGGAGCGGAGGGGGCGGGTGGGGACGTAGAAGCTGAGGCGTCTGTTGAGGTATTCCGGTCCCTTGTTGTGGAGGGCTTTGTGTGCGTGGGTGAGAAGACGGAAGGTGATCCTTTTGCTGACTGGGAGCCAATGCAGGTGTCTCAGGTGTGCGGAGATGTGGCTGTTGCGGGGTACGTCGAGGATGAGGCGGGCCGAGGCGTTTTGGATGCGTTGCAGGCGGTTTTGGAGTTTGGCGGTGGTCCCGGCGTAGAGGGTGTTGCCGTAGTCCAGGCGACTCGTGACAAGGGCGTGGGTCACGGTTTTTCTGGTGTCGGCGGGGATCCAGCGGAAGATCTTGCGGAGCATGCGGAGAGTGAGGAAGCAGGCGGAGGACACGGCGTTGACTTGCTTGGTCATGGTGAGAAGAGGGTCCAAGATGAAGCCGAGGTTGCGGGCGTGGTCTGCGGGGGTCGGTGCGGTGCCGAGGGCCGTGGGCCACCAGGAGTCGTCCCAGGCGGACGGGGTGTTGTCGAGGATGAGGACTTCCGTTTTTTCAGAGTTCAGCTTTAGGCGGCTGAGCCTCATCCAATCTGCGACGTCCTTCATACCCTCTTGTAGGTTGGTCTTGGCGCTGGCGGGGTCCTTGGTGAGGGAGAGTACAAGTTGGGTGTCGTCGGCGTAGGAGGTGATGATGATGTCGTGCTTGCGTACGATGTCGGCGAGGGGGCTCATGTAGACATTGAAGAGTGTCGGGCTGAGCGATGAGCCTTGAGGTACGCCGCAGATGATCTTGGTGGGTTCTGAGCGAAACGGAGGGAGGTAAACTCTTTGGGAGCGGTTAGCGAGGAAGGAGGCGATCCAGTCCAGGGCCTGGCCTTGGATCCCGGTGGAGCGTAGGCGGGTGATTAGGGTGCGGTGACAGACGGTGTCAAAGGCAGCCGAGAGGTCGAGGAGAATGAGGGCGACTGTTTCACCGTTGTCCATCAGGGTTCTGATGTCGTCTGTGACTGAGATGAGGGCGGTTTCCGTGCTGTGGTTGGTTCGGAATCCGGTTTGTGAAGGGTCAAGCAGGTTGTTGTCTTCCAGGAAGGTGGTCAGCTGTTTGTTGACGGTCTTTTCTATTACCTTGGCTGGGAAAGGTAGAAGAGAGATGGGGCGGAAGTTTTTCAGGTCGCTTGGGTCAGCCGTAGGTTTCTTTAGTAGGGCGTTGACTTCAGCGTGCTTCCAGCATTCGGGGAAGGTAGCAGAAGAAAAAGAAGAGTTGATGACGGTCTGGAGGTGCGGGGCGATGATGTCGTCGGCTTTGTTAAAGATGAAGTGCGGGCAGGGGTCCGAAGGGGCGCCGGAGTGGATAGAGTTCATGATGGATTTGGTTTCTTCCGTGTTGATGTGGGTCCAGTTGTTGAGGGTGATGTCCGGGGAAGCGGGTTCAGTGGTGTATGGTTGGGTCTGGTGTCCGAAGCTGTCGTGGAGGTCGCTGATCTTGCGATGGAAGAAAGTGGCGAGGGATTCGCACAAATCCTGTGAGGGCGTGACGGCGTTGGCGCTGGCGCTGGGGTTGGAGAACTCTTTGACGATGCTGAAGAGTTCTCTGCTGTTGTGGCTGTTTTTGTCTAGTCTGTCGGTGAAAAAGTTCCTTTTGGCAGTGCGGATCAGGTGGTGGTGTTCGCGTGTAGCGTTCTTGAGGGCGGTCATGTTGTCAGCGGTGTGGTCCTTGCGCCAGGCCTTCTCAAGGGCACGACAAGTTTTCTTTGATTCTTTGAGGGTGTCAGAGAACCAGAGAGGTTTTTTGGTGTTGGTCTGTCGATGCGTGCGTTTGAGGGGAGCAAGGTTGTCAGCGCAGTTGGAGATCCAGTTTGTGAGGTTGAGAGCTGCGTCGTTGGGGTCGGTGGTGAGGGTGGGTTGGTTGGCGGCGAGAGCGGAGAAGAGTTGCTCTTCAGGGATCTTGTTCCACTGTCGACGAGGGATGGGTTGAGTGCGGAGGTGGGAGGTCTCGCGTCGGAATGTGAAGTGGACGCAGCTGTGGTCGGTCCAGTGTAGGGCAGAGGTGTGGCTGAAGAAGACGTGTTTGCTGGCGGAGAAGATAGGGTCGAGCGTGTGTCCGGCGATGTGGGTGGCGGTGTTCACCAGTTGTTTGAGGCCGAGGTTGGCGAGGTTGTCGAGCAGGGTGGTGGTGTTGGGGTCGTTGTTTTGTTCCAGATGGAAGTTGAGGTCGCCTAGGAGGATGTAGTCCGGTGAGGCGAGGGCGTGCGGGGAGATGAAGTCGGCGATGGCGTCGCTGAAAGAGGCGCGAGGTCCGGGAGGACGGTAGACGAGGGATCCTCTGAGGGTGGTCCTTGGGTCGGTGCGAATCTGAAAATGCAGGTGTTCAGCGGCGAGGGGGGGGTCTTCGGTGGAGGTGGTGACGCTGATGGAGTCTTTGAAGATGATGGCGACACCTCCTCCTACTTGGTTGGTGCGGTCTTTTCTGGAGATCTTGTAGCCTTCGGGGATGGCGGTAGCGATGTCTGGAGCAGAGGAGGCGTTCATCCATGTCTCCGTGATGAAGGCGACGTCCGGGGCTGTGGAGTCCAGGAGGTCCCAAAGTTCAACGGCGTGCTTGTGGACGGAACGAGCGTTGACCAGGATGCACTTGAGGTGGTTGATGGCGCGTGGGCTTGTGGTCGTGGTAGTTGCGTGGTGGAAGATGCGTTTGCAGGAGTTGCAGGCGAAGGGTCCATGGGTGCGTTTGGGGTGAGCTAGGAAGCAGGTTTTGGAGCGCCCTGGGTTGAGGGCGTGGAGGGTGGTGGGGTCGTAGCGGATCAGCGGGGCTTGGGGGAGCTGGGGACCAGGGGTCGTGGCGCTGGGCGCGGGCCAGTCGCGCAGCGGCCGCCATAAGAGGTAGGAGGGGGGGGGAGGGGTCAGCTGGGGGCGAATGGGAGCTGGGGGGCGGGGGCGTGCAGGAGGTCGCGGCGGGAAAGCGCGAGGGAGGGGGGGGGGACAGGTAGAGTGAGAGGAGCTGGGGGAGGGGGTTTAGGGTGGAGGAGGGTGAGTGTTAGGAGGTTTGGAGATTAGGGAGAGAGATAGGAGTAGGGTTGTGAAGATAGGGGAGGGGGGGTTGTAGAGGTGGGTGAGGGAGAGAGGTAGAGTGAGAGGATAGGGAGATAGGTAGTAGAGGGGGTGGTGGGAGGGGGGGAGAGATAGAGAAATAGATAGAGAAAATAGATAGAGAAAATAGATAGAGAAGTCGATAGATAGGGAAATAGATAGATAGACAGATAGGTAGGTAGGAGGAGGTGGAGAGTGGGGGAGTTAGATAGTGAGATAGGGAGCTAGAGAGATAGGAAGATAGGAGGAGTGAGGGAGGTAGATAGCGAACGGGTTAGCTAGGGGTGAGAGAGGGGGAGGCGAGTGAGGGAGGGGGATGAGGAAGGAGCAGGAGGGCAGGCTCGGGGGAAGAAGACGGAGGAGGTAGAAGAGCCGAAGACAGGAGAACAGAGGACAGAAGAACAGAAGACAGAAGAACAGAAGACCGGAAGAGCAGAAGACAGAAGAACAGAAGAACAGAAGACAGAAGCACAGAAGATCGGAAGAGCAGAAGAACAGAGAAGAACACAGAAGAACACAGAAGAACACAGAAGAACACAGAAGAAACGAGAAGAAGAACACAGAAGACCGGAAGAACACAGAAGAACAGAAGGGAAGAACAGAAGAACAGAAGAGAAGAACAGAAGAACACAGAAGAAGATTGCAGAGGGGGAGCGAGGAGGAAGAGACAGAGAGGAGGAAAAGAAGCAGGAGCAGGAGAGAAGGTGAGTGGCGCAGGGCAGGGCGAGGGGCTGGGAGGAGGGGGGTACTTACAGTTAGGTGGGTCTCAGGAACACAGGAACTCGGGAACTTGGAGGAGCTGCAGCGGCAGGGGGAGCGACCTACCCTTGGGTCAAGGGTCGCTACCACTGTCGCGCAGCGGCCGCCATAAGAGGTAGGAGGGGGGGGAGGGGTCAGCTGGGGGCGAATGGGAGCTGGGGGGCGGGGGCGTGCAGGAGGTCGCGGCGGGAAAGCGCGAGGGAGGGGGGGGACAGGTAGAGTGAGAGGAGCTGGGGGAGGGGGTTTAGGGTGGAGGAGGGTGAGTGTTAGGAGGTTTGGAGATTAGGGAGAGAGATAGGAGTAGGGTTGTGAAGATAGGGGAGGGGGGGTTGTAGAGGTGGGTGAGGGAGAGAGGTAGAGTGAGAGGATAGGGAGATAGGTAGTAGAGGGGGTAGCGGGAGGGGGGGAGAGATAGAGAAATAGATAGAGAAAATAGATAGAGAAGTCGATAGATAGGGAAATAGATAGATAGACAGATAGGTAGGTAGGAGGAGGTGGAGAGTGGGGGAGTTAGATAGTGAGATAGGGAGCTAGAGAGATAGGAAGATAGGAGGAGTGAGGGAGGTAGATAGCGAACGGGTTAGCTAGGGGTGAGAGAGGGGGAGGCGAGTGAGGGAGGGGGATGAGGAAGGAGCAGGAGGGCAGGCTCGGGGGAAGAAGACGGAGGAGGTAGAAGAGCCGAAGACAGGAGAACAGAGGACAGAAGAACAGAAGACCGGAAGAACAGAAGACCGGAAGAGCAGAAGACAGAAGAACAGAAGACAGAAGCACAGAAGATCGGAAGAGCAGAAGAACAGAGAAGAACACAGAAGAACAGAGAAGAACACAGAAGAACACAGAAGAAACGAGAAGAAGAACACAGAAGACCGGAAGAACACAGAAGAACAGAAGGGAAGAACAGAAGAACAGAAGAGAAGAACAGAAGAACACAGAAGAAGATTGCAGAGGGGGAGCGAGGAGGAAGAGACAGAGAGGAGGAAAAGAAGCAGGAGCAGGAGAGAAGGTGAGTGGCGCAGGGCAGGGCGAGGGGCTGGGAGGAGGGGGGTACTTACAGTTAGGTGGGTCTCAGGAACACAGGAACTCGGGAACTTGGAGGAGCTGCAGCGGCAGGGGGAGCGACCTACCCTTGGGTCAAGGGTCGCTACCACTGTCGCGCAGCGGCCGCCATAAGAGGTAGGAGGGGGGGGAGGGGTCAGCTGGGGGCGAATGGGAGCTGGGGGGCGGGGGCGTGCAGGAGGTCGCGGTGGGAAAGCGCGAGGGAGGGGGGGGGGACAGGTAGAGTGAGAGGAGCTGGGGGAGGGGGTTTAGGGTGGAGGAGGGTGAGTGTTAGGAGGTTTGGAGATTAGGGAGAGAGATAGGAGTAGGGTTGTGAAGATAGGGGAGGGGGGGTTGTAGAGGTGGGTGAGGGAGAGAGGTAGTGTGAGAGGATAGGGAGATAGGTAGTAGAGGGGGTGGCGGGAGGGGGGGAGAGATAGAGAAATAGATAGAGAAAATAGATAGAGAAGTCGATAGATAGGGAAATAGATAGATAGACAGATAGGTAGGTAGGAGGAGGTGGAGAGTGGGGGAGTTAGATAGTGAGATAGGGAGCTAGAGAGATAGGAAGATAGGAGGAGTGAGGGAGGTAGATAGCGAACGGGTTAGCTAGGGGTGAGAGAGGGGGAGGCGAGTGAGGGAGGGGGATGAGGAAGGAGCAGGAGGGCAGGCTCGGGGGAAGAAGACGGAGGAGGTAGAAGAGCCGAAGACAGGAGAACAGAGGACAGAAGAACAGAAGACAGAAGAACAGAAGACCGGAAGAGCAGAAGACAGAAGAACAGAAGACAGAAGCACAGAAGATCGGAAGAGCAGAAGAACAGAGAAGAACAGAGAAGAACACAGAAGAACACAGAAGAACACAGAAGAAACGAGAAGAAGAACACAGAAGACCGGAAGAACACAGAAGAACAGAAGGGAAGAACAGAAGAACAGAAGAGAAGAACAGAAGAACACAGAAGAAGATTGCAGAGGGGGAGCGAGGAGGAAGAGACAGAGAGGAGGAAAAGAAGCAGGAGCAGGAGAGAAGGTGAGTGGCGCAGGGCAGGGCGAGGGGCTGGGAGGAGGGGGGTACTTACAGTTAGGTGGGTCTCAGGAACACAGGAACTCGGGAACTTGGAGGAGCTGCAGCGGCAGGGGGAGCGACCTACCCTTGGGTCATGGTGCAGAGTAGGGGGCAATAGCGTAATTTTTTTTATTTATACTGTTAATGTACTCTGCAGGAGTAGCTATTCCTGCAGAGTACATAGGGGCCCATTATAAATGATGGTATGCCCCTTTTAATGCCTGTTCTGAGCAGGCATTCAAAGTACTGAAAAAAATGGCGCAAGGAAATCTCTTAGATTTTCTAGTGCCATTTTTTGGGGCCCCCTAACGGGTGAACGCCCCCTGGCATACATTATGCCTGGCATTGGCATAGTGTAGCGCAAGGGTTTACTAAGTGGCGCATGTATTTTGCCACTTTGTAAATATGACACAGGGAAAATGCCACTTTAGCACCGCCTTAAGTCCAAAAAAATGACGCTATGGCAGGGCTCAGGTGGATCTAGAGGCTCTTAAATATGCCCCTAAGTGTTTGCACCAGTAAGTTGACGACAGGCGTTAAAAGACAAGATAAACCCTCATTAGAATGTGTATTTCAGTAACAATTGCTCAAAACATTTTACATTCTTTAGAAGACAGCTATGGTTGTTGCCCTTCTAGCACGTTAGAGGTAACAGGTTAAAATGATTATTAGGTCTACGTGATACGTGCTGCATGCAACTGATAAGAGCATATAGTTCAAAGCCTCTTACTTAAGACATTAGCTACTAGTGCACGGAAATGATCAGCAAGGACTAAATTTTCTTCAAGTCTCATTGCAATTGGTCCAATAATCTCTATGTGGCCAGCAAAGTGTATTACGAGAGAAGCCCCTTAGGGATTTAAAAATCCGCAGTAATTCAGCAGATTGAAAGTATTTCATCCACAGATGTTATGCCTCAAAATCTCATAATCAGACGTATCTCTCCCTCTCATTCAGAATCAGTAACTCAGGGGAAACATGGACCCTTAATTAGAGTATTTACAAACCTTTTCTCTGTGTTCATGCCCTTGTAGGCTTAAATTGCATATTGACCGGTTTCATAATATCTAGAAGTGATTTAGTCATTATTTTTTAAACTACACATATTAGTAAATCGAATCTGGCTTTTGCACATTTCCCCACCTCAGTATATACATGTCTCTGAAGAACTTCTATTTCACAGGAGCAGTTTCAGTGTCCTGAGGTGAAGTCCTGTGGAAGTTCAAATGAGGCTTCAACCCACTATAGATTTGTGGATCTATATTACATTTTCAAAATAAATTAGAAAATAAATGTAGTTTGCTTTGCTTTTCATGCTGCAACAGTTAACCATCAACCCTACTAGCCGTTAATTCATTATTTCTGAATTCCAAGGTATCCTGTAATAAGATGGGCGAACAACTTAAAACCTAAGGGGGTATATTTACAAGCCCCTTGCGCTTCCTTGTGCCACACTAGCATCATTTATTTTTACGTTAATGTGGTGTTAAGGAGTCCATGTCCGCCCGATATATTTACAAAGTGGTGCAATGTATGCATAGCCCTACTTTGTAACCCTTTGTGCCATATTATGTTTGCGCCAGGCCTGAAAAAATGGTGCAGTGAAATTTACAACATTTCACAGCACCATTTTTTCCAGCATTTTTAACGCCTGCTCATAGCAGGAGTTAAAATGACGCACCCATCCCCATATCAACCTCTAGGCCTCCCTGTACTTTGCTACACCAGCTTTGACACTATTGTGCTAACGACCTCCAAGATGTTGTTAGGTGGCGGTAGGGGACTCAAGTAAAGTGGCACACTTTCTTGTTAATCTTGCCCAATGTGTCTCATGGTAGCCTGGCTTTCTACTGACATCAGCCTCGTCCTCTTTGATCCAGTGTCACAGCATTCTGTACACCGGAGCAGAAATCTCGAGTCTTAAGGTATCAGCATGAGCTATAACTCCTACCGCCCTGTAAAAATTCTCAAGTTGAACTAACATGTTTCTTTTGAATGCATGGGTACAAGACTTCTCCAACAAGAATCTACTGGCCCAGTCTCCTGATTGATCCACAAAAGTGGACTTTCCTTTTGCCTTCCTACCTGCCAATTACTCGTCCTTATTAGAAAATCCACCTGTCCTCAACTAACCCAATAGTTCAAGCAAACATGGATACACTAGGGAAGCAACCTGATGCTACGAATCGTGGCTATTACCTCAACCATATAAACAAACCTGTTGGTAATATTCCCTAGGCTAACATATGTATGGCACTGGTTCTATTACCAGGCCAAACTGTTTAAAACCGCACTCCTCTGCACAACTTGAAAATTGTCAGATAATTTTCCTACCATCATGTAATGATAAGCATTTTTAAGATGTCGTTCTCTGAACTCTAAACTCTGACAACGCAAAACATGCCTGGGGTTCCTTACGTTCACAGGTAGAATGGACGTGACCCTGCAATTTGGGATGGAATGTCTTTTTGTTAAGGCAGGTTAAATGCTGAATTGAGTCTATGACTCTATTGTCACCAAGTAAAACAACAGTGGTTTGTAAATATCAGTAGCTCAGATTCAGTCAAGTAGCCCATTTACATATTTTTGTTTTCCTCCATGTGTAGCCCGAGGTGTAAGTGGTATGTGAATGGTATGTCTAGACACTGGTCCCATAGATCACTGTATCAGCATCAAGTTGCACATGCAACGAGGTCAACAATTCCAGTAGATATGTGGGGTTGCTTACTTTGCCATGCAGAAGGGACAGGGCCTTGCAGTCTGGACTAGAATGCCACCTCGAGGGAGTGTCACAGATTTGCATATAGTTGCTCTTTGTCTTTACTGCCGCAGTGCAAACAAAATGTTGGACTAGAATACGGCCTAGAATATTCATCAATGACTGAGACTAATTCAGTGATTCTGCTGATAACTTTTAAATGTCCATTGGACTATTTTCTTAAAATGCTCATCTTTGAGCTTCCTAGCCCACACTAGAGCTTACTTGTAAAATTGAAAATTTTGCACTTGTATAGTGCACTACTCACCCGTTAGGGTCTCAACGCACTGTACGCATACCACGGTGGAACCCCTCCTGCCTTTTCCCTGTGAGGCACCCACTCCTGGGTAACCCCCAGGGTGATGCCAGGAATCCAAGTGCTGTCAGGGCCATCGTGGCAATTAAGCAAGCTATTGCCTGGAATTACAGAGTGGGACCAATTAATTAAATTAGGCACTGAGGCGAGAATTATCTGTTCCAAGGGAATTGGGCCCAAGACCCACCGAGGCAGGAACTGAACCCTGGTCCTGGTCCAGATCTCTGCTTCAGGGTCTGCCACTCTAATCATTGTGCCACACTTCTCCACTCTTGTACCGAAAGCTCCGTCCAGGCAAGGTCCTTTCAGACGCGTTCCAGTGCAATAGAGGCTCCTGCCTTGCTCCTCCTATTTGTCACACTCTCTTACTCTCTCTCTTCTGCACTTTCTCGCATATCGAGGTTTCTTCTGTTGTTTACTTTTTGCCAATTCACACTTGTTTTGCGAGTACGTTGCCTGATCTCTGCATGTTATTTCCACATTTTTAATGGCTATTTTACACTGTTTTCCACTGTTTGCTGACTGCATAACGCATGTTGCTTTCACTGCTTTGTGCTGCTTCTTGCTGCTTTTTTGTGCCACTTGCACTATACTTTATTTTGCTCTCTTCACTCTATGCCCTTTTTGCTTTTTCGCTCGTTCTTTGTTCTTTTCCTTTCTGGTGCTTTTTTCCACTCTTTCTTGTCCCACTCCTCCCACATGCTCCTTAACTCTTCATGTTCTGTTCTCACTCTCATGGTTCCCAACACGTTTCTGGGTTTTTTCGCTCCTTCTTTGCTCTTATCCTTTCTGGTGCCTTTTTCCACTATTTTTTCTCCCACTCCTCCCCAATGGCTCCTTAACTTTTCACCCACTGTTCTCACTCTCCTGCTTCCCACCGCCTGCACCCTTCCCAGTGACACACACCACCCGCTGCTCTCCTTCCCCTCTCAAGACCTACTCAGTGGCAGTCATTGCACACACATGCACAGCAGGCATGCCACAGATGTGCCTAAGGTAAGGCCATCTGTGCCCCTCTGTGACCTGTCTGTGCCCAGCACCAGGAACCTGCTGTTTCACCCATTCACTGCTACTCTGCCATGACCATCCACACTCTTATTTCCCGCCACTGCTCACAATGCTGCTGTCACACCACACCAGATAACACTGAGAAAAAGTTCTAGTGTGCCACCTGCAAGTGCTTGTTCACTCTCCCACACACACTCAACTCTCTTGCACCAACAGTACCTGACACCGACTCTCAGACATCCACACGGACCAGCCACCACCCACACAGCACTCCCATGCATGCTCCTCATCCTCCTCTCACTCACCAAACATGCCACAGAGATCTGGGACCTGTTGCATGACCACAAGCTAGAACTGCTGCTTCTCATGGAACCTGTGTTGAATACTTCTTTGGCCTCCACCATCTCTGCAACCAACCCCCCAGCCCTGGCTACAAGAAAACCAGGCAAGTCCATCAGCACAAGCCCAGATACAGAGTCATCATCATCTTCAGGGATGCCATAACTGCACCACCTCCACAGATACAACCACCAGCAGCAACATAGAACACCTAACGATCAAACTTCACATCACAGCCAAATTCACCCTCAGTGGAACCCTCATCTGCAGACCATCAGGACCACGCACTGACTTCACCAACATCTTCACAGACTTTATTGCTCTCCTCATTCTTGACTTCCGTGCCTACATCTAAACCTCCACTAAACTTCCACTTGGAGAACCACACTGATCTGAACTCTACAGCTGTACTAGACAACCTGGGAAACCTCAGTTTCACTTAATGCATTGATGCACCCACACACTCGATCAGACAACTCCTGAAGCCGGTCTTCACCTCTTCTGACAACATCTCAGTTGATAAACCCTCACCATCACTTGGATAGATAATGACTCATCAAATTCAGCATTCCTGTCCCACACTAGCAGCCTGCTTGAATTCATCAACTGTCAGACTTTGGAAGCATTTCACTGTTGAATCTTGGCGCGGTCTCAATCACGCCTGTTGGAGTCCCAGCTACACGCGCTCTTATGCTGGATTACTATCCTCCTGCCCTCTTAGTGGAAGGATTCATCTGCCTGGAGGCAGCTCCCGATGGTGGCTCCATTGCCCTCATCCAACACATACTTTGTCACTGGGACTTCATGTCCCAGCAACCTCCAGTGACAGCCATTTTTAGGGTGTGGCTTCTCTATAAAAGCCAGCCACACCCATGTTCCAGTGCTCACTATTTTGGATCCTGCACTTGAGCGGTCTCTTCCCTGGGGCCTCTCAGCCTTTGAGGCACGAAGAATATTGTAAGCGAGTGGTTGAACTTGCTCCTGGTAAGCTCGTTCTGACAGGGCTTTCCCCCGCTGTTTTTTATCCTGTTGTAAACTTGTTACTTTGTTTCTTATCCAAACCAGCTGGAAACGAGCAGTTGCTCGTTTATATGTTCCGATGGGGCTTTCCCCCGCCGATGATTATTTGTGTGAAAGGTGCTACTTTGTTTCCTATCCAGACCAGCTGGAGTCGAGCGGCTGCTTGTTTGTATAATTACCGTCAGCGCGTTCAGAAGAATCCTTGTTCGATGCATAGTAATGTTTCATAACCTTGCTTAGAAATAGTGAAGAGATTAGTGCTGTCTTGACGACAGAAAGATCGTACACGTTGGGTTGAGTGAATATGTTTTTCCTTCCAGGTGTGAGAAAAGTCGGAAACCTTATTTTCTTTTGATGTTGGCGAAAATAGAAGAGTCTAAAAGGGAAAACGAGTCAAGGCACCACAGAAATGAGTTATTTGTTTTTTGATGAACATTTGAATGACCAAATTTAGTTTGTTATACCTTGAGCTCCTGACATATGCTCGCTAATAACGGCAACAAACAGATCCCGAGGAATTGGGCCCTGACATCAACAACTTCAACAACTGGATGACTGTCTGAACTGACTCACTGGGACCATCAAGCACAATGAAGCCACAAGATCCAGACCTCAGGCCAGTTGCTACACAGAGGAATTTAGGATGACAAAGCGCCAGTACAAAACAAATGGAATGCAGAAAGAGAATGAGACAAGACATTGTGGACAGGAACAAAAATCTGCACTGAGGCTCCATTAACAACAAATCTAGTACACCAAACACACTGGATTGGCAGACCTCATTGATGCTAGCACCATCAGCAGCAAAGAGATCTTCCCCATCACAAACAATTTCACCTCACCTGTGACTGTCTCTGTTAGAAATGGGGTCTTTGGTTGGCAGTCAGGTTACCCCCGCCCAAGCAAAGACCCTCACTCTAGTCAGGGTAAAGGAGAATCACACTCAGTTAACCCCCTCTCACCTCCTTGGTAGCATAGCACGAGCAGGTAGGCTGAACTTCAGAGACCAGGTGCAAAGTATTTGTACCAACACACACAGTACCTCAGTAAAAACACTACAAAATGACACAACACAGGTTTAGAAAAATAGCCAATATTTATCTAAACAAACCAAGCACAAAATGACAAAAATCCGACATACACACATACACAAGTCAAGTTATGAATTTTTAAAGATTAAACTAAAAAAAAGCGATTAGAAACACAAAATGCTTCGATGAGGTTTTAACACGGTGACGTGACAGAGTCGTTCCTAACAATCCAACGCCAACAGCGCCAGGCACTGAGTCACGCAGACCCCCCAGGTACAGTACCTTAGTAAAGTGTGAAAACAAGCCAGTGCGTGAAATCGGGGATCGCGGCATCACTGGAGCTGAGGCGGCGTCGGTTCCGGTGCTGCGGGCGAAGAGCTGAGGCATCACAAAGAGGCATTGGGTCTTTGCTGTGGAGCGGTGTAGGTGAGGCGACGTTGGTGTGAAGCATTTAATCTGCGCACTTTGGGCGGCGTTGGTGACAACGTGGTGCAGCGATTTCCATGGAGTCGAGGACTTTGACGGGCCTGCAGAGGTGTCGGGCCTGCAAGGGTGATTGTACTCCAGCGAGGACCAAGGATTCGGTTACAGGCGGCGTCACAGGATTCGGCAGCAGCGTTGGTCCCGAGTCACCCAAAGTTGTTTTTCTTGGATTTTCACCAGCTTCTCCTTTCAAGGGCCCAGGGACTGGAGAGGGCAATACTTGTTAGAGCAGAAGTCTCAGCAGGGAGGACAGGTGCTGGTCGGGGAAGTCTTTGATGGCCCTAAGACTTCAGAACAGGGTGCAAGCTCAGTCCAAGCCCTTGGAGATTCTTCTCAAGAAGGAATATACCACAAAGTCCAGTCTTTGTCCCCTTTCACAGGCAGAAGCAGCAACTGCAGGATAGCTCCAGAAAGCACAGCCACAGGCAGGGCAGCACTTCTCCTCAGCTCTTCCTCTTGGCAAAGGTTCCTCTTGATTTCAGAAGTGATCTGATTTTCAGGGTTTTTTGGGGCTCTTCTTATACCCCTTTCTGCCTTTGAAGTAGGCCTACTTCAAAGGAAAGTCTCTCTTGTTTGTAAGATGCTGCCTTGACCAGGCCAGGCCCCAGACACACACCAGGGGGTTGGAAACTGCATTGTGTGAGGGCAGGCACAGCCCTTTAAGGTGTAAGTGACCACTCCACCCATACCTCCTAGCACAGATGGCTCATCAGGAAATGCAGGCTACACCCCAGCTCCCTTTGTGTCACTGTCTAGAGACAGGTGCACACATCTTAACTGTCAAACTGACCCCAACAGGGAATCCACAAATTGGCAGAGTCACAGAATGGTTTAAGCAAGAAAATACCTACTTTCTAAAAGTGGCATTTTCAAACACACAATCTAAAAAACTATTTCACTTAAAGATGCATTTTTACATTGTGAGCTCAGAGACCCTAAATTCCATATTTCTATCTGCTCCCTAAGGGAATCTGCACTTTAATAATATTTAAAGGCACCCCCCATGTTAACCTATGAGAGAGATAGGTCTTGCAAAAGTGAAAAACAAATTTGGGGGTATTTTACTGTTAGGATATGTAAAACACATAGGTACATGTCCCACCTTTAACATACACTGCGCCCTGCCAATGAGGCTACCTAGGGCCTACCTTAGCGGTGCCTTACATGTATAAAAAGGGAAGGTTTAGGCTTGGCAAGGGGGTACACTTGCAAAGTTGAATTGGCAGTTAAAAACTGCACTCACAGACACTCAGTGGAAAGTCTGAGCCATGTTTACAGGGCTACTAATGTGGGTGGCACAACCAGTGCTGCAGGCCCACTAGTAGCATTTGATTTACAGGCACTGGGCACCTCTAGTGCACTGTACTAGAGACTCACTAGTAAATCAAATATGCCAATCATGGAAAGTCAATTACACATACATTTTACATAGGAGCACTTGCACTTTAGCACTGGATAGCTTTGCCCAGAGTAACAAAAAAACAGAGCCAAGCATATATCAACAACCTGGGAAGCAGAGGCAAAATGTTAGGGGAGACCACGCCAAGGATGCCAAGTCTAACAGTCTCCAAAAGCATCTCCTCACAGGGCCTCCACAAAAAAACTTTTGGAATTCTTCTGCAGCAAAATAGCTTCCATATACAGCAACATTGACCCTCAACCGAACCTGGCAGACCGCACATCAGGGAAATGATCTTGACCACATGGCCTTGCATCACCACAGAAGACACCGCTGCCACTGTGAGCATGTCAGACCTTATTTGGTCTTTTATAATTTATTCATAAGGGGTCGCGTTAGAGGTTCGATAGAATTTTTGACCACGCTTAGAGGAATCTCACCATCACCCTTTTCAGTTTATTCTTCTAACCAAATCTAAGTGGCAACAACGTATACAACAATCAATTATTCAGAAACCTTGAGTCAGTAAACTTCCCGCACCATGACCCATGTGGCCATGAATAACCGCACCTTTAGTAAAAGTTAGACAGTTTATTTCCCTATATTAACAATGCTAACATCACGTATATTAGTCTCAATACCAAACGATAAACATATATGAATAACACTGGCTGACCAAATCCTCTAAAGAATCTCAATTTAACTAATGCATTTGCAAGTAAGCATTCAAGAGTCGCAGTACAAATCATTAGTAACAATAAGTGCACAGAAGAAATTACATACATCTGGATTTAATCAGGTGAACAAGATAAATTCTTAGTTAATAGCATTTATCAACATTGGGAATACTAACTAACCCTCCAATTAGAATAGCATGTTTGGACTTCAAGCAAAAGTAATTTAGTCAAAATGTTTATTTGGAAACATCTAACTAGGGATTTATCAAAAAGCGGTTGGTACTGAGAAAGCAAAAGAACAAAAACATACGACAAAGATTAACACTTTGTTATAGCTCTCCTCAATGGATTGGCAGGCTTTGGTTCTCTTCGTCAGTTGGACATCCATCTGGTCAGCTTCAGCAACAGGCATTGAAAGGGAATAGCTCAGACACAGTGAGTTCTAAGCTATCTGAACCACTTGAGAAGCAGTTCCTAAGGGATCAGCAATCACCATTAGCAAACTAAGCGATAAAGTTAAAGATAGAAAATAAAGTCATCAGGAACTATTCAACTCCTCAAACAGAATAAGGCAGTGTGCAAAAAGAAGAATGTTGAAATGGCAAAGAACTCTCTCTGGAGTCAGGCTGTTAGAATTTCCAAACAAATCTTCCCACATCGTCATTAGTCAGGAAATCATATGTTTGCAGTATGCCCAATAAAAACTAAAACTCAAATCCAAGATATAACTAAACTGTCATTCACATGTTGATGATTGGCTCCTCTTCTCCTGATCCCTTTGTAAGACTCATCATGTAACTCCTTTGTTACAATCCATACTCCAGTCAATGCATCCATTGTTGGTTCCTGAGAACATTTCAGTCTCACGCATCAAGTTAACTTTGTAGCAACCTTTAGTACAGCATGGTTCTACAAGCAGTTCTCATGAGAAAGTTAAAGACATCGGCAAATCGTTTGGTCAGGGCAGCGTGAACAATGAAAGCATTCATTCTTTAGCCTTACAATACATTTCTCACTATTTATTAAACATTGCAGTTTGACATGAGGTTTTGCAGAGTAGGCCCAAACCTCGCCAACTTATGGCCTAAAATTATTTAAAAAAAATACATAACATGGAACCATTAATATGACATACGAATACTGTTTTCTGTACAAGTGAACAATAATTAATAATAATATGCATTCACCAAAAGCATTACGTATTTAATGGCCGCGACTAGTAATTAATTCAGCTTTCACAACACCATAAAGTCCCTTCACTCTGGGCCACCCCCGTAACCCCATCCCTACCATGCTTTCACCAGAGTACTACAACCCATTGGTAAACCACGCACACCTATCCTGAATGCCTCCATCACATCAGCTACCTACCAGAAACAAACCCCAGTCCTCTCACTGTGCAAGGAATCCTGTCAGACCCATCAACTCTCATGAACTATTGACCAATCTCCCTACTACTATACCTGACCAAGTTCTAGAGAAACTCATCAACAGACACTACCAATAATCTCACCGATCACCAACTCCTCAACGTCACACAGTCTGGGTTCAGACCCAACCACTGCACTGAAACAGCCCTCATCATTGGCGTAGATTGCATTTACATGACTCTGAGCAGAGGAGACACAATGGTCCTCATCCTCCTGGACCTCTGTGGCAATCGACACAGTCTCCAACCCTATATTAATTCGACACTTACACAAGACTGGAATCCTAGGACTCACTTTCCAATGGATATTCTCCTTCCTGACTTGAAGGTCACAAGCAGTGAGCCTGGTCTCCTGCTTGCTGGACACCTGCAACCTCATCTATGGACTCCCAGCACCTGGAACAACTTCACCACCTGAAAGATTAAAGTAGCAGACAGGTTGAAGGCCAATGCCCTCAAAATCAATACCAAAAAAGCAAAAGTTGTTATTCTCTGGACGTACACCTCACCGTTGGCCTTTACCTGGTGGCCTGCCATACTAGGACCCAAACTCACCCCCAGCACCCACACCAAGGGATCATCATCAACAGCAAACCTGAAATGACCACCCAAGTCAATGCCGTCACAGCCTCCTGCTTCCACACACTGAAGATGCTGAGAAAAATCTTCAAATGACTGTCGAGTGGGACCCCAAAAACCTTCACACACACCCTTAGGACAAGTAAACTGGACAACAGGAGCTCCCTCTGCACCAGGGATCAAAATATCTCCCCAAGGAACTGCAAATCACTCAGCAACCAGAATCACCATCAACCTCTCACATAGCACACACATCACACCTCACCTCAAGGATCTCCACTGTCTTTATAAACTCAAATGCATGCAGTTCAAACTCCTCACTCACACTTTCAAAGCCTAACTTAGTAGTCACAGCTCCTTTCACAAATCATCCAGACAAAGTTGTTCAGCCAGACTCCTAACTGCACACACCCCACACATGCGCAAAACCACATCCAGAGTTTGGTATTTCTACATTGCTACCAAAGCATGAAAACAGCTACCCCTACATAGCAGAGCAACTTCTCCTCACTTCTGAGTTCCGCAAGACGCTGAAGACATAGCTCCTCAAATAAGCTATCCACCCATCCAAAGTAGGCTAGACTTTCACTTGCCCGGTGCCAGGATACCATCCCAGGTCATAATGCGCTTTACTAATACACTTCACATACACCACTCACAAATGTACTATCTGTGCATAAAAATGTAGGAATGTGATCAACATTAGAATGTGTTTGAAATTCTCATACATTTCATAGCAAGTTGAGGTGTAGTGTACGGCATTTTAGATAATGTGGTTTAATGTTTGCATGTATGGTTTAGTCAGTTAATCTGCCTTGTATGTTTTGCTTGTTAAACCGTACCCATTATGTTACGGTATAGGTAAGCTAAGCATTACTGTGTAGTCTGAAAAGCATTGAAAAAAACATGCTGACATCCTTCCTAATTATAAAACCAAATTACTCCTCTTCTCCTTTTGTCTTTCACCTTTGTGCCCCACAAACAAGCGTGTAACTCTTTTTTTTATTTTCTGCCTTCTGCACTGTGATATTAATTTTACATCTATCTTCCTCCCTACTTATCACATCCAGTGATGATAGGGAGGGGAACGATGATCAGGCTATCATGCTGATAGACCAACTCCCCCTTTTCTTTGCGTTCATGTTTTATATGTTAGATTTTTTATTTTTGTGTACACCAAAGTCTGTTGTAGTAAAATTGTGCTAAATAAAAACAAAAAATAAAAAGGGAAGCAGGTTCATGCTCACTTGTTATGTTTAGTCGGGAGAGGTAACAAAGTCAAGCTACATTGCTATTTTGGCTGAACATTGAGTTACTTGTAAAATAAAAGGAGTCCTCATTTGGCGACGTGCAGTTGCCTTCCTCTAATCAGCCAAAGTGACAATTACACTAGTAATATAAAACAAGCATTTGCAATGCAATGGGTCTCACATTTGTTTGAGTTAGAGCTATTAGCATTGCAAATTCCTAACTGGACTTTTCTTGCTACAGGAATTAAAAAAAGAAAAGTAAAACAGTTGACATAAGTGAGCCGATTCAAAGCACTATGGCCCCCATGAGCGAGAAGGAGAGACACAAAAAGAAAAAGAAGTTCGCACACAGTCAAAATTATCAGCAATCCTGCAGTTATTCATGTAACAAAGACAGTCTGCAAGCGGTGACAAAACCGCCTTGAGGAAGAACAAATGTAAAGCATTTATCAATGTCGATAAAAGGTTTTTGAAAAGCAAGCCCACAAACGTGCAAAAGTGATGGGTGTGCTTTGGGCGTTTGTAAAAGTCCACAATACTTACAACAGGTCAAAGCACATGCACGCTCAACCTAAAAAGTATATGGCCGCATAAGGCACAGCCAGGTGGCAAAAAGGATGTTTTGGTTGCTAATGTACACAGGATCTTCCTTGTCACTAGACTGAGGAACAAGGTCAAATTGTAAATTATACAAAGTGAGGTGAGCATATGTAGGTGATTTTAACTCAGAATTGGGTTCATTTCTATGAGCTTGGCCGTTAATAGGCGAGACTCTTGAAAGAGCTTGCCACTGTATCAAGTGAAGGACAACACAGCAAATCACCAAAATCTAAACTGAAATATTTCCCTAGTAATCCACATACAAGTATGTTCTACTGCAGCCTTCAAATATTTGAAGGAATCAAAAAACCTTCGGAGTTTGACAAGAAACCATCAAAGTCAAAACAATAATTTACTTGTAGAATCCTTGAATGTGCAGTATTAAACCTTTTACATTAAAAAAATCCTGCCGGTGATAAGCCAAGCAGTCATGGGGAGATGAAAGGAGTGGAGTGACCTTTCCTTTGCTTAGAAGATCTCAAAGCTTTACCCTTTACGTGAAACCAAATGCACATAATCAATGCCTGCATCTGTTCTTCTCCATTTGTTCTTAAACACCAGCTTAATTGTGTTTATTTTTATCTGTTCATTTGAACTTTTATATAGACGAAGCTTGACTGTACATCATTGCTCCGAACATAAAATAGTGAGAGAAGAGGGATAAACAAATCCAACATAGTGTAAAGAACTGACAAAAAGTCAAACTATCATGAAGGGGCAAGGATGTTGGTAGTGTATTGCAGGCATAGATACACTAACGTCGGAGCACTGAGTCAGTCACAAAACATATGCTACGGTAGCATAAGGTGTCAGTGTTATTCTGGGGCAAAGAGCACACTTGGGGCCAGATTTATCACAGTGTCACCCAACGCAGCAGCAAAAAAAACTTTGCTGCAGTGTGTGACAGGGAGTGAGCAGGACAGCGCCATATCTACAGATATATGGCACTCTCCTCCCCTCTCCATAGTGCCGGCACAGAATTTTGCTGCCAAGCGCCACACCCTTGTGCCACAGTTCAAGGATGTGTGGGTGAGTCGTGCATAGGTTTTGTACTGAAAAGGTTTCCCTACCAGTAAAAAAATACTATGCCTAGACAACTTTTAAAACTTTTCTGACTTTGCAAATGCGCTTTTCAGTGCAGCACACATGCAAAGTTAGAAAAGAAAAGAGACATTAAAATGTATCTCCTTTTAAAGCCTTGTTTGAAGCAGTGTTAATTTTTGACACAAAAGCCTGAGTGCTATTGTTAGTAGATGGGGGTTTGTGTCAAAACCCAAGGGTGATTGCATGGGAGAGCCTCCATACCACCAATAGAACGACCCCTTGATGCTAAGTAACACAAAGCAGTGCTTTGCACTGGTTTGCGTTACTTTCAGACTACTTTCCGGCATAAGACAAGTTCTGCCATTAGAAAGGAAATTAACCAAAAACAAAAAGTGACATTAACCCAGAACTAAATGTTATTGAAACGGGACCTTGGTTACAGAGGAAAAGGAGCATGAATAGAACCAAATCTTTATTAAACTATCACAGATTCTATGCAAATTGTTACCTGTGTTTGAGACACTGTTAAAGGATATCGGAATAATATCCAAGTAACACCTTCACTGCAGGGAGGAATGGTGAGGGACCCTTCATAGACCCAGTAATCGCGGAGGAGTGGGTCTGCAAAATAAAGCATAAAACAAAATGGTTAGTCTGATAGAAAACAATGATACCTACTGACAAATTGCATTTTATAATAGGTATAGTTGTACTACAGCAGGTCCACACATGTACTACAAAAGACCTCTGGCTAGATCTCTTGTATCTTTTCTGTGCAGAGATCTTCGCTATGGTGGGGAAGATCTCTAATCATGTAGATATATGTTTTAGTAGTAAAGTGGAAGAGTAAAGTGGGAGTGGACGGAAAATGGTGAATGCTTTCTACTAAATGAGAGTACTTTAATCAAATTTAAGGATGCGCTTTGGAGGTACATACTAATACAAAAACATACAAATTATTATTCAACAACTACTCTTCTAAAGTTCCTGAAGCCCTAAAATTGTTCAATGCAGACACCTGGTACTGCAGCCTTGCCTTGATGTAAGGGAAGCCCACACATGGCCAATTACCATTATTTCTACACACCCTCATAGAAAATAATGGAAATAATGAAATAAAATTACACTCCCTAGGAGCTAGTGTAGAGAGAGAGTTAAAATTAAAGATAATTATTAAATAATGATGTTGTAATTTTTAAATGTAATAATAAAAGTAAAACATTTTGTAAACTGTTATTAGAAAAATAAAAATACATTAATAAAATCCATAATATTTAACAACATTTTGTAAATATTAAATACAAATGTTAGTGAGTGTGGAATTGTTAAAATGATCAACTAAAAATGATGATTTGTAAATTAAATTAATGTTTTTAATTAATTTAATTATTTAATAAACATTTCATGTGATGTGTTAGTTTGCTGTAATATTTTATTCGCTTAGTTATGTGTTCAATATAAATGATGTTTTACATTTACATTTTGCATTAAATATTTTTAAATGACTTTTAATATTTTAAAAAAATAATATATATAAAAAAGTTCCCTATATTTCCCACGTGAAGAGCTCCTCCACAATGGTTGGGAGCTACACCTGTGTGTACAAAGTTACCATTAGTAACTTTACACTGGTAAATCCTGTTGTAGGATTCACCACCCACTGATTCAAGGAGGTGTAAACGAGTAAGTGTAGATCTAGGAGTAAATCTTCAGCCACTACTACACTATATATATATATATATATATATATATATATATATATATATATATATACATATATGTATGTGTGTATGTATATATTATCACCTAATGACAATCACCACTAGGAAGTTATAGTTAGGACCATGTTTCCATGGAAAAGTGATTTTTTTACTTGTCTATATCTTTAGCACCATTTGACGAATCTTCACAAAAATATCCCAAAAAAGTGTGCCAGTGAGTCTTGTTGCGCACAGAAAGTTTGGGGGTGATCTGTGAAGCAGGGTCGAGAAAAAAGGGGGGTCAAAGAAGTTGTGTTTCCATGTTGATTCCCATAGGACCTTTAGACACAACTAGAGCCCGAACCACTGGATGTAATTACACCAAATTTGGCAAAAAAGCTAGCTTTGGGTATGCATATTACGCTTTTGCTTATTTGGTTTAAATTTGTTCAGTAGTTTTTGAGATACTAAAGGGAAAATAAACGTGTAGATCGAGGGCTGCAGAGCCTTGCAATGTATTCATGAATAATGACAAGCTCTTGCAGGAAAATGCACTGCTCTGAAAGGCTGCCAATACTTCAAATAGGAAGTGTTGGCAGCCATCTTGGGACTGGGCTTCAGCGGAATCCCCCCAAAAAATTTGAAAAACTAGGGGCCACGGAAGGGACATCCTAACTCTTTAAATCTGGTGCTGGGGTTCCAGTGGGGCCCCACCATGGCAAAAAAAGCTAATTTGCAGTAAAAAAAGAATTACAAACTACAAATAAAAACAAGCATGGGCTCCCCCTTTTTTTTAAAGCCCCAGGTGGGCCAGATCCTGGGGGCAAAGTAGGGTGGGTGGGTGTATATATATATATATAAACATATATATATATATCATACAAAAACAATGTTCACTGTGTAGAGATTCCAAGAAACCCTACCTTAGTTTCCAGAGGTAAAAAGCAGACCACCTAATGCCCTTTTTTGGTAGTGTGGGAGAGCAGTTAGGCTTATCTTGGAGATGTGCTGATCATTCGTTGTACTCACAGTATCAATAAATGTGGGCACACACTTGGAAGAGTGACTCCAGACCAATTTACAAAAATACTACAGATTTTTAGAAAATGTTGAAGTCCAAGATCATCAAAATCGGGTAAACACTTTTTAAGCCATCATTTTTCAAAGTTGAGAAAATATAGGCCCTCGTTATGACCCTGGTGGTAAATCCTGCTTACTGCCACACTGACGGCCGCCAACTTACCGCCACAGTGGTGGATATCCGTTCACCATATTATGACACCCACACACCAATCTGACAGAATACAGCCACATACACAAATCCGCCAGACCAAAGGTCAATGATAATGTGGGGGTATTAAAACCCACACCGTTACACCAACAGAATAACGTCCACCACATTATGACCCACGAATCACCACGGCGGTACATACCGCCATGCTAATAATGGACACACACATACAAAACAACACTACATTGGACAATTCACACCTGACACCCATACACACACCACTATAAAACACACACCCACATTACCCACAACCCTTTAAGATTACAAGTCATTGGCACGAGACTGACACCAAGACCACCTAGCCAACTAGAGCCACACACAACTGATACCTATACACCACTCATGCACTCCACATCACACACCCCAAAACATTACCCAACACACCTCACATAACACCCATGGCACCAAAAAGACACCCCCGTTTCACAAAGGAAGAGTTAAGAGTCATGGTGGAGGAATTTGTCAATTAGAGCCACGGCTATTTGGAGCACAGGTGCAGCAGATATCTATAACTAGGAAGATTGAACTATAGTGGAGAATCGTGGACAGGGTAAATGCTGTGGGACAGCACCCCGGAACACGGGACGACATCAGGAAGAGGTGGAACAACCTACGGGGAAAGGTGCGTTCTAAAGCAGCAAGACACCAGCTCGCTATCCAGAGGACAAGTGGTGGACCCCCACCTCCTCCCCCACAACTCACAGCATGGGAGGAGCAAGTCTTGGCAATACTGCATCCTGAGGGCCTGGTTGGAGTCGGAGGAGGGCTGGACTCTGGTAAGCCAACTCTCTACTATTAACACCCCCTACCTGCATGCCATCACATATTCTCACCTTCACTCCCATCACTCCACTACATCCCACACACTCCACCATCACATCTCACTAATCCCAATGCCAAGCCCTGCATGGTGTGCCAATGCATGGACACCCCTCACAGTCCTGCATGGACACTCTTCACTAAAGCATGCACAGCATGAACTAACAATACACCAACATACACAAGTAAAAGCTGGCAAGGTAACACCAATGATAGAGGGGAAGCCAGGGATGTACAATATGTCATACACATTTACCATAACACATCATTTACATCCCCACAGGTACCCCAGCCAATGTCACTGGAGAGGAGGTGCCAGCACTATCCAGTCCCCCAACTGAAGGGGCCCACAGTGATGACAGTAACTCTGGTCTTCAGGATCTGGACGATCTACCTGGCCCACAGAGACCAATGGACAGCCGGTAACCCAAGCCCAGTCACAGACCACCACAGAGCCTCCCCCATCAGGAAACACCACCACAGCACCCACCCAGCGTACCCACACCTCTGTCCCCAGGACACGTCAATCAGCAGTGTTTCCACCTGTACAGGGACCTCAGGCCACACCTCATACCCAAAACAATCAGGGACCTGTGGTAAGTGGCAGTGGGTACACCGTTCAGGGGACAGAGGCAAAGGCCAACAGGGACACTGGGAGGACTGCTGTGCGCCAGGGGGAGGACAGGCCCAGGGCACCGACTTTCCAGGAGGCACTATCCAACATTCCCAGGACACGATGGGACAGATCCTGGACAACGTGCAGGAAAACAGGCGGCTGCAGGAGGGACAGTACCAGTTGATCAGGGAGGACTTGCAGGCCATCAACAACACTGTGATCTCCATAGCAGGGGTGCTGGCAGACATGGCCAACATTATGAGGGAGGCAGGCTCACAATAGTGGGCCCCTGCCATTAGCCAGTCATCTGAACAGCCTTCCACTTCCGCTAGTGGCCAGGAGGCCCCACCACAGGACTCACAGGCCACCAGCACCCCTTCCCCTGCAGAAGGTGAACCACCCCGCAAACGTTCCCTATAATTCAGACAGAAGCCAGAGACACTTGCCAAGCCCCCCACCGGGAAATGAGACTCTCCTGATTGTCCCCCTTGTGTCCCACACAGGTACCCTGTCCACATTGAACTGCCATTGATTCCCTTTCTATGTCCCCTTGGACAATGCACCTGTGCTACAAACAGACTGGAACAATACACTGGACTTTCATCCATCATCACCCCATTCCACTGCACTTCCCCCTATATGTTAGCACTTCAATAAACATGCTTTGAAAAAAATCAATTTTGAGTATGTCATGTATATCAACTATGTATTGTTTGAAACAGGTACAACCATTGAAAATGAACTGTACATAGAATGAGCATAGATTAATGACCTGTAGCTGGCTGTCGTGATCACACCAGGAGTATTTGTCATATCACCAACATCTGCAACATGAATAGCCAGAGGGAACAGTAAGTGGGTATTGAATTGGGAATTACCAGCAAAGCCACACAGAATACAACCAAAGTCATTGAAATGTAAAGTCACACTGTCTTACCTGTGTGTCATTGGAAGGACTGGCGGATCACAGACGTTCTGTTGTCCTCATCCTCATCCTCTACCTCCTCATCCTCTCTGTCCACAGGGTCAACTGCTGCCACAGCGGCATCTCCAGTCTCCTCCTCCTGCAGAAAAGGTACATGGCATCTGAGGGCCACATTGTGCAACATGCAGCATGCCACTACTATCTGGCAGACCTTCTTGGGTGAGTAGCACAGGGATCCACCTGTTAGATGGAGGCACTGAAACCTGGCCATCAGGAGGCCAAAGGTTCTCTCAATGATCCTTCTGGTTCACCCATGTGCCTCATTATAACGTTCTTCCTCCCTTGTCCTGGCATTCCTCACAGGGGTCAGCAGCCCTAATAGGTTTGGGTAACCAGAGTCACCTACAATTATTGAGGGACAACATTTAGCCACACACTATCCTCTATGGCCCACACCATATCCATACACCAACATATACTGGGTGGGAACCAGAGTTCACCTATTAGCCACACCCTGTGCCTCTGTAGTTGGGCCATCACATTTGGGATGCTGCTATTCCTCAGGACAAAGGCATCATGCACCTATCCAGGATACTTAACATTGACGTGGGAGATGTACTGGTCCGCCAAGCACACCATCTGCACATTCATAGAGTGGAAACTCTTACGATTCCTGAATACCTGTTTATTCTGGCTGGAGGGAGGGGATACAAATGCAATATGTGTTCCATCAATCACCCCAAATATATTGGGGATATGTCCCATTGCATAAAACTCGCCTTTTACAGTGGCCAAATCCTCAACCTGGGGAAATGCAATGTAGCTGCACATGTGATTTATCAGGGCAGACAATACTCTTGTCAGCACTATTGAGAACACTGGCTGTGACATTCCTGCTGCCAAGCCCACTGTCACTTGGAAAGAACCATTTGCTAGGAAATTGAGTACTGATAGCACTTGCACAAGAGCGGGGATCCCAGTTGGGTGACGGATTGCAGATATCAAGTCAGGTTCCAATTGGGCACACAGCTCTGTGATTGTGGCCCTGTCCAGTCTATAGGTGAGTATTCGGTGACTGTCCTCCAGTGTAGCCAAGTCAGCCAGGGGTCTGTACACGGGGGTATGTCCATCTCCTATTCATCTGCAGCAGTAGAAATCTATGGGATAAAAGAGTGAGGAGCCTGTCAAAAACTGAACAATGGAGCCACAACAGTAGTTTCCATTCTGTAAACATGTAATGGGTCAGTGTGATTTGTCCAGTATGTGCCTATTTCTCCTGTGATACAGCATTATTCCACAGGGCTCCCCCCCTTGAAATGGCATCCGCCTCTCCTCTGTGGAGGGACAGTTGGAAGTGAGGTAATTCCGCTGGTGTTGTGCGGGAACCGCCGTGCAAATCCTCATTGGTTCATATTGGGCCCTATGGGGTAAAGTGGCCAGTGATGATCTACGCCAGCGGTGACGGTATGCACCGCCGCGGAGGTGACCGCCATTTTCTATCTGATTCTTCACTTGTTACCTGACCTTCCATAGGAGAGGATCTACACTGCATGTGCTGCTGTGACCTGTGTCTGGAACCTACCATGGCCCGTGTGACCGGGGAAAGAGCCCCAGCCTTCACTTCGAAGGAGTTGGAGAGACTGGTGGATGGGGTCCTACCCCAATATGGACTGCTGTATGAGCCTCCAGACCAACAGGTGAGTACACTGGGGGCACGTAGCATGTGGCATGCATGTATGGAGGTGTGTGCAAAGGTATTGTGTAAGGGGGGAGGGGTGTCCTCCTGGCTAGGTACACATTGAGTGCTGGGCAATGTGTGTGTCAATAGTGCTGTAAACTGGTATAGTGGGCCATATGTGTAACTGGCTGGACTGTTTGTCTAATGGTGTTCGCCTGTCAGTATTGCCTCTGCAGGTCAGAGCCCATCAAAAGGGTATATGGCGTGCTATTGCCAAGGATGTGCGGACCCTGGGGGTCTATGACAGGCGGAGCACCCACTGTCACAAACGGTGGGAGGACCTGAGACGCTGGGCACAGAAGACCACAGAGGCCCAGCTGGGGATGGCCTCCCAACGAGGAAGGGGTGCCCATCGAACCCTGCCCCCGCTGATGGCCCCCATACTGGTGGTGGCCTATCCAGGGCTGGATGGGCACTTGAGGGTAACACAGCAGCCACAAGGGGGAGAGTACAGTGGCTATCATTACAACTTACGCCTGGTGGGGTGGTATCTGGATGGTGATTGTGTGTCCTTGGGTGCCCTTGGGCCAGGGCAGACATAGCAGCATAGGTCCTCTGGTGGCTAGGGGTCTGAAGGGAAAACAATGCCTACCTAGCTTGTTAGCATTCACTACTGGCCAGGGCTGCGTTGGTCCCAGGTGTGCTGCAGTTGGCGGTTTGTGCCCTCCTCATGTCTTGGTGGCTAGCAATATCACTGGTAGTGCAATGCATAGTGCGTAGGCCTGTTCCCTGTGTGTGAGGGTGCTGTGTACGCCAACGGTGGTGTTGGTGCAGTCATTGACCCAGTGTATCCTTTGTGTCTCTCCCCCCCTTTCTTGTTTTGTCATCCTGTCCTTATGTGCATTAGCATCATCTGGTGGGGGAGCAGAGGCACTGACAACGGAGGGAGTTGCATCCCACAGGACCCTGGAGGCAGAGTCCACCGACGCTGAGGGCACCAATGGGATGGAGGGCGAGGGGAGCACCCTGGCAGAGACTGGAGGGGACAATACAGACAGTGATACCTCCTCTGATGGGAGCTCCCTGGTGGTGGCGGACACCTCCGTGACCATCCCAGCTACAGGTACAGCCACCACCCCATACCAGCACCGCCCTCCCAGCAGCCCCTCAGCAAGTTGCCTGTGCCCGCTCACTCAGGAGAGTGGGCATCTCCTTCACCCCAGGCACCTCAGGATCTGCCCCAGTGAGCCCTGCTGCCCCTGAGTGAGGAGGCTATTGACCTCCTGAGGTCCATCTCTGTAGGGCAGTCAACGATTGTGAATGCCATCCAGGGGGTGGCAGCCCAGATGCAACAATCTAATACATTACAGAGATGGATCCAGGCTCTGGCCTCCTCTCTGATGGCAGCCATTGTCCCTGTTTCAACCGTTCCCCCTCCAACTTCCACTTCCCAGTCCCATTCTCCTCAACCCCAACCCATTCCAAGCACACAACCTGACGAGCATGCACACAGGACAACACATAAGAGTGTCACAGGCAAACACAAGCACCACTCTTCATCCCACAGGCCCTAACACAAACACAATTCAGTTGCAGACACAACAACATCCACTATTTCCACTGTCTCCCCCTCTTCCTCCTCCTCCACCTCTCACCCAGTTATGTCCACACTCACACCTGCATGCACTACATAATCATCCACTACCTGCATCATCACCACACCAAGCAGAACAGACACCTCACTGGCAGACACCTCCCCAACATCCATGCACACGTCCCCTGTGGCCTCTCCTATCATGTCTGCCCCCCTCCTAAGGTACACAAACGCAAGCACTCAGATACCTAACAGCCATCCACCTCACAACAGCATACAACCCATGCACCTGCACCCAAATCCAGGAGACAAACACCTCCAACAACCACTCCCTCATCCTCCACTACCATTACTTCTCCCTCTTCCCACCCCAATGTCCCTAAAAAGCTTTTCCTTTCCACCATTGACCTCTTCCCTACCCCTCCCCCCATCCTGCACGTATAGCCAGGGTATCAACAACCACCCAGCCAAGCATCTCAGCCACACAGTCCATGGGCCCAGTTCCATCCGCCCCTACTCATGGTGGAAAGGATTCCAGGCCACAAATACTGAAGGGGAGCCTGCCCCAGCCAGCAGAAAGAGGAAGGAGCCTGCACCAGCCAGCAGAAAGGCGAAGGAGCCTGCACCAGCAAGGAAGAAGGGGAAGGAGCCTACACCAGCAAGCAAGAAGGGGATGGAGCCTACCCCAGCCTGCAGCAAGGAGAAGGAGCCTGCACCAGCAAGCAAGAAGGGGAATGAGCCTGCTCCAGCAGCTGTCACAGAGCCCCTACCACCAACTGTGGTTGTGCAGGCATCAGTGAGTGCAGGGGCTGAGCAGGAGCCTCCCACTACCACCATCACCACAACAGTGTAGCCATGGCAGGGTGAAGGGGATGAGCAGGAGCCTCCCACTACCACCACCACAGTGCAGCCGTCACCGCCGGCAGACGCAATGTGATCCAGCCTCCATGGGCTGCTGTGCAGCCTGTCTACTCCAGAACCAGTGGGCAAGTCACCCACTCCAGAGACTGTGGCCTTGTACTCCCCAGGACCAAGCACATGGCATGTTGCCCCCTCCAGAACCAGTGGTCTTGTTTTCGCATCCGGCTGAGGTGCCCCCCCCACCCCCTGAGGTACTTGCCTAATTCCCAACTGATGCCCCTGCAGTGTTCTCTCCGTGTTGATGCAGGTAACGAGTGGGGCCTTGGACTTTGCCCTGTGGCCATGTGGCCCCCAAGAATTGAGAACTGGGCAGTGTCCCTTTTTTGTATATTTGTACGTATCTGTTGCATTGGCAAATTTACTATTAATATTGTGTTGATCTTATTACAATCACTTTAGTAAATTGTAGTTGTCCTTGCATTATTCAGCCGATTTACGGGGATAAATTGTTTTCATGGGCAGTTGGTTGTATGTATGTTGAGTGTGTATGGTGTGTGTGTTGTGCATGTGTGTCGCTGTTGTTTTCCTCCCCCCTCTCTTGTGTGCTAGGTGGCTGTACTCACCTGCGTCGTCTTTGCCAGCGTTGGTGTTCGTGGTGGAGCAGAACGTAGAATATCATCGGAAATACTTGCACTTCTGGTTCCATAGAGGCGTGGTTCTTCCCTGTATCTCTATTGGTGAATCATTTCACTTCTGTAAAGTGTTTCCTCCAGGATTTTGATGGCATTGGTACCGCCCCAGAAAAAGTGGCAGATTGTGTTGTCATAATATGGTGGGTGGAACTTTGACTTCCCCCTGGCTGTAGGTAGCTACCGCTGTGGTGACTGTTGTTTCCGCCCTAGCGGTCGGTGTGGTTCATTGGCTGTCTTTCGGAGATCTTTCTGCCATGATCATAATTTGGAGGTAGTTATCGCCAGACTGTTGGCGGTATTACCGCCACTTTATCACTGACCGTCAGGGTGGTCATAATGAGGGCCATAGTCTTTTTGGTGTAATTACTCATCATAGGAATAGGAAAAACTTTAGAAATGCATTTAAATCAGGCAATGCTCTCACAAGTGGCACCTTCTATTTTTAGGTTGAGGTCATCAAGATGTCCTGTGGGCCAGCCGGCGAAGTTCAGGCGGGTTCTGGTTCAAGTGGGAGAAGCGGCTGAAGTCGTGGATCTGTTGCACAACAGAGAGGGGGACCGCTTGGAAACACACAGCACATATAGACTTAAAGGGAAGTCTGGTGGCTCCCTGTTAGAAATAGCATCTCTGGTTGGCAGTCAGTTTGCACTCTGTCTAAGCAGGGACCCTCACTCTAGTCAGAGTAATGGTGGTGCACACCTAGGATAACCTCTGCTCACCCCCTTGGCATGAGCAGTCAGACTTATCTCAAAGGCAATGTGTAAATTATTTGTACAATCACACACAGTAACACAGAGAAAACACAACAAAAGAACTTAACACCAGTTTAGCAAAATAACTAATATTTATCTGATTACAAGAAGACTAAAATGGCAACAATCCAACATACACAAGCAAAGTTCTGGATTTTCAAAGATTAAACTTAAATATAGTGCTTAGAAACTCAAATGCTTCAATTTGGTATTATCATGCAATCGTAACGGAGTCGTTCCCGACAATCCGAGGCCAATGACACTGGTCAGGGAGTCACTTAGACCCCCAGGTACATTACCTTTTGAAAGTGAGGAAACAAGCCAGTGCATGGAGTCGGCGAAGCAAGGATTTGCTGAATCCAGTGCGGCATCAGTTTCAGTGCTGTGGAGCAATGGAGCGGAGGTGTCAGTGCAAAGCGTCAGGTCCTTGTTACGGAGCAGAGGAGATGTATTTTTAAATTGAGAGTTCAGAGACCCCCAAACTCAAAATTTCTATCTGCTCCCAATGGGAAACTGCACTTCAAAGATATTTAAAGGCAGTTCCCATGTTAACTTATGGGAGAGATAGGCCTTGCAATAGTGAAAAACAAATTTGGTAGTATTTCTCTATCATGAGATGTAAAACACACCAGTACATGTCCTACTCTCCGGTGGGATCGATGTGGGCCGGTTTAAGATGAGGTGGGGGTGACCTCACGGGGTCGTGGTCATGTCACGGGGCTACAGACACCACCATGGAGTCGGGTGTCACACACGTCGGTGACACAGCATTTGCGAATCACAAGGGTCACAGCACAACAGAGGAGGGTCATCACACTCCAGCGGGGAACAAAGCTTCGGTTGCAGGTGGTGTTGTAGGGTCAGGAAACAGCGTCAGTCTGGGTGTCGTCCAGCGTCGGGGTACTTGGCTTTTCTTGATTTTCAACCAGCTTTCACATCCAAGGGCCCAGAAACTGAAATAGGCACCACCTGGCAAGTTAGGGTCCACAACAAGTGAACCCAGAGGCTGGCAGGTGAAGTATTTGCTGTCCCTAAGACTTCTTAACAGGAGGCAAGCTCAGTCTAAGCCCCTGAAAAAAACTTCACAAGCAGGTTACAGAGCAAAATCCAGTCTTTGTCCTCCCTTAAACTGATGCAGCAACTGCAGGCCAACCCAGCAAAACACACACAATAAAGGAGCAGTACTCCTCCTTCAGCTCTTCAGCTTGTCTCGTTGGCAGAGATTCCTCTTGATCCAGAAGTGTTCTTAAAGTCTAGGGCTTTGGGTCCACTACTTATATCCATTTCTGCCTCTGAAGTAGGCAAACCTCAAAGGAAAGTCAGTGTTTTTTTATAAGATCCAGCCTTGCCCAGGCCTGGCCCCAGACACACACCAGGGGGTCGGAGACTGCATTGTGTGAGAACAGATACAACCTTTTCAGGTGCTGGTGACAGCTCCTCTCCCCACTGTAACCCAGGAGACTAATTAGGATATGCAGGACACTCCCCAGCTCCCTTTGTGTCACTGTTTAGAGGGAATTCAACAGCCCATCTGTCAGCCTGACCCAGGCGTGCATTGCACAAGCAGGCAGGGGCACAGACTGGCTAAGCAGGAAAATGCCCACTTTCTAAAAGTAGCATTTTCAAACTGACAGTATAAAAAACAACTTTACCAAAATGTTTATTTTTAAATTGTGAGTTCAGAGACCCCAAACTCCAGAACTCTATCTGCTCCCAATGGTAAACTACACTTAAATGATATTTAAAGGCACTTCCCATGTTAACCTATGAGAGAGCTAGGTCTTGCAGTAGTGAAAACCACATTTGTCAGTATTCCACTGTCAGGATGTGTAAAATACACCAGTTCATATCCTACCTTTCAAATACACTGCACCCTGCCCTTCTGGCTACCTAGGGCCTAACGTAGGGGTGCCTTACATGTACAAAAAGGGAAGGTTTGGGCCTGGCAAGTAGGTACACTTGCCAGGTCGAATTGGCAGTTTAAAACTGCACACACAGACACTGCAGTGGCAGGACTGAGCCATGTTTACAGGGATACTCATGTGGGTGGCACAATCAGTGCTGCAGGCCCTCTAGTAGCACTTGGTTTACAGGCCCTGGGTACCTCTAGAGCACTTTACTAGGGACTTAGTAGAAAACTAAATATGCCAATTGTTAGAAATGGGGTCTCTAATTGGCAGAGGTATCCACCCTTGTCCAAGCAGGGACCACAATCCTAGTCAGGGTAAGTCACACACAATCCAAATTATCCTGTGCGAACCCTCTGGTAGCTTGGCACTGAGCAGTCAGGCTTAACTTAGAAGGCAAAGTGTAAAGTATTTGTGTAATAAATCATACAGTGAAAACACCACAAAAATGCACCACACAGGTTTGGAAAATATTTATCTGAATAAAATAAGGTCAAAAATACCCAATAAGCACAAGCTGAAATATCACTATTAAAAGGTTTAAAAGAGTCGTAGTCCTTCTAAATAAACAGTTGTCTCTTTGTCACACACAACACCTGGTATGCATCAAAAATAATGATACACTGGGACTGCAGAGGAGGAGAAGCATGGAAAGATAGGGTGTTGCATTGAATTTGCCATTTTTCAGTGTAGTCTTGGTTCCTCACTGCGGTGCGGAGATATTTTGACACCTGGGGATGATGCGGGGAAAATCCTTGATGTGCTGGAAGACGACCTGGGCGCTGCACCGATCCGGTAGGTGATGTGTCAAATTTTCCGTCGCAAGGCAGTTGCTGCGTCGCATTTCCATTTGGGAAGTCAGGGCTGTGTTGTTCCAGTCGGCTGTGCAGTCTTCGAGCAAAGACTTAAATTCTCCTCAACCCCAAACCATCCCAAGAACACAACCAGACCAGCATGCACACAGGACAACACCCAAGAGTGTCACAGGCAAACACAAGCACCACACTTCATCCCACAGGCACTCACACAAACACCATCCAGTTGCAGACACAACAACATCCACTATTTCCACTGTCTCCCCCTCTTCCTCCTCCTCCACCTCCCACCCTGTTACGTCTACACTCACACCTGCATGCACTACATCATCATCCACTACCTGCATCATCACCACACCAAGCAGAACACACAACTCACTGGCAGACACCTCCACAACATCCATGCACACGTCCCCTATGTCCTCTACCACTGTGTCTGTACCCCCTCCTAAAGTACACAAATGCAAGCACTCAGACACCCAACAGCCATCCACCTCACAACAGCATACAGCCCATGCACTTGCACCCAAATCCAGCAGACAGACACCTCCAACAACCACTCCCTCATCCTCCACTCCCATTACATCTCCCTCTTCCCTCCCCTATGTCCCTAAAGTGCTTTTCCTTTCTACCTTTGACCTCTTCCCTACCCCTCCCCCTGTCCTGCACATATGGCCAGGGTAGGAAGAACCCAGCCAAGCACCTCAGCCACACAGTCCACGGGCCCAGTTCCATCCGCACCTACTCGTGGTGGAAAGGATTCCAGGCCACACATACTGAAGGGGAAGGAGCCTGCACCAGCCAGCTGAAAGGGGAAGGAGCCTGCACCTGCCATCCGAAAGGGGAAGGAGCCTGCACCAGCAGCCAAGAAGGGCAAGGAGCAGGCATCAGCAGGCAAAAAGGGGAAGGAGCCTGCACCTGCCACCCAAAAGGGGAAGGAGTCAGCACCAGCAGGCAAAAAGGGCAAAGGGCCTGCACTAACAGGCAAGAGGGGAAAGAGCCTGCCCCTGCCACCCAAAAGGGGAAGGAGCCTGCATCAGCAGCTTTCACGGGGTCCCCACCACTAGCACCACCACATTGCAGTCATCCAAGGGTGCAGGGGCTATGCAGGAGCCTCCTACCACCACCACCAGTGCCACCACAGTGCAGTCATCTGAGAGTGCAGGGGCTATGCAGTAGCCTCCCACCACCTGCGCTACCACAGTGCAGCCATCCAAGGGTGCAGGGGCTGTGCAGGATCCTCCCACCACCAGCACCTCCACAGTGCAGCCGTCACACCCGGCGGACGCTATGTGATCAGCCACCATGGGCTTATCTGCGGCCTGTCCCCTCCAGAACCAGGACTCCCCAGGACCAAGAGCAATGGGCATGTTGCCCCCTACAGAACAAGTGTGGGAGACACCCACTTGAGAAACTGTAGCCTTGCACTCCCCAGGACCAAGAGCAATGGGCATGTTGCCCCCTCCAGAACCAGTGTGGAAGACACCCACTTGAGAGACTGTGGTCTTGCACTCCCCAGGACCAAGATCAATGGGCATGCTGCCCCCTCCAGAACCAGTGTGGGAGACACCCACTGGAGAGACTGTGGCCTTGCACTCCCCAGGACCAAGCATGGCGCATGTTGCCCCCTCCAGAACCTGTGGGCAAGACACCCACCTGAGAGACTATGGCCTATCACTCCCAAGGACTAAGAGCAAAGGGCATATTGCCCCCTCCAGAACCAGTGTGGGAGACACCCACTTGAGAGACTGTGGCCCTGAACTCCCCAGGACCAAGCACAGGGCATGTTACCTCCTCCAGGACCAGTGGGTAAGACACCTACCTGAGAGACTGTGGCCTTGCACTCCCCAGGATCAAGAGCAATGGGCATGTTGCCCCCTCCAGAACCAGTGTGGGAGACACCCACTTGACAGACTGTGTCCTTGCACTCCCCAGGACCAAGCACAGGGCATGTTGCCCTGTCCAGAACCAGTGGGCAAGACATCCACCTGAGAGACTGTGGCTTCCAGTCCCCATGACCAAGAGCAATGGGCATGTTGCCCCCTCAGGTCCAATGTGGGAGACACCCACTTGAGAGACTGTGGCCTTGCACTCCTCAGGACCAAGAGCAATGGGCATGTTGCCCCCTCCAGAACCAGTGTGGGAGACACCCACCTGAGTGACTGTGGCCTTGCGCACCCCAGGACAAAGAGCAATGGGCATGTTGCCCCCTCCAGAACCAGTGTGGGAGATACCCACCTGAGAGACTGTGGCCTTGCACTCCCCAGAACCAAGCACAGCTCATGTTGCCCTCTCCAGAACCAGTGGGAAAGACACCCACCTGGGAGACTGTGGCCTATCACTCACCAGGACCAAGAGCAATGGGCATGTTGCCCCCTCCAGAACCAGTGTGGGAGACACCCACTTGAGAGACTATGGCCTAGCACTCCCCAGGACCAAGAGCAATGGGCATGTTGTCCCCTCCAGAACCAGTGTGGGAGATACCCACTTGAGAGACTGTGGCCTTGCACTCCCCAGGACCAAGCACAGGGCATGTTGCCCCCTCCAGAACCAGTGTGGGAGACACCCACTTGGAGACTGTGGCCTTGCTCTCCCCAGGATCAAGCACAAGGCATGTTGCCCATCCAGAACCAGTGGACAAGAAACCCACCTGAGAGACTGTGGCCTATGACTCCCCACGACCAAGCACAGGGCATGTTGGCCCCTCCAAAACCAGTGGTCATGTTTCTGCTTCCAGCTGAGGTGTCCCCCCCCTCCCACTGAGGTGCCTGCCTATTTGCCAATGGATGCCCCTGCAGTGTTCTCTCCGTATTGATGCAGGTGACAAGTGGGGCTTGGAATTTGCCCTCTGGCCATGTGGCCCACGCGAAATGAAGACTGGGCAGTGTCCCTTTTTCTGTACATTTGTAAATATCTGTAGCATTGGCTAAATTTGTATTTACACTGTGTTGATCTTGTTACAATCCCTTTGGTACATTCCTGTTGTCCTTGCATTATTCCACAGATTTAGGGGGATTAACTTGTTTTCTTGTGCGGCTGGTTGTGCGTATTGTGTGTGTGTGTGTGGGGTGTGTGTTGTGGGTGTGTGTGTCACTGTCGTTCTCCTCCCCCCTTCAGTGTGTGCTAGGTGGCTGTACTCACCGCTGTCGTCTTCCCCGGCGTTGGTGTTCGTGGTGAAGCAGAACATAGAATATCATCGGAAATACTTGCAAGTCAGGTTCCATGGCTGCGTGTGTCTTTCCTGTGTCTCCAATGGTGAGTCCTTTCAATTCTGTGCAGTGGTTCCGCCAGGCTTTTGATGTCGCTGGTACCGCCCCGGTAAAGGTGGTGGATTGTCTTATCATAATATGGTGGGAGGAACTTTGACTTCTGCCTGGCTGTAGGCGGCTACCGCTGTGGTGCCTGTTGTTTCCACCCTGGCGGTCGGTGTGGTACATTGGCTGTCTTTTGGAGATCTTTCAGCCATGGTCATAATTTGGCGGTAGTTACCGCCGGCCTGTTGGCGGTATTACTGCCCCTTTATCACCGACCGCCAGGGTCAAAATGAGAGCCAAAGTGTTGTAGTGAAAATGCTCATATTTAGTCATATATTAACAGCAGATTAAGTAGCAGCAGATAGATATTTCTTTCTCTTTGCACAATAATCCATTAGTATTGCAAGCAATTTACCAGTTGTGGCTCGCTGCGTGGTAAAGGGGCAGGGCAGTGGACAAAAACATTTAATTGTACATAAAAATTAAAATAAAAAAGTACCTGCTCCGCCGCGGCGCCGCTTCTCTTTCCTGGTCACTGTAGGCTAGCACAGGCACACAATCTGCCCTGCGGCCAATACTAACGCTACATGAAAGCAACATTAGGATTGGCCAGGGCACTCCCAGGCAGACTGGGAGCCTGTGTCTGCTGTCTCCAGTCGGGCAACACACTGCTGGGTTGGGGAGAGCACAGTGCACATGTGTGTTTGACCGGCCCAAGCCCAAACACACATGTGCATTGAGGGGAGTGCATAGTGCACTTTCCCTTGTCTTCATCATCCCCCATGGCCCTGCCCCTTTAACAACAAAACAATAATAAACAGAGTGCTGCTGCTTGTGGAAGGTGACACTCCTCTGCCACCGCTGCAATTAACATATCAAAACAGCTCACACAAGACTCCTTTTAAAGCTTCATGACAAGTGTCACAGTGCAAATAAAACTCCAGCAATGGTGAAATACATTAATCCACATAAGATTTCCCACAAAACACTTTCTTTTGTAACTCCTCTCTCTTATATTCTAATAACGTTTTTTCCTATTATGCTGTTAGGTGCTCTATATCTCAGTGCTAAAAGATCATAGTGCAAAAGACTTTTTTGTGCAAAAGAGGTAGATAGAGAGAGAAATAGATGATATGTATATACCATAGTATACTTCATACGGCTTTCAGTTAGCTGTCTTCATCTGTCTGTGTGTCATTCACATTTTTGTTCTGCCCACCACAACATAAACCATGGGTCACAGGATCCACCCACTTCATTCACTGGCTTACCAGTCTGTGAGTACCGGTGTATTAGTCTTGCACAACCTGCTCTTATACACAAACTCGTTTTCTTGAACAGTTTTACAAAAAACATTCTCAAACATTGGCAAAGCACAAAGTTGACATCCAACGGCAGGTCTATTGGCTGTCCCAGGGCAGTTTTATTAATATTTTGAGCAGCTTAACTAAAAAGTAAAAAAGTTTGCTATCTTTAATGCGGTATAGCATATAGATAAATGTGTTTGAAACAGTTAACAATATTATTCACAGAATGTCCAAACCAGTAACAAATACGTACCGGGTAATAAAGTGTTGGGGTTAAAGCAGGGTATTGTTTTCGACTTCCCCTGAAAGAAAGAGCAAAATTTAGTCATAAGAGCGTTCACAGGCACACTCCAAGGTTCCGTGCATTGCAACATGTCAGTCCTTGGGATTCTCCGAAGGACGCCGAGTGATTTTTCCTTCAAACACATTGCTCTGTAGCCTCCAAATGTTTCGAAATGCATGTGTCCTTGCCTCAATAAATCCTTTTATTTGTACAAACAAGGTCGTTTATAGAAACTGTATACACATTTTCTTTTTTCATAGAAAGATTGTTCATCTAGATTTCAATGGTTCTCTCCAGAAAGGCCCCCCAATTGCAATAAATATATTATATTAAAGTACTTAAAACCTGCAATCCACACCAAATATGAGAGCAAGAGATTTAGGGACACAATTGACTCCTGAACTGCTGATAGATGCATGTGCCTAAATTTAACTTATACAACGGGGATTGAGGGACTGTGCCTGTCTCTCACACAACAGCATAATTCATTGCAGTCTTTAAAATAATAATGTGCTAAGTGTGTTATTTCGTGAGGGATGTGCGGATACAAGTGAAATACATTAGCAGTATTTTACAGTTAAATTGTCACCATTACTGACTTCACTCAATCATTTATTTATTTTCTTTTGTGTGCAGTTGTACATTCTATCATTTTTAAAGAACAATACCATACCTACTGTGGTGTCTTCCATTTGTGTAAGTACGTCCAATAAATGTACTGCCACGTGTGCTTAAATACTTTGAAATGCTGCTCAACATGCATACCAGCCTCTCTGGGTTGATAGTCATGTAAGAATGGAATGCTCAATGTATGTGTTGTGTTGGAGAAATATGGATGGGCTGCTTATGGTTACATAACCTCCTTGGGATGACATGGCAAGGGACTGTGACACATTATCTTTATATGACAGGTCTTGTAGGATCAGGCAGCAGTTTTATCTGTTTGGCACACCTTTGCCAAGCTTCTAGTTTTCATATCACCTTAGGACAGCTCAAAGCCATGCAAAGGTTTTGTTCCTACATGCAAACGTTTTGTTTATACAGTGTCAGCCCTACTCACTGACAGCGCCATCAAGATGCACTAGTATGCCAATGACTCCCAGTCCTACCTCAAAATGTCAACAGCTCATGATAGAGAGCATCTCAAAACCTACTTTGATAGCATACTGAATTGGATGTCAAGCTCTAAAGTCAACCAGGACACAATTTCTCCATTTCACTAAAATCACCTGGATTTTCCCTGAACGTGGACCTCTCCGCAGATCACATTGCCAAGATAAAAAAAAAAACGTGGTACCTGTTCTCACTTGTGAAAGAAGTGAGACCTTTCTGGCCTGAAGCCCACTGCAGAACAACAGTCCAAGCCTTTGTCCCTGATTTACAGTTTAGTAGGCAGGTTACTCTGTCTGTCACAAACATGATGGATATCTGGTTTGCCTTATTACAAGTGCCATAGTGTGCCATAGAATGTAGTGGGGTACAATGGAGCGACATAGACTGGGTTGGTGAACAGTAGAGTGGCATAGAGTGAAATAGCATAGAGTGGATCGGTGTAGGGTAAAGTGGCTTAGAGTGGAGTGTGGTAGAATGGATCAGCATTCAGTGGAACAGCATACAAAGGACTGACATAGAGTGGACTGACGTAGAGTGGAGTGGTGTAGAGAGAAATACCATACAGTAGATTAGCGTAGAGTGGAGTGTCATTCAACGGCGTGCCATACAGTAGTGTGAGGTACAGCGCAGTGCCATACTGTTGAATAATGTAGAGTGGAGTGGGCACAGCACAGTGTCATACAGTGGAGTGGCGTGGAGTGTAATAGCATACAGTGGAGTGCCATATGGTGGCTTGTAATAGATTGGAGTGGCATAGAGTGGTGTTATGAAGAGCAGAGTTACATAAAGTGGAATAGCATAGAGTGTAGTGGGGTAAAGGAGAGTGACAAAGACTGGAGCTGAGTAGCGTGGAGCAATGTATAGTGGAGTGGGGTAAAGTGGAATTGCATTGATTGTAGTGGCGTACAATGGAGTTAAGTAAAGTGGAAAGACATATAGGCCCTCTTTATGACTTTGGCGGTCTCTAACTGAGACCACCAAAGCCACGGGTGCCAGAAGACCCGTCTTCACCCCGCCGTAATATGGTTACTGCTGGATTTCTGCCACATTTAGGGTGGATATCCGGCAGTAGCCATGCTGGTGGGCAGTGGTGCCTGGTGGTGGTACTACCTGCACCGCCCCGCAAGTAGGACGCCACCAGCCATATTATGACCAGCAAGATGGCCTGGCGGTGTCCTGCTGGTGGGGAGCTGCCAGCAGTGCCCCTTCCCGTTCTCTGCCGGACGACCTCCTCGCCGGACAAGCTAAGTCGGGTGTCCCACAGGGGAGAAGGGTGGAAGGGTGGGGGGTGCTGTGTGTGTGGTGTATGCGTGGGTGTATGAATGAATTTGTGTGCATGTGTGAATGTGAATGTGACTGTGACTGTTGTGGTGTATGCGTGGTTGTATGCGTGTGAGTGAATGCATGTATGAATGTTGAAGTGAGTGCGTGTTGCATGTGAGGGTGCATGTTTGGATGTCTGTATGTATGCATGCATGAATGCGTGTGAGTATGTATGAGTGAATGCATGCATGGATGAGTGTGAGTGGATGCGTGTCTGGAAGTATAGGTGTATGTGTGGTGTGTGTGGGTGTCTGTGTGCATGTTTGCGTGGAGGGGTGTGGGGGGAGCTGTGACTGTAGGGTGGGTGGGGGTAAGTGTTAGGATGGGGGCTCTGTTACTGTAGGGGGATGGGGTAAGTGCTTGGTCGGGGTGGGGGGTTAGTGTTTGGATCGGGGTGGGAGAGGCTCCTACATGTTGAGGGTGGAGTGGGGGAGTCATCTACTGGCAACAGGAATGGAAATTCCTGTCGCCAGTAGCCTTACTACCAGGGATTTCGTGCTGGTGTTACTGCCACGAAATCCCTGGCGGTAAGGGGACTCATAATACAACCGACAGTCATTGCAGGACCGCCGCTTCGGAGATGCTTATCTCCTGCCAGGCAGTCGGATTGCCCTGGCGGTACAGGTGGTGAACTGGCTGTGTTGCAGCCAGTATACCACCACAGTCGTTATACAGCGGTATGAGTGGCATAGAGTGGAACAGCATACAGTGGAGTGGTGTAGGGTGAAGTTACATACAGTGGAATAGCATACAGTGGAGTCACATAGAGTGGTGTGGCGTAGAGTGGAGTGGCATAAATTGGAACAGCGTACAGTGAAGTGGCATAAAGTGGAGTCACATACAGTGAAATAGTGTACATTAGAGTGAGGTACAGTGTAGTGACATAGAGTGGAGAACGTAGAGTGGAGTGGCATACAGTGGAGTGGCGTGGAGTGTAATATCATACAGTTGAGTGCTATGAAGGAGAGTGGCATAGAGTGGTTTTAAGCAGAGTGGCATTACATAAAGTGAACATGGTAGAGTGGAGTAGCCTGGAGTGTACTGGCATGCAGGGGAGTAACGTAGACTGGAGTAGCATAAAGTGGAGTGATGTAGACTGGAGTGGCATAAAGTGGAGTGTGTACATTTGAGTGAGGTAGAGTAGAGTGACATATATTGGAGTGGTATAGGGTAGAGTGGCATAGAGTGAAGTGGCATAGAGTGAAATAGCATACAGCAGTGTGGCTTACAGTGGAGTGGCAAACAGTGGGGTGACATGGAGTGGAATAGTATAGAATGAAGTGGCATAGAGCAGAGTTGCATACAGTGGAATAGCGTAGAAAGAGTGGTATAGAACATAGTTGCGTACAGTGGAGTGGCATACACTGGAGTGATGTAGAGAAGAATGGCATAGAGAGGAATATTGCAGAGTGGAGTGTTGTAGAGTGGAGTGGGGTAGAGTGGAATGCTTGCAGTGTAATAGCATAGAACTGAGTAGTATTGAGTAGAGTGGCACAGAGTGCAGTGGCATAGAGTGGAGTAGCACAGAGTGGAGTGGCATAAAGTGGAGTGCGATAGAATGGAGTTGCATAGAGTACAGTAGCAAATATTGGAGTGGTGTAGAATGGAATAGTGTTGATTGCAGTGGTGTACAGTTGAGAGAAGTAGAGCTGAAAGGCATATAGTAGAATAGCATAGAGTGGAGTGGCATAGAGAGGAGTATTGTACAGTGGAATAGCATAGAATGGAGTAGCATGGAGCAGAGTGGTGTAGATTGGAGTGGCTTAAACAGGAGTGGCACTGAGTGGTGTAGAGCGTAATAGCGTAGAGTGGAGTATCACAGATTGGAGTGGCATATAGTGGAGTGGTGTACAGTGGAATAGTACACAGTGGAGTGGTGTACAGTGGAGTGACATATATGTTAGCGACATAGGAACATATTTATACTCTGTTTCCACCGGATTTGCATCATTTTTTTATGCAAATCCGGCACAAACTTAACTCCATATTTATATTTTGCCACTAGACATGTCTAGCACCAAAATATTGGAGTTAAAGTCATTTTTTGCCTGCAAGGTAGGCATCCCTGGGCAAAAAATGACTCTAAGGCCCTAGCGCCTTATTTATCCTCCCGTGCAAAAATCATGCACGGGGGAAGGAGGGGTCAAAAAATGGTGCAAGGCTTGCTTGGTGCCATTTTTGAATGCCTCGGTCAGGGCAGGCGTTAGGGGACCTGTGGGCTATGTCCATGGTGAAACACCATGGAATAAGCCCACAGGTGCCCTCTCGAGGCACCAGGGACACCCCTACCCACACCAGAGGGACAGCAGAGGATGGGGGCCTCCATCTCAGGTAAGTATAGGTAGTTTTTTTTTTTTTAAAGTGTCATTGGGGGGCCCTGAAATGGACCCCTACATCGCACTGGGTGCAATGGCCATGCCCAGGGGAACCTGGTTACCTGTGCTGGCCATCGGGGTGGTGGGCATGACTCATGTGGTATGGATGGTTTTGCATCAGAAAATGACTCTAGGCAGGTTAAGTCATTTTTATTACTCTAATCTGCCTAATGTCACTTTTTGGTGCACAACGCATGTCTTCCATACTGCCAGCCCCACCCGACTAACGCCATTTTTTTATGCTAGCCTACCCTTTGCACCGGCTTGCACCACTCCATATCAAATTTGGTGCCCAGCTGGTGCACAGAAATGGTGCAAGCAAGTGCTAAACCTTTTGGTGTAAAACTGTATTAGTGCAGTTTTGCACCAAAAAGTATAAATCAGGGCCATAGAGTGGTGTGGCATCGACTGAAGTGTTCTACAAAGGAGGGGCATGGAATGTAATAGTGTACACAGCAGTGGTGAAGAACAGAGTGGTCTAGAATCAAGTGTGGTAGAGTATGAGTGGCGTAGAATGGATTAGCAAAGAGGGGAGTAGTGTATAGTGGAGTGATGCAGAGTGGAGTGGTATAGAGTGGAATAGCGTACAGTGGAGTGGTGTAAAGTGTGAAAGTGGGTAAATGGATGTAGATATAATGTCATGTAGCAGGACTATAGGTTATGGAGTGTAAATGGCAATTTTTGGTAGTAAGTGTAAACTGTTTAAGTAGTGTTATTGTTTTGCCCATAAATACTTAAATAGATTGTGCCACAGTATACTGCTGTAATTTCGTGGCATACCAGCATACATGTCAGAGACAAGCAAGAATATGATTGGCTAATGGCTGTTTTTACAAAACATAAAAAGGCAGCCATGCTGTTTTTAGCACACTTTGGCTGCATTCTGTTTTATGGTCTTAGATATAAGTAAGCAGTAGGTTGTATTGTTGATCCCTACCAATTACTACTTTATTAAAGTGATAATAGGTGACATTTATTTATATTTCAAAGGGAAGGGGGAGTGCACTCTCCTCCCTGGACCACTTAAAAGGAGAGGGTAGCATGGTGCCCTCCTCCCAGAGCCAGTAAAGACTCCAGGGACACCATCACTCGGGCAGACAGATATTAAAAATGCTCCTGCAGATGGAAGCAGACATGGTACCACCGGTAGGCATGTTTTCATGCCCATGCTCTTGTTGGCAGAGAAACTCAGATTTCTCCTGCCCAGCAGTAGTAAAGATGAAAACCTGCTGCTGAAGGGAGTGAGCAATGCCAGCTCCTGATATGTAAAACATAGGTGAATACAGGGAGACGGCAGGGCCACAGGGGCCCTTGGGGATCCTCCCACAGCCCCTAACATAGGGCCAGATTTACAAGGTCCTAGCGCCTCTTAGTTCCACACTAGCGTATTTGTTTTTATGCTCCTGTGGCGTTAATGAGGCCATTCTCCTTTGCCATATTTACAAAGTGGCACAATGCATGCGACAAAAGCAAAAAGAACAGATGATGTATGGAATGCTGAACAATGCAAACATTCACCCCCAGTCACAAAGATCTGGGTTTATTCAATTTTTTTTATTTTTCCCACCACGCCACCCCAAGGACCGGGGCACCCACCAAAACAATTTAAAAACAGGAAAAGCAGCATGAGAGTGATCTCTCCCTGCTGCCATAACAAAATCAAGATATTTGAGACCAGGGCATCAAGAAAAAAAACTAAAAATAATGGCAACAAGAATATAAAATGAGTAGAGTAGCCACTCATTTCATATATTTATGTCTTCTGCTAGGGGAGTGCCCCATAATGCCTTTAGAGTGCTTTCTTTACATAGTTTTAGTTCCTTGTGGTACCCCAATAAGGACATGGACACCATGTATCATGCTTTTAAATGTTTTATTGGCATGCAGGCAATGTAGAAGCCCCCTAGGAACATTTGAAAAAACCTCACAGTAAGCAGTACCTTTATCACTACTGACTTTCTGCACATAAAAAGATTGGACAGTCATATCCTTTCATGTGCGGAGGATCCGCTGTCATAAAGATACTACTAGTAAAATACCTTTGTGAATAGCAAAAAATTATAAACTTAAGCAAATGAGTAAGTTTACCTTTGCGAATCAGATTCACTGTTTGTTAAATCAGTTCACAAACTCTTGAAATAAAAAAGCATTCAGTAGTCATAGGAAGTTTACTGCTGCTGCCCCATTGTGCGTAAACAGCTTTGTGCTGGAGAACAGGATTAGACACCCTGAATCGTTAGATTGCAATATCTATTTCTTAGATTTTTGCTAGACAACTAAAAAAGTGCTTCTTCTGAAAATGTGTTAAACATGCGACATGCAGACACTGAACCAACAGATGTGTATATATGTTTTTTTGGACCTGCCTTCTCATGTATTTAATTTATTCAGCAAGATTTAAAAGACTTATTATAAAACTTCCTAAATATGATGGAAACATTAATCATGGCAAACATCCAGAAGCTCCCACCTGGCCTACATAAATTGCATGGGCGTTGCAGGGGCCCCCATGGCGCTACCTGCACCCCCATTCTGCAGCCTTTCCAGATGGTGATTGTGGCTGGGGGAAGAGTTCTTTAGGCCCTGTGACGGGCTGAATCCTGATCGCCCACACATGGCCCTGTCTTGTGCTGACTCTGCCTCTGGCGGCCCCGACCTTGCAAACCTCTCGTCCCGTGATTGGTGGGATGATCGATGGTGCGGGCCGCCGGGAGGTTAAAACTGCCACTGGCAGAACATGCAGGTGTCGGAGGTTTGGAAGCGGTGGACAAGCGACCACAGGAGGAGGAAGACGAACGAACACAGGAGGAGGAAGACGAACGAACACAGGAGGAGGAAGACGAACGGCCACAGGAGGAGGGAAACGGAGAAAACCAGACCGGACGAGGGAGAAGAAGAGCGGTGGCAGTCCAGGAAACGGAGACAGCGAATCCAGTCTTCCATGCGGGAAGACCTCCGAAGGCGGCAGGCGAACACAACGAAGACAGGCAACCGGGAGGATGGAACGATCCAGCCCGCCACGCTTCTGGAGAAGCGTGGCTGTTCCAGGCGCGTGGGACCACGGCCCTTTAAAGAACGAGTGAGAGAGAACGGGGAGAGAGGAGAGGGGGAGAGGGGGTTGAAAGAAGGGCACAGGCACTGAGAGGGGGGGGAAGGGAGAAAACGAGAAAAACACCATTAATCCCAAGAAAGCACAATATTGAGCGTATTTCACATCAAAGGCACCGCGCACAAGATCGATAAGGGGAAAAGAAGGGAGAGAGGCCCGAAGCAATAGAACAAGGTCAAATGAAGTACGAGAGGACCACTCCTAGACATAAATAAAACAGAGAAGGGACAGATAACGAACTCTGAGAGAGAAGAAAGGAGAAGAGTCAGGAAGAGAGACAAAGTAAGACTAAACCAAAAGAGACCCTGACCACTTACCGTATGTATTTTGTTCTCTCTACATGTGCTTCCCCGGGACACCTGTGAGACAAGGAGACAGAGGGAGAAAAGAGTGAAGAACGGATCACAAGAGGATACAGCCATCCCGCCCACCATATCCGAAAACAAGATTAAAACAATTTACCTGTACTTAAACTTACCAGTCGCCAAATGACTCAATAAAACACTTGTATATAGAACAAGCGAGTTCTGAGTGATCCCTCCGTGCCAACCCGGATACAGGCCCCTCCTGCGGTCTCCTTGGGGAAGTAGGACAATTGAAAACAAAAACATGTGTTGTGTACTGGTGTGACACCGTAGTCCAAGTGGGGTCCGACCGCCATTGTGAGTCTGTTTGTCTTAAGACTGCCAGACTCGTAATGAGGGCCATATTCTCTGCCAGCGCATGCACATCCATTCCTCTGCAGATGCCCCAATTTTCCAGATCATGACTGGAGGCAGAAACAGAGAAGGACTCCAACTCTAAAGACATGTTCCAGCATGGGGCAACCCAGAAAACTGGAAGAAAAAGGAAGATCTGGGAATGAGCAATGTTGTGATGCCTTCATTGAACAGGAGGATGTGACCCTGGTTTAAGGGAGTGCTGTCACCAAGAAACATTTACTGCCAGCCTTCCAAGAATTCAAAGAGATAATAAAAGCAGTCAATCTAGAGCTACACTGAAACTGAAGGATATCCAAAAGGGTATCTTCAGGTTAGGGGAAAGGGTGCACAGTGGAACACTATTTGTATCTGAGGTGTATCATGGAGGCTTGAGAAGGAAGACATAACCGAAAACATAGTGGACATGTTTGACACTATCACTGGAAGAGTGGGAGGGGACAAGATTAAAACAAAGCACAGACAGTGGCACTGCTGACACCAGAAATTAGATTCTTCCCAGAAATATTTGTGAGAGTAATTTTCTTTACTGAAAAGTAATTGATCATGGCCAAATAATCTGGGTGTCTGATCTCATGTAACAGTGTGCAACTACAGGTCTTTCAAGATAAATCTCAGTAATTTTAGCAAAATAAGAGTCCTTCAAACCAGTTATCTATTTCCTATGTGCCAAACACAATAAATCCACCATTTTCCTCAATAAAAGAAGTTCAAGCAACATTTGCAATAACACCTGAAAAGCTCTCTTCTTCCTGAGGGGAGGGACTTGCTGACCACCTGAGAAATGTGACATAGGGTCACCCGATGAGGCAACGGGCAATGCCTAGACACGGCAGAGACCATATTAAGCTAAGAAAGAGTATTTCAGCACCTACACAAAGTTTGTTGAAACATATACACAGAAGCATAGGAAACAATAATGTGATGATAGACGGTGATAGTGTCTGGGAGAAGAGTTCATTAGGCCCCTCCTGGGGTCTCTTTGGGGGAATAGGACAACTGAAAACAAAAACATGTGTTGTGTCCGGGTGTGACACCATAGTCCAAGTGGGGTGTGATCAATAGGGCATTTCACCCGAAGCACCATTTTCTGATTCTAATTCATGATTTGAATTCCTTGTTTGGACAGGAGAGCAGACTAAAATCTTACCACTCCTAGAAAAGTGTCCCACAGGAAGAAGATTGAAATGTATTATGTATTAGAAGGTAAATGTTGGTTCTGGTTAATAACACATGCTCTTGTTGAGGGGGAAAGGAGAAGGAAGCGACACTCTATTCTTTGCTCATTGCTCTTAATGACACAGGGGAGGGTGGTGGTTTGGGATGCCCTGAAAGCAGCGAGTCAGCACAGACTTGTACATGAAGCAAGCAAATTTAAATGTGACAAGAGGTACTCTGCTAGTAAAACAAATGCTAGGGGACATTAGAAAAAACACAAAGCCACTGCAACAAGGAGAATGTGGCGTCAGCTAACATTTCCAAGGAGCTAGATATGCACCATTAAAGGTGACAATGCTAACTTTATCCTAGTGAAATTAGGCATGGGACAATGTCTGTGTCATTCTTAATAAATCTGAGTTTCTAGTGACCTGGTCAGTGACCTGTCTGAGTGACCTCATCAGTGAACTGCTTTGCCTCCTGTAGCTCCACCTGCTAAGTAGAGCCCATGTTCCTTGCTCCTCAGAACTCCTGACCCCTGTCAGGAGTTTGAAGCCCTCCTCCACCTACAGGCTTCTGCCTGCGCATCATCCCTGGTGTCCAGTGGGAGAGCTCTGCTTTCTTACTAGGCTGCCTCTCTCCTCCTTTTCCTCTACTTCTCTCTCTGTGTGCTTTCTCTTCCGTGTCTGCCCCCCTGTGTCCCTTTTTGCCGTTTGCTCTCCTCTGTTCCCTTTTGACTTCTGCTTTACTTTTGTTTGACTTTTGCTTTATTTTTGCTTTCCTTTTGGATTTCCCTGTACCCTCTCTCTCACTCTCACACTCCTGCCTCTCTCTCTCCCCCGCCGCTGCTGCGCCCACGGCCCCACCCCCTCCGCTCTCTCGTGCTGCTCTCCTGCCACTGCTGCCCCCACAGCCCCACCCCTTCCACTCTCTTGTGCCGCTCTCCTGTCGCTGATGCCCCCGTGGCCCGCCCCCTTTTTTGTGCCGTTTTCGCCCCTGCTCCCGCCTCCCAGCTGTCCTCTCCTCCCCCCTCCCTACTTAATGGTGGCCACTCATAACAGGTGTGCCGCTGGCACGCCCCAGGTGTGCCAAAGGCAAGCCTGTCTGTGCCCGTCTGCGCCTGGACTGCACCCAGCACCAGAGCCCCTGGCTCTGTGACTACTGCCACACCCATCTTCATTACGACACCTCCACGCCCTCAACACCGGCCACTCACCTGCCTGCCATCAAGCCACCCCACAGACCACCCACAGACCCTTCTCCTGCCAGAACTGCACCTTCACCAGCCTCCACGCCAATGACCCACCCACCAAGGCAGGATGCAAACATCTCAGATGCATCCTTCTCAACACCCGCTCCGTCCACAAACACGCCGTCGAACTATGGAATCTACTCAACTCAGCTTCCCCAGATGTCACCTTCCTGACCGAGACCTGTATGAACCCCGCCTCAGCACCAGACATCGCCATAGACATCCCAGACGGTTACAAGATCACCCGCAAGGACTGCTCCAAAAAACCAGGAGGATGCATCGCCTTCGTCCACAAGAACATCCTCAGGATCATGACCAGCACCGAAAACACCCTCAGCACCGCTGAACACCTGCATTTTCAGATCCTCACCGAACTAAACACCACCCTCCGAGGGACTCTCGTTTACAGACCCCCAGCCCCAGGCACCAGTTCAGCAACTCCATCACTGACGTCATCAGCAGGCACGTTCTCACATCCGCAGACTACATACTCTTTGGGGACTTAAACTTCCACCTCGAGAACACCAACAATAACAACTCCACCACCCTGCTCAACAACCTCTCCAACCTCGGCCTCAAACAGTTCATCACAACACCTACCCACTCCGCAGGACATACACTCGACCTAATTTTCTCAACCAGCAAACACGTCTCCTTCAGCCACAAACACCGAACTCAATTGGTCAGACCACCGCTGCATCCACCTCTTCGAGAAACCCACAACACACCATCACCCGCAACGGATCCCACACCGCAGATGGAACAAGGTCACCGAAGACCAACTTATCACTATCCTTTCCAGGAACCCACCCATTGACACTACTGACACTGACACAGCTGCCCGCAACTTCAGGCAATGGATCGACGACTGTGCCAACATCTCGCCCCAATAAATAATCCTTCCAACAGATGCACTGACAGAAAAGCCTTCTGGTTCACCGCCAACCTCCAAGAATCTAAGCAAACATGCCGAAGACTCAAAAAGAAGTGGCGCCAAGATCAGACTCTGGACAAACACACAGGCTTCAAAAACACCATCCGCCGACACCACCAACTCATCCGAACCACCAAGAGAACCGCCTTCAAAGAATGCATCAACAACAACGCAAACAACCACAAGGAGCTCTTCAGCATTGTGAAGGAACTCCCCAACCCCAGCTCCAATGCCAGCAACATCCCGCCACTACAAGACCTCTGTGACTCCCTAGCCACCTACTTCCACTGCAAGATCACAGACATCCATGACAGCTTCAGCACTCAGACCCCCGTCAACCACAGACACCACAGACTCACCACCAACCAGCCTCCTGCTCTCCTGTACCCACATCAATGACAACAACACCATAAAAATCATGAACACCATCCACTCTGGCTCACCATCCGACCCCTGCCCTCACCACATCCTCAACTAAGCAAGCTCTGTCATACCCCAACTCCAGAAGATCATCAACAGTTCCTTCGAATCCGCCACCTTCCTGGAGAGCTGGAAACACGGCGAGATCAACGCCCTCCTCAAGAAACCTAAGGCGCACCCAAAGGACCTCAAGAACTTCCGGCCCTTCTCCCTGCTCCCCTTCCCGGCAAAAGTCATTGAGAAAATTGTCAACAAGCAACTGACCCGTTTCCTCAAGGAGAACAGCACTCTGGACCCTTCCCAATCCGGATTCCGCAGCAAACACAGCACTGAAATTGCCCTCAATCGCCGCCACCGATGACATCAGAACCATACTGGACAGCGGCGAAACCGCGGCCCTCATCCTCCTGGAACTCTCAGCCACATTCGACACTGTCTGCCACCACACCCTACACACACACGCCTCAGCAATGCAGGAATCCACAACAGAGCCCTAGACTAGATCACCTCCTTTCTCACCGGCAGAACTCAGAGAGTCTGCCTCCCTCTATTCTGCTCTGAAGCCACCAAAATAATCTGCGGCGTACCCCAGAGTCGTCCCTCAGCCCGTCCCTCTTCAACATCTACATGGCTCCGCTCGCTAACATTGCCCAATCTCACAACCTCAACATCATCTCATTCTCTGATGACACCCAGCTGATCCTCTCCCTCACCAAGGACACCGCCAAGACCAACCTCCACGAAGGAATGAAAGCCATCACCAAATGGATGAAGAACAGCTGCCTTAAACTGAATTCTGACAAGACTGAGGTCCTCATCTTTGGCTCCACCCCCTCCGCATAGGATGCCACACTGGGAACCGCTCCATCACCCACCGACCACGCACGCAACCTGGGATTCATCCTGGACCTCTCACTATCTATAACCTAGCAAGTCAACGTCATCTCCCCATACTGCTTCAACACCCTCGCATGCTCCAAAAGATCTACAAATGGATCCTCACGGAAACCAGAACAGTCACCCAAGCCCTCGTAAGCAGTAAACTGGACTACGGCAATGCCCTCTACGCAGGAACCATGGCCAAACTCCAGAAAAGGCTGCAACACATCCAGAACGCCTCCTCACGCCTCATCCTGGACATCCACCGCCACTGCCATATCACAGGCCAACTGAAAGACCTGCATTGGCTTTCCGTCAACGAGAGAATCCCCTTCAAACTCCTCACCCATGCTCACAAGGCACTGTACAACACCGGACCAGAATACCTCAACAGATGGCTCTGCTTCTACACCCTGACCCGACAGCTCCGCTCCGCCGACTTCGCCCTCGCCACCATCCCACACATCCGCAAAACAACCACCAGCATCAGATCATTCTCGCACCTCGCCACCAAGACATGGAACACTCTTTTACTTGCAAAGAGGTTGCAGATTTCTGACACACTCACAGATGAATACTTTGTTTCGATAATCAGCAGGCGGCAAGGTGGCAGATTGACCCCTAACCTGCACTTATGCACTCTTCTGTAGGCAAAATACCTACAGTAACATAGAAACAGTGCACTGAATACCCTACACAATGGAAGTTAGGGGTTCCCTATATTCTATGCTGCTCCCGATCCTCACAACTCCATCTGATGCTAGGTGGCTGAGAAGGGAGATTGATATGTTATGCTATTTTGTTGGTGCATAGGTGCCGAAGAGTGAACAAGGATGAAATCTATATCTGTCCCCAATCATGAACACCAACCTGGGTGTTTAACTTACAAATCTGGCCTGACCGGCTACCCTCTCCCCCTAACTCCACTATTCGGCAATACATAATTTACCCCAATTCTGGATAGAGAGCAATGCAAGAACTTGGAGTTAAAGAGACTTTGTAGACTGTTAGCTTTATTTAATAAAGAAGTGGTTAAGCCATTCTAGGTAGTCAAAAAGAAGCATGGGATCCCCAGGAGAGAGCACATTTGCTAAACACAACTGAGCCATTGGGAGCTCTATCCAGAAGAGAAGATGTGACAAATGAGTGAACTTGTATTCTTTGAATGACTTCTTCTGGCACTCTTTTCCCCAAGAAATTTAGTCTATAAACTATACTCAATACTGAGCTCACAACAATTGAACTACAAATGCCCATTCATGCAGCAATGGAAAACAGAAATGAACTTCCGTTATGTGATGCCCAAATTTAAAGAAGTACTAGAAAGAACATCTAGAGGAGATAAAATGGGCAATCGGAAAAAAAGTGGTGCAGTGTCCAAGAATGATTCTTCTTCCCTGCGCTGGTCCAGGGGCCTACTCCCTACACTCTATTAAAGGGTAAACAGGTTCCACTCTCTTGCCAAGCCAAGAAGGTTACCCAGTCACTATGGGAGAAGAGTCAAATCATTGCAATAAAACTATGGCTACAGAAGGTGTGGGTGCTGCTGAGACAGGAAAATCCTGGCTTATGGTGCTTTGGGTATGGATTGGGTGTTCTGTGAGTTACACTCTCTGATCTTGACCAAGACTAGGGAGGGCTCCTGTGCCCACAGAGACAAACATTACTTGGTATCCTGGTTAGAGACAAATACATGATATGTGGAGGAAGGTAGGAAGTGAACGAAAGAGAAGTAAAAGCTGGGTTGATTAGGATGATGGGTCTTTGATAAGTTTAGGGGATTAATAGGTAGGTATGCCTACCTTATATTGAACTTTCTGATCAAATGTAAGAATAAATCATTAACTCATAAAAAAACTACATGTAGTCATGTTATGAAATTACATAAAGCAAGTCTCAGAACTGCATTGACATCTTGATAAGGTAATCTGCTACAGATTATATTCAGACTTTGCTCTTGGACTATTGATACATCCTGTGCCAATGACAGAAGATTCTGAAGAGTATTGACGAAACACAAAAACATAGTTTAGTTCACCAAGCCAATAAGCAGGACATTAGAGGTTTAGACATCAACATTTCCAGCAAAAAGATTAGACTCTACAAAATGATTGAATCAATTTGATGCAAAAGTAAACATTTTCAAAATGTTTTGTTTGGATATCAGTTTTCCATGAAAAAACAACCACAACCTGAGCATTTTTGAGTACCTAAATTTAAGATTACATTGAGTCTACCAAAAACTTTTCATCACATATCCAGTTAGACTAATTTACTTGAAAAATCGATTGGAAAGAGATTAAGCTAAATTCCAGTGTACATTTAAATCCCAAAGCTGTGATAGTATTCAGTGTAAAAACATGCAACGTGATTCACAAAGGTAAACTTACAATTTTTCAAAGTTTACTCTTGTTTCGGTATTCACAAACAATGAGTTATTAGTAAGTTTACAACTGCTCTCCTCTCCGATTGCAGAGTCTCTGCAGTTGTAAGCTTTCCATTCCATTCCATTTATTGATAGTTCGAAACATCAGTCACATCAACAACACACATTGGCAAAAATTTAAAAAACACTATAAAAACATTTAAAGCAGAGGGGCATGGCCGATGAAGTGAGTCACAGATCCTCGGAGCTCCGAGGAACCGGCCCTCATCTGACTCATCCTGCTGTTGTACTGCCCTCCACTGGGACCCCACCCGGAACATAAGCGTAGCAAGGCCCCCAGGTGGAGAAAATCCAGACAAAGCAGACCGTTGTGGGGCCCAGAAAGGTGGTAGGCGGCAGACCCAGGTCCCCGCAAGGACCTCCAAGATGGCAGCCACCACGGTTCGGCGGCTTCCAAGAGAGATGGGGGCTGGTAGTCTGCACCAGCAGAGCTTGCGCAGAGTGATGGGGCCCTGTGCCTCAGGCGAAGAACAGGCAGCGCTGGAGACACTTACCGCCCGCAAGGAAGTGAGGAGCGGGCGGTGACATTGAGGGTGGGGGCACACAACAGAGGAGATGCGGGCTCTTGTGCACCGGAGAGCGAGCCTGCGGCAAATAAAAAGTGGTGCCCTCCCCCCTTGCTAAACACTGCCTGTAGGGGGCTGCCTGTCCCTCCCTTCCCCCCCATGAGGACCACCAAAAACAGAAGGGAGACCTGGATATAAAAGAAGCTGGGTGACCCACCGCCGGCTACAAGATAGCGGGGGCAGAAATTGGAGGGGGGAGATCCCGTGCTGCATGGAGGGTGGCTCTTCAGCCCCCCACCACACACCCTTGCTGGAAACGGCTAGAATCCTAAAGGGGGTGAGGAGAAAAAATACGGAGGACGAGGGGACCAGGCTAGCTGTTGGGCCCTGGGGATCACTGGGGGAACAGACCGCCTCTGACACTCTGACTGCTGTGCACTCGGGGAGATGCCCTAAATGCATCAGGTGAAACAGAGCATAGGTGGGATCTCTGGTTGAAGAAGGCTGGCGCAGGCTGGATCACAGGCCTGCGAATAAGATAATAACAGAAGCACATGCGTGACCCACAAAGACAGGAAAGAATACTCGGCAAGGGAGGAGCAGAGGCCATGCATTAGCAGCAGGTCCATTGGTGTCACTAGTCGAGGGCACCTAGTGAGAGCAGAAGAGTGCCCCATTTCCCGTACACCGGACATCACTGAACCCCATAACTATGGGGCAAAGCTAATAAAAAGCTGGACGTGACGGCGGAGGACTGGATGAGTGGTTTCCAGGGGCCTGAACTAGAAGTGCGGGAGGGCTATCCGCATTTGGAAAACATGCACCCCACTCCCATGCTTCAAGTTGTGATGCAAGCAATCACTGCGTCTCAGGAAGCTCTGAAGCAGAAGATAGACGCTAAAAGCACAGATCTGGGACTTCTATGGGATGATCATAGATGCCTGGTGGAACGGGTGACCGTGACAGAAAGGGAACTATCAGAGATAACTCCAGCTGCTGACAGTGGCCAGCAATAGGCTAAACGATGTAGAACGGTGCTTGAAAGCACTGGAAGATAGAGCAGAAGATGCTGAAAATAGAGCCCACCGCAATAACATCAGATAGTGGGCCTGCCTGAGAAGATAGAGTAAAATGATCTAGTGGGCTATCTGGAGACATGGATTGCTCAGGACTTCGACCCTGAGGGTCTCTCTCCACTTTTTTGCCTTTGAAAGAGCACGATGGGTGCTGGCCAGAACCTCCCCTCCAGGAGTGCAGCCACACACTGTAGTGGCAAAACTGCAACACTTTCAGGATCGTGGCCTTATACTGCGGCGCACCCACCAAAACGACAATCTGGTGATTGAAAACCATAAAGTGCTAATATTGCATGACTTTTCTAAAGAAGTACAACGGGCGGCCCTCGGCACAGCAAAAAAGAAGTTACGTGACCAAGGAGTGGAACATTCTTTGCAGTTTCCAGCCTGGCTCTGGGTGATCACTCCAAAAGGAGTACAGTTCTTCCTCACTCCAAAGGAGGCTTGGTCCTGGGCAGAATGCCAGCCGGGACCGGGCCCTAGTGGGAAACAGCACTCTAGGAAGAGGAAACACCAGGCATGGTCCTGAAAGAGGGGAAGATCCATGAGGAGGGGACCCCCCACAGCAGAAGAGGTACAGCAAGGAAACCTGAAAGTGGTTGAAGAAGTGGCCTCTATTAGCGGGAAGTTGCTTGGAGAAAAATCACTGCCACCGCCAAGCGTTAACACAAGTTCAGACTCGGACAATGACTCAAATTTATCGCTCACTTCTAGTGAAGGCCTACCAGTGGTGACCCCCGCTCAGCTGATGATCTGATTTAACATGATAAATATTGACTATGAGAGTGAACATGAAATGCCTGTTAGGGGGACGTACAATCATGAAGCATTCCCCTGAAGAGCAGAGCGCAGCCTTTTCTAATGTCTTATATATGTCCCCATGATGGAGGGCTACAAGATGTTGCAAGCAAAAAATGTTTGAAGCTGGGTGGGGGCTGGATTGCTTGATGGCCGACCACTGCCTGGATACACCCCAGAAAAGTTTTACACTGAGATAGAACTGTTCCTTTATTTGCCGTTTGGATGGGGGAATGTTCCTTCCTGTCCTGGGGAGTGGTAGTTGGGTTGTTAACTACTTAGATGTAGTTGGGGAATGTTGGATTTACCGCTGATGTGGAGAAGGTCGACAATATATGCTTGGTTGAGTGGGGGAGCTATGTACAATCTCCTATGGAATGTGAAGGAAAATGTTTATTACCGATCCAAATTACTTACCCCCCATGGAGCAAAAAAAAATAAATAAATATAAGATAATCTCGTGGAATGTCAGGGTATACATACATTACCTAAGCAATATAAGGTTTTCACATACCTACAGAGACGGGGAGTGGACATTGCATTCCTGCAAGAAACGCACATGAGTGCCAAAGAGGGCATGGCCTTGCAGAGACAATGGCGAGGGAAACTATATTACACTGCATTCTCTGCTTATGCGTGGGGTGTTCTGATATGGATCAGGAAAAGCCTACCTTTTTTCACTAGTGTACGCAGAGGTGGACCCAGAGGGAAGATATGTCGTAGTGATTGGTAGGCTAGATGGACAGGACATCTCACTGAACATTTACAGCCCCAATACACACCAGTCACTCTTCTTCGATAAATTGTCAGCACATTTACCTCACAAGTTAATGAGTAGGGTAGTAGTTTTTGGGGGCAAAGTTAATTGTGTACTTGACCCCGAGATGGATCTGTCTTACCCTCCCTTGCTGGACTCACCAACGCGCAGGGCGTCAAAGACACTAATAGAGTGGCAGAAACACTGGGGACTTCAGGATATCTGGCACATATTCCATCCCGTAGAAAGGGACTACTCCTTTTTCCCTAGCATACATGAGCTACATGTCCGATTTTTTTCTTTGCTTCCCAGAAATTAACATCAAGGTGATGGTATTGAATACCTCGCTCGCACACTATCAGACCACAATCCAGTGCTGCTTAGATTGTCCTGGGGGAAACCGCTTGCACCAATACCGAGCTGGTGGCTGAATCCGGAAATACTGGAGGATCCCCCCTTTCGGGAAAAGACACAACAGCAAATAATGCATTATTCAGCCGATAATGAGTGCACGGCCTCAAACTCTCAAGCAGAGTGGGAAATGTTCAATGTGATGACTTGAGGACATTGTATTTCAGAGAGGGTTGGGGTCCGCTCCACCTTGCTAAAGGACATAAGGGATGTGGAAATTAAACTATGTTCTTTAGAGTCAGATAGATCTGGTCACCTAGAACTAGAGCCATGGCTACAGGAAGTCAGGGAGCAATTGGCAGAGCACACAGAGCAGCTCTGCTCCTTTGATTATAAGGCTTATATTGCACGGCAACATAGTGAAGGGAATCGGGCAGGAACATTTTTGGCTTGGCTTGTGAACCTAGCGAGGAGGGGCTCCCTGATAGTGAAAATAAACTAGAGCACCGGGACCCCACTGGAAACCCAAGAAGAAATAAATGCCTACTTTGCTGCCTTTTATCGCACCTTATACCATAGCAGACCCTTAGCTGACCCTACTCAACAAACTAGATTTTTGCAAGATATCACAGTTCCTTGCCTGAGCCGGGATAATGCAGTAACACTGGGGGAAGGAATAATTGTGCCTGAAGTACTGTGGGGCCTTTAAGAGAATGGCCTGAGGCAAAGTTCCAGGATCGGATGGCCTACCGATCGAATTTTATAGTACTTACTCAACAGAGTTGGCCCCAAGACTCGTGAAGATGTTTAATGAGGCATATGCACTAGGTCACCTGCCACTGACTACCAGAGAAGCAGTGATCATCCATTACTTAAACCAGGGAAAGAGGCTTCAGAAGTGGGAGCGTGTGTCGATTATAAGATCCTGAGTAGTATTTTAGCCTCCAGACTTCTCCCCTGTATGCCCAAGTTAATTCACCCTGATCAATCAGGGTTTATTCCCAAACTCAATACGGCAGCTAACATCAGATGGGTTAAGGCTATACTAGCTGATACCTCATATGGCCGAACAACTGCTGCCATATTATCCATAGATATTGGAAAGGCATTCAATAGCCTCGAGTGGGAATACCTCTACGAAGTCATGACCCATATGGGAATCAGACATAGATTTGTGGCCTGGACAAAGCTCTTATACTAGACCCTCAGCCTGGGTGCGGACAAGACAGACTATTTCAGAGGGCTTTGGGGTAGAGCGAGGTACAAGGCAGGGATGCCCACTATCCCACTTGCTTTTTGTTATACCCCTGGAGCCCTTGGCGGCGCTAGCCAGAACGGGAGCTCACTTTAAGGGATTCATGGAAGGGGAAGATGTACAGCGTATTGCATTGTACGCTGACGATCTGTTACGATTTTTACAAGACACAGGAAGCAATCTGCGGAGGGCACAATCCCTGTTAGACCACTTTGCAGAGATTTCAGTACCTAAAGGGAATTGGTCCAAAACAAAATTGTTCCTAATCGAGGAAAATGCGATCCTGGTTGACTTGCCCATGGATTTGGAGGTGGAGCCCAGTTGCTTATCATACCTGGAGGTCAAAATATATTGAACTGCTCAGGAGATGTTTGAGGGTAATTACTGGCTAGGTCTTCGCAATCTGAAGGCATCTATAGCCTTTTGGCAGATGCTGTCCATAGCAGTGATGGGCAGAATTGCTCTCCTGAAAATGGTGGCACTACCACGATTATTGTACCCTTTTCGGAATGCTCCCTCTGTGGATGCCCCAATCATATTTTAAAGAACTAACCTCACTTAGTACAGCATTTTATGGGACGGTGGTGTGGGCGAGTGGCATGTGTTACACTCTGGTGTCGGGTACAGCAGGGAGGACTTCAAACTGTACTATTTGGCAGCACAGCTGCAGTGGCTTGCCAGATGGATGACAAGTAGGCAGCAGCACGATGGGCCCATAGCTGGGTTTACATCCACATATCGGGCTCTACTTTGCTTGATCCTGAGAGCTGAGACCCCTGCTGGAATAGGCCTGCAGGCCTTTAAAACCATGCAGAAATGCTGGAGAGCAGTCATGAAAAAATTCGATATTCAATTGCCATATTTCCCAGAACTCCCCCTCTCGGTCTTGCCGTTACAAAAAGGGGGGGGGGGGTGTACAGACCTGGCATGTTCTGGGGACATGGACTGCAACAGGGTGGTTTATTCTGGGATCAGATCCTAACCCCCTTTGAGATGTTCAGCGCAGAATTTATTCTACTGGGAGGTCAATTCTTGAACCAGGGGGCAGCACTGACAATTATACATAGGCACTGGGGAATGGGAGATGCAGAACCATGTAAAAAAATACAGGGATCAATTTTGGGCATGCCTGCTTATACTGAACCTAATTCTTTCGTTCTAATTGCCCAGGCAGTATGCAAAAACTTTGAAACAGCCACAATCACAATCTAGGTGTGGTCGCTTTTACATATTCTAAGGGCTTCAACTCAAGTTGATAAACTAAGGGATCTACACAAAGGGACAATACATTTGTTTCTGGCTTTGGAATAGAGTGGGCAGAAGAACAGCAAGTGCTTGTTACTTTCTTGGACAGTTTTACAGTAAAAGCAACAATCGGATTCTTACCTCTGCTTCCCCTAGTTAGCAGTGAAAGCAGCTACTGGGAGAGTCCCATACCGGAATTGAAGGAAAAGGGACCAAGCATGGTCCTTGAACTGCTCTGCCACTGTGTAGCTCCACCAGTAAGTGAAGCCTATCTGTCTTGAACTCTGACCCCGGTCCGAAGTTCAAGGCCCTCCTCCATCCGCAAGCTCCTGCCTGTGCCTCATCCCTGGTGTCTAGTGGAAGAGCTCTGCTCTTCTGCTAGGCTGCCCTCTGCCTCTGTTCTCTTTTCTCCGTCCTCTCCCCTTGTTTTTTCTTTTCGTGTGCTGTTTTTGTGCCTTTCGCTTTCTGTGCTTTTCTCTATCTTTTTCCTCGTTTTTTTCTCATTTTCCCTATCATTACTCTCTTTCTAGCTTCTCTCTCTCTTTCCTCTCTCTCATTCTCCCAGGCTCTGCTGCCCCCGTGGCCCAGTCCCCCTTTTTTCAACGTTTCCCCGCTCCTGCTCCCGCCTCCCAGCTGTCCTCTCCTCCCCCTCCCTACTTAATGGCGTCCGCTGTACGGTAGGAAGAGCAACCTCAGTGACCTGGTCAGTGAACTGCTCTGCCACTGCGTAGCTCCACCAGTAAGTGAAGCCCATCTGTCTTGAACTCTGACCTTGATCAAAAGTTCAAGGCCCTCCCTCCACCCGTAGGCTCCTGCCTGTGCCTCATCCTTAGTGTCTAGTGGGAAAGCTCTGCTCTTCTGCTAGGCTGCCCTCTGCCTCTTTTCTCTTTTCTCCATCCTCTCTCCTCGTTTTTTCTTTTAGTGTGCTGTTTTTTGTGCCTTTCGCTTTCTGCGCTTTCCTCTTTTTCCTCGTTTTTCTCATTTTCCCTATCATTCCTCTCATTCTCACTTCTCTCTCTCTCTCTCCTCTCTCTCATTCTCCCCGCTGCTGCTGCCCCCATGGCCCTCCCCCTTTTTCATGTTGTTTCCCCGCTCCCGCCTCCCAGCTGTCCTCTCCGCCCCCCTCCTACTTAATGGGGGCTGCTGCGCGGTAAGAAGAGCAACCTCACTGACCTGGTCAGTGAACTGCTCTGCCACCGAGTAGCTCCACCAGTAAGTAAAGCCCGTTTGTCTTGAACTCTGACCCCGGTCAGAAGTTTGAGGCCCTCCTCCACCCGCAGGCTCCTGCCTGTGCCTCATACCTGGTGTCTAGTGGTAGAGCCCTACTCTTCTGCTAGGCTGCCCTCTGCCTCTTTTCTCTTTTCTCCGTCTTCTCCCCTAGTTTTTTTTTAGTGTGCAGTCTTTTTCTGCCATCCGCTTTCTGCGCGTTCCTCTATCTTTTTCCTAGTTTTTCTAATTTTCCCTATCATTCCTCTCATTCTCGCTTCTCTCTCTCTCTCCTCTCTCTCATTCTCCCTGCGTGCTGCCCCCGCGGCCCTGCCCTCGTTTTCACACCTTTTTCCCACTCCCACCTCCCAGCTGTCCTCTCCTCCCCCCTTCCTACACTTAATGGCAGCCGCTGGTGCACCTAAGGCTAGCCCGTCTGCACCCATCCGCGACCCGACCGCGACCAGCGCCAGGACCATTGGACCTGCCACCCGCCTTTGCTACACACCAGCAGCACTCATAGCACTCAACCCAGGAAGCAACAACAATTGTAGGCAGGCATCACAAGCTGAGACCCACGGACCCTTCAGCTGCCTCCGCTGCCACCAAACCCACACCTCCACCAAGACCTTGGACCCAGCACAACCCATCCGCAACACCACACTGACTCCGAAAACTCTGAAGTGCATTCTCCTCAACATCGGTTCCCTCCATAAACACGTTACTGAAATCTGGGACCTCCTTGACAGCACCACCACATATGTCGCATTCCTCACCAAGACCTGGATCAACACCACATCAGGCCCGGACATAGCCATTGCCATTCCCCAAGGATACAAGATCACCCAGAAAGACCACCCCAGCCACCCCGAAAGGGTAATCGCCATCGTCGACAGGTCCAATCTCCGTCTGAGCACACACTCTGAAGACTCCACAAGCCTGATGGAACACCTTCACTTCAAACTACAGACCAGCCCAACATCCACCCTCAGGGGAACCCTCATCTACTGCCCACCTGGACCCTGCACACCCTTCCCCGACTCCATCACTGACTACATCACCTCACAAGCCATCGCAGCCACCTAGTACACCCTTCCGGGAGACCTCAACTTTGACCTCGACAACCTTCAAGATCCCAACACTGCATCCCTCCTAGACAACCTCCACAACATAGGGCTTCGACAGATCGTGACCGAACCAATGCACTCAGCAGGACACACCCTCGACCCCATCTTCACAACAAGAACCTCCATCACTTTCAGCCACACCTCCGAACTCCCATGGACAGACCATCGATGCCTCCATTTCATCTTCACCACACCCACCGTCATCAGACCCCAGCGCCAACCATCAAATAGAAGCTGGACAGAAATCACCAATGACCAACTCACTGTTGCCCAAACCAACTCCACCCCCACCATCGCACACAACGACGACCCGAACACCGCAGCACGCACCTTTCACAAATGGATCTCCACCTGGACCTACACCATATCCCCCCTTAAAAATAAAACAACAGCACCCACGCCAATAAAGCCAGCTGGTTCACCCTAGAACTCTGAGAATCCAGACGTACTTGTCGTCTCCTCGAGAAAATCTAGAGAAACACCAACTCCACAGAAGCTCAAAGCAACTTCAGAGCTGCCACCACCGCACACCACCAACTCATCAGGAGCACCAGAAAAAAGCTATGCAAGAGAGAATCTCCTCACATGCACACAACAGCAAGGAACTCTTTAGCATCATCAAGGAGTTTGCCCAACCCAACACCGAACCAACGGACATCCCACCCTCACAAGACCTCTGCGACAGACTCAACACCTACTTCCACCATAAAATCAAGACCATCTATGACAGCTTCAGCAAGGACAACCCATGTGCAGAGCTCCCACCCACGAAAACCCAACACAGACAAACCAACAATCACCTGCTGGACCTCCCTCACCACCGAAGACACACTGAAAACAATGAAATCTATCCACTCCAGGGACCCTACAGGCCCATGCCCCCACTGCATCTTCAACAAAGCTGCAGACACCATCACCCCAAAACTTCGCCTCATCATCATCCGCTCCCTAGCTGACGCCTCCTTCCCCGATGACTAGAAACACGTCAAGATCAACCCCCTCCTCAAGTAACCCACAGAAGACCCCACCGACCTCAAAAACGTCAGGCCCATCTACCTATTCCCATTCCCTGTGAAATTCATCAAAAAAGCTGTTAACATTCAAATTGCCACCTTCATCAAAGACCAAAACATCCTCAACATCTCCCAATCAGGATTCAGGAAAAACCACAACACAGATACGGCCCTCCTGGCCGCAACAGATGACATACGCGCCCTGCTGGACAAGGGAGAGACATCGGCACTCATACTGCTAGACCTCTTGGTGCCCTTCGACACAGTCTTCCAACACACCCTGATACGCAGACTTCACAAAGCCAGCATCAGAGACAAGGCCCTTGACTGGATCCAATCCTTCCTCTCTGGCAGAACTCAATGAGTAAGACTCACCCCCTTCCTCGCGAACCCCACACCTACCACCCGCGGAGTTCCCCAGAGATCCTCCTTCAGCCCCACGCTGTTCAACATCTACATGGCCCTCCTGACCGCCATCGTCAGAAGCTACGGAATCAACATTGTCTCTTACACCGACGACACCCAACTGATCCTCTCCCTATCCAATGAACCCAACACAGCCAGACAGAACTTCCACTAAAGCATGGAGGCAATTGCCAACTGGATGAGAAACAGCTGCCTTCAACTCACCGTAAACAAGACAGGCGTACTCATTCTGGGCCCTCAACCCAATGCTTGGAACGAATCCTAGTGGGCAGCCACCCCTGGAAACCCAACCAACCCCACAAACCAAGCCCACAACCTCAGAATCATCCTAGACTCCAAACTCAACATGAACCACCAAATCAACCCAATCACCTACTCCTGCTTCCGCACACTATGACTCCTATGCAAGACTTTTAAATGGATCCCCATTGAACACAGAATGACTGTCACACATGGCTCATCAAAAGCAGACTGGACTACGGCAACACACTCTATGCCCGAATCAACAAGAATCTCACCCGCAAACCACAGAACATCCAGAACGCAGAATCCAGACTGGTCCTCAACCTGCCTCAACACTGCCACCTCTCTCAACACCTACGCACACTATACTAGCTTCCCATAGAGAAAAGAATCACCTTCAAGATCCTCACCCACGCACACAAAGCCCTCCACAACACCGGACCAGCCTATCTGAACAGGTGACTCAATTTCCACGCACCCCACAGGGCCGTATGCTCACCCCAGCTCTCTCTCGCCAAAGTATCCCACATCAGGAAAGCCAGAACAGGGGGACGCACCTTTTCCTACCTCACAGCCACTGCCTGGATTGCCCTCCCACTCCACATCAGACAAACCACTCCCCTCCTCAACTTCACAAAGGAGCTGAAGACATGGCTTTGTTTTTTTAAAGAACCACCTCACCGGTGGACGCTACAATCCCCCCAGTGCCTTGAGACCCTTATGGGTGAGTAGCTACACTTTAAAAACACTGATTGATTGATTGAAGCATGCACCGATTAAAATTTAAGAATTCCTCTACCTTGATTTGTGAAGGAGGAAGGTACTTGCTAAGGGGCCTAGCATGGATGAACAACTCCTACTACACAAACGTTTTCCTGGGCCAGATTTTTATCTTTAAGAGAATCACTTTTTGAATGGAATGGAGCTCGGACCAAAGTTTCCCTAGCCTTAGCTCAGTCAAGGCATTTTTAAGCGACCCCAGCCATCTAAACTTCCCCACTCTGTTGTACGCAATAACTTCCTGCAAGCCCTCCCTGAGGTGGCTCAATTCGTGAGTACTCCAGATGTGAACCCAAAGCAGTAGAATTCTCAGTGTTATCTGTGCCGAAATCTCATTGATCCCCAAATTGAGGTGAAAGTACCAAAGGTGTGCCTTTCCCCAAGCCCAAGAAGCATCTAAGGAAATTGTTTTCGGCTGTACTCAGAGTGCTCATGTTGCAATAGCGCCAAAGTTCTGCCCAATGTATTGCAGCCCTCCTTACTTGTGCTTTGTATATTTGGACTGCTTGTCAAACAGGGGTCCAGGCTGCTCTTTTAGTAAATTTATGAATGGCTGGAATTAGATGTTTCACACTCAAGGTGCTCTTAGTAATGTACAGGTCCTATGAGCCAGAATCGTCTTGCCTGATTCCCAGATATTCAAACTGCCAGACCCTTTCCAGTACTTCAGAGACCACCTTAATGACCCCTCTCAGCTTGCCCCTCTTGGTATAAATCTTGTATTTGGTCTCAGATGTATTAATTTGGAGACCAAAATCATTGCAGAAATGGTTAAAACTATTGATCAAACTTTGGAGGCCTTTCTAGTCTTGGACAGCAGCAAGACGTGGCAATATGTTTGCAACCCCCCTCCCAGGTTAGGAGAATCATTGACACAGTTTGATAGATAGGCAATTCAGTTATTATTATATAAGAGAAATAGGGTTGGGTCAATGACACACCCCTGACACACACTTTGCTTTACAGGGAAGGCCTCAGTTAATTCCCTTTCTGGAGCAGCTGGATCAAATGCAGGAGATGGAGGGGCCCCATCCTCCCAAGCACCTCCCATACTTTCTCTCACTGGGAACAGGTTCAAACATGGCGTGGAGTTCAATGAATGGTATGTAAGGGTCACCCTTGGAGAGATCTACTGTCTTCCACTTTACCAAAAGAAAAGGGAAGGCCCGGTCGACCGCACTGGTCTTAAACCTGAAAGCTGACAGGGCAATTCTTAGATAGCAAGCTGGGATCCCCTTTTTAAAGGAGGGCATTATCTCTGCTCCCTTCCACGATTGATGGATCACCCCCTTCTTTGCAATTGCATTGGAAACCACATTAATATAGGGGACCGACACCGCAGAATCGAACTTGAACACATCACCAGGGATTTTTTTCAAGACCCAGAGCTTTCCTGGACTTAATGTGTGGCCACAGATCGCTCAGTTTCCTCCATAGTGAAAACTACTGGGGGTTAGATTGTAGATTGATTGGCGGTGTCAGTTCAGGATAGGAACCCAAAGTGGGCAACCCAGATGCAGGATAGAATAGATGATTCAGCAGAGTTGGCTGTCCACCCATCACTCTTGCTAACCAGTGCCCAGAATTTCCTCTGGTCATTAGCTGTGGAGCATCCAATAGGTTGGACCAGACGTCATCTTCCCAAGCACATTTGGCTTCTCTTGAAGTGGTCTTGTAGATGGCCCTGTGTTCCCTTATAACCTGCCTATTCCCCTCTTTAATGGACCGAAGCAAGTTTGTCTTAGCCTTTTTGCACTGGCCATTTAACTAGCCCTTGGACTGCGCTGTATTTGGGCAACCCCTTGACTTCAAATCATGCTTTGCCGGTGTCACTTTACTGTCCCTTCGAGTGGCATAGATGTTGCCCATATGGGTGGCCTAATTATCCCAGGAGAGGAGCCCACTGCTTCCCATTTCACACTCTGTTGTTAATGGCCACATGGTGCATGCCCACGGGCCCTTGGTTTCCTGAGCACGGCGAGGGTCATAGATATTTTATATCTTAATACCAAGGGGTTGTGGTCAGTCTCCTCTTGCTCAACCACCATCATATCATCTAGCTTGCTCTAACACCTTACATCCAAGAAAAAGTAGCCTATTGTGCCCGAATATAGACCCTGTCTAAATGTCGGTGCAAGCTGTTTATCCGAAGGTGATTTCCCATTGCATGACCGGCTTCCATGCGATAGGGTAAGATCCACAACCTGGAGCGCCGCCATAGAAAGGTGTCTTCTCACAGGGCAGACAAGGTCTGGGATACCCCAGAAAGAATTTTAATCTTTAGACAATTTGCATGCCAGGTTATTTGGTGCAAATGTGTGCTTGAAGTCCCCTGCTATGAGTATGTGGTGGATATTGGATTGGCACCTATTATGCTATCCAGTAACTGCAGTGTTTTTTGATACCTGCTTATGGCTACTGCTCCGATTGTAGACGTTGATTATCATGAGGGCCTGTAATTTGGGCCAGGAAAGAATTATCCCATGGACATCTGCGGAATCCACAAGGATGGGCATAGGTTATGGTAAGTGAATCAATATTAGTAATCCACAGGAAGGGTGCTCCATACTGGATTTAACAGCTGGGATGCTATAGCTTTTGTAACTACACCTGTTCAATTGATCTAGTGCCCATGTTTCCTGAAATAGACATATATTGTGGCCATTCAACAAATGTGCCCCAGTCAGGATCCCCTGATTTGCCCTTAATTCCCACAATGTTCCAGCTCAGTAGCAGGGTCTGTGGAGGAGACAAGGGGAAATGCTGCAGAGAGGTCTCAAACACAAGATGATCCACTGTCACAAGATTGCATGTTGCCCGTACAAAGGTAGCTCCCAGGTGGACCACTCAAAGGATCTAGCACCATGGGAGGGAGCACGGGGGCATTTCCCTCTATGCTAGGAATACTGTCCATGCTTTCAGGGCCTGTCAGTTCTGAGTCCTGATCTCAGTCTCAGTCCCTCAAGCTGCTTATGAATGGGCTCAGGTTTTTCTGACACTAAAGCAGCAAATCTGTCTCACAAGTCCTGGAGCCCCTCAGACGTCTCAGCCGGTGCACTGTCTTCATCTGCTCTCTCTGTGCTCTCTACTGCACAGACCATAGGACAGTCTGTTCGCCTTGATATTTTTGGTTACCCTCTTCCTTTTGCCTCTAGCATCTTGTCCAGAACCCATATGGGGGAAGAGTCCACTGGTCACACTGGTGGACCCTGCTTGCTCTACCGGCCCCTCCTCCCCCCATTAGCCCCCTCATGGCTGAGCTTGTCTCCGTTTTGAGATGAAGGCTTGGTGTTGGAAAAACCCCAGGGGTTCCAGGAGTCCCAGAGGTTCCAGAGGCTATTGCCAGCCAGGAGGGCATAGGATCATGGGGGGCAACGATAAGTAGGGCAAGAACGAAAACCAGCATTCCACCAAGTCAATTTCTTTATTAAATACACCCACTGCTCTCTGAAGGAACCCATCTAGAAGAGAAAATTGTGGCCTGACCCCCCCACCCCCTCCACTGTGTCAAGCTCTTAGTTTCCCTATGTTGGGTCATCAATGTTCAAAAAACAAAGAAAAGTCATGCAAAAACAGGCAGAATCCAGTGTCTCTGAGGCTCTTGGTGCTCAGCATGACCTTACCGAAGTGCTACAGGAAGAGCTATTAATTGGAGTGGTTTAGGTTGTGACAGCAGAAGAAAGGAATTTCCTACTTACCTTCAACCCCTGTCTAAAACAGGAAGCTGCTGCCACCACCCAGAGACTGCATGCCAACAGTCCACAAGCCTGTTCAGCACAGCCTGTCCAACACATTGTCCAGCTGTGTCCAACACAGAACAGCCTGAAGCACGAAGGTCACTTATGAGTTTTCCCAAAATTCCCACCAGCACTGCAGACCCCCGGTGTGTCTTTGGCGCTACACAACAATGTCAGCAACAGAAAGAATACCATTAGTTCCAACTTCTAAAGCATGGGAGGAGGGAAGATGGTGCTAGAGCAGGGAGAGAAAGAGAGCGAGCCTGGCTCACCTCTCTCCCTCTCTGGCTGGAGGATGCCTAGAACACCAACAATCATCATCAGCTGGCACTCTTAACTCACTGGCCTACCAAGCGTAGACCTGCTGTATGCTTTGAGACTACCCCCCTGGGACAAGTTTCGACGGCAGTAGAGAAAACAGCCCAGTGAGCAAGAGTTTATTAGTTTGTGGGGTTGCTTGGAGCAAGAGTATTCAGTGTACAGCGCGAGAGTACAGTGCGAGTATAATGCATGGCGATACTCATTGGAAGGGAAGTCCATGAACACAGCCCCCCCTTCTCTGCAACCGCTCAGATCGTTTCCAGAAAATGCAGCATTATACTAGTACTACAGCGTTTCCCTGTGGGGCTCAGCAAGGCCATGGAGGCTTGACACGATGTGAACACTGTGCAAACATGAGCTAGCAAGTGAGCGCATTCACTGGTAACAGGATCTGGACTGTGGGCGGGCCTGCAACGGAAACCTAGAGGTGGGGCACTCACATTTACACTGTAGTTGGGAAGGAATTGCCAGTTGTAAACTTACTATTATCTTGTAGTTTGTGAATAGCAAAACAAGAGTAAACTTACACAAAAGTGTAAATCAGGCCAGGAGATCACACAATATGAAAATGAGATTGGGGATCACTTGCATTAATGGGGTTTCTTAGCCTGAACTTTGAGGAGTCTGGATGGCTCAATATAAATACAAACAATCTTATAACACAACCACTGTAAGGTTTTTTTCTCTGATAAATGGAACAGTCAGAAGTAAAAGGGCAGTGCACATGATGGGTACTATTATTCACACACACAAATGAAAAAAAGGAGGGACAATACTACTCAGGGGGACCACCCCGAAAAGACGAATAGATCTTAAAAATTGCCCTCAACTATTAGAGGTGGCAAGCTTCATTATAGGGCCTGCTTCAACATCCCTGCTCAAACCAATGTCAGGGATGGAGCATAGGAGTTTTGGGAAGACAATAAACACAAGTACATAGGGATCTACTCTGCAGCACAAACAAAAATAGTAAAACTAGCTCATGGGGTTACTAATCCTCTTATTGATGGACTCCCTGGATAGGATTAAAATTACATTACGATAATGACATAGGGATATTAGTATCCCTTCATGCCTACTACCTGCTTTTCTGTTGACATGTTTTGGCCATTTACTGATCACCTCTATGGGTCACTCGGCCTTCCTCAGGACCAAAGATTCCAATTCTACATGTCCCTCAACAGCTAATTACAATATTTGGTAGAGAAATGATGCCTTTAGCCAAGAAGAAATTACCTCATTTAGCAGTATTGCATCATCACACTCTGATTATTTGAGTTTCACTCGGACCCCCCCTAAAACTAGAGCATGACTGGGAGCATCTCCCTGTAGTCACACATTCATCAAGGGAAGGATGCCACTGGATCATGCTAGTCACCTGAATGGTGCAGCAAACGGCATGATCCCAGTGGCACCCTTCCCTTGACTGTGGTGAATTATAGCACCTCTAAAATCGCACAGGGAGATTATTCATTAGGATCCTGTTATGAACAAGAGAAAAGCACTGTGAGGAGGCATCACGGAGAGGTATGGGAAGGAGAGAAAGGAATAGGTTTGGATCAGGGCCACAGGGAAGAGCACTATGGTATCACCTAATGGGGAGAATGGGGAGAGTCGTCACCAAACAAAAAAACAAGGGTTGTATGGACAGCCCTAGTCACTGTAGCCAGGGGTCAGCCAATGGCAACCTGTCCCTAATACATAGCACCAGGGTTGACTGATTCACCCAGGCAAGGGATATTGCTGCACTCACAAGGAAGAGACCCCAGACTGTCTCAAGATTGAGTGACATAATTAAGCTTGTATGTTTTTTTCATGGCAGGTCCCTTGATGCAGTTCAAGCAACCTTTTTGTGAGTGAGGGAATGGAGGGATGTCATCAATTTTGGCTGAGACTAGCAACATAGACAGTCAGTGATATTCGTGTGAAGTCATGACAGGGATGTCAGAAATGTCATGGAGAAGGGTAAGTTGAGAAGAGGGTGTGAGTGGAACAGGACTGCACTGCCGGAGTCATCCCCACACATGCACCAAGTAAGCTTTGAGAGCAGGGCAAGACCATGGAATGTGTAACAGGTCACAACAAGCAGCGCTGCACCTCCAGTAGAGGTCATGGGGTAAGAGTTTTGTCCTATTGAGCTTTTAGGGAGGCCAGTACCAATCATGCAAGATCTTCAAATAGAGTAATTTCAGCTGGAACTCCCTGGGAATTGTATTTCGATCAAAGAGCAGTGATGCCCAAGGCTCCTGGGTATAGGCCTTCCCCAGGAGCGACTGCCACAGAATTCGGGTAGCTGAGAGACAGGAGAGAGAATTGTGCTTTAATAAAGATCATGTAGAGAGCAGATATTACAACCCAAAGCATGTGGATACTAGATGAAAGGTGACAAGGACAATTCCACAGGCGGTGGCCCACAGGTAGTGTGGAGATAATGGGCCGGGTGGCTACAGCACCAGTGATCAGAAGGCAGCAGCCTAACTTCTGTCCTCTGGGATGTGAATGATTTAAGTCTCCCACCATCAAAGACGTGGTCAATACATTGTAGACAGTGCTCACTTCGAGGCGACAAATAGATAGTTCATCCACCACTGCGGAGTGCAACATTATGCCATAAAGGGGCCATGTTATGCAGGAAGGGGGAAATACTCAAAAGTTTATGAGACTCCTGCCATGGCTGCTGATAGAATGGGATTGGAAGCAATCTTTGGGTCGGCATCTGACGAGTTTCGATAGGAAAAAAGGTGGCACCTAGTCCTGGATACAAGTGGGCAACTAGTTGGGCTATGGGAAAGGCCAAGCTGTAAGAGGTCATATGAGGAAGTCACAGGCCATCCATTCACACGTCAACCCGTAGTTGTACAAATTCTGGGTTTGCGTCCTCTACAAATATAGGTTTAAGGAGCTAATCTTATACCCAGTGCCAGCCTTAGGGTGGGATATACCCCCTTTATATAACCTTCCCATTTTCCTGGGTATGGCTCAAAACTGTCTGTGGTAGCAAAGCACAGGCAGCCCTATATGTGAGCTGCATTTGTCAGTGGCAGGGTAGGAAGCCTCAGAAATCAGTAAAGGGAGTAGGCATAGCCCTTAGGCTACCCACTGAAGTTTAGTAGGGCTGAGTACTACCCCCAGGACATTCTGCTTAGGAGAGGAACACCCTGGCCCACACCCAAGGCCTTTTTGTCCCCATGTCTTGAAGGAACACACAACACACTAGAGGAGTGCCATTCACTGTCAGCTTTCCCAGGACATTGACAGAAAGTCACATTTGGGTTAGGCAGAAAAATGCTAACTTTCTTAAAGTGGTATCTTCAGAATAGCCATTAAAGAGGACTTTACCATTAAAGAGGACTTTAAATTACAATTCAAAAGAGGGGAAGAAGCATTTCTCCATTTGTTTCCAAACTGAAGTTATTACTTATTAATTGTAATAAGGTAACCCTGTGTTAATCTATGGGAGTACTAGCCTTTCCATAGTGAAAAACGACTTTCGATGTCAGCATATGTAAAAGTTGAGTACATACGTACGCAAGTCTCACCTTTTCAATACCATATATCCTTCCATATGAGATTTTAGGGGTTACCTTACGGCCGACTGATAAGTATTAAAATGTAACGTTTAGGTGTAGCAAAAGATCTATTTTGCCAGGTCAAAATGTCAACTTAACACTGTGCTACACGCTGCAGTGGCAGGCCTAAAGCAGTTTTGTAGATCTACTTTAGTGAGCGTTAGAAAATGGGTTTCTGGTTGGCAGAGGTATGCCTCTGCCCAAGCAGGAACCACAATCCTAGTCAGGGTAAGTCAGATGCACACTAAATGTTAACCTTTGGCGTAATCGAGTTAGGGGTAACTTAAGATGCAATGTGTAAAGTATTTGTGCAAAACTTCAAACAGTAAAACTGTGAAAATACCACACAAAAAGATACCACATCAGGTTACACAAATAGTGCTTAATTATATGAGTAACACAGGATCAAGATGGCAAAAATCCAAGTAGTAAAACTCAGGATATGAATTTTTAAAGATTAAACTTCACTATAGTGCTTAAAAGCATAAAGTGCTGACCGGGGGTGTCTGGTCACGCTAGACCAGGTTAAATCCAAAGGCTCAGGCCAACTGCAATGGAGCATGGGTCAGATAAAGTCCCAGGTACGTTTTGCTGAAGTTTTACCTTCTCAGAATTGAGCCAAGATGCTCGCCTGGGGAAGAAGTTTGCCGGAAGCAAGGAGGGTATCACTGGTGTTGGTCTGTAGGTGCAAAGAGTCAGCGTCACAGACGGGCAGGCAGGAGTCTGGTAGACAGGGAGCAGTGATACTTGCTGTGCAAAAAGGAGAACTTGCAGCAGCTTGAGCTGATTCTTTGTGCGAGCAGTGCGGTTTCAGTGCAAGCAGGGCCATTTGCAGTAGCAAATAGCCAAAAGCAAGGTTTTCAGGAGCCACAAAACCATGTTTAAGGTCCCAAGACTGGAAGGGCGTCTCTTGGGGCTCAAGAACTGGTTGAAGAATGGTCCAGGAGCTATAGCAGGAGTGTTGAAAGCCTTTTGTGTCACTAAGACGTCAGGAAACAGAAGGCAAGCCAGCAAGCCCTTGGAGTTACTTTGGTTCTGTGATGTTGAGATACAAGTCCAGTCCTTCTCACTGACAGGCAAGAAGGCAGCAGGCAGCAGATCAGCTCAGAAAAGCAGGAGTCCAGCAGATTAGCAGCTCACCAGAGTGGCAGTCCTTGTAGCAGCACAGCAGTCCTTCTTCCTGACAGAGTATCCACAGGTCCAGAAGTGTTCGGAGGTGGTGGTGGTCTCAGAGGTCCAGTACTTATACCCAGTTCAGCCTTTAAAGTGGGGGAGACTTTGAAGAAGGGTCTTTGAAGTGCACAGAGTCTCTCCCATCCTGCCCTGGCTCCAGACTCATTACAGGGGTATATGCAGCTCCTTGTGTGTGGCGGGACACTGCCCTTTTTGATGTAAGTCTCGGCCCCCCCACCCATCCTGCCTAGGATGGCTCATCAAGAGGTTGATGGCCTATTAGTCACACCTAAGCTCCCTTTGTGTGTAGCTGCCTAGAGGGAATGCACTAGCAAAACTGCCACCGCACCCCAGATCTGAATTGGAGACATTCCGTAAGCACCAAATGCCTAAAGTAAGAAACTGCCAAATTTCTAAAAATCAGGTCAGAGACACCAAATATGACAAACATCTCTTACAGATTGGTAATTATACTTATAAGAAGTAATGAGGTAATAGAAATGTTATCCCGTTGGAGAGATAGGCCTTGCAGTAGTGAAAAAATAACTTGGGAGTTTTTCACAATCAGGACATGTAAAACCTAAAAGTACATGTACTGCCCTTTAAATACATAGCACCCTGACCTGGGGGTCATATAGGGTCTACCTTGGGGGGATATATCTCCAATCCAATGATTAATGCTGCCTCCCCGCAGCCTGACCGTGAGGGGTGGTCATCAAACGCTGCTCTGTCGCATTGTAAAATAAACAAATAAACAACCCTTTGTCAAATAACAAAAGGAAACTGGCACTCTGTTTTTAAAGGGAAGCTTCAAGCCTGGCAAGAGGTTTAACTTGCCAGTTAGACATGGCAGTTTAACAATGCACACATAGGCTTTGCAATAGTAGGTTTGGGACATAGCTAAGGGGCTACTTAGGTGGGTGCACAATCAGTGCTGCCAGCCCACTAGTAGCATTTAATTTACAGGCCCTGGGCACATGTAGTGCACTTTACTAGGGACGTGTAAGTAAATTCATTTTGATAATTGGGTACGAGCCTATGTTATAATGTTTTAGGGAAGAGAGCACAATCACTTTATCTTGAGTTAGCAGTGGTAAAGTGCACAGAGTCGTAAAGCCAGCAAAAACCAGATAAGAAAATGGAGGGAGGCAGGCACAAAGTTGGGGAAAGACCTTCCTAAGGCTGTCAGGTCTAACAGTGGGTATCACAGTGAGTGCTGCTGCCCATAAGTATCACTTAATTTACAGGCCCCAGGTACATGTAGTGCCACATATTAAGGCCTTATTAGTAAATTAAATAATTAAATCAGATGTAAATCAATTTTACTATGTTAAGAAGGGAGAGGATACGCACTTTACAACTGGTTGGCAGGAGTAAAGTGCACCAATTCTTAAAAGCCAACAAAAATGGGTTCAGCAAAGAAAGGCAAAAATCCATGCAGAAAGGGCTGGATCCCACACCACCCATCCAGAAAATTCTGAAATACACCACTGTGTGGAACTATACAGAGTATTAGCCAAACTAAGCTCCTTTTGTTTAATGACCCTCTCTTTTATATGCTTTTTAGGTCTGGCTACACAGCACAGTAGTAGTGTTCTTCTGAAAAATCACTTTTGGCAGTACTAGTGAGAGAAAGGTTTAAGCTCCACCTCCATGTTGGTTCCCTTGAGTACAGTATTTGATTGGGCAGACATGTGCTGTCTCTGCAAAAATAAATGCATGTTTTGCGCTGTTTGCCTTGAAGCAAAAATGATGCTCAATACAACAGGACTACATTAGTTATGGTGGCATGTAGATGGTCAATGGCCTAATCTGATTATTATAAAAAGTTACAACAATGGCAATAGGCCACCCTTTTTTATTGTGGAAAGTATATTGTAAACTTATAAGGCATATTAAGGTGCATTGTTATTGGTACAGGTGCTTTGTTTCATGGAATTTCATAGACCACTGCAGTAAGCAACAGTTTCAGTGTTGGTTACACCCTCTGACAAACTGTAGGAAAAGATTTGTGATAATCCTTGTTAGACCCTCTCAGAAGAGATAGGGCCTGATTTATATCTTGGCGGCATGTAAACTCAGTTGCAACAGTAATAGAGTACATATACCGCCAAGATAATGTTCCTTCACCAAATTTTTATGTGAGCGTACCACAGGATTGTTTACTGCAGAGACTACTCCATTTCGGCCATGATTAAACACAGCCTGACAGAGTTAGAGCCATCAGAGGCAGATCTGTCATTACAGCCCTTTAATTTAGATGGCAGGACTTTTGAGCTCAGTTTTAACTTCCTGTCTCCACCAGGAAATACCTGGCGGTAAGGGACAGTGAAAACTGCTAAATGTCCCCCTTGCCATGGCAGAGTACTCTCATGGAAAGCTGAGCTTTGTCTTTTCAAAAAGAAAATTCCATTTGAGGATTTTCATTTTGTAAATGAAAAAAAGAAACTGTTTGTGGCAGAGCTCCATCATACTGACGGAGCCCTAAGCCAACCAGCGAAATGCATTAACAGGATCCACCATGAAGATGGTTCCTACCAATGCTTTAAAATGATTGCCAGCTTGGCGGTCATTTATAAACCGGCAGGTGGTCCTTCCACCAGGGGTACTGAGTAATTTACTCCATTCTCCTGGTGGAACAGCAAGCCACCAGCCAATATGTATGTAACATGTCGATCAGGTCCATAGACTTCTGCTTTGCTAACTGTAACTCTGTATACATTGGTTCTTTTATGGCTACGTGCCTAATGATTATTTTTACAAATTCACCTAGGTCTCCAATCAGTATTAACATGACAGTTGTTTGCCACTCATTTTATTTCTGCTGTGTGTATTTTACATGGTGTCTTATTGGTTTACCATTCCAGTATGGCCAACATCTTATTTTTAAATGTGATGACCATGCTGAAACTTTAGGCTAGTTAGACACTTTGTACAATATTGTTACACTGCCAAGTTGAATTTTGTTATTGCAAGCATATGCTCACCATTTTTAGGTGGCAGCACATTTTCTTTTTCTACTTTTATTATTTTAATTTTTCTTACATATGTTGTTGATTTTGTGTGTCTTTGTGGTTATGTAACTGGATGTATATAAGAATGAGTTAGTGGGTGGATGAATGTATGCATGAGTACAAGGATGAGTGACAGAATGAATGTGTAATGACGTTTTAGTGCCTAAACCCATCATTAACTGAAGAAACTTTTTCACTTGTAAGCTAGACCTATTGACATTACCAATACTTTTTTGCATGTAGCCTAACTGTGTATTTATGAGTGAACATTTCTGTTACCACAGATTCTTAGCACTTGGCGTAATTTGAAATGGCAGGGTTACCATTAGGTGCTATAAATCAGATCTGTATGAGGTCAGTCTGAGCCCTTAAACAGTGCTTGCATCTCAGCCAGACCTGGAGACTCGACATTGGTCCTCCTTAAAAGTATCCTACAAGCAGCAGCATGTCTCATCCATGGCTTTAAGACATTTGATCAACTCACCCCTATCCTTGTGGAGCTCCATTAGCACCCCTTGCTGGCCATTGCCATTCTCAAAACCACTTCTGTCATTTAAAAAGCCATCATGACCAACAACCCCGCTTATCTTTCAGACAAGATCTCCCTTTCTGGTGGCTCTCAGCACAACCACACCCGAGACACCATTATACTGTAGACCAAGAAGAGTGAAGAAAAGTAAGGCAGGCCTTTTTCATCTTTGCACCCAGGATCTGAAACAATCCCCATATCCATCAGGACTGCCCCAGCGCTGCTCCAGTTTAGGAATTAGCTGAAGATTCGCCTCTTTAAGGAACACTACATCACAGCTCGGTAAGAGTACATTTCTGCTCCCGGAATCCAACTACCTCTTTTATTACACCTTGACTGTATGCTTGCCTTTGACAAGGCACAGTGCTGCACTGCCTTTTGGCTAAGTTCGTAGTATATAAGTAACGCATGCATACTGTACATTCAAGATATGGGCTTGTTGATGACGATACGTTTTTGCTGGAAGATTCTGCAGGTAACATCTTTAATGACCTCTTCATATTTTAAATCAGAGTACCTCATCATGTGCTTTAGTGTAAAATGTTTGGAACCTATTTCTGTTTTCATAAGTGAACAATTTTGTGCTAATTCTGAGGTAACATCGTTCAATTATAGGTGAATTTGTAGGTTGGAGGAGACGTTGTGTCTAGGTTGTCATGCAAAAACATTGTCTTTCCGCCGCATAGCTTATCAGGAGGCAAGTCTAGGTTTTTCAGAGAGACATAATTACTCAACATATCGCATATATTTATAAGGAGAACATGGTGATCACTTTATATGTAAAGAGTAATATCTGTACATTCCCTGCTCACTGTGAATTATTACGAAACTAATTGTATTTATTTGTTCACTGCACTCAAGGACTAATCACCGAGGAAGCAATGAATACGAAGACGTCATGCATGAATCAACTGAAAACTTTTTTATGAGCCTTACTTAAACTACGAGACTAAATGCACTTACATTTTTTCTTTACCACTGTCCCTAATAAAAGCCTCATATTTTCAAGTCCTACTACTACCTGTGGGAGAGATTTGTTGTGACAAGTCAGTGAACAAATAACCATAGAACATTGCGAACTTATCCAATGGCTTATACTCTTTTGAAGAACGTGGGAATGCTCATGTAAAATAGTCTAAGAGATAAGTGTAATTAAAATGTATGCTAAATAAGAATAGCAATGCATGACATTGAATGTCAGTGCTGCTTTCACTAATAACTTAAAAAATATACTTTTAATGTTCTATGTTTTGTACTCAAAGTGCCCACGTTTCTCAAGTCCTTTTTTGGAATTCTATTCTGGGATTTGTTTTCCTTATTTTGGAATGGGACCAAGAGGGCTGCAAGTCCAAAAATGCAAAAGTCCTCGACAAGATGAGCTACTCACATAGAGACATGGGAAACCAGATAGCCCAGAGAAAATAATGAGGAGTCCCAAGACAAAATTTCACCATGAAGTTTCAGTTAGGATTTTTGAACAAGGCTACAGCTATATCTACACACACATATAAATATATATATATATATATATATATATACATATATATATATATATATACACACATATATATATGGTGAGTTGAAGTCCTACAATTATCCTGCCACAACACAGATGCAGCCTTCAGGGGAAAGGGGCCCAGGCAATGCAGTAAACCACAATTTTACTGTCACAGAGACAGAGGTCAAAGGGGCTGGCAAATAATTATTCTGGAAAGACCTATTTTGAACAGTATGCCTGCAGAGAAAGCTTTAGTGAAATGTTCAAACACAGGTCCTGCTACTGAAATAACTCTATGTGAATGTCCTCTCTAATAATGGAAGTACAAGTATAAAAGCACTGAGCATAAACTACACAGAGACTGTTATGACCTCTCATAGTTTGTTTACTTGTGAAATGAGCAGAACGCAAATATTGATTATCAACATTTAAAGAAGGACTCTGAAAGTGGCACTTTGAACTATAACTCCCAGAATGCCCCTGTGTCTCTAGAAGGTAGGTAAATGAGAACCATGTGTGCCTACAAACTAAAACCACCTGAGGAAGACGAAATGTTGAAGCGCTTAGTGGTGTTTGAAGTGCTGCTCTGTGAATACATGGAATCTGCTAATCTTTACCCCAAGGAGTGCAGCAATTCTTTTCGAATGTCCTGGTCTCAACCCTATGCTGGCAACCTGCAGTCAGAGCACTCCGCTTTTCAGACCAATTGTTTTCCACACATATATATAAATATATGTTATGTGCATTCAAATTATAAGTCGATTTGGTAAATAACACATATGTGATTAAATTAGGAATCATAGACTGTTAATAACTGTTAATTACCTTTCCATATTTTTAAAGAGAAATCAGAACCTAAGTCACTGAATGTTAGAAAGCACTTATAAACGTTGCCTTATCCATAGAAAAGGAAGTTACTAGGCACTTCATTTATCCCTGATATTTCATTTTACTTCAGTTTTCAGGAAAAATATATCCAGAGAGATGGTTACACAGAGATAACTTGAAGGTACATCAATTTCACTGTGAGTGATAAGTGCAGATAAATTATTAATATTTTCTTAATTAGGGCCTGATTTAGATTTTGATGGACAGGTTACTCCGTCATATTGGTGACAGATATTCGGTCAGTCAAAATATAAACTCCATTATTTCCCTTATAGCTTCATTGCGAGTTTGGCAGTCTTGAGACTCCTGGCGGACCCACCACCACATTACAGCCCTGGCCAGGACAATTGTTCCCACAGGCTGATGGTCTGAGTTGTAGTCAGCCATGGTGGCGCTGAACTCTGTGCCTCTGTTCTGATTACAACTCATCTTTCTATCAGCCTTTCCATGGCAGTCACCCCACCAATGAAAGCCTGGAGGAAAGCCAGTGCCGGGGGCCACAGCGGGCTCCCTGCTCTGCCAATGGCATGAACAGAGCAGAAGCCCCCCTGCCCAGCACCCTCGGAATGCGCAGTCTGCTTTGCAGACCAGCAGAAACATCGTAATACAATGTTCCTGTCAGTCAGCCTGGCGGCAACATTGTAACACGACTGGGGGTATGCCACAGGCATGAAGGTGGCATCCTCCATGTGTCCTGTGGTGGAACAACCAATGTTGTAATGAGGGCCTTAGCCTTTACATATCCATTGCAACCTGGGGACGTCAGTGCTCAGCAGAGTGACAAGGCATAGTTTCTCTTCTCTTCCTTATTCCATTCCCTATCCCTTCTTTTACTCTCTGCCTCTCATGTCAAACTGTGTGTGGTCCATAGTGTTTGTGGTGAGGGACAGAAGAGTACATTGTTGCCATTGGATTTGGAGTACAAGATTAGTGCTATATGTCAAATGAGGCAGAAAATATTGAGGGGTTCCCTGAGTTTCAACCTCAGTCTCCTAACATCAACACATCAGAATCTTGTCCACTACAACAGACTTCAAGAATGCTCAGGAGAAACCTCGCACTTCACATTGCCCTGGAGCTGACTCCAACAACCGTCTTATATGTCACTATTGTACAGGAAATCAAAATGGATCCTGCTTTTCCACAGTCTCACTAAGCCATTCGCCCTGTACACGTTCTACTGCATATCTCCCATTGATGGGCTGAAGGGCCTGGTTGCAGGGCAAGGATAGAAACCTGATATGAAATAGGTAAAAGGCCTGTCTTGCCATGAGAAAGTGGTGTTGACGCCATAGTGAGTCTTCTATAGTCTAGTCAGCTCACAGCAGCTTGGTTCAGAAACTGAGAGTAGCACCTTTCTAAACCACAGCTCCAAATTGTACGTTTAATTCTGTGTCATATGGTGCCCTCTGTGCACACCTATTGTTGGTGTGTCTGCTGAAGCAAATAATCAAAAATCAACAGAAACCCAAGGTACGTGCACTCTAGAACCATGCGGGTGAACATTTGTGTTTCAACAAGATCTTAATCCAAAAGACAATAGACAACATCAGAAAATATTATGATTTCATTCAAGGTCAGTGAAAACTTTGTTGGTCTTGAATTTAGGACTTCCTCAGTGTGGTGGGATTACCTTACTATGAAGAAACATTTTCTCACTCACTTTGTTACATGCCTTAAGAAAACCACAGGTTCATAATTTGAACATTCTGAAAATCAGCATCCCATATTATTCATCATATGCACAGATTCTACTAACATTCGCATTTCAGCCTTTGACCACACTAAAGCCCCCATTATTACATTGGCAGTAAATTCAGAATACCGCCGCAGTGACTGCCGCCAACATACCGCCGCGGAGGAGAACATCCTCCTGCCAGATTATGACACATACATGCAAAACCGACAGAAAACTGCCACAACCACAAATCCTCCAGACCCACTGAACATGATAAACTGTAGGAACTACCTCCATACCTTTACGCCAACAATACTAAGCCCTCCAAATAATGACTGACGAATCACCACAGTGGACATTCAACTGAGGTAAACTGGACAGGACTGGACACTGGTGAGTCAACATTTACTACCTATCACCCCCCCATACCTGCATGCCACCACCACCTCTCACCCTGACACCCATCACCAAACTCCATCCCGCACAGTTCATCACCACGATTAACAAAATGAAATCTCAAGCCCTGCATGCCATACCCACTGCATGTATATCCCTTCCAGTCCTGCATGTACACCCAACACCAATGCATGCACAAAAAGGAGAACAAAAAATCCCACAATACATCACCATACACAACCAAAGGTGGCAGGGTAAAAGCAGTAGTATAGGGGAAGCTAGTTATGCAGAATATGCCACAGACATGTAGCACAATACACCACTTACATCCCCACAGGTGCCCCAGCCACTCTCAGCGGCGAGGAGGTGTCACGGCTACCCAGTCCCCCACCAGAAGATGCCCCCAGTGATGACAGCAACTCTGGAGCTCTGGATCTGGATGAACTCCCTGGCCCATCAGGGACCACTGGTCAGTCGGCTACCCTAGCCCACACCCAGTCCACTAAAGAGCCTCCCCCTTAGAATCCAACATCACAGCAGCCACCCAACGTCCCCACACCTCTGTCCCTAGGACACGTGAATCAGTAGTGTGCCCACCTGTACAGGGACCCCAGTCCACACCTCACAGGAAAGACAATGAGGTTCCTGGGGTCAGTGGCAGTGGGCACACTGTTCAGGGGACACAGGCACAGGGGGACAGGGATGGTCGGAGGACAGCTGTGCACCAGGATGAGGACAGGCCCAGGGAACCGACTGCCCTGGAGGCACTTACTAATGTCCTGAGGGCTTTCCAACAATCCCAGGACAAGATGGGTCAGGTGATAAACATCATGCAGGAGAACCAGCAGCTGCAGGGGAAACACCACCAGGAGATCAAGCAAGAATTGCAGGCCCTGAACACCAACATGGTCTCCTTTACAGGGATGCTGGGTGATATGGCCAACATCATGAGGGACTATACAGCACCCCAGCGGGCCCCTTCTACTAGCCAGTTTACTTACCAGCCCTCCACATCTGCTGCAGCTAGTGGACAGGAGGCCCTGCCACAGGACCCACAGGCCTCCAGCACCCCTCCTCTAGCAGAAGGTGAACCACCCCGCAAACAGGCCCTTCGACCCAGACAGACATCAGAGACAGTTGCAAAGACCAAGACCGCCACCAGAAAATGAGCCTCTCCTGAATGTCCCCCTTGTGTCCACTTTGAACTGCCCTTGCTCCACTTTCTATGGCCCCTTGGACACTGAACCTGTGCCATAGACTGGCACACTACACTGGACTATTCCCAACCATCACCCCACTCTATTGCACTTTGCATTGTATACCATTTTTTAATAAATCCCCTTGGACACAACTTGAGTAATAGTTCTTTATCTGAAGGTAATGTACAATGTATAGAACTGTTATGAACTGCATGATTCTGTGTAAATGTCAAGGTAAATGTTGAACCATTCTACAAACATGTCACAGCAGTCTGTGCACATCACAGCATTAGACTGTTGTAACCACAGCAACATCTGCAATAAGGGAAGGCATAGGTGACAGTCAGGTGGGTTGCAAAGGTAATGACTAACATTATGCTAAAGCCACACAGCACAACTCTGAGATGGAGAAATGTTTAGTTCAACAGTCTTACCTGAGTGTCATTGGAAGTACTGCTGGATCAAAAGTGTCCTGTTGTCCATATCCTCCTCCTCTTCCTCCTCCTCTGTCCTCAGTGTCCAACGTTGCCACAGATGCATTGTCACCCTCCTCCTCCTGCAGATAGGGAACATGACATCTGAGGGCCAAATTGTGCAACATGCAGCACACAACATTCCTGCAGACCTTCTCAGGGGAGAAGCATAGGGTTCCACCTGTCAGATGGAGGCACCTGAACCTAGCCTTCAGGAACCCAAAGGTCCTTTCAACATTCCTCCTGGTACGCCCATGATCATCATTGTACCTATTCTCAGCCCTTGTTCTCGGATTCATAACAGGGGGCAGGAGCCAGAACAGGTTTGGGTAGCCGGAATCACCTGTAAGAAGTGAGAGACACACATTAGTCCTGCACAATGGCATAGGTTATGACTCCTGAAGGCATACACTGACATACATTGGGTGGAGACTCAGACTCACCTATAAGCCACACTCTGTGCCTCTGTAGCTGTGCCATTAGCTTTGGGACACTGCTATTCCTCAGGACAAAGGCATCATGCACCAACCCAGGGACGTGGGAGATGTACTGATTAGCAAGGCACACCATCTGGACACTGAGTGAGTGGAAACTCTTCCTATTCCTGTACACCTGTTCATTGGCCCAAGGAGGGGGACTAAGGCAATATGGGTTCCGTCAATGGCCCCAATTACATGTGGTATATGTCTCATCGCATAGAATCCTGCCTTCATAGTGGGTAAATCATCTACCTGGGGGAATGCGATGCAGCTACACATGACAACGGTGAAACAGTCGCCCTCATCCTCCTCCACCTCTTGGCGGCCTTCAACACCGTCTGTCACCGCACCCTAATCACCCGCCTCTGCTCCACTGGGATCCAAGGTCAGGCCGTGGACTGGATCGCCTCCTTCCTCTCAAACCGTTCCCAAAGAGTTTACCTCCCACCGTTTCGCTCAGACCCCACCGAGATCATCTGCGGCGTACCTCAAGGCTCATCGCTCAGCCCGACACTCTTCAATGTCTACATGAGCCCCCTCGCCAACATCGTACGCAAGCACGACAACATCATCACCTCCTACGCCGACGACACCCAACTTATACTCTCCCTCACCAAGGACCCCGCCAGAGCCAAGACCAACCTACAAGAGGGAATGAAGGACGTCGCAGATTGGATGAGGCTCAGCCGCCTAAAGCTGAACTCTGACAAAACGAAGTCCTCATCCTCGGCAACACCCCGTCCGCCTGGGACGACTCCTGGTGGCCCACGGCCCTCGGCACCGCACCGACCCCCACAGACCACGCCCGCAACCTCAGCTTCATCTTGGACCCCCTTCTCACCATGACCAAGCAAGTCAACGCCGTGTCCTCAGCCTGCTTCCTCACCCTCCGCATGCTCCGCAAGATCTTCCGCTGGATCCCCGCCGACACTAGAAAAACCGTGACCCACGCCCTCGTCACGAGCCGCCTGGACTACAGCAACACCCTCTACGCTGGGACCACCACCAAACTCCAAAATCGCCTGCAACGCATTCAAAACGCCTCGGCCCGCCTCATCCTCGAAGTACCCCGCAACAGCCACATCTCCGCACACCTGAGACACCTGCATTGGCTCCCAGTCAGCAAAAGGATCACCTTTCGACTTCTCACCCACCCACACAAAGCCCTCCACAACAAGGGACCGGAATACCTCAACCGACGCCTCAGCTTCTACGTCCCCACCCGCCTCCTCCGTTCCTCTGGCCTCGCGCTCACTGCCGTCCCTCGCATCCGCCGCTCCACGGCGGGTGGGACGTCTTTCTCCTTCCTGGCAGCCAAGACCTGTAACTCCCTCCCCACCAGCCTCAGGACCACCCAGGACCACTCCGCATTCCAGAGACTCCTAAAAACCTGGCTTTTCAAGCAGCAGTAACCCCCCCCTTTCCCATAGCGCCTTGAGACCCGCACGGGTGAGTAGCGCGCTTTTTAAATGTTAATGATTTGATTTGATTTGATTTGATTTGAGCATGGCCGACAAAAACCTTGCAAGCACAATAGAGAACATTGGCTGTGACATTCCTGCAGCCAAGCCCACATTCACCTGGAAATTCGCTGAGAGAACCTGCACAAGAGGGGGTATTACTGTGGAGCAACGGACAGTGGGTAGCAGATCAGACTCCAATTGTGGACACAGCTCTGTGATTGTGGCCCTATCCAGACAATAGTTGAGCATGATGTGCCTGTCCTCCAGTGTAGCCAAGTCCACAAGGGGTCTGTACATGGGTGCTTGCCTTCTCCTCCTATTCCTCCACAGTGGCTGGTACCTAAGGGACCCAAAAGTAAGAAGGGAGTGACAACGGGAACCATGAACACACTACAACAGTGTACACAGAGCATGTTTGTATGTTGGACACTGGAATTGTATAGGTGAGTACATTTGGCTACAATGATGCACTTATTAATCTGTACATGTTTGCTAGCATTAGAAAATGGCAACTGCCTGTCCTGTATGCAGGGACAGGTGGAAGTGACCTCACTCCGCCGGCATTCACCTCATGGCGAGAGGCGGTCTGCACCGCCGTGCAATTCATCATTGACTAACATGGCCCTCTATGGAGTATGGGAACCAATGATGATCACCATTTTATTTCTACCACTTCACTTGATTCCTGACTTTCCACAGGATGACATCTCTACTGCGTGTGCTGCTGTGACCTGTGTCTGGAACCTGCCATGGCACGTGCAACAGGGGAAAGGGCCCCAGCCTTTACGTCGGAAGAGTTGGAGAGGCTCGTGCATGGGGGCCTACCCTTGTATGGGCAGTTATAGGGGCCTCCAGTCCAACAGGTGAGTACACCATGGGTATGTTGCATGTGACATGGCTGCATGTAGATGTATGAGTGTGCCAGCAGTGTGTCATTGGGGGGTGTATGGCTGGTGGCAGTGTCACTGCAGGGGTATAGGTCATGTGTGTGCCTGATGAGGGGCCAATGCAGTTTGTGGGCCATATGTGTGACAGGCTGGATTGTCTGGTTCATGGTGTCCCACGGTTTGTGTTTCCTTTGCAGGTCAGTGCCCATCAGAAGAAGGGGTTGCGGCGTGCCATCGCCAAGGAATTGTGGACCCTGGGGATCTATAACAGGCAGAGCACTCTCTGCAGGAAACAGTTGGAGGGCGTGAGACGCTGGGCTCGGAAGACCCCGGAGGCCCAGCTGGGGAGAGCCTCCCAATGAGGGAGGGGTGCCTGTCAGAACCTGACCCCCTTGATGCCCTGAATACTGGCGGTGGCCAATCCTGAGTTGGATGGGCGCTTGAGAGCATCATAGCAGCCACAAAGGGGTGAGTACTGGGTGTACTCTGTTGCCTGGCATGGGATTTGGGTGCAGGGTACTAGTCAGTGGATGCCCCGATATACCAGTTTAGACAATGCTGCATGTTCCAGCTTAGGTTAATAGGGCAAAATGCATGTTTTTGATAGCTAGGTAACTGTATTTCCTTGTCAGACAGGGCTCAGTTTGTCCCAGTAGGTGTATAGCTGGCAGTGTTTGGCTCCTACCTGCTGTGGTACTTAGCCAATGAAATGCCAGTGTGGTCCATACTGCCCATTCTCAGTCTCAGTGTGTGACAATGATGTGTATGCCATCTGTGCTGTGACTGATCCTGTGCTCCCTTTCTTTCTCCCCCCCCTCTCTTTTTGTCATCCTGTCCATGTGTGCATTAACATCATCTGGCGAAGGAGCAGGGACAACGGCGAGTGAGGGAGCTGCAGCCCATGGGACCCAGGAGGCAGAGTCCACCGATGCCGAGGGGACCAGTGGGACGGAGGGCGAGAACAGCACCACGGCAGGGCCAGGAGGTGATACCACTAACTCTGATTCCCCCTCCGATGGCAGCTCCCTGGTAATGGCAGACCACTCTGGAACCACCCCAGCTACAGGTTCTACTGCCACCCCCATACCAGCACCGCCCTCCCAGGGGCCCCCCACTGAGTTGCCCTTGCCCGCTCACCCAGGAGGGTGGGCATCTCCTTCACCCCAGGCACCTCAGGCCCTGCCCCAGTCAGTCCTGCTGCCCTCAGTGAGGAGGCTATTGACCTCCTGAGATCCATCTCTGTAGGGCAGTCAACCATAGTGAATGTTTCTTCTGTCCCCCCTTCACCTACCACTTCCCAGTCCCAGTCTCCTCACCCCAACCCATCCCACGCACACATTCAGACAAGCATGCACACACAACATCACACAAGACTCCACCAGACAGAGGCAGCACACTTAAGTCCACAATCACTCAAACAGCCAACAGACAGATGCACACACAAAATCATCCACTGCCTCCATTGTCTCCCCCTCCTCCTCCTTCCACACAGTCACATCCGCACTCACACATGCATGCACTGCATCAACAGTCCCTGAACCTGACACCCACACAACCTTGCCCACACTCACCACAACATCAGACCCGCAGACATGCACCCCACACACCGCATACACAGTCACCACCATCACCACATCATGCAGCACACCCACCTCACTTGCAGACACTACCACAACATCCATCCACCATCCTGTTTGTCCTCTACCCTGTCTGCCCCTCTCCGAAGACAAATGCTCACACTCAGACCCCCAGCAGCCATTCACCTCACACACGCACACTGTCTATGTACCTGTACCCAAGCCAGCACACCTACTCCTCCTACAACCACTCCCTCTACCTCCACTCCCAACCCTCCTCCCACACCCCGCCCCATTGGCACTAAGAAGCTTTTCCTGTCTTGCCTTGACCTCTTTCCTCCCCTTGCCCCCTCCTGCCCATAAGAGGAAGATCCCACCCCCCCTAGCCCAATACCTCAAGCACACAGTCTGACACTGTACCACCCCCAAAGTCTCCAGCAGCCACTAAGCGGCACATGAGTGCGATGCCGACCCCCCACCCCAAGGACACTCTTCCCTACAAAAAGGAGGGCTAAAGTGCTGGCCCCTCCCTAACAGACAACCGAGAAAATGGAGCCAACTCCAAAACCTGGGTCCTCGGAGACCCCTCCCAGGATCAAGGCCAAGGTGGCCCCTACAAAAAGTAAGCCCACGGAGGCCCCTACAAAAACAAAGTCCAAGGAGGCCCCTACAAAAAGTAAGCCTAAGGAGCCCCCTACAAAAAGTAAGCCCAAGGAGGCCCCTACAAAATATAAGCCCAAGAAGGTCCCTACAAAAATAATGCCCAAGGAGGCCCCTACAAAAACAATGCCCAAGGAGGCCCCTACAAAAACTAAGCCCAAGGAGCACCCTCCAGAACCAGTGGCCAAGGACCCCCATCCAGAACCAGTGGACAAGGATCCCCCTCCATCATCAAAGGGCAAGGACCCCCCTCCAGAACCAGTGGCCAAGGACCCCCCCCAAGAACCAGTGGCCAAGGACCCCCATCCAGAACCAGTGGGCAAGGAGCCCCCTCCATCATCAGAGGGCAGGGACCCACCTCCAGAACCAGTGGCCAAGGTCCCCTCCAGAACCAGTGGGCACGGAGCTCACTCTATCACCAGAGGGCAAGGAGCTCCCTCTGTAACCAGTGGGCAAGGAGCCCCATCAGTATCCAGTGTGCAAGGGTCCCCTCCAGAACCAGTGTGCAAGGGTCCCCTCTAATACCAGTGGGCAAGGAGCCCCCTCAGTATCCAAGTGTCCCCTCCAGAACCAGTGGGCAGGGAGCCCCCTCAGGAACCAGTGTGCAAGGGTCCCCTCCAGAACCAGTGGGCAAGGAGCACCCTCAGTAACTAGTGGGCAAGGGTCCCCTCCAGAACCAGTGTGTAAGAGCCCCCTCCAGAACCAGTGGGCAAGGAGCCCCTTCAGTGACCAGTGGGCAAGGAGCGCCCTCCAGAACCAGTGGGCTAGAGCCCAGTCCAGAACCAGTGGGCTAGGAGTCCCCTCCCAATGAGAAACACCCCTCATCCATCCCACCCCCACCCCTGGTGTACCTGCCCATTTCCAACATGATGCCCCTGAAGAGTGGAGTCCTGATGTTGTCAGGAGTAAAGTTGGGGCTTGAACTTTGACCTGTGTGCATTGGAGACTTTGAACTGGCCTGTGGACCTGGATGTACATATACTGACTATAACCATGCCATTTTTGGTCACAGCCAACAACTGCATTTATCTCCAAAATCAAATACAATTCAATTATTCATTACTTCGTTAATGAGAGACATACGTTTTGTTGTTCCCCCTACATTTCTTTCCTGTCCAGTTCTGCTTGCTGTATAACACTGTGTGCTTTCCCACTGTTAAATAGTACTAAAGAACCTGTGATTCCCCCAAAAAGAGTGTTGTACATTGTAATTCCTTACTTAGCATAGTTAACTTCCCTCTCTGTCCATAAAAAACAATTGCAGAAATTGGTGTTTACTAGTGGGATAGGACTTTAGCCAGCAGTTACCATTCAGTTTCAAAGATAAAGAATTAAAATTCGCAATATAGGTTTGGAGGCAAGCATTTGTGTTATTATATTTTGTTTCATTGTTTGACTGTCATATTTATGCTTGTTTCTTTTTTTATCAATTGTTTGCACCTTGATTTTATTATAGTAGGAAAAGGGAGGTCGATCTGTCTTCCCTCTACTGCTTTACTTTTGTGAAAATAAAGGCCATGCACAAGGACAGGAAGCTGAAGTTGGGACAGAGGCAAGAAGGAGGATGGTGAGATGGCTGTCAGGGCCTGAGAAAAGGCCTGCCAAGATCAATCCCCTTAAAGCAGATGAGGATAAAGTTGTTGAGGCACCAGAGCAACAGAAGGACTTTGCCAATGGGACAACTTCCCCTGTGTTGTCCAGGATTGGGAGCAGTGTGTTCTTTCACAGTCTTTTTACATCAGACTGACAGGCTTGCAAGCAAACGCTAGAAGATAGGAAGGATGAGAGGACCTTGAAGTAGAGAAAGGCTGCCTTGGCTGTATATGGGAAAAATGCTTCCCTGGCTGCTGAAGAGAAATAAGGTGTACTAGCTTCTGAGGAGAAAAGGGTAGCACTTGCTTTTGAGGAAATGAGACCAACAGGAAGAGAAGAAGGTGTCTGCAGTATTGGTTGTTGAGGAGAAACAGGGGGCAGACCTTGAAGTAGAGGAGAAAACATTGGCCTTGAAGGAAAAGAAGGCCAAACTGGACAATGTAAGATGAACTTGAAATTCAGGAGGATGCCAGATTCCAATGAGGATAATGGCAGCCATAGTGAGGTACCAAGGGGGATCATTACAAAAATGACAGCACCACAGATCTGGGTGCCTGTGTATTTGGTTAGTGAGGACACAGATTAATATTTTGCATCTTATGAAAGTGTCTACAATTGCACCAATAAAAGAGGTGCTATCATGGGTATACCCTGTATAAGAATATATCAGCTGTGGTGATAGACACTCTGTTGAATCTGGAGTCAGAGTAGAAGTAGTATCAACCCATGAATTTCACTCTGATTTGCAAGTGTGTTTTCACTTATAGAAACTACATTTTGGAGTTTAGGAAAAGTCACAGCAGTTTTGGGAAGATTTTATTGATTCCTCATTTAATGCATTGGGAGGTTGGCTTAAGGACACTGAAGTAACTAACCAGGAAGGACTATATCATTTATTTATGCAGGAGTGCATTTTGAGTCGTTGTTTTACAGAGTGGTGCCAGCACCTGATATGTTAGCACCAGTGTCCAATAATGAACATGAGTGAAACCACAAAAAGAAGGGTATGCTCCTCAACAATAGAAGGGTAGAGGAATTAAGGATACTAACAAAATGGAGATCTCTAAAAGGTCCCTAAAGGCCTACAAGGGGGAGGGGAGATACCCAGCCCACTTCTCAGCAGAAGAGGGCAGGCAGGTATAAGGGGACGAGGTCCCTGGTCCCAACCTTCAGAGGTCAGTGCTATGACTGTCTATGGACAAGGAGCAATGAAATGGACTCAGAGTGTTCCAAAAACAACCCACAAGTAGGCAATCCACAGGGACTACAAGTGTAGATTGGGGTGAAAACTGTGGCCCGTTGGGAAAGAGGATTTGGTTGATGTTAGCCCGGTTTCCATGGGTCAAGAAGTGGTGTAACCTATGCCTGCTAACATTAAAGCATACAGCAGAGGCCAAACAAGAATGGGAAGAATGGGAAGAATGGGAAGAGGATGGAGGCTCTGAGAGCCACAGGAGTCAGCATGACTAATGTCAGATGTTAAATGGTGTTAAAAGAGCAGGTCATTACCACTGTGCACCACTGTGTGGTGAATGCTAACAACCAGGTCAGCTACCAACCTGTGGTAATGGTTCTACCATAGTGTAGTGGAGTCACTGGTCCCCCTGAAAGTAGCTACAAGCCCAGCTATCCCCTTTGATTACCTGCTGGGAAATGGACTTGAGCATTTTCTCAGGAGAAATGTGGAGCTCAAGGCTCATGCTAAAAATGTATGGACTGTATGAGTGGATGATGCTGACTACTAGGACCAGAGAAGCCTACCAAGGAAGACAGGGGGTCCTGGTGCCTGTAAAAGTAGACCAGGTTCCCACCAGGCAGAGACAGGAAAGGGGAATTGGTAAGCCAGCACCAGAAGTTCCCGTATTCTGGGAGAGGTGTATGTCTGATGGAGGGACCTGGAACCTAAAAACAAAGTGTTGTCTGTCCTTTGTGCAGGGGGACCATCTCAGGCAGAATGCTTCAAGGCAAAGAAAGAATGTTCATGCTAGATGGCATTCGGCATCGGGCAGAGGTACAAAAAATGTAAGATTCTTTTGGAACTTAAATGATCTTTTGAGAATATTGCATCCTCTACAATGAGACTAAGGTTCCAGATCCTGGGTAAGCCTTTCTACTGAAGTTGTCTCATGATATCGTTTGGTAGGACACCTAAGGGACGACAAACCTATGATGGACTTCTTAACCTTTTTTACAGGCTCCAAATAAGGCAGAAAGTACCTTCTTTCTGGCACTCTTGCATGAGATGTCAATCAAGTGGCAAATCAAACTGGCAATTCAAGGCTCCCCTCAAAATCTTCCATGTGGTCCAGGCACCTTTTGAGAGCATAGAGGTAAACGTTGTTGGGCCACTGGATCTTACGACAACCTCTGGGAGCAGTTTCATCCTGGTGTTAGTAGACTACATCACTTGGAATCCTGAGACTGGACCTCTGAGGACGGCAACTACTCCTGTGATGGCCAGAGCCCTGAAGGTTATCTTTACTCAAGTAGGGGTCCCCAAACAGGTGATTCCAGATATAAGGACAAATGTCATGTTTGCTTACAGTTAGTCAATATGAGATGAGTGTGAGGTGACTTACAGGTCCTTCACATCTTAACACCCCCAGGTCAGTAGGATTGTAGAGAGATTCAACAAGACCCAAAAGGCATCATTATGGGTCTGGTAGATCCTTGATGTGTAAGTTGAACGTCTTTCTGCCATGCATGCTGGTTGCCTACACTGTGGTCTCCAGAAAGAAGGGGGCTTTAGCCCTTTTGAGCTTCTGTTTGGGAGCTCTGTTAATTGACCCAATAGTCTTTTTACAGACAGGTGGGAAAAAGAGACCAAAAAAACTGCACAAGATGAAGTATATTTTGTGCTGCCCTTGAGATCCAGGATGGCTCAGTACATGAGGAAATAAACCGCAAATTAAAGCCAGCAAGAAATCAAGAAGCAGAGGTATTATCAAAAGGCAACTCTAGTGGAGGGCCAACATAGCAAAAATGTTTGAATCATGGAACCATTAGCCCCCGAGGTACTCCAATGTGTTGATGGAGAAGAAAAGTAATATGGCCTATCTGGTTGATCTTGATGCCCCAAAGAACCCCTTTGGAGTCTTATAAATAAAGAGAAAGGAACACCATTTTGACAGGCCCGAAATGGCAATGTTCATAGTGACCAACGGTAGAGAAAAGGAGGTGAGTGAGTCCCATATCATACTCTTGGTCACACAGTGAGAAGGATGGCTTGATGGAAGGTGTTGCACTGTTTCCCAGTCTGAGGAGGAAATGGCATAAGGACTGTCTTTAGGTGCTGGCGAACTTTAATTCTCTACTGTCACTGACAGATGGGATCACCAATTGGTGCACCCATGGCCTTGGTGACCGTGTGTCTGTTAAGAATAAAATCTGCAAGCAGTCCGACAAGGTGAGGGTCAGCCTTTAGCAGTCTGTGGTCCGGTCTAGTGATCCTGGTGCCAAAGGCCACATCATAGAGTGCACCAGAGAAATTAGACTACCAAAGGCTCATTGCAATAACCATGCAAAATATTAAAAAGGAAGGTTTGGGCTTTGTTATTGCTGTAAATGCCAATGCTGAGATAACAGTCAGAAAACTGTTCTGCTAGCGAGCAATGGCAGGCTGGGAGTCATGTTGTTTTTCTTTGTCACACTCATGGTAGCACAACGCATTCTTCAGTCCATGAAAGACACTTTAAATTAAAGGACATTGGGATCCCTGGTAACACAAATTAGGGACTTATGAACAAGTTAACTTATGCCAATTTGGGTGAACCAATCAGACCTAAATCTTTTACAGCTCAAAGCACCACGCTGCAGCCTGTTTGGCAGGGCTCAGTGCTCCTTCAGAGTCAGAAAGCCAGCAGCATCACCCAGAAAGGTGTGCCAAATCACCGTGGTGTGCTGCATGCTCCATATAATCGTCCTGCGAAAAAAACATACCTTACATCTTAGAGGAGGGGGAGCTGGTGGTGCCACCAGGTGAGAGTCAGGAAATTGCAAATGAAGGTGATAGTGGTGAAGAGAAAAGGAGCTGACTTCTGACAAGATGTCACTGACAGCGTTTTCTCATGAGAGTAAGTATGTCCTGAAATGTCATGACTTTGACTGTACAATGAACTCTTGTGATGATGTGAGGAGAATAATTCATGGAAAAGATTGGAAGCTGAAACTCTGGCAAATACTGGCAAAGTGTGTCTGATGAAGAAGCTTTTGACCCAATCTCATTTTGGAGATGTCGCTTTGTATGAGACATATTCTATGGACTGAGTTCTCCAGACATTTGCTATGTGAATTGTGTCATATGTATGGTTTAATAACTATACTTCTTGTTTTTTGCATTTGTTCAAGTACCTTCACCATGACATCTAAATTGGGACATTTCTGAGTTGTGACATTTGCAGGTATTTGATGCTGTTTGGACATACAGAATGGACATGGATTGCTCCTGGGAATGTAGGTCACAGACATTGTGTGTACAAGACCTGTGCCAAGACAGCTTGCACAGTGTTAGGATGGAAGTGTCAAAGACTCCATTGGGCTTGTTCCTTGTGGTGTGGTGGCCATGATGCATCATGTGTGTCATCATGTGGTCAGCAAATATGGAGTTCTAGGGCAAATTCATGTTAGTTTCCCTCCACATTCATTAAACACTTTTTGTGTATGAACTATATGTAGCTGTTGATCTGTTTCATCACTGTGGTCCAAAGTGCCTGTGGTACATCACTTATATTTGTTTATGTCACACCACCAGATGCAGAAGCACTGGATTGTAATGACCCTGTGATTAGAAACTGTTGTACTGACATCTGTCTGAGTCTTGCATTATATGATATTGGATTCCTTTTGTGAGGTAGGTGATATGGCTCTGGCTGATGACCTTAACCAATTTCATGTTTGCCTACTTACAGGCCAATGTCTGATATATCCCTTCCTTCCATGATCTGGAGATCTGTACCTTTAAATCTGATCATTTACCCAGTAAGATTCAATCATGTCTGATTTGCTATTTTTCAGACCTATTGACTGCCTATGAGCTGAACAATCTAGTAAAATTTCTCCTTTGACAAGACACTTGTATGTATGTCTTTGTGTGGACTGGTTGTAATCCTGAGCTGGACACTGTGTCCATGCAACATATCGCTGCTTCCACAAGTAGCTTTTTTCATTGTACGGTTCACATCTTACATATCTACATTGTTAAATGTGAAATTTAAGACACCAGACTATGAGTTTGTTACTGGTGAATTTAATATAGTGGTAAGGGTGAAAACAAACTTGTGGGGAAAAGTAACATAAATAATAAGTTAAGGGGTCAGACATGCTGAATGAAATCATCGGAGTAGATGCCACACCCTTGGAAGTCCAAAGTCTAGAGTATTCCTCCCATCAGAAATGGAATGGGGTTCAGGATCAGTCCACAGAATGTATGTGTGGCACACAAAGGAGGACATAAAGGATGAGGTTTCTTGCTGGCAGAGGGGGGTGCCTTGCAATTCCCACATCCTGGATTTGTACATGGACGTCCCTGTTTGCGAGGGTGGGGGTTCAGCTGCCTCAGAGGCAGGGGTGTCTGAGGGTGGTTAGTCCTCTGGCAGGGCCTCCCTTCCTGTGTCTGCCGCAGATGTACTAAGGCTTGATGTTATTGCCCCACAGGAAGGGGTAGATGTTGGGGGGAAAGCTCTGCTCAGGGTTGTATGGATCTCCCTCAGCACCCCTTTTAGGGTGACCATGTTCGAATTATGGTCCTCCGTGTGTTGGTTCATGTCCCCCTGCAGCTGCTTCATTTCCTGGAGTTCGGTCACCACCTAACCATCACGCCTTGGGATTCCTGTTAGAACCCAAAGACTTGGCTGATGGTATCTTTCTCATGAGTGGCACTAGTGGCCTCACTCTGTTGGCCCACAGCATCCCTCCCACAGACCCTACCCCCACAAGCCTGTTACCTTGCACAGGGTGCCTTCTCCATATGGGTCCTGGAGCCTCAGTGTAAATTTTGTTGATTTGCACCTCAGGATCCAGGACTGGGGGCACAAGATGTTAGCAACAGTGCTAGGTGCACAGGTTGGGTTGCAAGTTGTTGTCTGCGATGTTGAAGCAACTGGGGTGGGAGGTGTTGTTGTGGGCATAGTGAGACTCATTGTTGCTGTCTGACCAGGATGCCCAGATGGGCCAGGACCATCATCCACGTCCACATGCCCAGGAGTGTCGTCATCAGTGACGGCTTTCTCCAGAGGTGGGTTAGGAGTCTGGTCTTTGGACAATGTCTGGCCAGATGCTGTGCCAGCTAGATCTGCTGAGAAATAGAGCACATTGTTATTGGTTAAAGTGTGTGATCTACATCCAAAGGTTTTGTGTTGCTATAAGTAGAGACCTTGAACAATCTTGAGTGGTATGTTTGCTGACTGTGCTATGGTGCCATCGTATTGGAGTTGTTAACATGATATGTGTGAAGCTTGGAGAAAATATTGGACTCGAGCAGCTCATTAGATGTGCTCATCAGTTGTACTTTATATGAGGGAATGTAAATTACATCTTAGAAACAGTTAGGCCTACCAGGCCAATAGCAAGCTAGGAGGTCAGACTTCCATGTGAGTCAATATAATTTCAAGAGATGGCACACAGGTGTATGTGGACAAATGCAGAAAAACCTGTTGGCTTGAGGTACAGACAGAGGGCCTCCTTGCATTTGTAGTCATGTCACTAGCTGATTCCCCACATTACACAAATGCTAAACTCCCAGGGGAGGGTACATCATTTCAGAGATGGCACAGCACATTGGTGTATTTGTACAAATGAAGAAAGACCTGTTGGTTTGAGGTACAGAAACAGGGTCTCCTGGTAGTTTTAGTCATGTCACTAATGCTAAACATCCCCGGGGTAGGGTACTTAATTTGAGAGATGGCACACAGGTGTATTTGGACAAGTGCAGAAAGGCCTGTTAGTTTGAGGTACAGAAACAAGGCCTCAAGGCAAATTGTTAGTCTTACATATCTGTTGTCACACTGAAGTTAGGTTGAAACATACATTTACATGTTGACCATTTACCATGGGTCTTGGAATGATTTTTTGAAATTGAAACAGACCCCATTCCAAAATATGGCATGTGATGAGAATTGATACATGTGATGTTATGTATGACAATGCACATTGTCAAGCTTACATCTCTGCAACTCTGGGTGTTGCATATTGGGAAAGTTGATGAACAACATAGCGGCAAAAGGTAATATGCGAGTGTTCCATACAATGAAGATTTGTGACAGTTGTTGTGTTGTAACTTACCAGACTCCACTTCCCCAACTATGCCCTCAGGATGCAGGATGGCCAAGACTTTCTCCTCCCAGGGGAAGAGTTGTAAGAGTTGTAATGGGGCATGAGGAGGACACTCCCTGTCTTCGGGGACTCCATGTGTTGCCTGGAGGACAGAGAAAAACACCCTGCCCCTCAGGACATTCCACCTCTTCCTAATGCCCTCCTTTGTGAGCAGGTGGTGCCTACAGCATTCACTCTGTCAACTATCCTTTGTCACATTCCCATTTTCCAATTGAGAGGAGTATGCTGGGCTTGTGCTCCAAACAACTGTGGCTCTAATCTTATGATTTAATCTTCAGAAAAACAGGGATTTTTGCAACATGACATGTATGTAAATTAAAGGGGGTGACAGGGACTTACTTTAAAAAAGTGATATAGGGAGTAAGGTGACAAAAGTGCTTGAAAGGTGTTAAATGGGATGGTGAAAAAGGGGTGCCTTATCCATCAATGCTGTGAAAATTGGTGGTCTCTTGTCTCTTTCTTGCAATGGAGAGGCAAAGGATTGTGATCTGGAAAGGGGGGTGTTTTATAGTGTGATCTGCAGGTGTGTCCACTGGGCCAATGTATGTCAGCAGTGTAGTTTTTTTATTCCATTCAATGGACACTTGTCTGTTGCTTTGCTGAATGTGTACTGTTAGAAATGGGGTCTTTGCTTGGCAGTCAGGTTACCCCCTGTCCAGGCAAGGACCCTCACTCTAGTCAGGGTAAAGGAGAATCACCCTCAGTTAGCCCATGCTCCCCCACTTGGTAGCTTGGCACATGCAGGCAGACTTAACTTCAGAAGCAAGATACAAAGTATTTGTACCAACACACAGAGTAACTCAGTGAAAACACCACAAAATGACACAACACAGGTTTAGAAAAATAGATAATATTTATCTAAACAAAACAAGACCAAAATGAAACAAATCCAACATACACAAGTCAAGTTATGAATTTAAAAAGCAAAAGAGTCTTAAATCCTTTAGAAAACAGTGAGAACGCTGTTAGCGTACAAAAGTACATGGGTTGAGTCAAAATAACACTGCACGGGCGAGTGTGCATCAGAAAAGGTCAGCAATCTGTCGATTTCTCATTTGCAAGCAAGACCGTGCAGTGTTCCTCCTCCAGTTGGGTCGGCGTGCAACAGTTTTCCTCTCCGGCAAGAGAGCGATGCGTTGATCCGGACAGGCCCCTCGGGTCCGGGCAGGCTTTGCATTGTTTTTCCATGCCCAGTGAGGTTGCGTTGAGAACCCAGTTGCACGGTATCACCAAACTGCGCTGCGTGGGGTTTGCGTCGTTATCAGCCTTCATTAGCAGGCATTGCACTTCGTTTCTCCAGCAGCTTTGCATCGATCTTCCAGCTGCGATGCAGGTGGAGCATTGAGCTCAGCCGCAAAGCCAGCAGCGTGTCATTTCTCAGCCACATCATGGAAGGTTCTTCAAAATATTCCCTACACGGCGGTCTGTGTGTGGATTTTCAGTCTTGCCCAGGCCCCAAACACACACCAGGGGGTTGGAGACTGCATTGCGTGAGGGCAAGCACAGCCCTTTCAGATGTAAGTGACCACTCCTCCCTTCCCACCTAGCACATATGGCTCATCAGGATATGCAAGCTACTCCTTGGTTCCCTTTGTGTCACTTTCTAGAGAGAGGTGCAAACAGCCCAACTGTCAAACTAACCCAGACAGGGAATCCACAAACAGGCAGAGTCACAGAATGGTATAAGCAAGAAAATGCCTACTTTCTAAAAGTGTCATTTTCAAACACACAGTCTCAAAACTAACTTGTATTTTTAGATTGTGAGTTCAGAGACCCCAAACTGCACATGTCTATCTGCTCCCAGAGGGAATCTACGCTTTAATCATGTTTAAAGGCAGCCCTCGTGAAAAACGAATTTAGCAGTATTTCACTGTCAGGACATATAAAACAAACTAGTATATGTCCTACCTTAAACATACACTGCACCCTGCCCACGGGGCTACCTAGGACCTAACCTAGGGGTGTATTACATGTAAGAAAAGGGAAGGTTTAGGCCTGGCAAGTTAGTACAGTTTAAAACTGCACACATAGACACTGCAGTGGCAGCTCTGAGCCATGTTTACAGGGCTAAACCAGTGCTGCAGGCCCTCTAGTAACATTTGATTTACAGGCCCTGGGTACTTATAGTGCACTGTTCTAGGGACTTACTAGTAAATCAAATATGCCAATTATGGAAATCCATTTACACATTCATTTTACATAAGAGCACTTTGCACTTTAACACTGGATAGCAGTGGTAAAGTGCCCAGAGTAGCGAAAACAGCAAAAACAGAGTCCAGCACACATCAACAACCTGGGAAACAGAGGCAAAAAGTTAGGGGAGGCCACGCCAAGCATGCCAAGTCTAACACATACCATGGTTGCTGAGCGTCGCCAGCTGACCACCACAAGGAGACTGCCACATCGACTGTGGTTTTGCAATGGGCTCAGGGGTTCCACGCAGTCATGACGGCAATGGAGTGCACACCATCAAGATTGCACGCCACTCCGCAGCTAGCAGGCAGCCATTTATTTTCATGGTTGGTAGTTCAGGCTGCATACATTGTAATACTGCGGTCTGGAGAACTTTTTGTTTGGTCACAAGAGGAAGATTAGGCATTTTGTTTTATTTAAAGAGTGTTTTTATCGTGCTCCCATTTTGCAACATCCCAAAATAGAACATCCTTGTTCAGACAATGCTTCCAATGAAGTGCTTGTGGTGATTTGTCCATAAAAATCTAAACACTGGGAAGATTCACTCAGTAACTTACTTTTCTAAAATGTTTTGACTAGCAGAGTTGAGATACAATAACTGATAAGAAACTCTTGGCCACAAAGAGACCTTTAAATGAACGGGTGCTCTGTTTATTAGGGGCCAAACACATTATAGTAGTATATTTTGATCACAGAAATTTGCAGTTCATGAAATCTGCCACAGCACTTTCTCCTTCGCTAAGGAGATGGACCTTGTTTCTGTACAGAAAATGAATTTGAAAAAGAAGAGATTTAATTAAGGAAGCAAGAAGACAGACATCAAAGAGATGGATGTTCTATCAAGGGAAGGCTAAATGATAGTGACCACAACAGTTAAGACAACAAACTATGAATTGTGTACATCATCCAGAGGTGTCTGGACATTCTGGAATAGTGAAACCTTTAGCAGCAATTGGGAAATATTTGATTGTCATGTCTATTGGCTAATGTTAAGGGTAATATATATGCATGCTCATTCTGTGCTCAAGTTAAAAATGCACATCACAAACCATTGGGCTTATTCAGAACCTTGCCTGTTCTGCCTGCACCTTGGCATGCAATGTCAATGCACTTGTTTGTACAGTTGTCCCAGAGTCAAGACTGCACAGTAATTCTAGTGGTTATGAACTAAGATGGATCATTTCATATCATTGCCTTGGTTTCCTCCTTCTAAAGAGGTAACACAGATTTTTGTATAACACATAACTTGATAGTATGGTGTTCCACAGGGTCCGCTTGAGTTAAAGGGTCTCAATTCATTTAAAAATTGAACAGCATTTGAGATCTCACACTTTGTTTGTTGAGGATTGGTGTAAGAGGTTGTGAGTAGCAGAGTTATACGATAGTAATGGACATTCATCTACTAGAATATTACTTTTCATTTATATGTATGGCCATAATCCTTGTATTTTTCCATCGTACATAGAACTCTTAACTAAGATGCCTCTACAAATGACATTTGCTTGTTCTTGGACAGAAGAAACTTGGCTACACACTACAAAACATGTGCCCCACCTAGCTTAACAGCAGTATGTCCTTTCACAAACCAGCCAGTTTCACACATAACCCACACATACAAAGAATCAGAAATGGTGGCCGGGCCTGTTCATACATCACTCCTGCAGCCTGGAACAACCCGCTTTTAGACATCCGAACTTCTTTAGTTCTCGAGTTCTTAAAGAAGGTGATGACCTGAGTTTTCGATTAGGCCATCCTGCATGCCCTGGCTAGACTCACAACTATTCAGCACCAGGATACATTTACCGATGATAGCATGCTATAACAATTACCATAACACAAAATATCATAACATAGCATAACATAACATAAGAAAACAAAACAACATAACAAAAATATAGCATCACATAACAGAATATAGATAATCAGAAATCTAGCTAGAAAGTGTTGTGGGGACCCTTTTAGGACCCGGGTTGGTCACCCCTGCTTTAGCTTGGGTTTACAACTCATGTTTTTATTTATATTTTATACACATTTTATTCATGTTAGCGTGCCAAGGCTACTGAATGAGGTACACAACATGCTAGCTTGTGTTGCTCATATAGGAGACAGCTTCTATCACCTAGGCACAGCATTACATCAGAGCTGTATCCCTGAGGTGATATGATTTATTATATAAACCATGCAATGACTGAAATAGGGCAGAGTGCATTCCAGCCACGATGATCCAGGGGTGCATGCTGTGTGGCACGCAGTTTAGATGGAACTGATCTGCCAGCTTTCTGAGAGGATTGTCATCTATATGACATGCTGATTCCTGATACTTGATCGAAGAATGGGTCTGGGGCTCCTCCTTTAGATCCAGCCAGGCAGAGGGTTAGAACCACTATGCTCTCAGATATAGACATTGGGATAAGCAGGAATCTCTAGAACCTCTAGAACATACAGAACCACATACATCATGGTTGGATTGTGTATTATCTTTATCCTGATTGTAATGCGGATTACCTTGCTTTGTTTCATCTGCCTAATTATCGCAGCTTACCCTTTATATGCTAGATTGCGATTGTTTCAATAAATGTACTGAAAACTTTTTTCACATATTTGTGTCTCACGTTGGCATGCATGAGTAACTGAGCAAAAGGGGTATGATCTGTTTCCGAGGCTTTCTGGGGTGATTCGGAGTGTTATGTTCAGGTGGCAATGCTCCCCTTTTACCCCAGCAGGTTTGGAGATTGGGTGAGACACAGTGAGCTAGCCAGGAGTTAGGCCGACAACTACTGAAGGTGTGGATTGCTCTCAGTCTTCCACACTCTACAGTGTGACAGAGCTGCCATCCTAATCATGTAGTCCTATTACCAAAGTAGGAACCACATAACAAAAGCGTTAGAAAAAGTTATGGATATTTATAAAAAGTGCCTACACTAATTGAAAGAGATGTTCAGCGCCTCAATATCTGGTAGGTGAGAAGCTATGGTTAATGACAAAGAAACCTACAGGGGTAAAAAGAGAGAATGTCTATTTGGAGATAAGTAAGAGGCACATTAAAAATAATAGAGACTATACCAGTGAGCAATTCACCCAGTGAATAATGGCATAATGCATAAGTAGCATGATGAACATAATGAGGATCCAACAATAACTTTACACAAAGTATATAATGGACAATGTGATGATGCCAAATTGCTCCCATCAATGAAAGAGGCATGGAAGAATCATCCTCGCTAAGGAGTAGAGGCACCACTCAAAATGCTTGTTGTTTGAGAACAAATGTGTGAACAACAAAAGATCTTGGCAGGGATTAATCTACTTTCCTGCTATAGTAATGCTTATTTATTACTTTTTTATGCATGTGCTTTTTTCCTTCCTTAGAATAGATCATATTATGAAATAAGAGCAGCACTCATACTTTCACCATGAACTGACACACTTTGACACACAAACCCTACAGCAGTGCATATGCTGCCCTGTTGCTTATGACAGTGTAAATAAGTTATTCAATTTGTTGTATCAGAAAGGCTTAATGTGGTAGTTGTAGAAAAGGTCTAGAGTTATTAAATTTGTTCCACCAGGAAGACTTTCTGAGCCACCTGCAGAAATGCTCTCCTAGCTGGATCTATTCCAGGGTTAACCAATCTCGACTGGTCCAAGGAGCACCAGTCCAGCAGCAGTAGTGCAGAGAACAGCAACATTTCATAGGAATTTTCTAGTTGGAATGGTAAAGGTTGCAATTTGAGATTTAGGCTATCAGCCTTGGCACATAAGAATTTAGTTTAGTGGTACCACCATAGACAAACGTGTGAAGGATATGTAGGAGTATAGCCTTTGTTATACACCCTAAGGGAGCTGGACTATATAATCGTCTGTATCGAACTGCCATAGCCAGTCAATAAATGGCCTTCCCTGTGACAAAACCACAATAAACAGTCTGGGTGAGAGAGCATACCATGCAGCAATAATGTACATCTGGCTCTGGCTTGTCAGAGAATCAGAGGGCAGGGCATAATCATTTCATTTCAATGTACTTCAGTTGGAAAAGAAAGAAAGAAAAACTGCATTTAAAAATACATTTCCTGCAATTTATTTTTGAACTTGCGTGTGGGTGTGCGTACGCGTCTGTCTGTGTGTCGATGCCCATGTCGTCCTTTTTCCAATGTCATTGCATTCAACTTTTGTTTGGGCCGAGGCATTGGTATACTAATATTTCAATCACTTCTAAGTTTTAAAATGTTCTAAGTGTGAATAGTCTGAAGAAATCTTTAAGACGCATTTTTTTATTTTTATTAATTGTACCTTTTTATTTTTATAAGGTGAAATCTTGCACCTTGCAAAACACCTTTATATTTCACATCCATACTGCAACAGATATCCATAAATAACAGTAACATGGTAACAACATAACACCTATAATAATATTTTATAGAGAACACATTTCTACATTTGATTTAAATAGTACTAACGTATAATGTATGCTTTAGACAGCTTTATAGAAGACTGTTTAAACTGGTGAAAATACTATTACAAGTGAACGGTGCAAAGTGAAACACACATAAGATCAATTAACGACGTTAAGTACCAAATTGATAAATATTGTGCATGAATAGTCAGTCCAATACTTCAATAAGGTATCATAGCACAAATGAAATCCGTTCCTTTTGGCACTTCCTGATTCCCCCATAGACCAACACGACCCTGCTAAAAAGTAATTTAGAGAAGTACTGTAGTAATAGCTTCTTCTAGGGAATCCGTGCTGAGGTACGCCCTTTAATATTCTATTCCCAGGCATGATGGCTACAGATGTAAGTAGCATTACAAATGCTGGGTGTAACTCTGGAATACTTGTCAGTCAGTGCATAGTTTGGCTATGCCACAAAAATGAAAGAATGCCTAAATAAAAGGAGCTCGAGGCAGTACAACGGGCACTGATTGCTGTCGCTAAGGCCCTTTTTCAACAGGACGCTAAGGCACAGATTCTGTAAGGTGTCACGAAGCGCAGTGCAGCAGCCAAAAAAACTGTGCTGTATGACAAGGAGAGAGCAAGAGTGCCATTTTCACATAGATATGGCACTCTCCTCCCCTCTGCCTAGCAGCGATGCTGATTTCATCTACCGTGCGCCATACACACACCTTAGCATCATAGTGCTAGGGTGTGTGCTTGAGTTTTGTACAAAATACTATGCCTAGGCAAGTGGAAATGCTTTTCCTGCTTTGTATGTGTGCTGTACACTGCAGCACACATGCAAAGTCGGAAAAGCAGGATGAAATAAAACATTTCTCCGTTTAGTGCCTGCTTTTCAAATGAGTTGCTTTTTGGTGCCAAACCCTTTCTTCTGATGTTTCAGAATAGGGATTAGTGTAAAAAAGCATGGGTGGTAGCATGGGTATGCCCAAGTACCACCCATGTAACGCCTCCTTAATGGAGAGTAATGCAAAGCAGCATTTTGCTCTGCTTTGCATTACTTTGCCACACAAGCCAACGCAAATACCTATTTGCATTGGTTTGTGAATGACAACAAAAGTTTAGCATCAGTTTAGTGTTACAAAAGCAATGCTAAACCAAATCTAAATCTTTGAGAATCTGGGCCTAGCAAGCATGCAGTTTGCGGCATCCAGATGCATGTTCCATCTCTGCGTTGGACGGTGATGCTTCTTCTGCTTTGGATTCTTCAGACTGAATGATAATTTAACCCTGTGATGGGAGCTGTTTCAGAATCGCCAATTCCCAAGCAAAGAGTAGTTTTTGCACTTACCCATTTGTAATGTTGCCAGAGGCATGAATAGCATAACGTTAACACAGCTTCAATTCATTCTGTCAGACCTCTTTTGACTGTTGTGTGGTGATAATCAATTGATTTACTTGAGCTGCTTTCCTGCCAGCTGTGACCAATACATAGAGGTGATGCCCCTAATAATTCATTGGTCCCGATGATGACAATGAATTTACACTTGCACTATAGAATCCTCGTTTTGGAGTGCATTGATAAGGCATTAAAGAGGGGAAATTAGCAGGGAAGGGGTAATTCTTCACCCACTTCTGAGTCATCTAAAGACGTCTTGAGCCACTGATCCATTTTTACAGATGTGCTTTCTCCTTTCACTTGTTTACCACTCTTCCTCAAAGTTCTTTTGATGACTGTACTATATTTGATGTTAATACATAGATTAAATAATTCTCTTGGCCGTGTCTTTGAGCAAAATTTTGTCATTATCAATGCAATGTGCCCCTAAATACCACATATATGCTGGAATCCTCCAAAAGAAACAAAGTATACTGCTATGTGCTGATAATTCCCAGGTATCTAAGGATAGTTGGTTGCTCTGTGCATTTGATTTAGGACTAACAACATGGTCACAAAATTCTGTATCAACAGTGTTAGAAATGGGGTCTTTGGTTGGCAGTCAGGTTACCCCCGTCCAAGCAAGGACCCTCACTCTAGTCAGGGTAAACGAGAATCACACTCAGTTAACCTCCACTCACCCCCTTGGTAGCTTGGCATGAGCAGGCAGGCTTAACTTTAGAAACAATGTGTAAAGTATTTGTACCAACACACACAGTAATACATTGAAACACTACAAAATGGACACCACACCAGTTTAGAAAAAAATATTTAATATTTAACTAAATCAAACAAGACCAAAACGTCAAAAATCCAACATACACAAGTCAAGATATGAATTTTCAAAAGAATAAAAATCTTAATCATTAGAAAATAGTGAGAAGGCTGTTGTTACACAAAGTACCTCGTTAGCGTCAATAATAAAGCCGAAACGAGCGAGCGTGCATCGGAAAAGGGTAGCAATGCATTGATTCCTTATTCGCAAGTGAAGCCACGCATAGTTTCCTTCTCCGGTCGGGTCAGCGATGCATTGTTTTTCTCCCTTGCAAGAGAGTGATGGGTTGATTTCCGGATCGGGCACCTCAGATCCATGCAGTCATGTTGACTTTGAGGCTCAGGACGATGTGTGGAAAATTCAGTTGCACGGTATCAGAAAACCAAGCTGCGTGGGGTGTGCGTCGTTATCAGTCTCTGCAAGCGGGTGCTGCGTGTTGTTTCTCTAGCCACCATGCATCGATCTCCCAGCTGCGATGCAGGTGGAGCGCCGATTTTAGCCACGAAGCCGGCGGCGCATAGTTTATCAGTCGCATTAAGGAAGGTGCACCGAAAATTTCCCTGCACGGTGTTCTGTGTGTGGATTTTCAGTTCTTGTCTGCCAACTTCACCTTTCAAGGGCCCAGAGACAGGATAGTGCACCATTTGGCAGGGCAGGAGTCTCAGCGCAGAGTCCAAGTGCTGGCAGGGGGAGTCTTTGATGGTCCTGATACTTCAACAACGGCAGGCAAGCTCAATTCAAGCCCTGGGAGATTCTTCTCAAGCAGGAATGCACAGCAAAGCCCAGTCTTTGTCTCCTTTCACAGGCAGAAGCAGCAACTGCAGGATAGCCCAACAAAGCACAGTCACAGGCAGGGGCAGCACTTCTCAGCTCTTCAGCTGTTCTCCTTGGCAGAGATTCTCTGGATTCAAGAAGTGATCCAATTTCAAGGGGTTTGGGGTCCACTACTTATGCCCCTTTCTGCCTTTGAAGTAGGCAAACTTCAAAGGAAAGTCTCTTGATTGTAAGATCCTGCCTTGCCCAGGCAAGGCCCCAGACACACACCTTGTGTGACTCCCGGCACAGCCCTTTCAGGTGTGAGTGACCACTTCTCCCCTCCCTCCCAGCACAGGTGGCTCATCAGGATATGCAGGCCAGCTCCTTTTGTGTCACTGTCTAGAGGAGAGAAGCAAACAGCCTAACTGTCAAACTGACCCAGACAGGGAATCCACAAACAGGCAGTGTCACAGAATGATTTAAGCAAGAATCTGCCTACATTCTGAAAGTGGCATTTTCAAACACACAGTTTAAAAACAACCTTTACCAAAAGATGTATTTTTAAACTGTGAGTTCAGAGACCCTAAATGCCACATTTCTATCTGCTCCCAAATGGAATCTGCACTTTAATAACATCTAAAGGCAGTCCCCATGTTAACCTATAGGAGGGATAGGCCTTGCAACAGTGAAAACAGTATTTCACTGTCAGGACATGTAAAACACATAAGTATATTTCCCTCCTTTAACATACATTGCACCCTGCCCATTGGGCTTCCTAGGGCCTACCATAGGGTTGCCTTACATGTAGAAAAAGGAAAGGTTTAGGCCTGGCAAGTGACTACACTTGCCAAGTTGAATTGGCAGTGCAAGACTGCACACACAAACACTGCAGTGGCAGGTCTGAAACATGTTTACAGGGCTACTTATGTGGGGGGCACAATCAGTGCTGCAGGTCCACTAGTAGCATTTGATTTACAGGCCCTGGGCACCTTTTGTGCACTGTACTAGGGACTTACTAGTAAATCAAATATGCCAATCAGGAAAGCCACTTACATATACAATTTACATAGGAGCACTTGCACTTTAGCACTAGATAGCAGTGGTAAAGTGCCCAGAGTATCAAAAACAGCAAAAACAGAGTCCAGCACACACCAACAACCTGGGGAACAGAGGCAAAAAGTTAGGGGAGACTACGCCAAGGATGCCAAGTCTAACAAACAGAAATATGAATGCACCAGTTAAGCCCTTAACACGTCTGGGCATAGGAAGTGTGTGTTGAGTAGACTCTATATGAGCACCTCCACGCAGAATAAATAAAGGGCTATGAAAACCAGATAGCAGATCATTTGAGTCAATAATTATTTTCCTTCAATGACTGCTCTCAGGGGTCATTTCAGGATATGTGCATGACGTTTGAAACCCCTGACGTAACTTTGGGTATGTCCAGGAAAACAGTGTAGTGTCCTTGTTTCCTCGTGGTCCCTGGATATGAAAAACTGAGGGTAGATTTATTCTGTGCCACCTGATCTAAAGGACCTGTATGTGTCTTTCTAAGATTCATTTAAAATAGCATCAGCTCTGACAAAGCTCAAGCTAAGCAAAGCAAATGTTGTTGTGATGTTATGGTCTTTATTTGTTTGAATCAGGCAGTTGAAGATAACTCCTGTATACCATGGAAAACCTTAGCAAAATAAGAAATCTCTAATTGTCTCCTAATTCTATAATAATTACACAGCAAGAACTTGGCACAAGTAGAAGTAGACCCAGAAGGAAAAGTGTCACGTAAAATATTGACTAATAAGGGACTGAGACAGGAGTGAGGTCCCCTTTTTATTTAATTTTTTTAAAAACATTCTAGCTGATTTACCCATGGTTTTAGCAGCAACAAATAGCTTGAGCCCTAAAAACACATGTTTTTTTTGTACGCTGACAATTTGGTCATTATGTAATGAGAGAAATAGGTCTTAAGAGGAAATTAGAAATTGTCTAAATTTTGTATCAGAAAAAAATGTCAATGAACATGTATAAAACCAAAGTTTGGGCATTAGGAAAAGGAAATTCAAAGTATAAATGGTACTTAGGGAATACAGAACTAGAGGTGATTAATAGGTATATATATTTGGGGATGTGGTTTGAGAAGAATTTGCAGTGGAAGAGGAACATCAAATTGCTACAAGCAAGAGCACTTTCCTATGTGTGGGGTGTCACAAAATTTAGAGCATAATATGGTGCGCCATTTGTAAAACAGGTTCTATCAGCCTACCTTTCTATGATTCACCATAGCTTTCAATATGGTGTAAAATTACTTCATTTAAGTAGTAAACTTGATATAGATCTTGAAGAGGACAGACGTTTAAAAACGCTACTGTCTCTTTCGTGCTCTGTAATTATCCAAGCCATAAGATGGAAACTGACCTAATTGCCTTGAGCTACTTAGCCTTGCAATGTGATTAGATTTTGGAGTCATATCGAAAATGGTGCAACCGATACCTTTGCCACACTGTGTCAGAAGGAAATAATGTATAGAGAATAAAGATGGGCACAAAATCTCAGAAAGACTTCCAGTTAGATATGTAACCAGATATTGGTAATAGCAAATACTAACTTACAAGTAAGGGTATCCAAAGTTGAAGAGTAAGAATTAACTATAATCTTTGCCAAAGAAAAGGATCTGGGGTATCTACACAGTAAAGTATCTACTCAGCTTTTGAGACACTCCCAGCATAATAGCAAGTTGTTCCCATCTATTAATGTCCTCTCAAATTCAGCCAAAGATAAGCAGTCCCAAAACTTAGTGCTGGGCTGAATCCAGTCCTCCCATGTTCTCCTGCAAAGATGGTCATTTATGGTTCATATCTTTTTTTATTATTATTTTGTGATATGAAGGAACATCAGCCACATAACAACATATGCATTGTTGGACATAAACATGGAAATGTAACATCCTTAAAAATTCAAAGAACTATAACCCCCCACCTCCCTATCTCACTCCCTTGGTGGGCACTCAAGCATAAACACAGAAGTAGGATGAGCCGATGGTGTATGCGTTATATTCTAAGAGGTAAATCTATCTATGGGTGTTCCAAGTGTTGCAACAATTGTAAGTTTCGAAGGCATGTCAATTCCCTAGATTTATAGGGTAATAACTTGATAGATGGGTGCCAGAGGTCGCCATAGAGTACTCCTTAGGACACCGGTGTCAGGATGAGTTTTCATTCCCTAGACCCACTCCCCAACCCAAGCCCACTCTTCTGGTGGGGGCTCAAGCAAAATACTGAAGGAGGGTGAGTTGACAGTGAGTGTGTTATATTCTATAAGGTGGGATTTGCTATGATATGCTATGAGCAGTCCAAAAGTCGCAGCAACTTTAGGTATCTAGGGCATGTCAGTTCTCTGAATTCATGGGATAATAAATGGGCTCCAGAGGTCGCTATAAGATTCTCCTTGGGACGTCAATGTCAGGGAGAGTTTATCCATTTCTAAGATATACCAGAGTCTATGAAGCCATTTGCAATGGGTGGGGAGGGTAGTGGTACCCCAGTGTGCGAGTAAGGTTTGGGAAGCCACCCACAGTGCCAGGCCTATCTGTTGCCCCCTATGTGATTTTAGTGGAATGTAATTGGGTTGGGTCGACCAAGTATAGTATGCACCAGAAACCTGGGTAGCTGAGTGTTGAGGTGTGTGTTTATGTCCGGTAGGGCCTGACTCAAGAACTGAGCGCTCCTGGGGCATTCCCACAGCATATTGAGCAGTGGACCATGTGTCCCACACATTCTCCAACATTCAGCCGATCGAGTGTGGTAGCATTGTCGAACTTGTGGTGATTTTGACTGCTGTTTCTATGCTTTCCGAGTTGCTGGCCATGTGATGGGCTCAATAGTAACTCTCCCCCCACTCTGTGGGGAACAGGCTTCTGCCCAGCTCCTGTTTCCAGTGATGCTGTCCTAAGGGTCTCTGCAACGGGGGAGCCTGGAGGAGGGTGGGGTATAAGTCGGATACCATTCCTTTATCTTTGAGCTTCCGAAGAAGCCACTGTTCGAAGGGTGTCAATGGCCTCTGGGCCCCAGATCGGAGGGCAGAGTGTGTGAGGGTTTGTAACCCAGTGGCAGACCTGGAAGTATCTATGTTGCTATGATTCTGGCAGCCCAAACTCCGCTTTCAGTTGCTCAAAGGATAGTACGAAAGTATCAAACACCGTCTGCATCATACAAATGACCAACGACCTACATCCTCTAGTCTGACACCAACTAAACGACCAGCCATTATGTCCTTGGGTAAAATCTGAGTTGTCCAATATGGGAGTCAGAGGGGACAGAAACTTAATAAGGCCCCCCGCTAGGGCCACCCTGTCCCAGGCTCTATGTGTGGGCTCCGTGACCGGGGAACAATAAAGACACCAGGGGCACTGTGGCTTCTTGAGGCAAGGCACCTTCTATAAATGAAGACCTGCAATTGCCTGGTCCATGAAGCACCATGATTTCTTGGATTCTGCCCGCGACCACTCATCAAGATAGCGGAGCTGTGAACCTGATAAAATGTGTGGAGATTCAGAATGCCCAACCCGCCTTCTTTAATGGGTTGGTGACTAAGGGTACACGTCATCCGGGGACGCTTATCTGCCCAGATGAAGCAGGTTATCTCTTTCTGTAGCTTTACAATTGTACTGGGTGGGGGAGCAGTGGGCAGGGTCTGGAAGAGGAAAATCATTTTTGGAAATACATTCATTTTGATTGCCGCGATGCAGCCGAGCCAGGGCAGGGAGTATTGGGGCCACCTAGTAAAGTTGTGCTTGACTTGCTGCGGGAGGGCTATGTAGTTTGCCAGCACAATGGCAGGCACTGTTGTGGCCAGTTGTATACCTAATTAGGGAATAGTGTCAGTAGGCTGTGGAACATTAGCACTACCGAGAGCAGTGCTGCAGTTTGCGGGGAGACCAAAATATTCAGTACATGCGATTTCTGGATGTTAATGTGGAATCCCGCCGCCACACCAAACACCTCCACCTCCTCCAAGAAAACTGGCAGAGGGCCATTATAACATAATTTGCATATAGGCAGATGGTGTGGTCCTCTCCCTTAAACCAGACCCCAGTGATACCTGGATGGTCTTGAACTAGCTGGGCAAAGAGCGCAAAAAGCAGTGGTGAGAGCTGACAATCCTGTTGTGTGCCTCTGCCTATAGGGAAAGATGCTGATGTATGCCCATTAACCCTGATAGTTGCCCTTGGGTGACTATAGGTGGTTAGAAGTTAGTTTCGGAGGCGTAGTCCTATACCAAAGTGGGTGAGTGTCTCTAATATTAATGGCAAGTGACACCAGTCAAAGCCCTTTTCAGGGTCGACCGCCAGCAGCAAAATTTCCCTTCTGAATTTTTTAGCTTTGTCTATGATGTGTAATATCCTCTTAAAATTATTGCTCCATTGTTGCTGGGGAATGAACCTGGATTGGTCCAGGCCTACCAATCCTGCCATCAGTGGGTTCAGTCGGGCTGCTAAAATACTTGTCTGTAGGTTTGCGTCAATGTTGAGGAGACAAATCGGGCAGCAGAATTCACACCTCTGCTTGTCTTTTCCAGGTTTAGGAAAGATGGACATTTTAAAAAAAATAATAGACATTGCACATGTAGTTTGAATAGAAGTTGTAATGCTTTACATTTTTTTAAATGTATTAATGTGTACACAATTCAACTGGTACTCAAAGCCAACTGTGTGCATGAGTCGAACATGGCATAATAGTGATGAATTACATGCTATGTTCCAAGCGCTTATATCTGTGTAACTGGCTAGGCAAAACATTGACCCCTAAGATGTATTGTCTGTTGTTTTCATGTTCAGGGTGGGCATTCATCTGTTGGGTGACATAATTACCTATACAATTGGAACCACACTTCACTATCCTTTACCAGCTTGTCATTGTTCTGTACTATATTTAGTCATATTTCCTCAGTCACTACCCATTTGCTCACATCGTTAATCTATTTTTTTTATTTGGGGGGCTATGAGGCTCAACCATGTTAGAGCAGCCAGGAGCTTTACCAGCATCATGGCAAAATCTCTGAACTTCTTTGTTACATTCTTTTTTGTGCACGATACATCCATCCCCAATAAACAGATCTGTGGAGTTAGGCTGAGGTTGCACCACAGCCCCTTTTGAAATGGGTGCACCACATGTATCCAGTACTCCTCCAGCCAAGGGCAATCCATTGTCAGCGGTAAGTATGTGGCCCTTGTACTGCTGCACTTGGGGCAGTCCGCTAACTTCAGTGGGTCCATCTTATCGAGCATGGCTGGGATAACATATTTGTTTGTAGCATTCCCAGTGCCCCTGTCCAACCCTTATCTATGAAATTGGTGTCACAGTCAGCTTCTCGCTTTCACCTTGCTTTAATCGTGAGTTTCAGTATATTCTCATGGGTTACTAGATCATGTTATGTGATTACCCCTTGCCTACTGTCTGTGCGAAGGATCATTTCAGGTGTGTTTGATTGGGTGGGTGCGCTGGTTTCCTACCCATGTATCCCTTTCAATGGTTTGGAATGCAGAGTAATGTAGGAACTGTCCTGTGCTCAACTGAAATCTTGCCTCATCCCACTGTAGAAAGGACTCAGAGCTATATAGGTCATCCACATGCATACCTCTACCCCTCTTCCAACAAGACATATTGTATCACCGATCAATGCGCTGGAAGTTAGGAATTTCCCACAGTGGCTGATCATGTTCAAACAGCAGGTACCTAACACACCTAGTATTATACAGCCTCCAGGCGTGAAGCCCCATCTGCACTATGAGTGGTAGCCTAGACAGACCTCTTCTGGTGCAATAAAGGAAGACAGTGAGTTCACTTGATGTCAGCTGGCCCTGCACTAGCTGTCTTTCTATGCCCCTATGGGGCTGTACCATTCCACAACAACAAATTGCAGCTGGGATACTTGATAGTATGTCTCCAGCTCAGACACCCACAATCTTCCCTGTGCGTAGGTACACTGCAGGTTGTCCATCTAGACCCTGCATCTCTTTTCGCGAAGTGAAATATGTGCAAACTGCATTTGAAAATAAAATATACAAACACCTGGGTAGTACCAGTGTTTTAAAGCGCTATTCTGCCTGGCATTGACAAAGGCAATGTAAGCCAGTAAGTCACGTTCTTCTGAAAACTTGATATGAAATTGCCCATGTTAAGTTATAGCTACTTCTGTTTTGTGTGAGTCACTATTATGCCCAGGTAACAGAAAGAGTCTGCTACCCAAGCTGTCCCCTGGTTAGGATGTTTTCCCTCTAGTACACCCTGCAATGTTCCCAGTAGGAACAGGACTTATTTCTGACTGTTCACACACAGTCCTGATCATGGACCCAATCTGGTCAGTTTGGACATAATTCCAGTAGCAATCGAATAGGGTCAGACAGATATATAAGCATGTTGTCCGCCTAAAGCAATACCACATGTTGGAGAGGGCCTGTCTGTGTTACCCAATTAATCACACTCCTATGCAGCCAATCGACCAGTGGCTCTACCGCTAATGCGCAGAGTAAAAGCGACTGCTGTGACCCTATCACGTACCACATTCTAATTCCCATTCGTCTGATATCACTTTGTTAGTTCTGATCTTTACCAGTGATTTGGTGTATAATACACTCACTAGTTTGAGGCATTTATGTTCAAAATTCATGGACCAAATGGTTGTTAAGAGGCATGGCCATTCAACAGTATTGCCCGCTTTCTCCATCTTCAGTGACAATAAGACTAATTTGTGATCACTGAACTTCATCTCTCTAAAGACATGTGCTAACCGTCTGATGTTTAGTGCAGTTATCCTTCCTGGTATGAAGCCATTCTGATCCATATGTACCAGATATGTGATCTCTTTGGAAAGTTGCATGGCTAGGATTTTCCCTAATATCTTATTGTGGGTATTAAGGAATGATAAATGTCTGCATAACCGCCTATCAGTGGGAAATTTGCCTGATTTCATAGCCTCATGAGTGATTAGCTGCAATTTACAAATCCATATTTTTGGAGGTGGCAAGTTCTTGTTGGCTGTAGCGACCCACAAAAAGGCAGAACCTACTACTTCCATCAGGGGTGGGCGATTACATTCACTGTATAACCTGTGCTCACCCTTACATACCTTGCCACTGTGCAGTCAGGCTTATCACGGAGGCAAAGTGTAAAGCATTTGCACAGAACTCTTCCACAATAAATACCCTGAGCATCACAAAAAAAACTTCACATGCACACTTTCACTCAGAACTGCTATGCGGTGCTACAGATATCAGGCAGGTCTGTAAGGAGCAAACTTGCACCCACATACTCACAAAGCACCGTAATGTGGTGCAACTGATATCTGGGAGGTCAATTGGTAGCACACTGCAGACCCTGTGGCCCAAACCCTCCTCCACCCGACTACCCCACACCCACTGATTAGAAAGAGATAACCCCCACCGAGCACAGGTTGTTTCAGTCAGAGTCACATTTCCTTGAGGTCCCAGGGAAGAAGGTGGAGGGTAGATAGTAGGACTGATTAGGAAGCAGTTGACAAACAAAAGAGGGCTGGCCACCACTCAGGAAGTTCACGCACAAAATATGGAGCAGAAGCAGCTGAGGGCAATAGTTTGTCAATTAAAGGATTCCATAACATGCCTTCCAGCACCAGCCCAGTGCTGCAAACCCCCGGGGGTGGGAGAAAGGGGTTGCACAGTCTCTTGACCTGCTTCTGATAATTTTTTGAAGCGCTCCTCCAGCCCAGTCAATTACTCTCACCATCCTCGACTGGACCGGGCAATACTACCTGGCACATGCTGTTGTCTGGGACTGGTTAAGGAGAGGGCAGGTATTTTGCCACTCAGAGGGCCCAAAAGGAACAATCAATGAAGAGGGGAATGTAACAGGGTTGCCTGTCCGAAGGCAGAGGTGCCCTGTCAGGTACACATTGATCAGAGTTTCATCCAGGCAATCCAGGTACAATGTCTGGTGCACAATGATCCGAGCTGCAACAGACAATTCAGCTTCACACACAATGTGAGTTTCAAATTCTGTGAGTCCCTGGAAATGAGGAACAATGCCCAGTTCCAAATGAGGAACTGTGAGTGGAACTAGACAGTTCCACTCACACAGCATGCGTCTGCTCACCACCAACAAGATGCTTATGTGTCCTACGGCCCCACGATGCAGGGGCCACACTTCTTAGATGTGGCAATGCACTTGGGGCTCCTCTCCAGACGATCTGGTCTCCAGGTACAATTCTTAGTTTCACGCTTACTCTGCAGTGTCAGTTGGAACACAGCAGTTGATGTGGGGACTTGTGAGGGCACCGCTCTCCAGGTGTCATGAGGAGATGGTGTGGGTCCCTTGTGAGATGTCTCTAATGTCCCTGAGACCTCCACAAGAGCACAGGGGAAACCCAACAAGCCCTCAGAGGGCACACTTAAGGGTGCTACACAGCAGCAGGCAGTCTGCCCAGGCCAGCCACAATTCAGAAAGTGTTAGCAGGCCCTTCCAAGGGCAGTAATCCTCTTTGCGCAAAACAGAGACCTCTGCAGTGTGCACCACACAGACTAAGTTCTCCGATCCCACGTCCCTGCAAGTGTATTTTTACCCTGCTGCAGTATGGCACCAGTAGGTATGCTGCAGTCTCATGCCCAATGTTTACAGCTGATGCTGGGGATTGCACAGATGTGCTCCCCTAGCCCCCGGAGTTGATTGGAGCCAGGTAGAAAGGCACACTACAAACTTTAGAGGAGAGAAATGCCCACTTTCCAGAAGTGGCATTTCTCAGCTATTAATGACAAAACCACCCTTACCATAGAAAGGGGTTTATCACTGCAAATGATTGGAAACATCATGAGGCTGCTCCACTGCAATCCACTATCACAGTTGGGGAGTGATTTCAATCACTCCCACATATTGGCCTACGGGGGGGATCCACCTTCAGTGGTAGAGAGAACACACATGGGTATTCTTTACTGTGCTTAGAAACACCCATAGTGCATTTGGTGCAAGTGCGCAAACACTGGCCTGCATTGGCAGGGTACGCAAACCCTGGTTAGCACCATTTCCTAACAAATGTAGGAAGGGTGCGTGCACTTTCACACTGTACTTACAGTGGTAAAATGTCCAGGGCCCTAAGGCCACTAAAAGAGAATCAGCAAAACCTATGGAAAGAGCCGATCTCCTAGGTAGGGAAAACCCATGTTGGGGTTCTTCACTAGTGGGACATGGAACACCCGCTGATCTCCTATGTAGGGAAAACTCATGAGGGGGATCTTCACAACTGGGACATGCAACACTCATGTGTACCGCCGTACTTTCCACCTACCACTTTTCCATCCTTCAGGGGCTGCTCTAAGGGTAGCATAAGGCCTACTCAGGGTTGGCCAAGGAATAAGAAATGATACCCCAAACACCAGTGCTACTGCGGCTCCCCAGGCCTGGAATGGGAGGCCTGATAAATGGATGACATAGGGTAGCACACTAGTGCAGTGTCCCACTAGTAGCCAGGGCTGTACCTGCCCCGGGTATGTGGTATACCTTTTACAGGGCACTTCTGGGTACGGCACCCCAACCAATCACATAAGCTCCCCTTCCTGGCATGTGTAGGAAGGGCATGCACACTTTCCTACTACAGTACAGTGGGAAAGTGCTCAGAGTCCAAAGGCCACACAAAGAGACTCAACAAAAAACTGGGAGCAAAAGGCAAAGGGGGTTATTCTAACTTTGGAAGAGTGTTAATCCGTCCCAAAAGTGACGGTAAAGTGACTGATATACCACCAGCCGTATTACGAGTTCCATAGGATATAATGGACTCGTAATACGGCTGGTGGTAAATCCGTCACTTTTCCGTCACTTTTGGGACGGATTAACACCTCCTCCAAAGTTAGAATAACCCCCAAAATGTTTTAGAGGAATCCCCTAAGAAGGGCCATGTCCAGCCCAGTTTGATTGATTGGTTGATTGATTTCAGGAGTGGAATAATGGTAACTTCACAAAGAGAGTTAGGTAGCGCTCCCTGTTCCAGTGCCTTCAGGAAACAAACAAAAGCCTCTCTGCTAGGTCCTCTGTGCAGGTCCTATACCATTTCTTGTAGAGACCATCCAGCCATGGAGCCTTGAAAATGTTTAAGTCCTTTATGGCCATGTTAATGTTCTCTAAGGTAATATCTGCCTGTAATGATTCCCTCTGTTCTGGTCCGGCGTCAGTTTTTTAATACCTTGTTTCGACATACTTGCCCAACCCCAGTCCACTCCGTTTGCTAACATATAGAGATTTGTAATACTCATAAAAAACCTAGTTCATGCCTACCTGTGTGTTTAAGATTGTGCTAATACTGACTGGGGCTGTCTCACAATTGATTACCCAGGACAGCATTCTGTCACCCTATTTCCCTCCCTGTGCAAATACTGTCTGTATTGTGTGTTAAGATAGCCTTCCTTTTCCTGGGCCTTCCCCATGATGTCCATCTGTAGCTGGATCATCTTTAGCAGTGCCCTGGCCCGATGGGATTGTTGTGTCTGCCAGTATGTCAATAAATGTTCCTTTGCAGCTAGGTCCATCTCCAAAGATTTCCTACAAGAGGTTACAGTGGCTATAGCCACCCCTGTATAATCAATTTTATCATGCTCCATTTCGTGCCCCTGCTGCTAGCTGTGTCAGTGTTACACTCAAAGTATTGTTCTATGTTTACCTGTGTTGCCTGATGGAAGATCATGCACATGGAGGGCCAACATAGACAGTCTCCAGCATAGGATGGTCGATCTGTTCTGTTGGTATGTGCAGTGAAACATCAGTGAAGAGGGGTCCGATAACACCCTACCTCTGTATTTCATATCTGTAATCCACTATGTATTTGCTCTATCCCCAACAAAAGGTCCAAATTGGCTTATGTATACATGTTGTGTGACAGCCCAGAAGCACTTTCAGCATGGCCGACCTTGTGATCACAAATGCCATCTTGTGTTACTGCAAACGGTTGGACCTTGAGGTGTGTCTTTCACTCTAGAAGAAAACATGCTAGATCTTTTGGACCGGAAGAGACGACTGTTCATTTTACCATGACTCAAATCTTTTTGAAAGTGCGTTAATATGTTTATGAATTTTGGAACTGCTAAAAGAGGCTGCAAGTACAGGAGTAAGATTTTGTTTTGCTTCCAGTGTTTTAGGGACATTTATGAGGATGGAAGAGGTTTCAAAAGCCAACTCTGGGGGAAAGGGGTCTTTTGCTTGTCATGCATAGTGAAGCTTCCTTGTTGCCATCATCTATTTGTATTTCACCTCATAAGCTGCAGATCCAAGATGTGTACAAGAAGCTTCTATGAGTATCCATTACCTAGGCATCTTCATTCAAGGGGTAATCAGTTTTGTATATTTATGTTTAAAATGGGTGCTGCATTGTAGTAGTGAAAGAGAAATGGAACACATATAATAAATATACTCTAGTAAGGTATACAAAACAGAAAGAGGGATTAGGGTGTTATGCAATCCAAGCGCAATGGTAAATTTCTATACATTGAGTCTTCACTTTTTTTATATTTCACAAACCCATTCCCCTTCCCTATTGAATGCTGGTCATGCCTGCAAAATAAGATACTGGGTTAGGACAGATTTAAAAAAAAAAATCTAAGGCTTTCTTTAGAAGGTAGAAAGTGAAGAAGAGTTTAAGAAAGACATTGGACTAATCTTTCTCCAGTCTGGCAAGATGTCATAACTATGTAATTTAAAAAGGAAGAGAAGACTCAAAGTAATAAAGATTACATCTAGGTATTAGTGGCATTTGAGAATACATTCAAGGCAATACACCAGCATCTTCAATACTAGGAGGAGCATTTTTGCAGATATGTTTAAAGATATGTTCTATGGAAAGATTGTTTTAAATTGTGGCCTTTATAGCCATCAGACAGAGGCACACTAAGGACATATCCTATGTGCAAAATGTGGAATTATTATAATATAATATAATATAAGAGCAGGAAAGAATTTGTGAACTACATTAGAGGAAGTTCTGATCCAAATATGAGAGATCTAAGGAAAGCAAGAGGATCATGTGGAGGATCATGGGATGGAACATGTCATACAAAAGCAACCATAAAAAAAGAAAATTGTCTGGATACACACAGGATTTGGTTTGTGTTGTTCATCAACTTCACCCCCTATGCTCCAAGAGAACATCATCTACATTTCACCCACTCTTTACCTTTAAAACTGCCAGGCTCTGATCACTGCAATAATTACTAGAAGTTAAAGCACTGCAAAAGGCTCATATGCTGCCCCTAACTGTACTCTTTCTCATCAACAAAATTATAAACTTGACCACCTGTACATTCTTCAGTTTACCCTGACGTAGATTCAGTTCCTCTACTACAATGTTTAAGATGCCTACCCACTACATAAAGGGTACTGTATAGCCCCGGCCTAGCACACATTAAAGTAGAACTGCCACTTTACCCCCTCTTCTCCCAGAGCCTCTCCCACTGCATTCCAACAAGAGTGTTAAGTTTAAAACATTTTACCACCTTCTTTCCGAAGCCAGCTTTTGCCTTATCAAAATTAATTAGCAGCACCCCTTCCCTGATGTCCTCTTTCAGGTGAACATTATGACAAATATTGCATTCCTGCATGCAACATTAATGCCCATATCTTCAGTCAAGGGTCTGACAGTTGACCAACCCCAGCACTGGTGATCCATCAGACTTCAGGCAATTGAGTATTATTATTATTGTTATTATTGTTTGTTGGTGTTGTTATTATTACTATAAATAGTATTATTATTATTATGCTCTATCTTATGTACTGAACTACAATAAGGCCACATTCTATAAAACCAGCCTTTACGACTAATCTACATAGCCATTGCACTGTCTTTGATCTCTGGTACTCCCGGCTCACATTGTTTTGGTCTAAATGCTTAATTCAATAATAAGTGCAAACGTAAATAAAAGAAATATATTGCGGTGTGAATCTGTAAAAAAAACAATGTAAAAGATCAAATATTGATCTACACATTTTAGTGGACTTGGAAATTGGTTTTCATATTTGCAACTTTCCAGGATTAGGAAAGTAGCAGACCGTCGTAATCTGTCCTAACTAATTTTCAAACAGGAGGAAGTTGGAGTCCTTAAGCCATTGCATCCACTTGAAAATTTGTTTATGTAACTGAAGGGGCGACTTAGATCTCAGTGGGGGGTTACTCTGTCGCAATGGTGATCGATATCTGATGGATATCCCGTCGCCGAAATCTAAATACCATAGAAAACAATGTTATTTAGATTTTGGCGGACGGGATAGCTGGTACTATTGCAACAGGGTAACCCCTCTGCCGAGGCTCTACGCTATTTTAAGCTATTTTAAGACGCTTGTAATGTTGTGATCAAAAGAGTGGACACATTTCGACCTATAACACAGGGTAATAGGCCGTACACATGTGCCACAAACGTTTTGGACAAATAACAAAAGTATATATAGTGTTACCTAACTCATTAGTGCCTATTTCATTGATTGTAGAAGGATGACAAGCTGAGTGGACCTGATGGAATTTAAACCTAAAACTGTGGTGGTTAACAGAGATGCAATATTCCACTATGTAACCAGACCCAGTTGCCATTGAGAGACATGTTCCCTCCTCAACTTTTTGCATCTTCATTTATAAAGGAGCAGTCGGTTTTGATGGAATCTAATGTCTGTGTTTTTTAAAATGATTTTCCAGATCGTATTCACAATGCCATATATTGGAAAGTCAGAAGCGTACTCACTTGTACTTCAGATTGCTGGCATTTTAGTGATGAACTCATTATCCCAGGAGTATTTAATAAAATCTACAGCATTTGTGAATGTTCTAGAGTATTCAAATGAAAAGAAAATGTGCATATGAAATTATAGATTGGAAAAACCTGCATCTATCAAGTTTAAACACATTTTGCGTCTCCCCATACTGTTTGTTTTCTTCACAGCGAAATTCCTTCACCTGGAGGGGAATAACACGTTTCCTAGACCACCATGAAGTTTGAATGAGTTCCCTCCCCATTTTTATTCTGAAACACACTTACTTCTGCCTTTGACGGGAGCAAATGTTTATGTTTGCAGTGCTGCAAACTGCATTCAAGAGGTATGTGAACGTACATAAACATAACACATTGTAGATGTCCTGCAACTTTTACAGGGTGTCCCATTCAAAAATGTCCACAATCCCGCCCCAAAAGCCTAAACTTGTGAATCTTGTCATAGCTTTTATAAATCAGGATGCTCAATTTATGTTTGGAAAGTGCTGCTTGGTACACACAGGTTTATCGCACAAAAACGTTTGTGAAAAGTCCTTTTAAGTGAACTCAATTGTTCAGAAGCTTCGCAAAGCTTGGAACCTGGACTGCCATCTAAACAAGCATTTGCAATGCAACGGGTCTCGGGTTTGCTTATGTTAGAGCTGATCGCGTTGTAAACTCCTGAACCGACTTTACATCTATCGGCAAAAGTGCTTTTATGTACGTAAAAAAGTGAAATTAACTGTGTAAGCGCTCGACTTCTGCCAAGCGAAATCGCGCTAGGAAAATAGAAAATAAGTAGTCCATGATCCGACAGAAAACAGCGAGCCTCGCATGTTTTCTGTACTTGGTCGCTGCGCTGGAGGAGGGCTAACCACCGGAAAAGGCATGCCTTCCACTAATGAAAGCAAGCAGATTTTACTAGGCAAGCCCACGAACCAATCAAACACAATGACGTGATGTCAACAGGGCTCCGAGCCCTTTTCTAATAACGAAAGCATCTTGCTGCGATACGCATGCGCGAGCGCATGCAACGCAGGCTCGACCCAAAAAAAAGGAAATCAGATTCTAATTCTCTAATTAAGTGCAGAGATAAAATTCTAATTTACAGCTACAAACCGAATGAAATATAAAAGTGGATTTTTCCGTTTTGAAATATTTTAACAGATTTCAAATCTAATTTTGTCATCGATTTTTCAAGTTTTAGCATTTTTTAAAGCAAAACATTATGTGATGCTTACAAGCAAATTTGTATAAACATTCAAATTTCTGGGAAGCAAAATAAGTCTAGGGCAAATTTAGTAATCAAACGGCGATGTTTGTGTATTTTCTGAATTTTGAGTTAACCGAAATTCGTAAAATGTCTGAAAAATTGCATTACACAAATTTGCCTAATTTTTTCATGTAAGAAACTCGATCACTTAGTAAATGTCTCACTATGAGACATTTTCTTTCTGAACCAGTTTCCTGTTGGTATCTTGTGAGACTTTATAATGTGAACAGGGACATCTTATGAACTTTATGGGCCTACTGCCAAACATAATTTGGGGGCCCTTCTTCAGAACATCTTTAATTTTATGATCCACTTTCAACTTGTTCATGCCGTCTTTGGCCAGGTCACTGACACTGCATAGGCACACTTGTCCAAATATTAAATGTGTTGCCATCCAATATTCAGGGAGTAGTGATTTGTGTTTTTAATATTGCAACATAGAAGCAGGTCGCTAATAGTATTACAAATAACCTCTGCCACCGACTGACATTTCTCATATATTTGGATCTAAAAGGAACTCTTCATGGATGTTGCATGGTGTTGAAAAGCAAAAATTGTCTGCAAAATGTATGTAATAATTGACAGCCACACCACTCGTATTAAGAATGAATTAAAAGAAAATGGTATTTAAAACAATTCATGTTTAAGAATCGTTTATGTTTGAGAATCATTCAAGGTGCTAGGGGTAGGACTGTGTGGAGAACAGAGCTGATCTATCAGTGGCCCCACTGAAATCTGGGTCCCGGCGCCAGAGCCCACTGTGCTCATGCCTTAAAACATCTCTAATTGATAAGTGTGCTTTCATGTGAAAAAAGTCACGGAAGATCCCTGCAAACCATCTTTCACTCATAAGAGTTATTTTGTGAAACTCTTATGGGATTTTACGACGTTTTGTGGAAAAAATATAATTTCCCACAGCTCTAATGAAAAAGATGCAAATCTGAGAAAAAGATTTGAACTGTTTTATGCATGTGGAATAGCTTACATGGTCTACACAATCGGGAGAGCAAATTGAATATCTTTGCTGGTACATGTAATCAGTATTGTGTCATAGTCAGTGCCAGCTTTAGGTCGGTTAGGCCATTGCCCCTGCACTAGGTGCCTTACTCAGGGAGGGTGGGGAGGAGTCACAGGGGGTTGAGACAGGGGAGATGCATTTTAGGATATGTTTAGTGATTAAAAAGCACTTGCTTCATGGATCCTTGTGTGCTCAGCAAGTTTCAGGCAATAATAAAATGTCAAGGTAACTCTGGTCATCAGTGGTGATTAGTGTACCTGATGGAAAGATATGAGTTTTGTTAAGTCATGGTTTTGACTCTTCATAAAGTAGAGGAGAGGGATAACGTGCCTGCTACAAAGCATATTAATATGCAGATCACATGGTTGTCACTCTCTGTATAATGTGTGTGTGATTTAAAAAAAATTGTCCCCTTGCATTCGTATAAGTAATTGTAAAAGAAATTAAATGCATGTGAGAGATGGACTATGGAGAGTTGAGGAGCACCCTTGGAGAGAAGCCATGGAGAAGGATGTGCTAGGAAAGATTGTCACACTGGGCGCCACCAACGCTCAAGCCAGCCTTGGTTCAAATCACAGAGCATTGAGGATTTCTATGACATTATTACAGGGCAGTAATACTCAAAGTATTGCCTGGACGCCACCTGGGGCCCTTGTGCCCTCCACATGCAGCCCCTAGTCAGCAGCATCACTGGGCTGCTGATTATTTAACTCAGCACTAACATCAAAATGGTGTAAAACATGACACAATGAGTTTAAACATTGATTACAGCTAACGAAAGGAAGTATCTATGGGGTCATCACCGCCTAACTTTAGTAACACCTTCACTTTTTATAAGCATCCTGCAGCAAAATTGTAAACATATGAAAAATGTCTTCAGAATTCAAAAAGTGTATTTCGTAACTTGCAGAACCGTTTCACCTTAGTATAACAGATTATCAGTGCTCTGAGTAGTATTTTTCAAACTGATAGTTTTCAAACACGGACTTAGAAACATTCATCCTTCCCTCAACCCTGACAGCAATGCCGATGGTGAATTAAGAGGCAAGTCAGTTGTTATGTGCACTCTTTGGGTGGCCTGGGTTCCTATTATACATGAACAACATTATAGTTTAATGAATCAAACACAGAAGGTTTTATACAGTGCACAAAAAGAAGTCAGGTATTTTGAGGTCCTCTTATATGTGGTAATAAAAAAAAAGTGAAGTTAAATAGTGAAGTAAAACAATTAGGGTCACACACTTTTCATTAAGAGGGGAAGCTGAAATTAAGCCCAGTATTTTGACTTTGCAGTTCACGCACTGGATGTATGTGTGTGCTTCCCCCACCCCCACCTTACCGCTAACCCCCACCAGCCCCTACCGTCACCTCGTTCGCATCAGTGAAGCCCTCAGTTACAACACAGACCAAACCTTTTGGCCCCTGGGAAAAGGTTTGCGAGCACCCATGTTTTAGGAGATCATGCACCATTCTGCCTACTATATAGTGCGCTCGTACCGCAACACGTTATGGAAACATAAGCGTTCTTTCACATGCGGTAGAGCGGATTAATCGTTAATCACGATGGGGTTTGCGCTGAAAGATTTTTCACCAAGTAATTTTAAACAGCGAATTGAAACGATATACCGAATATTCATTTGATACAGAGCAGTTGCAACTGAAATGGAAACCTTCCTATGCTACTCAATCAAATATCAATCAGTTAAAGAGCGTCCAACCATTCTGCCCAAAGGAGTTTCAACCCCAGCTAATACCATGTACTCGGTGTTTCAACATTACAGCCTTCCCTGCCTCGACTGACCTGGAACCTGGTTAGGACTGAAACCTGAATCACACAAGTGTCGTTTCTGCAATTTGAACATGTATACAGAACAACATAAATTATTATAGTACCCTGGGAATCAACACGATAGAACGAAATGTATTAATCTGTCACTGCCATTGGCAGAAACTGACACGGGTTGTGAAGTAATGACATTTCTGTTTACTTCGCATACTGAAAATATGTTATCTGTGTTTAGCCAACAGCGCTTTATTTTTTATTGTGAAAGCTATTTGTTCGTCAAGTACAGCATGCAGCTGCCATATTCCTAATAATCCAGGACTGCAAAAAGGTATTGTTTACCAGATGTTGCCAGTTGGCACTTGAAGCCACAGGGATTATAATGGAGGTCAGTATGCCATTGTACAGAACCATGCCCTACTGTTATATTCTGTCCCCACAAACCTCGTAAACAGAATTTATGTATGGGTGACAGTTGGGGACGGGTCATTTCTAAGGCCAACCCTGTTTTGGGGTTTTGACTGACAGCACAGCTGTCACTAGACGCCGTGTGATTAAAACAAAAGTAGTTTAAAGAGGTAAAACAGAGAGAGGAGCTTTAGCTCCGCATAAATGTTAGTAACCCTACGTACATCATTTGACTGGGGGGAAGGGGTGCACTTCTGCCAAGAAAGTGATTTTATTGAACTCTTACTGGCTTTCGAGGGGGTTTTATTCACCTAACGTGGATGTGGCGTTCAAATGTGATGAGACAGTGGCGTTCAAACAGGAGCAAAACATTTTTAACCATTTTGTAAGGAGTCACAGTTTGAGTAGTGCCTTGCATGAGCACAAGGGCTTGGCAGACTACATAACGCTTTACAGACTATGCAGCTAGGAGCCAAAGACATGGCTAGAGATGGCGTGGCAGGGGTGAAGTCAGCGCGGTGCTCCTTGTCGTCTGTGTGTGCTCATTTGCACAAGCAGGAGCAACACCTTTCTGTGCCCAGGTTCAGAATAGCGGGTCTTCCACGCTGTCGGAACTGCCTGGCAGCCGGTCCTACATCCCAACCCAGGGGCAGATACAGGGCAGGTGCTCCCCATTATCCGTGTGCAAACAGGCACACCAGCGGGAGCAAAAGTCCCTCTCTGTAATGGGCAGAAGTAATGCCATCTGAACAGCCAGGAAGTGCCCTGGCAGCCCGCACACCTTGCAACTGCCACAGACAAGGACCCAGAGGGTGAAGCCATGTGGCGCACATCCCTGAAGCCTCATCAAATTGTCAGACGTGGTGGCAAAGGTAGCAACACTTTCCTCTATTTTCCATGTGCGCGTATGAAGACAAGTGGGAGCAGCTCACCCTTTTTCCTGCTGAGCAGACAAAAGCAGGGTTGCAACAGCTGGCAAGGCACAGGCACAGGAGAGGCAAGAAAGTGCCTAGGACTCAAGTAGAAACCACAGCATTTCTAGCCTCATGAGTAAGGTGAATACAGTATTGCCCAGAGCCAGTCCATAGCTTTACTTAAGCAACCTCCTAGCATATAAAGGGCCTCTCTTTTTTTTTGGTTGTAAAATACGTTTTTACTATTTTGGAGTTTTGACCAATTGGTGCAACTTTCCCAAGTCCGAGGAGATAACAGACTACAAACCCTGTGCACAGCTCAAGGTGCTCTTCTCACAGCCTTGTAAGCTCATATCTGTTTGTGTTGTGTGTCTTGTGGCATTCTTTGCAACACAGCTTCGGTTGTCACTCAACTGCCTCCTCAAAATGTGGGTTGTGTGTTGCGTAAACTTGACCTTAGATCGATAACTTTGCTCAAAAGTAGTGTTTTACATGGTCAGGTACTCTCTGGTACTGAGTGCCTGCACTTCTTTAATTTGAAAGGATGAGTACAAGCACCTCTCTGCACTCCTACAATATACTTAATGGGAGAGTGCTGGCACTTTCCAGGAGTAAACAGGTACTCTGAATAGTGACTAATTGCACTTCTATGTTTCTATTTACAGCACTGCACAATAGTTACCCTTTTGCGAACAGGCAGGGTTTACAAACGTGGTCTGAGAGGTGTATGGGTGATGCGTGAGCTGTGTCTGAGTGCAGACCAAGCACTGTCTGTGTGCAGGGTGAGCGGGCACGATGAGAGGTCTGAGTGTGCTGTGTCAATGCCATTGCTTGGTGAATGGTGTCTGAATTTGGGGTCTGCAATGTGTGTGTGTGCAAGGTGTACAGGGAGTGTGCAGGGTGAGCAATCAGTTGAATGGTACATTAATGGTGTACACGTGCAGGAAGAGAAGTATGCAAGTTGCATTAGTGTGCAGATTGAGGTTTGTGTGTGGGAAGTGTGAAAAGCAGAGTGAAAAGTGTATGAGTCCTGAGTGAGGTGTGTAAGTGCTGAATTAGCATTATCAGTGCAGAGTGAAGGTACAGGTGAGTGGTGTGTGAATGTAGGCTTAGCGTTCAGCATACATGGAGATAGTGGTATGCAAGAGCTGTGTGAGTGGTATGTAAGCAAGAAGTGTAAGTGCAGCATGAGCAGTTTGAGAGCAGAGTGAGTGGTGGGTGAGGAAAATGTGGGCAGTGCCTTAGAGGTGTTTGAGCAGAGAGTGTACACACTGAGTGATGTGAGTGTGTACGGTGAGCGATGTATTAGTGTGGACTGTGAGGTGTGTGTGGAAAGGATAAGTGGGGTGTGAATGTGCAAGGTGATTGGTGTTTATATTTGCAGGGAGAAAGATGTGTCAGTACATGGTAATAGGTAGGTAAGCATAGGTTTCGAAAGTAGTATTTTAGTGGTGAGTGAGTACATGTTTAGAGGAGGGAAAACGTTCTGAGTACAGAGTAAGCCATGTCCAGGTGCATGGTGCGGACGTGTGAGTGCAGGGGGAGTGGTGCCAGGATATGTGGGAGTACAAAGTGTGCAATGTAAAAGTGCAGGGTACGTGGTATGCGGCTACATAGGAAGTTCATGGTGAATGGTGTATGAGGTGTATAAGTGCAGCATGTGCAGTTTGTGAGTACAGGATAAGAGTTATGTGAATACAGTATGAGTGGTGTGGCTGTGCGATTGCAGGGCGAGTAGTAGGTCTGTGTACAGGCAGGGTGAGAGGTCTACCTGTATTAATTTTGTATATACCTTTGTGATTCCAGGGTGATCAGTGGGGCTGATTAGGGCAGGGTGAGAGGTGTGCCGAAGTGAATGCAGAGTGAACGACAGCTGTTGTAAATGCAGGGTGCAGCACTTTAATCCAGTCCTAATAGCATTACCAATACTTTTGTTCTTGTCAATGTATGTACTTCATGTTCTCTTTTCCGGCCACCTTCTATACACAGGCAAGAGAATGATGATTAAATGCTCTGCTATATCCATGATATGCCTGATCATCACATGTCACACTCCCCTCTTGCCAGTGGCAACCAAAAGCTCCAATACCAACAGAATAACTTCCGGGTGTGCATGCAAAAGATATCCCCAGTATATTTCAATGTGGCTGAGCACCTCCTTCCAGAAGATTTTAATTTTCAAACAACTCCACTGTTTTTACCAATACTCTCCCCACATCATCAAAAACTAGTGGCGGTGTTGGGGAACATGTCTCAGCATATCTAGTGCTAAGTACCATCTCCTGTGAATTCTGTATTCCATTTTGCATGCCTTTCACAGCAATGTATAATTCCAAACCCACTTGTTCTCCTAAAACTTTGCTTTGAGATCCCACTACCAAAGTGTCTGAAATGTCCACTTCTCAAGTGTATTGATGCCAGAGTTGAGTGTTGTACTGAATAAAAATCAAAGCCCTCTTGGAATCAAAGGTGGGCAGATATTTTTCAAAAGACCTGAGTTGCCTAACACCAGTGGCCTTATTATTTCTATGTAGCACCCAGGGTCATATTTATGAGCCCCTAGCGCAACCGGAGCATCACTTTTCATGACCCTCCTGTGGTACAATGCCCTACGCCATATTTAGAAGGTGGCATTAAGCCACGTTTTGTGACTTAACGTCACCTTGTAAATACGGCCCCTTCACACGAAACCCTTTGCATGGAAGGGGCGTGCAATGGGAGTTTCTGTGGGCATGCTACAGCAACACCCATTGCATTTTGACACTGCCTCAGATTTACGAGTTTTCATAAACCTGAGGCAGTGCCAAAATCTAACGCCACCCAAGGGGTGGCATTAGCAAGGCCCAACAAGGGGGAACACCTTTATTCCTCTTTGTATTTTGCTTTTTCTATGTGTGCTGCATTCTGCAGCACGCATAGAAAGAGCAAAATGCAAGACATGATTGTTTATGAGCGGGAAGGTGTCCCTTCCTGCACATAAACAATCATTTAAAAATGACGCTTTGTCACTTCTGTGTGTGCTGCATTCTGCAGCACACAGAGAAGTGCCAAATTGCCATTATTGATTGTTTATGTGCAGGAAGGAACACCTTCCCACACATAAACAATCAAACCTCTCAACTAAGACATCCTTGCACAATGGTGCCAGGATGCCTGTGTTGGCGCCAGGCAGCTCAATTTAGCTCCAGCGCAGGGGACAACACAGGGGTGTGCTGTATTCAGTTGAATACGGCGTATCCCTGAGTTGTGAAAATGACAGAGTGTGGCGCTGCCAATTTTGGCACAGCGTTGCACTCCGTCATTTTCCCTTAAATATGGGCTCCAATGTCTCAACTGTGCATATGTAAGCCTATCATGTTTGTTCAACCCGTAGTCTCTCTTGCAAACCTGAAAGGACTTAATTGTGTTGCCCATAAAATACTCTTCAATATTAGACTTTCCCTGGCTCTTCATCTAGCTTATCACCATTCATCTAAGTCTGAAATTAATTGTGGGTTGCCATTTAGTGGGAGGTGTATGGCGAAGGGAAGGTAGTCTGTTCCTCATTTACTGTTAGTCTCTCCCATATAGCTAGTGCTGTTTTGCCGATCTAAAAGATGTATAGGTTTTGTGGTCTGTATTCTCTAAGTACCCACAGTGCATGCCACAGGAGTCGCCCCACTAATCCAGTGCTTTTCTGAAGTTTGCACCTACCATTCAACCAACAAGTAGATCTGTTGCCCAATATTAGCAAAAATATCGCACAAGTAAGGGTCTCCTCTCTAGGTTTTGTTAGCAATTATTTACTCCCCTAGCTTTGCCGTTTACCAAGCCAAATTTAAGAATGTGTCTCTGCAAGGACAGTAACTCTAGCACGGGGATCGCTCTGGACGGTGCCTGATATAAGTGGAGAAGGATGGGAAGCAGTTTCATTTTAAAAACATTAATTCTGCCCAGCCAGGACACAAACAATCTCTTTGAATGTATCAGATCAGGAGTAGTATGTATCTTCTGACTGTGGTCGCAAACCACTGAAAAGTTCCAGATTCCACAAAGGAGATGGTAACAGATATGTAAAGGGGAAGATGTCCTGGTTGGGCAGCTTCCCAAAAGGAATAATGTCAGATGATCTTGAGGGGAGCAAGCAGTTGTCTAGGTGCTCCCCACTCTGTTCCCATAAAGGCTTTTAAGCATCCTTGGTTCCTTTAGGTAAAGCAGGTTTTTGCTTTACAAAAGTTTTGTAAATGTGACTACAATGTTGGAGATCTGCCGTTCCTTGCGTGTAGCCAATCCAAGGGGTTGCAATTAATGGCCTGTCATAATAATATTTAAGTGGCAGGTCATTTTGCGACTGCCTGCAACTCGAGAATTTCTGTTATAACCTATTGGTACATACGTTGTATTGTAAAGTAAAAATCTGGTTGTAAAAAAATGGTATTAAATTTACGCCCACGTTTTGCTGCCAATCTTTTCGTACATCTTACCCTGAGAACTTTTTATTTGTATTTCGCAGTCGACTCGAACAGCTGAGACCTTAGGTAAGGTGAACGTTATAGCCTGTAGGTCCTCGAGCCAGATGTCATATTATTAGCACAGGCAGGTGGAAGCTTTCTTCCTGGCCCAGAGGTTAATGAACCCTGCACAATGACACAAAGGAAGCACCAAGATTATGCAATGAACAGGGTGCCAAAGGCAAGCCTTTCTGGGCTGATGCAGCCAGAGCCGGACGTGTAACATGCCACCGTTCTGATTTAGAAAAACAGTAAGTGGATATTCTCAAGTAATGAAACTAATGGCCAGATATACAAAGCCATTTAGCTGTTGCAAAGCCTGCAATTGACTAAATCAGAGGGTCTGCGACCTCTAAATGGCTTGTAGAAATGTAGCAAACCCATTTTGTGATCCAGTAATTGTTGACCGAAAGGCAAAATGAGTTTAGAACTGCATTACAAATCACGTTTTTGAAAAGGGCATGTTTAGGGAATCTTAGTGTATCTTTTAGACCTGTCAGCCTTAAGGAGTCTTCCCTTAAATGTTTTGCCTTGCTCTTCCTGCTTTTGCTGAATTCTTTTTTTTTCACTGTGGGAGTGCGCACTTTATCACTGCCAAACAGTGCAGGTGCCTCTCCTTTTAACATGGTGAAACAGGCATACCCTCTCTTGGCTCATTTAATCTACCTGCAGGTCCAGAGTAAAGGGCTACTAAATGTACCAAGGGTCTGTTAATCAAATGGTACTAGTGGGACTGCAGCGCTAACTGTGCCACAAACTTAAGTAGCCCTTTAAACATATCTCGCACGCATCTGCCATTGCAGCCTCTGTGTGCATTTTTAAACTGCTTTTTCGACCAGGCAAAATAAGCCTTTTGGCAGGCCTAAAACCTTCCTTTTTAATACATATGTCACCCCTATGGTAGGGCCTAAACATCCCATAGGCAGGGTGCAGTATATTTAAAAAGGTGGACATGTACTTTTAACTTTTACATGTCCTGGTAGTGCCAAACTCGTAATTCATTTTCAATACTAAAAGGCCTACCTCTCCCATACAACATTAGGGTACCTTTTTACATTTAATGAGCGACAACTGGGAGCAGGTAGGTATGTTGGGTTTGGCATCTAAAGAATTGCAATTTAAAACCTTCTTTATTGATAAAATTGGATTTTAAGTCAAAACTCTGAAAATGTTCTTGTACCAACTATTTAGTGCTTGCAGCCTAAATCCTGGGTCACATGACATGCTGTAACTGGAAGTTCGTCTTTTTGTAATACTCCCATACAGTTAGACAAAGAGGGAATGGGTGCTGGTAGTATGGGCCATCTCTGACTTAAGGGGGAAGCTGCCACCTTCCACACTTGCACATCAAAAAGATTCTGCCTAAGTACACTCACAAAGGGGTTCACACAAGTCATTTGTGTCCACAGAGAAGCTGGGGCCAGGGCAGTGAGGCATGAAACTCCAGACACCTTTGTAGGTGGAGGACTGTAGAAGATTCTACAACCTCGAAGTGGGCACAAGGTATGAATAGTAAACTATCGGGTCCATCTCTTCAGACCACTTCTGGATCTGTGGGCACTTCCAAGAAGAAGGACTAACAGGCTGTGAAGTCTGCCCTGCTGACCTGCTTGCTGACCAAGGGCTGCTTTGCTGCCCAAAGCCTGCTGTTACTGAACCATGGCTCCTCTGCTGCTGTGAGCTGTGTTGCTGAATCTAGCCTGTCTATGTGAATCATAACTTCAAGAAATCACCTAGGGGTCAGTTGACTGGCCCTGGTTTAAGATGAAGGGACATAACCCACCATCTACTCCAATCCAACATATTGCAACTGATCCTCGACGCTGATGCATGTCGGCACAAAATCTGCAAACACCAGCAGCTGTTATAACGGCAATGCAGCCCGATGCTGACACTGAAGCAGCATGACTCATCTCATCCCCTGGGCCCACTCATCTCTGCAGCCCCACCCGCTTCCTCAACAACGATGCAGAACCTCATATTCCTACTCTTGGTCAACTGCACTTAACTTGTCCACTGCGTAATAAATCTTGATGCCGAAGCTCACATCGCACCACCTTATCGATGGCTCCGTGATGTCGGCCCAAACATCTTGAAACAAGGACTTCGGAATTTAAAGCCCAGGCCAAAAGGCACTTTTGCCAGCAAACTGAACTCAATCATGTATCTACACCATGCTCCATTATGATCAGCCTTAACTTGTGAATTAGACCCAGTCTACCATGACCAGATAACCGTGGTTGGCACTTTTTGCTTGTTAGTGCTTGATTTGCATTAAACCTTTACATTTGCATAACTCCAGTTCTACTAATTGGATTCATGTTGTTTTGGTGCAAATAATTTATCAAACCTTACTCTATTTCACTAAAATGTTGTGTGATTTTTATTGTGTTATGGTCTGACTTTATTACTGTTTAAAGGGATGCATAAATACGTAACACATTGCTTCTTAGCTGAACCTGTCAGCTTTTGTGCCAAGCTAACAGAGGGTTAAGCACAGGTGTGATGAGAATTGTGGATGCTTCTTGAGTAAGCTCTCACCCTCCTCATCCATTAACCCTGTTTCCTATGGTATCCCTTTCAAATTCTGATTTACATGCTATATATTGATGGTCTGTGATGACAATTTGGGTTGTAAACCATTGATAGGCTACCATCTCCTCAAAGGAGGTGGTAACCAATTCTCAAAGAGAAAGTGGTCCACATAAGACACTTCTCCTTTATGAATGAAAAATGAAAAAAAACACATTTGTTGGGCATGTGCAAAGGTCCAGGGGACCATTTTCAACTCAAAAAATAAACTTTTTCAAGAAGTATTTTTTTTTAATGCACACCAGTTTTCTATAAGGGAAACAGGATGCCATTTTACTCCATCAACGTAATTTAGTGTATCCTACACAGGGGTATCATAGAAATGGGTATGTAACACTTAAAACACAAGAGTTATAAAAGTGGCCATTACAGTGTATGAATTTACATTGCAAGTAGGTAAACTGAAGGGCCCTTTTTAGTACTTTACAATGCAGGATGTTACAATTAAGGTAAGCCTTTTATTGCATTCATTAAGGGAAATAAGGGGAATTAGGGGGTGTAAGTCATTTTAGTGGTTCAGGGATGGGTAAGGATAAGTGCTTGTGAGGGTTTCTTTATCGGTCAGAAACAGGGCGAGGGTACAGGGTAGTAAGGGTTACAATGTGACTTTAGGGCTGAGGAATGGATAAGGATATGGGGTTGCAAGGGATGTATGGGAATTGAGGGTTCAGGGATGGGAAAGGGTGGGAGTTAGTAACAAAGTTTAAGGTAAAGTGTTGGGTAAGGGTACCGTTTAATGAGGGGTTTCTCAGGTTGGTGAGGGATTTAAGGGGGTTTTAGGGTTCAGGGATGGATAAGGGAACAAGCTGAGAAGAGGTTTTTAGGGAACAGGGCTGTTTAATTGTAAGGGATAGTTATCAGTTTTAAGGGTCAAGTGAACAATTGGAAGAGCAGGATAAAATTACACAACAACCTTCTCTGCCTTTTTATGTTTCATATGGGGAAGTAAGATATGAAGTTAGACTTCAAGCCCTTCATAATTCATAAGAGTAGCTATTTAGATTTATATTTGGCAAATATATGAATGAGTTCATGTGTTTGTATATGTGTGCATTTGCATTTGTGTGTTTATGGTTGTCTGTGTCACACCCCTTTTCATAGAAATGCATTCCAGCAAATTTTGGAAGCCACACTTTTCTATTTTTGTTGAATAGGACTGGTGGAAAAGGGCCCTGCGAACTACTTGTAGGCTCCAACATATTAACGCCGAATTAAAACGGTCACAATAACATGTCCTTATTACCCACCTTCTCATCACCTTCTAGTAATCTAGTTTTAACTGGACCTAACTTGAAGAATACTGTTCTATAGTCAGTACCTTACGTTTTAGATGTTAGTACTGGCATAAAATAGTGCTCCACAGCTGTTCAAACTTGGGTTTAAATAGGGAGAAATCAAATTAAAAAAAATACTTTAAGGTCTTTATCATACACGTACACACAGGTACAGGGAGCAAATGCATTAACCAACCAAGCTATATAACTGGTATTTAACCTGTAACCTTCAGGTTGCATGGAACTCACTCAAGTTGACACCGAGCCTCCAGAACTATCTCACTGGAACTGCAGCCTTCATATGGCTCAGTTCCTGAAGCTTATGTTCAACACATCAATCTATTACCACACATCTCAAGCTAACTTTACACACTATACTCACTCAGTGTTTGTACAGCTTTGAAAGGCTTCAAGAAAGTTATTGCCTGTTCAGAATATTAATCACTCTCCCTTCTGAAAGCACCTTTAACCCCACCAACACTCCAACCTCTGAATACCTACTGGTCACACAGCTCTCCATCTCCACTCACTCTGTGGTTTTTAGACAGATGCCCTGTCTGATGGTTAGGAAATCTCAGACTCCCACCCATGCTAATTTAAATGAGTAACAGTATTATTTAGAGCTTGGAAGGCAAGGTACTATGTCAAAATGTGATGAATGTCACATTTGCCATACTTAAGGTGGCATTTATTATAATGAATTTATAATACAGTGGCTGATACATGTGCCACGTTTATGATGGAGTACTCTGTGTGCCAAACTCTAAACAAGGCCTTAAGATATACCAATGCACTCTTCCTTTTTTTTCTAATTATGTAGAACAAACACCTCAAGCATCAAAACGTGATTATTTACTCACTAAATGTTAGGGTTCCTCTTAGGGTTTCAAATTTAATTGGCACCATGGAGGCCTCAGATATATATGTGCTTTAGAAAAAATAAATAAACAAATAATACATGTGGTTTGAAGATTTTAGTAATATATCACTTCCTTCAATATCTGTGGCAGCGTAGGTCCTGTGGGAGAAGGGTGAAGGGGTTGTTTGTGTTTGCATATGTGGAAGGGGTTTGTATGTGTCTTTGGTTTGTGTGAGAGAAGGCGAGAGAAAGAGAGAATGAATGGGTTGGGGAACAACTTGTACTGTAGAAATTCTTTACTTTTTATGCACTATAATCATAAACATTTATGCATTTATTGGAATAGTGTGTTTGAATAATTGTATTGTATAAAATAATACTATTTTCACATAAGTAATTTGTATAATTGACAACTTCAATTGATGAACATATTAATTTGGGCGTTATACTAATGTTATATTTCTACATTATGTAATATCAAATATGAAAGAAAAATATTCAAGGAAAACTATGGGAAGTGCTTAATACTAGCAACGGTTGTGATAGTTTTCCAGAGCGGAAATAACCAAGGCTATTTAACCACATCACTTTCAAACATAAATAAAATTATTAGCAAAGTATTAAAAAGGCTAGGTGAAAAATTCCACTCCGCCGGCAGAGTTTGTGAAAAATTGCCCACTCTGCGCTCTGCTTGGAACATGGAGAGCTGCCAAAACTCAGCCAACCGCCTTGTGGCAGAGTTTTTAGTTGCACACGTCTCGCGAAATTAAGTTGGCGAGCGAGAAGTTGAGCACTCTAGGGTGATTTTCAGGTGTTAGAATGCCTCCCAACAGGATTTCTCAAAGTGGCCGATTGCAGCTGGTCACTACCACTCACGTTGAGAAAGCTGCTGCTTGAGTTGAAGATCTACTTGTGTGGCAGAAAGAAGCTGAGCCCTCTTGTGCAACGTGTGGTGGCATTTTCACTGATTTTACAGCATGAAAGAAGCTCCCATCACTAAAAATCAGCGCGAGCAGCACAATGTAACCGATTCTGCCCCACCCAGAACTCTGATGAAAGTTGCTGAGTTTTTCCGTGCCTTCTCAGAATTCCGATGAATGAACTCCACGAGTTCAGCCCTGGCCAAATTAAAAACCATGAAAGAATAAAAAATCAAAAGATAATAAACTGTCATGATGAAAATGCAGATGCAGTTACAGATCATTTCTTGTCATCCACACTATGAACAATAGTAATGCCTGCTAACATTTGATATAAGGACATGACTCTGGTTATAAAAACTTTAAATGCATTGAAAGACTATGGTTTATGGTTGTGTGCATGTATGATTTAATGACAGTGAATATGCTGTGCTGTATGTGTGTTTGTAAACAGAAACTTAGTGTTAGCCTATTTTTCCTCTCTCTCTGTCTTTCATTACTCAAACGACAATGTGAAGGGCTACTAGATATTGCAGATGAAGTATTCATTATTGCCAAACTTATTTTTATTCGATATTTATAGTCACCTCACAAATACGCTATGGGGCAGATTTATACTTTCTGCCGCAAACCTGTGTTAGTGCAGGTTTGCGGCAAAAAGTATAGTGCCGGCTAGCGCCATTCCATGACGCTGGCCTTGCGCCATATTTATGGAATGGTGCTAGCCAGAGCTAAGGCCCTGTTAGCATCCTTGGAAAGGATGCTAACAGGGCTGGGGTGGTGTAGGCGGGACCGGGGCTCGTGCGCCACATTATGGTGGTACACTGTTTAGAGGCAAAAAAATAGCTTTTAAGCAGTGTAGTGCCATTTTTTTGCTCACAAGCCCCAAGGACATGGCTCCTCTCTTAGTAAAGACAGGAGCCATGTCCACCACCCCAATGGCCATGCCCAGGGGACAAATGTGCCCTGGACATGGCCATTGGGTCCAGCACCGTGCAGGGGGCCCCAAGTCAGGGCCCCGAGCGGTGTTGGCAAAAAAAATGACATTTTCATCTGGACATACCTTGGATGGGTCCCCCATCCTTAGGTGACTTCCTGGTGTGGGTAGGGGTGGGTGGGTGTGTCCCTGGGGACAGGGAAGGGCACCTGTGAGCAATTTCCATGGTCTCCAACCATGGAAATCTACCTACAGGTCCCCTTACGCCTGCCCATACCCAGGCATTAAATTATGGCGCTTAGCAAGCTTAGCGCCATTATTTAAGGCCCCCATGCTGGATTTTAGCACGGGGGATAAATATGGCGCAAAGGCCAAATCGTCCTTTTCTGGACGGGAATGCCTACGATGCATCTCATTGACGCAAGGTAGGTTTTCCCCTCCAGAAAATGCCATAAACTCCATTACTTTGGCGCTAGACATTTTTTGCGCAAAAGTATAAATATGGAGTTAGGTTTGCACTGAATTAGCGTAAACAAAATGACGCTAATTCAGCGCAAACCAAGGATAAATATGGGACTATATTCTTGGAGAAGCTTAAAGAGAACTTGCTAGTCCTGGCATCTTTGGAATGGTTTCCCCTGATTTTTTACCTTCAGACTTTTTTAACCTCATTTTTTCTGGCCTTAGGATCCTGTGCACTTTGCCACTGCTAACTGGTGCTAAAGTGCTTGTGCTCTTTCTTTAAAACATAATGATATTTGATTCTACCCAACTGGCATATTTAATGTACCTTTAAGTCCCTAGTAAATTGTACAATCTGTGCACAGGCCTGTAAATTAAATGCTACTAGTGAGCCTGCAGCACTGTTTGTGCCACCCACTTAAGTAGCCCTTTAACCTTGTCTAAGGCCTGCTGCTTCAGAGCCTGTGTATGCAGTTTACCCTGCTACATCAAAATGACAAAATAAACCTTTTGCCAGGCCTAAACCTTCCCTTTTCATACATGTAAGTCACCCCTAGATAGGCCCTGGACAGCCCAGAGGGCATGGTGCAATATATGTGAAATGCCAGGACATGTACTCTTAAGTTTTACACATCCTGATAGTAAAAAAGTTCCAACGTCGTTTTTCACCACTGCAAGGCCTATCTCTCCATAGGATAACACTGGAATTACCTTATTATATTTTATGAGTGTAATTCACAATGAGGAAGAGATAGACTTTTCAAGTTTGGTGTCTCTGGAATCACAATTTAAAATCACAAATTATGGTGAGGTTGGATTTATATTGCAATTTCAAAAATTGGCACTTTCTTACTTTAGTCATTTGGTGCCAGCTACTTGTCTCTGATCACATCTCTGGATTGCGTGACAGCTCAACTTTGGGTATTCTCCCTAAACAGGCACACATAATGGGAGCTTAGGTGTGACTTGATGGGAGGGACGAGATGGGATGGGCAGTATTGAATAATTTGTCCCCATAAGTACATTGCATTCATAGTTAAATACAGGACAACATTTGATGAAAAAAATGTATGCCACAACTTTGAACTCTTTTCTAATAACATTCACTAATGTTTCAAATGTACCATTTGCAATGAGGTACTTTTTACTTATGCCTAGGTGTTTTGACACTCTTCATCTTGTATCTCTCATCACAGTTGTAGGCCAACAATGGTTTTATGTTCCCACTCCTGTTAGTCTGGGGCGAGAAGTACCATGCAGGGAGGCAAATTATACACAGGGGTGCACCAAACATGTGACCATACTAAACAGATGGGAGGGACGAGCTGGGATGGGCAGTTTTGAATAATTTGTCCCCATAAGTACATTGCAGTCATAGTTAAATACAGGACAACATTTGATTAAAAAAATTTATGCCACAACTTTGAACTCTTTTCTAATAACATTCACTAATGTTTCAAATGTACCATTTGCAATGAGGTACTTTTTACTTATGCTAAGGTGTTTTGACACTCTTCATCTTGTATCTCTCATCACAGTTGTAGGCCAACAATGGTTTTATTTTCCCACTCCTGTTAGTCTGGGGCGAGAAGCATACAGGGAGGCAAATTATACACAGGGGTGCACCAAACATGTGACCATACTAAACAGATTACTCTGATGCATTGCAGACTACATTTCCCATGAGCCCGGTTGTGTGCATGTGTTTGCATATGCAAGCGCGTCATCATGCCATGTGTCATGGGGCCAATCAGTGTCTTCAGTCCCCTTTTTTTAACTGGTCTGCACAACACTTGTTGTTCGGTGCTGGTCATGGCAGGGCAGCAACAGCTTTAAAAGCAATCATGACTACCTTGATTAAGTAAGTGGGGGGCTCTGGTGGGGTCACATTTTCCCTACTTATGGGCCTCATTTCATGCTACCTGTTGTAATTCACACATAAGGGTGAGGTGGCCAGCTCACTTATATTAATTGTAATAACTATTGGCTGTTTTGATTCAGAGTGGGTTTCATGTTTAGGGCTAAATCTTCCCCGGGACTTATGGCAGGTTACAAAGAAGGTAATTACAATTATGAGGTGCTAGGATTCAGTTACTTTCTCGCCATGGGAACTTTTCTTGTAATAACGAGAAATACTCAAATCTAGGATGCATAATATATTTATTTGTAGGGATCTATTTTCATTAAATTAGTTCCTTTTTAGTCTTATTTGATAGCATCCCCATGAAACTTAAATGAGCCATTCAAACTACTTGGAATAATGTGAATTCCACTCCAGGGATGCAAATACGGCTGTTCCTGTGATCAATCACCTATATGAACCATTTAGTCTTGCAGTACGATTTATGACCTTCAATTGTTTCTATTATTTTATACATGCAACTACAGGAGCATGCCTCCCACCCGACCTTTATGACTCCTGAATCACCCATGGTTAAGGTATGCTGTATGACTGTATTTGTATCTTTTTGTAACACAACAATGTGCATGCTCAGGTGTGGAGTATACGTTTTCAGTGGTTTGCAGTGCTTCACTTTGCAGCACTACTTTGAATTTTGTTCAATGGTTTTTAATTCAGTGTGTGTCTGGCATAGCAAGGTTGCTGGATGGAGACCACAAATAAGAAAAGCTCCCCATTCTGCATAAAGTCATTTTTCACATTAGACGTCATGCATTGTTCTGTTTGAAATCTATAGGTTAACATAAACACTATTTTTTCTAAGATTTCCCATAGGAACCTTAGATAAGCTGCACTTCACTGCCGCATCCCGAATCTTGTGACCGATGTATCATGTTCAGAACCACCACTGCTTCACGTATTCCAAAGCGCAGAGCCCTCATACTCTTGCCTATGGCATCTGCATTCCAGTTTCACTGATCATCGGAACATATGCATCGCCTTGATAATGCAATGCGTCTTGGTCACCAGGTTTTAAATCACAAGCCCTGTTGCCTTGATCCTTGACATCAACACATCAGGATCTGGCATCGTGGCCTAGCCACATCTCAGAACCAGTGTATCATCTCTGCTGCATGATGCATCTTTGTTCTGAATCCATGCAATACTCTGCAACCTTGAAATAAAGCACTTTTGTTCAGAAGGCCTAACTAACTAGGTGAATATCTCAAGTTCTTCTTCCTGGATTGTTTTCGTTTTCATCTTGTTTTATTTATTTAAGTCAGAACTATTCTTCTAACTTGGTGTGGTGTCTTTTTGTGTCGTGTTTCACTGTTTTACTGTTTGAAGTGTTACACAATACTTTGCATACTATCTCTAAGTTAAGCCTGACTGTCCTGTACCAATCTACCAGAAGGTGAGTAAAGGTTAATTTATGGTTTGCCTGACCGTGGCTAGGACTATGGTTGCTGTTTGACTAAAGTTCAGACCCTAGTCAAACAGCCACCCAGTTTCTAAAATTTGTTCAGCTGTGAGATAGGGACTAGGTGTACACTACCATTCCACACCTAAGACCAATAGAAGATTAAATTCCACATGATTGGCCTTTTTGGTTTTCCAAATTAATTCTTACTTTACCTGATTGTCTGCACCTGTGACCGCCCCTGCAAAGATGGAGTTTAAGCTTGCCCTAGAGAATTACACTATGGTTGGCCTTAAGGAGTTTTTCCAGGAGAGGGGATTGCCCACTAGGAAAGGTATCAAGAAAGTAGAGCCCAAAAAGCTTTCAGGGCATGGGCAGAGGTACATCAGTTGCTGGGCACAGGTGACCAGGGGGATGAGAGGATGAGGACAGATCAGAGCCATACTCACACAAGGGTCTGGGGCTGCAACCTGTTGGGGAAGAAAGTAACCTACTCCCAAGAATAGAAGTATCCCACTGGTCAAGGAGCAGTGGGTCCTCCCGCAACCTATCCCCTGAGGAGTTAGATGGAGAGGAAGACAGAGAGGGAGTCCAGGCTGGAGATGGCTAAGCTCAAAATGGAAGAAAAGAGGCTAGCCATGTGTAATGCTATATGTACTTAACCACTGACTCCCTCTTGACCATTGACTCCATTTTGTGTCTTGCTTCGGTTGCCGTCACGGCAATGCAGGGTATTTCCACACACAACTTGTTTTCCACACAGAACGTGTTTTACTTTTCTCACCAGAATAGGGTCATGCCATGCTGGAACACATTATGGTGGATGTGGACGAGATATGGGTGCACAAGGCTGAGAATGTTTCATTAGAGAAAGGTACAACTCTGTTTCCGGAATGCACATTGGGGCCTGGCCAGTTCTTTTGCGTGTTTTCAACACAGACCAAGTACAGCTGACATTTGATTTCCTTACAGAGGGGAAGATGTCTAGAATGCTCTCCTAGCTTGTTTAAGGTATAAAAAGAGGAGAGACTTGGCGCTAGGACAGGAACTTACCTGTGGAGCGGATGCTATGCCTGGGAAATTTTGATCTCATGTGTGGTCTCCTGCCTTGGCCGTTTGAGGGTGCCCCGGTCAGTGTGGTGCTGGCAAGGATGATGGATATAATCCCCATGGTGATGCATTTTAACTTTTGATTATTTAGCATATATAATATATTTATATATATATATATATATATATATATATATATATATATATATATATATATATATTCACTGTTGATGTATTGCACATGTTTATCTGTGATTGTTTAACTGCTATGATTTTTCTTGCATATACACGTGGTTTACTTCATTTGAGTTAAGTGTTTATTTTCATATATTTGTATGCTTTTATTTGATAAATGGGAAGTGCCTTAATAAATTCATTACTCAGACTAAGAGTGCTGCATTCTTTGGCATCTTTCCCTCTTAGCTTAATGTAGGGCAGTACAAATTGGCATCACTTGTAGGATTCGGAGTAAAAGATAAAAAAGTTAAAAATGTTTGGAAAAAAACCAAAGGCAGTTTCCCAGATGGCAAGTGAAATACCGGGTTGGGAAAACATTCCTTACGATGTATTTGCCCATGAGTGGGCTTACGATGCTGGTTTGAGTGAGAATTGTGATGCGTGTTTAGCAGAAGCTGAGCCAGCAAAAGCATTAGCTTGTTTGCTTAATGTGCCAGTAGAAAAGGGAAAATAATTAATTATTTTAGGCCGGAGAGGCTGGATCCTTTTATGTGCCTATCAGAAAATGGAAGAGAAATGTGTTTGGTTAAAACAGGAACGTGAAGAGTTAGAAAAGCAGCTGCTAAAAGTCAAAAATACTTTCACAGTGTTATCATTTCTGATTAAATTGTTACAGGATAAAGTTGATACTTACCAGACCGTGGCTGAATGGGCCACGGTGTGCGTAGCTCAAAATATATACAAGAAACAATGGGGAAAAGTTAACAAAAAGAAGGATAATTTACCCATTCCTAAAGTAGAGCTAGACTGGAATCCAGATGAATGGGATGCTAATATTTAGGATTCTTCTGACTTTTCTAACTCTGGGGAAGTGTCTTATCAAAACAGTGGTGGTCAAGGTGAGCCAGAAGAGCAGAAAGTGGTTCATGCACAGCCCCTACACAGACGAAAGATACAAACTGGCCCACAGTACCCACAGGGGGCTGCAATGGACTCCCTGGAGGATTACACTCAGCAGAAGATTAATGACATCATAGACAGATTTCAGCAGAGACCTGGGGAAACATTGCTTACATGGATGGTGCGATTATTTAACACTTGAGCCTCTGTAGTGATGTTAGATATAGGAGACGCACCAAAGGTTTGTATACTTAGCACTCACATCACTGTATTTGAGCAGTTTAGGGGTTATCAGCACAACAATCAAAATACCATATTACAATTAGCAGTTACAGGGTGTAATCAGAAATACCCCACAAAGTCAGACTGTCCACAGAATGATAAGGCCTGGTATACACTGAGAGATATGATGCAGAGAAACAAGGAAGAGGGTAAGAAAACCACCATTGTTCTGAGTGATGCTAACTGTCTGTTGGATGGACCATTAACAGTATCAGTGTGGAACAAAATCATTTGTTTAACTCCTCCTGCCTACAAACATGTGATAATGGCCCTATTAATCAATCAGACAGGTAATCTCTTAAAGGATGTACTGGAGGCTGTCCGTGAGTTGGGAGAGCTGGTAGAATGGATGAAGCCTCTTGGTCTGAAGGGCACACAGATAATAACAGATGATCTAGGACAGATTTGTTTATGGCATTGTTGAAGGATAGTGTCTAAAAAGAACAGACAGATGGATTGATACCAAGAGGGTGGGTCATTGAAGGTGCCCCCAGCCACCAAGGTGGTTCATTTAAAGCAGTAGTGAATCCCGGGAGGACATGAGGAGATAAGTAAGACCATACAGGATTTAGTAGAGGCAGGGGTGGTAGCCCCGGTCACCAATGCGTGGAATAATCCTGTGTGGCAAACTGGATGGGAGCTATAGAATGACCATTGAATATCAAGAATTGAACAAACATATACACCCATTGACTGACGCCATCCCCGACACCATCACTTTGATTGAAAGGATAAAAAGACACACAGGGACTTGGCATGCAACAATTGATATTGCCAATGCTTTCTTTTCCATATCATTGGCCCCTGAGAACCAGGAGCAATTCAGTTTTTCGTGGCTTGAAAGACAATATAAGCTGTTAAAATTGCCTATGCGGTATATACATAGCCCCGGCATTTGTCACCGGCTGGTGGCAGAACACCTGGATGAAGTAACTGTCATTCCAGGGGTGCAGCTGTCTCATTATATTGATTGTGTGGTGATTCAGGGAGAAACACAAGAAGAGGTGCAGACTCAGTTTGACAGGGTTGTGGAAAATTTGTAAAGCAAAGGGCGGATGACAAATCCAGACAAGACACAAGGACTCTCTCAAAATGTGAAGTTTTTAAGAATTCTGTGGAATCAGGGAAAAAGGGAGGTGTTAACGCAGGTAAGAAACACGCATTTGCAATGCAATGCAATGGGTCTCGAATTTGCTCGAATTAGAGCTATTAGCACTGGAAACTCGTAACAGGACTTTTCTTGCCACATATACTGAAAAGTAAAACAGTTTCACATAAACGAGCTGACGGCCACCATGAGCGTGAAGAAGGCACACAAAAGGAAACAGATGTGCGGTCGCAGTCGAACATATCAGAAAAAATGCAACTATCCATGTAACCGGAAAAAGTCCAACTATCCATATAACAGGGTTGATGTTATGCAAAGCGCTCATCTACTGCCCAGCGAGATTGCGCTGTGTAAGAAAAAGCAGCCCAGAAGCCATGCAGAAAACACAGAGCCTTGTATGTTTTCAGCAGTTTACCGGCGCTCTCGAGGATGGCTAAACACTGGAAAAGGCATGAATATGCATGCCTTTCACTAGTGAAATCAAGTGGATTTTAAAAGGCAAGCCCATGAACCAACCAAACTCATGGGGGTGGTTAATCACAGAGCGATTACAACAGGGGCCAGAGTGCTTGCGCGCTCGACCCTAAAAGCAAAGGCAGTTGGGCGGGAACAGCCAGCTAAAAAAAGCTACATTATAACGATATGGCAGAAAGGACATTGGACAGCTATCATAAAACATCTATAAAGGCAGATAGAGTAATGGAGGCTATATTGAGCAGATGAAATTAAAATTTAGAAGCATTAGGATTCAAGAAACCAGGACGTTAAGAAGTTACCCTTTTCCAATTGTATAATTCCTATGGTGTAATTGCTCACTAAAGTAAAACTGATAAGGCATTATCACAGTTTATTTTATGGATTACATAGACATGAATGAGTTTAGATACAGGGAAGATTTAGCAATTGCCTTGTGTATGCTTTCTAGATTGACATTTATCTTGAGATATGTGGGTGTGAAATATTTAGCGAATGGAGGTACATTTTGCATTCACTTCACCATACGATTTTGGTGGCTAATCATGTTAGCAAAATATATTTCAGTTGGGCTGGTCAACTTGAGATAATATGTATCTAGTCAGGAATAATGGTAACCAAAACCAAAAGCATGCAATTTATTACAATGTTTTGGGCTGTATTTATAGGCCCCTTGCGCCACAGGGGTGTCACTTTTTGTGATGTTCCTGTGGCGCTAAGGACTGCGCTGTATTTACAACGGGGCGTTAAGCCACTTTTTGTGGTTTAACGCCACCTTGTAAATACGGCCCCTTCCCACGCAGTACTGTGCATGGAAGGGGCGTGCAATGGGTGTTGCTGGGGGCGTGCCACAGCAACACCCATTGCATTTTGACACTGCCTCAGATTTATGAAATTTCACAAACCTGAAGCAGTGCCAAAATGTAACGCCACCCCCAGAGGTGGCGTTAGAAGGTGCAACGAGGAGGAATACTTTTATTCTTCCTCCTTTTTTGCTTTTTCTATGTGTGCTGCATTCTGCCACACGCACAGAAAACGCAAAATGCCAGAAATTATTGTTTATGTGAGGGAAGGTGTCCCTTCCTGCACATAAACAATCATTTGAAAATGACGCTTTAGCACTTCTGTGTGTGCTGCATTGTGCAGAACACACAGAAATGCCAAAGCGCCTTTAGTGATTGTTTATGTGCAGGAAGGTACACCATCCCACACATAAACAATCACATCCCTCAACACAGACATCCTTGCACGATGGTGCAAGGATGCCCGCGCTGGCTCTGGCTGCTAAATTTAGCGCTAGCGCAGGGGGAAATGCATGGGTTAAATAGGGTGCATCCCTGCGTTTCTAAAGTGACACAGCGTGGCACTGCCAATTTTGGCATAGCACCGCACTGCGCCACTTTTCTTTAAATCTGGCCCTTCATATTCATGTCTGGCAAATGAAAACGTCAGTAGCAGATTTGAAGAGCAACTGGCACAAATGCAAGGGTTTTCTAATATGTTTAGAAGATATGTGGGTGTCCTTTTGAATTGCCTTTGTCCATAAGATTTGAACAAAATTCCTGAGACTTGGGGATAAATCTAGACAGATATCCAATTGTGTTAAAACAATCCTCTATGGTAAGGTGGTATGCATTATCTTACTGTGATTATAACGGTAGTTATGTTGCTAAGTCTTTCTTGAAATCAAGCAAATAACACTGAGATAAAGGTTAAACAAATGTATTGCGAGATCAAAGATATTTTGCACACTAGGGGCCAGATGTAGGTAGCCTTTTGTGCCTCGCAAAGGCGAAAAACGCAGTTTGCGAGGCGCAAAAGGCCTTCCGCCATGCAGAATCACATTTTGCGAGTCGGTACCGACTTGCAAAATGTGATTCCGACTCGCAAATAGGAAGGGGTGTTCCCTTCCTATTTGCGACCGCATCGCGATGTAGAGTTGATTTGTGACCGCGAAAGCGGTCGCAAATCAACTCGCAGTTACCATCCACTTGAAGTGGATGGTAACTCATTCGCAAAAGGGAAGGGGTCCCCATGGGACCCCTTCCCCTTTGTGAATGAAAAAAAAAAAAAAAAAAAAAGGTTTCGTTATTTTTTCTTTTTGCAGCTCGTTTTCCTTCAGGGAAAACAGGCTGCAAAGAGAAAAAAAAAAACTGCTTTATTTAAAAGCAGTCACGGACATGGTGGTCTGCTGTCTCCAGCAGGCCACCATCCCTGTGAGTGCCTAGACTCGCTATATTCATGAGGTGGGTCTTTGCGACCCCATAGCGAGTCGCAGAAGGTGTCTGAGACACCTTTCTGCATTTCCTTTTGCGAGTTGCAAATTGCGAGTCGCTGGGACTCGCAATTTGCAACTCGCAAAAGGAAACCTACCTACATCTGGCCCTAGGTCCTTATGTGAAGTGAAATAGTAATGTATTCTCTCTAAATCGTAATGGAACAATGACCTGTTTCCTTTCACCTTTAGTAGCTGTAAAAGAGAAAAAGCTATAGCTAAAGCACTCAGTGCTCTTTTTGTGGAGCACACGCCAAATACAAGTACATTTTTTATTTAGTTGTTTCGATAACTAACATTTTTATAATTTAAACAGCGTATTTTATTTAACTGTTGCGTTTTAAGTTTAAGAAAGAAAACACGATGTATCAGTTTTTTTGTCACTACACCAATTACGTATTTTTGTTCAAAAGCACAACCAAGCTTACACATGGCAGTTTTAACTTGGTTTCTTTCACAGAACAAAAGGCTTAAATAAATTCACTGACAGACTGGAGTGGGGCTAACTCACCTTTTTTTATGAATTGCAGCACATTACAAAAATCGGGCTACATATTTGTAAGCGGAACAAACAGAAATCCTTTGTGCCACGCCTAAGAGCAGTTTATCATGTGTGCTGCATTGGCCACAGAATGTCTTCCATGTCCGATATACTATGGTGGCTGTGGATGTTGTAGTGTTGTGCCAGTGACGTAACTGGTCGCGGGGCACTACCATCTCCAGTAAGAATGTAACCTGAGGGGAGCCGCTCCGACTCCACCCGCATATTTGTTTATGTGTTTGACCTCCGGGTCACGTAGTTTGGCCAATATAATAAAGTGTGGTGAGTGGGCGGGGAATAGACAGGACACACAGGCAGAATACGTAAGACCTGCTATGCCACATAGACACCACAAGCGTGTCATTTTATTGCCACGCTAGCACCAGTGCACACCTCATAGTGTGTCAACACTACATTTTGGCGATGAGGGAGTCTCAACCCACCATGGTTTCATATGCCGTGGCGGCAGCAGTTTTCACCCAGTGCTTGTGCCACATGCATATCCATGGCATTGCTGCTCCTGGCCGCTGACTATCGTCTGAGGCCTCACAATCACCTGCTGCTCTGTGGGGAGAGCACAGAGCCGCCTGCGGTGAGCGACACGCTGTTCTCTCTGCGTGTGCTCCTGGGCGTCTGGCCTGTCTACAGAGCCCCGCCCCCACCAGCCAGCCCCAGAAGCCTAAGCGCTGCCAGCACGGAAGCGGCTAGGGCTGTTTCATTCTGCTTTGTGTGCCTCCCCAGGAAGGTGTCCCTGAGGGCACACGTACTGTTAAAAAACAAAAATATAAGGAAGACAGACCAAATTAAAATATAAATGTGGAAACAATAAGGAAAAAAAAGAAGGAAAGAACACTACTGGCTGAACATTGCAACACTGAATATCACATAGACATTAAAATAAGGGTGCGGCACAATTGAAGAATAAGTACTTGTTGCAAACAGCGAATGACAGAAGTACTGTGAGAGAGAAGCAAGTATTTCCCCACCTAGCGCCTGGCAAATTACAGACAGCCACGCCTTACATTACCTGTGTTGACCTAACATGTCTGCCATCCCTCCAGTTGAGCCTTTTGTCATTGAAGGGGCCCCGTCTGCACAAGCCCCGCGATGGAAGGACTGGGTACACAGAATATTACTATTTTTTTAGGCCACCTAAATTGAAGTAACACAGAAGAGAGCCATGATCTCACACCTAGGGGGAAAAGACATCTACAAAATATCCAAGAACCTCCCATAGGACACCCCCAAAACGCATGTAACCCTGATAGCTGACCTAAGTATGCACTTCAAACCCATGGCCAACATGGACTACGAACATTTTGTGTTCAGGCAAGCCAGGCAGCAAGCAGAGGAATCAATCGATTCATCCTATATGAGGCTCAAAGACCTAGCCAGAACGTGTGTGTTCATGGATGAGACTGAAGAAATCAGAGGGCAAGTGATACAAGGATGCACGTCAACAAAACTGCTAGAGAGAATCCTTGAAGAATCGGGGAGGTCCCTACCTGACATCCTCACAATGCGATGCACAAAAGAATTGTCCAAGGCCTGTGTAAAGAAATGCCTCCTTGGCATGGTTACCCCCTGACTTTTGCCTTTTGTTGATGCCAGTTATGATTGAAGGTGTGCTGGGACCCTGCTAACCAGGTCCCAGCACCAGTGTTCTTTCCCTAAACTGTACCTTTGTTCCCACAATTGGCACAGCCCTGGCACACAGATAAGTACCTTGTAAATGGTACCCCTGGCCCTAATGCAAGAGAAGGTCTCTAAGGGCTGCAGCATGTCTTATGCCACCCTGGAGACCCCTCACTCAGCACATGCACACTGCCTCACAGCTTATGTGTGCTGGTGGGGAGAAAATGACTAAGTCGACATGGCCCTCCCCTCAGAGTGCCATGCCCACTCACACTGCCTGTGGCATAGGTAAGTCAACTCTGTAGCAGGCCTTACAGCCCTAAGGCAGGGTGCACTATACCACAGGTGAGGGAATATGTGCCTGAGCACTATGCCCCTACAGTGTCTGAGCAAAACCTAAGACATTGTAAGTGCAGGGTAGCCATAAAGAGTATATGGTCTGGGAATTTGTCAAACACGAACTCCATAGTTCCATAATGGCTACACTGAAATCTGGGAAGTTTGGTATCAAACTTCTCAGCACAATAAATGCACACTGATGCCAGTGTGGAATTTATTGTAAAATGTACCCAGAGGGCATCTTAATGATGCCCCCTGAATACCTAGTGCTAGGCTGAGCGGTTTCTGCCAGCCTGCCACAACCAGACCAGTTTCTGGCCACATGGGGAAAGTGCCCTTGTCACTCTGTGGCCAGAAACAAAGCCTGTACTGGGTGGAGGTGCTTCTCACCTCCCCCTGCAGGAACTGTAACACCTGGCGGTGAGCCTCAAAGGCTCATGTCTTTTGTTTCAGCACCCCAGGGCATCCCAGCTAGTGGAGATGCCCGCCCCTCCGGCCACTGCCCCCACTTTTGGTGGCAAGTCTCACATATAGAGACCAATTAAAGAAGCGCCTGACAACACTGTGGCATTTTCTCCGAACAAAACTAGACCCTGAAACAACAGGCCCCCATCAAAACCGTGTGGATACTATGGTGGACCATCACACCGACTAAGTGATTGCCCAGCTTTTGGAAAGAAGTGCGCAGGCTGCGGGAAGCTCAATCACTTTGTGAAGGTATGCAGGTTGAGCAAACCACGAACAGGAAACGCCTCGGTCAACACCACCACAAGCAAGTCCGAAAGAGGCAGTAACATGGATGCCAATGATGCTGAGAAACATGTCATCCATTCCTTACTCACCATCAGCAGTGCGGCCCAGATGAAACTGCCACACTGGGGCCTCCATAAACATCGTAGCTACAGATGTGTATCACAAGATGGTCCCAGCACCCACCTTAGAGGAGCCAAGATAAAAGTGTACGCACATCGCCAGAGTACGCCGCTCACCCTCAAAGGCAAATTCCAAACATTCATTGCATAAGGATCCCGGGCAGTCCAAGCGCATGTGTATGTGGCTGAAGAAGGACATGGAATGCTATTAGGGTGCCAAACAGCAGAAGACTTAGGCGTCGTCACCTTGCATTTAGCATACATCAAGAGTCAGTGACTGAGCTCCTTTACCAGTTCTGTGACATGTTTGACGGGATAGGCTGTTTGCGTCATAGAGAGGTAAAATTACATATCAACAAGACAGTGCAGCCAGTGGCGCTCCGGCAACGACGCATTGCGTTCCACCTCAGATCACAGATGAAGGAGGAGAGGGATCACCTTGAAGCAGAGGGCATCATAGAATGCGTCAACAGACCCACACCGTTGGTGTCTCCGATTGTGGTCGCACAGAAGCCCCAGCAGCCAGGGGAGGTACACATCTGTGTGGATATGCGTCTCCTCAACGTCGCTATCAAACGTGAGAGAAGTCTGAACCCCACGATCGACAACTTAACAGGTGAACTAATACTGGATACTGTTGGTTCTCCTAACTGCGCTTAGGGTACCACCAGTTGGTCCTAGCCAAAGAGTCATGCTATATAACCACGTTCTAGATGCATGTTGGATTGCAGCGATATAAAGGCCCTCATTACAACTCTGGCAGTCGGTGGAATAGTGGAGGTATTACTGCCAACAGACTGGCGGTACCTACCTCCACTATTATGACATTGGCGGTTTGGCCAAAGCCAAACCGCCAATGTACCTCACCGACCGCCACGGCGGTAACGACCGCCAGGCTGAGGACTTAAGTCTCCAGCCTGGCGGCCGTCACTAGGCAGCCCATGGCATTATTACCCCACCCACCGCCATGGTTTCAGTGGTTTCGGTACTGCCACTGAAACCACGGCGGTAGGCACTATCAGTGCCAAGGAATTCCTTCTCTGGCACTGATAGGGGTCTTTTCTGCCCCCCCTCACACTCTCCAGAATCCTTTGCCCCCTCCCTCTCCCGACCCCCCGCACATTTACACACATACACGCACATACATACACACCCATACACACACGCATACACACATTCACCCACGCATTCATACATTCACGCACACTCACAGCAACACTCACGAACATACATCCAGGCACACACACAATCTCACGATACAACATACACGTACACTCACACCCACTCATGCACACATGCATTACACACGCATGCACGCATTCACACACACTCACACACACACCCAATCATGCACACAACACCCCCGCCCCTCCTCCTGTTGGAGAACCCAACTTACCTGCTTGCAGGGTGTCCTCCAGCAGGAGACGTGACGTGGCGCTGCTGCCAGCAGCAGTGTCCACTAGCAAAACACCGCCAGGCCGCATCATGAAACATGATACGGTAGGCGGTGTTTTGCTGCACCTTACTGCCATCCGCCGCCATGACCGTTGATGGAATTCCGCCAGCCTTCTGGACGTATTCTGTCTACGGTCATAATGCCATTGACGGTCGGTAGCCAGGGCAACGGTATGCTGATGGCCGTTGCCGTGGGTGTAGGCGGCATTCGCCGCCAATGTCATAATGAGGGCCTAAGTTTTCCAAAATTCACGAGCTCTTAGCAGATCTGCCCGGCATGATCAATGTCAGTGATGACATCTTGATCCATGCAACGACTATCACGGCACATAATGCCAGGCTCAAGAACGTGTTACAAAGAATCAAAGATTACGGTCTGACCCTTTACCACAGAAAGTGTGAGTTTCTCATCAACACAATCCAATTTTTGGGATATGTATTCTCGGCAGACGGCGTGGGACCAGATCCTGAGAAGGTGCAGGACATTAAGCATTAAGCATGCACCCCCACTTATCAATGTGACTGAAATCCAAAGTTTTCTCGGAATGGTAAATTACTGTGGCCGTTTCATTAAAGACCTTGCCTCGTTGACAAAGCCACTCAGAAACCTGACGAAGTCCTCAGAACCTTGGGCATGGGGTTCTACCCAACAGACTGCATTTGAAGCCACCAAGGATGCTTTGTCCAGTGACACCATTCTACGATATTTTGATCCCTGCAAAGACACGAAAATTGCAGTTGATGCCGGTCCAAAAGGTCTAGGGTCCGTGGTGCTCCAAAAGCAACAAAAGGAATAGCGGTCACCAGTGGCATTTGCGAGCCAGCCACTGACGGTATTTGCAAATTGAGAAAGGAGCCATTGCTGTACACTGGGGCTGCAAACACTTTCATCTTTATGTATATGGCCAGCCTTTCCTCGTTACCACAGACCATAAGCCCCTCATTCCCTTATTCATTGGGACTGCGTCAAAACCCCCGCTGCGGATAGAGAAGTGGATGCTCCAATTGCAGGACTATGGATGTCTTTTGGAATATCGACCAGGGTTGAATAATCTGGCTGAATACTTGTCTGAGCAGCCACTTCTAGCGAGATCCATGAAGGTCGTGAAACCGAGGAGTATGTAAGGTATGTGTCTGACAGGTCAAGACTGTTGCCAGTCTCCACTGACACGATAGTTCAGGCCACAGTGCAAGATGATTGCCTTCAAAAGGCTTTGCAGGTGATCCTTTTCAATCAGTGGCATGCCATAAAAAAACAAGTACCCTCGCTCACACCTGCCTCCAAGCGAATAATGGAGTGCTTTTATCATGTCTGCGATGAACTGTCAGTGGACCTTGATGGTTGTTTGATGAGAGGCTACCGGTTAGGGATTCCGTCCTCCCTCACTGACAGGGTGGTACAGTTGGCACACAATGGACACCAAGTCATGGTGAAGCTGAAGAGTTGCCTAAGGATGAATGTGTGGTTTCCCCTTATGAATGAGCATGTGGTGTAGGAGGCTGGCCTGGCTTATAGTAGGTACCTTGTGGTACTTACACTTTGTGCCAGGTCCAGTTATACCTTATTAGTAGATTAGAGGTGTTCTAGCAGCTTAGGCTGATAGAGGTAGCTATAGCAGAGCAGCTTAGGCTGAACTAGGAGACATGCAAAGCTCCTACTATACCACTTATATCACTTAGTACCATATCATAAGAAAACACAATACTCAGAGTTACTAAAAATAAAGCTACTTTATTTTAGTGACAATATGCCAAAAGTATTTCAGAGGATATACTCCCTTAGGAGGTAAGTAATATACACCAAAAATACACACACAAACCAAAATCAGGTAAGTAACAGTTAGAAAAGTAGTGCAAACACTGTAGAACACAATAGAATGCAATAGGGAGAAATAGGCCTAGGGGCAACACAAACCATATACTCCAAAAGTGGAATGCAAACCACAAATGGACCCCAGGCATAGTGTAGTGTGTAGAGGGTCACTGGGAGTGTAAGAAAACACTAAGGGTGTCCAAGATACCCCACCCCAGGACCCTGAAAAGTAGGAGTAAAGTTACCCTGCTACCCCAGAAAGACAGTAAAGTCGAGATAGGGGATTCTGCAAGGACAACAACTGACTGCAAAGCACTAAGATGGATTCCTGGACCTGAGGACCTGCAAAGGAAGGGGAACAAGTCCAAGAGTCACGCAAGTGTCCGGGGGGGCAGGAGCACACTAAACCCCCGATGAAGGTGCAAAAGGGCTACCTCTGGGTGGAAGAAGCCAAAGATTCTGCAACAACGGAAGGTGCCAGGAACTTCAAGTTTGGTCAGAAGATGTCCCAAGGCATGCTAGAGGATGGCGAATTGTTTCCACGCAGAAAGACCACAAACAAGCCTTGCTAGCTGCAAGAGTCGCGGTTTAGGGTTTTGGGTGCTGCCAGGGCCCAGGAGGGACCAGGAGGTCACCCCTTGGAGGAGGAGACAGAGGGGGCGCTCAGCAACACGGAGAGTCCATGCAGAAGCAGACAGCACCCGCAGAAGCATCTGAACAGGCGTTCAGAAGATCTGAGCACAACAATCGACTCAGCACAACAAAAGGGATTCCCACGAATTTGGAGTCCAACTCAGCGAGTTGGGCAATGCAGGACGGAGTGCTGGGGACCTGGGCTAGGTTGTGCACAAAGGAAGTCTTGCAAGAGTGCACAGAAGCCCTACCAGCTGCAGTTCACGCAGTACACAGGATTACTGTCTGGCGTGGGGAGGCAAGGACTTACCTCCACCAAATTTGGACAGAAGGGCCTCTGGACTGTCAGGGACACTTGGGTCCAGCTCCTGTGTTTCAGGGACCACGCTCGTCAAGATGAGAAGGGATCCAGAGGTGATGCAGAAGTTTGGTGCCTGCATTGGCAGGGGTAAAATTCCTTCGACCCACGGGAGATTTCTTCTTGGCTTCTGGTGCAGGGTGAAGGCAGACAGGCCACGGAGCATGCACCACCAGGAAACAGTCGGGAAAGCCAGCAGGATGAGGCGCTACAATGTTGCTCGTAGTCTTCTTGCTACTTTGTTGCGGTTTTGCAGGCGTCCTGGAGCAGTCAGCGGTCGTTCCTTGGCAGAAGTCGAAGAGGGAAGTGCAGAGGAACTCTGGTGAGCTCTTGCATTCGTTATCTGGTGAGATACCCACAGGAGAGACCCTAAATAGCCCTCAGAGGAGGATTGGCTACAGAGAAAGGTAAGCACCTATCAGGAGGGGTCTCTGACGTCACCTGCTGGCACTGGCCACTCAGAGCTGTCCATTGTGCCCTCACACCTCTGCATCCAAGATGGCAGAGGTCTGGGACACACTGGAGGAGCTCTGGGTACCTCCCCTGGGAGGTGCTGGTCAGGGGAGTGGTCACTCCCCTTTCCTTTGCCCAGTTTCGCGCCAGGGCAGGGCTGGGGGGATCCCTGAACCGGTGTAGACTGGCTTATGCAAGGAGGGCACCATCTGTGCCCTTCAAAGCATTTCCAGAAGCCAGGAGAGGTTACTCCTCTCAGGCCCTTCACACCTATTTCCAAAGGGAGAGGGTGTACCACCCTCTCTCAGCGGAAATCCTTTGTTCTGCCTTTCTGGGACTGGGCTGCCCAGGCTCCAGGGGAGCAGAAACCTGTCTGAGGGTTGGCAGCAGCGGTAGCTGCAGAGAAAACCCCGGAAAGTTAGTTTGGCAGTACCGGGGCTCTATGCTGGAGACCCGGGGATGCATGGAATTGTCTTGGGGTGACAATTCCATGATCCTAGACATGTTACATGGCCATGTTCGGAGTTACCATGGTGACGCTACATTTAGGTATTAACCTATATGTAGTGCACGCGTGTAATGGTGTCCCTGCACTCACAAAGTCCGGGGAATTTGCCCTGAACAATGTGGGGGCACCTTGGCTAGTGCCAGGGTGCCCACACACTAAGTAACTTTGCACCTAACCTTCACTAAGTGAGGGTCAAACATATAGGTGACTTATAAGTTACTTAAGTGCAGTGTAAAATGGCTGTGAAATAACGTGGACATTATTTCACTCAGGCTGCAGTGGCAGTCCTGTGTAAGAATTGTCTGAGCTCCCTATGGGTGGCAAAAGAAATGCTGCAGCCCATAGGGATCTCCTGGAACCCCAATACCCTGGGTACCTACGTACCATATACTAGGAATTATAAGGGTGTTCCAGTGTGCCAATCAGAATTGGTAAAATTAGTCACTAGCCTGCAGTGACAATTTTAAAAGCAGAGAGAGCATAAACACTGAGGTTCTGGTTAGCAGAGCCTCAGTGATACAGTTAGGCACCACACAGGGAACACATATAGGCCACACACTTATGAGCACTGGGGTCCTGGCTAGCAGGATCCCAGTGACACATATCAAACACACTGACAACATGGGGTTTTCACTATGAGCACTGGGGCCTGGCTAGCAGGATCCCAGTGAGACAGTAAAAACACCCTGACATATACTCACAAAAAGTGGGGGTAACAAGGTTAGAGAAAGAGGCTACCTTCCTACACGTGGAGAACACAATGGTGGCAAGTCTCTGAGGAACCCAGCCGGCCTGTCCCTGTTGAGACAGAACCAGGCCTGTGCCACCCCTGGGTTTCCGCCAGTCTTGACTTTGGGAGTCTACCTGATGGCCAGTACACCATGGTGAATATTGATGATTTCTCCAAATATCCAAAGTGGAGATCATCCCATCTTTTACGGCTGAAGTTGTGATTCCGCGGATTGAAAAGATCCTGGCCACTTATGGCATCATCTCAGAGATAAAGACTGATAATGGCCCTCCATTTGACAGTAGAGAGCTTGCTTCTTACTTTGAGATCACCGGGATCAGACACCAGCGAATCACACTGCGATGGCCCCAGGCAAATGGTGAGGTCGAAAGATTCATGCAGACATTGAACAAAGTCATACGCATTGCTGCTGCTAGTGGACAGTTAAGTGAATATGCCATATTTTCTTTTCTGCAGAACTACAGACAGACTACCCATTCAACTACTGGCCAAGTTCCCGGGCATGTCTCCTTAGGTCGAGCAGTGGTGGATTCTATTCCACATCACCAGCAGTGGATCCCATGAGCTATCAATGAGTGTCAAGTCCACCAGAGACGCGTCAGTGTTAACCGAAAAGCCAGCCATAGGCGTCATGCTAGAGCCTCCGACTTGCAAGTAGGAGATAAAGTACTGCTGAAGGAACACTTCCCTGGGAGTAAGTTCCACCTACCATTCGATAAAAATCGAATGGTAGGTGGAAAAATCCCCACCAACGCGTTTCAACCGCTCGGTCTTGTTCACAGTTCATAAACGAACTGTGAACAAGACTGACAGGTTGAAACACGAGAGGTGGTGTTGTTTCATATTCTTTGGATAAAGTAATAAACTCTCCTGGAGTGCAATTCTTTGGGTTGGATATATATATATATATATATATATATATATATATATATATATTCACTGCTGATGCTTTGCAGATTTTTGTCTGTGACTGTTTAACTGCTGTGATTATTCTTGCATATACACGTGGTTTACTTAATTTGAGTTAAATGCTTATTTTCTTTCCCATTACAGAGAAGAAGAAAAGATGGTTCCCTGACAATAGGTCTGCAGTAAAAGTACCTGCCAAGTGCTATGAGTGGCGACAGTAAGGACACTACAAGGAGGGTCCCAAGCGTCCAAAGCGGGCAGAGGTCCACACTGGTGGGCAGTCACTGGGACCGGCTAGTGTAACTCTGGTGGGGGAGCTTGTCCCAGGAAACAGAGTAGAGGTTCCACTAGTGTCCTTCGGTAACAGAAGTGGTACAGAAGACCCTCAAATCAAGCAACACTAATAAATACAGGCAGTGGGTCCTCATCAATGGCCAAAGGGTGGAGGCTCTTAGGGATACTGGAGCCAGCAGGATAACCGTCAGATGTCATTTGGTGTCCTCAGAGCAGGGGGTCCCCCATGCACTCCACCAAGTTGTTGCAGCTGGCAACCATGGGAAACATTATGCAGTGGCTCTGGTTTCCTTTGAATGGAGGGAGCATCAGGTTCCTTAAGCTGTGAGTCTGTCCATGCCTGTGAAGTGTCTGCTTGGCAATGACCCAGAGCACACCGTCTGGAAGGAGGTGGAACTCGGGTCCCCCATGGAGATGTTAGAGTTGCCTGAGTGGGTGTTACTGACCATGCAGTCCATGGCAGCCTCATAGGGTAGTCAGGAGGACCTGGAGCTTTGAAGAATGACCTAGGTGCCTGCCAAGAAGAGGAAGGGCAAGGGGCACAAGAAACCAGCACCTGAAACTCTGATGGCTTGGAGGAGGCTGACCATGAGAGGGAAGCCCTGAATCCTGCAGTGGTGGATGTTGCTGATCTGGGGACCCTACCTGAGCTATCCAATTGACAGAAGGAAGATGGTTCCACCAGGGAAGAATTCTGCAAGGGCAGAAAGAGTGCTCTACTCTTGTGGGCCTACAACAGGATTCTGAGGCCAAGGCATCTGGCAACACCTCTGCTGATCACTTGATTTACTGGGAGAACAATCTCCTGTACATTGAGCCTAAGGTTCCTGAGCCTGGTGCAACCCGTGTATTAGTGGTTCCCCAGTGCTACAGGGCCTTCCTACTGGAAATGACTCATGATGGGCCCCTGGCAAGTTATTTAAGGCAGACCAAGATCTATGACAGACTGGTTATCCACTTTTGTTGGCCTCAAATGAAGAAGGCCTCAGACGCATTCTGCAGGTCAGCGGTGAGTCACAAGGGAAGCGCAAGGCTCCCCTGCAAACTTTTCACATCTTTAGCACTCCCTTTGACAGGGTGGGCATCACCATTGTAGGGTATCTGGCCCCCAAGACAGCTATCCTAGCCTTGGTGGACCACACCACCCAGTACCCAGAGGCCATTCCTCTAAGAACAGTGACCATGCCTGCTGTGAATAGGGCACTGATGGGGATCTTTACCCTTTTGGGGTTCTCCAAGGAAGTGATGTCTGACCGGAGTACCAAGTTCATGTCAGAGTACATGAAGGCTGTGTGGAAGGAGTGTGGGGTACTCCACAAGTTCTCCCCTCCTTACCACCCTGAAACCAATGGGCTTGCTGAAAGGTTCAATAGGACCCTAAAAGACAATACAATGGGTTTATCAGAACCCATGAAGTGTAAGTGGGACATCCTCGTGCCATGTCTTTTGTTTGCCTACAGGGAGGTACTGCAGAAGGAGGTTGACTTAAGCCTCTTTCAACTTCTGTATGGGCACCCTGTGGGAGGACCTCTTAGTCTGGTGAGGGAGGACTGGGACCAAACACCCAAGAAAGCCCCCAAGGACGGGGTCATCTACATGCTCGCACTCCCTAACCAGACAAGACGCTTCCAGAAGCTAGCACAGGAAAATCTGGAACATAGTCAGGAAGACATGAAATGGTGGTATGACCGGAATGCCAATCTGGTCGAGATTCAGCCTGGTCAAAAAGTGTGGGTTATGGAACCCATGGATCCCAGTGCCCTGCATGACTGCTGGTTTGGTCCTTATTAGGTGAAGGAGCTTAAGAGTGAGGTCACCTATCTGGTGGTCCTTAAGACTCCAAGGAACCCTTTAAGGGTCTTGCAGTCCATCACCTCAAGCCCCACTTTGAGAGGTCTGAGTTAACCATGCTCCTAGTCATGTTTGATGGGGTAGAAACTCTCCGACCTCTCTTCTTCCAAGGAGCAAAAGGGGTCAGTGGAGGGTGTCAGCCTCTCACCTACTGTGCTCCTAGAACAGCAGAGAGACGGCTACCAGTTGCTGGGGCAGTTTGCCTCGTTATTCTCCCCTTCCCCAGGACTCACTACATGCCATACCCATGCAGTTGATACTGGGAACAGCCTAACTGTTAAGAGTAAAATCTACATTTTATCTAATAAGGTGAGGCCTAGCATCAAGGATGAGGTTTCCAAAATGTCATTAAGCCCTCAAAGAGCCATTGGTCCAACCCAGTGGTGTTGGTCCCCAAGGCTGCCCTTTCAGATGTCACTCCAGCACTTCAGTTCTGTGTGGCCAATTGTGGGCTCAATGCAGGCACCAAGACTGATGCGCACTCCATCCCCTTTGCTGATGAGCTCATAGATCAGCTAGGAGCTGCCCAGTTTGATTTAACGTCTGGGAACTGGCAGATTGCCTTGACTGAGGAGGCTAAGGAGAGGTCTGCATTCTCTACACCGAAAGGGCACATCCAGTTCTGGGTCATTCCTTTCGGGTTGAAGAAGGCAGTGCTCTCACAGCTAAATGAAGAGGGTCTGGATCAACCTGTAGCCTTCATCAGTAGCAGGTTACTTCTCAAGGAAAAAGAGATGGAGTGCAATGGAGAGGGAAGTCTTTGTTATGGTCTGGACTATATTTTTGCCATGTTCATCCCCAAACTTTCTGACTGACACTGGTGGTTTCTGACTCAGACTGTGCCATGGGACTTTATAAAGGCTGTTTTATAATCCCTGGTGAGGGTAAAACAGCTAACTTTGGTTTTCCCCATTGTAGTGAATGGGCTCTGTAGGCTAACATGGAGAGACTTTATTTTAAAAGAACAAAGTCTTATTTTCCATAGGAAGGAGCTAACTATGGCATGTGTATTATCAAATTCAAAGTAATATTACATCCAACAATTTGCCACTGTTGAGTTTAATATAACCTGTACCTAGAAAGGGTTTTAGAACTCTTGCTAAAAGTTACCAACTTCAGCCCTGTAGTGCCCTTCTCTGACTGGTCAGCCTCTGGCAGCCTGAATCAGGCTGCCCTGATTAGGTGTGAAGTTGCCTAGGCTGAAACATAGGGTGGGAGGAGATCTACCTCAGCAGATGGTGGAAGAGGATGGGGGGGGGCAGCCAAAACTGGTCTTCAAAGGAGGGAAGGACATTTGGAACAACAACTGTAACTGTTTTCCTGCAAACAGCCAGATGCCCCCTGATTATATGAAGGGAGGACTGGAAAGGGGTATGCTAAGGTAAACTTAGCCGCACCAGTGGGTGGGCCCAGCCAGACCTAATCTCTGAGATTGACTTTTAGCCATCTTGGATTTTTAGAGAAAGTTTCTCCTGTGGATTGATTTTTGCCACACTTCCCAGTAAGTGGTCACTCAAGATGGTGGTGACCTGCATGTGAGTGGACAGAGGCCCGCCCTCTGCTTGCCACGCCAGGAGCAAGGATAAATAGGGCAGAGCTTAACCCCACATCCCTACAGGAACAAGACCAGAAGAAGAATGACTGCCCTTCTGAACCTCTGACCTGCACCTGGGCACTGCACTCAGAAAGACTGCACCAGCTGCACACTTTGGGCTTCAGAAAGAAATGAACTTTGCCTGAGTTATAAGACCTCAAGAAGGGACTCCCTGTAAGCTAGCTAAGAAAGGAGCTGACCAGGGTCCCATGAAACAATTCCTGCAAAAATAGCCCAGCTAAACAGTGGCCACTTTTGGATTTGAGCCAGGTACATACTGGGAGTTGAAGTCCCAACTCTGAAGGAGCACCTCAGAGCTTCTTGAACCGTGGGGTGAGTTGTGGACTCCTAAAGAACCTTGGAGGAAATTCTGGAAGAATATCTAAAAGTTTGCAGACGTTTGGAGCAACTTTGAAGCTCCACAGGTGGACTGACCCAATATCGTGAGTCAAGCTGGCTTACATCAACCACTACCTGGCCTGACTTGCAGATTTGTCCTGCTAAAAAGCTCCGGAGCCCCAGACTTCCAAGATTTCACCAGGGGCTCGTGGAAAAGCAATCCAACTACATTAAATTCTAAATTGGCTTGCTGTGGAGGGTCATCTGACATTGGAGAGAAAAAAACTCCCGAAAAGTTTTTAAGTCCGGACATAAAAAGTTGACCAAGGATTCTGTGCAGGGGATTTAAGTTGGGATCCAGGGAGGTCAGCTTCAATTTCAACTTTGTCCTAGATGAAGATTTCCATCACGAATAATTGTCTAAGTCCGAACGTAGAATCCTTGAACAAGGCCTCCTGCGACGTGTATCCGAAGAGGGCTCCGGGAGATCGGCTTTAACAGGTGACTTTGTCCTGGTCCAGAAAATCTTCGAGAAAAAGACTAAGGTGGTCATTATGACACTGGCGGTCAGGTTACCGCCACGCTGGCGATGGTGCTAGTACCATCGGCAGGCAGGCGGTAATGACTGCCAAATAATGACCACCGGTGATTCCTCCCATAGACAGCCAATATACCACACCAATCACCAGCGTGGTGCAAACACTGAACACGCCAACTACAGGCAGGCGGAAGACATTGATCCGGCCACCATATTATGACGTAGCACACCCACAGGATTTCTGGGGCGGTAGCAATGACACCAAAAGCCTGGTGGAAAAACATCATTTAAAAGGAGACACTCACCTCCAGGGACAGAGGAGTACGCGGCCGCCATGGAACTAGAACTACAAATCTTCCCTATGCTGCACCACGCCATGGCTGTCCTGGAGCACCAACGCCGATGGTGTCAACACCAGAGCAATATGCGCTCTATTGGCGACAAAAATGCAAAAACCCAGCACTCTCAAAACAAAGTAATTTATGCATTGTGCTGATATGTTGTGGTTTAACATTTTGCATTGCAGAGTTCAATCCTGAAAACTTATTTTTAATATGCTTACAAATACTGTTCCTTTGCAATGTATTGCTGCAGGTTTTCAGAGTGTGTTAGGGTGTGGCCCCTTTCCAGGGCATTCCAGAGACTTTCCCTGCAACATGCCTGGGCGTGGTTCTGGGCTGGGCCAAGACTATATAAAAGAGAGCCAGCCCAACTCCAAGTGCTCACTATTCAGAGGTCCCGGTGCAGAGCAGCAGCTTCTTCCTGAGCTCCTGTCCCGGCGGCCTATTTGGATCTTCCAGTCTTCTGCCCTAATCCTTCAATGGTGATCATTGTTCCAGGCGGTAAGACAGTAGTTGGACTGTCCCGACACCGTTATTTAGAATTTTCATATTCTTGGTTTAAATTCATAAATGAGTAACATATTACTTGCGCGCTACCATTTCTTGACATTTATATGGTAGTTTACAAATAGGCAAGACGTGCGATTTATTTCATAAAGGTTTGACTTTGTTATTCATTGCACGCTACCATTTCTTGACATTTACATGGTGGCTTAAGAATCGGCAAGACGCGCAATTCGTTTTATGGTGTTTAAACACTGTTGTCCATTGAGCGCTACTATTTCTTGACATTTACATGATGTTTTATGAATTGGCAAGACGTACAACTCGTTTCATGAGCATTTAACTTTGCTGTTCATTGCACGCTACCATTTCTTGACATTTTACATGGTGGCTTAAAAATCGGCAAAAGAAGCGCGATTCGTTTCATTGTACTTTGATCTTGTTAGTTATTGTGAGCTGTTATTCCTTGACATTTACATCGTGTTTTACGAATCGGCAAGACGCGCGATTCGATTAATGATGATTTGACTTTGATATTCATTGCGTGCTACCATTTCTTGGTATTTTACATGGTAACACGAATTGGCAAGACGCACGATTCTCTCCTCGAGTTTAATTCATGTTGTTTATTGTATGCTACTATTCTAAGATATTTATTATGTAATATTCCAGTTGACAAGTTATGTGATTTGTTTCCTGACTCCATATTTGTGTTATTCATGGTGCACAATCCTTTTATGGTGTTTACTATATATATATATATATAAATATATATATATATATATGCAATATGCGCAATTTGTGTTGAAACATTTTAAGAGTACACAGAAGGCCAGAGTTTCTAGATGCAATATTGTATGGTCCTAGTATACATTCTCAAAAACAGGATTTATATGACTGGTTTAAAATTTAGTCAGAATGTTTTTTCTGATTCTCATGTAAAGGAAAGTACTTGAATAAGAAAGTTTTGATTTAATTCATCTTGATTCCCCTACAGGTATCCGGCCATCTTGAAACTTAGTCATTTTAAACTTAACTCTTAGATTGTTCATGTTTTCAGAGTGAATAGGCTTAGAATCATAGTCTATTGATTTCAGGAGATATAATTTTCATATTGTGTGTTCTAACCTTTTTCTTACTACAGGTCTCCTTCCCAGCTGTTCCCTTCCTAATCCCGTCATCCCCTCTTGAACTCTCTCAGTCTCTGTGATTTATCTATCAGAGTCTTGGAGCTGTTCAGTGGTGGACGTGTTGGGAACGTGCACAGACCCCGAGGATCACACACTCAGAACCAGCTTCAGAGTAAGTCGACAGTAACAGAACCCACGAGCAAAGAAGGCCAGGACACATACCTCTATTCCAACCACTGTAATCGTGTTGGATGACAATTAGAACATACAACTGCATATGTACATGCAGGCCCAAAGGCCAGTTTAAAGTCACAAATGCTCACAGGGCATAGTCCAAGCCCCAGCTTGACTCCTGACAACATCGGGACTCCACAGTTCAGGGACATCATATTGGAAATGGGCAGGCACCTCAGGGGCTGGGGGTTGGGTGGGTGGGGGGTGCATCTCATTGTGAGGGGGCTCCTTGCCCACTGGTTCTGGATGGGACCCTTGCCCACTGGATACTGAGGGGACCCTTTCCCACTGGATACTTAGGGGGCTGCTAGCCCACAGGGTCTGGAGGGGACCCTTGCCCACTGGATTCTGAGGGGGCTCCTAGCCCACTGGATACTGAGGGGACTCCTTGCCCACTAGATACTGAGGGAGCTCCTTGCCCACTGGTTCTGGAGGGCACCCTTGCCCACTGGTTACTGAGGGCTGTTCTTGGCCACTGGTTCTGGAGGGCTGTCCTTGGCCACTGGTTTTGGAGGGCTGTCCTTGGCCACTGGTTCTGGAGGGCTGTCCTTGGCCCCTGGTTCTTGAGGGCTATCCTTGGCCACCGATTCCTGAGGGGTGTCCTTGACCACTGGTTTTAGAGGGCTGTCCTTGGCCACTGGTTCTGGAGGGATGTGCTTTGTCTTTCTTAGGGCTCCGTGCCACACTGGCTGCCCTGGTGGCTGGTGCACTCCACATTCCGGTGACTACAGGCACCACTGGTCCCTGAGATGTTGTGGCTGAGGTGCTAGTTCGGGACCTAGGAGACGGACGGGGTGGGGGAGGTGTGGGAAAGAGGTCAAGGGTGGACAGGAAATGTTTTTTGGACACACTGGGACGGGTAGCTGGAGGGGGTTTGGGAGTGGAGGAAGAGGTGGTGGCTGTAGGAGGTGTACGTTTGGTGACTTTGGGTGAAGGTGCATGCGCTGGAGGCTGTCGTGAGGTGGATGGTTGTTGGGTGGGTGTGTGCCTGCATTTGTGTATCTTCGGAGGGGGCGTCACAGACACACTGGGAGAGGACACAGGGGACGTGTGAATGGTAGTGGGGGTGGTGACTGCAGTGTAGGTCATCTCCTGTCGAATATCAGGTATCGAGTGATTGAACAGATAGAAAATGGCGGTCACGTCCGCGGCGGTGCGTACCGTCACCGCCGGCATACATCGTAATTGGCTCCTGGGACCCATAGGGTCCAATGTTAACCAATGCAGGATTGCGCCGCGGTCTTCGACCGCCTACCACGACGGTGTACAATGCCAGCGCAGTTACCTCACATCCCATTGTCCCACTTTACAGGTCAGGCAGCCGCCATTTCAGGGGCCCACATGGCTTAATTTTCAACTGCATCACACATACCTAGGCCTAGACTCAACACACATACAGGCCACTTTTTGTGTATGAATGGTGCTCTGTGTAAACTGTGGGTACGTACCTCTGAGTTGTTTGATTCTGTGCTCGCTGTTGTCCTTCATAGGCACCGTCCGCTGGGACATGTGAGGAGATGGCGGCATCCTCCGGTGTACCGACCGTTGGTGGACCTGTCGACAATGGGGGAGCGACATTTGATTATTACATACAGGCTTGACCGTGCCACAATCCAGGAACTGTGTACCCAGTTGGAGCCAGACCTGATGTCAGCAATCCGCCATCCCACAGGAATCCCCCCTCAAGTGCAGGTGCTGTCAGTGCTCCATTTACTTGCAAGTGGGTCATTTCAAACTACAGTGGCCATGGCATCAGGGATGTCCCAGCCTATGTTTTCCAACGTATTGTCCAGAGTGTTGTCTGCCCTTCTGAAAGACATGCAGAGCTACATCGTTTTCCCTCAGGTGGAGGATTTGCCTACAGTGAAAGGTGGATTTCTATGCCATGGGACATATCCCCAACATCATAGGTACCATTGATGGGACACATGTGGCTTTGGTACCCCCCCACAGGAGTGAACAGGTGTACAGAAACCGGAAGAGTTATCATTCTATGAATGTACAGATGGTATGTTTGGCAGACCAGTACATCTCCCATGTTAATGCCATGTTCCCTGGCTCAGTGCATGACGCTTACATCCTGCGGAACAGCAGCATCCCTTATGTGATGGGTCAACTCCAGAGGCACCGTGTGTGGCTATTAGGTGAGCAAGTAATTGGGAATGGTTGTCTGGGTCTGGGGATACCCTTCCAGAGTAGTGCGTGTCTAACAGTTGTCCCTCACCATTTGCAGGTGACTCTGGTTACCCCAACCTGTCATGGCTACTGACCCCAGTGAGGAATCCCAGGACAAGGGCAGAGGAACGCTACAATGAGGCCCATGGGTGAACTAGGAGGGTGATCGAGCGGACCTTCGGCCTCCTGAAGGCCAGGTTCAGGTGCCTCCATATGACAGGTGGATCCCTATTCTACTCACCAAAGAAGGAGTGCCAGATCATCGTGGCCTGCTGTATGCTTCATAACTTGGCTTTGCGACAGGTGCCTTTTCTGCAGGAGGATGGTCCAGATGGCGGTGTTGTTGCAGCTGTGGAGCCTGTGGACAGTGAAGACGAGGAAGCAGAGGAAGAAGACATGCAGAACAGGGACTCAGTGATCCAGCAATATTTCCAGTGAGACACAGGTAATAATACAAACATGCCTACTACATGTACTTAAACACTACTACCTCTCTACTGTGTGTCGTTTTCACCTAGTGTATGGTCACTGAGTTGTCACTTTCCCTTACGATTTTACAGATGTGGGTCCCTCTGTGTGACATCTGCTTTGATTCCTCATGGACTGGAGCTGTGTGACATAGGTATGTTGACATTACAATTGAAAGAGCATTTTGTCACTGTAATTGCTAAAACAATATTTCGAAATCACAGTCAGACTCCAGATTGTTTTGTGCGTTAAGGGTGTTTAATTTAGTGTTCAATATTGGAGGGGGTTGTAAAATGGTGAGGGGTGATGGTGGAGGAATGTCCATGGCAGAGTCCAGTCTATTAGTCTAACAGGTGCATTGCCCAAATGGGCATAGGAAGTGGAGCTGGGGCAGTTTAAGGATGGACAGGGTGACAAAGTGGGACAGTAGGATGACAATCAGGGTGGTCTAATTTCTTGGCGGGGGTCTTGGCATCGTGCTCTGTCTTTGTCCTGGATCTCAGGGACCGTTTGCGGGGTGGTTCTCCCTCTGCAGGGGGTGGGGTGCTGGTGTGGTGGTCCTGTGGCGGGGCGTCCTGTCCACTAGCGCCGGCGGAGGTGGTGGGCAGTTCATCATCCATGCTAGTGTCAGGGGCCCCTTGTAGTGCCACAGTGTCCCTCCTGGTGTTCACAGTTCCTTCAGCACCCCTACGATGGTGCCCAGGGTGGAGCTGATGGTTCTGAGTTCCTCCCTGAAGCCCATACACTGTTCCTCCTGCAGGCGCTGGGTCTCCTGGAACTTGGCCAGTACCGTTGCCATCGTCTCCTTGGAGTGGTGGTATGCTCCTATGATGGAGGAGAGGGCCTCGTGGAGAGTGGGTTCCCTTGGCCTGTCCGCCTCCTGTCGCACAGCAGCCCTCCCAGTTCCCCTGTGTTCCTGGGCCTCCGACCCCTGGACCTTGTGCCCACTATCACTGCCCCCAGGTCCCTGTTGTTGTTGGGGTGGTGGGTTATCCTGGGTTCCCTGTAGTGGTGAACACACAGCTGATTGACGTGTCTTGGGGACGGAGGTATGGGCCGCTGGGTGGGTGCTGTGCTGGTGTTTCCAGAGGGGAGAAGGTCTGTGGTGGCCTGTGACTGGTTGAGGGGAACTGTAGGAGGCTGGACTGGCTTGTAGTGAGTACCAAGGGGTACTTGCACCTTGCACCAGGCCCAGTTATCCCTTATTAGTGTATAGGGTGTCTAGCAGCTTAGGCTGATAGATAATGGTAGCTTAGCAGAGCAGCTTAGGCTGAACTAGGAGACGTGTGAAGCTACTACAGTACCACTTAGTGTCATATGCACAATATCATAAGAAAACACAATACACAGTTATACTAAAAATAAAGGTACTTTATTTTTATGACAATATGCCAAAGTATCTTAGAGTGTACCCTCAGTGAGAGGATAGGAAATATACACAAGATATATATACACAATAGCAAAAATATGCAGTATAGTCTTAGAAAACAGTGCAAACAATGTATAGTTACAATAGGATGCAATGGGGAAACATAGGGATAGGGGCAACACAAACCATATACTCCAAAAGTGGAATGCGAACCACGAATGGACCCCAAACCTATGTGACCTTGTAGAGGGTCGCTGGGACTATTAGAAAATAGTGAGAGTTAGAAAAATAACCCTCCCCAAGACCCTGAAAAGTGAGTGCAAAGTGCACTGAAGTTCCCCTAAGGACAAAGAAGTCGTGTTAGAGGAATAATGCAGGAAAGACACAAACCAGCAATGCAACAATTGTACCTGTGGAACAAGGGGACCAAGTCCAAAAGTCACAAGCAAGTCGGAGATGGGCAGATGCCCAGGAAATGCCAGCTGCGGGTGCAAAGAAGCTTCTACTGGACAGAAGAAGCTGAGGTTTCTGCAGGAACGAAAAGGGCTAGAGACTTCCCCTTTGGTGGACGGATCCCTCTCGCCTTGGAGAGTCGTGCAGAAGTGTTTTCCCGCCGGAAGGACGCCAACAAGCCTTGCTAGTCGCAAATTGTGCGTTTGGCGTTTTTGGACGCTGCCGGGGCCCAGGAGGGACCAGAAGGTCGCAAATTAGACCTGAAGAGAGAGGGGACGTCGAGCAAGACAAAGAGCCCTCACTGAAGCAGGTAGCACCCTGAGAAGTGCCAGAAACAGGCACTACAAGGATGCATGAAACGGTGCTCGCCAAAGTTGCACAAAGGAGTCCCACGTCGCCGGAGACCAACTTAGAAAGTCGTGCAATGCAGGTTAGAGTGCCGTGGACCCAGGCTTGGCTGTGCACAAAGGATTTCCGCCGGAAGTGCACAGGGGCCGGAGTAGCTGCAAAGTCGCGGTTCCCAGCAATGCAGCCCAGCGAGGTGAGGCAAGGACTTACCTCCACCAAACTTGGACTGAAGAGTCACTGGACTGTGGGGGTAACTTGGACAGAGTCGCTGGCTTCGAGGGACCTCGCTCGTCGTGCTGAGAGGAGACCCAAGGGACCGGTAATGCAGCTTTTTGGTGCCTGCGGTTGCAGGGGGAAGATTCCGTCGACCCACGGGAGATTTCTTCGGAGCTTCTGGTGCAGAGAGGAGGCAGACTACCCCCACAGCATGCACAAGCAGGAAAACAGTCGAGAAGGCGGCAGGATCAGCGTTACAGAGTTGCAGTAGTCGTCTTTGCTACTATGTTGCAGGTTTGCAGGCTTCCAGCGCGGTCAGCAGTCGATTCCTTATCAGAAGGTGAAGAGAGAGATGCAGAGGAACTCGGATGAGCTCTTGCATTCGTTATCTAAAGTTTCCCCAGAGACAGAGACCCTAAATAGCCAGAAAGGAGGGTTTGGCTACCTAGGAGAGAGGATAGGCTGCTAACACCTGAAGGAGCCTATCAGCAGGAGTCTCTGACGTCACCTGGTGGCACTGGCCACTCAGAGCAGTCCAGTGTGCCAGCAGCACCTCTGTTTCCAAGATGGCAGAGGTCTGGAGCACACTGGAGGAGCTCTGGACACCTCCCAGGGGAGGTGCAGGTCAGGGGAGTGGTCACTCCCCTTTCCTTTGTCCAGTTTCACGCCAGAGCAGGGGCTAAGGGGTCCCTGAACCGGTGTAGACTGGCTTATGCAGAATTGGGCACATCTGTGCCCAAGAAAGCATTTCCAGAGGCTGGGGGAGGCTACTCCTCCCCTGCCTTCACACCATTTTCCAAAGGGAGAGGGTGTCACACCCTCTCTCAGAGGAAGTTCTTTGTTCTGCCATCCTGGGCCAGGCCTGGCTGGACCCCAGGAGGGCAGATGCCTGTCTGAGGGGTTGGCAGCAGCAGCAGCTGCAGTGAAACCCCAGGAAGGGCAGTTTGGCAGTACCAGGGTCTGTGCTACCGACCACTGGGATCATGGGATTGTGCCAACTATGCCAGGATGGCCTAGAGGGGGCAATTCCATGATCATAGACATGTTACATGGCCATATTCGGAGTTACCATTGTGAAGCTACATATAGGTAGTGACCTATATGTAGTGCACGCGTGTAATGGTGTCCCCGCACTCACAAAGTTCAGGGAATTGGCTCTGAACAATGTGGGGGCACCTTGGCTAGTGCCAGGGTGCCCTCACACTAAGTAACTTTGCACCTAACCTTTACCAGGTAAAGGTTAGACATATAGGTGACTTATAAGTTACTTAAGTGCAGTGTAAAATGGCTGTGTAAATAACGTGGACGTTATTTACCTCAGGCTGCAGTGGCAGGCCTGTGTAAGAATTGTCAGAGCTCCCTATGGGTGGCAAAAGAAATGCTGCAGCCCATAGGGATCTCCTGGAACCCCAATACCCTGGGTACCTCAGTACCATATACTAGGGAATTATAAGGGTGTTCCAGTAAGCCAATGTAAATTGGTAAAAATGGTCACTAGCCTGTTAGTGACAATTTGGAATGAAATGAGAGAGCATTACTACTGAGGTTCTGATTAGCAGAGCCTCAGTGAGACAGTTAGTCACTACACAGGTAACACATTCAGGCACACTTATGAGCACTGGGGCCCTGGGTTACCAGGGTCCCAGTGACACATACAACTAAAACAACATATATACAGTGAAAAATGGGGGTAACATGCCAGGCAAGATGGTACTTTCCTACAGGAACCAACTGTCCCGAGGTCCCCGATGGGCCAGGCTGGTCATCTAGATCCAGGTGGACAGAGCTGCTGTCATCACTGTGGGCCTCTTCTGTTGGTGGTGTGGACATGTGTGGACCCTCCTGTCGGGTGACGTTGGGTAGGGGTCCTGCAGGTGTATAAAAGGATGGTTATTACATCTATGTGTTTCATGGTGTGCAATGGGTGGGTGACCGTGTACCCCAGTGCTTGCATTCCTGTGTGGGAGTTTGTGTGATGATGGTTTAGGGGGTTGTATGGGTATGTGCAGTGGGCATGCTTTAGTGATGTGTGTCCATGCTTTGTTGTTGCATGCAGGGCTTGGTGTTGGGATGGGTGGTTTGTGATGTTGGGACATATGTGAGGAGTTGGGGTGCTGGGGTTGAGGGTAAGGGTGGGGGTATGTGATAGCATGCAGGTAGGGTGGGGGTTGTAATAGTTAAGATTTGACTTACCAGAGTCCATTCCTCCGCCTACTCCTGCGAGGCCATCAGGATGCAGAATCCCCAAGACCTGCTCCTCCCATGTTGTTAGTTGTGGGGGAGGAGGTGAGGGTCCGCCGCCAGTCCGCTGAACTGCCAGGTGGTGTCTGGAGACCACAGAACGCACCTTCCCCAGTAGGTCGTTCCACCTCTTCCTGATGTTCCTCCCGATTTCTTGGGTGCTGTCCCACTGCGTTGACCCTGTCCACTATTCTTCGCCATAGCTCCATCTTCCTTGCAATGGAGGTGTGCTGCACCTGTGCTCCTAATAGCTATGGCTCTACCCGGATGATTTCCTCCACCATGACCCTGAGCTCCTCCTCCGAGAACCTGGGGTATCTTTGCCGTGCCATGGGGTGGTGTAGGTGATGTGTGGGATGGAGTGTGTGGTGATATGTGTGTTGATATGTAGTGGGGTGTTGTGTGAGGTGCGTGGAAGTTATGTGGGGGATGGTGTTGTGTGCCTTTGGATGCTAGTATTGTTGATGGTGGTGTCTCTCTCTCTGCTTCTTTCTCAATTGGTGTCATAGGGGTTTGTGGGTGATGTGGGTGTGTGTTTTATATTGTATTGGGTGTGTGGGAGTGGTGTGTGTATGTGTATCAGGTGTGTGTATTTTGAATTGTCCAATGTGGCTGTGTTTTGTATGTGTGTGTGTATTTTGAGTGCGGCGGTGTGTACCACCAATGGAATACCGCGGTTGAAAGACCGCCGCGTGGATTCGTGTGTCGTGATAGTGTGGGCGTATTTCTGTTGGCGTGACAGTGGAGGTTTTGTTTTCACCAGTTTATCACTGACCTTTGGTGTGGCGGACTTGTGTGGGTGTCTGAATTTTGGAGGATTCCGAAATGTGGGTCATAATAGCTGTGGCAGATTTCCGCGGCCGCGGCGGTGTGTTGGTGGTCTTCTGCACGGCGGTAATGGGCTTTTACCGCCAGTGTTGTAATGAGGGCCTTAGTTTGGTTGACAGCCCTACAGAGATGGATCTCAGGAAGTCAATAGCCTCCTCACTGAGGGCAGCAGGGCAGACTAGGACAGGTCCTGAGGTATCTGGGGTGAAGAGATGCCCACCCTCCTGGATGAGCGGGCACGGGAACCTTGGTGGAGGGCTACTGGGAGGGCGTCCTGGTACGGTGGGTGGCAGTAGAACCTGTAGCTGGGGAGGTACCAGAGGGGCCTACCACCACCAGGGAGCTCCCATCGGAGGAGGAATCAGAGTCAATGGTATCACCTCCTGTCCCCGCCGTGGTGCTCTCTTCGCCCTCCGTCCCACTGGTCCCCTCGGCGTCAGTGGATTCTGCCTCCTGGGTCCCATGGCCTGCAGCTCCCTCACTCACTGGTGCCCCTGCTCCTTCGCTAGGTAATGCTAATGCACACATGGACAAGGTGATAAAATGAGAGAGGGGGAAGAAAGAAAGGGAGCACAGGGTCAATCACAGCACCAACAGCACAGATGGCATACACATCACTATCACACACTGAGACTGAAAATGGGCAGTATGGACCACACTGGAATTCCATTGGCTAAATACCACAGCAGGTAGGAGCCAAAAACTGCCAGCTACACACCCAATGGGACCAACTAAGCCCTGTCTGCCATGGAAAGCCAGCTACCTAGCAATGAAAAACATGCATTTTATCCTATTTACCTAAGATGGACCATGCAACAATGTCTAATCTGGCATATTGGGGAATCCACTGACTAGTACCGTGCACCCAAATCCCATGCCAGGCAGCAGTGATGGTTGTCAAACACACTGTATTCATCCCCTTTTGGTTGCTGTAATGCCCTCAAGCGCCCATCCAACTTAGGATTGGCCACCACCAGTATGCGGGCCATCAGGGGATCAGGTTCCGACAGGCACCCCTCCCTCGTTGAGAGGCCATCCCCAGCTGGGCCCCTGCAGTCTCCTGGGCCCAGTGTCTCAGGTCCCCCCACCGTTTCCTGCAGGGGGTAGTCTGTCTGCTGTAGACCCACAGGGTCAGCACTTTCTTGGCGATGGCTCGCCACAACTACTTCTTCTGATGGGCTCTGACCTGCAGAAGAAACACAAACAGTGGGACACCATGAACAAGACAATCCATCCTGTTACGCATATGGCCTACAAACTGCATTTAGCCCCTCATCAGACACACACATGACCTGTACCCCTGCATTAACAATGCCACCAGCCATACCCCTCACCCCAATGAGACATTATAGGTACACTCATACATCTCCATGCAGCCACGTCGCATTCAATGTATCCATGATGTATTCACACATTGGTCTGGAGGCCCAAGCAACTGCCCATACAGTGGTAGGACCCCATCCATAAGCCTTTCCAACTCTTCCGACGTGAAGGCTGGGGCCCTTTCCCCTGTCGCATGTGCCATGGCAGGTTCCAGACACAAGTCACAGCAGCACACGAATTGGAGATGTCATCCTGTGGAAAGTCAGGAATCAAGTGGAGTGTAGAAAGAAAATGGCAGTCACGTCCACGGCGGTGAACACCGTCACTGCCGGCATTGATCATCATTGGTTCCCATACTCTATGGAGGGCCATGTTAGCCAATGAGGAATTGCAGCACGACGGTGCAGACCACCTTCCGCCATGACGCGAACGCCGGCGGAGTGAGGTCACTTCCACCTGTCCCTGCATACAGGATAGGAGGTTGCCATTTTCTAATGTTAGTACACATGTACAGTTTTAAAAGTGCATCATTGTAGTCATATGTTCTCACCTATTCAATTCCAGTGTGCAACATACAAGCATGCTCTGTGTACACTGCTGTAGTGCGTTAATGGTTCCTGTTGTCACTCCCTTCTTACTATTGGGTCCCTTAGGTACCAACCACTGTGGAGGAACAGGATGAGGAGGTAAGCACCCGTGTACAGACCCCTTGTGGACTTGGTTATACTGGAGGACAGGCAAATCATATTCACCTATCGTCTGGACAGGGCCACAATCATAGAGCTGTGTTCACAATTGGAACCTGATCTGCTACCTGCTATCTGTTTCCCCACAGTAATACCCCCTCTTGTGCAGGTACTCTAAGTGCTCCATTTCCTGGCAAATGGCTCTTTCCAGGTGACAGTGAACTTGGCTGCAGGAATGTCACAGCCAATGTTCTCTATTTTGCTTCCAAGGGTTTTGGCTGCCATACACAAACACATGTGCAGCTACATCGCATTCACCCAGGTATGTGATTTACCCACTGTGAAGGCTGGATTGTATGCGATGGGACATAAATCACATGTAATTGGGGTAACTGACGGATCTATATTACCTTAATCCCCTCCGGGCCAATGAACCGGTGTACAGGGATTGAAAGAGTTTCCACTCACACAGTGTCCAGATGGTGTACCTTGCTGACCAGTACATCTCCCACGTCACTGCCAAGTATCCTGGGCCAATGCATGATGCCTTTGTCCTGAGGAATAGCAGCATCCCACAGCTGATGGCACAACTACAGAGGCACAGAGTGTGGCCTATAGGTGAGCCTGAGTCCCCACCCAATGTATGTCAGTGTATGCCTTAAGGAGTCATACCCCATATCATTGTGCAGGACTAATGTGTGTCCCTCACTTCCTGCAGGTGATTCCGGCTACCCAAACCTGTCCTGACTCCTGACCCATCTAAGGAATCTGACAACAGGGGCTGAGAATAGGTACAATGATGCTCCAGGGAGTACCAGGGGGACTGTTCAAAGGACCTTCGGGCTCCTGAAGTCTAGGTTCAGGTACATCCATCTGACAGGTGGATCCCTATGCTACTCCCCTGAAAAGGTCTGTAGGATTGTTGTTGTGTGCTGCATGTTGCATAATTTGGCCCTCTAACGGCATGTGCCCTAACTGCAGGAGGAGGGGGGTGACAATACAGCTGTGGCAGCAGTGGACACTGAGGACAGTGAGAAGTTGGAAGAGGAGGAGGATGTGGACAACAGGACACATATGATCCTGTAGTACTTCCAATGACACCCAGGTAAGACTGTTGAACTAAACATTTCTCAATTTTTGTGCTATGCTCTGTGCCTCTAGCATTATGCTGGTCATTACCTTTGCATCCCACCTGATTGTCACCTATGCCTTTCCTTATTGCAGATGTTGCTGTGGTTACAAAAGTGTAATACTGTGATGTGTACAGACTGCCGAGAGACATTTGTAAGATGGATCAATATGTAACTGGACATTTACACAGGATCATGCAGTCCATAACAGTTTGATACATTGTACATTACCTTCAGGTAAAGCACTATCACTCAAGTTGTGTCCAAGGGTGTTTATTAAGAATTGGTTTACAATGCAAAGTGCAATAGAGTGGGGTGATGGTTGGGAAAAGTCCAGTGTAGTGGGCCAGTCTGTTTGTGGCACAGGTCCAGTGTCCAAGGAGCCATAGGAAGGGGAGCAATGGCAGTTCAAAGTGGACAAGGTGACACAGTGGAACACAAGGGGGACATTCTGGAGAGGCTAATTTCCTGGCTGTGGTCTTGGTCCTGGCAACTGTTTCTGGTGTCTGTCTGGGTCACAGGGACTGTTTGCGGGATGGTTCACCTTCTGCAGGGGGAGGGGTGCTGGTTGTCTGTGGGTCCTGTGGCAGTACCTCCTGTCCACTAGCTGCAGCAGATGTGGAGAGCTGGTCAGTACACTGGCTAGTGGAAGGGGCCCGCTGGTGTGCTGTGTAGTCCCTCATGATGTTGGCCATATCACCCAGCACCCCTGCAATGGAGACTATGGTGGTGTTCAGGGCCTGCAATTCTTGCTTGACCTCCTGGTGGTGTTCCCCCTGCAGCCGCTGACTCTCCTGCATGATGTTTATCACCTGACTTATCTTTTCCTGGGACTGTTTATAAGCCCCCAGGACATTAGTGCTTGCCTCCTGGGCAGTCGGTTCCCCTGGGCCTGTCCTCCCCCTGGCGCACAGCTGTACTCCGACCATCCCTGGCCCCCTGTTCCTATATCCCCTGAATGGTGTGCCCTCTGCTACTGACCCCAGGACTCTCATTGTCTTGCCTGTGAGGTGTGGACTGGGGTCCCTGTACAGCTGGGCACACTACTGATTGACGTGTCCTGAAGACAGAGGTGTGGGGATGTTGTGTGGCTGCGGTGGTATTGATTCTGAGGCAGAAGGCTCTGTAGTGGACTGGGTGTGGGCTGGGGTAGCCGAATGACCAGTGGTCCCTGATGGGCCAGGAAGTTCATCCAGATCCAAAGCTCCAAAGTTGCTGTCATCACTGGGGGAATCTTCTGGTGGGGGAATGGGTATCTGTGGGACCTCCTTCCACCTGTGGGGATGTAAGTGGTGAATTATGCTACATGTCTGTGACATATTCTGCATCACTAAGGTCCCATAAATTATTGCTGTTGCTCTGCCACCTTTGTTTATGTATGGTGATGGATTGTGGGATTGTTAGTTCTCCATGCTGTGCATGCATTGGTGGTGGGTGTACATGCAGGGCTGGAAGGGATGTGCATGCAGTGTTTGACATTTCAGTTTGATAACTGGGGTGGTGCACTGTGTGGGATGGAGAGGGGTGATGGATGTCAGGTTGAGGGGTGATGGTGGCATGCAGGTATGGGGTGATAGGTAGTAAATGTTGCTCAGTGGATGCGTCTTGTCATGATAGCAAAGGATTGTGGGTGGGTGTTTTATTGTGCTGTTGGTGGATGGGTGTGGTCTGAGTATTTGTGTCAGGTGTGGGTTTTGTGTTCTGGCCCATGTTGTCTTGTTTTGTATTTGGGTGGCCTTATCCGCCACAGTGGTGTTCACCACCAATGGTTTATCTCTGTTGAATGTCCACTGTCCAGTATGGGTGGTAGTTCTGACAGTTTTTTACTTTCAGTGGGTCTGGCGGATTTGTAGCTGTGGCTGTTTTCTGTCGGTTTTGACTGTATATGTCATAATCTGGCAGACAGATGTTCACCTCCGCGGCAGTATGTTGGCGGCAGTCACGGCGGAGGTATTCGGAATTTACCACCAATATCATAATGAGGGCCTAAGTCCGAAGTTAAAACTTTAACCGAGGCCATCTGCTCACTGTAGCCAAGCAGTGCTCCATCGCAGTCGGCTTTAAATGTTTACTTTGTTGCGGTCAAGTGCAACCAGATGTCCAGATTGGCGCTTTTAGTTTCTATGCACTAAAAAACATTTAGGCCCTCATTTGGACCTTGGCGATAAAAAACGCCTACCGCTGCGTCGACGACCGTCAAAGGACTGTTGCTGTGGCTAACAGACGTCTGCCATAATATGACCACAGACGGATTTCCGCCAGACGTCCACTGCCAGCCGTATTATGATAATTCATATGGCCTGGGGGTGTTCTTCTGGCGGACGCTGCTACTGGCAGCAGCATCCCATCCCGTCTCTTGCCAGATGACCCTGTGGACACAGGTAAGTGGGTGCTCTGACAGGGGGGGGGTTGTGTGTGTGTGGGGTGTGTGTGTATGTCTGTGTATGCGTGTATGCAGGTGTGTGATGCGTGTTGTATGTGTGTGCATGTTTGGGGGTGTAAGTGCGTTTATGCTGAGTTGTGTGAATGTGTGTCTACGTGTATGTATGTAAGTGTGTGTGGATGTGTGTGAGAATGGATGTATGCATATGTGCATGAATGTGGGAATGGGTGTGTGTATGCATGTGTGCATGTGTGAAGGGAGGGGCGTGTATGAAAGGGGGGTCTGGAGAGGACGGGGGGTGGGGGGACCTGTGGAGGAGGAGGGGGTGGGGAGGACCCCTATCAGTGACAGGGAAGGGATTCCCTGTCACTGATAGTGCCTACCGCCATGGTTTTTGTGGCAGCAAGAAAGCCACGAAAACCATGGCGGTAGGCGGGGTCATAATCCTGCAGGTGGTAAAGTAACGGCCGCCGGGCTGGAGATTGATGCCTCCAGCCCGGCTGCTGTTACCGTCGTGGCAGTCGGTGTGGTACATTGGCGGTTTGGCTTCAGCCAAATCACCAATTTCATTATGTGGAGGAATGTACCGCCATCCTGTTGGCAGTACTTTCCACAATATTACTGTCGACCGCCGGGGTCGTTATGACCCCCCTTAATCTTTAAAAACTCATATCTCCGGTGCCCTTTATTGGATTTTTGTCATTTTAGAGTCATTTTAAAGATAAACATATAATCAATTTTGTTTTTTAATTGGTGGTGGATTTTTATTGTGTTTTGTGTTTACTTATGTACTGTTTTAGGATGTTTAAATGCTTTACACACCTGTCTCCTAAATTAAGCCTAACTGCTCATCTCTAAGCCACCAAGGGGTTGAGCTGGGATTAATTTATTGAAACCCTGACTGTACCTAGTGGGGGTTTGTAAAATATTGCTAAATGTAGGTACTTACCTGCCCTTACCACAGACTACTCAGATGGTTAATGAAAGTGAGGGGTGAAAATCCCAAACTGTTGAGGTGGTTCATATCCCTACAGGGAATGGACTTTACAGAGGAAAACTGTCCTGGAACATGCCACACCAATGCTGGTGGTCCCTCCAGGTTCTTCTGACTTAGTGAAAAGAACTCCCAAGGGGTTGGGTAGCTCTCCCCACTTTCAGCTGGGGTGGACATGTGTTAGACCTGGCATTTGTTGCAGTTTCCCTGAATCGTTACCTTCAGACCTCCTGTGTTTTTTTACTTCGTTTCTGCTGGCCTTACGATTCGCATACTTTACAACTGACAACCAGTTGCATAGTGCTTGTGCTCTTTTCCTAAAACATAATGACACTGGATTAAACCCAGTTGGCATATTTAATATACCTATAAGTCCCTAGGAAATTGCACCACTGGTGTCTAGGGCCTGCAAATTAAATGCTATTAGTGGGCTTGCAGCACTGATTGTGCCACCCACTTACAAACCTCTCTAACAATGTCTGAGGCCTGCCAATGCAGAGTGTTGTGTGGGCAGTTTTATACTACCATGTCGATCTGGCAAAAAACACATCTTGCCAGCCTAAACCTTCCCTTTTCAAACACCTACTTCACCCTTAGAGTAGGCCCTGAACAGCCCAGAGGGCAGGGTGCAATATATGTAAAAGGCAGGACTTCTACTTTTAAGTTTTTCATGTCCTGGAAGTGAAACAATCCCAAAGTTGTTTTTCCCTACTGCAAGGTTTATCTCTCCCATAGGATGACATTGGAATTACCTTATTACAAATTTATGAGTGTAATTCGCAATTTTGAAGAGATAGACTTTGCACGTTTGGTGTCTCTGGAATCACAACAGAAAGTTGGTTTTGTGATCTTAAGGGAATTACTCAGCAGAAGGCTGAAGGCTGTAGGCTTATGTGAGAGTAAACCTCTATCTGTTGGTCGGGAGTGGGTTTTACGGGCAGGAACTCCCTTGAAGGTTGAGCACAACTACAAGCTTGCATTTTTGTGGTACTGACAAACCACATTCTGGCATGCTCTCATATTCAAAAAGGCTAGAAATATACTCCTGCCAATGACAGCAGTAATTATCTTTACAAAGTGAGATGGAATTGAACCCACCTCCCCATTCCTCAAAGGGAATAGTTTGCAAGTGCATTTACATTAGTTATCATTTTTTGGTGTTTCCATGTCATGTGTGATGAGCATGTTATTTATTGTACTATGGGATGCAGCACTTTATGGTGTGATGGATGAGAAAGCGTGAGAGATAGATACACATTTTTATAATATGTCTTATGCTGGCAGCTTTGATTAGCAGGTCCCTTAATTGTATTGTTAGTTTCGCTTTTATGTTCTCAATCCAATTTCCTATATAGGCGGGCAGGAGATCATCTACTCCTGTGATTGTATAGATCTGCTTGAGGTAACAGGCGTCAATAAGGAGTGAACAGTGGATCAAAGATCTACCTGGGTAGACTGGTTTATAATCTTTCTAAACACCATTGTCCTTATGGGATCTCAATTGAAGAGATTTGTCAAGATGGACTACATTTTTATCATTCTCTTTTTTCAATGTAGAATGTCAGTGCTCAGAGTGTGTGACTATTTGGGAACTGCAGGTTGGACTATGAAGAGTACAGCGATTTAGTCTCAGCTGGCCCTTTTTGTTGTAATGAGTGGGTATCTAAGTGTGATGGTATAGCCGGTAGCTTTGCCATCCAGTTGCCTGAAAAGGTTTCACAGGTCCCTTCATATATTGTGTTCCTGCCCAGGTGACAATGAGAGATCATGTAAAGGACTGGTGCATGAAAGTACATGGTTCCATGAATTAAATCAAATTGACACTTGGAGGGTCGTCATAAAGACTAGATTAACTGTCCTCCATTTTGCAGTTAGAAGTAGAAGGTAGGGTAGGGCCTGATTTAGATTTTGGCAGACGGGTTATTCCATCACAAACATGACAGATATCCTGTCCGCCATATTACGATGTCCATAGGATATAATGGAATTGTAATACGGCAGACCGGATACCTGTCACGTCTGTGACGGAGTAACTCCATCCACCAAACTCTAAAAAAGGCCATTTGTAAAGTCTAGAGGGGCTATGGTTAGAGTGCCATACGCCATTAGGCAGGTTATAGGTCTTCAGGGGCAGAGTGGCAGTGGGTGTTTCTAGGGATGATTGAAGAGGCATTGTTATTAAATTTCATCCGTATTGTAGGTCATTATGAGTTTATGTTTTGTGGAGCTCTCTAGTTTGGGTTGAGTGCCTGTCTTTTTGGTATGGAGTGATGGCCGATACTTTTTTGCAATTTTCAACCATGCTTACATTGGTAGAAAGATTATTGTTTTGTGACCAATCTGAGGGTCAGTGGTTGATGTAATTATTTTGGGATCAAGCATATTCCCACCGGTCTTCTGAACTGTTTATGCTCATTAATTCTGTAAATCTTGGCAGACAATGAGTGCCACAGTTTGTCAACTTGTACTGAGAAAGCAGGACCTCCTTCCAATTTCTGTTTGTAAGGTCGTCTGACGATCCATGATGTAAACCTGGAGCACAATGTCTGTATCCTATTTTGTCTGTTGTAGTTTTTAAGCGCTTTGACATAACAGACATTCGCTCTAACCAACTCATAGCTTGACAGAAAGGAAGTGACGCTTGCCGTGAAACAACAGGCTTTTAAAACTTTTTGTGATAACATTTGAGTCAGTCATGCAGAGAGACAGTTTTGTGTTTTTAATAAAAAATTACAATAGAGAGGTATCTATTCTTGGCACAGAGCACTAAAATGCGTCTCTGTTAACCCCTCATTGTTGGGAAGGAAGTTCTAAAGAGATGTGCATCTCACATTGTTCACTCTAGGCCCCACGTACAAGAAGATGCATTGAGCTCAGCATCTGAGGACCAACATACACTTTTTAAATCCTCATCTGTCACCACTTGACATTAATAGTGTGGACTGTTTAAAAAAGCAGTGTGAGCCTATAAATACGAAGCCGGCAGAGAAACACATCCCCAGTTTTAAAGAAACAGGCAGCAGCAGTAAGGCGATCACAGCACACTACTCATGAAAATGCACCACACAGCTAAATTAAATCCGAAACATTAATCTCACAGGTCACATATTATCACAAACTGAACTTGGCGTGCAAATGCAGTGTTCAGAATTGCTTCCAAATCAGTGAGGACACAGTGTGGAAATGTACTGAACTTTTACAAATAATTGCAAATGACCACTTTCACCAAAAATACAGACTCGCTACCCTGCTTTTAAGTGACTTTAAGTACTGAGAAGGCTGCTTATTGCAGCTAAACTTAGATGCAGGATTAGAGTCCATTCGAATACAATATCAACTACTAAAAGAAACACGTCGTTTACATTAAAGAACCATATATCGGACTGCAGCCGGATCTGATTAGTTAGTTATCTTAAAATTGAGGTATGCCACCTTCAGGAGATAACTACAACTATAAGGCAGCACACCCCTTTTGCTGTAGTTTGATGAAAAGGCTAAGCAACTGGTCGCAGCACCAGTCATCTTTTTATTGGATGGTCTCATTTTACGTTCATCTGTTATTCTTCAACATAAATGCATATTTATATAACAAGTCTCTCTTCGGGTATCAGAGTCCAAGCAATATATTTAATAGAAGTAAACATGGTTTGCAGTTCTCAATTTTTTTCAAGAGTTGTCCTGAGAAGCTACTATAATCACAGGTCTTCAAAAGTATTCCCATGCCTAATCACCGACACTTGTAGAAGTAAATAGTGTACATCTATACATGCTTAGAAAAAGAGCATTTTCAATGTTTAACGTTTCATTTTTTCTCGGGGAGGCCGGGGGGGGGGGGGGGGGGGCCGGCAGGGGAGTACATTTATTCCTAGAGAAATCCCTTCCACTTCACCCCCACAAATTCTGGATGCAGATTAGCTCGTGCCTTTGACAGGAGTAAATCATCAATTGTATCCATGACTGGCAAGTGCATTGGAAATGTTTGGAAGTGCCCCCACAACTTTGTGGGTGCGTTTCTGCCAGTAAACACCCAACTCGGACTGCTGGGAGCTGATTTAACCAGTGTAAACTCGAATGTTTTGATTTACAACCCTGAAAATGTGCTTGTAGGTAATCGTTGTAGGCCATGTTTGATCTAGCTACTGTCTCGTACCCCCACCCCTCCTTCTCTTGCCCTTTCCATTACCTCCCAACTCTGTGTTTCTGCCTTTGATTAACTTAAATGTGGACATCGCTTTGTGACTTGGACCCTCAGGATGGCCTCGCAGAAACGGATAGCGTGGAAGCAAATTCTCAGTTAGCGTATATATATTACAACTGTACTGACCTATCCATAACGGTGCTTGCAGAAATCAACATACATGTTTAGATTAGAACGTTTAGCCGTAGAATATTCTTTTATGGTCACAAATGTCTTGCTACCTCATTTATTTTCCTGCCCTACATAATTACAGAGGGGTGGGGGACTGGGAGGGGTATTGCATGCACCCAATAATTTCTTGCATGAACAGATCCCCAAATTACTGCTGACAGAAAATGAAATGCTGGGCCCTTTCGTTCCTGCCGAGCTGGTGTCTGAGATCACCATACAATAGGACAATAAATATAGACTCGAGAAGGAAACGGGTGAACATGGATGGAAATCACACTGTCAATACGAGAAACAAGTTTTCCTGACAGCCATTATCCCAGTCATTACACCCACCAGGGCTGGTGGAAGCAGGACTTGGGAATAAAGAGCCTGAGGTGAGGGTAATCTTAAATGTACTTAAATTTACATAAGGTTCACATTGCTATTACTGTCCCCCGCATCTTACTACCTATGCTCGATTTAATGACAAAATGTGTGTGCATATTAGGAGCTAATATTGTACAGTGAGTGGTCTGTAAGGACGATTTCGTACAACCATCTCCAGGTCATTGGTCTACAGTGAACTAGTTCTAGAGTTTTCCGACCAAGACAATATTCATTAACACCAGCTGAGCATGTCGACTTCAGTCGTAAATTGAAATGTTATTAAACCCGTGCCAAGCCGCACTCTTTTTTTCTTAATTTTGTACCCTCATTAATAAGCGTAAAGTAACTGTACTGTGAGCCGCTTAAATATTTTATTTAATGAGTCTACATCTCTCAAGTGCATCAAATAAAGAAAAAACTTAAACATCTTAATTTATCCTTTTATATGCTGTGTTTTTAATTAAATAAAAAAAAAACCAACCATCAGGCATTATTGATTATAGGGCTTGAGCCCTCTAGTCCGTGCTATACTGGTGGTTAAAAGTCCTCTACCTGAGTTATTTGTATGAGCCACTGGCGAGGGCCAATATTGAAGTAGCACAGCTTTAACAAACAGGACAGCCCAATGCAGAAGAACGGCAATGTTGCTAGAACATTACACACTCTGAGGGCAGATCTGTCTACATTAAAACGGTAGAAATAGAAAATCAAACATATGGAATGTTGTAGAAGAAGGTTTATACCAGCCATTAACGACCCATTATCTGCAGTGGGGCTTCTAATATTCCAATATTCTCTTTTACGGTGCCTAACTGTAATTTTTAAAACCGGCTGTAGACTGATCACACTGTAATCTCCACTATAATCTGAGATCCTCACTTTATCCAAAGAATAAGCAAGTACCTATGTGTGTGTTAGCAATGTGATGGCTTCCAACAGGAATGTGTTTCATCACTGACTCAACAAATTCTGATTAAGTAACATTCTGCCCAGGTATAACCGGATATGTGCAAACAACTGGAAGTGTACAATGACCCAGCTAGATAAGAATGCCTTGTGTGTGTTCAGTGTGATACATATGAAGGCATTTGTAATATGTGTGAAACCACAATTTCATTTAGCTCCAGTGTTTGGAACACAAGTTAAACACAGCCAGTATGCTTCTCTCGGTCAAACAATGCCTTACCTTGTACTGGATATCCTGGAGAATATCCGTAACTGCCTTAAGGCCCAAATGTTCTTTTCCTATCTAATGCAACAGCACGTGAGGAGAAAACAAAAGAGAGGAGAAAACAGCGATTAACCACATGAACACTCTGTTGCAAAATGGTACTGTATGACAACAAATGAAATTAGGCCTCCTGCCTGGGAATCTCTGAATGGCCTTCCCTTGCAGTCCTGCTATCAGAGATTATTACAGTCACAGCCCTCCATCTGAGATGGAAATTAAATTATACTATCTGACACCTATCAAATAATGAGTATGTAGCCGTTCCTCTTCCTCGTTTTCCCTTAAATAAAGCTTGGTGTGTGCATCGTTGACATTTATAATGTTTAGTGTGTACATTTTTTTGAATCTTTAGTTATCTTTTATGTGACAATAGGCAATGCATTCCATTTCTGATATGCAGCAGAAGCAGAGATGCATCTCAGGAATGAGCTAGCAGCTGTCACTACTCCACGATATTCTACCACCCCATACACAGAGCATTAAGTGGGTTGTCCAGACCATTAGTCCTGGCCTAGCTCAACTACTTCAACATGGTCCAATGGTCTCCTCGACTACTAAATGCTGTATAAAGGGATCCTCTTCCAGGAGAACATTGAGAGGGACTGACCAGGCCATTAGTCATCGCCTACCTCATAGGACTCAAAAGGGGCCTTCTACAGCAGAGCGTGGAGAAAGAGTGACCAGGAAATTAATCATGACCCTGGATTACTTTATTAAAGTGGTCAATAAGAGTCCTTCTTAAGCGAAACATCGAGCAAGACTAACCAGACCATTGGCCATGGTCCTGGCTCAACAACTTCAATGACGTTCAAAGGGGCCCTCTCAACAAAACCCACTGACATGCTACAATGAATGCAGAAATATCATACCAAGGCTGTCCCCCGGGTAGACGAAATGAGTCCATGTTAAGCTTGAATGGTGCTGTACATACATGGCATACATTGAAAAATATAAATAGCTATGTGAAACCTGTAAAGAATGTTCCAACAAAGGCCCAGGAAATGTGTTGGAACATTCCAAAAACTAACTTCCAACATTGAATATCAATTATTTCACTTCACCTGACTTCTAAAGTGAGGAGAGAAAAACACAGGAACAGAAGCTTGGGACTGAAGGACCTAAAGCTCAGGAACACTTGTCATTCAGATTTGATTACTATCCTTCAAGAAACTGCCAAAACACCTGTTTAGATAATCAGATTACCTCATGAATGAAAACCATAATGTTAGACACAAAAATACTAATCTTGTTATGTTTGATGGAATCAAGTGGTGACATTCTGAAGTCAATGTTTTGTTCAACTGTCCCCACCACTAACGGCATCTAAACTGAACAGCTGCCATCAACACCTGAATCCTGGACTTTAATCTAGTTTCTAATTTAACTATATTACTCTCAGCCAAAGCATATATTCAACCATAGGCACTTGCTTTATTGTCAAAGGCATGCCTTCTGCTGTGAAGTGACCAAACGGTGGCATATTGGTGCAATATAAAACATAAAATAATTTCTGCTGTGAAGTGACCAAACAGTGGCATATTGGTACAATATAAAAAATAAAATAATGTCACAAAATAATCAACAAATAAACAAGAAGGAGGCACATAATGCCTAACCTGCTAGTCTGGTGATTATAATGGAATATATAAATAAATTAGCTAAGATACATTAACACAATTACTATTTTTGCTGGAAGTGATGTTCTGTATGTAAAAGTGCATTTTGGAAGCCATGACGTTCAAATACCTAAACTTAATGTTTATGCTGGCCTTCTGTAGTTGTGAGGATGTAAATACTGGGCCCGATTCACAAAGGTGAAGTTAGGCCAAAAGTCTGACTTTAGACCTTCAGTTTTAAGTTTAGACCTAAAGTCTAACTTTATACATGAAGTCTAAGGACCTAATTCACAAAGGTAAAGTTAGAATTTTGGTCTAAGTTTAGACCAAAAGTTTATCTTCATTGCATTCGGCCCCGAGGGTGGAGATTCCACCCTTAGTGAGGACGTTAAGATACAACACATATCTTATCTCTCTAAAAACAGAAAAGGTGTAAAGTTAGTCAAAACCTAGACCAAAAGTCTAACTTTATCTCTGTGAATAGGGCCATAAGTTTAGACCTGAAGTTTAAGTTTAGACCAAAAGTCTAACTTAGTCTAAAAGTCTAACTTTACTATTTTTCAGTATTTACAAAGGTATGTTACTACTAGTAAATTTACTAGTAATAACTTACCTTTGTGAATACCAAAAAGTGACCTTTTTGTTATTTGGTGTAAATCCGTTCAGTAGTTTTTGAGAAAATAAAGAAAATACCAATTTGTACATATAGGGGTGTGAAGGCTCCGTGAACCCTCTGGATCTTTTGCTGAGATCTGATTGGCTGCCAACACTTCAACAAGGGAGTGTTAGCAGCCATGTTGGGACTAAGTTCATGCCAAGTCCCAGGAAAAAAGATTAAAAAAAAGAAAAGGGGCCAGGGTAGCGACACCCTGACCCCTTAGCACTGGTGAGCCCCGAGAGCAAAAAAGATTTGTTTGAATTTTTTTGGCTGGAGTCATGGCGGATCCATGGATTAGCTGGAAATAAATAAAAAACAAGTGTGGGCTCCCTCTCTTGTTTAACTGAAGCCTCCAGGTGGGCCAGGTCCCAGGGCAACTGCCCCCCCAGCAGCCCTGGGGACTGCCACCTCTCTGGGTCAGAATTCCTGATGAAAAGCAGGGGGGGCACCTGGCCCCTTCTCAGCCACAGAGACCACCACCTCCCTGGGGCAGAATTTGTAATCAAATGTGGGGGGGGGTGCCTGACCCCCCATAGCTTCATAGTCTGCCATCTCAGGTGCTTGGCCTCCCCCGAGGGCTGACTTTAGTCCTGAGGACCCCATCTACCAGGGCCCAGTCTTGTTAAAAAAGGGGGAAGCGGCACACACCCCCACGCCCCAGGTGCCCCTCCTCCCCAGGCCCATCCACCAGGGTCCAGATGCTAAATACAGGGGGAGGGTGGAATGTGGCTCCCTTCCCTGATTTTGGCCCCAGGGACCCCTATTCCCCATGGCTTGGCCTAACATGTAAAGGGATAGGGGGCTGTGTGTCCCCCTTCACTGAGCCATTAAGGGACCTGGAACCCCATTCCCCAGGTGTGGCTCAGGCTATGTCTTGGGGAGCCCACCCCAGGGAACTAGCCTTTTCCCTGCCCGCACTGACACGGGTCGGGAAACCTATATTTGTTGTCACTTGCTGGGAGTAATTTAAAAACTCCTGCAACGCGGGATCAAACACTAAGGCCGTCATTATGAACATGGCGGTTCGGCCCACCATGCCAGCAGTGGCGGCTGAAGCCGCCAGCCGGCATGGCGGGCTGAACCGCCATTTAATAAACATGGTGACGGCCGCCAGCGGCAGCTGTCACCCACTGCCAGGCTCCTGCCGTCAGTCAGCCTGGCGGCGGGATGAAATACCATCTACCAGGGTAGCGGCGCTACCCTGTGGATAATGTTTTATTCCCCGCCAGCCTTTTCCTGGTGGGAAAAGGCTGGCGGAGGGGGTGCCCCGGGGTACCCCTGGGGGCCCCTGCACTGCCCATGCACTTTGCCTGGGCAGTGCAGGGGCCCCGGTGCAGAGCCCCGTCACACAGGTCGCAGTGATTGGTGCGACGGGTGCAACTGCACCTGCCGCACAGAGGCACTGACGGCGGCTCCATGTGGAGCCACCGTCAATGTCCCGGCCAAGCCTTTCTGTGGGCCGGCGGGCGGAAACAAAATTTCCGCCTGCCGGCTCACAGAAAAGTTCATAATGTGGCCGGCGAGGTTCCGGGGTCGCTGGCGGTCAGTGTTTTGAGCGCCAGCATGAACATGGCGGTTGTTGCCGCCGTGTTCATAATGACCCCCTAAGTCTGCTCCCAACGGGCAAGAGCAAAAAAAATACTCCTGCCCAATGGGAGAGGACTTTTCATCTGTTTCCCTGCCTGCACTGAAGCGGGCAGAGAAACAGATAAAAAGATTGCACCCATCTGCAGGGAGCAGAAGTTTTAGCTGCACCTTATGGGCAGGAGTAATGCGGGCTCCCGCTGGAAGTGGGCATCCAGCTGGGGCCCTGGGGGCTTTGGGGCTCCCTCGTCAGCCCCCAAACAGTGTGGTGGGTGCCTGGGTGGGTACCAGGACATCTACCCATTGTTGGCCACGCTTTGGGAGATGGGATCCTCATGGCTGAAATGAGCCCAGGGAAGGGGCTGCATGCCCACTTTCCCCTTTGGAATATATGGACTCGAGGCTGAAATTGGTCTGGAATGGGGGCTGTGTGCCCTCCCTCCCCATAAATATAGTGGTGGATCCTGGAGCATGGGGTCCCAAGGGGCCAAAAACGGCCAGGAAGAAGGACACATGTCCCTTCCCAGAAAATGTGCCATGCCCCATGTGTTGGGATCATGGGGACTGAAGTCAGCCTGGGGAGGGGGGTTGCGTGCCTCTCTCCCCATTAACTGTGGTACCGGCCACCAAGGGATGAGGTCCCTGGAGCTGAACTATGTTACCGGCCCTAGGGGAGGGGACTCCCATGTACAAAAGCAGCCTGGAGAGGGGGGCCATGTACTCTCATTTCCTAAAAAAAAATGTGGGGGTGTCCAGTGTTGAAAGCAGCCCAGGAGCACATACCTCCCTCACCCACAAAATGTGCCAGGCTCCGGGGGATAGGGCCACTGGAGCTGAAATCAGCCCAACGGTGGGGGGGGTGCATGCCCCCTTCCATCCAATATGGTCCCAGCCAACATGGGATGGGGCCTCCTGGGCTGAAATCAGCCAGGGGAGGGGGGCCACATGCCCCCTTTCCCTGAAATATGTTGTTGGGCCCCAGGGAATATGTCCCCGGGGCTAAGAGCAGCCCGAGGAGGGAGGACGTATGCCCTCCTCCCCCTAAAAAATGCAGTTGGCCCCTGGGAATGGAGTCCCCGGGGACAAAGGTGGCCCAAGGAGGGAGCCCGTGTGTTGAATGACTTTGGAGTATTGGCCGCAGGGCCCCCCGTGCACAGCCCCCAGCATGCACTGCTAATTATCCTACATATTACATCAGTCATGACATCTTCTATGACATCACTGACAATATCTCTGCAACATTTGCAATAAAATTATTGATGAGAAAACTGTGCATGGCGGGACCACAAGTTATATTTACCTTCAGGCACATGTTATAGTTTATTGAGATAACTGTAGTTATAACTGTTGAATTTCAAAGGATTTAAGTGTGCAAAATCCAGTAATTTACTCCCATACTTTTACAAATGTTTGGACTTCCAAAAGAATTGATGAAGATCCAAATTTTAGACAAAAAATGGTAAGCACTTACTTTCAGAAAAAACACATTGAAAAGCTGAATGACAATCCAATTTTGTTTATCTTCGGAACGTTGGTATTTCAGTATAAAAAAGCGTACATTCTATTTGTTTTGCTTTATTGAACACTATACAAAAATGCAAAATAGCTAATGAGGACAGAGACAGAAGACACTGAATTGGATGATAACCCCATACAACAACAGCAAGGGATAATGCAATAGAAGATGAGAATATTCACCTGTACAAATAACGAAATTATCGCGACTCCATGAGATTTCCCCAGCGCCTCATCCATATTGCTGTAAAGAGTAGAATTCCAGTGTATGAGGTGGAGCTGAAAGGACAAAGGAATTAAACAAAGTCTCTCCATTTTAAAAACTCATTTTTAAAATAAGAATACAAAACGTTAATGAAGTTATGAAACAACTTTATCAGATTCTAACAGTATTTTGCATGCTCAAATGCATAAATGTCTAAAAAACCTTCATAAGGATCAAGAGAAGTTTAGCAACAAAAAAGGCATAATGTAATAATATATCTTTTATTATTCCCCCTGTCCAGTAGTTATATCCTCGAGTAGATTGGAGTCCTAGGGACCTGAATCACTTAACAGTTTAGTATCTTTCTCCATTATTTGGTTATGGTATGGCTTGACAGCACAGCTATTGCCAGGAATGCCCACATGTTGGGAGACAGGAGTACATGTTTTGATTGTGCAGATGTTTTGTGTTTCCACAATAAAGTGTTTGCCCTCCAAACATCTGTGGTCATTTTGTTTATTAATCCAGTTGGCTATGGTTGACCTTTTGAGGGTACACACATGCCAGTGGAGTGGTATTGTAGTGTTTTCGATAAGTAGATTATTTATATTGTTTTTCTTTGGCAGCAGCATAGATGAGAGGAAGACAGTCATTAACCTATATGGGTTTTTAGGTCTAGCTTGACAGATGCTACATAATTTAACAAGCATTGGCAAAGTCAGTTAGTCTGGGGTTCATGTGCTAATGCGCGCAGCAGAAATATATTAAAGCCAGCCAAGAAACAACAGGTGGACTGTGCTGAAGGCTCTCTTGCCTTTGATGTGGTTCTGTTTTTGTTTCTATTTCAAATAAAGGGCAGGGGGAAGGCAAACTTTATTATAGTCATTCTATAGTTTCTACGACAAAGAAAGACACTAAGAACTATAATGAAGTCTCCCTTGCCAAGTGACCTTCTTTTGACATACATAGAAAAAGAGGATAGTAATAAAGGCATGAGAGCCTTCAGTACAGCTTGTCTTTCATGAAATGCAAAAATGATACATTACCCAGCTCCGGCATCACTTATGAGAAGCTGCTTGTGGGGCAATAGAAGTGGGTAGTGGGCAGAGGAACAAGAACACAGGGGAACAAGGGAAACGCTGGGGGCAGATATGTGATAGTGGTGAGTGTAGTGAAGTATATAGCAGTGTGACTAACGCACATGTTTCCCCGTGAGCCTCAGTCACACCACATCATGCTGATATTCTATTGATGTTCAAAAGCATTGTATGTGTTTTAAAGGTAAGGCGCATGCTGGCAGTGAATGTCAGGTGAAGATTTCAGAACTGCTTGTTGTGGGTGAAGTCCTCCATAAATAAAGTTCTTGCACTCAAACAACCTGCTCCATCTGTACTTACCACATGGATGAACAAGAATGCAGGAGAAGGACCGAAGGGGAAACAAGAAGGTGTCAGGCAGGAGAAACGAGTAGAGCAGAAGGGAAAGATAATTGATGTATGAAAGCTATGAGACAGCGGTGTGCAGAAGGAGGAACAAAGTGGGGAACATAAAAATGGTTGAGAGGTAACAGAGAAGAGGAACAGAGCAAGACACAAAAGGAGAGCCAGCGGAATAGACAGAGAGGGTCACAGTTGTAAATTAGTACCTTAAGCCGTACAATGAAAGCACTTGAGTGGAAGGGTACACTCAGACATCCAATAATATTAGGTGAGAAATTAATTCTCCACTGAGTTGAGCCAAGATGTGATTAACACAAATGATATAAATAGTGGAAAGAGGTTATTTGAAGAAAAACATTGTTTGAAAGGAGCAGACCAAAAGCCGACTCTATGTAAACTGGAAGCAACCGGTGTGTTTAAAAACAGTGCTGTCAAAAATCGGAATGCTTCCTTTAAGCTCTAGAGGTAGTCCCTGTGTGCATGATTAGAATACATTTCCACCATACAACATTGCAAGTGCCTTCACTGGAAAGAAACCTCTTCACTGCACCCTCCATCTTGAAGGTGACTCTTGGTGAGTAGCGTCATATGGTTGAAACTGTAATGTCACTCTGATTGGTCTTGAGGAATAAGCACTCCAAAGCTATGCGGATGCCGCCATCCAGTATTCTGATGGAGGTTCCATAAACATATAGGATCCTGAAAATATTCATATTCAATATCATACCTTTTCCATTTAAAGCGCTCTGTTACCCTCTGAGGTAACTAACTACATTATAAGAAATCATATAAACTAAATTTATGGATATCCACATATTTGCCATAGAAGCACTAAAATGTTTCTCAGCAAGCAGTAAGGCTAAAGTACAGTCCTATGACAGACACAGAGTGTCATTGTCACTAAGGGAATCCCTCCTGGAATCTACATCACGAAGCCCAAATGTATATGCATTTTTATCTACTGTATCATTTTTAAGGAAATGTTCACATTTGAGTTATTATAGTATGTTTTCCTCTGCTCTTTTCAGTAAGCACTCTTGAACTCTTATGTAGACTCAGCACCCTGCTCTTGTAAGGACAGCTCTGCTTCACTATGCCTCTTTTGAAATGTTTGTGTTCAAATTATTGTCAGTCATCATTTAATTTGCAGACACAGTGAGACAGTTTAGGGAATACCCATAGATAAGACAATAATATATTTGACAAAGAAAGGACCCCAGGAGAAAGGGGACGGGTGGCCCTATAAGAAGGGGGTCAACAACAATTATTTAAAATAAAATGATAGAATAATAAAGAAAGAAGGTGTGCATTCATTGAACTAGATGCTATGGTGCCTTTCCTAGGATTCTTTGCTGAAAGGAAGGCTACTCAGCAAATATTGATAAAACAATGTCTCCCTTACCAGGAGAATGTTTTGCATGGATCAGGACAATATGTTGTGTTGTCTCTAGGAAATCTTAAAGATCTTGACTACCAGACTTTGAGGAGAATACAAAAAAGGGGAAGCAACAGAAACAACTATCCAAACCAATTGCACAAGTGTTGGACTTTTCTGCTTAATCAGGGTCATCCCTAATCTTTTTGCCCTCTGCCTCCTATTTTTTCTGACCTGTTGCTGTTGGCTTTTGAACTCTGAGCACTTTACCACTGCTAACCAGTGCTAAAGTCCATATGCTCTCTATGTCAAATTTTATGTAACTGGTTTATCCATGATTGGCATATTGGATTTCCTAGTAAGTCCCTAGTAAAGTGCACTAGAGGTGCCAGCGCCTGTAAATCAAATGCTACTAGTGGGTCTGCAGCACTGGTTGTGCCACCCACATGAGTAGCTCTGTAATCATGTCCCAGACCTGCCACTGCAGTGTATGTGTGTGCAGTTTTAACTGTAAATTAGACTTGGCAAGTGTACCCACTTTCCAGGCCCAAACCTTCCCTTTTCTTACATGTAAAGCACCCCTAAGGTAGGACCTAGGTAGCCCCAAGGGCAGGGTGCAGTGTATGGTTAAGGTAGGACATATAGTAATGTGTTTTATATGTCCTGACAGTGAAATATTGCTAAATTTGTTTTTCACTGTTGCAAGGCCTGTCCCTCGCTTAGGTTAACATGGGGGCTACCTTTAAATCTGATTAAAGTGTAGATTCCCTTTGGGAGTGGATGGACATGTGGAGTTTGGGGTCTCTGAGCTCACAATTTAAAGATACATCTTTTAGTAAAGTTGATTTTAAGATTGTGTGTTTGAAAATGCCACTTTTAGAAAGTGAGCATTTTCTTGCTCACACCATTTCTGTGACTCTGCCTGTTTGTGGATTCCCTGTCTGGGTCAGTTTGACAGTTGGGCTGGTTGCATCTCACACTAGACAGTGACACAAAGGGAGCTGGGGTGTAGCCTGCATAACCCGATGAGCCATCTGTGCTAGGAGGGGGGGGAGAGGAGTGGTCACTTACACCTGAATGGGCTGTGCCTGTCCTCACACAATGCAGTTTCCGACCCCCTGGTGAGTTTCTTGGGCCTGGCCTGGGCAAGGCAGGATTTCGCATTCAAAAGAGACTTTACTTTGAAGTAGGCCTACTTCAAAGGAGAAATTGGGTATAAGAAGGACACCCAAAACCACAGACTTTATAACACTTCTGGAAACAAGAGGAACCTCTGCCCGGAGAAGAGCTGAGGAGAAGTACTGCCCTGCCTGTGACTATGCTCTGTGGAGCTATCCTGCAGTTGCTGCTTCTGCCAGAGTAAGAGGGCAAAGACTGGACTTTGTGTGCCTTCCATCTTGTGAAGAAATCTCCAAGGGCTTGATTTAGAGCTTGCCTCCTGTTGCTTGAAGTCTCAGGGACAGCAAAGACTTCTCTCTGCCAGCACCTGGAGTCTCTGGAGAGACTCCTGCTCTGACAAGTGGTGCCCTATCCAGTTCCTGGGCCCTTGAAAGGAAAGCTGGTAGAAATCCCAGGAAATCGACTTCGGATGACTTCGGAAGTGTTTCTAAAGTCTGTAGATTTGGGTGCCCTTCTTATACCCATTTTAGTCTTTGAAGTCACCTTTCTTCAAAGGGGACTCACACCTACTTGTGAAATCCTGCCTTGCCCAGGCAAGTCATCAGACACACAGCAGGGGGTTGGAGCCGGCAATGTCAGAGGCAGGCACAGTCCTTTCAGATGAGAGTGACCACTCCACCCCTCCCTCCTAGCAGAGATGGCTAATCAGGAAATGCAGGTTACACCCCAGCCCCCTTTGTGTCACTGTCTGGTGTGAGGTGAAAAACAACCCAACTGTCAAACTGACCCAGACAGGGAATACACAAACACAGCAGAGTCACAGAATGGTTTAAGCAAGAAAATGCTCACTTTCTAAAAGTGGCATTTTCAAACGCACAATCTTAAAATCAACTTTACTAAAAGATGTATTCTTAAATTGTACAGTGGACCCCAAACTCCACATGTCCATCTACTCTCTAGGGGAATCTACACTTTAATCATATTTAAAGGTAGCCCCCATGTTATCCTATGAGAGAGACAGGCCTTGCAACAGTGAAAAACAAAGTTGGCAGTATTTCACTGTCAGGACCTATAAACCACATTACTATGGTGGTCATTCTGACCTCGGCGGTAAAAGGCGCCTACCGCCGGTCAGAAATCCTCCATAATTCCGCCGCGGTCGCGGTAACCCGCCACGGTCATTCTGACCCGCAGCAGCCAAACCTCCGAAAATCCGACAGCCACAACAGACCACCAGACCAGCGGTCGGCGGAAAAGTGGAGGTGACCAAACCTCCACCGTCACGCCAACAGAAATACGCCCATGCCATTACGACCCACGAATCCACGCGGCGGTCTTTCAAACGCGGTTTTCCATTGGCGGTACACACCGCCGCGGTCAGAATACACACAAACGAACAAAACTCAGCCACATTGGCCGATTTGAATTCCACACACCTGATACACATACACACACCACTCCCACACACACAATACAATATAAAACACACACCCACATCACCCACAAACCCCTTCGACCAAAATCCAAAAAGAAGCACTGAGAGACACAGCAGCGATCACAGAACACCATCACACAGAGGCACACTACACCATCACCCCCACAATATCCACACACAAAACAACACACACCACCACACTCAACACACTTAACTACACATACTCCACCCCACACATCATACACACCACTCCATGGCACCCCAAAGACACCCCCGCTTCTCAGACGAAGAACTCAGGGTCATGGTGGAGGAAATCGTTCGGGTAGAGCCCCAGCTCTTCGGCACACAGATCCAATACACCAGCATTGCCCGGAGGACGGAGCTATGGCAGAGGATTGTCGACAGGGTCAACGCTGTGGGACAGCACCCCAGAAATCGGGAAGACATCAGGAAGCGATGGAACGACCTACGGGGGAAGGTGCGTTCCATGGTATCCAGGCACAACATCGCCGTGCAGAAGACTGACGGAGGACCCCCACCTCAACCCCCACAATTTACAACATGGGAGGAGGAAGTCTTGAACATCCTGCATCCTGACGGCCTCGCAGGAGTCGGCGGAGGAATAGATTCTGGTAAGTTGAAGCTTCAATACTGCTTCCCCCCCACCTGCATGCCAAATCATACCCCAACCCTCACCCCCATCCTCGAACCCCACCCTCACCCCCACCCCCATCCTCACCCCCACCACCATCCTCACCCCCACCACCATCCTCACCCCCACCCCCAGCACACCTATTCCCTGCCAATGTCTCACCATCACAACCCACACATCCCAAAACCTAGGCCTGCATGCGTCCACTAAGCATGGACACCCATCACCAAAGCATGCCCAATGCATATACACATCCCCCCCACAAGCCACCCTCACCAAAGCCCCCACACACGAATGCCAGCACTTGGGGACACGGGAACCCACAGATACACCCATGTGGCACACATTGAAACTATAACCATACCTCTATACCCCTGCAGGACCCGACCGCCAACACACCGCCACGGAGGGCCCAGAATTCTCCACACCCCCCACCCAAGAGGCCGTCAGCGATGACAGCAGCTCTGTCGACCTGGACACTGATGACCAACCCGGACCATCGGGGACCTCTGGACAGTCGGTTCCCCTCACACAGGCACAGGCCACTACAGACCCAAACCCCTCTGGGAACACCAGCACAGCTCCCACCCAGCTGGCCCATGCCTCTGTCTCCAGGGCGCGTCAATCTGCGGTGTGTCTACCACTACAGGGCACCCAGGATAACCCACCACCCCAACAACAACAGGGACCTGGGGGCAGTGGTAGTGGGCACACCGGCCAGGGGGCAGAGGCCCAGGGAAACAGGGCAACTCGGAGGGCAGCTGTGCGACAGGGGGGGGACGGGCCCAGGGAACCCACTCTCCACGAGGCCCTCACCACCATCATGGGAGCATACAACCGCTCCCTGGAGACGATGGCGACGGTACTGGCCAGGTTCCAGGAGATCCAGGTACTGCAGGAGGAACACTATCGGGGGTACAGGGAGGACATCAGAGCCCTCACCTCCACCCTGGTTACCATGGTAGGGCTGCTGCAGGAACTCATCAACACCAGGACGGACACTCAACAACAACAAAGGGCCCCTGCCACTAGCCTGGACCAAGAACAGCCAACCACCTCCGCCGGCGCTAGTGGACAGGAGGCCCCCGCACAACAGCAGCCCACCAGACCCCCACCTCCTGCAGGAGAAGAACCACCCCGCAAGAGGGCCCTGAGATCTCGCAAGAAGACAGAGTAGGATGTCAAGACCCCTGCCAGCAAAGGATACCACCTGATGTCATCCCACTGTCCCACATTGTCACCCTGTCCATCCTTGAACTGCCCATGCTCCATCTCTCCACAGGCCTATGGACAATGCACCTGTGTGACTGTTACTCTGGACTCTGCCATGGACATTCCTTCACCATAGCCCCCACCCCCTTGAAACCACCCATCCCATTTTGAGCACTGAAATAAACACCTATTTTGCACAAAACTATCTGGAGTCTGGCTGTGAGTTCAAAATATTGTAATTGACATGACAGTGCAAATATGTCCTTGTACATAGTGAAGTCAACAAACAGCTGCCACAAAGCTGTAGTTCATGGGGAAACGAAGCACAGGACTCGTAGTGGGGACCCGAGATCTGAAATAGGGAGGGAAAAGCCACAACTCAGTCATCATACACTGGGGCAAATAGACAGGCAGCAGAGATGCAGGAGAGTATTTTACATTTACTAAATTATGTTTGAATTGTTACCTGTGTCCTATTGGAAGTACTGTGCAATGATTCTGTCCCTGTTGTCTGTTTCATCCCCGTCGTCTTCCTCCTCTTCACTCTCCACAGGTTCCACAGCTGCCACAACACCACCATCTGGACCATCCTCCTGCAGGAAAGGCACCTGGCGGCGCAAAGCCAGGTTGTGAAGCATGCAGCAGGCCACGATGATGTGACACACCTTCTTAGGTGAGTACATTAGGGATCCACCTGTCATATGCAGGCACCGAAACCTGGCCTTTAGGAGGCCGAAAGTGCGTTCGATCACCCTCCTAGTATGCCCATGGGCCTCATTGTACCGTTCCTCTGCCCTGGTCCGGGGATTCCTTACTGGGGTCAGTAGCCACGACAGGTTGGGGTACCCAGAGTCCCCCAATAGCCATACACGGTGTCTCTCTAGCTGTTCCATCACGTAAGGGATGCTGCTATTCCTTGGGATGTAGGCGTCATGCACTGACCCAGGGAATTTGGCATTTACATGCGAGATGTACTGGTCAGCCAAACACACCACCTGGATGTTCATGGAATGGTAACTTTTTCTGTTCCTGTACACCTGCTCCCTGTCTCTTGGGGGAACCAAAGCCACATGGGTCCCATCAATGGCACCAATGACGTTGGGAATATGTCCAAGGGCATAGAAATCACCCTTCACTGTAGCCAATTCGCCCACCTCAGGGAAAAGGATGTAGCTCCTCATGTATTTCATCAGGGCAGACAACACTCTGGATAACACCTTCGAAAACATGGGCTGAGACATCCCAGAAGCAATTCCCACTGTTGTCTGAAATGACCCACTTGCCAAGAAATGGAGTACTGACAGGACCTGCACCAGAGGGGGAATCCCTGTGGGTTGGCGGATGGGGGACATCAGGTCGGGCTCCAGCTGGGCACACAGTTCATGTATAGTGGCACGGTCAAGCTGGTAGGTCAGGATAATGTGGCGTGCTTCCATTGTCGACAGGTCCACCAGCGGCCTGTACACGGGAGGATTCATCCGTCTCCTCGCCAAACCCAGCGGACGGTGCCTAGGAAGGACAACATGGAGCACACAGTCAAGCAACCCACAGGTACGTACTCACAGCTTGCACAGTAAACGATTCTCTATGCAGTGAATGGCGTGTCTGAGTAGCTATGCAAGGCCTAGGCCTGTGTGACGCAGTTGAAATTGAGCCATGTGGACCCTCGAAATGGCGGCTGCCTGACCTGTGAAGTGTGACAATGGGATGTGAGGTCAATGCGCTGGCGTGGCACACCGCGGCGGTCGGCGGTCGAAGACCGCGGCGCGAAGCCGCATTGGTTAACATTGAAGCCTATGGGTTTCAGGAGCCAATGGCGAAGGGCGCCGGCGGTGGCGGTACGCACCGCCGCGGTACGCACCGCCGCGGGCGTGACCGCCATTTTCTATCTACTTATTCACTCGCGACTTGAACTTTCACAGGAGAGGACCTATACTGCAAGTGTTGCTGTGACCTCGGTCTGGAAGGGACAATGGCTGCTGCGCCTGGGGAAAGGGCCCCTGCCTTCACTGGAGAAGAGTTGGAGAAACTTGTGGATGGGGTCCTCCCCCAGTATGCGCTACTCTACGGTCCTCTAGACCAACAAGTGAGTTTAATTAAATATGGATTTGGGGCCACTGGCTGGCTTGGGGGCCTGGCGGGGGGCCTGGTGGGGATGGGGGGCATGTTGGGCCTGGCGGGGGGGCCTGGCGGGGGGCCTGGCGGGGATGGGGGGCATGTTGGGCCTGGCGGGGGGGCCTGGCGGGGGGCCTGGCGGGGATGGGGGGCATGTTGGGCCTGGCGGGGGGCCTGGCGGGGGGCCTGGCGGGGATGGGGGGCATGTTGGGCCTGGCGGGGGGCCTGGCGGGGATGGGGGGCCTGGCGGGGGGCCTGGCGGGGATGGGGGGCATGTTGGGCCTGGCGGGGGGGCCTGGCGGGGGCCTGGCGGGGATGGGGGGCATGTTGGGCCTGGCGAGGGGGGCCTGGCGGGGATGGGGGGCATGTTGGGCCTGGCGGGGGCCTGGCGGGGGGCCTGGCGGGGATGGGGGGCATGTTGGGCCTGGCGGGGGGCCTGGCGGGGGGCCTGGCGGGGATGGGGGCATGTTGGGCCTGGCGGGGGGCCTGGCGGGGGGCCTGGCGGGGGGCCTGGCGGGGATGGGGGGCATGTTGGGCCTGACGGGGGGGCCTGGCGGGGGGCCTGGCGGGGATGGGGGGCATGTTGGGCCTGGCGGGGGGCCTGGTGGGGGGCCTGGCGGGGATGGGGGGCATGTTGGGCCTGGCGGGGGGCCTGGCGGGGATGGGGGGCATGTTGGGCCTGGCGGGGGGGCCTGGCGGGGGGCCTGGTGGGGATGGGGGGCATGTTGGGCCTGGCGGGGGGCCTGGCAGGGATGGGGGGCATGTTGGGCCTGGCGGGGGGCCTGGCGGGGATGGGGGGCATGTTGGGCCTGGCGGGGGGGCCTTGCGGGGGGGCCTGGCGGGGGGCCTGGCGGGGATGGGGGGCGTTGGGCCACTGGCAACGGAAATGCAGACAAACTTGAACGTGGTATTTCTCCCTCCCTGTACGTGTCACATAGGTCCGCGCCCATGAGAAGATCGGGATTTGGCGTGCCATCGCCAAGGAAGTCCGGACCCTGGGGGTCCACCATCGACGGGGCACCCACTGCCGCAAGAGGTGGGAGGACATCCGCTGCGGGACCAAGAAGACCGCCGAGTCTCTGCTGGGGATGGCCTCCCAACGTAGGCGGGGTGCCTGCCGTCAACTGACCCCCCTGATGTTCCGGATCCTGGCGGTGGCCTACCCTGATTTGGATGGGCACGTGAGGGCAGCACAGCAGACACAAGGGGGTGAGTACAAGCATAATCTACTCTGTTGTCGCGCAGTGGAGGTGTCTGGGTGGGGGAGGAGGGCTGTGGGCCCCCCTAGGCCAGGGCGATATCTGTAGGCTGGGCACCCCCGTAAGCCCCTGTGTCCCCAGCCACCACCCTCAGTAGTGTGCCAGTACAGCCATCCCTGGGCCGTGTCATCCATGGGTGCAGTTGTCAACTCTAGGCGTGTAGGGCATGTTCCACGGAATGCGTAGGGGACCCCAAGTGCGCAACTTAGTGCAGGGGGCATCTGTGTCTGTCATGTCCGCTAACTGTACCGGTGATCCATGTACTCAAAATCTCTTTATTTCTCTCTCCCCCCCCCTTTTTGTTTGTCTTTCTGTGCTTGTGTGCATCAGCATCATCAGGCGGAGGAGAAGTGGCATCGGGGCAGGAGGGAGCTGCATCTCACATGGCCCAGGAGGGCCATGCCACAGAGTCTGACTGGACCAGTGAGACGGAGGGCGAGGGGAGCTCCACAACGGGGACGACTGGACCCTGCAGCGACACGGACACGTCCTCGGAAGGGAGCTCCCTTGCGGGGGTGGCACCATCCGTGCCCCCCGCCATTACAGGTACAGCCGCCACCCAGCGCACCATCTCCGCCCTCCCAGCAGCCCCTCAGCGTTCGCCCCGTGCCCGCTCTGCCAGGAAGCCGGGCATCTCCTTCGCCCCAGGCACCTCAGGCCCTGCCCCTGTTACCCCCGCTGCCCTCAGTGAGGAGGTCATTGACCTCCTCCGAACGCTCATTGTTGGGCAGACTACCCTTTTGAATGCCATCCAGGGGGTGGAGAGGGAGGTTCATCGCAGCAATGCGTACCTGGAGGGCATTCATTCGGGTCAGGCTGCCCATCAGCGATCGTTCCAGGCTCTGGCCTCAGCACTGACGGCAGCCATTGTCCCTGTCTCCTGCCTCCCTCTACTAACTCCCTCCTCCCAGTCTCCTGTTCCTCTGCCTGTCCCACCCACACCATCAGACCAGCCTGCACACACCTCAACACCCAAGAGCAGCTCATCCAAACATAAGCACCACGGATCACGCAGACATTCACACAAGCAACATTCCGATGCAGACATGCCAACAGTCACTACCACCTCTGTGACCCCCACCTCCTCGTCTCCCTCCTCCCTCGCTGTGACGTCTACACTCACACCTTCATTCACCTCACCATCAGCCAGTGTTTCCATCACCAGCACACCCTCCAGTACAGTCCGCACACGTGCAGTCACCACCCCCACTGCCATTTACACGTCCCCTGTGTCCTCTCCCACTGTGTCTGTCACCCCCTCTTCCACACCACACAAACGCAGCCACCCACCCACCCAACAGCCATCCACCTCACGACAGCCTCCCGCTCCTGCACCTGCACCCAAAGACAGCAAACTTGTCTCGCCTACAACCACATCCTCTCCCTCCACTCCCATACCCACTGTACCTACCACTATCCATTGTCCCAGGAAAATCTATCTCTCGACTGCTACCTTCTTTCCTGACCCTGAGCCCCCCCCTCCTTCTCGTCGGGGTAAGAAGAGCACCTCAGCCACCACCAGCCCTGCAGCCCCCTTGACAAGGGTGCAGGGGTATTGGAGCCCACCAGCCCGCAGGTCTGGATCTTCGCCCAGCAGCAAGGGGACAGCCAGCCCACCCCCTGGGAAGAGGAGCAGAAGGCGGAAGGGCCGCCGCAGGAGCCCGGGTTCTATATCCCCCAGGACACTAGCCAGCCACCGTCAACAGCCACAGCTCCAAAGGGAGGAAAGGGCCACAGACTCCCGACTAAGGAGGGCAAGGGCAGCAAGGCGGAGAAGTCAGGCAGCAGGCCTGCTGCCCATGGAGGACCCGTCACAGCTGCCCAGGAGGAGTCCGCAACCCCCATAGCCGCTGCCCAGGGAGGAACCGTCACAGCTGCCCAGGGAGAGCCCACCACCCCCATAGCCGCTGCCCAGGGAGGACCCAGCCCAGCTGGCCAGGAGGGCCCCACCACCCACAGCCCAGGTGGGCATTGAAGGAGCACCATCCCCGCTGCCCAGGAGGGCACCACCAGGCAATGAGCAGTTGGCCATAGAATGGCCGCCGTCTCCAGCACCGCTCCGCTGGGGACCGCCGTCTCAAGAACCGCTGAACTGGGCCCTTCAAGGCAAGAACCGCTGAACTGGGCCCTTCAAGGCAAGAACCGCTGAACTGGGCCCCGCCGTCTCCAGCACCGCTCCGCTGGGGACCGCCGTCTCAAGAACCGCTGAACTGGGCCCTTCAAGGCAAGAACCGCTGAACTGGGCCCTTCAAGGCAAGAACCGCTGAACTGGGCCCTTCAAGGCAAGAACCGCTGAACTGGGCCCTTCAAGGCAAGAACCGCTGAACTGGGCCCTTCAAGGCAAGAACCGCTGAACTGGGCCCTTCAAGGCAAGAACCGCTGAACTGGGCCCTTCAGGCAAGAACCGCTGAACTGGGCCCTTCAAGGCAAGAACCGCTGAACTGGGCCCCGCCGTCTCCAGCACCGCTCCGCTGGGGACCGCCGTCTCAAGAACCGCTGAACTGGGCCCTTCCAGGCAAGAACCGCTGGCCCTTTGGCAGACGTGGCAGGGCAGGATCTGTCTCGGGCAGGGCTGCAGGATGTCCTCTGGCCAACATGCCTCCTCCAGTGGCAGTGGAGTCTGTTATGGACTGTTTGGACTGTGGCTTTGCACTCCCCAGGATGGCCCAGTGGGCAGGCCACCCACTGTATGGACTGTATGGACTGTGGCTTTGCACTCCCCAGGATGGCCCAGTGGGCAGGCCACCCACGGTATGGACTGTATGGACTGTGGCTTTGCACTCCCCAGGATGGCCCAGTGGGCAGGCCACCCACGGTATGGACTGTATGGACTGTGGCTTTGCACTCCCCAGGATGGCCCAGTGGGCAGGCCACCCACTGTATGGACTGTATGGACTGTGGCTTTGCACTCCCCAGGATGGGCCAGTGGTCATGGAGTCCCCTCGTGGATCTGGCGTCGTGTACTCAAGTGGCTGAGGTGCCCCCCCTTCCCTTCCCCCTGAGGTGCCTGTCCTTTTTTCTTTCTGATGCCCCTGCAGTGTTCTCTCCGTGGAGTTCTTGTCGTGGGACTGGGCCTTGCCCCTTTGCTCAGGACCCCTGTGGTCCACGGACAGTGGTTGGACTACATATAGTAGATGTATATATTTTGTACATAGTTTATTTATTTATTTGGATTACTGCTGTCCATTTTTCAATATATCTGCCCGTTTAAGATCTCTTCTTTTGGTCTTTGCATTATTTCGGAGGGGGGGGGTTTGTGGGTTGTGACAGTGATCTGTGGGAATGCATTGATGTGTGTGTTGTAGTGGGTGTGGGTGGGTGGGTGTGTGCCGGTAATCTTTTCCCTCCCCTGTGTCGTAGGTGCAGTACTCACCGATGTCTTCCGCGCCGCCGGGCGTGCTCCTGGTACAGGAGCAGGTATAGGAGTGCGGGGATGACCTGTAACTCGGGTTCCATACTGCCGGAATCTCGCGTGAAGTATGTGGAGGTGAGCGTTTTCCTGTTCGTAGTCTGTTTCCGCCGTGTTTTTATCGGCGGTGCTCCCGCCCCGGAAAAGGTGGTGGATTGGTGGGTCGTGATAGGGTGGGCGGTACATTGTCTGCCGCCTGGCTGTTGGCGGTGACCGCCGCGCTGTTTGTTTGTTCCGCCGTGGCGGGCGGAGTGTTAATGCAGCGGGCTGTGTTGGCGGTTCCCGCCAGGGTCAGAATTGCATATTTTGGACCGCCGGCCTGTTGGCGGGTTGGCCGCCGCTTTATCACCGACCGCCAGGGTCAGAATGAGGGCCTATATGTCCTACCTTATCCATACACTGCACCCTGCCCTTGGGGCTACCTAGGGCCTACCTTAGGGGTGCCTTACATGTAAGAAAAGGGAAGGTTTAGGCCTGGCAAGTGGGTACACTTGCCAAGGCGAATTTACAGAGTAAAAATACACACACAGACACTGCAGTGGCAGGTGTGAGACATGATTACAGGGTTACTTGTGTGGGTGGCACAACCAGTGCTGCAGGCCCACTAGTAACATTTGATTTACAGGCCCTGGGCACCTCTAGTGCACTTTACTAGGGACTTAACAGTAAAACAAATATGCCAATCATGGAGAATCAATTACGTACACATTTTAAACAGGAGCACTTGCACTTTAGCACTGGTTAGCAGTGGTAAAGTGCCCAGAGTAACAAAAACAATAAAATCAGAGTCCAGCACCCATCAACAACCTGGGGAACTGAGGCAAAAAGTTAAGGGAGACCACGCCAAGGATGAAAAGTCTAACAGTGAGTATCAGCTGAAAAAAGTGATAAAGCTCCCATTAAGGAGCGTGACATAAACAATCATATTGGTGAAAAATGGGAAGCCCAATTTCTTCAAAAATATTCTGGTACACCCAAAAGTATCCTCAAAGAGAAAGTATTTCAACAAGGGCTGTAACCATTCAACACCTCCCTCATGGATGTCAAACAGCAGATTAGGGTTGACACACTTAGCTGCCAAGTATTAAAAATGGCTGACCGGCAGATCAAAGCATCAAGGCACCTCCTCCTCTCTACAGAATGTCTAGCAAGTCTTATATTAGAGACATCACCACTGACACAGTCCTGTGAATGCTAATACACTAAACAACGGTTATCACAGAGGGAGTGTTGAACCTAATCTCACGTGGCTTCTGAGACATTAACAGAAAAGCTTGAAAATAAACATACTGTATGGTTATTTAAATAGTACAAGAAAATCTACGTGTTCGTACTATAGATGCTCCAACAAAAATGGCACAGTGAAGGAGTATGGTGACATAAGGGAAAAATTGCACTGGTACTACATACAAGGCAAAATTATATATATATCATTAGGGACTGATAAATGGTACAACTTCACCAACATATCTCAAAATAAGAGGAGGATATGTACATCATTACAGTCATTATCAGCCTACTAGTGAAAATGTCGATATTTTGACCCCCAAAAGGATTTTTACAGGGTTATCATCAGGGCAAATGTGGTAGCAGCCAGTGGTGAGCGATGATTCAGTTCATAATTTTATTGTTGTTGTGGCACCACAATGTCAGGATACTGAAAAAAGGATCCACTGTGAAAAAGAGGAGTATCACAATATGGGATGATACCTCAGAAAACACAATTGATAGATAGGTGTTGAGTGGCACACTACAATTCAGGGATGTGTTAATGTTATCTGTCGAACTGAACGATTCTTCAGCTGCTTTAAAAACATTTGTAAGGCAGTACCAATACATTTAATGGGCAAAGTCTGCTTTTAAAATAAATGTTTCAAGGTTAACAATGCAAATGTAGGGACAGCATTCTGCTGTCTCATACAGGCCTTCATATCTGCATTTGTAGCCAATCACAGAAAGGTTGAAAGTTGTGACCTGCCTAATCAATATTCATTAGGCAGGCTATTTGGTGATCTGTGAATGGACGATTGGCAATACAACATATACATACATAGTTCGCATCTGAGATTCTACACTCACTGGTAAACCATTTGAGTACAAATTGTACATCCTGGTTTGTAAATGTGGGTATACATATCTGGACCAAGCTTGAATAAATCTTTTGTGGCCCCTTTAAAAAGATTCATGTGTAAGAACCGGTTAGATCATTTCAATAAAAGTGGAGGAATGATATGGTAAGAATTCAGCTGACTTACAAGAACTATTTTCAATGAATTCAGACCTGTTTATAAAACCAAACAAAACAGATTTTGCAAGATGGGAAAATCTATCTGAATCTTGGGTAATGGGAAAAAATAAACACAATCAAAATAACGATTTTTCTACAGTTTATGTTTTCCCAGTTTTGCCTGTGATATGCCCCAACACTTGAGTCAAATGGTCTGATAAGCTTCTAGTGAATTTTCTTCACAAACGAAATGTTAAGATTTAGTTTTCCTAAACATAGATTGAAAAACAGTTGCTGAAGAATTGGTTTTGGACTACCAAAGCTTGAAATCTACCATCAAGCTATTCTACTAAATTAAAATAGCTTTCTGCAAGTTTCATTGATTCAAACGTACCAAACAGGGTCCATATTGAAGCTATGGAGGGACCTGGGTATAATGTTTTAAAACCTACCTGTCTAAAGTTGTAAAATGAGATAACTCCAACTACTCACATGGCAAAGAAAAGAAATGTTCAGGCTTTACATATAGACACCTCATGATGCAATAATATTAGTAGTATATAGATACAAAAATACCTTCAGATCGAACAAATGGTGCAAAGCAGGGGTTGTTACAAGATTAGTTTGGCTTGGTACGATACACACCCAATTCAGTGAATTTGCACAGTCCTAGTATCTTGAGACATCAGAAAAAACTGAAAATATGCCCAGATCAGGGCAAGAATCAGGAACACATTTATTACAGAAGAAAGAGCAAACAAGGTTGACTATTTACTCTGCTCAATACGTTCTACTTCAGAAAAAGAAACTGACATTCAAGTTCTTTCTGCATCTAGCATTTAAAACGATATGGCATTCTTTAAACAACATGCTAACTTAAATGTCAAACATCAGTCTGATTGGGGAACCATGAAGGGCAAGCAAATAGAGGCCACGGCCTGGTTACAATATAGATCAGATTTGAACAAAATTGTCCCATTCATCTCAAACTGACATAACAAAATTACATTTTTATAATGACAATTATTGGAAAGGTGATGCTGTAAACTGTGACCTATAACACTTGTTTATTAACAGCCATATAGTTACGCAGTTCTGGAATGAAATCCTTGAAATAATTTATATGATCATTTAAATGGTATTTCAACCTAAGAACCGGTTTATTATATTTAATGATCTGGCCCCAGAGGATTTGCAGACCTCAGTTTAAGGGATATGGATAATGTAGGAAAGTACCATCTTGCCTGGCATGTTACCCCCATTTTTACTGTTTGTATGTTTGTTTTTGCCTCTGTAATTGGGATCCTGCTAGCCAGGACCCTAGTGCTCATAAAGTATGCCCTGTGTGTGTTCCCTGTGTGATGCCTAACTGTATTACTGAGGCTCTGCTAACCAGAACCTCAGTGTTTATGCTCTCTCTGCTTTTAAAATTGTCACTGCAGGCTAGTGACTAATTTGACCAATTCTCATTGGCACACTGGAACACCCTTATAATTCCCTAGTATATGGTACCTAGGTACCCAGGGTATTGGGGTTCCAGGAGATCCCTATGGGCTGCAGCATTTCTTTTGCCACCCATAGGGGGCTCAGACAATTCTTACAAAGGACTGCCACTGGAGCCTGAGTGAAATAACGTCCACATTATTTCACAGCCATTTTACACTGTACTTAAGTAACTTATAAGTCACCTATATGTCTAACCCTCACTTAGTGAAGGCTAGATGCAAAGTTACTTAGTGTGTGGGCACCCTGGCACTAGCCAAGGTGCCCCCACATTGTTCAGGGCAAATTCCCAGAACTTTGTGAGTGCGGGGATACCATTACACGCGTGCACTACAAATAGGTCAATACCTATATGTAGCGTCACAATGGTAACTCCGAACATGGCCATGTAACATGTCTAGGATCATGGAGTTGTCACCCAAATACCAGAATGGTGCTTACCTTTCTCTGTAGTCAATCCTCCTCTGGGGGCTATTTAGGGTCTCTCCTGTGGGTATCTCACCAGATAACGAATGCAAGACCTCACCAGAGTTCCTCTGCACTTCCCTCTTCGACTTCTGCCAAGGATCAACCGCTGACTGCTCCAGGACACCTGCAAAACTGCAACAAAGTAGCAAGAAGACTACCAGCAACGTTGTAGTGCCTCATCCTTGCCGGCTTTCTCGACTGTCTCCTGGTGGTGCATGCTCTGAGGGCTGTCTGCCTTCACCCTGCACTGGAAGCCAAGAAGAAATCTCCAGTGGGTCGGCGGAATCTTCCCCCTGCTAACGCAGGTACCAAACTTCTGCATCACAGGTCCTCTGGGTCCTCTCTCATCTTGACGAGCGTGGTCCCTGGAACACAGGAGCTGGATCCAAGTGACAGTCCAGTGGCCCTTCTGGCTGGTCAGGTGCAGAGGTCAAAGAGGTGCCCAAAACACATAGGCGCCTATAGAGAACAGGGGTGCTCCGGTTCCAGTCTGCCAGCAGGTAAGTACCCCCGTCCTCGGGGGGCAGACCAGGAGGGTTTGTAGAGCACTGTGGGGGACACAAGTAGGCACACAAAACACACCCTCAGCGGCACAGGGGCAGCCGGGTGCAGTGTGCAAAGCAGGCATCAGGGATTTAGATAAGAAACAATGGAGGGACCAGGGGGTCACTCTAGCGGTGCAGGCAGGCACAGGGGGGGGCTTCTCGGGACAACCACCTGGGCTAGGGACAGGTTCGCCTGGGGGTCACTCTTGCACTGAGGTTCGGTTCCCTCAGGTCCTGGGGGCTGCGGGTGCAGTGCTTGTTCCAGGAGTCGGGTCCCTTGTTACAGGCAGTCGCTGTCATGGGGAGCCTCTGGATTCTCTCTTCAGGCGTCGCTGCGGGGGTCCAGGGGGGTCGTCTCGGGCTACTCACGGGGTCGCAGTCGCCTGGGAGTCCCCCTGTGGTGTTGGTTCTCTGGATCTCGAGTCTGGGGCTTCGGGTGCAGAGTGTGAAGTCTCACGCTTCCGGCGGAAAGAGTGAGTTCTTTGAAAGTTGCATCTTTGTTGCTGTTTTTGAGCAGAGCCGCTGCTCATGGGAGTTTCTTGGTCCTGGGGGTCAGGGCAGTCCTCTGAGGCTTCAGAGGTCGCTGGTCCCTGTTGGATGCATCGCTGGTTGCAGGTTTTCGACTCTGGAGACAGGCCGGTAGGGCTGGGGCCAAAGCAGTTGTTGTCGTCCGTCGTCTCTGCAGGCTTGTAGGTCAGCAGTCCTTCTTTGTAGTTCAGGTTGCAGGAATCTGATTTCCTCAGTTCTGGGGTGCCCCTAAATACTAGATTTAGGGATGTGTGTAGGTCTGGGAAGGCAGCAGCCAATGGCTACTGTCCTGGTGGGGAGGGGGGCACATCCCTAATCCTATTGGCAGAATTCTCCAAAACTAAGATGGAGGATTTCTAAAGGCAGGGGGCACCTCAGCTCAGGGCACCTTAGGGGCTGTCCTGACTGGTGGGTGACTCCTCCTTGTTTTCCTGATCTCCTCCAGCCTTGCTGCCAAAAGTGGGGGCAGTGGCCGGAGGGGTGGGCATCTTCACTAGCTGGGATGCCCTGGGGCGCTTAACAAAGGGGGTGAGCCTTTGAGGCTCACCGCCAGGTGTTACAGTTCCTGCAGGGGGAGGTGTGAAGCACCTCCACCTAGTACAGGCTTTGTTCCTGGCCACAGAGTGACAAAGGCACTCTCCCCATGCGGCCAGCGACTCATCTGGTTGTGGCAGGCTGGCAGAAACTGGTCAGCCCCACACTAGAAGTCGGGTTGGTATTCAGGGGGCCTCTGTGTGCATTCATTGTGCTGAGAAGTTTGATACCAAACTTCCCAGATTTTAGTGTAGCCATTATGGAACTGTGGAATTCGTGTTTGACAAACTCCCAGACCATATACTCTTATGGCTACCCTGCACTTACAATGTCTAAGGTTTTGCTTAGACACTGTAGGGGCATAGTGCTCATCCACATATGCCCTCACCAGTGATATAGTGCACCCTGTCTTAGGGCTGTAAGGCCTGCTAGAGGGGTGATTTACCTATGCCACAGGCAGTGTTAGGTTGGCATGGCTCTCTGAGGGGAGCGCCATGTCGACTTAGTCATTTTCTCCCCACCAGCACACACAAGATGTGAGGCAGTGTGCATGTGCTGAGTAAGGGGACCCCAGGGTGGCATAAGACATGCTGCAGCCCTTAGAGACCTTCCCTGGCTTCAGGGCCCTTGGTACCAGGGGTACCAGTTACAAGGGACTTATCTGAGTGCCAGGTCTGTGCCAATTGTGGAAGCAAAGGTACAGTTTAGGGAAAGAACACTGGTGCTGGGGCCTGGTTAGCAGGGTCCCAGCACAATTTCAATCAAAACTTAGCATCAGCAAAGGCAAAAAGTCATGGGGTAACCATGCCAAGGAGGCATTTCCTTAGAGACATTTAAGAGATTTCTTTGCATAATTTTATTTCGGCACTTGTTCAGAGCAGGTGTTAAAAAGAGGCTCCCATTGGTTTCAATGGGCCTCTGAGTGCTTTGCAGGATTAACGTTAGAATTGTTCACGCAAATCCTACAAAGTGCCAAACTTCTGTCAAAAATTCTTCCACTCGTTCCCTAACTACTGACATGGTGTGCTATATATTAAATATGGTGCACACATGGTGGCGTTAGGTGAGGCGCTAAGGGGCACAAGATAGTTGGCATTGCACTGACTGCAGCACCACTTTTCATAAATCTGCTATTCTGAGTCATCACTAAGCTTGGCACTGATTGCTACAGGATAATAGTTAATATGTAAAGAAAATATAAAGCTCTTTATTACCTTACCAAAGTGTCATAGCATCTAATACTTTACACAACAAAAATTGTCCAGTCTGTGCTTTTTCTTTTGGCAAGGAAAAATTACATTTATCATCCACACATTACTTAATACTATGCAGAAATTTACAAATATACATAAGCAGATAGAAATGCTTCTTGATGACATTGTGTAATCACTGGTGCCCCTCCCAAAATGGGCGGTCTACTTCAACAGTCACATGTCAAAACCTTTACTTATAATAAATTACCATGACGGAATATCAATTTGCAGGAAGGCACTTAACATTGTCAATAAGCAAGCCTACTTGGAACTTGGATGATTATTAGTTTAATTTCGTTATTAAAAAATTCACAAGGAAAAGGATCTAAGCATGTCTGGGTGCTTTATGAATGCAACATTACTTTAAAAAATGAATAGCGCAATACAAATATCACAATTACAACTTGTGCAGTTATATTACTTCATCCCTAGAGGCTGTTTGTAATATACATTTTAAATAACCTTTAACATAATATAAAACAATTTAACATAGCCCCTAAATGACATCTCATTTATAATTACAGCACAAAGTGTAATTACCATCTTTCATCCCTATGAGGTGTTTGCAGGCAAGAAATATTAAACCAATTCAGGCCACAAGGATTTCAGTCATAGTTTCCACCCCAAGGGACTACTACCAGCTGCAGAGCCAAAGCTCCAGCCTGGGGAGTGCTTGAAAATATTTCAAAACCCTGAAGGGATTATCCTTTTTTGAGTCCCACCAAACATAGGGTGGAGACATTGGAATTCTTTTAGGTGGAGACTGTGCTGTTCCTGCAGTTCTCCTCGCACGTGTAGACCCTTTTGGTGCTGACCCCGTTCTCCCGGGGCCACCATATGACAAAAATGAGTGCTTTACATAAACAAAATGTGGCAATGCCCTTCGGAGCATCATGGGATGATCCTTGTGCCTTCCTATGAATATTTAAACAGTGCCTTTCACTGCACTTGGCTCTTTCTTCGCTTTTACAAGCAGCCTAGTGCTCTGCTTTCTTTTGCCTAGGGGGTGTTTGGTCCTATGTGGGCATCTGCATTTTTTCCTGTTGGAGGGCAGCCTGGGGAGCCCAACTCTGACTGTCTCTGGGCCAGCTCCCAAACAGCTTGTACTACTCTTTGAGGCCACAGGAGTCAGCATTTGCTCTTTTCCTGCCCGCTTCCATGGGCAGGCTGTGTCCTCGCATGATGCCGGGGGTGTAGTGGCACTCCCCAATCCTCACTGCATATGGGGGCCAATGGATGGGGTCCTGGGCCCCTACCAGCACAAGCTGGGGAAGCGTGATCGTGCCCCCGGCAGGTACATCAACTCGGGCCCGGGGATGGGATTCTGGGCCCCAGCTTGCCTCACAGAAGTGTAGAGGAAGTGTGATGGTGCTTCCTCATGTATACAGCTATCGGGGGCCTGGAGATGGGGTCCTGGACCCCCAGTTGTGAAATGGGGTCCCCAGGCTCTCGGGAGCATTGGAGAGGGGGAAACACACAAGCCATCTCCCAGCTCAAATTTCTTTTTGGCGATTGTTAGACTTTTCATCCTTGGGTGGTCTCCCTCAACTTTTTGCCTGTTTCCCAGGTTTTTGATGTGTGCTGGACTGTTTTTGCTGTTTTTGTTACTCTGTGCACTTTACCACTGCTAACCTGTGCTAAAGTGCAAGTGCTCCTATACAAAATGTGTATGTATTTAGCTTATCCATGATTGGCATATTTGATTTACTAGTAAGCCCCTAGTAAAGTGCACTAGAGGTGCCCAGGGCCTGTAAACCAAATGCTACTAGTGGGCCTGCAGCACTGGTTGTGCCACCCACCTAAGTAGCCCAGTAATCATGTCTCAAACCTGCCACTGCAGTGTCTGTGTGTGAAGTTTTTAACTGTAAAGGCGACTTGGCAAGTGTACCCACTTGCCAGCCCTAAACCTTCCCTATTCTTACATGTAAGACACCCCTAAGGTAGGCCCTAGGTAGCCCCAAGGGCAGGTTGCAGTGTATGGTTAAGGTAGAACATATAGTAATCTGTTTTATATGTCCTGACAGTGAAATACTGCTAAATTCATTTTTCACTGTTGCAAGGCCTGTCCCTCTTATAGGTTAACATGGGGGCTACCTTTAAATATGATTACATTGTAGATTCCCTTTAGGAGCAGATAGATATTTGGAGTTTGGGGTCTCTGAGCTCACAATTAAAAAATACATATTTTAGTAAAGTTGATTTTGTGATTCTGTGTTTGAAAATGGCACTTTTAGAAAATGAACATTTTGGGCCAGATGTATGAAAACTGGGATCTGCGAATCGCAAAATGCGATTATTAAGAAATCGCTATTTCCGAGTCGCAATTGGCCATGTAACAAAATTGCGATTCGGAATTAGCGATTTCTTAAAAATCGCTATTTGTGGTTTGCGAGGCCCATATACCGAATCACAATTTGCATTCTCGCAATTTCCGATTGTTTTGCGATTCGGTAAAAAATCGCAAAATGCGAGAAAGTTCGAGAACGCACACCTGAAGGAGCCTGATGACTCACCAGCAGAAAATGAGTCATCCCAGGCTGTTTCAGGTGCCACACCCAAACCAGCATCCTGAGTGAGAGCAGCCCAGCCACATAGAGCAGCACTGTGAAGGAGCAGCATCACCTGAGCCAGAATGGAGCCCCAAGGTACATCACAGGAGAAGCTGTAGAGGAAGCGCAAACTCAAGTTCAGTGAACAGGAGCTGGAGGTACTGACAGAAGAGGTGTGAGGAACCATGACCGCCTGTTTGGTAAATCATCACTCCAGGTCCCTGAGAGCGAGAAAAGAAGGAGTGGCACAGCGCTCCATTGAGGAGATTAAGAAACGGTGGTACGACCTGTGGTCTCAGGCAAAGGAGAGGGTGGCAAGGAGACTTGCAGAGGCCAGGGGCACAGGTGGCGGACCACCAACCGAACCACCTGCCACACCACTGGAGGACCTGGTGGAATCGACAGTCCTCCCGGAAGCAGTGACAGGGGTCACAGATATCGACACCTCCGCTCAACCGGGTACCAGCCAAGGTAAGTGCAATGTTGTTGTGTGAAACCAATATGTGCATGCATAAAAGCCCCTTAGGATTTAGCATGTAATGTGAAGTAGTGTGTGAAGTAGTCCATTCCACATCTTAGAAGCAGCACAACAATACATTATGGGAGTGGCGGTCCACAAACTAGTACAGACAGTAGCATGACAATGTAAGGAAGCATAGTGACGCCCAAGATAACACAACACACACTACACTATGTAGAGCAGTACCTGTACCTTTATTGCCATTTTTGGACAGAGAATGTAACATACAGAACTGACATGCTGCATATTGTTGTTGCAGGTGGGCCTGGTCCAGCAGCCACTCAAATTCCTTGTGTAGGGGAGACGAACACCCAGCAGCCCTCTGACACCAACACCGGTGGGTCCCTCAACATCTCCACTGTGCGCCGCAGGCCCAGGCCACTGCCAGACCTCAGTGGCGACTCGGATGTGCAGCAGGAGGGGCCAAGCACACCATCTGCACCAGATAGGCGCACCCAGATACCGGAGGACAGCGGTCATGCAGCACAATTCAGAAGTGCCACAGTGTCCCAGCAGCAACCGCATGAGGCAGGTGAAGGTCCATCCTTATTCGGGGGACTTGAGGCTGCTATGTTGTAGCAACAGTGCCTGCAAAACAGGAGAATATTGAGTTTGGACCAGAACCTGAGAGTCCACAACAGACATATGATGGGCCTGCATTGGCAACTTGACACCCTGAACAGCAACATCAGCCAGCTGCGTGAGGGACAGGTGCAGGCCTCTCAGGACACTAGGGAGCTTACCAGTGCAGTGCGTGACCTGTGTGAGGAGCTGCGCCATGAAAGGGTGAGCCGACGCAGACATGAGCACCGCTTCAGGACAATGTTTGCAAACTACTGCAGGTCCTCAAACAGGATGGCAAACTCCACAGCACTCATCGCCCATCGCGCTGTGGCGGCCCAGGTGGAGGCTGCACACACCAGCAGGGATGTGGTCCAGGGCCTTGTACAAATCACTAATGTGATTGAACTAGTCATGGGACAGAGATCTGCCACTCCCAGTGAGGTAGCCTTGGGGGACACTGAGGACAGTTCGAGCCTTAGTAGTGTGGCAGTACCTGCATCACACATCAGACAGCGCAGTGCCAGGCGCAGCACTGCCACTGAGGGTGACATTCAGGGTGCCAGTGAGTCAACTGGGCACCCCAGTGGTGTGCGTGGGAGGAGGAAGTGACTCTTGCCTCAGTGACACTGGTGTTCCCACTATGATGTAATATTGTGGGACTCAGTACTTTTGTTATTTTTAGTATTTGAATTTACTTGTTTTTTATTTCAATTTTCACCATTCATTACCTGACGTAAGGTAATACATTTCTATCACTACAGGTACAGTTGTCAGTGGAGTTTTGTCATTCATACTCACATCTGAAATGGTTGTGTGTGATGTCAGCACGCCTTTGCCTTCCCTCTGCTGCACGGGTCCTGTCTGCTGGCTGTAGAGGTGGTATGGGATCGTCATCCTCATCTGATTCAGTGTCACTGATTTCTATAGGTATGCCCCTGGTTGTAGCTATATTTTGCAAGATTGCACAAGTAGCCACTATTCTACATGTGATTTCTGGACTGTACTGTAGTGCCCCTCCACTCTTGTGGAGGCAACGGAAGCGACTTTTCAGGAGGCAAAATGTGCGCTCCACTACGTTGCGGGTTGCCCTGTGTATTGCATTGTATCTCCATTCTGCTGGTGTTGTGGGATTGAGGTAGGGCGTCATCATGTAGGTGCGCACTGCGTAGGCACTGTCTCCTGGAAGGGACAGAAGGTGTGATGAGTACCTCAGCCATCTGACATGGGTTTCTTATCTATGCGCCAGTGTAAAGAGTGACATTACCTAGTAGATATCCTTCACCAAACTCCCCAGATAGCAGTCTTATGTGAATCCCTCTGTGACGAAAGATGTATGAATCATGTATGCTCCCTGGGTACCTGGCCACGAGATCAGTTATGAAATAGGAGGCATTGCATATCACCTGTATATTCATGGAATGTTGGTGTTTACGGTTGCGGTACACATACTCTGTGACTGATGGTGGACATATTGCCACATGTGTGCCATCTATGACACCTAGGACGTGGGGGAACTGTGCTATCTGATAAAACTCAATTTTTGTCTGCTGTATTTCCTGTGGGGCGTGGGAGAATCGGATGTACTGTTGGAGTTTGCTTAGCATGGCGTTGATAAATGCATTGAAAAATCTGGAGAGGGTGCTCTGTGACACCCCCAAGCCGCTGCTATGACCCCTTGATAGCTCCCTGAGGCGAGTAGGTGTAAGGAGCATAATACCTGCACATGGGTGGGTATGCTGTGGGTCCTTAGTGTTCTGCGTGGCAGTATGGGTTGTAGCTCAGCTATCAGATCAAGAATCATGGCTGAGTTCATCCTATACCTCTCATATATTTCCTCCTCTGTCAGGTCAAAAAGTGTAATGCGCACTCTAAAAATGCGCTCCTGTCTCCTCCTCCCTCTCCTCAAACCTGCCAGGATCCTCATCCTCCTCGCCATGAAGTAGAGTGCAGCCATTGTGGAACAGGGTGTAAGGCATTCTGGGCCTCTTTATATAGGTTGCACCTGGTTACCACCTGCTTTCACTTAGTGGTATTTTGCATGTGCAAAATGCCATTCTGCGAATAATCGCTAATTGCGATTTTTTGATGCATCTATTTGCGATTGGGATTTTGCGATTCGCATTTTGCACCTCGCAATTTCCTACTGGAAATACCGAATTGCAAAATGTGACTCGCAAAACAAGGTCGCAACACACAAATTCGCAAAATTTGCGATTTCTTATTTTTGGTCTGCGATTGCCTTTCATGCATCGCAGACCACGTTTTTGTGCTCGCAAACGGCCAAATTTACAGATTCACACCGTTTGCGAGTGCAAAAATATTTCAGACATCTGGCCCTTTGTCCCTTAAACCATTTCTGTGATTCTGCCTGTTTGTGGATTCCCCGTCTGGGTCAGTTTGGCAGTTGGGCTGGTTGCACCTTTCACTAGACAGTGACACAAAGGGAGCTGGGGTGTAGTCTGCATTTCCTGATGAGCCATCTGTGCTAGGAGGGCACCCAAAACCACAGACTTAAGAACCCTTCTGGAAACCAAGAGGAACCGCTGCCTGGAGAAGAGCTGAAGAGCTGCGAAAGAAGAGCTGCCCTGCCTGTGACTGTGCTTTGTGGAGCTATCCTGCAGGTGCTGCTTCTGCCTGTGCTAGGGGAGAAAGAATGGACTTTGTGTTGCCTTCCTTCTTGTGAAGAACTCTCCAAGGGCTTGATTCAGAGCTTGCCTCAAGTCTCAGGGACAGCAAAGACTTCTCTCTGCCAGCACCTGCAGCCTCTGCTGAGACTCCTGCTCTGCCAAGTGCTGCCCATCCAGTTCCTGGGACCCTGAAAGGAGAAGCTGGCAGCCCAAGAGTGAGAAATCCACACACCGACCGCAGTGCGGGGAAATGATTGACGCAACTCTGATCTGCGGCTGAAAATAGACGCTCGCCTGCAATACGAAAGGAAGATCGATGCCCGCAGCTGGAGAAAATAAGTTTCAGATCATCGTACAGCAGGATTTTTTATGCAAACATCATTGGGTGTGTAAAAACGATGCAAGGCTTGCCCGGACCCGAGAGTGCGGTTTGAATCAAAGCCTTGCTCTCCTGCGGAGAGAAAAAATGATGCATGCAGACTCGACTGAAGGAGAAACGACACAAGGTCTCTCTCATGAGTGATATTGATGCATCGCAAGCCCTTTTCGACGCACACTCACCCGTGCTGGGTTATTCTTGAAGCATCCAGGTACTTTTTCACACTAACATTGTTAGCGTTGTGTTTAAAACTACATGAAGACTTTTTTCGTTTTTAATTGATAACTTGACTTGTGTATTGTGAATTTTTGACGTTTTGGTCTTGTTTTGTTCAGATAAATATTTTCTATTTTTCTAAACCTGTGTTGTGTCATTTTGTAGTGTTTTCATTAAGTTACTGTGTGTGTTGGTACAAATACTATACACCTAGCACTCTGAAATTAAGCCTGCCTGCTCGTGCCAAGCTACCAAGGGGGTGAGCGGGGTTAGCTGAGGGTGATTCTCTTTTACCCTGAATAGAGTGAGGGTCCTTGCTTGGACAGGGGGTAGCCTGACTGCCAACCAAAGACTCAATTTCTAATGTTGGTGATCAGCGGTTGGGATTGGACTTGTATTTGTTCTTGACATACAGTGATTAAGTGTACACTACTGTTTTGAGTGCGGACCACTACGTGACCACATACTACTTGTCTTGTGATTTTTGGTTTTTCTCTTTTTCTTGGATTTTTCCCTACATCCATTTTTGATTGACTTCTGAACACACAGAGGGCACACAGAGGATGAGGAGGATGAGGAGGAGGAAGAGCATTTCATACACAATGGTATCCACTGCTACATGCCCTGGATACGGTCTCCAGGGCAGGTAGCAGTGTCTCATCTAATTCCTGAAGAATTACAGGACAGACAGACAGCGAGGGAGCACCAGAGGGAGTTGGAAAAAATGAGGATGGGCATGGAGGAGAAAAAGTTGTTGTTGGCTCATGAGCGCAGCTTAAGGGAGCTGGATCAGAGGAGTCAGTCTAGTATGGATGGTGGCAGCCACATCACAGTGCAGCCTGAGAGGAGGGTACACAGTCCTAAAGATCTTCTGAAGAATTACAAAAGTGAGGATGACATTTACTTGTGGTTCAAGGGGTATGATTCTGCTCTCCACATGAATCTGGTCCCTGAAACTCATTTGGGGGTGGGTCTGTGGAAGCACTTTGAGGTTGAGGGAAGGGATACACTGACAGCCTTAGGGGGTGCTCAAAATCCCACCTACACTATCATGAAGGATGCCCTACTCTTTTAGAAAGTGAGCATTTTCTTGCTTAACCCATTTCTGTGACTCTGCCTGTTTGTGGATTCCCTGTCTGGGTCAGTTTGACAGTTGGGTGGTTGCACCTCTCACTAGACAGTGGCACAAAGGGAGCTGGGGTGTAGTCTGCATTTCCTGATGAGCCATCTGTGCTAGGAGGGAGGGGAGGAGTGGTCACTCACACCTGAAAGGGCTGTGCCTGCCCTCACACAATACAGTCTCCAACCCCCTGGTGTGTGTCTGGGGCCTGGCCTGGGCAAGGCAGGATTTCACAAACAAGAGAGACTTTAGGCCTACTTCAAAGGGCAAAATGGATATAAGAAGGGCACCTAAAACCACAGACTTTGAAACACTTCTGGAAACCAAGAGGAACCTCTGCCTGGAGAAGAGCTGAAGAGCTGAGGAAGAAGAGCTGCCCTGTCTGTGACTGTGCTTTGTGGAGCTATCCTGCAGTTGCTGCTTCTGCCTGTGCTAGAGAACAAAGACTGGACTTTGTGTTGCCTTCCTTCTTGTGAAGAACTCTCCAAGGGCTTGATTTAGAGCTTGCGTCCTGTTGTTTGAAGTCTCAGGGACAGCAAAGACTCTTCTCTGCCAGCACCTGGAGCCTCTGCTCAGACTCCTGCTCTGCCAAGTGGTGCCCATCCAGTGTCTGGGACCCTCAAAGGAGAAGCTGGTATCCCAAGAGTGAGAAATCCACTCACCGACCGCCGTGTGGGGAAACGATCGACGCAACTCCGATCTGAGGCTGAAAAACCAATGAACCGCTGGCTTTGCAGCTGAAAATAGACTCTCGCCTGCAACGTGACTGGAAGATCGACTCCCGCATCTAGAGAAACAATACGCAGCATCGCTGACGGAGGCCGGTAACATCGCAACCCGTGCTGCGTGGGTTTTGGATCATCATGCGGCAGGAGTTTCAACACAAACATCACTGGGTGTGTAAAAACGACGCAAGGCCTGCCCGGACCCGAGAGTGCAGTTCAAATCGACACATCGTTCTCCTGCGGAGAGAAGAACCAACACACGCCAACTCGACTGAAGGAGAAACGACACAAGGTCTCACTTGTGAGTGATATAGACGCATCACAAGCCCTTTTTGATTCACACTCATGTGATTCATGTGGGATTATTTTTGACGCGCCCAGGTACATTTTCACGCTAACAGCATTAGCATTGTGTTTAAAACTACTTGAAGACTCTTTTTGGTTTTTAATTGATAACTTGACTTGTGTTTTGTGGATTTTTGTTGTTTTGGTCTTGTTTTGTTTAGATAAATATTTTCTATTTTTCTAAACCTGTGTTATGTCATTTTGTAGTGTTTTCATCATTCCAAGGGGGAGAGCGGGGTTAGCTGAGGGTGATTCTCTTTTACCCTGACTAGAGTGAGGGTCCTTGCTTGGACAGGGGGTAACCTGACTGCCAACCAAAGACTCAGGGCCATATTTATACTTTTTGACGCAAAACTGCGCTAACGCAGTTTTGCGTCAAAAAAATTAGCGCCGGCTAACGCCATTCTGAAGCGCCATGCGGGCGCCGTATTTAATCAATGACGTTAGCCGGCATTAGCCGCCGGCGCTACCTGGTGTGCGTGGAAAAAAACGACGTACACCAGGCAGCGCTGGCGTAGGGGGATATGGAGCTTGGGCGTCAAAAAATGGGGCAAGTCAGGCTGAGGCAAATTTTTCACCTCAACCCGATTTGCGCCATTTTTTTCGACTCCCAACCCCCATAGAAATGACTCCTGTCTTAGCAAAGACAGGAGTTATGGCCCCTTGCCCAATGGCCATGCCCAGGGGACTTCTGTCCCCTGGGCATGGTCATTGGGCATAGTGGCATGTAGCGGGGCACAAATCAGGCCCCCCTATGCCACCAAAAAAAAATAAAAAATACTTACTGGAACTTACCTTAATGTCCCTGGGATGGGTCCCTCCAGCCTTGGGTGTCCTCCTGGGGTGGGCAAGGGTGACAGGGGGTGTCCCTGGGGGCATGGGAGGGCACCTCTGGGCTCCTTCCGAGCCCACAGGTCCCTTAACGCCTGCTTTTTCCAGGCACTAAAAAACGGCGCAAAAGCGGCCGTACGTCATTTTTTTTGACCCGCCCACTCCCGGGCGTAAATTTTGCCCGGGAGTGTAAATACGGCACACATGCCTCGGAGTCAATTTTTTCGACGGGAACGCCTACCTTGCATACAATTAACGCAAAGTAAGTGTCCACGCTAAAAAATTACGCAAACTCCATGGACTTTGGCGCTAGACGCGTCTAACGCCAAAGTATAAATATGTAGTTAGTTTTGCGTCGGAATTGCGTAAAAAAAAAGACGCGATTCCGGCGCAAACAGAGTATAAATATGCCCCTCAATTTCTAACAGCGATCTTTTCCTCAGGATGACTTTTGGGCCTTGGCTTTCCCGGGGCGATCATCTGGGCAGCAGAGCTCCACTGCTCCAAATCTGCAAAAAAAGATCAAAGGTCACACAAAACTTGGAAGTACAATATCTCAGGTCTCACTGGGCCATTTCAGACTCTTCTGGTCTAGTTTCACTGCTGCAAGCTCTAGCCGCCTAGAGCACTTTCTTCAGGCCTCCTAACCTCAAAGGCACCAAACCTAGTAGGGAGCAGGTTTCACTGGCTCCCTGCACCAGCCTTTCACTTTATTGTCTCTCTCTGGACTACACTCCCAGTGTTTCCCTCAACTGGTCCTCAGGAGGTGTAAGGTGACCAGCTTCCCTGTTCCTGGGGAGTGCCCCACTGGGTCTGGGGTCAATCAAAGTCAGAGTCCTGGGGACAGATGGTAGTACAGGTTTCCTCCTTCCAATTGTCAATGGTGGCTGTTTCCAAGTTAGGTTTCCTGCAGAAAAGCACAAACAAGAGTGAGCTCTCTCTCCTGTGCAGGACCTTTTAAGGAGGGGCAGGAGGGTCCAGCAAGGCTGCACCTCTGGCCTATCCTGTTGTGCCATATTATCTCTCTACCCCAACCTCTCTGCACAGCCTTCTTGGATAGCTCAAAATGGCATCACCTAGGAGTCACTTACCACATGTGCTCTGGGGGGTCTCAATTCCTCCCCTCACCGACCTCACTATCAGGGCCTTATCCAGAAAATCTACTATCAATTAATATTGGAATGGGATACTTTGTTTCCCACCGCTGAACATCAATGTAAGAAAACAGCCACTACAATTTGCAAAACCCATGAGTTCTTGACTTTATGGAGAATGTAATTGTCTTAATTATATTTGGATGCTCCACACTGCTTTCTTCAAAGACAGGTATGACTTTTTCCAAGTGGTACCAGAACTGCACATGGGCCACCAGTCTTTCCTACCTTTTACAGTGGGCACTGCCTGCCAAGTAGAAGAGGTGAGTGCAGGCCACTGATCATGACCCTACCTCATGGAGATATCACTTTGCTCACCTCATAATCAGCAATATGTATCCTCAAGGAATCATGATGGGTAACCTTAAAGTAAGAAATTTATTGAGGACCCTGATAATGTAATATCTTGAATGTTGCCCCACGAGTTCGTATGTCTTTCAGAGTCATAAAATCTGTACTAGGAACTTTGACAAAGGCGGAAAGTTCCCTATTTAGAGGAGAGAATTTGCAGTAACCATGGTGGTTGTATACTCGTCATGTGCTTCTAAAGCAGCAACATAATCAATTGATGGGAAAATATGAATTCTGTGCAGACAGAATGGTAAGAGACGTGGGGGCATATTTAAGAAAAGTGGCGCGGTACACAGTGCAGTGCCACTTTTTTTGCACCCTATAGCGACCCCCCTACAGTCACCATGTGTGCAAGTATTTAAAATACGGCGCACCATGGCGCAGGGTAGGGGACAATAGCGTCATTCTTTTTACACTATTGATGTACTCTGCAGGAGTAGCACCAAAATGTTGGTGCTACTCCTGCAGAGTACATTGGGGCCCATTGTATTCAACGGCATGTCCCCTTTTAACACCTGCTCTGAGCAGGCATTAAAAGTTCTGTAAAAAATGACACAAGGAAATATGTTAGATTTCCATGCACCATTTTCTCGGCTCCCCTAATGGGGAGCACCCCATTTGCATACGTTATGCCTGGCGCCACTTTGAAAATATGGCGCAGCATTTTTGGCCTTCTAACACAATATTAGCAGCAAAAAATGACACTAATGTGGAGTTTGAATGGCACTAAGGGCTCCTAAATATATGCCCATCCATTGATTTTGAATGCAACCCAAATGGTGGTCTTGACCAATGCATCCATGGATCTCATTCTATTACGACCTAACAGATGGGGTAGTATAACATAGATGTAAGAAGGATTTACAACAAATGACATGAATAAAGAGTTTGAATATATGAAATGTCAATCTGTTTCAGAGAAGATAATGAGAAATGGTGCTTGTACTTCAGAAAATCTGACTTTCAGTGCGTTCCAAGCTGGAAGATACGCCTTCTAAAAAATAGCCCTAATAAAAGCCTTTTGGGGTAAAATGTTCTCCTCTGAAAGATATGTCTTCTTTTCTAGGACTTGATGAGATAAGGCTATAGCTGTGTATTCTCTATACCAAAAACCTAATTTTTACAAAATTCAAATTATGAAAAATAAGTTCAGCAGACCTTCATATTTGTGGACCACTGACACAACTTTGAGCTACATGGTATTGCTGACAAAAATATTGTGTCAAAAATATTGTCTACCCCAATATCTTGTCCCTATACTGATAATGGTAAATATAAAAATATCAGAAAAACACATAGTTAACATTAATAACATCCAAACACATACAAAAATATCATTTTTTTATTTAAATAGAGTTTAATGTAGTAAATCTTAAATATCTTAATGTAAACATTTAATATATTGCAAATGAAATACATTCCACTAGTATTTAATACTATATATGTGCGTATATGTATATAAATACAAATATTACATTATCTGTAATAGATATACATATATATTTATATATATGAAGTATTATTATATATATATAAAGTGTAACATAATTAATTGATTGAAATACTTATTTTGCATCATATTAACTTTGTTTTCATAGACAAATTAATTATATATATATATATATATATATATATATATATATTTCATATATTATTACCTACTGGCAGCCAATTGCCAGTAGGTGGTTAGATTTAGGACCATGTTTCAATTGAAAAAGCAATTTTTGACTTGCCTATATAGGGGGTGTTAGAAATGGGGTTTCTGGTTGGCTAGGGTATGCACCTAAGCCAGGCAGAACCCACCCACTCTAGTCAGGGCAAGGGAGTTACACGTCCAAGATGAACCCTGCTCACCCCCTTGATAGCTTGGCACGAGCAGTCAGGCCTATCCCAGAGGCAATGTGTAAAGTGTTTGCAAAACACACACAACACACGTGACGTACTATCTCCAACACAACACCAAGTTTTATGAAAATATACCATATTGTAGACAACGCAACTATTAGACCAAATATTACATGTCAGAAATACCCTGCTACCTTAGCAATTGTCAGAACGTTACACACAGGTTACTAATACTTTGCAAGAATAAGCAGTAGTCACATTAGAACACGTAAGTACTCAGGATTCTGCAACATAAGCAGCAGTCAGGAATCACAGTAAATAAATAAATGCACTTTTCATAAAAGTATCATACATGCCTACATCAGGAACAATATAAAATCATATGGCAAGTAATCGACACAAAACAGCATGTTCGGCCCCTAAAAGGCACATCAGCAAGTATATGGCAAGTATATGGCCCAAAAAGACACAGGCTAACAAAATTTGAAAATACCTGTTTTATGCTGCCTAGGCACCTCTAGTGCCACAATGTGGAAAGGCAGGGCCCCTGGCGCATCCTGAGCAACACATGGCCGTGTGTTGATCTTGGGGGCAAGGGGGTGGTACACACCCACTCGGGTGGTGGGTGTTGGGGCCTCTCCTGGGGCCCGTGCCTAAACAAGCACTGACACGGTCTGTGGGGCCCCCCACGGGTCGCCACTGACCCTCCCTGGGAAGAGGGGGCGAAAGTAACTTGAACCCCAAGAGGGTTAACTGTACCCCGAGCCACGGGCTCCCAGGGGTGAGTGTGCCTGCCCTCCTGCCCGGCCACGTAACTCTCCGTTGCGGTCCGGAACGAGGAGGCAGACAGGTGAGGCACCTCAAGGGAGGGGGACCTGCCCCCCTGCACCCCTGGGGGCTGCCACCTCTGCGGGGCTAGTAACAAATACAATGTGGGGGATTGTTCAGCCTCCTGCAGCCCTGGGGACCGCCATCTCCCTAGGGTTAATAAAAAATAATGAATACAAAATCCAATGTGGGGGGCTGCCCAGGCCCATACAGCCTAGGGACAGCCACCTCCCTGGGGCTTTAAAGGGATTTAATGCAGAGTGCAAACTCCCGGACATAGCTGTTTGTTCGCACTTGGGGGGAGTTTTGACAGCTTCCGCTAAGGCAGAGCAAACCATTCACTTTCCGCAATTGAGAGCTGTTAAACAGCTCTCTCTTGCAGAAAGTGAAGTTTTCACCTGTTTCCCTATACGCAAATATGCATGCAGGGAAACAGATGAAAACATTGCTCCTGTAGGATGTGGGGAGCCAGCTAGGATAACACGGTCCTGTCACTAATCTCTCTTCCATTCCATAAAGAGAAGGAAGAAAGAGAGATCTTGTTATTGCAAGAGTCTCTACATACAATGACTTCAAAGAGTCAGACTACCTAGTTGTTTGGTAAGAATGTTATAGTTATGGTTCGATGCGGAGCAAAACAGAGACAATTCTGGCCTAATGGTCAAGGTCTTGAGCTGTCACTCAGTAAGCTGAAGGCTCAAATCCTAGTATCACTGTGCAGTGTGTCCGTTTATTGTCTAGAGTTTTCACTGTAAAATATTCCTAGTGATAGAACATTGAAGTATTTTCCCCTCAAAATCTGTGGGTTGAATGTCATAGCTTAGTCTTAACACTGCACAGTAAGGAGTCACCTCTGACCTAGTGATTAAGGTCTCAGACATGCACACTAAAGGTTAAGGGTTTCAGTCTAGATGAGTCTGTGGCTCTTTCCTGTTTTAGTTTCTTTTTTAACTATATTTAAGTTACATAATGAAAGGTGATCTCACTCGTTTTAATTAAAAAAAAAAATTCCTTACAATGAGTCCAGAAATATATAATTCATCAAAGCCTAAATCGCGCTCTCTCTCAATCTCTCACTTTCTCTCTCTCTATCTTTCTCTCTCAGGGTCGGGTGGGTAGGGGGTTGGCCGCAGGCCAGGCCCTGCAACTAACCTCCCAGTGCACAGCCAAAGGCAGTGTGTGGCGCAAGGTTGGGTGGTTATAGGGGGTTGGCCACATGGTCTGCGGCTAACCGCCACCATGCACAGTGGTCGGATTAATGTATGCTAATGAAGATTACTTTAAATCAAAAAAACATAGAAATTCACTGAAGAAATCAAAGGTTACAGGGATGCCATAGTTAGGAAATACATTTTTTAAAAGATAGAAATGCACTTAAAAAGCAAAGGTTACAAAGAAGTTATAGCTAGGTTCTGAATTTACTCGTACAAAACCTTTGAAATTCACCAGTTATAGTAATAGTTATTTCAAGTAACTATAACTCGTGCCCTAAGGTAACTATAACTTGCTCCCTCGAAACTTGATGAATCTTCATGACATTTTCAAAACATGTACTTTAGTCAGTTCAGCGGCTGTCTTGAAAGTTTCAGGGTGATCTGTCAAGTGGGGGCCAAGAAAAAGAGGGGGTCCCAAAACACATTTTCCCCATTAATTTCTCAATAGGGTCTTTAGACACGCCTACAACCCAAACCGCTGAACAAAATTTGTCTGGAGGCTAGATGTGTTCCTGTTCTGATATCTGATTGGCCTCCAACACTTCAACAAGGACCTGTTGGTAGTCATTTTGGGACTCTGCTTTAGCTGAGTCCCACAAAAAAGATCAAAAAAAGAAAAGGGTTCAGGGAAGGGGCACCCTAAGTCCCAAGCCATGGTTCAGGCATCCCTCAGAGACGCTGCTAGGGCTAAAAACATTTTTTTTAAATCTCAGAAAAATCACGTATTTTTCTGAGATTTTCTAAAAAAAAACCTCAGTCTCACAAGGTTTTCATTTCATTTAGCCCGGGTTGGCTTGGTCCCACGGCCATTGGGGGGGTGAAAAACTAAGGGGCACACAAACCCCCCTCCTAGTTTTTATGGTAGCCCCAGGAACCACCACCTCCCAAGACATACAAAAAGTGGTAAGCCTGCATGGTCCTCCGTGCCCCGTGGACCATCACCTCCCCGGGGCAATAGTAAATGAATGAATGTGGGGTCCCCACACAGCCCACCACAGTCTCCCGGACCAACACCTCCTTGGGGTAAATATACTTTATTAGAAGGGGGCACATGTACCCCACTCGCAGCCCTGTGGACTTCCACCTTCCCATTGCAATTATTGGATTGTATGGGGGTTGTGCATCCCCCTGTGCCCCAGGGACCACCACCTCCATGGGGCTAAAATAAAATGATGAAGGGAGGTCTGTCGTGGACCCCTGCCCCAGGGACCTCCACCTCTCTTGTGCTAAAATAAAGGTTGGAATGTGGCCGGTCGGCCCTCCTCAAGGAGTCATTGATGACCCTAAGGACAGCCGCACCCCAGGGTCTGTTCCTGCTACCTTCCGAGGTCCCCACCCTCGGGTGGTAGCTGTGTCCTATTGCTTGGTGGGAGCTGACAGCTCCTCCCAAGCAAAAGCAAAAATAACTCCATTTCTGCAAGCAGAAGCTTTCAAACAGCTCCTGCTTCCAGGAAACAGAGTTTTCATCTGTTTCCCTGCATTCAAATACCCATGCAGGGAAATAGATAAAAATATTGCTCCCAAAACCAGGGAGCTGCTATTTAAAGCATCTTCTTGCTTGAGGATACAATGCTGGCTCCCACTGGATGTGGGGAGCCAGGTAGGTCCACGGGGGCCTTGAGGCTCCCCCCACGGACCTGTCACTGTCTCTCTCTCTCTGTCTCTCTTCCATCCCATTAAAGAATGGAAGCGAGAGCCAGAAAGAAACCTTTTTCTCCCCCTCTGTCTCTCTCACTTTCTCTCTCTCTCTCTTCCATTCTGTAATGGGTGGTTATAAGGGGTTGGCCACAGGGTCAGACCCCATGGCCAAACTCCCTTAACCACCCAACCCCGCCCTTAGGCTGTGAGCAGCGGGAGTTAGCCATGGCCTGTCTCTCTAGGTGTGAGAAAAAGTGTGAGAGGGTACATCTGGGGGTGAGAATGGGTGCATCAGTATCTTAGTGGGTGCTTCAGTTTCTGTGTAGGTCTGGGAGTGGGTGTTTGAGTGGGTCTTTGAGTGGGTGCGAGGGTCTGAGTGGGCTGTGAGTGGTTGTACAACAGTCTGAGTCAGTCTCTGAGTGGGTGCATGAGTGTGAGTGGGTGAATGAATGTGGATGGGTCTCTGGGTGTGTGTGCAGGGGTCTGAGTGGGTGTGTGGATGGGTGAAAGAGACTGAAAAAGCGAAATTGAGAGAGAGAGAGATATAGAAAGTGTTTTAGGATTTGATGTATGATATACTTAGAATTAGATATTTCTGGTCAAAATGAAAAGAAAATGTATTTATCAATTAGAAACAGTGAGATCACCTTTCAGTATCAACTTTAAACTTTCAAAGAAATTACCACAGACACACACAGACTAGAACCCTCAGCTTTCACTGTGAGAGTCTGTGACTTTAGCCATTTTGCCACAAGAGACGAGCTACAATACTAATTGCATGGAAAAACCATTGCAACGACTCTCTGACTCTCTCTCTCCTCTCTCTCTCTCTCTCTCTCTCTCTCTCTCTCTCTCTCTCTCTCTCTCTCTCTCTCTCTCTCTCTCTCTCTCTCTCTCTCTCTCTCTCCCTTCCATTCCATTATGGGATGTGAGATAGAGAGACAGGACTGCTGGGGGGCCTCATGTCCTCTGCGGTCCTAGCTGGCTCCCCATGTACTGTGGGAGCCGGCATTGCTCCTACAAGCAGGGAGCTGCTTTAAGTAACAGCTCCCTGCATGTGGAAGCAATGTTTTCACCTGTCTTCCCTGCCCGTATATTTGCGTACAGAGAAGACACTTTTTGGCAGTGTGAGCTGTTTGTCAACGATGCCACCAAGCAAAAGCAAACAGCTATGTCGTAGGGGTGGGCACCCCGGGACACAGCAGGAGCTGGCCCTGGGGAGTGATGGTCACCAGGGCCACTAGTGGCTCCACAAAGCTGTGTGACCCCCCCTCCAATAGGCATAACCCCAGGGAGATGGTGGTCCCCAGGGATGCGGGGGACCAAACAGACCCCTATCATTCTTTTTATTACAGCCCCCAGGAGGTGGTGGTCTCTGGGGCTGAAGGAGGGACCGTGCAGCCCCCACATTACATTTGATAATAGCCCTGAGGATGTGGCACAGCCCACCGCATTGAATTGCATTTAAGCCCTGGGGAGGTGGCAGTCCCTGGGACTGCGGGGGTCCGGGTGGCCCCCTGCACTCATAATTTTATTTGCCCCGGGGAGGTGGTGTCCTCGGGGTGGGGGGGGGCCGGGTGGCCACCTCACATGAAAATGGCAATACCCTGGGACCTGGCCCACCCGGGGGCTACAGTTAAACAAACATGGGAGCCTGTGCTTGTTTTTTTTTTTTTAAATCACAGGAGCTGCTGTGAATTGCAGTGAAAATTATACAAATTGTTTTTTAGGTCTTGGTGGGTTCCTTTGAGACCCCAGCACCAGTACTAATGGATCAGGGTGTCCCTATCCTGGCCCATTTTGGGGAATTTTTTACACTTTTTTCTGGGACTCGGCTGAAACCGAGTCCCAAGATGGCTGCCAACCTTTGTGCCCCTATTTATACAAATTTGGATTATCTTTATTTCCCCAAAAAAACTGAACGGATTTACACCAAATATCAAAAAGTTCTCTTTCTGGACCAAAGGCCATCTTTCTGCCAAATTTGGTATATTTTCCATCCAGTAGTTTTGGTGCTATCTGTGGTCCAAATCCCTATGGAAAAATGAAAGGGGAAAATGTGTTTTGGGAACCCCCCTGTTTCTCTGCCCCCGCTTGACGAATCACCTCAAGTCTTTCTAGCCAGCAGCAGAAGTTAACTTTGTATTGTCTTGGAAAATTTTGGGAAGATTCATCAAACAGCGCCAAAGTTGTTAGCAAAACAAAAAACACTTTTTCCATGAAACTATGTCCTAACTATAGCTACCTATATATATATATATATATATATATATATATATATATATATATATACATATATTTATATATATATATATATACATATGCACTTAAAAAGCCAAAGGTTACGGGGACATTATAGTTAGGCTTACAGTTTAAACATACAAGACCATAGAAATGATAGAAATTAACTAGTTATAGTTAGTTACCTCAAATTACTATAACTTGAGCCCTAAGGTAACTATAACTCACGCCCCCGCCATGCAGTTTTTTCATCGAAAATGTACTGCCAATATTACAGTGATATTATCAATGATGTTATCAAAGATGTCATGAGTGCCATAATTTCTGGGGTTTTATTTAGTTGTTTTATTTATTTCACAAAATGCTCTTTACGGGCTATCTGGCACTGTGGGGGAAGCTTCACGGTGTTCCCCCACAGTGCCATTGCTTCAGCAAGGAAGGGGCTTCTTTAACAGATCCATGCTTGCTGAAGCAGACCTTTCATCTCAGTTCCTTTTACGCATACCTGCATGCATGGAACAGAGATGAAATGTCCACTTTCTTAAAGTGGGACCTGTTTAGCAGGTCCCACTGTCAGAAACCGGAGTGTTCGCTGTGGCCACAGCAAATAGCGATGTCCTTGGGGTGGGCACCCTAATACATAGCAGGAGCCGGCCCTGGGGGGTGGCGGTCCTCAGGGCCATCAGTGGCTCCTTTAGGGTGGCTGCGCAGCCCCTCTCCTACATTAATAGGCCCAGGGAGGTGGTGGTCCCTGGGGCAGTGGGGGAGGGGCCCAGGCAGTTCCCCCACACTTAATATTAGCAAAGCCCCAAGGAGGTGGCCATCACTGGGGCTGGGGGGCAGGCACCCCACTATTACTTTCATAAAGACCTGGAGAGGTGGTGGTCCCCGGAGCAGCAGGGGGGGCAGGGTGCCCCCCACTTAATATTAGCAAAGCCCCAGGGAGGTGGCTGTCTCTGGGGCGGTGAGGAAGGCCAATAATTAATATTGTCCCGGGGAGGTGGAGGTCCCAATAGTTAATATTGTCCCAGGGAGGTGGTGGTCCCCAGGGCCTGGGGGTACCACGTAATGCCCCCCCCAAAACAATTAGAGATTTGCCCCAAGGAGGTGGCAGTTCCCAGGGCCATGGGGGGGTTAGGTGCCCCCCCACTCCTATAAAGACTGCCCCTAAGACTTGGCCCATCCAGGGGTTTAAAAAGAGCAAAGCGCAGTATCCCGCACTTGAATTTTTTAAATATTTTTGCTGGATCAGCTGTAAAATAGGGTGTACGTTTAAAAAAACAAAATAATTCTGCCCTGGGTTACCCCACCACCAGAGCTAAGGGGTCATGGTGACTGTACCCTTGCCCCTTTTCTCGTTTTTTAAATTTTTTCCTGGGACTCGGCTGCAGAGTCCCAAGATGGCTGCCAACACTTCCTGGTTGAAGTGTTGACAGCCAATCAGATCTCTGCATGAAATTGGGAGGATTTGCACATCCTTCGCGTCCCTTTATATACATTTTTTTGCCCCTCTTAATTTCTCAAAAACTACTGAACGGATTTACACCACAATAAAAAGGGATTTCCTTCTGGACCAGGACCTACCTTTCTGCTAAATTTGGTGTAATTCCGTCCAGTGGTTTTGCCACTATCACTGTTCAAAAGGCCTATGGAAAAATGAATGCTGAAAAAGTGTTTAGTACTCCCCCCTTTTTCTCTGCCCCACCTGAACGGATCACCCCTGAAACTTTCCAGACAGCACCTGACATGACTGGCACATTTTTTGGGAACATTTCGTGAAGATTCGTCAAGTGATGCAAAAGATACAGGCAAGTTAAAAAATGCTTTTTATATAGAAACTAGGTCCTATCTAGTGGTGACTGCCACAAGGTAATATATAATATATGTGCAATATATAATATATGTGTATATGTGTGTATATATGTATAAATATATATATATATATATATATATATATATATATATATATATATATATATATATATTACTATACACAAACAATACCGTAAACAATGCAATAATAAAATATATTAATTAATTTTGTCAACTCCAGTTTAAGGAACAGCAGAAAACGCATTAGACTTTAAACATGTTAAATGTACTGCTTCTACGCCTATTAAACATTAAATTAAGAAACGTTTAATTTAGTTAAACTACTCACCATATTCCCTTATAAACTCAGCAAGCCACAACTATATAAAATATAACTTTTAAAACCAGCATTAAACTATTTATCTAATTAACAATCAATACAATAATTAACTAACAATGACAACGAACTACTTATAATCCTAATTCTAATTAGTCACATTCCCAACTGATACCCTTAGAAACCTAAAACCTCACTACTTACGTATAACTTAAAAGTTAATACATTCTTTTCATAATTATTAACAAAATATTTAATAACTGACAATTAAAAACTAAGTACTCTTATTCCCGAAGACACTGTGGCCCTCATTATGTCTTTGGAGGTAAGAACCGCCTCCTGCTGTGCCAACGGATGCCAAAAGACTGTCGCCGCGGCTACCATCCGTTCGCCAAATTATGACCACAGCCGGATTTCCGCCACAAGAAAGGCAGTAATCCGGTTGTGGCCATACTGGCGGATGGTGGTAAGGTGGCACTGCTACCACCAGCAGCGCCACGGCAGTAGACTGCCGCCAGCCGTATTATGAAAATTAATACGCCCTGGCGGTGTTCTGCTGGCACACGCTACTGGTGGTAGCATCGTCCCGTCCCCTGCCAGAAGACCCTCCGGTTGCAGGTAAGTTGGGGTTCTGACAGGGGAAGGAGGTGGGGGGTGTTGTGTGTGTGTGGGGGGTGTGCATGTTTGTGTGTGTGCATGAATGCAAGCGTGTGTGTAGTGTTGTTTGCGTGCGTGTATGCATGTGTGTGAGTGCATGTATGAATTCTTATCTCCAGCCCGGCGGCTGCTACCGCCATGGCAGTCAGAGTGGTATATTGGCGGGTTGGCTTCATCCATACCGCCAATGTCATAATGTGGCGGTAAGTACCGCCAGCCTGTTGGCCGTATTACTGCCACATTATCTATGACATTCGGGGTCATAATGACCCTCTGTGTGTCAAAATAGTAAATCTTAAATAGGCAACAAAAGTTTGACGGAACAAAAATAGGTTTGTCTGTCAATTGAAGTTTGTATAGACTAGATAATGGTTCTGTATCATGTTGAACATAATAGGAAGTGCCAGTGAAAAACACTGATCACCGGATTGATGTTTGCCGAATTATTCTGAAATGGTACCATCCAAACAGCATTCAAAAACAGCAGGACCATTGTATTCGAAGAAGGGCATAGTACAGTATTCACAATGAACAATGGAATCTTCCATTTTTCTCCTACTCCGGTATGAAGCAGGTGTTCAGTTCCATGAAGGCCTAACTTAGAGAAGATCCTTGTTCCATGGAGCGAGTCTAATGTTTCAAGCATGAGAGACAATTAATACCTATTTTAAAAAATAAATTCGTTTAATTGTAACGTAACTTTATCTGAGACGAACCAGGCACCTAAATAAAATACTAATCTAGACGATATTGTAATGCAATGCCAGCTGCAGACATTTAACTCGCTTTTGCCTCATTGAGAATCTTTTGAAAAACAATTCACGAATATTATCAAGAACCCTGAAAACGTAAACCTTTTCTTTATATATTTGAAAAAATGCAAATGTATTTGATTCTTCTATGTGCTGCTGTGCTGTAGCCGTTGTGAAATCTGCTTCTTGGCAAGAACACTGCCTCCTTCTGCTACAATTATTTATTTCACGGATGAGGCAGTCCTCTTAAAATACAGGTCTATGGCTGCTTTGATTGCAGGCTAGTAACATGAAGATGCACAACGGATATTGCTTTTTTGCAACAATTGCACTTTAAATCTCACGGTGACACTTGGAAGCAAACAAAAAGCTGTTATCGTGGTCTGAAAGTGGTGAACTACTGTTATAAAAAATTACAAACAATCGGATACTGACGTCAAATTAAAAGTCAAAAGGTTTATCTTTAGCAAGACTGGGCTTTAGTCCAAGTTGTCATTTGCAGCGCTGACTATTACAGGAAATATTTGAAACATCTACCTTAGAGAAGGTTGTGTTACTCAATGACCTAGGGGCAGATTACAAATCCCTGTGATTTTTTAATGAACAAAAACTGCTGATATGATAGCTCTCCAGCTAGATGTGTATTTTTCTCCTGTGCACAGCCCAGCCTAACAAATTAGGGGACAGATTTATTAAAGGGTTGCATTGCTTTTGCACCAAGCAATGCAGCCCTTGAAGTGCGATTTATCAAGCCATGCAAGACCATCTTGAATGGCCCTGAATTGCTAGATAAATTCAGAATAATGTTGTAATGCTGCACAAATTACTGTGTTGAGTTACTCTGCCTCGGGGAGGCATTCTGAAAACCTGGAATCCTCCCCAAGTGAAGCGTAACACAGACAAATATGCCCCTTCCTGCACAAAACCAATCCTGCTTACAACGCAGGCACCCTTGCACTGCGTTGGTGCTAGACAGCACATTGTACGCCAGCGCTGGGATAAGGCAGGAATGTGCAGAGGACCTTTTTGATGAATGTGCCCCTAGGAGCTTTTGCTTGGCTAAATTAATACAGGAATAAACAAATTGGGAGTATTTGAAGAGAAAATATGTGTATTTTCAGAACCCATAAGCTGATATTTTGAGAAAAATGGCTGAACTTCTAAAATATATATTCAAGCTGATAAGTAAGTGATAAATCATAAGGTGTTTGGGAGATGCTTTATGAATATAATTGCCTTGACATCTCAGTAAGTGTCCATGCTGGCGTGAGACCGAAGCCTAAATGATCTGCAGTGAAGGAAATGAGAAGGGGAGGGACAGGGGCCACCGAGTAGCAAAAGCACCACCGGGACCTAGTTCAGCCACCTCTGTGCATACGGTGCTCACCCCAACCTGTGCTAAATAACACCCCTGACAGCTTGTCCTCCTTCTGTACTGTGGGTCTGAACCTCTGCAGTACTGCTCCTCAAATCCTCTAGTCCCACCCATGAAACACTGGCAGCTGAGGCCCAGGGCTTCAGGCTTGGGCTCACACTCAGGCACGGTCTCTGGTTTCACAACTTCGTCACTGAGCATCTGAGCGCCTTGCCGCTGCTCATGTTCTCTAACGGCAGCTCTTCTTGCTGTTTGTCCCATGCCACACCTCCGCTCTAACTGCTCAGCAAGTCTTTCAGCAACACAACCTCTCACAGCATCCTCCAGCAGTGCATCCACCCGCAGCATCTTGCAGCAGCACTTCTGCTTCCATTCTTTGATGCTAGGGGCTTTTTAGCTAGTGCTGTTATGCAGTACCCATGTAGGCACATTCCTAAATGACAAAGAGTTTTGTACATTATTGCTTGCACCCTTGCCTGATGGACTGAGGTGATCACTGCTGGTAATCGTGCATATGGTGGCCACAAATTTAATCTTGTCTGATGTAGTCACTATTATGAAACTAATAATATTAGTAGCTTGGTATGACTTTCAATAAACATAAATAGCTGTTACTACAGAAAAGGTTGGAGACCTTTAGAGTATAGTTGTGGGTCTGTAAGGAAGTGATGGCTAGGATAGAAGAGAAGAAGCCAAAAAAGGGACTTTGGCCCTCATTACAACCCTGGCTGTAAATCCCGCTTTCCGCTGTTCTGAAGACCGCCAACATACCGTTGCAGTGGCAGAATTCCGCTACAGGTATTTCAACCCACATCTCGGAATCCGCCACAATACAGACACCCACACAAGTCCGCCACACCAAAGGTGAGTGATAAACTGGCGATACCAAAACCTACACTGTCACGCCAACAAAAATATGCCCACACTATCACGACCCACGAATCAACACGGCGGTCTTTCAACCGCGGTAATTCATTGGTGGTACACACCGCCGTGCTCAAAATACACACACATTTACAAAACACAACCAGATTGGACAATTCAAAATACACACACCTGACACACATACACACACCACACCCACACACCCATAACACTATAAAACACACACCCACATTACCCACAAACCCTTACAACGAACAATTTTGGAAGAAGCCCAGAGAGAGAGATTATCAAAAACAACACCAGCATCCACAGGCACACAACACCATCACTCATTCAACATCCACGCACCTCAAACAACACACACCAACACATCCCCCCACACATCACAACAGACAGCACCTCAGACACCACCCACACCACATCATGGCACCTCAAAGACACCCCAGGTTTTCTGAGGAGGAGCTCAGAGTCATGGTGGAGGAAATCATCTGGGTAGAGCCACAGCTTTTTGGATCACAGGTGCAGCACACCTCCATTGCTAGGAAGATGGAGCTACGGCGGAGAATCGTCGACAGAGTCAACGCAGTGGGACAGCATACAAGAACAGGGGATGACATCAGGAAGAGGTAGAACGACCTACGGGGGAAGATGCGTTCCGTGGTATCAAGACACCAGATTTCTGTCCAGAGGACTGGCAGTGGACCCCCATCTCCTCCCCCACAACTAACAACATGGGAGGAGCAAGTCTTGGCAATACTGCATCCTGAGGGCCTCCCAGGAGTAGCAGGAAGACTGGACTCTGGTAAGTCATATCTTTACTAATATATCCCCCACCCCACTTGCATGCCATCACATACCACCACCCTTACCCTCACTCCCATCACTCCATCATCTCACATATGTCCCATTATCACAACCCACACATCCCAATACCAAGGCCCTGCATGCAACACGTATGAATGGACCACCATCACCAAAGCACGTCCAGTACAGATACCCACACAGACCCCAAATCAACTATCACAAAAGAGCAAACACAATTATGCAAGCATAGGAGTAGAGGGTACCTCACCCAATGCACAAGATGGCACACAAAGATACTAAAACTATGCATTTACACCCCAACAGGACCCATACCTAACATCACCGGACAGGAGGGGCCAGACATATCCAGTCCCCCCACAGAAGAGGCCCACAGTGATGACAGCAGCTCTCCACGCTTGGATCAAGATGACCAGCCCGGCCCATCAGGGACCTCTGAACAGTCTGTTCCCCTGCCGCTGTCACAAGCCACCACAGAGCCTCCCCACTCAGGAAACACCACCACAGCTCCCACCCAGCGGGCCCATCCCTCTGGCCCCAGGACACATCAATCAGCAGTGTTTCCACCACTACAGGGAACCCAGGAAAACCCACCAACCCAAGAAAATCAGGGACCTGGGGTCAGTGGCAGTAGTCACACGGTTCAGGGGACAGAGGCACAGGATAACAGGGAAGCTGGGAGGACTGCTGTGCAACAGGGGAAGGATATGCCCAGGGAACCCACTATCCACAAGGCACTCTCCAACATCATGGGAGGATACCACCATTCCCAGGAGACCAAGGGCACGGTACTGGCCAAGTTTCAGGAGACTCAGCGGCTGCAGGAGGAACACTACCTTGGGATCAGGGAGGACTTGACATCCATCAACAACACCCTGGTCACTATTGCAGGGGTGCTGGCAGACCTTGTCAACACCATGAGGGACACAGTGGGACACAAACCGGCCCCTGACAGTAGCTTGGACGATGAACAGCCCTCCACCTCCGCTGGCGCTAGTGGACAGGAGGCACCGACACAGGACCAACAGGCCACCAGCACCCCACCCCCTGCAGAAGGAGAACCACCCTACAAACGGTTCCTGAGATACAGGAACAAGACAGATAACACCGCCAAGACCCCCGCCAGGAAATAAGACCCTCCTGAATGTCACCCTTCTGTCTCACTTTGTTACCCTGTCCACTTTAAACCACCACTGCTCCCCTTCCTATGCCCCATTGGACAATGCACCTGTGAGACCAAGAGACTGGAATCTGCCATGGACAATCCTCCACCATCAACCCAGCCCATTGCACACCCCCCTCCACTTATTAGCACAGACAGAAACACCCTTTTATCATAAAACAATCTGGACTCAGTCTGTGCTTTCACAAATGTGTAAATGCAACATCTCTGAAATATAGCAATGTCAATGTACTTGTTCACATAACAATGTTACACAGCTGTAGGCCAGAAGTAAACATAGCAGAGGGCACAAAGTGGGTCCCAGATCTGTGAAATGGAAAGCCAAAGTGACAAGTCAGGGTCCATACACAGAGCTACAAATGCTGATTTATGCTAGGTCCTACAATAGTATGAGATGTGGGAAGCAGTTCCATCCTCTTACCTGTGTCTCACTGAAAGTATTGCATGATGATGTTGTTTTGGTTGTCTATATCTTCTTCTTCTGCCTCCTCTTCTTCACTGTCCACAGGCTCCACAGCTGCCACAAGACCACTATCAGGCCCATCCTCCTGCAGAAAAGGCACCTGCGGTCGCAAAGCCAGGTTGTGCAACATACAGCAGGCCATGAGGATCTTGCACACCTTCTTCAGTGAGTACTACAGGGATCCACCTGTCAGATGGAGGCAGCGGAATCTGGCCTTCAGGAGGCCGAAGGTGCGCTCTATTATCCTCCTAGTTCCCCCATGTGCCTCATTGTAGCGTTCCTCTGCCCTTGTCCTGGGATTCCTCACTGGGGTCAGTAGCCATGACAGGTTGGGGTAACCAGAGTCACCTGCAAATATCGAGGGTCAACTGTTAGACATACTCCAAACATTAGGGAATCTCCCATACACAGACAGCAAATGAAACTATGTGGGGAATTTAGGCTCACCTATGAGCCACTCCCAGTGCCTCTAGAGTTGCCCCATCACATAAGGGATGCTGCTATTCCTCAAAATGTAAGTGTCATGCACTGAGCCAGGATACTTGGCATTCACATGGGAGATGTACTGGTCTGCTAAACATACCATCTGCACACTCATAGAATGGTAGCTTTTGCGGTTTACGTACAACTGTTCATTCCCGCTTGGGGGGGCAAATGCCACATGTGTACCATCAATGGCACCAATGATGTTGGGGATATGTCCCAGGGCATAAAAGTCACCTTTCACTGTGGGCAGATCCTCTACCTGAGGGAGAACGATGTAGCTGTGCATGTGTTTCAGCAGGGCAGATAACACTCTGGACAACACGTTAGAGAACATTGGCTGGGACATCCCTGATGCCATGGCTACTGTTGTTTGAAAAGACCCACTGGCCAGGAAATGGAGTACTGGCAGGACCTGCACTAGAGGGGGTATTCCTGTGGTATGGCAGATAGATGACATCAGGTCAGGTTCCAACTGGGCACACAGTTCCTGGATTGTTGCACAATGAAGCCTGTAAGTGATAATTATGTGTCTGTCTTCCATTGTTGGCAGGTCCCCCAGGGGTCTGTACACCGGTGGATGCCGCCATCTCATCACCTGCCCCACCGGACAAGCTCTATGGAGGAGAACGGTGAGCAGAGGGTCATACAACACTTATGTTTCACAAGGCTGTTTAGCACAAATGTTACATTTTCTCTGTGTGCCTTTGTCTGTCTGTATTCCTGGCTTAAATAGGTGTGACACAGTTATTTGGCCTGCCATGTGGCCCCCTGAAATGGCAACTGCCTGACCTGTAAGGTGGGACAAGGGGAAATGAGGTAACTGCGCTGGCGTTGTACACCGTCGCGGTAGGCGGTCGAAGACCACAGGGCAATTCAGCATTGGTTATCATTGGGCCCTATGGGCTCCAGGAGCCAATGATGATGTACGCCAGTGGTGACAGTACGCACCGCCGCGGACGTGACTGCCATTTTCTATCTGTTCACTCACTTGATACCTGACCTTCAACAGGAGAGGACCTACACTGCAAGTGCTGCTGTGACCTGTGTCTGGAAGTGACAATGGCTACAGTGTCTGGGGAAAGGGCCCCTGCCTTCACTTCGGAGGAGTTGGACAGACTAGTGGATGGGGTCCTCCCCCAGTACACGCAACTGTACGGTCCTCCAGACAAACAGGTGAGTAAACTGTGTGCATGGTGGATGGCACATGATTGTATGGAGTGGCGTGGATGGAAGAGACAGGGGTGGGTGACAGGCCAGCATGTGAGGATGGTGTGTGTATGTATTTCTGGGCCAGGGTGGGAGGTTTGTGGCCAATGTGTGAGAAGAAATGTACGGGGGAGTAACATCCATTTTTACTTTACTTTTCCTCTAGGTCAGCACCCACCAGAAGAAGGGTATTTGGCGTGCCATCGCCAAGGAAGTGCGGACCCGGGGGGTCTACCATAGACGGAGCACCCACTGCCGGAAAAGATGGGAGGACCTGCGCTGCTGGACCAAGAAGACGGCGGAGAACCAGCTGGGGATGGCCTCCCAACGCGGAAGGGGTGCCCGTCGCACCATGACCCCCCTGATGTACCGGATCCTGGTGGTGGCATATCCGGAGTTGGATGGGCACTTGAGGGCATCACAGCAGCCACAAGGGGGTGAGTACACTCTCATTCAGCTGACTGCGCACTTTAAGCATTGTCTGGGTGGGGGAGGTGGGTGGGCAGACGCGCAAAGGAAGATCCATTGATTTGCAGCCTTATTCCCAGTCCAACCCCAAAAGTGGTATTTGCCCTCTACACCTAGTCAGGCTCCTATGGCTTCCAGCTGTGCATAAAATGGTTCTCGACAGAGTCCCCTATGGGCATGTGCTTTTCCCCTGCCCTGTCAGTGCATGGCTTAGTGCATAGGGCTGCTCCCTGTGTGCTGTGTCCGCCAACGGTAGTGGTGTTGCAGGCATTGACCATGTGTCTCTTGTGTCTTCCCCCCCTTTTTGTTTTGTCATCCTGTCCTTGTGTGCATTAGCATCATCTGGCGGAGGAGTAGTGGCACCGGAGCAGGAGGGAGCTGCATCCCACATGGCCCTGGAGGGTGAAGTAACGGAGCCCAAAGGCACCAGTGGGATGGAGGGCGAGGGAAGCTCCATGACGGGGACAGGAGCAGACACCAGCAACAGCGACTCCTCCTCTGATGGGAGCTCCCTTGCGGTGGCGAGCACCTCTGTGCCCACAGCATCAACAGGTACAGCCGCCACCCCACCACTAGCACCGCCCTCCCAGCAGACCCTCATTGAGTTTCCCGTGCCCTCTCACCCAAGAGGGTGGGCATCTCCTTCGCCACAGGCACCTCAGCCCCTGCCTCAGTCAGCCCTGCTGCCCTCAGTGAGGAGGCTATTGACCTCCTGAGATCCCTCACTGTTGGGCAATCAACCATTTTAAATGCCATCCAGGGTGTTGAGAGGCATTTGCAGCAAACAAATGCATACCTGGAGGGCATTCATTCTGCCCAACAGAGAGCATTTCAGGCTCAGGCCTCAGCACTGATGACAGCCATTGTCCCTGTGTCCAGCCTCCCCCATCCAACTTCCTCTACCCAGACCCAATCCCCTGTACCTCAGCCTATCCCAAGCACACCATCAGACCAGCATGCACACTCATCAACACAGAAGAGTGGACATGTCAAACATAAGCTCCACACATCCCACAGGCACTCACACAAGCACCATCCCCATGCAGACACACCAACATCCACTGCCTCCACTGTGTCCCCCTCCTCCACGTCCTCCTCCTCACTCCCTGTCTCGTCTCCACTCACACCTGCATGCACTACAGCTTCATCCACTACCTCAATCACCAGCACGCCAATCACCACACACCGCTCACGTGCAATCACCACCCCCACGACCATTCACACATCCCCTGTGTCCTCTCCCAGTGTGTCTGTGAGCCCTCCTCCCAAAGTACACAAACGCAGGCGCACACCCTCTACCTCTTCCTCCACTCCAAAACCCCCTCCATCTTCCCATCCCAGTGTGTCTAAGAAACTCTTCCTCGCAAACTTTGACCTCTTCCCTACTCCCCCCGTCCTTCCCCTAGGGCAGGCTGTCCAGGTCCCAGCCCAGCACCTCAGCCACCAAATCATCCAGCACAATGGTCTCAGCAAGTCCGGTCACATCGCGGGCAGTACCCATCAGGGCTGCCAGTGTGCCACCTAGCGAGACCCAAGAGCAGGCCATTCCCCCACCTGCCAAGGTGAAGAAAGTGCCCACATGCCGGAGGGAGAAGCCGCACCTACCAGCAAGCAAGGGCTCCTCCAAGCCAAAAGGGGACAGTGGCAAGGCACCAGCAGCGACATCAAAGGTGGGAAAGGGACACAAGCTGAAGAGCAGGTCAGGACAAGGCAACGGCTGAGGGACCAGAGTCACCCCTTCTGTCAACCACAACATCAACCTGTATGGCGGTGGACATCGCCACCTACACCACCATCTGCACCGCCACCTGCACCCCCACCTGCACATCTGCTGCCTCACCAACAGTCCCCAGCATCATCCCCAGTGGGCAGCCATCCGAGGCTGCAGGAGACGTCCTGCTGTGTCCCTCAACAGGTGCAGACACATGCACCACCGCCAGCACCTCCGCCACAGACACTGCCGCAACCACCGCCACCAGCCCTGCGACGTGCTCAGACAGTGCCACCACAGCTGACATGGCAATCATCCCCAGTGAGCAGCCGTTTGAGGCTGCAGGAGACATCCTGGACCCTGCCCAGCGTACATGAGGCATGACTCCCAGCACTGTTTGTACCTGCAGGTGGCAGGCGAATTCGCGGCATGGTGGAGTGTGTCTCTGCCTCCATGGAGTATCATGCTACCTGTTCCCAGGCAATCTCGTGGCACACACACCCGGGTGAGGGAATGGGACCTGCCACACTGCATGTGAAGCACTCTGGGCACAAAGTCCCCTGCAGAACCAGTGGAGATTCACATCCACTACTTCTGTCCTTGGCAGGATGAAGCACTCTGGGCACAAAGCCCCCTCCAGAACCAGTGAAAAAAAGCATCCACTACCTCAGTCCTTGGCAAGATGAAGCACGCTGGGCACAAAGCCCCCTCCAGAACCAGTTGAGAGTGTTATCCACTTAAGAGACTGTGGCTTTGCATTCCCAGGATAATGCAGTGGGCAAACCAACCACTGGAAAGACTTGAGAGACTGTGGCTTTGCACTCCCCAGCATAACGTAGTGGGCAAATCACCCACTGGAGAGACTTGAGAGATTGTGGCTTTGCGCTCCCCATGATAACGCGATGGGCAAACCACCCACTAGAGAGACTTGAGAGACTGTGGATTTGCACTCCCCAGGAGCAATCAGTGAGCATGGAGCCTCCTCGTTAAGCAGTGCCGTCATCCGTTCATCTGGCTGGGGTGCCCCCGCTCCCCATCCCCCTGAGATGCCTGTTTATTTTCCATCTGATGCCCCTGCAGTGTTCTTTCCATTTCGAGTCAGGTATCTTGTGTGGGCTTCGCCCATGCATTCTGTGACACTGATCCACGGACAATGATTTCTTTAATATCCGGACTTGTGTAGTTGGTGTACATATTTGTATATACTGATATTTGAATTTGGCCTATCTGATATTTCAATGATTACACTTGTTAAAATCTTTTCATTTTGTCCTTGCATTCTTCCAGGGGGTGACGGGGTGTATATTAATGTTGCTGCATGTATTTGTGTGTATGGTGTTGTGGGTGAGGGGGTGTTGCGTGTGTGTGTCACTCTCTTTCCCTCCCCCCTCCCCTGTGTGCTAGGTGCAGTACTCACCGTGGTCGTCGCCGGCGTCTTTGCTGCTCCTGATACAAGAGGAGGTATACCAGCATCGACAGGACCTGTAACTCGGGCTCCATGGCGTCCTGGTTGTTCGTAAAGTGTCGAAAGGTGAGTGGTTTCTGTTCCAAGTGCTGTTTCCGCTGTGCTTTTGATGGCGTTAGTACCGCCCCGGAAAAGGTGGCGGATAGGCGTGTAGTAATACAGTGGGCGGAACCTTGTGTTCCGGTTGTCTGTTGGCGGTTACGACCGCAGTGTTTGTTTCTACTTTAAAGTGTTAAAGTGGTTGTCTATGTTGGCGGTTTCTGCCATGGTCGTGATTCCATTTTTTTTCTGCCGGCCTGTTGGCGGTATTACCGATGCTTTAACACCGACTGCCAGGGTTGTAATGAGGGCCTTTATCTTTTGCTACCAATGGTGCTGCCTTTGTGACCCCCCTGATCTTAGAGGTTGCTAACATAAAAGGCAAATGATCCTTTTTTATTGCACTTTTTTCTCAGATGTCATCTTCACAATGACCTGGGTAGAACAGTGGCCTCAGACTCCATCAAGCATGAGGTCTGATAGTATGTACTCTACAATGTTCTAGTATATGTACTAAATATGTATAGTATAAGTACATATAGGGGCTTTCAGCTGCTTCTCTTCATCCATTTATCTGTTGTTGTGTCATGTACATTTTGCTTCCCTCATCACAGTATATAGCATGGGGCAGTAGGTCAGCCCGCTTAAGCCACTGGTTGACTTCACTTTGAGTGACTGTGATTTGCTCTCTCACAAGTAGCACATCTAGACACAAGCTAGTTCACTTCAGAGTCAATGTTTTTGTTTTTACTTTATGACTACTTTTGTGTTTTCTTTATGATTAGAGCCTGATGTGATATCTGATGAACATTCCATCTTCATCAAACCCCATCCACTGCCAATGCTGTTGTACATTCCTTTTGGAATGTTTTGTTTTTCTGACTGCTGCTGTTTCATAGCTGACCATATTGTGTCCATTTACAACTTTTCTGTATTGTTAGTCTCTTTCTTGTTGATTAATGAGGGCCTACCGTATCTCCAAACAATAAAGTTTTCCAAAACCATGACAAAACAAATAAAAAAATTGCCAGAAGGTTGGCATGCCAACGTCAGACCTATTTGCTTTGACACTATTTGTTTAACATTTACACTGTTTAAGGAGCAATGATGGACACAAATAATCTGAGCCATCCAATGTATGCACTGACCTCTACTGTCTTGGATTGGTTTAGTTGAATTAGCTCACACCCAAATCAAATCATTATAAATTGGAAAATGGACAGTGTCATTCACACATATGTATAATATGTTTTAACATTTACACTGATTACACAGCAATGACGGGCACAAACAGCCTGTGCCAGCCACTGAACATACTGACCCCAAGTGTCTTAGAACCAGTTATGATAGACCTTCCCTGCACTTGTGCTAGCAGACCAATTATCTTCATTACACTGCAGGATATTCAGGGTAGTTGGGAGAGTGATGTCATGACAATTTAAAAACTTAGGCAGGGTACTTCGAGATTTGTGGATGTTCTGTCCACCTCATTAGGAGTATATAGCCATGTATATACTAAATCAGATGGACGAGACAGCTGCCAATAACTGGAAGATATTCTGAATAGGCCAAACTCAAATAAACACCCTTACTGACAAGGAATGAAGCACAGCGATTTCTTCTGGTCACTTTTTAAAAGAAATTCCCCATAGAAAGGAGCACTCAATAAAAAAATGCCAAGTCTTCAAACAACCAATATATAGACATCGTTTATAGACCTCTTATTATTACCCTGCAATTTTCTTCATAAGTCTTCAATCCCCCTCCATCTCCATAAGATAACTGCATAAATAGCTCACACATGTGTCCTACACCATGCATGACAAGCTGCTTCAGTCCAGATTTTTTTCTTTGCATTCTGGGCTTTGTTGTCTTGCTTATCCCATTATAAACCCAGGTCTATATGCCCAAGAATGCAAACAAAAACATTGCCTGAAGTAGATAGTTGCACATGGGCCAGGGAAGCTCAAGAGCTGTGCAGTAAAGCGGCAATGCAAAACTAATTTCAAGAATTCGGAAACATCCACAAGTAGACAAACATGCATTATATTTCAATAAAGCCTTGACATAGGAATCTAGAATGTAATACCTAATTGGTAAACTGTATTCACTGAAATTAGTTTCTCAATAGTAGGGCATCTGTCATAACCGTTACACACATATTGGCTGTGGATATAAAATATATCCAGGGCAGGTTTGAGTGTATGCTACTGGTAACAGGATTTGACACAAGTTATAGGGTCATATTCACAAACTGCACTTTGTACAATAGTATGACTCACATAGTACAAAATGCTATTTTGTAATTAAGGTGCTGATGTCTCCACCACCGCCTCTCCTATCTTTTCGATGCAGAGATCAGCACCAGGCCTGCAGAGATCTCCACACATGTAAGCATATATTTTATTAGTAAATATGGAAGGGAAGGGAGTGTCTAGAAAATTGAGAAAACGTACTACTAAATGGGAGGGGGTTTGGAAGGAGTAAGAGGGGCTAAGGGAGGATTAGGGAGGAGCTAGGGAGTGACATCAACCTACCCACAAAAGAGTACACCCACTGCTAGTTTTAAACTAAACTTCTTAAACTTCTTCAGCTGAAAAGGGCTCAAAACAGTAATAAATGTACTCAGTTTAAGGTCTGGAGTAAGTTCAGCATCACATATATGGTCAACCACGAGTACTGTACCACCATACCTTAGAAAATATAAATAAGCATTAAAAAATTTCTATAGATACAAAATGAGGTTTTTAGAACTAATTTATTTAGAAATAAAGGTAAACCTTTTTCGAATGATTACATTAATTTACATTATTAGTTCTATACATATCTCTTAATATCTTAAATACATAAATGAATATAGTTTAATTCAGATTTTTTTAAAGACAATTTAAAAAATATATTTAACTTAATTTATTCTAATTAACTGAATATTTAATTCAAAATAAATTTAATAGTGCTATGTCTTTTATGTTACTTGGTTCTACCTTTAATAAAATGCTTACAATTGATTTACATGACTATCAGTGCAATGTTTAAAATATTTTTTTATCTTAAGTTTAGTACATTTTTTACTGTTCCCAATATTTTGCCACAAAGAAAGCTCCACCCAGTCTATTTGTGAAAAGTTACTACTAGTAACTTTACAATCAAAAATTACTCTTGACCCTTTGAATTTAGGGGGTCGAGATATTTAGGTAAAACTTTATAATACATTTACACTATTAACTAGCCAAAAATAGCAAATTTACTACAAAGTGTAAGAGAACATTTGCATGTGTAGATTTGCTCATTGATAAGTTTACTTTTGTAAAGGAGTTCCATATAGGTTAGGGATAAAAGTTACAGATTCCAATTTCAAATACACAGCTCAGTTGTAAACTGTGCCCAATACAAAGATATTGGCCCTCATTAAGAGGCTGGTGGTCATCAGACCCCCAGCTTTGCTGTGGCGATCTTACTGCTACGGACCCGGCGGTGAAGACCGCCACATCACCAGTTGGGGGCTTGGCAGACGCCAAACCTCCACAACGCCGCCTGGCCCAACGGTGCGATCATACCGACGTGGCCGGCAGTGTGCCCTCCAACCCGGCAGCCTCAGCCTGCCGCTGGATTACAACGCTCAACCCTGCCATTAAAAGCCTGGTGGTCATGCACCCGGCGACAGGAGTAGGCACACTCATACCCACACATCCACACATATGCACCCCCCCCACCCGTCCACATACCTACAACACCCCTACACGCACGCATGCATTCACATACACACCCCTCAGCATACACATACATCCACACAGACACCCCCACTCACTGGCAAACATGCAGACACACACCCCCATTCACTTGCAAACATGCAGACACACGCCGCACTCACCCGCAAACATGCACACACCCCCACTCGCTTGCACACACTCACTCTGACACCCCATACATGCGCACATACATACACACAATCACATTCAATCGCATATACGAACGCATTCAACACCCCCTCCGCATACGCGCACTCACACTACATCCGACTCCGCATACACGCACACACACAGCCACACACACAAATGACCCCCCCCTTTCAAATTACCACTTACCTTCTCCGTTGAGGTGGTCATCTGGGAGTGGATGGGTCCTAGCGGTCTAGCACCGCCAGAACCACCACGTCAGCAGGACTCCACCAAGCATTCTTTTCAGTACACAAGGAAGCAGGTGATCATTAATAATGAGGGTTTGACTTTCCATTTGTGGTTACTTAAGATCCATGAGCTCAATTCACAAAGATATGTTTCAGTGAATAGTCTGGACTTAGAGCCTATTTTACAGTTTGGCAGGCAGAGTATTCCACCACAAATATAGCAGATTACCCGGTTGAAAACTGATGGTCCACCCGCTCTAATTAGAGTCAGGCGAAATGTCATGTTTCTACCAGTGGAGTTCCTGCTGGATCTGCTGGTGGAAAATTGACACCAATGTCCTGAGAGACTTGCATTCATTAGAGCAGGAACATCAGACAGCCCACCCTTTTTAGAGAGCACAGTCTGATGTACTCTTATTTCTCATTAAAAATACAAGGAAAGCTTGGGAGTCTCTGAAGAGAAAAGAATAATCCCCATACCTTCAGAGAGAACTAAAAAGGTTATTATTTTATTTTTCATCCTGTTTTGGTGTTTATTTTTGTAAAACAAAAAGGTTTGCTGAGCAGCCGGGTGAAACATGGCAGTCACTCTACAAACTTTCATTGGCTTCAGAAAAGCCCCTGTATCAGCGGCTCCTCTGAAAGTATAGAAATCTGTAACAGGTAGATGGAGATCTACGACTATGCAAGAGTAGCACAAGGTATTATCCCTGCACCACTGGTGGCTGGCTAGCAGCCCTCAAACTTTAAAACTTCTATAGTTCCAGAAGTTAATAATTGCTTAGGACAGCATGCCTTAGGTGATGTACTTCACTATACTTTAAAATGCACCATTTTATTAATTTTTATATATCCCAACTATCCAGGTAAATTGATCTTTAAATCCCAACAGATTTTGAATAATGTCACCAGTCCAATGTGCTTTTCAATTTTAATGCTACAACATTCACTAGAAATTCATCTCACAATAGGGGTGGTCCTCAAGAATGCGAAGCTAATTGATTTTATACTTGAGTGAAATGCCAGGTACAACGCTAATGCTTGGCATTTCAAAACAATACAGTTTTTCCATAAAAAAAATAATTTGAAACTAAACTTGTGCAATGGGAAACTGCACCGGGCATTTTCATTTAAACCAGTCATAACCATGAGTGTCAGAATATTTATTTCTATCATCAGACCATAACATGGAGCCATAGGGGGTACTCACACTCCAGAGCTCCAGCTCAAAAGAGTGCTAACGAAAATAATCGAAGCTTCTTGGGGTCCTAATTTTTAACCTCCCCTGGAGACCTACGTTAATAAAATGTTGCTGGCGGGCTACTGAACTTCCTTTAGGCCCACACAAAATTTGTGTCATCTTTGGTAGTGTCCCGCCCCTCTTTGGGTCACTAGAGAAGCAAATTATGCAAAATGAAGCCCACACAGGATAATATGCGGCATTCCTCAACCTAGCAAATGAATATGAAATGAGCAGCAAAAGCTGCTTTCTTTTAAGACTACCTCAGCTTTGCACCACATTGTACCTTTAGATTTTATTTCCTTGGATGCTCCATTACCTATAGCCCCTTCACCTTCCTTCTTTCTTTTTATCAATGACAGCATGGAGAGACCACTCCCATCCTGCTGAGTCAGCTCCCAACCTGGTCAGCACAATCCATTGCCAGCATGAGAGCCAGCATGGTGCTTCTCCTATCTATGGCCTCATGGGCGGGTTGCTGTGCCTTTCTCACTTCCCTCTTCATGTGCACAGAGAATGGGTGACAGCACCACTTCCAGTGGCAGCGGAGTGACAATCCTATAGCCTGGGTGGGCCTCTCCTCTTTTTTCTGGCGTTCTGTGTCCAGAGGCATGGGGTCTACTTATATTTCATGTATTGTGTTGGGCCCTAGGTGATGGTGTCCTTGGAGTGTATAATAATCAGGGCGCGGGGTCCCACACATGCCCTATCCCAAAATGTGGTGAACAATTATATGTCAACCCTCGGGCACTGGCCCACCTGGGGGGTGATTTAAGAATATATGGAGGAGCACCACACACTTATTTCAATTCATTTAATTTCTCTATGGTGGGCAAAACCTTAAAACTGTATATCTCAGGGCCTATTGGCCAATCTTGATAATCCTGGGCTCATTTTGCTCCTGGTGGCAAGGCCTAGCCACCAACAGTATTTTCAACAGGCCTCCTAAAGGGACATGTTTTATGGGAAGCTGGATTTTTTGGCTCCCTGCACCATACTTGTTCTCTCCCTGGCTCCGTGTCCTCCTTTCATGAAGTTTTGGGCATCTTGTATAGCCACTTTGAAGCCACTCAGCAGAACACCCTCCTGCCCGACTCCTCGGGCCTGAAGGCCTCCCAACACTATTGCCGGGCAGCTGTAGAGGGCAGTGGAGTCCAAGTCTTCTCCGCCAAATGATCTTCAGAGGGCACAAAGGAGCTCTGGAGAGACCTATTCTAGTCCTGGGGTTCAGATGGAGTCAATGTACTTAGTACTTCCATGCAGGGCATCAGGTGGCTTCCCTCTACAGCTGGGCATCCTTTCCACAGTTGTTGCCTCCCAGCTCCAGTGTCTTCTAAACTGCTTCTTATACCTTCTGCTCAGGGTTAAGCTGGTATGAAGTACCATAAGATGTGGATATGTGTTATTGGGAACAACACACATCCACCCACACTTGGCGTGCATCTTTTATCCCAGTTTGGTACCTTCCTGGACTTTGTCGGCTGAAGTAATGAGAAACTATACTTTAGGAACATTTTGCTTATATGTATCATACTGCCAAAACACCACAGATTTTGCCAATTAGCAATACAGACCTACATCATGAATACCCACACATATTATGAAACCTACCCCATGTCAGCAAAAATCCTTACAGAGCCCCATCTGTGGCAGGCTACCTTTGTGCAAATACTGGGCTACCACAATGGTAGTCTCACATTCAGAGTCTGCACATGTACACCAACGCATGTGCACACATGTTCATGTGTAACCAGCCCAGTGTCCCCTCCCAAGCTGTGCAGCAGCTGCCTTACCTTAAAAGGTGGGCACTGGCAGTTAACAGGATCAGTCCAATTATCATGAATTTGTTATGAGTGAAACTCGGGTAGTGAGACTCGCTCACAGTAGCAGACCAAAAGCCTGCAATAAATTCTAGTGGATTACATGGGTAAAATCCCACTTGCTACGGGTGAACAAAAGTAGATTTTTCGGCATTAGTCTCTATACCTGGGTTCATGATGGTCAGTTATAAAATAAAAGAAAGGAGGGGTGAAGATGAGACACAGTTTAGTCTCCACAATCTGAACTAACTACCACAAATACACTGTGATTGAAGGCAGGAGTAATTTCTACCTGTCCAATCAGTTTTGTTGTAAGACCTTTTCTTGTCACCATCTTGAAAACTCAAATACTATAGGGTGTCGTAAAAAAACACACAAGCCCTACCCACCAACCTAGGTGGCCTGCATCATCATCAGTCCGTCCCTTGTTCACTATTCATTAAATATGAAGAATGAAGGGGCTCCTAGTATGGAACATTTAGGTGGAGATCTTTTGTCATGAATGGGAAAGTGAGTTTAAAAATGCCTCTTGTTTGACAAATGAAAAATTAATAATATTGTCTAAGGTAATATTGGGTAATATTAAGAATAAGGTAATGTTAAACACAATGAATAGGGCAAAACAGCAGACAAAAAGGACAACAATGGTCCCATTGCCACTGCATGGTCAGCAGGTTGCAGCCCCATTTATTGACAGGAAGGGCTAGAGACCTTTCACCTGAACTCAGTAGGCTCCTGTAGGCTCCTGTGTGGTTGAGTACACTGTTCCTAGTAACGGGTAGTGAAATTTCTCCAAATAAAATGTATGCACATAATGCTCCTTCCGTATTAACGTGGGTCAAGATTTGGGTAATCTTTGAAGAGGAGGAAAAACAAGTCCATTGTCAGAAACATAGAGGATTAAATAAACATTATTAGCTGATCAGTTTGCTTCCACAGCACACAAAACACACAACCTCATGTGATCAATTCAGCAAGTTTTTTTTTCAGTTTAAAATCTTGCCACTCACACTTCTTATAGCTCTCTTATCAAATCAAAACGTAGCTCAACATGTTCAATATGTAACCTTCTTCAGGTGTATTCACCTGTAAAATATATATGCACTCAGTCTAATTGATTATCTCCTTTTGAAATATAGAATTTATGCCCAAAAAGATTTTGTATGGCCTATAGTCCCCAGGTCTACTTACTTCCATGGTGTTCTACATCCCTCATAAGTATTTACTGTGAGGTATATACAGACATGCTTTGGTATTTTGTGTCTAAATAAAGATGGTGTCATTTACATTTCAGTTAGTCATCTTTGATGTGCTGTGATTCCTTACTCTACTATATCTTTAATATTTTACTATTTGATAATTAAAACAGTCTTCCTTTCATTTCACTAAACTCTCACCACAATCACGTTTTTTTTCTGTTGTGAATTCGTCAATAAATTTCAGACTATCAAATCAGAATAACATCTGGCAACAATGAGTTTGAAATGTCCACAACTCATAGATTATCTTGATTTGATAATAATCAATTCATCAATTTTCTTCAATTTTGTGTTTACTTTGACAACAAACATCAATCATGCTGTTTCCAGACCTCTCTGCAGATTAGCGCAGCATTTTCCATTCACATTTAGATATATCCATCAAAGGAAACGCATTAAATATTTAGCTCACAAAATACATCATTCAGTCCTTTAGTCATGATCTGTAAGTTGTACATCCATATGCATTCTCCAAGAGTACTGAAGTGATGCTACCCCCTCTTGAGTCCAGTTTAATCCGTTCATTCACTTGCCATCTAACATCCTCTTTTGGGTGGCCATGTAGGATTTGCATAGGGTCCAGCTTTCATGTTGGTATGTACGTTGCTTAATCATCTGAGTTGTTTGTCCAATGTACAGTAATTTATAAGGGCAACTAAAATTATAAATCAAATTGTGCTGTTCCAGCTGAAATATGATAACAATTGGCATTTCTATGATCCCACTTCAAATACTTACTTGCCTGAACTTACTTGCCTTAAACTTACTTGCTTGATGTTTCCCGCCTTTGTAGTACGCTACCACTGGGGCCAATTACCAGCATGTAATAATGCCTTTGGGTTTAGTAATTCACTGGGAGTTTATCTTTCTGCCTCTGGGCATTTTTGCTCAGAGGGGTTCTTTTTCATCTTCCGAGTATGTTCTCCTTACTTAGACTAGCAACTTGATGGCTATTGCATCTTGTCAGAGTTCATAGATATATGCTCAGTTCATATATTGGGGGTGTTTATTAAACTACTTTTCTCAGTCCTTTTCGACACAACTGTGCTCAATCTCTTCTTGAACTCCCTAGTTGCTTTGAGATAACACTTGATTCATGGAAATATTGTGCATGAATGAATGGTGTTACAGTTAGCCTATTTTTTGTTTTTCTTAAAACCTCCTACATTTCCGCAACAGAATTTTGGATTGTGTACACATTGCTCTCCCTGAAGAAGAACAGCATGCTTGAAATGATTTGGAAATTATAATTATAATTATTTTGGAACTAAATTGAGCTCAAGCATTGCATTATGCTTAGACACAGTGGAATGTACTCAATAAACAAAAACTATTTGTTTCATGACATCACAACTGACTGTACTATTTTTAAGAATGTCTGGGCAGGCATTGACTGTGGTGCTTGGCCCATTAAACCCAAAGAAGAGGTGGAGTATGGAGTATTTGCAGGACTTACTTACGCGGTCGGGTCTGGTACTGGGTAACTGTAGGCACACTTTTCATCACATCACATGAGAAGGTATACCTTAGAATAATTTGACACATTTGGGCCCAGATGTACCAAATAGTCACACAGGGCAGTGCAGCATCGACAAATTCTGTGTGACAGGGAGGGAACAGGAGAGCACATATACCTACAGAGTTATGACTCTCTCCTCCCCTCTCCTTAGCACTGATTTTAGCTGCTAGGCACCATGCACACACCTTTGCACCGCAATGCAAAGGTGTGTGCATAAGTGTAGGATACGTGTTGTACTGGAAGGGTACACTTTCAGTACAAAATACTATGCTTAGGCACACTTTTAAACTTTTCACACATTGTATGTATGCTGTTTTTAAAAGGCATTAAATGTTGGTGCAAAACTCTGTCTACTGTTGTTTGTATATAGGGATCTGGGTCAAAATGCATGGGTGGTTGCATGGGAATGCCCATCTACCACCCATGTAATGCCCCCTTGGCGCTACGTAACTCCAAGCAGTGCTTTGCGCTGCTTGGCATTTCTTTTACGGTACTTTCCAGCACAAAACGAGTTTTGCACTGGAAAATAAATTAGGAACAAAACATTTTGTGCTGGTTAGCACAACATTTGTGAAGCTTCAACGCAAAATGTTGTAAATCTTCCCCTTGGAAGATATTCTAAGAAAGGAAGCTACTTAGGTTTGTATGCAACTATATTAATGTAGTATCACAAGTTCAAATGAATACTCTGAGGACTTCGAATAGCATTAAAACTACCTATCTCTGGGTACAATCAGCAAGTATTTGACTACAAGTTGTATTCAATTATCAAGACAAATACTTCAAAGGTGCTTGACCTAGAAATAAAAGACACCAATACACAACTTAGTAATGACTACAAACTAGAGGAATGGCAAAATCTCTTGAGGCCACTACTAAGAAATTCGAAAATTAAAAAATACAATTCAGCAAATAACAGTGAAAGACCAATATGTTCCATAGATTCTTATGATTAGAAAACAATGAATTGCAGTGCTTATATTGAGCCCATGGTTTAAGGTGCTAGGCCCCAGCACTTAATTGTCAACACGGGCACTTATGACAGTCTACCACATGGTGGTACTGTTTGTCTAATTTATAGATGAGCTCAACGGCAGTTGTGTATTAATTTAATAAACCTTAATATGACTATACCTGTCACCCAAGCCATTATTATAGGTTTTGGGGCCTGACATTGTCTGAGTGGCCATACTGCCAGGAGCAGGATGGTTATTCTGTGGTAATGTCACCAGCAGTGCTAGCAGGGGCAATGTGTAGTGCAAGCTGCAGTAGCGTACTAGTGAAGGCCCTGGCCCTTATTTTATTTTACAAACTAAGCAAAAACATACAGCTCAAAAAGGGGAATTTAAATATTGCTGAACAAAGCTAAATAAAGATGGTACTGCAGCAAAATTTAACAAGTGTCCATTCAGTCACCATTGCACCAACAAATGATGATGGTAAAAGCATCCACGCTAATACACCTAACAACAAACATTATGGGAGAATTCCTTAAATCTTCTCCAGATAAATTTCTGGATAACAGTGCTCAATAATCTATACACATTTAGACCACAGTAGACTCTTTTTTAGAGCTGGTAATTATTTTTGGAACTCTGATCTCATCATTCAATAAACAGTGAACTATATTGTCAGAAGCCTCCCCTTTTTTCTTTTTTCTACTTAAATAGTTAACATTTTATCAGCACTATTTTACAGCTATTGATAAGGTACTCCAGATAAAGAAGAGTTGAATATTAACAGTAAGGCACTTAAGCAAAAGGATCAGAACAGGTGGCAGGTGGTGCACATACAGTTTTCATGAATGAAAGAGAGATTTATGTTCATGTTTTGAAAACAGGTTGTTGTTAAAGCCCTTAGCATCATATGTAAATATCAATGACTGAATTTAAACTTACTGTTGTCAAATTAAATAGAATATTTGAAATTTAAAGAGTATGTAGCTTCAACCGAAAAAGGTAACATCTATATTAAAAAGCATTACAAAAACAACATGTTTCAGCAAAGCTAATAGGTCCAGCCTTGGCATACCTGATATTTTTGTCCAAACTTATGTGAAAGACATTAAAATAAAAGTTTAAAAGCAATAAAAAAGTGAAAGTGTTGCCATCTAAAGGGGGTACACCTATGTTTGCAAATTAAAAGTATAAAATGACCTATGACAAAATTAATTTAAAACATCACTATATGAAAGAAAGAATAAAAGAAAAGATTAGCCCACCAGCCTTGGCTCTGAAACGGACTACTTTGTAGGTGAATGTTCACATGTGCACAGGCTAAATGCCATTGCAAGCCAATGGTTAAAGTAGGCTAATCCATTTCCTTGTATTGTATGCTGTGGCAGGCAAAAGCAAAATGGTAAATAACACTTGTGCAGACCAATGGATGAAGATGGCTGACCAAAAGCCCCTGTATGAATATAACAAAGTGTATGTAAATGTATGTATTTTATCATTACATTTTTGGAAATGATGAGGCTGCGAAGACAGCCAAAGAGGTCTCTATACCAGATCTGATAAATGTGTTGAACCAAAATTTAAAATGCTAGAGATTCATGTCAAGATTTTTGTGTATAATAATAATGAATGGTACCCATGTTTAAATCAGTGCATGCTTGGTTTGCAGGAGAGTTCTGATTCATCTTCATTAAACATGCCACCATTCTGGTAATCAGGTTGTTCCTGCAAAAGATCACAACTCTCATTATAAGTGACCTCTGAATTCTGATAGGGAAGATAACAATAGTTACTGGTTCCATTGGAATTACGAGGTCTGCAGGAACACCACAGATATGGTGTCACTGGTTGCAGAAAGCAAGGCAAAATACAGAATTACTTGCAAGGTTTCTCTATTGAGTAGCTTGTAAGCTACTGGTAGCTCTTCAGCTACCATAAGTAACTCTCCTATGTACAGCCCAGCCTATTAAATTAGAATCTTTTGCTTGGTTGAATAAATATATGTATGTCAACATTGAAAAGTGTGTATTCAAGGCATAATTGTGTGCATTTTCAAAGCGCAGGTGCTGGACCTTGGGTAGTCTTATTACTAATATTAACTTGATGTCAGATTTGGTGGTTATGTATTACCCATGTAGAGGCATTCCATGTTGGCAAAGCTTTTTTATATAAATGCTGGTAACTGCTTGATGCAATGAAGTGATCATTGCTAGCAATCTTGCATATGGTGGACACTAATGTAATCTTTCCTGATACGGTCAGTATCTTTAAAAATATTAGTAGCTCAGATGATTTTCAACATGAATAAGCAGATCCCTCCACTAGGCCAATTAGACCAGGAATTACCAATTTCCCTAGTAATTCCTCATTTCTCATGAGAACCTCAGGGTTCCACCTGTGCTCCCTATGAACTGTACTCCCTGGAGTTACCAGTACCCCAGTGGGCATAAGTGATAATCTGTAACACTCATTATGAGGGACTGTGAGCTTAGCTCAGTGGTAGTTTGTTTTCATATCTAAGGCATGTTCCAATTCAAATGTTAGTGAGTCCAACAAACTATACAGCTGTATAATTGATTTAAACAGTGCATATGTAAAATGCATTGCCCAATGGCACAATGAACACAGCATTCAGATTCAGTTTCAAATGCATTTACTTTTCCTAATAGGAAAACGGAAAGCATTTCAAAAATGAAAAATTAAAAGTGTTATTTAATTTTTTTGAGAGTAGGCAGAGGTCTGTGGGATCACTCCCTGCTCTGAAAAAATATTTTCGCTACTATTCACAAAGGGGAAGGGATCCTGTGGGATTCTGCGACTCGCCCCATTTGCAACTAGGAGAATGTTTTGTACATGTGCCCATTTATTCTGCAATAGCTTGCCCAAACAAAGCAAATTTCACACAAGTTTATCAAACTCTGCTTGGAGCTAGAAAATGTATGCTAAGACCTAGGGGCATATTTACAAAGGACTGGCGCACCACTGTGCCAAAATTGGCAGTGCTGTGCTGCATCAGTTCTGAAATGCGGGGATGCCCCCCATTTACAAAAATACGATACATCTCTATGTTTCCCCCTCTGCTGGCACTAAATTATCTACCAAGAATCAATGCAGCCACCCCTGCGCCATGGTGCAAGGATGGCTGGTTGCAGGGAGATTGGTTTTGTGCAGGAAGGAACACCTTCCTGCACAAAAACTATCTTCAATGGCTGTTTGCTCTTTCTAAAAAATGAGGAGAAATTAATTTAAAGCATTTCTCCTTGTTGGGCCATGCTAAGGCCACCCCTAGGATGGAGTTAGATTTTGGCACTGCACAGATTTCCGTTTTACAATTTCTTGTAGATCCAGGGCAGCGTCAAAATGCATTCCTCAGCAACACCCATTGTATGCTCCTTCCACACAAAGTGCTGCGTGTGAAGAGGCCATGTTTACAAGGTGGCATTAAGCCATAAAAAGTGGCTTAACGCCGCTTTGTAAATATGGTGCAGTGCACAGTGCCACTGGAGCATCACAAAAAGTGACGCTAGGGGCTTGTAAATATGCTGCCAAGTGTTTATGTTAATGTACAATAAAACCAGAATACACGACAGTCAAACATATCACACCAGCACTTCTGGAAGTTTTTTCTCTATTTCAGCATGTTTTTCAGTGTGTGTCAGAAAATTCCTGTTCCTTAGAAAGGGTTTTTACACCTAGGGCCAGATGTAGCAAACGTTTAGCGAGTCGCAAACGGCAAAATTCGCCGTTTGCGACTCGCTAAACGCGTATCCCAATGCAGAAATGCATTTTGCGAGTCGTTACCGACTCGCAAAATGCATTTCAGACTCGCAAATAGGAAGGGGTGTTCCCTTCCTATTTGCGAGTCGCATTGGGATGCAATACCATTTGCGACCGCATATGCGGTCGCAAATGGCATTGCAGTTACCATCCACTTCAAGTGGATGGTAACCCAATCGCAAATTGGAAGGGGTCCCCATGGGACCCCTTCCAGTTTGTGACTGGACCCCAAAATATTTTTTCAGGGCAGGGAGTGGTCCAAGGGACCACTCCCTGCCCTGAAAAAAAACCGAAACTAAAGGTTTCGTTTTTTTTGAAGTGCAGCTCGTTTTCCTGTTAGGAAAACGGGCTACACTTAAAAAAAAAAAAAAATGCTTTATTGAAAAGCAGGTCGCAAACATGGAGGTCTGCTGACGACAGCAGGCCTCCATGTTTGCGAGTGCCTATACTCGCAATGGGGCCGCAATTTGCGACCCACCTCATGAATATTCATGAGGTGGGTCATTGCGACCCCATTGCGAGTCACAGTCGGTGTCTGAGACACCGTACTGCATAGCAATTTGCGACTTGCAAATTGCGAGTCGCAGGGACGCGCAATTTGCAAGTCGCAAATTGCCGACTTGCTACATCTGGCCCCTAGTTCTGAGAACGTGGAATCATGAAGCATAGTCAGAATCTCGACTGACATACATTTTGTGTCCAAAATACAATTTGGAAAATATTAGCCATGTTGTAATTACTAACCGAACATCTACATCCAATGGAAAAACAATTTTCTTAAATTATATTTGGGACTCACCATTTATGTCAGACGACATTTTTGTCAATGATATTATGACATACAACCTCATTTTTGGCCACCTTATTGGGTAACCCGTTTAGGCAGTGTGGAATTAAAGAGTTTCAGCTAAGGTGGGTGTTGGTAAATTTTACCTATATTTTACTGCATTCGTTAGCAAGATGGACATGCTCTACTCACCAATGGGACAGATTGCTGCGTAATGCTAAGGTGAACTGTTTCAAATGACTTTAGTACGCTGCAAATAGAAAATGGTAGAGTGGGTGTGTGCACATTTGGCCAATTTGTTTATCTGTTACAGAGCCATCTACGTCCTATACAATTGCATACTATAATATTTTTATGGTAGGCTACATTTTTGACATTCTGACATACAATCGGTTCTGAGGGACACTTTTTGACTTTACTTTGTATTTTTCCTGCTTTCAGAGAAAATGCATTTGACCTGGAATATTGAGGAGTGGAGTTTCTTTGCTGCCTAGTGCATTCAGTGATATGAGTCCTTGTATGCTATTAGTCAAGGAATCCCACATTTTATGGACTCTGTCCCACTATGACTCTTTTAAATATTGAATGGGACAGTAACTCTAACAACTATTCACTAGAATAAAAGTTGGGCAGAGACCAAGGGCCAGATGTATAAAGCATTTTTCCGGTCGGCAAACAGCCCATCGGGCCATTTGCAGCTCGAAAAATGTTTTTTTTCTATGTACCAAAGCAAAATACGACTCAGTAACTTGTTTACCAAATTGCATTTTGCTTTTGCGATTCAGTATTAGGAATGGGCATGTTTTTTGTCATTCCTTCCTAAAACTGCACCGCACTGGCATGTAGGAATGTTTTGCAACCGTGAATCATTCGCAAACGTTCACAGTTACCACCAACTTCAGGTTGGTGGTAACCCATTCTCAAACAGGAAGGGGTCCCCATGGGCCCCTTCCCCTTTGTGAATGGAAGCATAAATATGTTTTCAGAGCAGGTAGTGGTCCCACGGACCACTGCCTACTCTGAAAAAATGAAAAGAAAACTTCATTTTTCTTTTTGTAATGCTTCCCATCTTCCTTTAAGAAAAATGGGCTGCATTTTAAAACTGTTTTATTTAAAAGAAGTCACATACATGGTGGTCTGCTGTCCTCAGCAGGTCACCATCCCTGTGAGTGTGGCCATTTCCAATTGGGTTGCAAATTACAACCTACCTCATGAATATTGATGAGGTAGGTCTTTACGACCCCGATGGGAATCGCTAAATGTGTCTGAGACACATTTGTACATTTCATTTTGTGAGTCTCTAATTACAATTCACAATGAATCGCAAAATGAAACGGTCGTACATCTGGCCCTCAGTGAGTTGGTGTTAGAAACTGGCATAACTTGCTTTTGCATAATTGCATGAAATTTTAAAACAATTACATGTAAATGAAACATAATTTAATAAAATGCAAAAAGGGCATTTGGGGCTAAATTTTAGATTGAAATGCATTGAAGGTTCCATTTTAGACGCTCATCCTATTTTGAATTGATCATGGCAGCAGCGGTCTATTTCTGACAAAGGTGTTCCTGTGACATGGTCGGGGCACTTTTGTCTGAAATCAATGTCGACTGGACACTAGCATTTTTTTAATCATGCTTTTCACTCTTGTTTGTTTTCCACTAACAAACAAAAGCAGAAGTTTCATTGTTAGAATACGAAAAGGCAAAGGTCCAGGCACAAAAGGAGATTTATCTCTGTGCATTGGGAAATTTTTTCTTTACCCTGCCCTCTGCAGGTGAAGTATCCATCAGGAGGACTTTCTTAATCAGGATGGCCCACTGGAATCATGAAACACAGTGTCTATCTAGTCTGACGAGTCTTCAAGAGAGGTCAACCAGTTGGTTTCCCACTTCTCAATAAGGCAGAGAAATCACAAGCTTGCAGAGGTAGGAGAACCACCTAATTACAGCAGTGTTCTAATCCCACCAAGCTCTAAATGATCTAAAAAATGTAACATTATAATCCTTTATGGTCAATCTTTAAAGAGAGGGCTTGCATAGTAAAGTGCTTTGTGAAAAGTATAGGTGCTCAAAGCTCTGCTCAGTTGCCAGCAGTCGGTGCAACTAAACATTGCTGCACCGAACGCCATGGTCGTTAATCTGAAATTCACTTAATGCCTTCAGAATCCACTACCAGGAAATCCTGACCTTAATCTATCTCTTATTGGTTCCAGCATTCTCTTTTTGTGGTGGTTTTTCCTTCTCTCTCTTCCTCTGTATTTCAGATTTGCACGTTTGTCCCAATCTTGCGCTCAGTATCTGATGCAGGAAAATAATTGTCAGTCCCCTAAAACAAGTACCAGGGCCTCACCAGCAACCACAGGCTCAAACAACGTTTTGAAATCTTGGCCTTAAATGTTAATCCTGTTAATCAGTGCAGGGTGTGTAGACCTGGGGGCACTCTGGTATTACAGAAAGGGCTGCAGACACTTGTGAGGCCTTTTCTGTAATACAGATAGTGCCGGCACACAAATAGCACCAGCGTTATCACCAGAGGGTGTTCTCTCATTTGCATGGAGGCATGGCCACATGCAAATGATCCTTTGCCTCAGTGCCCACACCGTATTATAGACTTTGGCATGTTGTCAATTAGCCCCCTGATGCCAGCTCTCTGGAGGGGGGAAACGAGGTCCTATGGACCCCTCACACAACCTCTTGCAGGCAGCTGCAGTCACTCACTGCACCCGCCAGCAAGGGGATCTCTAATCCCCCTTTAACATGCATGCGGGTTGCCGTCTGCCCAGTGAAACACAGAGCAGGTTTAAAGCAGCTGCTCCTTTTTCACCTGGATGTGCTGCCCCAAATTTGTGGCTGCCTTGGTGGGAGTGCATTCAATATATTATGGAGCACTGTCCTTTTTATGCCACACAAATCTTTTTAAAGGTGTGCCACATGCACACAAGAAAAATCTGGTGCATTCTGTAATATGGCCCCAGGAAGAGAAGGCCCTCCTGATGGTTCTTAGTGTCAGACCAACATCTTCAAGACCATCTGCAGTCCAATGCTGAAGGTGGCGTCTAGGCGCCATTCAGTGTTTTTCAATATGTTTGCCCGTGAGGGTGGTGGGGCATATTTTATGAGCCACCAGTCAATGGGCATCATGTGTCTCAGAAATCGGCAGAGCCATGTTTCTGATTCCATACGCGGTTCAGCTTCTGATGGTTTCTGGTCATCATGTCATGGAAGGTGCAAAGCTAGGATGCAGGTTCAGGGCATCTAAATGGTGTTACAGTTTCAACAGGATCTGAATATTGTCCACACAGTTGAGCTTAAGGTTTTGTGTGAGAGATGGCAGATGTGTGAGGTAGAGATCCAAGTGGAATGTCACAACTGATGTGAAGGAGTTGAGATGAAAGGTGAAGTGTAGATGATCTGTCTGCAGCTTCAGGGAAAGCAAGAGAACATATTAAATGCCTTGCCCTGCTTCCCAATGTCTTGGAGGAGTATAAAAAGGGTAGTTTGATGACAATATAGAAGGTAGCTGAATGTAATGAAGGCTCAGGGTGGCAGTGCTGTTCTTGTCCTCTAGGCTTTTGTGGTCATTCAATGTGGTGACAATGGATAATTCTATCCCACAGCAAAGCTGGAAAGTAAGCTGGGCATCAATGTAATAGTTTTGTTGGGCAGATATAACTCTTCTGATCAGGAGTAAGTCTGCAAAGGGAGTGTGTGGGTGGGTGGGTGAGTGAGTGAGTGAGTCGGTAAGTGAGTGAGTGAGTTAGTGAGTGACTCAGCCAGTCACTCAGTCAGTGAGTTACAAGTAAATAGTTGTAAAGCACACTACTATGAAAGTAATAATCTCAAGATTCTAGGAAAATTATGACAGAGCTTTCTTTAAATAACTTGCAATTTCTACTCATAACACAAATATAGTAAAGGCTTGATTCTCTCCACCCTTATTTTCAATACAAACAAATAGATATAGAGATTGATGGTAAAGCAAAATCCTCTGATGTTCAGAAGTAATTCCGCTGAAGGATTCTGTAGCAGGCAGTGGAAAATTGTCCAGCGGGGAATTTATCACTCTATCACTCAATCTATCATAAACAGAGGATTTTCCATTACCACTGCCAATCTAGCCACTCTGGAAACACCTTCTGGCAAACAGAAAGTTCAAATCTATCAGCACCTGTTACAAAGATATCCACCCCAGATGAAAAACACTTTGTCCGTAGTTGTACCTTCACAAGATGCAACATCGATGTGGTGAAGCTGAAGATGCCCAAGATATGAAAAGAGAACAAATAGAGCAAGCCTTCATCTCCTATTACTCAAATATTTGGAGCAATCAACACTTTCGGCTGATCCAATGCTCCTCACTCCATTCTCCAGACCTTTAGTAAAAAGTGTAAAATCGTCTTGTCCACCGATTAACTCACCACCCACGCTAATCTTCCTTTCACTTTTAAATTAAACATTTTGGTTTGCATCAACTGACTGAATGGTATGGTGTAATACAATTTTCAAAAGATACACATTGGATTTCTATGATGAAATTTAACATTATTAACATCAAAGGGGATTATTTTGAAACGTAGTGGTGATTCTGAAAACTTCAGTGGATTTCACAGTTTACTACCTTGATGAACCCTGCCTTTTTGATGATCTGATCTTTTCTGAACTATAAAGCGTACACGTAGTAACAAAAAATGAAACTTACATGTGAAAATAACCCTATCCCATAAGTGATATGATTCAAGTCTAATTTAGCAAGCTTTGTTGGTAGCTCAGAAAGAGCTAAGTTAACTATCTTAAAAAAGGTAACAACTGTAGGGGAAGTCTCTCCTATGAATACTATCCAATCATTCAATCAATCAATCAAGTGGGCCTTAAAACTAAGTAGACACATGTATTCCTTCACCGAAAGGAGTGAACAGTTAACCCTTACCTTGGAATTATTTTGGTGCATGGCATAAGAGTACTGACCTTGCCCATTGAAGATTAGGTGCAAAAAGTAGCAATTTGTTCCTTAAACAGAATGAACAAAACATTCCTGTATTACTAGGCCTCACTGTGTATGTTAGACTAGTGGGGGGTGTCATAAAGTCTAAGAGGCAGCAGATAATTTAATTCTTAGAGACTAACGTGCAGCTTTGCAGTCGTGTCAGATCTGTCAGCCTTAGAGTGGTCTTCTCCCAAACCTTCTGCCTTAACCCTTGTTAAGAAATTCAGTTTGTAGTTTTTAGAGGTATGCACCATGTGCAAGTAGGGACCATAATCCTAGTCATGGAAAGTCAGATATACTCCCTAAATTAACCTGTGCTCACCCTCTGGTAGTCTGGCACAGAGCAGTCAGGCTTAATTTAAAAGGCAATGCGTAGTGTATTTGTGCCACACTTAGTTACAGTAACCCAGTAAAAGAAACCACAAAAGGACTCAACACCAATTTAGAAGATTCGATTATTTATCTGATCAAATACATCAGTAACAAGGACATAATACAAAAAAGGGATAAATAGAAATCCAATAAATATGAAGGGATGAATTATGTGCCATGAGCAGTAATCAGTGTCCCTCTCGAGCTCGTGGTCGTAATTATGGCAAGGTTTTTAGTTTGGATTTTGAGTGTTCCTCCAATGGTGGTATTAGCGTGTGATCTGGGTCAAAAAACAAGTTCACAATTATCCCTTGGCAGCGCTCCTTAACCAGTGGGGTAGCACGTGCACTGAGTCAACAAGCAAGTTTACAATTCTCTTTGTGAATGCTCCTTAACTGGTGGTGTTAGCGTGTGCTCTGGGTCAACAAGTAAGTTCATACTTCTCTTTGCGAGTCCCCCTCTACTTGTAGCGTCCCCACCAACCCCATACCTGGAGACTTGTGCTGTTGTTTGGTTGGATGCTATGGAGCAGCAACCCTTGGTTACTGGGACCCCACGAGGAGTGCGGACATCTGGAACACTCAGGACCGAGGCTGCTGCTCCTTCTCTTGTGGCTGTCAGGATCATGCAGAGGAGGCTGGGCCTCAGTGTGCAGGATCATGTGATTGGGGAGGCTTCCTTAAGCATTGAAGCTGCCCAGGATTTCCTTGGCAATGTGCCAGGGTTCACTAGCTGGCTTTCCTCTGCATACTGCATCTCTGGAAAGAGAGGCACAGGCAAAGTCGGACCGCAGTGAGTGTTGCAGTGAACAGAGGAGTTTGGTCCACACCGCAGGTGATGAGCTTGAAGTCATGCGGCTGGGGTACAAAGAGCCCTTCTAGTGGCCCAAAGAAGTTGTAATCCCACAGCAGAGCCTCACATCGCAGGCAGTCTTTGATGTCCCTGAGACTGTGAGAGAACAGGGGGCAAGCCAACAAGCCCTTGGAGTCTCTTAGATTGGCAGATGTAGAGAGTGAGCTCAGCACTTCTCACAGCAGAACAGGAGCAGCAGGCAGCAGGCCAAAACTGCAGTGCAAGTAGCAAAGTGGCTGTCCCTTCTACAGTACAGCACACAGCAGTAGTAGGTCAACACAGCAATGCAGTTGCAGAGTGGCAGTCTCTCCTGGCAGCACAGCAGTCATCCTTCCTAGTAGAGTGTCCTTGGTTCTAGTAGATATCTCATTTTCCGATGTTTGGGGTCCAGTACTTATACCCAAAAAGGCCTTTGACATAGGACTTCTCTGAAGTGCACAAGGGTCCGTCACTTTTATTCTAGCCCTGTCTACCAAGCAACCTGTGGGAGGTAATCCGTCCTTTGTGTGAGGACAGGACACTACTTATTGAAGGGTAAGTGTCAAGCTCTCCCCTTCTCTCTGCACAGGAAGAATTAGTTGTATGCAGATGAATGCAGATGCAGCTGAGTGTCCTGTGTTTGTGACTGTTTAGAGGGAATTCACAAAGTGTAGCTGCCACCCATCCCGACCCAGAAGTGTATTCAGAGACAGGCTAAGGCACAAATGGTTTACGGTAAGAAACCTTCTAAAAGTGGCATTTTCAGACATAAATTGTGTTTTTAAATTGTGAATCCAGGGACACTAAACTCCATATTTCTATCTCTTCCCAATTGAAAATTACATATAAAGGATGTTTTAAGGTAATTCCAATGCTATCTTATGGGAGCGATAGTCCTTAAAATAGTGAAAAAGGAATTCAAGAGTTTTTCACTATCAGGACATGTTAAAAGTACATGTCCAACTTTGTACCTACACTGCACCCTGCCTTTGTGGCTGACTAGGGCCTAACCTAGGGGTGACTTACATTTAATAAAAAGGAAGGTCCAGGCCTGGCAAGTGGGTTAACTTGCCAGGTCGAAATGGTAGCGTAAACTTCACACACAGGCTCTGTGGCTCTGCAGTGGCAGGCCTGAGACATGTTTTAAAGGCTACTGTAGTGGGTAGTACAATTAGTGCTGAAGGCCCAGTAGCAGTATTTAATGTACAGGCCCTGGGCACATATAGTGCACTTTACTAGGGACCTACAGGTAAATAAAATATGTCATCTGTGGAGAAGCCAATGTTACTATCTTTTAGAGTACAGAGCACCTGCACCTTAGCACTGGCCAGCAGTGGTAAAGTGCACAGAAAACTTAAAGTCATCAGAAAATTAGTCAGATAAACAGAAGGTCAAATGGCAATAAGTTAGAGGACACCACATCAAGGATACCAGGTCTAACACTCCTCCATTTTTGTTTATCTTGTTTTTGTTAGCCTCTGTGCATTTTACCGCTACTAACCAGCGCTAATGTTTGTGTGATCAATCCTAATTGGCGCATTTTATTTACCAAAAAGTGTTCAGTAACATATTACATGTATCCAAGCCTGTAAATTAAATGCTACTAGTGGGCCCTCAGCCCTAGTTGTGCCCCTCAGTTAAGTAGACCTTTTAAACATGTGTCAGGCCTGCCATTGCAGTCTGTGTGCGTAGTTTTAAAACTGGCATTTGGACCAAACCCAATTTAGTAGGCCTAAACTTTGTTTTTTTAAACATAAAATTCACCCATATTGTAGGCTCTAACATCGGAGAGGGCAGGGTGCAGTGTATTTAAAAAGTATGAGCATGCGCTTTTAATTTTTTATATGTGCTTGTAGTGAAAAAAACTCCTAAACTCGTTTTTCACTACTGTGAGACCAATCTCTTCCATAGGTTAACACTGGGTTCCCTTATTACATGTAATAGGTAGTAAATTTCAATTGGGAGCAAGTAGAAATTATGTGTTTGGTGTCTACAAAATTGTAATTTGGAACTCTCTTTAATACTAATGTCAGAATTTTAGCAGGAGTGGGTGTAACTCACATAATACTGTGTAGCATAACCACATGCAAATATCCAAAACGAACATGAGGATGCTTTTTGTGCTATGAAACAGAGCTAAATGTAACAGAACACAGATAGTGAGCATGAGCTCTCACGTTAGCTTTCTAAATGTGTTCTCACTGTAGGATTTTCCCCCCGATTATGGGAGGAGGAGTAATCATGACATTATCAGAAGGACCAATCAAAACTTAATCGGATTCAAGCATTTTTGTCTACTCTCTTCCAATTGCTTCATTTCATCATATTACCTACACTGACTCTTCTCTTTTTCTCTTCATTCCTTTCCTTGCCTTTACTCTCCTGTATACCTTAAAGGTAATAACGAAGAATGTCGCACACAAGGCAATGATCACCAAGGGTCTCAACACACAGCCTACTGTTCCACTTCTTATATTTCCAAACCGTTGACCAATTGCAGAAAACCCATTTAAAATAGCTTCTAAGGCACATATCTCTGCTAACAGCTTCAAATCTTCCTTTAATCCTGAATTGTTCTTATTTAAACTTTCAAAGCTTTACTCTTGTCACGGATATAAGTGCAACATTGTTGAAACTTTATCATCCAACAGACTCCATGCTTGTTGGCGAGAAGAATGTCTAACACAAGACGATTCTGCATAACCATAGATCCTATAGCTACCTCTTCAGTGTCTACAACCAATATGGCTCCAACCGTACTGGTAGACAATTTATCCACTATGGTAGACAAATTTCTATTTTTTATGTCATTCAGTATCACAACTACACATGAAATCATCGCACCAAAGACAGCTCCCGCTACTTCTCCAGCACTAACACCTTGTTTAGGTGTAGATTTGTTTCCTAAGCAGGATCATCAAAATGTTCCATATGATAAATTTTAGGGAAAACTATGCTTAAATAACATGTACAAAACCATCCCTTGGGCAGCTTAAAATATGCATGTTCGTCACAAATAAAATAAACTCCAGAAAAAAACAGGATCATCTCCATCTAAAAATAACCTCCAGTTTCTTCTCAATTTAAACGTACCATCACATTCAATCCTTCTCACATATACAGTATCCCCTTTAAATTTGTCTGTCCAGATTCCCAATCTTCCCTTATGTTTCCAATCCAGCATCAAAGCAGCTACATTTCCTTCTACTTAAGGCTCGGTTTCTTCTTAGCCCACTTATGCTGACTCCGAAGATCCTTCTCTGATTTTGGCCTAGCTTCTAAATCTCTCCTCCTGTCTTCAGCTAAATTTAGAAATTTATTCTCAGCATCTGTTAGACTAGATGTCAAATTGTGTTGATATGCATAGACAGTATCTAATGAAGCAAGGCAACGATTCATGTGATCTAATGTAGGGCTCTTTGAAAGAACTAAATCATAGTTTGAAAAATAATACTAAAAATGTCCTGTCCCATAAAGCAAACTCAATAAAAGCCTACATGTAGTTCCATAAATCATAGGAATATGGTGATAAATAATCCCTTCTGCAGCTGATGCAGATATTTGCGTACACACATAGCAATCCCTCACATCCATGGTGTCAATATACTCCTAAGGCATTCGAAAATAATAATTTGAAGAAAAATCTCCTACAGATGTGTCTACGTGTAATTGCTTCTCACTAAGTGACTATTACCTACTCTCACCAGCAGGATAGTTTTTGTGTTTCTCTTCTACTGCCCTAGATGCAGATTAACATGACCCTATAAGCAAAACAATTAGTACTACAACTACAACTTTTACTGTGCCCATCAATATGTATCTACATCTTATAGGTTTATTAGTTCAAATTACTTCTCTAAAAGCAGATGTTGGGTGGAATATAGCAGCAGCAGAGTATTCCCTGTCAGGTTCCACGTGTGAAAATGGCAAAACAAAGTCCAACAAACGAGGAGATTGAATTCAATAACAAAATCTTTGTGAGACTTTGTAAGGAAATTCATCTTTTTCCACCTTTTACCCCCACATCCTCAGACTGATGCTGCTGGTTTTTCAATTTTGAGAGTGCACTGAAGCCTGCTAACCAGACCTCAGGGCCAGTGTTTTAAACCTCTACAAAAGTATTTTTAATTGGTTATCCCCAATTGGCAAGCACTAGCTTACTTATAAGTCCCTAGTATATGGTACCCAGGAACTCGGGCATGTAAGGTAGAGTGTCAAATCAGATATAATGCCCCTATTAATTTTAGGCAACTTCTAGAAAGTTGTTACCCTGCACTCCAACTAGTACGGTGGCCTCACAAAGGCCTTTACACTTAGATAGGGATCTGACGACCTGGTGAGATATATGAGTAACTCCCAGGAAAATAAATCATTAGCCCAGAAAGATATGTGACCTTCTCTCCAGGAAGGCTGCAAAGGGTGTTGGCCCAAAAGGTGAGCTTCGAAGGTGGAGTTGCCTTTTAAGAGTCGCTGACCCCAACACACCTGAACAGGATGCCTTTTGTTCCTGCAGACATCTAGGAGACAGAGCCAAGAGGGAAAAAACACTGTGAGAACTGGTTTTACCATGGGCGTGCAGCCCACTGTTGCCTCACCCTGAAAGGGTTGTGCAATCTTGGAAGGGGCCAGAATGGGGTACTCTGAGATAGCCAGGTGCCACACATCACAGGAGCTTCGTCACTCGGTAGGAGGGGACCCAGTACTCCATTTGCTAGTGACTGTGTGGTCCCCTCTGGGCATGTTCCTGGGAGATAATGGGTACCCCTGGCACCCTTACCCTCAGTTCATGTTTGGAGAAGAAGAAGGACTGAATAAGGCTTGTCCTGCTGGTCTTGGACTGTGCAAAGACAGACATTTCTTAGAGGACTGCACCAACCACACGTTTGGACTAGTGAGCTTAGAACCTGTCTGTGGCTCCTCACCACAGGGAAACTCAATTTCCCCACTTCACCAACTCAAGTGACTTTAAGGATATGGTGGCTGGTCCCCTGGAACCTGCTACAGGGACACAAGAGTGGAAAGAGCCCAACTCAACAAAGTGGTAGCCCTCATGGAGGTTTCCCTACTACCATTCGCTGGGCTCACCGACAGGAATCCAAGATAGCCAAAGTCAGCATCGGAGCACCAGGAGAGCTATCAGAGACCAGATTTGTTGCACTACAAGGGCACAATTCTCCACCAAAGGTTTTGCCTCCAACTGTGGTATAATGTTGCCAGTGGCACAGCCACAGCTGTGCAACCACTGCAACAAAGAGAACTTTGAGGGACATTTAATGATGTGCCCAGGTTCGCCTCGCATCACCCAAGGAACCACCACAGAGTCATCCCGCCAACTGCACCACAAACGGAGCATCCTTGTGAACATCTTTGCCTGTATTCCCCAGCATCAGTATCACTCCATTGTTTCCTAAGGCGGTCAGATATTAAAGTTGACACTTGCTTTAAAATCGCTCTGGTGGGCAGGTAACTGTACAAAGCATCCTTTCTGGCCCACTAGACCTCATCCCTGTTGGATTTCGATGCCCAAGCTGAGCCGAAATATTTCAGTTAACATTTTCAAACTTTCTAAATGTTTTCAAACTTTGGCCCAGTTTTAGGAAAAGTGGTGCTTCATTACATGAAGCGCCACTTTTCTTGCGTCTCATTGCACCCCTGTAATGCCACCATGTGTGCGCTGTATCAATAATACGGCGCACCATAGTACACATTAGGATCAATAGCGTCATCATTTCTGATGATATATTGTGGTACTTTGCAGGATTAGTATCAACAATGTTGCCACTAATCCTGCAAAGTACATAGAGGCCTATTATAAACAATGGTGTGCCTCAATTTAATTCATGCATTGAGCAGGCATCAAAAATGATTAGAAATGTTTTTCTGCACCTCTGTTAGAAATGGGGTCTCTAGTTGGCAATCAGTTTATGCCCTGAACAAGTAGGGACACTCACTCAAGTCAGGGTAAGGGAGATACACAGCTCAGATAACCCCTACTCACCCCCTTGGTAGCTTGGCACAAGCAGTCAGGCTTATCTCATAGACAATGTGTAACATATTTGTACAAACACACACAGTAAACCAGTGAAAACACCAAAAAGAGACTCCACACCAGTTTAGACAAATATCCAATATTTATTTAAATCAAACAAGACCAAAACAATACAAATACAACATACACAAGCAAGATATGAATTTTTAAAGTGAAAATGGATGCGTTGTTTTAGCACAAAGTACCTGGCATGCGTCAACAATAAAGCTGCATGGGTGAGGGTGCATCAGAAAAGCAAGTGATGCGTTGATTTCTTTCTCGCAAGTGAGGCTGTGTGTCGATTCTTTCCTCGTAGTGAAGGGATGCGTTGATTTTCGGACACGCAGCCTCAGGTCCGTGCAGTGATGTGGAAGATTTTGACGCCCAGGGTCAATTGCGTGGAAAATTCCGATGTGTTGTGCGAGTGGTCTGTGATGAGAGCAGGCGCTGCATCAATTTTCCAGCCACGAGGCAGGCAATGTGTTGAATTTTCAGCTGCTGGGCAGGCGCTGCATTGATTTTTCTGAAGCGCACACAGCGGAGCGTGGATTTTCCCTTGCAGGTTACCAGCTTCCACTTTTAAGGGCCCAGGCACTGGATTTGGCACCACTTTGCAAGTCAGGACTCTCAGCAGAAGGGCCCAGGCTCTGGCAGATGGTGTCTTTGATGTCTCTGAGACTTCAGAACAGGGGGCAAGCTCAGTCCAAGCCCTTGGAGAAACTTCACAAGCAGGATTTCGGAAAGCAAAGTCCAGTCCTTTCCCTCTTCAGGCAGAAGCAGCAGCAGGCCAGCACAGCAAAGCAACAGGCAGAGTGGCAGGTTCTCCTCTTCAAGCTTCAAGCTCTTCTCCTTGGCAGAGGTTCCTCTTGATTCAGAAGTAATCTTATAGTCTGGGGTTTTGGGTCCACTATTTATACTAATTTCTGCCTTTGAAACTAGGGGGTTGGAGACTGTATTGTGAGAGGACAGGCACAGTCCTTCCAAGTGCATATGTCAGCTCCTCCCTTCCACTCTAGCCCAGGAAGACACATCAGGATATGTAGGACACACCTCAGCTCCCTTTGTGTCACTGTCCAGAGTGAATTCACAAGCAGTCCAACTGTCAATCTGACCTAGACAAGGAATTTAGCAGCCAAGTAGAGGCACAGAACGGTTAAGCAAGAAAATGAACACTTTCTTAAAGTAGCATTTTTAAACAGACAATCTAAGAACCAACCTCACCAAAAGATGTATTCTTAAATTGAGAGTTCAGAGACACCAAACTTCTCATTTCTGTCTGCTCCCAATGGAAAACTGAACTTAAAAGATATTCAAAGGCAATCCCCATGTTAACCTATCAGAAATATATGCTTTGCAATAGTGAAACCTGAATTTGGCAGTATTTGTTTACTATCAGGACATGCAAAACACACCAGTACATGTCCTACCTTTTAAATACACTGCACCCTGCCCCTCGGGCTACCTAGGACATAACTTAGGGGTGATTTGCATGTAGTAAAAGGGAAGGTTTGGGCCTGGCAAGTGGGTACACTTGCCAGGTCGAATTGGCAGTGCAAAACTGCACAAACAGACACTACTTTGGCAGGTCCGAGACATGTTTACAGGGCTGCTCATGTGGGTGGTACAATCCATGCAGCAGACCCACTGGTAGAATTTGATTTACAGGTCCTGGGCAAGCATAGTGCACTATACTAGGGACTTATTAGTAAATTAACTATGCCAATCATGGATAAACCAGTCACCAATACAATTTAGACAGAGAGCATGTGCATTTTAGAACTGGTTAGCTTCGGTAAATGCCCAGAGCCCTAAAGCTAACAAAAACAGGTCAGAAATACTAGGAAGAAGGAGGAAAAAAGTTTGCGGATGGCCCTGCAAAACGGGCCAGGTCAGACAGGCTCCTAATGGAGGAATGCCCCCCTGCTTACATTATGCCTGGCGCAGCCATAATGTGGTGCAAGGATTTACAAAGTGGCGCACCACTTTGTAAATTTGGCTTGTCATCATCATCATCAACACATAGCTTTATTCGGTTACTTTCAACCATAAAAGCAAAACAACCAACAATTGAATGAAAAAGAAATAGGAATTAAGTTAAAAAAGGGATAAAAATGAAATAAAAAAAAACATTGTTTCAGCCTTAAAAGCACATAAAATTACTTTCCTTAAAAAAAATAAAAAAAAAATAAAAAGTGCACCTAACCCCCTAATACCTATCATTTAAATTAAACATGGGGTTTTATTTCAGTCTAGGTGTATAGTTAGAATTTAGCAGCTAAAACACTTTTTTTTTTCCTCTTTTTTTTAAAAATTTGTTCCTCATCATCATTTTTCCCCAGAAGATTAATACGTATATGCCAAGCAGCTACAATGTACTTACTAACCGCACAGGATAAAGGGAGAGAAGTATCCCTCATCATGATCCTTAAGGCAACAATACAGTATCTTATCCCCATATTCCTACACACAGGTCGTAACCACTTCCGTGGCTTGTCATTTTTGCCAACATAACCCCACATTATAATTAAAAAATTATGCTAATGTAGCGATAGGTGACGCTAGGCCCTTCTTAAATTTGGGCCTTTACGATTACCAAAGCTTGTTTACGGTTGCAGTAAAAAAGTATTTAGAAGTTCAAAAATCCGTAACTCCGCAACACTCTGAAGATTTTGATGATCAAGGACTCTAAAAGTTCATAAATCTATTCTTATAAATTGGCGTTTTGTGTTTTTATTGATGTGTGATTTTCTTATTTTGCTACATGGTGCTGTTAAATGCTTTAGAATAAGATCCTCACTGAGCCAGTACTGCTCGCAGCCACAGCTACCCAGTTGGTGAGCTAGAGGTTAAGTAAACAAGACTGTTCTTTTCCCAAAGTGCTCTCTGCAAGTGTACTCCATGATAAGGCTACCTAGCCCTATCAAATAGTACACCCAGATCCTCACACACTTCCATTACCCTACTCTGTTCTTCTAAATGGCAACCCTATACTCCTTTACCTATGCCTCGAGCCTCTGTACTCTTCTTTCTTCCCTGCTAATGTTCAATCATGTCTCAAAAATATGCAAAGTTCAAATTTACTAATAATCACATCCAGAATGAAATGTCTCAGTCTATCCAGCAATAAAGGAAATTCAAAGTAGAACTTGTGCCAAATGCTTAATTCAAGGAGGTTCAGCTGGATCTGGAGCATTACCCTAAAACTCCCAGAATTCTCTCTCTCCTTTATTGTCAGCACAATATGTCTAATCAAGTGAGGAGTACCTTTGAAAGGGCACTCTTACTCTTTTTGATCTCCTTAGTGGAGATCCTTCATCCTCACTGTCGCTCAAGCTCAAGCCAGAATCTTCAGTCTCCTCCAGAACAGATTGAGGCACATGTCATTTGGGCAAGCTCAGTCTTTCTCCTGCTTGCCTTCTTGGCCAGCATACTCCAGCTCCAACTTGTGGTCTCATAGACTAGGTCCCTAATCAGGGTCTACATCTGACTCATCTAAAAACACAGTACAAAGCTCATTTGTCTCAGTTTTGACTGCTGACTTATCCAGACACCTTACAGCTGAACGTGTGCTGTTTCAGTCTCTGCCCGGACCCTGAAAGCTCTCTCTGTCTCTCAGCCACAACTGGTGCTTCTGGTAAAGGTGCTGTCACACCATCAAGTGGAAACTTAACTCTGCGAATAAAAAAAGCATGAATACAGTTGGGGAGATCTCCAGTTGTCCTGGTCACCAGGATAACTTGGAATGGCCCATGCTAACAACTTTCCAGGCATGACTTTCTCATGTGTTTTTTCACCAGGACCCAGTCACCAGGATTAAGGTCATGACACTGCTTCTGATGCTGCAGGGCTGTGGCTGCTCCAACCTGATGAGACACAGAACGCACCACGTCAGCCAGTCCTTGGCAGTAGTCAAGAATCAAATCATCTGTCATTTTTATGAGTGCATTCGCAGGCACAGCTGGCATTCTCATTGCTTCACCCATGATTGTTTCACGAGAGGACAGTCCTGTCGTCCAATCAGGAAAGCTACAAAGACTCATCAACACAAGAAGCAAAGCATCAGGCCATTTCAAAGATGTTGAAGCACACACTTTAGCTAATCTGGATTTCACAGTCCCCTAAATCTGTTCCACAATTTCAGGTGTCTCAGGACAAGAGCTGCAATGTAGTCTCTGTTCCACCTACAATGCTGCGCACAACAATTTAAAAACTATATTGTTGAAATAGGCCCCTCAATCCAATTCCAGAGAAGTTGGGAAACCAAACCTCGTGATGAACAATTTAGCTACTGGAAGACTGTCATTTATTTGGGTCGGGCAAGCCTCAACCCAGAGCAAGAAGATGCACATAATTACAAGCCCATTACGCATCTCAATGAAGTCCAACGACATCCTGTTGAGTGGACCGCTTGATCTTCCTATGTGGCTTAATGTCACTGCAGTTCTCTTACCAATATTCATCTGCTGACACACCACACATCTGTGACACAATCCTCCTGCCATCAGTCTGAATTTCGGGTTGAACCAGGTCTGTCCAAATAAATGGACCATTGTGTCTCTCCTGATACACAAACAAACCAATGGGGCACACCAAACAGAACAGTATCTCTATTTAAGAGATAATCTAATATTTTGAAAAGACCAAATGACGTATCATGATCAATATCCCTAAAAATGCTTATTTGATTCTCTTTCTTCCTTAAATGAAATAAACGATCATAATTCAGACCAGAAAATACTGTATATAGATATACAACTAACCAAAAAAATTATATGTCCATACAGATATAAATTTTAATACACAGAGAATAATTCTTCTTATATACAAAAACATATACATATATATACAAAACATAGAAACAACAAATGAATAGCCATCAGCCGACACGTGTTTCGTCCTGACTGGACTTCTTCAAGGCTGAGAAAATCACAACAAGCAACAATAAATACATTACAAACATATATATACAATTATTACACAAAAAATGAAAACATATGTACATTTTATCCTATTATTGTCCAAGATAACCAAACAAAAATGTTCTTTTGGTCAGTTCGGTGTCCAAAATGTTATATACATATCATATTTATAATATTAATTTAAATCTAGACCAAAGACTGCAAAGGAAGAAAAGAGAACCACCACCACATAGTCTTAGTGGCAAAGCGTTAGTTGGTGTCCAAAGATATAGCATAGAATACTCCCTATATCTTTAAGAATTGGTACATCACCTCCATAGCCAAAGTTCAACATACCATATGCACACCCAAGTGTAAAAGAGACTTCTCTTTTGCTGGCATTCTACCATTACATAACCAAAATTTATATTTCGTCAAAAATAGACCGCTCTATGCCTAAAGTGACCCCTCTTTATACCTTAGTGTAAAATAAGTTGTGTACCTTTGCTCACTTCTATGTCCATTATATTCATGTCACATCTACCACACTCTATAGCAAGAGGGGAGAAAGAAAGGCCATTACATTAGTCACCTTTTACTTTATCCTAGGTATTCCTCAAAAATGTGAGAGTTTTTCCTTATAATGCCATTACTGACCTGTTTCAAAACCAAAGTCAATCACATATTTTCCTTCTTCATCATCAATTTAAAAAAATGGACATTGCTTAGTTTCATCTATTGGTGAGTCGACTGAAATACAAAACAAATACAATATCTCTAATAACCTTTCTACTAAATAAAATAGCCTTTAATTCCTATCACCATCCAATCACCTAACAAAGTTTAAATCAGTGTCTCCATAATTTCCAACAATGAAACACACATATTACTATAGCCCCATTTTTTCAATACTTGCACTAAATACCATTACCAAATTCATACTGTTCACTTACCTAGCCACCCCTCTTCCTAAGCTTTCGTTTGCTTTCCAAACCCGTATGTTGATATATCTAGGCACAGCCCGTCGAGGGAAATCTATGCCTCCTATGTGCCTTCCGTAAGCCCAGACATCAATGTGAGCCCTTCGCCGGCACTGATAAATGCCGCGTTAGTTCTTAGAAATGAGATTGTTCATAACCGTGACGGAGGAAATCGCGTGCCCCCCGTGAGTCCTCTGACCATTATGTCTTGCCGGAAACCCTCGCGCCGGCATTTAAAATGCCGCGTTGATTTTCAAAGCAGAGTACTAGACATTAAAGATGGACTTCCGCCTGTCCGACCAGACTATGGCGGCCATCTTAAAGTGGTGCATTGATCAGGATAGAATTACTGGACAGCAAGGGTGGACTATTTGTGTGTATATATGGCGGTCATTTTGATGTCACAGTTCCAGTCTATACACATATTAGATCCAAACTCATGCCAAAACGGCAGCCATTACTGAATGGCAATTATAATGCATCGTGTCATTTTGCTAGTAGACCACTCCAAATAGACAGGAGAGATTTCGATGAACAAATTATATGTATTTGCCAAAAAATCACCATTAATAGTAAGCCGGTAAATTATTGAAAGTGTATGGAAAAGTGTCAATTAAATCTATTTGCCAACAAAAGAGATCACTTCTCCCTTAGTTTTTAACCATCACATTCCATGAATTGCAACATAATTAATGCCCTCACGTGTATGCAGATGTATCAACATCAATGCTCATGCAGTGAGAGGAAATAAGAGGTCCCCCCAGTGTATAGAAAAACTAAGGTGAAAGAAGGAAAGATCCTCCCACCAAAGTTAAAAATGATAATACACTGTATATCACCAGAGTCAATTACTCATACATATGTATGTTATTCTTCATCAATAGTATACCCAGTGAATACATTCAAAGGAAATGATACAATTCATCATCCAAATTCATGCCCATTTCGATAGTTCTCAATTTAATGATCCATTTTGCCTCATTTTTTCGCAAATCCAGTGTTCTATTACCACCCCTAACATTTGTCGGGATATGATTTATACCCATATATTTTACTAATGGGACCTCAGTTCCTGGATGTTTATCATTGACATGACGTACTAATGGAGATGCTGTATCATAATTTCTTAAGGCTCTGATATGTTCTTGGATTCGTTCCTTTAAGGGCCTGATTGTACTGCCCACTGTGTCTCTCCTGTAGGGCCATGACAATGTCTAGCCATGTAGGGACAACAAACTATCTGGCAACACATGTCTTCCATCTGCCAAAACCCAAATATCATCATCTCTTCTAATGCAACCTGCTCTGATCCAACCTTGCTGTTACACCTCTGGTACTTCCTCCTGCATCCTCTCAACCAACTTCCTAGTATTGATAGTATTCAAGAAGAAGTTGTAATTGGTCTCATCTGCTGACTCTTTGCAATACTCGACATTGAAAGTACAAGCTCTAGGAGCACAGTATCTGTCAATCTCGTCAGCATATCTGTTGCCCACTGTCACATAGTTATCTCCATTTTGGTTACAGGGCACTTCACAACCACAATATGAGTAGGCAATTGTAGGGCATGGAGCAAATTATGAACTTACTCTCCATTCCTGATGGGCGATCCGGAGGAGGTCATGAAACCTTGCTGTGACCATAACTGTACAAAGTCATAGACCACACTAACATTATAGTATCAGTGAAAATCATCACTCCCTGCTGCTCAGAATCACAGCATGCTCGGGTAAGAGCAACTAATACAGCCACTTGTGTGGAGAGAATTCCACAAAGCAAGGAAACCTCAACTACACCTGAAATTGTACAGACTGCATAGGCAGCTCTCAGATTTCCTCCATGGTCTTTCAAGCACGACCTGTCCACAAACAAAATGAAATCAGATTTAGGTAGTGGTTCATATTGAATGTCTGGCTTTGGCTTGGAGCACAGTTCAGTGACATCTAGACAGTCATGCTCAACAACACCCTCTTCTCCCTCAGCTTCAGGATGGGGCAACAACGTAGCAGGATACAGTGTGGTACATCACCTGATTGTCACATTTTCGGCAGCCAATATTACTTGTTCATAACATGTCAACCTGCTATATGTTAATTTTTAATGCTGGGTGTGGGTATTGGTCAACTTAGCAACAGAATGGGGCACAAAACAGTAAGGAGATGACCCATCACTATTCTCACACTTCTCGATGCTGACACCGGTTGCCGCCATGGATTTAAGACATCCAGGCAGTGCTGCTGCTATTGGGTCATGTGTAGTTGAGAAATAGGACACAGGCCTCCTTGTATTACCATGCAATTGTGTATAGCCCTCTCTATCACTGCAAAAAAGGCAAGAGTATTTTTTTAATCAGGCATTCCCAGTGCTGGGGAACAACAGAGACTTTCTCTAAGCTCTAAGAAGGAAATCAAGCAATCGTTATCTGAAGGTACTAGATCAGACATATCCTTGTGTGTCAGCCTCAGTAAAGGCTTTGCCACTAAGGAAGGTTGGGTATCCACTGGTGACAGTAGCCCACCATTCTCAAAAGCTTCCTGATTTCTCTCTGGGAAGTTGGTGGATTCTTTATGATTGCTGGGATGCTTTCCTGTGACACCTTCCTTTCTGCTTTTTCAAAATCATGACCAACATATTGGACCTCTTTCTGACAGTACTGCAGATTACTTGGGGACACTGTATGTCCATTGTCAGCCAGGGCCAGACTGGCCATAGTGAGAATTGGGTATTTCCCCAAGAGGCTGGAACGGTGGGGGCCATTTTTTCAATGGTGGGGGCTGTTTTTTTATTACTGGGGGCTGGTTTTGCAGCAGAGTTGCAAGATTGCCCAAAGTAACAAAGGAACAAAAGCAGCAGTGCTTGGGGACTGGTCTGACAAAATTGCCAGGGCTGCTTTGGGTTCCTATTCTCAGCTAAGTATTTCAACAGGGCAATGGTATCTTGCTTGCACATTTCTTAGGTATTTAACGTCACCAGTAAGTCATCGATATACTGGACCAGGAATGAGTTACAGGGTATGACCAGAGACTCAAGATTCTTTTTGAGAACCTGATAGAAGATGGAGGAACTCTCGGTGTACTCATGTGGGACTCGGCACCATGCCATGCCAGAAGAGGACTGCCTAACCGAAATGCGATTTGGCTGCCCTCATGCAAAGGTATGGAGAAGAAGGCCTGACACAAATCAATGACAGTGGATCACCCAGTATCACAGTACTACGTGGGACATTAATACAATTGATTTTCCTCGAATCTTGAACAACACAGTATTTACCACTAGGCTTCAGCAAGCCCATAATGGGTGAGTTATATGAGAATACCCTGTTGTATCATTGATTGGATCACTGGAGTAATCCCTGCAATTGTTTCAGAAGTCAGATTGTACTGTGGGGTTCTTGGATATTCAACATTGGGTTTCACCTTAATGCAGACAGGGTCAACACCTTTGATGAGACCTGTGCCCTTTCCTGAGAAAATCCCACACTTCAGGTTTTGCCGTATCTCTAAGATTTGGTGGTAGCTCATCAATTCACATCATAGGAGACAGTGCAACAGAAAGATAATCTCTTGACATTTTAAAGGCAGATCCTCATTATGTGTCTGTAGCTCAATATCTCTTGGGGTACAATAGATGGTACAATTGAGCTTACACAAGAGGTCTCACAGGACTAGAATTACATAACCCAAATTGGTGACTCTTTTCAAAGTCCTATTTTAACATGTACTTCTTCTGTTGCCGGAATTGTCATGTGCTTGTTTGCAATGCCTACAAATTTGATTCTTTTTACAGAGAGGAGTTGGTTTGGAATCTCCACGTTTCTGACAGTAGAGCAGGTAGCACCGTATCAACATAAACTTATATGGAGTGGCCATTCACCTCACCATCCACAAACAGACCACTCTGGTCTACCTCTGAGATGGCGCCAAACATACAATATTCCTCTCCCCTCAGTCATAAGGCTGTCTCAGCAGTGTGGTCTTCAAACGCTTAAAAAATAAAGAACTGCTGAAACACCCCATGGGGCCTGATTCAGGCCCCCTGACTCTGAGAAAAACCTTGTTTAAGATTTGAGACTTGATTCACATTTTGCCTGGAACCACAAACATTTTGTTGTGGCATCTGAGCTTGTGGTACCTTCATCATCAGTCTTAAAGGCACATTAAAATGTGTGTTCCCTGTCTGTGACTGTACAGGATTACTATTCTGAGGTTTTGTAAATCCTGAATTTTGGGGATTAAGATGGCATCATTGCTTTCAATAGGTCAACTTATTGTAATAATGACAAGGATTTGTCTTTTTTAAAGTAGCCATATCAATCGCAGTACTTGGAACAATTGGGACACCACATCCTCTACTGTGCTATGGGAATCCATTTCCACCTTGCATTATTGGTGTTCGCTGCTGATACAACCCTTGCATGGGACCAACATTGCCTACAAAAGGTTGACTCTAAACTCTTCTCCGTGCTGCTTTCATCTGTGCTACCATTACCGCTTCTTTCAATCGCTTCTACTTCATTTCCATGTCATCCCTGCAATAATTTGCAAACCTCAGTATCTCATCAACTGACTTGCTCCTCCAACAAAACAACTGCTGCTGAATCATCAAGCTAATTTCAGGTCTCAATCTCATCACAAACCTAGACACAAAACTTTCCATATCTTGGGTTCTAGAGTCTCCAATCCACCATGATGCTTAAACACCTGCAACAATCTCTCGTAAAAGACATGCACTGACTCTTTGGGCTTTTGGGTCTTTCTTTCAATCTTAAATCAATCCATATCATTTGCTGGTATTTTCTCTTTCAAAAAGGTCATCACTTGCTGATACTTCTTCATCACTAAAGTTGAAGGGGCATTTGTGGTTGAACTTCTCATAGGGTCATTCTCTGGCCACTCTACAGCCACTTTACACTCTTCCCACACTCTTCCCACAAATCAGTTGTTACCACTGTGTCGAAGAATGTGTTCACGTCCACCCACAGAACCTGTGAGATCTTCACAAACCTCTCAACCCATTTATACCATTCTACATATTTCACTCTCACTTTGTGTTAATCATTGGTGAATGCCGCAAGATCACTTCTACTCCAAGGTACATGGACATAGCCTCCATCAGGCACTTCCCTCAATGGAAAAGCCGAAGTACCTTCTCTGTCCTTTAAAGGCGGAGGTGGTTCTCCCATTGGTTTCTTTTGTTCTTTTGTTTTCTTCCATCTACTTTCCCATCTGTCTAATTCACTGCACTTTTGAATGCTCCTAAATAATTTGTTTTTATTGCATTTTCATTCCTATTGTTCTCATGCTACAAATGACTTGATTTGATTCAAATCTATCTCATAAGTTTGAGCCAGTTCAGAGAATTTATCATAAGCTTGTCCTGCACGTTTGATAACATCTTTACAAATAAAAACAAGTTCATTTTCCTTATAGGTGCCTAGTCAAGAAAGATCAACAATCCCGAAAATCATTTATATAACTCTAACTTCAGCCTAATCACATCCACTGCATTCTCCCTCACTGGAATGTGAACTGATTCTCTGCTTGTTCCTGAACTTTCACCTTCTCCTGATGACCCATAAAAGAATCTGATCATATCATCTAAGGCTTGTGAATTATTTTTCCTCTGTACTATAGAACTGCTAGGTACAACCCTCCCTTCAAATGTTCCACCCACAGCACTCCAAAATGGGCTACAGTTAGACAGATCAGTGCTTGGCAATACCGGAATAGACCCTCCTACAAATGTAAACCCTGTTGGGTTTGCGGTCGACCTAGGTGGGGTAGCATGAATTGTATTTATCTGGGTAGGTACTGAAGGAGTTCCTCTAATAGGTACTGTTAAAGCATGTGTCGCAGACTCAGATGATTTGGGTCTGTGCAATGGACCAATAGTAACTGGGATGATAATTGCGTCTAGGTGATTTAGGACTCTAGGGTTAGCAGGGGTATTAATCCCTGAACTCCTTCCTATCAATGTTGCACTAACCTTAACTCCTGCATTTCCTAATGCAGAAGGCACTGCTGAGCCCTCATGGAGACCAGCATCACTCATTCCTCCCAAATAGGTTTCATTGTATGGGGGTGGACGTGCTGATAACAGAGTATTCAATATGTCATCAATGGAATCACTTTCACAACTTCCATCTATGTTCTATTTGCCTTTTACCTTTCCCCCTTCCAGTTTTCTTGACTTTCCTTTCTCTCTATTCACTTCTTCACTCAACAGTGATGGTTACAATCTAGTTCCCTCTATCATATTACTTTTACATATTTTGTGCTCTGCATTCCACCTAGCACCTGTGCAAGTGTTCATTGCCTTTTGGACTCTTCCCTGAAATTTCTCTCTCAGCTTAGTGTGAGCAGCATGCAGAGAGAGAAATTTCAGGGAAGAATCCAACAGGCAATGCATACTTGCAAATTCAACAAACAAATTTGTCTGCTCCACTAAGGAAATAAAGTAATCAATCACACGAGAAACAGTTCAGAAAGGCACTTTCCGACTTAATCCGAATCACTTTTGAATGAAACCTCGACCTGCGGGAAATCACTCAGATTTGTGTAGTGCCTCCCCATGTACTAGTGATTCACCACACCAATCACACTTTACTGTCACACAAAGATAATGTTCCTATCTCAATTGTGCCATCAACAACATCTCATGACGAGCACCACCAAACTTAGCAGACAATTAAAATATAGTTTATTGTACACTTTTTAATGCTATCTCAGGATCTTAGACCATATTGGTCCCAATAACAACTGCAACTTCTCTGCATCAACTGCCACACTCACACAACAACTTAAACAATCAAATCATTTCACACAATCTCTGCAACACTGCAAGCTAGACAAAAGCCACAACACGTAACCCTATTAATACTTATTACCCCGCTGTTACAATCCTCCCCTGAAGAGCTAGAACTCCATCAATCCTCCAACCTGAAGGATGGGTTTTAGGGTTTTGACTAGCTTTGGGTAAGTCTAGAATGGAACTCTAGCTCCCTGTTCCAACAACTGAACCATCTGAAAATGCTTCCATCTTATTGGAGCACGCATGGAAGGGATGGTCAGTTCTCATCTGGATCTTTTCAGGGTGTTGGGGAACAAGGCCTTAAATTGAATTTAACAATTCTGTGAAGACCGTTTGACTACACAGAAAATACAAGGAATCAGTATTAAAGTTTAGCAGATGTATTACAAATTAGTAATCAGTCAAATATATGAGCATATCAAAATCAGGTTATAGAGATACAAAATCAAAATCGGCAAGCTGAAATGCTAAAACAGATTCAGTTTCTTTAATATAAGGCATATAAGAATTGCAGTCACAGAAATGCATGACCTAAGAAATAAGAACTGACATTCTAGTTCCTTCTATGCAGCACAAATTGAAATAAGGACATCTGGTTAGTTCCTATCCTAAATACAGCTAAACTCAAGGGATTCAGGACAATGCAAGATAAGTGTCAGCGTTGCAAATACTCCCGTAGAAATCTTCAAAAGGTATAAAATCCAGAGTTAGCATGAAGCTATGCACTGTAAGGACATGGGGTCCAGAGGTCTGCACCTCTCAGAAGCTGAAAGAGATCTGTTGCAATTCTAACAGTATGCACACTAAATTCCTGTGGAAAGTTCCAGGAGCATCTGTATCTTCTGAACACATTATCAGAAACCCAATTCATTCTTCTTCTCATGGAGCGCACTTACAACATGGTGAGATTCTCCCATCCCATGGACCACCAACAAACAGGTAGGCCTTGAGGTTCTTCTGTCAAGATAGTGAATGAATGGGAGGCACACCAAACCATCCATCTGTGCCAAGGTGTTCTTGCTCAGCCTTTCTGTTTCTAATACACAATACTCCTTTCACTAGCTAGGCAAATAAGAATGTGCCCCTGCAAAGGAAAAATACGGGAAGCACAGAAAAAGTATTTACATGTTGAAACAAAGGCCTACTCAGGCTAACTTAGCAAAGGGCCATTAATAACCAAGGTTAAACATCTAATTATAACAGAAGGCATGATTTCACAGTAAATGTAAAACACAAACAGTCAAGGCATAGTTATAAATGCAATGTGCTTTTTAGCAAAAGCAACATTTCATTATGCAAATGTGAATATGCATGAGAACTACAAAGTCCATGTTAAAGCTAAATACTAGCTCTCACAAGTATAAAAGAAACCTCTAAATTCTACAGTGAATGCACCGTTAATAATAAAGTCTGATGCTTCACTTTAGTTTAATAAGGCTAAGGCAGAAGGTAAATGTGATGTTTATTACATTGTCAAGTTACTATTGTAACGACCGTGTTGAAGCCAGAATTATGCTGCTCCACACTTTAGCACTGGATAACAGTGGTAAAGTGTCCAGAGTCCTAAAGCCAACAACAACAAATTAGTCCACAGCTAAACCTACATTCTGGAGCTTAAACACTCTTTGAAAGAGTGAGCACCAACCACCCACCACACTTCATTCACAAAAAGGATGTTTTATATAATGTTGCAAGGGGCAGGGGTCCCCTTAAATTGAGCAAACCTCACAAAAGAAAACCCATGGGGGAAAGTCTTCTCATGAGCAGCACCTATAACCTGCATTCTTCAGAACCAAAGTCTGGGACTATGAATATGGACTGCTTCCCACTCCTCTCCCTCTCACATGGCTTCAAACATAATAACTCTAGTAAACCTCCTAAAGATTCTATATTCCTACTGACCATCCAATCAGCTTACACTCATGCAAATCATGGAACATTAGGGTTCTGAGTGCATGCAGCATTAAAGCTTTAAATATGCTTACTTAAGGGCACAATCAGACTACATACAAATCCCATTGTATAATGAAGCAAGACACACACTGTGAGATTAGCATAAATGAATTAGGACAGAGACATCTATGCCAGTAGACTCTCTGATTGCCCGACTGCACCTGGAATGAACCAATACTGTGTGAAAATGTCTCACCTATAATAAATTGAGATTTTGTCATTATTAGCGGGATCACAGTGTGGCAAAGGGAACATCCAACGTCAGCTTTTCTTCCACACTGCACATTGTGGCACATATTTCATCCTTAAAAGAGACATTCTATTGGTCCCTGTGATAGTCACCCATTGGTTTGTAAGGTAAAGGTTTCCCACCAGAAACATACCTATTTAAGTACACTTTTAACAATCAGAAATCTACAGCGTAGCCCTACAAATACTAAAACAAGGAAAACATCCTTAAGTTAACAGACAATATAAATACATGCCGGTTAAGCAAATCATTCAGAAGTGCGAATATTGCTATTCTGAAGCACATAACAATAATCTAATATCTAACTGATTTATTTGACAAATGATTAATATACATACTTGTTGTTTCTCGTGTGAGCAGTAAAGTGGTTGGCAATGCACATATGGTATGTGGGCAGGAATACAGTTTGGAGCTTGGTTTGTGTCCCTGACAAGGAACAAGCAAAACAAATGACATTAACTGAAGGGGAATGTGGCTCGAGAAGGTTGTGTTGTTGCGTTGGGCTCTAAAACATTAGAAAGATATGACAATAGTGACAGCCAGTGAATTTTGAAACTGGTGGGGCTTAAATTGGTGACCAGAACTGAAGTAGCTGATCCTAACGAGAAAGCCTAATTTTACTCAGGGTATTCTGCAGAGGTTCTTTTCAAGAATGTTTTGACCAAATGTGCCAAATTGCACTTTTAACAACACAGTTTACAATTACATTTGTAAAAAATACCACCGGTTTTACAGACAGCCCTTATAGGCACCCATCAAAATATTCACTAGTGCTTACTTTGTACATAGAAAGTAGGTGCAGGTGTCAAAACATTTCTACAAAGGCCCCTGCAAAATGCCTGACCTCCAAACATCAAGATAATAGAAACCATAGTGTAATCTGGTACACCAATAGGCCAATCGGAATTAACTAAATCTACAATACCCAGAATGCTCTAGATTTAAATTAATGCTAAGTACTGGTCCATCCATCTCACAATGACATCCTCTGGCAACCGTTTAATATTAACACTCATTTTGTTCAGGTCAAACAGATGGAAGGCGGAGTATCAGGACTTTTACTGTGACCTTACAATTATAAACTGCTCTACGCGGCAGGAACTGAAACATCTGAGCTAGCATGTCATATTGCATATCATGACATTAAATCTACTAATGTAGTACTGAGCTACAAGTAGAACTGGTGCCCGGCAGCCAATCTATAGCTACCAAGTGATCGCCGGCCTAGGTGACAGCAGGCAACCCTGGCATGTTCTGAAAACAGCTGTTTGCATTATAACGTAATTTTGTTTTCCCCTCTAAAGCACTGACTTCCGATCTAGGCATATAAATTGTACTGGCATAAAAGACAGATTTGTCTTATTTCTGTGTCACAAACCCCGCTTCTAAAACACATAAATGTCCTTACAGTTTTGTGACAAAAAAAATTAGATTACTGTGCCTTTAGCGCAGAATGGTCTACGCATGTCAAAAATATCATGCCTGACATTCACTTTGTGCATCACAAACTGGCTTATGAAATAATCTACAAAATAAACTTGTCTTCCTCATAAACATGCAAAATATATATGAATGCCACTCTAGTATGCCTGAGATTGCACCCTTTTGGGCAACCCCTCACATCTGCACCAGTATGTCCAACAAAACGCAACAGGCTGAGTCCGAAATATACACCAGATTGTCCCCAAATTTGCTGTGGACATCTTGAAATGGCACCATTATGCAGCAAACTTCCCTTGTAAATGTTTATGAGACTGTACCCCAAGTGCTCAGACTGTCTCAGACTGTCTCCCAACCATGCAGACTAACATTCAAATATGCATCTGACTATTGACAAAAGATGATCTACACAGCTTCACGTGTATGTATCAATGTTGTTTATCTAGTTTTTGCCTTAAAAATGCACAGACTTTGACTGACCTTTCAGGCATTCTGGCACTGAAAACTGACCCTTTCTAGGTGGCCCATCTGGCACTGCCAGCTTGCCTAAAAGGCCAACCCAACAATGAAAATAAATGCACAAAACCTTTCCTTAAATAAACACCAGGCCATTCATCACATCTGGATGAAGCTAAATATCCTTATAAAAAGTGCATTCCACTCCTTTTCACAGAACAACATGTGTGCGCTTATTTATTAGGGGTGCATCACATTTTCTATCAAACATGCCTCATATTTCTTTACAAAATGTCCATTGCTGTTAACCCCCCCCCACACACACACACACACACACAAACACACATGGCACTACTCTCATCATTATTCATCTAAAGCCTGCCAGTGCAGGCCTCTCCATGTTGTTTTTATTTTTCCAGGTGTAAGATCATGGTATAAGAGGTAATTCAGCAGCAAAAAAGGGTTAGGGGTCTTTTTTCAAAGACGTACCTTCTCCATCAACAAGACTCACCTAGGTCCCTCCAAAGTTACTGTGCTGCTGAAATTACAACATACTAATGAGGTATGTGAGAGAGCCCAACTTGGCTGTGACATTATGCTTCTTAAAACATGAAATAAAGGAGTTATCATACACTGAAATGTATACAACTTAAGTGCACATATGAATATAACGTTTCATGTCACCTGCATTTATTCATTATTTGGAAGTATGTTTATGTTATAGTATGTTAGAAATGTTACTTCCATAATGATTTTATTTTCATTATGAGAACAGTGTGGAAAATCATTTAAAACAAATATGAAATCATTTTTATGTAAGCTTGGCCGGGAGTGAAGGCCCGAGTTCTTTCTGTGTTTTTAATCTTCAACGTTAAGCTTGTTTTATTGCATTTTTTTTAAGCTGCAGGTACAATGGTATGAATCTCTGGGTAATGAGGATTCTAATATGCAAGGAAGATAAGGGGGCCTGAGAAGGCGTGTTACCGAGGTCAGCAGGAGTAATGTGGAAATATCAGCTAAACTACCTTCTGAAATTCCTGAGCATGGGAGTGAATCAAGGCCAGACTAGTCTTACTTCAAAGATTCAACTGTCAATTAGGTGAATGATTTATAGAACTGTTGTTCAATGGAAAGATTTTGGCTGTGATGTCAGCTTCTGGAAGAACCAGGAATTGAGTGTGGGCTAGTTAGTTGTATATGCAGGTTCCATTTACCACCTGACTAAAGCAGACCCCACACTCTATTTTTCTAAGTGGCTTTACACTACTCACCTCTCAACAGAATCTCTACAGATGTTTCTGTAGTGCTGATGCTTTTCTCTGAAATTATCTTAGTATTTAGAATAGTTGTAATCGATATTCAATGGAAGGCAGGAAAACTTGAGCTTGGATTTAAAGCATCAGACATTTTTTCTTATTGTCGCTATTAAAATATTGGTTCTGTCCATGCTGGTGAAATATAATGTTGTGCATTGCTTTAATTCTCCTTTGGTGATTTTGTACATTTATACCATGGTTTGAGACTCATTTATGTAAGTTTGACTTTGAGTCTGTAATAAAGCCCTCTAAAACTTGAGTTGGTCTCTGAGATTTAATGTGTGGCCAATAGGCTGAAATGTAAGTAAAGTTGATTAATTTGATGTATGTCTCCTCACCCCTCTGCACTAAGAAAAACAAAATTAATTAGACCTACAAATTAAGGAGTAGGCTCAACCACAAGATCACATGCTCAGACAGCACCACCTATGCAGTACACCTAATGATGAGTTTTCATAGAACCCTCTCAGTGTTTCCACTGAGAATGAGCATGGAGTCTGGAATCTTGTCATAAGCATATCCTCCCATTCCCTAAGCCTGTTTACTTGCCCTCCTTGTTCCAAAGAGCAGTACATGCAGTAGCTCAGCAGTAATCTGTGGCACGTGGTGGAGAGCAGAGGCTGCTTCTTGTGCACCTTGTGGTACGAGAATCGGCTTTACAACTATAGACACTGTGACTGTTTTTGAGTTAGTTTGTGCTGCACATGCCTACTGGGTGCAAATCTGAGACCACTCCTATCTGTACCTCTGTGGTGGGGACTGAAGACTGGTACATGTGATTGCTGCTGGGCCTGACAGACTTCATGAACAGTGAGCTGTCTGTGAGCCTGGCCATGGCCCAACAACTGCTCTGTGAGCTCATTTACAGCCAGTGTTATCTTGGTGCCAGCTTCCCCTAGGCCACCTGCCCCCACACTCCCAACCCTGCTCCACTGGGTCAGAGGGGTTTGCACTTCACAACCCATGATCTCAGCGTGTCTCCTTTCACAGAGCTAAAAACAAATAATAGTTCATGTATCATGTAGTAAGAAACTCGCTCACTATGTACTCCAGTTTAACAGAGTCAGAGCAACCTGCTTTGTTCCCGTGATTTTTACTGTATTGCTTCACTGAATTACAGTGAATAAAGGGTGCAACTGCCTGGAGCAAAACCTGCTAAGTTTTTTTTATTTGCTTACGTTTTTCTCTTGGTGCCGTGGAACCCTGAGGACTGTCACTATTAAGGGAAGCTTCTAGGTGACACCGACACACGCCCACATTGCGCACCCCCTGTCTGCTCCTCAGCAACTGGCTGCCAGTGAAACAAAGACACGGGGCTAGAGCTCAAATTAATGGCATCCACACGGTCCTGCACTTACCAGTAGCATGGGAAGCAGACACCTTGTGTGTAATGACAAACTACGCAGACTCGATTTCTGAGCTTCCCACCTGATTGCAGCCTCTACCGCATCCTTTTCCAACTCCCCAATCAGCCCCACTTGACTGTTACGAGTTGGGAAAGGGCGAGGTGACCATCTTCTCCACTCCCTGACTGATGTGAAGCCCTGTGATAAAGGGCATCAGACTAAAAAAATATTACCCCCATATCATCAGTGGGAGGAGACTGGTCATGAAGGCTATGGCCCTAATTATGATACTGGTGGTAAAAACCGCCTACCGCCACGGCGACAGCCGCCAAAAGAACGTTCCTTGGGCCACCAGACATCCGCCATATTATGACCACAGCTGGATTTCCACCAGAAGGATGGCGGAAATCCGGCTGTGGCCATGCCAGCAGATGGCGGTAAGGTTGCGCTGCTGCCAGCAGTAGCGCCATGCCAGTAGACCACCGCCAGCTGTATTATGACAGCCGCAGCGCCCTGTCTCATCTCCTGTTGGAAGACCCTCTACACAAAGGTATGTGGGCGCTCAGACAGTGGAGTGTGTGTGGGGGTATCTGAACGTGCGTGGATGCAGGTGTGTGTTGAGTGTTGTATGTGTGTGCATGTCTGGGGTGTGAGTGCATGTATGTTGTATTGTGTGAAAGCGTGTCTGCGTATATGTATGTAAGTGTGTGCGGATGTGTGTGTGTATGGATGTATGCATGCATGGATGAATGTGGGAATGGGTGTGTGTAAGCGTGTGTGAAGGGAGGGTCGTGTATGAAGGGTGGGTCTGGTGAGGAAGGGGGGCTGGGGGAATCTGGAGAGGGGGTGTGGGAGTGGGGAAGACCCCTATCAGTGACAGGGAATGAATTCGCTGTCACTGATAGTGCCTACCGCCATGGTTTTTATGGCGGAAAGGAAGCCACAAAGACCATGCCGGTAGGTGGGGTCATAAATCCTGCAGGCGGTACAGTGACGGCTGCCGGCAATCTCCAGCCCAGCGGCCTTTACTGCTGGGGCAGTCGGAGTGGTACATTCCAAACCGCCAATGTCATAATATGGCGAAAGGTACCGCCAGCCTGTTGGCAGTACTTTCCACCATATTACCACCGACCGCCAGGGTCTTAATGAGTGCTTATGTCTTTGCCCAACTGATGACCTCACAAGCATCAGGGCTGTGAGCTTGTCAGCCCAGCAAATACTGGAGACTGTGGGCCCGCCTTCAGACTGCAGGTTTAGGGAATGCATGGGTGTCACTGACTCTCTGGCAGTGTGTCATCATAAGAGTAATCACAGCAAGAACAGCCCATGCCCCAAGAAAGATGTGTGTGTACTTTTATTTCTGAAAAACAGTTTGTTCTAACTTTGGCATTGGCTGACCTGGGGGTGAAACTAAAGGGGACAGAGCCAGATGTCCTCGCTCAGAACCAATCACTAACTGTCTAACATCTCCTCAGCGCTGTCACTTTAAATTACATTGGATACATGTATCAACACATCATTTTACAAAGTGATTGTCAAAGCCTAGTTGTAAAATTAATACAGTGTAGTAAACCGATTTCTGTGATGTACTACAGTTGTCTCACTGTGAAAAAGTCTTACCTCCATTGGGAAAGCTTTGAAGTTCACTGTGTGTTCAGAGCCACGCTGGTTTTCTCTTCCCCAGTGAAATCGTACTTCGTGTAATTCAAATTCATGGCCACGAGGCAATGGGCCACCTAGTAAAACTAAACAAAGCACAAGTTATCAGTGGCAGAGCTCACATACACACACCAAGAGTATGACAAAAACATTAAAATAGAGGTTTGTGATGGCATTGTTCTTGATCATTACACAGAATATGAGCCCATTGAAACAGATCACTCAGGAACTGAGGAGCACTCTAACCCCTTGAGGAGTTGCACATCCCCCCCTCTGTGCGTTCAGGTGCAAGGCAGGGTACATAAAATGTACAAGAATCATCTCAAATAGAAATGGATTACTTAGAAGGCATTGCTCCATACACACCATAACTGTGATTTACTACATACTAATGAATCAAATAAGGGCTGATTTGATGTTTAACCCCTGACTGGTATAAGAGATGGGTGCATCTACAGCCTCTATAGTAACATGTTTATTTGTTTGTCAATGGAGGATGCCTGTTACCAATAAGTTTTGTAAGGTAGAGGAACGGAGTACACATTTTTATTTTACCTTTTACAATAGTATAATAACATTAATACTACAAAACGTTTTTCATGCAAAATAATTTATTTTAATAATTTCAAAATTAATTGAAATCATTTTTACAGTCTACAGCAGTGGTCTGTTTAATGCAGATATCCCTTTTGAATGACAAAAACAGTCTGGCCATTGGGTACATAGTGAAAATGCAAGTGTTTTTTTGCATCATTAACTTAAGTGTTAAGTATTATTTAGATTGTGAAAGCCTTTTGCATCCCTGGACTCAAAAGTAAACTCCTGGACCAAGAAAAATAAATAATATTAATACAATACAACTTTACTTAGTAGACACATTTTCTTGTATTTTCAAAAATCTGTAGTAGTAGTTAATTGGCTGAAGTAGACTTGAGCCTGAAGATGTAGGTTTACATTTACTGAATTGCAACAGATCTACCCTTTTGTAGAACACTTGGCTAACTCATAGAATTCAGGAGTACTGCAAGAGTAAATCTTTGTGAACTTGTCCCTTTGTGAATTAAGCCCAGGTTTTAGGACATGCATAGGCAGGAATCTCCATCTTTATCTCAGTGAATTGCATCTAGTAGTGCATAAAATGATACTATCTTTAGGTGTGCTTCACATACTCGAAAATGTCTTTGTGAATTGACCCCAGTGTTTGCATGAGGATCCCAATGACGCTGAGGACATTCTTATGCAAAGTGTTTGAAATTTCCACTTTGCAGGAAAATCAGTTTGACTGGAAGTCAGCAACGTGCAAAAGGTCTGACAACTTTGTCACAAAGCTTGCTCTAAGAAGCTGCACTGTCCTTACAAGCTAACCCAAGCACTTAACCTTTTGCCTTCATGAAAATAAATCCTATGATATCCCTTCTTCAATACTCTTTGTGTGTCCTGCATCTAAAAGGCGTGAATCCTATCAGGACCCATTCCTGATGCATTCACAGTTTAAAAAATGTTAAAATTGGTTGGTAACTCTTCTAAATATTTTATGTTCTTAACATTTATAAGGTTTAGGTTGGTGGAAGAATTTGGTAGGCAAAAAATATTAAATGATATTTAGAACTTTTCTGCAACTGTGGAGAGGTGTGGCTACAGCCAGACAAAAATGGTGGCTCAGTTTGCAAGCTCTGCTTCACGCGAAAACATTTCTTCCCTGCATACTGCAGTAACCTGCTTCCTTATCCCGGTGAGGTCAGCCATGGTCTGCTCACAATGTAGTGAACACAGCGCTCTATCCTGGGACCTCCAACTGACTTTTGAAGCCGTTTTCTGAATCAGGATTCTCCCAGAGCCACTAAACCCTTGTGTTTGTCTTGCTCTATCATGGCCCCACGGGGACTCTAAAGTAACCAACGACCATTGTGCTGTTTATTTTGACCTCCATGCAAATGAAAGTGCTCTCTCTTACTTCTACCCGCTTACCAGAGGTGTAATTACTACAGGAGCACCAACCTATGTTGCCAGCTAATGTCTACAGTTTACATTCTAAACTTCCCTGTGTCTGTCCTTAAGATGGCCATCATGGATGCTCATTGTTTCTTTAAGACTCTCCTCAGGTCACAGTACTCTCCCTCTTTTAAGCCAAATAGCAACTCATTTACTGCAGCTGCATCTACTTACACCCCCTACCTGTAAATAGGGTCACACCTCCTGCGCTACCCTGTGCACACAACATTATCCATTTCCCCAGCATGGCTGAACAGAGAACAACTGATGCAAGGGGGACCACCAAAGATTTCAAACCGGCCCAAGAAAGGTCAAAACAGGAACCACCCACCCCTGAATCCCCCATCAAAGCAAAATCGGACAATAGCGCGACCTTGGACTTGATCATTCAAAACCTTGATACGCTGCACACCCTCACGCAATCCACCAAAATACCATGGAATCTATGCAAATAGACCTTTCCTCCTTGAAACAGAACATTTGTCTGCTGGGGAGTATAAGCTAACTGGAAGACCATAGAAAAACTCTGCTAAAATTATCTCAAATAATATGGTGAAACTAGCTAGACTAGAAAAAAGCATCACTGAGTTAAAGGACAAAACCAGACGGGTCAATTTACGAATATTTGGATTACCAGAAGGAATGGAAAACCAGGCTCATCCTTGTGCAACATTCATAGAACAATGGATACCACAAGTCCTAGGTATACAATTTGCCAAAGACTTTGAAATAACACAGGCTCATTGAGTACCTACCCACACTATGAAAAACTCTGATGCACCTAGAGCCCTCATCATAAGACCCCTATGCTACTCACACACCGAAGCTCTCCGTAATCGGACCAAGAAGATGCAGAGGATCAAATGGCAGGGCTTATCTATCAGGATCAAGACGACTCAAAAGACACCGTCAAAAGAAGGAAAGAATTCCTATCCCAACGTCGAGTTCTAAGAGACTTATCAATGACATTTTTCTTTATCTGTCCTACCCATTTAAAGACAACTTACAATAGCAAATCAAATATCTTTGATGATCTGAAAGACCTGGACACCTTCTTCACCGACATTCAAGACATGAAAATGAACTCCTAACATTGTCAGATTGCCTCTTGGCCAACGTGCTTCATAACCACCCCAAGCTAACAAGTTCTAACAGGCTCTTAAAAGAGCTAATAAATGCTAACACCTACTTACAGAATCCTGCATCAACAATCAGTAGTTCTTCTTTAATAACATGGTTGTCTAACACCAGACTAACATCATCATGTGGCCTTATGTATCTAAACACATATGTCTACGATAAGCTAGACAGCACGGGCATGCACTTCACTAACCCATCGGTTGGCCTTTCCTCCGCTAACATCCCCTTTTCATTACTCCCTATATTTGCTTTACCAGTCTCCATTTGCCGAAGGTGCACTGTGTAAATGTGCAGTAATATTTTGCACTGTTGTTCCACTCTACTATACTTTCGATTTAACTGTCTAATATATGGCCATATTCTATTAGTAGATATAGTTTCTGCGACCTCCTAAGGTAATCCTTGTTTCAGTGAAGGTCATCTTAATGTTAGATCCGAAGGTCACCTACCACCATTGATAGAACATTTACTAATAGAGTTTGAACTGCTTTCACTGTGTATATCTATTTTTACTAGAACAACACTGCTGCATTTATATACTGCATAGCGGTTTTATGTTCCCAGTTTGCTACACTGCAGTATTGCCAATTAATCTATGCATTAAAGTCCTTTAAGGGCTCCATAATTTCAACAAGCTTAGAATTGTTCCTGTGGCTTGCCTTGATGATATGAAATAGTGTTCTAAAATGCTTGCATTTCAGTTACAAAAGATTTGTTTGTTCAAGCTACAATATCTGACTGCACCAGGTACTTTTCCATTTCCCTACTTACCCAACCTACTCCCACAGGTCTTTATCAAACTCTCACTAAACAACACTAAGGGATTCAATTACATTCAGTTAACATTCCCCCAAACTCAGCTCTATCATCTCACTTTACGCATCATTTCACTCTGCTCCTTAATTATCAATCCCAACCCCTCATAGCACATCGAAAGGGCACTCACACAATAGCCCATAGCTATTGTGTACTAGTCCATGCACAATTCATACTTAATCAGTGGAGGAAGCGCACAGATCCTCGATCCTAGTCTCTTCCTCCAGTGGTCCCCACTGTCCACTCTCTTCTTGGAGGGTACCCCGCCACATGTTACTTGCATTTATACTACCTTTTGTACTACCCTCATCCCCTCTTCTTCTTATTCTATCCATTTCTTCCTTCATATCTTTCTTTTGCTGCCTCAGATCTTCTGGCTCTTCCCTACCTTCCTCCTTATGCCCATCTATACTTCCTAGCCCTCTGGCTCCCTACCCCACTCTCCACCGTTCACATCCTCCGCCTCCTCCATGGCATGAGACATGGATCTGCTCTAAATCAATTCCCAACAATGCCTTATGCACACCTTAAAGACCATCTCCCTCAATGTTAAGGGTTTAAGGCAGCCTACTTAAAGACAGAAAATCCTAGCCTATCCTCATAAACTCAAGAGGAAGGTCAACGTAAAAGAAGCTCTCCTTCTAAAGAAATCCTGGGTGGGTGACATTTCATGTGCCCTTGCTATAAACAAGAAAAATGGCCTAATTACCCTTATATCTACCTCCTCTGGTCTCACCATTATCTCATCTGTGGATGATCCAGAAGGCAGATGGCCTATTACAGCACTACATAAAGACAATACTGACTGTACAGTTGTGAATATCTACGCTCCAAATATCTATAACTCAATCTATTGGACTAACCTTAGTAAAAAACAATTCCCTTCTGATTAACTGCTGTAGACTAATTATGGGTGGAGACTTCAACGTCCCATGGGATGGCACTCTGAACAGGAACTCTGCTTGCTCTTTTGGACCTAACACGTTTCACAAACAAATGCTAAACCTTTGTAAAACTCATAATGTAAAAGACGTTTGGAGACTCTTCAATCCTACAGGCAAGGACTATTCATTTTTCTCCTATCCCTACAACTCATTTTCAAGAATCAGTTATATTTTAGTAGATGATCTACATGTTTCAGGCACCTCAAATCCAAACATTGAACCTATCTTGGTATCTGACCACACCTGCATTTCCTTACTCTATGATATCGCTGATATTGCACCTACGCCCAAAATATGGAGGATGAATAACTTCATTTCAGAAGACCATAGATTTAAGGAATTGATCAAAAATGAGATTGAACACTATTTAGAAGCTAACAAAAACTCTGTCTCTAATCCTCAAATAATGTGGGACGCTCTGTAAGGCCACAATTAAAGGACACATGATCAAGCTTATGGCTAGGTGTGAGAAGACAGTTCCGGCCACCTGGTCTGACCTGATTTTTCACTTTTTGACCATCTGGTTTTTTACCTTTATTGTGAGGAAGCCTCCTAGTCGGGGACTGACCCACAGTAGACTCATGGTAAAATGGACTGCGTCTGTTTACCGCGGGTGCTGCCTTGCTAAGGAAAGGCTGCTGTGCCACAGCAAGAGTAGGAGGCCCCGGGCTGGTTACACAAGACCATGTGTGCACATGGGTGTGCACCTATGTGAGGGCTGCCCGGGGAGGAATCCTGGTGTGTGCAGTCCAAGAACTTCACTTAGGTCACCTGGCACAGAAGGAACTATGCAGAGTGGGTGGTGACCTGGAGTAGGTCTCATGAGATGGGTGTACACATGTGAGGGATATTCATTGTGCTCATTGTCTTTTCACTGGAGGGACACTCCATTAAATGTAAATGGAAAAGCGTGGCCTAGGGCATAACTCAGGTCCCCTTAGGACCCACAGAGACCAGAGTCACACCAATGTACACTGTAACCTGTAGGAAAAGATTGATGCAGTAGGTTACAAAAGCCTAGTTGTACAACTTATGGGTCATCCAGAAATGCCATCTTTCTCTGACTCAGCTCAGGATTAGGGTAAATTACGGCTCTAGCCAGCTTCTTGAGTCAGGCCTTGCATCAATCAGCCAGCTGTCAGTTTCAGAGCACATGTGGCCATCGCTCCTGACAACGCCATTTTGAGCTATCTCAGAAGACTGTGCAGGAAGGAGGGGACAGGGGGAAGGAAGTGATGTGCTACATCTGGATAGGCCAGAGGTGCAGGCCTGCTGGACACTTCCACCCCCACTTAAAAGGTCCTTCACAGGGGAGAGCTCTCTCGCTTGGCTGTGCTTCACTAATGGACACTGTGACTGCAGACAGCCGTCATGGGCAACTGGAAGGAAGAACCCCATGACTGCCCTCTGGGGCAGGGACCCTAACCCTGAATGACTTCAGGCCTGGCGAGGTGAATGCCAGGGCCAGGTAAGCTGGCCCCTTTACCCACCACTGAGGACTATTTGGGGGAAACGCTAGGCTGGCACAAGGAGACCGTACTACCCAGAAGAAAAGGAGGACACCCAGAAGAAAGGCTGGCGCAGGGAGTCAGTGGGATTGGCTACCTACAATCTGGAACCCTTCTAGGCCAGGAGGCCTAACGAAAGTCCTCCTGGTGGCATGGGCTCATCACTAGGAGGCAAAACACCAAGATCATCAAAATGGGCCCTTGAGGGCCTGAGATATCCCAAGGGGAAGATCTGTGACTTTTGACCTATTTCAGAGTGAGCGACGAAGCGTGTAGAGCTCCACAGCCACTCTGGTCGATGCCCTCAGGGTGGGTTAGGGCTGTCCCCAAGAAGAGGAGGAGCTGAGGGTGTGCCCCCGTGGCAGAAGAGGGGACCCCATGAAGCCTGGCCTATTCATGGAGACAAGGTGGGGCAGGTGCTGCCGCACACCCCTCCTTGCCGTGATGGTGAAGGGGCCCCAGACCCCAATACGGTGCCCCCTTCGCCGTTACGCACCCTGTTAAAAATCCAGGAAGGGGGCCCTGGACACCATCCTGGGGCCCGCCAAGAAGGATGGCCAGGAGGGGGCGTTGCGCCCCCCACGAAGATGGCCACCAACTGAGGAAGGGGCCGGCCATCAAAGACAAAGCCGGGGAGCGCAGTTGCGCTCCCTGTGAAAATACCAACTGGGTCCCAACCCTATCCCGGGCCTCTGTAGAAGTCAGGGTGCTGTTGTGCCCCTGTGAAGCCACCCAGAGGGGCCCCGGACTCCATCCCGGGGCTCTGTGAAGAAGAGAGTGGGGAGTACCACTGCGCTCCCCAGGAAGTAGAGGAGGGGCCTGGAACCCATCTCAGGGCCAGATGCTGCAAGAGAGGAGGAGGGGGAAGTGCCATCGCACTCCCCCCAGGTGGCCCACCCCACTGCCGAAGCCGCTCGCATCTGCCCGCAGGAGCGGACAGACATCAAGTGCAGGGCCGGCTCCCACGGCAGCACCTGGAGGTGCTGGCCATGCGGGGCGTTGGTTGCAGCAGTTGAGGGTGGGCTCCCCAAGCCGCTCCCTAACCTTAGGGGGGTGTTCAGGTGGGACCGAACACCCCCCAGTACGAGGACTGCCAGGGTTGGGCTCCCCAGTGCGCTGTCCTCCAACAAAGAGGCAGCATGAAACAGGTGTCAGGGTGGGACTGGAGCCCCCCAGCGGTGCGCTCCCTGCGCTGCCCTCCAACAAGGCAGCCATGCAGGAGGTGTCCAGGTGGGATAAACTAAAGCAAAGTGGCTCTCCATGGCACGAGAGAGCCGCTCATCACATATGCATCCCGGCCCACAACACCTTGCGAGGCCCAGCATCGCCATGAGCCTAGTTCTCAGCTCGTGGTGGCCCCAAAAAGATGGGGCCACCACCTACCAAGTGCCCACAGACAGGGGGAGCTGCAGGAGCAACGTTTGTGTCTCCACCCTAGGTTGAGTGGGACAACAGAATTATAACCCCCACCTCCTCCCCAAGGGTTTCAGCACAATGTAAAGCACAAGCTTCTTGGACCTTTTGTTCCTTTCTTGTGGGACTGCACCTTCTAGGGGTGTTGGATGGCATTACCTGAGGTTAAGCAAGAATAACTAGAACATAATCTGAGAGTAATCTAAAAATAATCAGAAAGTATTCCTTATTTTCAAGTTATTCCAACATGCCTGGACATGTTTCTGGTTGATGCTGAATTGAGTAATGAGACTGACAGGCATCTCTTATCAAAGTAGATGTATTTTATGGCCAAATTTAGGTGCTTTCACTCCAACTTACAGTCAAATATTGCATTGTGATACCAGGAAATGTTTTGTCATGTGGGTTGTTGGATTATATATCACCTCAGGGGAGACCAGAATGATTACACAATGTTATCCAACAGTAATTTCATCAAGTGTATATATTTGTTAATTGTTGCCTAGTATTGAGTAGTGTGTGTGTATTAAATGTACTTTTACTTTATCAAATAAAAACATTTATTGAGTGTCATGCTTGTGTGCTAATGAATGGGGATTACTAGCCCACACCACCTCCCTTGAGTTAGTCTTGAACTACTATGCAATGCTTCCCTATGAGAGTCAGTCGCAATAATGGGGTGTTTGGTTCCCAGTGGTGGCCGTGTGAGGACCCATTACTTGTGCAGGCCACACAACTAATGACCCACCTTCCAACACTAGGGAAAACAAACATGATAAAAAAGCCTTAGATCAATTGGAACTCCACATAAAGACACTCGTAAAATCCCTTAAACGCTCGAGGGATAAATCACAACTAAACCAACTTACTAAACTAAAGTACGAATCCAACAAAATCCTAAGTAACAAAGCTCACATTCTATTTCAGAGATACAAAGACACCATGGCCTGCGGCCGAAAACAAATGGGTAGAATACTAGCCTCATACTTAAAACATAACTGTAATCGATAAACATGGCATACCATCTGGCAATGAGAAGGACATTTTGAACACCTTTGAGAACTTTTATTGTAAAGTCTATACTAAAAGTAATTATTTTCCACATGAATCCTGCTTCAACTATCTTAAATGGATTAATATCAAAACAATAGACAAGGACACCAAACTCTCTTTATAAAGCCCTATTTCCAGACAAAAGATTCTAAATGCAATCAGAAAACTCAAACCCAGAAAAGCCCCAGCATCCTTTTACCAAACATGGACAGCATCTCTAATCAGTCCCCTAGAGGACCCTTTTACCCATTTTTCCATCAGTGGCTCCATTGCAGGCACATCTACAGAATCAATGATTATAGTCATCCCCAAAGAAAGAAAAGATCACTCCAGCCTTAAAAACTATCGTCCCATTACTCTAATAATTATTGATTGCAAAATGTATGCGAAAATCCTCGCACAAAGACATGAATCCATTCTTAACAAAATAACTCATCCCTCCCAAACAGGCTTCATCAGAGGCAGATATGGTGCAGACAATATCAGACTTTTCAGCCACATAACAGAGAAGGCTCACACCCTTAACGAGCCCTCTTGTGCAATAGCTCTGGATGCCAAGAAGGTCTTTGACAAGGGCTCACGGCCTTTCCTTCATGCCATGCTCACAACCTTCAACCTAGGTCCTTCTCTCATCAAAATGATCCTCGCACTATACAAAGAACCCAAGGCCAGAATATGTATTAATGGTGGCCTTTCAAATACATTTACTCTCCATCCAGGTACCAGACAAGGTTGCCCTCTCTCACCATTACTATTCCCCCTAACACTGGAACCTCTTCTCATAGAAATCAGAGATGACCCCTCCATACCAGGGATCTCCTGTAAAGGAAGCCTGCAAAAAGTGGCAGCTTATGAAGATGACATTCTCCTGTTTCCTACCCAAGCAAACACAGCCCTACCCTGCATCATGACCACTAAAAGCAAATATGCCCATGCCGTTGGTTACTGTCTCAATAAAGATAAAACTGAGGTACTTCCTCTCAATATACATTGTAACAGCTCCATTATAAGTAACCTTGGCCTCAAATGGGCTTCTGACAGAATTAAAAATACCTGGGACTATGGTTTTTCAAATAACTAAAAGAATCCATGGATTCCAATGAGAAAATGACCCTATCCAAAATTAAAGATATCATAGACAACTGGTCCGCTAGATACATCACATTGTGGGGAAGGATTGAATCTGTTAAGATGATGATCTCCCCACTCATTATTTTCCTAATTAGTAATGCACCAATACACCTTTCCGACACCTTCTTTACCAAAATTGATTTAATCCTTACTGAATTCATATAGCAATCCATAAAACTTAGAATTCTCTGAAAGATATTAAGACTTCCAAAATCATTAGGTGGCTTAAACTTACCAGACTATAGGAGATACTGGCACACATTCCTAGCTAAACAAGGTAGCCTCTGGTTTCCTCTCATAAACAACGTCTCCTCTTCATGGCTCAAAACTGAAAAGGTGCTAGCGAATCCCCTCACCCTCATTTCTTTTCTCACCACCAAGAAAATAATAATGGAACACTCATCACTCATTCTCACTGATACTGCACAAGCTCTCCAGAAAATTTACATTAAGCTCCCAAACAAAATTTGCCACTCCACTCTAGCCTCACTATGGCAAAATGATCACCTGAAACTAGAAGGCAAATCATTTTTTTAGAGAATTGTGCAAAAAAGGTATTTTATACATAGGAGAACTTGGTTCTCACCACAATCCTTGACCCTTCTCTCAACTCAAAGCTAAATTTGACTTAAATGATTTAGACTTCTTTCATTTAAAAAAAATTAAAGTAAATATTTCCAAACACCAAACCCCAGTGACTGCTGACCTTCCAATTACTCTTCGCTCATATTCTAAAGGAGGCCACCTAGCTTCCAAACTCCACTTCCTCCTCTCAGCCACCAGCTCTGTGTTAAAGAAATCACTACAAAATAAATGGGAATCCCTCCTCCTCAACTCCAACTGCCCTAAGACTGCTCCAATGAACTGGCCTCACATCTGGGCGAATCTTATAACAAACAAAATCACACCCACTTTAGCTCAAAGTAAACACTGGGTGACTCATATGACCAACTGGACCCACACCAAAATGTTTAAAATGGGACTCCACAACTCTAACAATTGTTGGAATTGTAAGAAAGAACCAAGAGACCTGGAACACATGCTTCGAAGCTGCACCTTCTCTGAAAACATCTGGGTGGAAATCAGTATTTCTAGATCTAAAATTGTAAAACTAACATGGGCACCTACCATGGTCTCCATTTCCCTCGGTATCTCCCCCCCCCCGACTTGCACCACAAACTAAACGAAGAAGACCACAGGCTTTGGATATCCTTGTATCAACTGGTCTCAAAGTCATTCTCTCTAAATGGAAGGGTTTTTCCAAACTTAGCCCTCACACATGGTGGGACTAGATACAATTCACCAGAGGAGCGGACAACTCCTTGAATACATATCTAAAGATTAAATAAAAATAAAAAGGAGTCAGAATCTGGTCCAAATTTGACAAATGTATTCAAAATACACATCCATAGTCAACCGACCCTTCCCTCCCATATCCACCCCCTTCCTGTACTCCATTATCTTGACCACCCCTCCTCATACCTCCTCCATATCTCTTACCTCCTATCTTCTACCGCCTGTCCTATCTTCTACCTATTCCCTTCTCACCTTCCTCCCACACTCACACGATCATCAGGGGTAAGCTACTTTTAGGTGGCCACCTACCAGTCAGTTCAGTGATACCCCTATACAAATATCATACTTATCCCACATTCACTCTTCACTCCATATACAGATACTCAATCCCCTCATCACACATGCAAATCTCCTTACCTGTACCTATGGTATTGTTTTGAACTAATAGCTATGATACCCCCACAATACATTTGTGTCTTCTCCTATATCCTTACTTGTGTTGTACTTTTGTTGTTCTTTACTCATGTAAAACCCTAATAAAATGTATCTTGAAATAAAAAAAAAGAACTTTTCAGCAACCAAGTGTATTACTGCATGACATACCGTCATGGATACAATTCCAGCAAAACCTACTCAGAAATGAGGTGGCTTATTCACAAAGGTAAATCTGTATGTGTACGTTTACTACAAGTAGATTTACAAATACACGTTTGAGTAACTCTACTGCTTTTGGCAATTCACGATTTACAAGTGTAAAGTACTCAAAACTGAACACTTACATGTCCCCATCCCTGAAATAGAGCTTGGAGTCAGTAAAAATGTCACCTTTGACTGTAAAGTTACTACTAGTTGTGCTTTACAACTATATTCTACTTTCAGGGCACTTGGGAGAGCCCTGCATAAAAAATAAGAAAGAGTATTTTATCTTTAATATTATTGCTAACTAATAATATGTTACAGCAATAATAACAATTTTAAAACAAACAAAAATAATTGTGAATATATATATATATATATATATATATATATATATACGGTCTGATGTTTAAATTATAAAGAGTCCCACCTAAAGTAAAAGTACATATATATATTTTTTCATTATGTATCACTTCTTGAAAGTCATACATCCAATCAAGTAAACGTAATCTAATTATTTTAATAAATGTTAGCGTTACATTAATATTTTTTATGTTTTTATTAAACCTTAAATACAATATATTTATATTTTTAAATAGTTCAAATATTTGTTAACATAAATCTTTATAGGGATTTATTTTAAGTCCAATTTTCTAACATTTTCTAATGGAGGCTGTTGCAGTACCATTGATTGGCCATGTGTGGTACTGGAATTACTCCATGTCTGAGCTGGACTACATCTATGATTGTTTTGGGTCGTTTTTGGCTGAAGCAACTATATAAGAGCAGTGTTAGAATTGCATTGGACTTACTATTTTGTGTGAGGGTGCATGTTCCTCCCTAAACCTCTCACCTCTCCCTTACCCTCCCTTAGATCTCTCCTTAGTCCACTTTAGTCCTCCCTTCAGCTCTCCATTGCAGTAGTAAGTTTTTCCTATTTTCTGTCCACTTTTCCATCCCTCACACATTTACTTAACCCCTCCCCCGCTATGGACATAATGGTTACATCTGGTGGCGTGGCACTTAGGTGCCACGGACGTAACCATTATGTCCTGGTATAGGCCCTCAGGGGAAGCGCTGGCGCTCCCCCCCAAGGGCCTCCCCCCTCACTCCCAAGGACAGGGCTGGAAAGGAAATCGCTTTCCCTTCCACCCCTGCTCCTCCTGACCCCCCCAGTGACGTCTGAGGACATCAGCACGTCAATGCGCACTGACCTCATCAGAGGTCAACTCCCGTCGCTGGAGGAGAAACTGATTAGTTTCTCCTCGGTATGGGGGGCACGGGAGGCAGAAAGGCATGAAAAGGGAAGGAAAGGCTTTTCCTTCCCTTTTCATGTCTCTCTGTGCATTACTGCAGCACAATTGCATAGCAATCCCACTAGACACCAGGGATTTTTTTTATTTTATTTATATTGATAAGGGGAGCGACCCCTGGGGGCAATTTTTTATTTTTATATTAGGCCTTTTCTGCCCCTCTGGGGGCAGATTTGCCTTTATTTATTAGGCTGATCTGCCCCGGGCGGGGGGGGGGGCAGAAGCCATTAGGCACCAGGGATGTATTTTTTAAAAAAATTATATTGATAAGGGGAGCGACAGCTTAGGCAAGGGTCACTCCCAGGGGGGATGGGGCCAATCTTTCTATTAGGCCTTTTCTGCAGATTGTCCTATATTAATTAGGCCGATCTGCCCCCGGGGGGCAGAAGCCACTAGACACCATGGATTTTTTATTTTCATTTATATTGATAAGGGGGGGTGACCCGTTACGCAAGGGTCGTTCCGGGGGGGGGGGCAACTTGTTTTTAGGCCATTTCTATTAGGCCGATCTGCCCCTGGAGCGGCAGAAACCACTTAGGAACCAGAGATTGGTGTGTGTGTGTTTTTTTGGGGGGGGCAGGCCCTTGGGCAAGGGTCACTCCCCATGGGGGCACATTACCGTTGGCCGTTTTTGGAAGGCCCATCTGCCCCCAAGCGGGCAGACAGCCCACCAGAAACCAGGAAAGATTTTTTTCCAAAATAAGAGGTTGGGGGTATGGCCATATCCCCACCCTAAATAAATGGGGCCAAAGTTGTTCTTCCCATCAGTAGGCAGATGGGGCTATTACCCCCAATCCACACCCGGGGGGGGCAGAAAGTCTACTAGATGCCAGGGAATTTTAAAAAAAATAGTGTGCTGGTGGCTACCAACCAGTATGGGCATGGTTATGCCCCCACCCCAACTGAAGGGGGTAACAGTCTTTCAGCTCTCCCCCCACACACTAAAACATCTTATCCCACGGCAAACAAGAGGACATTTGATTATTTGGGGTTTTGGTTTTACCTTTGGGCCATAAGAGCTTGGCTAACTCTCAAAATTGTCCCACTTGGAATGGTGAGGGCTGCAGTTTTTGGACTTTGGGAGGTTGCCATGTAGAAAAATCCACAAGATCTAGACAAATCTGAAAACTAAACATCTGGGTGAGTCCAGGGTGGTGTGCTTCACATGCAGCCCGAACCATTTTCTTACCCACCATGCCCTGCAAACCTCCAACTTTGCTGGAATTCACACATTTTGCCCACATTTTTGTGATGGAATCTTCCAGATTCTGCAGGAATCCACAAAATCCCTTCCACTTAGCATTGCCTCATCTATACTGATAGCAATTCTGCTGCACTTGTCAGCCTAAAAATGTTTTTTCAAACTGCCCTTTTGGACCCACTTTGGTTCCCCCTCAATTTAGACATGTTTTTGGCTCTTCCCTGTCACAGGCACTTGGCCCACCTACACAAGTGAGGTATCATTTTTACCGGGAGGCTGAGGGGAACGTTGGGTGGTAGGAAATGTGTCCCGGTGCAGTGATCTCACCCAGAAATGTGGGAAAAGTGTGATTTTTGAGCTAAATTTTAGGTTTGCTGAGGATTCTGGGTAAAGAAACATCGGGGGATCCACGCAAGTCACACCTCCCTGGATTCCCTCAGGTATCTAGTTTTCAGAAATGTTTGGGCTTGGTAGGTTTCCCTATATGGCTGCTGAGCCCAGGACCAAAAACGCAGGTCACCCCCAGAAAAACAGGTAGTTGAGTATTTGATCATTTTAATGTGTCCACGTTGTGTTTTGGGCCATTTCTTTTTGCGGGCACTAGGCTGACCCATACAAGTGAGGTACCATTTTTATCGGGAGACTTGGAGGAACGCTGGGTGGAAGGAAATTTGTGGCTCCTCTCAGATTCCAGAACTTTCTGTCACTGAAATGTGAAGAAAAAGTGGGTTTTTTGGCCAAATTTTGAGGTTTGCAAAGGATTCTGGGCAACAAAACCCCAGTGAGAGCCCCACAAGTCACCCCATCTTGGATTACCCTAGGTGTCTAGTTTTCAAAAATATGCAGGTTTGGTAGGTTTCCCTAGGTGCCGGCTGAGCTAGTGGCCAAAATCCACAGCTAGACACTTTGCAAAAAACACGTCAGATTTCAATGTAAAAATGTGATGTGTCCAGGTTGTGTTTTGGGGCATTTTCTGTCATGGGTGCTAGGCCTACCCACACAAGTGTGGTACCATTTCTATCGGGAGACTTGGGGGAACACTGGGTGGAAGGACATTGGTGGCTCCTCTTAGATTCTAGAACTGTCTGTCACAAAAATATGAGTAAAAAGTGTTTTTTAGCCAGATCTTGAGGTTTGCAAAGGATTCTGGGTAACAGAACCTGGTGAGAGCCACACAAGTCACCCCATCCTGGATTCCCCTAGGTGTTTAGTTTTAGAAAAATGCACAGGTTTAGTAGGTTTGCCTAGCTGCCGGCTAAGCAAGAGGCTAAAAATTTACAGCTTGGCACTTTGCAAAAAACATGTCAGATTTCAATGTAAAAATGTAATGTGTACATGTTGCATTTCCTGTCGCGAGCATTAGGCCTACCCATGCAAGTGAGGTACCATTTTTATCGGGAGACGTGGGGGAACACAGATTGCAAAACAAGTGTTATTGCCCCTTGTCTTTCTCTACATTTTTTCCTTCCAAATGTAAGACTGTGTGTAAATAAGACATCTATTTGAGAAATGCCCTTTAGTTCACATGCTAGTATTGGCACCCCAGAGTTCAGAGATGTTCAAATAACCACTACTTCTCAACACCTTATCTTCTGCCCATTTTGGAAATACAAAGGTTTTCTTGATACCTATTTTTCACTCTTTATATTTCAGCAAATGAATTGCTGTATACCGGGTATAGAATAAAAACCCATTGCAAGGTGCAGCTCATTTATTGGGTCTGGGTACCTAGGGTTCTTGTTGAACCTACAAGCTCTATATCCCCGCAACCAGAAGACGTAACAGTATATTGCTTTCAAAAATCTGATATTGCAGGAAAAAGTAAAACATTGAGAAAAATGGCTGTTTTTTCACCTCAATTTCAATATTTTTAATTTCAGATGTTATTTTCTGAAGGAAAACCCTGTAGGATCTACACAAATTACCTCTTGCTGAATTTAGAATTGTGTCTACTTTTCAGAAATGTTTAGCTCTCTGGGATCCAGTATTGGTTTCACACCCATTTCTGTCACTAACTGGAAGGAGGCTGAAAGCAGAAAGAATAGAAAGAATAGTAAAATGGTGTATGTCCCAGTAAAATGCCAAAATTGTGTTGAAAAATTGGGTTTTCGGATTCAAGTCTGCCTGTTCCTGATAGCTGGGAAGAAGGTGATTTTAGGATCGCAAACCCTTTGTTGATGCACTTTTCAGGGAAAAAACCACAAGCCTTCTTCTGCAGCCCTGTTTTCCCATTAAAAAAAATAATTGCTGAATTTTGAGTCATTTCTTCGTCTCCTTCAGGGGAACCCACAAAGTCTGTGTACCTCTAGAATCCCTGGGATGTTGGAAATAAAGAACCAAATTTGGTGTGGGTAGCGTATGTGGACAAAAAGTTATGAGGGCCTAAGCGCGAACTGCCCCAAATAGCCAAAAAAAGCCTTACCACCTGAGGGGGAAAAAGCCTGGCAGCGAAGGGGTTAAAAAATATGTGTGTTCTTGTGCAGGGGTCTCAGCGGATGGCTCACAGATCCCTGCACATAAACAATAAGAGAGGTGGAGGCAGTGAGTTCCACATGCAGGTTTGTGAATAGAATTTTGTAGTATGTTAGCAGTAGTGTTGTAGTTCGACGAAATGTACTACCATATGCAATTTGTGGATTGGCCTCTCCATCATTAAATGTAATTAAAAGAAAATACAGGTTTTGCCAAAACATTAGCAGCCAAGTTACTGCCAAATTTTCACTCTTTATTGCCTGCCTGACACCTTTTTGAAAAGCTGTTTTCTCAAAAACTATAGAAAGGATTACAGCAAACCACAAAAAGAAATGTAGCTTTCATTCTGCAGTTGTTGTAAATCCATTCAGTGGTGTTAGTTATAGTTGAGATCAGAATTTCCAAGGGGAACTGCATCTGTTTTGACCCTCCTAAACTTTTCGCACAAATCTTCATCAAACCATGAATGCCAACACCTAACCAGTTTCATTTGAGGTGTGCCACTTTTTGTGCAGCTTTTTCTAATGACAACAAAGTTATAAGCAAACCAAAAAATGCATTTTCAGTGGAAAGTGAGGGTGAAAAATCACTGCAGATTAATGGCCCCTAGAGGTCTGGAAGGTAACAATAGTTAGGTAAACTATAACAAATAAAATGTTCTGCAGCCCTTCATTGGCCTGCCATTGCCAGCAGAGGTCGGTCTGAACTGTTAAAAAACTGAGAAAATAGACAGCTCTCCCTAAGTAAATTAGCTCTGGTGTCATAGTCTCTAACAAAAAGTAAGAAAATAGTATTTTGTCTTCTATTTAGGTAGTAACAGAAAGCCATAATTTGGGTTCAATGTGCCCCTGAAAACCATGAATGCCAGTGCCACTGCATCTGGTGCACTACTCATAGCTATGCAGCTGCTCTTCCCTCAGTGCCTCATGACACATAAAGTATTAGGCCCATATATATCAAGATTTTTTCTGGTTGCAAACGGGCCGATTCTCCGCACCCGGAAAAAAGCATTTTGGCATGTATCAAGCCAAAATTGCAATTCGGTAGCAAGCTACTGAATCACAGATTTGGTTTGCGACCAAACAACAAATTTGGAATCTGGAAGGGGATGTTTTAATGTTTTGTGAATGAATTCCAGTTGCAAAACAATAATTTACAGAGTACAAAAGTTTAGTGGTAATGCATTCGCAAAGAGGAAGGGGTCCCCAAGGGAAAGTAAATAATATCTATTAAGAGCAGGCAGTGGCCCAATGGACCACTACCTGCTCTTAAAAAATGAAACTGTTCTCCTTTATGAATAACGGGTTGCATTTTTAAAAAAGATTGCTTTATTAAATAGCAAACACAGACATGTTAGTCAGCTGACTGCAGCAGGCCACCATTCCTGTGATGGCTGTGATTCCCAACGAGTCTAAAATTGGGACCTACGTCATTATTATGCATGGGATTTCTCTTTGTGGCCCACTAGGAATCCCTAATGAAACTCGAAAGAGTTTCATTCATTCAGAGTACTGATTTCCTAATTGCGATTCAGAGAGAATCACAATTAGGCAATCAGTACTACTATTGTTAGTGCATCTGGCACTTGGTTCCATCTCAATCCGCCTCTATTTGAGCTTGGGTTGGAAGTACATCCAGTAATTCAGGGGAGAAATTAACAAAATCCGAGTTACCTAAAATTGAGGTGATTCAGACATTGGCCAAATAGACTCACCCAGGTCTGCGTCACAGAAGGGTATCCAGTGCAGATCTCCCTAGTACTAATGCTTGTGCCGCTAGCAATTCCAGCAGCTGAAGATGGAGGGCAACCTAGGGAATGAACCTGACTCCTGGGTGTAGCAAAGCACAGGTTTCACTAGAACAACCTACCATGTGTTTATACTTGAGTCCTGAAAACAGTTGAGAGGATTGGGAAGGGGGCTGGTTTCGACAAGGTAGACAAAAATATTTCACCTATTCAATTTTTGTATAACTCTTCTTATTAAAGGTATTGCGTGAGACAGGTAGACAGCGTTTCAGCATATAAACGTTATAAACCGTTCGATTGATTTCCCAGTTTGCAAGACATTTGACATAAACTGCACAATACTTTCCCCGTGCAATCCTACCGTGCAATCCTACCGTATGGGGAAGCTGGGCGAGGCCGTCGGCATTTCACTCAGGCCCGATGAGAACTATTTCATCCTTAATACACGTTTTTATCATCCCCGGATACAATGCAGAGCAATTAAAAAAAGAGTGCCATTTTTACGAAATACAAACATAGGTAACACATTTTTCAAGATAATTTACAAAACAGAAAAGTGAGCACTATCAACACTTTAATATATCGCACATTTTTTTTGTTGATGTTGCAGCAGTCTCTTTGTAAGCCAGGTGACTCGCATTTATGTTTATGAGTCAAATCCTTTCTGTTCTGACACATAAGTACTGAGAGTTTAACAGGAGGTGTGAGTGGTATCCGGAGCAGGAATGACTCATTGCGCTTTTCGTTGTGACTAGCATTTGCTTTGTATGCTGAATTTCTGACGAGGAAGTGTTTGATTAAAAAAGCTACCGCTTTAAGGGTTAGCCAGTGCTTTCATAGTTTCATGAGATTTTTGCCAGATGCCATCTGTTATACTGGTAGGCCTGTTGTCGTGTGTGCCCTTCGGTGTCAATAAACCACCCTAATAACCAGAACAAATAGCGCATTGATGTGAAGAACATTTCATTATAAAACAATTCACGCATACACCTGAAAGGTTTTCATCATATCAACTTGCCAGAAATACTAATCGGAAGCATTTCCTCTTCCTGCTATCAAAGTGTTTTTTTCATGGAGATTCATATGCTCATTACTCTTAAGGTAAGTGTATTTCGATTACATGTAGCAACATGATAAAGAAAGCAGGAGTGGCGAACCCCTGTACGCGTCCACTCTCATCTTGGGCTACCTTTTTACTTTACATGAAGCACTCCTCACGAAAATTGGCTAGGCTATATTATTGTCTACCACGTTATGGAAATCACAAGAAGCTTCATGACTAAAATGTATGGCATAGTCCAATTTGCATCTGTGGGACCATGCTGACCTTCCTTCATGCAAAAGGGCACAGTAGGACATTCACATTCCTGGGAGGGGGGGCACTAATTGGGAGTCCATGTTATCCACGCCTGCAAAACATTAATAGTTCAATCCATAACACAAGTGCATCTCCTCATCATAGACTTGCCCTTAAGGTCTGTGCAGATTCACCCATTTGTGACTGACAAATCAAAATGAATACAATTAGAATTCTCTATTAATCATAGATTGCAGATTACATTCCTATTGGTCCAAGTCATACTTTTGCAGACCTTATAAAGTGCGAGTTTGGGGCTAGCGTTAAGGTGCCATTGCGTATTTTTCACATCCTCCTTTCTTCTTTCCATGAATCTTTTTTCTACGACAACAGATCCTTTTTACATTACTGTGTTAAGAGCACTCTCGCACCATAAATCCAGATTTAAGTGCACATGAACCAGTATTGAGCCTAGAAGTGCCACACCGTCCCCTGAATAATGGATATGAAGGGCATTGATTTGATGGGGCTGAGGGGTTATTTCTTGTTAAGGTATAAGGAGACATATTTACCATTTATTTATTTATTTAATTGTTGTCAGCCTATCCGGCCATAACAATAATACACAATAAGTATCAATCCATCACACGCAATAAAATCACATTAAATAAAACATTGTAAAAAAGAAAAACTATACTTGAGTTTTTGATTTTACGTGGCCCTAGGTGAATCCAATATGCCCTGCAATATCATAAAACTTGATTATTAGCCATAATTGGCATAAGACTCTTTACTTATTCTAAAAACATTATAGATCTAAAATTTAAATATCCTATTCTTGCACTAATCATTTGGGTTCTTGCGATACCTGCCAGCAGTATAATAATAATAATAATAATAACCCAGGACCTTGCCTGGTTTAATCAGCAACCTTCAGCGATGTCTCATACTAATGATAGCTAGGATAACACAAGTAATTATACTTAGGCCAACTGTGAGTACATTGATGAACGTAACTTCCACGCTTCCAATATATAAGTTGAAACCTTCGCCACAATATGTTTCTCATCTGATCGCATACAAAGCACTTCCGCCTCATTACATTTCCTGATCCCGTATGATCTAAAAAGCGGACGTAAGTACAATTTGCGGAGTTTAAGCGTAAAATGACATAATAAAAGGAAGTGGGATAATGTTTCTTGGCCACCATGAAGGCAAGGACAGCATTCTGATCCGCACTGTGAGACGGCTTGCCATCTGTTAGTCACCGCCTTCACTGGTAATGTACCCATACGAAATTTAAAATAGAGAGCCCTTTTTTCTTCCGGATAGATGCAGTCTATGAAAATTGCTGGTTTAAGCTCTTGGTTGAGCAAAATGTACCTCTTGAGTAAAGGGCTAAGTGTCTCACACATACTCTGAGTCTTTTGGTCCCAGTATGCCTTTTTAATGACAGATAAACTGGGCTTTCTGATTTTCCCTGGATGAAGCCAGAGGTCTTCTTGGCCAATAGCAACCAGGGTAGTTGAGATGTGTTTAAACCAAGGCAATTTTCGGTAATTTTGTAGCTTCATGATGTCCATGAGTGTTTCTCTGTATGGTTTGAGTTCCTCTTTTGCCCAGATACGGATCCAATATCTTATCGGGGCCAGTGCAATGTAATCCTCGACCTTTCTCATTTGTAAATCAGTTCTCAACGCATTCATTGGTGCGGCAGTGCCTAAACAAAGTAATCGGCGTAGGAAATTATTCTCAGTTACTTGTATTAATGGGGTCTTTCTAAATCCCCAAATCTCTGCGCTGTAAAGTGCTGCCGTCCTTGCTTTGGTTTTATAAGCAAGCATTGCAGAACTCACAGAATGGTTGCCTGTGGCTTTAGCAAATCTAAGTACCGCTCCGGCGTGCTGGGCCAAGGAGATGTTACTTTTGTAGATTTGTGATTTCCATGTCTGTTTTTCGTCCAGTCTGCAACCCAGGTAGTCATAGGTGGTCACTCGAGCCAAGGGCTTGTTGTTTACCCTGAAGGTCGAATGCATCGTTTGTTTTGGGTTGAGAATCATAAACTTTGTTTTCTCCTCATTAATTACCATGCTCCTTGAGGTGCAAAATGATTCGAAACCCCTAAGTAGACGATGCATTGCTATCTCTGTTCTTGCCAGTAATACAGCGTCGTCAGCAAAAAGCAGGATAGGTATACTTTCATTGGCTAGTTTTGGCACATCCAGATTTAATTCCCTCAGATCTTGGCTTACTTTATTTATATAACAGTTAAACAAGGTTGGGGCCAAAACACATCCTTGTTTTACGCCACGCTGGATTGGAATTTCTGCTGTATAATCATTTCTCGTGGAATATCTAACCCTAGCAGTATTCCCTGTGTGCAGTAGAATTAACAGCCTTAGAATTTTCCCCTGTATGCCCATTTCTGACAATAACTGCCATAATATTTGGCGATTGACGCTGTCAAAAGCTGTTTGAAGATCCACAAAGACCAGATATAATGCACAATCTTTTAGGGTGGCGTATTTCGCGCAGATCATATTCAGCTTAAAAAGTTGATCTATTGTGCTTTGGCCTCTCCTAAAACCAGCTTGGTGTGTCGATATTAAATCTCCATCCTCCAGCCATTGATCTAAACGCAGCTGGATCAATTTGGCGAAGATTTTTCCAACACTGTCAAGCAGTGAGATAGGCCTATAGTTGCACACCAAGTCCCGAGGTCCTTTTTTGTGAATTGGGACAATTATTGATTTCTTCCAAGAGGTCGGAATTACCTCGTGGTGCCAAATACTGTTGAATATGCGTGTTAGAGCAGGCAGCCATAACGTTAACTGATTACGATAAACGTCTGAAGGTATGCCGTCTGGGCCTGCAGCCTTATACGGTTTTTGAAGGAGAATAACTTGTTTAATCTCTCTCTCGCTGAATTCCGGTGTCAGCTCCATTGCTCGAGGGATAGAATGGGTTGCTTGCGTGGCATTTGTGCCAAGGAGTTCGTTTGGGACTAATTCATTCTGGGTTCCATTTGACGATCTAATAAAACTTTTTGATGATGCTACATAGGTCGTTTGAAGTGGAACTCCCTTGTTTGATCTTTGGTTACTACCTTCCAGTCCTTGGATGAGGCTGGTTGAGTTATTCATACTCCGGAATGCCGTCTTGGCCTCTTCCTGGTACAAGGCGGTAAAATGCTCTACCCAGAGTTGTGGGTTGATATTCAATTCTAGGTTCTTCGAAGGGCCTTCGCATCCCCATCTGACTATCTCCCAAAACTTTTTGCAGTTTCCTGCCGATATTGCCTGCAGGAGGGATTTCCAGAGCTTATGTGGAAATGTCTTCCTTTTATATCTTAGTAATTTTTTGTACTGTTGCCTGCATTCATAAAAGTATTGCTCATTATGGTTGTTCAGATGGCGATTCTTTAGTGCTTGCGATAGTGTCTTTTTTAGTTTCAAACACTCTTCATCGAACCAGCCCTCCATCGTACTAGGGTTAGTTTGGGGATGCTTAGTTCTTTCCTTTGTTGTTTGTAGTAGCAAGTTGTTAAAATTATCCAGTAGGGGTAAAGCTTCATTAACTGGTAGGTTTAATAATGTACTAAGTGATAGGAACCAGGTTTGACTAGGTACACTCAAATAGGGTTCGTCCACGTTCGACCTTAGTATGTTTTTCCTATTTGGTCTCATGGTTATTGCTAAGCAATTTCCGTTAAGTGGAAACTCAACCTTCCCCAGGCTTGCGTCCGGATGGATTATCTCCATTAGCAATGGGTCGTGGTCACTCTCGATCCTGTCCCTTATTTCCATATCGATAACATAATGCCAGGCTTCGATGTTTAAGGTATAAGGAGACATATCATGCAAGAATGAATGCAGACACACAGATTTGTTCATGTTTTTCCTCATTTCTATTCAAATTTACTTTGAACAGGCGATGTGCCCAGGTGACAAATTCAAAATGTGAGGTGTCTCTCTGTTGTTTGTTATACTGATGGGGGTAAGTAACAACTGCCCCTTGCTGCAACATGTTTTTAAAACTAAAGTAAGCTGTGCAGTTAGTGCAGGAAAAGTACTCAGAAATGGTTATGAATACTAACAAAGTTATGACTTTTCGGATGTTTGGAGCATTCACAATGACTGCCTCCTAGCTTTCCCATGAGAACACCTATTTTCACACCATTTACAAAACTTAGCAAACAAACACCAAAATATCAGACCGCCTAGTGAGTTTTTCGCTTTTGTAAGTTTCATAAATGCCTGTAAACATCCACAAATTCTAATTCTGTGAATCCAAGCTTCACATTCACAGGTACGATCAGCAGTTGGGGGCTGGCAAGTATGTTGATTGGAGGGACGGGCAAATGGGTGGGTGCATAAAATAAATGCATAGAAATAAAATAAATACATAAATTAAATAAATGAAAACTTATTTACTGTGCTTGCTGCACATTTGTCCTCATTGCTCCAGACCTCCTCTTTTCATCACTTTACATCCAGGGTCCCAGCTAACTACCTCAACCAATCCTGGGGCTGCTCTCACGCTGTCTTTGTGTATTACTCCCAGACAGTGAGACAAAGTGAAACTAAATGTTCACAGGACGGGCCACCCTGCCAGGATGAGAGGGACAGATCTGGTCCCTGGCCCAATTACATTTAGAAAGGAATGCCCCCAGCACACCCACAAATAACTCGACATCAGCCTATTGTCACCCTAGACCCTGTGGACCCTGGGCAAGGAAGGGAAGGAAATTCCAGAACTAGATGTAAAGGAAAGCCAAACAGTATTGGACCCTCAGAGCAACTATTCAGTTAACTCTGTGACCTGCAGAGGACCCCCAGAAGGACTGCCTTGTACTTCAGAGGACGGTCCTGCTGCTTTAGTCCTGCTTTGTATTTCAGATGGTTGCCCTGCTTCTACCAGTGGATTGCACTGCTACCTGAAGATTGCTTTGTACCTTCAGAAGGCCTCCCTGCTGCTTGAGGCCTGCCTTGCTGCTTGGTCCCAGGACAACCAAATTGACTTTCTGGTAGTCAGGTGGCTGACTACCTGTTCTGAGCTACATGGACACACCAAGCTCCAGAGGCCTTCCTGCAACTGCCCAGCTGGCCTGGTGCACTGGATCTGCCAAGACCTGCAACTGAACCTGCCTGAGCCTTGCTGGCCTCTATGTGAGTGTGTTCCTGTTCCCCCAAGCGGTGTCTCTCCAGGTCCTGGACCCTTGGTTGGCATTGATTGAGCTTCTCCGCTAGGGTTAAGGGAGAAATCCTGACATTTTCAGCTCTTCATTGCTGCGAATGGGCTGTCTGAGCCAAGATCTTGCTGACAACAATGACCACTGAGAAGCTACAGTAAACACGACTCTTCGAGCTACAGGGACAGTCGGCGATGCATGGCAACGCAAGATCTGCACTTCATACTGCAGTAACAACAGCCTGTGATGACCGCCAGTGTAAAGCCTTAGAAATGACTGTCTGTGACACCTGACTAATTTTATAGATTAATAAGTAACCCTTTGAGTACATCTTGCAAGCAAACAAGGCTTGGTGCCTAATATATAAAAAAAAGTGCCACATTTTACATGATAAAAGTGTGCCCTCTCACTGATTGGAGGCCTAAGGGCTTCTTCACTGTGTAGGTTCAGCCTCATTTTCAATGGGACAGGGCTAGTTGGGACCAAAATGTTTAATTCTAGATATCTGCCTAGAAAAACGCAATACTTAATTTTCAATATCTGAGTTGATGATGAACTTATATTTTTGAGAGCTGGCATGGAAAGGAAGCTTTTTTAGGAATGTGCTGTAGGCTGCCTAAGTCAGATCTGGCTTTTAGAACCAGTTCTGCCACACGTCAGGGTTAACAACTCTAACTCACAAGACCATGGACTGCCTCTGAGCCCAGGATGGAAAAGGGGTGCTAACTGCTGACCGCTTACCAGGGGTTACCTATCTGGGTGTGCGAACTGGAGGTGCTAGAGAGGGCTTTTCTTATAAAATTTCAAGACCCTCTTAGGCAGCCAGACTCCACTCACAGTGGGCTAGAGAATCACTATGAACACTGTCAGCTGAGAGGAGAGCAAATCTAACAGGGAAGTATCTAAGGAACTAAAGATAGGGCTGCCTGTTGGCAGAATGGTTCTACCACACCGAAAAAGCGGCTCTTGGCTAATTGAACTGAAAAAAAGAGGTTGGGATTGCAAGATAATTGTTATGATTGGGTGCCATATTTCATCCAGTTGGTGGCTAGTGTACAGGACCTCTACATCACTAAGATTCCTAAGAACATACCTGAACCTGGGAATGCTGCAGCTGAAAAAGAAGGCCCTGCTGGAACAAAGAAGGCTCTTCAATTGCTGGAAGAAGATAACTCACTTAAGGATCCACAGCTACCATGGACTGGAGCTGCTCTCCATAGAACAAGTGTTTTTTTTTTTTTCCTGTTTCAGGTACACAAAAGTAGCCAAGCTCCTGACTTCAAGAGGATCAGCTGACCACAGAGGACTGGACTCAGGATGAATCCTGGTGAGAAAAAGAGCTGATGCCTAGAAACCTGCCTGTAGGTGATATGGACTACAGGAGTGACAAGATGAAACTTTGTAGCAGTTGCAGAGAAGTGTGACTTCATCATTTTTTCAACTTCCGGAGGAATGCAACAAGTTATATAAGGCTTACCCAGGAAGGCTGCACCCTACATAGGTAAAAAGGGTAAGAAAACTAGGTTTGTCCAAATCAGAGTATTTTGCTACAGTAAAAATTGTTTCAATGGAACCCTGAGATAAAAGGTATCTGGCCTCGGGAAGTCTTGTCCCTCTACAGCTTCCAGCCTTGCCCTGTTGGAGGTTACTAACTTTAAGTGATTGAGTCTAAAGGTGAAACCGTGTACCGGAGCAATGAGTCAAATCTATCTTACTGGCAAAGAAACCTCTACCTCTGCTTTGCCCCCCTCAGAGGTTTTGATGCCAAAACCAACAGCTCCAGCAGGTGCTTGATGATGATATATCTGACTTCGCTGGACTCATAAAATGTATATGTCCGGTTCCTCTCATCCAGTTTTGATTTTCTTTCTGACTTTTCCCCATTACATTTTTCTATTTTTTCAACATTGGTTTGTGAATTTTATTGTGTTGTTTTCTTGACCTTAGGATTGTTGGCATGGTTTGAATTTAACACATACTTCTCTAGTGGTTGCCTTTTTCTTGTGCCTTAGCAACCAAAGATTGAGCAGGGACTCTCTTACAACTGTGATGTGACTTACGCATATTATGTTTATTATGTTGTTAAAAGTTACACTCTTCCAGTTAATAACCCAGTTTATGACATTTAATAAATGATCCATCTAGGTCTTGTAGTCTTCAGGCTACCAACATCGCCTAACTGGAGATTGAACTGCAATTATACCTGACAATAAGATGTCCTATTTTGCTAAATAAGTCCACCTCATCACTGTAGCCCTTAGGAAATCATGAGACAAATGCAAATCTCGGCCTCCTTCTTGAATGCGTTTACACCTGTGACTTAGGGTATAAGCCTCAAGACTTACCTCATCTAGCAGACTTCTGCGTGAATCATTTAACCACTTCTAGAGGATTACAAGAAAGCAGGGGTTGGAGGTATTTAATTAAATTATGCATTAAAGAAATTATATTTAACAGCAGATCTGATGTAAATAAAGCAGGGGTAGGAATAACTTGCAGAATTTTATGAACTGGAAATACATGGAATTCCCTACAAATTCCACTAGATTATGCAGAATTACACGAGAAGAGTAATTCTGCATTCACCACTATTTTTTAGCACAGAAATGCTCCCTTATATTCAAAATGGATGCGAGGGTGCACTTTATAATAAAAAATGGAGCGAAATACAACAGAACATAAATAGCAGAATGAGCAGTCTCTAGCTCTTGCTAAATATGCTGTATGGGTAGGACTTTCCTCCAACTTACTCCCAACATTTCCCACTAGGTTCTTACCACAAAATGAAGCATTTTGTTTTCAGGTAAATAGTGCTAAATCCACAAGAGCATGAACAGAACTGCAAGTAGCTCTCTAAATGTGCTCGTGCAGTGGAATTCCCCCCCCATATTATTCTTAGTTACATGAAGGGGATTAATAACATTATTATGGGTAAATGGGCATCAAACAGTAACACAAAATTACAAAAATTACTCTGGTCACTTTTCTGTAGTTAAAATTACTCCCAGGCCTAAAATAAAGCCTAGTTGGAAAAATTCACAATCTCTACGGCTCGCATCTTTTGGGATTTCACCCCCAGATTTCCCCTTCCTACTCTGAGTCTTGTTCTTGGTTATGTTGCTCTAAGTCAAGCCTCGCATATGCTTATGGCCCATCTTACAGGTTCATGTTGGCAGAGTCAGCCAAATGATGCCCACAAAAGTATACATTTCAGGCATCAATTCTCAGCTGCAACACCCTACCACTGATCAGTGCTTGATGACACCTGTTACCTCAAATACAAAACTGCCAACCTAATTTTTTTTATAATAACAATAAGGAACATCAGTCAACCAGCACCTCCTACCTTTCCTAAGGTGAAATAGACAGTTGCACCAATTGAGGATGTGGTATACTGCTACACTATTCAAAAGAAGAACTCTTTTTTCTAGCAGCTGTAGTGATAAATGTATCACCTGCCTTCAAGCTCCAAAAACTCAGGTAAGCCTGATGTGCGCACTGTGAGTCCACAATCAACTTGACCCTCCAGTGGTTTTCCCTGTGAGCTTGAGCCACAGGCCAGCATTAGGAATTCCTCACAGATTAAAAAAAAAAGAAAAAAAAACATACATAAAAGAAAGTCCAGTCATTTTGTTTAATGGAAGGCCTTTAAATATCCTTAACCCCTTCGCTGCTAGCACCACCCCCCCCAACCCCCCCAGTGCAGAGCACTTTTTTGGCTATTTGGGGAAGTTTGCACTTAGGCTTCCATAACCTTTTGTGCACATAAGCTATGCATGCCAAATTTATGTTCTTTTTTTCAAATACCCTGGTCATTTTAAAGTCCAGGATTTGTGGATTTCCCTGGTGGGGACTGAGAAAATCAGAAAAGCATAGCAACATTTTGAGTTTTTTTTAAAAAATAGCGAAATAGTGCTACAGATAAAAGTGTCTGTTTTTTTCCCTAAAAAAGGCATCCACAAACTTCTTCCTGTACTAAAGTCACCATCGGCTCAGCTTTTAGGAACATGCAGAGCTAAATAAAAAAAACAAATGTTGTACCACTGTTTTAGCATTTTTCTAAGCGGCAGCCTATTTTCCCTATTTTCAGTGCTCTCAACCTACTTCCAGTTTGTGGTGGAAACCAGCGTGAAACTATGGGTGATCAAGAACAGCAATAGATTTTTGAAAAGAAGACAAACTTCTAAATTCAGCAAGGCGTCATATGTGTAGATACCTTAATGTTTTCCTAAGGAAAATAACTGTTGAAAATCAGTAGGAAAAAATGGCATTTACAACATTTTCATCTGTAACTTTTTGACACAATGGTAGATTGACAAAATCAATATACCAATTAACCCACAAGACCCTTCTGGTTGTGAAGATATATAGTGTTTGTAGCAAGAACCTAAAGTACCTGGAGCAAACAACTGAGCTGAACCACACAAAGGAGTTTCATTTAGTACCAAGTATAGACCATTTCTTATATCAAAACAGGCAGAGTGAAAAATGAGTATCAAGGAAACGTTTAGGAGCAGTGGTTATTTCTACATCTCTGAATTTGTGGGTACCAGTACTAGGGTATGATTTGGAGGGCATTTTTCAAAATGTCATTTTTCTTATACACCGGCTTACAGTTGAAAGACACAAATGCAATGAAATCCAATTGGTAATAAAAATGTTCTACTATTTTATGCTCATACAAGATTCCCTATAAAGATGGTACCTCACTTGTGTGAGTAGGCCGAGTACCCGCAACAAGAAACAGCCCAAAATGCAATATGGATTCACTGAATTTTTCCACAGAATATTGGCCCTCTTTTTCTGATGTGGGTAGTTCTAGATTTTGGACCCCAGCTCAGCCGGCACCTACAGAAACCTAGCCAACCTGTAAATTTTTTTTAAAGTTAGACCCCTAGGGGTATCCAGGGTGGGCTGACTTGCATGGCTTTTACCACTTTTTTTTCTTACCCACAATCCCTTGCAAACCTCAAACTTTGAATAAAAACATAATTTTCCTCACATTTCTGGAAAGTTCTGGAATCTGTAGAAAGCCCACAACAGTTAACATGCACAAAACGCAATATGGACGCATCCCATTTTTCCACCGAAAAGTGAACATCTTTTTCTGATGTGGGTAGCTCTAGAATTTGTACCTTAGCTCAGCTGACACCTAGTAAAACCTAGTCAACCTGTACATTTTTTTAAACTGGACACCTAGGGATATCCAGGGTGGGATGATCTGTGTGGTTCTCATCACGTTTTCTTTAGCCTGAATTCCTTTCAAACCTCAAACTTTGACTAAAAAAAAAAAAGAAAATCCCCACATTTCTGTAACAGAAAGTTCTTGAATTTGTGGGGAGACACAAAAATCATTCCACCTGGCATTCCCCCAGGTCTCCCGATAACAATGGTGCCTCACTTGTGTGTGTAAACCTAGTGCCTGCTACAGAAAACGTCCCAAAATGCAACATGGATGCAGCGCATGTTTCCCCCGAAAAATGGCCCTCTTTTTCCAATGTGAGTATCTCTAGATTTTGGACACTGGCTCAGCCGGCACCTGGGGAAACCTATCCAACCTGTACCAGACAACTAGGGGAATCAAGGATGGTATAACTTCTGTAGGTAAAATTAGTTTTTTTACCCACAATGTACTGCAAACCTCCAACTTTGCTTGAAATCATGCAGTTTCCTTACATTTCTGTAATGGAAACTTCTAGAATCTGCAGGAATCCACAAAAGTCTCCCCTTTCCAATGATACCTCTTCTGTCTGCCTCTGTGCAGGGGGCTGAGATAGCTTTCTGAGGACAGAGGCAGTGAAATTGAAATGAGCCAATCAGCTCATTTTACTTTTGTTTTCACTGAAATGATTTCAGCGCACCATGCATACTGGTCTTCATTATAGTGAAAACTAAAAACAGCCTTGGGAGCTGGGAAAGCTGTTTCCCAGTTGCCAAGGTTGTTTTTAGAAAAAAAGAAATTCCTCTGCAGTGAAGAGCAGAAGGATTTGGTGGTTATGTGCAGAGTAATTAACGGTTCCATACTCAGTACACGACCACCATGGCTGAGGATGGAACTGTTATGTCCTCAGCACCAAACAGGTTAAAAAAATGCGCTACTACATTATCAAGTTGGTAATATCAAACTGCAATCATATTGCATCCAGAATATCAACTACCAACATAACATTACATTGAGTACATATGGAGTTAAAACGAATAACCTAAACTTCAATATATATATATATATATATATATATATATATATATACATATATATATATATATATATATATATATGTATATATATATATATATATATATATATATATATATATATATATTTATGTATATTCACTGGAAAAACAAAGGTTACAGGGACGTTATAGTTACAAATTTAACTCGTGCCTTCAGCGTGCAATCAATAATTTTATTGCAAATGTTGCAATGAAAATGTGAAAGATGGCATAGAACAGTGGTTCCCAACCTGTGGTCTGGGGACCCCTGGAGGTCCGCGAAGCCTCCTCAGAGGGTCCGTGGATGCTTAGTAAATCACATGATATTAATAGATTAGGTCCCCAGCTTTCAGGAATGACTCAATGGGGGGGGGAGAATTCTCTAAACTCCAATAATGATTCAGTGGGGGTCCCCGGGTTCCAGTACTGATAAAAAGGGGTTCCACAGAAGTAAAACCACTGGCATAGAATATGTCATCAATGATGTAATATGTGGAGTAATTAGCTGTGTATGGCGAAGGCACGAGTTATAGTTACCTTATGATGCGAGGTTTAGTTACTTGAAAGAACTCAAACAATAACTGCTGAATTTTTTGCTTTTGTATGAATAAATTCAGAACCTAACTTTAACATTCCTGTAACCTTTGTTTTTTCAGTAAATTTCGATGTTTTTTTTAATGTATAATTAAATAGTAATTTTCATTGCTATACATGACTCCAACCACTGCTGCGCAGGCCAGGCCCCAAGACCACTCCCATTTAATCACCCAACCTTGCACTGCACATGGCTTTCTCCCGTGTGCAGTAGGGGTTGCCCACAATGGCTCGCCTGCATCCCCCTAACCACCCAACCCAATGCTGTGCCTGGCCCTTTATTCATGCACGGCGGAAGTTGGCCGAGGCCTCTCTGGGTGTGAGAATAGGTGCAAGAACTGTATATGGGGGTAGGAATGGGTGTCAGAGTGTCTGTCTGGGTGTGAGAGTGCTTACATCAGTGGTTTAGTGGGGCTGTCAGTATGTGCAGGGGTCTGTGAGTGGGTGCTTCCGGATGTCAGTGAGTCTGTGAGTGGGTGTGTGATGGTCTGAATGGATGTGTGAGTGGGAGCATAACTGTCTAAGTGGGTCTGAGTGGGTGCGTGAGGATTTGACTTGGGCTGTCGGTGAGTGCAAGAGGGTCTGAGTTGGTCTTAAGGGGTGGGCACCCAGGGACATAGCAGTAGCCGGCCCTAAGGGGTACCAGTCCCACTGGGCCACCAGTGGTTCCAAGAGGCCCTCGCCAACTCGGACATAGCCCGGGGGTGGTGGTCTTTGTGGTGCGGGGTCCCAAAGGGACCCCCTTTCTTTTTGTATTTGCCCCAGGGGGTAGTGGTCCCCAGGGCAGCGGGGAGGGCATATGGCTTCCCGCAAATAAATGACATTTTGCCCCGGGGGTGGTGGTCCATAGGGCAATGGGAGGGGGCTGGGTGACCTCTGCATATTCTAAATGACACAGCCCTGGGGAGTTGGTGGCCCCCAGGGCAGTCGGGGGCACACCCCCCCCCCACATATATGAAAATTGAAGCCCCAGGGCAGTGGTCCTCCCTAGGGTGCAGCGGGCCATGGCTCCCCCGCATATATAATAAAGAAAGACCCAGGGAGGTGGTGGTACCCAGGGCTGTGGGAGGGACAGGAGGCCCCCACACAAATTTTTTAATGCACCTGGGGCCTAAAAAACAAGCTATTTAAAAAAATGCTTTTTTGCTCTTGTGGGCTCTCTCTTGGACCCCTCACAAGTGCTAAGGAGACAGTGTGTCCCTACCCTGGCTCCTATTTTTATTTTTTTGAACTTTTTTTTCTGGGACTCGGCTCAAGCTGAGTCCCAAGATGGCTACCAACACTTCCTGGTTTGAAGTGTTGGCAGCCAATCAGAGCTGTGCATTTCCCGGCATGAGCTCATCTTTGTTCGCAAATACTTCATGGCCAGAGATATATACATTTGAATTTCCCTATATTGCTCAAAAACTACTGAATGGGTTTACACCACCTAACAAAAAGCACAACCTGCGTACCAACAGCTAGCTTTCTTCCAAATTTGGTATAGTTCCGTCCAGTGGTTTAGGCTGTAGATGTCTTGACAGATCCTATGTGAATTAACATGGGAAACACAATGTTTTTTTAGCCCCCTTTTTCTTGGCCCCCGCTTCACGGATCACCCCAAAACTTTCCATGCCCATCAAGAATCACTGGGCCACTTTTTATGGAAAATTGTGTGAAGATTCATCAAACTGTGCCAAAGATATAGGCCAGACAAAAAATGCATTTTCTATGGTCCTAACTATAACTACCTAGTTATCGCCACTAGGTAATATATATATATATATATATATATATATATATATATATATATATATATATATATATATGTGTGTGTATATATATATATATATATATATATATATATATATATATATATATATATATATATATATATATATATCTTCCAACAAAGCTGAAAATTCACTCAACGTACAGCTGCACCAAGCTGACACATAAAGAGAAGTCCAATTCTCCCATTCATCGATGCTCATCTGTTTATTCAAAATCAAGTGCCATTAGCAAGCCACATCCAAACAAAAGCTGAAATGTCTATGCGTTTCGATGTCGCCTATTATTGGACATTTCCACCCCACACAAAATACTCCTCCAATACACATAATAGTCCCTCATCTATTTTGACTACAAACTGATGTTGAATAATGGAGCGAACATCTTTTAACATGTACATACTCTTATTAATAATCATCTTCGCTTGGTATTCGATTGTCATTTGCCTCTGGTCACATTATGGTGAAAATATCTTCAATATCATCAATATCTTACATACTATTGTTGTTAATACATTGCAGGTTAAAACATACAAGTGGCCACATAAATAGATGACAATGAAATTATACTGTTAAAACTTCTATACTGACAATATCATCCATATCATTCCCAATGTTCTTATCAAATTATTACTAAATGAAACATGTGAATATCCACAAAAATAATTAACAATTTCATTATCCTTATGGAACATGCTTATGCAATGTCATAAATATGTATCAGTTATAAAAAATACTTTTATAAAATCAGATCTCACTTATATATATTAAATATCCAATAAGTCACAATAAAGTGGCATGTGCATCATATAGTTCTGCAACTTAAGAATATAGACATGTCCATTAGTTGTATATCATATGGCATGCTATATTAGAGTAAAATATTGATGTCGATGTTTAAAACTATATACGCCAATATCATTATAAATATAAGATATCTTCAACAATCAATGTATATAGTGTACTTATGAAGTGACCTCATATCTGTAGTGTGACAAAAATGAAATCTGATTTCTATTACAATACCCATAATTCTAAATGATGGATATCTTTCTATCACGGATAAGTTATAATGAATAACATACTATAATCCATATCAATAAACTAAATAGAGAACACATTAACTTTGGAAATCAGATTTGTAATAGGTCTCATTCTGTATCCTAATGCGCAATAGCATAATCTATTTATTACAGAAGATGTGATCCCTAAGTAAGCCCATTATGTGGCTTATATTCACATTTTGTGCTGTCATCTCCATATCTTTTAATAGGCCCCATCAACAATAATCCACATCGAAGCATCTATATACCCAAATAACAAAATACCATCTGAGAGACAAAACCTAATCACCAAAGCTAAAGTGCCATGTGCTAAACGTGAATTAAAAAAAAAAAAAATCAGACATACAAACATCCTTGCAAATTTCAGTACTCATGATGTCTTCTCTTTTTGATCCGACACATTGTAATTTCATATCTATATTAATAATGATTTAAATATCTATCGCTAAATATACTCAATTAGTCAAATCCTAATTTAAAAGGAATATATTGGAGCTCTACTTGCAGATCATCCAGTCTTGATACTCATTTTGGGATCTATTCTATATTTCCTATTCATAAATGCACATATAGTTCAGCATCAAAATTGTGTCCCCAAGTAATCTCTGAATCAAGTGATAAAATCATTTTGGATTCCATTTGTCTTAATTCCAATGTCCTATTACCCAGTCTGGGACCCAATTTGATCGATCTGATGCCATAAAACATTAGAGTGCTACAATCTCCTCCATGTATGTCTCAAAAATGTTTAGCCAAAGGATACGTTCTATCTTGATTCATAATGGCTCTGAGATGTTGCAAGAACCTAATTTTTAGTTTATGAGTGGTACTTCCTACATATTTCTTCTGGCAGCCACAATAAATGACATAAATAACATATTCAGTTCCATATGTAATTCGATCTCGAATCACACATTTTCTGTTTTCAAATGTTTGACAACGCTGCACATTTGTAGCATATTTGCAGGCCTTGCAATGGCCAAAATCCCAGGCTTTTACTGGTCAGCCACAGTGTATTATTCTTGTTCTCATTTTTGGCAAACAAAGTTTTGGTCAAATGGTCACCTAATGACTGAGTCTTTCGAAATGTAATTTGTGGATGTTGGCCAATTACCCCTTTTATATGTTCATCTTGTTGTAAAACATGGCAGTTGCGTTGCAAAATGTTTTTAAGTGCTAGATGCTGATGACTATATTCTAAAAAGAGTCTAGGTGAAGATCTATCTTCAATTACATCATTATTGACAGATAGATTTTTAAAAATCACTTCCTCTCTTGTATTACATTTCACTCTGTTCTGTGCATCAATCAGGATTTTATATGGGTATTCCCTCTTCAAAAATCTTTGTGCCATGGCCTTGATTTCATTTTCAAAACTGGCATCATCCAAACATATTCTGCGAGCCCGCAGGAATTGACTATATGGAACTGTCCATTTTAATGCTTTTGGGTGCCCACTATTACCATGTAGTGTAGAATTACATGCAGTGGGTTTGTGATACACTTAAGTTTCTAATTTATCGTTCTTGACTTCAAGCAGGACATCCAAAAACTCAATTGTGTTCTTACTCCACAATGTCTCCAGTCAAATATTTAATTAATTATTATTGAGTAAGTTAATGTATTCCTGCAAAGCCTCTTCCTGGCCATCCCATATGATAAAGAGATCATCAATGTATCGCACCCACAATATTACCTTTTCCATGTAAGTACTGTATGCATCAGACCCTGCTATTTCTTTTTCCCACCGTCCCATATAGAGATTGGCGTAGGTGGGAGCAAAAGAAGCCCCCATCACTGTAGCTTGCTTTTGCAGAAATTTTTCATTATTGAATAGAAAAGCATTGTGTGTAAGACAAAATGACAACATGGACATAAGCATTTTGGTGTGTTGAAGGAATAAATATCTACAAGCCTCCATGCCATAGTAATGTTTAATCGATGTATAAAGAGAGGATGCATGCATAGTAACCATCAAATAGTTATTTTGCCAAGGATCATTGTGTATTTTGGATAAAAAGTCTGTGGTATCCTGTAAATACGACGGCAGCTTAGTTACATATGGACATAGAATAGGATCCAGATATCTCAAAGTGTTCTCCAAAAGAGAGTTGTTCATACTTACAATAGGCCTTCCAGGAGGATGATGTTTATTTTTGTGAATTTTAGGTAAAAAGTAAATACATGAAGTTCGTCGAAAGTCAATTTTTAAATTTCAATATTCTTCATGTTCCATAAGTTGATCTATCCACAATTTAACTAACATCTTATGGTACATTTTTTGATAATTTACAGTGGGATTCATGTGCAACCTCTCATAATGATCGCTGTTTGTCAGTTGCCGATAGGCTTCCTTTGTGTAATCTGTTACATCCATGATGACAATATTACCACCCTTGTCTGATGGCTTGATGATGATGGAATGATTGTCTTTGAGTGAATTTAAATCTTTCCAATCTTTAGAAGTGAAGTTTCTGGATCTTGTGTTATTTATCTGAGATTTCTTCCGAAATTTGTCAATATCTCCTACCGTCAATTCATGGAAAGTATCAATTTGATTTCCACTGGGTAACTGAGGATTGAACTTACTTGATGGTTTCAAAGAGCTGGCTATGTTCATATAAATATATATATATATATATATATATATATATATGTATATATATATATATATAGGTATATGAGAAACAACCAGTAAAAAACAGAGGTTACAGGAACATTACAGTTAGGTTCAGATTTTACACGCACAAAACCAATAACTCTAACTCGCAACCTCACCTGGCACAGTTTTTTCATCCATAATTTTACTGCAAATGATGCAGTGACACTATCAATGATGTATGTAGCTTTGAGGGATGTAATATCTGGGGTAATTAGCAGTGGATGGAGTGGGTGCAAGTTATAGTTACAGTACGGCCTGAGTTATAGTTACCCCCTCATTTTGTTCCTTTCTAAATTAAGCACCTGGTTTAGAGTTTGTTGAATATAATGGGATCGAAAAACGGCAGACGGGATGTCCGTCACTTCGGAAACAAAGTAATGCCATCCAACAAACTCTAAATCAGGACCTTAATGTTTCAGTTTTACCAGTTTGATTCAATCAAGATTACTTCAGGTGTGCCACACGTTTGTCATAAGACTGATAGCACTCTAGTTGCTCTTTAAAACACTCTGGGAGGCTGCAGTACAACACGAGGGAATCTAATGACATGCTGCTCCTTTTGGAAGTACGTTTTACTGAGAATGCCAGACTTTGTTCTCACATGGCTGAGAAAGATAGTGTGAATTTACAGAAAATGTGTTCTTATTTTAGCTTCTGAGCACCTTCCAAAACCTCTGTGGAAAAATCATGGGAAAACAGTTTTCTCTCGAACGTGATTCATGAAATCCTAGCAGAAGGCTTTTTCACAGGGTAAAATCACCCAGAACACACCACAATTCCTAAAACTAGAATGGTACCATCAATAAATGATTTATGTAGTAAGTAAAGTCTGTTATCACCCTTTGTACATCCTCCTTTTTGTGACCCTCAAAACCTGCCATTCACTACAATGCATTTCAATTGGGTCTATGTCCCAAAGTCCTATAACGGCTGCAACAACATGTTATATATATATATATATATATATACATATATATATATATATATATATATATATATATATATATATATATATATATATATATATATATATATAGGAGAGGTACAAAAATGTGCAGTTCCCATGTTAATTCCCATGGGAGTTTTGAACACAAACAACTACACGCCCAAACTGCTGGACGGAATTACACCAAATTTGGCAAAAAGCTGGATTTGTTTTCACAGATTGTGCTTTTGGTTATTTGGTGTAAATCCGTTCAGTAGTTTTTTAGATATTAAAGGGAAAATACATTTCTATATCTAGGGCTGTGGATCCTCCTCAATTGACTTCGTGAGTAATAAGAGCTCGTGCACGAAGCTACAGAGCCCTGATTGGCTGACAACACTTCAAACCAGGAAGTGTTGGCAGCCATCTTTGACGTCACTGAGTGAGAGGAAGGCACCACACACGCCACTGGATGCATACTGGACCCCATATTAGGTAGCTTTAGCGAAATATTTGAAGAAAACTCCACACCCATCACCTGGTCTGACCTCACCCTCTTTTACTTTATCATTCCCATCACCACAGAAGCAACACTACCAAATCCTAGGGTTCGGAATGGAATAAGGTCTCAGAAGCATCCTGGTCTCTAAAACTCCTAGATCACAGGCTTCAATGCAACTGTAACCTCATTGACTTCATTTTCAAATTCAATTCTCAATCACTGCTTCACATATACCTTGGCCCCCTTGAAAGCAAACAACATCATAAGAACCAGACAACAAGCTAACTGGTACATGGAAGGCTCAGGATGACCAAGCAAGTCAAACGTAGATGGAGACTAACAAGGGTGACACAGAGCACCAACAAATCATCCCAAAATGGAACCACCAGCCGATCCAAGCCTCCTGGAAATCGGGAGCGAAGGAAAGAAAAGAAAAGAAAAGAAAAGAAAAGAAAAGGGAAGGTAAGTAGGGTATCATGGGACTTCTGGGGTAGGGGTAGTGTAGCGTGGTGGGTGGTGGCACAGCTGAGCCCCTTTATATATATGCCGACTCGTGCAGTGTGTCTAGAATTTATCTCGATTATTCTATTGAATTGACTTTGTAGGGCTGTTAACCTCACAGTCCCTGTACGTGAGTATTAGTAAAGCAGACCGAAACTCCACTAAATAAACAAACACAAATAAAGGAGTTGAATATTCCTGTTTAAGCTCAATATGTCATAGGGGTTATAATTAGCTCTTTCTAATCTCTGTCCCCACCTCCCCCGCTCTCTCCTCCCTGCCGAGTAGTGTATTGTAACAAACGCGGATGAAAGAACGTACCTGCGATAGCCACGTCCCTGTGCTGTTGTGAGGTCAGCGTTGCTGGGTTCTGACCTCCGACGTCTTCTCTTCCTTCCTCGGGTGTCTGCCGTTTCCTCCCCATCCCGTACTCAGCTACAGCTTCACTCTCCCTGTTGGACGCCGCACGCTTCGGAATTTCCTCTTTTGAGGTGTTGAACTCCCGGATATCCAGATTCGGGCTGGACTCCAGTGGCTTGCTTTGCTCTCCAGTGCCCCCGGGGCACTGGTAGATTGGGCTAGGGTTGACCTCCGTAACTGGGGATCTCCCGACCCGGTTACAGTGCCTTGAGACTAGAAGGGGGATTAACTCATCAAGGTCCCCAACAAAGGTGACCTGAGTAACTGCGCAAACTATAGAGGGATAATTCTTCTTTCAACCCAGGCAAAGTGTTCAACAGAGTCATCCTGAACAGAATGAAGGAACAAGTTGACGCTCAGTGTGAGACCTGCAAGCTGGCTTTCACAAAGATAGATCTTGCACAGACCAGGTGGCACCACTAAGTATCATCATTGAGCAGTCAATGGAATGGATCTCCCCCTTCTATGCCAATTTCATTGACCATGAGAAGGCATTCAACAGCTTGAACAGATAAACAGTTTGGTAACTCCTCCGCCACTATGGTGTGCCAGATAAACGCATAAAAAATCATTAGGAACTCTTCTAAGAGAATGATCTACAATACAGTCCTTGGAGGACAACTCAGGGAAGCCTTCCTAGTGAGGACTGCAGTCCGTCAGGGTTGTTTGCGCTTGCCTTTTCTTTTCCTGCTGGCCATACACTGGATCATGAAGACATTCACCTCAAGGATAAGAAATGGAATCCAGTGGATACACTGGATGCAGATTGAAGACATGGACTTTGCAGATAACCTGGCCCTGCTGTCCCATATCCATCTGTAGATGCAAGAGAAGACTGACAATGTGGCAGTCACATCAGTACAACTTGGCCTCAACATCTATAGGGGAAAAAACAAGATCCTGAAGGCAAACACGGGTAGCAAAACTGCAGTCACTCTTGCAGGTGATTTACTGGAAGAGGTTGAGGCCTTCACCTACCTGGGTAGTGTCATGGACATGCAGAGCAGCACAGACACCGATGTCAAGAAAGTATCGGCAAAGCAATGGTTGCCTTCAGTCAGCTAAAGAAGATCTGGAGCTCCAAGGACCTAATGCTGCACACCCAGATCGGGCTTTTTAACACCAACATAAAATCAGTCCTTCTGTATGGAGCAGTTTGAAGGACAACAGTGACCACTATGAACATAAACACCTGTCTGTGGAAAATCCTCAAAATCCACTGGCCAAACAACACCAGCAACAACAACCTAGGGCAACAGACTTTCCGACTCCCTACTCATGAAGAAATCAAGAAAAGACGCTGGGGCCAGACAGGTCCACCCTCCACAAGCCTGCATCAAACACCACCAGGCAAGTCCTGACCTGGAACCCTCAAGGAAAAAGAAAAAGAGGAGAACCAAGAAACACCATGCACCAACGCCTCAAGACTGACTGCATGGAGATGGGTTACACCTGGCATCAGTTTGAAAGAAAAGCCCAGGATGGAGATGACTGGATAGTTGATGGTGATAGCCTTAATCCCAGGAGGAGTGGTAGACATAAATAGGTAAGTAAACACTTAGTACTCAAAGATCACACTGAAGGCATTGCTAAAAGACTAACAGAAATCTTCACCATCATAAAATACTCTAGCTCCCCGTGAGTCAGCTACACTGGTATCACCCCCTCTCAGGACTGATGCACCAAGCTATTTCCTTTCTTCAGCAAAAAGATCACCAGCATCATTTATTACTCCTGAACCCAACCTGACCCCCGCCAACCTTGCATCATTCCTGCTCTCCTCAACTAACACTCAAAGAACCACTCTGACTGCCTAGCCATAATCACCATGGGAGAAACTGCAACCTCTGTGCATGCCATCTACTCTGGATCTCCCTCAGACCCTTCCCCTTACCACATTTTCATCAAAGGACTGACCCCATAAGCACAGAACTTGTCCTGATCATGAATGCTTCCATCACCACAACCACCGACCCAAATGCTTAGGAACACAACACAATAATCCCCCTTCTACAGAAACACTCAGCAAACCAAATGATACCAGCCAACTAATAAGTCCCTTCTGCCCTACCCGGCTAGAAGACTGTCAACAAACCTCTAGCCACCGACCTTAACAAAAAGCATCTCCTCAGTACCACTCAGTCAGGATTCAGGCCTAATCACAACACAGAAACAGACATCATAAATGTGACAGACGACATCTAAATGATCATGTAGCGAGAAGACACCACAGCCCTTATTCGTCTAGACCTCTCTGCTGCTTTCAACACCATTTCCCACTCTATCCTCTTTCAACGACTAAACAAAATGGCCATCCAAGTACCCACACTTTGCTGGTTATGCTACTTCCTGACAGGACGCACATAGTCAGTCGTGCTTGGGCCCTTTCTGCTCTGAACCCTTCAACTGCATCTGCAAAGACCCTTAAGGGTCATCATTAAGTCCTTCCCTTTTCAACACCTTCATGACCCTGCTCGCCAGTCACAAGTGCACTCACACAATCAATATTTTTTCATACAGTTATGACATCTAGCTCATACCCTTCCTCTCAGCAAAGCACTGAATATCCATTCCAATTTCTCTATCTGCATGAGGAAAGTCATCCGATGGATGGATGGATGTACCTCAAGCTAAACCCTCACACAATGGAAGTTGTGATCTTCGGCAGAACCACCTCACCATGGGACTTCACCTGGTGGCTGCAGAACTCCGAATCACCCTTCTCCCAACAACCAAAACCAAGAACCTCAGGATAGTCACCAACAACCAACTTACCATAACCAGCTTAGTAAAGGCAATCTTTGTCTTCTGCTTCAACACAAAACATGCTAAATACATCTTCAAATGGCTCCACAACAACACAAGCAGAACCATCACCCAATCCCTCATCATGAGAAAGCTAGAATACAGAAATGCCCTTTATGCTGTAATCAACAAACAGCTGACCAGGAGACTCCAGACCATGCAGAACATAGCAGCCAGACTCAGACTAAACCTCCATCCCCAAATGCACATCACCCTGTACCTCAAAGAACTTCATGGGCTTGCCATCTGCAAACAAGCTCTCTTTAAACTGCTCATGTACACAAAGCTTTAAACATAGTCCCTACATACCTCAACAAACGCCTCATCTTTCACAAAACTACCAGACATATCCACTCAACTGGACTCCTACTAGCACACATGCCCCAAAAGCAGATCTAAAACCGACAGTCATGCTTTCTCTTTGCTCTTTGCTAAAGCCTTGAACAACCTTCCCCTACACATCAGATCAGCCTCCTAGGTTTTTGATTTCCACTAGAAGTTAAAGACATGTTTCTTCATCTAGGATAGGCCATGTCTCAGCTCAGACTGCTCCTGCATCAGCGAGAGGATACCCTTCTTGATGAATTATGTGCTCTTCAAATACACATACCATAATAAATTAACAGACCAAAAGTATGACTCCAAATTGTCAAGGAAAAGTTGACTCTTCAAGCTAAACTTTGCCTAAACCAAACCAAAGCTAAATGTAAAGAACCTTCTTCATCAGCAAAAACGATTCATTATGAGTATTTAGCACATCAAACTGTCATTCAACCTTCACCTCTTCCTCAATCACCATGTCATGGGCTGGATTGATTCAATATCCGAAAATCTTCTTAAAACCATTACAGGCTTAAAGTCAACCTACTATTTTGGCAAACCCATTTCTGAGAAAATCATTTGAAAGAACTTTCAACTCCTAAAGAAATAGGAAAATTATCCAATTACTCAAGAAATGAGATGCCAACCCTTAGGTGCGGTTCAATTACAGACCTGTTACCAACTTCTAGTGGCTGTTAAAACCATTGAAATATGTGTTGTATCACAAATAATATCGAGCATAACCAAAAAATTATCTCTTGGCCTCTTATCAATATGGATTTGGCAAAGGATGTAGCATTAAACCTGTTTCCCTGAAAATACCCAGTGCCATTCACAGCAGAATCAACAGAGGAAGTGCATGCTTACTCAATCTGGCATCAGTCTTTAACACTGTCAATCATCATAGATTCTTCATGATTCTCATGAGTTATATGTGCCTTTGTGGGCTTAATTTGGTTCACCTCTTAACGCACCAATCAGAAGCAGCAAGTAAGATTAGGTGCCACTTCTTCTAACTGAACAGTCATTTGTGTGGTCTGTTGATCCTTTACTATTTAACTGGAGCTTCTGAAAGATGTCATAAAGAGAATAGGTGTCAAGATTCATCAGTGTGCTAATGACAGTAAGAACCACTTGGGGACCAACTCTCTGCAAGATATCTGTATCATGAAATAAACCTGCTTAGGAAAGCTACTGGACTGGATGGTCACCAACTCCTCAGATCCAATCTGTATAAGGACGTTTCTGAGGACAATTCACCCTCTTATAGAAACATTGTCAACATAAATAAAAAATATGTTAAAGAAACTACTGTCATCTGATTTCATTCCTTGCCTCTCATCAGAAGTAAAATCTCTAAGCATCTGGACCAGTCTCCCTCTGTTAATGACAATATATGCCAACCACATTGCTAATTCTATCAGTCTCTGCTTTTGCTGAAAAAAACCCTGAAACCATTCTTGCAGCCCCTAAATTTCACCTTCTTGCCCAATCCCTGATTATCTACCAGCTAGTCCTATGCTGGCTTCACAAGGAGGCCTGCATAGATTTAATCTGGCATGCATTACCATAAAAGCAGCTACTCTCTTCTCCCAAACTATCTACTCTCAGTCATAATAATCTCAGGAAGGAACAAATACCTAAGAAGCAGTGACATCCTCAGCCTTCAATCCAAAAACCTGAAACCCAAATTAGCCAAGTCACAATCCTGCTGATTTGGTGATGCCATGATGACCTACTAACTTTCCCTAAGAACCTCAAAACCTTCCTCTTTATCTGTAATCTGGTGTGATCTGCATAGCATTCTTCCCTTTAACCGGTTCTGTGCCTTGGACGAGATGATCTCGTCCAAGGCTACAGTTCCCCTGTGCCTTGGACGAGATCATCTCGTCCATGGCACAGGGGAACTTGGGGGCGCGCTAGCGCGCCCCCCGTGCACCCCCTTCCCCCCCCCAAGTCGGGATGGAAGGGGAAGACCTTCCCCTTCCACCCCCGACCCCCCCACCCCCCCTGTGACGTCAGCGCGCGAGCGCGCGCTGATTTGTCACAGGGGCCTCCCTAGTCATGCTGGAAGCTCTGCTTCCAGCGCGATTGAAAAAGAAATGCAAAAGCATTTCTTTTTCAATCACTTGGGAGGCCCGGAGGGGCTTCAAAGGGAAGGAAAAGTATTTCCTTCCCTTTGAAGTCCCTCCGAGGGTTTCAAAAGCCGGATTGCTTGCAATCCGGCTTTTGAAACCCCACTAGACACCAGGGATTTTTTTTTTTTTATTGAAACTGACAAAAGGGAGCGACCCCTTGGGCAAGGGTCGCTCCCAGGGGGGGCATTTTTTTGAGAAGGCCTTTTCTGCCCCCCCTGGGGGCAGAAACCTCTAGGCACCAGGGACCATTTTTTTTTTTGTTTTTTTTTTATGTTTCATTTCTTTTTTTTTTGGTGAGGAGCGACCCCTTAGGCAAGGGTCGCTCCCCTTGGGGGAAAATTATATTTTGGCCATTTCTGCCCCCCTTGGGGGCAGATTGGCCTATTTTGATGAGGCCAATCTGCCCCCAAGGGGGGTAGAAACCACTAGACACCAGGGAATTTTTTCTTTGCGTGAATTTCACGCAAAGGGAGCGACCCCTTAGGCAATGGTCGCTCCCTGGGGGGGAGGGCAATTTATTTTAGGCCATTTCTGCCCCCCCTGGGGGCAGATCGGCCTATTATTAGGCCAACCTCTAGGCGCCAGGGCAATTTTTTTTTTTGTGTTTTTTTTTTTTTGTTGTTTCTTTTTTTAGAGATGGGGAGCGACCCATCAGACAAGGGTCGCTCCCCTGGGGGGCAAATTGTATTTAGACCATTTCTGCCCCCCTGGGGGCAGATTGGCCGATTTTAGGTCAATCTGCCCCCAAGGGGGCAGAAACCACTAGGCACCGGGGATTTGTTTTGTGGCGCCAATGTCACGCAGGGGGAGCGACCCCGTAGGCAAGGGTCGCTTCCGGGTGGGGTGGGGGTTGGGGGGGGCAAATTTATTTTAGGCCATTTCTGCCCCCCCGGGGGCAGATCGGCCTAATATTAGGCTGATCTGCCCCCGGGGGGGGGCAGAAACCTCTAGGCGCCAGGGCAATTTTTTTTTTTGTTTGTTTGTTTTTTTAGAGATGGGGAGCGACCCATCAGGCAAGGGTCGCTCCCCTTGGGGGGCAAATTGTATTTAGGCCATTTCTGCCCCCCCTGGGGGCAGATTGGCCGATTTTAGGTCAATCTGCCCCCAAGGGGGCAGAAACCACTAGGCACCGGGGATTTGTTTTTTGGCGCCAATGTCACGCAGGGGGAGCGACCCCGTAGGCAAGGGTCGCTCCCGGGGGGGGTGGGGGCTGGGAGGGGGGTCAAATTTATTTTAGGCCATTTCTGCCCCCCCGGGGGCAGATCGGCCTATTATTAGGCCGAACTGCCCCCAGGGGGGGGCAGAACCCTCAGGGCACCAGGGCAAATTTTTTTGTTGTGTTTTTTTTTTTAATGTTTGTTTTTTTCGAGATGGGGAGCAACCCATCAGGCAAGGGTCGCTCCCCTGGGGGGCAAATTGTATTTAGGCCATTTCTGCCCCCCTTGGGGGCAGATTGGCCGATTTTAGGTCAATCTGCCCCCAAGGGGGCAGAAACCACTAGGCACCTGGGATTTGTTTTTTGGCGCCAATGTCACGCAGGGGGAGCGACCCCGTAGGCAAGGGTCGCTCCCAGGGGGGGGGGCTGGGGGGGAATTTATTTTAGGCCATTTCCTATTATTAGGCCGAACTGCCCCCAGGGGGGGTGCAGAACCCTCTAGGCGCCAGGGCAATTTTTTTTTTGTGTGTTTTTTTTTTTTTGTTTCTTGTTTTAGAGATGGGGAGCGACCCATCAGCCAAGGGTCGCTCCCCTGGGGGGAAAATTGTATTTAGACCATTTCTGCCAATTTTAGGTCAATCTGCCCCAAAGGGGGCAGAAACCACTATGCACCGGGGATTTGTTTTTTGGCGCCAATGTCACGCAGGGGGAGCGACCCCGTAGACAAGGGTCGCTCCGGGGGGGGGGGGGGCTGGGGGGGGCAAATTTATTTTAGGCCTTTTCTGCCCCTCCGGGGGGCAGATCGGCCTAATATTAGGCCGATCTGCCCCCGGGGGGGGGGGGCAGAAACCTCTAGGCGCCAGGGCAATTTTTTTTTTTTTGTTTGTGTTTTTTTTAGAGATGGGGAGCGACCCCTCAGGCAAGGGTCGCTCCCCTGGGGGGCAAATTGTATTTAGGCCATTTCTGCCCCCCTTGGGGGCAGATTGGCAGATTTTAGGTCAATCTGCCCCCAAGGGGGCAGAAACCACTAGGCACCTGGGATTTGATTTTTGGCGCCAATGTCACGCAGGGGGAGCGACCCCGTAGGCAAGGGTCGCTCCCGGGGGGGGGTGGGGGCTGGGGGGGGCAAATTTATTTTAGGCCATTTCTGCCCCCCCTGGGGGCAGAACCCTCTAGGCACCAGGGCAAATTTATTTGTTGTGTTTTTTTTTTTTTTTTTTTTTTTTTTCGAGATGGGGAGCGACCCATCAGGCAAGGGTCACTCCCCTGGGGGGCAAATTGTATTTAGGCCATTTCTGCCCCCCTTGGGGGCATATTGGCCGATTTTAGGTCAATCTGCCCCCAAGGGGCAGAAACCACTAGGCACCTGGGATTTGTTTTTTGGCGCCAATGTCACGCAGGGGGAGCGACCCTGTAGGCAAGGGTCGCTCCGGGGGCGGGGGCTGGGGGGGGCAAATTTATTTTAGGCCATTTCTGCCCCCCCTGGGGGCAGATCGGCCTATTATTAGGCCGAACTGCCCCCAGGGGGGGCAGAACCCTCTAGGCACCAGGGAACATTTTATAGTTGTGTTTTTTTTTTTGTTTGTTTGTTTTTTTCGAGATGGGGAGAGACCCATCAGGCAAGGGTCGCTCCCCTGGGGGGCAAATTGTATTTAGGCCATTTGTGCCCCCCTTGGGGGCAGATTGGCCGATTTTAGGTCAATCTGCCCCCAAGGGGTCAGAAACCACTAGGCACCGGGGATTTGTTTTTTGGTGCCAATGTCACGCAGGGGGAGCGACCCCGTAGGCAAGGGTCGCTCCCAGGGGGTTGGGGGCTGGGGGGGGGAATTTATTTTAGGCCGGACTGCCCCCCCCTCCCGGGGCCGGCTGAGCTAGAGGCCAAACTCCACAGGTAGGCACTTTGCAAAAAAACACCTCTGTTTTCTTTCAAAAAATGGGATGTGTCCACGTTGCGTTTTGGGGCGTTTCCTGTTGCGGGCGCTAGGCCTACCCACGCAAGTGAGGTATCATTTTTATCGGGAGACTTGGGGGAACGCTGGGTGGAAGGAAATTTGTAGCTCCTCTCAGATTCCAGAACTTTCTGCCACAGAAATGTGAGGAGCATGTGTTTTTTTAGCCAAATTTTGAGGTTTGCAAAGGATTCTGGGTAACAGAACCTGGTCCGAGCCCCGCAAGTCACCCCTCCTTGGATTCCCCTAGGTCTCTAGTTTTCAGAAATGCACAGGTTTGGTAGGTTTCCCTAGGTGCCGGCTGAGCTAGAGGCCAAAATCTACAGGTAGGCACTTCTCAAAAAACACCTCTGTTTTTTTTCCAAAATTTAGGATGTGTCCACGTTGCGCTTTGGGGTGTTTCCTGTCGCCAGCGCTAGGCCTACCCACGCAAGTGAGGTATCATTTTTATCGGGAGACTTGGGGGAACGCTGGGTGGAAGGAAATTTGTAGCTCCTCTCAGATTCCAGAACTTTCTGCCACAGAAATTTGAGGAACATGTGTTTTTTTAGCCAAATTTTGAGGTTTGCAAAGGATTCTGGGTAACAGAACCTGATCCGAGCCCCGCAAGTCACCCCTCCTTGGATTCCCCTATGTCTCTAGTTTTCAGAAATGCACAGGTTTGGTAGGTTTCCCTAGGTGCCGGCTGAGCTAGAGGCCAAAATCTACAGGTAGGCACTTCGCAAAAAACACCTCTGTTTTTTTCCAAAATTTAGGATGTGTCCACGTTGCGCTTTGGGGTGTTTCCTGTCGCCGGCGCTAGGCCTACCCACGCAAGTGAGGTATCATTTTTATCGGGAGACTTGGGGGAACGCTGGGTGGAAGGAAATTTGTAGCTCCTCTCAGATTCCAGAACTTTCTGCCACAGAAATGTGAGGAACATGTGTTTTTTTAGCCAAATTTTGAGATTTGCAAAGGATTCTGGGTAACAGAACCTGGTCCGAGCCCCGCAAGTCACCCCTCCTTGGATTCCCCTAGTTCTCTAGTTTTCAGAAATGCACAGGTTTGGTAGGTTTCCCTAGGTGCCGGCTGAGCTAGAGGCCAAAATCTACAGGTAGGCACTTCGCAAAAAACACCTCTGTTTTTTTCCAAAATTTAGGATGTGTCCACGTTGCGCTTTGGGGTGTTTCCTGTCGCCGGCGCTAGGCCTACCCACGCAAGTGAGGTATCATTTTTATCGGGAGACTTGGGGGAACGCTGGGTGGAAGGAAATTTGTAGCTCCTCTCAGATTCCAGAACTTTCTGCCACAGAAATGTGAGGAGCATGTGTTTTTTTAGCCAAATTTTGAGGTTTGCAAAGGATTCTGGGTAACAGAACCTGGTCCGAGCCCCTCAAGTCACCCCTCCTTGGATTCCCCTAGGTCTCTAGTTTTCAGAAATGCACAGGTTTGGTAGGTTTCCCTAGGTGCCGGCTGAGCTAGAGGCCAAAATCTACAGGTAGGCACTTCGCAAAAAACACCTCTGTTTTTTTCCAAAATTTAGGATGTGTCCACGTTGCGCTTTGGGGTGTTTCCTGTCGCCAGCGCTAGGCCTACCCACGCAAGTGAGGTATCATTTTTATCGGGAGACTTGGGGGAACGCTGGGTGGAAGGAAATTTGTAGCTCCTCTCAGATTCCAGAAATTTCTGCCACAGAAATGTGAGGAACATGTGTTTTTTTAGCCAAATTTTGAGGTTTGCAAAGGATTCTGGGTAACAGAACCTGGTCCGAGCCCCGCAAGTCACCCCTCCTTGGATTCCCCTATGTCTCTAGTTTTCAGAAATGCACAGGTTTGGTAGGTTTCCCTAGGTGCCGGCTGAGCTAGAGGCCAAAATCTACAGGTAGGCACTTCGCAAAAAACACCTCTGTTTTTTTCCAAAATTTAGGATGTGTCCACGTTGCGCTTTGGGGTGTTTCCTGTCGCCAGCGCTAGGCCTACCCACGCAAGTGAGGTATCATTTTTATCGGGAGACTTGGGGGAACGCTGGGTGGAAGGAAATTTGTAGCTCCTCTCAGATTCCAGAACTTTCTGCCACAGAAATGTGAGGAACATGTGTTTTTTTAGCCAAATTTTGAGGTTTGCAAAGGATTCTGGGTAACAGAACCTGGTCCGAGCCCCGCAAGACACCCCTCCTTGGATTCCCCTAGGTCTCTAGTTTTCAGAAATGCAGAGGTTTGGTAGGTTTCCCTAGGTGCCGGCTGAGCTAGAGGCCAAAATCTACAGGTAGGCACTTCGCAAAAAACACCTCTGTTTTCTACCAAAATTTAGGATGTGTCCACGTTGCGCTTTGGGGTGTTTCCTGTCGCCGGCGCTAGGCCTACCCACGCAAGTGCGGTATCATTTTTATCGGGAGACTTGGGGGAACGCTGGGTGGAAGGAAATTTGTAGCTCCTCTCAGATTCCAGAACTTTCTGCCACAGAAATGTGAGGAACATGTGTTTTTTTAGCCAAATTTTGAGGTTTGCAAAGGATTCTGGGTAACAGAACCTGGTCCGAGCCCCGCAAGTCACCCCTCCTTGGATTCCCCTAGGTATCTAGTTTTCAGAAATGCACAGGTTTGGTAGGTTTCCCTAGGTGCCGGCTGAGCTAGAGGCCAAAATCTACAGGTAGGCACTTCGCAAAAAACACCTCTGTTTTCTCCCAAAATTTAGGATGTGTCCACGTTGCGCTTTGGGGTGTTTCCTGTCGCCGGCGCTAGGCCTACCCACGCAAGTGAGGTATCATTTTTATCGGGAGACTTGTGGGAACGCTGGGTGGAAGGAAATTTGTAGCTCCTCTCAGATTCCAGAACTTTCTGCCACAGAAATGTGAGGAACATGTGTTTTTTCAGCCAAATGTTGAGGTTTGCAAAGGATTCTGGGTAACAGAACCTGGTCCGAGCCCCGCAAGTCACCCCTCCTTGGATTCCCCTAGGTCTCTAGTTTTCAGAAATGCACAGGTTTGGTAGGTTTCCCTAGGTGCCGGCTGAGCTAGAGGCCAAAATCTACAGGTAGGCACTTCGCAAAAAACACCTCTGTTTTCTCCCAAAATTTAGGATGTGTCCACGTTGCGCTTTGGGGTGTTTCCTGTCGCCAGCGCTAGGCCTACCCACGCAAGTGAGGTATCATTTTTATCGGGAGACTTGGGGGAACGCTGGGTGGAAGGAAATTTGTAGCTCCTCTCAGATTCCAGAACTTTCTGCCACAGAAATGTGAGGAACATGTGTTTTTTTAGCCAAATTTTGAGGTTTGCAAAGGATTCTGGGTAACAGAACCTGGTCCGAGCCCCGCAAGTCACCCCTCCTTGGATTCCCCTAGGTCTCTAGTTTTCAGAAATGCACAGGTTTGGTAGGTTTCCCTAGGTGCCGGCTGAGCTAGAGGCCAAAATCTACAGGTAGGCACTTCGCAAAAAACACCTCTGTTTTCTCCCAAAATTTAGGATGTGTCCACGTTGCGCTTTGGGGTGTTTCCTGTCGCCGGCGCTAGGCCTACCCACGCAAGTGAGGTATCATTTTTATCGGGAGACTTGGGGGAACGCTGGGTGGAAGGAAATTTGTAGCTCCTCTCACATTCCAGAACTTTCTGCCACAGAAATGTGAGGAACATGTGTTTTTTTAGCCAAATTTTGAGGTTTGCAAAGGATTCTGGGTAACAGAACCTGGTCCGAGCCCCGCAAGTCACCCCTCCTTGGATTCCCCTAGGTCTCTAGTTTTCAGAAATGCACAGGTTTGGTAGGTTTCCCTAGGTGACGGCTGAGCTAGAGGCCAAAATCTACAGGTAGGCACTTTGCAAAAAACACCTCTGTTTTTTTCCAAAATTTAGGATGTGTCCACGTTGCGCTTTGGGGTGTTTCCTGTCGCCGGCGCTAGACCTACCCACGCAAGTGAGGTATCATTTTTATCGGGAGACTTGGGGGAACGCTGGGTGGAAGGAAATTTGTAGCTCCTCTCAGATTCCAGAACTTTCTGCCACAGAAATGTGAGGAACATGTGTTTTTTTAGCCAAATTTTGAGGTTTGCAAAGGATTCTGGGTAACAGAACCTGGTCCGAGCCCCGCAAGTCACCCCTCCTTGCATTCCCCTAGGTCTCTAGTTTTCAGAAATGCACAGGTTTGGTAGGTTTCCCTAGGTGCCGGCTGAGCTAGAGGCCAAAATCTACAGGTAGGCACTTCGCAAAAAACACCTCTGTTTTTTTCCAAAATTTAGGATGTGTCCACGTTGCGCTTTGGGGTGTTTCCTGTCGCCGGCGCTACGCCTACCCACGCAAGTGAGGTATAATTTTTATCGGGAGACTTGGGGGAACGCTGGGTGGAAGGAAATTCGTAGCTCCTCTCAGATTCCAGAACTTTCTGCCACAGAAATGTGAGGAACATGTGTTTTTTTAGCCAAATTTTGAGGTTTGCAAAGGATTCTGGGTAACAGAACCTGGTCCGAGCACCGCAAGTCACCCCTCCTTGGATTCCCCTAGGTCTCTAGTTTTCAGAAATGCACAGGTTTGGTAGGTTTCCCTAGGTGCCGGCTGAGCTAGAGGCCAAAATCTACAGGTAGGCACTTCGCAAAAAACACCTCTGTTTTTTTCCAAAATTTAGGATGTGTCCACGTTGCGCTTTGGGGTGTTTCCTGTCGCCGGCGCTAGGCCTACCCACGCAAGTGAGGTATCATTTTTATTGGGAGACTTGGGGGAACGCTGGGTGGAAGGAAATTTGTAGCTCCTCTCAGATTCCAGAACTTTCTGCCACAGAAATGTGAGGAACATGTGTTTTTTTAGCCAAATTTTGAGGTTTGCAAAGGATTCTGGGTAACAGAACCTGGTCCGAGCCCCGCAAGTCACCCCTCCTTGGATTCCCCTAGGTCTCTAGTTTTCAGAAATGCACAGGTTTGGTAGGTTTCCCTAGGTGCCGGCTGAGCTAGAGGCCAAAATCTACAGGTAGGCACTTCGCAAAAAACACCTCTGTTTTTTTCCAAAATTTAGGATGTGTCCACGTTGCGCTTTGGGGTGTTTCCTGTCGCCGGCGCTAGGCCTACCCACGCAAGTGAGGTATCATTTTTATCGGGAGACTTGGGGGAACGCTGGGTGGAAGGAAATTTGTAGCTCCTCTCAGATTCCAGAACTTTCTGCCACAGAAATGTGAGGAACATGTGTTTTTTTAGCCAAATTTTGAGGTTTGCAAAGGATTCTGGGTAACAGAACCTGGTCCGAGCCCCGCAAGTCACCCCTCCTTGGATTCCCCTAGGTCTCTAGTTTTCAGAAATGCACAGGTTTGGTAGGTTTCCCTAGGTGCCGGCTGAGCTAGAGGCCAAAATCTACAGGTAGGCACTTCACAAAAAACACCTCTGTTTTTTTCCAAAATTTAGGATGTGTCCACGTTGCGCTTTGGGGTGTTTCCTGTCGCCGGCGCTAGGCCTACCCACGCAAGTGAGGTATCATTTTTATCGGGAGACTTGGGGGAACGCTGGGTGGAAGGGAATTTGTAGCTCCTCTCAGATTCCAGAACTTTCTGCCACAGAAATGTGAGGAACATGTGTTTTTTTAGCCAAATTTTGAGGTTTGCAAAGGATTCTGGGTAACAGAACCTGGTCCGAGCCCCGCAAGTCACCCCTCCTTGGATTCCCCTAAGTCTCTAGTTTTCAGAAATGCACAGGTTTGGTAGGTTTCCCTAGGTGCCGGCTGAGCTAGAGGCCAAAATCTACAGGTAGGCACTTCGCAAAAAACACCTCTGTTTTTTTCCAAAATTTAGGATGTGTCCACGTTGCGCTTTGGGGTGTTTCCTGTCGCCGGCGCTAGGCCTACCCACGCAAGTGAGGTATCATTTTTATCGGGAGACTTGGGGGAACGCTGGGTGGAAGGAAATTTGTAGCTCCTCTCAGATTCCAGAACTTTCTGCCACAAAAATGTGAGGGACATGTGTTTTTTTAGCCAAATTTTGAGGTTTGCAAAGGATTCTGGGTAACAGAACCTGGTCCGAGCCCCGCAAGTCATCCCTCCTTGGATTCCCCTAGGTCTCTAGTTTTCAGAAATGCACAGGTTTGGTAGGTTTCCCTAGGTGCCGGCTGAGCTAGAGGCCAAAATCTACAGGTAGGCACTTCGCAAAAAACACCTCTGTTTTTTTCCAAAATTTAGGATGTGTCCACGTTGCGCTTTGGGGTGTTTCCTGTCGCCGGCGCTAGGCCTACCCACGCAAGTGAGGTATCATTTTTATCAGGAGACTTGGGGGAACGCTGGGTGGAAGGAAATTTGTAGCTCCTCCCAGATTCCAGAACTTTCTGCCACAAAAATGTGAGGGACATGTGTTTTTTTAGCCAAATTTTGAGGTTTGCAAAGGATTCTGGGTAACAGAACCTGGTCCGAGCCCCGCAAGTCACCCCTCCTTGGATTCCCCTAAGTCTCTAGTTTTCAGAAATGCACAGGTTTGGTAGGTTTCCCTAGGTGCCGGCTGAGCTAGAGGCCAAAATCTACAGGTAGGCACTTCGCAAAAAACACCTCTGTTTTTTTCCAAAATTTAGGATGTGTCCACGTTGCGCTTTGGGGTGTTTCCTGTCGCCGGCGCTAGGCCTACCCACGCAAGTGAGGTATAATTTTTATCGGGAGACTTGGGGGAACGCTGGGTGGAAGGAAATTCGTAGCTCCTCTCAGATTCCAGAACTTTCTGCCACAGAAATGTGAGGAACATGTGTTTTTTTAGCCAAATTTTGAGGTTTGCAAAGGATTCTGGGTAACAGAACCTGGTCCGAGCACCGCAAGTCACCCCTCCTTGGATTCCCCTAGGTCTCTAGTTTTCAGAAATGCACAGGTTTGGTAGGTTTCCCTAGGTGCCGGCTGAGCTAGAGGCCAAAATCTACAGGTAGGCACTTCGCAAAAAACACCTCTGTTTTTTTCCAAAATTTAGGATGTGTCCACGTTGCGCTTTGGGGTGTTTCCTGTCGCCGGCGCTAGGCCTACCCACGCAAGTGAGGTATCATTTTTATTGGGAGACTTGGGGGAACGCTGGGTGGAAGGAAATTTGTAGCTCCTCTCAGATTCCAGAACTTTCTGCCACAGAAATGTGAGGAACATGTGTTTTTTTAGCCAAATTTTGAGGTTTGCAAAGGATTCTGGGTAACAGAACCTGGTCCGAGCCCCGCAAGTCACCCCTCCTTGGATTCCCCTAGGTCTCTAGTTTTCAGAAATGCACAGGTTTGGTAGGTTTCCCTAGGTGCCGCCTGAGCTAGAGGCCAAAATCTACAGGTAGGCACTTCGCAAAAAACACCTCTGTTTTTTTCCAAAATTTAGGATGTGTCCACGTTGCGCTTTGGGGTGTTTCCTGTCGCCGGCGCTAGGCCTACCCACGCAAGTGAGGTATCATTTTTATCGGGAGACTTGGGGGAACGCTGGGTGGAAGGAAATTTGTAGCTCCTCTCAGATTCCAGAACTTTCTGCCACAGAAATGTGAGGAACATGTGTTTTTTTAGCCAAATTTTGAGGTTTGCAAAGGATTCTGGGTAACAGAACCTGGTCCGAGCCCCGCAAGTCACCCCTCCTTGGATTCCCCTAGGTCTCTAGTTTTCAGAAATGCACAGGTTTGGTAGGTTTCCCTAGGTGCCGGCTGAGCTAGAGGCCAAAATCTACAGGTAGGCACTTCGCAAAAAACACCTCTGTTTTTTTCCAAAATTTAGGATGTGTCCACGTTGCGCTTTGGGGTGTTTCCTGTCGCCGGCGCTAGGCCTACCCACGCAAGTGAGGTATCATTTTTATTGGGAGACTTGGGGGAACGCTGGGTGGAAGGAAATTCGTAGCTCCTCTCAGATTCCAGAACTTTCTGCCACAGAAATGTGAGGAACATGTGTTTTTTTAGCCAAATTTTGAGGTTTGCAAAGGATTCTGGGTAACAGAACCTGGTCCGAGCACCGCAAGTCACCCCTCCTTGGATTCCCCTAGGTCTCTAGTTTTCAGAAATGCACAGGTTTGGTAGGTTTCCCTAGGTGCCGGCTGAGCTAGAGGCCAAAATCTACAGGTAGGCACTTCGCAAAAAACACCTCTGTTTTTTTCCAAAATTTAGGATGTGTCCACGTTGCGCTTTGGGGTGTTTCCTGTCGCCGGCGCTAGGCCTACCCACGCAAGTGAGGTATCATTTTTATTGGGAGACTTGGGGGAACGCTGGGTGGAAGGAAATTTGTAGCTCCTCTCAGATTCCAGAACTTTCTGCCACAGAAATGTGAGGAACATGTGTTTTTTTAGCCAAATTTTGAGGTTTGCAAAGGATTCTGGGTAACAGAACCTGGTCCGAGCCCCGCAAGTCACCCCTCCTTGGATTCCCCTAGGTCTCTAGTTTTCAGAAATGCACAGGTTTGGTAGGTTTCCCTAGGTGCCGCCTGAGCTAGAGGCCAAAATCTACAGGTAGGCACTTCGCAAAAAACACCTCTGTTTTTTTCCAAAATTTAGGATGTGTCCACGTTGCGCTTTGGGGTGTTTCCTGTCGCCGGCGCTAGGCCTACCCACGCAAGTGAGGTATCATTTTTATCGGGAGACTTGGGGGAACGCTGGGTGGAAGGAAATTTGTAGCTCCTCTCAGATTCCAGAACTTTCTGCCACAGAAATGTGAGGAACATGTGTTTTTTTAGCCAAATTTTGAGGTTTGCAAAGGATTCTGGGTAACAGAACCTGGTCCGAGCCCCGCAAGTCACCCCTCCTTGGATTCCCCTAGGTCTCTAGTTTTCAGAAATGCACAGGTTTGGTAGGTTTCCCTAGGTGCCGGCTGAGCTAGAGGCCAAAATCTACAGGTAGGCACTTCGCAAAAAACACCTCTGTTTTTTTCCAAAATTTAGGATGTGTCCACGTTGCGCTTTGGGGTGTTTCCTGTCGCCAGCGCTAGGCCTACCCACGCAAGTGAGGTATCATTTTTATCAGGAGACTTGGGGGAACGCTGGGTGGAAGGAAATTTGTAGCTCCTCTCAGATTCCAGAACTTTCTGCCACAGAAATGTGAGGAACATGTGTTTTTTTAGCCAAATTTTGAGGTTTGCAAAGGATTCTGGGTAACAGAACCTGGTCCGAGCACCGCAAGTCACCCCTCCTTGGATTCCCCTAGGTCTCTAGTTTTCAGAAATGCACAGGTTTGGTAGGTTTCCCTAGGTGCCGGCTGAGCTAGAGGCCAAAATCTACAGGTAGGCACTTCGCAAAAAACACCTCTGTTTTTTTCCAAAATTTAGGATGTGTCCACGTTGCGCTTTGGGGTGTTTCCTGTCGCCGGCGCTAGGCCTACCCACGCAAGTGAGGTATCATTTTTATTGGGAGACTTGGGGGAACGCTGGGTGGAAGGAAATTTGTAGCTCCTCTCAGATTCCAGAACTTTCTGCCACAGAAATGTGAGGAACATGTGTTTTTTTAGCCAAATTTTGAGGTTTGCAAAGGATTCTGGGTAACAGAACCTGGTCCGAGCCCCGCAAGTCACCCCTCCTTGGATTCCCCTAGGTCTCTAGTTTTCAGAAATGCACAGGTTTGGTAGGTTTCCCTAGGTGCCGCCTGAGCTAGAGGCCAAAATCTACAGGTAGGCACTTCGCAAAAAACACCTCTGTTTTTTTCCAAAATTTAGGATGTGTCCACGTTGCGCTTTGGGGTGTTTCCTGTCGCCGGCGCTAGGCCTACCCACGCAAGTGAGGTATCATTTTTATCGGGAGACTTGGGGGAACGCTGGGTGGAAGGAAATTTGTAGCTCCTCTCAGATTCCAGAACTTTCTGCCACAGAAATGTGAGGAACATGTGTTTTTTTAGCCAAATTTTGAGGTTTGCAAAGGATTCTGGGTAACAGAACCTGGTCCGAGCCCCGCAAGTCACCCCTCCTTGGATTCCCCTAGGTCTCTAGTTTTCAGAAATGCACAGGTTTGGTAGGTTTCCCTAGGTGCCGGCTGAGCTAGAGGCCAAAATCTACAGGTAGGCACTTCGCAAAAAACACCTCTGTTTTTTTCCAAAATTTAGGATGTGTCCACGTTGCGCTTTGGGGTGTTTCCTGTCGCCAGCGCTAGGCCTACCCACGCAAGTGAGGTATCATTTTTATCAGGAGACTTGGGGGAACGCTGGGTGGAAGGAAATTTGTAGCTCCTCTCAGATTCCAGAACTTTCTGCCACAGAAATGTGAGGAACATGTGTTTTTTTAGCCAAATTTTGAGGTTTGCAAAGGATTCTGGGTAACAGAACCTGGTCCGAGCCCCGCAAGTCACCCCTCCTTGGATTCCCCTAGGTCTCTAGTTTTCAGAAATGCACAGGTTTGGTAGGTTTCCCTAGGTGCCGGCTGAGCTAGAGGCCAAAATCTACAGGTAGGCACTTCGCAAAAAACACCTCTGTTTTCTACCAAAATTTAGGATGTGTCCACGTTGCGCTTTGGGGTGTTTCCTGTCGCCGGCGCTAGGCCTACCCACGCAAGTGCGGTATCATTTTTATCGGGAGACTTGGGGGAACGCTGGGTGGAAGGAAATTTGTAGCTCCTCTCAGATTCCAGAACTTTCTGCCACAGAAATGTGAGGAACATGTGTTTTTTTAGCCAAATTTTGAGGTTTGCAAAGGATTCTGGGTAACAGAACCTGGTCCGAGCCCCGCAAGTCACCCCTCCTTGGATTCCCCTAGGTATCTAGTTTTCAGAAATGCACAGGTTTGGTAGGTTTCCCTAGGTGCCGGCTGAGCTAGAGGCCAAAATCTACAGGTAGGCACTTCGCAAAAAACACCTCTGTTTTCTCCCAAAATTTAGGATGTGTCCACGTTGCGCTTTGGGGTGTTTCCTGTCGCCGGCGCTAGGCCTACCCACGCAAGTGAGGTATCATTTTTATCGGGAGACTTGTGGGAACGCTGGGTGGAAGGAAATTTGTAGCTCCTCTCAGATTCCAGAACTTTCTGCCACAGAAATGTGAGGAACATGTGTTTTTTCAGCCAAATTTTGAGGTTTGCAAAGGATTCTGGGTAACAGAACCTGGTCCGAGCCCCGCAATTCACCCCTCCTTGGATTCCCCTAGGTCTCTAGTTTTCAGAAATGCACAGGTTTGGTAGGTTTCCCTAGGTGCTGGCTGAGCTAGAGGCCAAAATCTACAGGTAGGCACTTCACAAAAAACACCTCTGTTTTTTTCCAAAATTTAGGATGTGTCCACGTTGCGCTTTGGGGTGTTTCCTGTCGCCGGCGCTAGGCCTACCCACGCAAGTGAGGTATCATTTTTATCGGGAGACTTGGGGGAACGCTGGGTGGAAGGAAATTTGTAGCTCCTCTCAGATTCCAGAACTTTCTGCCACAGAAATGTGAGGAACATGTGTTTTTTTAGCCAAATTTTGAGGTTTGCAAAGGATTCTGGGTAACAGAACCTGGTCCGAGCCCCGCAAGTCACCCCTCCTTGGATTCCCCTAGGTCTCTAGTTTTCAGAAATGCACAGGTTTGGTAGGTTTCCCTAGGTGCCGGCTGAGCTAGAGGCCAAAATCTACAGGTAGGCACTTCGCAAAAAACACCTCTGTTTTCTCCCAAAATTTAGGATGTGTCCACATTGCGCTTTGGGGTGTTTCCTGTCGCCAGCGCTAGGCCTACCCACGCAAGTGAGGTATCATTTTTATCGGGAGACTAGGGGGAACGCTGGGTGGAAGGAAATTTGTAGCTCCTCTCAGATTCCAGAACTTTCTGCCACAGAAATGTGAGGAACATGTGTTTTTTTAGCCAAATTTTGAGGTTTGCAAAGGATTCTGGGTAACAGAACCTGGTCCGAGCCCCACAAGTCACCCCTCCTTGGATTCCCCTAGGTCTCTAGTTTTCAGAAATGCACAGGTTTGGTAGGTTTCCCTAGGTGCCGGCTGAGCTAGAGGCCAAAATCTACAGGTAGGCACTTTGCAAAAAACACCTCTGTTTTTTTCCAAAATTTAGGATGTGTCCACGTTGCGCTTTGGGGTCTTTCCTGTCCCCGGCGCTAGGCCTACCCACGCAAGTGAGGTATCATTTTTATCGGGAGACTTGGGGGAACGCTGGGTGGAAGGAAATTTGTAGCTCCTCTCACATTCCAGAACTTTCTGCCACAGAAATGTGAGGAACATGTGTTTTTTTAGCCAAATTTTGAGGTTTGCAAAGGATTCTGGGTAACAGAACCTGGTCCGAGCCCCGCAAGTCACCCCTCCTTGGATTCCCCTAGGTCTCTAGTTTTCAGAAATGCACAGGTTTGGTAGGTTTCCCTAGGTGACGGCTGAGCTAGAGGCCAAAATCTACAGGTAGGCACTTTGCAAAAAACACCTCTGTTTTTTTCCAAAATTTAGGATGTGTCCACGTTGCGCTTTGGGGTGTTTCCTGTCGCCGGCGCTAGGCCTACCCACGCAAGTGAGGTATCATTTTTATCGGGAGACTTGGGGGAACGCTGGGTGGAAGGAAATTTGTAGCTCCTCTCAGATTCCAGAACTTTCTGCCACAGAAATGTGAGGAACATGTGTTTTTTTAGCCAAATTTTGAGGTTTGCAAAGGATTCTGGGTAACAGAACCTGGTCCGAGCCTCGCAAGTCACCCCTCCTTGCATTCCCCTAGGTCTCTAGTTTTCAGAAATGCACAGGTTTGGTAGGTTTCCCTAGGTGCCGGCTGAGCTAGAGGCCAAAATCTACAGGTAGGCACTTCGCAAAAAACACCTCTGTTTTTTTCCAAAATTTAGGATGTGTCCACGATGCGCTTTGGGGTGTTTCCTGTCGCCGGCGCTAGGCCTACCCACGCAAGTGCGGTATCATTTTTATCGGGAGACTTGGGGGAACGCTGGGTGGAAGGAAATTTGTAGCTCCTCTCAGATTCCAGAACTTTCTGCCACAGAAATATGAGGAACATGTGTTTTTTTAGCCAAATTTTGAGGTTTGCAAAGGATTCTGGGTAACAGAACCTGGTCCGAGCCCCGCAAGTCACCCCTCCTTGGATTCCCCTAAGTCTCTAGTTTTCAGAAATGCACAGGTTTGGTAGGTTTCCCTAGGTGCTGGCTGAGCTAGAGGCCAAAATCTACAGGTAGGCACTTCGCAAAAAACACCTCTGTTTTTTTCCAAAATTTAGGATGTGTCCACGTTGCGCTTTGGGGTGTTTCCTGTCGCCGGCGCTAGGCCTACCCACGCAAGTGAGGTATAATTTTTATCGGGAGACTTGGGGGAACGCTGGGTGGAAGGAAATTCGTAGCTCATCTCAGATTCCAGAACTTTCTGCCACAGAAATGTGAGGAACATGTGTTTTTTTAGCCAAATTTTGAGGTTTGCAAAGGATTCTGGGTAACAGAACCTGGTCCGAGCACCGCAAGTCACCCCTCCTTGGATTCCCCTAGGTCTCTAGTTTTCAGAAATGCACAGGTTTGGTAGGTTTCCCTAGGTGCCGGCTGAGCTAAAGGCCAAAATCTACAGGTAGGCACTTCGCAAAAAACACCTCTGTTTTTTTCCAAAATTTAGGATGTGTCCACGTTGCGCTTTGGGGTGTTTCCTGTCGCCGGCGCTAGGCCTACCCACGCAAGTGAGGTATCATTTTTATTGGGAGACTTGGGGGAACGCTGGGTGGAAGGAAATTTGTAGCTCCTCTCAGATTCCAGAACTTTCTGCCACAGAAATGTGAGGAACATGTGTTTTTTTAGCCAAATTTTGAGGTTTGCAAAGGATTCTGGGTAACAGAACCTGGTCCGAGCCCCGCAAGTCACCCCTCCTTGGATTCCCCTAGGTCTCTAGTTTTCAGAAATGCACAGGTTTGGTAGGTTTCCCTAGGTGCCGGCTGAGCTAGAGGCCAAAATCTACAGGTAGGCACTTCGCAAAAAACACCTCTGTTTTTTTCCAAAATTTAGGATGTGTCCACGTTGCGCTTTGGGGTGTTTCCTGTCGCCGGCGCTAGGCCTACCCACGCAAGTGAGGTATCATTTTTATCGGGAGACTTGGGGGAACGCTGGGTGGAAGGAAATTTGTAGCTCCTCTCAGATTCCAGAACTTTCTGCCACAGAAATGTGAGGAACATGTGTTTTTTTAGCCAAATTTTGAGGTTTGCAAAGGATTCTGGGTAACAGAACCTGGTCCGAGCCCCGCAAGTCACCCCTCCTTGGATTCCCCTAGGTCTCTAGTTTTCAGAAATGCACAGGTTTGGTAGGTTTCCCTAGGTGCCGGCTGAGCTAGAGGCCAAAATCTACAGGTAGGCACTTCGCAAAAAACACCTCTGTTTTTTTCCAAAATTTAGGATGTGTCCACGTTGCGCTTTGGGGTGTTTCCTGTCGCCACCGCTAGGCCTACCCACGCAAGTGAGGTATCATTTTTATCGGGAGACTTGGGGGAACGCTGGGTGGAAGGAAATTTGTAGCTCCTTTCAGATTCCAGAACTTTCTGCCACAAAAATGTGAGGGACATTTGTTTTTTTAGCCAAATTTTGAGGTTTGCAAAGGATTCTGGGTAACAGAACCTGGTCCGAGCCCCGCAAGTCACCCCTCCTTGGATTCCCCTAGGTCTCTAGTTTTCAGAAATGCACAGGTTTGGTAGGTTTCCCTAGGTGCCGGCTGAGCTAGAGGCCAAAATCTACAGGTAGGCACTTCGCAAAAAACACCTCTGTTTTTTTCCAAAATTTAGGATGTGTCCACGTTGCGCTTTGGGGTGTTTCCTGTCGCCAGCGCTAGGCCTACCCACGCAAGTGAGGTATCATTTTTATCGGGAGACTTGGGGGAACGCTGGGTGGAAGGAAATTTGTAGCTCCTCTCAGATTCCAGAACTTTCTGCCACAAAAATGTGAGGGACATGTGTTTTTTTAGCCAAATTTTGAGGTTTGCAAAGGATTCTGGGTAACAGAACCTGGTCCGAGCCCCGCAAGTCACCCCTCCTTGGATTCCCCTAGGTCTCTAGTTTTCAGAAATGCACAGGTTTGGTAGGTTTCCCTAGGTGCCGGCTGAGCTAGAGGCCAAAATCTACAGGTAGGCACTTCGCAAAAAACACCTCTGTTTTTTTCCAAAATTTAGGATGTGTCCACGTTGCGCTTTGGGGTGTTTCCTGTCGCCGGCGCTAGGCCTACCCACACAAGTGAGGTATCATTTTTATCGGGAGACTTGGGGGAACGCTGGGTGGAAGGAAATTTGTAGCTCCTCTCAGATTCCAGAACTTTCTGCCACAGAAATGTGAGGAACATGTGTTTTTTTAGCCAAATTTTGAGGTTTGCAAAGGATTCTGGGTAACAGAACCTGGTCCGAGCCCCGCAAGTCACCCCTCCTTGGATTCCTCTAGGTCTCTAGCTTTCAGAAATGCACAGGTTTGGTAGGTTTCCCTAGGTGCCGGCTGAGCTAGAGGCCAAAATCTACAGGTAGGCACTTCGCAAAAAACACCTCTGTTTTTTTCCAAAATTTAGGATGTGTCCACGTTGCGCTTTGGGGTGTTTCCTGTCGCCGGCGCTAGGCCTACCCACGCAAGTGAGGTATCATTTTTATCGGGAGACTTGGGGGAACGCTGGGTGGAAGGAAATTTGTAGCTCCTGTCAGATTACAGAACTTTCTGCCACAGAAATGTGAGGAACATGTGTTTTTTTAGCCAAATTTTGAGGTTTGAAAAGGATTCTGGGTAACAGAACCTGGTCTGAGCCCCGCAAGTCACCCCTCCTTGGATTCCCCTAAGTCTCTAGTTTTCAGAAATGCACAGGTTTGGTAGGTTTCCCTAGGTGCTGGCTGAGCTAGAGGCCAAAATCTACAGGTAGGCACTTCGCAAAAAACACCTCTGTTTTTTTCCAAAATTTAGGATGTGTCCACGTTGCGCTTTGGGGTGTTTCCTGTCGCCGGCGCTAGGCCTACCCACGCAGGTGAGGTATCATTTTTATCGGGAGACTTGGGGGAACGCTGGGTGGAAGGAAATTTGTAGCTCCTCTCAGATTCCAGAACTTTCTGCCACAGAAATGTGAGGAACATGTGTTTTTTTAGCCAAATTTTGAGGTTTGCAAAGGATTCTGGGTAACAGAACCTGGTCCGAGCACCGCAAGTCACCCCTCCTTGGATTCCCCTAGGTCTCTAGTTTTCAGAAATGCACAGGTTTGGTAGGTTTCCCTAGGTGCCGGCTGAGCTAGAGGCCAAAATCTACAGGTAGGCACTTCGCAAAAAACACCTCTGTTTTTTTCCAAAATTTAGGATGTGTCCACGTTGCGCTTTGGGGTGTTTCCTGTCGCCAGCGCTAGGCCTACCCACGCAAGTGAGGTATCATTTTTATCGGGAGACTTGGGGGAACGCTGGGTGGAAGGAAATTTGTAGCTCCTCTCAGATTCCAGAACTTTCTGCCACAAAAATGTGAGGGACATGTGTTTTTTTAGCCAAATTTTGAGGTTTGCAAAGGATTCTGGGTAACAGAACCTGGTCCGAGCCCCGCAAGTCACCCCTCCTTGGATTCCCCTAGGTCTCTAGTTTTCAGAAATGCACAGGTTTGGTAGGTTTCCCTAGGTGCCGGCTGAGCTAGAGGCCAAAATCTACAGGTAGGCACTTCGCAAAAAACACCTCTGTTTTTTTCCAAAATTTAGGATGTGTCCACGTTGCGCTTTGGGGTGTTTCCTGTCGCCGGCGCTAGGCCTACCCACACAAGTGAGGTATCATTTTTATCGGGAGACTTGGGGGAACGCTGGGTGGAAGGAAATTTGTAGCTCCTCTCAGATTCCAGAACTTTCTGCCACAGAAATGTGAGGAACATGTGTTTTTTTAGCCAAATTTTGAGGTTTGCAAAGGATTCTGGGTAACAGAACCTGGTCCGAGCCCCGCAAGTCACCCCTCCTTGGATTCCTCTAGGTCTCTAGTTTTCAGAAATGCACAGGTTTGGTAGGTTTCCCTAGGTGCCGGCTGAGCTAGAGGCCAAAATCTACAGGTAGGCACTTCGCAAAAAACACCTCTGTTTTTTTCCAAAATTTAGGATGTGTCCACGTTGCGCTTTGGGGTGTTTCCTGTCGCCGGCGCTAGGCCAACCCACGCAAGTGAGGTATCATTTTTATCGGGAGACTTGGGGGAACGCTGGGTGGAAGGAAATTTGTAGCTCCTCTCAGATTCCAGAACTTTCTGCCACAGAAATGTGAGGAACATGTGTTTTTTTAGCCAAATTTTGAGGTTTGCAAAGGATTCTGGGTAACAGAACGTGGTCCGAGCCCCGCAAGTCACCCCTCCTTGGATTCCTCTAGGTCTCTAGTTTTCAGAAATGCACAGGTTTGGTAGGTTTCCCTAGGTGCCGGCTGAGCTAGAGGCCAAAATCTACAGGTAGGCACTTTGCAAAAAACACCTCTGTTTTTTTCCAAAATTTAGGATGTGTCCACGTTGCGCTTTGGGGTGTTTCCTGTCGCCGGCGCTAGGCCTACCCACGCAAGTGAGGTATCATTTGTATCGGGAGACTTGGGGGAACGCTGGGTGGAAGGAAATTTGTAGCTCCTCTCAGATTCCAGAACTTTCTGCCACAGAAATGTGAGGAACATGTGTTTTTTTAGCCAAATTTTGAGGTTTGCAAAGGATTCTGGGTAACAGAACCTGGTCCGAGCCCCGCAAGTCACCCCTCCTTGGATTCCCCTAGGTCTCTAGTTTTCAGAAATGCACAGGTTTGGTAGGTTTCCCTAGGTGCCGGCTGAGCTAGAGGCCAAAATCTACAGGTAGGCACTTCGCAAAAAACACCTCTGTTTTTTTCCAAAATTTAGGATGTGTCCACGTTGCGCTTTGGGGTGTTTCCTGTCGCCGGCGCTAGGCCTACCCACGCAAGTGAGGTATCATTTTTATCGGGAGACTTGGGGGAACGCTGGGTGGAAGGAAATTTGTAGCTCCTCTCAGATTCCAGAACTTTCTGCCACAGAAATGTGAGGAACATGTGTTTTTTTAGCCAAATTTTGAGGTTTGCAAAGGATTCTGGGTAACAGAACCTGGATCGAGCCCCGCAAGTCACCCCTCCTTGGATTCCCCTAGGTCTCTAGTTTTCAGAAATGCACAGGTTTGGTAGGTTTCCCTAGGTGCCGGCTGAGCTAGAGGCCAAAATCTACAGGTAGGCACTTCGCAAAAAACACCTCTGTTTTTTTCCAAAATTTAGGATGTGTCCACGTTGCGCTTTGGGGTGTTTCCTGTCGCCAGCGCTAGGCCTACCCACGCAAGTGAGGTATCATTTTTATCGGGAGACTTGGGGGAACGCTGGGTGGAAGGAAATTTGTAGCTCCTCTCAGATTCCAGAACTTTCTGCCACAAAAATGTGAGGGACATGTGTTTTTTTAGCCAAATTTTGAGGTTTGCAAAGGATTCTGGGTAACAGAACCTGGTCCGAGCCCCGCAAGTCACCCCTCCTTGGATTCCCCTAGGTCTCTAGTTTTCAGAAATGCACAGGTTTGGTAGGTTTCCCTAGGTGCCGGCTGAGCTAGAGGCCAAAATCTACAGGTAGGCACTTCGCAAAAAACACCTCTGTTTTTTTCCAAAATTTAGGATGTGTCCACGTTGCGCTTTGGGGTGTTTCCTGTCGCCGGCGCTAGGCCTACCCACACAAGTGAGGTATCATTTTTATCGGGAGACTTGGGGGAACGCTGGGTGGAAGGAAATTTGTAGCTCCTCTCAGATTCCAGAACTTTCTGCCACAGAAATGTGAGGAACATGTGTTTTTTTAGCCAAATTTTGAGGTTTGCAAAGGATTCTGGGTAACAGAACCTGGTCCGAGCCCCGCAAGTCACCCCTCCTTGGATTCCTCTAGGTCTCTAGCTTTCAGAAATGCACAGGTTTGGTAGGTTTCCCTAGGTGCCGGCTGAGCTAGAGGCCAAAATCTACAGGTAGGCACTTCGCAAAAAACACCTCTGTTTTTTTCCAAAATTTAGGATGTGTCCACGTTGCGCTTTGGGGTGTTTCCTGTCGCCGGCGCTAGGCCTACCCACGCAAGTGAGGTATCATTTTTATCGGGAGACTTGGGGGAACGCTGGGTGGAAGGAAATTTGTAGCTCCTCTCAGATTCCAGAACTTTCTGCCACAGAAATGTGAGGAACATGTGTTTTTTTAGCCAAATTTTGAGGTTTGAAAAGGATTCTGGGTAACAGAACCTGGTCCGAGCCCCGCAAGTCACCCCTCCTTGGATTCCCCTAAGTCTCTAGTTTTCAGAAATGCACAGGTTTGGTAGGTTTCCCTAGGTGCTGGCTGAGCTAGAGGCCAAAATCTACAGGTAGGCACTTCGCAAAAAACACCTCTGTTTTTTTCCAAAATTTAGGATGTGTCCACGTTGCACTTTGGGGTGTTTCCTGTCGCCGGCGCTAGGCCTACCCACGCAGGTGAGGTATCATTTTTATCGGGAGACTTGGGGGAACGCTGGGTGGAAGGAAATTTGTAGCTCCTCTCAGATTCCAGAACTTTCTGCCACAGAAATGTGAGGAACATGTGTTTTTTTAGCCAAATTTTGAGGTTTGCAAAGGATTCTGGGTAACAGAACCTGGTCCGAGCCCCGCAAGTCACCCCTCCTTGGATTCCCCTAGGTCTCTAGTTTTCAGAAATGCACAGGTTTGGTAGGTTTCCCTAGGTGCCGGCTGAGCTAGAGGCCAAAATCTACAGGTAGGCACTTCGCAAAAAACACCTCTGTTTTTTTCCAAAATTTAGGATGTGTCCACGTTGCGCTTTGGGGTGTTTCCTGTCGCCGGCGCTAGGCCTACCCACGCAAGTGAGGTATCATTTTTATCGGGAGACTTGGGGGAACGCTGGGTGGAAGGAAATTTGTAGCTCCTCTCAGATTCCAGAACTTTCTGCCACAGAAATGTGAGGAACATGTGTTTTTTTAGCCAAATTTTGAGGTTTGCAAAGGATTCTGGGTAACAGAACCTGGATCGAGCCCCGCAAGTCACCCCTCCTTGGATTCCCCTAGGTCTCTAGTTTTCAGAAATGCACAGGTTTGGTAGGTTTCCCTAGGTGCCGGCTGAGCTAGAGGCCAAAATCTACAGGTAGGCACTTCGCAAAAAACACCTCTGTTTTTTTCCAAAATTTAGGATGTGTCCACGTTGCGCTTTGGGGTGTTTCCTGTCGCCAGCGCTAGGCCTACCCACGCAAGTGAGGTATCATTTTTATCGGGAGACTTGGGGGAACGCTGGGTGGAAGGAAATTTGTAGCTCCTCTCAGATTCCAGAACTTTCTGCCACAAAAATGTGAGGGACATGTGTTTTTTTAGCCAAATTTTGAGGTTTGCAAAGGATTCTGGGTAACAGAACCTGGTCCGAGCCCCGCAAGTCACCCCTCCTTGGATTCCCCTAGGTCTCTAGTTTTCAGAAATGCACAGGTTTGGTAGGTTTCCCTAGGTGCCGGCTGAGCTAGAGGCCAAAATCTACAGGTAGGCACTTCGCAAAAAACACCTCTGTTTTTTTCCAAAATTTAGGATGTGTCCACGTTGCGCTTTGGGGTGTTTCCTGTCGCCGGCGCTAGGCCTACCCACACAAGTGAGGTATCATTTTTATCGGGAGACTTGGGGGAACGCTGGGTGGAAGGAAATTTGTAGCTCCTCTCAGATTCCAGAACTTTCTGCCACAGAAATGTGAGGAACATGTGTTTTTTTAGCCAAATTTTGAGGTTTGCAAAGGATTCTGGGTAACAGAACCTGGTCCGAGCCCCGCAAGTCACCCCTCCTTGGATTCCTCTAGGTCTCTAGCTTTCAGAAATGCACAGGTTTGGTAGGTTTCCCTAGGTGCCGGCTGAGCTAGAGGCCAAAATCTACAGGTAGGCACTTCGCAAAAAACACCTCTGTTTTTTTCCAAAATTTAGGATGTGTCCACGTTGCGCTTTGGGGTGTTTCCTGTCGCCGGCGCTAGGCCTACCCACGCAAGTGAGGTATCATTTTTATCGGGAGACTTGGGGGAACGCTGGGTGGAAGGAAATTTGTAGCTCCTCTCAGATTCCAGAACTTTCTGCCACAGAAATGTGAGGAACATGTGTTTTTTTAGCCAAATTTTGAGGTTTGAAAAGGATTCTGGGTAACAGAACCTGGTCCGAGCCCCGCAAGTCACCCCTCCTTGGATTCCCCTAAGTCTCTAGTTTTCAGAAATGCACAGGTTTGGTAGGTTTCCCTAGGTGCTGGCTGAGCTAGAGGCCAAAATCTACAGGTAGGCACTTCGCAAAAAACACCTCTGTTTTTTTCCAAAATTTAGGATGTGTCCACGTTGCACTTTGGGGTGTTTCCTGTCGCCGGCGCTAGGCCTACCCACGCAGGTGAGGTATCATTTTTATCGGGAGACTTGGGGGAACGCTGGGTGGAAGGAAATTTGTAGCTCCTCTCAGATTCCAGAACTTTCTGCCACAGAAATGTGAGGAACATGTGTTTTTTTAGCCAAATTTTGAGGTTTGCAAAGGATTCTGGGTAACAGAACCTGGTCCGAGCCCCGCAAGTCACCCCTCCTTGGATTCCCCTAGGTCTCTAGTTTTCAGAAATGCACAGGTTTGGTAGGTTTCCCTAGGTGCCGGCTGAGCTAGAGGCCAAAATCTACAGGTAGGCACTTCGCAAAAAACACCTCTGTTTTTTTCCAAAATTTAGGATGTGTCCACGTTGCGCTTTGGGGTGTTTCCTGTCGCCGGCGCTAGGCCTACCCACGCAAGTGAGGTATCATTTTTATCGGGAGACTTGGGGGAACGCTGGGTGGAAGGAAATTTGTAGCTCCTCTCAGATTCCAGAACTTTCTGCCACAGAAATGTGAGGAACATGTGTTTTTTTAGCCAAATTTTGAGGTTTGCAAAGGATTCTGGGTAACAGAACCTGGTCCGAGCCCCGCAAGTCACCCCTCCTTGGATTCCCCTAGGTCTCTAGTTTTCAGAAATGCACAGGTTTGGTAGGTTTCCCTAGGTGCCGGCTGAGCTAGAGGCCAAAATCTACAGGTAGGCACTTCGCAAAAAACACCTCTGTTTTTTTCCAAAATTTAGGATGTGTCCACGTAGCGCTTTGGGGTGTTTCCTGTCGCCAGCGCTAGGCCTACCCACGCAAGTGAGGTATCATTTTTATCGGGAGACTTAGGGGAACGCTGGGTGGAAGGAAATTTGTAGCTCCTCTCAGATTCCAGAACTTTCTGCCACAAAAATGTGAGGGACATGTGTTTTTTTAGCCAAATTTTGAGGTTTGCAAAGGATTCTGGGTAACAGAACCTGGTCCGAGCCCCGCAAGTCACCCCTCCTTGGATTCCCCTAGGTCTCTAGTTTTCAGAAATGCACAGGTTTGGTAGGTTTCCTTAGGTGCCGGCTGAGCTAGAGGCCAAAATCTACAGGTAGGCACTTCGCAAAAAACACCTCTGTTTTTTTCCAAAATTTAGGATGTGTCCACGTTGCGCTTTGGGGTGTTTCCTGTCGCCGGCGCTAGGCCTACCCACGCAAGTGAGGTATCATTTTTATCGGGAGACTTGGGGGAACGCTGGGTGGAAGGAAATTTGTAGCTCCTCTCAGATTCCAGAACTTTCTGCCACAGAAATGTGAGGAACATGTGTTTTTTTAGCCAAATTTTGAGGTTTGCAAAGGATTCTGGGTAACAGAACCTGGTCCGAGCCCCGCAAGTCACCCCTCCTTGGATTCCCCTAGGTCTCTAGTTTTCAGAAATGCACAGGCTTGGTAGGTTTCCCTAGGTGCCGGCTGAGCTAGAGGCCAAAATCTACAGGTAGGCACTTCGCAAAAAACACCTCTGTTTTTTTCCAAAATTTAGGATGTGTCCACGTTGCGCTTTGGGGTGTTTCCTGTCGCCAGCGCTAGGCCTACCCACGCAAGTGAGGTATCATTTTTATCGGGAGACTTGGGGGAACGCTGGGTGGAAGGAAATTTGTAGCTCCTCTCAGATTCCAGAACTTTCTGCCACAAAAATGTGAGGGACATGTGTTTTTTTAGCCAAATTTTGAGGTTTGCAAAGGATTCTGGGTAACAGAACCTGGTCCGAGCCCCGCAAGTCACCCCTCCTTGGATTCCCCTAGGTCTCTAGTTTTCAGAAATGCACAGGTTTGGTAGGTTTCCCTAGGTGCCGGCTGAGCTAGAGGCCAAAATCTACAGGTAGGCACTTCGCAAAAAACACCTCTTTTTTTTTCCAAAATTTAGGATGTGTCCACGTTGCGCTTTGGGGTGTTTCCTGTCGCCGGCGCTAGGCCTACCCACGCAAGTGAGGTATCATTTTTATCGGGAGACTTGGGGGAACGCTGGGTGGAAGGAAATTTGTAGCTCCTCTCAGATTCCAGAACTTTCTGCCACAGAAATGTGAGGAACATGTGTTTTTTTAGCCAAATTTTGAGGTTTGCAAAGGATTCTGGGTAACAGAACCTGGTCCGAGCCCCGCAAGTCACCCCTCCTTGGATTCCCCTAGGTCTCTAGTTTTCAGAAATGCACAGGTTTGGTAGGTTTCCCTAGGTGCCGGCTGAGCTAGAGGCCAAAATCTACAGGTAGGCACTTCGCAAAAAACACCTCTGTTTTTTTCCAAAATTTAGGATGTGTCCACGTTGCGCTTTGGGGTGTTTCCTGTCGCCAGCGCTAGGCCTACCCACGCAAGTGAGGTATCATTTTTATCGGGAGACTTGGGGGAACGCTGGGTGGAAGGAAATTTGTAGCTCCTCTCAGATTCCAGAACTTTCTGCCACAAAAATGTGAGGGACATGTGTTTTTTTAGCCAAATTTTGAGGTTTGCAAAGGATTCTGGGTAACAGAACCTGGTCCGAGCCCCGCAAGTCACCCCTCCTTGGATTCCCCTAGGTCTCTAGTTTTCAGAAATGCACAGGTTTGGTAGGTTTCCCTAGGTGCCGGCTGAGCTAGAGGCCAAAATCTACAGGTAGGCACTTCGCAAAAAACACCTCTGTTTTTTTCCAAAATTTAGGATGTGTCCACGTTGCGCTTTGGGGTGTTTCCTGTCGCCGGCGCTAGGCCTACCCACACAAGTGAGGTATCATTTTTATCGGGAGACTTGGGGGAACGCTGGGTGGAAGGAAATTTGTAGCTCCTCTCAGATTCCAGAACTTTCTGCCACAGAAATGTGAGGAACATGTGTTTTTTTAGCCAAATTTTGAGGTTTGCAAAGGATTCTGGGTAACAGAACCTGGTCCGAGCCCCGCAAGTCACCCCTCCTTGGATTCCCCTAGGTCTCTAGTTTTCAGAAATGCACAGGCTTGGTAGGTTTCCCTAGGTGCCGGCTGAGCTAGAGGCCAAAATCTACAGGTAGGCACTTCGCAAAAAACACCTCTGTTTTTTTCCAAAATTTAGGATGTGTCCACGTTGCGCTTTGGGGTGTTTCCTGTCGCCAGCGCTAGGCCTACCCACGCAAGTGAGGTATCATTTTTATCGGGAGACTTGGGGGAACGCTGGGTGGAAGGAAATTTGTAGCTCCTCTCAGATTCCAGAACTTTCTGCCACAAAAATGTGAGGGACATGTGTTTTTTTAGCCAAATTTTGAGGTTTGCAAAGGATTCTGGGTAACAGAACCTGGTCCGAGCCCCGCAAGTCACCCCTCCTTGGATTCCCCTAGGTCTCTAGTTTTCAGAAATGCACAGGTTTGGTAGGTTTCCCTAGGTGCCGGCTGAGCTAGAGGCCAAAATCTACAGGTAGGCACTTCGCAAAAAACACCTCTTTTTTTTTCCAAAATTTAGGATGTGTCCACGTTGCGCTTTGGGGTGTTTCCTGTCGCCGGCGCTAGGCCTACCCACGCAAGTGAGGTATCATTTTTATCGGGAGACTTGGGGGAACGCTGGGTGGAAGGAAATTTGTAGCTCCTCTCAGATTCCAGAACTTTCTGCCACAGAAATGTGAGGAACATGTGTTTTTTTAGCCAAATTTTGAGGTTTGCAAAGGATTCTGGGTAACAGAACCTGGTCCGAGCCCCGCAAGTCACCCCTCCTTGGATTCCCCTAGGTCTCTAGTTTTCAGAAATGCACAGGTTTGGTAGGTTTCCCTAGGTGCCGGCTGAGCTAGAGGCCAAAATCTACAGGTAGGCACTTCGCAAAAAACACCTCTGTTTTTTTCCAAAATTTAGGATGTGTCCACGTTGCGCTTTGGGGTGTTTCCTGTCGCCAGCGCTAGGCCTACCCACGCAAGTGAGGTATCATTTTTATCGGGAGACTTGGGGGAACGCTGGGTGGAAGGAAATTTGTAGCTCCTCTCAGATTCCAGAACTTTCTGCCACAAAAATGTGAGGGACATGTGTTTTTTTAGCCAAATTTTGAGGTTTGCAAAGGATTCTGGGTAACAGAACCTGGTCCGAGCCCCGCAAGTCACCCCTCCTTGGATTCCCCTAGGTCTCTAGTTTTCAGAAATGCACAGGTTTGGTAGGTTTCCCTAGGTGCCGGCTGAGCTAGAGGCCAAAATCTACAGGTAGGCACTTCGCAAAAAACACCTCTGTTTTTTTCCAAAATTTAGGATGTGTCCACGTTGCGCTTTGGGGTGTTTCCTGTCGCCGGCGCTAAGCCTACCCACACAAGTGAGGTATCATTTTTATCGGGAGACTTGGGGGAACGCTGGGTGGAAGGAAATTTGTAGCTCCTCTCAGATTCCAGAACTTTCTGCCACAGAAATGTGAGGAACATGTGTTTTTTTAGCCAAATTTTGAGGTTTGCAAAGGATTCTGGGTAACAGAACCTGGTCCGAGCCCCGCAAGTCACCCCTCCTTGGATTCCTCTAGGTCTCTAGTTTTCAGAAATGCACAGGTTTGGTAGGTTTCCCTAGGTGCCGGCTGAGCTAGAGGCCAAAATCTACAGGTAGGCACTTCGCAAAAAACACCTCTGTTTTTTTCCAAAATTTAGGATGTGTCCACGTTGCGCTTTGGGGTGTTTCCTGTCGCCGGCGCTAGGCCTACCCACGCAAGTGAGGTATCATTTTTATCGGGAGACTTGGGGGAACGCTGGGTGGAAGGAAATTTGTAGCTCCTCTCAGATTCCAGAACTTTCTGCCACAGAAATGTGAGGAACATGTGTTTTTTTAGCCAAATTTTGAGGTTTGAAAAGGATTCTGGGTAACAGAACCTGGTCCGAGCCCCGCAAGTCACCCCTCCATGGATTCCCCTAAGTCTCTAGTTTTCAGAAATGCACAGGTTTTGTAGGTTTCCCTAGGTGCTGGCTGAGCTAGAGGCCAAAATCTACAGGTAGGCACTTCGCAAAAAACACCTCTGTTTTTTTCCAAAATTTAGGATGTGTCCACGTTGCGCTTTGGGGTGTTTCCTGTCGCCGGCGCTAGGCCTACCCACGCAGGTGAGGTATCATTGTTATCGGGAGACTTGGGGGAACGCTGGGTGGAAGGAAATTTGTAGCTCCTCTCAGATTCCAGAACTTTCTGCCACAGAAATGTGAGGAACATGTGTTTTTTTAGCCAAATTTTGAGGTTTGCAAAGGATTCTGGGTAACAGAACCTGGTCCGAGCCCCGCAAGTCACCCCTCCTTGGATTCCCCTAGGTCTCTAGTTTTCAGAAATGCACAGGTTTGGTAGGTTTCCCTAGGTGCCGGCTGAGCTAGAGGCCAAAATCTACAGGTAGGCACTTCGCAAAAAACACCTCTGTTTTTTTCCAAAATTTAGGATGTGTCCACGTTGCGCTTTGGGGTGTTTCCTGTCGCCAGCGCTAGGCCTACCCACGCAAGTGAGGTATCATTTTTATCGGGAGACTTGGGGGAACGCTGGGTGGAAGGAAATTTGTAGCTCCTCTCAGATTCCAGAACTTTCTGCCACAAAAATGTGAGGGACATGTGTTTTTTTAGCCAAATTTTGAGGTTTGCAAAGGATTCTGGGTAACAGAACCTGGTCCGAGCCCCGCAAGTCACCCCTCCTTGGATTCCCCTAGGTCTCTAGTTTTCAGAAATGCACAGGTTTGGTAGGTTTCCCTAGGTGCTGGCTGAGCTAGAGGCCAAAATCTACAGGTAGGCACTTCGCAAAAAACACCTCTGTTTTTTTCCAAAATTTAGGATGTGTCCACGTTGCGCTTTGGGGTGTTTCCTGTCGCCGGCGCTAGGCCTACCCACGCAGGTGAGGTATCATTTTTATCGGGAGACTTGGGGGAACGCTGGGTGGAAGGAAATTTGTAGCTCCTCTCAGATTCCAGAACTTTCTGCCACAGAAATGTGAGGAACATGTGTTTTTTTAGCCAAATTTTGAGATTTGCAAAGGATTCTGGGTAACAGAACCTGGTCCGAGCCCCGCAAGTCACCCCTCCTTGGATTCCCCTAGGTCTCTAGTTTTCAGAAATGCACAGGTTTGGTAGGTTTCCCTATGTGCCGGCTGAGCTAGAGGCCAAAATCTACAGGTAGGCACTTCGCAAAAAACACCTCTGTTTTTTTCCAAAATTTAGGATGTGTCCACGTTGCGCTTTGGGGTGTTTCCTGTCGCCAGCGCTAGGCCTACCCACGCAAGTGAGGTATCATTTTTATCGGGAGACTTGGGGGAACGCTGGGTGGAAGGAAATTTGTAGCTCCTCTCAGATTCCAGAACTTTCTGCCACAAAAATGTGAGGGACATGTGTTTTTTTAGCCAAATTTTGAGGTTTGCAAAGGATTCTGGGTAACAGAACTTGGTCCGAGCCCCGCAAGTCACCCCTCCTTGGATTCCCCTAGGTCTCTAGTTTTCAGAAATGCACAGGTTTGGTAGGTTTCCCTAGGTGCCGGCTGAGCTAGAGGCCAAAATCTACAGGTAGGCACTTCGCAAAAAACACCTCTGTTTTTTTCCAAAATTTAGGATGTGTCCACGTTGCGCTTTGGGGTGTTTCCTGTCGCCGGCGCTAGGCCTACCCACACAAGTGAGGTATCATTTTTATCGGGAGACTTGGGGGAACGCTGGGTGGAAGGGAATTTGTAACTCCTCTCAGATTCCAGAACTTTCTGCCACAGAAATGTGAGGAACATGTGTTTTTTTAGCCAAATTTTGAGGTTTGCAAAGGATTCTGGGTAACAGAACCTGGTGCGAGCCCCGCAAGTCACCCCTCCTTGGATTCCCCTAGGTCTCTAGTTTTCAGAAATGCACAGGTTTGGTAGGTTTCCCTAGGTGCCGGCTGAGCTAGAGGCCAAAATCTACAGGTAGGCACTTCGCAAAAAACACCTCTGTTTTTTTCCAAAATTTAGGATGTGTCCACGTTGCGCTTTGGGGTGTTTCCTGTCGCCGGCGCTAGGCCTACCCACACAAGTGAGGTATCATTTTTATCAGGAGACTTGGGGGAACGCTGGGTGGAAGGAAATTTGTAGCTCCTCTCAGATTCCAGAACTTTCTGCCACAGAAATGTGAGGAACATGTGTTTTTTTAGCCAAATTTTGAGGTTTGCAAAGGATTCTGGGTAACAGAACCTGGTCCGAGCCCCGCAAGTCACCCCTCCTTGGATTCCTCTAGGTCTCTAGTTTTCAGAAATGCACAGGTTTGGTAGGTTTCCCTAGGTGCCGGCTGAGCTAGAGGCCAAAATCTACAGGTAGGCACTTCGCAAAAAACACGTCTGTTTTTTTCCAAAATTTAGGATGTGTCCACGTTGCGCTTTGGGGTGTTTCCTGTCGCCGGCGCTAGGCCTACCCACGCAAGTGAGGTATCATTTTTATCGGGAGACTTGGGGGAACGCTGGGTGGAAGGAAATTTGTAGCTCCTCTCAGATTCCAGAACTTTCTGCCTCAGAAATGTGAGGAACATGTGTTTTTTTAGCCAAATTTTGAGGTTTGAAAAGGATTCTGGGTAACAGAACCTGGTCCGAGCCCCGCAAGTCACCCCTCCTTGGATTCCCCTAAGTCTCTAGTTTTCAGAAATGCACAGGTTTGGTAGGTTTCCCTAGGTGCTGGCTGAGCTAGAGGCCAAAATCTACAGGTAGGCACTTCGCAAAAAACACCTCTGTTTTTTTCCAAAATTTAGGATGTGTCCACGTTGCGCTTTGGGGTGTTTCCTGTCGCCGGCGCTAGGCCTACCCACGCAGGTGAGGTATCATTTTTATCGGGAGACTTGGGGGAACGCTGGGTGGAAGGAAATTTGTAGCTCCTCTCAGATTCCAGAACTTTCTGCCACAGAAATGTGAGGAACATGTGTTTTTTTAGCCAAATTTTTAGATTTGCAAAGGATTCTGGGTAACAGAACCTGGTCCGAGCCCCGCAAGTCACCCCTCCTTGGATTCCCCTAGGTCTCTAGTTTTCAGAAATGCACAGGTTTCGTAGGTTTCCCTAGGTGCCGGCTGAGCTAGAGGCCAAAATCTACAGGTAGGCACTTCGCAAAAAACACCTCTGTTTTTTTCCAAAATTTTGGATGTGTCCACGTTGCGCTTTGGGGTGTTTCCTGTCGCCAGCGCTAGGCCTACCCACGCAAGTGAGGTATCATTTTTATCGGGAGACTTGGGGGAACGCTGGGTGGAAGGAAATTTGTAGCTCCTCTCAGATTCCAGAACTTTCTGCCACAAAAATGTGAGGGACATGTGTTTTTTTAGCCAAATTTTGAGGTTTGCAAAGGATTCTGGGTAACAGAACCTGGTCCGAGCCCCGCAAGTCACCCCTCCTTGGATTCCCCTAGGTCTCTAGTTTTCAGAAATGCACAGGTTTGGTAGGTTTCCCTAGGTGCCGGCTGAGCTAGAGGCCAAAATCTACAGGTAGGCACTTCGCAAAAAACACCTCTGTTTTTTTCCAAAATTTAGGATGTGTCCACGTTGCGCTTTGGGGTGTTTCCTGTCGCCAGCGCTAGGCCTACCCACGCAAGTGAGGTATCATTTTTATCGGGAGACTTAGGGGAACGCTGGGTGGAAGGAAATTTGTAGCTCCTCTCAGATTCCAGAACTTTCTGCCACAAAAATGTGAGGGACTTGTGTTTTTTTAGCCAAATTTTGAGGTTTGCAAAGGATTCTGGGTAACAGAACCTGGTCCGAGCCCCGCAAGTCACCCCTCCTTGGATTCCCCTAGGTCTCTAGTTTTCAGAAATGCACAGGTTTGGTAGGTTTCCCTAGGTGCCGGCTGAGCTAGAGGCCAAAATCTACAGGTAGGCACTTCGCAAAAAACACCTCTGTTTTTTTCCAAAATTTAGGATGTGTCCACGTTGCGCTTTGGGGTGTTTCCTGTCGCCGGCGCTAGGCCTACCCACACAAGTGAGGTATCATTTTTATCGGGAGACTTGGGGGAACGCTGGGTGGAAGGAAATTTGTAGCTCCTCTCAGATTCCAGAACTTTCTGCCACAGAAATGTGAGGAACATGTGTTTTTTTAGCCAAATTTTGAGGTTTGCAAAGGATTCTGGGTAACAGAACCTGGTCCGAGCCCCGCAAGTCACCCCTCCTTGGATTCCTCTAGGTCTCTAGTTTTCAGAAATGCACAGGTTTGGTAGGTTTCCCTAGGTGCCGGCTGAGCTAGAGGCCAAAATCTACAGGTAGGCACTTCGCAAAAAACACCTCTGTTTTTTTCCAAAATTTAGGATGTGTCCACGTTGCGCTTTGGGGTGTTTCCTGTCGCCGGCGCTAGGCCTACCCACGCAAGTGAGGTATCATTTTTATCGGGAGACTTGGGGGAACGCTGGGTGGAAGGAAATTTGTAGCTCCTCTCAGATTCCAGAACTTTCTGCCACAGAAATGTGAGGAACATGTGTTTTTTTAGCCAAATTTTGAGGTTTGAAAAGGATTCTGGGTAACAGAACCTGGTCCGAGCCCCGCAAGTCACCCCTCCTTGGATTCCCCTAAGTCTCTAGTTTTCAGAAATGCACAGGTTTGGTAGGTTTCCCTAGGTGCTGGCTGAGCTAGAGGCCAAAATCTACAGGTAGGCACTTCGCAAAAAACACCTCTGTTTTTTTCCAAAATTTAGGATGTGTCCACGTTGCGCTTTGGGGTGTTTCCTGTCGCCGGCGCTAGGCCTACCCACGCAGGTGAGGTATCATTTTTATCGGGAGACTTGGGGGAACGCTGGGTGGAAGGAAATTTGTAGCTCCTCTCAGATTCCAGAACTTTCTGCCACAGAAATGTGAGGAACATGTGTTTTTTTAGCCAAATTTTGAGATTTGCAAAGGATTCTGGGTAACAGAACCTGGTCCGAGCCCCGCAAGTCACCCCTCCTTGGATTCCCCTAGGTCTCTAGTTTTCAGAAATGCACAGGTTTGGTAGGTTTCCCTATGTGCCGGCTGAGCTAGAGGCCAAAATCTACAGGTAGGCACTTCGCAAAAAACACCTCTGTTTTTTTCCAAAATTTAGGATGTGTCCACGTTGCGCTTTGGGGTGTTTCCTGTCGCCAGCGCTAGGCCTACCCACGCAAGTGAGGTATCATTTTTATCGGGAGACTTGGGGGAACGCTGGGTGGAAGGAAATTTGTAGCTCCTCTCAGATTCCAGAACTTTCTGCCACAAAAATGTGAGGGACATGTGTTTTTTTAGCCAAATTTTGAGGTTTGCAAAGGATTCTGGGTAACAGAACTTGGTCCGAGCCCCGCAAGTCACCCCTCCTTGGATTCCCCTAGGTCTCTAGTTTTCAGAAATGCACAGGTTTGGTAGGTTTCCCTAGGTGCCGGCTGAGCTAGAGGCCAAAATCTACAGGTAGGCACTTCGCAAAAAACACCTCTGTTTTTTTCCAAAATTTAGGATGTGTCCACGTTGCGCTTTGGGGTGTTTCCTGTCGCCGGCGCTAGGCCTACCCACACAAGTGAGGTATCATTTTTATCGGGAGACTTGGGGGAACGCTGGGTGGAAGGGAATTTGTAACTCCTCTCAGATTCCAGAACTTTCTGCCACAGAAATGTGAGGAACATGTGTTTTTTTAGCCAAATTTTGAGGTTTGCAAAGGATTCTGGGTAACAGAACCTGGTCCGAGCCCCGCAAGTCACCCCTCCTTGGATTCCCCTAGGTCTCTAGTTTTCAGAAATGCACAGGTTTGGTAGGTTTCCCTAGGTGCCGGCTGAGCTAGAGGCCAAAATCTACAGGTAGGCACTTCGCAAAAAACACCTCTGTTTTTTTCCAAAATTTAGGATGTGTCCACGTTGCGCTTTGGGGTGTTTCCTGTCGCCGGCGCTAGGCCTACCCACACAAGTGAGGTATCATTTTTATCAGGAGACTTGGGGGAACGCTGGGTGGAAGGAAATTTGTAGCTCCTCTCAGATTCCAGAACTTTCTGCCACAGAAATGTGAGGAACATGTGTTTTTTTAGCCAAATTTTGAGGTTTGCAAAGGATTCTGGGTAACAGAACCTGGTCCGAGCCCCGCAAGTCACCCCTCCTTGGATTCCTCTAGGTCTCTAGTTTTCAGAAATGCACAGGTTTGGTAGGTTTCCCTAGGTGCCGGCTGAGCTAGAGGCCAAAATCTACAGGTAGGCACTTCGCAAAAAACACGTCTGTTTTTTTCCAAAATTTAGGATGTGTCCACGTTGCGCTTTGGGGTGTTTCCTGTCGCCGGCGCTAGGCCTACCCACGCAAGTGAGGTATCATTTTTATCGGGAGACTTGGGGGAACGCTGGGTGGAAGGAAATTTGTAGCTCCTCTCAGATTCCAGAACTTTCTGCCACAGAAATGTGAGGAACATGTGTTTTTTTAGCCAAATTTTGAGGTTTGAAAAGGATTCTGGGTAACAGAACCTGGTCCGAGCCCCGCAAGTCACCCCTCCTTGGATTCCCCTAAGTCTCTAGTTTTCAGAAATGCACAGGTTTGGTAGGTTTCCCTAGGTGCTGGCTGAGCTAGAGGCCAAAATCTACAGGTAGGCACTTCGCAAAAAACACCTCTGTTTTTTTCCAAAATTTAGGATGTGTCCACGTTGCGCTTTGGGGTGTTTCCTGTCGCCGGCGCTAGGCCTACCCACGCAGGTGAGGTATCATTTTTATCGGGAGACTTGGGAGAACGCTGGGTGGAAGGAAATTTGTAGCTCCTCTCAGATTCCAGAACTTTCTGCCACAGAAATGTGAGGAACATGTGTTTTTTTAGCCAAATTTTTAGATTTGCAAAGGATTCTGGGTAACAGAACCTGGTCCGAGCCCCGCAAGTCACCCCTCCTTGGATTCCCCTAGGTCTCTAGTTTTCAGAAATGCACAGGTTTCGTAGGTTTCCCTAGGTGCCGGCTGAGCTAGAGGCCAAAATCTACAGGTAGGCACTTCGCAAAAAACACCTCTGTTTTTTTCCAAAATTTTGGATGTGTCCACGTTGCGCTTTGGGGTGTTTCCTGTCGCCAGCGCTAGGCCTACCCACGCAAGTGAGGTATCATTTTTATCGGGAGACTTGGGGGAACGCTGGGTGGAAGGAAATTTGTAGCTCCTCTCAGATTCCAGAACTTTCTGCCACAAAAATGTGAGGGACATGTGTTTTTTTAGCCAAATTTTGAGGTTTGCAAAGGATTCTGGGTAACAGAACCTGGTCCGAGCCCCGCAAGTCACCCCTCCTTGGATTCCCCTAGGTCTCTAGTTTTCAGAAATGCACAGGTTTGGTAGGTTTCCCTAGGTGCCGGCTGAGCTAGAGGCCAAAATCTACAGGTAGGCACTTCGCAAAAAACACCTCTGTTTTTTTCCAAAATTTAGGATGTGTCCACGTTGCGCTTTGGGGTGTTTCCTGTCGCCGGCGCTAGGCCTACCCACGCAAGTGAGGTATCATTTTTATCGGGAGACTTGGGGGAACGCTGGGTGGAAGGAAATTTGTAGCTTCTCTCAGATTCCAGAACTTTCTGCCACAGAAATGTGAGGAACATGTGTTTTTTAGCCAAATTTTGAGGTTTGCAAAGGATTCTGGGTAACAGAACCTGGTCCGAGCCCCGCAAGTCACCCCTCCTTGGATTCCCCTAGGTCTCTAGTTTTCAGAAATGCACAGGTTTGGTAGGTTTCCCTAGGTGCCGGCTGAGCTAGAGGCCAAAATCTACAGGTAGGCACTTCGCAAAAAACACCTCTGTTTTTTTCCAAAATTTAGGATGTGTCCACGTTGCGCTTTGGGGTGTTTCCTGTCGCCGGCGCTAGGCCTACCCACGCAAGTGAGGTATCATTTTTATCGGGAGACTTGGGGGAACGCTGGGTGGAAGGAAATTTGTAGCTCCTCTCAGATTCCAGAACTTTCTGCCACAGAAATGTGAGGAACATGTGTTTTTTTAGCCAAATTTTGAGGTTTGCAAAGGATTCTGGGTAACAGAACCTGGTCCGAGCCCCGCAAGTCACCCCTCCTTGGATTCCCCTAGGTCTCTAGTTTTCAGAAATGCACAGGTTTGGTAGGTTTCCCTAGGTGCCGGCTGAGCTAGAGGCCAAAATCTACAGGTAGGCACTTCGCAAAAAACACCTCTGTTTTTTTCCAAAATTTAGGATGTGTCCACGTTGCGCTTTGGGGTGTTTCCTGTCGCCGGCGCTAGGCCTACCCACGCAAGTGAGGTATCATTTTTATCGGGAGACTTGGGGGAACGCTGGGTGGAAGAAAAATTCGTAGCTCCTCTCAGATTCCAGAACTTTCTGCCACAGAAATGTGAGGAACATGTGTTTTTTTAGCCAAATTTTGAGGTTTGCAAAGGATTCTGGGTAAAAGAACCTGGTCCGTGCCCCGCAAGTCACCCCTCCTTGGATTCCCCTAGGTCTCTAGTTTTCAGAAATGCACAGGTTTGGTAGGTTTCCCCTGGTGCCGGCTGAGCTAGAGGCCAAAATCTACAGGTAACCACTTCGCAAAAAAAACACCTCTGTTTTTTTCCAAAATTTAGGATGTGTCCACGTTGCGCTTTGGGGTGTTTCCTGTCGCCAGCGCTAGGCCTACCCACGCAAGTGAGGTATAATTTTTATCGGGAGACTTGGGGGAACGCTGGGTGGAAGGAAATTTGTAGCTCCTCTCAGATTCCAGAACTTTCTGCCACAGAAATGTGAAGAACATGTGTTTTTTTAGCCAAATTTTGAGGTTTGCAAAGGATTCTGGGTAACAGAACCTGGTCCGAGCCCCGCAAGTCACCCCTCCTTGGATTCCCTTAGGTCTCTAATTTTCAGAAATGCACAGGTTTGGTAGGTTTCCCTAGGTGCCGGCTGAGCTAGAGGCCAAAATCTACAGGTAGGCACTTCGCAAAAAACACCTCTGTTTTTTTCCAAAATTTAGGATGTGTCCACGTTGCGCTTTGGGGTGTTTCCTGTCGCCGGCGCTAGGCCTACCCACGCAAGTGAGGTATCATTTTTATCGGGAGACTTGGGGGAACGCTGGGTGGAAGGAAATTTGTAGCTCCTCTCAGATTCCAGAACTTTCTGCCACAGAAATGTGAGGAACATGTGTTTTTTTAGCCAAATTTTGAGGTTTGCAAAGGATTCTGGGTAACAGAACCTGGTCCGAGCCCCGCAAGTCACCCCTCCTTGGATTCCCCTAGGTCTCTAGTTTTCAGAAATGCACAGGTTTGGTAGGTTTCCCTAGGTGCCGGCTGAGCTAGAGGCCAAAATCTACAGGTAGGCACTTCGCAAAAAACACCTCTGTTTTTTTCCAAAATTTAGGATGTGTCCACGTTGCGCTTTGGGGTGTTTCCTGTCGCCGGCGCTAGGCCTACCCACGCAAGTGAGGTATCATTTTTATTGGGAGACTTGGGGGAACGCTGGGTGGAAGGAAATTTGTAGCTCCTCTCAGATTCCAGAACTTTCTGCCACAGAAATGTGAGGAACATGTGTTTTTTTAGCCAAATTTTGAGGTTTGCAAAGGATTCTGGGTAACAGAACCTGGTCCGAGCCCCGCAAGTCACCCCTCCTTGGATTCCCCTAAGTCTCTAGCTTTCAGAAATGCACAGGTTTGGTAGGTTTCCCTAGGTGCTGGCTGAGCTAGAGGCCAAAATCTACAGGTAGGCACTTCGCAAAAAACACCTCTTTTTTTCCAAAATTTAGGATGTGTCCACGTTGCGCTTTGGGGTGTTTCCTGTCGCCGGCGCTAGGCCTACCCACGCAAGTGAGGTATCATTTTTATCGGGAGACTTGGGTGAACGCTGGGTGGAAGGAAATTTGTAGCTCCTCTCAGATTCCAGAACTTTCTGCCACAGAAATGTGAGGAACATGTGTTTTTTTAGCCAAATTTTGAGATTTGCAAAGGATTCTGGGAAACAGAACCTGGTCCGAGCCCCGCAAGTCACCCCTCCTTGGATTCCCCTAGGTCTCTAGTTTTCAGAAATGCACAGGTTTGGTAGGTTTCCCTAGGTGCCGGCTGAGCTAGAGGCCAAAATCTACAGGTAAGCACTTCGCAAAAAACACCTCTGTTTTTTTCCAAAATTTAGGATGTGTCCACGTTGCGCTTTGGGGTGTTTCCTGTCGCCGGCACTAGGCCTACCCACGCAAGTGAGGTATCATTTTTATCGGGAGACTTGGGGGAACGCTTGGTGGAAGGAAATTTGTAGCTCCTCTCAGATTCCAGAACTTTCTGCCACAGAAATGTGAGGAATATGTGTTTTTTTAGCCAAATTTTGAGGTTTGCAAAGGATTCTGGGTAACAGAACCTGGTCCGAGCCCCGCAAGTCACCCCTCCTTGGATTCCCCTAGGTCTCTAGTTTTCAGAAATGCACAGGTTTGGTAGGTTTCCCTAGGTGCCGGCTGAGCTAGAGGCCAAAATCTACAGGTAGGCACTTCGGAAAAAACACCTCTGTTTTTTTCCAAAATTTTGGATGTGTCCACGTTGCGCTTTGGGGTGTTTCCTGTCGCCGGCGCTAGGCCTACCCACGCAAGTGAGGTATCATTTTTATCGGGAGACTTGGGGGAACGCTGGGTGGAAGGAAATTTGTAGCTCCTCTCAGATTCCAGAACTTTCTGCCACAGAAATGTGAGGAACATGTGTTTTTTTAGCCAAATTTTGAGGTTTGCAAAGGATTCTGGGTAACAGAACCTGGTCCGTGCCCCGCAAGTCACCCCTCCTTGGATTCCCTTAGGTCTCTAATTTTCAGAAATGCACAGGTTTGGTAGGTTTCCCTAGGTGCCGGCTGAGCTAGAGGCCAAAATCTACAGGTAGGCACTTCGCAAAAAACACCTCTGTTTTTTTCCAAAATTTAGGATGTGTCCACGTTGCGCTTTGGGGTGTTTCCTGTCGCCGGCGCTAGGCCTACCCACGCAAGTGAGGTATCATTTTTATCGGGAGACTTGGGGGAACGCTGGGTGGAAGGAAATTTGTAGCTCCTCTCAGATTCCAGAACTTTCTGCCACAGAAATGTGAAGAACATGTGTTTTTTTAGCCAAATTTTGAGGTTTGCAAAGGATTCTGGGTAACAGAACCTGGTCCGAGCCCCGCAAGTCACCCCTCCTTGGATTCCCCTAGGTCTCTAGTTTTTAGAAATGCACAGGTTTGGTAGGTTTCCCTAGGTGCCGGCTGAGCTAGAGGCCAAAATCTACAGGTAGGCACTTCGCAAAAAACACCTCTGTTTTTTTCCAAAATTTAGGATGTGTCCACGTTGCGCTTTGGGGTGTTTCCTGTCGCCGGCGCTGGCCTACCCACGCAAGTGAGGTATCATTTTTATCGGGAGACTTGCGGGAACGCTGGGTGGAAGGAAATTTGTAGCTCCTCTCAGATTCCAGAACTTTCTGCCACAGAAATGTGAGGAAGATGTGTTTTTTTAGCCAAATTTTGAGGTTTGCAAAGGATTCTGGGTAACAGAACCTGGTCCGAGCCCCGCAAGTCACCCCTCCTTGGATTCCTCTAGGTCTCTAGTTTTAAGAAATGCACAGGTTTGGTAGGTTTCCCTAGGTGCCGGCTGAGCTAGAGGCCAAAATCTACAGGTAGGCACTTCGCAAAAAACACCTCTGTTTTTTTCCAAAATTTAGGATGTGTCCACGTTGCGCTTTGGGGTGTTTCCTGTCGCCGGCGCTAGGCCTACCCACGCAAGTGAGGTATAATTTTTATCGGGAGACTTGGGGGAACGCTGGGTGGAAGGAAATTTGTAGCTCCTCTCAGATTCCAGAACTTTCTGCCACAGAAATGTGAAGAACATGTGTTTTTTTAGCCAAATTTTGAGGTTTGCAAAGGATTCTGGGTAACAGAACCTGGTCCGAGCCCCGCAAGTCACCCCTCCTTGGATTCCCCTAGGTCTCTAATTTTCAGAAATGCACAGGTTTGGTAGGTTTCCCTAGGTGCCGGCTGAGCTAGAGGCCAAAATCTACAGGTAGGCACTTCGCAAAAAACACCTCTGTTTTTTTCCAAAATGTAGGATGTGTCCACGTTGCGCTTTGGGGTGTTTCCTGTCGCCGGCGCTAGGCCTACCCACGCAAGTGAGGTATAATTTTTATCGGGAGACTTGGGGGAACGCTGGGTGGAAGGAAATTTGTAGCTCCTCTCAGATTCCAGAACTTTCTGCCACAGAAATGTGAGGAACATGTGTTTTTTTAGCCAAATTTTGAGGTTTGCAAAGGATTCTGGGTAACAGAACCTGGTCCGAGCCCCGCAAGTCACCCCTCCTTGGATTCCCCTAGGTCTCTAGTTTTCAGAAATGCACAGGTTTGGTAGGTTTCCCTAGGTGCCGGCTGAGCTAGAGGCCAAAATCTACAGGTAGGCACTTCGCAAAAAACACCTCTGTTTTTTTCCAAAATTTAGGATGTGTCCACGTTGCGCTTTGGGGTGTTTCCTGTCGCCGGCGCTGGCCTACCCACGCAAGTGAGGTATCATTTTTATCGGGAGACTTTCGGGAACGCTGGGTGGAAGGAAATTTGTAGCTCCTCTCAGATTCCAGAACTTTCTGCCACAGAAATGTGAGGAACATGTGTTTTTTTAGCCAAATTTTGAGGTTTGCAAAGGATTCTGGGTAACAGAACCTGGTCCGAGCCCCGCAAGTCACCCCTCCTTGGATTCCCCTAGGTCTCTAGTTTTCAGAAATGCACAGGTTTGGTAGGTTTCCCTAGGTGCCGGCTGAGCTAGAGGCCAAAATCTACAGGTAGGCACTTCGCAAAAAACACCTCTGTTTTTTTCCAAAATTTAGGATGTGTCCATGTTGCGCTTTGGGGTGTTTCCTGTCGCCGGCGCTAGGCCTACCCACGCAAGTGAGGTATCATTTTTATCGGGAGACTTGGGGGAACGCTGGGTGGAAGGAAATTTGTAGCTCCTCTCAGATTCCAGAACTTTCTGCCACAGAAATGTGAGGAACATGTGTTTTTTTAGCCACATTTTGAGGTTTGCAAAGGATTCTGGGTAACAGAACCTGGTCCGTGCCCCGCAAGTCACCCCTCCTTGGATTCCCCTAGGTCTCTAGTTTTCAGAAATGCACAGGTTTGGTAGGTTTCCCTGGGTGCCGGCTGAGCTAGAGGCCAAAATCTACAGGTAGGCACTTCGCAAAAAACACCTCTGTTTTTTTACAAAATTTAGGATGTGTCCACGTTGCGCTTTGGGGTGTTTCCTGTCGCCGGCGCTAGGCCTACCCACGCAAGTGAGGTATCATTTTTATCGGGAGACTTGGGGGAACGCTGGGTGGAAGGAAATTTGTAGCTCCTCTCAGATTCCAGAACTTTCTGCCACAGAAATGTGAGGAACATGTGTTTTTTTACCCAAATTTTGAGGTTTGCAAAGGATTCTGGGTAACAGAACCTGGTCCGAGCCCCGCAAGTCACCCCTCCTTGGATTCCCCTAGGTCTCTAGTTTTCAGAAATGCACAGGTTTGGTAGGTTTCCCTAGGTGCCGGCTGCGCTAGAGGCCAAAATCTACAGGTAGGCACTTCGCAAAAAACACCTCTGTTTTTTTCCAAAATTTAGGATGTGTCCACGTTGCGCTTTGGGGTGTTTCCTGTCGCCGGCGCTAGGCCTACCCACGCAAGTGAGGTATCATTTTTATCGGGAGACTTGGGGAAACGCTTGGTGGAAGGAAATTTGTAGCTCCTCTCAGATTCCAGAACTTTCTGCCACAGAAATGTGAGGAATATGTGTTTTTTTAGCCAAATTTTGAGGTTTGCAAAGGATTCTGGGTAACAGAACCTGGTCCGAGCCCCGCAAGTCACCCCTCCTTGGATTCCCCTAGGTCTCTAGTTTTCAGAAATGCACAGGTTTGGTAGGTTTCCCTAGGTGCCGGGTGAGCTAGAGGCCAAAATCTACAGGTAGGCACTTCGCAAAAAACACCTCTGTTTTTTTCCAAAATTTTGGATGTGTCCACGTTGCGCTTTGGGGTGTTTCCTGTCGCCGGCGCTAGGCCTACCCACGCAAGTGAGGTATCATTTTTATCGGGAGACTTGGGGGAACGCTGGGTGGAAGGAAATTTGTAGCTCCTCTCAGATTCCAGAACTTTCTGCCACAGAAATGTGAGGAACATGTGTTTTTTTAGCCAAATTTTGAGGTTTGCAAAGGATTCTGGGTAACAGAACCTGGTCCGTGCCCCGCAAGTCACCCCTCCTTGGATTCCCTTAGGTCTCTAATTTTCAGAAATGCACAGGTTTGGTAGGTTTCCCTAGGTGCCGGCTGAGCTAGAGGCCAAAATCTACAGGTAGGCACTTCGCAAAAAACACCTCTGTTTTTTTCCAAAATTTAGGATGTGTCCACGTTGCGCTTTGGGGTGTTTCCTGTCGCCGGCGCTAGGCCTACCCACGCAAGTGAGGTATCATTTTTATCGGGAGACTTGGGGGAACGCTGGGTGGAAGGAAATTTGTAGCTCCTCTCAGATTCCAGAACTTTCTGCCACAGAAATGTGAAGAACATGTGTTTTTTTAGCCAAATTTTGAGGTTTGCAAAGGATTCTGGGTAACAGAACCTGGTCCGAGCCCCGCAAGTCACCCCTCCTTGGATTCCCCTAGGTCTCTAGTTTTTAGAAATGCACAGGTTTGGTAGGTTTCCCTAGGTGCCGGCTGAGCTAGAGGCCAAAATCTACAGGTAGGCACTTCGCAAAAAACACCTCTGTTTTTTTCCAAAATTTAGGATGTGTCCACGTTGCGCTTTGGGGTGTTTCCTGTCGCCAGCGCTGGCCTACCCACGCAAGTGAGGTATCATTTTTATCGGGAGACTTGCGGGAACGCTGGGTGGAAGGAAATTTGTAGCTCCTCTCAGATTCCAGAACTTTCTGCCACAGAAATGTGAGGAAGATGTGTTTTTTTAGCCAAATTTTGAGGTTTGCAAAGGATTCTGGGTAACAGAACCTGGTCCGAGCCCCGCAAGTCACCCCTCCTTGGATTCCTCTAGGTCTCTAGTTTTAAGAAATGCACAGGTTTGGTAGGTTTCCCTAGGTGCCGGCTGAGCTAGAGGCCAAAATCTACAGGTAGGCACTTCGCAAAAAACACCTCTGTTTTTTTCCAAAATTTAGGATGTGTCCACGTTGCGCTTTGGGGTGTTTCCTGTCGCCGGCGCTAGGCCTACCCACGCAAGTGAGGTATAATTTTTATCGGGAGACTTGGGGGAACGCTGGGTGGAAGGAAATTTGTAGCTCCTCTCAGATTCCAGAACTTTCTGCCACAGAAATGTGAAGAACATGTGTTTTTTTAGCCAAATTTTGAGGTTTGCAAAGGATTCTGGGTAACAGAACCTGGTCCGAGCCCCGCAAGTCACCCCTCCTTGGATTCCCCTAGGTCTCTAATTTTCAGAAATGCACAGGTTTGGTAGGTTTCCCTAGGTGCCGGCTGAGCTAGAGGCCAAAATCTACAGGTAGGCACTTCGCAAAAAACACCTCTGTTTTTTTCCAAAATGTAGGATGTGTCCACGTTGCGCTTTGGGGTGTTTCCTGTCGCCGGCGCTAGGCCTACCCACGCAAGTGAGGTATAATTTTTATCGGGAGACTTGGGGGAACGCTGGGTGGAAGGAAATTTGTAGCTCCTCTCAGATTCCAGAACTTTCTGCCACAGAAATGTGAGGAACATGTGTTTTTTTAGCCAAATTTTGAGGTTTGCAAAGGATTCTGGGTAACAGAACCTGGTCCGAGCCCCGCAAGTCACCCCTCCTTGGATTCCCCTAGGTCTCTAGTTTTCAGAAATGCACAGGTTTGGTAGGTTTCCCTAGGTGCCGGCTGAGCTAGAGGCCAAAATCTACAGGTAGGCACTTCGCAAAAAACACCTCTGTTTTTTTCCAAAATTTAGGATGTGTCCACGTTGCGCTTTGGGGTGTTTCCTGTCGCCGGCGCTGGCCTACCCACGCAAGTGAGGTATCATTTTTATCGGGAGACTTTCGGGAACGCTGGGTGGAAGGAAATTTGTAGCTCCTCTCAGATTCCAGAACTTTCTGCCACAGAAATGTGAGGAACATGTGTTTTTTTAGCCAAATTTTGAGGTTTGCAAAGGATTCTGGGTAACAGAACCTGGTCCGAGCCCCGCAAGTCACCCCTCCTTGGATTCCCCTAGGTCTCTAGTTTTCAGAAATGCACAGGTTTGGTAGGTTTCCCTAGGTGCCGGCTGAGCTAGAGGCCAAAATCTACAGGTAGGCACTTCGCAAAAAACACCTCTGTTTTTTTCCAAAATTTAGGATGTGTCCACGTTGCGCTTTGGGGTGTTTCCTGTCGCCGGCGCTAGGCCTACCCACGCAAGTGAGGTATCATTTTTATCGGGAGACTTGGGGGAACGCTGGGTGGAAGGAAATTTGTAGCTCCTCTCAGATTCCAGAACTTTCTGCCACAGAAATGTGAGGAACATGTGTTTTTTTAGCCACATTTTGAGGTTTGCAAAGGATTCTGGGTAACAGAACCTGGTCCGTGCCCCGCAAGTCACCCCTCCTTGGATTCCCCTAGGTCTCTAGTTTTCAGAAATGCACAGGTTTGGTAGGTTTCCCTGGGTGCCGGCTGAGCTAGAGGCCAAAATCTACAGGTAGGCACTTCGCAAAAAACACCTCTGTTTTTTTCCAAAATTTAGGATGTGTCCACGTTGCGCTTTGGGGTGTTTCCTGTCGCCGGCGCTAGGCCTACCCACGCAAGTGAGGTATCATTTTTATCGGGAGACTTGGGGGAACGCTGGGTGGAAGGAAATTTGTAGCTCCTCTCAGATTCCAGAACTTTCTGCCACAGAAATGTGAGGAACATGTGTTTTTTTAGCCAAATTTTGAGGTTTGCAAAGGATTCTGGGTAACAGAACCTGGTCCGAGCCCCGCAAGTCACCCCTCCTTGGATTCCCCTAGGTCTCTAGTTTTCAGAAATGCACAGGTTTGGTAGGTTTCCCTAGGTGCCGGCTGCGCTAGAGGCCAAAATCTACAGGTAGGCACTTCGCAAAAAACACCTCTGTTTTTTTCCAAAATTTAGGATGTGTCCACGTTGCGCTTTGGGGTGTTTCCTGTCGCCGGCGCTAGGCCTACCCACGCAAGTGAGGTATCATTTTTATCGGGAGACTTGGGGGAACGCTGGGTGGAAGGAAATTTGTAGCTCCTCTCAGATTCCAGAACTTTCTGCCACAGAAATGTGAGGAACATGTGTTTTTTTAGCCAAATTTTGAGGTTTGCAAAGGATTCTGGGTAACAGAACCTGGTGCGAGCCCCGCAAGTCACCCCTCCTTGGATTCCCCTAGGTCTCTAGTTTTCAGAAATGCACAGGTTTGGTAGGTTTCCCTATGTGCCGGCTGAGCTAGAGGCCGAAATCTACAGGTGGGCACTTCGCAAAAAACACCTCTGTTTTTTTCCAAAATTTAGGATGTGTCCACGTTGCGCTTTGGGGTGTTTCCTGTCGCCGGCGATAGGCCTATCCACACAAGTGAGGTATCATTTTTATCGGGAGACTTGGGGGAACGCTGGGTGGAAGGAAATTTGTAGCTCCTCTCAGATTCCAGAACTTTCTGCCACAGAAATGTGAGGAACATGTGTTTTTTTAGCCAAATTTTGAGGTTTGCAAAGGATTCTGGGTAACAGAACCTGGTCCGAGCCCCGCAAGTCACCCCTCCTTGGATTCCTCTAGGTCTCTAGTTTTCAGAAATGCACAGGTTTGGTAGGTTTCCCTAGGTGCCGGCTGAGCTAGAGGCCAAAATCTACAGGTAGGCACTTCGCAAAAAACACCTCTGTTTTTTTCCAAAATTTAGGATGTGTCCACGTTGCGCTTTGGGGTGTTTCCTGTCGCCGGCGCTAGGCCTACCCACGCAAGTGAGGTATCATTTTTATCGGGAGACTTGGGGGAACGCTGGGTGGAAGGAAATTTGTAGCTCCTCTCAGATTCCAGAACTTTCTGCCACAGAAATGTGAGGAACATGTGTTTTTTTAGCCAAATTTTGAGATTTGCAAAGGATTCTGGGTAACAGAACCTGCTCCGAGCCCCGCAAGTCACCCCTCCTTGGATTCCCCTAGGTCTCTAGTTTTCAGAAATGCACAGGTTTGGTAGGTTTCCCTAGGTTCCGGCTGAGCTAGAGGGCAAAATCTACAGGTAGGCACTTCGCAAAAAACACCTCTGTTTTTTTCCAAAATTTAGGATGTGTCCACGTTGCGCTTTAGGGTGTTTCCTGTCGCCGGCGCTAGGCCTACCCACGCAAGTGAGGTATCATTTTTATCGGGAGACTTGGGGGAACGCTGGGTGGAAGGAAATTTGTAGCTCCTCTCAGATTCCAGAACTTTCTGCCACAGAAATGTGAGGAACATGTGTTTTTTTAGCCAAATTTTGAGGTTTGCAAAGGATTCTGGGTAACAGAACCTGGTCCGAGCCCCGCAAGTCACCCCTCCTTGGATTCCCCTAGGTCTCTAGTTTTCAGAAATGCACAGGTTTGGTAGGTTTCCCTAGGTGCCGGCTGAGCTAGAGGCCAAAATCTACAGGTAGGCACTTCGCAAAAAACACCTCTGTTTTTTTCCAAAATTTAGGATGTGTCCACGTTGCGCTTTGGGGTGTTTCCTGTCGCCGGCGCTAGGCCTACCCACGCAAGTGAGGTATCATTTTTATCGGGAGACTTGGGGGAACGCTGGGTGGAAGGAAATTTGTAGCTCCTCTCAGATTCCAGAACTTTCTGCCACAGAAATGTGAGGAACATGTGTTTTTTTAGCCAAATTTTGAGGTTTGCAAAGGATTCTGGGTAACAGAACCTGGTCCGTGCCCCGCAAGTCACCCCTCCTTGGATTCCCCTAGGTCTCTAGTTTTCAGAAATGCACAGGTTTGGTAGGTTTCCCCTGGTGCCGGCTGAGCTAGAGGCCAAAATCTACAGGTAGGCACTTCGCAAAAAACACCTCTGTTTTTTTCCAAAATTTAGGATGTGTCCACGTTGCGCTTTGGGGTGTTTCCTGTCGCCGGCGCTAGGCCTACCCACGCAAGTGAGGTATAATTTTTATCGGGAGACTTGGGGGAACGCTGGGTGGAAGGAAATTTGTAGCTCCTCTCAGATTCCAGAACTTTCTGCCACAGAAATGTGAAGAACATGTGTTTTTTTAGCCAAATTTTGAGGTTTGCAAAGGATTCTGGGTAACAGAACCTGGTCCGAGCCCCGCAAGTCACCCCTCCTTGGATTCCCCTAGGTCTCTAATTTTCAGAAATGCACAGGTTTGGTAGGTTTCCCTAGGTGCCGGCTGAGCTAGAGGCCAAAATCTACAGGTAGGCACTTCGCAAAAAACACCTCTGTTTTTTTCCAAAATTTAGGATGTGTCCACGTTGCGCTTTGGGGTGTTTCCTGTCGCCGGCGCTAGGCCTACCCACGCAAGTGAGGTATCATTTTTATCGGGAGACTTGGGGGAACGCTGGGTGGAAGGAAATTTGTAGCTTCTCTCAGATTCCAGAACTTTCTGCCACAGAAATGTGAGGAACATGTGTTTTTTTAGCCAAATTTTGAGGTTTGCAAAGGATTCTGGGTAACAGAACCTGGTCCGAGCCCCGCAAGTCACCCCTCCTTGGATTCCCCTAGGTCTCTAGTTTTCAGAAATGCACAGGTTTGGTAGGTTTCCCTAGGTGCCGGCTGAGCTAGAGGCCAAAATCTACAGGTAGGCACTTCGCAAAAAACACCTCTGTTTTTTTCCAAAATTTAGGATGTGTCCACGTTGCGCTTTGGGGTGTTTCCTGTCGCCGGCGCTGGCCTACCCACGCAAGTGAGGTATCATTTTTATCGGGAGACTTTCGGGAACGCTGGGTGGAAGGAAATTTGTAGCTCCTCTCAGATTCCAGAACTTTCTGCCACAGAAATGTGAGGAACATGTGTTTTTTTAGCCAAATTTTGAGGTTTGCAAAGGATTCTGGGTAACAGAACCTGGTCCGAGCCCCGCAAGTCACCCCTCCTTGGATTCCCCTAGGTCTCTAGTTTTCAGAAATGCACAGGTTTGGTAGGTTTCCCTAGGTGCCGGCTGAGCTAGAGGCCAAAATCTACAGGTAGGCACTTCGCAAAAAACACCTCTGTTTTTTTCCAAAATTTAGGATGTGTCCATGTTGCGCTTTGGGGTGTTTCCTGTCGCCGGCGCTAGGCCTACCCACGCAAGTGAGGTATCATTTTTATCGGGAGACTTGGGGGAACGCTGGGTGGAAGGAAATTTGTAGCTCCTCTCAGATTCCAGAACTTTCTGCCACAGAAATGTGAGGAACATGTGTTTTTTTAGCCACATTTTGAGGTTTGCAAAGGATTCTGGGTAACAGAACCTGGTCCGTGCCCCGCAAGTCACCCCTCCTTGGATTCCCCTAGGTCTCTAGTTTTCAGAAATGCACAGGTTTGGTAGGTTTCCCTGGGTGCCGGCTGAGCTAGAGGCCAAAATCTACAGGTAGGCACTTCGCAAAAAACACCTCTGTTTTTTTACAAAATTTAGGATGTGTCCACGTTGCGCTTTGGGGTGTTTCCTGTCGCCGGCGCTAGGCCTACCCACGCAAGTGAGGTATCATTTTTATCGGGAGACTTGGGGGAACGCTGGGTGGAAGGAAATTTGTAGCTCCTCTCAGATTCCAGAACTTTCTGCCACAGAAATGTGAGGAACATGTGTTTTTTTACCCAAATTTTGAGGTTTGCAAAGGATTCTGGGTAACAGAACCTGGTCCGAGCCCCGCAAGTCACCCCTCCTTGGATTCCCCTAGGTCTCTAGTTTTCAGAAATGCACAGGTTTGGTAGGTTTCCCTAGGTGCCGGCTGCGCTAGAGGCCAAAATCTACAGGTAGGCACTTCGCAAAAAACACCTCTGTTTTTTTCCAAAATTTAGGATGTGTCCACGTTGCGCTTTGGGGTGTTTCCTGTCGCCGGCGCTAGGCCTACCCACGCAAGTGAGGTATCATTTTTATCGGGAGACTTGGGGAAACGCTTGGTGGAAGGAAATTTGTAGCTCCTCTCAGATTCCAGAACTTTCTGCCACAGAAATGTGAGGAATATGTGTTTTTTTAGCCAAATTTTGAGGTTTGCAAAGGATTCTGGGTAACAGAACCTGGTCCGAGCCCCGCAAGTCACCCCTCCTTGGATTCCCCTAGGTCTCTAGTTTTCAGAAATGCACAGGTTTGGTAGGTTTCCCTAGGTGCCGGCTGAGCTAGAGGCCAAAATCTACAGGTAGGCACTTCGCAAAAAACACCTCTGTTTTTTTCCAAAATTTTGGATGTGTCCACGTTGCGCTTTGGGGTGTTTCCTGTCGCCGGCGCTAGGCCTACCCACGCAAGTGAGGTATCATTTTTATCGGGAGACTTGGGGGAACGCTGGGTGGAAGGAAATTTGTAGCTCCTCTCAGATTCCAGAACTTTCTGCCACAGAAATGTGAGGAACATGTGTTTTTTTAGCCAAATTTTGAGGTTTGCAAAGGATTCTGGGTAACAGAACCTGGTCCGTGCCCCGCAAGTCACCCCTCCTTGGATTCCCTTAGGTCTCTAATTTTCAGAAATGCACAGGTTTGGTAGGTTTCCCTAGGTGCCGGCTGAGCTAGAGGCCAAAATCTACAGGTAGGCACTTCGCAAAAAACACCTCTGTTTTTTTCCAAAATTTAGGATGTGTCCACGTTGCGCTTTGGGGTGTTTCCTGTCGCCGGCGCTAGGCCTACCCACGCAAGTGAGGTATCATTTTTATCGGGAGACTTGGGGGAACGCTGGGTGGAAGGAAATTTGTAGCTCCTCTCAGATTCCAGAACTTTCTGCCACAGAAATGTGAAGAACATGTGTTTTTTTAGCCAAATTTTGAGGTTTGCAAAGGATTCTGGGTAACAGAACCTGGTCCGAGCCCCGCAAGTCACCCCTCCTTGGATTCCCCTAGGTCTCTAGTTTTTAGAAATGCACAGGTTTGGTAGGTTTCCCTAGGTGCCGGCTGAGCTAGAGGCCAAAATCTACAGGTAGGCACTTCGCAAAAAACACCTCTGTTTTTTTCCAAAATTTAGGATGTGTCCACGTTGCGCTTTGGGGTGTTTCCTGTCGCCAGCGCTGGCCTACCCACGCAAGTGAGGTATCATTTTTATCGGGAGACTTGCGGGAACGCTGGGTGGAAGGAAATTTGTAGCTCCTCTCAGATTCCAGAACTTTCTGCCACAGAAATGTGAGGAAGATGTGTTTTTTTAGCCAAATTTTGAGGTTTGCAAAGGATTCTGGGTAACAGAACCTGGTCCGAGCCCCGCAAGTCACCCCTCCTTGGATTCCTCTAGGTCTCTAGTTTTAAGAAATGCACAGGTTTGGTAGGTTTCCCTAGGTGCCGGCTGAGCTAGAGGCCAAAATCTACAGGTAGGCACTTCGCAAAAAACACCTCTGTTTTTTTCCAAAATTTAGGATGTGTCCACGTTGCGCTTTGGGGTGTTTCCTGTCGCCGGCGCTAGGCCTACCCACGCAAGTGAGGTATAATTTTTATCGGGAGACTTGGGGGAACGCTGGGTGGAAGGAAATTTGTAGCTCCTCTCAGATTCCAGAACTTTCTGCCACAGAAATGTGAAGAACATGTGTTTTTTTAGCCAAATTTTGAGGTTTGCAAAGGATTCTGGGTAACAGAACCTGGTCCGAGCCCCGCAAGTCACCCCTCCTTGGATTCCCCTAGGTCTCTAATTTTCAGAAATGCACAGGTTTGGTAGGTTTCCCTAGGTGCCGGCTGAGCTAGAGGCCAAAATCTACAGGTAGGCACTTCGCAAAAAACACCTCTGTTTTTTTCCAAAATGTAGGATGTGTCCACGTTGCGCTTTGGGGTGTTTCCTGTCGCCGGCGCTAGGCCTACCCACGCAAGTGAGGTATCATTTTTATCGGGAGACTTGGGGGAACGCTGGGTGGAAGGAAATTTGTAGCTCCTCTCAGATTCCAGAACTTTCTGCCACAGAAATGTGAGGAACATGTGTTTTTTTAGCCAAATTTTGAGGTTTGCAAAGGATTCTGGGTAACAGAACCTGGTCCGAGCCCCGCAAGTCACCCCTCCTTGGATTCCCCTAGGTCTCTAGTTTTCAGAAATGCACAGGTTTGGTAGGTTTCCCTAGGTGCCGGCTGAGCTAGAGGCCAAAATCTACAGGTAGGCACTTCGCAAAAAACACCTCTGTTTTTTTCCAAAATTTAGGATGTGTCCACGTTGCGCTTTGGGGTGTTTCCTGTCGCCGGCGCTGGCCTACCCACGCAAGTGAGGTATCATTTTTATCGGGAGACTTTCGGGAACGCTGGGTGGAAGGAAATTTGTAGCTCCTCTCAGATTCCAGAACTTTCTGCCACAGAAATGTGAGGAACATGTGTTTTTTTAGCCAAATTTTGAGGTTTGCAAAGGATTCTGGGTAACAGAACCTGGTCCGAGCCCCGCAAGTCACCCCTCCTTGGATTCCCCTAGGTCTCTAGTTTTCAGAAATGCACAGGTTTGGTAGGTTTCCCTAGGTGCCGGCTGAGCTAGAGGCCAAAATCTACAGGTAGGCACTTCGCAAAAAACACCTCTGTTTTTTTCCAAAATTTAGGATGTGTCCACGTTGCGCTTTGGGGTGTTTCCTGTCGCCGGCGCTAGGCCTACCCACGCAAGTGAGGTATCATTTTTATCGGGAGACTTGGGGGAACGCTGGGTGGAAGGAAATTTGTAGCTCCTCTCAGATTCCAGAACTTTCTGCCACAGAAATGTGAGGAACATGTGTTTTTTTAGCCACATTTTGAGGTTTGCAAAGGATTCTGGGTAACAGAACCTGGTCCGTGCCCCGCAAGTCACCCCTCCTTGGATTCCCCTAGGTCTCTAGTTTTCAGAAATGCACAGGTTTGGTAGGTTTCCCTGGGTGCCGGCTGAGCTAGAGGCCAAAATCTACAGGTAGGCACTTCGCAAAAAACACCTCTGTTTTTTTCCAAAATTTAGGATGTGTCCACGTTGCGCTTTGGGGTGTTTCCTGTCGCCGGCGCTAGGCCTACCCACGCAAGTGAGGTATCATTTTTATCGGGAGACTTGGGGGAACGCTGGGTGGAAGGAAATTTGTAGCTCCTCTCAGATTCCAGAACTTTCTGCCACAGAAATGTGAGGAACATGTGTTTTTTTAGCCAAATTTTGAGGTTTGCAAAGGATTCTGGGTAACAGAACCTGGTCCGAGCCCCGCAAGTCACCCCTCCTTGGATTCCCCTAGGTCTCTAGTTTTCAGAAATGCACAGGTTTGGTAGGTTTCCCTAGGTGCCGGCTGCGCTAGAGGCCAAAATCTACAGGTAGGCACTTCGCAAAAAACACCTCTGTTTTTTTCCAAAATTTAGGATGTGTCCACGTTGCGCTTTGGGGTGTTTCCTGTCGCCGGCGCTAGGCCTACCCACGCAAGTGAGGTATCATTTTTATCGGGAGACTTGGGGGAACGCTGGGTGGAAGGAAATTTGTAGCTCCTCTCAGATTCCAGAACTTTCTGCCACAGAAATGTGAGGAACATGTGTTTTTTTAGCCAAATTTTGAGGTTTGCAAAGGATTCTGGGTAACAGAACCTGGTGCGAGCCCCGCAAGTCACCCCTCCTTGGATTCCCCTAGGTCTCTAGTTTTCAGAAATGCACAGGTTTGGTAGGTTTCCCTATGTGCCGGCTGAGCTAGAGGCCGAAATCTACAGGTGGGCACTTCGCAAAAAACACCTCTGTTTTTTTCCAAAATTTAGGATGTGTCCACGTTGCGCTTTGGGGTGTTTCCTGTCGCCGGCGATAGGCCTATCCACACAAGTGAGGTATCATTTTTATCGGGAGACTTGGGGGAACGCTGGGTGGAAGGAAATTTGTAGCTCCTCTCAGATTCCAGAACTTTCTGCCACAGAAATGTGAGGAACATGTGTTTTTTTAGCCAAATTTTGAGGTTTGCAAAGGATTCTGGGTAACAGAACCTGGTCCGAGCCCCGCAAGTCACCCCTCCTTGGATTCCTCTAGGTCTCTAGTTTTCAGAAATGCACAGGTTTGGTAGGTTTCCCTAGGTGCCGGCTGAGCTAGAGGCCAAAATCTACAGGTAGGCACTTCGCAAAAAACACCTCTGTTTTTTTCCAAAATTTAGGATGTGTCCACGTTGCGCTTTAGGGTGTTTCCTGTCGCCGGCGCTAGGCCTACCCACGCAAGTGAGGTATCATTTTTATCGGGAGACTTGGGGGAACGCTGGGTGGAAGGAAATTTGTAGCTCCTCTCAGATTCCAGAACTTTCTGCCACAGAAATGTGAGGAACATGTGTTTTTTTAGCCAAATTTTGAGGTTTGCAAAGGATTCTGGGTAACAGAACCTGGTCCGAGCCCCGCAAGTCACCCCTCCTTGGATTCCCCTAGGTCTCTAGTTTTCAGAAATGCACAGGTTTGGTAGGTTTCCCTAGGTGCCGGCTGAGCTAGAGGCCAAAATCTACAGGTAGGCACTTCGCAAAAAACACCTCTGTTTTTTTCCAAAATTTAGGATGTGTCCACGTTGCGCTTTGGGGTGTTTCCTGTCGCCGGCGCTAGGCCTACCCACGCAAGTGAGGTATCATTTTTATCGGGAGACTTGGGGGAACGCTGGGTGGAAGGAAATTTGTAGCTCCTCTCAGATTCCAGAACTTTCTGCCACAGAAATGTGAGGAACATGTGTTTTTTTAGCCAAATTTTGAGGTTTGCAAAGGATTCTGGGTAACAGAACCTGGTCCGTGCCCCGCAAGTCACCCCTCCTTGGATTCCCCTAGGTCTCTAGTTTTCAGAAATGCACAGGTTTGGTAGGTTTCCCCTGGTGCCGGCTGAGCTAGAGGCCAAAATCTACAGGTAGGCACTTCGCAAAAAACACCTCTGTTTTTTTCCAAAATTTAGGATGTGTCCACGTTGCGCTTTGGGGTGTTTCCTGTCGCCGGCGCTAGGCCTACCCACGCAAGTGAGGTATAATTTTTATCGGGAGACTTGGGGGAACGCTGGGTGGAAGGAAATTTGTAGCTCCTCTCAGATTCCAGAACTTTCTGCCACAGAAATGTGAAGAACATGTGTTTTTTTAGCCAAATTTTGAGGTTTGCAAAGGATTCTGGGTAACAGAACCTGGTCCGAGCCCCGCAAGTCACCCCTCCTTGGATTCCCCTAGGTCTCTAATTTTCAGAAATGCACAGGTTTGGTAGGTTTCCCTAGGTGCCGGCTGAGCTAGAGGCCAAAATCTACAGGTAGGCACTTCGCAAAAAACACCTCTGTTTTTTTCCAAAATTTAGGATGTGTCCACGTTGCGCTTTGGGGTGTTTCCTGTCGCCGGCGCTAGGCCTACCCACGCAAGTGAGGTATCATTTTTATCGGGAGACTTGGGGGAACGCTGGGTGGAAGGAAATTTGTAGCTTCTCTCAGATTCCAGAACTTTCTGCCACAGAAATGTGAGGAACATGTGTTTTTTTAGCCAAATTTTGAGGTTTGCAAAGGATTCTGGGTAACAGAACCTGGTCCGAGCCCCGCAAGTCACCCCTCCTTGGATTCCCCTAGGTCTCTAGTTTTCAGAAATGCACAGGTTTGGTAGGTTTCCCTAGGTGCCGGCTGAGCTAGAGGCCAAAATCTACAGGTAGGCACTTCGCAAAAAACACCTCTGTTTTTTTCCGAAATTTAGGATGTGTCCACGTTGCGCTTTGGGGTGTTTCCTGTCGCCGGCGCTAGGCCTACCCACGCAAGTGAGGTATCATTTTTATTGGGAGACTTGGGGGAACGCTGGGTGGAAGGAAATTTGTAGCTCCTCTCAGATTCCAGAACTTTCTGCCACAGAAATGTGAGGAACATGTGTTTTTTTAGCCAAATTTTGAGGTTTGCAAAGGATTCTGGGTAACAGAACCTGGTCCGAGCCCCGCAAGTCACCCCTCCTTGGATTCCCCTAGGTCTCTAGTTTTCAGAAATGCACCGGTTTGGTAGGTTTCCCTAGGTGCCGGCTGAGCTAGAGGCCAAAATCTACAGGTAGGCACTTCGCAAAAAACACCTCTGTTTTTTTCCAAAATTTAGGATGTGTCCACGTTGCGCTTTGGGGTGTTTCCTGTCGCCGGCGCTAGGCCTACCCACGCAAGTGAGGTATCATTTTTATCGGGAGACTTGGGGGAACGCTGGGTGGAAGGAAATTTATAGCTCCTCTCAGATTCCAGAACTTTCTGCCACAGAAATGTGAGGAACATGTGTTTTTTTAGCCAAATTTTGAGGTTTGCAAAGGATTCTGGGTAACAGAACCTGGTCCGAGCCCCGCAAGTCACCCCTCCTTGGATTCCCCTAGGTCTCTAGTTTTCAGAAATGCACAGGTTTGGTAGGTTTCCCTAGGTGCCGGCTGAGCTAGAGGCCAAAATCTACAGGTAGGCACTTCGCAAAAAACACCTCTGTTTTTTTCCAAAATTTAGGATGTGTCCACGTTGCGCTTTGGGGTGTTTCCTGTCGCCAGCGCTAGGCCTACCCACGCAAGTGAGGTATCATTTTTATCGGGAGACTTGGGGGAACGCTGGGTGGAAGGAAATTTGTAGCTCCTCTCGGATTCCAGAACTTTCTGCCACAAAAATGTGAGGGACATGTGTTTTTTTAGCCAAATTTTGAGGTTTGCAAAGGATTCTGGGTAACAGAACCTGGTCCGAGCTCCGCAAGTCACCCCTCCTTGGATTCCCCTAGGTCTCTAGTTTTCAGAAATGCACAGGTTTGGTAGGTTTCCCTAGGTGCCGGCTGAGCTAGAGGCCAAAATCTACAGGTAGGCACTTCGCAAAAAACACCTCTGTTTTTTTCCAAAATTTAGGATGTGTCCACGTTGCGCTTTGGGGTGTTTCCTGTCGCCGGCGCTAGGCCTACCCACGCAAGTGAGGTATCATTTTTATCGGGAGACTTGGGGGAACGCTGGGTGGAAGGAAATTTGTAGCTCCTCTCAGATTCCAGAACTTTCTGCCACAGAAATGTGAGGAACATGTGTTTTTTTAGCCAAATTTTGAGGTTTGCAAAGGATTCTGGGTAACAGAACCTGGTCCGAGCCCCGCAAGTCACCCCTCCTTGGATTCCCCTAGGTCTCTAGTTTTCAGAAATGCACAGGTTTGGTAGGTTTCCCTAGGTGCCGGCTGAGCTAGAGGCCAAAATCTACAGGTAGGCACTTCGCAAAAAACACCTCTGTTTTTTTCCAAAATTTAGGATGTGTCCACGTTGCGCTTTGGGGTGTTTCCTGTCGCCGGCGCTAGGCCTACCCACACAAGTGAGGTATCATTTTTATCGGGAGACTTGGGGGAACGCTGGGTGGAAGGAAATTTGTAGCTCCTCTCAGATTCCAGAACTTTCTGCCACAGAAATGTGAGGAACATGTGTTTTTTTAGCCAAATTTTGAGGTTTGCAAAGGATTCTGGGTAACAGAACCTGGTCCGAGCCCCGCAAGTCACCCCTCCTTGGATTCCTCTAGGTCTCTAGTTTTCAGAAATTCACAGGTTTGGTAGGTTTCCCTAGGTGCCGGCTGAGCTAGAGGCCAAAATCTACAGGTAGGCACTTCGCAAAAAACACCTCTGTTTTTTTCCAAAATTTAGGATGTGTCCACGTTGCGCTTTGGGGTGTTTCCTGTCGCCGGCGCTAGGCCTACCCACGCAAGTGAGATATCATTTTTATCGGGAGACTTGGGGGAACGCTGGGTGGAAGGAAATTTGTAGCTCCTCTCAGATTCCAGAACTTTCTGCCACAGAAATGTGAGGAACATGTGTTTTTTAGCCAAATTTTGAGATTTGCAAAGGATTCTGGGTAACAGAACCTGGTCCGAGCCCCGCAAGTCACCCCTCCTTGGATTCCCCTAGGTCTCTAGTTTTCAGAAATGCACAGGTTTGGTAGGTTTCCCTAGGTGCCGGCTGAGCTAGAGGCCAAAATCTACAGGTAGGCACTTCGCAAAAAACACCTCTGTTTTTTTCCAAAATTTAGGATGTGTCCACGTTGCGCTTTAGGGTGTTTCCTGTCGCCGGCGCTAGGCCTACCCACGCAAGTGAGGTATCATTTTTATCGGGAGACTTGGGGGAACGCTGGGTGGAAGGAAATTTGTAGCTCCTCTCAGATTCCAGAACTTTCTGCCACAGAAATGTGAGGAACATGTGTTTTTTTAGCCAAATTTTGAGGTTTGCAAAGGATTCTGGGTAACAGAACCTGGTCCGAGCCCCGCAAGTCACCCCTCCTTGGATTCCCCTAGGTCTCTAGTTTTCAGAAATGCACAGGTTTGGTAGGTTTCCCTAGGTGCCGGCTGAGCTAGAGGCCAAAATCTACAGGTAGGCACTTCGCAAAAAACACCTCTGTTTTTTTCCAAAATTTAGGATGTGTCCACGTTGGGCTTTGGGGTGTTTCCTGTCGCCAGCGCTAGGCCTACCCACGCAAGTGAGGTATCATTTTTATCGGGAGACTTGGGGGAACGCTGGGTGGAAGGAAATTTGTAGCTCCTCTCGGATTCCAGAACTTTCTGCCACAAAAATGTGAGGGACATGTGTTTTTTTAGCCAAATTTTGAGGTTTGCAAAGGATTCTGGGTAACAGAACCTGGTCCGAGCCCCGCAAGTCACCCCTCCTTGGATTCCCCTAGGTCTCTAGTTTTCAGAAATGCACAGGTTTGGTAGGTTTCCCTAGGTGCCGGCTGAGCTAGAGGCCAAAATCTACAGGTAGGCACTTCGCAAAAAACACCTCTGTTTTTTTCCAAAATTTAAGATGTGTCCACGTTGCGCTTTGGGGTGTTTCCTGTCGCCGGCGCTAGGCCTACCCACACAAGTGAGGTATCATTTTTATCGGGAGACTTGGGGGAACGCTGTGTGGAAGGAAATTTGTAGCTCCTCTCAGATTCCAGAACTTTCTGCCACAGAAATGTGAGGAAGATGTGTTTTTTTAGCCAAATTTTGAGGTTTGCAAAGGATTCTGGGTAACAGAACCTGGTCCGAGCCCCGCAAGTCTTCCCTCCTTGGATTCCTCTAGGTCTCTAGTTTTAAGAAATGCACAGGTTTGGTAGGTTTCCCTAGGTGCCGGCTGAGCTAGAGGCCAAAATCTACAGGTAGGCACTTCGCAAAAAACACCTCTGTTTTTTTCCAAAATTTAGGATGTGTCCACGTTGCGCTTTGGGTGTTTCCTGTCGCCGGCGCTAGGCCTACCCACGCAAGTGAGGTATCATTTTTATCGGGAGACTTGGGGGAACGCTGGGTGGAAGGAAATTTGTAGCTCCTCTCAGATTCCAGAACTTTCTGCCACAGAAATGTAAGGAACATGTGTTTTTTTAGCCAAATTTTGAGGTTTGCAAAGGATTCTGGGTAACAGAACCTGGTCCGAGCCCCGCAAGTCACCCCTCCTTGGATTCCCCTAGGTCTCTAGTTTTCAGAAATGCACAGGTTTGGTAGGTTTCCCTAGGTGCCGGCTGAGCTAGAGGCCAAAATCTACAGGTAGGCACTTCGCAAAAAACACCTCTGTTTTTTTCCAAAATTTAGGATGTGTCCACGTTGCGCTTTGGGGTGTTTCCTGTCGCCGGCGCTAGGCCTACCCACGCAAGTGAGGTTTCATTTTTATCGGGAGACTTGGGGGAACGCTGGGTGGAAGGAAATTTGTAGCTCTTCTCAGATTCCAGAACTTTCTGCCACAGAAATGTGAGGAACATGTGTTTTTTTAGCCAAATTTTGAGGTTTGCAAAGGATTCTGGGTAACAGAACCTGGTCCGTGCCCCGCAAGTCACCCCTCCTTGGATTCCCCTAGGTCTCTAGTTTTCAGAAATGCACAGGTTTGGTAGGTTTCCCCAGGTGCCGGCTGAGCTAGAGGCCAATATCTACAGGTAGGCACTTCGCAAAAAACACCTCTGTTTTTTTCCTAAATTTAGGATGTGTCCACGTTGCGCTTTGGGGTGTTTCCTGTCGCCGGCGCTAGGCCTACCCACGCAAGTGAGGTATAATTTTTATCGGGAGACTTGGGGGAACGCTGGGTGGAAGGAAATTTGTAGCTCCTCTCAGATTCCAGAACTTTCTGCCACAGAAATGTGAAGAACATGTGTTTTTTTAGCCAAATTTTGAGGTTTGCAAAGGATTCTGGGTAACAGAACCTGGTCCGAGCCCCGCAAGTCACCCCTCCTTGGATTCCCCTAGGTCTCTAATTTTCAGAAATGCACAGGTTTGGTAGGTTTCCCTAGGTGCCGGCTGAGCTAGTGGCCAAAATCTACAGGTAGGCACTTCGCAAAAAACACCTCTGTTTTTTTCCAAAATGTAGGATGTGTCCACGTTGCGCTTTGGGGTGTTTCCTGTCGCCGGCGCTAGGCCTACCCACGCAAGTGAGGTATCATTTTTATCGGGAGACTTGGGGGAACGGTGGGTGGAAGGAAATTTGTAGCTCCTCTCAGATTCCAGAACTTTCTGCCACAGAAATGTGAGGAACATGTGTTTTTTTAGCCAAATTTTGAGGTTTGCAAAGGATTCTGGGTAACAGAACCTGGTCCGAGCCCCGCAAGTCACCCCTCCTTGGATTCCCCTAGGTCTCTAGTTTTCAGAAATGCACAGGTTTGGTAGGTTTCCCTAGGTGCCGGCTGAGCTAGAGGCCAAAATCTACAGGTAGGCACTTCGCAAAAAACACCTCTGTTTTTTTCCAAAATTTAGGATGTGTCCACGTTGCGCTTTGGGGTGTTTCCTGTCGCCGGCGCTAGGCCTACCCACGCAAGTGAGGTATCATTTTTATCGGGAGACTTGGGGGAACGCTGGGTGGAAGGAAATTTGTAGCTCCTCTCAGATTCCAGAACTTTCTGCCACAGAAATGTGAGGAACATGTGTTTTTTTAGCCAAATTTTGAGGTTTGCAAAGGATTCTGGGTAACAGAAGCTGGTCCGTGCCCCGCAAGTCACCCCTCCTTGGATTCCCCTAGGTCTCTAGTTTTCAGAAATGCACAAGTTTGGTAGGTTTCCCCAGGTGCCGGCTGAGCTAGAGGCCAAAATCTACAGGTAGGCACTTCGCAAAAAACACCTCTGTTTTTTTCCAAAATTTAGGATGTGTCCACGTTGCACTTTGGGGTGTTTCCTGTCGCCGGCGCTAGGCCTACCCACGCAAGTGAGGTATAATTTTTATCGGGAGACTTGGGGGAACGCTGGGTGGAAGGAAATTCGTAGCTCCTCTCAGATTCCAGAACTTTCTGCCACAGAAATGTGAAGAACATGTGTTTTTTTAGCCAAATTTTGAGGTTTGCAAATTATTCTGGGTAACAGAACCTGGTCCGAGCCCCGCAAGTCACCCCTCCTTGGATTCCCCTAGGTCTCTAATTTTCAGAAATGCACAGGTTTGGTAGGTTTCCCTAGGTGCCGGCTGAGCTAGAGGCCAAAATCTACAGGTAGGCACTTCGCAAAAAACACCTCTGTTTTTTTCCAAAATTTAGGATGTGTCCACGTTGCGCTTTGGGGTGTTTCCTGTCGCCGGCGCTAGGCCTACCCACTCAAGTGAGGTATCATTTTTATCGGGAGACTTGGGGGAACGCTGGGTGGAAGGAAATTTGTAGCTCCTCTCAGATTCCAGAACTTTCTGCCACAGAAATGTGAGGAACATGTGTTTTTTTAGCCAAATTTTGAGATTTGCAAAGGATTCTGGGTAACAGAACCTGGTCCGAGCCCCGCAAGTCACCCCTCCTTGGATTCCCCTAGGTCTCTAGTTTTCAGAAATGCACAGGTTTGGTAGGTTTCCCTAGGTGCCGGCTGAGCTAGAGGCCAAAATCTACAGGTAGGCACTTCGCAAAAAACACCTCTGTTTTTTTCCAAAATTTAGGATGTGTCCACGTTGCGCTTTGGGGTGTTTCCTGTCGCCGGCGCTAGGCCTACCCACGCAAGTGAGGTATCATTTTTATCGGGAGACTTGGGGGAACGCTGGGTGGAAGGAAATTTGTAGCTCCTCTCAGATTCCAGAACTTTCTGCCACAGAAATGTGAGGAACATGTGTTTTTTTAGCCAAATTTTGAGGTTTGCAAAGGATTCTGGGTAACAGAAGCTGGTCCGTGCCCCGCAAGTCACCCCTCCTTGGATTCCCCTAGGTCTCTAGTTTTCAGAAATGCACAAGTTTGGTAGGTTTCCCCAGGTGCCGGCTGAGCTAGAGGCCAAAATCTACAGGTAGGCACTTCGCAAAAAACACCTCTGTTTTTTTCCAAAATTTAGGATGTGTCCACGTTGCACTTTGGGGTGTTTCCTGTCGCCGGCGCTAGGCCTACCCACGCAAGTGAGGTATAATTTTTATCGGGAGACTTGGGGGAACGCTGGGTGGAAGGAAATTCGTAGCTCCTCTCAGATTCCAGAACTTTCTGCCACAGAAATGTGAAGAACATGTGTTTTTTTAGCCAAATTTTGAGGTTTGCAAATTATTCTGGGTAACAGAACCTGGTCCGAGCCCCGCAAGTCACCCCTCCTTGGATTCCCCTAGGTCTCTAATTTTCAGAAATGCACAGGTTTGGTAGGTTTCCCTAGGTGCCGGCTGAGCTAGAGGCCAAAATCTACAGGTAGGCACTTCGCAAAAAACACCTCTGTTTTTTTCCAAAATTTAGGATGTGTCCACGTTGCGCTTTGGGGTGTTTCCTGTCGCCGGCGCTAGGCCTACCCACTCAAGTGAGGTATCATTTTTATCGGGAGACTTGGGGGAACGCTGGGTGGAAGGAAATTTGTAGCTCCTCTCAGATTCCAGAACTTTCTGCCACAGAAATGTGAGGAACATGTGTTTTTTTAGCCAAATTTTGAGATTTGCAAAGGATTCTGGGTAACAGAACCTGGTCCGAGCCCCGCAAGTCACCCCTCCTTGGATTCCCCTAGGTCTCTAGTTTTCAGAAATGCACAGGTTTGGTAGGTTTCCCTAGGTGCCGGCTGCGCTAGAGGCCAAAATCTACAGGTAGGCACTTCGCAAAAAACACCTCTGTTTTTTTCCAAAATTTAGGATGTGTCCACGTTGCGCTTTGGGGTGTTTCCTGTCGCCGGCGCTAGGCCTACCCACGCAAGTGAGGTATCATTTTTATCGGGAGACTTGGGGGAACGCTGGGTGGAAGGAAATTTGTAGCTCCTCTCAGATTCCAGAACTTTCTGCCACAGAAATGTGAGGAACATGTGTTTTTTTAGGCAAATTTTGAGGTTTGCAAAGGATTCTGGGCAACAGAACCTGGTCCGAGCCCCGCAAGTCACCCCTCCTTGGATTCCCCTAGGTCTCTAGTTTTCAGAAATGCACAGGTGTGGTAGGTTTCCCTAGGTGCCGGCTGAGCTAGAGGCCAAAATCTACAGGTAGGCACTTCGCAAAAAACACCTCTGTTTTTTTCCAAAATTTAGGATGTGTCCACGTTGCGCTTTGGGGTGTTTCCTGTCGCCGGCGCTAGGCCTACCCACTCAAGTGAGGTATCATTTTTATCGGGAGACTTGGGGGAACGCTGGGTGGAAGGAAATTTGTAGCTCCTCTCAGATTCCAGAACTTTCTGCCACAGAAATGTGAGGAACATGTGTTTTTTTAGCCAAATTTTGAGGTTTGCAAAGGATTCTGGGTAACAGAACCTGGTCCGTGCCCCGCAAGTCACCCCTCCTTGGATTCCCTTAGGTCTCTAATTTTCAGAAATGCACAGGTTTGGTAGGTTTCCCTAGGTGCCGGCTGAGCTAGAGGCCAAAATCTACAGGTAGGCACTTCGCAAAAAACACCTCTGTTTTTTTCCAAAATTTAGGATGTGTCCACGTTGCGCTTTGGGGTGTTTCCTGTCGCCGGCGCTAGGCCTACCCACGCAAGTGAGGTATCATTTTTATCGGGAGACTTGGGGGAACGCTGGGTGGAAGGAAATTTGTAGCTCCTCTCAGATTCCAGAACTTTCTGCCACAGAAATGTGAAGAACATGTGTTTTTTTAGCCAAATTTTGAGGTTTGCAAAGGATTCTGGGTAACAGAACCTGGTCCGAGCCCCGCAAGTCACCCCTCCTTGGATTCCCCTAGGTCTCTAGTTTTTAGAAATGCACAGGTTTGGTAGGTTTCCCTAGGTGCCGGCTGAGCTAGAGGCCAAAATCTACAGGTAGGCACTTCGCAAAAAACACCTCTGTTTTTTTCCAAAATTTAGGATGTGTCCACGTTGCGCTTTGGGGTGTTTCCTGTCGCCAGCGCTGGCCTACCCACGCAAGTGAGGTATCATTTTTATCGGGAGACTTGCGGGAACGCTGGGTGGAAGGAAATTTGTAGCTCCTCTCAGATTCCAGAACTTTCTGCCACAGAAATGTGAGGAAGATGTGTTTTTTTAGCCAAATTTTGAGGTTTGCAAAGGATTCTGGGTAACAGAACCTGGTCCGAGCCCCGCAAGTCACCCCTCCTTGGATTCCTCTAGGTCTCTAGTTTTAAGAAATGCACAGGTTTGGTAGGTTTCCCTAGGTGCCGGCTGAGCTAGAGGCCAAAATCTACAGGTAGGCACTTCGCAAAAAACACCTCTGTTTTTTTCCAAAATTTAGGATGTGTCCACGTTGCGCTTTGGGGTGTTTCCTGTCGCCGGCGCTAGGCCTACCCACGCAAGTGAGGTATAATTTTTATCGGGAGACTTGGGGGAACGCTGGGTGGAAGGAAATTTGTAGCTCCTCTCAGATTCCAGAACTTTCTGCCACAGAAATGTGAAGAACATGTGTTTTTTTAGCCAAATTTTGAGGTTTGCAAAGGATTCTGGGTAACAGAACCTGGTCCGAGCCCCGCAAGTCACCCCTCCTTGGATTCCCCTAGGTCTCTAATTTTCAGAAATGCACAGGTTTGGTAGGTTTCCCTAGGTGCCGGCTGAGCTAGAGGCCAAAATCTACAGGTAGGCACTTCGCAAAAAACACCTCTGTTTTTTTCCAAAATGTAGGATGTGTCCACGTTGCGCTTTGGGGTGTTTCCTGTCGCCGGCGCTAGGCCTACCCACGCAAGTGAGGTATCATTTTTATCGGGAGACTTGGGGGAACGCTGGGTGGAAGGAAATTTGTAGCTCCTCTCAGATTCCAGAACTTTCTGCCACAGAAATGTGAGGAACATGTGTTTTTTTAGCCAAATTTTGAGGTTTGCAAAGGATTCTGGGTAACAGAACCTGGTCCGAGCCCCGCAAGTCACCCCTCCTTGGATTCCCCTAGGTCTCTAGTTTTCAGAAATGCACAGGTTTGGTAGGTTTCCCTAGGTGCCGGCTGAGCTAGAGGCCAAAATCTACAGGTAGGCACTTCGCAAAAAACACCTCTGTTTTTTTCCAAAATTTAGGATGTGTCCACGTTGCGCTTTGGGGTGTTTCCTGTCGCCGGCGCTGGCCTACCCACGCAAGTGAGGTATCATTTTTATCGGGAGACTTTCGGGAACGCTGGGTGGAAGGAAATTTGTAGCTCCTCTCAGATTCCAGAACTTTCTGCCACAGAAATGTGAGGAACATGTGTTTTTTTAGCCAAATTTTGAGGTTTGCAAAGGATTCTGGGTAACAGAACCTGGTCCGAGCCCCGCAAGTCACCCCTCCTTGGATTCCCCTAGGTCTCTAGTTTTCAGAAATGCACAGGTTTGGTAGGTTTCCCTAGGTGCCGGCTGAGCTAGAGGCCAAAATCTACAGGTAGGCACTTCGCAAAAAACACCTCTGTTTTTTTCCAAAATTTAGGATGTGTCCACGTTGCGCTTTGGGGTGTTTCCTGTCGCCGGCGCTAGGCCTACCCACGCAAGTGAGGTATCATTTTTATCGGGAGACTTGGGGGAACGCTGGGTGGAAGGAAATTTGTAGCTCCTCTCAGATTCCAGAACTTTCTGCCACAGAAATGTGAGGAACATGTGTTTTTTTAGCCACATTTTGAGGTTTGCAAAGGATTCTGGGTAACAGAACCTGGTCCGTGCCCCGCAAGTCACCCCTCCTTGGATTCCCCTAGGTCTCTAGTTTTCAGAAATGCACAGGTTTGGTAGGTTTCCCTGGGTGCCGGCTGAGCTAGAGGCCAAAATCTACAGGTAGGCACTTCGCAAAAAACACCTCTGTTTTTTTCCAAAATTTAGGATGTGTCCACGTTGCGCTTTGGGGTGTTTCCTGTCGCCGGCGCTAGGCCTACCCACGCAAGTGAGGTATCATTTTTATCGGGAGACTTGGGGGAACGCTGGGTGGAAGGAAATTTGTAGCTCCTCTCAGATTCCAGAACTTTCTGCCACAGAAATGTGAGGAACATGTGTTTTTTTAGCCAAATTTTGAGGTTTGCAAAGGATTCTGGGTAACAGAACCTGGTCCGAGCCCCGCAAGTCACCCCTCCTTGGATTCCCCTAGGTCTCTAGTTTTCAGAAATGCACAGGTTTGGTAGGTTTCCCTAGGTGCCGGCTGCGCTAGAGGCCAAAATCTACAGGTAGGCACTTCGCAAAAAACACCTCTGTTTTTTTCCAAAATTTAGGATGTGTCCACGTTGCGCTTTGGGGTGTTTCCTGTCGCCGGCGCTAGGCCTACCCACGCAAGTGAGGTATCATTTTTATCGGGAGACTTGGGGGAACGCTGGGTGGAAGGAAATTTGTAGCTCCTCTCAGATTCCAGAACTTTCTGCCACAGAAATGTGAGGAACATGTGTTTTTTTAGCCAAATTTTGAGGTTTGCAAAGGATTCTGGGTAACAGAACCTGGTGCGAGCCCCGCAAGTCACCCCTCCTTGGATTCCCCTAGGTCTCTAGTTTTCAGAAATGCACAGGTTTGGTAGGTTTCCCTATGTGCCGGCTGAGCTAGAGGCCGAAATCTACAGGTGGGCACTTCGCAAAAAACACCTCTGTTTTTTTCCAAAATTTAGGATGTGTCCACGTTGCGCTTTGGGGTGTTTCCTGTCGCCGGCGATAGGCCTATCCACACAAGTGAGGTATCATTTTTATCGGGAGACTTGGGGGAACGCTGGGTGGAAGGAAATTTGTAGCTCCTCTCAGATTCCAGAACTTTCTGCCACAGAAATGTGAGGAACATGTGTTTTTTTAGCCAAATTTTGAGGTTTGCAAAGGATTCTGGGTAACAGAACCTGGTCCGAGCCCCGCAAGTCACCCCTCCTTGGATTCCTCTAGGTCTCTAGTTTTCAGAAATGCACAGGTTTGGTAGGTTTCCCTAGGTGCCGGCTGAGCTAGAGGCCAAAATCTACAGGTAGGCACTTCGCAAAAAACACCTCTGTTTTTTTCCAAAATTTAGGATGTGTCCACGTTGCGCTTTAGGGTGTTTCCTGTCGCCGGCGCTAGGCCTACCCACGCAAGTGAGGTATCATTTTTATCGGGAGACTTGGGGGAACGCTGGGTGGAAGGAAATTTGTAGCTCCTCTCAGATTCCAGAACTTTCTGCCACAGAAATGTGAGGAACATGTGTTTTTTTAGCCAAATTTTGAGGTTTGCAAAGGATTCTGGGTAACAGAACCTGGTCCGAGCCCCGCAAGTCACCCCTCCTTGGATTCCCCTAGGTCTCTAGTTTTCAGAAATGCACAGGTTTGGTAGGTTTCCCTAGGTGCCGGCTGAGCTAGAGGCCAAAATCTACAGGTAGGCACTTCGCAAAAAACACCTCTGTTTTTTTCCAAAATTTAGGATGTGTCCACGTTGCGCTTTGGGGTGTTTCCTGTCGCCGGCGCTAGGCCTACCCACGCAAGTGAGGTATCATTTTTATCGGGAGACTTGGGGGAACGCTGGGTGGAAGGAAATTTGTAGCTCCTCTCAGATTCCAGAACTTTCTGCCACAGAAATGTGAGGAACATGTGTTTTTTTAGCCAAATTTTGAGGTTTGCAAAGGATTCTGGGTAACAGAACCTGGTCCGTGCCCCGCAAGTCACCCCTCCTTGGATTCCCCTAGGTCTCTAGTTTTCAGAAATGCACAGGTTTGGTAGGTTTCCCCTGGTGCCGGCTGAGCTAGAGGCCAAAATCTACAGGTAGGCACTTCGCAAAAAACACCTCTGTTTTTTTCCAAAATTTAGGATGTGTCCACGTTGCGCTTTGGGGTGTTTCCTGTCGCCGGCGCTAGGCCTACCCACGCAAGTGAGGTATAATTTTTATCGGGAGACTTGGGGGAACGCTGGGTGGAAGGAAATTTGTAGCTCCTCTCAGATTCCAGAACTTTCTGCCACAGAAATGTGAAGAACATGTGTTTTTTTAGCCAAATTTTGAGGTTTGCAAAGGATTCTGGGTAACAGAACCTGGTCCGAGCCCCGCAAGTCACCCCTCCTTGGATTCCCCTAGGTCTCTAATTTTCAGAAATGCACAGGTTTGGTAGGTTTCCCTAGGTGCCGGCTGAGCTAGAGGCCAAAATCTACAGGTAGGCACTTCGCAAAAAACACCTCTGTTTTTTTCCAAAATTTAGGATGTGTCCACGTTGCGCTTTGGGGTGTTTCCTGTCGCCGGCGCTAGGCCTACCCACGCAAGTGAGGTATCATTTTTATCGGGAGACTTGGGGGAACGCTGGGTGGAAGGAAATTTGTAGCTTCTCTCAGATTCCAGAACTTTCTGCCACAGAAATGTGAGGAACATGTGTTTTTTTAGCCAAATTTTGAGGTTTGCAAAGGATTCTGGGTAACAGAACCTGGTCCGAGCCCCGCAAGTCACCCCTCCTTGGATTCCCCTAGGTCTCTAGTTTTCAGAAATGCACAGGTTTGGTAGGTTTCCCTAGGTGCCGGCTGAGCTAGAGGCCAAAATCTACAGGTAGGCACTTCGCAAAAAACACCTCTGTTTTTTTCCGAAATTTAGGATGTGTCCACGTTGCGCTTTGGGGTGTTTCCTGTCGCCGGCGCTAGGCCTACCCACGCAAGTGAGGTATCATTTTTATTGGGAGACTTGGGGGAACGCTGGGTGGAAGGAAATTTGTAGCTCCTCTCAGATTCCAGAACTTTCTGCCACAGAAATGTGAGGAACATGTGTTTTTTTAGCCAAATTTTGAGGTTTGCAAAGGATTCTGGGTAACAGAACCTGGTCCGAGCCCCGCAAGTCACCCCTCCTTGGATTCCCCTAGGTCTCTAGTTTTCAGAAATGCACCGGTTTGGTAGGTTTCCCTAGGTGCCGGCTGAGCTAGAGGCCAAAATCTACAGGTAGGCACTTCGCAAAAAACACCTCTGTTTTTTTCCAAAATTTAGGATGTGTCCACGTTGCGCTTTGGGGTGTTTCCTGTCGCCGGCGCTAGGCCTACCCACGCAAGTGAGGTATCATTTTTATCGGGAGACTTGGGGGAACGCTGGGTGGAAGGAAATTTATAGCTCCTCTCAGATTCCAGAACTTTCTGCCACAGAAATGTGAGGAACATGTGTTTTTTTAGCCAAATTTTGAGGTTTGCAAAGGATTCTGGGTAACAGAACCTGGTCCGAGCCCCGCAAGTCACCCCTCCTTGGATTCCCCTAGGTCTCTAGTTTTCAGAAATGCACAGGTTTGGTAGGTTTCCCTAGGTGCCGGCTGAGCTAGAGGCCAAAATCTACAGGTAGGCACTTCGCAAAAAACACCTCTGTTTTTTTCCAAAATTTAGGATGTGTCCACGTTGCGCTTTGGGGTGTTTCCTGTCGCCAGCGCTAGGCCTACCCACGCAAGTGAGGTATCATTTTTATCGGGAGACTTGGGGGAACGCTGGGTGGAAGGAAATTTGTAGCTCCTCTCGGATTCCAGAACTTTCTGCCACAAAAATGTGAGGGACATGTGTTTTTTTAGCCAAATTTTGAGGTTTGCAAAGGATTCTGGGTAACAGAACCTGGTCCGAGCTCCGCAAGTCACCCCTCCTTGGATTCCCCTAGGTCTCTAGTTTTCAGAAATGCACAGGTTTGGTAGGTTTCCCTAGGTGCCGGCTGAGCTAGAGGCCAAAATCTACAGGTAGGCACTTCGCAAAAAACACCTCTGTTTTTTTCCAAAATTTAGGATGTGTCCACGTTGCGCTTTGGGGTGTTTCCTGTCGCCGGCGCTAGGCCTACCCACGCAAGTGAGGTATCATTTTTATCGGGAGACTTGGGGGAACGCTGGGTGGAAGGAAATTTGTAGCTCCTCTCAGATTCCAGAACTTTCTGCCACAGAAATGTGAGGAACATGTGTTTTTTTAGCCAAATTTTGAGGTTTGCAAAGGATTCTGGGTAACAGAACCTGGTCCGAGCCCCGCAAGTCACCCCTCCTTGGATTCCCCTAGGTCTCTAGTTTTCAGAAATGCACAGGTTTGGTAGGTTTCCCTAGGTGCCGGCTGAGCTAGAGGCCAAAATCTACAGGTAGGCACTTCGCAAAAAACACCTCTGTTTTTTTCCAAAATTTAGGATGTGTCCACGTTGCGCTTTGGGGTGTTTCCTGTCGCCGGCGCTAGGCCTACCCACACAAGTGAGGTATCATTTTTATCGGGAGACTTGGGGGAACGCTGGGTGGAAGGAAATTTGTAGCTCCTCTCAGATTCCAGAACTTTCTGCCACAGAAATGTGAGGAACATGTGTTTTTTTAGCCAAATTTTGAGGTTTGCAAAGGATTCTGGGTAACAGAACCTGGTCCGAGCCCCGCAAGTCACCCCTCCTTGGATTCCTCTAGGTCTCTAGTTTTCAGAAATTCACAGGTTTGGTAGGTTTCCCTAGGTGCCGGCTGAGCTAGAGGCCAAAATCTACAGGTAGGCACTTCGCAAAAAACACCTCTGTTTTTTTCCAAAATTTAGGATGTGTCCACGTTGCGCTTTGGGGTGTTTCCTGTCGCCGGCGCTAGGCCTACCCACGCAAGTGAGATATCATTTTTATCGGGAGACTTGGGGGAACGCTGGGTGGAAGGAAATTTGTAGCTCCTCTCAGATTCCAGAACTTTCTGCCACAGAAATGTGAGGAACATGTGTTTTTTAGCCAAATTTTGAGATTTGCAAAGGATTCTGGGTAACAGAACCTGGTCCGAGCCCCGCAAGTCACCCCTCCTTGGATTCCCCTAGGTCTCTAGTTTTCAGAAATGCACAGGTTTGGTAGGTTTCCCTAGGTGCCGGCTGAGCTAGAGGCCAAAATCTACAGGTAGGCACTTCGCAAAAAACACCTCTGTTTTTTTCCAAAATTTAGGATGTGTCCACGTTGCGCTTTAGGGTGTTTCCTGTCGCCGGCGCTAGGCCTACCCACGCAAGTGAGGTATCATTTTTATCGGGAGACTTGGGGGAACGCTGGGTGGAAGGAAATTTGTAGCTCCTCTCAGATTCCAGAACTTTCTGCCACAGAAATGTGAGGAACATGTGTTTTTTTAGCCAAATTTTGAGGTTTGCAAAGGATTCTGGGTAACAGAACCTGGTCCGAGCCCCGCAAGTCACCCCTCCTTGGATTCCCCTAGGTCTCTAGTTTTCAGAAATGCACAGGTTTGGTAGGTTTCCCTAGGTGCCGGCTGAGCTAGAGGCCAAAATCTACAGGTAGGCACTTCGCAAAAAACACCTCTGTTTTTTTCCAAAATTTAGGATGTGTCCACGTTGGGCTTTGGGGTGTTTCCTGTCGCCAGCGCTAGGCCTACCCACGCAAGTGAGGTATCATTTTTATCGGGAGACTTGGGGGAACGCTGGGTGGAAGGAAATTTGTAGCTCCTCTCGGATTCCAGAACTTTCTGCCACAAAAATGTGAGGGACATGTGTTTTTTTAGCCAAATTTTGAGGTTTGCAAAGGATTCTGGGTAACAGAACCTGGTCCGAGCCCCGCAAGTCACCCCTCCTTGGATTCCCCTAGGTCTCTAGTTTTCAGAAATGCACAGGTTTGGTAGGTTTCCCTAGGTGCCGGCTGAGCTAGAGGCCAAAATCTACAGGTAGGCACTTCGCAAAAAACACCTCTGTTTTTTTCCAAAATTTAAGATGTGTCCACGTTGCGCTTTGGGGTGTTTCCTGTCGCCGGCGCTAGGCCTACCCACACAAGTGAGGTATCATTTTTATCGGGAGACTTGGGGGAACGCTGTGTGGAAGGAAATTTGTAGCTCCTCTCAGATTCCAGAACTTTCTGCCACAGAAATGTGAGGAAGATGTGTTTTTTTAGCCAAATTTTGAGGTTTGCAAAGGATTCTGGGTAACAGAACCTGGTCCGAGCCCCGCAAGTCTTCCCTCCTTGGATTCCTCTAGGTCTCTAGTTTTAAGAAATGCACAGGTTTGGTAGGTTTCCCTAGGTGCCGGCTGAGCTAGAGGCCAAAATCTACAGGTAGGCACTTCGCAAAAAACACCTCTGTTTTTTTCCAAAATTTAGGATGTGTCCACGTTGCGCTTTGGGTGTTTCCTGTCGCCGGCGCTAGGCCTACCCACGCAAGTGAGGTATCATTTTTATCGGGAGACTTGGGGGAACGCTGGGTGGAAGGAAATTTGTAGCTCCTCTCAGATTCCAGAACTTTCTGCCACAGAAATGTAAGGAACATGTGTTTTTTTAGCCAAATTTTGAGGTTTGCAAAGGATTCTGGGTAACAGAACCTGGTCCGAGCCCCGCAAGTCACCCCTCCTTGGATTCCCCTAGGTCTCTAGTTTTCAGAAATGCACAGGTTTGGTAGGTTTCCCTAGGTGCCGGCTGAGCTAGAGGCCAAAATCTACAGGTAGGCACTTCGCAAAAAACACCTCTGTTTTTTTCCAAAATTTAGGATGTGTCCACGTTGCGCTTTGGGGTGTTTCCTGTCGCCGGCGCTAGGCCTACCCACGCAAGTGAGGTTTCATTTTTATCGGGAGACTTGGGGGAACGCTGGGTGGAAGGAAATTTGTAGCTCTTCTCAGATTCCAGAACTTTCTGCCACAGAAATGTGAGGAACATGTGTTTTTTTAGCCAAATTTTGAGGTTTGCAAAGGATTCTGGGTAACAGAACCTGGTCCGTGCCCCGCAAGTCACCCCTCCTTGGATTCCCCTAGGTCTCTAGTTTTCAGAAATGCACAGGTTTGGTAGGTTTCCCCAGGTGCCGGCTGAGCTAGAGGCCAATATCTACAGGTAGGCACTTCGCAAAAAACACCTCTGTTTTTTTCCTAAATTTAGGATGTGTCCACGTTGCGCTTTGGGGTGTTTCCTGTCGCCGGCGCTAGGCCTACCCACGCAAGTGAGGTATAATTTTTATCGGGAGACTTGGGGGAACGCTGGGTGGAAGGAAATTTGTAGCTCCTCTCAGATTCCAGAACTTTCTGCCACAGAAATGTGAAGAACATGTGTTTTTTTAGCCAAATTTTGAGGTTTGCAAAGGATTCTGGGTAACAGAACCTGGTCCGAGCCCCGCAAGTCACCCCTCCTTGGATTCCCCTAGGTCTCTAATTTTCAGAAATGCACAGGTTTGGTAGGTTTCCCTAGGTGCCGGCTGAGCTAGTGGCCAAAATCTACAGGTAGGCACTTCGCAAAAAACACCTCTGTTTTTTTCCAAAATGTAGGATGTGTCCACGTTGCGCTTTGGGGTGTTTCCTGTCGCCGGCGCTAGGCCTACCCACGCAAGTGAGGTATCATTTTTATCGGGAGACTTGGGGGAACGGTGGGTGGAAGGAAATTTGTAGCTCCTCTCAGATTCCAGAACTTTCTGCCACAGAAATGTGAGGAACATGTGTTTTTTTAGCCAAATTTTGAGGTTTGCAAAGGATTCTGGGTAACAGAACCTGGTCCGAGCCCCGCAAGTCACCCCTCCTTGGATTCCCCTAGGTCTCTAGTTTTCAGAAATGCACAGGTTTGGTAGGTTTCCCTAGGTGCCGGCTGAGCTAGAGGCCAAAATCTACAGGTAGGCACTTCGCAAAAAACACCTCTGTTTTTTTCCAAAATTTAGGATGTGTCCACGTTGCGCTTTGGGGTGTTTCCTGTCGCCGGCGCTAGGCCTACCCACGCAAGTGAGGTATCATTTTTATCGGGAGACTTGGGGGAACGCTGGGTGGAAGGAAATTTGTAGCTCCTCTCAGATTCCAGAACTTTCTGCCACAGAAATGTGAGGAACATGTGTTTTTTTAGCCAAATTTTGAGGTTTGCAAAGGATTCTGGGTAACAGAAGCTGGTCCGTGCCCCGCAAGTCACCCCTCCTTGGATTCCCCTAGGTCTCTAGTTTTCAGAAATGCACAAGTTTGGTAGGTTTCCCCAGGTGCCGGCTGAGCTAGAGGCCAAAATCTACAGGTAGGCACTTCGCAAAAAACACCTCTGTTTTTTTCCAAAATTTAGGATGTGTCCACGTTGCACTTTGGGGTGTTTCCTGTCGCCGGCGCTAGGCCTACCCACGCAAGTGAGGTATAATTTTTATCGGGAGACTTGGGGGAACGCTGGGTGGAAGGAAATTCGTAGCTCCTCTCAGATTCCAGAACTTTCTGCCACAGAAATGTGAAGAACATGTGTTTTTTTAGCCAAATTTTGAGGTTTGCAAATTATTCTGGGTAACAGAACCTGGTCCGAGCCCCGCAAGTCACCCCTCCTTGGATTCCCCTAGGTCTCTAATTTTCAGAAATGCACAGGTTTGGTAGGTTTCCCTAGGTGCCGGCTGAGCTAGAGGCCAAAATCTACAGGTAGGCACTTCGCAAAAAACACCTCTGTTTTTTTCCAAAATTTAGGATGTGTCCACGTTGCGCTTTGGGGTGTTTCCTGTCGCCGGCGCTAGGCCTACCCACTCAAGTGAGGTATCATTTTTATCGGGAGACTTGGGGGAACGCTGGGTGGAAGGAAATTTGTAGCTCCTCTCAGATTCCAGAACTTTCTGCCACAGAAATGTGAGGAACATGTGTTTTTTTAGCCAAATTTTGAGATTTGCAAAGGATTCTGGGTAACAGAACCTGGTCCGAGCCCCGCAAGTCACCCCTCCTTGGATTCCCCTAGGTCTCTAGTTTTCAGAAATGCACAGGTTTGGTAGGTTTCCCTAGGTGCCGGCTGAGCTAGAGGCCAAAATCTACAGGTAGGCACTTCGCAAAAAACACCTCTGTTTTTTTCCAAAATTTAGGATGTGTCCACGTTGCGCTTTGGGGTGTTTCCTGTCGCCGGCGCTAGGCCTACCCACGCAAGTGAGGTATCATTTTTATCGGGAGACTTGGGGGAACGCTGGGTGGAAGGAAATTTGTAGCTCCTCTCAGATTCCAGAACTTTCTGCCACAGAAATGTGAGGAACATGTGTTTTTTTAGCCAAATTTTGAGGTTTGCAAAGGATTCTGGGTAACAGAAGCTGGTCCGTGCCCCGCAAGTCACCCCTCCTTGGATTCCCCTAGGTCTCTAGTTTTCAGAAATGCACAAGTTTGGTAGGTTTCCCCAGGTGCCGGCTGAGCTAGAGGCCAAAATCTACAGGTAGGCACTTCGCAAAAAACACCTCTGTTTTTTTCCAAAATTTAGGATGTGTCCACGTTGCACTTTGGGGTGTTTCCTGTCGCCGGCGCTAGGCCTACCCACGCAAGTGAGGTATAATTTTTATCGGGAGACTTGGGGGAACGCTGGGTGGAAGGAAATTCGTAGCTCCTCTCAGATTCCAGAACTTTCTGCCACAGAAATGTGAAGAACATGTGTTTTTTTAGCCAAATTTTGAGGTTTGCAAATTATTCTGGGTAACAGAACCTGGTCCGAGCCCCGCAAGTCACCCCTCCTTGGATTCCCCTAGGTCTCTAATTTTCAGAAATGCACAGGTTTGGTAGGTTTCCCTAGGTGCCGGCTGAGCTAGAGGCCAAAATCTACAGGTAGGCACTTCGCAAAAAACACCTCTGTTTTTTTCCAAAATTTAGGATGTGTCCACGTTGCGCTTTGGGGTGTTTCCTGTCGCCGGCGCTAGGCCTACCCACTCAAGTGAGGTATCATTTTTATCGGGAGACTTGGGGGAACGCTGGGTGGAAGGAAATTTGTAGCTCCTCTCAGATTCCAGAACTTTCTGCCACAGAAATGTGAGGAACATGTGTTTTTTTAGCCAAATTTTGAGATTTGCAAAGGATTCTGGGTAACAGAACCTGGTCCGAGCCCCGCAAGTCACCCCTCCTTGGATTCCCCTAGGTCTCTAGTTTTCAGAAATGCACAGGTTTGGTAGGTTTCCCTAGGTGCCGGCTGCGCTAGAGGCCAAAATCTACAGGTAGGCACTTCGCAAAAAACACCTCTGTTTTTTTCCAAAATTTAGGATGTGTCCACGTTGCGCTTTGGGGTGTTTCCTGTCGCCGGCGCTAGGCCTACCCACGCAAGTGAGGTATCATTTTTATCGGGAGACTTGGGGGAACGCTGGGTGGAAGGAAATTTGTAGCTCCTCTCAGATTCCAGAACTTTCTGCCACAGAAATGTGAGGAACATGTGTTTTTTTAGGCAAATTTTGAGGTTTGCAAAGGATTCTGGGCAACAGAACCTGGTCCGAGCCCCGCAAGTCACCCCTCCTTGGATTCCCCTAGGTCTCTAGTTTTCAGAAATGCACAGGTGTGGTAGGTTTCCCTAGGTGCCGGCTGAGCTAGAGGCCAAAATCTACAGGTAGGCACTTCGCAAAAAACACCTCTGTTTTTTTCCAAAATTTAGGATGTGTCCACGTTGCGCTTTGGGGTGTTTCCTGTCGCCGGCGCTAGGCCTACCCACTCAAGTGAGGTATCATTTTTATCGGGAGACTTGGGGGAACGCTGGGTGGAAGGAAATTTGTAGCTCCTCTCAGATTCCAGAACTTTCTGCCACAGAAATGTGAGGAACATGTGTTTTTTTAGCCAAATTTTGAGATTTGCAAAGGATTCTGGGTAACAGAACCTGGTCCGAGCCCCGCAAGTCACCCCTCCTTGGATTCCCCTAGGTCTCTAGTTTTCAGAAATGCACAGGTTTGGTAGGTTTCCCTAGGTGCCGGCTGCGCTAGAGGCCAAAATCTACAGGTAGGCACTTCGCAAAAAACACCTCTGTTTTTTTCCAAAATTTAGGATGTGTCCACGTTGCGCTTTGGGGTGTTTCCTGTCGCCGGCGCTAGGCCTACCCACGCAAGTGAGGTATCATTTTTATCGGGAGACTTGGGGGAACGCTGGGTGGAAGGAAATTCGTAGCTCCTCTCAGATTCCAGAACTTTCTGCCACAGAAATGTGAAGAACATGTGTTTTTTTAGCCAAATTTTGAGGTTTGCAAATTATTCTGGGTAACAGAACCTGGTCCGAGCCCCGCAAGTCACCCCTCCTTGGATTCCCCTAGGTCTCTAATTTTCAGAAATGCACAGGTTTGGTAGGTTTCCCTAGGTGCCGGCTGAGCTAGAGGCCAAAATCTACAGGTAGGCACTTCGCAAAAAACACCTCTGTTTTTTTCCAAAATTTAGGATGTGTCCACGTTGCGCTTTGGGGTGTTTCCTGTCGCCGGCGCTAGGCCTACCCACTCAAGTGAGATATCATTTTTATCGGGAGACTTGGGGGAACGCTGGGTGGAAGGAAATTTGTAGCTCCTCTCAGATTCCAGAACTTTCTGCCACAGAAATGTGAGGAACATGTGTTTTTTTAGCCAAATTTTGAGATTTGCAAAGGATTCTGGGTAACAGAACCTGGTCCGAGCCCCGCAAGTCACCCCTCCTTGGATTCCCCTAGGTCTCTAGTTTTCAGAAATGCACAGGTTTGGTAGGTTTCCCTAGGTGCCGGCTGCGCTAGAGGCCAAAATCTACAGGTAGGCACTTCGCAAAAAACACCTCTGTTTTTTTCCAAAATTTAGGATGTGTCCACGTTGCGCTTTGGGGTGTTTCCTGTCGCCGGCGCTAGGCCTACCCACGCAAGTGAGGTATCATTTTTATCGGGAGACTTGGGGGAACGCTGGGTGGAAGGAAATTTGTAGCTCCTCTCAGATTCCAGAACTTTCTGCCACAGAAATGTGAGGAACATGTGTTTTTTTAGGCAAATTTTGAGGTTTGCAAAGGATTCTGGGCAACAGAACCTGGTCCGAGCCCCGCAAGTCACCCCTCCTTGGATTCCCCTAGGTCTCTAGTTTTCAGAAATGCACAGGTGTGGTAGGTTTCCCTAGGTGCCGGCTGAGCTAGAGGCCAAAATCTACAGGTAGGCACTTCGCAAAAAACACCTCTGTTTTTTTCCAAAATTTAGGATGTGTCCACGTTGCGCTTTGGGGTGTTTCCTGTCGCCGGCGCTAGGCCTACCCACTCAAGTGAGGTATCATTTTTATCGGGAGACTTGGGGGAACGCTGGGTGGAAGGAAATTTGTAGCTCCTCTCAGATTCCAGAACTTTCTGCCACAGAAATGTGAGGAACATGTGTTTTTTTAGCCAAATTTTGAGATTTGCAAAGGATTCTGGGTAACAGAACCTGGTCCGAGCCCCGCAAGTCACCCCTCCTTGGATTCCCCTAGGTCTCTAGTTTTCAGAAATGCACAGGTTTGGTAGGTTTCCCTAGGTGCCGGCTGCGCTAGAGGCCAAAATCTACAGGTAGGCACTTCGCAAAAAACACCTCTGTTTTTTTCCAAAATTTAGGATGTGTCCACGTTGCGCTTTGGGGTGTTTCCTGTCGCCGGCGCTAGGCCTACCCACGCAAGTGAGGTATCATTTTTATCGGGAGACTTGGGGGAACGCTGGGTGGAAGGAAATTTGTAGCTCCTCTCAGATTCCAGAACTTTCTGCCACAGAAATGTGAGGAACATGTGTTTTTTTAGCCAAATTTTGAGGTTTGCAAAGGATTCTGGGTAACAGAACCTGGTCCGAGCCCCGCAAGTCACCCCTCCTTGGATTCCCCTAGGTCTCTAGTTTTCAGAAATGCACAGGTTTGGTAGGTTTCCCTAGGTGCCGGCTGAGCTAGAGGCCAAAATCTACAGGTAGGCACTTCGCAAAAAACACCTCTGTTTTTTTCCAAAATTTAGGATGTGTCCACGTTGCGCTTTGGGGTGTTTCCTGTCGCCGGCGCTAGGCCTACCCACGCAAGTGAGGTATCATTTTTATCGGGAGACTTGGGGGAACGCTGGGTGGAAGGAAATTTGTAGATCCTCTCAGATTCCAGAACTTTCTGCCACAGAAATGTGAGGAACATGTGTTTTTTTAGCCAAATTTTGAGGTTTGCAAAGGATTCTGGGTAACAGAACCTGGTCCGAGCCCCGCAAGTCACCGCTCCTTGGATTCCCCTAGGTCTCTAGTTTTCAGAAATGCACAGGTTTGGTAGGTTTCCCTAGGTGCCGGCTGAGCTAGAGGCCAAAGTCTACAGGTAGGCACTTCGCAAAAAACACCTCTGTTTTTTTCCAAAATTTAGGATGTGTCCACGTTGCGCTTTGGGGTGTTTCCTGTCGCCGGCGCTAGGCCTACCCACGCAAGTGAGGTATCATTTTTATCGGGAGACTTGGGGGAACGCTGGGTGGAAGGAAATTTGTAGCTCCTCTCAGATTCCAGAACTTTCTGCCACAAAAATGTGAGGGACATGTGTTTTTTTAGCCAAATTTTGAGGTTTGCAAAGGATTCTGGGTAACAGAACCTGGTCCGAGCCCCGCAAGTCACCCCTCCTTGGATTCCCCTAGGTCTCTAGTTTTCAGAAATGCACAGGTTTGGTAGGTTTCCCTAGGTGCCGGCTGAGCTAGAGGCCAAAATCTACAGGTAGGCACTTCGCAAAAAACACCTCTGTTTTTTTCCAAAATTTAGGATGTGTCCACGTTGCGCTTTGGGGTGTTTCCTGTCGCCGGCGCTAGGCCTACCCACGCAAGTGAGGTATAATTTTTATCGGGAGACTTGGGGGAACGCTGGGTGGAAGGAAATTTGTAGCTCCTCTCAGATTCCAGAACTTTCTGCCACAGAAATGTGAGGAACATGTGTTTTTTTAGCCAAATTTTGAGGTTTGCAAAGGATTCTGGGTAACAGAACCTGGTCCGAGCCCCGCAAGTCACCCCTCCTTGGATTCCCCTAGGTCTCTAGTTTTCAGAAATGCACAGGTGTGGTAGGTTTCCCTAGGTGCCGGCTGAGCTAGAGGCCAAAATCTACAGGTAGGCACTTCGCAAAAAACACCTCTGTTTTTTTCCAAAATTTAGGATGTGTCCACGTTGCGCTTTGGGGTGTTTCCTGTCGCCGGCGCTAGGCCTACCCACGCAAGTGAGGTATCATTTTTATCGGGAGACTTGGGGGAACGCTGGGTGGAAGGAAATTTGTAGCTCCTCTCAGATTCCAGAACTTTCTGCCACAGAAATGTGAGGAACATGTGTTTTTTTAGCCAAATTTTGAGGTTTGCAAAGGATTCTGGGTAACAGAACCTGGTCCGTGCCCCGCAAGTCACCCCTCCTTGGATTCCCCTAGGTCTCTAGTTTTCAGAAATGCACAGGTTTGGTAGGTTTCCCCAGGTGCCGGCTGAGCTAGAGGCCAAAATCTACAGGTAGGCACTTCGCAAAAAACACCTCTGTTTTTTTCCAAAATTTAGGATGTGTCCACGTTGCACTTTGGGGTGTTTCCTGTCGCCGGCGCTAGGCCTACCCATGCAAGTGAGGTATAATTTTTATCGGGAGACTTGGGGGAACGCTGGGTGGAAGGAAATTCGTAGCTCCTCTCAGATTCCAGAACTTTCTGCCACAGAAATGTGAAGAACATGTGTTTTTTTAGCCAAATTTTGAGGTTTGAAAATTATTCTGGGTAACAGAACCTGGTCCGAGCCCCGCAAGTCACCCCTCCTTGGATTCCCCTAGGTCTCTAATTTTCAGAAATGCACAGGTTTGGTAGGTTTCCCTAGGTGCCGGCTGAGCTAGAGGCCAAAATCTACAGGTAGGCACTTCGCAAAAAACACCTCTGTTTTTATCCAAAATTTAGGATGTGTCCACGTTGCGCTTTGAGGTGTTTCCTGTCGCCGGCGCTAGGCCTACCCACTCAAGTGAGGTATCATTTTTATCGGGAGACTTGGGGAAACGCTGGGTGGAAGGAAATTTGTAGCTCCTCTCAGATTCCAGAACTTTCTGCCACAGAAATGTGAGGAACATGTGTTTTTTTAGCCAAATTTTGAGATTTGCAAAGGATTCTGGGTAACAGAACCTGGTCCGAGCCCCGCAAGTCACCCCTCCGTGGATTCCCCTAGGTCTCTAGTTTTCAGAAATGCACAGGTTTGGTAGGTTTCCCTAGGTGCCGGCTGCGCTAGAGGCCAAAATCTACAGGTAGGCACTTCGCAAAAAACACCTCTGTTTTTTTCCAAAATTTAGGATGTGTCCACGTTGCGCTTTGGGGTGTTTCCTGTCGCCGGCGCTAGGCCTACCCACGCAAGTGAGGTATCATTTTTATCGGGAGACTTGGGGGAACGCTGGGTGGAAGTAAATTTGTAGCTCCTCTCAGATTCCAGAACTTTCTGCCACAGAAATGTGAGGAACATGTGTTTTTTTAGCCAAATTTTGAGGTTTGCAAAGGATTCTGGGTAACAGAACCTGGTCCGAGCCCCGCAAGTCACCCCTCCTTGGATTCCCCTAGGTCTCTAGTTTTCAGAAATGCACAGGTTTGGTAGGTTTCCCTAGGTGCCGGCTGAGCTAGAGGCCAAAATCTACAGGTAGGCACTTCGCAAAAAACACCTCTGTTTTTTTCCAAAATTTAGGATGTGTCCACGTTGCGCTTTGGGGTGTTTCCTGTCGCCGGCGCTAGGCCTACCCACGCAAGTGAGGTATCATTTTTATCGGGAGACTTGGGGGAACGCTGGGTGGAAGGAAATTTGTAGCTCCTCTCAGATTCCAGAACTTTCTGCCACAGAAATGTGAGGAACATGTGTTTTTTTAGCCAAATTTTGAGGTTTGCAAAGGATTCTGGGTAACAGAACCTGGTCCGAGCCCCGCAAGTCACCCCTCCTTGGATTCCCCTAGGTCTCTAGTTTTCAGAAATGCACAGGTTTGGTAGGTTTCCCTAGGTGCCGGCTGAGCTAGAGGCCAAAATCTACAGGTAGGCACTTCGCAAAAAACACCTCTGTTTTTTTCCAAAGTTTAGGATGTCTCCACGTTGCGCTTTGGGGTGTTTCCTGTCGCCGGCGCTAGGCCTACCCACGCAAGTGAGGTATCATTTTTATCGGGAGACTTGGGGGAACGCTGGGTGGAAGGAAATTTGTAGCTCCTCTCAGATTCCAGAACTTTCTGCCACAGAAATGTGAGGAACATGTGTTTTTTTAGCCAAATTTTGAGGTTTGCAAAGGATTCTGGGTAACAGAACCTGGTCCGAGCCCCGCAAGTCACCCCTCCTTGGATTCCCCTAGGTCTCTAGTTTTCAGAAATGCACAGGTTTGGTAGGTTTCCCTAGGTGCCGGCTGAGCTAGAGGCCAAAATCTACAGGTAGGCACTTCGCAAAAAACACCTCTGTTTTTTTCCAAAATTTAGGATGTGTCCACGTTGCGCTTTGGGGTGTTTCATGTCGCCGGCGCTAGGCCTACCCACGCAAGTGAGGTATCATTTTTATCGGGAGACTTGGGGGAACGCTGGGTGGAAGGGAATTTGTAGCTCCTCTCAGATTCCAGAACTTTCTGCCACAGAAATGTGAGGAACATGTGTTTTTTTAGCCAAATTTTGAGGTTTGCAAAGGATTCTGGGGAACAGAACCTGGTCCGAGCCCCGCAAGTCACCCCTCCTTGGATTCCTCTAGGTCTCTAGTTTTCAGAAATGCACAGGTTTGGTAGGTTTCCCTAGGTGCTGGCTGAGCTAGAGGCCAAAATCTACAGGTAGGCACTTCGCAAAAAACACCTCTGTTTTTTTCCAAAATTTAGGATGTGTCCACGTTGCGCTTTGGGGTGTTTCCTGTCGCCGGCGCTAGGCCTACCCACGCAAGTGAGGTATCATTTTTATCGGGAGACTTGGGGGAACGCTGGGTGGAAGGAAATTTGTAGCTCCTCTCAGATTCCAGAATTTTCTGCCACAGAAATGTGAGGAACATGTGTTTTTTTAGCCAAATTTTGAGGTTTGCAAAGGATTCTGGGTAACAGAACCTGGTCCGAGCCCCGCAAGTCACCCTCCTTGGATTCCCCTAGGTCTCTAGTTTTCAGAAATGCACAGGTTTGGTAGGTTTCCCTAGGTGCCGGCTGAGCTAGAGGCCAAAATCTACAGGTAGGCACTTCGCAAAAAACACCTCTGTTTTTTTCCAAAATTTAGGATGTGTCCACGTTGCGCTTTGGGGTGTTTCCTGTCGCCGGCGCTAGGCCTACCCACGCAAGTGAGGTATCATTTTTATCGGGAGACTTGCGGGAACGCTGGGTGGAAGGAAATTTGTAGATCCTCTCAGATTCCAGAACTTTCTGCCACAGAAATGTGAGGAACATGTGTTTTTTTAGCCAAATTTTGAGGTTTGCAAAGGATTCTGGGTAACAGAACCTGGTCCGAGCCCCGCAAGTCACCCCTCCTTGGATTCCCCTAGGTCTCTAGTTTTCAGAAATGCACAGGTTTGGTAGGTTTCCCTAGGTGCCGGCTGAGCTAGAGGCCAAAATCTACAGGTAGGCACTTCGCAAAAAACACCTCTGTTTTTTTCCAAAATTTAGGATGTGTCCACGTTGCGCTTTGGGGTGTTTCCTGTCGCCGGCGCTAGGCCTACCCACGCAAGTGAGGTATCATTTTTATCGGGAGACTTGGGGGAACGCTGGGTGGAAGGAAATTTGTAGATCCTCTCAGATTCCAGAACTTTCTGCCACAGAAATGTGAGGAACATGTGTTTTTTTAGCCAAATTTTGAGGTTTGCAAAGGATTCTGGGTAACAGAACCTGGTCCGAGCCCCGCAAGTCACCCCTCCTTGGATTCCCCTAGGTCTCTAGTTTTCAGAAATGCACAGGTTTGGTAGGTTTCCCTAGGTGCCGGCTGAGCTAGAGGCCAAAATCTACAGGTAGGCACTTTGCAAAAAACACCTCTGTTTTTTTCCAAAATTTAGGATTTGTCCACGTTGCGCTTTGGGGTGTTTCCTGTCGCCGGCGCTAGGCCTACCCACGCAAGTGAGGTATCATTTTTATCGGGAGACTTGGGGGAACGCTGGGTGGGAGGAAATTTGTAGCTCCTCTCAGATTCCAGAACTTTCTGCCACAGAAATGTGAGGAACATGTGTTTTTTTAGCCAAATTTTGAGGTTTGCAAAGGATTCTGGGTAACAGAACCTGGTCCGAGCCCCGCAAGTCACCCTCCTTGGATTCCCCTAGGTCTCTAGTTTTCAGAAATGCACAGGTTTGGTAGGTTTCCCTAGGTGCCGGCTGAGCTAGAGGCCAAAATCTACAGGTAGGCACTTCGCAAAAAACACCTCTGTTTTTTTCCAAAATTTAGGATGTGTCCACGTTGCGCTTTGGGGTGTTTCCTGTCGCCGGCGCTAGGCCTACCCACGCAAGTGAGGTATCCTTTTTATCGGGAGACTTGGGGGAACGCTGGGTGGAAGGACATTTGTAGCTCCTCTCAGATTCCAGAACTTTCTGCCACAGAAATGTGAGGAACATGTGTTTTTTTAGCCAAATTTTGAGGTTTGCAAAGGATTCTGGGTAACAGAACCTGGTCAGAGCCCCGCAAGTCACCCCTCCTTGGATTCCCCTAGGTCTCTAGTTTTCAGAAATGCACAGGTTTGGTAGGTTTCCCTAGGTGCCGGCTGAGCTAGAGGCCAAAATCTACAGGTAGGCACTTCGCAAAAAACACCTCTGTTTTTTTCCAAAATTTAGGATGTGTCCACGTTGCGCTTTGGGGTGTTTCATGTCGCCGGCGCTAGGCCTACCCACGCAAATGAGGTATCATTTTTATCGGGAGACTTGGGGGAACGCTGGGTGGAAGGGAATTTGTAGCTCCTCTCAGATTCCAGAACTTTCTGCCACAGAAATGTGAGGAACATGTGTTTTTTTAGCCAAATTTTGAGGTTTGCAAAGGATTCTGGGGAACAGAACCTGGTCCGAGCCCCGCAAGTCACCCCTCCTTGGATTCCTCTAGGTCTCTAGTTTTCAGAAATGCACAGGTTTGGTAGGTTTCCCTAGGTGATGGCTGAGCTAGAGGCCAAAATCTACAGGTAGGCACTTCGCAAAAAACACCTCTGTTTTTTTCCAAAATTTAGGATGTGTCCACGTTGCGCTTTGGGGTGTTTTCTGTCGCCGGCGCTAGGCCTACCCACGCAAGTGAGGTATCATTTTTATCAGGAGACTTGGGGGAACGCTGGGTGGAAGGAAATTTGTAGCTCCTCTCAGATTCCAGAATTTTCTGCCACAGAAATGTGAGGAACATGTGTTTTTTTAGCCAAATTTTGAGGTTTGCAAAGGATTCTGGGTAACAGAACCTGGTCCGAGCCCCGCAAGTCACCCTCCTTGGATTCCCCTAGGTCTCTAGTTTTCAGAAATGCACAGGTTTGGTAGGTTTCCCTAGGTGCCGGCTGAGCTAGAGGCCAAAATCTACAGGTAGGCACTTCGCAAAAAACACCTCTGTTTTTTTCCAAAATTTAGGATGTGTCCACGTTGCGCTTTGGGGTGTTTCCTGTCGCCGGCGCTAGGCCTACCCACGCAAGTGAGGTATCATTTTTATCGGGAGACTTGCGGGAACGCTGGGTGGAAGGAAATTTGTAGATCCTCTCAGATTCCAGAACTTTCTGCCACAGAAATGTGAGGAACATGTGTTTTTTTAGCCAAATTTTGAGGTTTGCAAAGGATTCTGGGTAACAGAACCTGGTCCGAGCCCCGCAAGTCACCCCTCCTTGGATTCCCCTAGGTCTCTAGTTTTCAGAAATGCACAGGTTTGTTAGGTTTCCCTAGGTGCTGGCTGAGCTAGAGGCCAAAATCTACAGGTAGGCACTTCGCAAAAAACACCTCTGTTTTTTTCCAAAATTTAGGATGTGTCCACGTTGCGCTTTGGGGTGTTTCCTGTCGCCGGCGCTAGGCCTACCCACGCAAGTGAGGTATCATTTTTATCGGGAGACTTGGGGGAACGCTGGGTGGAAGGAAATTTGTAGATCCTCTCAGATTCCAGAACTTTCTGCCACAGAAATGTGAGGAACATGTGTTTTTTTAGCCAAATTTTGAGGTTTGCAAAGGATTCTGGGTAACAGAACCTGGTCCGAGACCCGCAAGTCACCCCTCCTTGGATTCCCCTAGGTCTCTAGTTTTCAGAAATGCACAGGTTTGGTAGGTTTCCCTAGGTGCCGGCTGAGCTAGAGGCCAAAATCTACAGGTAGGCACTTTGCAAAAAACACCTCTGTTTTTTTCCAAAATTTAGGATTTGTCCACGTTGCGCTTTGGGGTGTTTCCTGTCGCCGGCGCTAGGCCTACCCACGCAAGTGAGGTATCATTTTTATCGGGAGACTTGGGGGAACGCTGGGTGGGAGGAAATTTGTAGCTCCTCTCAGATTCCAGAACTTTCTGCCACAGAAATGTGAGGAACATGTGTTTTTTTAGCCAAATTTTGAGGTTTGCAAAGGATTCTGGGTAACAGAACCTGGTCCGAGCCCCGCAAGTCACCCTCCTTGGATTCCCCTAGGTCTCTAGTTTTCAGAAATGCACAGGTTTGGTAGGTTTCCCTAGGTGCCGGCTGAGCTAGAGGCCAAAATCTACAGGTAGGCACTTCGCAAAAAACACCTCTGTTTTTTTCCAAAATTTAGGATGTGTCCACGTTGCGCTTTGGGGTGTTTCCTGTCGCCGGCGCTAGGCCTACCCACGCAAGTGAGGTATCATTTTTATCGGGAGACTTGGGGGAACGCTGGGTGGAAGGAAATTTGTAGATCCTCTCAGATTCCAGAACTTTCTGCCACAGAAATGTCAGGAACATGTGTTTTTTTAGCCAAATTTTGAGGTTTGCAAAGGATTCTGGGTAACAGAACCTGGTCCGAGCCCCGCAAGTCACCGCTCCTTGGATTCCCCTAGGTCTCTAGTTTTCAGAAATGCACAGGTTTGGTAGGTTTCCCTAGGTGCCGGCTGAGCTAGAGGCCAAAATCTACAGGTAGGCACTTCGCAAAAAACACCTCTGTTTTTTTCCAAAATTTAGGATGTGTCCACGTTGCGCTTTGGGGTGTTTCCTGTCGCCGGCGCTAGGCCTACCCACGCAAGTGAGGTATCATTTTTATCGGGAGACTTGCGGGAACGCTGGGTGGAAGGAAATTTGTAGATCCTCTCAGATTCCAGAACTTTCTGCCACAGAAATGTGAGGAACATGTGTTTTTTTAGCCAAATTTTGAGGTTTGCAAAGGATTCTGGGTAACAGAACCTGGTCCGAGCCCCGCAAGTCACCCCTCCTTGGATTCCCCTAGGTCTCTAGTTTTCAGAAATGCACAGGTTTGGTAGGTTTCCCTAGGTGCCGGCTGAGCTAGAGGCCAAAATCTACAGGTAGGCACTTCGCAAAAAACACCTCTGTTTTTTTCCAAAATTTAGGATGTGTCCACGTTGCGCTTTGGGGTGTTTCCTGTCGCCGGCGCTAGGCCTACCCACGCAAGTGAGGTATCATTTTTATCGGGAGACTTGGGGGAACGCTGGGTGGAAGGAAATTTGTAGATCCTCTCAGATTCCAGAACTTTCTGCCACAGAAATGTGAGGAACATGTGTTTTTTTAGCCAAATTTTGAGGTTTGCAAAGGATTCTGGGTAACAGAACCTGGTCCGAGCCCCGCAAGTCACCCCTCCTTGGATTCCCCTAGGTCTCTAGTTTTCAGAAATGCACAGGTTTGGTAGGTTTCCCTAGGTGCCGGCTGAGCTAGAGGCCAAAATCTACAGGTAGGCACTTTGCAAAAAACACCTCTGTTTTTTTCCAAAATTTAGGATTTGTCCACGTTGCGCTTTGGGGTGTTTCCTGTCGCCGGCGCTAGGCCTACCCACGCAAGTGAGGTATCATTTTTATCGGGAGACTTGGGGGAACGCTGGGTGGGAGGAAATTTGTAGCTCCTCTCAGATTCCAGAACTTTCTGCCACAGAAATGTGAGGAACATGTGTTTTTTTAGCCAAATTTTGAGGTTTGCAAAGGATTCTGGGTAACAGAACCTGGTCCGAGCCCCGCAAGTCACCCTCCTTGGATTCCCCTAGGTCTCTAGTTTTCAGAAATGCACAGGTTTGGTAGGTTTCCCTAGGTGCCGGCTGAGCTAGAGGCCAAAATCTACAGGTAGGCACTTCGCAAAAAACACCTCTGTTTTTTTCCAAAATTTAGGATGTGTCCACGTTGCGCTTTGGGGTGTTTCCTGTCGCCGGCGCTAGGCCTACCCACGCAAGTGAGGTATCATTTTTATCGGGAGACTTGGGGGAACGCTGGGTGGAAGGAAATTTGTAGATCCTCTCAGATTCCAGAACTTTCTGCCACAGAAATGTCAGGAACATGTGTTTTTTTAGCCAAATTTTGAGGTTTGCAAAGGATTCTGGGTAACAGAACCTGGTCCGAGCCCCGCAAGTCACCCTCCTTGGATTCCCCTAGGTCTCTAGTTTTCAGAAATGCACAGGTTTGGTAGGTTTCCCTAGGTGCCGGCTGAGCTAGAGGCCAAAATCTACAGGTAGGCACTTCGCAAAAAACACCTCTGTTTTTTTCCAAAATTTAGGATGTGTCCACGTTGCGCTTTGGGGTGTTTCCTGTCGCCGGCGCTAGGCCTACCCACGCAAGTGAGGTATCATTTTTATCGGGAGACTTGCGGGAACGCTGGGTGGAAGGAAATTTGTAGATCCTCTCAGATTCCAGAACTTTCTGCCACAGAAATGTGAGGAACATGTGTTTTTTTAGCCAAATTTTGAGGTTTGCAAAGGATTCTGGGTAACAGAACCTGGTCCGAGCCCCGCAAGTCACCCCTCCTTGGATTCCCCTAGGTCTCTAGTTTTCAGAAATGCACAGGTTTGGTAGGTTTCCCTAGGTGCCGGCTGAGCTAGAGGCCAAAATCTACAGGTAGGCACTTCGCAAAAAACACCTCTGTTTTTTTCCAAAATTTAGGATGTGTCCACGTTGCGCTTTGGGGTGTTTCCTGTCGCCGGCGCTAGGCCTACCCACGCAAGTGAGGTATCATTTTTATCGGGAGACTTGGGGGAACGCTGGGTGGAAGGAAATTTGTAGATCCTCTCAGATTCCAGAACTTTCTGCCACAGAAATGTGAGGAACATGTGTTTTTTTAGCCAAATTTTGAGGTTTGCAAAGGATTCTGGGTAACAGAACCTGGTCCGAGCCCCGCAAGTCACCCCTCCTTGGATTCCCCTAGGTCTCTAGTTTTCAGAAATGCACAGGTTTGGTAGGTTTCCCTAGGTGCCGGCTGAGCTAGAGGCCAAAATCTACAGGTAGGCACTTTGCAAAAAACACCTCTGTTTTTTTCCAAAATTTAGGATTTGTCCACGTTGCGCTTTGGGGTGTTTCCTGTCGCCGGCGCTAGGCCTACCCACGCAAGTGAGGTATCAGTTTTATCGGGAGACTTGGGGGAACGCTGGGTGGGAGGAAATTTGTAGCTCCTCTCAGATTCCAGAACTTTCTGCCACAGAAATGTGAGGAACATGTGTTTTTTTAGCCAAATTTTGAGGTTTGCAAAGGATTCTGGGTAACAGAACCTGGTCCGAGCCCCGCAAGTCACCCTCCTTGGATTCCCCTAGGTCTCTAGTTTTCAGAAATGCACAGGTTTGGTAGGTTTCCCTAGGTGCCGGCTGAGCTAGAGGCCAAAATCTACAGGTAGGCACTTCGCAAAAAACACCTCTGTTTTTTTCCAAAATTTAGGATGTGTCCACGTTGCGCTTTGGGGTGTTTCCTGTCGCCGGCGCTAGGCCTACCCACGCAAGTGAGGTATAATTTTTATCGGGAGACTTGGGGGAACGCTGGGTGGAAGGAAATTTGTAGCTCCTCTCAGATTCCAGAACTTTCTGCCACAAAAATGTGAGGGACATGTGTTTTTTTAGCCAAATTTTGAGGTTTGCAAAGGATTCTGGGTAACAGAACCTGGTCCGAGCCCCGCAAGTCACCCCTCCTTGGATTCCCCTAGGTCTCTAGTTTTCAGAAATGCACAGGTTTGGTAGGTTTCCCTAGGAGCCGGCTGAGCTAGAGGCCAAAATCTACAGGTAGGCACTTCGCAAAAAACACCTCTGTTTTTTTCCAAAATTTAGGATGTGTCCACGTTGCGCTTTGGGGTGTTTCCTGTCGCCGGCGCTAGGCCTACCCACGCAAGTGAGGTATCATTTTTATCGGGAGACTTGGGGGAACGCTGGGTGGAAGGAAATTTGTAGCTCCTCTCAGATTCCAGAACTTTCTGCCACAGAAATGTGAGGAACATGTGTTTTTTTAGCCAAATTTTGAGGTTTGCAAAGGATTCTGGGTAACAGAACCTGGTCCGAGCCCCGCAAGTCTCCCCTCCTTGGATTCCCCTAGGTCTCTAGTTTTCAGAAATGCACAGGTTTGGTAGGTTTCCCTAGGTGCTGGCTGAGCTAGAGGCCAAAATCTACAGGTAGGCACTTCGCAAAAAACACCTCTGTTTTTTTCCAAAATTTAGGATGTGTCCACGTTGCGCTTTGGGGTGTTTCCTGTCGGCGGCGCTAGGCCTACCCACGCAAGTGAGGTATCATTTTTATCGGGAGACTTGGGGGAACGCTGGGTGGAAGGAAATTTGTAGCTCCTCTCAGATTCCAGAACTTTCTGCCACAGAAATGTCAGGAACATGTGTTTTTTTAGCCAAATTTTGAGGTTTGCAAAGGATTCTGGGTAACAGAACCTGGTCCGAGCCCCGCAAGTCACCCCTCCTTGGATTCCCCTAGGTCTCTAGTTTTCAGAAATGCACAGGTTTGGTAGGTTTCCCTATGTGCCGGCTGAGCTAGAGGCCAAAATCTACAGGTAGGCACTTCGCAAAAAACACCTCTGTTTTTTTCCAAAATTTAGGATGTGTCCACGTTGCGCTTTGGGGTGTTTCCTGTCGCCGGCGCTAGGCCTACCCACGCAAGTGAGGTATCATTTTTATCGGGAGACTTGGGGGAACGCTGGGTGGAAGGAAATTTGTAGCTCCTCTCAGATTCCAGAACTTTCTGCCACAGAAATGTCAGGAACATGTGTTTTTTTAGCCAAATTTTGAGGTTTGCAAAGGATTCTGGGTAACAGAACCTGGTCCGAGCCCCGCAAGTCACCCCTCCTTGGATTCCCCTAGGTCTCTAGTTTTCAGAAATGCACAGGTTTGGTAGGTTTCCCTAGGTGCCGGCTGAGCTAGAGGCCAAAATCTACAGGTAGGCACTTTGCAAAAAACACCTCTGTTTTTTCCCAAAATTTAGGATGTGTCCACGTTGCGCTTTGGGGTGTTTCCTGTCGCTGGCGCTAGGCCTACCCACGCAAGTGAGGTATCATTTTTATCGGGAGACTTGGGGGAACGCTGGGTGGAAGGAAATTTGTAGCTCCTCTCACATTCCAGAACTTTCTGCCACAGAAATGTCAGGAACATGTGTTTTTTTAGCCAAATTTTGAGGTTTGCAAAGGATTCTGGGTAACAGAACCTGGTCCGAGCCCCGCAAGTCACCCCTCCTTGGATTCCCCTAGGTCTCTAGTTTTCAGAAATGCACAGGTTTGGTAGGTTTCCCTAGGTGCCGGCTGAGCTAGAGGCCAAAATCTACAGGTAGGCACTTTGCAAAAAACACCTCTGTTTTTTTCCAAAATTTAGGATGTGTCCACGTTGCGCTTTGGGGTGTTTCCTGTCGCCGGCGCTAGGCCTACCCACGCAAGTGAGGTATCATTTTTATCGGGAGACTTGGGGGAACGCTGGGTGGAAGGAAATTTGTAGCTCCTCTCACATTCCAGAACTTTCTGCCACAGAAATGTCAGGAACATGTGTTTTTTTAGCCAAATTTTGAGGTTTGCAAAGGATTCTGGGTAACAGAACCTGGTCCGAGCCCCGCAAGTCACCCCTCCTTGGATTCCCCTAGGTCTCTAGTTTTCAGAAATGCACAGGTTTGGTAGGTTTCCCTAGGTGCCGGCTGAGCTAGAGGCCAAAATCTACAGGTAGGCACTTCGCAAAAAACACCTCTGTTTTTTTCCAAAATTTAGGATGTGTCCACGTTGCGCTTTGGGGTGTTTCCTGTCGCCGGCGCTAGGCCTACCCACGCAAGTGAGGTATCATTTTTATCGGGAGACTTGGGGGAACGCTGGGTGGAAGGAAATTTGTAGCTCCTCTCAGATTCCAGAACTTTCTGCCACAGAAATGTGAGGAACATGTGTTTTTTTAGCCAAATTTTGAGGTTTGCAAAGGATTCTGGGTAACAGAACCTGGTCCGAGCCCCGCAAGTCACCCCTCCTTGGATTCCCCTAGGTCTCTAGTTTTCAGAAATGCACAGGTTTGGTAGGTTTCCCTAGGTGCCGGCTGAGCTAGAGGCCAAAATCTACAGGTAGGCACTTCGCAAAAAACACCTCTGTTTTTTTCCAAAGTTTAGGATGTCTCCACGTTGCGCTTTGGGGTGTTTCCTGTCGCCGGCGCTAGGCCTACCCACGCAAGTGAGGTATCATTTTTATCGGGAGACTTGGGGGAACGCTGGGTGGAAGGAAATTTGTAGCTCCTCTCAGATTCCAGAACTTTCTGCCACAGAAATGTGAGGAACATGTGTTTTTTTAGCCAAATTTTGAGGTTTGCAAAGGATTCTGGGTAACAGAACCTGGTCCGAGCCCCGCAAGTCACCCCTCCTTGGATTCCCCTAGGTCTCTAGTTTTCAGAAATGCACAGGTTTGGTAGGTTTCCCTAGGTGCCGGCTGAGCTAGAGGCCAAAATCTACAGGTAGGCACTTCGCAAAAAACACCTCTGTTTTTTTCCAAAATTTAGGATGTGTCCACGTTGCGCTTTGGGGTGTTTCATGTCGCCGGCGCTAGGCCTACCCACGCAAGTGAGGTATCATTTTTATCGGGAGACTTGGGGGAACGCTGGGTGGAAGGGAATTTGTAGCTCCTCTCAGATTCCAGAACTTTCTGCCACAGAAATGTGAGGAACATGTGTTTTTTTAGCCAAATTTTGAGGTTTGCAAAGGATTCTGGGGAACAGAACCTGGTCCGAGCCCCGCAAGTCACCCCTCCTTGGATTCCTCTAGGTCTCTAGTTTTCAGAAATGCACAGGTTTGGTAGGTTTCCCTAGGTGCTGGCTGAGCTAGAGGCCAAAATCTACAGGTAGGCACTTCGCAAAAAACACCTCTGTTTTTTTCCAAAATTTAGGATGTGTCCACGTTGCGCTTTGGGGTGTTTCCTGTCGCCGGCGCTAGGCCTACCCACGCAAGTGAGGTATCATTTTTATCGGGAGACTTGGGGGAACGCTGGGTGGAAGGAAATTTGTAGCTCCTCTCAGATTCCAGAATTTTCTGCCACAGAAATGTGAGGAACATGTGTTTTTTTAGCCAAATTTTGAGGTTTGCAAAGGATTCTGGGGAACAGAACCTGGTCCGAGCCCCGCAAGTCACCCCTCCTTGGATTCCTCTAGGTCTCTAGTTTTCAGAAATGCACAGGTTTGGTAGGTTTCCCTAGGTGCCGGCTGAGCTAGAGGCCAAAATCTACAGGTAGGCACTTCGCAAAAAACACCTCTGTTTTTTTCCAAAATTTAGGATGTGTCCACGTTGCGCTTTGGGGTGTTTCCTGTCGCCGGCGCTAGGCCTACCCACGCAAGTGAGGTATCATTTTTATCGGGAGACTTGCGGGAACGCTGGGTGGAAGGAAATTTGTAGATCCTCTCAGATTCCAGAACTTTCTGCCACAGAAATGTGAGGAACATGTGTTTTTTTAGCCAAATTTTGAGGTTTGCAAAGGATTCTGGGTAACAGAACCTGGTCCGAGCCCCGCAAGTCACCCTCCTTGGATTCCCCTAGGTCTCTAGTTTTCAGAAATGCACAGGTTTGGTAGGTTTCCCTAGGTGCCGGCTGAGCTAGAGGCCAAAATCTACAGGTAGGCACTTCGCAAAAAACACCTCTGTTTTTTTCCAAAATTTAGGATGTGTCCACGTTGCGCTTTGGGGTGTTTCCTGTCGCCGGCGCTAGGCCTACCCACGCAAGTGAGGTATCATTTTTATCGGGAGACTTGCGGGAACGCTGGGTGGAAGGAAATTTGTAGATCCTCTCAGATTCCAGAACTTTCTGCCACAGAAATGTGAGGAACATGTGTTTTTTTAGCCAAATTTTGAGGTTTGCAAAGGATTCTGGGTAACAGAACCTGGTCCGAGCCCCGCAAGTCACCCCTCCTTGGATTCCCCTAGGTCTCTAGTTTTCAGAAATGCACAGGTTTGGTAGGTTTCCCTAGGTGCCGGCTGAGCTAGAGGCCAAAATCTACAGGTAGGCACTTCGCAAAAAACACCTCTGTTTTTTTCCAAAATTTAGGATTTGTCCACGTTGCGCTTTGGGGTGTTTCCTGTCGCCGGCGCTAGGCCTACCCACGCAAGTGAGGTATCATTTTTATCGGGAGACTTGGGGGAACGCTGGGTGGAAGGAAATTTGTAGCTCCTCTCAGATTCCAGAACTTTCTGCCACAGAAATGTGAGGAACATGTGTTTTTTAGGCCAAATTTTGAGGTTTGCAAAGGATTCTGGGTAACAGAACCTGGTCCGAGCCCCGCAAGTCACCCCTCCTTGGATTCCCCTAGGTCTCTAGTTTTCAGAAATGCACAGGTTTGGTAGGTTTCCCTAGGTGCCGGCTGAGCTAGAGGCCAAAATCTACAGGTAGGCACTTCGCAAAAAACACCTCTGTTTTTTTCCAAAATTTAGGATGTGTCCACGTTGCGCTTTGGGGTGTTTCATGTCGCCGGCGCTAGGCCTACCCACGCAAGTGAGGTATCATTTTTATCGGGAGACTTGGGGGAACGCTGGGTGGAAGGGAATTTGTAGCTCCTCTCAGATTCCAGAACTTTCTGCCACAGAAATGTGAGGAACATGTGTTTTTTTAGCCAAATTTTGAGGTTTGCAAAGGATTCTGGGGAACAGAACCTGGTCCGAGCCCCGCAAGTCACCCCTCCTTGGATTCCTCTAGGTCTCTAGTTTTCAGAAATGCACAGGTTTGGTAGGTTTCCCTAGGTGCTGGCTGAGCTAGAGGCCAAAATCTACAGGTAGGCACTTCGCAAAAAACACCTCTGTTTTTTTCCAAAATTTAGGATGTGTCCACGTTGCGCTTTGGGGTGTTTCCTGTCGCCGGCGCTAGGCCTACCCACGCAAGTGAGGTATCATTTTTATCGGGAGACTTGGGGGAACGCTGGGTGGAAGGGAATTTGTAGCTCCTCTCAGATTCCAGAACTTTCTGCCACAGAAATGTGAGGAACATGTGTTTTTTTAGCCAAATTTTGAGGTTTGCAAAGGATTCTGGGGAACAGAACCTGGTCCGAGCCCCGCAAGTCACCCCTCCTTGGATTCCTCTAGGTCTCTAGTTTTCAGAAATGCACAGGTTTGGTAGGTTTCCCTAGGTGCTGGCTGAGCTAGAGGCCAAAATCTACAGGTAGGCACTTCGCAAAAAACACCTCTGTTTTTTTCCAAAATTTAGGATGTGTCCACGTTGCGCTTTGGGGTGTTTCCTGTCGCCGGCGCTAGGCCTACCCACGCAAGTGAGGTATCATTTTTATCGGGAGACTTGGGGGAACGCTGGGTGGAAGGAAATTTGTAGCTCCTCTCAGATTCCAGAATTTTCTGCCACAGAAATGTGAGGAACATGTGTTTTTTTAGCCAAATTTTGAGGTTTGCAAAGGATTCTGGGTAACAGAACCTGGTCCGAGCCCCGCAAGTCACCCTCCTTGGATTCCCCTAGGTCTCTAGTTTTCAGAAATGCACAGGTTTGGTAGGTTTCCCTAGGTGCCGGCTGAGCTAGAGGCCAAAATCTACAGGTAGGCACTTCGCAAAAAACACCTCTGTTTTTTTCCAAAATTTAGGATGTGTCCACGTTGCGCTTTGGGGTGTTTCCTGTCGCCGGCGCTAGGCCTACCCACGCAAGTGAGGTATCATTTTTATCGGGAGACTTGCGGGAACGCTGGGTGGAAGGAAATTTGTAGATCCTCTCAGATTCCAGAACTTTCTGCCACAGAAATGTGAGGAACATGTGTTTTTTTAGCCAAATTTTGAGGTTTGCAAAGGATTCTGGGTAACAGAACCTGGTCCGAGCCCCGCAAGTCACCCCTCCTTGGATTCCCCTAGGTCTCTAGTTTTCAGAAATGCACAGGTTTGGTAGGTTTCCCTAGGTGCCGGCTGAGCTAGAGGCCAAAATCTACAGGTAGGCACTTCGCAAAAAACACCTCTGTTTTTTTCCAAAATTTAGGATGTGTCCACGTTGCGCTTTGGGGTGTTTCCTGTCGCCGGCGCTAGGCCTACCCACGCAAGTGAGGTATCATTTTTATCGGGAGACTTGGGGGAACGCTGGGTGGAAGGAAATTTGTAGATCCTCTCAGATTCCAGAACTTTCTGCCACAGAAATGTGAGGAACATGTGTTTTTTTAGCCAAATTTTGAGGTTTGCAAAGGATTCTGGGTAACAGAACCTGGTCCGAGCCCCGCAAGTCACCCCTCCTTGGATTCCCCTAGGTCTCTAGTTTTCAGAAATGCACAGGTTTGGTAGGTTTCCCTAGGTGCCGGCTGAGCTAGAGGCCAAAATCTACAGGTAGGCACTTTGCAAAAAACACCTCTGTTTTTTTCCAAAATTTAGGATTTGTCCACGTTGCGCTTTGGGGTGTTTCCTGTCGCCGGCGCTAGGCCTACCCACGCAAGTGAGGTATCATTTTTATCGGGAGACTTGGGGGAACGCTGGGTGGGAGGAAATTTGTAGCTCCTCTCAGATTCCAGAACTTTCTGCCACAGAAATGTGAGGAACATGTGTTTTTTTAGCCAAATTTTGAGGTTTGCAAAGGATTCTGGGTAACAGAACCTGGTCCGAGCCCCGCAAGTCACCCTCCTTGGATTCCCCTAGGTCTCTAGTTTTCAGAAATGCACAGGTTTGGTAGGTTTCCCTAGGTGCCGGCTGAGCTAGAGGCCAAAATCTACAGGTAGGCACTTCGCAAAAAACACCTCTGTTTTTTTCCAAAATTTAGGATGTGTCCACGTTGCGCTTTGGGGTGTTTCCTGTCGCCGGCGCTAGGCCTACCCACGCAAGTGAGGTATCCTTTTTATCGGGAGACTTGGGGGAACGCTGGGTGGAAGGACATTTGTAGCTCCTCTCAGATTCCAGAACTTTCTGCCACAGAAATGTGAGGAACATGTGTTTTTTTAGCCAAATTTTGAGGTTTGCAAAGGATTCTGGGTAACAGAACCTGGTCAGAGCCCCGCAAGTCACCCCTCCTTGGATTCCCCTAGGTCTCTAGTTTTCAGAAATGCACAGGTTTGGTAGGTTTCCCTAGGTGCCGGCTGAGCTAGAGGCCAAAATCTACAGGTAGGCACTTCGCAAAAAACACCTCTGTTTTTTTCCAAAATTTAGGATGTGTCCACGTTGCGCTTTGGGGTGTTTCATGTCGCCGGCGCTAGGCCTACCCACGCAAATGAGGTATCATTTTTATCGGGAGACTTGGGGGAACGCTGGGTGGAAGGGAATTTGTAGCTCCTCTCAGATTCCAGAACTTTCTGCCACAGAAATGTGAGGAACATGTGTTTTTTTAGCCAAATTTTGAGGTTTGCAAAGGATTCTGGGGAACAGAACCTGGTCCGAGCCCCGCAAGTCACCCCTCCTTGGATTCCTCTAGGTCTCTAGTTTTCAGAAATGCACAGGTTTGGTAGGTTTCCCTAGGTGATGGCTGAGCTAGAGGCCAAAATCTACAGGTAGGCACTTCGCAAAAAACACCTCTGTTTTTTTCCAAAATTTAGGATGTGTCCACGTTGCGCTTTGGGGTGTTTTCTGTCGCCGGCGCTAGGCCTACCCACGCAAGTGAGGTATCATTTTTATCAGGAGACTTGGGGGAACGCTGGGTGGAAGGAAATTTGTAGCTCCTCTCAGATTCCAGAATTTTCTGCCACAGAAATGTGAGGAACATGTGTTTTTTTAGCCAAATTTTGAGGTTTGCAAAGGATTCTGGGTAACAGAACCTGGTCCGAGCCCCGCAAGTCACCCTCCTTGGATTCCCCTAGGTCTCTAGTTTTCAGAAATGCACAGGTTTGGTAGGTTTCCCTAGGTGCCGGCTGAGCTAGAGGCCAAAATCTACAGGTAGGCACTTCGCAAAAAACACCTCTGTTTTTTTCCAAAATTTAGGATGTGTCCACGTTGCGCTTTGGGGTGTTTCCTGTCGCCGGCGCTAGGCCTACCCACGCAAGTGAGGTATCATTTTTATCGGGAGACTTGCGGGAACGCTGGGTGGAAGGAAATTTGTAGATCCTCTCAGATTCCAGAACTTTCTGCCACAGAAATGTGAGGAACATGTGTTTTTTTAGCCAAATTTTGAGGTTTGCAAAGGATTCTGGGTAACAGAACCTGGTCCGAGCCCCGCAAGTCACCCCTCCTTGGATTCCCCTAGGTCTCTAGTTTTCAGAAATGCACAGGTTTGTTAGGTTTCCCTAGGTGCTGGCTGAGCTAGAGGCCAAAATCTACAGGTAGGCACTTCGCAAAAAACACCTCTGTTTTTTTCCAAAATTTAGGATGTGTCCACGTTGCGCTTTGGGGTGTTTCCTGTCGCCGGCGCTAGGCCTACCCACGCAAGTGAGGTATCATTTTTATCGGGAGACTTGGGGGAACGCTGGGTGGAAGGAAATTTGTAGATCCTCTCAGATTCCAGAACTTTCTGCCACAGAAATGTGAGGAACATGTGTTTTTTTAGCCAAATTTTGAGGTTTGCAAAGGATTCTGGGTAACAGAACCTGGTCCGAGCCCCGCAAGTCACCCCTCCTTGGATTCCCCTAGGTCTCTAGTTTTCAGAAATGCACAGGTTTGGTAGGTTTCCCTAGGTGCCGGCTGAGCTAGAGGCCAAAATCTACAGGTAGGCACTTTGCAAAAAACACCTCTGTTTTTTTCCAAAATTTAGGATTTGTCCACGTTGCGCTTTGGGGTGTTTCCTGTCGCCGGCGCTAGGCCTACCCACGCAAGTGAGGTATCATTTTTATCGGGAGACTTGGGGGAACGCTGGGTGGGAGGAAATTTGTAGCTCCTCTCAGATTCCAGAACTTTCTGCCACAGAAATGTGAGGAACATGTGTTTTTTTAGCCAAATTTTGAGGTTTGCAAAGGATTCTGGGTAACAGAACCTGGTCCGAGCCCCGCAAGTCACCCTCCTTGGATTCCCCTAGGTCTCTAGTTTTCAGAAATGCACAGGTTTGGTAGGTTTCCCTAGGTGCCGGCTGAGCTAGAGGCCAAAATCTACAGGTAGGCACTTCGCAAAAAACACCTCTGTTTTTTTCCAAAATTTAGGATGTGTCCACGTTGCGCTTTGGGGTGTTTCCTGTCGCCGGCGCTAGGCCTACCCACGCAAGTGAGGTATCATTTTTATCGGGAGACTTGGGGGAACGCTGGGTGGAAGGAAATTTGTAGATCCTCTCAGATTCCAGAACTTTCTGCCACAGAAATGTCAGGAACATGTGTTTTTTTAGCCAAATTTTGAGGTTTGCAAAGGATTCTGGGTAACAGAACCTGGTCCGAGCCCCGCAAGTCACCGCTCCTTGGATTCCCCTAGGTCTCTAGTTTTCAGAAATGCACAGGTTTGGTAGGTTTCCCTAGGTGCCGGCTGAGCTAGAGGCCAAAATCTACAGGTAGGCACTTCGCAAAAAACACCTCTGTTTTTTTCCAAAATTTAGGATGTGTCCACGTTGCGCTTTGGGGTGTTTCCTGTCGCCGGCGCTAGGCCTACCCACGCAAGTGAGGTATCATTTTTATCGGGAGACTTGCGGGAACGCTGGGTGGAAGGAAATTTGTAGATCCTCTCAGATTCCAGAACTTTCTGCCACAGAAATGTGAGGAACATGTGTTTTTTTAGCCAAATTTTGAGGTTTGCAAAGGATTCTGGGTAACAGAACCTGGTCCGAGCCCCGCAAGTCACCCCTCCTTGGATTCCCCTAGGTCTCTAGTTTTCAGAAATGCACAGGTTTGGTAGGTTTCCCTAGGTGCCGGCTGAGCTAGAGGCCAAAATCTACAGGTAGGCACTTCGCAAAAAACACCTCTGTTTTTTTCCAAAATTTAGGATGTGTCCACGTTGCGCTTTGGGGTGTTTCCTGTCGCCGGCGCTAGGCCTACCCACGCAAGTGAGGTATCATTTTTATCGGGAGACTTGGGGGAACGCTGGGTGGAAGGAAATTTGTAGATCCTCTCAGATTCCAGAACTTTCTGCCACAGAAATGTGAGGAACATGTGTTTTTTTAGCCAAATTTTGAGGTTTGCAAAGGATTCTGGGTAACAGAACCTGGTCCGAGCCCCGCAAGTCACCCCTCCTTGGATTCCCCTAGGTCTCTAGTTTTCAGAAATGCACAGGTTTGGTAGGTTTCCCTAGGTGCCGGCTGAGCTAGAGGCCAAAATCTACAGGTAGGCACTTTGCAAAAAACACCTCTGTTTTTTTCCAAAATTTAGGATTTGTCCACGTTGCGCTTTGGGGTGTTTCCTGTCGCCGGCGCTAGGCCTACCCACGCAAGTGAGGTATCATTTTTATCGGGAGACTTGGGGGAACGCTGGGTGGGAGGAAATTTGTAGCTCCTCTCAGATTCCAGAACTTTCTGCCACAGAAATGTGAGGAACATGTGTTTTTTTAGCCAAATTTTGAGGTTTGCAAAGGATTCTGGGTAACAGAACCTGGTCCGAGCCCCGCAAGTCACCCTCCTTGGATTCCCCTAGGTCTCTAGTTTTCAGAAATGCACAGGTTTGGTAGGTTTCCCTAGGTGCCGGCTGAGCTAGAGGCCAAAATCTACAGGTAGGCACTTCGCAAAAAACACCTCTGTTTTTTTCCAAAATTTAGGATGTGTCCACGTTGCGCTTTGGGGTGTTTCCTGTCGCCGGCGCTAGGCCTACCCACGCAAGTGAGGTATCATTTTTATCGGGAGACTTGGGGGAACGCTGGGTGGAAGGAAATTTGTAGATCCTCTCAGATTCCAGAACTTTCTGCCACAGAAATGTCAGGAACATGTGTTTTTTTAGCCAAATTTTGAGGTTTGCAAAGGATTCTGGGTAACAGAACCTGGTCCGAGCCCCGCAAGTCACCCTCCTTGGATTCCCCTAGGTCTCTAGTTTTCAGAAATGCACAGGTTTGGTAGGTTTCCCTAGGTGCCGGCTGAGCTAGAGGCCAAAATCTACAGGTAGGCACTTCGCAAAAAACACCTCTGTTTTTTTCCAAAATTTAGGATGTGTCCACGTTGCGCTTTGGGGTGTTTCCTGTCGCCGGCGCTAGGCCTACCCACGCAAGTGAGGTATCATTTTTATCGGGAGACTTGCGGGAACGCTGGGTGGAAGGAAATTTGTAGATCCTCTCAGATTCCAGAACTTTCTGCCACAGAAATGTGAGGAACATGTGTTTTTTTAGCCAAATTTTGAGGTTTGCAAAGGATTCTGGGTAACAGAACCTGGTCCGAGCCCCGCAAGTCACCCCTCCTTGGATTCCCCTAGGTCTCTAGTTTTCAGAAATGCACAGGTTTGGTAGGTTTCCCTAGGTGCCGGCTGAGCTAGAGGCCAAAATCTACAGGTAGGCACTTCGCAAAAAACACCTCTGTTTTTTTCCAAAATTTAGGATGTGTCCACGTTGCGCTTTGGGGTGTTTCCTGTCGCCGGCGCTAGGCCTACCCACGCAAGTGAGGTATCATTTTTATCGGGAGACTTGGGGGAACGCTGGGTGGAAGGAAATTTGTAGATCCTCTCAGATTCCAGAACTTTCTGCCACAGAAATGTGAGGAACATGTGTTTTTTTAGCCAAATTTTGAGGTTTGCAAAGGATTCTGGGTAACAGAACCTGGTCCGAGCCCCGCAAGTCACCCCTCCTTGGATTCCCCTAGGTCTCTAGTTTTCAGAAATGCACAGGTTTGGTAGGTTTCCCTAGGTGCCGGCTGAGCTAGAGGCCAAAATCTACAGGTAGGCACTTTGCAAAAAACACCTCTGTTTTTTTCCAAAATTTAGGATTTGTCCACGTTGCGCTTTGGGGTGTTTCCTGTCGCCGGCGCTAGGCCTACCCACGCAAGTGAGGTATCAGTTTTATCGGGAGACTTGGGGGAACGCTGGGTGGGAGGAAATTTGTAGCTCCTCTCAGATTCCAGAACTTTCTGCCACAGAAATGTGAGGAACATGTGTTTTTTTAGCCAAATTTTGAGGTTTGCAAAGGATTCTGGGTAACAGAACCTGGTCCGAGCCCCGCAAGTCACCCTCCTTGGATTCCCCTAGGTCTCTAGTTTTCAGAAATGCACAGGTTTGGTAGGTTTCCCTAGGTGCCGGCTGAGCTAGAGGCCAAAATCTACAGGTAGGCACTTCGCAAAAAACACCTCTGTTTTTTTCCAAAATTTAGGATGTGTCCACGTTGCGCTTTGGGGTGTTTCCTGTCGCCGGCGCTAGGCCTACCCACGCAAGTGAGGTATAATTTTTATCGGGAGACTTGGGGGAACGCTGGGTGGAAGGAAATTTGTAGCTCCTCTCAGATTCCAGAACTTTCTGCCACAAAAATGTGAGGGACATGTGTTTTTTTAGCCAAATTTTGAGGTTTGCAAAGGATTCTGGGTAACAGAACCTGGTCCGAGCCCCGCAAGTCACCCCTCCTTGGATTCCCCTAGGTCTCTAGTTTTCAGAAATGCACAGGTTTGGTAGGTTTCCCTAGGAGCCGGCTGAGCTAGAGGCCAAAATCTACAGGTAGGCACTTCGCAAAAAACACCTCTGTTTTTTTCCAAAATTTAGGATGTGTCCACGTTGCGCTTTGGGGTGTTTCCTGTCGCCGGCGCTAGGCCTACCCACGCAAGTGAGGTATCATTTTTATCGGGAGACTTGGGGGAACGCTGGGTGGAAGGAAATTTGTAGCTCCTCTCAGATTCCAGAACTTTCTGCCACAGAAATGTGAGGAACATGTGTTTTTTTAGCCAAATTTTGAGGTTTGCAAAGGATTCTGGGTAACAGAACCTGGTCCGAGCCCCGCAAGTCTCCCCTCCTTGGATTCCCCTAGGTCTCTAGTTTTCAGAAATGCACAGGTTTGGTAGGTTTCCCTAGGTGCTGGCTGAGCTAGAGGCCAAAATCTACAGGTAGGCACTTCGCAAAAAACACCTCTGTTTTTTTCCAAAATTTAGGATGTGTCCACGTTGCGCTTTGGGGTGTTTCCTGTCGGCGGCGCTAGGCCTACCCACGCAAGTGAGGTATCATTTTTATCGGGAGACTTGGGGGAACGCTGGGTGGAAGGAAATTTGTAGCTCCTCTCAGATTCCAGAACTTTCTGCCACAGAAATGTCAGGAACATGTGTTTTTTTAGCCAAATTTTGAGGTTTGCAAAGGATTCTGGGTAACAGAACCTGGTCCGAGCCCCGCAAGTCACCCCTCCTTGGATTCCCCTAGGTCTCTAGTTTTCAGAAATGCACAGGTTTGGTAGGTTTCCCTATGTGCCGGCTGAGCTAGAGGCCAAAATCTACAGGTAGGCACTTCGCAAAAAACACCTCTGTTTTTTTCCAAAATTTAGGATGTGTCCACGTTGCGCTTTGGGGTGTTTCCTGTCGCCGGCGCTAGGCCTACCCACGCAAGTGAGGTATCATTTTTATCGGGAGACTTGGGGGAACGCTGGGTGGAAGGAAATTTGTAGCTCCTCTCAGATTCCAGAACTTTCTGCCACAGAAATGTCAGGAACATGTGTTTTTTTAGCCAAATTTTGAGGTTTGCAAAGGATTCTGGGTAACAGAACCTGGTCCGAGCCCCGCAAGTCACCCCTCCTTGGATTCCCCTAGGTCTCTAGTTTTCAGAAATGCACAGGTTTGGTAGGTTTCCCTAGGTGCCGGCTGAGCTAGAGGCCAAAATCTACAGGTAGGCACTTTGCAAAAAACACCTCTGTTTTTTCCCAAAATTTAGGATGTGTCCACGTTGCGCTTTGGGGTGTTTCCTGTCGCTGGCGCTAGGCCTACCCACGCAAGTGAGGTATCATTTTTATCGGGAGACTTGGGGGAACGCTGGGTGGAAGGAAATTTGTAGCTCCTCTCACATTCCAGAACTTTCTGCCACAGAAATGTCAGGAACATGTGTTTTTTTAGCCAAATTTTGAGGTTTGCAAAGGATTCTGGGTAACAGAACCTGGTCCGAGCCCCGCAAGTCACCCCTCCTTGGATTCCCCTAGGTCTCTAGTTTTCAGAAATGCACAGGTTTGGTAGGTTTCCCTAGGTGCCGGCTGAGCTAGAGGCCAAAATCTACAGGTAGGCACTTTGCAAAAAACACCTCTGTTTTTTTCCAAAATTTAGGATGTGTCCACGTTGCGCTTTGGGGTGTTTCCTGTCGCCGGCGCTAGGCCTACCCACGCAAGTGAGGTATCATTTTTATCGGGAGACTTGGGGGAACGCTGGGTGGAAGGAAATTTGTAGCTCCTCTCACATTCCAGAACTTTCTGCCACAGAAATGTCAGGAACATGTGTTTTTTTAGCCAAATTTTGAGGTTTGCAAAGGATTCTGGGTAACAGAACCTGGTCCGAGCCCCGCAAGTCACCCCTCCTTGGATTCCCCTAGGTCTCTAGTTTTCAGAAATGCACAGGTTTGGTAGGTTTCCCTAGGTGCCGGCTGAGCTAGAGGCCAAAATCTACAGGTAGGCACTTCGCAAAAAACACCTCTGTTTTTTTCCAAAATTTAGGATGTGTCCACGTTGCGCTTTGGGGTGTTTCCTGTCGCCGGCGCTAGGCCTACCCACGCAAGTGAGGTATCATTTTTATCGGGAGACTTGGGGGAACGCTGGGTGGAAGGAAATTTGTAGCTCCTCTCAGATTCCAGAACTTTCTGCCACAGAAATGTCAGGAACATGTGTTTTTTTAGCCAAATTTTGAGGTTTGCAAAGGATTCTGGGTAACAGAACCTGGTCCGAGCCCCGCAAGTCACCCTTCCTTGGATTCCCCTAGGTCTCTAGTTTTCAGAAATGCACAGGTTTGGTAGGTTTCCCTAGGTGCCGGCTGAGCTAGAGGCCAAAATCTACAGGTAGGCACTTTGCAAAAAACACCTCTGTTTTTTTCCAAAATTTAGGATGTGTCCACGTTGCGCTTTGGGGTGTTTCCTGTCGCCGGCGCTAGGCCTACCCACGCAAGTGAGGTATCATTTTTATCGGGAGACTTGGGGGAACGCTGGGTGGAAGGAAATTTGTAGCTCCTCTCACATTCCAGAACTTTCTGCCACAGAAATGTGAGGAACATGTGTTTTTTTAGCCAAATTTTGAGGTTTGCAAAGGATTCTGGGTAACAGAACCTGGTCCGAGCCCCGCAAGTCACCCCTCCTTGGATTCCCCTAGGTCTCTAGTTTTCAGAAATGCACAGGTTTGGTAGGTTTCCCTAGGTGCCGGTTGAGCTAGAGGCCAAAATCTACAGGTAGGCACTTCGCAAAAAACACCTCTGTTTTTTTCCAAAATTTAGGATGTGTCCACGTTGCGCTTTGGGGTGTTTCCTGTCGCCGGCGCTAGGCCTACCCACGCAAGTGAGGTATCATTTTTATCGGGAGACTTGGGGGAACGCTGGGTGGAAGGAAATTTGTAGCTCCTCTCAGATTCCAGAACTTTCTGCCACAGAAATGTGAGGAACATGTGTTTTTTTAGCCAAATTTTGAGGTTTGCAAAGGATTCTGGGTAACAGAACCTGGTCCGAGCCCCGCAAGTCACCCCTCCTTGGATTCCCCTAGGTCTCTAGTTTTCAGAAATGCACAGGTTTGGTAGGTTTCCCTAGGTGCCGGCTGAGCTAGAGGCCAAAATCTACAGGTAGGCACTTCGCAAAAAACACCTCTGTTTTTTTCCAAAATTTAGGATGTGTCCACGTTGCGCTTTGGGGTGTTTCCTGTCGCCGGCGCTAGGCCTACCCACGCAAGTGAGGTATCATTTTTATCGGGAGACTTGGGGGAACGCTGGGTGGAAGGGAATTTGTAGCTCCTCTCAGATTCCAGAACTTTCTGCCACAGAAATGTGAGGAACATGTGTTTTTTTAGCCAAATTTTGAGGTTTGCAAAGGATTCTGGGTAACAGAACCTGGTACGAGCCCCGCAAGTCACCCCTCCTTGGATTCCTCTAGGTCTCTAGTTTTCAGAAATGCACAGGTTTGGTAGGTTTCCCTAGGTGCCGGCTGAGCTAGAGGCCAAAATCTACAGGTAGGCACTTTGCAAAAAACACCTCTGTTTTTTTCCAAAATTTAGGATGTGTCCACGTTGCGCTTTGGGGTGTTTCCTGTCGCCGGCGCTAGGCCTACCCACGCAAGTGAGGTATCATTTTTATCGGGAGACTTGGGGGAACGCTGGGTGGAAGGAAATTTGTAGCTCCTCTCACATTCCAGAACTTTCTGCCACAGAAATGTGAGGAACATGTGTTTTTTTAGCCAAATTTTGAGGTTTGCAAAGGATTCTGGGTAACAGAACCTGGTCCGAGCCCCGCAAGTCACCCCTCCTTGGATTCCCCTAGGTCTCTAGTTTTCAGAAATGCACAGGTTTGGTAGGTTTCCCTAGGTGCCGGTTGAGCTAGAGGCCAAAATCTACAGGTAGGCACTTCGCAAAAAACACCTCTGTTTTTTTCCAAAATTTAGGATGTGTCCACGTTGCGCTTTGGGGTGTTTCCTGTCGCCGGCGCTAGGCCTACCCACGCAAGTGAGGTATCATTTTTATCGGGAGACTTGGGGGAACGCTGGGTGGAAGGAAATTTGTAGCTCCTCTCAGATTCCAGAACTTTCTGCCACAGAAATGTGAGGAACATGTGTTTTTTTAGCCAAATTTTGAGGTTTGCAAAGGATTCTGGGTAACAGAACCTGGTCCGAGCCCCGCAAGTCACCCCTCCTTGGATTCCCCTAGGTCTCTAGTTTTCAGAAATGCACAGGTTTGGTAGGTTTCCCTAGGTGCCGGCTGAGCTAGAGGCCAAAATCTACAGGTAGGCACTTCGCAAAAAACACCTCTGTTTTTTTCCAAAATTTAGGATGTGTCCACGTTGCGCTTTGGGGTGTTTCCTGTCGCCGGCGCTAGGCCTACCCACGCAAGTGAGGTATCATTTTTATCGGGAGACTTGGGGGAACGCTGGGTGGAAGGGAATTTGTAGCTCCTCTCAGATTCCAGAACTTTCTGCCACAGAAATGTGAGGAACATGTGTTTTTTTAGCCAAATTTTGAGGTTTGCAAAGGATTCTGGGTAACAGAACCTGGTACGAGCCCCGCAAGTCACCCCTCCTTGGATTCCTCTAGGTCTCTAGTTTTCAGAAATGCACAGGTTTGGTAGGTTTCCCTAGGTGCCGGCTGAGCTAGAGGCCAAAATCTACAGGTAGGCACTTCGCAAAAAACACCTCTGTTTTTTTCAAAAATTTAGGATGTGTCCACGTTGCGCTTTGGGGTGTTTCCTGTCGCCGGCGCTAGGCCTACCCACGCAAGTGAGGTATCATTTTTATCGGGAGACTTGGGGGAACGCTGGGTGGAAGGGAATTTGTAGCTCCTCTCAGATTCCAGAACTTTCTGCCACAGAAATGTGAGGAACATGTGTTTTTTTAGCCAAATTTTGAGGTTTGCAAAGGATTCTGGGTAACAGAACCTGGTACGAGCCCCGCAAGTCACCCCTCCTTGGATTCCTCTAGGTCTCTAGTTTTCAGAAATGCACAGGTTTGGTAGGTTTCCCTAGGTGCCGGCTGAGCTAGAGGCCAAAATCTACAGGTAGGCACTTCGCAAAAAACACCTCTGTTTTTTTCAAAAATTTAGGATGTGTCCACGTTGCGCTTTGGGGTGTTTCCTGTCGCCGGCGCTAGGCCTACCCACGCAAGTGAGGTATCATTTTTATCGGGAGACTTGGGGGAACGCTGGGTGGAAGGGAATTTGTAGCTCCTCTCAGATTCCAGAACTTTCTGCCACAGAAATGTGAGGAACATGTGTTTTTTTAGCCAAATTTTGAGGTTTGCAAAGGATTCTGGGTAACAGAACCTGGTCCGAGCCCCGCAAGTCACCCCTCCTTGGATTCCTCTAGGTCTCTAGTTTTCAGAAATGCACAGGTTTGGTAGGTTTCCCTAGGTGCTGGCTGAGCTAGAGGCCAAAATCTACAGGTAGGCACTTCGCAAAAAACACCTCTGTTTTTTTCCAAAATTTAGGATGTGTCCACGTTGCGCTTTGGGGTGTTTCCTGTCGCCGGCGCTAGGCCTACCCACGCAAGTGAGGTATCATTTTTATCGGGAGACTTGGGGGAACGCTGGGTGGAAGGAAATTTGTAGCTCCTCTCAGATTCCAGAACTTTCTGCCACAGAAATGTGAGGAACATGTGTTTTTTTAGCCAAATTTTGAGGTTTGCAAAGGATTCTGGGTAACAGAACCTGGTCCGAGCCCCGCAAGTCACCCCTCCTTGGATTCCTCTAGGTCTCTAGTTTTCAGAAATGCACAGGTTTGGTAGGTTTCCCTAGGTGCTGGCTGAGCTAGAGGCCAAAATCTACAGGTAGGCACTTCGCAAAAAACACCTCTGTTTTTTTCCAAAATTTAGGATGTGTCCACGTTGCGCTTTGGGATGTTTCCTGTCGCCGGCGCTAGGCCTACCCACGCAAGTGAGGTATCATTTTTATCGGGAGACTTGGGGGAACGCTGGGTGGAAGGAAATTTGTAGCTCCTCTCAGATTCCAGAACTTTCTGCCACAGAAATGTGAGGAACATGTGTTTTTTTTGCCAAATTTTGAGGTTTGCAAAGGATTCTGGGTAACAGAACCTGGTCCGAGCCCCGCAAGTCACCCCTCCTTGGATTCCCCTAGGTCTCTAGTTTTCAGAAATGCACAGGTTTGGTAGGTTTCCCTAGGTGCCGGCTGAGCTAGAGGCCACAATCTACAGGTAGGCACTTCGCAAAAAACACCTCTGTTTTTTTCCAAAATTTAGGATGTGTCCACGTTGCGCTTTGGGGTGTTTCCTGTCGCCGGCGCTAGGCCTACCCACGCAAGTGAGGTATCATTTTTATCGGGAGACTTGGGGGAACGCTGGGTGGAAGGAAATTTGTAGCTCCTCTCAGATTCCAGAACTTTCTGCCACAGAAATGTGAGGAACATGTGTTTTTTTTAGCCAAATTTTGAGGTTTGCAAAGGATTCTGGGTAACAGAACCTGGTCCGAGCCCCGCAAGTCTCCCCTCCTTGGATTCCCCTAGGTCTCTAGTTTTCAGAAATGCACAGGTTTGGTAGGTTTCCCTAGGTGCTGGCTGAGCTAGAGGCCAAAATCTACAGGTAGGCACTTCGCAAAAAACACCTCTGTTTTTTTCTAAAATTTAGGATGTGTCCACGTTGCGCTTTGGGGTGTTTCCTGTCGCCGGCGCTAGGCCTACCCACGCAAGTGAGGTATCATTTTTATCGGGAGACTTGGGGGAACGCTGGGTGGAAGGAAATTTGTAGCTCCTCTCAGATTCCAGAACTTTCTGCCACAGAAATGTGAGGAACATGTGTTTTTTTAGCCAAATTTTGAGGTTTGCAAAGGATTCTGGGTAACAGAACCTGGTCCGAGCCCCGCAAGTCTCCCCTCCTTGGATTCCCCTAGGTCTCTAGTTTTCAGAAATGCACAGGTTTGGTAGGTTTCCCTAGGTGCCGGCTGAGCTAGAGGCCAAAATCTACAGGTAGGCCCTTCGCAAAAAACACCTCTGTTTTTTTCTAAAATTTAGGATGTGTCCACGTTGCGCTTTGGGGTGTTTCCTGTCGCCGGCGCTAGGCCTACCCACGCAAGTGAGGTATCATTTTTATCGGGAGACTTGGGGGAACTCTGGGTGGAAGGAAATTTGTAGCTCCTCTCAGATTCCAGAACTTTCTGCCACAGAAATGTCAGGAACATGTGTTTTTTTAGCCAAATTTTGAGGTTTGCAAAGGATTCTGGGTAACAGAACCTGGTCCGAGCCCCGCAAGTCACCCCTCCTTGGATTCCCCTAGGTCTCTAGTTTTCAGAAATGCACAGGTTTGGTAGGTTTCCCTAGGTGCCGGCTGAGCTAGAGGCCAAAATCTACAGGTAGGCACTTCGCAAAAAACACCTCTGTTTTTTTCCAAAATTTAGGATGTGTCCACGTTGCGCTTTGGGGTGTTTCCTGTCGCCGGCGCTAGGCCTACCCACGCAAGTGAGGTATCATTTTTATCGGGAGACTTGGAGGAACGCTGGGTGGAAGGAAATTTGTAGCTCCTCTCAGATTCCAGAACTTTCTGCCACAAAAATGTGAGGGACATGTGTTTTTTTAGCCAAATTTTGAGGTTTGCAAAGGATTCTGGGTAACAGAACCTGGTCCGAGCCCCGCAAGTCACCCCTCCTTGGATTCCCCTAGGTCTCTAGTTTTCAGAAATGCACAGGTTTGGTAGGTTTCCCTAGGTGCCGGCTGAGCTAGAGGCCAAAATCTACAGGTAGGCACTTCGCAAAAAACACCTCTGTTTTTTTCCAAAATTTAGGATGTGTCCACGTTGCGCTTTGGGGTGTTTCCTGTCGCCGGCGCTAGGCCTACCCACGCAAGTGAGGTATCATTTTTATCGGGAGACTTGGGGGAACGCTGGGTGGAAGGAAATTTATAGCTCCTCTCAGATTCCAGAACTTTCTGCCACAGAAATGTGAGGAACATGTGTTTTTTTAACCAAATTTTGAGGTTTGCAAAGGATTCTGAGTAACAGAACCTGGTCCGAGCCCCGCAAGTCTCCCCTCCTTGGATTCCCCTAGGTCTCTAGTTTTCAGAAATGCACAGGTTTGGTAGGTTTCCCTAGGTGCTGGCTGAGCTAGAGGCCAAAATCTACAGGTAGGCACTTCGCAAAAAACACCTCTGTTTTTTTCCAAAATTTAGGATGTGTCCATGTTGCGCTTTGGGGTGTTTCCTGTCGCCGGCGCTAGGGCTACCCACGCAAGTGAGGTATCATTTTTATCGGGAGACTTGGGGGAACGCTGGGTGGAAGGAAATTTGTAGCTCCTCTCAGATTCCAGAACTTTCTGCCACAGAAATGTCAGGAACATGTGTTTTTTTAGCCAAATTTTGAGGTTTGCAAAGGATTCTGGGTAACAGAACCTGGTCCGAGCCCCGCAAGTCACCCCTCCTTGGATTCCCCTAGGTCTCTAGTTTTCAGAAATGCACAGGTTTGGTAGGTTTCCCTAGGTGCCGGCTGAGCTAGAGGCCAAAATCTACAGGTAGGCACTTCGCAAAAAACACCTCTGTTTTTTTTCAAAATTTAGGATGTGTCCACGTTGCGCTTTGGGGTGTTTCCTGTCGCCGGCGCTAGGCCTACCCACGCAAGTGAGGTATCATTTTTATCGGGAGACTTGGGGGAACGCTGGGTGGAAGGAAATTTGTAGCTCCTCTCAGATTCCAGAACTTTCTGCCACAGAAATGTCAGGAACATTTGTTTTTTTAGCAAAATTTTGAGGTTTGCAAAGGATTCTGGGTAACAGAACCTGGTCCGAGCCCCGCAAGTCACCCCTCCTTGGATTCCCCTAGGTCTCTAGTTTTCAGAAATGCACAGGTTTGGTAGGTTTCCCTAGGTGCCGGCTGAGCTAGAGGCCAAAATCTACAGGTAGGCACTTCGCAAAAAACACCTCTGTTTTTTTCCAAAATTTAGGATGTGTCCACGTTGCGCTTTGGGGTGTTTCCTGTCGCCGGCGCTAGGCCTACCCACGCAAGTGAGGTATCATTTTTATCGGGAGACTTGGGGGAACGCTGGGTGGAAGGAAATTTGTAGATCCTCTCAGATTCCAGAACTTTCTGCCACAGAAATGTGAGGAACATTTGTTTTTTTAGCAAAATTTTGAGGTTTGCAAAGGATTCTGGGTAACAGAACCTGGTCCGAGCCCCGCAAGTCACCCCTCCTTAGATTCCCCTAGGTCTCTAGTTTTCAGAAATGCACAGGTTTGGTAGGTTTCCCTAGGTGCCGGCTGAGCTAGAGGCCAAAATCTACAGGTAGGCACTTCGCAAAAAACACCTCTGTTTTTTTCCAAAATTTAGGATGTGTCCACGTTGCGCTTTGGGGTGTTTCCTGTCGCCGGCGCTAGGCCTACCCACGCAAGTGAGGTATCATTTTATCGGGAGACTTGGGGGAACGCTGGGTGGAAGGAAATTTGTAGCTCCTCTCAGATTCCAGAACTTTCTGCCACAAAAATGTGAGGGACATGTGTTTTTTTAGCCAAATTTTGAGGTTTGCAAAGGATTCTGGGTAACAGAACCTGGTCCGAGCCCCGCAAGTCACCCCTCCTTGGATTCCCCTAGGTCTCTAGTTTTCAGAAATGCACAGGTTTGGTAGGTTTCCCTAGGTGCCGGCTGAGCTAGAGGCCAAAATCTACAGGTAGGCACTTCGCAAAAAACACCTCTGTTTTTTTCCAAAATTTAGGATGTGTCCACGTTGCGCTTTGGGGTGTTTCCTGTCGCCGGCGCTAGGCCTACCCACGCAAGTGAGGTATCATTTTTATCGGGAGACTTGGGGGAACGCTGGGTGGAAGGAAATTTGTAGCTCCTCTCAGATTCCAGAACTTTCTGCCACAGAAATGTGAGGAACATGTGTTTTTTTAGCCAAATTTTGAGGTTTGCAAAGGATTCTGGGTAACAGAACCTGGTCCGAGCCCCGCAAGTCACCCCTCCTTGGATTCCCCTAGGTCTCTAGTTTTCAGAAATGCACAGGTTTGGTAGGTTTCCCTAGGTGCCGGCTGAGCTAGAGGCCAAAATCTACAGGTAGGCACTTCGCAAAAAACACCTCTGTTTTTTTCCAAAATTTAGGATGTGTCCACGTTGCGCTTTGGGGTGTTTCCTGTCGCCGGCGCTAGGCCTACCCACGCAAGTGAGGTATCATTTTTATCGGGAGACTTGGGGGAACGCTGGGTGGAAGGAAATTTGTAGCTCCTCTCAGATTCCAGAACTTTCTGCCACAGAAATGTCAGGAACATGTGTATTTTTAGCCAAATTTTGAGGTTTGCAAAGGATTCTGGGTAACAGAACCTGGTCCGAGCCCCGCAAGTCACCCCTCCTTGGATTCCCCTAGGTCTCTAGTTTTCAGGTTTCGTAGGTTTCCCTAGGTGCCGGCTGAGCTAGAGGCCAAAATCTACAGGTAGGCACTTCGCAAAAAACACCTCTGTTTTCTCCCAAAATGTTGGATGTGTCCACGTTGCGCTTTGGGGCGTTTCCTGACGCGGGCGCCAGGCCTACCCACACAAGTGAGGTATCATTTTTATCGGGAGACTTGGGGGAACATAGATTAGCAAAACTAGTGCTATTGCCCCTTGTCTTTCTCTACATTTTTTCCTTCCAAATATATGAGAGTGTGTAAAAAAGACATCAATTTGAGAAATTCCCTATAATTCACATGCTTGTATGGTCACCCCGGAATTCAGAGATGTGCAAATAACCACTGCTCCTCAGCACCTTATCTTGTGCCCTTTTTGGAAATGCAAAGGTTTTCTTGATAGCAATTTTTTACTCTTTATATTTCAGCAAATGAATTGCTGTATACCCGGTATAGAATGAAAACGCACTGCAGGGTGCAGCTCATTTATTGGCTCTGGGTTCCTCGGGTTCTTGATGAACCTACAAGCCCTATATATCCCCGCAACCAGAGGAGTCCAGCAGACGTAACAGTATATTGCTTTCCATAATCTGACATTGCAGGGAAAAGTTACAGAGTAAAACGTAGAGAAAAATTGATGTTTTTTTCACCTCAATTTCAATATTTTTCTTTTTCAGCTGTTATTTTCTGTAGGAAACCCTTGTAGGATCTACACAAATGACCCCTTGCTGAATTCAGAATTTTGTCTACTTTTCAGAAATGGCTAGGTTTCTGGGATCCAGCATTGGTTTCATGCCCATTCCTGTCACTGACTGGAAGGAGGCTGAAAGCACAAAAAATTGCAAAAATGGGGTATGCCCCAGTAAAATGCCAAAATTGGGTTGAAAAATTGGGTTTTCTGATTCAAGTCTGCCTGTTCCTGAAAGCTAGGAAGCTGCTGAGTTTAGCACTGCAAACCCTTTGTTGATGCCATTTTCAGGGGGAAATCCACAAGCCTTCTTCTGCAGCCACTTTTTCCATTTTTTTTGAAAAACACAAAATTTTCACTGTATTTTGGCCATTTCTTGGCCTCCTTCAAGGGAACCCACAAAGTCTGGGTACCTCTAGAATCCCTAGGATGTTGGAAAAAAAGGACGCAAATTTGGCTTGGTTAGCTTATGTGGACAAAAAGTTATGAGGGCCTAAGCGCGAACTGCCCCAAAATAGGCAAAAAAAGGCCTGCCACAGGAGGGGGAAAAGGCCTGGCAGCGAAGGGGTTAAATGAACCTGAAACCTGGCTTGCTGTTTTTAAATTTACCTTTTAGTCCCTCATTCTTTGTTGCTCATCCCACTCCTTTAAATCCACCTCTCTTCTTTGCCTTTAGCCTGTACTCTTGCCCTTTCCCCCTCTGTTTTATCCTCCTCCAATCTTAACAGCTCCTCTCCAATCTCCAAAGTCTTCTCAGTCTTCCTCTCAGTCTTCCTTTCCCACCTACCTCCTTAGCCTCTCATCCTTAGCCTCTACCTCTACATCTTCCATGCTATTCACCCCTTTCTGAATTTCACCCCCTCCTCTCCAATCATGTTCCCTACCCCTATTTGCCCTCTACACTCACTCCACCCTGTTCACATAATGTCCCCCTTTCTTCAACCTTACCTCTGTTTCCTTTCCCCCTCCTTCCACCTCCAGCATCTTCCCCCACCTTTTGATCCTTCCCTAGTTCCATTCTCCTCCCTTCTCCCATCTTTCACAGCAATATTTGCCCTCTGCTGCACACTCCTCCCTGTTCAACACTCCATTATCTTCCAATCCCTACCCTGCCCCTTTTCCCAACCCTTCATCAACCTCTGAACACTGATTCTTTTTATCTCCCATAACCCATCTCACCTCCCAATTTTGATGGTTTCAATAATATTCCTTGGTTTGTTTTGTACTTCATATATGTTAGATCAAAAAATTGCTCTCTTGCTGTTACACTGTAAAGCACACTGACATGACATTTTTAGGAAAATTCAAGTAACATAAAACAAAATACAAATAAATAAAAGAGAAATGTATCATTCCCACTCAAAATTAGGGATGTGTAATTTACACACCATCTGTTCTGTAAATTGTAATGCAATTTGCAATGCAACCTATTTACTACTAGGTCATATTAGAAAATTACTGTTCACTGGGGGAGTGGGAGGTGCAAAATGATGTGCCAATAAATATTAATTAGGAAGATCACTTTTTGCAGCCCCCTGTAATTGACTACAAACACAGGATGTGGTCTGCAAGAAAAGGTGTTCCACAGTCTCTGTGTTTGCATTCCCAAATGGAAAATTATTTTTATATAGCAGTTGCTTAAAGGAACTAGTACTGCTTTTTTTATTTAAAGAGTCCAAATCAGGAAAACATTATGTGGAGCAATCAGTGGTCCTCTGGGCCATGGCATAACTCCACCTGCCCCTGTATTCCACTCCTGTGAGGCTGTTGACACAATAAACAACAGGGCGGAATGCATGCGGATAATTCCACCTAGATATGGCGTGGTTAACAATGTTGCTGAAGACAGGGTCCTTCTTCATCAGTAATAAAATAATTTCTCCCAGGCGCAGGAGTTTTCTACAAACACCCTGGGAACGTTTCTGGATTTTTACTGTCTGACATCACCAGGGTGGACATGGCAAATGGAGAACGTACCCAACACAATGTGTTCAATCCAAGCCCATTCCTGCCAACCTTTATCTTGGTCCACCGCAAAAATTCTCTCTTTGGTGGTGTCAGCTACTACTCCGCTATTTGGCAAGGCTTTGTCCCCTACGCTATAAGTGAGGGGGGGCAAGAGGTGGGCAGACTGGACATTTTACATATATTCCTTTATGGATCTCCTCTAACCTAATCATTTACTTTGATAGCTTACTTTGGAAAATATTTTTAAAACCACTAGTCGCCTCCAACTTACTCCTAAGCCACTATTGGTCTGTTAGAAGCACACATTTGTCAGTGACCTCTTTTTTTTTCAGTGCAAATATGCTGAAGTGGAGAACTGCAAGGTGACCTGTACCAAATCAAAGCTCAAATGGTTTGTGAATCACTGACATTTACTGAGCTACAAAGAGAAATCCGTGATAAAAAATCTCAAACAATCACAAATAACCCTTTCCGATGAGCTGTTACCCCACTTCCAGAAAGTCACAAAAAGGACAGTGAGAGATGGACTCACTGCCAGAGCTAGGCACAAAATCCCACAGCGCAGGTGGCGACATCTTCGATAGCAAGGGCATTATTCAGTACCTTATGAAAAAAAGCAGAGAGCTGCGCTCATACCACAGAAGCAAAACAAAAACAAGTGTACTGAGCCAGCAATACAAGTACAGACAAAGTAAATGTGTGTAATACATGAAATAAGACTGCATCAGCATTACACTTTCTAGTTTTTTTTTATAATCACCACTACTGGAGATACTGTCAAGTATTTATCTTTGGCAAAACTTTTCTGGCTTCAATAAAGGGAAACCAACTTATACTAACTTTGAAAATCAATGATTTGAAAACAGTGTCACAATTTATTTAAAATGCAAAGGGGTATTAATATTAAAATATGCAGCATTTAAAAGCCAATAGAATGTGAGCGATTACATGATATCCAGGCCCAGACTTAAGAGGGCCTAGCGCCATTCCAATGCCATATTAGCACCATTTTATTTACACTAATGGTGCATTGGAAGGCTAAAAACACCACGCCATATTTACAAAGTGGCACAATGCATGCATAGCGTCATTTTGTAACCCCTTGCGACACATTATGCCTGCGCTAGGCATAGTGTATGCAAGAGTGGCGTCCCCCCAATCTAAAAGATTTCTTTACATAATTTTTACAGGATTTTTAAAGCCTGCTCAAAGCAGGCATTAAAAGGAGGTTCCCACTGGTTTCAATGGGCCTCTTGGTGCTTTGCAGGATTAGCATCAACATTTTTGACACTAATCCTGCAAAGCGCTGAACTAGCATAAAAAATTATGATGCTAGTCCCCTAACTGCCGCCATGGTGCGCTGTATTTTAAATACAGCGCACACATGGTGGCGTTAGGGATTTCTAAGGGGTGAAGGAAAGTGGCACTGCACTAGGTGCAGCGCCACTTTTCATAAATCTGCCCCGAAATATTTTGGCCCTTTGATTGCACATTCCCTGGTTGCTCTGAACCGAAGGTCCATAGAAAGTGTGGCACAATTAAATTGAGGTCCAAAGAAACTGCGAATGCAATTAAACTGAAAAACACTAGCCAGGGATAAACAGTATTATTCTAGAATTCGACTACACGAAAATGGTCTAAATAGGTGGGGCCAAATTAAAGCCTGGAACAATAAATTTTCAGTGATTAAAAACCAAATGTGATTTTTTTTTACTCAGCAGAAACGGATATCGTGAAAAAAGGGGTTCTTGGACATTTCACGGCTGGACGTTTACCAACGCGTACTTCGGGTGAGTGCATGTCCCATCCTGAAACTTCTGCTTAGCGTCTCCCTCACTCATTCTCTCTCTGCATGTCTTTTGTTGAAGAGCAGCTCTTTCACAAAACAAGTCACTCTTCCTCTTAGTCCTATTTTGGAGTAATGCGGAATCATAGTTGCCAAGTTTCATATTGAGAATCTGTGTCATTTCCAAAGTTTCAGTGAAGTAATGAGTGACACCCTGCTGCCAAATGCGTGACACTTTGAGTGACTTTTTTTCAAGAGACAAACCAAGCGATCGAGAAGTAGTGTAGGGTTGCTATGTTGCAAAACTGGAATTAAAAGAGGACATTTCTTATTAATCTTCCTAGCAGACCTGATCCATAAATTTAACAAAAGCCTTCCTCATATACAGTAGTTTAAACTATAATGCTGCCTCAAATGTATCAGTTCATTTAATTTTATACTGCAAAACCAGAAATGTAATTTCCTTGTAGCTCGCTCTTGACAAGCTTCACTTGGTATATAAACTCACGTCGGATTTAATGTAATTACTTTCGTCAGGCCTGGGCCAGCCTCGCTCTATGAAAGCTGCCGGTGCCAGTCTCTTCTCTTGACCAAGGCAGACCGTCTTCCTCTCAAGCCCAGTCACGGTGGCGAGGTGAGGCAGGGATTCGTGACTGGTCTCCCTTGGAACGGACTCCAGGTCACGGTGCACTCAGCAGCCGCAGTCTGAGTCGCTGCACTCTGTACTCTTGGAAGATGTAGCTCTTCAGGAAGGAGCACAAACAGTGCTTGAGGATGGAGTCACTAAAAATAATGTTACAGTAACAAGTTCATTAAAGTAAACAACTGCAGGCCCAAGCAGAGAACTCCATAGCGACCCACTTCACGACCTGGGCCCAGATCAAACTGCACTGGCTGCAGAGAAGTCACCCACATCCTCCAGACTCAATCAGCTGCAGTTCCTCATCGCAGATAGGCGCTAGCTCCCTGATAATGCATGACCTGGCATTTTAGTGTGGTGATGCTGACACAGCATTTAAATGTGTTTTTCTAACCCGTCTTGTGTGGACTTGGCAGGGCTGCAGCATGAAGCGTGGCACAGTATCTTGGGAAGGGGACAGGCTGAGTCCAGGGTAAATTTATGGGCACTGCAGCCCAGCTTTCCTATTTCTTTTTAAGATATCTCTCAAACACGTGCTCCTTTTATTTTATCTTACTTGGGTCCTGCGCAGTGCCCCAACCACAACCTTCTCAGTACTGCTGCTTGCTCCTTTTTTCTTTGCCATGGCACCTAATCCATTAGTGCACTGCAAGCGTTGCATTGATCAAAAAGAGTGTTAGGGGCAGCAGAGTTTGCATACGAAAAACAGGCACCCTTTACACTACTGATAAGCAATTATTCTCTTCTGTTTTCTCTTTCTTTTCTCTCTAATTGATTCTATTTGCATTTAAATTTACATGTCGATAATATATAATCTTATGATACAAATAATTAACTCCTTTTAAAGTAAGAAAGTATTGAATGCCCAGTTGAGGGCAGTATTACGTTCCAATCATCACCATTTCTTTATCTACCTCATTTTTACATTGTCTTAACCTGCCAAGTTGTAGTCGTTGCGCTTTTTAGAACACGCAGTCACTTATTACCTAGGCAGTCCTATAATCATGCAGTCATGGCTGCTGGAATCAAAACAAGTCTGGTCATGGGACAGCCACGATAATCCTAACCTATCACACAGATGATTTTCTTAAAGAGCTTGCTTGATCTCCAGGGTTGTGTGACTCATATCGACTCAACAAAAATATGAGTATAACAGCTCTGCAGTAGGCTGCAGCTCTTCCTGGTTGAAATCTGTACTACCTGTACTTTGCTGTAATATTTAAACTCTAACTTTACATTCATTTTTATATTCCCTGTCCTGCCAGAAAAAGACACTAAGGCCCGTATTTATACTTTTTGACGCTAAACTGCGCTAACGCAGTTTAGCGTCAAAAATTTTTGCGCCGGCTAACGCCATTCTGAAGCGCCATGCGGGCGCCGTATTTATTGAATGGCGTTAGCCGGCGCAAGCAGACCGTCGCTGCCTGGTGTGCGTGGAAAAAAACCACGTACACCAGGCAGCGCCGGCGTAGGGAAAAATGTCGTTAGGGCGTCTTAAAAATGGTGCAAGTCAGGTTGACGCAAAAAATCGCCTCCACCCGATTTGCGCCATTTTTAACGACGCCCAGACGCCATTTACATGACTCCTGTTTTAGTAAAGACAGGAGTCATGCCCCCTTGCCCAATGGCCATGCCCAGGGGACTTATGTCCCCTGGGCATGGTCATTGGTCATTGAGGCATGTAGGGGGGCACAAATCAGGCCCCCCTATGCCAAAAAATATATATAAAAAAAAAATATATATATACTTACCTGGACTTACCTGAATGTCCCTGGGGTGGGTCCCTCCATCCTTGGGTGTCCTCCTGGGGTGAGCAAGGGTGGCAGGGGGGGTCCCTGGGGGCATGGGAGATTAGCTGTGGGCTCATTTTGAGCCCACAGGTCCCTTAACGCCTGCCCTGACCCAGGCGTTAAAAAGAGGCGCAAATGCGGGTTTTTTTGCCCCGCCCACTCCCGGGCGTGATTTTTGCCCGGGAGTGTAAATACGACGCATTTGCGGCGCAGTCATTTGTTTGGACGGGAACGCCTACCTTGCATCTCATTAACGCAAGGAAGGCGTTCACGCAAAAAAATGACGCTCTTTACTCATACTTTGGCGCTAGATGCGTCTAACGCCAAAGTATAAATATGGCGTTAGTTTTGCGCCGAATTTGCGTCGAAAAAAACGACGCAAATTTGGCGCAAACGGAGTATAAATATGCCCCTAATTCTCTCTAAATTCAAGACTCGCACCTTTTGTTTCCCACTTCATCTCCTTTGCCGCCACAACAGAAGTCAAGGAAATCAGAAAAAAACTTTAACAAGTTCATGTTTTTCAATAAGTCATCATATTCGGTTCAGCCTCTTCCAAAGCTCATAGCAGTGATCAAAACACCAAACATGACAAAACTCCTAGATAAGTTTAGGTCTCTTCAACACCCCACTACATCAACACTGGGCATCCTCATTGTCCGTAGTTGGGAATGCTGTCTCTGATTAAGTATACTATAGAAGTAGTGATGTTTCTTCATGTATTATAATTTTCTCTTTTTTCCCATCCCTGTTCCATGGTGATTGGTATGAAATTAAATGTTCACCCAATGTCAGTACTAACCTTATTTGTTTATGGTGTGTACTTCTTCAACCCATAATAATTGTGATTGATTCAGTGCACTTTCTGGTGTTGCCTACAGTGTGCACTATTAACAAAGCCCCAGATGTATAAAGGGATTTTGGGTGGGGTGTGCAAAACCTGCGTTGTGGCAGGCTTAGCCCATGCAGAATTCCAAACTGTAATGTACAAAAGTGATATCACAATTTGTAAATTTGTTTGAGAACTGAAATGTCAATATTGTGAAGGCATGGTAAAGGGACATTCCCCTCATCTGATGACTAAGGACCATCATACATCAAAAAACAAATTAACTTTCACCAACTGACCAGACACCTGTGATCTTCTCCCTTTTTCTCACAGACACCTTGCAGATCCGCCGATCTCACATGGTAGCCAAAGCCTGGAATGACCATCCCCTGCACCTCAGGAATGTCGCATCTCTCTGGCAATTCAGAAAATGACTCAACACATGGACAAATGACAGAGCACTGCAAAGCAGCTATCAAATCCAGCCCCTTGACACATTCATGGGTGATTTGCCACGCTTTATAGAGCCTGATTGATTGACTGACTTATGACTCAAGTAGAAACATATCAATGCTGAGCCATAGTTCCTGCAGCTTAAATGTATTGAATGGATACCAAATGTTGATGGTTAATGTCTTCATAGTAGGCAGCATTCAATATGAGAGGAAAAATATAAGCGTGTGCCCCTCACAGTGGCCTCTCTCTTCTTGAAAGGGAGATTGCATAATAAAAGCACGCTGCAAAATTAATTCAGGAATGGAGGTCCTTTTCGTCATCTGGGTATTGTAAATACAGCTGTTAAACAGACCTACTGCTTTCAAAATACATAAAATTGGCTTGGGGGTCTAACTCCTTCAATCACTGACCTACTTTATCCAGTGTTTTTTCAGCCATTGGCTAGAGACTTTGTCAGTCATGTGTTAGCACAATCCAGTTAAATATGCATCGCTCACCTAATGCTAATAGCTGTTTAGATGTATCATTCCACCTCAACTCCAGTGCTAGTGAAGTGCACAAGGGGTTGCTTACGAACTATATTCCTCTTTGTCCACTCCTGCGTGATCCCTCACTCTGTCTTGTTCTGTTCATCCTCTCTCTTCCTTTCTCCCTTCTCTTCGTCCCTGTGTTCTCCTCATTCTCCTGCCTTCAACCCTCCTTTGTTTCCCTCCCACCCTCCTGCCCCTGCCATGTGCAGTCTTCATATCTCACACCAGCCACCATTTCATATCTCCCTTCCACCTTCCTTCCTTACAATCTGCACTCCTTGTTCCGCCCATCCACCACCATTTCATGTTGCTCTCGTGCCCCTAAATTTACTGAGGGATCCTTGTTCTCCCCACCTGCCATTCCCTCCCAGTGTGTTCTCATTCATGTCACTGAACCATGGACTTTTATTTTATAGAAACAAATGTTGGGTCGTATGAAGTTCAAGTGTATTTATTTGATTGAGCACACAAGAAAACTTTAATGAGATGCAGGAAACTACTAAAGATTAAGGTGAAGAGAATTCCACATTTGGGCAGAAACAATGATAGTGGCCTAACAAGAAATTATAACAAATGTGGAAATACAGCATTTCCAATTTTCCCACAAGGGCACTTCACTAGCTAGATATATACTATGTATATGAGACTATGGGGCAGATTTAAGAAAAGTGGTACTGCACCCAGTACAGCATCACTTTTCTCACGCCCTTTAGCGCCCTCCTACCGCCACCATGTGTGTGCCATATTTAAAATACGGTGCACCAATGGTGCAGGCTCAGAGGCAATAGTGTCTTTTTTACGTTATTGATCTATTCTGCAGGCATGCATTGCACCACGTTGTAAATATGGCGTGGGGAAAATACCACTTTAGCACCGCCTTAGCGTAAAAAAAAAGATGCTACAGTGGTGCTAAGGTGGCGCTAGGGGCTCTTAACTATGCCCCTATATTTATGTCAGACCATATATCAGTATACAAAATTCTGATACATAACCAGTCAGAATAGCATAGTAGTGCTGACTTTAGAATTCAGCAATACCCATGTTAAAGATAATTTCAGGGGAATAAATAATATTAATAATGCTATATTCCCAACCCATGCTGAATGTGGCCCTAAAAAGGGAAGAAGGCATACAGAAAGACATGCAGTACTGTATTTGAAACTACCATACTGTTGGAATTTGCCCTTTTGCAGGGTCATCCCCAGTCTTTTTGCCTCCTGCCTCCTATTTTTTCTGACCTGTTTTTGTTGGCTTTTGAACTCTGAGAACTTTACCACTGCTAACCAGTGCTAAAGTGGATATGCTCTCTGTGTCAATTGTATGGTTGATTGGTTTATCCATGATTGGCATATTTGATTTACTAGTAAGTCCCTAGTACAGTGCACTAGAGGTGCCCAGGGCCTGTAAATCAAATGCTACTAGTGGGCCTGAAACACTGGTTATGCTACCCACATTAGTAGCCCTGTAATCATGTCTCAGACCTGCCACTGCAGTGTCTGTGTGTGCAGTTTTAAACTGTAAATATTGACTTGGCAAGTATGCCCACTTGTCAGGCCTAAACCTTCCCTTTTCTTACTTGTAAGGCACCCCTAAGGTAAGCCCAAGGTAGCCCCAAGGGCAAGGTGCAGTGTATGGTTAAGGTAGGACATATAGTAATGTGTTTTACATGTCCTGTCGGTGAAATACTGCTAAATCCGTTTTTCACTGTTGCAAAGCCTGTCCCTCACATAGGTTAACATGGGGACTACCTTTAAATATGATTAAAGTGTAGATTCCCTTTGGGAGCGGATAGACATGTGGAGTTGGAGGTCTCTGAGCTCACAATTTAAAAATACATCTTTTAGTAAAGTTGATTTTAAGATTGTGTGTTTGAAAATGCCACTTTTAGAAAGTGAGCATTTTCTTGCTTATACCATTTCTGTGACTCTGCCTGTTTGTGGAGTCCCTGTCTGTGTCAGTTTGACAGTTGAGCTGGTTGCGCCTCTCACTAGACAGTGACACAAAGGGAGCTGGGGTGTAGTCTGCATTTCCTGATGAGCCATCTGTGCTAGGAAGGAGGGGAGGAATGGTCACTCACACCTGAAAGGGCTGTGCCTGCCCTCACACAATGCAGTCTCCAACCCCCTGGTGAGTGTCTGGGCCTGGCCTGGGCAAGGCTGGATTTCACATTCACAAGAGACTTTGCTTTGAAGTAGGCCTACTTCAAAGGAGAAATTGGGTATAAGAAGGGCACCCAAAACCACAGACTTTAGAAGACTTCTGGAAACCAAGAGGAACCTCTTCCTAGAGAAGAGCTGAAGAGCTGCCCTGCCTGTGACTGTGTTTTGTGGAGCTATCCTGCAGTTGCTGCTTCTGCCAGAGTAACAGGACAAAGATTGGACTTTGTGTGCCTTCCATCTTGAGAAGAAATCTCCAAGGGCTTGATTTAGAGCTTGCCTCCTGTTGTTTGAAGTCTCAGGGACAGCAAAGACTTCTCTCTGCCAGCACTTGGAGTCTCTAAAGAGACTCCTACTCTGCCCTGTGGTGCCCATCCAGTTCCTGGGACCCCGAAAGGAGAAGCTGGTAGCCTAAAGACAAGGAAATCCACGCACAGAGCGCCGGGCGGGGAAAAGATTGACGCGACTCCGATCTGCGGCTGAAGAAACGACGCGTTGCCGGCTCCGCAGCTGAGAAATGACGCTAGCAGGGAACACGACCGAAGAATCAACGCATGGAGCAGAAGAAACGATGCGCAGCATCGGTGCCGGAGGCTGGGAGATCACAATCCACGCTGTGGGGTTTCAGATCATCGTGCGGCTGGATTTCCGACTCAAGTACCGCTGTGAGTGGAAAAACAATGCAAGGCCTGCCCGGACCCGAGAGTGCTGACCAGATCGACACATCGCTTTCCTGCGGAGAGAAGAGACGACGCACCTAAGCTGGCAAAAGGAGAAACGATGCACGGTCCCGCTTGTGAGTGGAATCAACGCATCGCAAGCCCTTTTTAATGCGCACTCGCCCATGCAGAGTTATTTTTGACGCGCCCAAGGTACTTTTTCACGCTGACAGCGTTGGTGTGTGTTAAAACTACATAAAGACTCTTTTTGCATTTTTATTGATAACTTGACTTGTGTATTGTGGATTTTTGTCGTTTTGGTCTTCTTTTGTTTAGATAAATATTTCCTATTTTTCTAAACTGATGTTGTGTCATTTTGTAGTGTTTTCATTGAGTTAGTGTGTGTTGGTACAAATACTTTACACATAGCACTCTGAAGTTAAGCCTACTGCTCTGCCAAGCTACCAAGGGGGTAAGCATGGGTTAGTTGAGGGTGATTCTCTTTAGCATGGGTTAGCTGAGGGTGATTCTCTTTTACCCTGACTAGAGTGAGGGTCCTTGCTTGAACAGGGGGTAACCTGACTGTCAACCAAAGACCCCATTTCTAATAGCTGGCGTAAGTGGTTCTTTGCAGTCGGTCTATGCTCCATTACGGTCGGCCTGAACTTGTATCTTTGTCCCAGTCCAGTGCAACCAGATATCCACAGTTGGCACTTGTATGCTTTTGGTCTATTTTCACCTAAATCTTTAGACCTGCATATCTCTGGTTCTACTGATGGGAGTTTTGTCATTTTGGCCTTATTTTTTTTAATTTTTCTTTTTATTAAAGATTACTCTATTTTTCTAATATGGTGTGGGATCTCTTTTGTGGTGTATTTACATTTTATTGCTGTTTCTCATTGTGAAAAAAGACCTTAAACATTGCCTCTAAATAAAGCCTGACTTCTGTGCCGTGGTACCAGGGGGATGAGTACACGATAATTTGGAGTTGTTTGTGTCTTCACCCTGTAAAGGATTGTGGCTGCTGCTTGAATAGGGTTTTATCCCCTTCAACCAGCCACCCAATTTCTTACAAAGCCTCTGAGGTAAACGTTTTGGAGATGGTGATATGAGAAAAAGGCATCAAAGTGGTTAGTAGCAAAGTCACAGCAATGTAAAAATAGCCTTAACCTAAGAATGTAAAGTAGATGCAAAAGTTCCCTGGGCTTGCAATTTTCTTTTTTATACCATCCTTTTCTGATATTATCAAACACATTTTAAACTCACATAGAAATGAGTTCCATTATTATGGTGACTGGAACAAGGGGCCAGTTTCCAGAAGTGTAACACTATATTCATAACGGCACTTATCCTAAGACATCAAGGTACATCAAGTTACAGATCTAAAGGTTATCATGGAGTTGTCTCAAAAAGACATCTGCAGATAGAACAGTGGTCACAGATGTACACAGCACCGTCTCAACACATCAAATATGATGCTGTGTGCTTCATGAGCAATTCCTCATTATGGAGGTACGGGGAATGAAAGGTTATAGGGTACATGACAACATAGGGTTACAAAATAATGTGATTCCCAAGAGCAAAATTAATTATCTTTTTTACTTGCCAAAAAGACATATGTTAAACAAGTCCATCCTATGATTAATTACAGAATCCCACATATGTTTATGCTGAAACACAAGTTAGAGGAAGAGTAATCTCATACAAAAATACAATTAGAGAAAGTATATTAAAATTAAATGACTGTTATCTACATGGACTTTAATTTGTTGATGTGAAAGCCTGATGCAAGGTTGACTAATGGTTGGTCTGTATCTCTCTAAAGTTTTAAAAGAATAAATTAACCTTGAAGATTTTGAAAGTGTCAGGAAAATGGGTAACGTGAAAATGGAAATCAATTTGACAATAAAAAAGACAAAATAATAAAGTCTGAGTAACAATTGGGTTGTGCCTCACTAAAGTTTTGAGAACATTAAAAGACCTCGACACCTGCCCTTGACGGGATTGAAGGTTTCAGAAAGATGGGTATGCTAAGGCTTATAACTGAGTTTGACCAGAATTATATATTTATCCTTTGATCTGGGAAGTTTATCTGCTCCTCGTGTACTCTCTATGGAAAGAATGTTCTTCTTCCAAAAACTCTTTGGAATACGAAGTTGATGAGAAGGCTTTAAGAAAGAGGAATCTTTTTAATGCTTCTGCAAAAGCGATCTGAGGCACTGCTGTAATTGTTCATTTTGAGACAACGTTTAAAAATAAGTCTGTTATCTTTGCTAGCGCAGATGTTTTAATACAAATTATTAATGAGTGTTTATGTATTTTGAATAATACGTTTATGTAGAAAATGAAATTATGTAGAAAATAATGCATGCATTGGAAATTGTGATCACGAAGAATGTCCACCAATGTTAACGAAGTGTACTAATCAATGATTAAATAATATGAAATTGAATATATGTTAGATTAATGCAGTAATATGTCATATTAAGGGTTATGGAGTACGCTTTCGCTTTATTAATTGTAGGCCTTAACTTAGCGAGTGTCTTTGCCTACATGCCAGGCCTCATGTAAAAGCTGTATTTCTTAGCGTTTAATAAAATGGCTAAGTGAGTTAAAACTGTGAATTTCTATTGTATTGTTTAAATATGCTCACAAAGGAAGCTCTTTGTGTGAACGGACTGCTAGGAGATGATCTTCTTGCTAATGCAACATTTTATGTGTAATGCGTGTTAGGCTGACTTTCCCAGGACAAGAACAATGAAGATACTGACTAGAGTAGAAGCTGCAACAATATTGTTACCTGACAAGCCGGATGATGAGGACATCGCAAGACAAACCAATCAACGACATGTGAAAGGAGTAATATTAGAATTCATAGATTTGAAATTTCAGTTTTATTGGACAGAGTGCGATCATATGTTTAACTGACCAATAGGGATTTGGGGGTAGTTAAGGTAACTTTGACTTAACGACACTGCACAGAGAAAATTACTTTGCTTAAAGACTTTGCCCTTTTAAATTCTGATGCAACACTATTGAGGATTTATTAATCCCTGTTTGAAAATTGAGAGACACGAGTAGATGGCGGCAGACAGCAGATGCGAGTAACCGGCTCATACCGGATCCACGCTTCTCATGTTCCGAGTTGGGAGCTCAGGCTGCAGGTGGTTGGCAGCAGAAGCAGCTGCGGAGACCCCCCGGAGAGTGCTCGGCTGTGCTGGAGTAGAGGCGTGCCTGGGGGCCACAGGATCGGCACCAAGAGCAATCGTGGGCTGCGACTGCAAGACTACTGGGCGTGGTCGGGTGAGGCCTGTTTGGGTTTTGGGCTTGGGCTGAGGGCTAGGGGCTAAGGGTCGAAGACAGGGAGGCTGGGATAGAGGAGCTGTGGAGGAGCTACGGCGGGGAGAGTGTGAGGGCGAGCGCAGACCATTGTGCTGCTTTCCTTCCCTGCCTCCTGGCCCTATCTCTGCACCAGCTCTGCTCTTCCCGGTCTTGGTCTTGGTTCTTTGCTCCCCCACTCCCACTCCTTGCCCCACCCTCCCCCATTCGGTTGTCATCTTGCTGCTGCTGCTGCAGTTCCTGGTTGCCACCTGTTGGATTCGGCTGCCCCCCCGGTTCACCCTATCCCTTCCCTCCCGCTCTTCCTGCTCCTTCAGATCTTCGCGGGCTTTACCCAGCCCCCTTAGCCCCTGCAGGTCCTACCCCCTCCCTCCCTCTATCACACTTCCCCCTGCTTGCCTGGCTCTCCCCCAGAAGATCCCTAAGACAGCTGCTGCATCGCAAGGAGGTCTACGAGTGCAGTGGCTGTAGCTAGCCACCTCTGAGTGCGTGCCAAGGGGTTCTTGCGGAAGCGGGCCAGCTAGGCTGGGTGCAGCGTGCGAGACTCCGGTGATACCCGCTCGCAGCCCATCCTCTTCAATCACCCTCTCCCTGCTGATGGCCTGCTGACGGTACCCTGCTTCATCACCCCGAGCCCCTCTACAGGGCACATATTTAGAGAAAAGAGACTGCCAGGAATACAGCAGCCACTGTGATCATGCTGTGTTAGCGTACTGAAAGTGCGGCAAGAGTGCAGTAGGAGTGTAGAAAGGGGAACAAGAGAGTGAGTGAGAGAGTTGCAGCCCTAAAAATGCACTCTTGGAGAACCTGAAATATCCATACTTCCAGCTGAAGAAAGAAGTTAAACCGAAAAGGGAGGGCTGATTCATCTGGAATCCGGGTCAGTGTCACTGACACTAATGACATAACTGATCAATCACCACCTCAACGGAACAACAGCTCTAACATGATCAATTCAGTCAACCAGACAATGCCCCATGGCATGATTTGCTCAAAGGCCTAAAGGACCATGCAAGACATTCTTACAGCTGCAAAGTGCCAGCCCAAAATTGACGCAAAATTTCTTCTTCTTAAGGACCCGGCTTTAGTTATTTATGCGGCAAATTTAAGTACTCCAGGCCTACCATCCCCTTTGGAACCGATTATTATCAGCCAAGTAGCAGCTCTTAGTTTAGCTCCAAACTCAGTGTGCAACCCCAATGTTTTTTAAACAGTGGAGCATACATCTATTCCATCTATTCAACTAGTCTCCCTGCCTCCGGGGTTATCCTCTCTGCAAACGAGGCTAAACCCTTTAGAGAGGTTCAGGTCCATTCGCATGGCACCGGATTGGAGTCTCCATCCGCAGTCAAAACTGTCAACTGTAAGAGCTACATAGACAAACTTAATTCAGCGGGTTTCAACCACCTTTCCCCCACCTCTCCGCTGGCATCGCCACCAAGGCAGTTATTCCAGCATCCCAGCTTAATTAAGTCATGCCCCTTGGACTCATCAGGTGTAAGCATGCACCATCTACCAAAAGCCTGCTCTTGCAACAGTCGCCCTAGCGCTGTCGAAGCAAACCCAAAACTGGGTCAGGACTCGTTAAAGTGCCCAAAGCACCCAGTGGATGGACCCTGCCTCGATCTACCCATTGCCAGCTCTGCACCCCTCGGCTGCTCTGCTCCCCGGGATAAACCAGCAAGCTGCTTGCAGCAGAATCCGTCATCACTTACCTCCTTGGAATGGGAAGCAATGGTGACAGTATACGGTGACAAAGATGGAGTGGGCTCCTTGGGGCAGAGCCAGTCTTGCTCTACACCGCGCTCAACTGCAGTAACTTGCATTAAGACTAGGCCCCGATTGGGGGTCAGCATACCTTCTGAGCGTGCTATTGCTCCAGATATACCAACAGTTTTGAATATCATACAGAGCACCCTATAGCTTACTACTGAAGCCTTGAACCTCCAGTCCACCAAAATGGACACTCAAATTAAATTGCTAAACACACTAGCAGTTTTACCTTCAGGAATTGATTCAAAAATTGCAGACCTCAATAACTTGATAGTCAGAGCTCAGAACTCTGCAGATTCATGGTTACCTGCCTGTTCCTGTACCTGCTCTTCAATCTTGGATAAACTAAGCTCTCTACCAGGAGCTTTAAGCAGCGTCTTTGAGGACTTGAAAAGAACACTGCCTCAAAACGAGGCGGTTGCTCTCAGACTCGCCTCCAACCCCATGAGCGACAACCCTCTGCAGCCCTCAACAACATGTCTGCAGGACACATCCTCTGAACCTTCCAAGCTCTATTTACAGGACCTTATAGATGGCCACCGACTGCTAGGGAACAATCAAGCTGCACATCTCCCTGGAACCTTCTTGCAGAACTCAGATTCACCAATTAGCTCAGGGCCCCCTCCCAGCATTGAGGCCCACTTTTCTTATGCCACAATTGACACCTCAACTAAAAAAAGTCACCACCCCCACTCCGGAAGAAATGCCAACGGAAAGGGAGGAAACACAGGCTAAGAACATCCAATAACAAGGACATCATTTCCTTCTTCAGTAGCCAGGTAGGGGGTCCCAAAAAATTGTCCTGCTCTCCTTCAGAGCTTCAAACTCAAGCACCTACATCCTCATCAGAAACTAAGAGTGGGTCATCTAGCGCTCTCAATCCGACGCCCGCTCTATTTCCACCTCCCCACCAAGCCAATTGCGAGAAGGCACCTCCATTGGTGACTCCAGTAGTAACATCATTGCCAAAGAAGGTACCTCCCGGACCCCTTCCCCGGGAACCGTCAAATGCCCTGACAAATGTACTTCATCAAATGTGCCCCTTATTTTTTACAGCAAATTTTGATAAAAGATCTTGCCAGATCAAACTGCCCCAGAACTTAGTAAGTCAAGAAAAGCTCACGGAGAGGGCGCAGGAGAGCGACTCTACATCATCAGCACCAACAACTTTTGAGGCTACCAGACCTCAAAGTAGGTCCAGCCACAAGATGCTCCAGCCTCAAATAGCCCCTACAAGGTCTCCGAAGATCCTGCGTAACAATGACCCAAGCTCCACAATAACCTTGCTGTACCCAGAATATAGATCAGGAGGTGCATTTGACCTGCTGAAGCATGGGAATATCCTATGGTCGTTAGGACAGTTCCCCGAAACCGCAAATCTCACCTCGGCGGACATGGTTTCAGTGGCATTTATTCCTCCCTTGCCACCCCAGACGAATGAAGTAACCAAAGTTACATGGACCCCAGCAGAGGTAGCAGAACAAATGCTTGGAGTAGGCACAACACTCAGGAGCTGGGGGATACATATAACCCCGGCAACATATCCTACTTATCCACAACCTCTATTCATCCGGCAGGGTGGTCAAGGGTCTCAACCATCACCCAGTGCTTCCAACAAGGCCTCAAGGAATTCAAGGAACTCCCACGGCATGGCCTGGCCCAGTTCAGCATCTCTGCCCTGCTCTGGGGTACCATCCTTCTCTAACGATTGAGCTGGTTACCCAGCGTACTGAGCACAGGATCAAGGCAACCATGATGGGATGGGCTAAACATCAGCAACGAAGAGGACAAGTCAAATTTTGCAATATGTTCCTGAAATATCAATGGGCTGCTGGACAAACTGGAAGACAAGTGCCTACTCAACTACCTAACGTCAGTCCATAAAATAATGCTGCAAGAGACATGGGCAGTATCCCCACCTGAAATTACAGGATTGGTGAGCTATCATGTCCCTGCAACAAGGAGGGCTCGCTTTGGGTGCTTGAGTGGGGACTCATCACATATCTCAGTTCAACAATGAAGGGCCGCCATTATATGTCTCCAGTAACGTGCAGCAATTTGTTGACAGTTCTTCTTACTGTGACTCAGGGCCCCTCTACCCTTCACTTAGCCCTAATGAATGTCTATATCCCACCGGGGAAAACTTACAAACTAGAAGCTGTATGTCAGCTGAAAGAGAATATTGAAGAACTAGTCAATAACGTTACATGCCCCCAATTGATCCTAAGCGGCGATTTCAACATGAACCTGCTGGGATCTGATTCTTCTGACGAAGCCACTATGGCACAGAACTTTCTTTGGCAGATACTGGACCAAGCTCTACCTGGGACTTGCAAGAGGGACAAGCTAGGGAAACAACCCATAAAAGATCTTGAAGCAATGGGACTTCGATCGGCCAACAGCCGCTACTGCACTGATCAACCCCCCTCATTTAAATGTTTTAACCAAAAAGCACGGTCATTGATAGAGTATACAATTTTATCCCTACCCTTGTTTGGCCAAATTTTCAAATTTCAGGTAACAAGCAGAGGGGAGAGTGACCACTTATGGCAAGAGCTGCATTTTACTCACCCAATTAAACATCACTAACCTTTGGATGCGCTGCAGCGAGCCACGCATAAATCTAATGGGAGGCGGAATAAGTTGTCCTCTAAGATCACTCCTGCACTGGAAGAGACAGCCAAGCGACTATGGTCCCTTAAATTGAACCTCGCAGACCCTGAGCAAGCGTCACAAACAACCTGGGATGAGTTTGTAGTAGAGCTTTTGACATCCTACCATCAGCAGCTTCAAGGAACAAAACTCTACAGCTTACAAAGCCCCTCATCAAGAAGGTACACAAAGACACTTAAACGGAACTTAAATTCTGCACTCCGCCACCTACAGGAAGAACCTAGGAATGGAGCCTCGAGAGCACTGGTATCTACCTCTGAACAGGCCTACAGAGGCCACCTATGGACACATCGAAGAGACAAGGCAGCTGCGTTAGCAGCAAAACTCTTGCATGCAACAAAGACAAATCGTCATGGGCAGTTTTGGAAGCTTATAAACAGCTTAAACTCTGCAACACACTCCTCCACCACGAGAAACAGCGAGGATGAGAATTATTAAGTTACAGAATGAGGGAGTACCGGGACCCAATGGTATCCCTGCCGCCCTGTACAAAGAGGACCCAGATTTCTGGGCAAGCCATCTTTCGACACTCTACAACTGAATTCTTGCTACCAACATCATCCCGCAAGCATGGAGAGGCTCAACTATCACCCCCATCTATAAAGGAGGAGCGACTAACGACCCAGCAAATTACCGATTAATAGCACTCCTAGATGTTGAATCAAAAATCTTTGCAGGAATTCTCCCAGAAGAGCTCAAAACCTGGGCTAACGTTAACAACCTGATCCCGTTCAATTAAACTGGATTCTCAGAAGGGGTGGGCACGACTGCCAGCCTCATGGCCGTCGCACTATTATTTGGCCAATGCCAACGTGCCAAGAAGTCCCTCTTTCTTTCATTTATAGACTATAAAGCTGCATTTGATTGAGTAGAAAAAGGGAAACTCTGGTTTAAACTTGCAAGTTGGGGCATTCCCTCCCAGTTGCTGAAAGCAATAGTCCTTCTCCACACAGATACTTGGGTGAGGGTAAAACTAGGTGGTGGGACGCACCTTTCCAGGAAAATTCCTACTCTTCAGAGTCTGCATCAGGGATGTGTACTTGCACCTCTTCTTTTCAATTTATTTTTGACTGACCTACCGGCAGAACTGGACAAGGTGAACTCACATTCACCAAGACTGGGGCAAACTACCATGACAAGCTTGATGTACGCCGATCATCTTATCCTTTTCGGACACACTAGAATAGTGTTTTTTCTGTATGCGTTTCATCTGATTTTGAGATTAATCTACATGACCTTGGCATTGCTAATAGAGGGAAATAAACATTCTAAACCTTTACTAAAGGTGTGGTTATTCATGATAGAAAGGTCATGGTGCGTGACAATTACTGGCTCTATTGATTATTGATTTATTGATTGCTAATGATTATTGATTATTGTGTACTGATTGTTGATTATGTACTGGATCTATGGTAAGAACAACTTAAATGCGAGTCAAAAGGTTTATCGACCTATTCGTGTCCCCTTGTAAGTTTACTTATTAAGGTCAGACGCGCTAACATCTTTGAGTCAAAAAGCCTAATATTAAAGGGAGGCATAGAGACAATTTCTCCTTTTATTTTTCAGACACCTGAAAGATATTGAGTTTAGCCTTAGGAGGACACACATTGTCCTCTCTAGTCATAACTGAGCAACCTTTTCAATATCAACATGGACAATAATGATGGAATCGGCCACAATATAACTTGTAGTTATTAAATACGGAACAGTCGAAGCATATGTTTTAACTTTGAATTGGCTTAGTCACTAATTATATCACTAATTATATTAAGTGTAGAAGGGTTTTAGAGAAAGTAGATCTATTGGTAAAGCCGAGTTTATAGCCCTCTCACAACAAGTAGAAATGCTATGAAAGACAACCGAGAAGAAACTGACATAGTTGAAACTTAGCGTTGACATAATTGTCCTAATAACTGTACTGCAACACACTGTGATGAGGAATACAGGAAACGTTATGACAAGAGAAAATAAAATTGCAGGTAAGACTCAAAAGAAAGTGTGTGCTGCTTAATTGGAAGTTCTGCACAGGTGGTGGTATATTTTGAATGGCTATTAAGCTAGACTTTACAGTATCGTCAATATTTAATATTTTGTATTAGATTAATTTTGGAAAAATAATCTGAGTAGAGAAGTTGAGAAAAATAAATAAAATAGTCAAAGCACTAACAGTAAACAATAACAATTCCTTCATCGTGTGTTTTCGTGCTAAATACATATGTATATATATATATACACACACACACACACACACACACAATTAGGTCAATGGAGTAGTACAAAGATTTATTGTGCTTTTGTTTATCAAATACTACATATAAATATTTAGAGTAAGGTATGTTACTAAAGTCACAAACACTGCTCTAACAGATTATTATTTTGGTAACTATGAATACTAGTCTTTTGCTTACACATGTTTGAATTGCTGCTACAGCAAAAACAGCACTAAAATAATGAGGTTTTGAGATGAACCTTGATTTTCTTCTACAGACTCTAGAATTAATTTATCAAAGCTAACTGTTTCAGGTTGAACAAAAATGTCTTGACGAAACAAGCGTCAGTTGTTGGGCCCAAAGTAGTGCCAACATGTACAAATTTGATGGTGCAGACAATTGTGTAGTTGTCTGGTTACTAGTAGACAAGGCACTGGGTAATGTAAGGTAGGTGTAAAAATAAAATGATTAAAATCATGCAGTGAACTTTCAAAAACTTACATTTTAATTAACCCCTTTGCTGATAGGTGTCGAGACGGGCCACTCACCTGAATAGCAGGATGTCTGCAGGGGGGATGGTATGCCCCCGACCTCCTGGAACACCTCTCGGCACTTCCTGGTAGACACAGAAACCCCGGCAGGTGTCCCAAAAGGAAAGGGGGAGTGGAAGAGAAAGAGACAAAACACTGCCAGACAGAGATATGATTTAACCCTAATCCCTGGGGATGCTGACAGATAATGCAGGAGGCACCTTGGGGATTCCTGACAACAGGCCTTTTCCCCCTCAAGTGCCACACCTTTTTTTGGTTATTCGGAGCAGATTGCACTTAGGTCCTCATAACTTTTTGTCCACATAAGCAACCCATGCCAAATTTGCGTTCTTTTTTTCCAACATCCTAGGGATTCTGTAGGTATCCAGAGTTTGTGGGTTCCCCTAGAGGAGACCAAGAAATTAGCCAATATACAGAAGAAAAAAAAAAAATTTTTTTTTTTTTAATGGGAAAAAAGGGCTGCAGAAGAAGGCTTGTGTTTTTTTTCCTGACAACGGCATCAACAAAGTGTTTGCAGTACTAAAATCACTATCTTTCCAGCTTTCAGTAACAGGCAGACTTGAATCAGAAAACCACATTTTTCAACACAAGTGTGGAATTTTACTGGGACATACCCCATTTTTACTATTTATTGTGGATCTAGCCTCCTTCCAGTTAGTGACGGTAATGGGTGTGAAAACAATGCTGGATCCCAGACAGCTAAACATTTCCAAAAAGTAGACAAAATTCAGAATTCAGCAAGGGGCCATATTTGTAGATCCTACAAGGTTTTTCTTCAGAAAATAACAGCTGAAATAAAAAAATATTGAAATTGAGATGAAAAAGCCAGGCATTTTTCCCCCATGTTTTACTCTGTAACCTTTTTCCTGCTAGGTCCGATTTTCAAAAGCAATATACTGTTACGTCTGCTAGACTCTTCTGGTTGCGGGGATATATAGGGCTTATAAGTTCATCAAGAATCCTAGGTCCCCAGAGCCAAGAAATGAGCTGCACCTTGCAAAGGGTTTTCATTGTATACCAGGTATACAGCAATTCATTTGGTGAAATATGAAGAGTGAAAAATAGATATCAAGGAAACCTTTGTATTTCTAAAATGGGCACAAGACAAGGTGTTGAGAAGCAGTGGTTATTTGCACATCGCTGAATTCTGGGGTCCCCATAATAGCATGTGAATTACAGGGCATTTCTCAAATAGATGTGTTTTTTACACAATGTCTTACTTTTGGGAGGAAAAACGGTAGAGAAAGACAAGGAGCAATAACATTTGTCCTACTATTCTTTGTTCCCCCAAGTCTCTCGATAAAAATGGTACCTCACTTGTGTGTGTAGGCCTAGTGTCCGCAACAGGAAATACCACATGGACACATCACATTTTTCCATTAAAATCTGACGTGCTTTTTGCAAAGTGCCTAGCTGTGGATTTTGGCCTGTAGCTCAGCCGGCACCTAGGGAAACCTACCAAACCTGTGCATTTTGTAAAACTAGACACTTGGGAAATCCAGGATGGGGTGACTTATGGGGCTCTCACCAGGTTCTGTTACCCAGAATCCTTTGCAAACCTCAAAATTTGGCAAAGAAACACTTTTTCCTCACATTTATATGATAGAAAGTTCTGGAATCTAACAGAATCCACAAGTTTCCTTCCACCCAGCATTCCCCTAAGTCTCCCAATAAAAATGGTACCTCACTTCTGTGGGTAGGCCTAGTGCCCGTGGCAGGAAATGCCCCAAAATCACAACATGGACACATTACACTTCCCAAAGAAAACAGACCTGCTTTTTGCAAAGTTCCTAGCTGTGGATTTTGGCCTCTAGCTCAGCCAGCGGCTAGCGAAACCTACAAAACCAGTTTATTTTTAAAAACCAGGCTCCTACGGGAATCCAAGATGGGGTGACTTGTAGGGCTCTCACCAGGTTCTGTTACCTAGAATCCTTTGCAAACCTCAATATTTGGCTTAAATAAACACTTTTTTCTCACATTTTGGTGACAGAAAGTTCTGGAATCTGACAGGAGCCACACATTTCCTCCCACCCAGCATTCCCCAAAGTCTCTTGATAAAAATTGTACCTCACTTGTGTGGGTAGGCCTAGTGCCCCCGACAGGAAATGGCCCAAAACACAACGTGGACACATCACATTTTCCCAAAGAAAGCTGACCTGTTTTTTGCAGTGTCTAGCTTTGGATTTTGACATTTCTGAAAACTAAACACCAAGGGGAACCCAGGATGGGATAACTTGTGGTGCTCTCACCAGGTTCTGTTACCCAGAATTCCTTGCAAACCTCAACATTTGGCAAAAAAGCACTTTTTCCTCACATTTCGGAGCTGCAAAGTTCTGGAATCTGAGGGAAGCCACAAACTTCCATCTACCCAGCTTTATCCCAGGTCTCCTGATAAAAATGGTACCTCACTTGTGTGGGTAGGCTTAGTGCCTGTGACAGGAAATGCCCCAAAACACTTAGTGGACACATCAAAATGATCAAATACAAAACCACCTTTTTTGTGGGATGGAGGCCTGCATTTTTGGTCCTGGGCTCAGCATTCATCTAGAGAAACCTACCAAACCGAAATATTTCTGAAAAATAGACACCCAAGGGAGTCCAGGGAGGTGTGACTAGACTGGATCCCCCAGTGTTTTCTTACCCATAATCCTCAGCAAACCTAAACTTTAGCTAAACAATCAAATGTTTCCCACATTTCTGAGAGGGATGACCTCACTGGCACAAATTTCCTACCACTCAACGTTCCCCTCAGTCTCCAAGTAAAAATTATACCTCACTTGTGTAGGTGGGTCAAGTGCCTGTGACAGGGAAGAGCCGAAAACATGTCGAAAATGAGGGAAATCAAAGCGGGTCGAAAAGGGTAGTTTGAAAAAAAACGTTTTTAGGCTGACAAGTGGGGCAGAATTTTTATCTGCGACAATGCTGGGTGGTAGGATTTTTGTGGATTCCTACAGATTCTGAAAGGTTCCATCACAAAGATGTGGGAAAAATGTGTGATTTCAAGCAAAGTTGGAGGTTTGCAGGGCATTGTGCGTAAGAAAATGGTGTGGGGGTGCATGTGAAGGACACCACCCTGGACTTACCCACATATTTAGCTTTCAGACCTGTCTAGGTCTCGTACATTTTTCTACATGGCAGCCTCCCAATGTCCAAAAAGTGCAGACTTCACCATTCCAAGTTGGACGATTTTGAGAGTTAGACAAGCTCTCATGGCCCAAATGTAAAACCAAAACCCAAAATAATCAGATGTCCTCTTGCTTTCTGTGGGCTAAGATGTTTTAGTGTGCGGGGAGAGCTGAAAGACTGTTACCCCCTTCAGTTGGTGTGGGGCATAACCATGCCCATACTGGTTGGTAGCCACCACTCCACTATTTTTTTTTTTTTTAAATTCCTTGGCATCTAGTAGGCTCCACCGGGGAGTGGTTCGGGGGTAATTGCCCCATCTGACTACCAGTGGGCAGAACAACTTTGTCCCCATTTATTTGGGGTGCAGGTATGGCCATACCCCCACACTCTTTTTAGGAAAAAAAATCTTCCTTGGTCTCTGGTGGGCTTACGGCCCCCCTTGGGGACAGATAGGCCTTACAAAAATAGGCTGATTGGCCAACAGTAATGTGCCCCCATGGGAAGCGACCCTTGCTCAAGGGGCTTCCCCCCCAAAACAAACACACGCACACCAATCCCTGGTGCCTAAGTGGTTTCTGACCCCCAGGGGCAGATTGGCCTTAAAGAAATAGGCTGAACTGCCCCCAAGGGGAGCAGAAATGGCCTAAAAAAAAAAAGCGTCCCGGGGGAGCGACCCTTGCCTAATGGGTCAGTACCCATCTGTAAAAATAAAAAAATTAAAAATAAATTCCTGGTGCCTTGTGGTTTCTGCCCCTCTTGGGGGCAAACCGGCCTAATTAAAATAGGCCGATCTGCCCCCAAGAGGGGCAGAAATGGCCCAAAATAAATTTGCTCCCTAGGGAAGCCACCCTTGCCTAAGGGGTCGCTCCCCTTGCGTGAAACTGACGTACAAAAGAAATCCCTGGTGCCTAGTGGTTTCTGCCCCCCTGGGGGACATACTGGCCTAAGAAAAATAGGCCGATCTGCCCCGAAGGGGGCAGAAATTGCCTAAAATAAAATTGCCCCCGCGGAGCGACCCTTGCCTAAGGGGTCGCTCCCCGTCTATAAAACAATTAAAAAAAAAGATCCCTGCTGTCTAGTGCGTTCTGCCCCCCCTAATTAAAATAGGCCGATGTGCCCCCAGGGGGGCAGAAAAGGCCTAATAATTCATTGACCCCCTGGGGAGTGGCCCTTGCCCAAGGGGTCTCTCTCCTCATGTGCAAACACAACATAAACAAAAAAAATCAAAATCCCTGGTGCCTAGTGGGCATTTCTGCAGCCCGATCACTTCACCATCAGGCTGCAGAAATGCTAAAAGGAAAGGAAAGGCTTTTCCTTTCATGCCTCTGCTTGCCCCCACCTCCAGGTCGGAAAGAGAAATGCTTTGCATTTCTCTTCCTGATCGCACTGGAAGCTAATGGGAGGTGACCTCTGATGAGGTTCGCACTTGATTTGCGCGCTGATGTCATCAGATATCACTGGGGGGGGTCGGGGGGAAGAGATTCCCCTTCCATCCCTGATGGGGGGGTGTTGGTGGGAGGCCCACGGGGGAGCACTAGGGCTCCCCCCGTGGGCTGGGTGCAGGACGAGCTGGTCAGGTCCTCAACACACGGGAACTGTGGCCGCGGATGAGACCAGCTCGTACCAGGCACCCTGGGTGTTGAAAAAATACAGAGAAAGGCTGCAATCAAACGCTGAACTAGGGTAAATGATGCAGAAAATGGTTTATGATATACAGGAACGGATTAAACTTGCCTAATTCGTGGGATTCCCATTTTGAAAGAATGTAACCATTTGACTGGGACGCACTTGAAGGGAGTTTTCATCCCAAAAAATATCTTGAATGGCTGACTGTGCTGCTTAAACACTGGAACACAGAGTCCAGATGGAACTTGCCCCCTGGCAGACTGTTGCAGCCTAACCTAGCAGCGAAAACTCTGGTGAGAGTCCTCATTACAGTACATGTTTATCAACTGTGCTATAGATATTTCCCTATTGGACCTAGGTATGATTACAATGAACATTGGGTACATAATGTTATATTCACAAAGAGGACTTTAGTGACATGGAGGACTGAACTGCAGTGCAAGCACTGTGCCTGCTTGTCCTCCATGATTGCTAAATTATGGTGTATGTTCTCAATGCTTAATAATGCAAGCGTTTCGGTTTTAATCATGCTGAGGGCACAGGTGACTGCTAGCATCCGCCTTCATCATGGGAACAGGGTTTGCAGATGGGGGCATTTTTTAATGATGTGCTTACATTTTGTTCATAAAATATGGTTGTAAATTTTTACAACTTGTAGATGTGCATAAGTAGACACATTCCTTTTGGAAAATTTGGGATGTACCTATACTCCTTTACGCCCGCTTTGCACATCTCAAAGCATCAGTGTAATGAAGGTTTTGTTGTAACTAACATATAAAACATATTTTGCACAACTTTTCTATTAATCAATCAATCAATCAAACGTTTGCAGAGGGTGACTTATCACCCGGGGGGTCTCAAGGTGCAGAAGAGTGACAAAGGTCAGCAGAAGAACCAGGTCTTGAGGTCCTTTCTGAACTGAGCCAGCGAGGGTACTGCCTGAGGTGAAGCAGCATGTTCCAGGTCTGCGCAGCGAGGTAGGAGAAGGATCTTCCTCCAGCCGTGCTCTTCCAGATCTTAGGGATGGTGGTGAGGGCCAGTTGAGCAGAGTGGAGTTGCCTGGGGGATGTGTAGAAGGAGAGGCAGTGGTTGGGGTAGGCAGATCCGATGTGAAGGGCCTTGTAAGCATGTGTCAGGAGTTTGAAAGTGATGTGTTTGTTGACGAGGAGCTAGCGTAGGTCTCTTAGGTGGGTGGAGATGTGGCTGTGGCGGGGAATGTTGGGGATGAGTCTTGCTGTGGTGTTCTGTATTCTCTGGAGTCTTGTTTGGAGTTTCTTGTTGTTGCCAACATAGAGTGCGTTGCAGTAGTCAAGTTTACTGTTGATGAGTGTATGGGTGACTCTTCTACTCGTGTCAATGGGGATCCACTTGAAAATCTTCTGGAGCAGGTGGAGTGTATGGAAGTACGAGGATGAGATGGTGTTGACTTGATAGGCCATAGAGAGGGAGGAGTCGAGAATGATGCCAGGGTTGCATTAGTGGTCAGTGGGAGATGGGAGATGGGACAGTTCTGAGGGCAGTGGGCTACCAGGAGTTGTCCCAGGCGGTGGGGCCCAGGGTGAGGATCTCCATCTTATCTGAGTTGAGCTTGAGGCGGCTGTCTTTCATCCAGTGGGCAACTGCCTTCATTCCGTTGTGAAAGTTGCTTTTGGCTGTCGATGGTTCATCTGTAAGGCAGAGAATTAGCTGTGTGTCATCAGCATATGAGAACATGTGGTGTCTAATGATCTTGGCAAGCGCGGTCATGTAGACATTGAAGAGAGTAGGACTCAGAGAGGAGCCCTGGGGTACTCCGCAGCTAGTTTCCATTGGTTTTGAGGTGAAAGGTGGGAGCCTGACTTTCTGGGTTTGGCCGGCAAGGAAGGAGCAGATCCACTCCAGGGCTTTGCCACGGATGCTAGCATTGTGTAGTCTGATGCACAAGGTGGGGTCGAAAGGGGGGGAGAGGTCGAGGAGGATGAGGGCAGCTGTTTCATTGTGGTCCAATAGGGTGCGGATGTCAGCCGTGGCTGCTAGTAGTGTGGTCTCAGTGCTGTGATTGCTCCTGAATCTAGATGGGAGTGATTTAGGATATGGTCTGTCTCCATGAGCTCAGTGAGCTGTGTGTTGATTGCATTTTCGATTACCTTGGCAGGAAAAGGGAGCAGTGAGATCGGTCTGTAGTTCTTCAGCTCCGTTGGGTCTGCGGAGGGCTTCTTTAGTAATAGTAGTGAGTTTATCTCTGCATGTTTCTATTCATCCGGGAAGGTGGCAGTCTCAATGGAGCGGTTGATAGTACGGCATAGTTTGGGTGCAATGGTGGTGCTGGCTCAGTTAAAGATGTGGTGGGGGCATGGGTCCGATTGTGCCCCAGAGTGGATAGTACGCATTAGCTTCTCGGTGACTTCCGGGGTGAGGAGGGTCCAGTGGTCCAGGGTCAGTGGGGGGTCGGGGTCTGTGGTGATGGTGCTGGTGTGTGGGGGGGGCAGGTCTTTGCCTGCAAATTCTTTATAGATGTCCTAGATTTTTCATTGGGATAAGGTGGTGAGGTTTGTCGCAGAGGTCTTGGGAGGGGGGGGCATCTGTGGTGTCCATGCAGGGTTTCGCAAATTCTTTGACTATGGTGAAGAGTTCCTTGCTGTTGTGTGCGTTAGAATTGATGTGCTCCTGAATGGCTGATTTTCTGTCTGATCTGATGAGCCGATGGTGCGATGTGACGGCATCGTTGAAGGCCTTGTGGTCTGTCTTGCTCTTACTGCTTGTCTGCTTCCTCTCCAGTTGTCTGCAGGTGCTTTTGGATTCTTGGAGGTCGGGGCAGAACCAGCTAGGTCTCCTGTGGTGTTGATTGCTGGTGAGTTTCCTTAGGGAGGCTAGAGTGTTGGTGCAGTTAGCGATCCATTGGTAGAGGTTGTGGGTCGAGGCATTGTCCTCTGTGGTGTCTGGTGGTGGTAGTGGCGGAAAGCGGTGGTGATCTGGGCTTTGGTAACCTTTGTCCAGTTTCTGCAGGTAGGGGGGCAGTGGACATGGTGCCGTTCAGTGGTCTTGGCAAAGGAGAAATGAATGCAGTGGTGGCCGGTCCAGTGAAGTTCAGAGGTGTGTGAGAAGGAGACGTGGTTTCTGGTGGAGAAGATAGGGTCCAGGGTGTGTCCTGCTGAGTGTGTGGGGATGTTGACCAATTGTTTGAGGGGAAAGCTGATGTCACCGGAGAGGCTATAGTCCACTGAGGAGAGGGCATGGGGAGGGATGATGTAAGTCAGAGCTTCGCTGATTGGGGGCAGGATCCTGGGGGTCTGAAGATGAGGGTGCTGCAGGTGTTCTTCAGATTTGGCGGTCGGTGCGTACATTTGCAGTTTGGCTTTAGCAAAACCGCCAATGTCATAATATGGATAAAAGTACAGCCAGCCTGTTGGCAGTACTTTCCTCCATATTAACGCAGACCGCTGGGGTCAAAGTGACCCCCTAAGTCTATTCGGGCAGGTGAATGAATAGTCCTTGAAACTAGAGATTCAACAGGACATGTATGCATATCTTGTTTAAAATTAGTCTGGGGAAAGGTATGATATTTGCACACATCATATTGTTGAAGATGTTTGAAGTTACCTGTAGCCCTAAAAAAGACCATTCAAACTACAGTGCAGACTCACTTGTGAATAATAATAGGATAAGACACTAATACAATAGCTACATTGAACTGAAAATAATAACTGTTTACAAGTATGAAGTTATTATACGAGTGGGATTAAAAGTTGTGTTGAGATCAATGAAAGGCTGACAGAAGAACACACAACGATATTGAAAAACTTGAAGGCCATGGTAAGGGTTTTGAGCACATCAAGAAGTGTTGGATGAGTGGATGGGGTATGGGGTGGCTTTATAGGGCATTCGGGTTATGTAGTGCTAAACAGTGTGGAGAAACAGATACAGTTAACTTAGAAGTTAAACCACCAGTTTAGCCAAAGCCACCACGCTAAACACAGGTGAAACATTTACATAGGTTGGGAGAGAAATTAGGGTTGTATTTTGTAAGAATTACTTTATTGTCAATCTTCAATTTCTAGTCATGAAGAAATATTAGAAATCTAGTAGGAGCTGCACCTGACCAAGCCATGGGAAAACCTCAACACATCATCATCACAGCAACAGATTAAACCACCTATCAGAAACATTGCTTAGATTAAAACTTAGAATAGAGATGCACTTTGAATCACATTTTGTCAAAAAGCCCCTCAGTCATAAACATAATTTTTGTAGAAAGAGGAATACATTAATCAAACACTGCTCTTGCAATTCCATAGAATACGGATACTGATATGTCTAATGAAACCAAATGAATGTCCTCTAAAATGCCCAGCTAACATACTTTTATTCTAGTTAAGCATGGGCAGTCAAATAATTTTGTTCTGTCTTCATTTTATGCTTACGTAAACCATCAAATCTTTCAAGCATTGTTCTCACACTGACATATTTAGTATAACACATCACAAAAACATTTACATTCAGTAAACCATTACAAAGTCTTGTGCAAGTTAAACTAGTGAGTTCTGCAGAATTAAATATTAGGCTATAGAGATATTTTAATAGTCCAACACTCACTATTTCAAATGGCCGCCTAAAGTGTTTGATGCCACATGTATAACTGAGATATTCAGTGAGTGCATATGGGGCCTATAGGACTCACAACACCTAACTATGTCTGTGCATTGGTCCTCCTAAATACATTGTGGTCTCCTATCCTGATTGCTTATGTCTGTAATAAACTAGTGTTTATTTCTTGAAACTGTGGGGTTTCATTGATGGTCATGTGTTCTCGGTCTACATGAGTTGCCTGTTTTACTGGCTGCCATATTCTTTTTATGAATACTATAATGGAAATCTGTTTAGATGTTGGACCTGTAATCTAACTACAACCAGTACAAGTTATGTGGAGATGAGGTTTGTGTGTCGTAATATGGCACACTTGTCAGAGCATTCACTTTTATTAAGAGTACCTTTGGTGATGTTTATGGGTGATGAAGTGATTGTGCACACTGTTCATCCAATTCTGATACTAGGTGCCCTCCACTGCCTAAGATGTAGCTGTGTAGTAGACAGGCCAAGTATGTCCATGTTTCTATTTTCACCCATATCCACTTATTCACTTCGAATGGATATCCTTAGTGGGCCATGAATGATGGCACACAGGATTTTGGTATTTTCTGGTGTCTGAAGAGGTGTCTCAGAATATGCTGAGGCCCCACAAATGTCAATATTTTCTCAAGCACAATGGCTAAGTTTGGTAGAACATATTGGTCATCTTTTTCCTTTAATGTTGGCATTGGCTTTCCTTTACTGCATTTATTCTTTTTGTGAATTATGTGTTTGTGTGCTGCCAAGGCAATGGTTGTATGGCAGGACTGATGTGGTACTATGTGCTGTGGTCATGTGTGAGATGAAGTTTTTTGGGAGATGTATTATAGCGAAATATCTTGTAGTGTTGTTTATGATATCATTTAATGGAATAGGGATGTTCTGGCTTGGTGCTATAAGGTGAAGTGCATTTGGAGGAAACTTTTTTTATGATGAGTTCTGATTTTATGTATGATATACTATGGTATTTTGATTGTGCTCAGATATGTGTGGTGCAGTGTTGCATGGTGCGGTTATAGTAGCGTAGCTGTTAGGGTAAGGAGAAGTAGGATGTTAGAGTGTAGTGTTGAGTACTCTGTAATTATATTATGCAGTCTAGCAAGGTATAGTGCACCTTACATGTTTGGTACTTTGTGCTGAAGGTCATGTTTAAGATGTTTTACTGTGGTGTTTTATTGTGTTATGATGCGATGAAATGTGATGTGATTTTGTGTGATGCAAACAAAAAAGTGGTGGTTGTTAAGAATGCAGACTAGAGCAATCACGAGTGACTGAAATCAATTTAAGCATTATTTCTATCACTTTGTTGTTTGTTACAGTGGACACACTTATTGAGATGGGTTTGTCCAAATTATAGTCCTGTGTGAACTGTACCACTGGGTGTAAGCTATACCTCACTGTTATTGTGTTGGGTGAGACGAGGCGTGTTGCTAGTGCCAGAGTTCTAGCAGTACAGTAGTTTTGGATGACATGGGGCCATATGTACTAAAGCGTTTTCCCATATACACAGAATGAGTAAAACCCTTTGATACATCTGGCCCCATGGTGCTTTGTGGCTATTATATAGTGCATCGCAGTGTGATGTGGGAATATTGTGGTGTTTTTGGTGTTACGGTATCTTCTAATATGCAGAATCGTGCACTCGAGTGTTGATGCTAACACTTGGGGGTTGATAGTGTGTAGAGGTGTCTCTCCCAAAGACACACAATCCACAGGCCTATTGTGAATTAATGGTGTTGCTGCAACTTTCCCATGTTTTTGGCCATCTACCCCCTTTATTTGTGCTCTGCTTTACATTATGAATTTGTTTTAGATTCTGTTTCCATTGCTAAGATTTCAAGCAACATTTTACATGATGCCTCTGTATGTGTTTTCCAATATTCATTATGAATAGCAAGACAAGTTTGGATCAATGTGTAAAAGGAAAGTTTTGAAGAGTTTTACGTTTTAGTGTGGTTCAGTTTGTTGTGATGTACAGTGTTGTAAATGGCTCAGAGTGACCTAAAGTTAATGCCTGTTGAAGGGAACCAGTAGAGATTCCTGGATGTAGAGGAGATGTGACTGTACTTTCATTTACCATTGTAAATGCATGGAAGGTGTCCTTGAGTGACATCAGGTAGATCTATGAGAAAACTATTACTTCTTTCAATGTGAAAGAGGAGCCGTTCTTGTTCTTTGGAGTACAATGTATGTGTTGGGTGTGATGCTGCCCAGGAAACTTATCTGATTCCATGCCATCTGGGATTGCACCTTGAAATTACCTATAAAGAAAAGTCAAAGAGCAATGTTGAATTTCAGGGACTGCAGCTGGTGTAGAAGGTGTGAAAAAGACTCCATGATGTGCTTAATTACGCTGGAGTAAATGGTGTAATTTAAATCACTACGCAATATGTCAGCTTGTGTAAATAAAAGCAATTTGGGGCACAAATCCTACTGCAGGAGCTCAGGAACAATGAATTAAGAAAAAGCGAACAGCTGCTGACTACTGGTGTTCTTGTCCTGTAGCATTTAATGCTATTTTCTTAGCAGAAAATGCATGCTCTGGCCCATTTTGGACACAAGGGTGCATTTTGCACTAAGAGAATAGTGCTAAATGCTGGATTATGCTTCTCATGTAATTACACATAATTACAAGTAATCATGCATCATACACAAGGAGAGCTTCCGTTGTACCACCACTGAGGATGCCTCGATCACCATCATGGAACAGCTTAACTTCCAATCCAAACCAACGCCAAAGCACCATCAAAGAAACCCTCGAGTACAGACCTCTGGGCTCCCACCCCTTCTTCTGCAAAATGATCGCCTAGTTCATCTATGTCCTCATGGGGGACCTCAATTTCCATCTTGACAACCTCAATGACTGTAACTCCACCATTTTCTTGGACAACCCAAAAACATCAGACTCAAGCAACTGGTCACCAGCCCCACTCACAACGCAGGACACACCCTGGACCCTATTTTCACTGCCAGACACAGGATATAATTCTCCCACATGACGGAGCTAACCACCACATTGTACATTTCACCA